>NW_027223759.1:48981240-51713740 GCF_028538775.1 Myotis yumanensis
AAAGCAAAACAAAACAAAAAAACAAAACAAACCAAAAAACAAATTAAATGGTTATTACTAGGGTTCAACAAGCTCTCCAGGGGCAACTACTTACTTCCCTACATGGGCAACTAAACTCTTCAGTTGAGACCACTAATGTACACTAGGGCAACCTCAACATAAATGTGCAATTCATCTTGGCCAGATAAGCATTCATTTTTAACTTTCAGAAATGTTGATGGCACCCCCTCTATTTGTTGTGCTGTGAGAACACATTGAATTATCTACTCCCCTTCCTCTTCTCTGACAATAACTCAAGTTCAATAGGTAGCACACCATGGAGTTTTAATAAATGGTTTTTGGATGAATGGATGTATGAATGAATGAATGCAAGCACTATATCCTAATTAATCACATTTTAAGAAATTTTGAATTGTATCACTTTATTAACTTTTTTTTTATTGAACTTACCTTAAATATTTCATTATAAATTTGAATGGTACAGAATGTATAAGTAAAAACAGTGTCTCTTTCCTACCACAGAACTCAGAGACTACTGTTACATATCTTTCTACTCATAATCAAATAACTTCACCATTTTTTACAAATGAGATTATACCCTATACACAGTCCTATGCCATAATTTTTAATTAACAATAAATCTTGTAAATTATTTACATCATCACATATAGACCTTCATCATTCTGTTTCAAAACTAGATTCCAATGTATAAGATATATAATAGTTTTTTGAATTGTACTTTTAAAATTAGAATACGGGAAGAAATTAGTAAGGTAAATCTCAATTTTGTAAAATTATCAAGTCAAAGTGTTCAGTAATTTTTTCCTTAGTTTTTAAGTGACCTTGGACATTTGAATAAATATATTAGAAAAATAGAATAAAGAACAGCAGTAAAAATAAAGTAGGAAAAATCCTTTTTTATCTGAATCTCTATGAAATAAACTTCTGCTTTGTCTTCTCTATAACTTATTTTGCTGGCAAGAAATGAGAAAAATGTGTTAAAACATGGCTGTATCTCTCCAGGACTTGGGAGCAGGTAATTACTAACAATGGAAGGAGCAAGGGGAGAGGTAGAAATCTAAAGATCAATGTAGCATCCACAGACCTGACAAGAGGGAGCCTTTTGATTTTATGTCACCTCGTATTTCCTGAGTGATTACTGTAGGCAAGATACTTATTTGCTTTTAATCTAGAAAGACAAATGACAATTCAGCACAACATATGCTCACTCCCAGGTGAGCCATGCTAGACTGTAATTGCTAACAGAGTCTGTTGAAAACAATGACACTACACATAGCTTCCTTCTCAGGCCAAGGGGAAGTACTGTATTTCTTAGTGGTCTGCCTCATTGGGGGAGAATTTGGTGCTACTAAATTGGAGTATCTCCTCAGGATAATAATGAGGACAGGCTACTATGTCAAATATTGTTCAATAATTTCCATGCAACTGTTACACTATTTATTATTCATATAAATCCTGGTATTTAGAGATTTTACACAACTTTATAAAATAAGAAATTTAAAATAATTTCAAAGTAATAAACATTTCTCAAAGAACTTTCTACTAATTAACCATCCTAGCCATAACCAGAAATCTTTGCACAATATTTCATAAATTATATAGGAAATTATATATGTTTGTAAACACTAGTATGCATTTTTTTCTCCTCTTGTACAATATAGTATAGTAGGAAGAGCATGGTTTGAGTTCATTTATCAATTAAACTCACTGGTACAGTAATTTCTGCAAAGTTTCTTCTGGTCTCTGTTCTCAGTGTGCTGTGAGAAGTAAATGAGGTCATATGTACAAGAGTTTTGTTGAGTTAAAAAAGTAAAAAGGAAAACTTATGTAGTGATATTTTTACAAATATATATGTATATAAATAGTTAATAGTCACCCGAGGATATTTTTCCATTGATTTTTAGTGAGAATGGAAGGGAGGGGGAGAGATACAGAGAGAGAAACATCAATGTCAGAGAGAGACATAAATTGCCTCCCACACACGTCCTGACCAGGTCCGGGGATTGAGCCTGCAATTGAGGTATATACCCATCACCAGAATCAAACCTAGGACCCTTCAGTGGTCCAACACTCTATCTACTGAGCCAAACCAGCCAGGGCTATTTAATATTTTAAATATTATTTAATATATTAATTTACATTATAACATTATCATATTAATTAATATATGTAATTATATATTCATTATTACTTCCAAAAGTTCAAGATTAAAGATCTGGTACAAGTTGTAGATAGAATAAGAAAATAATTTTCACTTTTACAACTATTCACACAATATATTTTCATTTTTACAACTATTCACACAATATATTTAATGACATTGTCATATTATTATAAAAGATTAAAAAGGCATTCAATTCTGATTACTTTCCCGGCACTATACATAAAAATAGCTTTTTAAAAAGTTTGCTATTTATACCACACTTAAAGTTTACCATTCTTCAGTGGGTCTTCTCTTTCTAGATCTGATTGGTATCTGGTTTATAATTTGCTTAAATCTCTCTATACCATCACATACCATATCAGTTTTTACCACTATATCTTTCTTAAAGCCAATCCCTGGGTAAACCACAGAGGAGCCATGGCATTGGCATGTTTAATTATGTAATCTGTACATGATGTAGTCAAGAAATCAAGAAAGTCATTAAAGATAATTGGCAAGAATTATTGTAGTGTTCAAGGAATGCTGCCTTTGGAAATGGTTTTTAGATTCAACATGGAAACGAAATTCAGAATGCAAACTAGGAACAGACAACTGCAATGCCACATAGGGAAAAACACCTTTTCGCTTAAAAGTATATTGTTTTTAGTGTTCATATTGTGCAGTTCTGTGCAAGTAAAATCAGAGTATGTTTGAGACATAAAAGTGTAGTTGATAAGGCCTTTTTAATTCAAACATAAAAAATTACTCTTGCAAATGGAGAGGTTGAGAAACTTTGGTAATGTTATTGATATCCATAGTAATAAAAAGTAAACATTAAAATGTTATGGGATATGAACTATGTAGTACTCAAAGGCAAAGAATGCACACAGTGAGCTAATGAATTGTGTTATGCAGAATGGGCTAGGGCAGAGATGTACCAATCCAGAATTTACTTTCAATAATAGCAGACTAGGTAATTTTGGTTCAATCTTCCAAACAATAGCAATTATCCAAAAAGATAAAATATTTAAGAGTTGTTTGAAGGCATGTTAAATGTTATAGAGATTTATAGAGTAAGGATTCAGGAGAAGAAAGGAACTCAGAAACGTGTTCCTAAAGTTGGCTGCTGATACCATGAAAGGTGGCAGAGAAGTTAAGAAGTTAATAGGGCTGTTGACAAATATGGAGGCTAGTATGATAAATAATTAGAATTCAGGGTCCCCTCAAGGAGGAATGATGTGGTAAAAATTCCAGGCTTTTAGATTAAATCCTGAGGACTACAAACTACTAGTGAAAGAAAGGATGCAGTGACAATTGACTAGCACTAAAAAATGAGAATTAGTTTAAAATTATCTCAATCCCTGATGTAGTTATTATGATCTGGGATGTCTAGTACCCACAGTAGCCTTCCAGATGTAATTATTATTTTTTTTCTAGAAGAAGACAAACCTCAATAATTATAGTCTACAAGATTTTATTTATAATGTCTAGACTGATTCAGAAATAACTAGGAACACGAGAATACAAAGCCACAAGACCAAAAGAGCAACAGACAATAGAAACTATAGAAAACTTAGATGATCAGATACAGAATCTAAAATATGATTTAATATGGTCAAGAAAATAAGAGACAAGTTTAAGAATTTCAAGAGAGAAATATATACGTTTATAAAGAACTTAATGGAAATTCTAGAAGATAGAATTTAATATAATGATTTAAATGATATTAGACAAATTTCAATAAGTCAGAAAAATATAAAAACTGATATTTTAAAAAGTAAGGATGTAAAGTACAGGTAAGAGCATAAGAGAAATAGGGGATACTGTGAAAAGGTCTACTAGACATATAATTGGAGTCTCAGAAGAGGCTGCGAGAGGGAATGTGACTGTTTAAAGAAATAATTGGCTGAAAATGTCACCAAACTGATAAAGACAGGTACAAAAATTTCCATGAAGCCAAGATTTACAGATATAAGGAGAATGACACTAGAGAAACATCATAGAAAAACAAAAGGCCCTAGCCGGTTTGGCTCAGTGAATAGAGTGTTGACCTGAAGATGGAAGGGTCCGGGGTTTGATTCTGGCCAAGGGCTCATACCTTGGTTGCAGGCTCCTTCCCAGCCTGGGCCCTGGTCAAGGCTCATGCAGGAGGCAACTAATTGATGTGTTTCTCTCACATCAATATTTCTCCCTGTCTTTCCCTCTCTCTTCCACTTTCTCTAAAAAATCAATGGAAAAATATCCTCGGTTGAAGATTAAAAAAAAAGAAAGGAAGGGAGGAAGAAAGGATGGGAGGGAGGGAGGGAGGGAGAGAGAGAGAGAGAGAGAAAGGAAGGAAGAAAGGAAGGAAGGAAGGAAGGAAGGAAGGAAGGAAGCAAGCTAAAGACAAAGAAAAAGTAGTCTGGATCACAAAGAAGCAACAGCAAGATGATCACTCACTTCATCAGAAACCATGTCAACCAATTAATAATGGAATGACATGTAGAGTTAACAGTTATCTCATTTCATCATACTGAAAATATGCCTTTTCCAGCAAAATATCCTTCCAACAGGAAAGTGAAATAGAGATATTTTCAAATAAATAAAAATAGAGGCCCTAACCGGTTTGGCTCAGTGAATAGAGTGTCGGTCTGGGGGCTGAAAGGTCCCGGGTCGATTCCGGTCAAGAGCATGTACCTTGGTTGCGGGCACCTCTCCAGTAGGAGGTGTGCAGGAGGCAGTGATCGATGTTTCTCTCTCATTGGTGTTTCTAACTCTCTATCCCTCTCCCTTCCTCTCTGTAAAAAATCAATAAAATATATATTTTAAAAAAAATAGAGAACATATATCACCACCAGCTGCAGATCAAACAATCTTAAGTTTTTCTAAAGATGGATGTCAAGGGTTCCCTGACAGAAGTTTGGAGATTCAGGAAGTAATTTTTGAAAATATATCTGAGTGATTTTAAGTGACTAAAATAAAAACATTAATGAAAAATATACAGAGTTAATATCAAACAATAGCATATCAATTATGAATAAGACAAATGAAGTTAAAGTACTGTAATATGCTTGTATTGTCTGAGAAGAGGCAAAACTACTAATTTATATTAGATTCTGATGTTATAATCTGAAGATCTATTCTCAAAGAATGGTCCACAAGTCTCAGGTCTCCCCCAAACCATTTCAGTGGGCCCACAAAGACAACAGTATTTTCATAATAATATATTATTTATCCTTTTCACTGAGTTGGCATTTGATCTGATTGTACAGTAGGCATGGTATGAAAACTGATGTGTTCTTAGCCCAAATCAAGGCAGTGACACTAATCTTTACCAGTTTTCTTTGTACTTTTCTATGCTAAGGGTCAGCATTTCTTTCCTGTACAGATCTAGATAGGAGATGTTTTAGATGCTGCAGACCTTACAGTCTCTATTTCAATTACTGAACTGTGCAGTTGTAATGCAAACACATCTATAGACAACATGTTAATAAATGGGTATGGCTGTATGTCAATAAAATGTTATTTTTTTTAAAGTAGCTATGGGTTAGGTTTGACCTGTGGGCGACAGTTTGATGACCTCTGTCCTATGAAATACATTTGCAGTAAAAACAAGTAATACACACACACACACACACACACACACACACACACACACCCCTTTACTTAAGAATGCCTTTGCTGAAGCAGAAATTAGTATTTTTATTTAAGCTTCACTCTTGCATACATATCTTTTCAGTAATCTTTGTGACATAATGGGAAGTAAACGTAAAGCAGTTTGTCTGCATGCTAAAATATGATGTTTGTCTTGAGGGAATGCACTTATGTGATTGTATCATTTGTGAGCTGAACTAATTGTTTCTTTATGGAATAACATTGCTACTTGAAAGAACAATTAACAGATGACTACAGTTATTTAAATTGTGAAATTTGGTGGACTAGTTGATGAAATGTGAAGAGAACTCTTCTAAGGGGTTTTTGGGAAACTTTTTTTTTGAGATTAGAAAAGACACCTTAGTCCTGGCTGGCATTGCTTAGTGGTGAGAGCATAGGCCTGAGCACTGGAGGGTCACGGGTTCCATTCCTGGTCAAAGGCAGGTACATGGGTTGCAGTTCAATCCCTGGCCCCATTTGAGGTGCATGTGGGAGGCAACCAGTTGAGGTGTCTCTCTCGCATGGATATTTTCTCTCTCTCTCTCTCTCTCTCTCTCTCTCTCTCTCTCATGGATATTTTCTCTCTCTCTCTCTCTCTCCCCCTCCCTCCCTCCCCCCTTCCTTTCCACTCTCTCTAAAATCAATGGAAGGGAAAATCCTCACACCTTGGGTGAGTATTTAGAAAACAAAAGCACCTTAATAGCTGCTCTTCCTCCCTGGACATTATCCTCTGTGTATGTGATGCTCAGAACTGTGACAACCATCTCCTAAGGTAGAAAGTGGCTCCCTAAGGACAAAGCCAACAACATCCTAAGTGACACACTTTATATTGAGTTGACAGTACTGTGATACAAGGATTACTACTCCACTTTTATCAGGTCATTAGTTTATCTATTTTCCTACCAAACATTTGTTGAATGTTAATTATATGCCAGGTACAAGGGAAAATGGCAGAGTTCACCACCTCCTAGCAACAGAATCCTGACAGAGAAGATAGAGAATAAACTTGTAATTAGGTGCACGAGGAGAATTCAGAGTGTAATGGAAATGTGTCCTGATCTTGGGTGCAATGAATGCTTTTCTGAAAGAATAAAAAGCATGAACTAAACCTGAAGAATGAGAAAGAGTTGGCTATAATAAAGGATAGGAAAGAGTTTCCAGAAAGGAAATCGATAAACTCAATGTATCAGAGAGTAGGAAACACATGCTAGGAAGTTAAGGAGGTCAGTGTGCTTGGAGCACAAGAAGGGGTGGCAGTCATAGAGGCTGGAGCAGTCATTGGTTGCCCTGCAACTTTAGAATGTTATGGGCCTAATTAGAGATTTTAAACTTTATCCTAAAAGATACACAATCTTATTGAGATTCTCGAGCTGGTCCTGGACATATTCAGATTAACATTTAAAAAAGATAATTCTGGCTGTAATGTGGAAATGGATTAGATTGAGACTAACCTGGAAGCCAAGACCTCAGCAAAGAGGCACACAGCAGCGTAAGAGGGAGATGAAATGGTTTGCAGTGGGGAGGTGACAGTGACATTGAAACATGGAAATGCAACCTAGTAAGAGGTGCAATGAAGGAGAAGTTTGAACAGGTACCTGACGGGCACCTCAGAATTGCTTAGGAGAAAGGACAGAGAATTTTTGACAAACTTGCTTTTGGGGGTTGGGGCAGGGAGTGAGGACATGTAAAATGTTGAACACGTTCCAGATAAAAATTTCTGTACTTTTTATCTAATTTTATTACATGTTTGATATTTGTATACATCCGAGGTTTTGCCCATCTATAATTTCTATTATTCCCAAAGGAAAAGTTTTAATATTTATATTGCCAGAAACATAATAGTACTCAATGAAATATTTTCAGAGGACACATGAGTTACAAACTTATAATATTTTATGTGATTATATTCATCTGGTTAAAATACATGGTTAATTGGTATAACTGTATGATCTACTACTCCTAGATTTACTTGCTTTCTCACCATAAGGTACTAAATAATATCCCTTAAATATTGTTAAGAAATTCAAAGCAAATCATACATCAAAGCCAACTATACATTTTTGGGTACTTGTTTTTGTTGGTTCTTGAGTAGCTTTATTCCAATAAGTTAAAGGATCTGTATTTAAATCATCTCTGACTTCTGTCCCAGTACTTAGACATTGCTCACTTTATTCATCTTAGATAAATAACAAAATATAATACATTCTCAGAAACTAAGAGCACTTTATGCAAGAACAGTCTTCACATCATCAAAGTATTTTACTAATAGAAGATAATTTTTACTGAAAGGAACCATGTTATATACATTTCAATTACTTTTAACTGAAAGAAATACAGCATCTTTGGATCCTCTCTGAAGCTATAACAGTATTAAATGATTTAAAGTACATGTGCTATTTCATTTTCAAATTTAAATATTTGTGTAGATTTAAAAAGTAGATGCACAAGGAAATCCTACATTATTTTTTGGTCAAATCACTTCACTTTATTTGAACAAATAGTAATTAATTGAGTATTATCTACTCAGGTCAAAAAAGTTATTACATTTTGTTGTTTCAAGACTTTCACATCTAACATTTTGGAAATCATAAAATATTTACTTAATGCAATCTTAAATGTCATGTTTATTAAACTTTTATATAAATTGAGGTAAAAATAAAAAACTGCGATCTTTGAAATGGCTACTTTTCTCTCCAAAAAATTGTTCTTTCATGCAGGGAAATTGAAATCTCAATTTCATAGGAAAATGTGATACCATTGAAATCATAACTTCGAAAAAATTTTTTATCCCCGGACTCCAAAGCATAAACTAATATTCATATAGTAAACAAATTCATGAGTTAAACCATTTAGTAAAAAGTACATATTTGTTTTTCAACCCCTCAAATGAGATCAAGATTCTTTCCTTCCATCTTTTTACTGTGCTTAACCTCCCCAGGGAGTGAAGGGGATTAACAACTTCTGGTCCCTCCCTGCCATACTAAGGCTCTTCCCTTCAGGTTCTACCTTCCTGTGCCATCCCATTGGATTCTGCCCTTTGGTCCCCTTGGCATAAATTTCTGCTTCCTTTCTTTGAGATCCATCACAGTTTCAGCTATGCGAGCAGTATCAGCAAGTGCATTCTGGGCCAATGCAATTTATGTGTCCTGTTTTTATCTCTCTGGGACTTAGAATTCTCAGAGGTTTTATTCTGAAATTCATTGCTATCTGGTCAGTTCCTTGAATCTTTCACAAAACTATTTTTATTTTTGCCTCCAGCATCTCTATTTCAGAGTTGTTTTAAGTAACCAAGGTCATCATTACAACAATGCCACCATTGCCAACATCGAATCTCATTTTGCCCCCCCCCGCCCCCCCCCCCAACACTACCACTTTGGTTTAAGCCACCATCATATCTTTGTTGGAATATTGCACTGCCTCCTAACTGGTTGCTGTTTTTATTGCCCTTGGACACCAACAGTCTATTTCCAAGAGGATAACCAAAATAATCCTGCAGAAACTTAAAACAGATTGTGCTGTTTCTCTGTTCAAAACCTTCCACAGTTCCCATTTCGCTCTGGGTAGCAGCCAGACCCTTAAAAGCAGTCCATAGGTCTTTCCTCTGACATTCCAGACATGCTCTGGCCTTCGGGCCTTAGAACTGGATGTTCTGCGTGGCTGCACCACTCTCTCCGGGTATCCTTCTGGCCTACTTCTTTATGGCTTTCAGATACTTACGCAGAGGTATTTCAGTGACTTTCCTGGCTCACGCTATTTAAAATCACAACCTTTTACCCATCTCTGTAGTTCCCATGGCATTAACATTTGTTATTTTTTCTCTATACGTGAAAGCATGGTGTGTATGTATTTATTTATTTTATGTCTCCTCACCTGAAAATCAACTGGTAAATGAAGAGAATTTTGTCTTTTTATTAACTGCTCCATTTTCAGTGTCTTGATTAGCACCTTCCATACACAATAATTATTTGCTGAATAAATGATTCAATATAGACACCAAGGAAGAGTGACAATTAGTGTAATAGCAGAGGAGCCACACTTCCATTAAAATGACTGTATTACCAGCTTTTAAATGCAATCAGACAAAGCTCACCTACCGACTCCATTCACTCTCACAAAGGTTTTCTTTCATTGAATAATTGTTTTTCTTTCCCTCCAAAATAATTTAGAAAAACAAGGCAAAAACAAATAAACAATCATAGCATCTGTAAATGTAAAATAGAGAAATATTTTCTTAGCACTCCACTTCCTTGCAAAATGAATGTATCTTCAATGGTCATGAGCACAGAGATCTTTCATTTAAAAAATAATTTTCACAACTTGAACACATAATCAATGCCCCTAGACCAGTCAGTCTGAAGTCTAACACAATAATGCTAAAAAGCTACAAAGCAATAATTCTAAAGCATATAAATTATAATTAAAGAAGGAGATAGTGTTCTTGGTGTTTTCTTTTTAGTAAAATCTCTTCCCTGTCCAGTCTGCATTCATTTTTCTGTATATTAGCTGTCTTTCATTTCTTGATTCATTTTGCAAGTTCATTTTTTTCTCTGCTGTGGGTTTTCTGTTGCATATAACAGACAATGTTTTCTGAACATTCATCATGTATTTTATAATAGCTTATTCACTTCCCTCTGTTGTGTTGTTTTAACTTCAATAGTAACGGAAAGATTTTCAGTTTGAGGTGTCAGCGTTAAAATAAAAGATTGAGCATACTCTAAGGCAGAAATTGCCTGGATGCCATGTAAATGGCTTCTGAGTTTCTTTGGAAGTGTGACAGCAACTTCCACCTATCTTTGGAAAACCTAATAATTTTAGATCATTTACTTTTCAGGAAAATTAGAGCTGGAGAAGTGCCACGTTTTTAAAATCATAATTAGTAAACACCTGCCTCCCACGATCAGGGTACCATATTATAGAGGTTGCACTCTTTCAAGGAGAACTCCACTGAAGAACTGCCTGTTCTGCTGGATTGGCAAAGTGAATAATCATTAGACCTTGTTGAAAGACAAGTCTTACTAAAAGAAATAAGAGTATACATAAATCTCTTTTAAAACACTGGCCCTGGATGTAAATGATAATGTTTAAAAAGTAAACAAAGAAAATAAAAACCAGAGACAAAAAGAAGCAAAACCTTTAGCAGTATAATAAAATTGGCTATTGCTAAGAAATGATGACAATATTTAGATAGAGCAGCAGCTGTGAAACTTTTAGAAACAATGAGCCTCAATGTGAGTGAATTGTTGTTCTAGGTGTGGGGGGAAAGGGCTAGATTGTAAATAGGAAATAGGTCTCCAACCTTTCTTTGACCTTGGGTATCTAGGTTGAAAGGTCTACTAAATAGACAATAGTCTTTTTTATACCATTACTTCTAAACACTTCTTCCCTCCCTCCCTCTCTATGTCTCTTTCTTCCTCCTTACTTCCCTCCCTTGTTTCTCACCTTTACTTTGCCTTTTCATCCTTCCTTCTTTTAGAAAAAGGCAAACAGACAAAGGCACAGTAGCACTGGGGACCAAACAGTGTTCTAGGAGCTAAGGATATAAAAATGACTAACAAGATTTAGGTTGAATAAACACACACGTACACACACAAAAAAAAACAAATTGTAGATGTTAAACCTGGAAGCAAACATGAAGACAATTCATCCAATCCTCATTTTACAGTTGATAATTTTGAACCTCTTATAATTAGATATCTAAGACCACTCCTTTAATTAAATGATAAAAATGTAGTACTACAAACTTATTTTTTCCCTAAAGCATATTGTGGTTCAGTGAGAACTAAGCTTTTAACTACATAGCCAAAGGAAAGTGTAAAGTGAAGGAAAAATCTTAAAAATTCTAAGCTGAACTATACGATTAAAATACTAAACTTGTTTTGACATTCAAAGGTGAAGTTCAAATCTAAAATGTTTACTATTTAAACATGTACGCTTTTTCCTGTTTAACATAATGGCCATTATTTAGTTTCAGAAATGGTATATGGAAAACTGGCCCCTCTAATTAGGGCCACATAAACATCAAAGTGTTCCATATTTATGAAAGTAGAGAGCTTTGGACTCATACATTCAAGGAAACTATTTTCTAAATTTAATTTCCCTATTTGTTCTTTACTCAACCTTGCAATTTCACCAATAGGTTTAGATAGGTGGACATTTGCTACAAAAGAAACTGAATCTAAATGAGGCACTAAATGATGAATATGATGACAATGATATGTGGTTGCCAGGACTTGAAAACTCAAGACAAAGACTGAAATAAAGTTAGTGACAGAGCTAGTAAAGTAGGTTGAAAGAATACAATAGGTTATTAGACTTACCAAGAACTGACTGTAGATGATGATCTTACAATACAGAAACATGGATTTTTCATGGATTAAAAAATTGTTTATTTAATAGTGTCTTCACTATTTAATAAAGGATAAGATAAATGTTATTTATATTATAAGGGAACTTGTTCATATTTTTTAATGGGTATCTTCTTTAATCTAATTAAAGATGATTCAGAAACAAAGCAAACCATTTTTGAAATAATAATTCAAGTCTGGGAGGGTCAATTAATCATTTGAAATGTGTTTAAAATGAATTGTTGTAATGATCTTCAATTTATCTTCAAAATCATTAATTTGGCTATTGAATGAATCATGGTTTTTTGTTGTTGTTGTTGTTAACCACTAGAATAAGACTAAACTGGAAAATGCATAATGTTTCAAAGAATTCATACTTAAAATTATGCTATAAAATGTGCTTTATAAAATTTATGCAGAGTATATGGTTTTCTACATTATTTTATTTAGGAGATTAGGGAGGGCTCTCTTGGCAGAGCGTTTTTAATATAAACAATGAAGTTTGCACTGTAATTATGATTCAATAGTGACCCAATAATAAGCCAGGTTAGTCTATAAGTCACTGCTAAATACTCCATTGAGAAAAGCTTTTTAGTTGAAAGAACATACAGTTCAAAAGAAATATTTATCAGGTACCTAAAACTCTATGTAGGTTAAGGGTATAGAGTATTTATAATTAGTATATATGTGCTGAATATATGACAGGGTATTGTCATATTAAAAAGGAGTATGACAAAGGAATTCAGAGTCCCAGAGGATCCCGCAGCAGAGGGATCTGACCTAGTCTGAGGAGTGAAGGCCACCTTATTATCTGAAGAAAAAGTACAGTTCCCTCGGCAGAAAGTTGGGGAAGAAGCATTCTAGTCCAGGAATACATATTTACTAATTTAATTACTGTCATTTTTTTTATCTGGTGGTATGCAACCATATGACATATAAATCACTGCTTTTTCTATATATTGTCCCACAAAATAACCTATACATAAAATAATCTCTGAGAGGTAAAATGTTAGTTTCTATAAACAGGATAATATGCATGTATGTATGTATGTATATATGCATATATTCACACATACACAGAGACACTTATACTACACATATTCTCACACACACTTTTATAGATATGCTTATATATGGGTCCCTATATAGATATATATATTTTTATACATTCACATATATACATATTATATATTTTAAAAATATATACTCCATTGTGCTGCTACATTATATGACAATTACTTTAAACTCTGTATTCTATGCATGGCATATAGTCATTCACTGCTAAGTTCCTGTTCAATATTTCTGAGTATCATGCCTCACATATATTTATAAGCAAAGTCTCTCAACAAATGTGGTGTTGATAGTGGCTGGATGTGTTCCCCATCGAGGCTCTTGATTCTCAACCCATGTGCCATTTCCACTAAGAATGGCTGGTGCTTCATTCTTTCACAGGAGATGCTCCACCTGTCAGACACTATCACCAGCCAGCCTCATTTCAGGAACTGCCCCTACAAAAAGGCCTCCTGGCTTCCAGCAGAAATGTGGTTAAGAACACTCTCCCCCTTTTTTTATATCTGACGCGTTTGTTGCTCTGCCTTACACAATGTAATAGCTATTTAAGTTTTTCTTACAGATAAGAATAGTTTAAGAAATGGGCCAGGAGCTGAATCTGGGTGACAAGCCCCTACACTATATTCAGAATCCCACTTTCTCTTCCAAGAATGTCTTTAACATGAGACCAAGCTTTCTTATAAGTTTGCTCCTAGAAATATATTAGCTCCTAAGTAAAATAGTCTCTGAAGACCATGCTCTCCAGTTCGTGAGGCACCTTTACTCAGAAATGTTGGACCGCCCTGACCGGTTTGGCTCAGTGGATAGAGCGTTGGCCTGCGGACTCAAGGGCCCCGGGTTCGATTCTGGTCAAGGGCATATCCCCAGTAGGGGGTATGCAGGAGGCAGCTGGTCGGTGTTTCTCTCTCATCGATGTTTCTAACTCTCTATCCCTCTTTCTTCCTCTCTGCAAAAAAATCAATAAAATATATTTTAAAAAAACAAAAAACAAAACAGAAATGTTGGACCAATAGTAGGTATACCTGAGGCTTCTCTTGGAATTCTTAAATTTGTGACATGTTATTCCCTAATAATGGGCATTTTTTTTTTTTGGTGGAGATAGTATCAGGAAAATGTTTCAATTTTATTAATTCATAAACTCTTCTAGGTAAAAATGTTGCCATTTGCATCAATTTATAAAAATTAATGTATATTTTGCTAACCCAATCCAGGTCAACTACACATGTTCATGATCTATTCTTTTAATATGACTTCTTCTCTAAAAAGTCATTGTTGGTGACTTTCCATATCTTGGTAGAGAGTTGATTTTGTTCATAATGTTCAGTGAACAGGCTTTGGAATTCAGACAAAATTGGGTAAAACCCTCATCCTGGCACTAGCTACATGTTTGATCTTAGGCAAACTACTTAAGTTTTCCAAACCTCGGTTACAGAATGAGGGTGATAAAGGTACCCAACTCATAATATTGCTGTGAATTTTAAATGAGATATTATCTGGACAAATACTTAACACAGTGATGCCAGCATAAGAAACTTTAAAGAAGCAGTAGTTGTTGTTGTTGTATATTGCCATTTATTTATGATTTTTTTCTTTCTAGTTTAATTTAACAAAACTTGTACTTTAAAGGAAAATACCAAAATCATGGTATGGATAAAAACAAACCAACCAACCAACCAACCAAACAAACAAAAAAACTCTTTCTGTGAACCAGTTTGCTCCAACTGAAATCTTTTTTTTTAATTGATTTTAGGGAGAAGAAGGAAAGGAAAGAGAGAGAGAGAGAGAGAGAGAGAGAGAGAGAGAGAGAGAGAGACATCAATGGGTTGCCTCCCATACATTCTCCCAAAGGATTGAACAGGAAACCTGGGTATATTCCCTGACCAGAATTGAACCTGCTACCATTTTGGCGTATGGGACAACACTTTAACCAGCTGAACCACACTGGCCAGGGCTGTTACATTTTTAAAAGCCTTCATGTCAGAGTTTCCACCAGGAAATACATTGCTTGTCCCTATAATAAAAATTCATAAAAGGAATGAATAGTTAATGATGATAAGAAAGGCTATTTTTATTGACTGGTAATATATAGCCATTTAGGGGTCCTATGAACATTTTAAAGAATGATGTATTTAAATTTAAATTCCAAAGTATATTCATTCAGTCATTAAATTTGAAATATGTCAAAGATACAGATTTTGATTTGACTAGACTGTTTAGTTACTTAAATTCATTTAGACATTGCATTTTCTGTTTCTTTAGTGGCCAACCTAAAGGTCAGTGAGCTCAAAATTTTATGTTCTCACCAGGAATAAAACCCCAAAACCCTAGCTAATAAAAGTCTTTTCTGGCCCGGCCAGAGTGGCTCAGTAGATTGAGCATTATCCCATGTACCAAGAGGTCATTGATTTGATTTCCAGCCAGGGCTCATGCCCAGGTTCCAGGAAGGGGCTTGCAGGAGGCAGCTGATCGATGTTTCTATCTCTCTCTCCCTCTCCCTTCCTTTCTCTCTAAAATCAATAAAAACATATTAAAAAAATATTTTGAAAGTCTTTTCTGGAACTAAACTTTCATAGATTAGGAGTCATAGAAAGAAAGGGCAAAGGTGTCATAGCACTAAATAAAAGCTAGTTAATTAAGATCATCAAATATTTATTGGGTTCTGCTATGAGACATCAGGGAATCCCAAAATAAACAATACTCGGTTCAAGGAGGTTATAGAATATTTGGAGCATTCAGCAAGTTAGGACCGACTCACTAATGCACACTCAGGACTGTAGCTGAAATATTAGAATATGGGTGATTTCAGAAAGCCTCTGGAAAGTAGAGTGGAAATGTTGGAATTCTGACAAGACAGGGATTAAAATGTCGGACACACAAGAGGGGGGATCTGCAGATCACACCATGTTCTTAATTTAAAATGCTGGAGTGCCATGGTTATAGCAGAGATAGATAGAACATTATCACACTTCCACTCAGCTTCAACTAAGCACAATCTCTACTTTTATTAAGGAGATCAACCATCCTCTATCTGCCAACCAGAAGGGGGGGGGGGGGGGTAAATCCTCTATAACAGAAGATAAGACTCTCTAGAGCAAGGCAACAAACGAATATTTTACAACAGTATTCAACACTAAAATGTTTTACCAACAATAGCTAAATAGTAATCACAACAACTCCTACAAGAGAAAGGTAAATTTTTTTCTATAAATATATTCAAGATTAGGTTTAAAAATATCTATTTAAGCTGTCACAGATGGTGGTTCAAGAACCATGGTTGATAAGTAGATTATTTACTCTATTGAAGTGACAGCTGTGTACTAGATGAATGTGTAGTTATGGACTTTAAAATTGTTATCACTTGCTTACTGTTATATAATGACTCTGAATAGTCAGCTATGTAAGTATGCATTTAGTCATTTCAAAAACTGAATACTGTATTGTAGTTGACTTTGTATCAACGCATGGCGAAAGAGGTGTTGCTTTCTCAGTATTATTCTGGAGCCCTTCTGCGCATTCACAAGTGAGTCTCAAACATATTACTTATTAGTATGAGATGTGAAAAATGTGTTTACAAAATATGCTTTGCTGCCCCAGTATAAACTCCATAGAAGTTTTTCAGATATGTTTATTTAGGTAATAAAAAAAAAACTAATTCTTAATTTGATCAACCCTACCTTTAACCTTGCCCTAGACCAGTGATGGCGAACCTATGACACACGTGTCAGAGGTAACATGTGAACTCATTTTTTTGGTTGATTTTTCTTTGTTAAATGACATTTAAATATGTAAATATCAAAAATATAAGTCTTGCCGAAACCGGTTTGGCTTAGTGGATAGAGCGTCAGCCTGCGGACTGAGAGGTCCCTGGTTCGATTCCGGTCAAGGGCATGTACCTGGGTTGCGGGCACATCCCCGGTGGAGGATGTGCAAGAGACAGCTGATTGATGTTTCTCACTCATCGATGTTTCTAACTCTCCCTTCCTCTCTGTGAAAAATCAATAAAATATATTTAAATATACATATATATATAAGTCTTTGTTTTACTATGGTTTCAAATATCAAAAACTTTCTATATGTGACATGGCACCAGAGTTAAGTTACGGTTTTTCAAAATGCTGACACGCTGAGCTCAAAAGGTTCGCCATCACTGCCCTAGACCGTGGTTGGCAAACTGCGGCTCGCGAGCCACATGCGGCTCTTTGGCCCCTTGAATGTGGCTCTTCCTAAGCCTTAGGAGTACCCTAATTAAGTTAATAATGTAGTTACCTATATAGTTTAAGTTTAAAAAATTTGGCTCTCAAAAGAAATTTCAATCGTTGTACTGTTGATATTTGGCTCTGTTGAATAATGAGTTTGCCGACCACTGCCCTAGACCCATGGTCAGCAAACCGCGGCTCGAGAGCCACATGTGGCTCTTTGGCCCCTTCAGTGTGGCTCTTCCACAAAATACCACGTGTGGGTGCGCACATATAGTGCGATTGAAACTTCGTGGCCCATGTGCAGAAGTCGGTATTTTGTGGAAGAGCCACACTGAAGGGGCCAAAGAGCCGCATGTGGCTCGTGAGCCGTGGTTTGCTGAGCCGCAGTTTGCCGACCACTGCCCTAGACTATCTTCTTGAAAAAAAACCCTCTATATTTGACAACAGTTGATTACTTAATTGCCACCTCATTTCCTGCCTCCACTTTAACTCTGTTCTTAGAAAGGTATCTACATCTGAGAACATCCCATTTCAGCCTATTTCCCCAGTTCACAGTTAGCTTCCATCTCCTAAGTCCAGTCTTTCAATATTTCACAGTACTGAAGTAATTACTGATATAGTACCAATCACCTTGGGCTCGGCAAACTATGGACACTGAGACAAATTTGCTGTAGACTTTTTTTTATAGCTTACAAACTAAAATGTTTTTCACTATAAAGGGTTGTTACCAAAAAGAAAAAGAAGAGCCTGGCCAGCATGGCTCAGTGGTTAAGCATCAACCTATGTACCAGGAGGTCACAGTTAGATTCCTGGTCAGGGCACATGCCCAGGTTACAGGCTCAATCCCCAATGTGGGGCATGCTGGAGGCAGCCTACCAATAATTCTTTCTCATCATGCTATTTCTATCTCTCTTCCTCTCCCTTCATCTCTGAAATCAATACAGATATATCTTTTAAAAATTTAGTGGTTAATAAATCAAGTATCTATTTATTCAAAAATCAGCAATTTGAGTACAATTTGGTGGGAACGGATTGTCTTAACTTCTTGTGACATCAGATGAGACCCCTCGTGTATGTATATTCTGCTGGCAGCTGAGCTGGGCTGGAAATGTCCAAGATGTCCACTCTTTCTTCGAGGCTTTTCTACATGTCTTCTCTTATCATTTGCTACTTAGTGTCCCAGTTTTTATAAGGCAGCAGGGGGCTAACAAAAGCTTCCAATGTGGATACGCTTCATTAGGTAAGCTGCTGTAAAGCCGCTGGGAATATCATGCTTGCTGATGTCTCACTGACAAAAGAAACTCACACAGCCAAGGCCAGGGCTATTGTTACTTCATTTCAAATGTCTTTTCCATTTTTTCTCTGGGATTTATGGTTGAAAGTCAAGTTGACACATAGACTCTGTCGATCATAAGGTTCTGTGGTGATGAGATAAATGACTCCAGTTGGTTCTGCCTTTGAATCCTTCCCATTAGAACTGCCATCATCCCCCATGCATAATATACCTACAAGTCACACCCCCCAGTACTCACATTGACTCCACTGGGTAGCAACCATGATTCAAACAGAGTCATATAGGTTTTTTTCACATTGGGAGTTATCCTATTGAAATACTCCTTCATGGAAGCCAGCATCCTATTAAGTAATCCAGTCAATTCTACTGGAGAGAGGCAACACGGAGAAGCCCTGGTGGATGAGGCTTCATGTACTGGGAGAAAGGACATGTCGAGGGGAACTGAGGCACTCCAGCCGCACTATCCTGCTGATACAGCCATGTGAGTGACCCCAGCCAAGACCATGGATCAGAAGATCTGACCAGTCAACCCCAGAATCACAAAAAATAACAAATATCTGTTTTAAGCCACTAAGTTTTGGAGTGTTTTGTTTTACAGCAATAAGTACCTGAACTATGCAAAAAGTGAAGCCCTGTTCCCAGTCACATTGGACTACTAGCATTTTCCAATAATTCTCTCTCATTGTGCTTTCCCTGTGGCTTTCTAATGTTTCTACTTCCTTCTAGAATATGTATGACTCTCTGCCTATTGTGATCCTACACATCCTTCAAGATGTTGAGATATTAAGTATTGAGCAAAGTGATAAAGGTATCCTGTACATCTAACATGTTTTGGCTTATATTTCTTTACTTCTCAGCAAGCATAAAACCCCCCAGGATTTATGGCTGTCTTTATTTTCATTAACCAGCTGGAACTATAATACTGTAACATTATTTTAAACCCAAGTGATCATAGACTGTCAACATGACAAGAAAAATGCTACTGTAGATGATTAAAGCTGTTTCGGGAGTTCATTTTCTTCCTCAGCTCTCTGGCTCTTGCAATAAGTGGAAAATGGATCCAAATGATAATAATTACAGCAGTTGTGTTTTGAATGTTTGCTGCACGGTGTTAAGGCCTTTGCATATGCCATCTAGGGGTGCCAGACCGCAGCATTCTGTGCTTACCAAAGAAGGTCATCATCTAGAAGCTACCATGCTATCCTTCTCCTGGTCTGGCTCCACTTTTGTCTCTGCTCAAAAATTCACTTGCTAAAATCTCATAGTTGTGATTTCCCATCATGAAAATGTCAATCCACACTAAGAATATCATCTCCCTGTTTCCAAAAGTTGGGGCTCCTGGGATGTAAGAGCATGGCTTGGAAAAATGGCCTCCTACCCAATTATTTTCCAAGTTTGTTATATGGGTCTTGAAACAGGTCAGCTTGTACAGCATCTGATAGATAATAATAATAATATATAAGTCATTGATCCAGCACTTTATTTTTTGTCCACAATTTTACTTGATACACCAGCACCTCTATGAAAAAGTACTGTTACCATCACCATTTCACAAATAGGAATGCCGACAGAGAGGTTAAACTGCACAAAGTTAAGCAAGTTTCCAAGAAATTACATCAATTTCTATCATTCACCCCTCTGATTATAGGAGGACAAATCCACTTCAAGGAGCTTGGTTGGTGTCATATCCCATTCCATTTGTTCACCCAGGTGTAATTGCCATAAGTACTATCAACCCATCCCCAATCACACTTTCTCAATTTTGCAACCAAAGCTTTTCCCTAGTAAGGGAATGTAGACAGACCTGGAGGAAAGGAGGATATGAAGGAGCTGTCTGCATTAACCAGTGTATCTAGTTCAATTAGCCAACAAGGGCCCTTAACACCTACATTATTTTGCTGTACTAAAGAAATAAAATATATATGAAGGTTAGCCTTGTTCCTATTTTATAGCTGAGGAAACAAACACTCAGCAAAGGTAAGTCATTTTCCCAAGCTCACAAAGGTATCATGTGATTATGAGCAGAGTGATTAGGACTGGAGTCTACGTTAATAATCAGTCCATCATACCTCCTGGTGAAGGCCTAAAGGATATGAAAATATAAAGAAAACAGAGCTTAAATAAACTGGGAATTTCTAATATCTATTTAGAAGGAAACTGCACATTTCTTGCTATCAATTTGAACAGAGGGACTTTCAATAACTAGAGGAATGTGTTGAGACTTTCAATACAGAGAGATAGCATGCAGAAATAAACAAATAAGCACTTAAATCAAACAGCAGAAATGTATCCATAAAAATATAATTCCGCATATATGTGCCAAAATTGATTTCATAACTTCAGACTTCTAGCAGGAGAGGAGAGGAATACCCAACTTTATTTTTCCCCAAAGACTTAGAAGTTCATGCCCAGCAAAAATCCTGTATGTACTCAATTTCCTCAGTAAATGCTACCTTAGCTGTTGTTTACTTTTCATATTAAAATGCTCTAATCCAGGCAAAGTTTGTGCTCTCTCTAAGGAGAACTGGCTTAATTTTCATTATATACTTATCAAAGAACATATTAACTTTTCAAAATGAAAATTAGTAAGGAAGGAAATAAATTAAGATGAAATAGAAGGTATCCAATAAACGTGGTGTACTTAGGATGAAAGGCTTGTGGTACAGCACATACTTATGAAATTGGTTCTTATTTAACTTTGCAAATTTTAATATATTAATGAACTTCATATAAAACTGAGTGCTAGAGCTTATAGTCTAAGATGCCAGATAAAACTTTATTCTATCACCCTAAAAATAGATACATGAAGAAAATAATCTACTCGGAGGTCAGGTTGTAAATTTTATATTATATCAATTAATCACTTTTTTGTTTATTTATTTACTTAACACATTTTATTGATTTCAGAGAGGAAGGGAGAGGAAGAGAGAGATAGAAACATCAATGATGAGAGAGAATCATTGATGAGAGAGAATGACTGATCGGCTGTCTCCTGCATGCCTCCTACTCTGAATCGAGCCTGCAACCCAGGCATGTGCCCTTGACCTGAATTGAACCAGAGACCCTCCAGTCTGTAAGCTGATGTTCTATCCACTGAGCAAAACTGGCTGGGACTGTTTATTTTTTTAAAAAACATTCCTTCTTCTCCCAATATATTTTTTTACCATATTAGGCTAGTATTATAAATCTGTTCTTGAATCTGGATTTTTGGATATTAGGTTAAATAGCATATTGCAACAGCATGGGTAGACCTGGAGAGTATTATACTAAGTGAAATAAGCCAGTCGAAGAAAGATAAATATCACATGATCTCACTCATATGTGGGATATAATGAACAACATAAACTGATGAACAAAAATAGATCCAGAGACTAAGAAACACTGAACAGACAGTCCAACCTTAGAAAGAAGGCAGGCAGGGAATGTGTGTGTGTCTGCGGGGGGTGGGGGGGCGGTAAGAGATCAATCAAAGGACTTGTTTGCATGCATATTAGCATAACCAATGGACACAGACACTGGGGTGGTAGGGGCTTGTCCTGGGGGGAGGAAGTGGTGGGTGTGGGATCAATCGGGGGGAAAAGGAGACATATATAATACTTTAAACAATAAAAAATAAGCATATTCAGAGATGATGCTATGTTGCCATTCCTTATTTTCAGTTAGGAGGGGTGCAATAGACTGAACTAATTAGTAGAAATCCTATCCTCCAATGTGGTGGTGTTAGGGGGTGGTTAGGATGTGGTTTGCTCAGGAATGCTGAGCCCTATTGATTGGGATTAGTGCTTTTATAAAAGGGACCCCAAAGAGCTCTCTTGCCCTATTTCTGCCATGTGAGGATACAAGGAAATGTTGGCAATTTGAAACCTGAAGAGGACTCTCATCAGAACTTGACTGTGCTGACACCCTGATCTGGGACTTTCAGCCTCCAATCAATTTCGGTTGCTTGTAAGACACCTGGTTGATACATTGTTAAAGCAGCCCCGACTGGTTAAGACAAGGCATATATTTATAGTACCTCTAGTACTATGTCAAACAGGAGTGGTGAGAGTGGGCATCCCTGTCTTGTTCCTGTTCTTAGGGGAAATGGTTTTAGTTCTTGCCCATTGAGTATGATGTTGGCTGTGGGTTTGTCATATATGGCTTTTATTATGTTGAGATATGATCCTTCTATTCCCACCTTGCTGAGAGTCTTTATCAAGAAAGGGTGCTGGATTTTGTCAAATGCTTTTTCTGCAACAATTGATATAACTATGTGATTTTTGTCTCTCTATTTGTTTATGTGATGTATCACGTTTATTGATTTGCAGATATTGTACCATCCTTGCATCCCCAGTATAAAACCTACTTCACCATGGTGTATGATCTTTCTGATGTACTGCTGGATCCGATTTGCTAAAATTTTGTTGAAGATTTTGGCATCTATGTTCATGAGGGATATTGGCCTGTAATTCTCTTTCATTGTGTTGTCTTTACCTGGTTTTGGCATTAGCGTGATGCTGGCTTCATAGAATGAGCTTGGAAATGTTCCTTCTTTTTGAATTTTTTGTAAAAGTCTTAGGAGGATAGGTTTTAGTTCTTCCTTGAATGTTTGGTGACACACCCCTGTGAAGCCGTCTGGCCCCAGACTTTTGTTTGCTGGAAGCTTTTTGATGACTGCTTCAATTTTTTTCATAGTTATCGGCCAATTCAGGTTTTTAGTTTCTTCCTGATTGAGTTTTGGAAGGTTATATTTTTCTAGGAATATGTCCATTTCCTCCAGGTTGTCTAGTTTATTGGAACAGAGTTGTTCATATTATTTTTTTTTTAACAATCCTTTGTATTTCTGTGGGGTCTGTTTTTATTTCACCTCTTTCGTTTCTGATTTGGTTTATTTGGGTCCTCTCTCTTTGCTTCTTGGTGAGCCTGGCTAGAGGTTCATCAATCGTGTTTATCCTTTCAAAGAACCAGCTCTTGGTTTCATTGATCTTTTTTTTTTTTTTTTTTTTTTTTTTTTTTTTTTTTTTTTTTTTTTTTTTTTTTTTTTTGTCTCTATGTCATTTATTTCCGCTCTGATCTTTATTATTCCTTCCTTTCGGATTCTGTGGGCTTTTCTTGTTGCTCTCTTTCTAATTCTTTAACTTGCAAGGTTAGATAATTTATTACCAGTTTTTCTTGTTTTTTGATGTAAGCCTGTAGAGAACTTCCCTCTCGGGACTGCTTTCATTGTGTCCCATATATTTTGGATTGTTGTGTTTTCATTGTCATTTGTTTCCAGGATGCTTTTTATTTTTTCTTTGATCTCTTTAGTAACCCAATCATTGTTTACTGGCATGCTATTTAGCCTCCAAGTGTTTGATTTTTTTTTTTTTTTAGTTTTTATTGTAGTTGATTTCTAGTTTTATGCCATTGTGATCTGAGAAGATGCTTGTTATGATTTCTATCCTCTTGAATTTGAAGAGACTTTGCCTGTGTCCTAATATGTGGTCTATCTTTGAAAATGTCCCATGTGCACTGGAGAAGAATGTATATTCTGTAGTGTTGGGGTGAGGTATTCTGAAGATGTCAATTAAGTCCATCTGATCTAGTGAGTCTTTTAGGATTGCTGTTTCTTTCCTGATTTTTTTGTTTAGAGGATTTATCCAGTGGTGTCAGTGGAGTATTAAAGTCCCCTACTATGACTATATTGCTATTGATCGCTCCCTTGATATCTTCCAGAAGTTGTTTTATGTATTTGGGCGCTCCTGTATTTGGTGCATATATGTTTACCAAAGTTATATCTTCTTGTTGAATTGCTCCCTTTAGTATTATGTAGTGGCCTTTCTTATCTCTTGTTATGGCTTTTACTTTGAGTTCTATTTTGTCAGATATAAGTATTGCAACCCCAGCTTTTTTCTCCTTTCCATTGGCCTGAAAATATTTTACATTTTTTCAGTTAAAATTGTGATAAAGATATACTAGTAACATTTTTAAGGCAGTCAATGCTAGCTATCAGATCAAATATTAAGAGGTCATATGATTAATAAATTTTAATTTGTTAACTTTAATTATGAAAACTTCTGCAATTATATTCTCAATATGTGCAGGGAAATTTCAAGGGCAAAAACAAGGCAACTCTTAAGCCATAATATAGATAATTTCCCTAAAATATGATTTCAGTAAACTATTAAAAAAGTAACAACTTTAAGCGTCTCTTTGCTCAGCCCACTCCCTACCAAGAACATTTGACTTTCTCAAATTGTTATTATAATGAACATGTCAAGCAATGTATTTTTTTTGTTTGATATATTGAGAACAAAGAGGAATGTAAGATGTCAAAGGTCAGTAATTGGAAGTTTCAAATTAAATATTTAATGATCCTATTACCATACAGAATTACTTAGATAAATGATCAAAACTGGTATGAACTACCACTATATATTGAAGGAAGAAAGTGTTTGGGCACAGAATGAGTTTCTTTTCTTCCCATTGCATATAATAGTAAGATTTATATCTAAGAACAGAATTTAGGACTTGGTTTTCTGACACATCATCTCACTCTATTTTATCATCACCAGCGGATATGTTTATTGATTTTAGAGAGAGAGGGAAGGAGAGAAACATTGATGTGAGAAAGAAACATCAAACTTATGCTTCCCATATGCACCCTGACCTGGGATTGAACCTGCAGCCTTTTTGGTGTAGGGGACAATGCTCCAACCAACTGAGTCACCCGGCCAGAGCGTCATGCCACTTTTTATTAGATAGTTAGCTCTGTGTAAGATGCTTATATAGAGAGATTAATAAAACAGTCTATTTGGCCCTGTCCACTTACGGACTGGCTATTTTAAATCATACCAATAAGACTCAAATGTTAAATGATATTAAAACACAATTGAACATCATAGTGTGTCAAATAAAGAAAAATGAGTTATATTAAATATACAACATTGTACACATGTACATGACCACACATGTAAACATAGTCATAAAAGTAAATAACCACCAGTGTTTCTAATCTTTCCATGTGCCCTGTATCACATTGTAGACATGGATTCTCTCAGTTATATCTACAGAGTAGGGGGCAAGATTTGGAAAAAAATTAGAAAATGAGAGAATTCATGCATTTGCATGAAAAAATTCTGAAAATATAAAGAGAATAATGATTGATGAAGACAGGAGATAGGGGAACAGGTGAGGGAGTATGCCATTAGAGTAGAAACATCATGAGCAGCATCTTTCTGAACCACTCATTAACTACCCTGCTTGGTCTGGAAGTTCTACACAGGATCTCAGTGTTTAAATATAAGGACCAATGTAGTACCAAAAGAAAGCTTGGTCTTATTTTGGGACACTTAGAAGTAATTTAATAAGCTGGGATTAAAATAAAAAAATAAAAATTTAGATCAGGTCTTTTAAGAAGACTATCTCTACATAATATTTTACCTCTGGTAGTCAGGTTATTTGGGTATCAGAGTAGAAATAATGATCTTGACATTCAGACCTCACAAAACAATGCTTAGTGTTTCACTATCAATTATTTAAGAATGGCTTTTTTTTTATCAGAGTGTTTATTTTATTCTGTAATGGTATATATAACTCATTTGCATCTGTCCCAACCTCTTACATGAAAGGCCCGTGGCCGTCACGCCATAATGCCATCATGACTAAATGAGCAGTGGCTCTCGCTGCAGGCAGGGCAGGGCACCAGTTACTAGCTGTGGAGAGCTATGAGCGGCGATGGGCGGGGCGGCCAGCTGAGGCAAGCAGAGTGAGCTACTCCTACACGATTTCGTGCACGCTGGGCCTCTAGTACATTATAATTTCCTGTCTGGTCCTACAAGCCATAAATAAATGAATCATCTTTCTATGAATTAAAAAAAGTATTATTATGTAGCTTCCTAGAAGAAAACCATAGATATTTTATACCAAATGTGATCTTTTCTGGTATTTTTGGATAGGATCAGATGTAGAGTACACCACTATATAACACAGTAAATCAGTGGTATAAAAGCTATATTAATTTCTACTCCATCATGTGTACCATGCTTTTAAGGCAAGGGCAATACATTAAATAAAATGAAACATCAGAAACTAGTAGATTTTAATTGGATTAGACAGATTTTATAGTTACTAGCCCTGCTGTGTTTAAAAATTGCCCATATAAATTTCTATATAGTAAGTATAAGTTAATAATATAAAAAACTCTAAATATTAGTAATTTTGTTGTAGAGTATAAATAGCAGTCCCTTAGGCTTTAATGTTCTCATTTATATGAAAGAAGAACTAGAGCATTTACTCTCCAAGTCTATTTTGAGATGAACTTTATCACAATGTGCTGCAATTTATTTTTTCTTCCCCTACTAGAAAGTAATGTCCTTGATGGTGGAGTGTATGTCTTAGTTACCTTTTTTTCTGAAGTGCTTTTATAATCTTAGCTTATAGTAGTCATTCTAGTTTTCATTTCTGAGTAGTAAAATAACAACCCCAAAGTTTTTATCTCAAAAAGAAGAGAAATTGATAAAGTCCCTTCATAGTGATGTTACAATGGCAACTTTTCAAGAAATAAATTGTAACTAAATAGTTCAGTTTTATATTTAATGTCACCATTTGCTTACTAAAGGCAAGTTTATAGTTAGATAAGGACTATATAATGTACTCAATGATTCAGATGGCCATCACTAAAAATTTCTTCAAGGGTGCTTGCCAAAGTTTCTTAAGTAGACCAACTTTATGTGTATTTAAAAATATTTCATCATGAAGTATTTTGACCAAAAGGTAAATATAAATCATAATATAACATACTAAATACCGCCATAATTTATTTGGATTAACATTTTGCTATATTAACTTTTTTTTTTTACTTTTTTAAAATATATTTTTAGTAATTTCAGAGAGGAAGAGAGAGGGAGAGAGAGATAGAAACATCAATGATGAGAGAAAATCATTGATTGGCTGCCTCCTGCACGTCTCTCACTGGTGATCGAGTCTGCAACTCAGGCATGTGCCCTTGACTGGAATTGAACCTGGGACCCTTCAGTCTGCAGGCCCATGCTCTATCCACTGAGCCAAACTGGTTAGGGCTGTTTTATTTCTTTCTTTTTTAAAATTTAATTTCATTTTTTATTATAGATTACATTCAATAATTACTTTGTACTAGACACCTGGTGCAAGAAATTCATGCACTAATGGGGGGAGTCCCTCAGACAGGATTGCAAGAGGGTGCAGGCCAGGCCGAGGGACTCCACCAGTGCACAATCAGGGCTGGGGAGGGACGCGGGTGGTGGCCAGACAGGGAGAGACTGCAGGAGGGCTCCAGGGCATGTCCAGCTCGTCTCGCTCAGTCCTGATCAGCCGGACCCCATCAGCAAGCTACCTACAGGTCGGAACATCTGTATCCTGGTGGTCAGTGCATGTCATAGTGAGCGGTTGAGCAGCCTTAGCATATCAATAGCATATTGCGCTTTGATTGGTTGAATGGCTGACTGGACTACCTGACACTTAGCATATTAGCCTTTTATTATATAGGATTAGTTTAAGGCAGAGGTCCTCAAACTTTTTAAACAGGGGGCCAGTTCACTGTCCCTCAGACATTCCACACATGCGCACTGCGGGCCCGGGACGAGTCGGCTGCTAAGCAGGACAGGCAGCGGCGGCAAAAACACCCAGCGGGCTGGATAAATGTTTTCTGCGGGCGCATGTGGCCCGCGGGCCGTAGTTTGAGGACGCCTGGCTTAAGGTATACAACATAGTGGTTAGAGAATCATATGCTTTACCAACTATTCCCCCAACATTTCTAGTACCCACCTGGCAACATACATAGTTATTATAACACGATTGACTATTTTCCCTATGTGGTACTTTATATCCCGATGACTATTTTGTGACTATCAATTTGTATTTCTTAATCCCTTCACTTTTTTCACCTAGTCCCCCAAATGCTCCTCCCATTTGGCAACCATTAGTTGATTCTCTGTACCTATGGGTCTGTTTCTGTTTTGTTTTTTTGTTATATTATTCTTTAGATTTCACATGTAAGTAAAATCACATGGTATTTTTGATGTAAGCTTTCTTTTAAAAATGGATACATTTAAAAATGTTATGTGAAAGAAGAAAATTGTAGGCGTGAATGTAAAGCATGATATATATATATATATAAACTTTTTTATATATATATAAACTTTTAAAACCCATAATAAAATATTTTATCATTTTTACTTGGTTTAACTTTCCATTTATTCATTTGTTGAAAATTGATTTTTTTAGAGTCTACTATATTCACATTATTTTTATAAGTACTGTGCACACTGCAAAATGTATAATCCACAGTGTCTGTTATCAAAGAACTTACAATGAGTTAAGGGAAGTAACATACTATTAATGGTAAGGCAATTTAGAAAAGAACAAGTGTGCAAAAACACAAGTGTCTTATACGTACTAGGACCTAATGGATTGTTTCTGGCTAGTGTGAGATACAGAAGGCTTCATGAAGTTCTCACACTAGCTGGTAGAAGAGATGCAGGACTGGGCTTTAAAGGAGGTCTGGGTCCTGCACATGTGAAGATGAAGGGGCTCTAAGAGAAGACACTGGGTGTTTTCCTGAACACAGTGGTGCAGTTTAGTTGATGTTTAGATTGCCTGAGGAGGAACTGTGAGAATTTAGAAAAACAAGAGCTGTGTGTGTTGTCAGAGCCAGCAGGAGAACCGCTCAGCGTTGCTGCTCTGAGCTGCTCCGAGTCCATATATTCTTCTAAATTCTTTCCAACTACGTCAGGGCAGGTCCTTCTCGAACCCTGCCCACTGTACTAACTGTTGGGAACTTAGTCCAAGTTCCTCCTTTATCCTCTGCTCACTACTTAGAAGTGTTGGATCCTAGACCCTCTGCCTAGGGCTGGGTCTCCTTGGATGCTGTGTCTTAGAGAAGCCATGAGAGGGTATAGAAGGATGAGTCTTTATTGCAGAAGCCCATGGCCATATTGCCATCAGACAAAACAGTTCTTTAAAGCAAAGTCCATACAGTCAGGCAGCCGTACACTGGCTGGTAAATACATGTCTCTCCTACACAGTAGTAGAAGTCTTCTACACAATAGCAGAAGCTATTATCTGAGCAGCCGCACACTGTCCCCTGACTTACCATCTCACGTCGTAGCAGTAACTAAGCTCTCTGCTTCAGCAGCTTCTCTAGCTTCTTTGGCTCAGATGCTTCTCCTGTCTCCCCTGCCCAGCACACTGGCTGATCTTTGTAGCCTCACATAGCAACTACCTCCTAACTTCTCTCTCAGCATCCTGGCTGGTTAACCTGGTAGCTATATCTGAGCTCTCTATGAGCTCTTAGCCTTATATCATAGCAGTATCAGCTCTCAGCTCCGTCTGAGCTCTTCTCACTCCTGCACACATATGAGCTACATTCTCTGTGCCTACTGCCTCTCCTTCTTCACACTAGCGGGTCAGTAACCTGTATATTACCCCAGAGACAAGGAAGGCTAGTTGCCAACAGTGACAATCACATTGGCTACAGCAAGCACAGCGTACTGTGTATGGTATCTTAGCCTAGGTGCAGAGTGGCCTTGAACAGTCTGGCTTATTGACAAGTCATCTGTGCTTAAATTGGCCTTGACTATCAGGCGCCTCTGGCATGGTTCCCACATGTATACACTGGGGTTGTTTGAATTCCAGGATAGAATGTCTGAACTCATTATGGTAGACAACAGAGTGTTATTTCAATGGTCCTGTGCATCTCCTTCAAGCATCTTCCCCTCTGTCCAGCAATAAGCCAAGCAATTATATAAGAAATGTAAGGAAGATGCTCTATATTCACAGTATCAGTTGGCCCGTTCTACTTTTTCCACTTACATCTGTTTGTTGCTATTTCCTTCTTTTTCTCTTTCATCCTTTGCATAATCCTCTGGTTCTACTAATAACTTGCCTTTACCAGATTCTTACCTGTGGTTCAATTCTCTCAGTTTCCCAATATTTTCTCCTTGGTAATATGATCAATCTGTAGAAGGCAATCCTAAGACTCCTCTTCCTTTAGACTGCTCTCTCTAGCACTCCCTGCTTGGTGCCATCAGATTCTGTGTGTAGCCTCATTTCAGTAATTCTACACCAAAATATCATTTGATTTACATTTTTATCTTATAGTGGTTTCTCAGGTATAAAATCCATGTTGTATATATTCTAAATTTATCACTTTGGTTTCTCTTAGATAAAAAAATAGATAAGCAATGGATCTAACTGTGTTGATATTGCTTAAATTTTTCAACTGTGTATTAATCAGAGCCCCTGTGTTCACAGATTTCATATGAGCACATGTAAATCTGTGATAACCATGTAGTCTGGAGACACTTGCAGTTTTAGATCGAATCACAGCTGAAATCCCATTTATGTCATTGATGTAAGCTTTGCCATATGTAAAAGCTAAAAGGCAGCTTCTACCTCAAAACAACAGTCTAGATTTGTGGCTATTACTCCATCACTAGTCACATTAGGAAGTAAATGAAAGCAAAAAAAAATCAAGTAAATTGGCAACTGGCTTTTAAAGTGAATAGTACTAGAGAAGACAGATGCTGTTAAAATTCCAAGTATTGAAGTTGAAGAAATGTTACATATAACTATGATGTATGTGGCAACTCAGCCAGCATCCAAACTTCACTTCTGAGTTAGTTTCCTCCAAATCAAAGCCTGAGGGAATGTGAAATCTTAAATCCTTCATCTTGTAAATAGCAGCTGTAGCTGAAGCAAAACGAAGACTACTATGTTCATTAGGGGATTCCAGCAGGGAGCTTTCTAGCATAAAATTTCCACTGCTCCTTTTACTTTATATCACACTATCCCTTTCCATTTGTCTTTTTAATTCTCATTCTCTCTTCTTTAAAAATGAATTGGTCTATTAAAAAGAATGTTTCCCAAAAAAAGAAAGAAAGAAAAGAAAGAATGAAAGAAAATGTCCAGGAGAAATGCCAGATAAAAAAGGACAAACCAATTTAAATATCCCAATTTTCTTTACTATGGATGTGAAAAGATAATTCCTGTGTGAAGTATTTTCAATAGATGAACAGAGGTAATACATTTAGGTTTCATGAAAGCATTTTAATAGATTGTGAACTAAGGAAAGAGTAAAGTAAGTTATATTAATTATGTGCGTTTGGGGGAAACAAGAGAAAAAAATAAACAAGTGGGACTAACTAAATCAAACTAAAGAGTTTTGCACAGTGAAGAAAACTATAAACACAATGAAAAGACAATCTACTAAATGGGAAAAGATAGGAACTAATGATACATCTGATAAGGGTGTAATATATAAAATATATAAAGAAGTCATAGATCATTACACCAAAAAACAATCCAATTAAAAAATGAGCAAAATATCACATGATTTCACTCATATGTAGAATCTAATGAACAAAATAAACTGATGAACAAAGTAGATCCAGAGACTGAGAAGCAAGGAACAGATCACCGAATCTCAGAGGGAAGGCGGGGGTGGGTGGGTAGAAAGATATCAACCAAAGAACTTGTATCCATATGTGTATAACCCATGGACACAGACAATAGGAGTGAAGGCCTGGGGGGTGGAGGTGTGCTAGAAGGGGTCAATGGGAGAAAAATGGGATATATGTAATACCTTCGATAATAAATATTTTAAAAAATGGGCAGAAGACATGAACAGACATTTCTCCAAAGACGACATATAGATGGCAACAGACATCTGAAAAGATGATCAACACCACTATTCATCAGGGAAATGCAAATTAGAACAAAATGAGATATCTCAAATATGCCAGAATAGCTGGAATCAATAAATCAACAAATTAGTGTTGGTGAGAATATGTCAAAAAGGATTATAAATTGGTGCACCCACTATGGAATACAGTATGAAAGTTCCTCAAAACATTAAAAATAGACCTACCATATGACACGGCAATCCCACTTTTGGGTTTCTATCTGAAGATATCCAAAACACTAATTTGAAAAGACATATGTACCTCTATGCTCATTGCAGCATTATTTACAATAACTAAGATTTAGAAACAATCTAAATAGATAAGAAAAACCTCAAAGACAGAGAGAAAAAAAGAATAACTCACTGAGGTAAGCTCAAAACTTTGCATACTACTCTCTCATCGATGTTTCTAACTCTATCCCTCTCCCTTCCTCTCTGTAAAAAATCAATAAAATATATATTTTTTAAAAAGATGTTATAGGGAAATTAAATGAATTACTAATCAGGAAAATACCCAGCAACATGCACTCAATAAATACATGGTAGTATTGGTTAAATCATTTATATATATTATAAAAATTATTATCAGGTTATTTTATTTGCCTGTAAATTTTTATGGTGTTGATTAATCATTCTATTTGAAAAGTTTTGCTGTCACAGGAACCCAAAATACTGCTATCTTTAGTTTCATATATTACTATTCTATTATGTATAAGTATATTCTATCTTAATATTTATATGTGTGCATGTTTCTCTAGAATAAAAATTTAGAGGGTTATATTAAAATATTGGCTATAGAATTTTAAAGCTGCTTTGAAAAGTTCTTCAAGTATTGAAAACTACTACAGTGGTCATCAATATATTATATGTGAAAAATTTATTAACATTTCATTTTAATCCTATATTTTGGATCTTTACTTGTATAGTACAGCTTTCAAAATTAAAAGCATTAATATGAGTATATATAGAAGCTAAATCTAAAAACTAATTAAGAAAGTTAAATATAATTCTACAGATTTATTCATTAATTAACTAATCATTTTTTATTGAATTTATTGGGGTGGCATTGGTTCACAAAACCATACAGGTTTCAGGTGTACACAACTCAATAACACATCATCTTCACATATAATGCCAACTTTTTAAAAATTTCTAACAAACTTTAGAAATTATCCATTTATAAAAAAGGGAAATATAGCTTGGAAGTAGTATTTCAAAAGTAAAAGGTTTAAGAGAGTTCAATATTACTACTAATACATTTTTTCAGTACAATAATATAATTAAAATAGTATACAGCAGAGCCTGAGATATTAGAATATAATTAATAGTTACAACACCATAAAACTCTTCCTTAAAAAATTATTGGAGTTATTGACAAAATGACTACACACAGAGCAATAAAGGAGAATCTTCAATATATTCAAACAAAATCTTACAAGCAATCACACTATGAGACACATCTGAAAGCATAACTTCTCTAGAACAATAGGTGCCAAAATGATTTTTTATGAGTTCATTTAGAAATTTTTAAAAGCATGAAAATTAATCTGCCTCACAAACAATCCTATATAATAAAAGCCCAGCGACTGAAGGGCAGAATGACCAGAATGACAGGTCGACCAGTCGCTATGACGCGCACTGACCACCAGTGGGCAGACACTCAACGCAGGAGCTGCCCCCTGGTGGTCAGTGCACTCCCACAGTGGGAGTGCCACTCAGCTGACTGGGATGAGCAGCTGCGGGCTGGCTGATCCCCGCAGGCCATGCTCCCCCACCAGTGCACGAATCCCATGCACCAGGCCTCTAGTTAAAAATAATAATCCTCCCAGGTAATTCTAACAGGCAGGCAGGGGTGAGGACCAGGGCGTCCAGAATATTAGAGAGTGACCTGAGGACCCATTCACCCGGATTACTCCTGTCAATGGAAGAATTTAAGAAATAGATTTGTAAGGCCACTGGAAAGGCTGTCTCTAATTGACAATTAATTAATTAATTATATATTAAAATGAGATTTTTATAAGAGTAAGCTCAACAATAAAAAGTAATAAATGCTACTTAGTCCTTTGAGCAGAGGAAGGTGTGTTCACATTAAAGAGAACAAACAGGAATAAAAAAATAATTATGAAATAGAAAAGAAAGCCACCTGATATTGAGAAAAATTCCTTCATTTGAGTCCTTTAGAAAGGGATAAAAATAAAGCATCAGCCAATGAATTAACAGTATTTATTGTCCAGTATGAGACATTGGGAGCTAAACATTTCCGAATAGGCTTGATTCCTACTCTCAAGAAATCACAATTAAAAAGAACTTTCCAGTTAGAATACACATACACAATTTATGTAACACATTGTGTTATATATTATATATAATGTATTGTGTATATAGTAGCATATATAATTCAGTCAACACTAATACGTATACACACACATAAGTTCATTATTAAAAGATTAACTAATGAACCTGACCCACATGGCTCAGTGATTGAGCACTGACCTATGAACCAGGAGGTCACGGTTAGATGTCTGGTCAGGGCATATGCCAAGATACAGGCTTGATCCCCAGTGTGGGGCATGCAGGAGGCCGCCCATCAATGATTCTCTTTCATCACTTATGTTTCTATCTCTTTTTCTCTCTCTCTCTTCCTCTCTGAGATTAATAAATATATATATTTAAAAAAAGATTAACTAATGATCTGTGGTCTTTGATGATGGTAGAGAAGAATGTAGATTTAGAACTTTTAAATCTATTGTTTGGTTATTATTTATGTTTCCTCATATTTGAATATCATGTTTAAATATTATGTAAACATATCTTAGCTAATATTTAAGTAACTAAAAAAACCCATTAATAAACTTTTCCCTGAAAAACCCAGAGATATGAGATAAAAAGGAAGGTTTTAGTATTAATTGTTAGGATCACCTCATATTCCTTCACACTGGGTTTCTCTTTTCTATTTCAATTTTGGTTGTATACAGTCTACATGAAAATTGAAACAAGTGTGCTAACATAGATGGAAACAAGTTGATCAGTGCACATTTTTATTATGGTTTTGATTATGCCTAATAGAATAAGTAATATTAACATCCATCCCCTAAAAGCTAAGTTTATTGCAAACTACAAAATAAAAATACAAGCTTTTTAAAAGTCATCTTGGTACAAATAGAAGCACTCAGACAAATGACTGCTATAAAATGTATCCAAGTTTTAATGTATTAATAAAAATGTGATATTTTTCCCAAATGGAGAAGTGTAATAACTTTAAAAATTCACCATCCCTGGAGTATATAACTCATTTCCTGATATTTTTGTTAAATGTCTTAATAAAACTTCAAGTTTATAAAAATATGTTAAAAATTAAATTTGCTTTAATCAATGGGAAAATCTTTTGACCACATTGCTACTCTGAGTAAAAAAATGAAGACAAACCCTGCAAATCTGAGTTTAAATTCAAGACTGAAAGTTGACATTTGCTTTATTGCCTTGTTCCTTTTCACTTTGAATTTTTTCTTTAATGAATACAAAAGTTCTTGACAAACATACTGCCCCAGAGATTTGCTTTGTAGCAAAGAGGTCAAGTCCCTTTATATTTATATTTCTCCTACATTCTCATCCTTTTAATAAATAACATTATCCATTCCTCACCCTCTCTGTGGTAACATATTTCATCTGCTAACCTTTTTTATTCATGGCGTTATTATGAGGGGGGTCACTATTTTTTTTTTCGTAGTCATTTTGCTATTAGCTTAAAATATAACTGCTTTTTAAAATAAGTTGATTCTCAGATTTTGATGGGAGCATGGACTGAATGCCACTCTGAGGAGTCATTTACTTCTTAAGTCACTTCAAAGTTTTAATTCTCCAAACCATCCAGGAAGTTGAAGGTTTTTCACTCTTTACTGAGAGATGGAGTTCTCTTAGCACTTGTTTTCACTGCTGTGGTACAAAGGCATTTTAATGTCTAACCCAAGCAGGCCTTTGGGCCCTTGTGCATGCATCTATTCGTTCATCAAACACTTGTTCAGCATTTACCACATCCTAGGAACTGTGCTAGGCAGTAAGAACTCAAAAACAAAAAAAGAAGAAAACAAAAATCCCCACCTTTCAGGTGTTCAACATCAAAGACCAAAGCCGGCACACATTTGGTGAACACTGGGAACCTGGGGGATGGATTACAGTTCTGCACATTATAAGGACACAGAGGAAGTAAAGGGACGTGGGAAGGGAAGTTTTTGTAGCGAAAATAAACACTAAGCTAAATTTTGAGTTATGGGTAAATGTCAGCAAGTGTGAGGAATGAGGCTTCAGCTTTCTGCCAGACAAGATCATCAGGTCTTCTGCTACAGGGATCATAGTTCACTGACAGCCTCGCTAGACTCATCACTCTATTCCTGTAGAAGCCATGCTTCTCTTGGCCTGCTCTGAGCCAAAGTCGGAGAGCTGTGGGGTACATGGTTCGGGCCCCTTCCTGTGGGATGTAGTTGCTTCTAATGGATGACTTGGGCTCCGCTATTCTTGACTTAAAGCTTTCTTAGGATTGTCCTCCAGTCTGAGAATCTTTCTTCCAAACCTTCCTTCCCTTTCCCTCTCTTTCATTAGGTTTCAGACCGCTTATCATGGGCTAAATAATTTCTCACTATTCCTTTTTCCTCTCCTTTATCATTCATATTTGGTTCAACAAAACATCTCTTTCATGACTAAACTGTTTTGGAGGCTGCTTCTTGAAAAACCTGAATTAACACAGGTAGTACCATGAGTGGTCCAAGGAAAATAGGGTTTAGGGACAGGTTCACTTATTCCCAGTAAGTAAAAAGGACACCATCCGGAAAGGTTTGTGGGTATGGCTAGTGTCTGGCAAAGGTGGTGGTCAAATTGCTGAAGAATTTACTGGAGGTAACTTGGGGAAATGTCCTAGTATAGGGGAAGCCCATGCAGGTGCAAAGATTCAGGCATTTTAAAAATATGGAGGCAACAATTCCTACAAAGATGTCAAAAATGGCTTGTTATTGCGATATTGAATCAACTTTTTGCAAGGGATGATGAGAAACTAAGGGATGTTAGCAAGCAGTGAAGGGCTACGTGTGAGAGCCAGAGACTCTCCTTGGTAGTTTACAGAATGCTTTGTCTCCAACAGTGAAACTGTGAACCCAGCTCAGGACTTGATATTCATATTCGTAGACATCCAGAGATGTCAAATTTTAGTCAAGGCAGGTCCTTTAAGCTGAGTTCAAGGCTCTGGTTGGGAAACCTCAGGGCTCTGAAGTACGGGGTGGAGACATCTGGGTAAGTGCCTCTGAGGCTGCTGGTGCTGAAGAACCACCTGAACCATTAGAACTTGCCGAGGAGGCTCTGCTCTTCCCAGTAAGAGGTAAGACAGCTGCTGTGCTAGGAGATGCTGTAGAGGTTTCTTCCCTTCAAGGCAACAAGTGCATAATGTAAGGAATTGTGCCAATATCCTCCCCTGGCTGCCAGTTTGTAACTAGCATTAAATTCCAACATCCTCCAGGTGAGGACATGCTTAAGGGAGGAAAGATAGAATACACCAAAGGAGATGTGAGCATTAGTAAAAGAAGCAGAAGGAGTAAAATTGGGGTTGAATTTTGAACATGTCTAATCAATGGATTGAGATGTAAAATAGGTGATCAAGAATTCACTCACTTGGGGCACTTTGAGGGGGGGAACAGGATTTAACACCCTGGTCTTACCCTCGGTACGAGGCAAATTTGCTGCAAGGGTGGTTCTTATAGACCTAAAGATCCTATGCCCCATGCCAGTGACGGCGAACCTTTTGAGCTCGGCGTGTCAGCATTTTGAAAAACCCTAACTTAACTCTGGTGCCGTGTCACATATAGAAATTTTTTGATATTTGAAACCATAGTAAAACAAAGATTTATATTTTTGATATTTATTTTATATATTTAAATGCCATTTAACAAAGAAAAATTAACCAAAAAAAGAGTTTGCATGTCACCTCTGACACGCATGGCATAGGTTCGCCATCACTGCCCTATGCTGAGCAAAGTGGAAATACCGAAGTTTTATTGGCAGATGGGAGAGAAGTAAATAAAGAGCTGAAGGAATAGATACATTATGCGATGCCAGGAGACCTAACAGGGGATTAAGTTCCATAGTACACAGTGTTCACCAAAACCACTGGGAATTTACTCGGGAGAGAGACAGCAGCATGACCAAGTAGTTTAGCGGTAACTGTCTTCGGCATGTTGGGGATAGTGCGAGGAGAGGCAGTCAGAGCTGTGTTCATTAATATCCACGAGGATAACTCTTCTCTCCCAGTGTTAGGGGCAAGGTGGCCATGCTTAGCTACCAGAACCCAAGAGACTGCAATCTACACTAATAAAAGAGAAACATGGTAATTGGTGTACGACCGCTACCCTTCCCATTGGCTAATCAGCATATCCTTATGCAAATCAACTGTCAACTAAGATGGCGGTTAACCGCCAACAAAGATGGCGGCCAATTTGCATACACCCAATGATGGGAGGCGAAAGGGGAAGGACTGAAGAATGGTGATCCGCAACCCAGGTGGCAGGCAAGAGCTAGGGGGTGGGCAAAGGCCGCCTTTCCCCCCACCCCCCCCGCAGCCGGTGATCGCCATTGGAAAGCCGGGCAGCAAACCCAACCCCAGGGGCTGGGGTTGCTGGCTGGCCTGTGCTGAGCGATGGTGGCAATCGGAGGGCGGGAGGGCCCGGGCGCAGGCCAGGCGGCAAGCCCGGACCCCACTGGGGCCGGGGTTGCCGGCTGGCCTGCGCGGGGCGATCCCCATGGCAATTGGAGGGCAGAGCTGGGGCGCAGGCCCAGCGGCAACCCCAGACACCCCAGAAGCCACCTGCCCACCACCCGTGACCCTATCAGGTCCGGGCCACAGGCTGGCGTCCGTGTACAGCCACAGAAGCTGCCGGCTCACGCCTTTTGTACAGCCACAGAAGCCGCCTGCCCGCCGTCCGTGACCCGATCCGGTCCCGGGTTTCAGGCCCTGGCCCGTGTGCAGCTGCAGAAGCCGCCTGCCCACAGTGTGTGCAGCCGCAGAAACCTCCGGCTGGCGCCCGTGTGCAGTCTGCAGTCGCAGAAGCTGCCTGCCTGCCGCATCCCACTATGATCCACTGAGTTATGAGGCCGAGGCCAGAGAGCAAGGAGAACTTCCGCCCCTGAGTCAAAGTGGGGAGCGGAGGACATGGCCTCCCCTCCTAAAGTTGCCAAAGGACAGGACCTAACTTAAGCCACATCCTCTGAGACAGCCAGGCAGGCACCACTGACCCTCTCTGCAGGCCGGGCCCCCCTCCCCCTTCCTCTGTCCCTGCACAGCTCCCATAGCTCCGCACTGGCTGAGTCAGGCACAACAGGTTTGCAGCCACAGGGGCGATTTAGCAGCTAATGAAAAATGCGAGAACGAACAAATGAAGCAGCTACTGCAGTGGGGAAAAAACGTTCAGCAAATTCGTTGTCTCTGAGAAACTGAGGCAGCCAGCACAGGCCCCTGCACAGGATGAGGCTTCTGCTTCTAAAGAAATGTCCTGGGGTTAGAGGTGAGGGGGTGCTGCCCTTCCACTCTCTGAGCTCTCAGAGGAGTCTGTGCTCCCCCTCCTGGTATTCTTAACACCCAGAGACCCCTCCCCAATCCAGGGCAGGAATGTTCCACGCTGACCGCCTCCAGAAAGCAGAGAACAAAGAGGCACTTCTTGACTTCAAGCCTCTAAACCAGTGGTTTTCAACCTTGGCTGCACATTAGAATCACCTGGGAATCTTTTTAAAACCCTGATTTCTGGGCCTCATCCTCTGGAAATTCTGTTTCTTTGTTATGGGGTAGAGCCACAACATTAGTAACAAAGGATGAGGCGCAGAAATCAGGATTTTAAAAAGATTCCCAGGTGATTCTAATGTGTAGCCAAGGTTCAGAACCACTGCTCTAAACAGACTTGACCACTGTGGGCAAAGACCTGCAGCTGAGAGGGGACAGGTTCTGGGTGTCGAGGTCCAGAGCATGGAAGGCCTCCTGGGGGAGCAGTGGATCTGGAAGCCTGTGTGCTGGGTCAGAGACACCCCTGCCTCCCACCCTCCCCTGCCCTGCACATAGACGTGCCTGGACTGGGGTGAGGAGGAGAAGGAGAACTAGAGGGAAGGAACACTGAGTGTTTGTTGGCGGCCATGTAAAAAGGACCGTGACCCTCCCCTCCCACTGAGTCACTCCCTAAGGCAGCAGGAGACGGAGGGTCTGAGAGCAGCCACACAGCTTTGTGGCCGTGACCAAGGCACCAAGATGATGTCCATGCAACGGGGCTGAGGAGGTGTCAGAGGACCTCACCCCAGAAAGCCCAATAGCTCTTTGTGTGAGAGAGAGAAGGTGGCAGGGAGGGATGAAGAGAGCGAATTGGACTCAAGAGGCCTCAAGGCCCAGATGAGGAGAATATACCAGGGGTCGGCATGGACTTGAGCTCTGAGGTGAGGGTCAGGTGAGGGTCAAGGGCACTGGGTGGGGGCCAGTCCAGACAGAAGACTGAGCTCCACATGTTCTTGACCCTGCTCAGTTCTTTGGCACCTCTGCCTGAGATATAAACTGTCTGACATGGAATTACAACTCCAGAGAAGGGGGTGGGGAACCTAAGTTAAATAATATTTTGTTTTTGTTTTTTCACTTGGCAGAATGGGGGCTGAAGTTGAAGTTAGGTTTGGTTACTAAACAATAAAGAAAGCAACATTTCTTGCACACCCGACTGTGTGGTCTGAGTTTGCTGCTGCCTATAAACCGAGAAAAAGTTGTAAAATGAAGTACTAATCTCTAAGGTTTAGGTCAGACCAAGGAGTAGTGCCACTCAGCCAGAAGCTGGCTCATGGCTGGCCAGTGCGGAGGTGGTGGCAGGAGCCTCTCCCACCTCCACGGCAGCACTAAGAATGTCTAACTAACAGTTTAGGCCTGATCCCTTGGGGGCCTAAGCCTTTAGTCGGACATCCCCCAAGGGCTCCCTGGCTACCAGAAGGATGTCTGACTGCAAGCTTAAGCCTGATCCCCGGGGGAGTGGGCCTAAGTCAACAGGTGGACATTCCCCAAGGGGTCCTGGACTGCAAATGGGCGCAGGCCGGGCTGAGGGACGCACCCCCTCTCCCTCACCGAGTGCACAAATTTTGTGCACCGGGCCTCTAGTTAATGTAATAACTGAAAAAGTCAAACAGACAACCAGGAAGGCTTGACTCAAAGGCAGTCATGGAGGTGTTTAAAGAGCAGGTGGTCTTTGGGGCAACTAAAAGGGCAGGTAAAAGGGAAGCTGAGCACATACAGTAAGAAAAAGGCAACACAAGGTTAAGAGTGGACACTCCCAAGTAAATAACACAGTACCTTGCTTGCTCAGTTCGAGAATCAATGGGACTTAAAAACCACATAATAGCCTTTTAAACAGACAGGTGAAGCAACAGCTTAGAGATATTGCTCTGACAAAATGGGATTCTATCTTTAAATGATGATTTGGGATGTGACTCATGAATTAAATCAGAGGTCTCTATGCATTTCATGCCCAAGACAACTTGTACTTGGCAGACAAATTTGTCTTTACCAAATATAAAAAACAATAATGTTGTAGTTAGTATATCCATATTTTCACATGTGTAGTCTTTATATTAATTTATCACTCCTTGTATAATCAATGTATGTAATATATACTTTTTTACATAAGGAAGAGCTTTGCTATACAAAACTAACCAGAATTAATCATTATCATCTGGGAGCTTGTTAGAGATTTGGAATCTCAGTTCCTCCCAGACCTTCTGAATCAGAACCTGCATTTTAACAAGGCTCCCAGCTGATTCTTATGCTTATTAAAGTCTAGCAAAGAACAAATTGAGAGTCATTATTCTTTATTCTAGAACTGGTTTTACCTTATGTTTTATGTTGAAAATCATACTTCAAACTCCTGGAGGCTTTGGTATAATATATTCAGAAGAAAAACAAAAGTTTAGAGAAGAACAATGATTAGTATTTCATGTCACATATATGCACAAAACTCCATGTACTTCGGAACAGAAATGCACTGAAAAATTCTGGTGAAAACAAAGGCAAACAGAAAATAACTGGCATGAACATATTAGAAATAACAGAACTGAATCTGACGTAAGACATAGTAATGGTGGACATTTGAACTTGGTAGACAGTGTCTGGATGATTCAGTGAAAAAGCAGGATGGCTAATATATCTTTTACTTTAATTGATGACTTAATGTTGATTTTACCACTGAGAAGGAAGAATAACTGACACGACATTTTACTACTATTGTCCTATTCTACCATCATGGAAAAACCAGTTGATGAATTGGAAATAATAGGACATTGGAGAAATATGGTTAGCTGTTACAGTGTCTGTGATAATGAGGGAAATCTAGGCATAATTAGACTGACAGGCTAGATTATGAGAAGTAAATTTCAAAAAAATAAAATAATGTGGGATATGACCCCTTAGCCTGAGACTCTAAAAGAAAAGTGGTTAAAAAAGAGGCATTAAAAAATTGTCAGTTATAATTACAATGAAGAAAGAAGAGAGCTGTAGTAGCCATTGGAACCATTGGCACTGACCAGTAAGCTTTACAAAGTTGTAAAAAGGCAGAGATGAGGAGACAATAAGAATAAACATATGGCTTAATTATGTCAAAATAATAACAACAAAGTTCAAATAAAGATAGACCACACGTGTAGATTATTATGTGAAGATTGTGGTGTAATCTTAATAGGCATAAGTAAAAAAAAAAAAGCTGAATTACTCTTACTTTGCTTCTTTCTTTTTATTTGTATTATAATTATTTGGCACATCTTAGTCTTCCTTACTAACTCCAGGAGAGAAGTTTAGTTTGATTCATTTTGATATTACCAGAGTATAGTGTAAACTCATTAAATTAAAGTAGAAATTTCTGAAATTAAAGTAGAAAATCATTCAACTGTTGAATGAATAAAGAGAAGAATCAATATTAGCAATAGAGAATTGCAGCAACTGCTATTATAAAAGGACAGTTATCTCTTAAAACTATAATATATATTTAAAAGTATTATTATAATGACTAAATAATATTTTTACAATTTTATAACATTCAAAATTAGGTGAAAAGGACATCTACTGAGCTCAGAGAAGAGAGACAGTAAGTACAGAACCCTGGTTTTGATTAAATGGATACAAGTGATTAAAAACATGTATAAAACTCCAGTTTTCCATTTTTCTATTCATTTTGCTTACATTTGAATAGATATTACTTAAACACAGTTAAAATATTAGAATTTACAAAGGTGCATAACTAAGTCTGTTCTTATGAAATTCCATGTTAATGATTATGTTTAGTTTTGAGTTTTCACAATTGTATATGTTAACAATATATTGTTTACTTTTTGCTTATTAGTGTGATGCAAGTAAAATTCCTACCCTACTCTCTTCAAAAGCTATTTCTATTTGTTCCTTATGTAACCTTCTATCACTTCTCTATTTCTACACAAATACAAATCTACCTTTCTATTCCTCTTCTCCCTCTCCCCCGCATTTTTTATATAAATGGAAACATAGTATACACAATCTCTTCCAACTTCACTGTGTTTTGGTAGTCTTTCCACATGCAGACATACATACATAAAGAGACTTCTTGTTCTTTTCTGTTTTCATTTTTTATTATGGAAACTTTCAAAACATATAAAAGTAGAAAGAATCCTATAATTAAATTCAGAAATAATTATTAATATTCTGCCACTCCTGCTTCATCTGTTCCTTATTTCTATTTTTTTCTTAGAGTTTTTTTAAACTCATATTTTATTTCATCAATGAATACTTTGGTATATAGCTCTAATAGGTAAGTGTTTATTTGTATAACCACAATGCCACCATCACACCCAGCTAAATTAATAACTCACTCATATAATCTAAAATTCAGATCATGTTCAAGTCCTCCCATCTTTGCTCAAAATTAATTTTTATAATTGGTTTATTTGAATTCCTATTTAAACAAGCCTACACGTTGCATTTGGTTGATATGTCTCTTAAGTCTCCTTTAATCTATAACATTTCTCCTTCTTTTTCCCTGGACTTTTTTTTATTTTAATCTAAGAATCATTTTGTCTTACAGAATTTCCCACATTCACATTTAGCTGTTTCCAAATTAAGATTTGATTGAATGTGTCCTCCTGGTATTTAACATGGTCCTCTTCCCACTCTGCTTCCTATAAAGGGGTAGTTAGAACTAGAGGCTTCATTAGAGTTAGGTGCTTTATTAGATTCAGGTGTAATTATTTATAAGCATCCTTCATAAGTGATTCCATCTTCTTCCTGATGCATCTCAGCAGGATGCGCACATCATGAGGTAGTTACACTTGGAGTGATTAATCAGTGGATTCAGGTAGTAGCAGCCTGGTTCATTCAGTAAATTCCCCTTCTACACGCCCCTGATGCTTTAGGAAGCCATAGGTGACTATTGCCTAGATCCATTATTTCATAAGGAGTTGCAAAGTGATGATTTTCATAATCCTATAATCCCTCTAGCTTTAATTTGCTATAATTCTTTGATAAAGAGTGTTTCCTCACCAACTTTTCATTGTGAAATACATACAGAAAACACAGGATATTTATCATTTTTTAAAAAATAATGAATTAGTGTTCCAGCATCCTGCAAAAGTGACTGATGGGATATTTTTTTTTGTCACTTTGAATTCATGAATTTTTATATATTTAAATTTGATGTAATGATATCTGAATCGAAGTTTTAATTGCCCTGTATGTCATCATTCAGCTACATTGCCTTTTTTTAAAAACAGATGCATATCATTCTATTGTATGGATGCACCATAATTTATTGAAGTAGTCCTGTACTGATGGGTATCTAGGTTATTTCTGACCTAGATGTAGACAGAGAGCTTCCTGAGTATACTACCTTTTGGGGGGTATCTCTACCTTCTCGAGACCAAACTTGGTTCACAGAGACTTCTGTCACCATACTAGCTCATCCCCACATTTCCTGCACTAGTTTAAAAATAAATAAATAAAATGTATAACTTACACTAACTGTGTCTCACAGTTCCCTTTCAGGAGGAGTATCTCAGACGCACTGCTGCTGGCTCCCTCCCCACTCTCCATGACTTCATTTCTCCCCTTGGGACTCCTGCTCAGGCTTGGCTGAGTTGGACAGTTTTTACATGTACTTTAGAAGCTGCAATTATGCGTTTTTCCCACTTTTATCGAAAGTGAAAATTAAAAGCTTTATTTTTTTTTCATGTTGCATTTGGATGATTTCCAAGAAAAACAGAAAGTATTGGCTGATAGACATTTTATTCCAGAAGCCTATCCATTGCCATTATTAACCTCTTTGAGAAATTGAGAAAGGAGGATAAAGAGAAAAAGAACATAAAGAAGCACAGGGGTGGGCAAAAGTGGGTTAAATTACCAACCATCATTATCTAAAAGCCATCATCATCTAAATCATAAGTAAGGATACACAATAATAACCATGATATAAGAAGACAAATAATTCAAATATATAGCACAATAATTAATAAATAAATAATACAAGAATAAACTATGTGTTTCGCATACTCACAACCGTAAACCTATTTTTGCCCACCCATGGATGTCTGTCACAAATTCAAAAGAGCCTGCGATTCGGCCTATTTAGAAACTGTTAACTTAACCTGTCATAGTGCCATGCAAGGTCCCAGCACACAAGAGTTTCCTAAGTCAGAGACAAAAGACTTTCTTACTCACAGTGGAAAGCTTATCCAGATGTGTGTTTGTGTCAGTTTCCCAAACTGCATTTCCAACAGGGGTGATGCCGATGGGCCTTGAATATCAGTGCACTCAGCATGTAATGTTACATGAGAAGAACACTGAGTCTAAGAAATGCACCAATTTATAACATCAGCAAGCAAGCCAGCTCTTTGTCTGATAATTATTTACTTTATCCTAAAAGTTGCTTGCTGTAAATACAATCTTATGAAGTAACTTGAGTAAGGAGAAGTTAGGACCTTACATTCTTATACATTCACCCTCAGCAAGATGTGTAGGAGCAGGAAAGATCCAAGAAGTGTATCCCCAAAATGTCATTTTGATACTCAAAATATGGAGGAAGAAAATTCTACTAAATGTCCAAAAATTCATGAAAAATGTCATTCCTAGATAGAATTACATATTGTATTATTAAACTATTAGAGGCCCAGTGCACGAAATTCATGCATGGGTAGGGTCCCTATCAGCTGCCGGCTGCTGGCCAGGGACTCCCTTCGTTCTGCACTGCCCCTGGTGGTCAGCACACGTCATAGTGAGTGATCAAACTCCCGGTCTGTCGAACTCCCGAGGGGACACTTTGCATATGAGACATATATATATATGTATGTTTTGTAAGCACCTGAAAAAAGATTACTGAAAATAAAAATGAGTTCACTAAGGTAAGCCATATGGAGCTAAGAGTTTTCCTCTTAGAGTTTTATTATTTGCAGGAAGGACGAAAAAGTATGAAAGATTTAGGGAATAGGACATAATTCAGGATGGTTGGGGTATCTATTACAAATGAATATTTTGCAGTAGCTGGGGAGTTCACTCCTAAAGAAAGTGACTTAGAATGGCATAGAAAAACAAGACTTTAAAGAGTTTCTAAATGTAAGTCCTTATTCTCGAGGCAATGGAAAGTTTTGGAGGTTTTAAGGTGATAAATAACAATTAAATTTGTGTTTAAACTAATAATAACAATTGATGCTACAGTTAAAAGTTTGTAGAGCATTACAAGGAAAACAAAAATTCTTGTTATCTACTGCTATGAGCGTAGTCAACAACATAAGGCAGAGCCCATCATCATTTAGTATGTCCTATTCCCTTAATATTTCATACTTCTTCATCCTTCCATAAATCTGCACTTCTGCTATCTGTATGTGGAATACTTCTCACTGCCTCTCTCCACAAAATACTCAGTGGATAAAATGTATTGTGTACTTTGTCAGCTCAAATGCCACCCCTGCTTTGAAGTTTCATGACCACCCCCAAATGATTTCAGTAGCCTCCGTCCTTCTAAGTATCCCCTTTGCACATTTTAGTCATCTTTTTACAGAACTTATTTAATTCATCCTATTGTATGTAGGATTTTTAATTTCTACCTTCTAGCGTAATGCTGAGAATTCTTTAAAAGAAGTATTCTCTTCCTCATGCTAAGTGAAATAAGCCAATCAGAGAAAGACAAGTACCTTAGATTTCACTCATATGTGGAATTTAATGAGCAAACTGAACTACCAAGCAAGATAGAGACAGACTAACAGTGAGAGAGCAGGCTGCCAGCTCTGGTGGTGGCGATGGGTTGGGGTGGGGGGGGTGGGGAGGAATTGAGCAAAAAAGATAAAAAAGAACTCATGAACATGGACAACAGTATGGTAATTGCAGGGAGAAGGAGGCTGGAAGAAGGTAAAAGAGGGAATAAAGGGGATAAATGGTGATAAAAAATTAAATTAATAAAAGTAAAAAATATATATAAAAGAAAAAAGGTGTTCTCTTTTTTCCCCTCATTTCTTTCTATCTATGCCACAAGTGTTTATTGACCGAATAAATGAGACTCTTTTGTATGCAATGTTCACCTGAAACTAATGAATATTACGTTTTTTTAATTGTCAAATTATATCTGTATTTTCTTTTCTTTCTAATATAGACATATTTTATTTTTCTCTTGGTATCTGTACTTAAAACTATTTGTTTATTTTATGAATTACTCAATAGGAGAAACATAAGAAATAATGGTTTTGAAAAATATGCCAATAGACTAGTGAGTTTTCTTTTTCAAGTTTTATAAGCCATGAGCATCTGACAATCCAAGCATCAAAGGGGATGCATCATATGTATTGAAATACATTAATGCCACACTGACTGCATTTGACTAAAGAGCTGTTTACCAGACAAAGATAACATCATGTTTTGTTTTACTGATAAAATTCCATTAATTAATTTTTCATTCATTCAACAAATATTTAGTGAAAATTTATGTGCAAGAAACTAGACCTGATGCTCTGGGAAATATTTCTTACTCTCAAAGAATTTAAATTCTAGGAGGTGAGATAAGGCATGGATATGAATAAACCAAATATTGATAAACATCCTGAGGTAATACTGAAATACAATCAGAGTTTCAAGTAAGGAAAGATAATTCCCTTTTAGAAATAGAGGAGAAACTTCTCATTATACCTTAAGACAGTGATTTTCAACCATTGTGCAGCAAGTATTTTTAAAACATGCAATACCTGACTATTTCATCAGGAGCACTGACCTCTTTTTCCTTAGATTGTTAAAAAAAAAAAAATGACAACAGCCAGCACAACAATAGCCATCTGGTGTGAATGAATCAAAATCATTCCAATTTTTTTTTTCAGATTGGCAAAAAACAACAACACCCATAATATATTTTTGCTGTGCTATAGGATTTAGTAATTAGTTTATGTGTGCCATAGATGAAAAAGGTTGAAAATCACTGCCTTAAGACATTAATAATCTCTTGATATGTGATAATAAAAAATTACAAACCTTTTAACATTTCAATATTTGTTCTTTTTTTATTCTTGGAGAAGAAAAGTGCAAACATCTTAAAAACCTATCATAATACATTTAGGCATTCTTAAATTACAGTAAAAACAACATTATGACTCACATCATGATGACAATAACTGTATACTAAATGTTGAGTTGGAGTCTAATTGATTTGTTGAATGATGGAGTATAAAAACTATATTTTTATCAGATTTTTTTCAGGCTTATAACTGACCCTCTCTCTAATTGGGACTATTCAGTTATTTTTATTTTGATGTTTTAGATAAGTGATATCTAATAAAAATCCCATACAAATACTATTGTCATATAGTCATCCAACTATATTTGGACTACATTCAACCTGAAACAAGCCATGTAAACTAGAAAATCCTTTGATAATTCTTTGTATTGCTCTCTAAGAGATTATGTCATTTTGAAGAGAATTAGAATATTACTTTAGTGTGCAAGTTAAGTAATAATTTTTCAAATAATATTTTATTCTAAGTAAAAATACAATATTTCAAACAAAATAGTTGGAATTAAATAATAATTTTTACTATGGCTGACATAAAATGTAAAATGAATAAAATTAGAACATCAACTTAAGTGTTGCATAACGTTTTAGAAATATCAAGAAGAATGGACACATTCTCCATTGAGCTCTCATTTATGATTCTTTTAGCTATTATTACATTTGAGAAATTATGAAGTTTCCAGGAGAAGATAATTATCACAAATAATAAATCAAAGCTGAGTAAGCACATAGATATCTGAAAGACAAAAGATATGTTTCCATACTAGGGGTACTTAGAAAATCCTAGGTTTGGAAGGATGCATATAAACAGTTTAATAACAACAGGCTATATATTTTTAAAATATTTTTTAAACATTTAAAAAATTTTTCAATTAAACTTGACATACTATGTTCTATTAGTTTCAGATATACAACATAATGATGAGACATCTATATAATTTATAAAGTGATCACCTAAAACTCGTAGTACACCATATATAGTTATGACAATATTATTGACCATATTTTCTATGCTAGTCACAGACTACTTTGAAAAAGAAAAGTTTATATTAATAAAGATTTCATTGATAGTAATAATTAGGTAATCACTGGGTGATGGTGTTATTTTCAATAGCATATTTTTTCTAGTTTTATAATTTATGTTATACAAATGATAATTTTATGTTCAGAGCTTAAGTTTTACTGTGAATACAAACTTGATAAGAAAAGATGTATTGAGAATATTATTTATTATAGACATCACTGAGTCAAATAACATAACTAGTTATTAAATATAATCCCTAAACCTTAGCCCAGGGTTTTTATTCTAGCTATTAACCTCCTTTTTTTCCTCAAGAAATATCTTTATATAGAGATCTATGTTATATATTCAATAATATATTTTTCTATATTCTTCTTCAAAAATAACCACATTCCATTTCTTATCTGATAATAAATTAGTACACATTTATAATAATTAGTATACATCTTCCTTCTTGCTTCCCAAATTTTATTCTTTTTATAATATGATATATTTAAAATCATTTTTATCATTTTACATTATGTTATCTTTACATAGCTATCAGTTTAACTATGTTCTGAAGTTATATTTATATTTAGGAAGGTAAGTCCATGCTTAATATAAGTTTCAGTACTGGCACCAGTTCATTATGTCAATCTCCTGCTAGGCTAGAGTATTTCCTTAAGTGGTTTCTCCATGAAGGATGCAGAGTTATGTAGTTTTTAGATAGGTTTGTACTTTAAAATGTATTTTTGCTGTCTTCCAGGAATGATAACTTGGCAGAGTAACAAAATTTTGGATCCCAAGCTTTTCACCCCAAAGCTTTATAATTTTCCATCTTCATATTTGGCCAACTTGATTTAACCCCTTTCCCCCCCCCCCCCCCCCCCCGGTCCCCCAGTATCCCTGTTTTTTATCCCTGTGTGGATGCTATTGAACCTTGTGGTTTGGGAGCTCTGTAACTTCCAACATTCTTCTTAATTGGGAAAAATGCACCTTTGATGGGTCTTAGTAGGAGATAAGCCTCCATCTCTCCATCTGGGGATGCACATCCAGATCTCTCTCGCTTCTCTTTGTAAGGGAGAACTGCTGCTTATTTTTCAAGACTAATTCTGCAGCATTTTTACAAGCGTATAAACTACATGAGAGCCTCCAAAATCCCTACCCTTTTTCTTCTCTCAGTCAGAGAGTTTGTTCCATAAAATTAGGAGACTCACACACCAATAATTTGTTCCTTTTCCTTTTTATTTTATTATTTTAATCCTCACTCAATAATATTTTTCCATTGATTTTTTTAGAGAGAGTGGAAGAGAGAGGGAAAGACAGAGAAAAATCGATATGAGAGAAACACATTGATTGGTTGCCTCCTGCATGAGCCTGGGCTGGGGAGGAGCCTGGAACTGAGGTAAGTGCCCTTGGAGGGAATCAAACCCAGGACCCTTGATACTCAGGCTGACACTCTATCCACTGAGCCAAACCAGCTAGGGCCCTTTTCCTTTTTATATATGGGGTGGCAAAAGTAGTGTTACAGTTGTATGTATGGAAAAGAATACAATAATCAATAAAAATACAAGACTAAACTCTATTTTGTGCACTCACAAGTGTAAATCTACTTTTGCCTTACCCTGCATATTTCTGTGTTGAATATATATGTATATATAAATTTCCTTTTTATATATATTTCTGTGTTAGATTATCTATCCACCATCTATTTATTTTTGTTTTTTGATACCTTATCCAATGAGGAGATTTGTAAAAGTACAGCTATAATACAGAAATCGGGCCATCCCCACTCCTCTTTTGTTTAAACTGGTTCTTTTAGTATTTAAGACTCATGGACACTTGATAATTTTGAGATCAGGTTTTCAAAGTGTAGTATGCACTAGGCAGGTCATGAGTAATCCTTAGGAGTACATTTATCTTTGCAGTTTCTTCTTTAGGTGAAGCCATCTCCAAAGTGCCACATTTTTCATGTTTGGAAAATAAGTTTTCCATATTTTGTCCAATATAGCCAGAGTCAAAGCAACAAATAACTTCAGTGCTTCAGGATGCTCACCAGGAGAGCAGCTGCTTGGTCTTGACCTACACAAAGTCTGGGGCCCACGGGCAGATGTGATAGGGAGACAATAAAATGTAGGCTGCCCAAGAGTCCTGTTTATGCCCACTATCCTTGTTGATGTTAACAGCACCCACTTTTGCCCTAACCGGTTTGGCTCAGTGGATAGAGCCTCGGCCTGAGGACTGAAGGGTCCCAGGTTCGATTCCAGTCAAGGGCATGTACCTTAGTTGCAGGCACATCCCCAGTAGGAGGTGTGCAAGAGGCAGCTGATCGATGTTTCTCTCTCATCGATGTTTCTAACTCTCTATCCCTCTCCCTCCTCTCTGTAAAAAATCAATAAAATATGTTTTAAAAAAAACAACAACAAAAAAAAACAGCACCCACTTTTACTCTCAACAGTTCCCAGCTTTAGACGATCCGATAGGTATAGGGCCTGCACACACAGTGTCCAAGTCCAGTTTCGAAGACAGACATTAACAGTATTGTCAAAGGTGAGCAATTCATTGCAGCAGCGTTCCTCTGGAGCTTCTGCCATCATGGCAGCCAGCAAAACCCCCCATTGCCACAGATACTGTCCTCAGTATATAGTTCTGCAATCAGTATTATTTTCTGGACAACTGGAACTTTTTAATTAATCACTACATTGAATTTTCAAAAATTATCACCTTTCAGGGATAAAATCCATCAAAAACCACTATAATGGCCTCTAGATTTTTGTTCATGGTGTATTCTGGTTCCCGACTCTGCTGTTGTCCCGTGACTCAAAAGATTTACTGTTAAGAAAATGATTTAAATTGAGATTTTTTTCCAGCTGACCTCATCAACCACCTCCCACCCCAACTCTAGCTATTGATACTTCAAGTTCAGTGTTGTTCAAGGAGTGCATGATTTTACTGATTTTTTTTTTTCTGATGTAACAGTGGTCTAATGGGTGATTTATAAATTGACCATGACTTTCTATAATCTAGTGTAATTTACAGTGCGTCAAAAAGAAATCCCAGAAACTTGTGGATAATTTTATGGCCATCTTCTCTAATTTAAGGAGAAGATTGAAATTTTCCCCTATATATACCTATTTTGGATTAGTTCTATTGTAATTGTGGAGGTGGGGGAGATAGGAGAAACTTGTGTTTTGAAAGAAATGTGTTTGCATACCACATTAACTTTAAAGTATTTTAAATTTTTAAAATTTATAATCAAACTAGAGGCCCAGTGCACAAAAATTTATGCACTCAGGGGGATCCCTCAGCCTGGCCCTCTTGAATTCCAGGATCCCTCGGGGGATGTCTGACTGATAGCTTACCCCACTTCCCACAGGGAGTAGGCCTAAGCCACAGTCTGGCCACCTTCTGCAGGAGGTGAGCGGCAGGTTGATCGGGGTATGGTGCCAGCTGGCAAGCAGCTGGCCCCACCCTCCAATCACCCCTCCACTGCCACCTGTCACCGCCACCCCCCAATCGCCGTCCCCTCCCTCAGCCCACTGACACCTGCCTTGGCTGGCCTGGTGCCACCCACTCACTGGCCCTGCCCCCCACCAACCCGTTTTTTCACCTTTTGGTTGATTTGCATATTAGGCTTTTATTATATAGGACTAGAGGCCTGGTGCACAAAAATTTGTGCACTTGGGGGAGGGGGGGGTTCCTCAGCCCGGCCTGCGCCCATTCACAGTCCAGGACCCCTTGGGGGATGTCCACCTGTCGACTTAGGCCCACTCCCCGGGGGATCAGGCCTAAGCTTGCAGTCAGACATCCTTCTGGCAGCCAGGGAGCCCTGGGAGGATGTCCAACTAAAGGCTTAGGCCCCCAAGGTATCAGGTCTAAACTGTTAGTTGGACATTCTTGGTGCTGCCATGGAGGTGGGAGAGGCTCCTGCCACCACCACTGCGCTGGCCAGCCATGACCCAGCTTCTGGCTGAGTGGCTCTCCCCATATGGAAGTGCACAGACCACCAGGGGGCAGCTCCTGCATTGAGCGTCTGCCCCCTGGTGGCCAGTGTGCATCATAGCAACTGGTCATTCTGCCGTTCAGTCAATGTGCATATTAGCCTTTTATTATTATTATAAAGGATGTCCCTATTTCCCCCCTTTTGCCCCCTCTACCCAGCTCTTTCCCCCCACTTCTCTCTGGCCATCACCATACTGTTGTCTGTGTCCATGAGTTGTGCATATATTTCTTTGGCTAATCCATTCTTTAAATTCACTTCTTTAAATTTTATTTTCAAATAAGTGCTTATAACTGCACTATTATATATTTTCTATTATATCATTTAGAATTAAGATATTTTTTAATTGAACCCTTGTAAATTTTAGCACAATTTAATAAATTATGCTAGAAGCAATTAGGAGATTTTTCATGTAATGCATACACATTTCAATTAATATTTTATTAATTTTTAATTTTTTAATATTTTAATTTGAAATAATCTCATACATGTATAAAAAAACCTATAAAATACTACAGCATATTATATGTACCCTTCACCCAATTTCTTAGGTGTTAATAATTTAAACATAACCATTATACAACTAACAAAATTTGGAATATATTTTTTTTATAATCTCTTTAATGTTACTTAATCCATTTACTTTGTTTTTGTTAATCTTCACTGAAGGATATTTTTCCATTGAATTTTAGAGAGAGTGAAGGGAAAGGGAGAGACACATTGATGGGTTGCCTCCTGCACATGCTTTGATAGGGACTGGGGATCAAGCCTACAACTGAGGTACATGCCCTTGACTGGAATAAAACCTGGGACCCTTCAGTCCGTGGGCTAATGCTCTATCCACTGAGCAAAACAGGCTGCAGCTTAATTCATTTACTTTTAATCTATATGTGTCTTTATATTTAAAGTGGGTTTTGTTTCCCAGGGCGGCAAGGCATGGCCAGCTCCTGGGGGCTTCTGGGGCAGCAAGGTGGGGCCGGCTCCTGGGGGCTTCTGGGGTAGGGCTGCCTTGCCGTCCCTGGACCCACTGATTGGGTCCCGGGTGGCAAGACGGGGCCAGCTCCTGGGGCTTCTGGGGCTGGGCTGTCTGGGCCTGCCCTGGATGGCAGCGAGCTGGCGGCTCGTGCTGTTCCGCCCTGCCTGCAGTATGCAAATTAGCCGCCATCTTTGTTTGGCTTTTAATTTGCATATCATGCTTATTAGCCAATGGGAGGTGTAGCAAAGGTATGGTCAATTACCATGTTTGTCTATTATTAGATAGGATATTTTAAATACTTTTCTGTGTCTTCTTCCAATTCTAAAGAGTATATAACTTTGCCTGAGCAAGCAAACATTGCACTTAGGTAGATTCAAATATATTTAGAGTAGGTATTAAAAATCTGCTATGTCCAGAGTTGAGTTAAATAATCCATAGGTATATACTTTGAGTTTATAATAAAAAAATAACCATGCTTTAATATTTTTGGTGTGTATATATACATTTAATTATACCATGACATCAGTTAAAAATTAACATTTCACTTAACATCTGCAATAGATGCCCATTTTCTCAAAAAGTTATTGAAAGGTAAAAAAAAAATTTAAAAATTATCAAATTTAAATAAAAAAATTAGATATTTTTAAGTTTGTTTTTGAAATTAGCTATGAAGATAATTTAAGTTTGAATTAATTCTAGAAGATAGAGTTCAAAGTAGCATGCATTTGCTGTATTTGACAAAGAAATTTTAAGGAAAGCATGAAGGCACTTATGAACTTCATAATGAAATACATTTTATCTCTTCCTATTTCTCAAGTTGAAACTCTTTTATGTGACCTACAGAAATCAACATCCAACCAAAGTGTCTCCCAATAATCTTCAGTCAACTGAACTACATACAGAAATTTATTTCGTGCAAAGTCAGAGGATACATTTTCTGCAAGAGTGACCTCAAAATGTCATTTTTGAGTAATTTATATTTGTGGAGCAACAAATACTGGAAAAGAATGAAGTAGTTAAATGGAACCTATTCCCTATGTAAATGACACATTGAACCAGATTTTCTTAGCAACTAACCTACTTCCTGATTTGAACTTCTTTGTGTGTGTGTAGCTTTTTAAAGCTGCATGAGTTATTAATTTACTCTCAAGAAACAAGTTGGGACCTAAAAATTTCACATAATTATAAGCTGCAGATCTTTAAGTAAAACAAACAAACAATGCCTATAAGATGCAAGGCTCAGTTCAAAGAATTATGATGGCATAAGGTTAAGAATGTGGTAAAGAATAAAAGGCATTTGGGAAAACCAGAAATTATTCAAAAGTTATGTAAAAGTAGCTTTTCATGTTCTCGAAATATATCAGGATTAAATGTGTTCTGGTTATCCCCAAAGATGTAGAGATGACTCTATATTTAGGTTAAGTGGACATCCTCCTTCCTAGTATAAGCAAGGGAAAGCAAACATACTTACCTTCATTCCTTTTTCTGTCATATCTAGGTATTTCATTTTTATATATTATTGAAGTCTTCTCTATTTAAATGTAAATGTCATCTAGAAAGGACAAATATTACTCCATATTGAAGTGATTTAGTATTTTTGAAATGGGAGCAGGTAAGGTTAATTTACTGGTAGAAATGGAGATGGGAGTGGTCAGATTTGATAAGTTCCTAAATTTGAGAGCTGAGTTTGTGTGTGTGTGTGTGTGTGTGTGTGTGCACGTACCTTCTTGTAAACTGGTATGTATATGTATATAGAACCTTCCTGTGAATTGGGGTGGTAGTGAAAAGGGTGCCAAACTGAGAACAATGCATCATTTTGGTTTAGGCTAACTATAATCTTACCTAATTACATTAGATAACTAGAATTCTAAAATACACTAAAAAATAGTCTAAGAAGAAATTTTAGAATTTTGCTTAGATTGACAAATTTCATGAGCTTGAAATTCAGGCTTGTTTTACTCTTTTCTGAATTGAATCATTTTATTTTGAGTTGTTTTTATAGAGCAGAATAGATTTTATTTTTTCCAGCTATATTGAGGTATAATTGACAAAATTTGCATACATTTAAGGTGTGCAATATGATAACTTTGATATACGTATACACTGTGAAATGGTTAGCAAAATCAAGCTAATTAGCACAGCCATCATCTTACAGTAACCAATTGTCCTCTTTTCTCCCAGGACATTCACTCATTCATTCACAATTCCTGCAGATCTACTATGTACCAGGCACTCTTCTAAGGACTAGGAATATCAAAATATTAAGACTCTGCCTTGGAATAAGACTCAAGGAGCTTACAATTTAGTGAGGGAGTTTGAAACATGAAGCAATTATAAATCACTGTGACTGGTCCCTTAATCATATTATTCAAAGGGAATACAGGAGAGAGAAGAGGAGGGGAGATATCAAAGAGAAGAGATATCAAACAGAATTAATGAAGGTGACAAATTGAAAAGTAAAGGACGATACAACTTTGTCTGGTGAAAACACAGGAAAGCAAACATCAGGACACTAAGCATAGGTTCTGAGATAGAGGCATTTGATTGCTTGGCATGAGGACTAATGTCGACTATCTTCAAGGAAACAGCCAAGGGAAGGGATTTCCCTAAATTTTCAATCTGCTACAAATTTCATACCAGACTAAAAGATTGGTAGTAATATGCTACATCAGCTAAGAAATTTATATTTGAAAATCCCTTTCACAACAAAACTGCCCTATGGGAATTGTTTTTATTTCTTCTTCTATCTCCCCATTTTAAGAAATGGGGAAACTGAGTGTCTCTTTAATTTTATAGTTGATTCAAAAGAGACCTTTTGTCATTCTCTTTAAGATTTATAGCAATAGAAGACAGATATTATCAGAAATCTGATAGATGTTGTGACAAATTTTACAGTAAAAGGTTCTTATTGATCATGCATCTTTATAGCTACATCACAACTATCAACCCTAATTGATCTGCCCAAGAGTTCCTGAGAGTAAAGCCATCCACGCAGAGAGGCAGCACTTGTGGTAAGGCATCACTTAGCGAGAGGAGGCCACTAATGTTTTTTTTCCATAAATATTAAACAAAATTTAACCACACAACAAGCCATACACCCAAATAGCAGATGGTCAAGTCTACCATTGGAATACACTACCTATTTTCTAGAGCCAATAAGTTCTAGGAAGCTAAAAAAAAATGTTTAAACGTTAAAAGTACGAAAGTTGAAGTTATATGTTAAAAGTTAATTTGAAAAAATCAAAGCACACATTTTTCTCATTCTTAACTTACACTTTTTAATATTTACAGACTTAGAGAAAAGATGCAACTCTAGTACAAATTTTCTATAAACTCTTCAATCAGTGTCCCCTAATGACAGCATCGTTTACATAAACATGGTATAAAGATTAAAATAAAAAAAAATTAACACTGACACAGTAGTAGTAACCAATCTACAGCTCTTACTCAAAATTTAACAGTTTCCCAGTAATGATCTGTTTCTGGTCCAGGATCCAATCTAGGATCCCACATTGTACTTTATTGTCACAACTCCGTTGTCTCTTTCAACCTGCGACAGTTCCTGTCTTTCCTTGTCTTTAGGGCCTTGACACTTTTGAAGAGCACTGGCAGTTATTTTGTAAAATGTACCCCAAACTGGGTTTGTCTGATGTTTTCTGTTATTAGATTGGATTTATATATATATTTGGCAAGAATACGACAGAGGTGATGTTGTGCCCCTTTCAGTGAATCATAGCAGGAAGCACGTGATGTTCATGTGTCTTCTTACTGCTGATGCAAAGTTATTCTTTCTTCCCTTTGTAAATAAAGACTAGCTTGTGGGAAAATGCCTTGAGACTAAGTAAACCTAGAATTTCTCATCATACTTTTGCTCACTAACGTAAGAATTCATCAATGTTTCTTGAATGCCACAATTGCTATGGAATTTGCCTAATGGTTGCTTTCTTCTTCTTCCATATAGTCTATATTAATTGGAATCTATTGTATGGAAGAATATATTCCTACCCATTTTATGTATTCAATTCTTCATTTATATTAATATAAACCAGTGATGGTAAACTGTTTGAGCTCGGCGTGTCAGCATTTTGAAAAACCCTAACTTAACTCTGGTGCCATGTCACATATAGAAATTTTTTGATATTTGCAACCATAGTAAAACAAAGATTTATATTTTTGATATTTATTTTATATATTTAAATGCCATTTAACAAAGAAAAATCAACCAAAAAAATGAGTTCACATGTCACCTCTGACACGCGAGTCATAGGTTCGCCATCACTGATATAGACTCATGCATGAATATTCACTTTATTCTATTGGCTATAATCTGTTACTATTGTTACTTATTTTGTTGTTCAAGTTATCTTATATTGGACATTGGAAAAGCCTTCAAATAGGACCCAACATCCTCATCACTTTTTGAACACTTCTTTACTTTCTAGCACATCAAAATGTTCCAGGTACATCTTGCGTTATCCTCTCCCAATCCCTGGAACCTAACATTCCTACAAGAAGCCCTGGTTCCTCTAATTAGAAAATGGGTTTTAGAAATCAAGACCTAGATGTTAGTTAAATGCATACTTTGAAAATATTTTATAGATTAAATATTTTTTTCTTTTAAATACTAGTATATTTGTATTGATTTCAGAGGGGAAGGGAGAGGGAGAGAGAGAGAAACATCAATGATGGGAGAATCGTTAATTGGCTTCCTCTTACACTCCCCCTACTGGAGATTGAGATCACAACCTGGGCATGTGCCTTGACTGGGGATCAAACCATGACCTCCAAGTCCTAAATAGACCCCTTACGAAAGAGGACATACAGAAGGCCAAGAAACAAATTTAAAAATGCTCAAAGTCACTAATCATCTGGGAGATGCAAAACAAAATGACAATGAGGTACCATCTCACACCTGTCAGAATAGCTATTGTCAACAAATCAACAAACCAAAAGTGCTGGAAAGGAAGCAGAGAAAAGGGAACCCTCTTGCACTGCTGGTGGGAATGCATACTGGTGCAGCCACTGTGGAAGACAGTATGGAGTTTCCTCAAAAAATTAAAAATGGAACTCCCATTTGAGCCAGTAATCCCACTTCTAGCAATATATCCCAAGAAACCAGAAATACCATTCAGAAAGAACATATCCACCCCTATGTTCACAGCAGCACAATTTACCACAGCTAAGATTTGGAAACAGCCTAAATGCCCATCAGGTGAGTGGACTAGAAAACTGCGGTACATCTACACAATGGAATACTACACTGCTGTAAAAAAGAAGGAACTCTTAGCATTTGTTAACGGCATGGATGGAACTGGAGACCATTATGTTAAGCAAAATAAGCCAGTCATAGAAATATAAATATCACATAATCTCACTCATATGTGGAATATAATGAACAACATAAACTGATGAACTAAAATAGATCCAGAGACATAGAAGCATTGAATAGACCATCCAACCTCAGGCGGAAGGGTGGGGGGTGGGGGTGAAGGAGAGTAAGTTGGGGGAGAAGTGGTGGGGTGGGGGAAGAGATCAACCAAAGGGCTTGTATGCATGCATATAAGCATAACCCATGGACACAATCAGTAGGGGGGTGAGGGAATATGCCAGGGGGTTGGGGGTGGGAATGAGCCGGGAGAGGTCAGTGGGGGAGAAAGGAATCATATGTAATACTTTAAACAATAAAGAATTTTAAATAAATAAATAAATATTCTTCCAGAATGGAAAAAAATAATAAAATAAATAAATAAATCAGAGAATTCCCCAATATGAGAGACTGTAAAGATTCACATATAAGTGAAATCTCACTTTCTAAAGATTTTGGGGGATAATTTCTAATATAATATTCTTTATTTATTTTCTTCTAACAAGGAAATAATTGATAACCATAAAATGTCCCCTTGCAGCCTTCTGATGAAGCTGGAGGGCAGATTACAGTATGATAATGAATGGGTGTTGAGTTTAGAGGACCATATTGGATAATACTTTAATAAGATTGGCCATGCAGGAAAGTGGAGAAATAAAGTGATAGATGGAAAGAAACATGTGATTTTAAGGACTGTGTTTGTTATTTTCTTTTTGGAAGAGATATGACAATATTGAAATATTCGCAAAAGGAATTGGTATAGATAGAGAATAGGGAATTACACATACAATTAGAAACATGTACAAAATATATGAGACAATCAATGCTAGGCATTCTACAACATATGGCAAAACTCTCCACTATTTGTGAGAAAGAAGTTCATGAGAAGAGTCCCATGTCTAACCTGGCTCTTTGTCTTGGAAAAAAAAAATGTACAAGGTTCTCCAGAGAAGACAGAATTTGGAGTAAATGAAATCAAGTTCATGGAGATTGTACACACTTTAGGATTTCCACAGACAAGTCACAAAGTCAAAAGCACAGAAATGAAATGTCTTAGTTTAAAGTTTAATTTATGGAAAGGATTTTTAATACAAACAAGTCTATGTGTATAATAGACATAGGGCGATTCATATTTTCTTATTCTTTTGAATGAGTTTTAGTAAGAAATTTGTCATCTTATCAAAATTATCAAATTTATTGGTAAAAGATTTCCTGTGACATACTGTTATTATATTTTCAATATTGTTGGAACTGTGATAATATCTATTCTGTCATTCTTGGTCTTGTGAATGCTCCCCTCTTTTCTTGATCAGTCCCCTTAAAGTGCCATCAACTTTAGTAATATTTTCAAAAGAATACTTTTGCTTTTTGTTTTCTATGTGTGATTTCTCTTTCATTGACATCTGTTCTAGCTTTATAATTTCCTACTTTTGTTTTATTTTGTTAATCCCTTTCTAACTTTTTGGGATGGAATATTTCATAATTGATTTTAAATGTTTCTTTTCTAATATATAAATTTAAAGCTATAAAATTTCCTCTAAAAAGTATATCATCTATATCTCATAATATGTTTCCATTTTCATTCTGTTTGAAATAATTTCTATTTTCTCTTGTGATTTCTTCTTTCATACATCTGTAATTCAGAGGTATGTGGTTTAATTTCAAAATGCTTGGCATTATATTGGAATTCCACTTTTGCATTGTTTTCCCACTCAAATCAGCAGGGATCACAGACTATATTGTAGTAGATTTCATGCTTGAAATTTATTTAGATTTAGATTTTGCCTCACTATATGGTATACCTTGGATAACATACCACATGCACTCCACAGGAGTGCTTATACCGTACTTGTTTTATGTATTGTTCCACAAATGTCAATTAAGTTGTTCGGCAGTGTTGTTTAATCTTCTAATATTTTTCTAGCATTTTAAAAATCAATTTCTGAGAAAAAAATCTGTTAAAATCTGCTATGTGGATCTATTTTTTCCTTTAATCCTGTTGGTCTTTGCTTCATGTAGTTGGGAGCTCTTTTGTTAGATACATATATATTCATAACGATTTATGTCTCACTTATGTATTGATCTTTTATCATTATGAAATTATACTTTTGATCTCTGGAAGTGAGAGGAGTTAGAAACAGAATTAAGCAGACAGAGCAAAGGGTGAAAGGGAGGAGGGATAATGGATGTGACCATTGGAGCCAGCTAAAATTGTTACAGGATTCCAGGGCAGGAGAAATAGGGAAACTGAGACAGGAAAGTTAAAACAAGATCCAACAGTGTGGGCAATTAGCAGCTAGCTTGTAACTAACGAACCATTATCTTCCCCAGCCAAGGACACAGAGCAAATGGTTAAAAAACACAAAACTTCCCTAATGAGAAAATGCAGAAAGGGAGGAGGAAGGGGAAAGAAAAGAAGGGCAGTTTTACTCCCTAAGCCAGTGGTTCTCAACCTTCTGGCCCTTTAAATACAGTTCCTCATGTTGTGACCCAACCATAAAATTATTTTCATTGCTACTTCATAACTGTAATGTTGCTACTGTTATGGATCGTAATGTAAATATCTGATATGCAGGATGGTCTTAGCGACCCCTGTGAAAGGGTCGTTCGACCGCCAAAGGGTTCGCGACCCACAGGTTGAGAACCGCTGTGAGAAGCCAGCAATCTCCATGCCTGGCAAAATAAAGTTGCCTGGTGCTTTTCATGAATTCTGGGAAAGCCACAACAAAGTAAAAAAAGGGACTTTGAGAATTAATCTGTATTAAAATAGTCAGCAGAGGAATTTTGAAGCCTGTAGACATAGAACACCTTGGACCCCCACCCAACTCGCTCTTCACATCAGCTGAGAGCCCATCTGTGCTTCATAAGCTGAACATACAGGTTTGCTTGCCTGGCTTTTTTTTTTTCAATAAAGAGCATGCTTTAATTGCTTTAATAAATTGGCTTTTCACAGTGCAGTTAAGGTCTCTTATATTAATTAACTTATATGAGAAGATAAGGATCAAGATTGGGGACAGCCCTCTCCCACAGGCTCTCCAATAACACCTCTCTGATGTTGGTGAGAGATGCCTCTAACAGAAGCATTTCTTGCCATGAAGTCTTGTCTGATAATCCTTCCTATCTAATAATAGAGAAACATGGTAATTAGCCATACCTTTGCTACCCTTCCCATTGGCTAATCAGGGCGATATGCAAATTAACTGCCAACCAAGATGGCGGCCGGCAGCCAGGCAGCTTGAAGCGAACAGGAGGCTTGCTTGCTTCAGTGACAGAGGAAGCCAACGTTCCCCACCTGCCTTGTGGGCCTCTGAGCTTGCAGTTTAAGAAACATTGTTACAAATATAGAAGCTAAACAAAACCCCAGAAACCTGCTTTCAGCCAGCCGGGCTTCAGCCAGCAGGACCGCAACATTGTTTCAATTATAGAACCCAAACAAACCAGATACCTGCTTTCAGCAGCTGAGGCCTCAGAGCTAAAGTCAAGCCTCAGAGCTAAAGCTGGCCCAGAATTAAAAAAAAAGAAAAAAAGGACAGGTTGGGAGCTTCAGTCACTCACCAGCCTGAAAACGGCCCTCAGCCCCTAACCCAGACTGGCCAGGCACCCCAGTGGGAACCCCCACCCTGAAGGGTGTGTGACCAGCTGCAAACAGCCATCATCCTCTCATCCAGGCTGGCCAGGCACCCCAGTGGGGACCCCCACCCTGATCCAGGACACCCTTCAGGGAAAACCAGCTGGCCCCCACCCGTGCACCAGGCCTCTATCCTATATAGTAAAAGGGTAATATGCCTCCCAGCACTGGGATCATTGGAGCCGCGAGGCCTCCCGAACCCAGGATCAGCGGAGCTGCGAGGCCTCCTGGCCCCTGGATCAGCGTGACAGGGGGCAGCGCCCAAACCCTCTGATCGCCCTGTGGCTCTGTGTGTGACAGGGGGTGGGGCCACAACCTCCCTATCCGCCCCGCTCTGTTCCTGACAGGGGAAGGCGCCCCAACCCCCTGATCAGCCCTGCTCTGTGCCTAATGGGGGGAGCTCCCCAACCCCCTGATCACCCTGCAGCTCTGTGTGTGACAGGGTGTGGCGCCCCAACCCCCTGATCGGCCCTGCTCTGTGTATGACAGGGTGCGGCGCCCCAACATCCCCCACGGGCCCTGCTCTGTGTGTGATGGGGTAGAGCCATAACCTCCCCATCGACCCTGCCCTGAGTGTGACAGGGGGCGGTGCCCCAACTCCCCTATCGGCCCTACTCTGTGAGTGACAGGGGGGAGCTCCTCAACCCCCTGATGGGCCGTGCTCTGTGCGTGACAGGGGGGAGCTTCTCAACCCCCTGATCGGCCCTGCTCTGTGTGTGACAGGGGGCAGCGCCCCAACCCCCTGATTGGCCCTGCTCTGTGCATGACAGCAGGTGGCGCCGCAACCTCCCCATTGACCCTGCCTTGAGTGTGACAGGGGGTGGCGCCCCAACCCCCCAATCGGCCCTACCCTGACCGTGACTAGGGGTGGCATCACAACCTCCTGATCCGCCCTGCTCTGTGCATGACAGGGGGTGGTGCCCCAACTCCCCAATCGGCCCTGCTCTTAGCCCGACCAGGGGCTGCACCTAGGGATTGGGCCTGCCCTCTGCCACCTGGAAGCAGGCCTAAGCCAGCAGGTCGTTATCTCCCGAGGGGTCCCAGACTGTGAGAGGGCACAGGCCGGGCTGAGGGACTCCCCTCTCCCTCCCGAGTGCACAAATTTTTGTGCACCAGGCCTCTAGTATAATTATACCAGCTTTCTTGTATCTAATGTTTGTATGGTGAATCTTTTTAACACTTTACCAATCTATATTTTTAATGTAAATTCAATTGGACAGTATATGTTGGAATTTATTTTTTTATCTATTTTGATTCACTGGCTTTGGAATGTTTATTCCATTTACATTTGATGTTATTATTGATGTTTGGATTTAGGTGTATCATATTTGCAATGTTTTGATATTTGTCTGAACTGGCCCTCTGTTCTTCCTATCCTGCTTTCTCTTGATATAATCAATGAAAGGTAGTATGTTTTAATTCATTTTAGCTCTTCCTCTTGAATTATTACTTTCTACTTAATAGGAGTGCTACTGTTAATAATATTTATCCTTATCACAGTCTCTTTAGAGTTAATATTATACCACTTCATGTAAAATGCAGGAAGCCTCAACAGCATAACTACATATATATGTATTTAATAATATATATATATATATATAAAACCCTACAATATGAGTTTTTATTTTTGCTTAGTTTATTATCTTTTAAAGAATATAAAATAAAAATAAGAAATGATGGTGTCCTATATTTCATCCACACATTCTCATTTCTGGTTGTCTTTTTTCCTTACTCTTGAGCAGAGTATTCTGAAGGTTTGCCTTCATTATTTTTTGTAGTATGAACTCTAATCTCTGAAACCTCAAGCCAATGAGGTTGCAGAGTTTTTGCTTGCATCTAGCCAACTTGCATTGAGCAGACTGAGTGATCTCAGGGAAAAAGTCATACCAAGGCATATTGTACTCAGCACATAGACCTTTTTCCAGTGGAAAAATACCTTCCAGTTTTTGCCTACATTTGCTTGCTCTGATGGTCCTTTACATAGTTGTCTTTTGTAATTCATTTTAAGTTCATAGTTTTATCTCTGATAGGTTCCTCTGTTCTGAGGCTCTGCCATTACTGACACTAGGTCCCTTTATTTGCTCAATTTTAAATTTCAGTTTTATAATATTATAGGCTTCTCTATTATAAATAACCATTAGGAATAAATATATCCACAACTTAATGGAAAATTAATGGAATCATCCATCTGTATATAGAAATACATTTTCAAGAGTATTTGTTGAGATAACATGTAGCTATGTGATTCATTTTGGTTAAATGTCCATGGATTATAGGACAAATAATTTTATTTCTCTTAGTTTTTGTTTCTTCTCTGTAAAATAAGGGATTTACCAAATGACTTCATGTCTAACAATCTAAATGTCAGGTTAATAAGCAAATAGTGGGATTTTCACATTTATTTCCTAATCCATCTCTATTAAAAAAAACTCCTTGGCCGTGACGCTGTAACAGCGGAACGACCAAACAACCAGTCACCAGGAGGCTGTGTGCTCAGTGAGGCACGCGCGGATGGGCGGGGCTGCATGCATGGCGAGGTGCACGTGGGTGGACAGGGACTTGACTCTGGGCCCAGTCCCACCAGCACAGCGGGAGTCAATCTGGGTCCCACTACCATGGCGGGTCTGGGTCTCGCGCAATATTGCGCCCTGGGCCTCTAGTATGGAAAATAAATGAGGCACTGCATTATTGGGCCAAGATTTGTCTTCAATGACACAAATAACCTAAAGCACTATAATGGAAAGTTCTAGAATCCAGGTTCTCTTCAGTTTTCTCAGGTGGGAAGTGAGATTCTACAGTGCTCTGAAGTGCCCTGTGATACTGAAACTACTGGGATATGGAACACACTTGGTGAGAACCTACAGTAGCAGGAGTTTGCTACCCCCAAATATGCCTCTTTGGGAAATTAATTTGTTAATCTGATTAGTTTTCAAATCCAGAAAGCTAAAAGAACTTAAGATAGAAAGTTCTTCCAGGAAGGAGGTAGCACCATAGATAAATACAGTTTAACCTCAACTAGGAGGGCTAGACAGGGAGGAATCTAGCAAGACTCTTTTGGTCAATGTCTTCCCTGTGTCCCACTGTCTCTAGATGCCCCAGCAGACATTTGTTTACTAAACATTAATCTTTTTCATCACTCTATGAGTTGCTTACGTCTCTTTGAAGTCTCAGACCCCCTACCTCCTTCTCCTTAGTCCAGGATGAGTTATATACCGGATTTTGTCTTTGGAATTTTCATGCTTATGTGAATTCCTCATGTGTTCCTTTTAAAGCTTGATTTTTTTTCCCTGTTAATCTGCCTTATGTCATTTTAATTCTTTGACTAGCCGGAAGAATCAAGAAGGAGAGGGGGAAATTTCTCCTCTCCCATAGATTTTGAATCTTGTAGCCAGACAGGCCTGGGTTTGTTACCCCAATCTGTGACTTTGTAGCTGCATGATTTTTGGTAAATAATCATGGTCAGTGATTTTGGTTAATATCTTAGCCAAATATCTGGGAAGTGGGAATGATTAGTTATACCACCTGACAAAACTGTTGCCACACTTATATCTTTAATGTTTTTAAGGCACTTGGAACAAAGCCTAAAGTTAAAAGATAATAATTGAAGTTCTAATTACTTGAACAGAAAAGCTTGTTATGCTTAGAAAAAAAATACATTTCCTGAAATTTTCTAATAAAGGAACATAAAATTTCCACATAAGGAGTTACTTTTGACTTAATTCTTCTTTCTTATAATGCTATATTCCCTGACACATTTATAATAACTTCTACCTTTAAAAAAATTTTAGTTGCTAAAATATGGTAAACTTGTACAAAAGGAAAATAGCCAATAAAATGTAAATGGTGTGATATGAAGTAATAATTCAAGCCAGACTGACTTATCCCTTTAACCAGTTAATTGCCATGGGTCCAAAATGGAAACCATCCCCACAAGCCACAATATTTTGAATTTTATTTAAAAAATCAATTTGCAATGAATATTATAAAAATAAATATATTATTCACAATTTGGGTGTTCTTGAATATTTTCAGCTGAAAATTCTCACAAAAAAATGATTTCAAAATTGGTCAAGGCTGCCCCTTAGGGGAAACATTTTTTTTTTTTATAGATGTGCATGGAGTGTAGGGAAGGTCTGCCGCTTGCGTCTATAATGCTTATGGTGTACAGGGGGTTAAAGAATTTGCTAGAAAATGCTAAGCTAAAATAAAATTATGCCAAATCTTTTTGACACATGAAATGTACTTACAAAATTCAAATTATATCAGATAAGTGATGGTAAATTTAGAAAGCATTATTAAGATATCGGGAACATGAAATATTTAATTATAAAAATTACCACTCTTCTTTTGACAAGTCCCCCTTTAACCAGGAATTTATCCCTCCCCTTTATTCAACTACACCTGAAGTCTGAATGACAACATAGTGGAATAAAGATTAAAACAGTCCCCTGGAGACAGCTGCTCCTATGCTTCCCACACCCAGTGAGGTTGCCAGAATTGTATATGGGAAAACTTCTTCTTACTGTATAACTTATGTTCTCTGTCAGGGAATAACTGTTTTCTAATCGTTGAATAATGTTTTGAAATGCCTTCATTTTATTACAATCTATAAGCATATTTTTTATTCAAAGAAATATTTTATGGGTGGGGGTTGCGGAATCTGAAGCATGTTTTAGTACACACTCTCCAGTGTCCATAATCTACTTTGTCCCTCTCCTTTCCTAATAGAATGTTTTCCTCCAGGAGAGCTGGGAAGGTGATCCAACAACAGGTATAGATCCTGATTAGTTTAAGCCAATTGGTAGCTGGTAGCTGCTTTTCTGTTGATATCATTGGACTGCTGATTATATGCATATGAAGGTCATTCTGCCTGCCATGTAATACTAAGAAAATAGTTGTATGAGTCATTTTGAGAAGCTATAACAAAATACCATAGACTGTTTGGCTTAAACAGCAAACATGTATTTCTCATAGTCTGTAGGCTGAAAAGTACAAGATCAAGATGCTGGCAAATTTAGTGTCTGATGAGAACCTTCTTCCTGGTTTCTTGCTGTGTCCTCCTGTGGCAGAGATACACAGGCTCTGATTCTTCCTCGTGCAAAAGGAAGAGCTCCATTCTCATGAGCTCATCGAAACCTATTTACCTCTTAAAGGCCCCACTTCTAAATAACATCACATTGGGAATTAGAGTTTTGACATATGAATTTTGGGAGAACACATTCAGTTCATAACAAGTGTTCTTTATGTTCCATTTACACATTATGTATTTTTCTGTTACTTGTATTTGAAAGCAGCATGCAAGTGTTACTAATTGTGGGCACTACTTTGTATAAAAGCAATGCCCTTCACCCAGGATGTTAATGCCTTTTCCAATACTATGTATGTATGCCACGTTGTTCAAATATCCTCCCTCAGAGTTTGATCATTAAAATAATTTTCTAAGGATAAATATAAGATACTGACAACATATTTTTCATTAGCTTTTCTGCCATAGTTCTACATTCAATCTTGTGGGTCCATGTCTGATTTTGTAGAAGGACCTAGAGAAGCCACTGCAAAATGGCCACTTTGGTAAAAAGTCATATCAATATAATGTTGTACCTTTAAAGAGAACTCATTATGTCTAGTAAGTAAAACATTTTTTTATTACCTCAGAAATCACAAACTTATGGAAGAGAGTGGCTGAGAAGGGAGTTCAAAATATCAGAAGTAATTAATCCATGTTTTGCTCTAATGAACCAAAATATTTGAGTTTTAAAAATCTTCCCAAATTAATATCATCAGAGCCGAATAAATTACTTAAATTTATACACTTTACTTTTCCTCTCTTCAGCTATCTCCTAGAAGCAATTGGGTTTTTTATATTAGTTTTTATTTACTCAACCAACACTTAGTGAGCTCGAATAATGAATGAATCAGGCAATGTATTAGGTTCTAAAACAGAAGGAGCCAAATCAGACACAGTTCCTGCCCTGATGTAGCATATATTCCAGGGAAAGAGAGAAAACAAGTGAACTGTAAAAAAAAATTAAAGTAAAATTATAATTGCCTAAAATGCTAAGAGGGAGAGATTTGCTATTAAGAGAGTATGTAATGTAGGAACATAATAGACATACTATCCTTAATGTTCCTCTTAGTTCATTGCTCATTCAGGCTATTGAATTTTTTCAATAGCCATTGCATAGTCTCAACATTTATACTAAATGATCTATCTTCCCTTAGAAATATGGATGACACCTTACCATATACTTGGTATATGTATTTGGTTCTGTTTCTAGACTTTGTATTTGTTTTCATTTCTCTATGTATAAACTGTTTTCATTATAGTCTTATAATAATTTAATAGTATGTATAATTACATATTTATTTTAAAATGTGAACTTTTGAATTAGTTTTATATGCTATCAAAGAACATATATTGTTGATTTTTTTATTGGGATCACTAGATTTATATGCCCATTGGAAGAACTGAGATTTCCTAAGGTTAAATATTCCTATGATCACATGTCTTTTCATTTATTTGTGTCTTCTATGAATTTCTCAAGTACATATCCATTCATTCAGAATGTAACCATTGTGTTCTCCTTTAAGTTAAAAAAAAAATTGCCCTTGCCGGTTTTGTTCAGTGGATAGAGCTTTGGCCTTTGGACCGAAGGGTCCTGGGTTCAATTCTGGACGAGGGCATGTACCTTGGTTGCAGGCCTGGGCCCTGGTCGGGGCTCATGCAAGAAGCAACCAATCAATGTGTTTCTCTTACATCAATATTTCTCTCTGTCTTTCCCTCTATCTTCCACTCTCTCTAAAAATTAATGGAAAAATATCCTGAGATGAGGATTAAAAGAAAATCTAGATGTGAGAGTAGTTCACCACATGAATTGGGGAACTGACAAGAGAATCAGATACTAAGTCTAGCCTGTTATGCTATTATTCTATTGATTATCAACATTCAAGGGAGCTGAACTGGGGCAAAAAAATGTAAGAACAACAATAATAAAACCCAAAATGTAACAAGAAATTTTCTTGCCAAGAACTCACATCATTTAAGACATATGTAGCAATCAGGTAAAATTATAGTGATTTCCATACTTAGGCAAGAAGTAAAGGTTTTATAAATGCCATGCTATAACACTAAAAGGCAAGTCCAATTGTTTTAGATTATTCATGTCTCCCTCATCAAGGCCATTTCAGATCCTAAAGACTGTTATCAGGAGTAAGGGTGAAAAATGTTAAGCCTGAAGTACATACAGAAGCAAATTATTTTAAGTAAAATACAGATGCTTTTCAAAATTGAAGTTTCTAAAATCTGCCATTTACAGGGACCTCATAATATTCAGGTTCACGTTGCTCATGAACATTTCACATTATGTAAGCCGATGGTGTGCCTTTCAGTTACCTAGAACCAAAGTGAAAAGCAAAAAGGATCCAAATGCTAACAGTTCATGAAACTGACCTATAGATTTTTTCATTGTCTCTGCTTTTAATTTGCTGTCTTAAATGTGTACAAATGTTTCTTGTAAAGGTTTTTAAGGGGACAAGGGGAGTTGCTGCTTATTTAAACAATTTTAATGAGGGGCTAACCTTTTACATTTAACATTTATTCCCTTCATTTGCTTCCTGGCAGCACTTCATACTTTTTTTTTTCCTCCCAGAGGACATAGCGTAATGAACATACACAAGAGTATTTAAATGAATGGTTTTAATGAATTCTTTGAACAGCTTCTTTAAAAAGCAAGCATGAAATTGCTTTCCCAGTTGGGATGCTTTAAAATATTTTTAGAAAATTTATAGATAAAGCTTTTAAAATTCTAACCATTTTTAAAGGAATAATGATTAAAAAGAAGTTTTTTTATTGCATGCAATGTGATTTATTTTCACACACATTGCAAAAGATGTTACAAATCCCAGCAGGATTGTTGAATTATTTTAATGGATTATCACATTTCATATTAATAAGCAGTTGTTTACCACATTGTGTATAAAAGCTACAGCTATTATACACAACTCGCACACATGGAAAGGTATCCTCTGTAACTGGTGAATACTGACTACATAGAAATAAATTTACATTATATAGGAAACATTGTGCTGCCCCCGCAGCCCCTATGAATTCCTGCTCAAGGTGTCATAGGCTTGAAGTTGGGTAGAATTGAGCCCATCTCTTTGCTACTGTGATTGTTTCAGAAGTTGATATTATTTTTTTCTCATCAAAATGATGTTTAAGACTTCTGTTCTATGATTTCATTTACTTCCTGGATGGGAATTTGGAAAAGTGTAGGCCTAGGAACTTCTGGAAACCATTATGTCACCATAGGCCTAAGGATAAAGTGGACACATGGAGCAGGGTGTAGCTGTGAGAATTGCAGAGAAGAACAACTAAAACTTGATAAAACTCTTCCCGACATTTGCCTTGGCCTTGGGCTTTTTTGTTATGTGAGGAAATAAATTATCTTTATCGTTTAAGCTCCTTTGGAACCAAGAATATGGAATCAAAGGTTGCCATGAACCTTCTCTGGCAAATATCAATGCCCTAATTTTGAAACCATTTAGCCTTCTGAAAGAATAAATTGTTTCATTGCCTTTGTTAGATTCAAATGAACTATTCATTTAGCTCAGACCCTTAAAGCTGTCATTTTAAATATTAAGCCACCTTGTTAACAACTCACAGTAGGATGGTGATCAGTCTTGTAAATAGTACTATTACAACACTTTGTGTGCTTTGTTTCTGTCAGTCAAAAATATTCATACATGCTTCATTCATTCATATATTATACAGCTGTTGTAGAAAAAATAGAAAATATTAATCACATTTTATAACTTTAAGAGTTAACTGTCTAGCATGATGTTTCACATATTTTTTAAAAACAGAGAACATCTATATATATAAAACCCTAAGAGACTGGTCAACTGCTTAACCAGTTGACCACTTGACCAGTCGACCATTTGACTGGTCGCTATGACATGCACTGACCACCAGGGGGCAGATGCTCAATGCAGGAGTTGCCCCCTGGTGGTCAGTGTGCTCCCACAGAGGGAGCGCCAGATATTGGGCTCACGGCTGATGAGTACAGCTGCTGTGGCGTAAGCCTCTCCCGCCTCCACAGCAGTGCTACCAAGCAGCAAGCAGCAGTGGAGGCAGGCGCAGTAGGGACTGGGATGAGTGGACCAGCGCAGCATCCGGCCTGGGCTCGGGCCCCTTCCCTGCCGCCTGCCACTTCACACACTACTACATCCCTCAGGGGACGTCTGGCATAGGCCAGGCTGAGGGACCCCACAGGTGCATGAATCCGTGCACTGGGCTTTTAGTTCAATATAAAGAAACACTGTGGCCATAGACCAGCTTTGGGATATTACCTCATAGGTAAAAAAATTTTGCAACAAATGATTTATAAGTTTCCATCCAGCTTTAATATCCTACGATTCTATGACAAATGAAACATTAGAGGTTGCAGGGGAAAGTGGCTGGGGCATGCGCACATGGAGATCTTTGGGAAAGCCCGAATCCTTGTCCTTTATAAATAAGCTTATTGATTTTTGTTTCTTTAAGTTCTTATAGGACATCTTTTCTGTCTGTTCTCTGCATGGTTTTTGTCAAGATACTTTGATAATATTTAAATTTTCCATGATCAGATATTCTTCATTAAGTTTTCCTGCATACCCAATTATAAACATAAAAGAACATCAATTTGATTATAAAGATTTAAAAACTTGAAATGTGAAGTTTCAGAACTAGAAAGTTTTCCTCATGTTGGGAAGATCTTAAAGCTTATCTGCACATCACTGAGGCTCTTTCAGAATTCTGTTGTTGGTGAAGGACTCATTAGCGCCTAAGAAGCTCATTCCACTTTCATACAGTTCTAATGGTTAATACCTCCAGCTATAAACTTGGTCTTCAGATATTCCTTGAAGTTCTAGAAAATCATCTGCAGCTAAATATATTCTTTTGGAGAACTCTGGTATACTTAATAATCAGATTGTGCTTATTTCTGTCAGATTTTCTTAAAACACATATTCATTTCTATAGATGTATAATGGTTTATGACAAAATAAGTATTTCAACGGTATTCAATGACTTCAAAAATGCCACTGTTATCTTTTAGGGTCACATAAATAAAATTACTTTAAAGTTATTATTATATAGTTACATGGGACATGATTGAAATGGTAAAACTATTCTTATTAGAAATGAAATGTTCTACTAATTATAGTTACAATCATCATAACAGTATGTAATATAGTGGACAACTGCATGTTTACTAGTATACTAGTACATGGTTATGCATGAGTGTAAGGCATTTGCTCTCCTTGCATAGAATAAAGGGGTCCCTTTACCATGTATTCCTTCACATCAGTCTCCTGATCATGAAGCCCATTGTGCTAGAGAAAGTGGTATGATCTGCATACCAACATCTGTGGGAAACTGTTTATTGCCTTCACTATCTGATAAGCATAAGCAGAGAATCCCCCCCCCCCCCCCTCGCCCCAAGGCTGGGTGCCTTTGAAGCCCCAGCAAAGGTCGGAGCTAGGCACCACCTCTGTTTGTCCAGACAGTGGTAGCTGAAACTACTTCCCCATTTATTATTATGTAAATCCTTGCTAATGGGCTAGTCTGTCTGTTACTGGGGCATCGCCTGCCTAAGGGCTATGCTATGGGTGCATTCCAGATCAATAAAAGCTTGGTGAGGCCTGAGCACGGCAGGAAGTCCTTTCTCCTGAGTTGGACTTACTTGCCTGGTCCCCAATATTTCCAAATTATCTCGTGTATTTTCTCTGTCATTTGTGTGCGGTTCCGCTTCTAGTTCCTGAACCCTGATCCACGTGGGACGTGGGAAGGAAACACTCAACAAACATCCTATATAATAAAAGGGTAATATGCAAATGGACTGAACAGTGGAACAACCGGTCACTATGATGCACACTGACCACCAGGGGGCAGGCGCTCAACGCAGGAGCTGCTCCCTTTTGGTCAGTGCACTCCCACAGGGGGAGTGCCACTCAGCCAGAAGCCAGGCTCATGGCTGGCGAGCGTAGTGGCAGTGGCAGGAGCCTCTCCCGCCTCCATGGCAGCATTAAGGATGTCCGACTGCCGGCTTAGGCCTGCTTCCTGGAACATCACCCAAGGCAGAGGTCCTCAAACTTTTTAAACAGGGGGCCAGTTCACTGTCCCTCAAACATTCCACACATGCGCACTGCAGGCCCGGGATGAGTCAGCTGCTAAGCAGGACAGGCAGCGGCGGCAAAAACACCCGGCGGGCCGGATAAATGTTTTCAGCGGGCCGCATTTGGCTCTTGGGCCATAGTTTGAGGACCCCTGCCCCAAGGGCTCTCAGACTGCGAGAGGACACAGGCAGGGCTGAGGGAGCCCCCCCCTACCCAAGTGCATGAATGTCATGCACCGGGCCTCTAGTTATATATATATATTTGGAGAAAGAGAGAGGGGGAAAGGAAGGTAAGTGATTTTAGTGATATTGGTGATGCTAGTCAGGAAGAGTGTTAGTTGTCCACCAAATATTACTGATGCTGCCTTCTAAGCACATGTTATAATTGCCCGTTATGATTGGATTGGGCCACATGATTAGTTCTGTTTACTGAGTTGTAAGTGTAAGTGACAAGCATCACCTTTGTGTTGCAATTACTGGTGCCTTGTATAGAATTGTTCTTGTTCTTTCCCTCAGGTGGTCAATTGGCAATGTCCAGGGTCATTATTCCTCTGACAGACCATGTATCTCAATGACTGCAATGAACAGAATATCCCTAGGTATTTTATACATTTGTTTGTTTCTGTGGCCTAATTAAATCTAATCTGAGTGATTTAAGTGGGCAAGATGTAGAGCAGAGTGAGGTCATGATGGCTGCCTCACAAACATCTTACTTCAAAATATTGTCCAATGTTCTGAAATGTATATGATGTTGCTATTTTCTAGAAATCCTAACTTAACTATATATATAAGCACAGCTAAGTCAGAGGTGACCAAAAGATTCACTCTGTCCAATTAGCTAATGAAGGTGGACATGTGAGCAGAAGGCTGATAGTTCTAGAGCCACAGGTGTGCAGCCACTTAGATGGACAAATGGTAAAAGGAGATCATCACCAAACTTATTTTCAACTGACTTATAATGTCGGACCATCCCTTGTAAAACTTTCTCTCCACCCTATGTCTTTATTCTTCATTGCCACTTTTTTATTGCCTTCATTAACACTCATGACTACCTATTTAAAATTATCTTAGTTATTTACTTGTCTTAGTCTACTTTTCCTTGAACATATAACTCTGTAGGAGTGATAGACTCGTCCTCTATGAATCTCCAGTAGCTTGAATGAATGAATGAGTGAATGAGAGGATGAATAAAAAAACTTTTCAAATTGAAATAGAAATAACTGAAGTTATTTAATGCTAGTTTAGATCTTTGTTGCTTAGAAGTTACTCAACATATTTTATTTATTCTTTATACATTTTTATTTCTGAGTGGTTAGCACTGTATTAGGATATTAAGATGTGAGAAAGAAAACTGGCCTACACTGATTGTGAGACAGAAATTTGGGAGTTCTTCTAATTTATAACACCTTCTAGAAAGTAACAAATATTCCAGATAAATTTTTAAGCAACATTTAGTAGAATTTAATGAGCTTAAGAATTCCATTTGGGGAGTTAGAGTAACATACCCCCCTCCCATAAATTACTGATCTTGGATCATCCCTGTGACAATTTAATAAACTTAAACAGGGCATTCTTTATTATATCACCTTTTTCATCTTGTCTGAGAAAAATCTTTCGATTGCTTTTTCCTAGATTATTTTTAGCTTTAGAAGCAAGCTTGAAATAAATTTTGAACATATGATTATAATCAATTGCATGCAAAATTTTCTGTTATAGATGTATGAGGCATTTATTTCTGCCTCTCTGAATAATAAAGTGAATTTGCCTTCAATGTATCCTATAGTGAAAAATTGTTAACATTCTACAAACTTTTGTGTGAACCATACATACAGCCTTTGTCGTTTTGCTTATGCTGTCCCTTAGATTTATTCCCTAGATGAATTTTTCAGCCCATTTTTGCATACTTAGAACATCTTTAATGTTACAAGCAAGTCCAAGATTATCTCTTCCCCCAAATCTCCTTTGAATTCTCTAGGAATATTTGACTTTCAACAATGGAAAATCAGGCTCGTTAGATGGCTTTGGGAAATATGTGGGTATTTTTACTTTTTAAGTTGTTATAAGACTAGTGGGTGACAGGAGCAAGGGATTCTGCCCAAGATGCTGACAGCATCACCTTTGAGACAACTAAAAAATGAACTCATTTTCTTTTAAATTCCTATTGCCCTCCATTGACCCCTTTTGAAGGTCCAGTCACCCTTCAGGTGCATATTACAATCCTTCCACTATATTATAGATTCCTAGACTGACACTTGGATTTATGCTAGAGTCATCCTTATCTTCCCTACCAAGCAAGTGTTCAATGTATGGAGTTTTTTTTCTACGTAAATTATTATATATAATAATTAGCCATAGCACATTTAAATTTATTAGCTAACCCAGAAAATAGTAAAGCTAATGGTAGAAATTTCAGGTATGCTGAATTAGAGTTCTGTTCCATAGAAGAAAAGTAGAGAAGATATTTTTAGGGAAATGGGGAGTAAAGATGACCCTCTGGTGCATTTATAAATAAAGAAATCTCTAGGTAGCTGTAATGTCCTTTTCCCAGGCCCTTTCTTTTTTTTACTTGGACAGTAAACTTTTCATACCTATTCCTTACAAAAATAGGAAAAAGGGAAGCATATTTGATCAAGATTATTGTTGCATTCTCTTCCTGCATATAACCCACTTCATTTCTTTGTTTTCTAAATAGAATACAAAATAAATAACGAGCTATATTAGCTGTTTGAAGGTTAATTCAGCTGTCAGATTTGAAGTTATTCTTATTTGTTTTTTTCCTTTTTTTAAGTAACTAATATTGCAAACTCAGAGTGATTAAGGCAATTTAAAGCAACCCCATGACCCTGAAATGTATTGGACGTCAATTCTGAAGTCTCAAATAAATATTCTGAGGCTTTAGTTTGACGCTATTCTGATGAATTTAGATGAGGCATGTTTCAATGCTCTCTGACATAGCTCCTTTAGATGCTGGGCAGGTCATTTTCTGTCCAAGAGGAGAAACAAGCTCTAAATGGTAATTAATACAAAATGACTCAATCATTGTTGATAATGGCTCTGATCCTGTAACCCAGGAGGGAGGGTTAACTCTGCTCTCTGCAAAATATTCTCTTCTTAGCTACAAGTAAATCCATGGAATATCACACAGAGACCCAGAGGGGGGAGGGTGCAGTGGCACTTTACATTAACAGCACTCTTCATATTCATGTTATGCTAATTAATCAAGTATAGCAACCTGATGCAAGGATGGTACTTAAACTGAACTATCTATCTAATGGCAATCATGTGTTTCAAACAGCACAAGTCAGTGTCCTCCCAATGAGCTTAGTCCATGCCTGGAGAAGAGAAAAGTCAGGAATGGTTGCAATATGCCAGTAAGAGCTTCAAAGTAGGAGGTTTGCTGGGGGGGGGGGGGGGGGGGGGGGGGGGGACACAACCCTATTCTAGTCTCTCTAACAAAGTCCTTAAAAAAAACTCCTGACTTGACTTTCACTACCAAGTACTTTGTAAATATTAATTATGATCATGTCTGCTTACATTGAGGTAAAATATATTAATCCCAATTCTCTGATTCATATGTGTACACAAACTACCTTCTTTCCAAAGGAAGGTAAACATCTTACCCCGAATAACACATGCTGTATTTCATCTGAGATTCATAAGAATGCTGGAAGTGAATCCTTGTACATTTGGCCTCGCAAGAGTGGTGCAGATTCAGACATCCCTTCCCGGAATTCCTTTCATTTGTGAGAATGGTGTTATGATCATCAAAGCAGGGTTGCAGAAGTGGTCCCACCTGATCTTGGGGGAAGACCTAAGTTCCTTATTTTTGAAACATTCACGAGTCCTTTTCATAAGTATAACTGTTCTAACTAAATGGACACATTCATATATTTGATCTTTTCTTCCTTCCCTCCCCTCTTTTTCTCACCCTATAGGCCCTAGATAGGATGGATTTTATTGTTGGCATTTTTTTTTCCACTCATTTTTTCATTTCTTTTCTCTAATCATTCAATGAACCCTTTTCATCAACTGCTGGACACTCCAAAGTTTTTATTTTCTTAGTAAAAAAATAAATAAATAAAAAACACCCACTTTTAGCCCAGCATTCTCCAATGAATAGATATTCTGCAAAACAAAATGGATTTTCTTGTTAATAACCTCATTTTTTAAACAGTAAGCTTAGCTACACTGAAACATCTCAAATTACAGACCATGCGACAGGAAACTGGCAGGGCGAAAATAAATGGAGCACTACTATAACTGTGATTTTAAATTATTTTTAATTTACTCAATTATGCTTTCCTATTTTCCTAAACCTCAGCGACCATTCATCTCCATTTCCTTAAAGCGATGGTGTTGATCAGTTCCACTAGGTCAGCTTTGTGCTTAATCGAGCTTGTTTGGAATCACAAGGATGTTGCTGGGATTATATCCTCTGAAATCGAAGATGGTTAACCTTGGAGCCCCATTTTCTTCAGTGCAATAATTTGTGGGCGAACTAGCAAAAGAACAATAAGGGTGTCAAAGTCCAACCTCAAGGAATGAACAGCAGGGAAATGAGCCCTCCTACACTGACATTTCAGAGCAGTCAGGAGGATTTCTATATCCGAAAGCAAATCTAATCACCGTAATAGAGTCTGTAAAAACTCTGCCAGCATTTCTCCACAACTGGCTGCCTATGCACTGTTTTCCTCACTTTTCCATTTTCTATCCAGAAGGAAGGAAACATTTCATCACCTTCCCTTTCCCCTGCATTTCCAAAACCAGACACATACTGTAAGTACACAGCTTCTGAGAAGCAATTAGAGTTAATGGGATTAAAAATCTAATCACACGACTGCTCTTGGCTGGTAAAGCCCAGCATCGCAAATGCACAAAAATGAGTTATTACACTAGCCCATGGAAGGTCTCCATAGCCCTTGTTTTATCTGGCTCTCTCTACGGGCAACTTTTCATGATTTGATCAGATAAATGGCTCAGATTTATTTCTTACAACAGGGACATTTGCACTTTCTTGCTTTTAAATTGTTTTTGATATACGTTAAAGACGACAGCAAGAAAAGAAACAGGGAAACAACGAGATAAAACTACATTAAAAATAGATTCTCCTGAATCCAGAGGGATGGCAACCACCACAGAGACTCCTCATTTTCTTTCAGGAATGTTTGTATCTTAAGAAGCTGGAAGATACAGAGATGTCCTTGCCAAAGCATTATGGGAAGTGGGGGCATCACTGTATAAGAAGAAGGCTGTCCTGGAGTCCACCTGACCCTCTGTGACAAAGAGGGATTGGAATAGATGTCCATGAAAATCCCCTTTGCCATTGAAATTCCATGAGCATATGATGTGAATGACAGGCTGGTATAGTTATGGTACAGATAATTTAATTTTTAAGATACCAGGACAAGAAGATACTCATTGTACATTGAAAGAGAAAGACAAGGAAAGAAGCAATTCCACCATAGAAAGATGGATGGCATACTTTTGATGCTCTTTTGTCTAATAAAATAAAACTCAATAATAATAATGATATAATTGAGCACTTCCAATTCTATGGCACTGCTATAAGTATTTTCTACGTATTGCATTTTCATTACTCTCACAATCCTCTGAGGCAGCTCCTATTATTAATCTTTTTTTTCCACAGAGAGAAACTAAGGCATAAGGTGGTTTAGTAATTCACCAAGGTCACCCATGCAGTGCTGAGGCCAAGACTAAAATGTAGGCAATATGGCTTCAAACTCCAGCTGTTGACTACTGTGCATAAATGAAAATATTCTATTGAAAATCACCAGTTTGATTGTGTTCACGTGGGGAAAACTCTTAAATGCCCTTCAGTAAATAGCTCAAAATCTATTCACAAAGAAAAATAAAGCCTGCCCTCAATTTCTCTTTCTATTAAATCCAACTGCTTTCCCTGTGCAATTGAGTCAGCCCAGTTATTGCTGCGGGAGGTCAGCCAGCCCTGCCCCCAGTGGAGTGGGCTGATCGAGGTGGGGGGGATGATTGGGGGCAGGGTAGGCCGGGGGGAGGGGACATGGGAGGTTGGGGGTGCTGATCAGTTGGCCAGCGCAGTGAGCGTCATAGTGACCGGTCGTTCTGTCATTCCGGTCGCTTGGCTTTTATACATACAGATACCATTGGTCATTCCTTTTCTTCCTGCCTAATACTCCACTGTTATGGTACACATAGAGCAGCCATCTTGAAACCATGAGACAATCTATGAGAATAAAAGCTACCTAGTAAGGACATATGACTGTAAAGAGAAGGAGCCAGGGTACCTGACAACTATCTACTCTGTAATTCTTTATGTGAAGAAAACTGTACAGCTAATATGTTTAAATCACTCTTTCTCAGGATGTGTTACTTAGGTCTGAATGCAACCTACAACCAATATAACAAATTATACGAAACAATGATTGCAAACAGTCACATTCATACCCAATGCAGGCAGTCCTAGCTTTGCACAGCCTCACTATGAATATATTTCAGTCACTGTAATTTAGTTAAATCACAACAGTTCTCCAAAACCACAGATCTAATTTCAGTCACTATAGAATATTAGCAGTGAGTTATGGCATTAAGTAAAAACTCCATTTCTAGCTGTTCAGTTTAAAAATTACTACACAAAAAAACAGATGCTCATTTTGATCAATGATCAATCAGATCACTTCAAAAGTCTATTGGTGATTGGTCAGTACATATCTGTTGTTCATTTTACACACTGACAGCAAGTTGTATGACTGTTGTCTTCCAATGATAAATCCACTGGACACTTTTCAAAAATAGACAATGGAAAGAGGGACTTGGGCAACAAAGATGGAAGTGCAGGACAGATATGGAGAGAGATAATGCTGGAAGTAAATTATGTAAGTAAGTAAAAAATGCTGGCAGCCATTTGAGAGACTCTATATGTGCCAGAGGAACTTAGTGAAGAGAAATTTACTGACATAAATGAGGAAAGTGGTCATGATGAAAAGGATAAAGATGTCTCAGAGGAAACAATGTTAGCAAATAAACAAACAAACAAAAAACCAAAATAAAAATGTTCATATTAAATAAATGCTCAGAAATATTTCACAATATTGATCATGTAAAGTGTAAAATACTGAAAATTGATTCAGACTTGGAAAGGAAAATAATATTTTACCAAGGCATAGAAAAGATGATTATTTCATATCACAAGTTACATGGATGAGAGAAGGCAATCACTATTCAAATCACTCTTGATAAGGGTTTGTAAAAATATGTAGCTTTATTTATTATTTTTTATTGATTTCAGAGAGGATGGGAGAGGGCGAGATAGAAACATCAATGATGAGAGAATCATTGATTGGCTGCCTCCTGTATGCCCCCTACTGGTGATAGAGCCTGCAACCTTGGCACATACCCTTGGCTGGAATAGAACTCGGAATTCTTCAGTCCACAGGTAGATGCTCTATCCACTGAGCCAAACCAGGTAGGGCTAAAAATAGGTAGCTTTATGAAGGCACATTTTACAATCAATTTGTACCCTCATTTTTTAGGGTATAATTCATTGATTTTGTTTTTTCGTAAATTTACCAAGCTGTGCAACCATAACCATTCAGAATTTCAAGAATATTTCCCAATAATCTTTCCAATAAAATCTTTCATGTTGCTTTCCTGCTAATCCTGTTCCCCTCAACTTCCACCTTAGGCAACCAATAACCTACTCTTTATCTCAATAGAGTTTCTTTTTCTGGACATTTTATGTAAATGTAATCATATAGTATGTCATCTCTTTTGTTTGTCTTCTTTCACTTAGCATAATGATTTTAAGATTTATCCACACTGTAGCTTGTATCATTCTTTTTTACTCCTGAATAATATCTGATTGTGTGGATGTATCACACACATTTGTCTATCCATTGACTAGTTGATCAACATTAGCTTGTGTCCTATTTTTGGGCTCTTATGAATAATACCATTAAGAACATTTGTGGTCTTAGCCGGTTTGCTAAGTGGTTAGAGCATCAGCCCACAGACTTAAGGGTCATGGGTTCCATTCCAGTCAATACATGTACCAATCGATGTAGCTCTCTAACATTTTTGTTTTTCGCTCTGTTTCTCTCCCCTTCCCTTCCACTCTCAGTAAAAATGGGTAGAAAAAATATTCTTGGGTGAGGCTTAATAACAAAAAAAGAACATTTGTGTGTTTTGATAAAAAATATTTGAAAAACATATTTGTGTTTATAAAGAAATAAACACTTTAATTCTCAATATTTTAATGTTTGAAATTACAGTTTACTAATACATTTTATTAATTTTTAATTTCCATATATATTTATAATAGTAGGAGAGTTTTTAATATTTTGACAAAAAATTTTATAGATTGTGGAACATTTGTCATTTTACCCATTGACCATTAAGATCACTTTGTATGGTTTAGCTTGCATGGTCCTGTTTTATAGTCTCAATAGAGGCCCGGTGCACAAAATTCATGCACGGCGGGGGCGGGGGGGTGCAGCCCTTCAGCCCTGCCTGCACCCTCTAACAATCCAGGACCACTGGCTCCTAACCGCTTGCCTGCCAGCCTGCTTGATTGTCCCTAACCACTCTGCTTGCCTGCCTCATCACCCCTAACTGCCTCTGCCTGCCTGCCTGATATCCCCTAACCACTCACCTGCCTGCCTAATCGCCCCTAACCACTCACCTGCCTGCCTGATCACCCCTAACTGCCTCTGCCTGCCTGCCTCATTGCCCCTCATATTACACTTTTATTATTATAAATAATAGCCTTGCTCCAAGTTGTAAGGACCTGCTTGTCATAGAGATAGAAAAGTTTTAATTTTTACTCTTGATTATGGCAATTAACTAACACAGATGGCCACCAAAAAGGTGACTTACCAAAGGGTGTATAGCCAACGGTGCTGTTAAGTCCTCTTCCGTGAAAACATGCATGTCGTGCACTGTATCTGCCTGGGTACATGAAAGAGTGAAGTTTCTACCTGTCTTTGCAATCATATGAATGAATTGTGTGAGACCCCAGCCCAGTTTGGTTTGGTGCTCAAAGAATAATAGAGCTCTTTTTTTTTTCTTTGCTCCATTGGTGGAGACTTCCTAGAAGTTGCAGGATATCTTTCTTTTAATTTTTCCTCAACACTCTGACTTATGTCTCTCACCTTTGCTTTCCCTCCATCCCCCACCCACAACAGTAACTTGCTCCAGGCTCACTTCGCTCAAGTGTCTAAGACAGCGGTTCTCAAACTGTGGGTTGTGACCCCTTCGGGGGTTGAACAACCCTTTCACAAGGGTTGCCTAAGACCATTGGAAAACACATATATAATTACATATTGTTTTTGTGATTAATCACTATGCTTTAATTATATTCAATTTGTAACAATGAAAATACATCCTGCATATCAGATATTTACATTACGATTCATAACAGTAGCAAAATTACAGTTATGAAGTAGCAACGAAAATAATTTTATGGTTGGGGGTCACCACAACAGGAGGAACTGTATTAAAGGGTCATGGCATTAGGAAGGTTGAGAACCACTGGTTTAAGAGATCGCGCAATGTATCCACCACCAGAACCACGATTCCCAGCATTCGTTGTGCTCCCCGTGCTCTTGGCTTCCGCTTCCGGCCTGAGGCCTCTCCCTTCTGCTCCCTCTGCACAGCCAAGGGCGCGGATGCTGGACTTGCAGCTTGCATCGCGCCACTATGGGTGCTGCCATCTTTGTCGCAGAGTGACAGTTAATTTACATATTACTCTTTTATTAGATAGGATACTATGGTGCAAAGTGAGGTCTGCCTGTAAACACACACACACACACACACATGCGCGTGTGTGATTTATAAACCCATCACCCTAATGTTTTGTCTTTGATAAAATGAAGGTAAGCTAAGAGAGGACAGACTGATTTAATAGTCACTTTGTAAGAATTAGAACAGAGGAAGGAAGGAAGGAAAGTGAATTGATGTTAATGAGATTAGAAGAATGCCATAAGAATGTCCTGTAGTAGATTCAAGCTGTGTGTGAAATGAGGGCCTTTTGAGGAGGTGATACACCAGGAACAGTGATCCTGAGTCCTCACCCTCAGAACTTATATTGGTTTCAGAGCTTTAATTTGATCAAGTCCCAAAATTTAGGCATGTTTTTCTAGCTGATAACATTGTAGGAATCCTATATCTCAAGAGAACGTTTAGATTCATGCTGATGTGGTATCAAATTTTTCTCTGAAGAGGCAATAGTGTTAGACTTGGTTCTTCAAGTGGAAAGCTGCATTTACCATTAAGAGCATGTAATACATGCTATATTTGCAAGACAAGACAGGAACTTTGCAGTATGAGATAGAGGTTCCATAGCTGGTTCCAGAAGCACTAGGATATTTTAAGGAACAAAAAAGTTAGTTCCTTTAAAATTAAGTAGATGTTGCTTGACATATCTCTATCAAAATCTGCAATAACAGTATTTATAAAAATAATTAATTTTAAAATAGAATTATACATTATCATATACTTGAAGTACCCATAATGAAATTGGGTACTTTCTTAATCATTTGTTTTACTATAATCTATATTGGCCATGAAGATAGTTGACAGTACACAATTATAGTCCTTAATAACATTGGTTGGAACACTACTACTGTCTAAAATTCCAGTTTTATTTGAAATGACCCTCCTAGAGCCAAAGTCATGGATAGTCTGAATAAGAAAAATACACAGAGTAAAGTTGAACATATAAATTATTCTTATACATTTTAAAACATGATGAACTGATCAAAATTGCTATATTCAGACACTAAACCTTTGGAAGACTAATACCAATTCATTATTTCAGGATTCATGAGGGAATATTAATATTAATCACCAAAGATAATTGGTGTTCACGGTGATAAAAACATATTCTCTGGATGTGGAGAGGTGTGAAATATGTATAATTCTAGACATGCTTGTCCTAATTGCAAAAATCCCAGAAGAATGGCTTTTCTCATGTCTCCGCAGGGTGTTTCTTAAATCTATTACTTTAGGAAGTCTAATACTGGCATGTGAAAACCTCAGAAGTTCAGATATCGCCTAAATTAAAATGTGTTATGATTTGAATGTTGTTCATTTTAAACTAAGTGAACTTTAATAGTGTAAAAAAGGTTTGGTACAGAAGATAAGAGGATAAAAAGAGAAGGGATTGGCAGAGAATAAAGATTTTGTAAATGGTTTAGTGTTTTTTAAAAACAGTGAATTATAAACTGTAAATGATACTTAACTATTTCTTAAAATTAGGCCTTTATAAAAATTAGGTCTGAATTCTACTTATTTGACATTGTAGGTCTCAGTTCAGAAATAGCCTTGGTTCAAAATTTCATTTACCCAAGTCAGAAAAAACAAACAAAAAAATGGAAAATTTAATCTATCAAATCAGCCCCAAAATACCAAAAACATGTCTAAATGTTATGTTCTAGAGAATATCATCACCATTTTTGTTCTATGGCAAACATAGTTTCATAAGACTACTTTTCTAGATAGAAGTCCCCTCCTACATCCCTCTCTCTACGAACTGGCAGAAAGACTCAGGACCCCTGCAGCTTGGAACATTCTGAGCGCCCAGGTATGAAAGTAGTAGAGACGTGGTCTCTTATTGCTGCAGGGGCCCAGGCCTGAGAATCATGGCCTGGGATGATTCAGCTGCAGCAGAATCCCAGCTATGATAGCTTCCAAATATACAGATGAAGCGAGACTCTTTTACAAGTGAAAATCATGATTAATGATGTCAATAACAATGGCATGCTTTACATCTTTTCTTTTTCTTAAATCCTCCCAGAAGGATATTTTTCCCATTATTTTTAGAGAGAGTGGGAGAGACTAGGGGGGAAGAGAGAAAGAGAGAGAGAAATATTGGTTGCCTCCCACTGGCCCTCCAACCAGGGCTGAGCAACTGAGCAAATCGAACCCACAACCCTTCATTCCCTGGGCTGACACTCTGACCACTGAACCAAACCCACCAGGCTTACAACGTTTTTGTTTGTTTGTTTGTTTTTCATTTAACCCTCACAGTTATCTGAGTGGGTAGAAAGCTTTAACTCCATTTTATAAATAATAATAACTAAACTTTATTATGTTCTGTGCTATTTTGTCTGTTTATATAACTGCCATTCTCGAAGGAGCATGACATTCCCCTTAGCAAGAGGCCAAGTCTATTTCCCTTTCCCTCAAGAGACTTGCATTGATCGACTGAATGCAGCAAAGAAACACAGCTGTGCCATTTCAGGTTTAGTCCTTACAATATCTGGATGTTTCTGCTTTCACTCTCTTGAAATGCAGCCATCATGCTGTTTGGAAATCCAGGATATTTTGCAAGAGAGAGAGAGAGAGAGGTCATGTGGAAAAGTAATGCAGGATTAGACATCTCATGAAGGAGAGGCAATATGGAGAAATGTCTGGCAAGCCATTTGACTGTCAGTAACAACACTCTAGAACCAGTGGTTCTCAACCTTCCTAATGCCGTGACCCTTTAATACAGTTCCTCCTGTTGTGGTGACCCCCAAGCATAAAATTATTTTCGTTGCTACTTCATAACTGTAATTTTGCTACTGTTATGAATTGTAATGTAAATATCTGATATGCAGGATGTATTTTCATTGTTCGTGACCCACAGGTTGAGAACCACTGCACGGTCTAGAGCCAGTGGTTTTCAACCTTCTGGACCTTTAAATACAGTTCCTCATGTTGTGACCCAACCATAAAATTATTTTCGTTGCTACTTCATAACTGTAATGTTGCTACTGTTATGAATCATAATGTAAATATCGGATATGCAGGATGGTCTTAGGCGACCCCTGTGAAAGGGTCGTTCGACCGCCAAAGGGGTCGCGACCCACAGGTTGAGAACTGCTGGACTCTAGACTGTAAAGGAGGGCATCTGGAACCTTCCAGCCCAGCCCATGCACTAGCTGAATTAAGCTGCATCTGAGACCCCCGATGACCCATGTGGAGAAGAACCTAAAGATAGTGAAAAATGCTAACTTGTTGTTTTAAGCCATTAAATTTTGGGGTTGTTTGTTACACAGCAACAGAAAACTGATAAAGTTTCTTGTATTGACTCATTTAATCCACACACCTCAACGGGGCAGGTCATTTTATTGATAAGGAAACTGAAGTACACAGAGGTTAAGTGAAGTTCTTAAGTCACACTAGTAAGTGGTGGAGCATGAGTATAAGCATGACCTTATGATCACGTCTGCCTCTCAGATGGGAACACTGAGGCTCAGGGAAAGTGAAGCGGCTTAGAGTCAGATCAGATTGCAAGTCTGTGCATTCCAAAGCTTGTGCTTTTTTGTGCTGTGACTCCTGGTTCATTCAGTTTAGCTGAAGCTTAGAATTCATGGGTAAACTTCATAGGAGATGAGAGGAGGAAGGCAGGTTGGAGCTACATTGTGAAAGGCCCATACATCATACCTTTTAACCTCTGGTCCAGTGATTCTGATACCTTAGTCAGTAATGGATTTTGGATCAATCCATGACAAATGACAAACAAAATAAAAAAGTATAATATATCAGTACATGACATGTTCAGATTGCCAATTCGTTTTTCCCCTTGAAAAGACTCTGCTTTCACTTGCAATAATATCCTTCCTAAACTTAAAAAATACACTTTATTTCACAAAATAATGGAGAGAACAGAGTTATAATTGTTTTCTTACTGTTACTATTTAGTAAAATAATATAGATACTAGGTTAATTGATATAAACAAGAGTTAAGTTCCGATGGCCTATTTGTCACAAAAACATCACCAAACTTCTAAATAAAGACACAAAATACTTCTAATATTAAACGTCAAAGTACATGTGAGCTATACATTTAAGTAAGATTAATAAAGACACATAAGATAATAATTTTCCAACCCACTCATTTCTTTTTGGGGTGTCAGGTGGCAGAGCCTCTCTCAGCAGCTCAGGGTGCAAGGCAGGACGCCCTTCCATTGTAGGACACACACACACACAACTCACACACACACACACACTCACACTCCCTCAGACTGGGATGGATGATTTAGACCCGCCAGCTTTTGGATGTGGGAGGAAACTGGAGTCCCTGGAGAAAACTCACATAGACATGGGGAGAAGTGCATAACCCCACGCTATGTGTGTGGCCTCAACAGAATCAATTTTTTTCTCATAAATGTTATAACAAAATGACTTTGAACAAAATGAAGTTATTGGAGGACTTGCTATATATATATATATATATATATATATATATATCTCGCTAAGTGACCGGCCGACTGGTAGCTATGACATGCACTGACCACCAGGGGGCTGACACTCAATTCATGAGCTGCTGAACTGCGGTGACTTGGCAGCTGAGGTTCTTGGGTGATGTACCCAGAACCAGAGAGGAGGGAGCCTAATTCCGAGGTGCATCATCCAAGAAGTGCCCTCTTGCAACCCAGGACCCTTGGGGAATGTTGGAGAGCTGGTTTCGGCCAGATCCCCGCAGGCCAGGCCAAGGGACCCTGCCCTGGGCCTCTAGTATATAGATATAAATCTAGGAGCTGCAACTACAGACTAGGACTTTTGAAAGTTAATACATTTTTTTCAAAAGACTTAAGCTTAATCATGACATTGTAAATTCTCAAATAAATGGGTATTTGTGTTTAAAATAGTTCATGTAGTAGTAATAGTAATATTAATAACTAATTATTTTTAGTTGTTTTGAACCACCACTCTTTCCTTTATTGTCATATCCCTGTTTATTCTTGCCTCCTTAGAGAGTGTTTGGGACCAAAGAAAGAAGAGACAAAAAAACAAAACAAAAACCTAAGCATAATTTTTAGCTCTTCCTAGCATCCCTGGTTGTACCAAGAGTAATGCTGAGAGCCTATTTCGTGCTGTGAATGTACACAATAATTGCTCATTCATTGATCAAATGATTGAATGACCTTTTAGAGAGGGAGTTTTGTATTATCTATGCATTTTAATAATCACTGATATCCCTGATCTTGAAAATGATTGAACAGCTTTCACAATATAAAATAGGGAGAAGCAATATTACTGTTCTAAAAATACCTTAGGATATTATTCCAAACTGAACTAAACAAAAATAATGGAAGCAACAAGCTTTCATTTTGGCACTCAGTTTTAATTTATGAAATTCGATGATAGGCAGTGATTTACAGAAATTGCTTGTAGTATAAAACATGCTTTTTTCATCTTCAAATCAGTTGAAAAATATTTTAGTACAACTTGGATTTTATTTTACCATAGCTCCCTGCAACTATGCTTTCACTAATTAAGGCTTTTAATAGTTAGGTTTTAATTCAGCCTTCAACCTATTTTCTGTTTGTTTTATAATCTGTGAACTGTCAAAAGTAACAACTCTACTCTCATTTTCCCTTGTATAAAAGTCAGAAACCACTCCCAAGACCTCACCGCAATTAAATACACAAATGGAGAGGCAGATATTATAATGAGAAGCAAATTACTTTTTGCCTCAGTGACAACAAGTACTTGAGATTCTATGAAGAATCTTCAAATAGCAAAACAACCAGGGAGGGCACTTCAGTTGCTGCATAAACAAATACTACATGCAGATATTCTAATCAAGAACATTCCCAAATGCTAGCATTTGGTTTGCATTTCCAATTTAAATTATTCAGCATGCAGTAATATCTTGGAATTTTAAGGGACTGCTATATCACATTTGTAAAACTATTTGTATATAATTAATGATAATGTGTACAGATGACATATCATTTTATGTCCAAATGTGAAGTCTGCTGTTCAGTTTTTACTCCTTAAAAGACAGCAAGATGGGAAAGGTGAGTAAAATTAAAAAGGAAAAAGCATGCATTTGAGATTGAGTTATTTAGATTTTTAAAGTACACACTTCAGATGAAGTAATTTTCTACTCTTAAGGTCAATAAAGAAACTACAGAAAATACCATAGTTATAAACACAATGCATGGCATGTTTTTATATGAAATTCAACAAATTTTATATTATGTTAGAGTATTTTTTCTGGAACCAATCTTATATAATCCTTGATTGATGAACTAGTCCTGGAGGCATAAATATGCTTATCCTATTTGTAGTGATACTAAATTAATCCCACTTCTGATAGACAACCTGACATGAACACAATTATTTACAGACTTAACTAACTGGAAACGTGGTTTAAAAAATTCAGTAGCATTAAACGCAATGTGGTATTGGCACAGAGAAATAAAAACAAGGTAATGAAAGAATGTCTAGAAACAAGTGAGAAACAAAGCAAAGCAAAATCCCCAAAGTTGTAATTGCTGAAGCCCCACCTTGTGGCAGCAACGAAAAAGACCAAAGTGAAGTCAGCCATGAATTATCAACCTTGTGGGGTTATTTGCCAAATGCAAGGCTCTTCTAATGCCTATAACACCTTACAAGGTAAATTCCATTATCATTGTCCTCATTTTAAAAATTAACCGAAGGACTTGTATAACCAATGGACACAAGACACTGGGGGGTAGGGGAGGCCAGGGGAAGGTAATACTTTAAGCAATAAAAAAAATTTAAAAATTAACAAATTAAGGCACAGAGAATTTAACTGAGGACACAAAGCTAGTAGGAGACAGCATATGAACGAAATCAGTTTGCTCTAGAGCCCACACTCCCAAGTCACTATATTATTCTGTAAAATACTCATTTAGTTCAAAATTGGAAATGAAGCAAATGATAAATCTTTAATTTTTTTAATATCATGCTAGAGCACTTGCTAATAAACCCATTTCACTCTCCTGTAGAATGTAATTCTATTTTGCCAGCAAGGGCCCAGCTGTTCCACATGCACATACAGTTCCAGGTTAATCTGCAGTTAAAACAAACAAAACTGATTACACATGACTTTTGAGGTAGAGGACTGGTAAAAAAGACATAACTCCAAAAGTTATCATTTTATTTTCTAGTAGAACACAACCAGTTTTGTATTTAATTTAACAATTTTACATTGGCATTTCTTGCCTTACTGAAAACACAAGACTGTGATTATCAAATACTCTTGGAACCATCTATCTTGCCTTTTTGCTGGTTTCCTAATTAATTAAACTGAATCTTTGACATGTGGCCACTATCCATTTTTATGTTTTTTTAATTTTTTTTTACAGCTTTCTCTTGGCCGATTAGTATGGAAAAGCTGGAAAAAAAGAGGTATAGTACTAAAAGTGTACAGATAACGGAGTTAGAGAAACTTGGGAACAAGCATGCATACAAGCATATCTGCAACCCCTCTGAGCCACAGTATTATTCTCTATAAAACAAGGATAAAAATTCTTAGCACATAAGGCCTGGTAAAAGGATTATAAAAACTAACATTCCTGAGATAACTAAACTGGGCTTGACACATCCCCTCTAAAATCCTTATCTCCTTTTCTCTCATCCTTTAAATGCTGAGATAGTCAATGTTCTGCCAACATTCAATGGACTTTTAAACAGCACACTTAGGTAAGTGTCCAGGTGGAGGCAGATTTGAAAAAAACTAAAAATAACAGAAAGGTCACCAGATGAACAACACAAATGTCAAAACTGAATAGTGTAGAAGAATATGAAAAGAAATTCTCCTTTTTCTTTCTTTTTGAAAATAAGATTCTGTTTTCAAGTGTTATGAAGAAATTTGAGACCAAGGGATTAGAACTCTGTATTTGAGAAAATACTTGGATAAATGATTTTGTATCTCAAAATTTTCTTCCAAAGTGCTCCTTATAGGATTGGTTTTTAACCACTGTGTGTCAAACACTTTTTAACTTTGATGAAAGCAAATCATTTCTTCCTATAGAAAATTAATCTCTAGATTAAGAACCCCCTGTTTTAAAGGAATTATAAAATAAGAGGTCATAATCAAGGCCAAAAAGCAGAAATGCTTTAGATGTCACCTACTTTATAATTAAAATTAATGTGATATTGGCATTTGACATTTTACTTTAAAATATATAGATTCCATTGTCTATATCTGTTTATTTATTTCTAAATTTTTTTCGATGAAAATTAGAAAAGATTTGAAATGGACCCATGAAAACAAGGTAGCCAGCAAACCTTCCAATGTTAGCAGATTCCATGGGGGTGCCGTGCCTGTCATTGTATTTGAGCGACTTCACAACTCTATACATTTTAGATGATAGCACTGAAATATTTTCTCATTTCCTTCAATGGAATTGTATTCAATGGAATCTGGTTATTGCCCCTTGAATATTGACCAATTCCTATCTATTCATAAATTAATTTAAGCACTTTTTATCTATCAACACGTGATACTTTGAAGTCTTCTTTGAACTGGTTATAATATCTTAGTGATTACCTCACCAATTAATGACTGAAATAAAATATTTGGCACATTTTCCTCCTTTTTTTAATTTGAATGAGTATCATGATTTTACCATTTAAAGTAAAGTATCCATTATCTATCATTCTATCTCCATAAATATTTAGGAGTTTATATATTTATAAGATCTCCCCAAATCTTTGGGTAACATGTTGGAAAGTGGACCATGCTGCATATCTGGCTATATTCATAACTGCATTCAGAAGTAGATGCCTAAGTCAGAATAGGAGCTATCCAGGCCACAAAAAAACTCTGCAACGGAGTAATAAAATAAAGCATCACAATAAAAGGAAAAGGAGATTTTCCTTGTCCTTATCCTTGGCAAAGGACAAGCAAATGGATAATTACTGGCCTAAGGACAAAATGTTCTTATCAAATAACATATCCAACAACTAAAGATTAGTCATTTTCAATATTAGCTTTTACTTCAGCAGTGCCGATCATTAATAAGTCTGAGTTTAACCACAATAATCAGGATACACTATTTTTAGTTCTAGACCTTTCATTTAAAATACATAAATATATTTAATAGCTCTAGAAACCATAATAATTATTTGTATAACTCTGTGAGTAAAGACAGGATGAAGACTTTCTCATTTGTGAGAACTTTGGCAGAAAACTTAGAAAGGATCATCAAAGCTTAAATAGCTCCATTTGTTTTGAGGTGACATGGACCAAGGTGGCAAATGAAACTCATATGATGGTCACAGCACTCTCTTTTTTCAGATCCCTTTGGGTCCTCTGGTCCCCCAAGAGTTACATTGGAGCAGCGTCATCTTAAGCCCTCCAAGGATCTAGATCCACATACTTCTGGAGAACTGAGTCCTCTTCATACAAAATCTATTAAAATCCATTTGTATATGAGTTGAGTTAGATTATAGTTATATTTCCAATATGCTAATTTTATAAACATTTAAATATATACACATCCTATCTAATAAAAGAGAAACATGCAAATTGACCATAACCCTGACACCCTTCCCATTGGCTAATCAGCATATCCTTATGCAAATTAACTGCCAACCAAGATGGCGGCCGGCAGCCAGGCACTGAAGCGAACAGGAGGCTTGCTTGCTCCAGTGATGGAGGAAGCCAAGGTTCCCCGCCTGCCGCTGCCCAGCTCTGAGCTTGCACTCTAACAAACAATGTTGCAAGTATAGAAGCTAAACAAACTCCAGAAACCTGCTTTCAGCCAGCAGGGCTTCAGCCAGAAGGACCGCAACAGTGTTTCAATTATAGAACCCAAACAAACCCAGTACCTGCTTTCAGCAGCCAAGGTCTCAGAGCTGCAGCCGAGCCTCAGAGCTAAAGCTGGCTCTCAGCTCCAGTGACAGCCATAGAAGGTAAATCCCAGAATAAAAGAAAAAAAGGAGAGGTTGGGAGCTTCAGTTGCCCACCAGCCTAAAAATGGCCCTCAGCCCCTCACCCAGACTGGCCAGGCACCCCAGTGGGGACCCCTCCCTGAAGGGGGTGTGACCAGCTGCAAACAGCCATCATCCCCGCACCCAGACTGGCCAGGCACCCCAGTGGGGACCCCCACCCTGAAGCAACAAGATGGCGGCTAATTTGCATACTGAAGGTTGGCGGCAGTGGGCAAGGCTGTCCGTGGTCCTGGGACCCAGATCTGTGACCCTGCTGGGCAGGGGGTAGCGCGGGAGGCTGTCCGCAGTCCGGGACCGGATGTGTGACTCTGCCACGCGGGGGGCAGCGTGGGAGGCTGTCTGCAGTCTGGGACCGGATCTGTGACCCTGCCGGGAGGGGGGCACCGTGGGAGGCTGTCCGCGGTTCTGGGACCTGGATCTGTGACCCTTCCCGGTGGGGCGGCAGCTCGCACAGGGGCGGATCGGCCGGGGTTGGGCAGGGAGGACGCCTGGTTTCCACCCAGCCCCAGTCACTCTGGGCAGGTGAGCAGCGCAGAGAGCCTTTGGACAGGGGAGGCAGGCCAGTGGAGGACGGCCTGTACCCCCCCATGGCAGTGGTGACAACTGTGAGCGTGCCAAGCGGAGCCTGAAGTCTGAGCTGAAGTAGTGCCTGCAGGCCATCAGCGCCCAGGAGTGGCTGCGCAAGATCCGCCTCCTGGCCCAGAAGGTGCAGGATCGCAGGGACAGCCACCGCCACCGTGGCGGGCCAGACTGACGTCCTCCTGGCTGCACCACGGGGGTTTGCGGATCTGCAAAGCCAGAGGCCTCCGGTGTGCACATCTCCCCCTGGCATGTGAACATCCCCCAGCATACTGTCACCCTCCCACGCCTGCAACAGTTGCAAACCAAGGCGTGCCCAAGTTCCCCCCGACTCTCCACCACACTTCCATCAACCCAGCATGCCTAATACCCCCACAGGATGTGCACACATCGCCTCTAATGCGCTCACGTCCTTTGGAGAGTATCTGGGTGTTCTGGGTGCTGAGGGTGGGCGCCTGTGAGATGACAGTGAGAGGGCAGAGTGGTGATGCCCTGTTCCCATGGAGGCCAGTACAGCTACGAGATCACCTCTGGGGGGTTAATGCAGGTGCTGAGGCAGGAGCAGATGCAGACAGACACACCTGGTGGGCGCGGGCGGCCCTCTCTGAGGTGCCTTCAGTCAGCGTTCAAGATCGAGAACCCAGAGGCGGAGAGGAATTCCGTCCTCTCAGTGAAACAGTGGGATAGTCGGGGCGACTGTAGAGGAGGAATGTGCACTTTGGGTGCCAGCACCCATGAGCGAAGGCTGCCCTGACTGAGCCTCACTTGCTTGGGGCCTAGCTCACTCCTGCCGGGCAGCGGGTGACAGGATGTGCTTTACGGAATTAATGAGAGAAAACGTTGATTCTCCTGCTGCCCACAAAGGTGGAAAGTGAAGTGGGGAGACATGTGGGGAGTGAGCAAGGTTCCCTGTCTGGGGGTTCCAAATCTGCTGTTGGTTTATTTCACCGATGACTAGAAATATACAGGGTGTCCCCCCAAAATGTATACACACTTTGAATACCTACTAATTCCAATGGTTTTAAGCATAAGAAAGGAACAACAATGGAGCTGTTATCTGTTAAAAGTGTGGGCACAAACAGGTAGTTGGACATTCCCTGAGGGGTCTCAGATTGGAGAGGGTGAAGGCCAGACTGAGGGGCCCCTTCCCCCACCTACCCCTGTGCACGAATTTCGTGCACTGGGCTACTAGTGTGTATATATATATATATATATAGGAGTTTTTTGACCCACTTTTTTTTTCTTCTTTTTTTTTATGCCCTTGGTCAGAATCGAACCTGGGACACTTCAGTCCGCAGGCTGACGCTCTATCCACTGAGCCAAACCAGCCAGGGCTGAACCACTGTTTTTTCCAAACTCTCAGAACTTTCTCCATGGGTCTTGAAAAGCTTAGATCCTAAACCAAATCCTAGAATAATTGGTAATTCTTTAAATGTCCTATTATAAACTTTAAAATCCATGTAAGACAGTCCTATTTCTATGCTTTCTTAGGAATGACAACATTCACTGAGTAAAAACAGAGCAAAACCTCTTCACTTTTGCAGGTGGGAACGACAGGGAAATGTGGAGCTGTTTGTTTTTGTCTGTCCAGCAGGCTTCCCAATACTGCTTCCTCAGGTACTTTACTCCAAGCTATAGAAGCGGGCAGGTGACCAAGATCCAGTCTTTTACTGCTTGGGGTCAGTAACCCAAGTCCGCTAGGAGACAGGGTCTTTGCTCGATTGAAAAGCCAGTCTAATTGTAAGAGAACATGGTCCATAGGGAGAGAAGCAGAACCAGGCACAGTTGTTGAGTTGAACCACAAGAGTCCTGAGGTCAAGTCTTGGGTTGCAGCTCCCATAGCTCCCTGTGGAGCTACCTCCAGTACCAGCAGCACTTGAGGCACTTTAGCCTGATGATTCAATACATGGTCTCTGCAGCCATGTTGCCTGCATAGAAACCCCAGCTCTGCCGCTTATGAACTGTTTGCGCCCCATTCACATGACCTAATGTCGCCTTGGATTGATTTCTTGAAAACGAAAAGCAGGAAGATGATGATAACAGTACTAAAACCTAGATCATAGGGAATTTTGTGAAGATAAAATGAGTTAAAACACTTGGAACTGTGCCTAGCATATATTGAATGATATGTGTTAATATATTTCTTTTATCGCAATTACATGAACAAATACACTTTGTTTTTCTTAAGCTAGTTTTGCTTAGGCTTCTGTAACTTGCAATTGACATGACCTCTTGCTCCCACCTCTTCTATGACATCAATATTAATGCCCACTACCTCTCCTGAAAGGCATCTGTTTCTGAGAAGGAATGCAACCTAGTGACCATCCCAGATTGCATAATTGCTAGAAGCTCTTATCATTGGCCCAGGCAGGAAGTATTGTATTTTTAGATTCCCAGATGGCCACCTCACATGGACTCCTCCCAGGTAACTTTCTGGGTAGGAAGTACAATGATTTGCTTTGAGAGCTGACCGAATGCATAACAAACCGTAACTGTTCCTTCTTTTTTAAAGAAAATATTGACAAATGACAGTTTTTAAAATTACATAAACTTTGAAAAAATAGACAACAGTACACATTAATTTAAACTAAAAGAGAAAATAAAAAATACATTAAAATCAGTAACTGAAAGAGCCCCATAAAGAAAGATTACAGTAAAATGTGGCTTAAAAATCAGTAAGTTTCATGGCAACCTTAAATGTACCAATTATTCGTTTCTTGGTTGGGAAAAAATCAGAGTCAAAATGAAAAGGCTGCCACCATCTATATTTCACTTCTCATTATTTGCCATTTTACTCAATTTTAGGCATCAGGAAATTTAGTGTGTGAGAATTCCTGCTGAGGGATATTTCTAAAGTGGAAATAATTGAACTGGACATGAAATCAAAGCCACTATGGAGCAGGAGTCTTTACTCCAGAGGAAAACCATCTTGATAGAAAAGTCCCTGCTAAAGATCACGTCAATGACCCAGCTCGTCTCTTGGAGTAGCAGCTGGATAAAAGGCAAAAGAAGAAAAAGACTCAAATGAAAGACTTTCAAAAATTCTAAATTTTGCTTCCATATAGGATTTATATGGTCCTGATTGGCCTGATGAGGGCCAGTCATATGCCTACCACTAGCCAGTCACTATGACATAGGACAACCATGCTCTTTTTGACCAGCCTGAGCCATCTACCTGTTCTACTTAACATGAACTGAAGTAAAAGGGTATTGTTTGCCATAAGAAATCAAGTGTATAGAAGGGAAAGTAATTACATAATTAGCCAAACCTCCAAAAGTTCAGTTTACACAATGGAATACTATGCTGCGATAACAAAAGAAGAAACTCTTACCATTTGCAATGGCATGGATGGACCTGGAGAGTATTATGCTGATTGAAATAAGCCAGTCAGAGAAAGTTAAGTATCATATTATCTCACTGATATGTGGAATATAATGAACAAAATAAACTGATAAACAAAATAGATCCAGAGACATAGAGCCATGGACAGAGTGATGAATTTCAGGAAGAGAGATTAACTGGGGAATTTATATGCATATATGCATAGCCCAGGAACACAGACAACAGTGTGGTAAAGGCTTGGGAGCAGTGGGTATGGGGAGATGGGGGTCAATGGGGGGAAAACACACACACAAAAAGGGGACACCTGTAATACTTTCAACAATAAAGATAAATTTTAAAAAACAAATGTATCTAACACCAAAAAGAAAGAATCAATATATTGCCCGATCCTAGGAAAGCAGTGATATTGCCAAATAGGCTCTGTAATGGAGACCAAAAAAAAATCTGATCAAAACAAGGACAGAGTGAAGAGAAAGCAAAACCATTTTATGACAGTCATTCAAGTGTTTCACATTGAATGCTTTGACTATCTTTTAAATTTTTATGTATTGAGTTATATTTATGAATTATGTATCTTCTGAATTATATATCTTTAGTTTTTAAAATAAATTAAGAGAAAATGATACAAATATATCTAAATTATATTATTAGTCTCAAGGGAAAGATCTGTAGTTCGTAAGTTTTTGTTACTTTCCTCAGGTGAATCCTGGAAGAAAACATATTTTTAGTTTGAATAACAAAAGGAACAAAGTTTTTTATAGAATATTTCAATTAGAATAGCTATTTCTTTGTATTTAATGGTACTGAATTCAAATTTAATGAAAGCACGATTTAATTTCATTATGTTTTCCTTAGATATCATTCCTGATGAGTCATCTATATTTTGATATTTTCATTACTAACACAAGAGATGTCATTTGAGAATTTCAATTTAATTGGTAATATTTTGATGATGTTAATTATTTTTAACACTTATGCAATTTGGTTAATGCTGTAGAGCCTAACATTCAAAATAGTCCCTCTTAAAGGAATTTATTTTGCATTTTAAAAATAGCTGACACTGGTGTAGCTTTTCTAATACAAGTAAAAAACTGAACTTTTCAATGAAAATAAAATATTTTTCTTTTAGATTTTAAGTGCATTTATTTACTTTCTAAATTTTTAGTGAATTTATTGGGGTGACATTGATAATAAAATAATATAGGATTCAGGTGCATAATTCTATAATACATCATCTGTATATTGTATTGTGTGTTCACCACCCAAAGTTGTCTCCTTCCAACACCATTTATTACCCTTTTATATTTTGAAAGTAATGATTTAATAATGTCCTGCTTCCTCTTAGAATTTGTTTATCAGTATCAGTTTATGAAATATGTATAACAAAATGGTCTTTAAATAATACATAGAATTTGATCCTTGTGGCTAAACTATACAATATTTTTATGGAAAGAGCATAATGAACACTCTTGAACTTGACAGCTTATTTGAGTTTTGGTTCTACTGCTTACTAGGGTATGTGTCCTTGGATTGACCATAGTTCTAAAGGACTTCATTTTGCTTACAACTAAGATGAAAAGAATAATACTGGGCAATTCTTTTGTGTGTCTTTTAAAGTTATTCATAAAAATAAAACCTATTAATATCTGTAAACATAGTCTGTATTTTTTAAAAGGCTATACAAATTTAAGACAATTTTGTAGCAGGAGTCTTTGCATGACCCCTAATGTTATCTTTGTTCTTGAATACCAAAATGCCCACAGGGTCTATGAGTTTTTAATGCCTGAACTTAGGGCAGGTTCTTGTAGAACAGAATAAGAAGAGGGCCTTCTGGCAGGTTTAAAGTTTTGGCTAGAGCATGGGTGCTTGTAAAGTTTTATAGCAATGTTGGTCCCCCCATTTGCTGACATAGTTATAGCAAGCTGAGGGTGGTAGTGCCTACTGACAAGTGAGAGAATAAATGTATTTTTATGTAGAAGATAACTTGCTTCCTTACCAATGTACCACAACACTTCAGTGTGGGTGAGGGGCAGGAATAATCTTTTCAAGCAATAGCGCTGGAGCAAATGGATATCCATATTGGAAAACAAATGTCTTGACTTCTACCACACACCAGGCACAAAACTTAAGTCAAATTGAACCATGGATCTAAAAGTGAAAATAATAAAGCTTATAGAGTAAAAAATTGGAATATCAGAATATTGAGATAGACAAATATTTCTGAAATAGAACATTAGGGGAAGAATTCATAGATTAGATTTCATTACAATAAAGCACATCTGATGAGCAAAAAATATCATTAAGAATGAAAATATGCAAGACACAAACAGGGTAATATTGGTAATCTGACAAATGATTTCTATCTAGCATATATGAAAAAAACCTACAAATAAAGAAAGACACAAAAACCAATTTAAAATGATAGGAAGAAGACTTGAAATGAAAATACACAAAAATAAGAAATTCCTATGGCCTGTAAACTTTGACAAGGTGGTCAACATCATTAGTCACCAGGGAAATGTTAATAAAAATCATAATTAAAATACTACACATCCACTAGAATTGCTATTATTAAAGATATGTAAAACATAAATAATGGCAAGGATACTGAATAGAACTCTCATACATTGATAGTGGAAATGTAAATTAGTTCAATCACTTCAAAAAATGATTTGGCTGAATCTACTAATGCTAAACATAAGCCAGAAATTGTGCCAATATTTCCATTCCTATCCAAGAGAAATAATGCATATGTCTACCAAAAATCATTAAAATATTCATAGCACTTTTGTTTAAAACTTAGTCAAAAAAAGAAAACAACTTAAATCTATACAAAAAGGAGAATAGATAACCAAATTGCAGAAAGCTTATATAACAAATACAACTCAGCAATAAAAACATACAAACAACCATTTACACAGCAACATGAACACAGGACAGAAAAATTATATGGATGGGGAAAAGACAGATAACAAAAGAACGCATACCATATTATTCCATGTACTTAAAGTTAACTAATATATGGTGGAAGTCAGAATAGCCACTGACTCTGGGGAGGGTGTAATACTGACTGCTAAAGAGAATGAGAAAAGCTCTTGCGGTAGAATCTTGGGCTAAGTGATGTTTAAATGAGTGAATGGTATCATATACTTTTAAAAGTAAACCAAGCTGTAGCTGAAATGTGTACACTTTACTGCATGCAAATTAACCACATCAAAATATGACACACACCTAGGGCAAAAGCTTGTCCATTCACGTCTGCCCCCAGATCTCACTGCATTACACTCACAAGTACCAGGGCCTTTGTTTAATCTTAATATTAGTATTTAATCTTATTTGATCTACACTGAGTGGCCAGATTATTATGACCACCTGACGTTTGTAGGCAAATTAGCTATAATTTCGTGCTGAGGTTGCTAGAGGGCCAAACCATTATGAATAAGGAAGCAGGTTGTTTACCACGACAGTAGAAGTGATTTTTTTCTGAAGATATGGGTAAACAACGCGATTTAACAGCCTTTGAACGTGGGATATATATTATTATGAGTGGCCAGATTATTATGACGACCCCATCATTACTTCATTGGGCCACCTTTTGCCTTCAATACTGCGGTGATTCTTCTTGGCATTGACTCCACAAGATGTGAAAGGTGATGCGAGGAACCTGACACCATGCCTGATGAATAGCACTGTCCAGTTCTGTGAGATTTGATGGTTGTGGAACCAGCTGCCTGATGGCTCTTTTTACTTCATCCCACAAATGCTCAATTGGATTGAGATCCGGTGATTGTGGGGGCCACCTAAGCAAGGTAAAGTCTCCCTCATGTTCTTGAAACCACTCCTGCACAATATGAGCACCATAGCATGGCACATTGTCTTGTTGGAAGAAGCCATCTCCATTGGGATATGCCATCAACATGATAGGATGAACTTGATCAGCAATGATACTTAGGTATGTTGTGCTATTCATATGTTGTTCTACACGAATTAAAGGGCCCAAATCATGCCAGAAAAACATGCCCCAAACCATAACACTGCCCCCACCAGCCTGAAGGATTGTTCTCATACATGTGGGGTGCATGCTTTCATGCTGTTTCTGCCAAATTCTCACTCTGCCATCTGCATGATGCAACTGGAAACGTGAATCAATGGACCACATGCCTTTTTTCCAATGCTCGACTGTCCAATCCTTGTGTTCCTGTGCGAATTGGGGATGTTTTATCTTGGTAACTGCAGACAGCAAAGGTGTTCGAACAGGCCTTCGGCTTCCATATCCCATATGATGCAGTTTACAGCTAATTTGCCTACAAACGTCAGGTGGTCATAATAATCTGGCCACTCAGTGTTATATATATCCCACACTCAAAGGCTGTTAAATCGCATTGTTTACCCATATCTTCAGAAAAAAATCACTTCTACTGTCATGGTAAACAACCTGCTTCCCTATTTATAATGGTCTGTTCCTCTAGCAACTTCAGCGCAAAATTATAGCTAATTTGCCTACAAACCTCAGGTGGTCATAATAATCTGGCCACTCAGTGTATACTAGTTCTATTTCTTGTTCAAAATCTTCTTTTACTATTCTGACAGTTTCTGAATTTTTAGTTTCACTGGCTTTATGACAAGGTACTGTGATTACCTTTCCCTCCCTTGCAAAGGAACACCGAATTGTATTTTGATCCTAGCTGCCTCTTCTACCCAAATCTATTCTGGCTTCTAGAATATGCAATATCTTATTCATTATTTCTACTTAACAACTAAGGAAACTGAAGTCTAAAAGCTTAGGAAACCAGTACAAAGTAATATAGCTAACTATCTTCAAAATGTATATACTAATATGCACAACTCCTTCTCACTTCTCTTTTCAACAGGAAAGTTCTGAGATAATACAACTGTGTTTATAAAATCTGTAGCAGAAGAAAAGAGAGTGGCAATAGTACAAGAAAAGCAGGACAGCTTCTAGTGCAATTTTGGGGGATCATTATTTTAGAGATATGAAAGCTGGCATTTAGAAGTTAAAATGGATTACTAACATCATGAGTAAATTATGTTAATGTCAGTCAAAAAGTGTAGTTCATGTTTCTAATTCAAATAGATCAATCCAAACAACAAAACAATATACACAAAATTACTTTCATGCAATTAAATTTCTTTATTTCAAAATAATTTCAATATTGACATGTCAATTATTAAACTATTCATTCAACAATTTATAGTTCACTATGTCTTCCATGAACTTATTGAAGTATATGCTATGAATAAAAATCCAAAATGTGTGCAATTGCCTTCTATTCTCAATAGTAGATATAATACAATATTAGCAATTATGACCAAAACATAAAAACATATTCGGTGATCAGAACAGTGAGGGAGGAAGGGAATCTGGCCAGCTAAATTAGCAGATTCAAGACGGGTGGTATATAGGGTTGATATTGCAGTCAGATTGCCTGACTTTTGAACTATCCCTTATGAGAAATTGACAAGTGCCATTAGGCATAGAATTTAAAATAATGAAGGCACCTTATGTTATATATAATCTAGATATGACCTATATTGCTAATGTCCCACCAGCACTGGAAAATTTCCATTAGCAATACACACAAAAATAGGATCTGATACAATAGTTCTAAAACTATGTTCTGAAGAATGGCAATGATCTTGGGCTAACTTCTCTCATAGTGATATCCCTACCTCTGGGAGTGGCTTCACATTAAAGAAGATTGATCTCTGGTAGCCATGCTCTTATGGGACCCTTCTCCTAGCCACACTTGATTAAGTCCTGTCATGGATATTATCAAAGTCAGACCAGTAAATATTTTCTAAATTTTAAAATGGAACAATGGAACTGTGAGTCAGTATTGCCTGGTAATAGGTGTGGTAAAATGTCAAGTGAAGGAGGTTGAATTTCCCTAGCATGGTGATCATGATGAACAGAATAGATGCCATATCCCCCAGCATGTGGTAGGAGATGGTTCACACTGATAAAGAAATGAACTGAATTATTGGGAAGGAAAAATATATGCGGAGGGAGGGAGAAGAAATGAGAGAAAAGAAGACCCCACAGTGTTCAGTGATCTATTTAGAGTAGTTCAATTGCACACTTTCCCAACCTGTTAGCTAATGGTTTAACCCTTCTCTGAACACCCAATTTGCTTAGGTTTTTGAATTGGTTGCTATTACCTGCAACTTAATTCAAGAGCATCTTCTTGTTATTAAATGTAAGTCAAGAGAATGCTACTTGAAAAAAGAAAGCCATTTATGTTAAAGCTCTGTGAGACAGTGGGGAAAAGAAGAAAGGTAACAGAAAGGGGAAATGGAGATTTGTGTTCCCATTTTCCTCCACCTAGGATAAAGCCTATGGGTGAGTGAGGGAAAAACTTAAGAGCAGAGGGCCGTTGTCTGCTCCATATTTAAGCATTTGGGGAAGACTTCTGTGTAGTGCATTGAGCACCAACTGGGTACATATCAAATTAGTTAGGAAGTAGAACAGTGTGACCAGAGACAGAAGGGCTTTAGCTGGCATTCTTAAAATGCCCTTAGTTCCAGCCAGTCCTGGAGAAGGGTAAATAACTATGAGACAAGTGAACCCAAGATCATTGCCATTATTTAGTTGAAAGGCATTGAACTTGCCATGGATCTACTATAATGAGAAAAACATAACCCTGTCATAGAAACTGGGATTCTGGCCACAGAGCCTGTAATGGTAGATAGGGATAGGCTCAGTAGAATCTGAGGGGAATAAGGACTCAAAAAGAGAGATACGTCCATTGCTTCCCTTAAGTATTATTTTAGCCAAAGTATGGACTGTGAAGTAACTGAGCATAGACTATGGTATCAGAATCCAGCAGGGCACCCTGCAATCAGGGCATATGGGCTGTTTTTCTGGAAAACAGAGGAGCAAGCAGGGTAAGTTGTTCCTCTGCCCCTAATATAGACATACTCTTAAAAAATAAGTCAAGAAGGAAATTGGAAGATTATAAAATAAGAACCCAGAGAGGCTGAATTTTATTCTCAAGGGAGAGCTATTGCTTACATTATCAGAGCAGTAGAGGCTTTAACAAATAGGTCTAAAATTAAATTTTCCTCTCCTCTCTCTACTTCTTTTCCTAATGACCAATAAATAAGAACATGCTATGAAGATTACATCATTATAGACAATCAAAGGATATATATTTTTCTATGTATATCTGAATGTAGTGGGACCAGACATCTTCTTGTTGTTTTTGTCCCTAACTAATTTCATGTTTTGTGACAAGCCCCACATGCTCTTTAGCAGGGTTTAATTTAAAACATGGTCTATTATGACAATCCAATGAACCCTTTTGTGTAATGCTTCATTTCCTTTGGATAAAATGCTCAGTCTCTTTTGGCCTCCTCTTCCCTAAGTCTCTTCCACTTTGATGGTATTAATACTATAGGGAAGGATATGTCTTACGTCTTACAAAGTTTCCAATCAGAATAGAATTCTTAGGGCCCTAGCCAGTATTGCTCAGTGGTTAGAGCATTGCCCTGCAGACTGAAGGGTCCTGGGTTCGATTCTGGTCAAGGGCATATGCCCAGGTTGAGGGTTTGATCCCCAGTGGGGGGCATGCAGGAGGCACCTGTGCAATGATTCTCTCTCATCATTGATGTTTCTATCTCCCTCTCCCTCCCGCTCTCCCTTCTATTCTGAAATCAATAAAAATATATTTTAAAAAATAGAATTCTTAGGCACAGCATGCCCTGGGCATTCTTGCCAAAAGGTCTTAAAGTTTGGAAAAGGAATAGAAGAAGAGGTCACAGTGATGTTATGTGAGAAGAACTCAACCCACTCTTGCTAGCTTTAAAGATGGAGAAAGGGCCATGAGCAAAGGTATCTGGGCTATCTCTAGAGGCTGGAAAAGAAAAAGAAACAGACTCTCCCCTAGAGCCTCATTATGAAATGCAGAACTCCCAACATTTTGTGTTTATCTGAATGAGACTCACATAAGACTTCTGAGCTCTAGACCTGTAGGCTAATAAATTCATGTTGTTTGAGCAACTGAGTTTGAGGTAATTTATTATACCACCAGTAGGAAACTAATACCATGACTTAAATTGATAAACCTAAGGTAATGCTCATCTACCCCTCTACTTTTTTTGCCCATGTTTCTACTCTGATCATTTCTTTAATTAGTCATTGTAAGCCCTAGATTTAAAATCCACACCAGTAAAAAGGAACACAATGACTAAAATATTAGTTTTCCTATTCGAAGATAACTCCAGAAAAACAGTATTGAGTAGAAAAAACATTATTTCAAACTAACGGAAACATGAGTCTTTTAAAACTGTATTCTCAACTCAATGAGCTATGCTCATCTTTGCCTCCCTTTTCCAGGAACAACTGAGACTTGACTCTTTAAAATAAACAATGTTCTCAGGGTTTGAGCTATCGCTGACTATGTTATGACTGGTGCACTGTGCCTGCTGGGTCAGTAGACAGCTGTTGTTTTATTTATTTGTAGGCTCCTGGACTACATTTTATGCCTGAAAAATATTATGTAGGGCTGATGTTTCCTTTGCTCTATAGTCTGCCCACAGAGTAAATTCTTAGACAATAAGACTGTATTTCTTTGGCAGGAAGTAAACATTCAAGATAGCTCATGTCAGGAAAAAATTCTGCACAAAACTTGAACAGTAAAATGATGCCACCTGAAAATGCGACTCTGTCCTGTTAAACACAACACTAGTGTTAACGTGGATCTGAAGACAAACGGTGGCCACTGAGGAAGAGGATTTTGTTACGCAAAACAGACCAATCTGGCTATTTGTTATCAGAGCGAGAGATTATTACAGTTGGCCTCTTGTCCTTTTGAATGCCCCAATAAAATAGACACTAGTGCTTGAAGATTCTCTTAAATAGCAACAATGAAATGACAGGTGACAACAGATTGAAATGATAGCTATTTTAAATCAAGATCGATGGCTTTCTACATTTTAGGAGGGAATAGATGTACAGATTATTGTTTTGGCAAGATTTCAATAATCATAGATTACGTAAAGTTGGAACACTGATGTGAGATGGGTAGACACGACAACATTTTACAAAGAAATTTGAGAATTGTGTTTCAACATACAACAAGCAAATATATAACCTGCCCCCCCCGCCCCACCACCTAACTATTTGGTATCATAGAAGAGTGCTTTGAAAAATCAAGTAAGTTCAGGTACTTCGAATATTATACAGGTAATTGTAACAGGCATAGGATTGCTTTAAAATGGATTTAGTTATTCAGTGAACTAGATTGCATGTTGCCCTGTGCTTATCATCTTGCTAGGCCAGTGGTCGGCAAACTCATTAGTCAACAGAGCCAAATATCAACAGTACAACGATTGAAATTTCTTTTGAGAGCCAAATTTTTTAAACTTAAACTATATAGGTAGGTACACTGTTATTAACTTAATTAGGGTACTCCTAAGGCTTAGGAAGAGCCACACTCAAGGGGCCAAAGAGCCGCATGTGGCTCGCGAGCCGCAGTTTGCCGACCACGGTGCTAGGCAATGGGGACACCAGGATGAATTCTGACATAGTCTTTCCCCATGAGAACAGTGGGAAGGAAGCAGACATACACATAGATATTTTTTAGTGTGAATATTCGAATATGCATTTATTTAAAGATAGTCACAGCAAATGTGTTGAGTTGATTATGGCATTTGGAGAATCTATTAGATTAAATAGATAAGAAATTTAAAGTACACTATAGACTAAAAAGTAATATAAATTTAGTGTCCTTTTGGATCGCAGCTCCCAAATCATGCCTAGCAATGATCAAGATAATATACCTGAATGCACGGCCATTCATTCAGTAATTATAGGAGCTTGAAGAATTTGTGATCAAAAAAGCTTGAAATTCTAAATCAGAGACTGAATTATATGGCTCAATAAAAACTGCATAAATCTTTTATACTAAGTATCAAATGCCTAATGTTGAGCTCTTCCTCAGATGTTTCAGAGAACAATGCCAAATTGTAGGCTGACAGATGTCTAACTTCAGATTTGAAAAGATTTTTGATAAATATAGCTACTATTATTTTAAAAGTATAGCCTGTAATCCTTTTAATGCAGAGAAAAAAACCTGTAATAGGACAGGCTTGGCACAAAGTATGGGGAATGGGAAAGAGGAGAGAAAAGCTTATATGTTTTTTAAGTTGTAACAATTTTTAATATTAAACAACAGACAAAAGATTCATTTTCTGATCAAGAAACAAAATATAAACTCTCTTGTTTTTGCATTCAGATAAAAAAAATCAACATTTAAATATTAGCTGTATGGAACCCTCAATATTTTTTTCTAATTTAAATAGTTCATTTTAATCTTGCAGCAATATTATTGTCCCATAATTCTTTTTAAAAATATGTTTTTATTGATTTTTTAGAGAGAGAGGAAGGAGAGGGAAAGACAGAGCGAATCATAAATGTGAGAGAAACATTGGTTGGCTGCTTCCTGTACACACCAAACTGGGGACTGAACCGGACACTTGGTCATGTGCCCTGACTGGGAATTGAACCAGCAACCTTTGCGTGCATGGACGACACTCAACCTACTGAGCCACACCAGCCCCGGCAATTCTCCCATCATTCTTAAGCATGACATCATAAACCACACTTAAGAGAAAAAGTGACCCACAGCTTCAATGCAATGCCTATCAAAATTCCAATGGCATTTTCCACAGAAATAGAAAACAATCCCAAAATTTGTATGAAAACACAAAATATCCCAAATAGCTAAAGTAATCTTGAGGAATAAAACTGGAGACATAACACTTCTTGATTTTAACTATATTACAATGTTATAGTAATCAAATTAGCATGACACTGGCATAAAAGAAGACACATAGATCAATGGTACATATTAGAGAGCCCAGATCTCATCTAAGTTATATACAGTCAATTGATTTTTGTCAAATGAACCTAGAATATATAATGGGGAAAGAACAGTTTCTTCAGTAAATGGTGTTAGGAAAATAAGATTGCTACCTGCAAAACAATGAAACTAGGCCCCTCTCTTACACCATACAAAAAAATTAATGGATTAAAGAATGTAAAACCTGAAACCATAAAACTCCTTGAAGAAAACCTAGAGAGTAAACACCTTGAGATTGGCCTTGGCAATGAGTTTTTGATTTTGACATCATAAGTAAAGGCAACAAAAACAAAAATAAACAAGTGGGACTACATAAAAAAAAAAAGCTTCTTCCAACAAAATGAAATGTCAACCTATGGAATGAGAGAAAATATCTGATAAAAAGTTAATATCCTACAAGAAACTCATACAACTCAGTAGCAAAAAGCAAATAACAAAATTAAAAATGGACAAAGGACCTAAATAGACATTTTTTCAAAGAAGACATACATATGGACAACAGGTACATGAAAAGTTGTTTAATATCACTAATCATCAAAGAATTGCAAGTCAAAATTACAAGATATCATTCACACATATTAGAATGGCTATCTATACTAATAAAAGGGTAATATGCTAATTAGGGTGGACATCTTTCAGACGTCCTTCCGGACAAAGCCACAGCAGCTGCGGGGCCCAGGGCTCAGGTAGCTGTGGGCTCAGGCAGCCTTGAGCCCCAGCAGCTGCGAGGCCTGGGGCTCACAGCAACCATGAGTCCCGGTGGCTGTGAGGCCTGGAGCTCAGTCCTCCTAGCTGCCGCGGCCTGCAGTGGCAGCAGCAGTCGGGGGATGGGGGCGGTGCCTTACCCTGATCACCCTGGTTGCCTTCTGTGAGGGAGGCCAGACTATGGCTCATATGGGGAGCGGGCCTAAGCTGTCAGTAGGACATCCCCTGAGGGCTTCCAGACTGTGAGACGGGGCAGGCCGGGCTGAGGGACACCCTCCCCCCCTCCCGTGCACGAATTTTAATACACCAGGCCTCTAGTTATAAAAAAGAGAAAACAAATGTTGGAGAGGATGTAGAGAAAAGGAAACCCCTGTACATTGTTGGTGGGAATGTAAATTAGTACAGCTACTATGGAAAACATTATGGAAGTTCCTCAAGAAATTAAAAATGGAACTACCATATGATCCAACTTCTGTGTACATACCATAGGAAATGAAACCATTATCTTGAAGAGGTATCTGTACTCCCATGTCTACGTCAGCATTATCACAATAGCCAAGGTATGGAAACAATCTATCCATCAATGGTGAATGAATCAAGCAAATGTGAAATATACATGTGAGATTATCCTATATAATAATATGCTAATTAGACCAAATGTCAGATCAACCTTCTGGAACGACCTTTCAGAACAACCAGTGGGTAGGGCCATGGGGCCACAAGGCAGCCGGGACCACACGGCAGCCGGGCTGCCAGGGCTGAGTCCCTTGCACGAATTTCATGCAAGAGTAGGCCTTCCTTCCCCCGGCTGCTGGTACCTGCTTCCCTCTGGCACCCGGGACCCTGGCTTCCCTCGCAGCCTTGGCTTCATCTGGAAGGTCGTCCAAAAGGACATCTAGTTTAATTAGCATATTACACTTTTATTATTATAGATGTGTATATGTGTGTGTGTGTGTGTGTGTGTGTGTATGAAAAATGTGATATATGTGATGGAAAACAATTCAGCTTTAAATAAGAAGGAAATCCTGTCATTTGTCACAACATAGATTAATCTGGAGAGTATTATGCTAAGTGAAATAAGCCAGAAAAGACAAATGTTGTATGGTATAACTTATATGTATAATCTAAAAAAAGTCAAACTCAGAAACAAACAGTAGAAATGTAGTTGCCAGCCGAAACCGGTTTGGCTCAGTGGATGGAGCGTCGGCCTGCGGACTGAAGGGTCCCAGGTTCGATTCCGGTCAAGGGCATGTACCTGGGTTGTGGGCACGTCCCCAGTGGGAGATGTGCAGGAGGCAGCTGATCCATGTTTCTGACTCTCTGTCTCTCTCCCTTCCTCTCTGTAAAAAATCAATGAAATATATTTAAAAAAAAAAAAAAAAAAGAAATGTAGTTGCCAGAGGCTGAGGGATATAGAAAGTAGGAAGAGACCAGTAAAAGGGAACAAACTTTTCGTTATAAACTCGAAACTTGCTACCAGAGTAGAACTTAAGTGTTATAGAGTGTGTGTGTGTGTGTGTGTGTGTGTGTGTGTAGGGAGCAGGATACATATATGAGATGATGACTGTGTTAATTAACTGGTTGAGGGTAATCTTTTCACAATATAAATATATCAAACCATCACATTTTATACTTTAAATAGCTTAAATTTTATTTTTCAAGTGTGCCTCAATAAAACCGGGAAAAAGTGTCATAGAACTGAATGCTGAGAGACAGAGTTGGGTATGTGTGGGTGGGTTCGAGAAAGATTATGTTCCACTATTTGGCATTCTACAAAAGAGGGTTCCAGCCCTGGTCAGCATTGCTCAGTAGTTGGAGCATCTGACCACAAACCTAAGGGTCTCAGGTTGGATTCTGGTGAAGGGCACACACCTGGGTTGCAGGTTCCCTGCTCTGATTTGGGCCCATTCAGGAGACAACCAATTGATGTGGCTCTCTCACATCGATGTTTCTCTCTTTCACCTCTCTCCTCCAACCGCCTCCCTCCCACTCTCTCTAAAATCAATGGGAAAAATATCCTCCAGTGAGGATTAACAATAACAACAGCAAAAGAGGGTTAGCAGTTGAAGCACTTAGAAAGCCTCTTCTCTTTCAACTCTGGTCCTTATCCTGTGTGTAATGACAGAGGGGATCATATTCACGGGAGGAAGAGGCTGTGTGCAAGCATAATCAGTGAAAAAATTAGTATACATGTGTCTCTGACTAGAGTTATAATTGAAGACATTTTCTTTAAAAGAGAGCAGTAAAAAGACAAAAATGACACATTTGGTATCTATTTATGCAAATAAAGCTGTTATAAGTCCTTAGGTTGAAGCCTAGCCAGAAAAAGCAAAGCCTCAAAAGGGACATATTATGTCAGCACCGCAGGGTGCTAACAGTTCTGAAGAGCCGGAACTGCACGCAGAAACATAATAAAAATCCTGGATGCAGCCCACCGTTGTCAAATAATCTACCGTCCTAACCCAAGTGCTTATTGTACCACTTGGAAAAAACAGTCAATGACACCTGTCTCTGTCTTAGTTGCTGGCACTCTGAAGTGGGTCTACTAATGTATTCCTGATATATCTACTCCCCCTCCCACCCCCAAATAAAGCATAAAGTCCCCAAACAAAGATTTTTTAAACATCTACAAAAGAAGATACTCTCATATACGGGCTGACCTTGCCGGTCGGATTCCTTAGTTAATTTCCTACCTTCTGTTTTGGTTTGTGTTGATTTCAGGGCATCTGTCTTTCCTTAGTCTGAACCTGCTGAGTCATACCTTTCCCTTGTCATGTATAGGGAAAATGTCATGTTTGGCCCTGACTCTTTTGAAGACAGTCAGGATATCTCAACCTCACCTCCTATTGCTGGGCTGTGTCCTGAGCCTCAAGGTTAGACATGGCCTGTCATTCCTACAGTGACAAAGGGAGAATGTTTTGTGTTGCTTACCCTTTGGGACAGCCAGGATGGACCTGGAAAATATTATGCTAAGTGAAATAAGCCAAACTGAGAAAGACAGATATTACATGATCTCACTTATTTGTGGAATCTAATGAATAAAATGAACGGACCAACAAAATAAGACCTGAAGCGTGGAGGCATGGAACAAACTGACATACCTCGATATGGGGTTGGGGGATGAGAAGAGATAAACAAAATAACTTATATAAGTATATACATAGCCCAGGGGCACGGGCAATAGGGTAGTGAAGAAGGGGGGGGGGGGCGGGGGTAGGGACTGGGAGGAGTGGGGGGAGCTGGGAGAGTTCAGTCAAAAATGTGAATATTCCCAGGAAACACATTTTACTCATTGTGAGGATTAACCTTCTAAGAAAGAGGCCATCTGACAATGGAACTGCTTTGGGAAAGCATGAACTCCTTAAAACTGGAAGTATTGACAGGGAAGCTGGGCTGCCATCTATCTGGAATATAATATGGATTTCAACCTTGGCAGGGACTTTGACTCAATGTCATCTGAGGGCAGTTCTCTCCTTTAAGATTCTTATCATTCACTGCAGTCACTTTAATTGTCATATATTTATGGAAACTGGATTGTGTCTCGGTTTTATGATTATCTATTCTGAAACTGCGTTTGCTAGTTTAAAAGCAGTATAACCGCATGCTGGGAGAAGACTTATTTGGAATGTTTATACTGAAATTGAAATCATTTCTTTGGAAGAATTTATAGTTTTTAATTTCTACACTTGGAAAAGCATCTCTCAGTAGAAAATAATGAATGGAAAATATCTCATTAAATATATTCTATTGCGGCATCTCTGAGCAATATGCCAAAAACTCCAGGGAGGACTCTGGCAAAATACATTGCTATGGAGAAGGTGTTTATTGCAAACTGATTTTTTACTTTGCAGTTACTTTTACCTTTCAAACATTAAAAACCATTTAGTATAGATTTATTTTTGTTTATACAGCATCTGTACTCTAGCTACCACTTCTAAGTTATTATTAGTGACATTACAAGAAAATAGGACCTGTGCTTCTTAGCAATGAATCGTCCCTTCATTTCCACTCCCTCATTCTCTTTGAAATTATAGAAATGTCACGCACATTGTTTTTTCTTTTAAAAGCAAAGAAACTCAGATGCTGAACACCCTTAGGGACAAAAACCTTGTTTTTATTCACTGATGAAGAATAAGAAAGAAAATATGATGATTCATTACAACCATGTTTATGAACATTTCACCGAGTATTAGAAATCATTTCACTTCGGTATACAGGGTGGGGAAAAATATGTTTACAGATCTTCGTATGGAAAATAACACAATAATTAATAAATAATAATATAAGAATAAAACCGTGTAAACATATATTATAGAATTGTACACTTGAAACCTATATAATTTTATTAACCAATGTCACCCCAATAAATTCAATTTTAAAAAAAGAAGAGACTCTGTGTTTCTCAGACTCACTACTTTTGCTCCACCCTATAATGCTATAGACCCTTGGTTAACTTTCTTCAAAAAAATAAAAATAAAATAAACTGCTTTTCTAGTTGGCTTATTTTTAATGTTCTGTATGTATATGTACGTGTGGGGGATAGTATATATTTATTATTTATTCTGAGTCCTGCATATCTGGCTGAGTTTACTTTCTTTCTTTTATGTGGAAATCTTCAAATATTATGGAAAAGGGGAATCTATAAATTTGCATAAGATAAAGCTTTTGCTAGCCAAAATCATCTTTCAAGCTATGGTAGTATATACACTAAAGAAAACAAAACCTCACTCCCTGAGAGCCTCATATACTCACCCCTCTCTCTTTGATACAGAGCTTTAAGGAGATATAGAATACATCCTATCTAATAATAGACAAACATGGTAATTAACCATACCTGCATCACATCTCCCATTGGCTAATCAGGGCGATATGCAAATTAACTGCCAACCAAGATGGCGGCCGGCAGCCAGGCAGCTGAAGCGAACAGGAGGCTTGCTTGCTCCAGTGATGGAGGAAGCCAAGGTTCCTCACCTGCTGCCGCCCCGCTCTGAGCTGCACTCTAAGCAATTATGTTGCAATTATAGAAGCTAGACAATCCACAGAAACCTGCTTTCAGCCAACCAGGCCTCAGAGCTGGAGTTGCAACAGTGTTTCAATTATAGAAGCTAAACAAAGCCCAGATACCTGCTTTCAGCAACTGAGGTCTCAGAGCTGAAGCCGAGCCTCAGAGCTAAAGCCGGCTCTCAGCTCCAGTGATAGCCATAAAAGGTAAATAAATCCAAGAATAATAAAAAGAAAGAACAAAAGGAGAGATTGGGAGCTTCAGTCACCCACCAGCCTGAAAACAGCTCTCAGCCCCTCACCCAGACTGGGTAGGCACCCCAGTGGGGACCCCCACCCTGAAGGGGGTGTGACCAGCTGCAAACAGCCATCATCCCCTCATCCAGGCTGGCCAGGCACCCAAGTGGGACCCCCACCCTGGTCCGGGACACCCTTCAGGGCAAACCAGCCAGCCCCTACCCATGCACCAGGCCTCTATCCTATATAGTAAAAGGGTAATATGCAAACTGACCCTAACAGCAGAAGGACTGGGAATGACTGGTCACTATGACACACACTGACCACCAGGGGGCAGATGCTCAATGCAGGAGCTGCCCTCTGGTGGTCAGGGCGCTCTCACATGGGAGGAGCTCTGCTCAGCCACAAGCCAGGCTGATGGCTGCCAGTACAGCGGTGGTGGTGGGAGCCTCTCCTGCCTCCTCAGCAGCGCTAAGGATGTCTGACTGCAGTTTAGACCTGCTCCCCACTGGCAAGTGGACATCCCCTGAGGGCTGCTGGGCTGCCAGAGGAATGTCTGATTGCCATCTTAGGCCCAATCCCCCGGGGAGCGGGCCTAAGCCAGCAGGTGGTCATCCCCTGAGGGGTCCCAGACTGTGAGAGGGCACAGGCCGGGCTGAGGGACCCCCCCCTCCTCAGCGAGTGCACAAACTTTTGTGCACTGGGCCTCTAGTTTTCATATAGTTCTCTATGACTTGCATGTTTCATAATTTTAAAATAGAGTAGGTAATAATCATTACTTAATTTCTAGAGTAGTAAAAGCAGACCAAACAATATCTCAGAACATTATTAAGGAACTTCTTGAGGGCAGTGGCAGTGGGTCGGCTGTAGGTCGGCAACTCACGAGGTAGACTCTACCAAGAGAGTCTGTGCAACACACAGATGGAAGCTCTTTCTGAAATTGGCTGCAAAACCAGATCATAGTTTAATAAGCCCCTGGGGAAATTGGAATACATATGAATCATGAAGGCAGTCTATCCTTTTGGGAGGCTGGTAGACAGAGCTTGATGTCAAAGTAACATTAGACTTCAGACATAAAAAAGGCAACAAAAGGAGCAATAATTCCTTCAGGTCTATTTTGCACAATTTCACCAGGGTCATCATAAAGCATACAGAGTGGGAAGACAGAGAGTGTAACCCAGAGAAGCTGGCACACAGCCACCAAAAAGATTGCTTATACTGGCTTGACCATATGCAAGAGACAAATTATATCAGGTTATCAAACACCTGCTGTCAAATGAGCAGAAGTAGTGCAACTATAGGCAATGCAGCCTGAAGAATTGCTACAAAGTTACCTTGAAGCTGAGTCCTAAGGATGGAATGCTAAAACACACGACCTGGAAAGCAGACACGGAAGATCCAGCTCATTTTAACAAGGGTCTTCCATTCACCCATTTCCAAGGTGCTTAAAGAACATTCCCCACATCTTAGCACCCTGTCAAAGACAATGGAGGGAAAGAGAAAGAGAAGATGTGTTTCTGCCCTATAATCCAGGTGATATTCAAGCAGAATAATGAAATAATTTTAACTCAAACCAGGACACTTTTGTGAGTGGAAAGGATACCATTAATAATTATTCTGGGTTTGCCCTGGCTGGGTGGTTCAATTGGTTGAAGCGATATCCCATACACCAAAAAAAAGGACAAGTTTGATTCCAGGGCACATACCTTGGTTTGGGTTCAATCTCTGATCATGGAACATATGGGAGGCAATGGTTTGATGTTTCTCTTTTACATTGATGTTTCTCTCTCCCTTCCTCTCTCTCTTCAAAAATCAATAAACATACCCTCAGGTAAGGATTAAAATAATTATTCTGGGGCAACATGTGTAAAGCAGGACTATATCTACAAAACAGGGTAATTGCCATATGGTTGACATATAAATCGGATATGCATAATCCGTGCTTAAATAATAAAACATCTGGGGAATTATATCTGAAATAATAGAGCAAAAAAGATAAATAAATAAAACAGGACTAAAAGAGCATATTGTCCAAATAAGCTTATGCCCCTAAATTAGAAAAACTCAAGAGTAGTGGAAAATTAAGTCACTTTAGCACCAACTGGCACAGCTAGACATAATCCATAGAAAAGAAACATGAAACCACTGTACACTTATAAGAACGGCCAAAATTCAAAACACCAGGGACTCCAAATGCTGAAGAGTATGTGGAGGCACGAGAACGCTCATTCATGGCTTGTGGGAATGCAAAATGGAACAAACACTTTGGAAGACAGTTTGCTAGTGTCTTAAAAAGCTAAACATATTTTTTTACCATATAACCCAGAAATTATGCTTCTTAGTATATGCCCAAATGGATTGAAAACTTATGTCCACATGAAGCTGCACAAATGTTTACAGCAGCTTTGTTCATAACTGGAAAAAAAACAAGCAAACAACCAAGATGTCCTTCAGTAGCTAAATGGGTAAGCAAACTGTGGTGCATTCATACTATGGAATATTATTCAGCAATAAAAAGAAATGAGCTAGCAAGCAACAAAAAGACATGTATATTACTAAGTGAAAAAAAGCCAATCTGAAAAGGCTACATGCTATATGATTCCAACTATATGACATTCTGGAAAAGGCAAAACTCAAAAATATCAGTGGTTGCCAGGGGCCCAAGGGAGAGGGAAGGAGGAATGAATAGGCAGAACATAGAGGATTTTCAGGGCAATGAAGCAATTCTATATGATACTATAATGAGGGATACATGTCATTATACATTTATTAAAACCCATAGAATATGCAACACAAAGAGTGAACCCTAATGTAGACTATGAACCATAATTAAAAATAATGTGTCAATAATGGCTCATCAACTTTGACAGATGTACCACACTATGCAAGATGTTAATAATAGGAGACACTGGGGGTTAGAGGGAGAGGGCATATGAGAACTATGTACTTTCCAATCACATTTTTTCTAAATCTGAAACTGCTCTATAAGGAAATCTATTGATTTTGGAAAGGGGATATCAAGTTTTGAAATATTATCATGCATGATAGTTGGAGGAAACCAAAGAACCTGCCTCCAGGCCTCAAGGGTCCAAGGCAGCACCACTGGACAGGTGTATTAATGGAATCAAGAGCTAGAAGGAAGAAAGTAGTTTTTTCCCCATTGATTTTTAGGGAGAGAAAGGGAGGGTGGAGGTGGAGGAGAAAAAGAGAGAAACATCTATGTGAGGGAGACACATCGATTGGTTGCCTCCTGGGTTGGGGAATGGTAGGTGCCCTTGACCGGGAATTGAACCCTGCAACTCTCTGGTGCGCTGGCTGACACTTGAACCGCTAAGCCATGCTGGCCAGGAGAAAGTAGATTTTTAAAAAGTTTTACTAAATAAAATGTCCAATCATGCCTGCTTGAGAAACTTCTTTGGGGACTTATATAGGCTACAATTAGTCCCAATAACATGCTTGGCATTTATGACATAAGTAAGTTACTGTAATTAGATTCATGTTGCATTGCCTTCTCCATCTCTTGGCATTGCTGTTTGGACAGGTTCCAACAATACAGTGTATCTCTGCATTCAAAGGCAAAATAAAAAAGAGGAAGTTATAGAAAATCCACCTGAAGAGTTATTATTAAGTGGAAAGGCAGAGATTTAGACTGGAATAAATCAGAAGAACTGTAGATCACCTGGAACCCACTAGAGCACAATACCCCATAAAACTTCCTGTGATGATGGAAATGTTTTATATCCATGCTGTCAAATATAGTGCCCACTAGCCACAGGGAGTTTGACATATGGCTAGTGTGACTAAGGAAACAAATTTTTAATTTAATTTTAATTAAGCTATATTTGGCTACTTACCCCATAATTGACAATGCAGCACTATAAAATAGAATGCATGCACCTGATATATGCAAGTATCTGATATGGTACACAAAGTCCACAGCTGTGGAAGCTAGAGGAGCTGTGGCTGTATCGCTACAGAGAGGACTCAGTCATGGCACACAGGGTATTGTTACTGAAAATGTATGGGCTTTGTGCAAGAAGTTAATTTACTTGGAGGGTGAGCTCAGATCTGGGCATTGTGAGGTACCTGACAAAAACCCAGTGGAAGTTTAAAAAAAAAATCTAGGTAAAAGTTTTTAGTTGAAAATTTGGGGACACAACTTAGGTAAAGGGGTAAAATTTGAGATAAATAGGTTTGAATGGTCTACATAGAGTCAAAATTAAAATTTAAAAGACTGAATTTGAATGACTGACTGTCCACAGTAAGAAATTCAGAGAATTAAAAAGATGCGCCCAGACCAGAAAAAGCAGACTATTTTCCTATTTATTAAATTTTAACCTATTATTTGTGTTCTTAACCTTCTATTGCTCTCCTTCCTCTCTGGTTGCCCTTTTCAGCAGCTCTTAGGTTTCCTAAAATTAGACATTTTCTCTAGGTTTTGGTTTTATCAATTAGAGGATTAACCCTGCCATTTAATAAGTATTAAACTTCATTTTCTTCTTTTTTCCCACCCAAATCTCTCTTTTTTCTTTTCCTTTAAATATCTCTAAATATCTTTCTTCAGGTCAGGTTACACTAAATTCATTTCTGCTTCCACTCCCAGTCCCTGAAAGAAGATAGAAATACATATAACGTTTAGTCTTCCTACCAAAAAGCCATTGTTGATTGCTTTCACTTCTTTATAAAGCTCCTTGTGTGCTTGAAAGTTATTTTGTACAAAGTTACTTGTGTATTAGACTGGGAAATTTCAGCTCACTTTAAACTCCACTAGCCAGATAGGTAAATACAAAAACTAGCTTATTCAGCATTTAAAAATAAGACCACTGGACTCAGGCTGTATGGAATAGACTACTCTTTCAACCACTTCTTCACAGAGGTAGGATATAACACATAGGGTAGCTATGCTTTCACAGAGAAAAAATATATATAAAGTGCTTAGTATATCTTGGCACACAATATCTATCTATATAAAGGCTAATATGCTAAGTGTCCATCCGAACGGTCGCTATGACATGCACTGAACACCAGGAGGGGATGTGACGCGCACTGGCCATTCGGCACTGCAAACCTGGCACTGACAAAGCAACTCTCGGCTTCCCCGAAGTGGGACACAGGCCCCACCACTATCCTAGAGCAACAGCCCACCAAATCCCAGCCAACATTGCCGAGACCACATGACTCAAAATGCGGCCCTTAGCACAGCCCAACCCAGAAACGGTCGCTGTGGGCACCAGGTAATGATGTCAGGTAGCAATACCCGGCTTCCTCTCCCTAGTGACTAGCCTCCTTGGAGTTTCTTCAGCCCAGAATCAAGACTTGCTTCATAGCCAGGTGCAAACATTTTATACTTTAACCAAATGGGCTGATGGCTGCGAGCACAGTGGTGGTGACGGGAGCCTCTCCCGCCTCCTCCTAAGCGCTAAGGATGTCTGACTGACAGCTTAGGCCCACTCCCTGTGGGCTCCCACACTGCCAGAGGGATGTCTGACTGCCAGCTTAGGCCTGATTCCCGCAGGCCGGGCTGAGGGACCCCCCCTCCTGAGTGCATGAAATTTTGGGCACCAAGACTCTAGTATGCTCATAAATTCTTTGGTTAATCTCTCCCTATCCATCCCCTGACCCCTGCCTTCCCTCTGAGATTCCTAGTCTGTTCTATGCTTCTATGTGTCTGGATCTATTTTGTTCATCAGTTTATTTTTTTCTTTAGATTTCATATATGAGATATTTTTAAAAGCCTATGTATTAGTGTGTGTGTGTGTGTGTGTGTGTGTGTGTGTGTGAGAGAGAGAGAGAGAGAGAGAGAGAGAAAGAAATTTGTCTGTGGAACTCCTGGTTTTGGTTGTTGTTGTTTCATAGCTTGAATTTCCTGTCCTATGAGAATTTCAAACATATTTCAAAGAAAAAATTGCCCCTAACAAATAAAAATAAAGGTAAATGGGAAAAAGATTAGATTTTAAAATATTAAATCATTATAGTCAGACATTCAAATATTTTATATCATTTTTATTAATAAAATTATGATTTGAGGTTGAAATACGAACATTTTGATTAATTTAATGTATACTCCTAACATGCTTCCATGCATGGGGGTGGGAAAGAGAACTGTGTGCATTATGATACATTACTATGCTTAAGAGCAATTTGTCTCGCAGCATCCAGTAAATGACTTACACTGACATAAAGCAAGTTAGTATACTATTAAGTATCATAAATCATCATATTTTGTAGTTGGTATAGATGTGAAACATTAATGGAGCTTGAATTTGTTTCAGGTGTTTGGAACTCATTGCATTCACTCTGCACTACACATTAAACAGACAAAGAAATATATTTCCAAGTAAGAAAATGTATTAACCATTTGTTTTCCATGCAAACTACAGTGAGTCTAAACAAACGCTAAAATAAGAATACAGTTTGGTGTCTAAAACATTGGTTCATGTCCAGAAAGAGGGTACCAAGATGGCTGCTCCTACTGTTATAGCCACACCCATTCTGAATTATCAGGGCCTGCACAGCACTCCATACTGAATATTTTAAAATTTTCAACCCTGACAAAAGATGCTAGACTTTTAAGTTAGGATAAAGGACTGTTTGAATTTTTTATTTAAATAGCTACTACATTAGAAGAGGTTTTACTGTATCAACCCTGGGGTTTGGTCTGCAGTGAGAAAGACCAGACAGGAGCAGAGGACCTACCTCAAAACAGAAGGAAAAACTGTAGGAGCAATTGGGAAATCCATCAAAAGACAATATATCTTATCCCACCCACAAGAGGGTTAGCATTTTGGAGGGCTGGCAATGTATTATAGAGATTGAGGCTGCTGTGAAATCAGTGATACTAACTTTGATCATTTAGTAAGTTGGTTTCTTCCAGGCTTCTCCACAGTAAATGGAAGTTTATCTGTTTGGGAGTTATTGAAGGAATTCCTATGTTGACTTCTTTCAAGACGGCCTTTGGTTTGCTGGGGAACTTTTGGTGATTGAAACATCATCTCCATGGCCCTTGGTTAGTCAAAGGCCCTGAATAGAGACCAAAGTTCTTCAAAATCACCCTTTTCAATGTAATTTACCAATTTTTAAAAAATTACCCCCTTTAGTGGATCTGGGAGGTGAGAGAATTCTCCTAGAGAACCTGGTAGAGTATGAAAATCAGCAATGAGAGGGCAGGGAAGGGGGAAAAGAGTGGTGTATGAAACTCATTGGATGAATTTGGTCAGTAAGAAGAAATGTTGGATAAACATCTATGGCAGGGGTCCTCAAACTTTTTAAACAGGGGGCCAGTTCACTGTCCCTCAGACCGTTGGAGGGCCGGACTATAGTTTTAAAAAAAACTATGAACAAATTCCTATGCACACTGCACATATCTTATTTTGAAGTAAAAAAACAAAATGGGAACAAATACAGTATTTGTATTTGCATGTGGCCCGCGGGCCGTAGTTTGAGGACCCCTGATCTATGGAATGATTAAAGAAAGCAGGTTCACAGCAGAGGCAGCAGAGCTGGTCAGTATTCTTATAACACAATGATGGAAACCCTCCCTCGTCTTCCAAGTAAACGGTTACAGAATGCCAATACATGAATTGACAGCAGTTTTCCCAGCTGAAGATTGAGTCAGTATTTCTTAACATCTCTCTGTGGCTATTGGCACTACATTTTTAACAACGTCATATTGTGAGTACATATATCACCCTGAGACACTAATGAGACGAGATGGCAGTTTCCTCTTAAAGTCTCTAAAGCCATGCAAATGTGTGCAGTTGGGAATTTTAGCATCAGATCACAGAGCTATTTCCTCCCCCCACCACCCAATAACATAAAACACTGGACAGGAGACAGTGAAATAACAAAATACAAATGAATGAAATGAACAACCGAAGAATACTAACAGTTGAAAAACAACAACAAATTACTCCACTGAGGAAAAACTTGCATAAAATGAAACAAAACATTATGGCCTATCCTGATGGTGTATTTGAGTTTAAGTTTCATTATTCTGTCAGTGTGTGTGTGTGTGTGTGTGTGTGTGTGTGTGTAAATATGATAAACACTTCTATACCCTGTTTACACCTCTTTTGAATTTAGATTTTCAGTCCCTAAATGCCAGTGACTTTTTGTATTAATTGGAAAGGACAATGAAGGTGGCAAGTATCTCTCTCTCTGGGTTTTAATAAAGCTTTGAAAAATATAATTTAACAAATTATTTTCTGTTCGAAAGTTTCATTAGCATTTGCTCCACGGAATAGTCAATGAGAGTCACCGTAAGTGGGGCCTTTGCAAAAGACTAAGGTGTTGTTAGACGTGAAATAAGAATTTATTTGCTGAAAGTGCCTTTCCATTTTTAGAAACCATCCTGTAAGCCTCTGCCTTTATAGGTAAGAAAACAGAAGGCCATTGAGATTGAATATATCCCCAAGGTTATGCACTAAGTTACAGAAATGATATCAGAGAAGACAAAATAGAAGAAATATTCATTTGGTGGTATGTTGGTACTATTTCTTAAGTTTCACTTAGTGCTACCTCTTAAATACCACTTCTCCGTCAGGGGTTATATAATTTTTATGTGCACAAAAAATCCTGTGCTGTATTAATTTCCCCATTTTATATATGTAAAATTAAGGATTAATGAGGTGAAATAACTCATTCAAATTTATGCAATGAGGAAGTAGCTGACCCAAGGTTTCCAATTGACCCTTAGTCATCAAATATTATGCTATTATAAAATGAAAATTATGATTCTATATAATATGTCATATCACACAAAAATGTGGTGATCTTTCTCAGGAAACTTCAACTCTACAAATCACTACTTGCCTATTTTTAAGCAAAGAAAAAATAATTTATTTCTTCAAAAATCTTTTTTTAAAAATATATTTTATTGATTTTTTACAGATAGGAAGGGAGAGGGATAGAGAGTTAGAAACATCAATGAGAGAGAAACATCGATCAGCTGCCTCCTGCACACCCCCTAACTGGGGATGTGCCCGCAATCAAGGTACATGTCCTTGACCGGAATCGAACCTGCGACCCTTCAGTCTGCAGGCCGACGCTCTATCCACTGAGCCAAACCAGTTAGGGCCAAAAATCTTTTAAAGTCTTCACATAGGAAAAAATATTTATATTTTTGATAGTTCGGTGATTATAATAGCCTCTGTCCTGTTAAATGGTTTTATAAAATAAATCATGCTGGACAAATTAGCTCAGGAACATTGTTGAGAGGAGGGTGGGAGATGGGGGAGTCTGAATGCTGTGACGAAGAAGTGGTGCTTCCTGCTCTGAGATGAGAAATAAATTAATCCCCAAGTCCCCACATGCCTGGGTTTTAAGGAGCAAACATAATGTCAACCATCTGATGAAGTGATTTTGTTGAGGAAGCCAAACTGCAAGCCAGGATTCACCTGTGCTTTAAACGGCCTGATTTTATGCAGAACTAAAAAGTAGGCGATGACAACTTGGTCATTAAATAAAAAACCAGAGGCTTTGATTATTGGAGGAAATGAAAATAACGTATTCTGGAAACTATACCATATTTGATTACTTATATGCTGTTTAATCATTGATGCACATACATTTCCACAATCCCCAGCCCTGTATAGGCATATTCTTCAAGTCAATACAATTACACAAGAGATGGAATCAATGCATTCTGAGGCAGCATGACTAGGATGTGATATCGAGCTGCCTTTATTTGATCAAGTTCAGCTCATGTTTGAATGGTCTTTGTCAACCTAGGGCCTGGGTAATGATAGAAACAGTCTCTGTTGGGGCATTAGGTAAATTCAACCTGACTGCACAAGTGGTGAGGGTGTGGGGGAAAGATTAGAACTGGAAGTCATTAAGTATTCTACTGTGAAGATCAGATAAGTTACCATTTGGAGACATGACTGGAATAAAGGCAAAATTAATTAATTGAACCAAGAAACCCATCATTTACACTGGGATCATAGTAAAGGCTGAAGGGATACTTTGAGGGCACTTCGCAGTGGCCTCACTATTCAAGCTCTAGAGATAGCAATTGGGAGCTTGAAAGAAGAAGAAATTCACACTGTCTTGTTCTGTTTAAATATTTTTGTATGATTTTTGCAAGTAAATATTATCACATTACTCTATAATAATGAAGTTTTGATAACAGAAAGAAGAAAAGGATCTATAAAAACAGGGTCATGCTATTTATAATTACTATGCTTTGGTGTGAAATATATAATTTTGAATTAAGTTGAGCTAGGATTCTTTTCACATGCCTAATAATACAACAAAATGATTAATTGGAAGAAAGCAATTTAAGTCTTCATCGGCTTCTTATTTTTTCTTTACCTTTTTTTTCTGCTTGTTCTAGAAACCATAAGGAATTTATAAAGAGAGTTGTGCAAACTTTCCTAATACCTATTTATGTAAAATGGCTCTAAAAAATCAAGGGTCCCTGCTGTGCATGAGACATTTCTAAATTCACAATCCATATTTCATGTATGTAGGGAAATGCCAACTTACTATACATTAGAACAAAGTATAGTAAGTTCCATTTTTGTAAACCAAATGGTGGTTTTCATATATCTGTCTGCTTCTTTCCATAATTACTTTAATGGCCACTAGATCCCAAGATCACATGTAATACCAATAGTACTAATTTCTCCTTTCAACTAGAAACCCTTATTAATGTCTCATTTTCTTACCATTACATTTAAGCAGCTACACATGCTCCAGGTGAGAATAGGTTATGTTACACAATTTATAAGGATGAATTTTTCTACCTTTGACTATTTCTTTTGTCAATTATCTCTGGTAAATATTCAAACTTGTTACACTAAGTCAACAGAGATTGAAAGGAAACTGTTCTTTGACTTTACTTAATTTGTTCAGATAAAAAGAAATAAAACTATAAATATCTATGTTAAGTGTACCCCAACCCCTAGACATCCAACTAAAAGATATTATAAAGTTATACACAAAAAGGACTGAACCTATGGCATGAAAAGGAGGGGGGGAAATTATCAAATTAAGCATTGGCAAGTGGTTGCATTTTTGAGAAATCCCTTAGTTTCAGTAAAAACTATAAATATAACTTCATAACCTATTTTCTCATTAAACCAAATCAAGTTATTTGATATACAAAAATGGCCTCATTGTAACTACAATATATGTCCCAATAGGAAAACTGAGAACAAGTATTAGCAAAATAATTTATTTGGAACAATTTTCTATTTCTGTGAAGCCTTCTATGAAGGCTAATCATCCATTAGGATGAGTAGGACTGTACCTTTCTAATAACTGTCACCAGGTAAAACATTAACAGAACATGGAGTTTGCTCCCCAGTGGAAAACCTGAGATCATTTATTAATTATTTATGAAATTCAAATATAATCTCTTATGGAGGGAGCCTAATGAAGGTGATAAATTCAAGCAGTTTCAGTTTAAACAGTGGTTGCTTTTAATTGACAACAGAAGTATAAATGTGGCCTCCATTAACGATGCTGCTAATCCTGCTTTCTGCATTTCATTAAATCACCCCTTTAGCTAATAGACATACTTTATACGAGACATTAAAGTCCACCATAATCACTGAGGTGTGATCGTCATGTACTGCAAAAGATTCCAGACTCTCTGTGTAGTGGTTTAAATATATGATAAATAATCCTCACAGGATCCCTGTAAAGTAGCAGATTAAGACATTTGTATTCACAAGGTTAAGTGTCATGCAGCTAGAGAAGTAAATGGCCGGTTTTAGGATTAAAAACTAGGTCACTGTGGTTCTGAAGCCTTCACTGGTTCCATTTCACCATCATTACTGATAAATTCTCACTGAGCTCTTGCTACGTGCAGCACCATTTGTTAGCTATTTGCAGTACAAAGAGTGGTAAGAAACTCCTTGCCTCTAAGGAACTTACAACCTAGTTGTGCAAACAAGGCACATACACAAAGAAACATCAGCAGATGAGGACCTATCAGAGCTGTTTTGTGGGGGTGAAGGAGGTCGAGTCCCCATTGGAAAAGACCACAGAGGAAGTTAATAATAGAGGCTGCCACATTTCACACCGTATTATGCGGTTGCTTCAGGACATCTGTCTAGAGTACAGGTGAGGGGAAAAATTACACTTAGAAATAAATGGCAGGCTAGACAAGCTGTCTAGCTTGTCAACTGCAAACTTTGACTCTTAATCCGTGGCTCCTTACCTTTCTGCCATGCTCAGCTGGTCCGGCTGGTCTGTTTCCACTCCTAGGAGCCTCGAACACACTCCTCAGCTCGTCAAGGGCGATGGAGAAGCGCTCTATCCTGCGCCGACCACTCACAGAATCCTCCTTCAGCACTTGGGGCCGGCTGCATTCCCTGACATTGTCACTCTCATCCTCAGGGCCCTTCTCTGCAGGCTCTGAGCTCAATAGCTCTTCTGGACTGCCGGGCAGACTGGGGGCATCTGCAGGCCCAGGTACCGACACGACCTCTCTCTCAGGTTCAAGCACTTTGCTTTCTCGGGGCTGGAAGAGCTTGCAACGACTGCCCCCAGGACAACACTCACTTCTCTGGTAATCGCTGGATTCCCATTTCTGCCTCAGGAGGTTCAGGGAGCCCTTCTGCATCGGGAACATGGGTGGCTCCAGGTTGTCCTGAAACATCAAAAGTCCTTTCATCAGTAATATGCTCAGGTGTATGAGCCATTTTCAAAACATCGTGTAGGAGGGCCAGCTCTTGGAATGTGTGCTTCCGTGTAGAAATGCAGCTGTGCTATATCGTTTCTGGCTCTTGACTTGACCCTACAATGTTAGGTCAGTCCAGAAGGAGATGACTGAGAGGACTGCTCTGTACACCCATAGTGTTGGAGGAGGTGAGTGAGAGACCGTGACTACTGGATGCCCTTCAAGCGGGACCTGAGCCATCAGAGGCTGCTCACTCCCTCCCCTGCGCTTGGAATGTATGTTCTGCTCACCGTGTGCACTAGGAGCCATTTCAAGGAAGTGACCTTAAGAGAGTAATATGTTCTTGAGACCTTTCGGACTGTATACATGACTGAATCCCATTATGAGCTCTGTATAAACATCTACCTGGCAAGCTGGTGCCGAGAAATATTTGTTTTGTGGCCACCCAAGACAAGTCTTGTGTGTAGGTTCTCTTGCTTACTGAAACCACCAGCTACCAATCTGGAGTGGTCTGCCTCTTTCTGGATATCTCTCATTTTAATCCCAAGAGTATCACAATGAGTTTGTTGCTACTATTATTACTATTTTGCAGGTAAGGGGATTGAGAAGTCATTTGCCCAGGGTTCTGAATGACAGAGCCTGGATTTAGAAAAACCTCTGTGTATCTCTTCAATCTGCTCACTTAACCGCTGGAGAGTAATGTCCCTTTTGCACTTTAAGTGTCCAATTCACATCTCATTGTGAAAATTGATTAGAATTTTACCTTTTGTGGATCTTGAGGTTAGTAGAAAAAAATCAAATGGCAAAATGTACTATTAACAGAAACACATACATACACACACACACATCATAGACAGCAAATCATACGCAGGCATGAAATTTTGCTACAGAATGGGCTACTTTCTGTTCTAACCCAGAAATTCTGCACAGTAAATTTGGGGATTTAAAAATAAATTTTGTTCTTGAGAGATGATGCATTTTCGTGGAAAAGTATTCACCCAGTGAGTACAGTAAACAATGCCACTTAGATTAAGACCTGGAAGTATCTCAAAGGTCACCTAACACAGTATCTCCAGACTTCTGCGCAAACCACAGGGTGTGCTATGACAAACAATTTCTGCATGGGAGTCAGTGAACATATAACATTAATATATATAAAAGAAGCAAACTGTTGTTGTTTTTTAAACAATACTTTCCCTTACTATGTGAAATGTCTGGTGATATTTTCTACTCTGATATGCTTTAGTTTTTTTTTAAAAGTGTTTGCTATCCACTAAGTTGATTTAATGGTCTACTAATGGTTCATGAACTGCTGGCTAGCTCTATACTTACAGCAGGAGTTCAATCACAGGTTAGATTTTACTAACTGTGTGACCTTGTAAAAGCTTCATTGGTAAAAGCCATATATATCTCATGGCTTTATTTTGAGAAATACATTAGATAATGTATATAAAACTTCATGTGTATTAGAGCTCACCTCCCCTAAGAGCTGTTAATTGCACTCCCAGCCCCATTGCTGGCTAAAGCAACATCATTTTAATCACTCAAATATTTATGCTACACATGAGTCTCATATAGGAGTACTTAGGAGAAGAAAGAGGTTGTTTTAAGCCACAAATTCAGGCTGAACAAACTGAAATGTTTGGCTTTAATAATATTGCTAATTAATAAGTTTGGACTAGTCACTTATTATAGAGTGTCTCAATAATACAGGAGAACCAAACAACTCCTAAATATATGTTTGGGAAACTGATCAGCATATGTTGAGAATTTAACCAACATATACTGGAAATGTCTGTGTCTCATGAGTAAATGGACTTTGGAAAAGATCTTATTAACAAGAAAATGATTGAGACATTTTCACAGCTGGTAATAATGACCTAATAAGGTTATTTAATGAGAAAGTTTTTTTCTGAGTCAACTTTGCATAGCTAGGAATGAAAAGCTAAGAGGAAGAAAAATTGGCAAGTGGAAGAGGAAAATCATTTTTCTGCTATAGAGAAGGAGATCCTAATATTTAAAACTTATTTGGAACTTCTGGTTCTAAATAAAGGTGGAATAAACATAACTCTTTTTATTTCTTCATATATATATATATATATATATATAGAGAGAGAGAGAGAGAGAGAGAGAGACTTCAAAAGTTAGAGGGAAAGCAGACTGCTTATGGACTTTGGACTTGAGTAACAATATGGCAGTAAATTCAGAACTTATTATTGGAAGAGCCTATAACTCACAGACTCCAATGAGAACAAATAAAATTTCCCAAGAAAAGCCTGCTTTCTTTAATTAAAGAAGTGGGAAAGGGGCAACTTAGCAAGGCAGAAGTTCTTAGACCATAAATGCCATTCCCCAGGCAAATATTAAAATATATCCACGATATGTGTGGGTTTTCCCCACATCAACCAGTTCTCCAACTCTCTGGACCAACTAGTTGTCCCATAATTCAATTTAATTTTTCCACTAACAACTTGGCATTAGCATAGATTTCACAGATTAAGGTCTCAGTTCCACAAGATTGTCCCCCACCCCTTCAAAAGACAGTCACAAATCCTAAATTGTGAGGTATACTTCTAGCCAAATGGCTATAAATTAGGGGTTCCCATGATTCCCCTACTCAGTTTTGATAATTTTCTGGAATGACTCACAGTACTGAGGAAGGCATGTTACTTACAATTACCTGTTTATTATAAAGGATGCAATTAAGGACAGCCAAATGGAAGAGATGCAGAGGGCAAAGTGTGAGGGAGGGGAGGTAGCAGAGCTCCCATGCCCTCGTCAGGTGTGCCACCCTCTCAGCTCCTTGATGTAGTCACCAAACCAGAAGCTCTCCAAACCCCATCTTTTAGGGAGTTTTACAGAAGGTCCATTACATAGGTTTTATTGATCAAATCACTGACAATGGGTGATTAACTCAATCTACAGCCCCTCTCCCTTCCTGGGAGATCAGAGCGTAGATTAAAAGTCCAAACCCTCTAATTGTGCTTTGGTCTTTCTGGTGATCAACCCCCATGATGAAGCTGTCTAGGACTCCCAGACACCAATCATACCACTAGCAAACAAAAGACTCTCTATCACTCCAGAGATCTCAAGAATTTTAAGAAATGAGACACTTCTCCCCTTCCTTGCTTGCACTCAGGACACCTAGTTGGCAGCTAGAACTGTTACCGTCAGTCATCCACTGTTGGTGAGGCATCTCTTTGAATCAGTGGTGTCACTGGAGGCCACGTGGTGAGCAAAGCTGAGGGGTGGGAGGGATTCTCCCCTTCACAGGCAGCCAGGATGGTTATCATTGACTCCCATCTCCACCAAACAGTAATAAAAGCACCTCTCCAGGGAGTGAAAGAAGGCTCATTGGGGAAAGCAGACTTGCACCCCCATTTGGCAATAGTAGGACAATTTACTCTACCTTCAGAAACAGATTTAAGATCCATAGTTCATAACACCATTGCACAAATACAATTGAAAATCAGTCACACCAAGAGCCAGGAAAACCTAACTTGAAAGAGAAAAGCAATGAACAGAAACCAACCCTGAGACGACTCAGACATTTGGGATTACCTGACAAGAATTTCAAAGGAGTCATTATAAAATTGCTTCAATGAGCAATTACAGACATCATTACAATTTTTTTTGAAATCGAAAACACTTAGCAAACCGAAGATATAAAGAAGAACCAAAGGACATTTTTAGAATTTATATATCAACAGCAACAAAAAACCTCACTGGATGGCATCAGCAGAATGAAAAGAACAAAAGAAAAGGACAAATAAACTTGAAGATAAAATTAGAGAAATTGCCCAATATGAACAATAGAGGATATGCAGAGAAAAAAATAAAGGAAGAGAACCTCCGGAACCAGTGAAATGATAACGAAAGATCTAACACTTATGCCATTGGACTCACAGACGAAGAGGAGAAAGATATTAGTACTGAAAAAGCATTCCAAGAAATTGTGGCTGAATATTTCCCAAATTTGGCAAAAGTCATAAACCTATCTGACAAAAAAAAAACAAAAGCTGAGATAACTCTCAAGATACATCAAAATAGAATTTCAGGACACAAAATTTTAAAAAACTCTTGAAGGCAGTTAGAAAGAAATGAAACCTATCTGTAGAGGAAAAACAGTTTGAATGACAGTAGATATCTCATCAGAAACCATGGAAGCCAGGAGGAAGTGACACAATATTTTTCAGGTGCTAAAAGAAAATGACAGCCAAACCCCAAATGTCATTTCTACCAGAATTATCTTTCAGAAATGAAATAAAAATAATGACATTCTCAAAGGAAAACTAAGAAAACTCATGGCTATCAAAATTACCCTAAAAGAATGAGGGAGTTCTTGAAATACGAAAGAAATTACAAAAAAGAAATCTTAGAACATCAGGAATGAAGAGCAACAGACAGAGCAAAATCATGTATAAATGCACTAGACTTTCTCCTCCTGAATTTTTAAAATTATGGTTGATGTTTGAAGCAAAAAGTGTAATGTTGTCTAATATGGTTCCCAATATATGTAGAAGAGTTTCTTAAGATGGTTATATTATAATCTAGGGAGGGTAGAAGGATAAAGCAGGTAGTTTCTACACTTCACTCAAATGTGCTGACACCAACAAACCATGATAAATTATGTCCGTGATACCTAGAGAAACCATTAAAAATATTCACATATGAGATATGTTAAAAAACACTACAGATAAACCAAAATGGATTCTAATAAATATTCAAGTAACTCACAGAAGGTATGGGAAAGGAAAGAGAGAAACTAAAAATAGAGGGGAAAAATCAAACTAAAATAACAGGCCTAAGCCCTATACAGTCATGTACTGCATAATGACAGTTTGGTCAAGGACAGATACCACATTGATGGTGGTCCTGTAGATCATAATGAAGCTGAAAAATTCCTGTTGCCTAATGATAGCAATGTTGTAGTGCAACACATTACTCACATGTTTGTGGTGATGTGGATGTAAACCTACTGTGCTGCCAATCACATAAAAGTATAGCACGTACAATTATGAACAGTACATAATAATAATAACTATGTCTCTGGTTTATGTATTTACTCTGTACTATACTTTTTACCATTATTTTAAAGGGTATTCTTTCTATTTATAAAAAAGTTTTCCATAAAAATGTATGCTTTGTTTCGCCAGCAGCAGCCTCATACATCTCTTGATTGCATCATTTTCTCTTTTGCTTGATTGAATCTTGTGTTGTTCTGTGAGATAACATGCTGTACAGGCATGTAGCCTGTGAGTAATATGCTATCCTATATAGCCTAGGTTATGCCAGGCCATACCATCTAGGTTTGTGTGAGTACACTCTATGATATTCACACCGCTACAACATTGCCTATCAACATATTTCTCAGAATGTATCCTGTCAGTAAGCAATGCATGCCTGTAATACCAATTATTACATGAAATGTAAATGATCTGAAAACAATGAAAAGACAGATTTCAAAATAGATAAAAATCATTACCTAACATATATATGAAAGGGTATAATGCTGAGTGAATAAAGACCAAAAAGGGGTAGAACAAGGGAGATCTATGAGTGATGGAAAAATTCTGTGTCACAATTTCTATTGTTATGGAGAAATAACTACCATAAAACTGTAAAAATGTCCATGTGATAAAATAGCACACGACTACATACATATTTATATATCAATGTAAATTTCCTGGTTTTAATGATGAAATATATTATGTATATGTAACTATTGAAGGAAACTAAATAAAGGGTACACAAGATATCTCTGCACTATGTTTGCAACCCCCTCCAAATCTACAATTCTTTCCAAATAAAATGTTAAAAACCAAACAAATAAGTGATTTGGTAGTGACTCCTCCACGTATTTCACAGGGAGGGGACCAGCATTCACATTGTGTAGTGACATAAGGTGGTAAGGCACGCTGCTACATAGGCCACATTAGAAAATATATGAGACATTGTCAGTTTATTGCCTCTCAACTCCAAGGGCATCCTTCAAAGATGGTCCATGATAAACAACTGAATCCCTTTAAGATGTCTCCTTTAATGTGAGCACAATGTTCAGCTTTCTCAGTAGGGGGCACTGGAGGATCACTGCAGGAGGGAGAGGCTTCCTGAAATGACCTGTGTGGGCAGGGTGTCCCCGGGTTATGGATGTGAGAACACACAGTGGAGCCTGCCCAGCCACAGTCACTGAATGCCACCTCTCTATGACCTCATAGCTTTGCCTGGGGATAATCTTTCCACAGACCTTTCAACATGGAAACAAATCCAATAGCTGCCTATGGCCTGGAGGGTCACGCAGGGAGCAGTTATTAATTCTGCAGGCCGGCCTCTGAGCAGCCTGCATGCAACCCGCCTGTGGCCCAGGGGACAAACACTGATCTGCTCCTCCCTCTGCCAGCCCCTGCACAGCCATGTGCTCTAAAGGCCTCTTGCCCGGACAGGTGCTCTGAGTCTCATTGCATGGCTTTGTCACCAGCTGCTAATCACCTCTCACCCTGCGCCCCAGTGGATGGCCTATTGCTTGCCTGGAAACTCCAGACTGGCTCCAGCCTGGCCAAACCATCAGGCTTCTCTGCACACCTCCTCCAAGGAGGCCTGTACTCTTTGCAGATTTGTCCTTCCTTGGTGACTCTCCCTCAGCCCCAGGAGACCAGGCAGGGTTTCCTTATACATTACGATTACACTTTTATTGTTGTTAATTCTTTATATTAAACTTCTCCTGTTTAACTTACTGTGTGGTTTCTATTTCCTGATTGGACCCAGACTGTGGTAATACTTTTAAATATTTACTCTCTAATTCCAACAGTAAGTCACGCTGACACATATTTTCAGTATAGTCATGATGATGCGTGCCATTGTCCCCCTTATTATCAACTGTCCTGGGTGTGGCATGTGGTTGGGGACAAGTCTTCTACGCTCCCCCATCAGGGAATGACAGCCCACATGGCAGAGAACAGCATTTCTTTGAATGTCCTGTTAGCGAGGACATGGGTCTCAAGGTCTGGGCAGTTCTAAATGTTACTTCTCCCTCATGCTAAAATGTTGCACAGTGTTTTGCAGATGCAGCCTTAAACAGGATAAACTGACAGGAAGTCAGTCAGATAAATGCAGCCAAGAAACGCACATGTAATTGACCCAATAGTGCACATAAGCAATGGCTAAGGCTCCCTCCCGCAGACAGAGCTTTGGATATGAAGCCCCTGTCTCCTTTTCTTGCTGCAGGTAAATAAAACCACCTGCAACAACCACATCTGGTTTTTGAATAGAGCACTGCAAGCGGCAAACCCCTGAGTTCAGTCACAGCCCTACTAAACTCTAGTCTTCTAAGGTGTTCTTTGGTAAACACTAAAGCAAGAATTATCTAAGCAAGTTTAAGAAAGGTAAAACGCATCCCATTCTGAGAGAACAACAACGTGCACTTCCATTTACAAGGCTTTGGAAAGTCTTTTAGACAATAAAAAAGCCCAGGTAATTCAGCATTGCTCTAAAACTTATTTAATGAGAAGACTCTTTTATCAGACAGTTCTCATAACATCCTCCGGTGTTGTCTTCCATCAAAGTCATTTTGGTAAATATTGACACAAAGCAAGCATCACTAATTATAAAATGCAAGCCTCAGATTCCATCTTAGTCGATATATAGCAATATAAATTAATTATGCATCTCACTCATGACATTGGACAGTGTTTAAGAAACGGAAACGTTTGTGTATAAAATGAGAAGACTTTCCCAGCACTCAGGGAATTGCATAATGTCAGAATCTGGATATGTACGAACTGAGGAAGGTCACTGTATGTTTTATAATGACAAGTGTCATTTGATTGAAAAACCATCTGGGCTGAAATGAAGATCCAAGGTGCTCTCCCTGTGACCATGCTGCAAGGTTGACAAATGGCTAGAGCATCCCCCTTTTCATACTCAGCGAAACAGATTCCAGTAGGTGTTACTTCTGTTTTCACACCCAGAAGCCTGCTGCTGGGTGCGGTGGGACCTGCCTGCCATCTCATGTGCCAGGTGAGCAATGCTCAAGAACAACTTGAGTTCAGGAATTTTGGACTTTGGTTTCTTTATCAAGTGAGTGCCTTCACTAAGTTAGGTATCACTACGTTGAGTCATTGAGAAAAATGTCCATAGGAGCTACAGGATTAACAGATGACCTAAAAAAAAATATCAGGGTATAACACAACTCATCATGGTTTTTCCATAGAAATGCGTGCTATTTTGCACTGTCGTATATGACATTGGGTCTGACCTAAGTAAATGAACTCTGCATTTTTCCTTGTTTAGGGGATGGTTTTGGTCACTTAAGTGATTTTCAACCACGATTTCCCTCCACCCTTCTCACTTTTCTAGGATTTAATCTCTGTCCTTACTGTTGCATGTATTCCTGTTTTCTCTCCTCCTACAGGCCCTTTGCAAATGCTGTTCCTTCTATTTCAGTACCCTTCCCTCTCCTGCTCCCCTGGCATCTCCTAACTGTGCTTCCAGTCTCAACTTAAGGCATGAATTCCTCAGAGAATCATTCCTGATTTATCAAAGAAATTATAGATCATTATTTAATAAGCCTCCATAGTGATTTTAAGGAATGTGATCTGAAGTCCATACCTTATGAAACACTAATAATCTGCCAAGATCTAATATACACATAAAAGCTGACATTCACACGAGGACTCCAAAGACTTGTAGCTTATGCTGCTGCCAGATGATCTGCTATCTCATGTGAAGGAGTATCAGGTGTGTGGAGGGAGGACTTTGAAGCAAGAAAAGTCTTATCTCAAACTAAGTTATCAATGAATTAAAAACTGGACTCTTACAAAAGTGTCCTTATATATTGCGGCCTCTATAACTGTAAGAATTGTTTCCTGCCTCTATTATCGTAACACTAAAATTATTTCTAACGAGAATAATAATATAAGGTTTGTGACTCATTTCATTCAACAACAAGAACGTTGATTTTTCCTGTCAAACACACCAATCTGCTAAAAGAAAAATTAAGTCTGAGTAACTCTTGGTGAGAAGAAAAATTATCAAATGCTTTCCCGTTCCACTGAAATTCCCTGAAGTCAAATTTTAAACAAGCTTTGTAAATAGTCTCATATGGTTGATTTACTAAGACTTCTTGTAAATCATAACTCATGCTTCTTGTAAGACATGCTTTGAATTTTGCATACTTTTCTAAGAAAAGTGTTTCAAGTTTAAAGCAGAACTATTTATCAACTTGAAACACATTTCCAAATCTAAGAAATACATGATTATTACAGGATGATCATAAGTGAAAAATTTTAAGCAGCCTGATACATGGCAAGAGTGACAAAAATGATGATGCTTTTAACCTATATTTGCACAGAGGAAAATTTATCCTAAAGAAAAATTTAATTGAAGATCATTCTTTATATGCAAATGTCCCTGACAGCATTTTGAGTTATCTAAAAAAAAATCCTAAAGTTCAAAGCAAGAGGAATATTTTAATAAATTATAGGCTAGCCATAAATAAAATTAGGTAGCCATCTAAACTGGCAAGTATAAAAAATAGAAATATTGAAATAACTTTACAGTATAACATTAAGCAAAGAAATACACAGAAGTGAATGTATTTTATTATTTTAAAATACATGTATATGCTCAAAAACTGAAAGCATTTTAAAAGATGAAAATAACTGTGTATTGGGAGTTGATGCAATTGGCTTTTCCCCTTAAATGGCATGAGTTTTTAGCATTAATCTTTAATAGTCTTAGTTTAAACTGTCTTATCTCCTAACATGGAAGAAAAAAAAAGCCTTTTAAACCAATTATGAATTTTTATGAACTATTTTAAAATTTCCCATCCACCTTTTACTCTAATATTTATAGCATCAAATTCCAATATTCTCAGTTTTCACTAAGCAGAGAATTATCACTGAAGGTAACTTAAACCCAAGAGTCAGTTTACTGCAGTCATCTCTGTTTTAAATTACAGCACTACCAAACCCTCCCCAGAATCCGCATGCGATCCCTCCTTCCTCCCTCTGGTGGTTTCATATAAATATCTATTTGCATTGCTTCTATGAAATGACACCTGGGCCTGACTGCAAATGATGCCATTCCCAGTGCTCAAAAGTCCTGGCACTCTTTGTCAAGTAACCAGCCAAAGGTTATTTCAGAACAGAATACAAACTCAGCTCCAGAAACTTGAGGAGCCTCCGCAAAATATTTCCTGTGGGGACCTGCCTGGAGAGCCTTTGCCAGATGCAGGCAGGTGGAGTTCTTCAGGGGGCTGTTTACTCCTGCTTCCCTCTAGTCAATCCTTTATTTGGAAGTTCAGAAAACACAGCATGCAGCATCGGGCCCGGATTCCATGACAAAGCGGCTTCGTGCAATAATTTCAGTAATAAGTCCATTTACTTTTGGGGGGGAAAAGCACCACATGCCTGCTGCCATTTTCTTTATTTCTACTGATTACCACATGTTGTCTCTTCTCCTCTTAATCATTGCATTTCAGAGATCAGAACATTTCCTGAAGCCCTTTCAACAGGACTATAATATACTCTTTTTTTTTTCATATATAATTTAGCAATTTTCATACCAACTAATGTTAGGAAACTTTGTTGTTAACCCAAATGAAAACTCTATCAATTAAAGACTAAAAAAAGACATCGGCATGGAATAATATGTATTGTAGAATAGACATTTTTTTAGGTTTGGTGTCTCATCATCAGTAACAATAACTATATGCCTGGAAGGGAAAAAGTTTGCAGTATAATGCTAGCCTCCTTAAAACAGTAGCTAATGATCCCAACAAAATGACAGAACATAAGAAGATTGTGAGGCATATCGGAATCAGCAAGCTGCAGTTTCAAGCTACAAAACAAAAGGGTTTCCAAGAACCTGCCAAATTACTGTTGTCACGGAGCCAGGTTCTCTGCCTAGGAAATCCTCAGCCTTGCAACTGTTGACAGCGAGCTAAGGTTAGGAAACTACGTTCAACTAGCAGCTTCCAAAAAAGGTAAGAATCCAAACTATTAGGTTCATAACGTTACAGTTAGTGCAACTTATTTTATTTCTCTAATTTGGTTATAAACTAAATATCAGTATTTTTGTTGTGATTCAAAATATTCTCATTCAACATTCCCCTCCTCCCCTGCTCCCAACCCCCCAGCCAGAGGAAAAAATCCTAAAGGCAATGAATAGAAATGTTTGTCCAAAAAGGTTAATTGATCTTTTGGGGGAGGGAAATTTTAATTAGCTTTGGCTGACAGTTACTGAACATCTACCTGAGAAGAATGTTGAAAGAAATGAGTTAAGAGTTTCAAAGAAATGGCATTTTCCATATTAAAAAAAAAAATCTAACTGACGCTTTTTAATATTAGATGCCACCAATTCCATTAATTTTTCTTGCCATTCTAACTTCATCAAAACAGATTTTCAATTAGTTTTCCTTCTGGAAATTTACCTGAAATTAGTACATTACTTAATTTGCCACTAATAAGATGCATGCATAATTCATATACATGAAGAAAAATAGAAGAGTAATGCATTTATTTATTGTTCTTTCTCATATCTCCTCATTCACATTTATTAAGTGAACTGGCAAGGCACCTTGCTAAGACAAGATATTAAAAGAGTTTTATGAAGTTGTATATTTGGAATAAGCTTATCTTACCGCCATGTCCTTTTCTGTCAAGTTCCTGTTCTGGGACTCGTGACTCGGCTACCCCAGTTACATCGCCATTAAAGGAAAACACACATTTAACAGTTCTTTATCTCGCTGATCTCATCTAACTAATGAACATCAAGCATGATGGACACACGTCGCTAGATAGCGGTCACAAGACACCAAATCTCTCATGGCTCTGGGAGCTACATTATTTAGTAAGTCATGGAAGAGAGAGGTGCACTCTGGGCCATAACCCCTACTTGTGCTGGGTACTCAGCTTACAAGGTTTGCCAGGTAAAGGCTGATTGAAGCAGCTTTTGTTTCCAAATTCTATAGAACAAAAACTCATTCTCAAAGCATCCTAGGAAACTGTCTGCAGGATGTGGACAATTAGTATTTAATAAAAGAAGATATTCATTAAATGTTTTATGGATTATTTCACACAGGCTGGGTCCCAGACAATACCTGTTATTTAGCCAAAGCTGATGTTCTGTCCCATAGAAAGCTTCTACCACTCTCTCATACAGAATGTATCTGTAGGAAAACAACCATCCAACATGTGTTCTTGTAAGGTTTAAAATATGAATATCAATGTTACTGGGGAAAAAAACCCCCACAAAGTTTTAGAATTACTGTGAGAAGCTGCCAATGGATGGGAAATGATAAGTCCTACCTTCATGAGTTTGCAGCCTGGTCCAATGCACTGCTTACCTTTAGGCAACAACAGCACCTGAGATGTTAACACTGCAGATATTAAAATCCCAATTAGAGAGTTCCAAATTCAATATGTTTGGAATGTGGCCTTTTTAAAAGAATTGATTTTAGAGCGTGGAAGGGGGTGGGGAGGGAGAGAGAAGCATCAATTTGTTCCACTTATTTATGTAGTAATTGGTTGATTCTTATATGTACCCCAACAGGAGATTGAACCTGCAACCTTGGGCTGTTGGGGCAATGCTCTAACCAACTAAGCTACCTGGCCAGGGCTGGGAATCTGCTTTATTGCAAGGCACCCACCACAATTCATCCTGATGCTTGAATCCCATGGACCCTAAATTTAAAAAACACTTTTCTACATCAACAGAAATATCAGTGAACTGAAGAAGATACAATAGTATTCATTAATTCAAAAAAGTGGGTGATAACTTACTATGGGGAAAGTACTATGCTAAGTACTTATAAAGCGTTTATAAAACAACATATAAAAACAGAAAACAGCAAGTGTTAGTGAGGGTATAGAAAAACCAAAACCCTTGTACATTGCTCAAGGTTATGCAAAATGGTGCCGTTGTTCTGGAAGACAGTATGGTGGTTCCTCAAAATATTAAATGTACAATAACCATGTGATCCCAGCAACCCCACTTCAGGGCATATACCTGAAAGCAGTAAAAGCAGGAACTCAAACAGATATGTGTCCACCTTTGTTCAGAGCAGCATATTCACAATAGTCAAAAGGTGGACATAAATCAGATGTTTACCAATGAATAAATAGATAAACAAAATGTAGGATTTACATACAATGAAAGATTATTTAGTCTTAAAAATGAAGGCAACTCAGGCGCATGCTATTACAGGGATAAACTAAAGAAGTCCGTCACAAAATGATAAATACTGTACTATTCCACTTAAACAAGGTATCTATAACAGTAAAAAGTATAGAGACAGCCTTAACCGGTTTGGCTCAGTGAATAGAGGGTCAACCTGCGGATTGAAGGGTCCCAGGTTCGATTCCGGTCAAGGGCATGTACCTTGGTTGCGGGCACATCTCCAGTGGAGGGTGTGCAGGAGGCAGCTGATCGATGTTTCTCTCTCATCGATGTTTCTAACTCTCTATCCCTCTCCCTTTCTCTCTGTAAAAAAATCAATAAAATATATTTTTAAAAAGTATAGAGACAGAATATTGAATAGTGGTTTCCAGGAGCTAAAGGAAGAGATATAGTTTAATGGGTACAGAGTTTCCATTTGGAAGTTTGGGATGAGGAAACATTCTGGTGATAGATGGTGGTGACAACTGCACGCCAATGTGAATGTACTTAATGCCACTGAACCATACACTTGAAAACGGTTAAAATAGTTTTATGTTACATGCATATTTCACCACAATGAAAAAATTCAGAGAAACATGTCATTGGAAAGTCTTGCAAACAGGTATCAGGAAGTGTAGAAAGTACTCTGGTAAATGATTATTGTGATGAAATAAATTAAAATGGGACTGCTGTTGAGGAAAATTTTTATACTGATTCTGAAAGCAAAGAGACCCAATCCCCAGTGCTTCCACCCTCTATGCATCTGCCCCCCACCCCCAGCACACTGAAATCAAGAATAAATTGGAATTCAGTAATTCATTATGTAATATGGATATCAACTCACCTAAACCTGAAGATAGATTTAGGTATTGCTAAGATTCTTAAAGTAAGGAGACAAATGAACAACAAAAACATCAAATTCACCTTCGTATTCAGTAGGTGAATGCAGTGAAGACTGAGAGCAGTGCAGTAAGGATGGATGTGATGATAAGGACATGGCCATGCTGCTTATAGCGTAACGAAGAACACAGAACCGGGACTCCATTCACTGTGATTGTTGCCCTGGATTTTTTTATTCAGCCACCACATGACCTTGAACTTCAGTTTCCTCAGGGATAAAATAGGATTTGAAAGCCCCTGACCTAAAACAGCTGCACAGGTCCCTTCTTAGAGGGAATATGTGAAATCTTGAAAGTGTTTCACAGTATCAGAAGAGTCTGTTCATGTGGTCCCAGAAATAACATTCAACAGACACGTTTCTTTCGAGTATAACACTAACACTGATCAAAACATATCGAAAACTTTCCCCAAAGGTCATCAATTCATTTTGGATTTACAAAAATTGAATTAATTTTGAATTTTTAGTGAGACAGATCATCTGCTAAGGGATTTGATTTTCAGAAATAAAATCAACCTAAGTCAAAAGATTAAAATGGAATTAGATGGTTAAATTATGCTCTTAGACAATTTCCAGAAATGCTGAGATGCAGGCCACCTGTGCAGAGTGGGAAATGTGCCCCTAAAGATATTCAGGCAAGTCACTTGGTCGCTCAGGGCCTTGCTCTCTTTGCACTGACGTACGTCGGGTGGTCCTTTATAGTTTGGGGTTCACATTCCTGGATGCCATGGTGATAGCAGACATTTCTAAAGGCTTCACTTTCACATTTTTAGGAAACCTGCAGCCTGCGAGGTGAGTCCCAACACTCTAGGTCCCACTTAGGGGAACTGACTCAGGTGACGAGGGTCCACAGGCAGCTTGCCTGGGGGAAGTCCTGACACTGCTCTGCTCTGGGTGAGGCGGGTGAGTCCTCGCAGAAAAGATGCACTTGTTGGGAAAGAGCGTGTCCCCTGTTCTTGTGGGCAAAGCTGCCCACCGCGGCTTTGTCCAGAATTCAATGACAAGTACACAGTCCTCTGCTCTGTCCAGGAGCTCCAGGCTCTTGTCCATTCACGGCAACGTTTGGAGGAAAGTCATTCCCCAGACTTATTCTGATTAGAACAGGGTCCTCGGAACACCTTTATTCCCATGCAAACCCACTTCCTATGGCAAAACCCAGCCTTTGGTGCTGGGTCAGGACTGGTTTCAGCAAAATTATCCCAGAGATTAAGAAACACTGATTTTTCTCCCCTGAAATGACTCTCTCTATCTAGAAATCAGTTTTTCTTTAAAAGTTTTAAAAATATAAATGGGACAATTCACCTTGAATTCTCTATAGACACAGCTCTTAGCCCCAAGATTCTTCCTTGCTGAGGGAGATAGCTTTTAATGGCTCTCCATCTAGTATACTGTGATGAACCTGGCCATTTCTCTAGCTATGGAGAATGGATTTAATCTGTGGCAGGACACCCCCTAGTAAGATTTGCTACTACATACTCAGTAAAGCAGAGGCACTATTAGTAACGTATGAAGTGTGTTGTGTGGGGAGCCGGGTGTCTTGCGGAGGTGTGTGAGACCTCTTTAAGAGGAGAATGGTGAGGATACTCGCCTCTCCCTAATGAGACAGCACCGCTTGTCAGGAGTTACAGAAGAAAGGAGTTTTAGCAAATAAGCCCTTAATGTTTGGCTGGACAAACAGAAAGACTTTTTTCAAATATATTTTGTTAGAACCTCTTTCAGCCCTTTTGAGGTTTGCTAACTTAGAACTGTAAGGAAGACAGTCCCCTTTTGTACTACGTATCCTGAGCTCTCATCTTCCTACATGGGTTTTACCAGACTTGTTGCTTGAAGAGGAACACAGGCAATTTGGGGGGGTTGGGGGGTTCTTGGATTATCTTTATTTATAAGAGAAAAGGAGACAGTTTGATATGTTAAGAGTGTGGTTGTCTTCAGCCACTCTTTCTGGCCTGCAATCCAAATCTTAGAAAACAACTAAGTCCTATTTTACTAAATAAGAAAATCCAACCATGTTTGCTTGAGAAACTTCTTTGGGGACTTATACAGACTAAAATTAGCCCCAATAACACCCTTGGCATTTATGACAAATAACTAAGTTACTATAACTAGATTCATGTTGCATTGCCTTCTCTATCCCTTGGCATTGCTGTTTGGACAGGTTCCAACAATACAGTGTATCTCTGCATTCAGAGGTAAAATAAAAAAGAATCTCTCGTGTATGTATTTTTTTTTCCAAAGCCCACATTTAAAACCCCACCTTCAACTTAGAAGCAATGCTTTTAACCATTTTATGCTTAAGGTGTATATACATGAGGTAATTTAAAGAAATCATATTATGATTAAATAATGTTTGGAAAACGATGTACTTCTTAACATTTAGGAATCCATTAATATTTTATGTGACTACAAATCACAGAAATTCCTGCCAGGGCTTAAACAGAAAACCGTACCGTGATAGTCTCATGCATTCATGAATTCAAAAGCAGTCAGGATAGGTGATGCCATCAGTCTTTCTTTATCAGTCTGAGCATGTGGCTTTCATCCTCAAAGTTACAAGAAAGCTGCCACACCCCTAAAAAGGCATTTATGTTCTAAGAAAAAAGAAGGGGCCCAATGCTTTCTCTTGGTGAGACTATTTTCTGTTCGTTTCTGCCTTGGAAACTCCTGACTGCCTCTCAGTGGCCAAAATTACACCAGGTAGCCAGTGCTATTTGCAATGGAGTCTGGGAGATCAAGTATTATTAAAATTGTTAGCAGTATTTTTGTAAATACTTACCTGAAGATATGTTTTTATTAATTTTGAGAGAGAGAGAGAGAGAGAAAGAGAGAGAGAGAGAGAGAGAGAGAGAGAGAGAAAGAGAGAGGAGAAATGATTGGTTGCCTCTTATAAGCACCCACAAAACCTAGGTATGTGCCCTGACCAGGAATCGAACCCAAAACCTTTCGGTTTGTGGGACAACACTCCAAACACACACACACACACACACACACACACACACACACACACACCAAAAAACAACAAAAAACACACAAAACAAAACAAAACAAAACAACAACAACAAAAACTGAGCCACCCAGCCAGGGCTACAATTGTTAGCAGTATTTAAGGGAAGTGATTGGTACCCAAAGAGTTCATTAAAATATTAGTTATCTTGTAAAAACTATAGATGACCCAGTTTTTGAGATTATTTTATGTATTTTAAACTATATACTATTTCAATAGAGTTTATTAAAAGTTTCAAAGACTACAATCACAAATTCTAATTAACCATCTGATTTTATCTGGTCTTTCTAGTATATAGTATTTCAGGCTGGAGGTTTTTATGTATAATTGTTACAGTGGCATATTATTCAGGACAATGTTGCCTATTTTTTGGGTAAATGAGTCCAATGGTAGAAATACATTTTAGTGTATTATCTTAAACTTACATGTTTAACCAATGAATTTTCTTACATAAAAGGACTATAAGTCATACAAAGAGCTGCAGAGTTTAACCAGTCTTCAAATTATAAGTTTGATAAGTCTTATTTGAAAGTTTAAAATGTAGGACAGTTATAATATGACAGTTGTAAAAAACACAGGTGTGATACAAAGATTCTATAGTAAAACTAATTTTATAAACTAATTACATTCTAATCTTCAAGGTCTGGTGAATTATATCATTTTTACAGGAGCTTGCCAAAGTCAATAAATAACAATTAACACAACATCTTTTGATTTAAAAGGGACTTAGTGATTCAGCTATATACAAAGACTAAATGCAATGCTTATCTCAGTGTGTTTCTTATTCCCACCCTGGGAAGATTTAACAAAAAAAAAATTAAAAGATAACAGTAAAAATTATAGACCTGTCATCATCACTACTTAGTTGGAAACTTACTGAAACATATTATCAAAAAAATAAATTTGCAAGCACTAGAAAATCATGGGGTACTGGGTAAAATCTGCTTGTGAAAAACAAATCCTATCAAATCAACTTAATTTCCTTCTAGAACATTGTGACAATAACAATAGAAGCAGAGAACTTGATAGACAAAATATAGTATAGCCTGACTTTGCTCAAGATTCAGTGGTAGTTCCTCATAATATAGAGAAAAAAAATACAGCTTGGTTGTCATTTATCTTTATTCAGAACTCTTATTAATGACTGCTTAATATATCTGAAAATGACAGGCCACTGGAATACTGGACAAGTATGGAGACTGGATAGATCTAAAGTGATAAAGTTCAAGACCAAATTGTGACAGGACCTATTTGAATAACATTCTTTTTTCTTTTTTAAGAAAGTATTGGTAGAATTAAAACCAAGTAGGAATCACCATCATTTTACTGCTTTTTTCTAAATTGTCATCATACCTATAAATAGATAGATGATAGATAGATAGATAGATAGATAGATGTCATAATACCTATTGCAAGGACCATGCCCCGCCCCCCCTCCTGACTTCATTTATATCTTCTATCCATGAAAAGAGTTTGATGTGTTCCTCTCATCTCCAATGACGCGGGACATATTACACAATGAAAACAGTATGCTCAAACCAGAGAAAGAGTCCTATGTTTGTGAAACATTAGTAGTTCCTAAGCAGAAAGTCAGAAATCTGAGTATGTTTTAAAATATCACACTACTTGGCAAAAGAAAATTATTAATTTTAGAATGAATTTCGATAAATATTCATTCTAAAGTGAATTTTGAGGAATCGTTTTAGCAGATATTGGGAAATGGTGTTGAAGACTGTATTTCAGTACATTACCATCCCAGCCTAGAGATTTTAAGTTTGTAAGAGTGGGAGACAGATAAACACAGCAAAACTTGAAATAACACACACTAGACTGGTGCAATAAAGATGTTCCCTAGACCAGGACTTGAATAATTTTTATCTTATATTCTTACTCTGACTAGTTGTAGTAGCCAGGCTTACTCTTACGTGTGATATATTCAGTAAGTAAACCAAAAGTGCACTGACTATTCAGTTGTGGGAGTGGAAGACTTTCCCCTCTTTCCATAAAGAGAAAGACAGCAAGTCTATATTAGATCCTAACTAAAGTACTTGTATTTGTGTACAGTAAATCCAGAGGATATATTCATTCTTAAAGATCCACTTATTCATTCTCAACTAGGCACTGGTGTCTTCATTAGGACTTTAATTAAAGCCTTTTCCTAGGTGTCCTTACATATATCTGAGCTATGTAAAGCTACCTGGTTGCTGAAGTCCAGGTGTAGAATGAGGATCCAAAACCCTTCAGGGAATTGTGTTATAAGGAGGTTTATTTCTGTTGGGTTTTGCTAATTCATCTAATCTAAAGGATCATTTGATGCCCGGATTTCTACAATACATCCATGCATGGGCCCTCCAGACTGGGCTGGAACTTTTTTTTAAAATACTCATTTTTATTTATTAATTCATTCACATGACACACACTAACTGAGATCAAATACGTGCTGAAAAAGCCAACATACTGTCTTTGTTCAGGATCTTACAGTCTGGTGCAAGTTTCCAATGAATTGATCTCTGACTTAATTCACTGTTGAAAGTGCTCTGGCAGCAGAGCTAGAGACGTACAGAGCAGGACATTTGCATTAGCTCTGATTTTAAGAATTATTTCTTGCATTAACCTCAACTATCCCTATCTAAGCCTTGTGGCCATACATAACAAGTCTAATTCTTCTCCCACATGAAAACATTTAAATATTTTAAGAAAATTCTAATAGGTCCCCTATATCATCTCCTTCTAATGCAAGCAAACCATCCTAAAATGTACCTTACCAAAAATGGTCTTAATTCTTCAAAAATCTCAGCTCTAATCTATCCATCACCTACAATCTGAATTAATCAAGCATTCTCATAGCACTTTATAGATAAGTCACTTATCTTCTCTATCTACACTAATAAAAGAGAAACATGGTAATTAGCGTACGACCGCTACCCTTTTCATTGGCTAATCAGTGAGTATATGCAAATTAACTGTCAGCCAAGATGGCGACCAGCAGCCAGGAAGCTGGAAGCGAACATGAGGCTTGCTTGCTGCAGTGACAGCAAACTCCAATGTTCCCCGCCTGCCGCTGCCAGCCTCTGAGCTGGCAGTTTGAAACTTTGTAGCAAATATAGAAGATAAACAAAACCCTGGGATCTCAGAGCTGGAGTTATACATTGTTTTGATTATAGAACGCAAACAAACCAGCGAAAGCCTCAGAGCTAGAGCCAGAGCTAAAGCTGGCCCAGAATAAAATTTAAAAAAGAGAAAAAAAAAGGAGTGGTTGGGAGCTTCAGTCAACAACCGCCAGCCTGAAAGCAGCCCTCAGCCCCTCACCCAGACTGGCCAGGCACCTCAGTGGGGACCCCCACCCTGAAGGGTGTGTGACCAGCTGCAAACAGCCATCATCCCCTCACCCAGGCTGGCCAGGCACCCCAGTGGGGACCCCCACCCTGATCCAGGACACCCTTCAGGGAAAACCAGCCGGCCCCCAGGCCTTTATCCTATACAGTAAAAGGGTAATATGCCTCCCAGCACCGGGATCAGCGGAGCCGCGAGGCCTCCTGGCACCGGATCAGCATGACAGGGGGCAGCACCCAAACCCCCTGATCACCCTGCAACTCTGTGTGTGACAGGGTGCGGCGCTCCAACCCCCCTCCCCCCCACAGGCCCTGCTCTGTGTGTGACAGGATAGAGCCATAACCTCCCCATCGGCCCTGCCCTGAGTGTGACAGTGGTGGCGCCCCAACCCCCTGATCGGCCCTGCTCTGTGGGTGATAGAGGGCAGCGCCCCAACCCACCCCCCCCCCACGGGCTCTGTTCTGTGTGTGACAGGGTAGAGCCATAACCTCCCCATTGGCCCTGCCCTGAGTGTGACAGTGGCGGCGCCCCAACCCCCTGATCGGCCCTGCTCTGCGGGTGATAGAGGGCGGCACCCCAACCCCCTGATCCGCCCTGCTCTGTGTGTGACAGGGGGCGGTGCCCTAACTCCCCTATCGGCCCTACTCTGTGAGTGACAGGGGGGAGCTCCTCAACCCCCTGATGGGCCCTGCTCTGTGTGTGACAGGGGGGAGCTCCCAACCCCCCAGATGGGCCCTGCTCTGTGCGTGACAGGGGGTGGTGCCGCAACCTCCCCATCGACCCTGCCTTGAGTGTGACAGGGGGCGGTGCCCCAACCCCCCAATCGGCCCTACCCTGAGCGTGACTGAGGGTGGCATCACAACCTCCCAATCTGCCCTGCTCTGTGCATGACAGGGGGCGGCGCCCCAACTCCCCAATCAGCCCTGCTCTGAGCCCGACCAGGGGCTGCACCTAGGGATTGGGCCTGCCCTCTGCCACCCAGGAGCAGGCCTAAGCCAGTAGGTCGTTATCTCCCGAGGGGTCCCAGACTGCGAGAGGGCACAGGCCGGGGTGAGGGACCCCCCCCCCATCCCCCCTCCGAGTGCACAAATTTTTGTGCACCGGGCCTCTAGTAGTAGAATAATAAAGTTAATATTTTAATTCATTTGTGGTCTCCTGCACATTTTGCAAAGGATGAAAATCAATAGATTTTAACTAAACAAAGGGAAAAACTCTTTTAATGTCTGGCATACAAATATTATCAAATATCAGAGACTTTTTGAGAATATATTGAAATTAAAGTCACTAATACAGGTTATTGGAGAAACTTGACATATTTAAATCTTAGGGATTCTTTTTTTGCTAATGCCAGGTTTTTACTAGAGTTATTTTCTGACTAACTGTACATCGTAATGTAGACAAGTAGTATTTGAAAGATTTGACAATTAACATCAGATAGACATGACCATCCGTAGTATTGAAGCAGGGTTCTGGAAGCATTGGCTATATATTGGGAAGACCTGGAAGTGTTCCTGAGGGCCAGAGGCTAATTACAAATAATTTTTTAAAGTTTACAATATTATTACAATATTTTTAAAAATCAGTAATAATAGGCAATAACAGTACATAGTGGCTAAATAACAGCCTTTGAAGCACAGGTTTTTCAAATTATATGCTTAATAGAAGCCCTGTAATCAAACACTTTTATTGTCCTGGCCATAAGAGAGAAGATGTCCTGTTCAAGTTCACCCAATCAGTCACAGAGACAGTTGTGAAACTGACCAAGGACAGCCTTAACGTTTCCCTCAGCTTGACTAAACTTTAGACAGATTTCTTACTGACTCTAGGACCCTGAGCTCCCTTTTTAGAGCATTTACTTTGGAAAACTTGAAATTGTAAATTCTTCCTCTGACCTTTTGACAAGTAAAACTTCTCTCAGCTTCTTTCCAATGTTACAATGCAGGAATGTACGTTTCTCAAGGAACCAGGAGCTCTGCCTTTGAAATGTAACCATTAAGGAAGATAGAGGATAGGAGGGAAATTCAATAATCACCAATTAGTAAACACAGGTAGCCTAATCACATGACCTTCCTCCCCACTAGTGTCTTCCAGAAGTTTTCAACTAGCTCCTGCCAGCGCCTAAAACTCTTCCACCTTTGTTTCAGTGGAGTTTAGACAAATCTCCTCCCACTACTGCAACAGTCTTGAATCAAATTTTTCTTGATTATTTACCAATACAATATTTCTGTGACAGAACCTATATCTTCAGAATTTTTATCAGTTTCTATGATGCCTTACTCTTTCCAATTGGTAACTGGAGTTATCACATAAACAACAGGTGAAAGAAAGAAAGCCACCACTTTCATGGCCATGTAATAATACAAATCATACTCCATGGAAACTCCTTTTTAAATTGTAGAGAATTGATGTAAAACTTTAGCGTACCTAGGAATTTCTCAGGGTGTTTTTTAATGAAGATTTCCAAGTTCTATTAATAGAAATTATGATTCAATAATGCTGAGGTAGGGCAATTAATATATGTATTTTAATATGCATAAAATGACCCCTATCTTACAGATTCTGCTTAGCTTGTCAGCTTGATAAAGAAAAGGGTTATTTTTATCTTGTTCACCATCCTATCCTCAGCATGAGTTAGCATTTCATAAACACTTGTTGAAAGGACAATGTTTTTGCTTTAATGTCTTTCAATAAATATGATTTTCTTTCATGGAAATCTGGTGCTTAGGACCAGCATTTTATATATAATCTGCTTCACAAATTTGTAAATGCTTTAAGAAATTAGTTTTTATTTGGGGGGGAAATAATAAGTGCTCTCATAATATAAGTATCTTATGTTTCAATTACAATTTGCAAATGAGTTTCTCTCACTTTTTTTATTGGATCCTCACAGTAATCCTTTAAAGGAAACATGATCCCCCCACTTTGCAGACGAGAACATTGTGTTTCAGAGAGAATTAGGTATTTTGAATTATAATACAAATAATAAATGACAGAGAAAAATAGAACACATTTATTTTGGCATAAAGTCACAAAGAAAGTTTGGCAAAGTTTGGCCCCAGCAGACACATATACACACACACACACACACACACACACACACACACACACACACACGGGACGCCTGCTCCGAGTCTCTGCTGCCAGACTGTGGCTGTCAGTAGGACATCCACTGAGGGCTTCCGGACTGTGAGAGGGGCAGGCTGGGCTGAGGGAACCCCACCCCCCAATGCACAAATTTTGTGCACTGGGCCTCTAGTATAATATAGAATGAGATCTTATTTTATTAGTAATCTGCCTCCTTTTCATGTTCATTCTGCCAAAAAATATGCTACAGTCTGATTCCAAAAATATATTTTCATATCTTCCTTATCTTGACATTTCTATTTAAGCTCATTGAAAAAGCAGTGTGGCGCACTGACTACAATTACTTACTGCCATTTTCTTGTTAACACTCCATAATTTGGATTCTAGCCCTGCCATATTGCCGAATTAACTCACAAATTCAAACTAATCTTTATGTTATAGTATTCTATAGATGCTTTGCAGTATCTATATTGAAGCTTATAGTCCTTGTTTTATTCTATTTATTTGCTTCTCTTAGAACTATGAGAACTGTTTTTTGTTTTTATGTGTTTTTTTTATTAAGACCTAATAGCTTTTAGAGGACCTTAACAAATACTTTTTCCAAGAAGACATACAAATGGACAACAGGTATATGAGAAGATGCTCAACTTCATTAGCTATAAGGAAAATGCAAATCAAAATTACAATGAGATACCACCTTACACCTGTTAGAATGGCTATTCTTAATAAGACAAGAAATAAGTATTATGATGTGAAGAAAAAGAAACCCTCATACTCGGCTGGTGAGAATGTAAACAGGTACACACTATGGAAAACAGCATGGAGGTTCCTCAAAAAATTAAGAATAGAGTTACCATATGACCCAACAACCCCGTTCTGGATTCTGGGTATTTACTTAAAAATTTTGAAATCATCTATAATAATCTATAATAAAAGCATAATATGCTAATTAACCGGACATCCTTGCAGACGACCTTCTGGACAAAGCTGGGGCTGCTAGGGAAGCCTGGGTCCCGGGTGCCAGAAGGAAGCTGGTGCCCGCAGCTGGGGGAAGGAATCCTACTTTTGCACAAATTTCGTGCATCAGGCCTCTATTTTATTCATAAAAATGTATCCACCCCTATGTTCATTGCAGCAGAATTCACAGTAGCCAAGATATGGAAACAACCTAAGTGTCCTTGGATGGAGGATTGCATAAAGAAAATGTAATGCATATATACAGAGAAACACTACTTAGTCATAAGAAATACTGCAGCTTATGACAACATAGATGGATCTTGAGAGTATCATGCTAAGCAAAATAAGTCAGAGGGAAAAGACAAGAACCACATGATTTCACTCATATATGAGATATAAAACAGAAAGCAACAAAAGAACAAGTAAAACAAAGAAACAGATTCAGACAGAGATAACAGTATGGTGGTTACCAGTTAAGGTCTTCTAAAAGCAATTAAGGGGGAGGATAAACAGGGTAAAGGGGATCAAATATATAATGATGGAGGGAGACTAAACTTTGCGTAGTGAATATACAATGCAATATACAGATGATGAATTACAGCATTGTACTCTTAAAACTCATATAATGTTATTAACCAATGTCACCACAATAAATTTAATTTAAAAAAGGAAAAAAATACCTAATTGTTTTTTGTGTGTTTTTTTTTAATATATTTTATTGAGATTTTTACAGAGAGGAAGGGAGAGGAATAGAGAGTTAGAAACATTGATGAGAGAGAAACATCGATCAGCTGTCTCCTACACACCCCTTACTGGGGATGTGCCCGCAACCAAGGTACATGCCCTTGACCGAATTGAACCTGGGCCCCTTCAGTCTGCAGGCCGACACTCTATCTATTCACTGAGCTGAACCGGTCAGGGCTGTTTTTATTTTGAAAATCATATTGAAGAATGATCCATATATTGCTAAGCATTTGAATTATTTACATGGATTACTCAGCAATCAAAGTATCTATGCTTAAAATAGAAGCAATAACATATAGTCCTTATGTGAAGAACAGAATAGTAATTAGTGATTTCCTTGTGAATTCTTTGCATTGGAAGGATTAACATCTAATTGGCATAGTTTTGTGATAGATCAGCATTTCAGAAAATTTTTGGCAATTTGCTCAAATTTACTTCTTTATTATATTCATACTGTAATCCTCACTCTGAAAAAACTTTAAAAAAATTTTCAATTACAGTTTACATTAAATTTTATTAGCTTTAGGTGTATAGCATCATGGTTAGACAATCATATACCTTACACAGTGGTCCCACTGAATATTTCAAGTATACACCTGGCTTCATACCATACATAATTATTACAATACTAGAGGCCCAGAGCGCACGAAATCATGCATGGTTAGGGTCCCTAGGTCTAGCCTGGCCTCCATCGCATGGCCTCTGCTGCCCTGCAACACTACGTGAAGCTCCCTGGCCCGGGATGCTCCGTGATGCTCGCGGCACCTCGACTGCACTGCGAGGCTCCCCCAGCCTTGCCACTGCTCCACAGGGCTCCTCCTGCCCACCATGCTCCGCGAAATTGCCCTCACCCTGCCACTGCTCCAGGACTTAGGACTGACTTCCGCCATGGGCAGCTGGGACCCAGGACAGCAGTTCAGCCAGCTCACCAGTCCCACCCACTAGACTAGAACCTGCTGTGAGCGCAGCCTGGCATTCAGTCATCCATTTGGTCATTTTGGATGTTACAGACCTTGGCTCTTTATATATATACACATATATGTATGTGTGTGTGTGTGTGTGTGTGTGTGTGTGTTTGTGTGTATAGTTGACCATATTCCCTGTACTGTAATTTTTATATCCCTGGGACTATTCTGTAACTACCAATTTGTGCTTCTTAATCCCTTCAATTTTTCACATAGCCCCCCCCAACTTCCCCCTTCTAGCAAACATCAGTTTTTTCTTTGTTATCTATGAGTCTGTTTCTCTTTTGTTTGTTTATTTTGTTCTTTAGATTTCACACGTAAGTCAATCACATGATATTTGTCTTTCTCTAACTCATTTCACTTAGCATAATACCCTCTAGGTCTATCCATACAGTCAAAAAAAGGTAACTTTTCAGTTTTTATGGCTGAGGAGTAGTCCATTGTATATATGTACCACAACTTTTTTTATTTACTTGTCTATTGATGTACAATTTGGTTGCTTCCATATCTTGGCTATTGCAAAGAATGCTACACTGAACATGGGTGCATATATTCTTTTGAATTACTGTCTTGGCTTTCTTCGGGTATATACTCAGAAGTGGGATCACTGTATCATAAGGCAGACTCATTTTTAATTTTTTGAGGTAACTCCATACTGCTTTCCCCAGAGGCTGCCCCAATCTGCATTCCCACCAACAGTCAGAAGGGTTCCCTTTTCTCCATGTCCTCGCTAACACTTGTTGTTTGTTTATTTTTTGATGATAGCCATTCTGACCTGTGAGAGGTGATATCTTAGTGTGGTGAAAAGTCTACTTTTTATTGGCTGTGGAGGAGGGTACAGGCTTTGTTTAAAATATTTTACAGAACAAATTTTCATTTTTTAATCAGATATTTTCCCAGTATTTCAATGCATTGGGAATGGTCTGTCAATAAATACTTGCTGAATGTGAGAAAATATAATTTTAATAAAATATATGATAAAAGAGATTAATACCCACTACCCACAAATCACCCAGTCTTTCAAGAATGGTCACTCATCTTCTTTCTTATGTTCCTGGCATTTGCATATAAAATTACCATGCTTTGTAATCTGTCTTGGATATAGAGCAAATTTCAATATGAAATATATATGACTCAGTATGATCCTAGGAAATTAATTTTGTGCCTCAGAGGCTCTCCCATCAGTGTTAAATTTACTACAGAATTTTGAACTTTTCAGGGTGTCTGGCCCAAAGCACATGGCACTGTGCCTTTTGAAGGTGAAATGGGAGAGTTGAAGGGTAATCTTTAGGTCAGGTACAATCGAACACCAACAATTTTTGCCAAAAGTCACCACTTTAATTTTTTTAATAAAATCAGTTATGCTCATCTGAATGTGATATTTTTAAGTTAATTATGTCAAGGAAATAATTAAAAGAAAACAGAAATCATAAGTTACAACATGTTCTATTTTCCAAAATAATATGAAGATATTCCCTTCTTTGCTTCCACTCATTTAAGTTACTCCCTTCCCAGTAACTGTATGTCATAACTTGCCAATTCATTAAGCTTCCCTAAATTTATGACCATCTGTTGTTCTGGTTTTGCTTGAGCAAAAGAATGCAAAAATGCATTAAACTACACGGTGTTTCATTTTGCACCTTACTCAAGACTGGCAGTTTCACAATAAAGATGAAATTGTTATTTCAATAGATGGGATGATGGTCACTAGAGCATCACTCCATCTTCTGTTGATTCTAGATGTGAAATTAACCTTACCAGGAGCCATCTGATTTGGCCAACCTTGGAGTGTCTGACAAAGTTGAGTCTGGCACTTTTTTCTTCCATTAAAGTAGAAAGGACAGAAAACAAATAAAAGAAGACAACGGAAAGAGGAAATGAAGGAAACTGAATCTTTCATCACAGCCTGTATAGGAATGCCTGAATTCTAAAATTAAGTCTGGCCCAAAATAAAACACAAAGATATTGAGAGAAGCAACACAGTTAACCTTAATAGTAGTCTCTACCTAAAGGTTTTCAGGCAAAATTCTTAAGTCCTTTGAACTCCCAAGACACATAAGACTAGGACTATGAAACCACAACATTTTTGAGTGAGTCATGCCCTGAAGTTTATTAGCAACAAAAGTAATGACTAACCCACCAGAGACCCTTGCTTAGAGAAGGAAATGCCAAACCATCAGGTATGGAGTTCCTAAAATTAAAAAGTCCAATCTATTTGTAACCTAAATAGAAAGATTCATAAAGAGAAAATATACAGATTTAACCTATTTCTTAAGGCTCCCACAGGTTTTTTGTTTGTTTAAGAAAACAGAAATACATGTTATTTTATTTCATTATATTTATCCTTTCTTTATAGATTCATTAATTTTCATTTCTTCAATATGTTCCAATCAGCCACAGTTCTAAAACATTGGCCAGTAGGAACCTCTTTAGAAGACTCCTGTGTCCTCTTGAAATCATTCTACTAATCAATGAAAGCTTACTTTCTTTTGGGCAAACTAAGATATCCCAGACCTATCTTGTATTTTCCTTGACCCAGCCATAAAGTTTCCATTGCTCAAAAGCATCTGTGTCCTTTTATTTGAGAACTATATCTATAATAATAAAAGCATAATATGCTAATTAGACAAAATGACCTTCCGGACTAAGCTGGGGCTGCGAGGGAAGCCCCAGTCCAGGGTTCCAGAGGGAAGCCGGTGCAGGCAGCCTGGGGAAGGAAGGCCTACTCTTGCAAGAATTTCGTGCATCAGATCTCTAGTTGGAAATAATAATCCATGAGCTTTGGTTGCATATTAGGTTTATGCTACTGGGGTAATAGTACTTCTAGAGCATTCCAATGTACAGAGGTACCAAATGAACACTTGTTTTTCTTTAAATGTGTGCTTTATATTGATATTTCCATTTAGTTCTAATATTATGGTGCTTCTATTTAATTTTCTTTAAGTGATCCAATAATTATCCTGGTTATTTTTAATTATAGTGAATATATTTCTGAGCAAATAAATATACTTAAGTATTCTTTGTATATAAATTAAAAATAACAAAGTAAAGGTTAATATTAACACTTGGAGTGGGGGAAACGAGTTAAGTCGGCTCGCGTGAATTGCGTGTACTCCGCGGGAGCCGTCTTAACTAGGTTCATATAGATTTGCGGTGGAGTGCGGGAAACGTGTAAACTCGGGCCGATTGTAACTGCGTATTACCAAATATTTGTTTGTTTGCCGTTCACAAAGATACCTACCTGCGTATGCGAACCGTTTCATACCCATTGGGGTAATAGGTATCATAAAAATCCCCGATTTTGCGCGGGAAACCTAAATAATTGCCCGCGCCATCTTATATTTTGGCGGGAAATTCACCCCACACCGGAGTGTTAAAAATGAAACTACTGATTTAAGTTCAAGGTTTCCTATATAGATCTTTCTACTTCCACAATAAATTTTAATAGGCATATGTATACAATTTACTTGGTTTTAGAGCCATTCATAACTCACCCTGCTTGGCTACAGAAATACCTACTTGATATATGATTTGCTGCAGTTTATTTCATATTCAAAATGCTATCATTCCACCAGATGACAGTTCTATATTCTTCAACAGTGTCTTTTGTGGGTGTTGATATTTAGATAGTGGTAGAGAGCAGTGGAAATCAGCACTATCAGTCCACTTTATGAGATATGGGGGAAATTTTCAGCAATTTAATTTCCAAATCCCTGTATACTTTTTCATTTTCCACCATCTGGTTATCTTCCATGGTTAAATGCATGGTTATATGTGTAAATTCATATGCATGGCTACAGGCTGGGCAAAGCAATTCTGTCTTCTATGCTCAGTTTAAAAAAATATTAAAATCGACATGGTTTCATATTCAATTAAATTTTAACTTTACAAAATCCTGTTCTTATATATTATTTATCTTCCTCACTTGAATAAGCTTAGAGTCACTTTCCTTTTATAAAAATAATGTCCCCTTTCAACCTTAGTATATTTTGCTATGCTCTATCATATCAAGTCTTGCATACATTCCATTCCCAGTTAGTATTATCACTTAGAACCATATGATTCTTTATTTTGTCCGAGGGGCATTTTAAGGAAAATATCTGGTATTCTTGAATGCTATATTATTGCTAAGTTAGAACACATACAAAAATGTTGTGAAAAAAGTTATCTAAGATTCTCTCACATCTCAAAATTCTGGATTTTGCTCTTTAAATCTTTAAAAAAACTCCACACTTTTAGAAAAAAGATTGACAAACATTAAAATTACTAAATCTTTTTTCCAACATCTAGCCTTAGGTACTAAGACTCTTGTTTCTTATACATGTTCTATCATAAATACAAAAGTTATTTCCTTTATGAACTTGACATTATCTATAAAGAAATAATTATTGATTTACAAGTATGTAATTCTCAGTATTAGTAGTTACATATACATATTTTCACAGTTGTTCTGCTGTTGTAGCTGGGAATACACATTGCAGTAAATTATTCAGGGAAAGTTTTTTCTTACCTCTTTACAATAAAATCAGTGCTTCCAATCAAGCATTTTATGCTTTATTTGTTTGCAAGTCCCATCCCAAATAATCATTTTTGAGATGCTAAGACATCTGAATACATTTCAAGATTCAATAAGCTTATATAGTGTGGTTTTATGAATCATAGTACCAAGAGCTCCTTTCAAGGGAACAGATATTTTATCTCGAAAATAGTAATTCTCTATCATGTAAAAACAGAATTGCTTATAGGTACACATATAGAAATTTTAGTGTCTACTCAATATCTCTTGCTAAACTAGGGTTCCTAATTTAAAGTATGTCTCTGCCTTCTTGTCTTTACAGTCTAGGTTTACTCTGAATATATAATTATTTCATTTTTATCAATTTTTCTATTACTCAAATATGTTATTCACAGCTAAATATTCTCCTGGTGTTCTATGTCCTTTATTTTTAGAGACAGTCTATCATAAAGCTCAAGGCCTTTGGCGATGATATCACAATGGTTTTGTCTTATTCTAGGGCAATCTAAGGGGTTCCTGAAACTTTTAGAAGCAGGAATTCTAGAAGCTTGCAGAACCCTGATACAAATATGGAGTTAGGTAAGTCCAGGAGCAGAGAAAGAGGAGGAACTCATCCATTTAGAAGATTATTGTCTCCTGATAGGAGGAGAGGCCAACACATCACTTTAGAAGCTCATTCTCAGATATAGCAGTAATGAAGGATCAGGAAGGCTTCTTACACAAATATAAAATGCCAGTCCTCTCATTTTATTTCAACATCTGTTATATAGTTTGCAATGTCTTTGAGTGGTAATTATTTCCCTACATATGCCATTAAGCCAACTGGTTAGAATAGGTTTCTCTCAGGTCTCGGGATTTCTTAAATGTCTTAGCATATCATGTTCCTTGGAACTAGCAAGAAGAAATGATAATTTGGAACCACCTTGGTTAAAAACTTTTACAGACTGAGAGCCATAACTATCTGCTATTTTCTGAATAGGAGTAGAATGCCCCTTTTGCTTTTGGAACAGAGAAATACTTACGTTAGATTGATCAGAACTTGAGACAAAAACAAGGCACCTTCTATTTGCAGGGCATCTTATAGGAAAGAGGAATGGCAGAGAAGCTAAGCAAAGTTTCAGTGATGATTCCTAACTCAAACAACTACTTTTGAACTTAACTCTTTTGGGGCCATGGCCTATAAATGTCAGTCCCAGACAGTGGAGGAGAGGCAAAAAGGAGGAACCTAAAGTTAAATATCAATAATTTACCCACATCTGGTCTTCATCTTGCTGATTCATCCCATGAGTCACATGACAAGTTAATACTTAATTGTTATTGTTGTAGAAAATAAAACCACAGATTCAGAATTTAACACGAGAGTTTGTCATTACTTACTTTTTAAAATTTAATACAGAAAAAGCTGAATATATTATCTACTGCTGCATGACAATATAACTACAAACTTAGCAATTTTAAACAACACACATTTATGATCTCCCAGTTTCATTGGGCACAGGTTAACTGAGTCCACTGCTCTTGGGTCCCACAAGGTGACAATAAATATATCAGTCAGGGCTTCTGGTACCAAGTCTTTTGCTAGTTACTAGAGATAGAAATATAAAATTTGAGGATATAATATAAAATATAATGGGAAAGTTCATTCATGGATCGATTATTTCAATATAATACATTATTCAGGATATAGAAGAGCTAGGATCTAGCTAGTGATTGAATGTATGGTGCAAATTAAGGGGGCCAGTGAGGAAGGACACCTGGGTTTTGACTTAAGCAATTGTGCAGCTTGTGTGCCATTCACTGATGTTGAATATACAGGCACAACAACTGTCAATAATTTGTCCACAAATATGCTTTTCTAAAGTAAGACACTAGCATTTTATTAATATCCATATAGTCTGTTTTCTATTATGCATTTACATATAAATACATTTTATAGGCATTGCAAATATCTCTATTACCGAAAGATCTCATTTCCTCTTGCTTATCCTTAATTAGTAATGTCATTCCCGTGATATGGCTGATTGAGGCAAGAGTAGCAACTCCAGAGGAACAACTCCATAAACTAATCTGAATTACTCAGATTCCCTTTTGAGAATTTGAACTAAGATATGTGGAAATCTAATAAGTTGCTAGCTGAAGTAATGGCAGATCATTAGTGTAAAGGTCCATGAACTCCTACAGCTGACTTCCCTAGAGCTTCATGTTTTCCAGCTTTACTAAAATTTAGTTCTTCTGTTTTCCTTCTAATTTTTAAAATATGCATTTTTACAATAACTTTCTTCATCTTGAGCTGAGTGAAGTAGGTTTTTATTACCTCCTAACCATATTTCCTGCTTCAAATATTTTGAAGACTATTGATGTCTATTGAAAATCAAGGAACACATCTTAGATTCCATTCCAGTATTATGGGGGGAGTTGTTTCTACCTGAATTTTAAAATAGAAAAGCTACCTAAATTAAGGAGCCATATTTGCTATACCTGATCTCTTCTCATATGGATCTTTTGTTTATTACTTTCTGTATATCCACGTATTTCCATTAACTATGTAAATCAGTATGTCTTAGTTGTATATCATATTGCAGAATCCTAAAGAATCGTAAGGTTTTTCTGTAGGCTCAGATCACCTAGAATAGGGCTTCAATTAATACTTATTGCGTTTTAATTATTATGATTACTTTCATAGAGAAAAAAAGTGTTCCATTAAATGTGGAAGAAACCAAGTCTCTCAGAACATAAAGCAAGCATCATCATTCTAAGCAGTTATCACTCAAGGAAGTATGTGCTTGAATTATAAATATGGTATTTCAAATTATTATGAGGGGCACTGAAGAGGCCAAGAATATTCATTTTTTATCTTACCCTTTCCTCAGGGGTTATACAAAATTAAGGCGGTTTTCTCTACCAAGTATGATGTATCTGTCACTTGAACTATAATGAAATTTTAAGAAATGCCCCAGAAAAGCCAGTTAATTACTTTATGTACCAAGTCTATACATTTTCATGTCTAATTAAGATAATAGAATCTGGAAATTGGTCATTTATAAAGTCATACATGTATTGATCCAAAATTTATTTTTTCCTATAAAATATAATTATTATTTCATTTAGGAAGCTACTAGGCACTGTGTAGAAACAGGTTTACTATGAAAGACAAGGCACAAAATCTGATTTAAAGGAGCTCACGATTCACTGTAAATTTATACATACATTTATAATAAATTTAAAATACAAATATAAAACAATCTATCGGTGAGTATTTTACTTACTTGTGCCAAGTCGCTAAGCCTATTTCATCTGGCATTTTTATGATGGACTATGGTGTGTCAGAACAAACAAATATGCCCACTCTCCCTTACAAATTCATTTTCTTGAGGCTTTTTTTTGCATTTATGTTAATAACTAAGAAGACAATTGACTTAAATATAACATTTAAAAGTATATGTTGTAGAAAGTTGAAGTTCATTGATAACTAATTTCATAATTAAGAATGTGATTATTTCTCAGAGGTGAAAATAACACTTTCACTAAGGAAAAATGTGCAAAGAGAAGATGTGTGGGAAAGAGCTTTGGGAGTGTGTGAGACTGGATAAGGCATTTTCCAGTGTGCTCCCCCATCAGGTAATTTTGTTCAACTAAAGAGCAAGAGAGAGAACTTGGATTATCAGATTAAGGAACTGATTCATCATATTAACAGCAAAGAGTTGCCCTTGAAAATCAGCTTGGGCGTGCAAGTTTACCAGAAATCAAAACCTCTCATAAGCCTGATTTCAAATGGCATAACTCATATCAGAATTTCTCTAAAGAGTCATAATTTTCTCCCAGTTTTGCATTGCTTGAGGTCACTTTAAAAAATAGTTTGTTTTCTGATTATATTCAAATATTAAAAGATAGATAATGAACACATTAAAATTACTTCCCTTCCCCGCCCCCCTCCATTATTCATAGTTTCAAGTGCCTTGGGATGCTCTTGTAATCTTTGCACTGTAGGTCAACTCCCTGGCCGTTTACTTCTGAGCCAGATCTATTTGCCTCTTTCCCACTTATGAACAACTTCTAAAGGAAATACTGACAATATAATTTACAATCTCAGCTCCATCTAATTCCTTCCACCTGAAGTGTTTTCTTTATCTGAAACATTTCTTTTTTAATTAGTTGAATCATTAAACTACACCTGCTCTTCTGATCCCCTTCATCCAGCTTCAAAAGAAACCTACTTCATTCATATTTTTCAATTTTACACTGAAAAAACAAGAGTTCCCAATTTTAAGTACATATCTACATTCATACATAAATAGTCTGCCTCCAGAAAGATTCTTTTTTATAATGTTAGAATTGACTTTTTCCTGCCTACTTTTTTCAGTCAATGAAGTTATTTTTACAGGGCAACTAGAAACACATTTGTTCAGAATATCTCCTAGATTTAAAAATCACAAATTTGAAAACTCAAGCATAATGAAACTTCCCCCAGAAATCTTCCTTATATAACATCATATTTAAAAGTTTTTACTTCATTTTTTAATGAATAAAATTATTTTTATAGGACAACTAAAAACACATTATTCAGGACATTTCCTAGGGTTAAAAACCACAAATTTGAAAACTCCAGCCAAATGTCACCTGTCCAAAATGTTTGACACATTTTTAATTGCTGAAGCACTACACTGGCCAAAAGAGTGAATTATTCCCAGAGCAGCAAAGAAAATACCAGAAATTGATATAACTTCACAACAGAAGAGCTAACATATATAAAACTGTGTGACTATAAATATATATTGATTCGAAGGATCACTGCTCTTTTTTTCAAATCTTGCTTGCATGAGCTAGCATGCTTGGATTAGCAACCTCTCTTTCTTCCTAGGAAATAGAAAATTAATATAAATGATGTGGTTGCCAATGTATCCCCAAGTAATCTTCACTGTTTATAATAATTGATATGAGCTTCCTGTGATTCTTTTCCAAATCTTAAATTCATAAAGAAACATACTGCTATTAATTACTGAAACCACATGCAGAATATAGATATATACTGTTTGCCAGTTTCATTTATAGTTTGGTGGCTTGAAATTGCCACTATTAAACCTAAGACTAGGTTTAAAACCAAGATAGAGAAAAACAAGGACCCTAATTGTTAGTCTGTCTAATGTTCCTAGTAGCTTGTGTGGTCTCTTTCTATGGTTGATGCTTCTACTTTAATTAGTTGAATTATCTAAACCACAACTGCTATCCTTATCAACCTTATAAATGTATTTGCTTTCTGTTTAGTTAGTTTGTTAATATACTACACATTCTGATTCCTGCTGTTTGTTTCTTTATATTAACCCAATGCCAGTCTTTCTCTTCCTCTAACATGCATGTTCTCTTCCTCTTTCAGATCACAATTATGAATATGGCAATTCCTCTTAAGTACAGAGACTGTTGGTATAGCTTTTCAGGCACTGTACTAGGAATCATGAATCGATTTGGTAAATATTTATTTAAGTTGTTTTGTCCATTGGTTATTTTCTAACTTTTAAAATGGGAGAGATAAGCAATCTCGGGTTGAAAAACTGGTGAAGGTTTAGGGCAAATTCCATCCACAGACACTTGATATGTTTGTGTTCCTTGTTTATTTGTTCTCAATGCGAATTCACTGCTTAAAAAGGGAAATATTTTTCTTTAGGTTATCACAGGACCCAACATACTCTGTTCTCTTACCTCAAGTTTAGTTCACACATTTACAGCCTGCTGGCACTGGTAGGCATCTAAGTTTGCATTCTGACTTAGAAGAAGCCTAAAGTTTCTTAGAGCCATAGGAAAGTAATAAGCTGAAGGATTGTTTTTACAGTACATTCAATTCTATTACTAATTTGTTATTAAACATTAAACCATGAAACCAAGGTATTAGGACATTAAATGTGGACAAACATTATAAGTTCCATTAGCCTACAGGAGAAGCAATGCATGCTCTCATTTAATTTGTGGAAAGTTGGATAGCAGAAACTCTGCAAATGAAATTTAGTGCTATGCCTCATTGAATGAGTTCAGAGCTCTCCAAGGGGAGATCTGAGTTCCAGTACATAGCAAATAACAGGCAGTGTCTCTAATTTAGCTGTAATTTTGAAATGATTAGTTGGCAAATGATACTGAGAAGAAGGATGTAAATACTCTAACCCTGCAGGAAGCTAAGAAGGATCCATGTCAATGAAGTATTCAAGGCTTTAAACTGAAATAAAAAGATGCTAGATTTTTATATTTTTATTGTTGTTATTGTCCATTGATCGAATAATTTCCAATTTTCACACACATTCCCATATCCCACCAAAGAAGCTTCATCTAAATTTTGGTGAGATTCTTAACCAGACCTTTCCTCTCAACAGTTTCAATGATCATTTTTTACAACCACTTTAATCATTGTTGGATAGATTCTACTCTATCATCACTTTGGCACCTGTGCTGACTTCTGTGAATCATAAATCCTGGGACACAAGGAAGTACCTGCTACTTTCACTATCTTAAAATCTATCTTAAAGATGTACGCCGGTGAAAGGAAGGTTATGATGTAGAGTTTGCCAATGGAGCAAAGTGAAGGCAGCTCGTAGCTCTGCAGGTGATAATTGTAGTACACTTCACACATCCTTCGGCATAATTATTCTCTGTTTAATGCAACCATTTTCTACAGCAGATGTTCAAACACCTTTATTTTGTATAGACTTTTTGTTAAAACCATCTAAAATTTTAAAAAATATTTTGTTAGTCTAAAATGTAAGACATGGCAACTATCTCAACCCCATAGCAGTCAAGATTTTCTCATTTCTCCTCTTCTTTTATGAATTTGTCAAGAAATCACCTTGTTTTCATCCACCAGTCAAATCTGGTGTATTGGATGGAACACTAACCATGGAAACAGAAGATTTGATTTTGAATCTTCATATATATATATTATGTATAATATATATTATTGATTTCAGAGAGAGGAAGGGAGAGGGAGAAAGAGATAGAAACATCAATGATGAAAGAGAGACACTGACTAGCTCCCTCCTGCATGCCCCCCACTAAGGATCAAGCCTGCAACCCGGGCGTGTGCCCTGACCAGGAATCAAACCATGACCTCCTGGTTCATAGGTCTATGCTCAACCTCTGAGCCATGCTGGCTGGACCCGATTTTGAATCTTGACTCTGATACTTGATAACATCCCATTGTCTTAGAAAAGTCCTTTCACCTGAATGATTGCCCATTTTCACATCAGGTCAATGGGGATAAAAGGAATTGCCCCATCAAGCTGTTAGGATCACTAAATAAAATAACAAGTGTGAAGTAATTTATAAATGGTTGCTATGATAGATATTGATACTAATAATTTCTGCTAGAATTAAATTAAGATTTAGCAAATGTTTAAATGGCAATTGATTCCATCTTAATTGGACTCATTCGTATGTGCTCAAATGTCCTAATTAATTACATAAAGCAGTAAATAAAGTTATTGTGGTAGATTCAAATAACTACAAGATAAGCTGTCTAGACAGGCTTGTGATGAGACTATTTAAAGCTCATCTAGTGATTTCATTGTGTCTAGCTTCCAAAGAAATGGCTAATGGTCCTCAAGTACACTATTTAAACAAATTGAAGTTTGACAATATTGTGGTAAGTCTTTTCTGTATATAATTTTACAGTAAGCTTTTTAAAAAGATTTATAAATAACATGTCAATAAATTCAAATGATGTTACTCATTCAGCCCTCCTAGAAAATCCCTAACAGCATCATGTTTTTAGTTAAAATATAGTTTGTATCTTGTGTAAGATTCCATTTAGAATTCTTTGTGTGTGTGTGTTTTTTTTTTTGTTAATTCTCATCAGAGGATATTTTTCCATTGATCTCTAGAAAGAGTGGGAGGGAAAGAGAGAGTCAGGGGAGAGAGGGGGGGAGATACAAAGAGAAACATGGATGTGAGAGAAACAAATCAATTGGTTGCTTCCCACACATGCCCTGATGGGGACTGGGATCGAACCTGCAACCCAGGTACATGCCTTTGACCAGGAATCAAAACAACAATCCTTCAGTCCTTGGGCCAGTGCTCTAATCACTGAGCAACACTGGCCAGGGCTCATTTAGAATTCTTTTCTACACTAAGTGATGCAGAAGCCATGTGAATGCAAACACACACACACACACACACACACACACACACACAAATGGTGCACCTTACTCTAGTCATTCTGAAAAGTATAAATTACAACCATCTAATAAATATTTATTTATATAAAATTTAGATAAATTATAACAACCTACAATAGTTTAAAATTTAAATATTTCTCTGATTCCAAGAGTAGGCAACAGTTACCCTTTTGACGCATAACAAGACACTTAATAATTAGTATTGGCCAACACTTTACCTTTTTTTTCTAATCATCAAATTATCCCTTTAAGATAAGTGTTATCTCTGTCTTTTTAAAAAATAAATTAAAGTCTAGAGTATTTAAGTAACTTAGTGAGAATCACAATGCTATTAAGTGCCAAATTCAAGAAGTGTTATCTTACACATGATTTAATGAGGTTTCCAAGACACATTTTATGGGGCAAATTTTTCCTAACCACATCACCCTTACAGACCAGGTTGCAAGCCCTTATTATTTATCCTCTTATAACTCTGTACTTCTTCAATGCCTCATCAGAGTAGTAATTAATTGCTTGTCATTGTCTCCCTTTCTCGCTGTACTATACATTTCATGAGAGCAGAACTGCGTACATCTTGCTGCTGCTGTATTTCAGCTTGTAGAAAAGTGCTTGGCATACTGTAAGTCCTCAATATATTTGCTAAATAAAAAAATTGAATAATTATGCAGCAAGTTTCTAATAAGTGGGCAGATATCCTACGATGTATCACACTTTTCACAGTTCAAATAATGCTAGGTTACAATTGTACAAACTGGACCTTGCAAAAAAGCATGTGTGTGATCACAATAAACCCTCAGTTTATGATTGCACTGTTTGGTTGTCACTAATATTTCATCTGAACTTCTTGGGAAATGATGACAGTTGTTATTTACTGCTTAGTATTTGTAGAACTGAGATGAATGCCTTTAATCAGCACATTATCATAGGAAATAGTTCTGTTATGTAATTCAAGCATGAGTAGCCAAATGTTATGTGCCATTATGATAATGTAATAATTACATTACCTAAATATATGTTATGCCTCTGGTGTGTCTGAAACTTTGCTCAACATATCTCACTTAATCCAGCAAATGCCAGACTTTTATGATATGTTCTATTATTTCCTCCATTTTTCAGATAAAGACACTAAAGCTATCAGAGGATATGAAAGTGATGGTGACTGGCAGGCTGATCTTTCAATGCAGGCAGCCTGCCTCTAGGGAAGGCTCCTAGCTAACACTGTACCATTATCAACTAGCATAAAATTCCATAGTGCGTTAGATTCTGCAAATTATTTCTCAAGGGTAATGTTAAAAGAAATAGAATGCTTCAAAAGAGAAAAATAATAATAATAAAATAAAGTAAGAAGAGTAAAATTTTCCCCTTAGCGTACAGAAAGAGACGGGGCTTATGCTGTCTTTCTCTACAAGGTAATGTGAATTATTTCAATGAATAACTTATACATTTTATGTCTGACCTCTAAAAGATTAGACAGTATTGCTGGTATCTTAGTGATATATAATAAGGAATTACACTGAGAAATAGTGCTACAAAAAAGCTCCTTATGTTTTAAAATGTATCTTCTTTTTGAACTTCCCCTTGAGTGGTCGATTTCTTTTCTCCACAGAACTCTAAATGTAGCGGCAATGTGGTGGATTAATTATTCAGCTTCTCCAATTTCCCCATTTTTAGCATCTGGTGTTAATGCAGTGCATGTGTTGCAGTTGATGAATCAATACTAATGGATTATTGTTATTTAATGTCCATGGTTTACATTAGTGGTCACTCCTTGTATTGTACATTCTATAGGTTTTGACAAATGTATAATAACACACATCCACCATTACAATAATATTTTCACTGCCCTAAAAAAATCCCCTATTCTCTACCTTTCCATCTCTTTTTAATGCATTCTTAAAAGAAAAATTGATAGAGAAATATTCCAGATAAAAAGATATGACATTGTCTTTCTGGAGAAGAAACAAAAGGTAAACAGGAAGATGACAGAGGTCAGAGAAACTGAATCAAAGTATTTCCAGTTGCCCTTCCTCACTGAGAGAAGTGCAAATTGAAAAGAGAAAAAAAAACTATTAATGTCTCCTTTTCCCTTTTCATAAGAGAATGAAAAAGTAAGGGTCAAATTACTGAACATAGCATGCACACTATACTGAGTAGGCCAGACTCAAGCAAACAATTTGTTACTCCTTCTAAGTGCTATACTATCAGGCAAACTGAGACACAGAAAAGATTTTTAAATGAACAATCAACATTCTAAAAGCCTATTTTCACCAGAGTGTACTACTGAAATATACTAATATTTTACAAAAACATAAATTAGCTAAAATGATCTTTAACTAATTATTCCACTGCTCGCTATTTCCTCTCTAAAATGCTGGCCTAGATAATTTTCAAAGACTAGGCCACGGGACCAAATAGAATCAGATTTGAGTGTGTGAGTTATGGCTTCATAGGATGTTGTGAGAGATACCGGAACAGCTTCTGTTCCTCTAATTATCTCCTCCCTTGGCTCATCACACTGTGCTCATACAATCTGAGAGGGTAATTGCTTGGAGTTAACTTGCAGATGTTTAGAGTAAGGTACTTCTTTATGTGCACTTTAGTACCACTGTTAGTTTCATTGTTTCTTAGCTGAGGACACCGATAGAAAAGGAGAATGGAGAAGAGGGAAGAAAGCATCAAATAACATAATTTTAGAACACTGGGAATGTTTAAGATCTCAGGTTGGCGGAAATGACTTTAAGGCAACCAAAAAGCAGTATGAAGACGTTAACTATGCAGGAAAAAGGTAAACAGGGTCTCCAGCAGTAGAAGAAACCTAAAGGAAGATGACAAAGCAGTAAAACCACACCGTGCATCTGCCAGGGGACTGCAGAGATTCTGTTCCAGGTGTATGACTCATACTAGGTTCAGTTTGAATTTGCCAAGAAGGAAGACAAAAGAAGGTAAGATGGGAACATTTGTCAACAATCTTCCAATGCATGTGATCATTATTACTCATCTCTTTTCCACCCAACAATTTCTCTTTCCAGATGTATCACATATTTCCAGAAAAAGAAGAAAAAATATGAAGAGCTGATAGAGCAGGATATAATTAAAAAGGTATTGATAGCAAAGATTGACCATGCCTTGCCCATAACCCTCAGATCTTTCAAGTTGATTGACAACTGTAAGGATCTGAATTTGTGCCAGAGTGTTGTTTTTTTTCATCCTGAAACTGCAAATATTAATACCCCTCTCTCTACTCCCTAATACTTTGCAACCAATGACTTCCTGGCTCCTTGGAAGGGATAATTTTGAGGCAAGTGTTTTGGATATTTCCCAGGATTTTCCCATGGACTTAAGCTCAGATAGCACACTATGAGCTTAAGCTCAGGTGGCCCAATAGAGTAACTTTATGGACTGCCCTCCCTTCCCAGGGCCACTTCCATACCTGCCTCCTAATTAGTTTATTTTTCACTCAAATGCATGTCTCCAATTAGCTTATTGTTCATTCAAATGCATGTCTCCAATTCTGTTCCCAGGACAGAAGTCAGATAGTGAACAAGGAAGAAATGATTGTATTGCTAATATGTGGAGATGATTATAGGTTACCTTTGTTTTTCTTGATAAGATCCATTTATTAGGAGAACCTTCTTTAAGAAACACAGAACCTAAGCTTTAATTAGATTCAACAGACATTTAAGAAGTGGTTATTACTATATGGCTGATACTTTACTAGATCTATCAGCATGTTACTTTCTTCTTATAGTTGAATTTCATTAACATCTAGCTATGATTTTTATCCATTCAATTTAAAATCTTTGTTTCTCTAGGTTTCAACAATCATAAGAGAGATCACATCACAGCAGCCGATAGACGTTTGTGGTTATGCCCAGATTATTGGGTAGACATCCAAATCTCTCTTTTGAAAATCTCTACACCAAAGCAAAAGTATCAGGAGAGGGGATGCCCTCACTGGTTTTATAAATAGAGTCCTCTACTTTACCATGTAGAATCCGTCATTTTATATCCCTCTGTACCCCAGCTTTGCTTCCTGAAACACCTACTTGAAACATCTGTTGTCTAGGTTACTGACTGGCTATGAAGGCACTTCAAGGCACTTATTTCTCCTACCATGTATCAGTTAGCAATACTTGGACTGAAAGTAGTAGAATACTTGGCTTCATAGTGGCTGTAACAATAAAGGCATTGTTATATCTGATATAACAAAAAATTTGGAAGTCAGTGATTGCAGAATTGGTGTACTAGCTCAATGCTCTCTTCCATTTTATTTATTTTTTCTGCTCTGCCCAACTTAGTGTGTTGAAAATATTGCTTCTCATGGTTACAGAATGGCTGCCAGAAAACTTCATAGAACCACATTCTAAGTGGTAAGGAAAGGCAGGAGGCACTCAAACAAAAAGGAACTTCTTCTTATATTATTAAAGATAAATTTTTTTTGCATAAATCCAAGCAGAGTTCTCTTTACATCACATGGACTAGAACTGGATCACGTAGCCACATTAGACTACTTGCCAACAAAGAATATGATCGATTGGGGCCAATCCTGATGTGTGCCAATCCCAGCTTGGGCATAGTTCCAATAAAAAACACACAGGCGTGCTGCTGACAACCACAGGGAGGGGTGGTGGCTGTAGATGTAATGAATGGTGCCTGCCATCCTGCAGTGCCTGTTGCTACCCAACAAAGCGCTTCCCTGCAGAAACCTTGAACTATTATCTTGGTTAATGAGAATTCCTCTCTCTTTACTTTTTTACAAAACACTTTATTGAGGTCTGATTGACATACAAAATGCTGTACGTATGTAATGTATACAATTTGATGAACTCGGAGATAAGTATACCAATATGAAACCATCAACACTCTATGCCATAAGCATATCCATTACCTGCAAAAGTTTCCTCCTGTCATTGTTATTGTTATTATTATTATTATTATATTGTAATAAGAACATGTAGAATAATTTAAAATATACAATACAAATTTGTAAGTATTAATTATAGGCACTATGCTGTACAGTAGCTCTCTAGGACTTATTCATCTTGCATAACTAAAACTCTGTATCCTTTGACTAATACCTCCCATATCGCTCTACCCCAGCTCCTGGCAACTACCATTCTACTCTCTGCTTCTATGAGTTTTACTATTTTAGTTTCTTAATATAAGAGTATCATGTAGCATTTCTCATTTATGTTTGTGTTGCTCTTTTTATGCATTCTAAATCTGTGCAGTCTAAAGTTTAGTCAGGGGGGCTTCTATTATTCACAGTCTTCTTCCCTATTAAACGAAGAGAATTCCATGGTGATGGATTGAAGGATCAAGAATGATAAGCTTTGTGTATCAAAATGAAGACACCATTACTGCACCACGCCTGTATGTCTGACTCCTTCTATACTTGGGATTTCTGTCTCATAAACCTCTCCAATCCTATGTGAAACAGGACCTAGATGGCCTCATACTCCCCACAGAAACACCTGATGCCTAGTGTGAGTACAACTTGCACTCCTCATGAGACCCTCATATACAAACACACACTTAAATCCTACTGTTCTTCTTATGAGTTTTTCTTTTTTCTTTCAATATTTTGAATCTACTCTTATAACCAGTTCTTATAAGAGTTTTGAAGAGCAAGTAGAAAGGAGTAAACCTTTTAGTCTCTGCTTTCCTTACATCAATTATCTTTAATTTTTTCTAAAATCCACGTTGATTTTTTTCTAAGTGAAAGGTAGAAAAAAAATAAGACAAAAACAATTTACAGGCAAAGTTTCACAAGTAATCAAATTCAGCCTTTAAGCTCAGAGAGGCATAACTTATCCTGTACCAATATCATATTCAAGTGCAAGGTCTTATAATTGTATTTATTTCTGTCCTAGATCCATTCTAATTGAGTAGATAAAAATGAAAAGGCTTTTCAAAATTATCTGCAAGGAGATTAAAACTCTATAAAATAACGTGTATTGGCATCTTCCAGATTGACATGATTATTAGCTCTAGAAATATTTGCCAGTGGCCCATCTCTTGCTTCCCTGTAGTTGATCTAGAGCACACAGTTCTTTCCTTATTCCACACTGTCTTCCTTGACAATCACTTGCTCCTAGGACGTCAGAGCTATCTATATGCTGATAACTACCAATTTTTTTTTATCTCTAGCTTAGACGTCTCTTTTGAGTATTAACTGCCTCTATGGCATCTTTATTTATCCTATCGTGACCTTAACACAGATCCAAAATTGAACACAACATCTTCTCTACCAAACTTACTCCTACTAATGTTATTTCTATTTTAGGTCATTAAACCACAAACCACCCAATCTTTCAAGTCAAGAATCTTATCAATTACATTTGATTGCCTCTTTCCTTAACCTCCTACTTTTGGCCAATCAATAGTAGTCCTATCAATATTAACTCCTAATTATGTGTTGGTTCCATACCCTACCTTCAAAGTTTTACTCTAGTTAAAAGTCGCCATCTCTTTTCACTTTGAAATTGTTATATCATTTTAAGATTAATATTTTATCTACCAATAAGATCTAATTGCATATCTGCCAACCTGTGTTCCATAATACAATCGGAGAGTATTCTAAGAAAATGATGTCCAGCTTGTTTAAAATTATCAATTCATCCCATTACTCAATTTTTGGTATACTAAAGAGGTCCTTTATTACTTGGCCCCTGACAATACTTTACTCTTTTCTCACTTCACACTCTATTCTGATTCTCCAGAAACCCAAAATACTCAAATTGTTATGAGCTGTCCATGACTTAGTTCCTTTTGCAGGTGTTTTGGCAATGAGACATTCTGTAATTTTTTCCTTTTTCTCTACCTTCATATACCCCTATAATGTCTACCATGAGACCTCTAATAAGACTGTATTTCCCTGATCCACTTAAGAAAAGTTCATCTCTCCTCATTTCCATCACTGTAATCAGTGCATCTCTCTATTACAGACCTTGCTTATTTGAGTCTTCTTTCCTTTTAGTCTACATATTCCCTGGAACAAGGAACAATGTATTATTTACCTAGGGATGCTCAGGGCACTAGGCTAAGTCTAGCACAAGTGGGACCTCAATAAAATAGTTGTTGAATGGATGAATAAGTGAGGGTTTTAATTTTTTCCCCGCCTACCTTTTATTTCCTGGTTTCATTCCCAATCATTAAGTATAAGTTTCTACCCCTCCCCAGTTTTAACATGCTTTGATTTTCATGCTTATTCCAAAAAGATTTGGGGGAAAATTACCTTCAAAACAAACCTGTAATCTATTTCAAGAAGAAAAGAATAACAGGAAGAAAAGACAAAGGATAATGTGAATGGACAGAAACTTTCTTTCTCATATTGTGTTCTTTCCATTCCTATGAAGAAATTAAGCCCATGGGAAGAACAGTGACAGTGTGGGTATTTTCCTCCCTCAGTTCCTTATCCTGCTTTGGGTCCCTTCTTCTGGAACCATATTCATTTCATGTACACGTGATCTCTTGGGCGTCTCCTTTCACTTGACCTCACTTTTCTGAGCACTTCACTACTGTCTATAAACTCTTCTATACTCTTATGAATCCCCAGATGTCTTTTTCTGCAGTGTTTACAGATATTGCTTTATGCTAAAATAGATAACTTTCCAGGAGATGGAAGTTGTAAAATTGAGTTCATAAACTTGATTCCAAAGTGATTATAATCTTTGTGTAAATGACACCCGTAAACATACTATGTCCCTGTAATGTATGTACTACTTGAATGTACAACAAATGAGAAAAAATGTAACTTGAAGGCTATTTAGTAAATTGTTGAGGTTTGTGAACCTCATCCAGATCATTTTAGGCCTGATTGTGAGCTTCTTGAATGTGTTGGGAATAACTGTGCTGATGAAGCTGAGATGATAGAGACGGAATAGTTTCTGAGGAAATCACCAAAACCCCTTCTCCAGGAGCCACTAAACCAACCAATTTTGCTACTTAAAAAGGAAATTTCTCTCCTAAGTTTTTAAGGTTCAAAATCAGAAGTATATGAAAAAGGAGAGCTGAATGGGAATACTTTTTATTAATAAAAAGGTGAATTCAAACTAACTGCCAAAATGAAAGGCATCACAAGCAGTTACAGAGAACCAGGATACAAAGTGGAAAAATAAAATCAGGAGGGACAAGATCAAGAACAACTGGGGTCAAGTTAGTCTGAATTTAGGCTAATTGCCTATAAATAGTTTGGTGTCTACAGTTGCCAAGAGTATGTCAGTTGTGATATTATATGTGAATAAAACATTCACAATCAAAAGCCAGAGATAAGATAAACAGGGATTTGCAATCTCTCATTCTCCATTTCTCTTTAGGCCTGGGTCATTTGTTAGCACATAGTGCAAAAATATACCCAGGCCTGGAAGAATAAGTCTCTGCTTGACCATAAGAAATTATAGATGCCTTACTGCCCAGGCTCGTTAGAGTAGTTCTGAGAAACAAAATGACAGGATAGTCCCTGGCAGAGCAATGGTTTACCAAGTTCATTCTTATAGTTGCTATTCAAAATGACCTCTACCCAATAATGTCATCCAGGTCCCACTGTTGGAGAGGAAAGTTTTAATAATTTTTAAATCCTCTTAAGTATTATGGAACTTTTTAGGAGGTCTTAGAAAGTTTTCCTTCTTGTGACCCCTGCATAGAAAGACACCAAGCATTGCCATGTAAGCATTGAAGACTGTTTATATAAAGAAAGCCATTCCACCCAGTGTCTGGAGTTGGAAACACATGAAGACCTTAAGTAAACTGATACCAAGTAGGGTTACATTTCCTATAAAAACAGGTTTGGGGCTTGGCAAATATTAGATAATAAAGCTTTTGAAGCAAGTTAAACCCTTTTAATTTGTGAATAAATGAATTTTATCTAATCTGTGGGCTAAATTTATAAACCATTTTGGCAATGAAACAAAGGGGAGTTCTTGGAATAATAGCGCCAGGAGACAAGGGTAGGATGAGAATGAGCCAATACCAGTTTGCCAACAGGGAATTAGCTCAGAAGAAATGCAATTTCATAGGATTTGTAGAAAACCTCTACCATCAGCAATCAAACATCTACTGTGGGAGGAACTTGGTATTTCATATACTAGTAGTTGTGAGAGCTGCTGTGGAAGCAGAGTAAATTTATGGAGTTTTCCTTTAGGATGGAAAAAAGATAAAATGCAGATTTTAAAAAGTAATACAGGCAAACTATAGCTTAGAATCTTAGAGTTGAAAGCATCAATTCATCCAGAAAATCATGTATAATTGGACATAAAATGGAGCTGTTTTGAGCTACACCCGCCACTAATAAGCTGTATAACTGCAGAAAAGTCTACTGACTGTTCTGTCCCTGCATTCGTAGGAGGGTGCTTTATATGATTGCTGCACTTCCTTTTTGTTCTATGATTTAGTGAAATGATAAAGGATCCAAAGAGAAACTTCAGTATTTCAAACTGCCTCTAACTTTGTACATATAAACCAGAGAAGCCATGGTTGAGATAATATAACAGAGACAACATTCTATCACCATACTTTTTCAGTCTCACCCCTGAGATTGTATATAATCTAAAGTAGAATGTAATGGAAAAATAACAGACTTGATACTCAGTGTTCAGCTGCCAACATGAGCTGCATATTGGTTGACAAGGTCATCTTATTTCTATTTTGAATGAGAAAACTTGACAGAATCATAAATCTATTAGAAGGTCAAGGAAAGGCTGAGTGCATTATTACTCTAAATACGGCTTAAACTATGGCCACAATGATGCTATTTCTAATATAATGTTTATGTATACCCTAAAACATTTCTGAAAAGATCTATTCCAAACAATTTCCTTTGGGAATAGAGAGTAAGACAGAGAATATGGGTGATTTTCACATATTTTAACTATTTGAATTTTAAAAATTAGTAGGTAATATTTCTAGAGCTCCACATAAACAGCATAAAGATACATATTTAGTGAGTTGTGGCCCTTATATGTAGCCATAATTTATCAGTATTTGTAAGAAACATGCTTGATCTGACCAAGAGATTATCAACTGATGTTTGTTGGCATCAATTAAATGCCAACAAGAATCCCCAATTTGGGGCACAGTAAAGGGGGAGACACTATTCTTTGCAAAAAACTCAACTGTGATCCAGTACAGCACAACTGTGATACAGCACAACTGTGGAACAGCTCAGCTGTGGAACGGCTGAATAGTGTTATAGCTCAATTATGGAACTAAAACAGCATGGCTGTGAGGTGGCTATTGGGCAAAGCAACTTGGCCTGGTGTTGTAGCTCTGCTCTAGTCTGCTCTGCCCAGATGGCTCTTCTTTGCACTGCTCCACCAGGACACCTTTGGTGTTTCAGCTCCTGTCATGGAAACAGTTATTGGTGGAAAGAGAAAGTGTGCTTCACTTAGAAGTAAAACTAGCTTATATAGAGAGGAGTTTCCACTCCTGGTTCCTGATTGGTCAAACTCATGCAAACAAGGACTACAAATCCACCTAGTTTGATTGGTCCAAAAAACACTGTCCTGACCAATCATCTCTGATTGCTCAGTGAATATGCAAATGAGTATATAGCTGTGCTGCACTAATTAAACAGGGAAGGTCTCAGTCCTATTGGTTAAAATATGATCCCAGGAACTCTTTTATAAGGATCAGCTCAGAGAGCAGGAGCACAAGGCAGGAGGTTTGCAGCTCAGTGCAGCGCTTCCCTGAAGAGAGTATAAGAGGCCCCTGTTGAGAAATGACAACTATACTTTGTTTATAAATTTGAACCCTGTTAGCCAAGAGGAGTCCTTACCAGGCACACTCATTCTTGGGGTCTATGAGATGCAAACAAAAAAAAAAAAGATGGGGCCCTTATTTTACTCGCACCTCATATTCTTGGTTACTTTTTAGAACAATTGCTAAGTATAGAGTGCTTGTTTAAGCTGGCCTTTTCTGATATAAATTCCCCATCCCTTTAAGATTAAGAGGAAAAGATTTTAGGGAAGCTGTGAGTCCATATAGCAACTAACTTTCAAGGTCAAGACCATGTTGACAATACTCTCAGATGCTGTGTATTCCACCTCCACAGATTGATTTATTGTAGGACGTCATGAAATGTTTCTGTTACAAACTAGTAAACTCCACAGTTTCAAGAAGTAGCATTCTCCATGACCAAAATGCACTGGTAGGTTATGCCTACCTATGATATAGTATATTTTTTCAAATTTTTTTTTTTTTTACAGTAAGTCAGTAAACCTGATCTTACCCCACAAATGTGGATTCTAATACTAAAAGGAATGAGTCCACAATTGTCCTTTGGGTAATTTGGGAGAAGGACAATGCTCCTGCTTCAGTGACCTATCTACAACAGAAAAATTGAGGGTGAGAGGCACTATGGGATGAAAGAAAATTTGGAGTAGATTCATCTTGGTTTATTCATTTTCTAAATATATTTTGCCCAAAACAATGCTTTGGGAAAGTTGTTTGTCTAACAGACTGTATTTAAAAGCTTGTAGGGCCCTATCCGGTTTGACTCAGTGGATAGAGCATCGGCCTGCAGACTGAAGGGTCCCAGGTTCGGTTCCGGTCAAGGGCATGTACCTTGGTTGTGGGCACATCCCCAGTGGGAGGTGTGCAGGAGGCAGTTGATCAATGCTTCTCTCTCATTGATGTTTCTGACTCTCTATCCCTCTCCCTTCCTCTCTGTAAAAAATGAATAAAATATTTTTTCTTAAAAAAAGCATGTAGGTACCTTAACAGAAAATAATGGAAAACAAAAGTGTAGTGAAAAGAAGACTTACACAACTATACAAGTCCCCAAGCTTTGTTAGCATCATTTGTCAAAATAAAACAGATAGCTTCAGTTCGCTAAGAGAAATTTAGTGCTGCCTAGGTGCTTTATGCTATTTCTGTCCCCCGGTTGAAAAATATTAGGCTATTTGCAAACACTGTTTCTTTTTGTTAATGCAAAACTGCACAAATATGCATCCCGAGGAAGAGGAAATATTTCACTATGGTGAGTGACAAACATTGCCTGAGTTAGTATGACAGCTAGCACAAAGTAACAGCCGGCCCCACAGAGAATTGCAAAAATGACAAGTTGACGATGAGAAGCAACCAAGGGTGTCCATTTCCTATTTCTACTCCATTCCCTTATGTGGCCCAATGTAAAGGGCCAATTACCCACGTGCTTATGTGGGCTCTGTAGCTGCCCAAATTGGATGGTCCAGTTATCTGAGGGATTCTGAGTTCACAGTGGCTAGGTTTAAATAGGAAAGAAAATGTGGAGTCATCGGATCTTAAAACAAACAACAGTTCCATACAGAAACATTATAATACCCCTAACGGATTAACTTCCGATATCTCTACTTAGTGGGCTGCTGAGTTATAAAACAAAACCGAATCTGCCATTTTTAACCCTAATATAAATGATGCGCTGTTATCAGAATGATTCCTCACAGAGTATTCGAGTAGGTTTCCCTCTCTAATGCAACAGGTTTCAAATGACAGGACTTGCATTGTATTCCTAGGGCATGATTCCACCAACACAGAGATCTCATTTCATCATCACAAAATGTTTTCTGATATCCAATTACTCTTTTTTTTTTTTTTTTTAACGGCGCCCGGACTACCTTAAATATACTTGCTCTCCCGCTGGAGTTCAGGTCTCCCTGCAGCCAGGGTAATTTAAGAGCTATCTGATGCCCTCCTCTATGCTTTCTCCTCCTCCCTGACCTTACCCTTCCCTCTACTCTGCTCAGGCTGCACTGGCCAAGTCAGACAGGCCTTGGTTTTCCTTGGCTCCTTGCGTGTTCTACTGCTCCTACTTGCCCCTTCTCCAAGCCTCTTTTCTCACTCCGTTTTTACATCGACACCAGGGTATCCATCATCTCCTCTCCCCACTGCTTTTCAAGAGAGATGTGCTTTTCATGACGTTACTAACTACATACATTCTCCACCATCTGTCAGGAATGGTGTAAACAAATTTCACTGCAGTTCTGTTCATCCCAGACTGTAGTTTTAAATTTTAATCTGTTGATCTTTCCATTTAAAATGTCTCTAAGAATATCAAGTTTGATCATAATAGTTCAGTTTCAAAATAAGTAAGGTTAGACATGAGAGATTAAAAGAAAATAAAGAAAAACACCAGAGTTTTCTATCTAGTTCTAGTTTTGCAAGAATATTTCTTATTTCTTTGTTGGAAAAGGACATCTTAGGTATTATCTTAAAAAAATTTTACACAGAATTGTTTTTGTAGAACTCTAAGTCATTCTTTTTTATCTTTGATAGAATAGCTCTATTTGGACCTTCTATTTATGGAACTAGAGAATGGATTCTCCTTGATACCTTTCTACTTTACATGCTCCCTATTTCTTCCAATGTATAATAATTTTTCCTGCTAAGAAGCAACTTCATAAATGTGGATAGGTTCCCAGATTGGCTTAGACTCGAGAATGCTAAATTTGCCAGTGATTCAATGACTTAACTAGATTACTAATTGTATGATTTCAACTCTTTACAGTGGTTAGAACTCATAAATTGAAGGCCTAGACAGATCCCAGCTGTTCTTTTGGCACATGTATATTTAGCAATAATTTCCATTATTTCTCAGATCTCAGCAGGATTTAAAATTAATTATACATGTCTTCTTTTACAGTCAAAAAGCTGTAGCTGTCCAGCCTGCCACGCAGGCCCATGTCATTCCTGGCCACTTAGGTGCGAGGGCTTCCCTCATGCTTTTAGCATAATGATCAATCACAGGATCTGTCTACTGGCCAACATTTTTCATTGACATTATCCGCATCTTTACCACTGGCTTAGACAGATGCTATTGAATTTCTACTCTCGACCTTTTAATACTTTTTCCATCCATTTCCTTACAGCAACCAGAAGGATATCAATGAAACATACATTCCTTCTCTCTCAAAACATCTAATAGTTTTTCCTTTCAGGGAGGACAAAATGTAACATCATTTTACTGTGATCTATAAAGCCCTCAGGACTGACCTCCGCACCATCCTCACCTTGTATTACTCTCTCTTCACAGAACTGAAGCCTTGCTGCATTTCCCTTCTTTCTGACAACCTTGCAAGCCTTTTTCTGAATCAGGGGCTTTTGAGCCTGTTATTCTCTTTACCAGGGAGGCGCTTTTCCCCACTCATTGCCTGGATAATTCCATCTCCACAACACTTCCTCAAAGAAATTCTCCCCGATACCTTAATCGAAATCCCCTTCCCCTATTATAGTATCTCAGACCACACAGTTATTTTCTTTCCTATTATAATAATTGATCATTATTGACATATTTCTAATGGTTTATCTGTAAATGCATATGTGTTTTTATCCCTCTTTGTATTTTAGGGATCTGTGCACAGAAAGGTATGGTATATATTATCAAAATTAGTAAATGAAGAGCAAATTAATAGATAGATATGCTTCTCTAGCCCCTAAAAAGAGTGTTTATTTTAGTGCTATTTATCAAGCTCTGTTTTTGGCAATTCTGTCTGGTCCTCATCCAAAAGAGTGACTTTCATCTTTAAATAACATGCACCTATTCACTTCCAATTTCCCACCTTGGTTTGTGTCTTAAACCCATTTCCAAAGGACATTCCTTCTTAGCGTATTACTTTGGACTTTCAAACCTATTTGAGACAAGGCTGTCACATTAACCACCCTTTTAAGTTCATGGCCTATTGGATTTTTCACAACTGCCTTTACCTTTGTCTGACCAAGATCCAGAGCCAGACATTCCTACGCAATACCAACTTTTGTCACCAGGCTATATTTTGAGTATATGATATCATACTAATGACCAAGGTCTTTCCCCCCCCAACTATTCCTTATATCTTTCAATCCTTTTATGTATGCCTTAATAATGTAGAAGTAAAAAAACAACAAACATTTTAGCCCAACCAGCATGGCTTAGTGGTTGAGTGTGGACCTATGAACCAGGAAGTCACAGTTCAATTCCCAGTCTGGGCACATGCCCGGGTTGCTGGCTCAATCCCCTGTGTCAAGCCTGCAGGAGGCAGCTGATCAATGATTCTCTCTCATCATTGATGTTTCTATCTCTCTCTCCCTCTCCCTTTCTCTCTGAAATTAATAAAAATATATTTAAAATTTTTTTGAACTTTTTTGTGTGTAATATCATGACGTTTTTAAAGATAAATAAGCATCCTACACAGGATTTCCACCTCTAAAAAGTATGGCAGCTATGCCATTCTGAAGTGATGATCACTCCCTCATATTTAAAACAGCTTCCTTCATTGATCCAATCAGAATATCCAAATAGCCTACTGGAACTTCTACACAGAACACTAACATGAATAAGAAGAACAAAATGTGAAAAACTACAATTTATCCAGTATTCATGACAAAAATTAGCAATAATTAAATCTAGAAAATAAGTGGAGTTCAGAAGGTAGGCTATGCTTTCTTAACATAATGCAAATTGGTTTTCCCCCCTGAAGAGAGCTTTTATTTTTAAAATCAATGACATGCATAATACCATGAACAGGCCATATAATCCAGATTTGAGTGAGTCAGTCACAAAACCAGAAAAAGCATCCATCTTGCTTAAAAATCGCTGAGTCCTTTATTTTGAATTGACTTCAAGGCAGGAAATGTTATATTTTAATTTAAATGAAATACTGAGAGCCATCTGTTATAGAGGATCACGGTGACTCACTTGTCCAGATACCTGGCACATCAAGAGAAAGTGGAAATATAGATTCATTGACAATAGTCCCACCCATGCTAAATATTTTCTTAATTGTATATAATATTGTATTCTATCTATTTCATTAAATTATTTCTTTCTTTAGATGCTCACCAAGATAACCTTTTATAGCTTTCATTGGTGTCTGTGTATTTTCTCAAGAAGCTATTATCTCATGAAAAGTTCATTCTTCCTATTTCCTGATATTGCTTATTTCCTTATACTGCTTATTATACACAATTCATATAATATATACACATAAAATTAAAATATAATTTACCAAAAGATTTTGGAAGGATTTCCAATCTTTTACTTTTCCTTCAGTTGCTGTTTTGTTTTCAAAACTACGTTAATATCTTCATGCACATATATTCCTTTCAGAAAGATTAAAAATCAGAACTAGCTTTAAAATCTAGAATTACAGTAGACATTTAAAATAAATGACTTTAACTATGTTTATAACAACTAACTCCTGGTTCTGAAGATGATATATATGAACAGGTCATATTGCTTGAAGCATGCATTTGAATTGGATATACTGAGGCCAGGGAGCAAAAGAAGGTCTCAGCTGGTAACTGACACCAGCAGACCTCATAGCATATCCATTTCAACAGGCCTTTGTTGCTTTATATTGGATGTTGCATATCCAGTGAACTCTTTTGAAGTAATAAGTCTGTGTCTCCCCATGAGAAATAGTCCCTGTGAGAAATTGGCTAGTAGGGCTTCTGTGAAAATAAAGAGAAAGCAAGGAGCCCTAAAGTAGTATTTGCTCTGAATCAGAAAATAAAAATTTGAAGGAAGTTAAGCTTATAATATTAAAGTTGTGGTTTTAAATGTATTCAATCTATTTAAATTTTCTTGAACATTAACTCCATGTCAGGTACTGTTAAAATAAAAGATTGAATGCTGACCAAAATGGGCATGTAGGCCAATCACAGGGAGCAGAGAGTCTAGCAATGAATTGATTAATCTGTTATGTATTTTTGTATGTATATATTTATGTTTTTGTACGTGTATATATATGTTTACACATATAAACACACACACTCACACACACACACACACATACTAGAGGCCTGGTGCACAAAATTCGTACACTCTGGCATCTGGTGGGGGGGGGGGTGGGGGGGAGGCTCAGCCTGGCCTGTGCCCTCTCGCAGTTCAGGAGCCCTCAGGGATTGTCTGATTGGTGGCTTAGGCCTGCTCCCCCACTGGACTAATGTCAGTCAGACATCCTTAGTTCTGCTGCAGAGGCCGGAGAGGTTCCCGCCACCGCCACTGCTCTTGCCAGCTATGAGCTCGGCTCTGGGCTTCTGGCTGAGCACACTGACCACCAGGGGGAAGCTCCTGCATTGAGGGTCTGCCCTCTGATTGTCAGTGTGCATCACAGCAACCAGTTGTTCCACCGTTTGGTTGATTTGCATATTAGCCTTTTATTATATAGGATGTGTGTTTATATGTGTACTAGAGGCCCGGTGCACAAAACTTTGTGCACTCGGGGGGAGGGGGGTCCCCCAGCCCAGCCTGTGCCCTCTCGCAGTCTGGGACCCCTCGGGAGATAATGACCTGCTGGCTTAGGCCTGCTCCCGGGTGGCAGAGGGCAGGCCCAATCCCTAGGTGCAACCCCTGGTCAGGCTCAGAGCAGGGCCGATTGGGGAGTTGGGGCACCGCCCCGTCATGCACAGGGCAGGGCGGATCAGCAGATTGCGATGCCACCCTCAGTCACGCTCAGGGTAAACTGATTGGGGGGTTGGGGCACCGCCCCCTGTTACACTCAAAGCAGGGTCAATGGGGAAGTTGCGGCGCCACCCCCTGTCACGCACAGAGCAGGGCCAATCAGGGGGTTGGGGCGCTGCCCCCTGTCATGCACAGAGCAGGGCCAATCAGGGGGTTGGGGCGCTGCCCCCTGTCACTAACAGAGCAGGGTCCATCAGGGGGTTGAGGAGCTCCCCGCTGTCACTCACAGAGTAGGGCCAATAGGGGGGTTGGGGCACCGCCCCCTGTTACACTCAAGGCAGGGTCAATGGGGAGGTTGCGGCGCCACCCCCTGTCACGCACAGAGCAGGGCCAATCAGGGGGTTGGGGCGCTGCCCCGTCACTCACAGAGCAGGGCCCATCAGGGGGTTGAGGAGCTCCCCCCTGTCACTCACAGAGTAGGGCCGATAGGGGAGTTGGGGCACCACCCCCTATCACACACAGAGCAGGGCGGATCAGGGGGTTGGGGCGCTGCACCCTGTCACACTCAGGGCAGGGCCAATGGGGAGGTTATGGCTCTACCCTGTCACACACAGAGCAAGGCCCGTGGAGGGGGGTTGGGGTGCCACCCTCTATCACCCACAGAACAGGGCCGATCAGGGGGTTGGGGCACCGCCACTGTCACACTCAGGGCAGGGCCGATGGAGTTGTTATGGCTCTACCCTGTCACACACAGAGCAGGGCCCGTGGGGGCGGGGGGTTGGGGCACCTCACCCTGTCACACACAGAGCAGGGCCGATCAGGGGGTTGGTGCGCTGCACCCTGTCACACACAGAGCCGCAGGGCAATCGGGGGATTGGGGAGCTCCCCCCTATCAGGCACAGAGCAGGGCTGATCAGGGGGTTTGGGTGCTGCCCCCTGTCATGCTGATCCCAGTGCCGGGAGCCTCGCTGCTCCGCTGATCCCGGTGCCAGGAGGCATATCACCCTTTTACTATATAGGATAGAGGCCTGGTGCACGGGTGGGGGCCGGCTGGTTTGCCCTGAAGTGTGTCCTGGATCAGGGTGGGGGTCCCCACTGGGGTGCCTGGCCAGTCTGGGTGAGGGGCTGAGGGCTGTTTTCCTGCTGGCAGTTGACTAAAAGCTCCCAACCGCTCCTTGTTTTCTTTTTTTTTTTTATTCTGGGCCAGCTTTAGCTCTGAGGCCTTGCCGCTGAAAACATCGATACAATGTTGCGGTCTGGGGCTGATTGAAAGCCGCTTTTGTTTAGCTTCTTATTTGCAACATAGTAATAGTTGCTTAGAGTTGCAGTTGAGAGTCCGGCTAGTGAGGCGGGGAACGTTGGAGTCTGCAGTTCCTGGAGGAAGCAAGCCTCCCTGCTCACTTCAGTGCATGGCTGCCGGCCGCCATCTTGGCTGACAGTTAATTTGCATAAGGATACGCTGATTAGCCAATGGGAAGGGTAGCGGTCGTATGCCAATTACCATGTTTCTCTTTTATTAGTGTAGATGGGCATTTCCTTACTTCTATCAAGCTAACATCTATATAATTTTTACTACATGGCAAACACTTTCTAAAACTTGAAAGTTTTAACTCATTTAACCATTCTTCAACCTCTTGAGGTAAGGCGTTTCATCACATTCATTTTACATATGAAGAAAGTGAGCAGTGTGTTGAGCAAATTGCTCAAGATCACACAACTAATAAGGGGCAGAGCCGGGCTATGAACCTTAGTAGCCTGGCTTTAACCATGAACTCTTTTCTCTAGGAAAAATGGGAGAAGTAAGAGAGTGAACTATTTCAGCAATGGCTCCAGATGGGGAGAGCAAAAGGTTTAGTCAAATTGGGAAGGATAATTAACATTTTTCATAAAGAACTGTAAAAAAAAAAGTGATTCAATTGAATATTGCTTAACACATTTTTTTTTCCACTAAGAAACACAAGAAAAGGCAGTTGTTTTAAAACTGATTGCCTTTATGGTAAGTAAAGTTTCCTCTGAAAAATGTTAAGAACAAGTTTTCTTTCATAAGATGAAGTTACAGACTGAATCACTTTTGCTGACCATGCTATTGTAGAATCTTTTCCTCTTAAACTAAACAAGAATATGGAGGAGAGCATGTATAAGCTAAATCAGCGGTTCTCAACCTGTGGGTCGCGACCCCTTTGGGGGTCGAACAACCCTTTCACAGGGGTCGCCTAAGACCATCAGAAAACACATATATAATTACATATTGTTTTTGTGATTAATCACTATGCTTTAATTATGTTCAATTTGTAACAATGAAAATACATCCTGCATATCAGATATTTACATTACGATTCATAACAGTAGCAAAATTACAGTTATTGATTCCTAAAGGACAGATAAAACGGTCTTATACTGGAAGAAAATGCCTTCATAAATATAACTTCCCAAGGAGGAGTCAATATGAAAGATTAGTGAGCAGGAGCTGATAGACTGTTCTACAGTCAATGATTAAGCCAGGCTGGCTCTACTATTTTATCAACCCTAGAGCAGGAAGGAGCAAGAATCTGAGCCTCTGGCGTATATGTTAGCATCCAGTACAAAGTTTGAGTCGTGGTTCTACTTGCAGGGGTGGGGAACATTTTTTCTGCTACGGGCCATTTGGATATTTATAACATTATTCGAGTGCCACACAAAATTATCCACTTAAAAATTAGCCTACTATATTTGGTCAAACATTTAACTAACTCACCCCTAATGCCTTCACAGGGCCAGATCAAATGATTTTGTGGGCTTTATATAGCCCACGGGCCGGACTTTTGTGCTACATGGAGTTGAAGAACTTCTTTGAAAGAAGAAATATCTCCTTTCCCAGAAACTTGAATCATCATGAATAACATCCTAGACCTTGCATAAAGTCTGCTTTCTATGTATCTGAATATTTATTTTATGTACCTTCCTCAAATATTGTTGTAGTTTTCATCTTTTCAGTAATGGTGTTATAAACAACTTCATAGTATATGAGACTGATTGTATGTTTACCTCCACCAGAAAAATCAGGACATAGACTTTAACACTGATGTCAGCTCATGCTGGAAAGCATAAAACCTTGATGTCTGTATGACACAAATATGAGAATAAGGGGGGAAAGTCAGAAATGGAAAATACTTCCATAAGAGCACTAAAGAAAGAGAAAGTACATATCTTCTTCAAATGACTTATTTCCACAGCAAACAAAGTGAAGCTTATTATGTTTCATAGACAACAGGTGGCAAATAGCTAAATTGATATGGAAAAGTTAATTGAAGAGATTTGCAACAATAACAGAACTCTCAATTACTGATTTATATTTATCTCTCTGACAGGATCAGCCAGAATAACAGAAGCTATTCGACATCTTTTGAGAAGAAAATGTTACTAAAAATTTAAATTGAAATATAATGTGTCTATAAAATATACATATAATTGTACAGCTCAATGAATTTTATTAGTGTAAGCACAACCATGTCGCAGGACCCAGATTTAAAAATAGAAGGTTATCAACCCAGGTGGGTGTGGTTCAGTGGTTGAGCATGGACCTATGAACCAGGAGATCAAGTTTCAATTCCTGTCAGGGTACATGCCTGGGTTGCAGGCTCAATCCCCATGAGGGGGTGTGCAGGAGGCAGCCAATCAATAATTCTCTCTCATCAATGAGGTTTTTATCTCTCTCTCTCCCTCTCCCTTCCTTTCTGAAATCAAATTTTTAAAAAAGTATTCTTATCTTTGACCTAGCAACACCAAGCCTATTTATAACACAAGATAAATCAAAACATATATCTACAAAATGCACAAAAATGTTCATTGCAGTTTTACTCAGAAGAACCAAACACTGAAAACAACCAAAAATATCCATCAGTTGGAGAATAATTAAACACATGGAGGAATATCTACTCAGCAAAATAATAATAATAACAATAATAATAGTGAACTACTGATATTTTACAACATGGATAAATCTCCAAAAACCCATTATGCTAAATATAAAAAGCATGAAGTAAAAGACTAGTGTGTAATTCTATTCATATGAAACTCTAAGAAAGGCAAAACATATATATAGTCACAGAAAGTAGAGCTGTGTTTGCCTGAGGCCAGGGCAGAGGGTGGGGATGGGGAAGGGGCGTTTTGGGGGTAATGGAGTGGTGCATATGTTAATTTTGACTGTGATTACAAAGGCATATGCATTTATCTAAACTCATTAAACTGTGCACTTAAATGTGTATTTTATTGTATACAAAGTGAAACTCAATATAGTTGATTTTTAAAAAGTGGTTCTTGCCGAGACCGGTTTGGCTCAGTGGATAGAGCGTCGGCCTGCGGACTGAAGGGTCCCAGGTTCGATTCCGGTCAAGGGCATGTACCTGGGTTGCGGGCACATCCCCAGTGGGAGATGTGCAGGAGGCAGTTGATCGATGTTTCTCTCTCGTCGATGTTTCTAACTCTCTATCTCTCTCCCTTCCTCTCTGTGAAAAATCAATAAAATATATTTAAAATAAATAAATAAATAAAAAGTGGTTCTTGACCGCAAGCAATATTGGAGTTGGTGTGATTCAACATGATGATTGACAAGCATTCAAAAAGTCCATAAACATGGTGCTAGTAGAAGCATTATGGGAATAAGAAGCAAATCTATATCCAGAATAAGCATCTAGTAGGTTAGGGAAAGAAGGGTAAGTAGAAAGATTCAGAAATACACATGACCCTGTAAGAACTGAATTCATTCTGTTGCTTAAGAAAGAACCTGTTATTGATAAATGTACCCTTATTAAACATCTGAATTTGGTAAGGTTTTTACTGAGGGTCCATAAAAATAGTAGAAGAAACTTTACCAATTGTTGTAAATTGACCTCATCCTACTGAAAAGAACATGTCCTCATTGTTCTGTATTCATACATACACCACTCATTGTCATACATTGAGTATATCTTATTGCCCAAAAAGTGTAGCTTCATTTGTTATCATCACCACTTTAATTTGACAGATTCAGTTAAGCACTGAGTTAATGTCAATAAGAAAAAATGATTGTCATATAGTGTGAAATTTTAGTAAAAATTATTTTAATAGCTTCATAAATGCATTTATTACTATGCATAAAAATAGAAGGCAGAAAATGTCACTTAAAATTGTCAAGCATATTTTATTGAATATTATGGGGAAAGTATGTGAAAATGTCAATGATTTGGGAATTCACAAAGACCATGGCATGTATTCCCTGTGAATATAATGGGTGATCTGTTATATTTTGGATTTGAGTTTCATCTCAGTGAAAAAATTTAACTAAACATTGCTTTTCGCTTCCATAACTTGAGGTTGAGTACATGTAAATGGATTCTGTATTCAGTCACTTTTAATTCTCACTGACATACCTATAAAATGTATATTGTTTTCTTTATTTCTTCATTATACAAAAAGTTATTTTCTACTAAAGCATCACATGAAGTTTTACTACTTTGTGAATCATATTTTACAGTTTATTTTTATGATGGAATATTGTATCCTATAAAATTATAATAACAAGAGAGCATGAAAAGGAATTAAAAGGCATGCTTATATATGATGTTTCCAAATTACATTAGTAGATTCAGATGAGAAGGTAATTTTTCTCAGACTATTAATAATATCTATCAAGCAATCCTGAATAATAAAAGCCAAATATGCTGTGTCCGGTCGTCCAGTGACCGGTTGACTGTTCAACCAAAGCATAATATGCTAAGGATATGCTAAGGCCACTCAACTGCTTGCTATGATGTGCACTGACCACCAGGGGGCAGATGCTCCAACCAGTAGGTTAGCTTGCTGCTGGGGTCTGGCCCATCAGGATTGACCAACCTCCCACATCCTTCCCCTGCCAGCCAGTGGCCCCAATCGGCCAGGATTGAGACTGGGCGAGACTGGCCAGACATTCCCTGAAGCCCTCCCACAGTCCCTCCCTGGCCCCGATTGTACACTGGTGGGGTCCCTTGGCCTGGTCTGCACCCTCTCACAATCCGGGACCCCTCGGGGAATGTCGAAGAGCCAGTTTTGGCCCCATCCCACAGGCCATTCCCCTCGGGAGGGCGCCAGACACAGGGCTCATAGCTGGTGAACACTGCTAGGGAAGCACGGACCTCTCCCCATCTGCACTGATTGGGTACAAGCCCGCGGCAGGCACAGTGAGGCCGGGATGTGTGGGAGCAGCAGGTAGGAGCTGCAGGCAGCATTGGACTGCAGGTTTCAGCAGGATCCCCGCAGGCCACCCAGAGGGACCCTACCGGTGCATGAATTCATGCACCGAGCCTCTAGTTTAGAATATAAAATATTAGAGTTTTGGATTATTTCATAAGTGAACTATTCCACTCTCTCATAAAATAGAGGACCAGATGAATGAAATAACTTATAAAAGTTTATGCTAGTCCAGGACTGAAACCTTGATTTAATCCAATGCCAGTTTTTCCCTCATAATTTACATTTAAGTATATTAGAAGTGAGGAGTAAATACAAAATAAATACATAAAATCTTCCCAACACGTATTATTCTGAATATAAACGTTTTTCTTCCATGCATCTTCTGCAATGCCTTAGTGGCTTTTTTTCCTTTTACTTATCCTTATCTTCACATTTATCTCTTTTTATTGTAGACTACTCTAAGAAGTCTTTTTTTTAAATAAGACTTTTTTTTTTAAGATCAGCTTTACATTTGCAAAAAAAATTGAGACGATCCCTGGTACCTAGTTTGCCTATTTTAGACATGTTACATTAGTATGCTACATTTCTTATAATTAATGAACCTATATTGATACATTTTTAACAAAAGTCCATACTTTATTCAGATTTTCTTAGTTTTTTACCAATGTCCTTTTTCTAGTCCAGGGTTCCAATCAGGGCATCACATTAAATTCATGTCTCCTTGGGTTCTTATTGGCTGTGACAGTTTCTCACACTATATTGTTTTTAATGACCTTGACATTTTTTAGGCATACTGGTCAGGTATTTCAGAATGTCCCTCAACTGGGATTCATCTGATGATTTTCCCAATATTCCATTGGAGTTATGGGTTTGGAGGTGAAAGATCAGAAAGGTAAAATGACATTTTCATCACATTTTATCAAGAGTAACTGCTATCAGCATGATTTATGATTATTTGTGTTGACCCTATTACTTGGCTGAAGTAGAGCTTATCCTTATTCTCCACTTGTAAAGCTACTAATTACCCTCCCCTTTCAATTACTATCCTTTTTGGAAGGAAGTCACATGCCCAGCCCATACTTAAGAAGTAGAGAGTTATGCTCCTCTTCTTTTAGGGCAAATTCTGCATAAATTTGTTGAAATTCTTCTTCATGAGTAACTTGTCTCTTCTCTTCCATTTGTTAATTTATTCAATAATTTATTACATATGAACTCATGGATATTCATTCTATACCTTGAATTACAAGTCAACATTATTTTGTTGCTTACACTGATTCAGATGTAGCCATTGAAAACATTTTCAGGTGGATCTTGTGCTCTCTGACATACTTGGAGAATTGAGTTTTGTTTTTGTTTTTTCTTTGGCACATCCTCACTTCTTGCTGATTTGTAAGATGCTACAAGTTCATCGTACAATTTTCCTTACCCATTCCTGGAGTCAGCCTGTTCTCCAAGAAGCTCTGGTCCCTTTTCTGAGAGAATAGTATTAGAAACCAAGATCCAGGGGCCTGTTGAGGCTAGAGGCTTACGTGAAATTAGGGGTTTAGTGTATTTTGTTCTGCCACAAAGATATTTGTAAAGCAGCACAAGTCTATTATCAATAATAATCATTAGTGATTTTTATCCAAATGGAATAATTTCCCGTGTATTTTCTGAGTTGAGAGATGATACCCTGCGACCATATTTTGTTTGGAAGCTGTGTGTTATATGTATCAAAGTAATGTTGTGCCCTGGCCTGGTGACTGGGTTGGTCAGAGAGCCGTGTAGTACACTAAAAGGTTGTGTGTTTGACCCCAGACCAGGTATGTTCAGGAGGCAACTAATAGATGTTTCTCTCTCACATTTATGTTCTCTCTCTCTCTCTCTCTCTCTCCCCCTCCCACCCTCCCTTCCTATCTCTCTTTCAAAAAAAAAAATCAATAGTGATTCCCCAGTGATTTACTCTACTTGCTTTGTCTTGATAATAAACCTTTGTTGACTTGAGTCACTTCAAACTCTGCCTTCACTACTAGGCCTCAGAGAGTTTATAAATAGAACGTGTGGAAACGTCCAAGAGCCTCTTACCTGAGCTCAGGCCCTTGGGCATTCTATTCAATTGAAGCAAATCACCAATTTTTAGATCTTATTTCTTCTTCTAGATATTACAGAATATTTTTATCTGAAAAATGAATTTTTGTATTTTGTAAAGTGGCCCCTCCTCAGAAAGATTTTAAGAGAAATCGTTTTCTAGGAGAAGAGAGAGAGGCTGGAAAAATGTCTCACTAAGCTCAATCTAAGTGTGTGTATGTGTGTGTGTGGGGGGGGGGGGGGGGGGGGCTTGTCATCTATGCCAAAAATAGAACAGTAGAACTTTCTGTTATCAGATTTGAGCTACAGAAATTTCCTCTGTAGTGACAGATTATAGATTTTCTCTAAAAAGATTTCCTACTTGGCGAGCAGAAATAATGAAAACAATTTCTAAAGAGGACTTACCACTGACTTTCACAACACTGGAGCAACAAATATTTACAACTTTACTATAAAAAGGTGAATAGTAGTCAATGTTATTCTTTCTTCATGTTTATGTAAAATTATTCATGTTTACAATAAATTCAGTGTATGATCCTGGCCTTTTATGCCCCTTTACATGCTAAATCTGTTCATTAAAGCTTAAATCAAATGAGCAGGATAAGCTACAAAAAAGAGTTTCAACAGAGATGTGTCAATTTTCTTCTTCTGAGCTAAAAACTTATAAGAAGGACACTAAAATAAAGTTTTATTTTTAAGTAATTTATAATTAATATTTTATTTTCAGATGATATTTTCTAAATGCCACTTTAAATGTTGTAAGTTACTTAATTCTAGCAGAAGACTAATTTCATTTTCAAGTAATTTAATTCCTAAATAGAAATAAAATCCATGGTATTAGTGTTAACTTAATTCTGTCTATATACGTATGTGGATAAGTATATATGTATGTATAAGTCTATCTATATATCTATCCATTTACCATCTATCAATTAACTACATTTTTTATATAGCAGATGATATATATGAACATGCATTCCAAATTGAACTCTTTTTTAAACCATACTCCTAAATACAATTGACTAGATTATATTATGTTTTTACTAATCCTGATTGAATTTTGAAATATAATGTAGCCCAGTTCTGACCTTGTCAATATTTACTTGGTTGTCCTCAGTCAGTAAGTAAGTGTAATTTTATCTTAGTAGTCTCAGTTCTGGTGTACTCAATCCTGCTATCAGAGAATTGGTCTAGGTGATTTTATGTTCCCTACAGCACTGGCATTCTATGATCAGGTTTGATGTTTTTACTTTATTCATTCTGACAACATAATCAATGAACAGAAAAAAAATGACCCCTTAGTAATAATTCTTCCATGTCATTCTTCATTCATGCATTGTTTCTATTGCAGTTTTCTTCACAGATGGGCAGACATGCCCAAGAATAAGAACCAACTGAAAAATCATGCCATTCACATGAAAGGTTTAGGTCTTTCCCACAGTACATGCAACTACTTAGGAGACAGTTACCATCTTTGCCAGAAAAAAAAAGAGACTGTATCCTTTGTCTCACTTTGTTCCATTCATTTATTCTGGGAATAGAGTTCCTTAATATTTTATTTTAATATTTTAGAAGCAATCAATAGCAGATGATATCTCTTAGCTATCTACTTAAGACAGCAAACTTTATCATCATGTTATGCAGAGTCAATGTTCTATTTAACTGTAAATTATTTATTGTGTACCATTTGGGGAAGCCATGTTTTGGAAAATGAAGGTTATGTAAAATAAATTAATTCTAAATTATTATTCATGTAACTTCTCACATAGGCCTGCATTTACTTGGAAGTACCACTGAGCAGCAAATAAGAACAAAGTGCTTTTTCTGGAATCAAACTTATAAGCAGATGTTTGAACCTAAGAGACAGCGTGTGACTATACCAGCCTCTGTGGCTGTGGACGCAATTACAATCCAAGAAGTAATTTGTGTCTGATCAGGGTAAAACAGACCATTGAGCATGTTTTGATTGTAATCATGAAAACCTACTATGGTTCTTGGAGCAGAGTAAACACTCAATACATTTTTGTTGAGTAAATGAATGCACACAAAATAAATAAATGATTCAATAACTCTACACTCCTTGGTTAGAAATTGCTTTGCAATGTTACTGCTCTTGATAGATTAAAAAAGACATACTAATATCTATATGATATCCAAAGCTGCATTAATGTTATTACTATTTTATTTTGTAGTAGTTATGTTCTTAACTACATTGGCAAAATGCTTTGAACTTTCTCAAGGAAGTCATCATTTTAGCAAAATAGACTATTATGAATTTTATTAGAATTTCTCTGAAAACCTCTCTATAAAACTCCCTCTAGAATTTTGTCTATATTCTATAAACAAAGTTATATAAATAATGTATGCCAGAGGAATTTATCTGTTTTTCCAAGTCACCCAATGTGTTATGTAGCCTGCTGGCTGTTTGTTGCAAGCAGAAAGTTCTCTCTGCTGGATGTCAGAATTAAAAGTTCAAATTCTCCCAGCGATCTGTACATTTCTTTATTAAATGTGAGGGTTGGGGGTTGGCCTTTATTCTTGAATATCTATTGAAGTGACTAAATTACTTCCTTATGTGCAACTTCTTATTGTTTTGTTGACACTGAATTAGAACCCATTTATTTTTCATGTGATTATTTTGTTAACACGAAACTACACTACATGGAGACCTTAATTTCTTTTGCTCCCTGACAACTTTAATGCCCATCTACACTTCAAACCTAAAAGATCATAAATACCAAATTCTCCTGAGTTGCATTCAGCTAGGAAATATGCAATTTATGAGGAGGATAACATTATTTAACAGTACGGTATTCCCATAGTTATGAGTCCCATGTGATTATAAATTTGATCCCTACACTATATTAGATGTATAATAACGAAAAAGTTATCTCCCTTAGAAGTTTCAAAAAATTGCCATGATTTACTGACACTCTCATGAAAAGAGGATTTATGTTGCACTGCTGGTGGTGAACAATCTGATGACTAAAACCTTAATTTATATCTAAAAAATGAACATTGTCTATGTTAAGAAATTATGAATATGTAATTAAGTGTCAATCGATAGAGTCTGATTCAAGTTAAGATGGAAAATGGGAGTTTTCTAGGCTCTGAAATTCTCTGGTGAACCATTCAGAAATTGAAGCATAAAACCATTTTGGATATATAGGGGAAATTCACAGGGAGAGAACAGTAAAAAATAAAATTAAAATATAAACAAAAAATATTCTTCATTGTTACCATTGCACAAAATATTTTTAAATTAAATTATCACAAATAATTTAAATAATGTACATGTAAATATCGTCTCTTATCATCATTCACATGTTCTTTTTTTCCCAGTGATGACTGATCAACTTCTCCTAAAGCAACATATGATTATATATACCTGATATCAATGTTCTCTTACAAAGAAAGAAAAATAAATATATTTATAGCTCCAAGAGTTTTGGTGACAAATGGAGGTCAGAGAATAAGTCTCTATTCTAATTTTTTTAAAGGGCAAAATGAATTAATTCTATTTACAGGAAAGGGAATGATGTTATGTGTACTTAGTTGAATATAGCCCCACAGACCACTGTTAATACATTCCCCCTCAGACACCCTTTTTAGTATTTTTGGGTAATGGGTTACTTCTAATATAACACTTTAAATATAGCAGACTTGGGCTCAGGTGGCAAGGTGGAGAGGAAGGGTTTTTGTAGTGGGTCAGGGAAACCAAACAACATTGTTTTGTCTCCTTAGCTCAAAGCAATGTGACCATTATATAGGCAGCCAATCCAGATAATTCTGTTATTAGCTATTAATTAAAATGTAATCCTATGATCAGACTAATTATCTCTAGCTCATTTGAAGAAATGGAATAAGATGTTGACAAAAAGCACTAACTCATTCAATAAATTTGCTTCATACTTAATCTATTAAGAAGTTTCTCTCTTTTTCTAACAACTTTTTTTTCCCCCTGAGGCATAAATGCTTGAGGCAGCACAGTGTCCTAGAAAGTGTATGTGATAGGATCCAAGAGGCCAGGATTCTACTTCTTCCTAATTAGTGTTATGACCTTGGGTAAGCCACTTCACCCTTTATTCATTTATGATATGATGGACAAAGGACAGTTAGAAAATGTCTAGGATCACTTCTAACATTTCATAGGCCTATATTACTCATTCTATATTTGGTGGTTATTTTTACATCTCATGTCCCTTATAATTTAGAATTTATAGCAAATATTATAGCAACATTTTTGTAGTATTCAATCAGACCCCCTCCCCCACACACACCCGATTAAATCAAAATAAACAAATGACAGGGAAAATATTAGAATTCACTCAAATTTGTAAGGGCATATGATATAAAGCAATGCAGACAACTTTTCTCTATATTTACAGTTGAGAGAGAACACATATGCCCACCTTCTAGGAAGACATATATAGGTCTCTTACGAAGAAAAGTGCACTGAATTCAAGGCCACATATATAAGCAACATGATTCATTTTATCAGAAGAAGCTAAGGAGTCCTTTTATTGAGTCAGCAATTTGGAACTTATGAGTTGCTAGCAGTATCAGTAGACACAGCTGAGAAATAGAAAACTATCAATCTAGAATGGCTTAGACACAGCCTCTCCAGAAACTAGTGGAACAGACTAGATAATGTCTTGACAAAGTGAATGAATTGGGTCTCCCTTTTCTATAATTGTGTGGGGGTTCGATGAGAACTGGCAGATATATAATTTCAATCTTCTTCATCCTGCCAGTTGTTGGTACGATTCCAGCCATGTGAAACGCAACTGTAAGTGTTTCTGTGTCTTCTGCTAGTTGCATATCTTGAATGTTGCCTTTGAGATACCAAGCACTGTAAATGATTGTTTCATGGACTTTGTTGTGTACTTGAAGTTTACTGATAAGAAAGAAGTAATAATCCAAGACATATAAAGTGTATTGCCTTCCAAAGGGAGTTTCTTTGTCTTATTGGGGGTTGGGGGTGGTGAGCAAGGACAAGAAACAAAAAACTCAAATTTTTTGGCTAACTTGTAAAATGTCTTCTAGTGGCAATTATATATTAGGCTCTAGTTTTTCCTGGCCTATTAGCTTTCCTTTTATGGTTAATTTCCTAATTATTCTCATCATTAGGTTTTAGAAACTAGAGAGTAAACAAGAATTAACTGAGATAAGTTAGAAAGAAAAGAGAGGAGACAGAATAATAGATGTAAACTAGGAGAATACTAACAGAGCTAAGTGGTGAAAATGGTGTATATATTCAAGAAAGAGGTTAAGATTAATTAAAGCACAGTAATTGCAAGGGAGTACACCAGTAACAGAATAGCAACCACTAGCACACACTGACAAGTGGTCATTTTCAGGATCCTCATATTTACACCTCACTTGGCTAAAGCTAGTCCCAAATCATAGCCAGTCTAGATGGAGGTGGATGTCAATAGAACATAGGTTAATATGTTCTGAGTAAGCCAGATACTAGTAGGTCATAATGAAATAAAGTCTAAATGTGTTACAGGGTTCTATACTTACAGAGATTTCCTTTAGGTAGAATTTCTGGATATTTAGAGTACAATGTCACAGAACTTAATGATTGTGACTTAACCTATAATGTGCCAATAGTATGGTGGTATGTATTAAATTTCTTGAAAATCAGTACCCTCTTAGTGGCATATACAAAGGCTTTGTAGAAATCACAGTGTGATGCTTAATTTATGTGTCAATTTAACTGGGTCACAGGGTTCCCAGATATTTGGTCAAGCACTATTCTGGGTGTTTCTGTGAGAGTATTTTTTTTATTAGTTTAGCATTTAAATTGACAAATTGAATAAAGAAAGTTTGCTCTCCCTAATGTGGGTGGGCGCCATCCAATCAGTTAAAAGTCTAGATAGAACAAAAAGGCGGACCTTCCCCCACATCAGAGAGAATTCCTCACGCCTGACTGCCTTCAAGCTGGGACATGGTTCCTTTCTGCCTTCACGCTCAAAGTGAAATGTTGGCTCTTTCTGGGTATCAAGCCTGCTGGCCTTTGGGTTAGAACTACACCATCAGTACTCCTGAATCTCCAGTGAGCTGACAGCAGATCTTAGGACATGTCATCCTCTTTCTATTTATATATAAATCTCTTTCTCTTTATATATAATTCTACTGATACTGTTTCTCTGGAGAACCCTGACCAATACACAGGGTACTGGGTTAACCAAAATAGATGGTCATGCTATTGGTGTGCTAATTTTAAGGAAATATAAAAGTTACAAGCAATTCTTGGAAATACAGTGGCTCCTTTGGTTGTGACATTTTTCAGATTTTTTCATAATTTTGACCTTGACAGTTTTGAGGAGTTCTGGTCAGGTATGTAATAGAATGCTTCCATACTGGAATTTGTCAGATATATTTCTTTTCATAAGACTAGGGTATGGGTTTGAGAGATGAAAATCACAGAAGCAAAGTACCATTCTCATGACATTATATCAAGGGCACATACTGTCAATAAAATTGGACTGTTGATATTGACCTTGATCATTTGGCTGAGATAGTGTTTGTCACAATTCTTCCACTGTAAAGTTACTCTCTACCCGCTTTTCCACACTGTGTTCTTAGGAAAGAAGTCACAATATGCAGTCCACACGTAAGGAGTGGGAGTTACGCTCCCACTCCTTCAAGGTAGAGAATCTACATAAATTTTTGGAATTTTCTAAATGGAATATTTGTTTCTTCTCCCCCATTCAGTTATTTGTCAGTTATTTATTTATATTAGTGTGTGCTCATGGATATTTATTTTATAATGTGGATAATAATTTAATACTGCCTTACCTATTTTGCTATTTGGGGAAGTTTTTGTTTTGTTTCCTTGTGTATAGCATTTCCTTAATTTCTAGTACTATATGATGCTCCAGGTTCATCTTGTATATTTCCTGCCCCATCACCAAGGAGCCTTTAAATACTATTTTATTAATATTTTTATATTAAAATTGTTCATCTCAGTTGAGGTTTTTTTTTGTGGATAGGGTACAGAGGCATGGGATTTTATTGGTAACATTAATTTTCTATTTTTTAAGTTTTACCTTTGATGAGTATCTAGTGAAAATAACACTTAGGTAGATTTGTTTTATTTTATACTAGAGGCCCAATGCACAAAATTCATGCAAGCGTAGGCCTTGGCAGCCACAACGGCTGCCTCGATCCCACCCTCACAGCCATGGGGACTGCCTGGATCCCTCCCTCGCAGCCATGGCGGCTGCCTTGATCCCATGGCTGAAGCCCCAGCTAGTCCAGAAGGACGTCTGGTCTAATTAGCATATTATGCTTTTATTATTATAGATAATTGTAGGATGCCTCCAGTTTATTGGGTGAAAATAATCAACTTACATTATATTCATTTTAGTTATATGCCTGCATTTCTATAATTTAATTTGTTATTTATTTATTTATTTTTAATTCCCCCTCAAGGGTATGTTTTTATTGATTTTAGAGAAAGAGGGAGAGAGAGAGAGAGAGAGACAGAGAGAGAGAGAGACAGAGAGACACACCAGTGTGAAAGAGAGAAACATCAATTGGTTGCCTCCCGTATGTGCTCTGACCTGGGATGGAATGAGAAACCTGGATATGTGCCCTGACTGGGAATCAAACCTGTGATCCTTCAGTGCACAGAAGGATGCTCCAACCAACTGAGCCACACCTACCAGGGCAATTTGCTTTTTAATTTATATTTTCTTCTTTATTTCATGCCTAACTTTTATTGATTTAAAAGATTTTTCAGCCCTGACCGGTTTGGCTCAGTGGATAGAGCATCAGCCTGTGGACTCAAGGGTCCCGGGTTTGATTCCAGTCAAGGGCATGTACCTTGGTTGCAGGCACATCCCCAGTGGGGAGTGTGCAGGAGGCAGCTGATCGATGTTTCTCTCTCATCGATGTTTCTAACTCTCTATCTCTCTCCCTTCCTCTCTGTAAAAAATCAATAAAATATATTTTTAAAAAGATTTTTCACTATTTCCTTTTCCCCATTCCTTGTTTAGAAACTAAACTATATTTGAAATTATTACTGATTACCCTCAAATTTTTACCATGCACACTTGTCTTAATGCAGTCTAAAATTAATATCTCTCCCTTTTTTATAAAATTAAAGAACATTAACATACTTAATCATTTGTTTGATCATTTTTCTACTTTCTATATTATATTGTCTTATGTTTAAATTTTACTTACTTTAGAAATTTGGGTGGGACTGGCAATAATTTCTTGTTGTTTTTAAAATAAGATGATGATGATCTTGATAATAACAACCACAGATCCTATGCAAACCATTACTTGAGAAACCAGTATAAGTTAGGGAAGAAGGAAAAATGTAAAGCATATACACATACACATAAGTATAGTATAAATATAAAAAAGTAAGCCCATTGGAAAGATGCAAGCAGTTGGAATAAAAATTCTGCATATTACTAGAAAGTGAAATAAGAATTTGTTTTCCTAAATATAACAAAACTATTATCCATTCTACCTTTCTTTACCCTAATATCTATCATTCTACTAAAGAAATGAATAGGTATGATTCTATTTAGTTTTTGAAGGGGTAGTAAAGTAGGTTTTAAGAGGACTTACACTATTTCTACAGATATGGAAGACGTTTAGTTGTGCAAAATGTGTACCTCTGGCAGAAGAAGATTTGAAAGTCTTCCCTTTTGATAGACACAGGAGCCTGGTAGCTTACTACCAGATCTTTAGAAACAATGAAAGAAATGTGAGAAAATAAAACTACTTAGGTGAAAAGAAAATGTATGAGAATCACATACATTTTCTTAATCACATGGAGCTGCCAACCAGCTTTAAATGTTCAGCTTAGCAAACAACTTGATTATTGACTAAGTTTAGCAGAAATTAAAAAATGTTTTTGAAGACTTAAGTCAGGAAGAAATATATGTCATACCCATCGGGAACACAAGCAGTATTTTCTTGTGGAAGAAGGGAGCCATCTCTAAAGAGGAAATTGGGTTTATTCAGAGGTACATAATCCAACTGCAGAGACCTAAAGAGAAGGAAATAGAATTGAGAAAATCTCCCTACAATTGTTTTGACAAGACACCAATTTAAATCTCATAATAAAAAAGTTTAATTTTAAAATAAATTAGCAACAGCAAAAACAAACAAACTTTTTTTTAAAACAATTCCTTTCATGACACACAGACTTTAAAGGGTCCCCGACTCCTTGTGACCGACCACACTTGGTGTAATTCCCTCCCCGTGTGTCTGAGCAATACCTGTGACTTGCTTCTAATCAAATGGATCCAGAAAGGTAAAGGAGTATACATGATTAAATGTGTGTGACTACACAACAGTGCTGTATATGTCTCATCAGTGTTTTCCTCTTCATTACTAGCTTGGAAGAAACAATTATACGGCTTCAAGGAAATGAAATCTGTAACAACTTGAGAGAGCTTGGGAGTAGGTCTGACCCCAGTTGAGTCTCCAGATGAGAACTCAGCCCCGGCCAGCACCTTAATTCCAGACTTGCAGAGGATCCCACTGTCATGCTAGGACTCCTGACCCATAAAAACCACAGGATATAATTATGTGGCATTTAAGGCAGCCAAGTTTGTGGTAATTTTGTTATTTAGCAATAGAATATGATACGTCCACTGATTACAAACTTAAATGTTGTGGCAATGTCCAATCACTATAAATATTTGTAAAAGCTTAGTGTCAATCTCTATAGTTATGTGGGACAGTAAAAGTCCACTGAGGGGCACCAGTTTTATCTTCTATTCAGATCTTCATGGTGGTTGTGAAACCCTGCTTCCAGTGATCACTTGGTTCTTGTCTTTAAAGAAATTAAAAATTAAACTAATGAACAGTTACAACAAAAACAATCAAAACTGCAGCAACAATACCATCAATTATTACTCTGCTCAGGAAAATAGCTACATAGAAATTTTATCATTTTTAACCTCAATTTTAAGGCTTAAGTAAATTGAAGTTTTCCTGTTCTACATCCAAGCATTTTCTAGGTTATTATAACACCAATCTCTATTAGGTGAGGACATTTGTCAATCAATACCCCTTTTCCATGCAGGTAATATTCCTTTAGCTACTTTTTAAACTTCATATCCCTCTTCACACTTATGGAACATTTTCAGACCTACACTTTGCTATTTCTGAATCAAACATCATCAGAAAAGGTATGTCTTCAAAGCCTATGCCTACTGAATTTGAGTCAGCCTCCTGCCACATAGTGTCATTCTAAAGTTTAAGCTGCTATCAGTTTCAAAAGGACGTGGGGAAAAAAGCTAGACAGGACCCTTATATGTGTTACTGGTCCGAATACCAAACTGCTACTGAACACCAGAAGCACTTGGACTTGAGTGGAGGGGCAGGATTGTTCCTACTTGCAGGGAAGCAGCTATCAATTGCTGGCAGAACTTCTTATAAGTGGTGCCATTTTTACTGTTGCCATTACTTTCCAAACATAACATGTCTTTTATAGATGTGCTTCATTTGTCTCCGATCCACAAACACAAAGAAAACACAATGACACCTCTGCTTTGAACCCCAATCTTCACACCAAAACAGAGCCTCTGCGATAACTCACTGACCTCGGAAACATCACGCCTTCTGGACTAGGAAGCAAGAGTTCTAGAAATTCCCACCATGTTACAGTTCTCCTCCAGAACATGGGGAACAGCTCCTAGTGGAAAATAACAACATGACAACCCTATACCAAGTAGAGATTCCCTAAACTGGGGAAGAGTAGCAGCAGGGCTGTACTAGATATGTAAAGTGATTAAATATATTCTTACATCATGAAGTAATGACCATTACTTTGGCTTCTTACACATTTTAATAGAGTAGAATTTGATCTTGAAAAAAATCAAACTATGTTACAAATCAACTAAAAATTATATCTCAAAGAATCATCATCATCATAATCACCCTCAGTCATTGCATAATGAGCTTTTACCAATTATTGTTCAAAGTATTTTAAGTTTAACTCATCTTATCTTCCTAATAAACCTATGATATAGGTAGTTATAGGCACAATTATCATATATATCATAATCGCACACATCTATCATATTAAAAAGAATGACTATTACTGAGGAATGTATTGATTTCTCATTATGGGTGGGTGGGGAGAGATTAACTAATTAACTTATATGCATATATGCATAACCCATGGACACAGACAATAGTGTAGTGAAGGCCTGGGTGGGGGCGAGGGGTGGAAGGTGTCAATGGGGAAAAAAGAAGGGGACATCTGTAATACTTCCAACAATAAAGATAAATTTAAAAAAGAAGAAGAAGCCGAAACCGGTTTGGCTCGGTGGATAGAGTGTCGGCCTGCGGACTGAAAGGTCCCGGGTTCGATTCCGGTCAAGGGCATGTACCTTGGTTGCGGGCATATCCCCAGTGGGAGGTGTGCAGGAGGCAGCTGGTCGATGTTTCTCTCTCATCGATGTTTCTGGCTCTCTGTCTCTCTCCCTTCCTCTCTATAAAAAATCAATAAAATATATTTAAAAAAAAAAAAAAAAGAAGAAGAAGAAACTGCAAAGATTGCCAGAAAACCACCAGATGCTAGGAGAGAGGAAAAAACAAAAACACTACTTAGACAATTACGTTATTCAGCATTAAAACAGGAAATGCCTTATATTGAGGAAACTTAGAGAAAGAGAGTATCTTTTAAGCCCATGCTGTAGTGTGAGATGTTCTGATGGCATTTGCTTTGAGCTTCAACACCGGCCAGACAGTAATGTATGAAGAATTTTGTTTAAATCCTGCACATGCAATCATAGGCTTTCTAAGAAAAAACATTATTAAGCTGCAAGCTGTGAACTTCTCACTATAACTTTCAGGTGTGCTTAGAAATATTTAACAAACCATTGTTATGAATATGTTTTCTGAAGTTATTATCCCTCTAGTAGAAAAATATGGCACACTGAGTTAACAAAAGTCTGGATATATCATGATGTCCATTTCAGACTATGAAAGAGAAGAGAGAAATTCATTTAAGTATACTCACAGACATAAGTTGTTCTTAGAGCATGACTAACAAAAGCAATGTAGAGTCCATATAGCATAGCTGTATTAATCTAATTTTTTTATACAAACACATGTTGTATATACATAAACATATTTCAGTAAAGATACAAAAAAACTGAAAATTCCAAACTCTGAAAGAGCCATTATCTTTGGAGAAAGTAGTAATCACAGGGACAGATAGGTTTTAAATTTTATACTCTCCTGCACTAAATTATTTTCTTGGGATGTTCATATATTGCTTTTATAATTAAACTTTTAGTTTAAAGTTAGAAACTAACATTTGCACAACAAAAATATGCAGATTTTAAAGGTTACATGTTGCACATTTAAAGTGTTGGTGGAAATCATTTTAGGTTCATTTCCAGTACAATTTGAAAATGATCTTAGTTGTGAGAATTCTGAAATGATCTAGTTGAGAGTATTTCTCATCTTGTTAAATTCCTCCATTTCTGGGAACATTTGCCACATGGCTCAGACTGACGGAAATGCGACTTCTAGACTTCAGCAGGAAGGAATGATTCTTATTTGCTCTCTCTTAATGTTTATGAAGTTCATGGAGAGTTTCAAAGTGCAGAATGAAGGGAAAATACTCTGTTTGACAGGAATTAGTAGTAATAAGCTGTCATCCTTTAAAAGAAATTCAGTCTATATTTCTTTAAAGCAGCTTTTCTAATAACTTGCACAGTAGTAGAAAGCGACATGATGCTGCAATTTACTGCTACCTTTCAACCTGTAACAAAGGTCTGACAGTTAAAGATAGGTCTTCCCCACTGGCCAGAGAATTCAAGAAATTGTCCATTGATTTCTTCTATTCTAGTCTACAAAAGGCTTCAACTCCCTGACTATTCTATTTATATACTATATGTCATCTGTAGACCACACAACGTGCACAGGCATTTGGGTGCATATTCAGCGTATAACTATTATTGAGCTTTCAAGGATCCCTTTCATCTTCTTCCTCTGCCATATTGGGCAATGGGAATATTTGAGGTCAGAGCAAGTGATACATTTATGGGACTGATTAATAGCCAGAAATTGGGACCTATTTCATTAAAGTCAAACTCAAGGAGAAGTGTTAAAAATGTAAAATTTGAACTGAATGATGCAAATTATTTATAATAAGTTTCAGTTGGACTTACATACAAGAACAGCAAAAACTATTCAGAAGTATGAATTATTTTTTCCCAGCTTTCATTACAAAATAAAGACAGACCTGTAGACGTTTAAATTCCTTGTCTTAATTAGAAGGGATCAAAATAAAAAATATGCTATATACATATCCTGTCATTCTGAGTTGAGCAAATATAAGGAAGTGATTCTCCTGCCTCTACTTATTGGTTGGAATAATTAACACTATATAGAGGACCAGGGTAAGTTATTCTATTACATACATTCAGCATCACTCTTATCTTCAGATTTCACTTGTTTGTCAGGCTTTGCATTTGTCAGTGATGGGTTAGAGGAAGAGGATTAAAAGCATTTTGAAATGCCACAAGATTGAATGGTGTCTACATAAAAAATGGGCAGTTGTCATTATTGAGATGCCCAAAGTTGAACTCGAAGAGAAAAATGTACTAATTCTGAAAAAAAGGACAGTAATGACAAATGTAATCAGTAAAGTTCCTTTAACAACAATGAAACCTCATTGAACAATCAACTACATGTACTTTCAATAAAAATCATCTGTTCTTCTATGATTTGTAGTTGTTTTTTAAATCAAAGACATCATAATTTATAAAACATACATGAGTCAGTTTTTTCTTCTAATATCAAGGACTATTTTTAAGAACATAATTCAACATTTAAAAATAATTAATGTGTTCTAGATAATGCTGATCCTTTAAAATTATCCATCAGCCAAGTAGAGAGGATTACAATATATGAAACTGTGTCAGTTCATGAGTGTCAAAAGTAACAAACTATTTTGAATATCCTCTCAAAAAAAAGAAATAAGCCTAAAGTTGAGCCAATTCAGCTCTGTTAGACATACATTCATTTTTGCCTGCATTGCTGTTACTTACAATACATGCAAAAAACTCACACTTCAAAGAGTAACATATGTCTTTCTGGTTTTACTTGTGACATAAGCTAAAATATATTTGAGCAAATTTCTTGTCTCCTTTAGATAAAAAATTTATTTGCGGGACCTTCAAATAACTCAAAAATGGTCAATTTTACTTAAACTTGTAAAACAAATAAAATACCCTCTTCATAGATGCCCAGCATAGGAAGATTTTGCTCAAAAATATTTTTCTTTAATAGGGCAGGGTAGAAACAGTAGTTTTAAGTAGTAATAACTTCCTGATGCTATCTTTTGGATAAACAAGTACTACTTCCCTATTGCTTTGAGAGAAACTTTATAGATATATAGACATTAGTCATTTAGAAGGAGCCAGTTCAAATGAGTACACTTGCATCCCAGGCAGTTCAATTTGGAATTTTAACCAATAGCAGTGAACAGATTGAAAAATAAAAAATGGGCATGTAGCTGCATACCAACAGTAAAAACTGTAGTGTTCTTGCATTAAAATACAAACACACATTGCTGACACAAGCAATAAAATATCCCATTCTATAATGTGGAACAGGAATGAAAGGCCTAATCAGTGATGGCGAACCTTTTGAGCTCGGCGTGTCAGCATTTTGAAAAACCCTAATTTAATTCTGGTGTCACGTCACATATAGAAATTTTTTGATATTTGCAACCATAGTAAAACAAAGACTTACATTTTTGATATTTATTTTATATATTTAAATACCATTTAACAAAGAAAAATCAACCAGAAAAATGAGTTCGCATGTCACCTCTGACACGCGTGTCATAGGTTTGCCATCACTGGCCTAGGTCAACTGATCTATTACCTTCATTGCATAATGAGGAAATTCCTATCCTAAGTGGTAATATGACCTGTCCATGGTTACTCAGAGGTGGTCGATGGTAAACCTTAGCTAAGCATACAGAATTTCTAATCATTACACCATCACTCTCTCCACTTAAACTAGTTAGGGCAGTGGTTCTCAACCTTCCTAATGCCACAACCCTTTAATACAGTTCCTCATGTTGTGGTGACCCCCAATTTCATTGTTACAAATTGAACATAATTAAAGCATAGTGATTAATCACAAAAACAATATGTAACTATATATGTGTTTTCCGATGGTCTTAGGCGACCGCTGAGTCAGGGTAATGCCAATGGCTGGATTTAAAAGATTCAAACATATAAAGGCACAAATACAACAGATGTGCACTTGTGGCTCATGCAACAGACCTGGTGGATACATCTTGACAGTGGGAGGGCTCTGGTTAACAAATTATTCTGGTACTTAAGCTGCCTGCAACTCTGGGGGCTCTTCAATGGATGCCTCCCAAAGTTGCCTTAGGGGTTCATCTCTTTCCCTATTGGCTAGAAGAGGAAGGTAGCACGGGGCACGCGTAGGAGGATAATTCTGTGGGACAGGGACAGAAATGACAATCATTACTTTTGATATCATCCCATTTACTAGCACTTAGTCCTTCACTAAAAGAGAAGCTTGGGAATGTAGTCTGACTATTTACTCAAGAGAAAGAGAAAACAAATTTTGGTGAATATTTATTAGTCTTTATTTCATGGTATGTGACACTGATCTGCATGGATAACTTAGAAAAGGCATCCGACATCCCAGTCCTGAGTTGTGTAAATCAAAGGGATAATTGGATAAATACATGTGTAAATAAATATACATCTAATATGTAAATATAAATAAACATCTAGTAATCTCTACCATACCATTTTACCACTTTGTAGTGCATGGCGCTAACCTGTGAGAGTACCCTAGACATTTAAATAGAGAAGGTACTGAGCATCCCAGACCTGAAATCTGTCAAAGAAATACTTGGGTGGCCCCTTAGGATAACCTTCCCTGTCAAATCATTGATGCTACCACTAAGACTGGCTTCTGCAAGCCCAGTTTGGAAGTAGGAGCTCATTCTCCCATGCTGTGATTATCTTCCCATGCATCTCTGCTTTCAGTTTAACACCAAAGGACTGGGGGAAATAAGGTCATATGGCCATTTAAACAATGAATTAACTACTTTTATTCAGAACAGGCATCTATTTATATTCTGTGCATATATTTTACAGATGTGAAAATAAACAATGGAGAATCATTTGACCTAGGATCACAGGGACATTTAGTTTGAAATGCAAAGGTAAAAACTTCCCTGTGAATGGATTTTTTAAAAATGGTCAATTTATATAGACTCTTTAATACTTATATATTAGAATACATGCTTTTAAAAACATATATATTTCATTTATCTCATTCAGAAATATTTCTTGTTTTGTGAAGGCATGTGAGAAAAAAACAAAGAATTAAAGAATTAGACTTTGTATTTTAAATTCTAGAACTTAAAAAAGTTAAAGGCACTCAGAGCATAGGCAATAGATTTGAGAGAACAAAACGGAAGTAGGGAAAGGATTATCACTTGGAGGGTACAAACTAAATCCCCTGTTGGAAGCAAGGGGAGGAAGAGGAAGAGGCACATGAGTGTCCCTGAAAGAGGTCTCTGGACTCAGTTCCTTTGGTCAAACCCAAGGGAAAAGCTAAAATGAAAAAACAGACAAAAGCAAGGGACTGTGTTTCTGGGTGAGAAACATAATCATGTTTTAAACCCATACTATTGACTCTCAAGGATGGCTTCGATACTTCTCATATAAGTATTTCTATATTTTAAAAGTCTGATTTATGAAGATCCCAGCTTGGAATCTGAGGAATAAATGGGGCATTTTATAGGACTAATTCACAGAAAAATATTTAATAAATATTAGAGTGCCTAGTAGACTTTAGATCAGTGATTCCCAAAGTGGGCGCTACCGCCCCCTGGTGGGCGCTGCAGCGATGGGGGGGGGGGCGGTGATGGCCACAGGTGCATTTGTTTTAACTTTTTTTGTATTACCTTTCTATTCTGAGTTCAAAAATAGTTTCATAATTTCAAACTTCAATGTTTCTAATTTACTCCTTTCTTTACTATATTTTACGAAAAAGGTAGAAACATTAATACATATATCTTTCTGTTTAATTGCTATTAAAATTTTTAAAAAATTAATTTCCAGGGGGCCCTGAGTAATATTTTTTCTGGAAAGGGGGCAGTAGGCCAAATAAGTTTGGGAACCACTGCTTTAGATATTATACTATAAACTTAGATAAGGAAACAAGAAGAGCATACATAAGAAGCCAGATTACAATTTAATAGTATCATAAAGCAGTACATGACACTGATAATTATAAGCTTTTTTATTGTTGTTATTTGTACTATGAGATTATTATTAACTGACTATCACTACATTGGCTTTTATCCCAAGGAAATAATAGCTACCATGAGGACTGCTCTTTTTTTTCTGATAATTCTTTGGCAGATTGTCAAGATAAATATCCACATAAAGATCAGAAAATTGAACCTTCCTTATTTTTTAGCTCTTTTAAGCATGAAGGGGGAAAACAAAAACAACCAAAAAATAAGTAAACAAAGGAAATGAACACACAAAGGACCTTAGACGAAACTGCAAGGTCTCAGTTCTCACAAACTGTGGATATGACTTTTAAAGGCCTGCTTATAAATTTTCCTTTGATTCTCCTAATTATATAGAAGTGGAGCCACTATAAAATGATATGCTTTGTGATGATCTGTCTCTAAGGTGGACCCTGATGGTCTTCACCTGCAGATATTCATCCTGGACAGTTTAGCTATAACTTCCCTAGTCTCCCTCCCTCACGCCCTCGCGTCCTAAGCAATCACTATTCCACTTTCTGTCTCTGATATGCCTTCCCTGGACTTTCATGTAAGTGGAATCATAATATGTGATCCTTTGTGGCTGACTTCTTTTACTTAGTAGTGTTTTCAAGGTTCACTAATTTTGTAGCATTTACCACAACTTCATTGCTTTGTATGGCTCAATAATATTCCATTACATGAATATATCACCATTCATTCATTCATTCATTCATTCATTAGCTGATGGACATTTGGGCTGTTTTCTCCATTTGGCTAGTTTCTTCCATTTGACTATTATGAGTCAAATTGTTATAAACATTTGTACACTAGTTTTTTGTGTGTATAGATGTATGTCTCTTGGGTGTATACCTTGGAGTGGAATTGCTGGGTCATATGAAAATTCTATGTTTAAACACTTCAGGGATTTCAATACTCTTTTCAAAGTTGGCAGCACCATTTTAAATTCACACTGGAAGTATATGAGTATTCTAATTTTTCACTATCTTCATCAACACTTGTAATCATCCACTTTTTAAATTTTAGCCATCTGAGTATGTTAAGCAATATTACATTCTGGTTTTGACTTGTCTACCCCTGGTGAAGATGCTGCTGCACATCTTTACACATGCTCATTGGCCATTTATATATCTTCTATGGTGAAATTTCTATTCAAAGCCTCTGTCCACTTATAGTTGAGTTACCTGTGCTTTTATTATTAAGTATTACAACTTTTTCACATATTCTATAGAGAAGTTCCTTATCAGAAATATGACTTACAAATATTTTTCTCATTTTGTGAGTTGTCTTTTCATTTTCTTGATAGTATCTTTGGAACAGTTTTTATTTCAAAGAAGTCCAATTTATGTTTTCTCTTGGTGCTTCTGCTTTTGGTGTTAGTATATCTAGGAATTGATTGTTACACCTGAATTCATATAGATTAACCCATATGTTTTTCTCCAGGATTTTTACAGTTTTATAACTTACACTTAGATCTCTGGACCATGTCTAGTGAATTTTTATAGATGTTATAAGTCATGGTTCCAATTTCATTGTTTTCCATGTGGTATTCAGTTGCCCCAGAAGTTTTTTAAAAAGACTCTCTCTCCTTCCCCCCAACCCCACACCCTGCATTGAATGATCTTGGCACATTTGTTAAAAATCAGTTGACCATCGACACATGTTGTTTTTCCCCCCGCTGAGCTCTCAATTACACCTCATTTGTTTATGTGCATCCTTATACTACTACTACACTTTTCTGATTACTATTGTTTTATATAGTACTAGAGGCCAGGTGCACAAAATTTGTGCACTCAGGGGAGGGGGTGTTCCTCAGCCCAGCCTGCACCCTCTTGCAGTCCGGGAGCCCTTGGGGGGTGTCCAACTGATGGCTTAGGTCAATTTGCATATAAGCCTTTTATTATATAGGAAGTGTTTAGGTGGACAAAGCTGAGTCCTCCAAGTTAGTCCTTTTTCCAGATTGTTTTGACTATTCTGGGTCCCCACAATTTCATAAGATTTTTAGGCTCAGCTTGTCAATTTTTACATAGAAGTCTGACAGAGATTATGTTGAATCTGTAGAACACTTTGGCGAAGACTGCCATCTTACCAATAGTAAATCTTCTGGTCCATGAACATAAATTTTTTTTATGTGGATCTTCTCTAGTTTCAGCAATTATTTTTAGTTTTCAAAGTACAAGATTTACACTTATTTTGTTAACTTATTCCTAAATATTTTTTCTTATGCTATCATAAAAAAATTTTACAATTTCATTTTCAAATTATTTGTTGCCTGTGTATTGAAATACAAGTAATTTTTGTATTTTGATCATGTGCCCTGAAACCTTGATGAATAAATGTATTCATTTGAATAGTCTTTTAGTGTATTCTATAGAATTTTTTCTTTACAAGATCATGTCAATTATGAATAGAAATAGCTTTACTTCATCCTTCCCAATCTGAATGATTTTTATTTCTTGCCCAATTGCCTAAAACCTCTAGTACGATGTTGAACAGGATGATTGCATATCTTTTCCATCATTTTGCTTTCAATCTGTTTGTGTCATTGAATCTAAGTGTGTTTCCTGTAGATAGCATACAGTTAGACCTTGATTTTCTCCATTTTGACAATCTCTACTTTGGGATAGCTTTATTAAATCCATTCATACTTAATGTTATTATTGATATAGATGGATTTGTGCGCCATTTTTTCTCTTTTCCATATTTCTCATGTCTTTTTTCTCTATTCCTCTTTCACCATTTTTTCTTTTGCAATATTTTCTATTGTAGCATTTTAATTTATTTAATGATTTTATACTATATCTTTGTCAATTATTTCCTTAATTTTTAGTCTAAGACTGTCCATGTATACCTTAACTTATTAGGAACTAAGCTTCATATATACTAATTTAATTTCAGTGATATATATGTTATTCTATCCTCCCCACTCCCATTTTTGGAATTATTATTACATATAAATCTATAACTGCTATAAAACTAACAATCAGTGTGATAATTAAAGTTTGGTGTCTTTTAAAAAGCTAAAAGAAGATGACTAGTATACTAACTTTGTTCTGCATTATTCTATTGCTCTTCATTTGTTGCTGTGGACTTAGGAGTCATTTCCTCAGCCAAAGGCAGCACTGCTCCCAGCTACCTCCTTTGTGCTATTTATGGCAACTACATTACTTTTCTGTTATAGGCCCAACTATATATAGTTTTATATTGCTTTTTAAACAGGAGAGGAAGGAAAAGGAGAAGATATATGTATTTATACTGCCTATTACTGGTATTCTTTTTTTTTCATCTCCATGCCAATTACTCTCCGAGGTCACTTGCTTTTAGCCTGAAGAACTTCCTTTTTTATATGGTGAGTCTCCAACCAATCAATTATTTCAGCTTTTGTTTATCTAAGAATATCTTTAGTTTACCTTCAATTTGAAGGATATCTTTGATGGACTAGGGTACTTTGTTGTTAGTTTTTTCCTTTGAGATCTCTGAATGTGTTAGCCCTCTACATTCTGGCTTCCATTGTTTCTGTGTAGACATCAGCTGCTAGTGTATAGAGCTCCCTTTTAAGTGATGAGTTGTTTTTCTCTTGCTGCTTTCAATTTCTTCCTGAATTTGACTTTCAGCAGTTTGACTATGATATGTCTATTTTTTTATCTCTTTGAATTTATTGTACTTTCAGTCACTGAGTTTCCTGAATATGTAGATCATTGTTTTTCAATATATTTGGTAAAGTTTCAGCCCTTATTTTTTCAAATATATTTTTCTGTTCTTTCACTCTCTTCTCCTGATACTTGCATTATATACATATATACAAATGTCGTCGTACATTTAATAGTGTTTCACCTTTCTCTCTGGCTATTTTCATTGATCTTCATTCTTTTTCTTCTTTTCTTCACCATATATCAGCTCTGTCATTCTTTCAGTTTTCTTTTTCTTTTTTGTAAATATGTTTTTATTGACTTTTTTTTTTAGAGAAAAAGGAAGGGAGAAGGAGAGAAAGAGAAACATTGATAAGAGAGAATCATCAATCAACTGCCTCCTGCAGGCCCCCTACTGGGGAACAAGCAAGCAACCCATGGCATGTGCCCTAATCAGGAATTAAAACATTGACCTCTTCATGCATGGGATGATACTCAACCAATTGAGCCACACCAGCCTGGCTCTCAAGTTTTCAAAGTCTGCTAAATCTTTCTTCTGTTGATTCAAATCTATGATTGGGGTTTTCTGGTGAATTTTTCATTTAACTTATTGTACTTTTTAAGGTCAGTATTTTCATTTATTTCTTGTTGTTTTTTTTTATAGTTTCTATATTATTATTGATATCTTCTACTTTATATGGCATTGTCATCATACTTTACTTCTTAATTATGGTTTCCTTTAGTTCTTTAAAATCTTTAAGTCTTTTTCTGTTAATTTAACATCTGTTTTTTCTCATAGGAAGTTTTTGTTGTTTGCTTTTTCCTCAGTGTATGGGTCATACTCTCCTGTTTATTTGTATATTTTCTAAATATTTTGTTGAAAACTGGAATGGTAAATCACATTTTTTGCAAGTCTGGCCTGGTTCCCCCCCCTCCCATCCCACCCCCCACATCTGACTCTGAAACTCATTATTTATTGTAATTTACTTGTATATTTATTTAGTGACTAGTTGGATTACTTTAGTATAGTTTATTTCTCCCATGATGTGGGCGCTAGTGTGAAGCCCCTAATGTTACTTCTCAGATAATGCAGCCTTCAGTATACTCAGTCACCCTGGGATTAAAATAGCCATGGCAGGGCTCTCTCTGTCTCAATTCCCTGACCACACCCAACTGTTAAGCACCACTAATTGTTGATTATTCTATTGTTTTCAAAACAATAAAGTGCTTTACAGATTTATCCAACCAAATTCATACACCTTTGATGGGATAGTTCCCCAAATCAGTGACTGAGATTTGTTCTGACCCCTGAAGGGTTCTTCTCAACTGTCTCTCTTTCTCTTTCTGGGAAACTTCCTATCCTATAGTATTTGATAGCTCCAACATCAATGGCCTTCCACCACAGTTTCCAATGTTTTTGAGACTGTCTTTGAGCTTGATCTTGTCCACACTTGAGGAACTTGTCCGCAAAGCAAGTCAGTTAGCTTCCTGGGGAAGGAATTTGGAGTTCTCGATTTGATGCTGTGCTTCTCTTCCCAAGCAAAATCTCTGAGCCAAGGCTTTTGTGCTGGGGGAAGGGATAATGGTATACTTCTGAGTGCACCCCTACTTTAGAAACTGAATGCTTGGTGGATGGGGGAACCCCCAGGCTTCCTCAGCTTGCTTCTCTTGGCATTGAACATTCTCCCCATGAGTTGGAGCCACAGTGATTGGGGCCCACTATTCTCAGCGGTGCCATGTCTGAGGTACACCCTCTGTCTTTTTAGTGTAGCATAAAGGAGCCCCATCTCTCAGCCGCACTCACATGGAACTTAGCCTCGGCAACAGGTAGCTTGGGAAGATAACTACTGATGTTCTGCCCCTCCTGTCCTATAGTATTTGATAACTCCAAGTATTTGAAAGAGAGAGAACATTGCCCTCTGAATGAAAGCTGGTGGGAGAGTGAGTCCTATGTTTTAACTGTACCAGTCTGGAGTGATAGGTATGCTGGGAGAGAGAAGTCTTGGTTCAAATACCATGGACTCGCCCAATTCTTACTGTGTTGTAGTAGATCCTCAGTTGGTTTGTGCTCTTAAAGTCATTTCCAGAGATTTTAAATAGTTTGGCTTTTTCTTCTTTCTTTAGGTCAGTTTCACTTGGAAGCAGGTCCTTGGAGCACCTCAATGTCAGGCTGGTAGTGAAACTGTATACCCTTTATTTTTACAATTTATCAATGAACTCTGTTTAACTCAGGCCAAAAAAAAAGGTACATCATGGAGGTCATTTCTTCATTTACCACAAGCAAAGGAGTTAAAGATTCAGTATTTTCAATATAATGGAGATTTTTTGTTGTTATTTTCTGGTAGTAGCAGTTCTTTCTCTAGCTAAATACACTTTGCATTTCCCTTCTTGGCTCTAGCTGGGGCCACAGCTGATAAGGCAACGGTGATTAGGGAACTAGTGAGAACCAACACTGTGCTTGCCCTTGCTTCATAATTTTTTAAGTAACAAAATAAAATTTCCCTAAAATATTTATATTTTTTTACATTAGGCATATCAAGACATGCTGTCAGTTCCCATTTTTAATTACTCTTCTAATTGCTTTTCGTTTTAATCCCACCATAAATCTCCTTTATACCACTTGTTTATTCATAGTAGAATGGGGAGAAAATGGAGAGAGAAAGAGAGAGAACAGAAATTATGGCTTAAATAAATTATTTGTACTCTTATGCATTCAAGAATATGCTACATACAAGATTATTGCTTCCACTACCCTAGAGCATAAAGTAATACAATCAGCATGAACTCTCCGTTATCAAAATCAGTTTATGTTTTACATAGAAACTAGATGAATAAGCATAAAATTTACTAATATGTGTCTCTGTTATACTCAGAAACCATAGATTCAGGTCTAATATTTTATAAACCACTAAAAATTTGGGGTACACTTTTTTAAATCAGAATTTCACATAGTGAGATTTTCTGTCTACTTGAAACAGAATACCTGGAAGTGTTGATTTAAAATGCCAATTCTAGTTCCTATTCAAGTCATTATCTATAGGGACTGAGAACATATGATGCATTTTTAATAAGCCCTCCAGGTGGTCTCAATGAACTCTAACGTTTGAGAGCCAGTCACTCTGTACTTGGTTTTGTGTGAGGGTCTATTGACACGCTCTGCTGGAGGAGTTAATGCCGTGTGACAGAATGCGGGGCGGGACATCAGGAAGAGGCTGCTCTACCCGTCAGGAGCTGATGATGGCTGAGCTGTTGTTCCTTCTGAGCACTGGTACCTTCATTTATAAAATCAAAATAACATGTCAGGTCACTTCTTAGATCTGATGTGAATATCAAAGGAGATGGATTAATTCAGAAAAACCACTTTGCAAAATGAGACACCACCCCTCGCAAACAGGAAACTTGATCTAAAGGTTTTATTCTATCTTTACAATAACTAAGAAAATATTTTCCAACTTTATTGATATAAAAATTAAAAGAATATTTTAGAAAATTATAATTATAGAATAAAATCAAGTAGGTATGAGAAAGGTGACTCAGGAGTCAGAAAATGTAAATTCATCAAAATTGTTCCAAAGCTTACACTCTGATGGGAATCTTAAATAAATTTAGTGAGTCATAATCAGTTATGGGTGACTTGTAATGATTGAAAAATATGGATATTAATAATAAATTCTTAAATTGTAGCAACTATATTTAGTCCTCCAAGATAGAATGATTGTCATAGCCAGCAATGTTTATCAAAGTGACACCAAAGTCATAATACATGAATTTATTCTTCACCTACGGATATTTGCAGACTTTGATTAAAGTCATATGATAATACATGCAGGATGTCCTAGAACTACTGTGTATCAAAAAGACAACTCTGCTGATGGGTTCCCCTTGAAACATCTGCAGGTTGCCAAATTCTAGAGAACATATGTTTGGAAGTGGTATGCTATCTGCCAAAAGTCCTCCACTGTTCTACTAACATTTTCTTGCCATTAGTTACTTTATTCAAGGATAAAGGGACATTTATATTAGCTAGAGTTTTTCCTGTGCAATGCCTAAAGCCTATGTAAGAATGATCATGTAGAAATTTACAGGAAAAACTATATTCAAGACCACAATTGGGTGGGGAAGAAGGAGGCTGATGTATATCTTTAGTAATACAGATAGGGCAAGTGTTAAGTTTCAAGCAACCAGAATCTTGTTTCTTTCTTGTATGTTTTTTTGGTGTGCTCTATTTAATCCCATTGAGGTATGTATGACATTTAAAATGATAAAATTCTAGCTTAGAAAGTGACCATTGAAATGAGCTATTTACAAGAGACAAACTCAGATATCTTCAGGGTAATCAGCTCAGGTAAGCAATGAGTGGTGGTGTCTGCATGGAGAGGCATTTGGATTTATATAGTGGAAAGACAGAGACCACTATGTGAACTCTTCTTCTTCACCCAACTCTCTTATTTCTGAATGAGGAAAGAAACTAAGACCCATAAAAATCACGCAGCTTCTTAGCCGCTTGGCTAAGCTTACAACCCAATTCTATTAATGTATTCCATCTTCGTTTGATATATATTCAAAGCTAAGGATATTTTACCACTCCTAAAATAATTTACAAATTTCCTAAACCCCAATTTGCAGGACAGAAGATTTATACATTTTATTTTAAAGTATACAATTTATGACTTTCATTCATTTAAATATCTTGGCAGAATAATTACTGAACATTCTAAAGTTCTTTGAATATTTGATTTACACCACTAATTTTTACAATTTTTTATTTTCCTGATTCTCTCAACTGTGCTTATGACATGCCACATTTTATGTCTATGAGTAGACTCTCTTTTAATAAGAAGCATATATCTACATACTTGTGCAGACACTTAAATTGTTTTCTGATATATCTAGGGCCTAGATAGCCAACAGATAACTGTTATATATGGCCTACTTCTCTAAAAAGTTAGTCAGTGAAATTATTTTTTCAGTATCATGATGCTTAATGCATTATTAACCAACTAAGTTGTGGGATTTTATTTAAATGAATCCTTCAACAGCAATAGAATTCCAGATGGCTGGTATATTTAATAGGCGGTATGGGAAAATGTAGTAGGTGAGAAGAGCTGCCTCAAAAAATATTAAACAACTTTTAAAGCTTTTTGACATCCAGGCAATACTGCTCAAATATTGCAGGGTGCTTTTATATGTTAACTACCACTAACAAATGGGTGAAACTCATAAGCATATGTTCTCACCTTTAAATAGGGGACACAACACGCATATCCATGGTCCTAAATAAATTGTAAATTTACAACCAGATGCTGTAAAGGTAGATAAAAATATGCTCTCAAGAAACTAATAGCCAGCTCATTAAGGACACAGTCACCTTCTGCTCTTCTAATAGTTACACCATAAATGATCACATTGGGAACAGCTGCAATTTAATAGAGGCAAATTAACAAAAGGAAGTGGATAATTTGAGTACTATTCTCAGTGACTTTAGTCTATGTATTACATGCCAAAGAGTCAAATGCATATTAAACTATGATCAAAGCCAGTACTTTATTTCATAAAATAAAAAGTCGCAGTATCTTCCTTTCAGAAACACTTAATTGCAATTAATATTTAGCCTTTAATAATAAAAAAGAGTATATTTATTTGGAGTACACATGCCTTTTAAAAGTTTACATTTCTAGGGAAGAATTAACCTTAATGAGTAACAAAATAAAGGGAAGAAAGGAACAGATGTTGAGTGTCAAGTGCTAGTGGGAATGTTGGGCCATTGGTTGGAATTCAAGAATACGTAATTTGGAAAGAAGCTATGACTAGAGATTAACTCTGTAAAATAACTGATGAGAACAATAGCTAAAATCATGAGGGTGAATAGGAGATCCTGTAGAGGGCAATTGTTTATCTCTGATGGCATTATCTTTGTGAATAATTTTCAAAATATTCTCAGCATATAAAAAGTTTTATCTTTAATATTTGCACACATTCATTTAATCTGTAAAATTTGCCATTCCAGATATAATTATAGCTATCCTTCTATTTTCATGAAATTCTTTAGCAAACTTTAAGTATAAAATGTTACTATTAATCACTAAAACATTCTTGAAACTAGCTTTGATCTTAATATTAACTGGAAAAGGCCAACGGAGATACAAAGAATGAGCTACAACCATACCAACAAAGTCACCCATGAAAACTAGGAAAAGGCAGTCACATCTTTTTAGGCAAGAGATTCCCGTTTCTGCTCTCTTTATATGGTGACTACATTTACAGTTTAAAAGAGAGATACTGAAAGTAAACATCAACTAAAAGAAAATGTTTGGGGTAATATTAATTAAAAAACAAAACAGTATTATTTTGACCAAAATATTAGGAGAGCTAAAAAGAGAACCAAACCGTGCCATGAAAAAGATAAAATATTTATGAACTTATGTGCATTAATAAATTTCCTAGAAAGAGATAAACCCTATACAATGGAGTAATAAAGAAAAAAACAGCCCTAACTGGTTTGGCTCAGCGGATAGAGCATCAGCCTGCGGACTCAAGGGTCCCAGATTCGATTCCGGTCAAGGGCATGTACCTTGGTTGCAGGCACATTCCCAGTAGGGAGTGTGCAGGATGCAGCTGATCGATGTTTCTCTCTCATAGATGTTTCTAACTCTCTATCCCTCTCCCTTCCTCTCTATAAAAAAACAATAAAATATATTTTTAAAAAAATAAAAGAAAATTAAAAAAAAGAAAAAAATAAACTATTCTCATAATGGACAAATGTAACAAACTTTATCGGAAACTGAGAAACTGTCATAAATAATATGAATAGAAATGCAAACAACCATGAATTGACTGTATGTGATATATACCCTTATATATATTTATAGATTCCTATGTCCTAAAAAGTATAATATACCCATTTCAGAACATGTGGAGTATAGCATGAAACATTTACAAAATTTTATAAGGTTCTAGTTCTCAAAAGAAAATTTTTAAAGATTCTGTGACCCAAATGAAATGGAATTTTCTTGAAGCTATTGTTGATTTATGTGACTTACTTCTTGCCAATCAAATGGAGTTTAAGTGGTGAGTGCAAATTCTGTATTACTTGTTACAAGTCTGAATTATGCCTTAAAGTTGCTTGCTTTCTTTTGTTCTGTAAACTAGACTTCAGATAGTCATCATCTAGCTTTCATGCTGCAGACAAGGAAAGCACCTAGAAGAGATCAGAACAACTAAGATGGAAGGAGCCTGGTTACCTGAACAACCTTGTGGAGCAGAGCTGCCCTGTTGGCCAGGACCAGGCAGACTGTTATATGAGAGAGAAATACACCTTTATTCTATCTACACCACTTTTTGTTACATCAATTGACGTGCAAAATATTTTTCAAGGATTTAAAATCTCTGTGAAGATAGAGATCTTTTTCTAGTTAATGCAGAGATGTCTATATAGGATTTCAATCACTTTGGTGCTCTAAAACATCCCACGCTCTCACACACAAATACTCTATTGCCAGCATGGCAGGACTATCTAAATCCTTTTATCCACACCACATTATTCTCTACTTTCAGTTCTCCCTTGATTCAAGATTGCACTCAAATGTTTAATGAGAAAACTGCTGTTTCAAAGGCTACCATTTTGCATATCATAAAAATTATGTGTATATGCAATAAAACTGACAAAAGGATAAAAGATTCTACAAAGCATTTAGACTAGTAGAGAGTTTTTATGTATTTCTACCTTAAACTGATTTAAGAGTTTTCTTCTAAATAGAGAGATAATGGACTGCAACTTAGCCTTATAAAAGGTGTTTGCTAAAGTCATGGGAATGCAATGTACAGCATGACAACTATAGTTAATGACACTGTATTGCATATTTGAAAGTTACTAAGATTGATCTTAGATGTCCTTATCACAATAAAAAAGTGTTTGTGACTATGTATGGTGACAGATACTAACTAGATTTACTGTGGTGATCATTTCACAATCTATATATGTAAAAGCCTAAGCGACCATGACGACCCAATGACCAGACTGACCGGTCGACCAGTCACTATGACATGCACTGACCACCAGGGGGCAGGCACTCAACACAGAAGCTGCCCCCTTGTGGTCAGTGCACTGCCATAGCCAACCTCCCATGGCCAGCCAACCTCCCCCGGTCCCTCCCCCGGGCCAGCAAATCTCCCACGGTCCCTCCTGCCATCTGGCAGCTGGCAAGCCCCAGCTGGCAGGCTCTGGTCAGCAGACCATAGGCCCTCAGGCCCAGGCCCAGCCCCCAGAAAACTCAGCCCCAATTGGGACTGGGTGAGACAGCCCTGATAGGCCCTGATCACTGGCCAGGCCTAGAGACCCCACCAGTGCATGGATTTCATGTACCAGGCCTCTAGTGTGTGTGTATATATTCATTATGTTTCATTATGTTGTACTCCTGAAACTAATATAATGTTATATGTCAATTATACCTCAATTAAAAAAAGTAAACATACACTTCAACAAAAATGTGTAGAGTTCTGAGTGGCAACTATGTTCTTGGCAGTGTGCTTTGCATTAGTGTGCCTGCATATATCCAATAATTTCCATGTGTTTGTTTTGTTGACTGTAGTATTTCATTTTAACTTTTTTTAAAAGATTTTTTTCATTGATTAGAGAGGAAGGGAGAGGGGGAGAGAGAGAGAAACATCAATGTGAGAGCTAAACATCAACCAGCTGCCTCCTGCATGCCCCCTAGAGGAGATGGAGCCCGCAACCCTGGGCATGTGCCCTGAATAGGATTTAAACTGGCAACCTTTCGGTGCATGGGATGATGTCCAACAAATTAAGTAATTTCTGAAGATAAGAAATGTATTTTTAAATGCTTAAACTTTTTTTAGTGTAAAAATTATGATATAAGCTTTTAATTTTGTCCAGATATTTGGGTGTAGATATCCCATTCATGAAAATTTTAAAATGCATGAGTTGACTTTCCAGCTCTGCTGTTGACTAGTGGCATATTTTATTATATGTAAATTAAAACTATTCATTTTTAGTATATTTACATAAAATTTGGTCACTTTCAAACATTTAGCAGTATATATTTTAATAAAAATTTGGCAAATAGTTTTTATTAAATTAGGGCAACAAATTGTAATCTATCAATCTTTATTACCCCTTTCTCTCCTTTTTTTTTTTCTCTGACATTACCACATTTCTTTCCCCTGACCTCTTTAAAATAAATATTTTTATTGATATAAAAGTAGATCATTGTGGAAAATTTGTTCAACAATTATTTATAAACTAGAGGCCCAGTGAATGACATTTGTGCACTGGGATGGGGGGGTCCCTCAACCCAGCCTGCACCCTCTCGAATTCCGGGACCCCTCAGGGTATGTCCGCCTGCCCTGGAGGCGGGAGAGGCTCCTGCCACCGCCGCTGCACTTGCCAGCTGTGAGCCCAACTTCTGGCTGAGTGGCGGTCCCGCTGTGGTAGCGTACTGACCTCCAGGCAGCAGCTCCTGCGCTGAGCATCTGCCCCCTGGTGGTCAGTGCACATTACAGTGACCGGTCATTCAGCCATTTGGTCGATTTGCATATTAGGGTTTTATTATATAGGATAATATATATTTTTAAACAGTGATGTTAGGAACAGTGTGAAAGAAAAGAGAAAGAAAATAATTAATTATCCACAAGGAGCCTCCAATCTTATTTGGGAGGAAAAAAGTAAAAAAATCAGAAATAATAGAGTATATAAGCTATCAAATTGGGGAGCAGAGTATGGAAAGCAAATATAAATTCAGAGAAAGGGGTGATTAGTGAAGGTTGGAAGTCTTCTCTGAATTGGGAGGACAGTAGAGAATAGATCATTGCCATCTTATTTATTTGTCTCCTTTAAAAGAGGTTTCCATTAAAGAAATTTGTGTTCTAAGAGCAGCAGTAAATATCAAAACACACTTCAAAACAACCTATAATAAAAGTTAATCAAACCTATCTTTTGGCCTGATGTAATATTTTATTATGGATTTGTAATCCCCTCCAGGGAAAATAGCAACCAAAGAAGTTATTTTAAAAAAGAGTATTATGCACAGGGAATTTGTTAAGCTGATATTATAAAATCAAGGGGGAAAAACCCAAACAGCAATACTGAGATGCAAAGAGATCATTATAAGAAGTAACTAATACCCCTAAGACTCGGGGACCAAGACTTGAGGTTATTAGAGCTCACAGTTTGAAGGAAGGACCCTACAGATCTAGAACCAAGGACTCTGAGGAGTAGACGCTGTAGGGCTAATGTTAACATCTTGGAATCTGAAGGAGGATCCCTGGGTAGCTGGGCCTAGACACTGAGGGAGGCATGTCAGCTGGTTGGTGCTGGCATTGCTGCCAAGGCTGCTTCTGAGAGTAGCGACGAAGCTAGAAGCTAGATGCAATGGCTGCTGCCCAAGGTGAAGGGCCAGTGCTGGAGCAATGCCAATAAGAACAGCAAGGGAGATCCCTTTCTCTCCCTCCTTCTTTGGCACTTGTTCTAATGTCTCTACTGGCAAAACCTAATGAGGAGCCAGTTGGCAAAGAAAAAATGTGGTTGTGAGACTATCATCCCTGGCATAAAAAAATAACTGAGTATGGCCCGGCCAGTGTTGCTCAGTGGTTGAGCATGGGCACATGAACCAAGAGGTCATAGCTTCAATTCCAGGTCAGAGCACATGCCCAGTTGTGGGCTTGACCCTCAGTTGGAGGTGTACAAGAGCAGCCAATTGATTATGTTTCTCTCTCATTGATGTTTCTATCTCTCTGTGCTTCTCCCTTCTTCTCTCTCTAAAAATCAATAAAAATATATTTTTAAAATTTTGAATATGGAGAGTGAATTTGTAGCTGAGAAAAAAATAGCTTAATAACCAACACAGTTATGTTTTAAAATGAGGACAAATATGTAAACATTTCATAATAAATTTACCATTTTACTATGAAATTGAAATCCTCCCCACATAATTTTATTGTACTGCATTTAGCTTTTGTTATTGCTAAATGTGCATCCCTCATTGGGGAAAAAAAAAGAAAGAAAAAAAAATATTGAAAGTTAAGTGAATGTAATAAAATAATCACCACTATTTAAAGTCTATCACTGAAAGAAAATATTTTACTTTCATTATAATTGTGTCTAGTGCAAGCAAAATTTTAACAGATAATGTAGATGAGAAGGAATTAGAGACTATGTGTGCTAATGAACAACCACTACATACCAAATGAGAAAGAGCAGGGAAGACTAAGTGGCGAATGATGACACTAATGAGCGGCAGCTGTGTAACATTTTTCATGATTTTCCTAGTTTTGTACATGAAGCAGAAAATCCCTGACTACAGCTAAGGTGGTGTCTGCAGTGTGGTCATCCTAAGGCTCTGCTGGTAGGACCTGTTTTCAAGCCTAGCCGTGTGTTAGGGAGGGCTCAGTTTCTTGGTGGCTATTGGCCAGAAACCCAAGTTCCAGGTTACTCGGGCATTATTTAGGGCAGCTGTAAATAATAAGAAACCTGAGTCAGTGATGAGTCATGCCTACATGATAAGGCCTCATAAAAGCCCCAATAGTATGGGGTTCAGGGAGCTTCCAGGTTGGCGAACCCATCCAGGTACCAGGAGTTTATGTACCACAACTCCACAAGAGCAGAGGTTCTGCACTAGGGACCCTTCCAGAACATGTGCTATGTATCTCTGGGTCTGGCTGCTCATCTGAATCCTTTACCCTAACCTTTATTATATAACAATCTGTTAAATGTAAATGTTTCCCTGAGTTTTGTGAACTGTTCTAGCAAATGATCAAATCCAAATAGAGAGTCATGGGAACCTCTGATTTGTAGCCACGTCCGACAGAAGTTGTGGGTAACCCGGGGCCTATTACTTTTGATTGGTGTCTGAAGTTGGCGAGGGGTTGGGGTGAGGAGGGGAGTCTTGTGGAACTGAGTCCTTACCTGTAGGGTCTGCATTAACTTCCGTTAGTGTCAGAATTGAATTGAATTGTTTACACCCAACTGGTGTCACAGAGAATTGTTGGTGTCAAAAATGGTGTAAATAAGGTAGTAGAGTGAGAGTTAAGAAGAAACACACAGGGAGTGTTTCTCCTATATAGCAGCTCACAGCATAGCACAGGGAGTGAGCAAAAGAGCCAGAGAGATAATCCAAGATGCATGCCACAGTCCTTGTCACCTGATTTCAGAAATGATAGCCCATCACCTCCACTGCATTCCATTATTTAGAAGCAAGTCACTAAATCCAGTCCAACTCAAGGGGAAGGAATTATACATGGGCATAAACATCAGAAGGCAGGGATCATTGGGGACCATGATAGAAGGCTGCCACAGATGCTTAAATAATGAAAACAACAGGGTGGTCTGTGTTCTGTGCTCTGTGCTCTGATAGAATCTCACAAAAAGGGTTGGCATCAAATTTTTGAAGATCATGGAATCCACTATTCGAAATATTTCTGTAATAGGCCTGCCAGTATTATATGCTTAAATAAGGTAATGTATCAAATCAGGAAGAAGTCATTTTCTGTTCCATAATGATTTTCCCCCCCAAAGCTATAGTTTCCTAGACATATAGTGATTGAATCAGTAAATCAGTAATGTTATCTCTGTGATAATAAAGACCATTTTGCGATCTTTAGGACTTCTTATTTAGAGTGCAATTTGACTGCCAGGCATCACACTTTGGTTCAAAGTGGAAAGAAAGAAGAGTGGCACTAGCAAGCACCTTCTTTCTTGAGAGCAGGAAATCTCAGAAGTTCTCTAGCTGGAACTATTAATATTACAACTAGAGGCCCGGTGCACAACATTGGTGCACTCTGTGTGTGTGTGGTGGTGTTGGGGGTGGGGGGAGACTCAGCCTGGCCTGCACTCTCTTGCAGTCCAAGAGCCCTTGGGGGATGTCTAACTGATGGCTTAGGCCCGCTCCCCAGGGAGCAGTCAGTAGGACATCCATAGCACTGCCTCAGAGGTGGGAGAGGCTCCCACCACTGCTGCTGCACTCACCAGCCTTGAGCTTGGCTCAGGGCTTCTGGCTGAGTGGTTCTCCCCCTGTATGAGCACACTGACTGCCAGGGGGCTACTCCTTGTGTTGAGTGTCTGCCCTCTGGTGGTCAGTGTGCATCATAGCAACCGGTCATTCGCCGATCAGTTGATTTGCATATTAGCCTTTTATTATATAAGATGGTCCTCCCCGGGCCCAAGAAAGCCACTGAGATGACATTGACAGGTTTAGATTGATCATGACTTGACTCATAGGGCTAGAAATAGGAGTGCATCTCCATCTATAGAAAAATCAGGCCTTAGCAGATAAGTGGAAAGGGTTTTTGGATATATAATAAACAATCTATGACACTTACAACCAAAGTTCTCAATGATAGAAAGTCTCCCCCACCTTCCATATTTTAAATTCAAAGAAACTGTTAGTATCCTAATTTATTATGACCTTCTATTTTATCATATTAAATTATTAGCTGCAAAAACTAAGTGAATCCAGATGCTATTAGATGAATCGGGGCCTTAGGCAATACATTTTATCTTTAATTTCTGAGTTAACTTGACTTATTTCTAGATAAAAATATATTAAAACACAAAATAAATTATATGAAAGAAACTACAGACTTTAAACATGAGATGTTAATAACCAAATTTCTTTTTAGAAAATAAAAATCTTTACTTTCTAGGAAGCCCGTTATCTGGCCTGTTGCTCCAGTTCTTTTCTTTTATTAAAAAGTCTGCACCAATATTTTAAAGTCTAATTTAATTATAGATGATGAGACGAATATAAAGTTGTTGTTGTTATTGCTGTTTTAACATAGCCTTTAAACTTGTGCATAGATGCTTAAGGTTACTTGATCTATAATGAATGGAAATTTAAGCTTTTTTAAAGTTAAAAATAGCATTTTATAGACAGACTATTGGAATAGACTCTTAAATTCAAAAATAACAAAAACTATATTCAGAAACTGATAATATAATAAAGATTATATTTTAAACTCATGGCTCAAATATGAATTTTAATAAATGGTATTAGGATAATTTAATAGTCATCATATTTTACACACAAAAAAAAGAAAAAAATCACATAAGAAATATGGAGAAATATAAAAACAACATAAGAAAACATGGGAGTCTGGCCAACATGACCCAGTGGGTGAGGCTGATCTATGAACCAGGAGGTCACGTTCAACTCCTGGTCAAGGCACTTGCCTGGATTGCTGACAGGGTCCCCAGTAAGGGCTGCGATTCTCTCTCATCATTGATGTTTTTGTCTCTCTCTCCCTCTCCCTTCCTCTCTGAAATCAATAAAAAATATAAAATAAAATAAATAAAAATGGGAGTACTTCTTTAAACCATGAAATGAAAAATCTTTTCTAAGACTAGAAATGAAAGATAAGTAAATCCAAAAAAATATAAATCAAGCCTTCTACATTGCAAAACACACATACACACATACAAAGGAAAGTATTTGTAATTATATAACCACAGACTAATTGATTTAGTATAGAAAATATTCCTAACAATAATAAAAAAAAAACAGACCAAGAAAAATACAGAGGATATGAGAGTAACCCAAAAAAGAATAAAATAAAATAGCTTGAAAATATCCAAAAAAATTAATGAAAATAAAAATTAGAATACTATTTTTCCCTTTCAAATTGGCAAATAAAAAATAATTGAATATAAAATGCACATGTATGCATTTATGCCTATATCTACACCAGTGGTTCCCAAACTTATTTGGCCTACTGCCCCCTTTCCAGAAAAAATATTACTCAGCGGCCCCTGGAAATTAATTTTTTAAAAATTTTAATAGCAATTAAACAGAAAGATATATGTATTAATGTTTCTACCTTTTTCGTAAAATATAGTAAAGAAAGGTGTAAATTAGAAACATTGAAGTTTGAAATTATGAAACTATTTATTGAACTCAGAATAGAAAGGTAATACAAAAAAAGTTAAAACAAATGCACCTGTGGCCATCACCGCCCCCCTGGATCGTTGCAGCGCCCACCAGGGGGCAGTAGCGCCCACTTTGGGAATCACTGATCTACACTAATAAAAGACAAACATGCTAATTGACCATACCTTTGCTACACCCATCAGCCAATCAGAAGTGTATGCCAATTAACCCAACAAAGATGGCCCTTAAATTTGCATACTGCAGGCGGGGCAGGACAGCGCAATCTGCCGCCCCACCCCGCCACCAGCCACCATCCGGGCCTGCTGTGTGCGACCTGGGGCGGCGGGGTGGGGGCAGCACGATCTGCTGCCCACCCAGCCACCATCCGGGCCTGCCATCTGTGACCCAGTGCGGGATTCGGGCCTGCCATCTGCAACTCAGGTAGGCGGGGCAGGCACTGCGGGATCGGGCCTGCCATCTGCCACCCGGGGAGCGGGCCTAAGCCAGCAGGTGGCTATCTCCCGAGGGGTCCCAGACTGTTAGAGGGCACAGGTCAGGCTGAGGGACAACGCCCCCCCGGCCCCCAGCCAGTGCACAAATTTTTGTGCACCCGGCCTCTAGTATCATTAATAACTCTCAAAAAAAAAACAAAAAAAAACACACTTAAGAAACTGATAATGATTATATAGAGAGAGGAGAGTAGAATGACTACTGGGAAATATTTAGTTCCAAATCCTTTTGTGTTGTTTGTCATTTGAACTGTGATAATCTATTCCTCTTTAAAAAATAGAGTACTTTAAAATTAAAGAGTACTCTAAAACTCTGTGACCAATTGCAATCTAATTGAAAGCCTAACACTATCATATAATTACACAAAAATATCACTTAACATCTCCGTTTCTCATTCACATCAGACCAAATGCCAGCTTCGAACTACCTGAGAATTTCTCTGAATATTGCAGCCTGCTTTGTCTGCCTGTGTGATAACCCAGATGCACCTGCAAATTAGTGACCTGTAGCAACAGCCTCTAAACAGTGACTGACAGGGGTTGGTTTGTAAATAAGTGTGACTATCCTCTGGATGGTAGATCTCTGAGACATGTGTCCTACACTGGCTCACAGAGTTTCTTCAATGGGTTTAAACTCAAATTACATAATGGCAATTATTTGGGATTGGGCCCAAAATGTACAAGTAAGTCTCAACAACGAAGTGGCTTAAGAAATCCAAGTGACAAACGTCTATGCACCATGTATCCACAGAGCTCCTTCAGGCCACACCTAAGGCCTGTTGGGGAATTCCTTACACCCAGCTGACCAAAGAATAAAGTTACCCAGGTCTTATTCAGGATGGGTTGCCTTCTGATGTTGGAGAGAATAAAAAATACTGTTGAACTCCAGCTGAAATAAAACAATTAAGAACAGTATTCCCATAGTCAGATAAGTGAGCTATACACCTGTTGACTCGGTATTGTGGGAGGATAGGATGGAAATATGGATGGCCTTGAAATTCTGAGCAACATTAAATAACTTGGTTAGTTGGTCAGGGGTCTGGGAAGTATAAGATTGGAAAGCCAGAGAAAATGTTATGGAAGCTAAGCATCTGGGTGGATTTATGAGACTGGGCACAAAGTGTGCAAATCTTATTGCTCCTTCGTGCCCACCTGAGACATCTCCTTCCAACACAGAGGAAGGAAATGCGGCAATCACAAAGAAGCCCCTTGGAGAGCAGCCAGTCTCTCCCTCAGCCCTCCATCTCTGATGTTTGTGATGGGCCTGTGAGTGGTCTATGAGCAGAGCAGTATCAAGGGGAGGAATGGACACACTGCATGGGTCCCCAAACCTGGGCTTCATCTCAACTGCAACATACTGGGACTTGATACAGGAATCTTTGTTAGGTTATTAAATCACGAGCCATGGTAGAATTCCATGTATCAACAAACTTTCTTTTATATAGCCTTGATTTTGCAACTCTTAATAGCGCAGGCTAGATTAGCACTTCCCAATTTCTGTTGATACCTATTAAACAGTTCTTTTAGCTATTTTGGTAAAATATAGGGTATCTCAAAAAAAATGTATACACACACTTTGAATAAAGGCAATGTTTATTAAAATACATTTGATTTTCAAAATTTAGCTATTCGATGTTAAATATGTATATATTTTTAGGGGACACCCTGTATACAAACAAACAACCTTTACTCCTCTAGCAAGAAGAGTTATTTCTGCCAATGACATGCTGATACTTGACCTAAATTATTGATTTTAAAGGAGTAAGAAAAATAATCTACTGGCCAATGAAAAATTCATAAGAAATCAAGAAATATTCTGTAGAAAATAATAATGAAAACACAAATAGAAAAATGTGTGGGATGCAGTTAAAACAGAAAAATTTATAACTTTCAATGCCTACATTAAATAGAAAGAAATATTTACAATAAATGATCAAAATTTACAACTAAGTAAGATAAAGAAAAACAAACCTAGAGTAAGTAGGAGAAATCAGTGAAATGCAAAGCAAATAGTAGAATTAACAAAGTCAATATCTGGTTCCCTGAGAAAATTAATAAAATTGATAAGCATCTAGCAAAGCATGTTAAGAAATAAGATAAATAACACAAAATACCAATAACAGGAATGAAGAATGTGATGTCACTACAGAACCTGCAGTCATTAAAAGGGAATATTATAAATAGCATTATGCTAAAACACTTGAAAAGTTCAATGAAAAGGACAATTCTTGAAAAAAAGTTATCAAAACTACTCAGAATGAGTCAAAATAGCATTCTATCTATAAAAGTCATCAAATTCAGAATTAAAAATCCAACCGCAATAATAGCTCCAGAGGCAGAGACTTGCATTGGTTAATTTGCCAGGCATTTAAGGAAGAAAATATTCCATTCGTATAAAACCCCTTTTAGAAACCAGACAAGAGGGTGTTTCCCAGCTTACTGTATGATGCCATCACAGTCCTGACTCCGAAATCTGATCAAGGCATTACAAGAAAATGACAGACCAATGGTCCTCATAAACACAGACACAAAAATCCTTAGCAAAGTATTAGAAAATCAGATACAGAGCCGTATAAAAGGAAAATGCACTGTGATCAACTAGGAATTAGTTCAGGAATGCAAAATTAGTTCAATAAGTGAAAATCAATAATGTAATTCAACACATTAACAGAATAAAGGGGAAAACGCATGTTCAGCTCAATAGATACAGTGAATGACCTTGACAAAATTCAACAACCAGTATTACAAAAAGTTCTCAGCACACCAAGAAAATAATTTCCTTAATTTGATAGAGGGCATCCACACAAAACCTACAGCTGATACTATTCTTGGTGGTAAAACATTGATTATTCTCTAAAATCAGGAGCTATGCAAAGCTGTCCACTCCAATTCTTATAGATACTGTACTAAGGGTTTTAGACAGTGAAATACAGCAATACTACTGGGAGAGAAAGAATAAATCTGTCTTCTTCACAGAGAACATGCTTGCTCACACAGAAAGTCTGAAAGATTCTACAAAAAAAAACACAATCCTAGAATTAATAAGTAAAATTAGCATAATCACAGGACATAAAGTCAATAGACTATAATTAATTGCATTTCTTTATATTAGAAAACTGAAATGTTAAAATAATACTCTTTTTTCAATATCATAAAATATGACATCTCTAGGAATAAATTTAATAAGAGACATTCAAGCTCTTGAGTCTAAAAACCATGAAATATTACTGAGATAAATTAAGGACAATTTAAAGAAATATATAGCTATACCACATTCATAGATTGGAAGATTCAATATTATTAAGAAATTAGCTCTCCCCAAATTGATCTTTAGACTCACTGAAATACCAATCAAAATTCCACTGGGCATTTTTGTGCAAATTGCCAAGCTGATTTGAAAACGTACATGAAAATCCAAAGAACCTAGAATAGCTTAAACAAGTTGTATTTTTAAATCATTTTTTATTTCTTAATTTAACTTCTGAATTTAAAGATGCTTATAGACATGGGTGTCATATTGGTGAAGGCACCTGTGTATAAATGGGGAACAATATAGAGAGTATATTTTCCATATGTCTTTTGAGATCCACAGCGATGCTCTAACTGCCACCTCAGTGCCCCAGCACTAACACTCAAAAGAACATCCTTGGTAATGCTCCCCTGTGAAAAACACTTGCATAACAGATTTAGGAATTTTTGTTTTTCCCTTTACCATATGCTGTACAGCCAGTTTGAGTTAATTAATTTGGAGTAAAATCACACCTACTCTAATTAAAACTTAAATTTCCAGGATCTACTCACCAATAACAATAACCTTTCTCAACCTCATTATCTTCAAAGGAAGTATAAACCAAATAAACACCCACAGGGACACACTTCTCTGGATGCATCTTTTGGAATTCAAGACATTGGCGGCATACATTGTTGGTGGCCATCCATAACTGCTTGGCAGCCAGCATTCACCCTGACAGCTTCTTACTCTAAGCCCCAGTGATCCCTGGCATGCAAGGGGTATTGCACAAGTAAATCTGGCTAATGAGATAGAAATAAGGTAAGCCTGTGTCCCTAAATAGATGAATATATGCCTTCATAAATCCTACCTCTTGGTACTAGTTTATAATGCAAAAATTATAACTAAAGCTCCAACAACCACTTTGGATCATAATTTGGTACAATTCTAAGAATGGCAAAGAATTTAGGTGGCTGGGTGCCTCATGACACCGTGATGTCACCATGCCAGCCCTGGTAACCTACCTCTTTCATGTGATAGAAAAATTAACTTCTACCTTCTACAAACCACAATCATTTCTGTTGTGTGTGTGTGTGTATGTTTTTAAATGTCACACACAGTTGAATATAACGCGACATGATATCTATTACAATTATGCAAGAACTATATGAATACATTGCCCACAGAAGTGACCAGACCACAGAATGTAAAGCTCACTTCAACTCCCATCTACTTGTCCCCTGTTTAAAACTTTCAATTGTGCCGAAACCGGTTTGGCTCAGTGGATAGAGCGTCGGCCTGCGGACTGAAAGGTCCCAGGTTCAATTCCGGTCAAGGGCATGTACCTGGGTTGCGGGCACATCCCCAGTGGGAGATGTGCAGGAGGCAGCTGATCGATGTTTCTCTCTCATCGATGTTTCTCTCTCATCAATGTTTCTAACTCTCTCTATCTCTCTCCCTTCCTCTCTGTAAAAAATCAATAAAATATATTTTTTAAAAAGAAAAAATAAAAAACTTTCAATTGTGATGTGTTTATGATTTTATTCTTCTATTCCTTTTCTTAAAACTGTACATATATATCCAGAATAAGTGTATAGTTTTGTGTATCTTTCTTTTACATAAAGAATAACATGCTTTTACTAAAATTTCACTTTTTTCACTCCACAATGTTTCAAATGTTTTCACAGTGATTTGTATATCTCTAAAATAATTTTTGTGAATATGTAAATCTTAAAAATATTTGTGTATATATAATTTTTATTGATTTATTTTTGTATTAATGGGCATATGTATTGTTTGTTTCTAATATTCCACTGGTATTCACCAGTCTGAAATGAACATCTTTGAATTTGTCTGTTTCAGCATATGGGTAAATATATGCTAGAGCAGATTCCTAGGAGTGGTAGTGGAGCTCAGAGGAATTGCACATTTTCAAGGCCCATAAATGTGTTAGGTGATCTCTTAAAGAAAGATAGTTAATACCATATTTACAGAGCAAGAACAATCTTGATAGTCTTCACAGATTCACTGTTATGAGGAATTCCTAGATAGATCTGGCTTTTTATTCACACCCATACACATTTATTATTATAACCAATATTGTAAAGTTTTAAAATAGTAAGGGTAGTCCTCTGTGGCTTCCTACATTGTGGTTGTTTGGTGGGAAAGATGATGAAGGGAAATCAAAAAAGATTAAGAGGACCAACAGCCAGGAGAAATTTAACACCAACAAAATTAAATCATCAGTATGCTGAAAACAACATTCCCCCTTCTTTCTATTACTTATCAATTGATAGGCAGGGAAAGATAAATGGCACTGTGAAAAAGATAAGATTTTCTCTAAATAATAATTCTTTTCTGTCCTGTGGAACCTTCTAGTTGACTTCTGCTCAAAGGTCTCAGTATTTTATATCTGCTGATAAGCTCTAGTGTATTCACTTACTCAGTAAATAAGGCACAGTGAAGCTTGTTTAGAGACCAGGGATGCCAATGGAGCCCAGGACTATAAATCCTCTACCATATTCCATTCACCTTAATAAACCCTCCCCCTATTAGAAATTGTGGCCATGTGACTTTAAATACTCAGCAATGTCTGAAATGCTGATGTTCTTCAAAGTTACCTTTTAAATGTTAATTTATGGAAAATAAAGCTGTGCTGAATTATCACTTACAATGCATCAGTCTCTTACTTTGAAGTCCAGGGAATGAAGTTTGTAAACAGTAAAAACTCAGCTATATTTATTTATTTTTTTGCAATTATTTAGCTATCAAAATACATCAAAATATACTCAAAGGCAGAAAAATCAAAATATAATCTTGACAGGAGTGCTTTCTTATGTTTATGACATTTTGCATAGTTTTTTCTAGATTTTGATGTTATGACTTAAAATTATAATGCATTTCCCCAGTATAGGGAAGGTTCATTTTTCATATGAAATCAACTTAAAAATACTTCTGCAGTGTTTCTCCAAATAGACAAATAAGCAATTATGCAATAGTATAACCGTTTCATTTATATTTCAAAAATACATATGTATCCCAAATTTAATGCATTTTTTATGATTCCCTTTCTAATTTTCAAAATCAATAACCAATCTAGTTCCCTAAGTGATTGCCCTGAAATTAAAAGACAAATGTAGAATGCTGAGATTTTCTTATATTAAAACATTCGCTATTTTCTTTTAACATTATCTAGTTTAAAAATAAGTGGAATTATTGACCAAGTTCTGACAATGGGCTAACACATAACTAGGTCTCTTCAATCATCAAACAAAAATAGACTGTTAATGTTTTACAGTATAAGTTCAATGCCAGTCTTACAAATGCAAGTGGTGTTATTGGCAGCTATAGGAACAATGTTTCATTTTAGTAGCTCAGACTTTGTATTACAGATAGTTGTGTGGATGAGATTTGAAATAGATTTTAACAATTTAGTTTGTACACATAATATTTGTACTTGAAATTAATTGGCATCTTCTATAAAATAGCTATTCAGGGGGAAAAAACGTATTAACTAGGATTTTGATTACTACCAAGGGGAGGTGGAAGTCACCTGGTGCAAATAAAGCCTGTAGGTGTGTTTTTTCCCCCTGCATTTAGACAAAATAGCATACTTCAAATACAAAATGTTAATTCAAATTCTTTGACAAAATGATAAAATGCTTAGGTGATTATGGATATGAACCCATTTATCTAACTTGTTTGCCACTATGTGTTTCACCCTCATCCATAACACATTCTGGCAAGAAATTTGAGAAGCTCAACTAGTTTCATTTTAATAGCAGCAGAAACAAATGTGAAGGATACCATGTCCTTTCCAAGTTCTCTGAAACCAGGAGGCCTGGTGCTAAACCTGATGATTTGGCGCCCTCGAATCATGCATAATAAATTACATCTGAGTACAGTGCATCCCCAAACATTTTTCATCGTCTCTTCTAACCTTTCCTCAGTGGGAACTGTTTTCATTGAGCTAAAATATTCTCTTACAAAATATAACAAAGTGTCTTTTTAAAAGCACAGTATCAGGTACCTTTTAATGAAAACAGCAGATGTACAAGCATTCAGTGAAATCTGTGTTAAAAGGTTGCTGTTTTCTCTTTTTCCAAAGAAAAAGAAAAGAAAAAAGTTCAAAAAGAAAATGCAGCATTTTGAAGTTCTCTCTATTCATGATTCAGCATCCTACAGTTTCTTCCAAAGGACTACTCTGAAAAATCGTTTTCAGATGTAATCAGAATAACTTTGTGCAGGCCCCTCAAGCCAGTGCTTTGACAAGTCAAGAAACAGATGTGAACATCTAGTAACAGCCTGCACTGTACTAGACGTTCTGAAGAATACAGAGAAATAGAGGGCACCACCCTAGCACTATAATATTTCTCTTTATTGAAAATTACCTCTCCAAGCAGTTAGAGGAACTAACAATCATTTGTTCCATTTAGTTATTTAAATCTCCACAACTACACATTTTAGGAGATATGTCAGCCATATTGCTTATAATACTGGCAGGAACTTAATTGTATTGTACCCTGCTTATTGCTCATTAAAAGAAATAGTTATTCCTATCAATTCAATAAATAAAAATATAGTTTTCATAGTTTATATGATAGTGTTATATGGCTACAGACTATCTTTATTTCTTTTTTACAATTAAAAAAATATTTTTATTGATTTCAGAGAAAAAGGGAGAGGAAGGGAGATAGAAACATCAACGATGAAAGAGGATAATTGATCAGCTGCCTCCTGTATGTCCCCCACTGGGGATGGAGCCTATACCCAGGCATGTGTCCTGACCAGAAATCGAACTCTGAACTCCTGGTTCATAGGTTGACACTCAACCACTTGGGCCACAACAGCCAGGCTATCTATATTTCTTAATCAGCATTTTTCAAAGGGTCATTAGCTGGAAATGTTGACTTCTTATTTAAGATGATATTGGATATGGTTTATTTCTCTGCCATGTCAACAAGATGAAGGGATAGTTATGGCTTTTTTCCTCCCAAGTATAACTTGACAATTTAAAGCATTTTCCTTCTATTCATCTGTATGCTATCTTCCTCCTTGTAGAGCATACAATGAGATACATTCTATACAGGATAAATTACTGTTTATAGGCACTCACACACAATTTAGAATGGCTAGCACAATCCAAACCTCTGTCAGTGACATGCATGCTATTAGCTTACCAATTTACCTCCACTTTCTGGGTAGTGTCAAATACCTAGGGGCAAGCAAAGCTAAAGCTCTCTCGGGTTTTTTTCCATAGTCTACTTTTTCTCCATAGAAAGGTAAATACTAAATGAAAGAAAAGGGGACATGGAGATTATAGCATAGCTCATAGCGAAATGAGGTCTGAATTTCTATACATTTATTTTTTGTTTCTATTATTGCTTATAGCTTGGTTACTTATGTATCTAAAAATCCATGAGATAAAATTGATATAGCATGCCCAACTGTTTAATGTGGCGAATAGTGGATAAACTATGTATATATCTATAAGCTGAAGATAAATTGAATTTCCATTTAAGCTTCTTAATGATTCCTTGTCATTTCTGAGTAATAGTGTAAGAGAACCCTGCTAAAAAAAGAAGTGAGACCAGGACATGGGGAAGAAACAATGCATAAGAAGAGAAATATACTCAAGAAAGGAATTGTGATTGGTGATTACACAAAAGTACTTGAACTTGATTGAATATTTACCCAAAAGAAACTACATGAAAGCACGTTTCAAGTGTTCTGCTGCTATGAGGAATACGAAGAGCTCATAAAGGAAATTAAGATTAAACTGCATTAGAAAAATGAAATTACTTATTTCTTGGCTTGTGTTTTTTTTTTATGGTTAAGCAATTAATCAAGTATTGATTAAATAGCCACTTTGTTCAAGATCCTATTGTAGATCCTCAAAGATAGGACTGAGAGAAATACACAGATTCACAAGCAGCGACACCTTAAAGGAAACGCCGCGGGTAGGAGGCCAGTTTCTATCCCTGCTCTGCTTGTTATGAGTCCCATGTCTTTCGCTATGATCCTCGATGCTCTTGTGTTTTATTTTATCCCATTATAATTTGAAGAAAAGGATTCAGATGCTTCCTGATTAGGTTGTTGTGAGAATCTAATACAGTGGTTCTCAACCTTGGCTGCACATTAGAATCACCTGGTAATCTTTTTAAAATCCTGATTTCTGGGCCTTATCCTCCAGAAATTCTGTTTCTTTGTTCTGGGGTGGGGCCACAATATTAGTAACAAAGAAACAGAATTTCTGGAGGATGAGGCCCAAAAATCAGGATTTTAAAAAGATTCCCAGGTGATTCTAATGTGCAGCCAAGGTTGAGAACCACTGATCTAATGAGATTTAATAAACTACCAAGTGTTGTAGACATTGAAGTGATGATTGTGCTGGCTGCTCTGAAGGAACATATAGCATAGGACTTGTATCTTAGCACAGGAAGAAATTAGAAAAGTTTTAATCCAATTTCATTTAAGAAAGGAGAAAAATAAATCAGTGGTAAATCTTAGATTACATATATTATATCTATTTCATATATTAGAACAATACTATAGTAATATATTTAATGTTCATCCTTTGTGGTTATAAATTCTATTTTTAAATAATTTTTAGGGAAAAATAATTGAATAATTTACCCTTAGGATACCTTAAATTTTTTACCTTCACATTAGTATATTCTGCAAATAAATTTGTGTACTAACATAATGCAATATGCAATAAATATTGTTTCTCCATAGTAAAGTTCAATATACCAAGGCGCAAATATACATACTTTTTGTGATTCTCTAAGCCTACCATCCACACATAATAATCATTGCTACCCTTGACACTGATCTACTAACAATTCCTTTGCATTACCTCACTCCTTACAATGACCCTATAAGTCAGGATAGTCCTTTTACTGTTAATATTATTGTCAGAAGTCTCATCTTAAAGAGAAAACTGAAGCTTAGTGATGTTTATTACCTCAAGCCAGCTTCCAAAGCTCATAAGAGCCAGGTTTGAAATTCAGCTCCAAAGTCCCTCCTGTTAACCACTACACAATGAATCCTCCCTCTCTTCAATTCTCCAGCAGCTTTAATCTATTCTGCTTTTAAATATATCAAAGTATCCCACTTTCTTTCTGGCAAACTAGGAAAAATGTAAAAGTAGCTACAAACATAAATATACATTAAAGGAAAGCAACAGAACCCTGATAAACCAGTGCCAATATTACTAAATTCAGAATGCTTCCATTTTAGCAAAAAAAAATAAAAAATCATAATATACATGGCCTATCCTTAGAACAAGAGAAAACCACTGAAAGATTGAAATAAGTGATATTAACATTGTGTTTGTCTCATTTTTATATGAATTATAAAATGCTAATATCCAAAACACAGAAAATGTAAGGAACAAGCAATGCATATAGTATTATCCCATTTTAGTTGGGCAGATTATATATCACCAGAACCTTGCATCATTTAACTGTAATTTATATTTAAAATAAGGTAGTTAGGATTCAGTTCCTGTCATTTACCACACCATTTCCTTTATCCTCCCCCCCTCAGAGATTAAAAGCATTAGGCAAAATAAAGTCATCTTCAGAATGTGCTGCAGTGATATAGGATGGCAGGTGGCAAGCCAATATATTATTCATTAAGTTCTTAAATAATTATGCTTTTGCATTCATCTTTACACAATTCTCTTCGATATTGCTTTGGAATTGAGGGGTATGGCTTGAAAATGTTTTCTGGAGAGCCATGATCCACAATTTCTAGTTACACAATAGATGTACATGCACTGTTCTCTGGGAATAGATTTTGTAAAGCGATTCAATTTTATGAATAATTTAAAACTTTCACTCTTTTTGTCTCTCTTTGCAGAAATCCCCCCCCCCTTTGCATAGACACAAAGATGACCTTGATTTGCTTTCCATAAATCCTCAGCACATTTTAGAAATGGTTTCTGAATCATGTGTCTCATCTTGCCGCTCTACATAATATTTTTACAAATTGAACAACGTGCCACCTTGAAAACCCTGAACAAAGCACCGTGAATGATTTACTGCTGCTCATTCTTAGAGCTTTGCTACAACTGGCCAAAATCAAAGACTAGTGGGTTTGATTTTGAACTCCAATAATGAACAAATGCCTTCTAATAACTCATGTACTCTTTCTATATCATCTATTAGAGTTTACTGCAATAAGATACTTTTAGAATTATAGTATTTTTCTGGGACTATTTTTCTTGAATTTTGGTTCTTCCTGTAAGCCCAGCAAAATGTACTGTCTCATGAAAAATTAAATCTAAACATGTTGCTTTGCTTTAGATATTGTTTCTATTTTTAATCATTTTTTTCTAAGGCTTCCTGTTTTATCTCTGCCATGTTTAGTATAATTTATCAGTGCACAAAATAAATTTTGTGTCATATCTTTCATAATCCAAACTTCACAACTTTGCCCTATTTCAGGCTTATTTTCAAATCTTTATATAAGCCTGAGCTTCCATGGGAAATTTTAATGTTTGTTCAATTCTTCATTACATCCGATTATGACTTAGAAAATAATATAGGTACTAAGTCTTCGTTTTTGGGGTAGGGAATAAGTTTCAGAGTTGATTTTATGTGTATATTATAGCAATTATATTATTTTGCTTTTTTGGAAGTTAATTTATCTGATAATCTGATTTCTTGGTAGTATTGTTTTACAATGGTGTTTCAATAAGATAAATGTATTGGACTGTGATAGAAACTGTAAATATTACCTCTTTGTTAATTAGTGTATAGCAACAATACAATAGGAGACATTCCTGGAATTTGGGAAGACATAAAAGATACTCTGTTCTCTAGTGAGATTCAATGTGATATCTAAAGTAGCAAAATAAATTAATAAGAAAAAAAAGTGTGAGGATAATAAGTTTTACATAAAATATGCTACAGATGAAGAATTCCAATATCCTTTAAGCTGAGCTAAACAATCTGAAACTCAATTAAAAACTGATCTGCTTGTTATGACAACTTTTAAATATAGATTAGCACAATACCTTATACTAGTACCTAGGGAATATTCAATATATTTATTGAGTGGATTTTGAATAACTAAAAAAATTTGCTTGGAAGTAGTTCTCTAACTCCACTTTTAAAGAAGCTCTGCATTGAAAGTTTTTCTTATCATTTCTGAGTATTCAATTCTTAACTCTTCTCTAATCTGCTGGTACTATTAAACTGCACCATAGTCAACACTCAGTGACTTCAATACCATGGCTTCATGATGTCAGAGTATGACTTTCTACAAAATATTCTCTTTCATATTTCAAATCTTATTAAAGTCCATTTTGGAAAGAGTTGAATCAACTGATTTTTTTTTAGTCATGCAAATAGGATATTGTACTTTTCCCCTCAAAACTTTATTTCTTACCCTGACCTATGTGGTTCAGCTTGTTGAGGGTCATCCCATGCACCAAGAGGTTGCTGGTTTGCTTCTGGTCAGGGCATATCCCCAGGTTGTGGGCTTCATCTCTAATAAGGGGCCTGCAGGAGGCAGCTGATAGATGTTTCTCTCTCTCTCTCCCTCTCTATAAAAAAATCAATAAAAAATATTTTTAAAAAACAAACAAACTTTACTTCTTAAACCTTTTTCCTTACTGTCAAATGGTTATTCCTATAAATACATTTTTTAAAGCCTTTCCTCCTTACTCTTTGTGGGTCAAAAATAACAATTTATCATTTCTAATTCCAGTATCTCTTTTTATATAGTTCCACCTAACTTTCAAACCATTGATTCTTTAATGGCAAAAATTGAAAGCTATTTAAGATATTTGATTATAAAATAAGGTGTAAACTTGTAACACTAATCAAATTAATTAAGAAATTGGGCTTCCATTTTTAAATTAAATATTTAGTTTTATAATTTTTTTATATTTATATGAAAATGCAAAGATAGCCCACAGTTCCCAAATACCCCTCACCCACTTTCAATATTGTTAATATCTTACATTACCATAGTGCATTTGCCATAAGCAAGAAACCAGTATAGGCAATTTACTTTCAACTAAACTCCAAATATAATTTGGATTTCACTAATATTTTCACTAATGTCCCTTTTTATTTTCTAACATTCTATTTAATATCAAAGATCCCATCAGAAATACTACATTCTATTTAATCATCATGTCGCTTTAGCCTCATCTCATTTGAGACAGTTTCTTGGTCTCTGTTTTTTTATGACACTGACAGTTTTAAGGAATACTAGTCAATTACTTTGTAGAATGCCCCTCAATCTGGGGTTGTGTGATGTTTCCTCACGATTAGATTGGCATTATGGGTGTTGAGCAAGAATATAATAGAGATAAAATGCCCTTCTTAACCCATCGCATCAGCGGTGCATGGTATCAACATGAGTTATCAGTGGTCATGTTAACTCTGACCACTTTGTTAACATCGTGTTTGCCAGTTTCTCCACTGTACTGGTCCTCCTCCTTCCCGTACTCTGTTCCTTAGAAGTGAGCTACCAACTGCAGCCCACACTGAAGGCGGCAGGGGGTGGCTTACATCTAAATAGGGGCAAGAACATTATCTAAATACATTTTTGGAATTGCTCTGTAAGAAGATTTATCTCTTCTCCCACGTTTACTTAGAGTCCTGGTTTTCATGAAACAAAATGCTAACCTGGCAAAGTGAGAAGAGAGAGAGGGACATTTTCAGACAACTTTTCCTTTGAGGAATGAAAAGACCTTAGAAAATGTGCATCTTCTTTTCTTTGAAATTCTTTACAGGTGCAAAACAAGTTGGGAACTGGATTCCAGGGTTTTGTAATATTAGCTCATAGTAGAAAAAGCAAGGGGGAGGAGGAGGAGGAAGAGGAGGAGAAGGAGAATAGGAGAAGGAGGAGGAGGAGGAGGAGGAGGAGGAGGAGGAAGAGGATAGCACATTAAGATCAACATCACATTTCTTAAACATTCATACATATACCAACTATGGCCTTTAAGTATTTTTATAGAAGGACAGAAGACCTTACATGTCAAAATACTTCAAAAATATTGTATTTTCAGGTCAGTTTCTCTATGAAAAATGTCAACATTTACTCATCCATCAGCTTCCAGTAATAATCTGGTATGCACCCTAATGCACACTGTTGAGTGCTCCATCTTTCCACAAACCTTTGCTAAAACAACTGTTTTACCTTTCTTATCTATTCCAACCTCCACATCCTTTGGAGAATTGATTATGTTCAGTGTCCTATCCAAAGCTCCAAGATGTCATCTGACATTATCTCAAAATCAAGGGCTACACACATAAGACAGAGGATATCAAACACTTAGTTTCCAACATATATATTTACACAGTTCAAGATCTGTTGTAGAAGCAAATAGGGAAAACTTTTTTTATTTTTAATACCTACAGTTTTAAATGAAAAACTGTTTCAAATAATTTGCAGTGGAAAACAAAGCATGAATTGAGCAATGCGAGCCCCTCATTTACAGACCAGGAGCTGTGTTTCAGAGCGGGATTCTAACTAGAAAAGACTCAGTACAGCGGAGATTAGAAAACAGCTCCCATTAATAACACATAATTCTTAAGCATAATAAATGTGGTTTTTAAAAAAAGACTTTTATTGCATCAAATAATTTGAGCAATACAATAAGGCAATGTTTTATCAGCCACCATGACAATTAGTCCAAGTAGTGAAGTAGGAGAAAATAACTCATAAAGTACTTTGGTGATGTTTGTGAATGTTTCCAACTGTCTTTTAGTTCAAAAGAACCATTAAATTAAATGGTGGCTAACAGCCTAAAAGGCTTTCTCACTCCACAAAGAAAATCTAATAGTTGCAAGATATCTGCCTGGAGAGAAGCAAATTCAGTATAATAATTATTACTATACTCAGCCCTTTGCTTCAGGTCGGGTTCAGCTGCTTTGTCAGGTACATTAGCTTTTGCACTATATTTTTATTGTGTAATAAAATAAATTTCATTTGCATATGTTCTTTAAACTTAGTTGTTGCAGTGAATGTTTGCTTCTCTTTCTCCTATCAAGTATTCATATTCACTCAACAGCACAAGATATTAGAAAACTCAACTTCTCAACCTCAAGACCTTCAGCAAGAATTAAGGTTATGCATTAATCCCAAGAGACGCAAATTGATTTTAAGGTCCTTATTAACCAGGTGAAACAGGAAATGCATTACTCTTGATGACAAATGCATAATGTTTTAGGCTCTCATCCTACGTTATGCTTTGGGCATTCTTCCACAGAATTACACAAAATGAAAATTTTATTCCTATTTATTCAACAGTCACAAAAATCATTACTCAACCAAATGACAATTTGAAACTTGTGATTTAGGTTTAACCTTTAAGTTCCCTTCTGCTTTGGTCCTCCCAATCATGTTTTTAAGTTATGGAGGGGTTTTTGTTGTTGTTGTTGTTGTTGTTGTTGTATTTTTGTAAGCATATTAATTAGCTTTAAGACTGTCTTCACATCTTTAAGGGCACTGTGTAGATTTCAATGTCAGGAATCCTGACAAGATTTCATACATTAAAAAAAAATGACCCATCCAGGTGCAGTTTAGTGAGACAAGGGAACTTCCATACAATTAATCAGTTCACAATTTAAAGATAGAGGACTACGTCTTTTTAGAAGAGAGAAGGAAATATACGAAAGAATGAGGGGATGAGGATAAAATGCCAATCCTTTCAAAAATTACTATGGCTGTTGTCACTTCAGTTTAAATCCCATGCTCTTGTTGGCATGTCTACACTTGACTGTAGTGGGGTTGGTGGGGCGGGGGGGGGGGGATTAAAGAGGAGTTGAGGGAATGGGTTTTAGTACGAAAATACCATATAGGCAATTTGGCAAAAAGTATTCCATGCTTGTCGTAGCTGATCTAATAAAACTTAATGGAAGAGTGGAAAAATAAAAAGGCACATGTGTTCCACTAAGTAGAGAGGGGTGTTAACAGACTATCACCAAAGGCCTGTTTCACCAGCCTCAATCAGCCTGCAGACATTCCTTCCTTTGTCTGAAAGAAATCCCACCCTACATAAGTGGTGAAGGTGAGCAGTAATCCCTGGGCAATTACTCACTTAACAAAGCATTTCCTAGTCTCTTTGCATTTTAGAAAGGTAAACATGAGATTATAATTGCAGCCCTGTCCACCACTCTGGCCAGTGGCCCATGGCTTCATCTTGGCACCACCAAATAAACTGAACAAAAAGCCACAGGAAACACCCAACTGGGCCTTGCCTCAAACACATCGTGCTATCTAAGTGGAAACTGTTTAGGTTAAACTGCTCTCCCAATGTTATCTTCAAGGAATGTACACATCTATTCCCCTCCAATGCTTGAAATTGGTTAATGCTGAAATACAGTCATTCATCTTCAAGACTGACTATACTTAGAAACTGAAAGCTTTTAAAGTTAAGATTCAAAACTTAATGGGGAGTGTTTTCTGCTTTAAGGGTGTATCCAATTTTCCTGGCTATAGTTTTCTCATCATCAAAACTGCCTGTACTTAAGTGGGTATTGTACAAAGAAAGCCAGTTGCACAGTTTCTACCTTCAAGAGCTGGCAAACATAAGTGGCAGAAATTGTGCATGTCAATGAATTACTAGTTCACAGAACACACTATGTGTGTCAGTTACCATTTCAAAATGAGTCTTAAGAACATACATTTGTATCATTCACAGACTTTTCCAAAACTTTGCATATTTTCTCCTATTCTAGTTATCAGCATATTTTCCCACTGTACCACCATGCTAAATAACTCAGAACAATTCTATACTTTCCTCTCTTTCACCTTTTATCTTCAATTATTAACTGTATGCTTTTGATTCTACTGCAGTATGGATGGATGGATCTGGAGAGCATTATGCCTAGAAATCTTTTCAACCAATCTTCTCGTTTCAACTTCCACCCCATTGCCAGAGCCTGTGCCCTTATTTCTCTCCTGGAGTGCTTCAATATCTTTCCACTTTCTCTAGCTCCCTACATTCAACCCATCCACAACATAACCAGAGCAAAATTTCTAAAAGAAGGAACTACTATTTAATTTCTCAGCTTAAAATCCTCCAATGGTATGCCATTAGCTAGACCAGTGATGCGAACCTTTTGAGCTCGGCGTGTCAGCATTTTGAAAAACCCTAACTTAACTCTGGTGCCATGTCACATATAGAAATTTTTTGATATTTGCAACCATAGTAAAACAAAGACTTATATTTTTGATATTTATTTTACATGTTTAAATGCCATTTAACAAAGAAAAATCAACCAGAAAAATGAGTTCGCGTGTCACCTCTGACAGGCATGTCATAGGTTCGCCATCACTGACCTAGACAGTCAAGTTCAAGCACGTTTATTTCCAGCTTCCCTCTCCTGCCACCACCTTTCCACATGCACCAAGAATGCCAGGCACAATTGCCTTTCTGCATTTTCTTATGTTTCACTTTTTTTTCTCTCCCTCTCATCTTTTAGCTATCCCTTCTCTGTTGCCTCGACTATCTTATCTCTCATTTCCCACTTCGCCAGTAAATGCATCCCCACAGACACACAATTACGTATCATGAAGGACCTTTACTCTTTGTTCAATACAGAATTCGAATGATTCCGATTCCAGAAGCATTCCATGATAACCCCAAGAGACCCCTTCTGTGCTCCCTTGATGAAATGTTCCTCCCTCTGCTTCATCACATCCTACATTGTGGTAATTAGATGTTCTCGTGTCTGTCTCCTGCTTTGTTCTATTTATCTTTGCATCTGCAGCACATAATTGGTACCTAATTAATGTTTGATGGATAGATAAATGAGTGAACGAATGGATGGATGAGTTTTGCCTGGCTATGTAATATGAAATACTTATTGGTTAAATATTCTGATTAACAGGATTTTTGATAAATAATAGAATATAATGTAACACATGAAGTAGTACTTATTTATAATTCTGTTACCATAGAATTATTAAACAATAATTAAATAACTATTAATTGAACAAACACTACTAAATAACTAAATAAATCTCCACATACAGCATCAAAATGCTTAGTCTACTCTCATGTCTGTTTAATTTCACTTTTGGACCATAAACTTCACTAAAGGCAAGATAATGCTTTGCTATATAAAAAGTGCTTCTTGAATAAAAATGCATCCTTTTAATTTTGTGAGTAAATATAATCTCAACTCATAAATCTACTTAATCTTGTCAACCTGTACATCCTTTGCTAGTAAAAACTCCTGTCTTTATTGGGGGAAATGAGAGCTTTCTAACTGCTAATTAAGGATGGAAGGCTGCAAAGGCATACTTATCAGAGAGGAACCACACAGAAGGCAGTAGGTGTCTGAAAGCTAGATCAGGCTCCATCTCAGGAAAGAGAAATAATGAAAACATTAGATAAGACCCAAAGATAACGAGGACCCCATTAACAGAATTCCTGGTCAAACTATTGCAGATGATCTGCATGTGGATGAGGAAGGGCTGGTCTGGTTGTGCTTTCCTCCCTTGTCTCTCCACATTCTAAATATTCTCTCAAAAGGTTCCTTTACTTTCAGATTTCAAGGCCAAAACAAAACAAAATAAAACCCTAGATTCCTAGAATTTACAAACCATTTTTTTTTAATTGTGATAAAATGGTACCAGATAGAATGGTACTGACTTTTAATTTTTCCAAGTAAATGCATTAAAAAGGAAAATGTTCATCTATTACCATCATCAATTCCTAAAGTATATTTTAATACACAAAATGATTTAATGCAAAATGTCTTAGTAAAGATGACTGCACTGTATTTAAATTTATTAAAAAAAAAAGCCAAGTATATTTCTTGTGGATGAATGAGGACCTCGCGGTGGAATGACCCCTAGACTAAAGGCTGGTGTATTGGTCCCACAACTCGAATGACAGAAATAGGAGAGTTTTCTGCCTTTGAAGGAGGACAAGATACAGATAAATCAATTACCTGAGATGACAGAGGCAAACAGGAAGAGATGACGATGTCGAAGCCATGTCTGTGGGTTTATTAATGGAGATGGTTTGTTAAGTGTCAAGCAGATCTTGTCTGATAAATTGAACCCAAGGAAAGACATATAATAAACAAATTAATATGAATATAAATTTTGCTTTTAAGAATCCCATAACCAGCACTCCTACCTAGCTTTATCCGTTACCCTATTCCAGCCCATTGTTGCTCACTGACCTTTGAAGACATTTATTTCAAATCCTGTGCTTTGGTTTTGTGAATCCCTACCTCTCCAGGTAGCACTTAACTTCACCTCCCTTTTCTTAGAGATGATACCAAAGCTAACTCTTTTTTCCTTTCAGTGAGACACCCAAACAATCTACCAACCTTAAGGTAATTTAAGACTCAACTAATGCAGTAATTTAGAAATAACCACTTCTCTGATCTCTGCATTTCAATCAGATTTTCAATCCCAATACTTTATAATGGTGAAGATAGAGTCTTCTTAATGCTATGTATATGACCCCTTAGAATGATGTCTGTAATGTTAATATGTGTTGTTTTTGAAATATGGCAACTACTAGCATTGTGCTAAAAAAAAAAAAACATTACCTATTAAACCTGCAGTTTAAATGTGCACCCCCATTTTCCTATAGAACTTTATATTGACTAAGCACTAACATGTATGTTGCATGTTTACTATGTTGCTCTGAGATAAGCATTACCACAAAGTGAAGAAAACGAAGGAATGCTTAACTAAGATCACATGCTTGAGCCATTCACTCAATAGATACTATACTATCACAAGTTTTGTTTAGTTAACGTTAGCTTTATTCTGCTCCTGAATTTACCTACCTCCATCAAACACACACACACACACACACACACACACACACACACACACACACTCCTGAATCAATCCATCTAGACCTAAAATAAATCAAACAAACAAAAGACAAACAAACATAAGCCTTGAAATTAGAAGGCATAGCTTCAACACACAGATGCATCATCTAACTTGGATAAGCCTCAGGTTTCTGAAAGTTAGCTGAGAATATCATCTATATATTTTCACAGGGTTGCTTTGCAGCTTGCAGATAACAAGAATGTTAGAATTACAGAATACTTCTCTGTACCTTTCATTGAGCTTTGGGAATTTAAAATGCTTTTATGGATTCACTGGAAAGCAAAAACTTGAGTATTAACATTATTCATAGCATCATTGAATACGGTGTAATAGAAAAATTTAATAATACAAGATTAGAATAATTGAAATAAATTGATTCACTTTAAGTAATTCTGAGCAGTATTTCTGAGTAATAGTAGTAATAGCGTATGAGTAATCCCAGGGAGAGCATATTACTTGGTAAATTAGCAGTAGACAAGGTCACATGAGGTTACTGGTAGTCTGAAGTCGGGATACCTTAGCCTCAAAGGCTAACTAACCTGATTCTATCTATTCCTGACCTGAATCCATCTCTAAAAACAGACTCGCATTAAATGAACTCAAGAGATTTTAGTTTAAATACAGAAGACCAAATGTTTATGATTTGGAGAGTTATTCCTGCTGAGATGAAAGCCCCTAGGGTCCTCTTTTTAACCTGTTCTAACAAGTTAAAATCTGGATATCAGTTTGTTAATTTAATATGAAAGCTTTAATCTATACCTGCCAAAGGCACTGGACAGGTGGAATTCTGCAGTCAATATGTTATCACTCAGTAAGCCAACTTCATGGAAAGCTAAATTATGATTGGAAGACTGCCTAGTGTGAGTTTAGAATAGGTGGACTGTGTGACCCAATGCCATTAAGCCTTTGAACCATATAAAGAAAGTTTATACTTTTTCACTCTGTCCTAAAGTCATTAGCTGCCACCTGGACCAGACAGATGGTGTGCCCTTGCCCTATGGGTGGCTTTAGCTAGTGTTTGCCCCTTCCTCTGAGTCTATGACTGACGCACCTCTCTGCTGTCTATCACAGTCCTTCAGTAACATACATTACACCTTCAATCAGAGTACAAGTAAATCTTAGATCCTAGGACCTGTGCTCTCTATACTGTGACAATATTGCTTTGCTTTTCAATGCTGATTTTAAAGTTAAACTCTTACAGGACAATTCTCTTTCATTCCCTTTAAATTCTTGGGGAAAGCCTAGAACCCCCATCTTCTGAAACAAAGCACTTCAAATAGGTGGGACATGATGAGCATGTTGAGTCAGAAAAAGGTCTTTACATTGAGATGGAAACTCAGCAGAAAAGAGATGTGAAGGAAAGTGGAGACAAAGAGGAGAGCAATGGAAAATTCTAATCATGGAAGCCGTTAGATTTGGGGATGCAATTTTCTGTAGCCCAGATCAACAGAAGACACACCACAATTTCTAGCTCATGATAAGAAACTCCTAATCAACTTGGCTCTCAGTCTTTCTGCTGTAGTGTTACACATGCAGGTACATGAAAGATTCAAATTTCTTTGACCTTGGTCAGCTTCATGGTCAGCTTCTAGATAATACCCCTTCAGGGCAATTCAATAGGGGAAATTTGAGAAGCAGTAGATATGGTATTGCTCCTTCTTTCTTCCCCTTTTCATGGAAAAATTGAATGTACATAGGAGATCTCACATACCACAGGAAATCCCCAATCATAGAATTCAATAAAAGGATTTTCCTGAGGGCCTTCTGAACACAGTAAATCATTTTGATAATTTGTTTGAATTCTCTTTTCATTTGTAATTCTTATGACTCTTTTGATCACCACTGTCTACTTCTGCAGTGGTTCAATACTTACAAGATGCCAGAGGAATAGAAATCTCAAAGCCCTGCTGTGTATTTACTTAAAAAAATTTGAGTTATCAGATTGCCTAGAAAAATGATCTTAGTAAAAATATCATCGAAAATATACTTCTGTGATGCAATACAATGCCTTCTGTGGACATATAATACAGCTATCACCATTTCTCTACCTGACCAACTTTCTGAGTTACCAATACAATGACATCATATTGGGTATTCAGTAGCTTTATTTCAGTGTTTCCATAGTCCCTCTAACCTTTTCTATCATTATTCTGAAACTGAAGAAAGTCTACATTCTTCAGTGAAAGGAAATATGTATTTATTTTCTGAGAGTTACTGCTCACTATTTTCATTATTGTTTTCATTACTTTACACACCATTCCGTGTAAGAAGCACCTCTTGCAATTTGAATTCTGGCAAAACTATTTTGCAAACCTCATTATCTTCTGCATTAAGTTGTTTGAAATCTTAACCCTGCACTGGCTTCTATAGTTACTGTCAAGCCTTTCTTGAGCTGCATCTTGGGTCGGTTAGTAGAATAACAAGAAAGAAAAAGAACTCCATGCTTCTAATATCTTTATGCTACCCATTTAGAGCGGGATCTGAAATATATATTTAAAAATATATCTAGAGAAGGCAGGGAGGAAACCCATAAGACTTAGATTAAGGAAAGTAAGCCTCTATGCCATCAAACCAAGAGATGAGGCTATCCAGGACAATGGTTCCCCTTTTTAACCAATCTCATGGGTAAAGGTCATATATATGATCCTCTCCAGGCCATGCATAAGCTTTGAGTTAAGCTCAATGCTTTTACCTTCTTGTAATTTCCAGCACTTCCTCACTCTGAAAACCAAAGCAAGACAGTGAACATGACACTATTATAGGGACAACATTGATTCCACTATAACTTAATAAGACAGCTAGTCTCTCAAACACTTGAACACCTGACACCTTACAACTAATTTCCAAGTGCTCCTATACCATAGTATAACCTTACGAATTAAACCTATAGCAAGAATTATTATTCACAAAGCATGAGATAGAGATTGCATGACATAAAAGGCCTGACTTATAACTTTAAAAACCTTCAAGGTCTGTAGTAAATTTTGCTTTTGCTCTGCTCGGTTGGGTAATAGGTGGGAACTAGAGAACAATTTTATAGAAACAGAGAAAGAAATGGATGAGAGAGAAAAAACCATCAGTCTGCCTATAACACAGAATGATGGATTTTTGCACTTGGGAGAGGAGGCAAGGGAGCAAGAAATTATTCAGTAATCAAGCATTTCCTTTTCAAATGTTTGATGAGTTTGCAATGGTCTTCATTTTTTGTCTGCACTGGGATAATGCTTCATGAATACTATCCCCTTGGGTTTTTCTACAAATGCAAGATGTGTTTCTTATAGGATTATTCCCCAGAGCCTCATTTTGAAATAAACAGTTCATTGCTTATAAAGTTTTATAGAGTGAGTTCTTGCAACAGATATATGACTCAAAACATGACACTGTATAAAAACTGTTCCTGAAGTCTCATCCCCCAAACCACAGAATATCAAACCTGCTCCTTTGTCTCAAGTGAGTCCTGAGGCTCCCTTCCCCCCCTTTTCAGAAAGTAGCACACTATCAGTATGCAAACTATTTGGCTCCCAAATGCAAATGGCTGCCAATCTATAATATTCATAGTCTTTCCATAACAGCGCATAATAAGGTAACCCAGCACATAAATCATATAGCAAAGTCCTTTACACCATAGGTGAGTTCTCAGACTTTTCAACTACCTAGAAAACTGACTATAACACATGAGTTTTTATACTCTACTTTCTGATTTTGAAGAACACAAATGCACGCGCGCACACGCGCGCACACACACACACACACACACACACAAAATGGCAAGTTAGTGTGCTTGCACAATGTCTGAAAGGATAATGCAAGAAATATAAATTCCTAGCATTTATTTTTATCAGCAATGTGTTCAATACTTTTCACTATCCTAGTCATCCTAGTCACTCTTAAGTGCTTTGCTAATATGACGTAAAAACCAATTAATAGTCCCAAGCCTCCAGTAACCAAGTATTATTAACCACTTTTTCAAACATTCATAATTATTTAAAGAGGTTGAAACTTGCTTCCATCATAGGCAAGGGAGAAAATAGTAAATCTAGTAAATCTAGTTTAAGAATGATGAACTACTGCCTAGCCGATATTGCTCAGTGGTTGTATGGCCCTGGCCCTGGCCCTAGCCCAGTGATGGCGAACCTATGACATGCATGTCAGAGGTGACACACGAACTCATTTTTTTGGTTGATTTTTCTTTGTTAAATGGCATTTAAATATATAAAATAAATATCAAAAATATAAGTCTTTGTTTTACTATGGTTGCAAATATCAAAAAAATTCTATATGTAACACGGCACCAGAGTTAAGTTAGGGTTTTTCAAAATGCTGACACGCCGAGCTCAAAAGGTTTGTCATCACTGCCCTAGCCCTAGCCTTTCTATTTGTAGTATTTGAGAAACCAAGGCCTGTGTTTCTGCCCAGAAAACAAACAACACAGGAGTTTATGGGAGGTAAGAAGGGAATGAATACTAAATTTTCTTGCGCTAGAATTCTTCTGAGATAACTGTCACCTGGACTGCACTGAATTCAATATATACATCTCTGACAAGTGGTGGCCCTCAGCCAGCTCCTGGGAATATTCTGCATGATAAAACTGGTTTTGTATTTGTGCCTGAGGCCTTGAGGCCATGCTGCACCAGTGACCAGATAAGTTTATCCTAACAATATGTTTTTTGGCAAATGCCTGTTTTTGCTCTGGGCTGTTGTGTGTTATCTGCTGGAGTCTGAGTAGGGGACAGACTCCTTTCCTGGGAGGCAAGCCCATATGACTGACTCCCAATAAAAACCTTAAACACCAAGGCTTTCGCTTCCCTGGTGGCAACATTTTGAATGTGTTGTCACATACCATATTGTTGCTGAGAGAATTAAACATGTCCCTGTGTAACTTAACTGGAAGAAGATATCTGAAGCTTGCACCTCATTTCTTTTGGACTTCCCCTCATGTACCGTCACCTTTGCTGGTTTTATTCTGTAGCCATCACTGCCACACATTGCATACCCATGACTCTGTGGCAGTTGAGTGCACAGCAGATGGCCAGCATAAAATGCTCAACACACAATGTTTAGATTTGGAACTACTATATCATGAGGAGGATACAAGACAATGGTGCAACCTTCGGTGAGTGGGTTAAAACAGCCATCTAATCAATAGCAATGGTTTCCAGGTTGGTCTTTGCTCAGTCCTTGACAGAGGGCATGGAACAGAGTGAAATACTTGGCCTCTCTAACCCTATCTTGGTCAAGCCTGCTGTGTGCTTGAATATTGACCTGATAATCATTAGAAAAATTCTGCTTGCAGCTTGAGTTTGGTTTTTCTTTAAGAAGAGTCCCCTTGCCAGAGGATGGCTCTCCTGAGAAAGTGGAAAAATATGTACAAAAATAATGACTGTTTATTAAAGAGTTACAGGAGTCTTAAGACCAGACTGTGGTCAGCAAGGGTCAACCACCTGGGGACAAAGAGATTTAGAGATTTCCCAATCTTCCTTGGGTTCCTGTTGGTGCCCAGGTGTCTGCAATCACCAATCACCTTGTGCCCTGCACATTCTCCCTTCCTTTACATAAAAGAAGCCTCAATTCTGGACTCTCTCAAGATGGACTTGAGGAACCTCCAAGGCCCCCGTTTTCTCATGCTGGTACCTTTTTTCTTTTTAAATGTTTTCATTGATTTTTCAAAGAAGAGGAAGGGAGAGGAAGAGAGAGATAGAAACATCAATGATGAGAGAGAATCATCAATCGGCTGCCTCCTGCACGCCTCCGGGAAGATCGGACCGTGACCTCCTGGTTCATGGGTCAACACTCAACCACTGAGCCACACCATCCTTGATTAATAAACTGGGAAGCTGGCACCTTTTTGATTAATAAACCTTTCCTTACCCCAAACTCTGACATTTTAAATATTGGCCCTTTGAAATGTGGAGCACATGTTCAGATTTGCCAACAACCTTAGGATGTAAGGAAAAGTAACGGCCCCCTTTCCTGACGTGCTTAAGGACTTTGATAAAACAGCACTATGATGAGACAGAACTTTGGCTTCAGTTCTACCAGCTCAGCTCTGAGGCAATCAGGGTTTGGGGACCAAACTCTGCGGTTGCAGTTTAATGCTGTTGCAAGTAGAAGTGGAATTAGCCACATCACCAATCATAGGTGGTGAAGAAACACCTCCCTCTTGGCATCATCTAAAACAGGGGCGGACAAACTTTTTGACTCGAGGGCCACAATGGGTTCTTAAACTGGACCGGAGGGCCGGAACAAAAGCATGGATGGAGTGTTTGTGTGAACTAATATAAATTCAAAGTAAACATCATTACATAAAAGGGTACGGTCTTTTTTTTTTTTTTAGTTTTATTCATTTCAAACGGGGCCCGCGGGCCGTAGTTTGCCCACGGCTGGTCTAGAAACTGCTGTGAAGTTAGGTCTTGTCCTTGACCTTAAATACCATAAGCACAGCCATTGCCAGGGAAGCCAGCCTGCAGACAATCAGTGTTGGACAAGCCAACCCTTTCCTCCTGGCAGACAATAAAAGTATGTAGGGTCTTCCAGGTTCTATAAGACATTATCCCTGTCCTAGAAAGGTGTGCAGATCCACAGGGTGAGACCTGGCAGCACTGAGATAGTTTTAGCATCAGTGAAGGATATTCACGGCTGAGAGGCACTGCTTAGAATCACTCAGTTTCAAATGGAATGGTTACTTCATTTCAGTTTAGCATGATCACAATGCCTGAAGAACCCAGTCTACTTTTGTTATTCTCTGGATTTTCTTTAACAATTCCTACTTAATAGGAAAACTTTTTAAGTTATCCTAAGTAACCCCAATATATTTTAGTTGATATTTAATGATTCCATTATTATAGTTACTATCAAAGGTTTGCTTAATGGCTCTTGCAACTCTAAGTTGGGCAAGAGACAAAAACTTCAAGGTAAGTATATTCAAATACAATCCTAACTCCTAATACTTTGGCCCTAGACTAATCACTTCATCTCCCAACATCCTGATTGCCTTATTTACAAAATGAGAAAAGTAGAAGCGCTTACTCATCGGAAGGCCAGCATGTTTATAGAGTGATGACTAAATTTGAAATATGTAAATCACAAAATTGCCTGAGGAATTTTGTTTCCTCCCCTAAACACCAAGCAGATTCATTTAATGTCGAAATCTCACTTTCTTTCTGACAGAAATCCCTTCAACCCAACATGTTAAGTCATGTGGCATTTTTGTGTTTATATAATCCTCATATCCACAATAAAGCCGTAAGCTCCCCAAGGGCAACTGACATGCCTAATACTTCTCCGTATCCCTCTAGTACCCAAGGCAACACTAAGATCCTGGTAAAAACTCCTTCGGTATTCGTTGAGTTGAGTAATAGAGTAGTATCACTACTAGACAGCTAGGAGGATAGCACAACATGTTTCCTCACACTTAATTCTCACACAGTTACATGATCAGGCAGCAAAACTCCAAGTACTCATCCTCTCAGGGCTTGAGCCACCAAAATATTGTTCCTTTAATTGAGATGGGTAGTTGATGGCAGCAGGATCATAATCACAACCCTCTGAGCCAAACACCAGGAGGCTAATAGAAACTGTTTTTGGAGAGAAAAAACATCCTGTTGTGCTTTATCTCCACAATTTCCCAGCAGGCATAAGGGCCTCCTACTAGATGGGGAGTTTAAAAGAAGGCCTCCATGTGCAAAACAATTATCACATAACCATACTTTTTGTTACCCCCAGTGGTTTGATGAATGGACTGATAGAACACTCCCAGCGTAAGTTTTCATTTGCTTCTAGGCTCTAAAAACACATGTCCCTCCCTGTAGGTAACAATGACAGAAAAAAATAGTTCCATCTCTTGTGGCCATTAGATTTTCAGCTCTTATTTCATCTGTTAAATAAACCTCCTAGAGATAATGAACATTTTTCCGGTTAGGGGCATAGGAATAGCGAGTGCACTACTTAGTGTATACAGCCGTGGGCAAACTACGGCCCATGGGCCGGATCCGGCCCATTTGAAATGAATAAAACTAAAAAAAAAAAGAAAAAAAAAGACCGTACCCTTTTATGTAATGATGTTTACTTTGAATTTATATTAGTTCACACAAACACTCCATCCATGCTTTTGTTCCGGCCCTCTGGTCCAGTTTAAGAACCCATTGTGGCCCTCGAGTCAAAAAGTTTGCCCACCCCTGGATAGAATATTCAATGTGGAAATGGATTTTTTTTCTATTAAAACAATACCAAGTTGGCCAAATATAGTTTACTAATCAATTCTCCCATTCATGTCCTGCAAACCTATATACTTTCCCCTGAAAAACGCTAGTGTTTTGAGATTCTCCCAATTTAGCTTTGCTAAAAAGGCAACATGAGCCCTGGATGATTGTTCAGTGGATAGAGTGTAGGCCCTCTGACTAAAGGGTCCTGGGTTCAATCCTGGTCAAGAGCAGGTAACTCAGTTGCAGGCTAGATCCCCAGTCCTGGTCAGGACACTGCAGAAGGCAACCAATCAATGTGTCTCTCTCACATCAATATTTCTCTCTCTCTCCCCCTCCTTTCCACTCTTTCTAAAAATCAATATAAAATATCCTCAGGTGAGAATTAACAACAAAAGAAAAGAGGCAACATGAAAAGCAATAGATTATATTGCAGTGAGTGGGAGACAGATGACAGACAGCAAAAGACATCGATTAAGAGGAGAAACATCTTGCAAAGAGGGAAAAGTCAAGACTACTCACTGGTCATATTGCCTCATTCACTGTACTCAGGGTTTCTATCTTTCTGATCCTTCTTAACCTATTTACTCAATTTATATCTTAGATCATTTACTGAATAGGTTAGATGTTCACTGGAAGAACAGCCTGAGTGGCCTTATTCTTTATAAACTCAGGAGCTTTCAATTTGTGTGGAGTAAATGGAGTTATAGGGTGCCTTGAAGTTCTAAGACCCTCTCCACTTAGTCTTAAACATCCAATGCAAAAAGAACTGTCACCTGCTACATACATCTCACTCAAGCCAAATCAGATTCCCTGCCATTTCCCGTCGTTGTTCTTCATGAATCAGTGTTAATGTCTAGGCTTTGCTGCCCTCTGCTGGCCTCTTGGGAACTAGCTACCCTATAAACAAAAATGAAATGGTTATTCTCTTGTTGGGTCTTGGATTCCAGTTCAAAGGAAGAAAAATGTTTACACATAGTCTATATTGAAAATAAACATTAAAACCCAAATTATTAAAACAAGGATAAAACAAAATTTACTCTTCGGTAAGCTTAAGTGGAATTCTGTAATCTGCATTTAATAACAATTTATTTCCCTGAAATACTGTGCAGTAGTTTGCAATAGCAATAGAGAGGGACAGACTGCTGCCTTTTTAACAGATGAATATTCAGTTGGCAATGAACATGTTTCTCAAACATTAGAGCAAATATAAAAATTCCTTCCTGTTCCCACTTATGAAAATCTTTTACCCCCTCACACTATTAAATTCTGGAAACATAAGACAGGGCAGATATTTTATCATTCTAACATCTCCAAAATAGATGAACATGGTGAATTTATTTCTAAGCATAACACTGCAATACAATTGTTACAATTAAGTTGTTTATAATCCTTGTGGAACCCTATAGGATTTAAGCAAGCAACCAAAAATGTTTTGATATTCCACATAAATGTGGTAACCAAAACATAAAGGCCAAAGTGAGCAGCAGCAAGCCTTTATTTAAGTAAAAAAGAATAGTTATTGGGGAAGTACTGATTCAGGCACAAACCCAAATAGAGTTCTGATTAGGACATGGAAGTCACTGGGATTTTATAAAAAAGAGAAGGGAAATAATTACATGAAAAGAAGAAATAAATTTATGTTAATGTTAATAGGTCAATGAAAGAATTTCTATAGGTGCAAACAAGCTAAGTAATTCTTTGGCTGTACATGATGGTGCTAATTCTAAAGAATACCTTTATTCAGCCTGATAGTCAGGATATCTGCTTTCCTGTTAGATTTGTAAATAGTTGTTTGAAATACAAGCTTGGTTTGGCCCAGTCCAAAAGTTATTTTGCCCAGTTCAAACATTCCAAATGTTTTCTGAAGTAAGAGGTGCAAGGCAAATCCTCTGGTGTCCTAGATCTTATTTAAAATGTCTCCACTTATGTCAAGTTTTCACATATACAAGGTAAAATATTTTTCATTCTATACTTTTGTTATTGTCCAGAACATTCTTCTTAAAGTTTAAGAATCACAATTATGAAATATCATTAGATGAATTTCCATAAACTTCGTGCTACGTAAGTGATTAAGTTAGAACATATATCACAATTACTCATTTTCACATGAAGAATACAAAATGATAAAGTCGGTAGTCTCTTAAAGGTTGATTTTTAAGTCACCTTTGAAGGGGTTTAGAACAGGCCTCCCCAAGATGTGCCTAAAAGAATCTAAGTTGGGGGCCTTGCCCATAATAAGAGTTATGGCCAGAAATAGCCACCTATATGGTAGGGCCAACTACTGAACATCTGCCTTCCTATTGTCCTGTGAAATTCTCTCCTCCCTCTGAAGCCTCAAGGAATCTTACCTCATTCCTTGGCTCAGGATGCCATGTATATCTCATTTTAGCTTTCTGTCTCTGAACCTTTTACATATGCAGGGTTCCCATATGGACATAAGTAATTAAATTTGGCTATTTTCTCCTGTTAATCTCTCTCACGTAGATTTAATTATTAGACCAACCAAAATAAACAAAAGTAAGTAATTTTTTTTCCTCTCCCACACCTTAATACACTAAACTGTTTGATATAAGTAAGAGAGTGTCATAAAATCCTAACAGATTGATTTATCTAACCAGAGAACATTATTTTAATCATGTGCAGACTGTAAAAGCCATTTTTTAGAAAAGCCCAATAGGTAGTAACAGACACTACATGCACAGAAGCAGTTGCTTGTATGTCCTATATATGAGCTCAGAAGTATGATTCTAAGCAGGAGTGAGGTTCATGATCACTTTCACTAAGAGAGGCTAAAGAGGCTGATATAGAAAGAGAACATCATTATTACTATCACCACCATCAATATAATCACAATCTATTGAGCATATTCTACATTATCAAATAGAGAACTCAATGCTATACTTTTACAATTTCATTTAATTCTCACAACACTATTAGGTAGTTATTATCATCTTTACCTTACAGATGAGACATGTATGGCTCAGAAAATGTACTATGCAGTAATAAAAAAGAAGGATCTCTTACCCTTTGAGACAGCATGGAGGGACCTGGAGAATATTGTGCTAAGTGAAATAAGCCAGTCAGAGAAAGAAAAGTATCACATGACTTCACTCATATGTGGAATCTAATAAATAAAATAAACTGTTGAACAAAATAGATCCAGAGACATAGAAGCATGGAACAGACTGTGAAATCTCAGAGGGAAGGCAGGGGTAGGTGGGTAGGTGGGTAGGTGGGATGAGATCAACCAAAGAACTTGTATGCATACAAGCATAACCCTTAACACAGACAATAGGGGGTGGAGACCTGGGGTGGGAGTTGGGGTGGCTATAAGAGTTCAATTGGGAGAAAAAAGGGGATGTATATAATATTTTCAACAATAAATATTTTTAAAAAATAAAAGAAAGAAAGAAAATGTAGGTTATACCATAGGCTACACCTCAAGAGTCAAAGCAGAGTTTCCAACCCAAAACTGTCTCCAGGTTCATGATTTTCTTATTAAGTAATAGCTCTATATATTTAAAATATCAAATATATTTTAAAAGTTTAATTATTAATACCTTTAAAAATACTCCTTTTTTGTGTATGTGTGCATATAAAACTTAAAGAGTGAACACATACAAGTTCATGTTTGATAACTAAATTTAATTATATTATTCTTGGGCACTTTACCAAGTAGCTCTAATAATTATGAGAAGCCTTTTGCTGCTTTAGGAACACCCAGAGCTATCCTTCTGTTTAGTTGAGCCACTCAATTCCAAGTATCTTTGTTTCTTAAACGTCACATTTTGGGGGTTATTACTTCTATATAAACAGAAATCAGTCTTAAAGAGACTTCAGGAACCTGAAGTATGGATTCTCTTGCTAAAAGGGACACTATTTAGGATTTCTTTTAAAATCTATTCAGAAAGAAAGGTTCAAAACAAACTTAACCACATCATATATGTAAGTTCAAATTAAGTTCTTGCATTTTTCTTATGATAAGTAAGCATATAAAGTATAATTAGAAGCATCAACTGGAGCCCAAATATGTATAAGTCCATGTTCACTGAGGTATTTTGGGGAGAAAAAGAAAAGAGTAACACTGTTCCTTGTGAACTATGTGAAGGGAAAGAATCAATTTATAAAGAAGTTACTTGATGGCACCAAAACTTCTGGTGAGAAATGAAATCTAAACATATGACTAAAAGCAAAGTAAAGTGGGCTTTCCATTCATTCAGCTTGCCTTGGAAGTCATCCTCTAAGTCAGCTATTTTCAACCTTTCCCATATCAGAGCACACCAAAAAATTAATCACTAAAATTCTGTGGCACACCCAATAATATGTTTTTTGCCAATCTAACAAAAAATAGGTATCATTTTGATTCCTTCAGACCGGACAGCTATTGTTGTGGTGGCTGTTGTCATTTTTTCATTTGACAATCTAAGGGAACAGAGGTCAGTACTACTGAATAAATAGTCAAGGATTGCATGCAACGTGTGAAAATCACTGCTCTAAGTACATGCTTTGCTCTGGTGAGCTCTAAGAAAAATTGATCTACAATGTAACTAATCAACATAATTTGCTTCACCTCCCTTTTGTCAGAGTACAAAAGTTTATGTCAGGAAAGCTTTCAGAGATAATCAATCCTACAGGGAAAAAATGGGTCAGGAAGAGCACATCATGAATAAATGCTTCAGTGGACTATTGAAAGTCACTGTTTTTAGCACTGCCACATCCTCACCTGCAATATTTTCCCATCCTGTTTTATTGTAATTTATTTTTAATAACAATACAACTATGATTAAATCAATCCATCATACAAATTGTGTTTTACTATCTGTTCCATCACTGTTTAACCTACTTATTACCAGTTTCCCACAGCCTGTAATTAAGCAAAGTTTTTCTATGTCGCCGTTATCTTCAGCTAATCAAGGTTATCCTCTGCTTATTAATCACTTTTAAAATGTCATTTCGAAGTCATGAATCACGTTGAGGGAGAAAGTGATGGCTAAAATGTATCTTTTTGGAAGATACACAGTGATGACAGTAACTCTCACCTACAATATGGAAGTGTTGCGTCAGAACATACAAGACTTGAATAGAAATAACCTCTACCCTTATGAGTCCTAACCTTTAGTCAGTGACGACGATATTTTCAGACAAGTTCTTTGCTAAGCACTACAGGTTCACAGATACATTCCTCCCAAGATTGTACTACGAAGAACAAAGTTATGTAAGGTATTTTAAGTCATCTGGCTAATAACAGACAATGCCAGGTCTTGAGTTTGATTTGGGTAACTCTGGAGTTTAATCACTCTATTCCTCTGCAATTATCATAAATTCTCCCTTGTAGCCGTGCTTTCTCAGGGGATGGAATAGTGTATTATTTAGAATAGGTGGTGTGTGTGTGTGTGTGTGTGTGTGTGTGTGTGGTGTGTGTGAGTAATGAAGGATTTCTGTAGTTCATTTTCATTCAATATAAAATCCCACATTTTCTATAATTCAGTTTTAAATTTCAAATTTTTAAATTTCAAATTTTCTAATTTGTCGATCTGACTTTAAAAGCTAACTGCAGCAACAGTGTGATAGATGTAAATTCACCTGTAAAGAACCATAATCTATTCAGGTCATTTAGTTAGCCAACAATAGAAAACCACTTCAAACTGGCTTAAGGAAAAAGGAAAATATATGGGTAAATATAACTAAACCATAGGAATGACAACAATGACATATAAGACAGAGATGTAAACTCTAGAACCAGTTTCCTCTAAACATCTGTCATCTCATTTCTCTTGCTGAGACTATTTTTTCGATAAGGTAGGATTGGTCCTCAGAACTTCTGAGCCCCAAAGCTTACATCTTTGTAACCAGAGAGATTTAAGTTTAAAAATCCCATGAAAGACCCCCCCCCCCCCCCGCATTGGTTCAATGTGGACCCCATGCCTGCCAAGAGGACAGAGTGATATGCTCAGGAAGGTTTGGGTTGCTGCTCACTGTTATTGTAAAGGAGGTAGGCTGAATTTATTGACTTTGGATTTAAAATAACATATTTGCTTAATTAGCTTTCAACTTTAAAAAGTTGCATAAATCATTTGCTATGACCTCAATCAGCCTATCATTTCTACTCAGACTTAAATGGTTTCTAACTATCCTTGCATCTCTTGCATATTGCATATTACTTCCTAAAGTGTCAAAGTCTTTTATTGGAACATCTTATTGACTGAAACAGATTATATACATGTTGGTTTTAAAGAAAAGAGAGAGATGGAGGATCTCCCACTAAGGATTTCATAGTGGAAGATATGGGCTATTGGTTCAATAATTCTACATAACAACATATATGGGGTTTTCAGGAAGAAGGGCAAATAAATGAATACCAATTACTTAGTGAGATTAAGACTATCTCATTAGTCATTAACATTAGTTCTTCAATGTTTTCAACTTACTCATTTTGATGTTAAGTTGAATATAAGTACAACTAACAATTACAATTGATTTAATCTATTCTGATGGCTGGCATAACAAAGAGTGCTTACTCTGTGATCATGGCATAATTGAATCTGTTTGGGTGAATTCCCTTTGTCAAACAATGATACACATTCACAATAGGGTAATTTGTAGTGGCTGCACAGTGAAGACTTTTTTGTCTATCTCTCACATGGAAAATTATAGAAAATAATGTGCAAGACCAGAGTTACTACTCTTGAACTCTGCAGAGATGGGGACTATCAGAAGAGGTCTCCGTTGTGAGTAGAGAGAAGACTAGAAAGAACATTTCTGAGGAGTATCTCTTTGTAGAAGGCAGTGATGGGAGTCCCTCAAGCTTCACCCTCAGATGAGGAGCAGAGAAAGCTGGTGGATAGCCTTAAGCTTAGTTGGCTGGGCCTTAAGTTAGATTACACAGAGAGCCTCTGTATTTCCAGACAAAGAAGGTTGCGATATGAAGAAAAGCCATTGCACTGGGCTCAGTGTGAACTCTGGGCATTTGTAAGAATCAAGGGTGCACGAATGCGTCTGTGAAAGAGATGTGGACAACAAGCAGAAGTGAGCTTACTCCTGGCTCAAGAAGGCAGGGAGGAGATTCCAACAAAAGGAGAGTTTGTTGAGAGTGGGCAGCCAGGAAGCTGGAGACTGAGGGGATGTGGCCACCTGCACACAAGTCCACACTCAAGCTGTGTATAAGGAAGCCCAGCAAGGGATCTTTGAAGAGAGTACTGGTGACCTACAAGAAAGGCTCCAACCTTCTGCCCGGCATAGGAAGCCAAAACCTCTTGAGCAGACAAATGTGTTGCTAAAGGTCAGCAGTCATCCAGTGGTTATTTTCAATTCACCTAAACACAGGTGCTGGACAACTTGGTTGGTCAGGAAGCGAATTGTAGAATGGTCCTGCCTTCCAAAGATGGTAAAGAATGACCAAATGTGTGGTACAAATTCTAATTTGTGTTCAGGGAACTTATTTTAACTTAAGAGTCCAAGTTTTGGAGAGAATGTGACAGAATCCGATGGTTGTAATTTTGTAATCGATGCATAGACTCCGCAGGTTCACACTCCAGGTTACAAGTATGCAGGATTCCACTTTAATAATTTTGTTTCTTTATCAGACTAAATTATTAGTGAAATATAAAAAAATTGAACTCTCATATCCACAAATCTCTCTTGTTTTGATCCACATGGCTCTCTTCGAGTCTCTCTTCATACAGAAAATTAGGACAGTTGAACAACCCATCTCCTTCTAAAGACCAAGCCAAGCATGACCAGGACTCTGGCCTTTCTAGGGAGGTATCTGAGCTGTCTCTCAAGGATTCCATGAAAGAATTAAGCGCCAATGCCTTAGTCATCCATGATATGATTACAGATCTGTTTTTACAGAATATGGGCATTTATAAAATGTTCAGAGTAATTTCAAGTCTCTTGTGAGTGAGAAGAATGATGGGAACTTCAGGGCTTAGCTACGAATAGATGGAGCACACCGGATGGAAGGAAGGTGCTACAGAGAACATTGCCAATGTCTGCTTTATGTGCCTGAGCCATCTGGAACCATGGGTAGGTAAGGAATTGCTCCTATACAAAGTTAAAAAGAAAAGCTTCTCATTAGACCGAAACTCATGTGATTAGGTGTAATTGGAAAATAGGATTCAACATGTATATCGCTGAGGCAACAAAGCAAAAGCGAAATAAGAAAATTCAATTCTAGTTCCAACTTTAGCCATCCAAAAGCTGTGCAAATTTGGGAAAATATATGTCGACTTGCCTTTTCTGAGACTTACTTTCCCCTTCATGAAGTAATCCTAAGAATTCTATAACCCTAATCAATCCTATGATGCTTTCAAAAAATCCACTTATTAAGGCAATGTGTATTTAAAGCAAAATCAAACATCATTTTATTTCCAAATGTAAAAAGGAGGGCAGAACAGTACCCATAATAAAAGCAGCCCTGACAAGCACCTGCATCCCATGGGATGACACTCGCAGACTGACAAGAAAGAAAACATTGCACATGGCATGTGATGAACCACCGATGCTGCTTCACACGCTGAATATAGAAAAAGACCTTGGCAACAATATGATTATGCTGAAATGCACAATAGAATCACAAGTCAGTATTCAGAATATTCGATTTTGAGAGATGCATAGGTGTGAGATTTTAGTTTGGAGGAACAAAAATACAGGAAGCAGTATCAAAATGGGTACATGATAGGGCAAATCATATATTAAAGAAGTAAAATATGTATGTCAGAAAAGATGTGTATATTGTGTATAATATGATATATATTAAGTTATTTGTATATTTATAATATATAGCTTATAGGATTTTATAGTCATGTGCATTGATATAATATATATGAAATGAAAAATATATCAGAATTTATAGCTAAAATATAATTAAACATGTATTTATGCTTGTGTGACTATGAGTATAAATTGTATATAATATATAACTCAATATGTAACATAAATTTTTTAGTTTTTTAATTTATTCTGAAAAATAAACTTTTCTCCTATGTATCAGAAAACCCCCCAAAATAGAAACATAAGTTCACAGACTGAATTCTCTATCCTTGTATTTATATTGAGGACTGTTAAATATGCTACAAGAGAAAAGAAACTTTCTCCTAGGAAGAAAGCTAATTTCTTTTCTTTTTTTTTTTTTTAAATCTTTATTGTTCAGATTATTACATTTGTTCCTCTTTTTTCCCCCCATAACTCCCCTCCTTCCAGCTCCCACCCCACCCTCCACCCTCACTCCCCACCCACTGAGTTCATCCATAGGTGCATGATTTTTGTCCAGTCACTTCCCGCATCTCCCACACCCCTTTTCCCCCAAGAATAGTCAGTCCATTCCCTTTCTATGTCCCTGATTCATTATAGTCACCAGTTCATTCTGTACATCAGGTTATTTATTCACTTGATTCTTAGATTCATTTGTTGATAGATGCATATTTGTTGTTCATAATTTGTATCTTTACCTTTTTCTTCTTCTTCCTCTTCTTAAAGGATACCTTTCAGCATTTCATATAATACTGGTTTGGCGGTGATGAACTCCTTTAGTTTTTCCTTATCTGTGAAGCTCTTTATCTGACCTTCAATTCTGAATGATAGCTTTGCTGGATAAAGTAATCTTGGTTGTAGGTTCTTGGTATTCAGCACTTTGAATATTTCTTGCCATTCCCTTCTGGCCTGCAAAGTTTCTGTTGAGAAATCAGCTGACAGTCGTATGGGTATTCCCTTGTAGGTAATTGAGCCTCTTTCTCTTGCTGCTTTTAAGATTTTCTCTTTGTCTTTTGCTCTTGGCATTTTAATGATGATGTGTCTTGGTGTGGTCCTCTTTGGATTCCTTTTGTTTGGGGTTCTCTGCGCTTCTTGGACCTGTAAGTCCATTTCTTTCTCCAGGTGGGGGAAGTTTTCTGCCATTATTTCTTGAAATAGGTTTTCAATATCTTGCTGTCTCTCATCTTCTGGCACTCCAAGGACTCTGATATTAGTCCGCTTAAAGCTGTCCCAGAGGCTCCTTACACTATCTTCACACTTTCGGATTCTTTTTTCATTTTGCTTTTCCAATTGGGTGTTTTTTGTCGAATCTTTGGTTTGATTCTTGTGCTCCTCTGGTCTGCTATTGGGTATAATATTCTTTATTTCAGTCCGTGTATGCTTACTTTCTAATTTCTTTATCGTAGCATCGAGGGTCTCATTAGTTTTCGTGAGGCTCTGCACAAATTTATGGCAAGCCCTCAAAATTGCGATTCTTAGCTCCATATCCTCCATTTCTGTCATGTTTTTTTGTCTCCGCATCTTTTATGCTTTCTTGGTGCACCCCCTTGTGGTCTCTGTGCGCAGTCTTGTTCTAGCCAAGCCTTAATTGTTGTAGTTAACACTAGAGGGATTTGACCACCAGGCCGACTGGCGGTGGAAATCAGCTGTGGGAAAACTTCAGTCCTCAGGGGAGGCGCTAGTCCAGCCCTTGCCTGAGGCGATCGGCAAATGGCTGTGCACAGGGTCAACAGGGCGGGGGGGAGGGAGCAGCTATGGCCGCTCTCAGTCCGTCCCCAGGGGCTCTGCCTCTCTGTCCCAGCAATCGCTGCAAACCTCGGAGGGGCCGTAGCCAGACAGTCCCGCTTCTCCCGTTTGAGTCTGGGTCCCTAGAGACTCGCCCGGATCTGTAGCCCAGAGTCTGAGACTCGCTCCTGATTGAAAACGACAATCGCGCCCTCAGCCGCCAGCCCGCTTTGCGCGCGCACCCTCACCACCACACTGCGCCTCTGCTGAGCGTCGGAATGCTGTTGTTTTTGCTTCTAGTTGTAGAGACTCTCCTCAGCCAGCCTTCCCGTGGTTCTGGTTGATGTCCGCTCCAACTTTTAGTTGTATTTTTGAAGTGGTTGTCCACGGCGGCAGTCTCTGGTGTTTACCTATGCCGCCATCTTCGATTCTCAGTCTCGGAAATTCTACGGAATTCTTCTTAAGTTGAAGCAAACCATAGCAAAATGAACTTCTGCAAAGACACAGATTCTGATCCAGGTTCTGAGATGGGGCCTGTGTTTCCACATGTGTCACAAGCTCACTTTTTACTTGCGATGCCAATGTTTCCAAATCATGGGCCGTACTTCTGAGAAGCAGCCATTTGGTTTTGGTCCTGATGGGGTTTGGGTTGTTTCCTCAGGTGACAATATGTTGAGGAGTCACAGAATGTGCCTTCAAAGGCGTCCCCACATCCTGTTAATCAGCTCCACTCACACTCACAGTCAGAAGGACCTAGAAGGACCGCTGAGAGAGGCTCCGGGGCGGGGACCCCAACAAGGACTTCAGCGCCGGCAGCGCCCTCAGCCTTCCCTGCGGGGAGGGGGGCGGGGAGCGTCAGCTTTAAAGACAAACACCCTCCTCAGGGGGAACCGCCACCTCTAATTTCTTTTCTTTTTTAAACATAGTTTTATTGATTTCAGAAAGGAAGGGAAAGGGAGAGAGAGATAGAAACATCAATGATGAGAGATAATCATTGATCGGCTGTCTCTTGCACGCCCCACACTGGGGAATGAGCTCACAACCCAGGCATGTGCCCTGACCGGGAATTGAACCCTGACCTCCTGGTTCATAGTTCGATGCTCAACCACTGGTACATAGTTCGATGCTCAGCCATGCCAGCGGGGCAAGAAAGCTAATTTCTAAACAAGTAAAACTGCGCTGTAAATACTATTATATGATGGATCCAAATTTATTTAAAATATTAATATGCGATGACTTTTCCATTTACCCTAGGAATAATAACAATATTCCTGCTGTTTAAAAAGTCTTCTAATGCATTTGATTTATAAGATTAAATTCATAAGAAATATACTTATGGTTTTCAGGAAAAAACTTACATCTATATTTATGGTCTATATAGCATAGTAACTTATGGACCAGATAATCATAGTTAATATTCTTTCCCAGTTTTTAATTTCTCTTTTTCTCTGACTTTATTTCTTAAGTTTGACAAATATAGGTAGTCTTAAGTTTCCCTCATTTATTCATTTATTTCTTCATCCCTTTATTCCATCATTTATTCATTCAATACTGAGCTTCTACTACAAGCAAGGTACTGGGAAATGAAGGAGGAGGAGGGGATGGGGAACAAAGAGGTAGAGAAACAAGAGGAGGAAGTGGAATGACCAGACTCCCTCATCCTCCTGAAGCTTGTAGCAGTCCCTTAGTGACCCTCTCTCCCCGTCTCTCTCTGTCCTGGGTTAGCTTTCTCTAATCTTACACCTTTGCTTTCTATGAAGATCATTCCTAAGATTATCTGCTTGTCAACATTTCTCAAGACCTAAACCATGCCCACTGAATGGCCCCAGCTAGGGCATCATCATCTTTCTTTCTTTTCTCACTATGACCCTCTGCTCTCGCTGGCACCACAATTCTCCAATACCCAGGGTCCAAATCTGAGATTTTTAAGTGATGTTTCACTCTTTCCTTATATAATGACTAGTTGCCCACACTATATCTATTCTATTCCCACAATATTTCATATTAGTTTTTCTTCCCCCACTTCTAAAACTCTAACTTTAAACCTCTATTTCTCTTGTCTGGGTTATTTGAATACTTTCAAAACTGACTTTCTCACCTCTTAGATCTCCATATCGATCCAGTATGCAACTTGCCAGAAACTTCCCCAGAATATTACTTTAATCTTTGGGTAAATTTCATTACTTTGCATCTAAAATCTTCAGTCCCCTAGCTCACAGGAATATGTGATGACTAAAATTAGACAATGAATGCAAAGTGCTTAGTGGAGTGCCTACCACATAGTAAGAATTCCATTATAATAAACTATTTTTATATGTCATTGCCTGCAAAAACTGTGTCAAATTATTCTGCTCTCCACTTAGCTGTTCTTTTTTTAATGCCTGTATTGCACAATAATTAAGAGCTTTGCAGCTAGACTGTCTAGATTAAAATCCTATGAATTCCAATTGTTATCCTTGGGTAAATGGCCTAACCTCTTGTGCCTCCATCTCCTGGATCTACATAATTGTGGTGATAATATTAGTATCTACTTCAGAGTGTTATTGTAATGATTAAATAATTGATGCATACAAAGCAAGTATAGGACAAATGTTAAATATTAAATTAATGTTAGTATTATTAATATCTATTCACAGTCTCCCATGATCCTTCACCAACATACCCATTGAGCCTTGTCTCTCACTCTTCCTGTTTATAGTCTCTCTGTTTCGTCCCATCAGAGCCAATATTTATTTCCTGTACACACCCTATTGTGCTTTTCTACTGGTGTGTTTAAGCTCTTCACTTAGGCTGTCTTTGGTCCTGTGCCTTCTAGATGAAAGTTCCCCGAAAATACACCTTTCCCATATTTATATATCTAAAGTGCCTTCCACATAGGAAAAATTTAATAAGTATTTGTAGGAAAATATATCACTCGAGTATTTTAGTGTGCCACCTTGTTAGTTTATGGCACTTCTAAACAATTGAATCTTGAATTGATTTATATGTGGTAATAATCAGATGCAGAGATAAATATATAATCTATCACTTGCCCTATTTTGAACAATGTATTTGTCATTTGTTTAAGAATAAATAGTAGCATTTTTTTCCCATGAATCAGGTAAAATAATTTACTACTCACAAAGCAGCATCAGATTGGGCTAATTTTTGCTTGAACTTTTCTTTTTTGAACTTTTCTTATAGAAATTTCAATCTTTTTCTTGGTTTATGAGACTCATCAAACCTGCTTTTCAAGATGAGTAAATCAATTTACAAGCAATAGAAGTGGTCTGGGTTTGGTTTAGATTGTTTTTGTGTGTGTGCATGTTGCTTTTCTTTCATTTGTTTCAAAGTTATATTTTTATGGAGTTGTTTTTAAAAGTCTGAGTAAGTCCATGCACTGGCCAGAGGAACTGCCTGGGATTCCAGCTGCCCTCCATCTCACTCAGCCACAATCCCCACTGTTTTCTATAGCCAGAAGTTATGGGAACTTCCCCCCCGACCTCAGCACTGAAACCCTGGGCTGGGGGCCTGATGCGGTGCTGGGAACCCTCACTTCTCAGGGGGGACCTCTGCAGCTGAGATATCCTCCTGATTTTTAACAACCACATTTGGGTGTGGGATCAGCTGGTCCCCTACTGTGTCCTTTCTACCAGTCTCCATGTGACTTCTTCTTTATATCCTCAGTTGTAGGATTTCTGTTCAGCTAGATTTCAGGCAGTCTGAATGATGGTTGTTCTGTAGTTTAGATGTAATTTTGATGTGGTTGTGGAAGGATTCGAATACTGCATTTACCTATACCACCATCTTGACCTGAACTTCATTTTGTTCCTCTTAAAAGAACACCAATAATATTATATCAGGAGCCACCTGATCTTAACTTCATCACAACTGAAAAGACCCTATTCCTCAATAAGGTTACATTCACCATCAGCGTATCTTCTGTAGGGGACACAATTCAATTCATAACACTTGAAGGGGCCCAGAACATGCCACTGTCACATATATATTATTTTCTTTAGGAATATTTAGTGAATTTATTCAAATGAAGGAAGGCCAAATGATGCAGAACTGAACATATTAGAAATCTATATGCAATAGAAAGTGAATATAAATTATCCAACCATATGTGAACATTTCCAGCTAAGGATATAAATACATATATCTTTTATACATACCTGACATGATGATTCTGGCAAAATAAAGCCAGAGATATTAAAAATCATCTCAAATTTTAAAGATGGTGTGGAATAAGTGTTAACATTCTACATGAATAGAAACCCGATTTAATGACATAATTTTATCATGGCAGAAGCATGATCAGTTTTAATATTTGAAAACTGGTATCATTTACATCGGCTTTTTAATAATTAAGTTATTTGTATATACAGTATCTCAGTGTGGACAAAAACTTTTAGTGTTGATTACTTGCTATGATGTCTTAAACTTTCAAAGTCTTTTCAATATAAGAAAATAGCTGCCACATTTTGAGTGCTTTCTCATAAAATAAAATCTTAAAAGTAATTATGATTGGTCTTTGTGGTTTCTAGTGATAAGTTTTCTTATTTTTTCACATAGCATAAAGTATATTCTTATGCAGGATTTCATTAAGATCCAATAGTTTATGAACAATATGACCAAATGCAGTGGAGACAAGCAATCTTCACAGTGCACTTTCACCTCACTGACGTTGAGCTGCTCCTTTTGAATATTTTTCCACTTCAATATAAAACAGATTGTTGTGGTTTTGTCAGTGTTTTCATTATGGGGCTTTAAAAAAACAATTTTTATTTCTTCCACAGTCCACAGTTGTTTGGTGAGATTGTTTTTGGAAATCAAATAGTTCTAGAATGTTTTGAATAACCAAATGTTCTTTAGTAGATGATGTCTTTCAATGCAACTGTAATAATAAGCATCTAAGGATAGCTATATTACCAATATATCCTGAAACCAAAGAAAGATGGTTTTATATATATATATATATGCTTATTAATTAATATATTATAAATATTAATATATATATTAATGCTTTCAGAGAGGAATGAAGAGGGAGAGAGAAATAGAAATATCAATGATGAGAGAGAGAATCATTGATTGGCTGCCTCCTGCATGCCCCACACTGGGAATTGAGCCCACAACCCAGGCTTGTGCCCTGATCAGGAATTGAACCGCCACCTCCAGGTTCATAGGTCGAATCTCAACCACTGAGCCACACCCTGGCCAGGTGAAGATGGTTTTCTTGTTCCCTTAATCCCCTTGTTTTTTTATGTGAATATTTTCATTATTTATAATTCCCATTTCAGATAATAGTTCTGACCACCACCTTGTTATGACGCTTGAAGCCAGTTTAAACCACCTATTTTATGTTCTTCCAACTTACTTTTAAGTAGTGACTTTACTAGGGACAGCAATTCCACACAGCAGCCAAGCTTTCCTCCTGTAAACTACTGAGTACAAGAAGGCAACCCGCCCCCACTCCACGGTCTTCTATCCTCACCTACTGAGCTACAAGTTCACTTCTTCTCTTTTTCCAGAAAGCTAAAGCTACATTCAACCTCAGATTCTGCTGAACAAAACTTGTGCCATTGTTTCATGGTCCTGAGAAACTTCAGGAAAGCATAACAACAAAACAAAACAAAACAAAAAGCCCACTGTGTTTTGAAGATGGGCTTTCTGTCTGTGAAGAGCCAGAATCACCAAAATTAAGCAAATATGTGTGACTACCATGGTGTACTTTCTCAGCAGGTGGCCTGCACAAGCCAGTTTATTTACTTGCTATGTCACAGCCCCAACTTTGGGGCTGGTGGGGGTAGAGGGCTATTTCTTTTTATAACAAGGATTTGGAAAAAGGATGAACTCTTCCTGTGGTAGATCACCTTGCAAAGTTTATTTGTGCTTTTCACAGCTTGTCCAACTGTTTTATTCATGTAAGTAGTCAACTGTTCTGTAGATTTCTTATCCTCCATGTTCTTATTAGTGAAATTAAAGATCTCTTTTCTAGGAAGATCAATGGAATGATCCTCAATATTATTACAAAAGTTTCATTGTAGGTAGGTTTCAGATGCCATAATCTCTTGAATACCGGCTCAGCCCGACCCTGGTACCCAGGGAGTCCCTTGGCTCCTGGGTGAACCACACTCAGGATCATTCAGATGAGACTGTCTTCAATTTATTTTAATAGAAAAATAAACCAGTGGTGTGTTCAGTTCCTTGTCCCCTGAAGACAAATGTGATGGGTGTGTTTAATTTCATTAACTACAATGCAGCTGACAAGAAAAATGTACAAAATCAGCTTTTGAACACTGGCATTTGAAATCATTATTGCATTAGCTGTCACACTAGAATCTAAGGACAAAATATTATGGGTGTTTTATGAAACTTTGCAAATGCACTGATAAAATTTATAACCATTTGAAACCATGGCTGGGTCCTGGTGACTATTTTCTCTCCTCTAGATAAGGCCCCCTATTCTTCTAAGCACATTTACATAGTGACCCCTGTGTTAAACCCTCATCTTTCAGGGCGGAGACAGGGGAGGCTGTCTTTAAATCTGAAGAGCATGGGTGACTTTTTCATTGTGGCTTGACCCTGCTCTTGAAGTGTGATGCTTGATGCAATGACTGACTCATCTGTCCCCAGAGGCTGGTACCACATGGAGCCCTGAGGGCTCCCAGCCTCCCCTTCAGGTCCTCGGTGGGAGGAGGGCTTCATAAACACACAGGGCCACCCTTGCTCTGCTCATCTGCAAACCCCTGATCAGGAAGCCAGGGCACGAGGGACCTGGAACATGCTTTCTGAAACGCAGTGAAGATTCTGGACCATCACCCTGGCTAAGAGAGTCACCAGACGGGCGCTGCTCTCAGTGCATAACCACGGCCAGGAGGGTGTGAGCCTTCGGTCCGCACCCTGTCTGACCATCTGTCTGGGTTGTGAGATGTGCTGTGAGGAGAGCTGGGTTGTGCTGCTGGAGCCCCTGCAGAGTGGCGGCTGCTGGCTCTTCCCCAACCTGGAGGTGGAGAGGGAGCCCTGTGGCCTGAACCCGTGGAGATGACTGAAGGCAAGTCCAGGTAGCTGCACATGGAGGCCGCGGCGAAAGGCACGCTCCCAGGCCTCAACTAGGCCTCCCTGGCAGCGAGCTGTGGGGGGAGGTGGCCCTTCACAGTAGCAGGGGGCGCAGCAGCAGAGATGGGGGCCAGCTGCGGGCTCCAGTGCCTGCCCTGACTGGCCCAGGGCAGCCAGCTGCAGGGACTTGCAGGAGCTCACAGAAATATTATTTTAAACAAGGCACATCATAAATCCCTTTCCGGGGAATCTAATCTTCTAATTATCTCTAAGATGAGAAATCAGTCCCACACCCAAACATTGTCTCTGTTTCAATTCTATTTAGCTTTCCTATCAATTTTAACCACATTTTTATTGCTGTTGCTGTTATTATTGAGTTGACAGAGTTTTTCATATATTTTTAATATTAACCCCTGATCCAATATATGGTTTGCAAAGATTTTTTTTTCCTATTCGTAGGCCATATACAACATTTCTGCAAAGAGAACATCAAAATGGCCAATAGACACATGAAAAGATGCTCAACGTCATGAATCATCAGGGAAATTCATATCGAAGCCACAATGAGATACACCTCACACTTGTTAAAATGACTGTCATCAGGAAGACTAGAGACAACCAGATGATGGGGAGCACGTGGTGAAAACACTCATGCATTGTTAATGGGAATGTAAATTGGTCCGACCACTATGGAAAACAATATGGAATTTCCTCAAAAAATTAAAAAGATGTATCATATCATCCAGCAATTCAATTTCTGGATATACACCCAAAGGAAATGAAAACAGGATTTTGACGAGATATATGAACTCTCATGTTTATCACAGTGTTATTTACAACAGCCAAGATATGAAAATCACCCAAATGCTTATCAGTGGAGGAATGAATAAAGAAGATGTGGTACATATACAGAATGGAATAGCATTTAGCCATGACAAAGGAAGATATCCTCCCATTTGCCACAACATGGATGAACCCTGAGCATATTATGCTATGAAAGATAAATAAGACAGAGAAAGACAAGTGTTGTATGATATCACTTATATGTGGAATCTAAACAAGTTAAAGCTATAAAAACAGAGATCTGTAAAATGTTAGCAGAGGATAGGGTGTGTGTATGATAAGAGTGATGGGACTTAAGAGTACAAACTTGTAATGACTAGTAAATAAGCCGTAGAGACTTACTGCACAGTAAATGAGTAAAGACAACAACATTGTACTATAATTATGTAAGGTAATTGATGTCATTACATTAGCAGTCATATTACAATTGAGCTATTTATGTGGTAGTATGGAAAGAAGGAGCAAATAAATACAGGTAGTTCTTCTAGTATGAAAGAATCAAGGTAACTGTCTTTGGACAGGTAAGATTTTAGTGTTAAGAAAAGGCCATGAGAAACATAGGGACACCCGCTTTTCTATTTCGAGGCATTTTTACCACCATAGCTTTCATAATCAGCTACATAAAGAGTCACAAAGAAAGTACAGCCATTCCAAAAAGAAAGCTTTTTAAAATTATTTTTTATTGAATTTACTGTTATTGGAGTGATATTGGTTAATAAAATTAGATAGGTTTCAGGTGTACAATTCTATAATACATCATCTGTATATTGTAGTATGTTCACCACCCCAAGTCGAGTCTCCTTCCATCACCATAAAAAGAAAGCTTTTTAATTGTTGACCTTTCCATTGTTAAAGATTCTTACTATGGAAGGTTTTATTCCTAAGTTTAAACTGAGTTAACCCAGATAAAAGAGCACCAGGCAGCAGTCACAACCAGGAGAAACAAACAATAAAGGTGAAGTTATAAGATATCAAAAGAAGGTCCATAGAGCTGATGCCAAGAGCTAGAGCCTTTGAGCTGTGATTGGTACCTCTGATGGGAGCCTGCAGGTCTGGCTGAAGGAAGTTGGAGGCTAGGACAACCTTGGTAGCAGGAACTATGTGGGCAATGACAGTACAACTGAAAAGAAAGTATGTTCCCCCATCCTCTGTCCTTCCAACATCCCTCCAATTCTCCTGTGTCTTAACCCAACAGAAAAGCAGTCGACAAGGGAGTGTTAAAAATGTAGTTTGCAAATCTCAGCCCCAGCATCACAGAACAGATTATAAATAAGTAGAATTGGAGCTGAGAAAGAATAGGTAAATTACTATCACATACATCAACCTACATAAGGAGAGCTGGCTTTCTTCACAGTGTATGTATCAAGTACAGAGAAGAAAACACGAAAACCAAGTCCTCCTGCTTGGACCATATGTGGTTCTAGCTCCTGGCACACTCCTCTCCGGTTGCTGGATCAGTAAAGCAGTATATACACACATGTGACTAATCTAACCAGTTTAAGATCTAAGTGAAATGATATGCATGTCATGTAACAATTTCAACCACTTAAGTAAGCTGACCATTATCATGTTGTCAGGAAGAAGTGGAGTCAAGATTTAGCCAAGGCAATTTGATTCTGGAAAGACAGGCTCTAGCTGACAGGAATTTGGGTTTTTCAGACTCTGAGCACATTGGTAAATTCTATTATCCTTACCTCTTCATGTCATAATCCAATAGTATAAATTGTCTACATCATACAAACAGACCGTCAAATGCACATAGATCTTTTTATGTCTTTGTGCCAGAAACACACATTTTTTATTCATTAAATTGAAAGAATAAATTCACCATACTCTGTTTATATCGATAGAAAAGTGTTTATCTAACAATTTCAACCATGGCAGGTATGCCATAATCAATGAGAAGCAATCAGAAAGCATAACCAAAGGCAGTCCAGCTTTTAGAAGGTCAATAGGTCCCTCCCACAGGGCTATTTAATGTTGATTTTTCAAACTACACAGAACATTGATAACTCAGTATTTTTTTAAATGACAGGATATTTTTTTATTACCTAAGGAACCATTTCTAAACACTGAGTATTCTTATATATCATTAAAAACACAATTCAATGTTGACACAAGACTTTAAAATTATAGTGGGTAAAAATATATTCAAAATCGGCCCTTACCATATAAGATTAATGGTTGAGACAAAAGTTGACATTTCCATGATTTAGCAAACTTGACACAAGTAGACTTTCAGTAAATACTGGCAAACAAATAGGTAAGTAAATTTGACAACCGTTTTAACTGTTCCATAGTCTCTTAAATAATTTTCATAAATATATGGAAATTGCTACAGTCTGAAAAGATTAAAACTCATGACCATCTTTTTCACAATTATAAGAGATGTTGAGGCAGTTTAGTCAAGAGTTTGAGAAGAAACACTCCATCTCTGATGTTTGGATCTACAGAAAAAAAATGAGTAACAGAAAACTTGCAGTTCATCTGCGTAACCACTACTCACTCTCCTACTTTCTTAACAGGAATTTTAGAAAATAGAATCAATTGTTAGACTTGATGAGAATAAGACACACACACATGTGGCAACTGGAAGCAATGCAGGAGGTCAGAAAGTATTTAGTATTCCTAACAATCAAAGCTTGTAATAAAACCCAGATTTTTAGAGTTGAGACAGATGGAGGTTCATTTTCTTCAACTCTGTCATTTATAGATTAGGTTGAGGCTTGACATGAATAGCTCACATTGATGAAATCATTTTATAGAGTAAAAACAAGCAATAATTGCAGTTTTTTACTACTAGTCTTGTAGTAATGTTTTTAAGTCAATCTTTGATTTACCACTGTATTAGTAAGGATTCATCAGAGAAACATAATCAATGGTAAATAGAGATAAAACATAGATATATAGGTGTCGATAAGAGGAGCTTTATATAAGGAATTGGCTCACCTGATTATAGACACGGAGAAGTCCCATATTGCCATCTGTAAGCTGGAAGGCCAGGGGTATAACTCAGTCTGAGACTGAGGACCTGAGAACTTGGGGCATGAACAGTGTATGTTCAAGTTCAAAGGCCCATGTCTCTGATGTGATGTTAGAAAATATACATATGGATTTCAATAATATTGTTCAGTCAGAAGGCCAAAGGAGCCGGAATACCCATACCTAAGGCAAAAGATGAAATGTCTCAGCTCAAGCCGAGAGCAAATGTGTTCTCCCTCCACCTTTCTGTTCTCTCAAGCCCTCAGCAGAAAGGATGGTGGCACCCACATTGGTGAAAGCAATCTTCTTTACTCAGTCCACCGATTCAAATGCCCATCTCTTCCTGAGACACCCTCCCAAACACATCCAGGAATAATGTTTCTATCTGGGCATCCCTCAGCCCAGTCAAGTTGACACATAAAATTAAACATCACAACCACCAAACCCTCCATATTTATAATATGCAAATAACCAGACCGTCCTTCCCACCTATCCTAGAACGTTCCCTCAAAACATATTCATTAAAATAACCAAGTCAGAATGTGAATTGCTCAAATGTTCCAGAAAAAAATGTAAATGAAACAAACCAAAGCAAAGTAGCTATGCAAAGTAGATTTAAGTGTAGTTTCCTGTACTCTTTCCTCCAACAAGAAAAGATAAATTTAGATAGTCGTCTTTATAAAATATGTGTGTGAGAGGATCATTCACTCACTTTACAGAAAGTTAACTATGGCATAAAATAATTGGGCACATTCATGCTCCAAACTGAGTTCTAAGAATTGTGGGGACATAGAAAGAAAGGGTACTTAAAATAGAGAAGTCATCAAAAGATTCAGGCTAGCTTTCTGGAGGAGAATCATGATGTATTTCTTTTCCCATCAGATTCACTGAGGAGAGAGCCTGTCAGAATCTTCAGGGGGGATTATAAAGAAGGGCTGGCTAGCTAGTCTGCTTTGAAGAAGCTCTCTAAGTGAATCTGATATGCCCAAATTGGACGGCAGCCACGTTGGGATGGAATACCATTTCTTTCTTTCAGATAGATACCCAGACTCTGCATTGCATCAAACTACATGAAGTCCTGTAAACAAGGGAGCTAAAGTTGTAGATACCACATTCGACCCTACACTTCATTAACTCACTTAAATGTCTTTTAACTACTACACACACACACACACACACACACAACCCCTCAGAAATGATAAGCAAATCTCATTTAGAGAAGTTATTCATTTCTAACCTTTAAATGCCTTCTATAATAGTTTAAGAATATTTCATTTTTTCTAGTTGGAGAAGAGAATGTCATCTTCCTAAAATGCAAGTGTCCCCCCAAAATGTATACACACTTTGAATAATTGTTCATCCCAATGGGTTAATCTGAAAAGAAAGAAACATCAATTGAGCTATAAAAAATGTATATGGATACATTTTGGGGGGAACCGTATATATTTTCAAAAGTTGCTTACTGCACTTAAACCAGTAATTATTGAAATACATATGTATATTTTTCTAACAGCACATCAGAGACATAAAGCCATACACATTTCTTTAAATGTGACAGCCCAGCCCCCAAACTATCCTGATAATTGTGTTACAAATTATAGCATTTGTATTGTCTGAAGCCAGTAAGTTACTCATAGTAATAGTCTCTTGTGGTATGAAAGCTTACCGAGGAACCCTGCCTTTGGTTTTTAAATTCGTGTTATATGCTTTATTACATTTACTAAAAGGAAAGAGAGAGAGAGAAAAAAAAGACAAAACAGAACACAAAACCGTCCTGCCCCACTGCAACTCACCCAGGGTTAATTAGAATGTTCTCCCCGGGCCCTCTGAGGCGTCAGGTGGTGACAAACGGAATGCATTCCAAGCAGCAAACAGCACATATTTATAAGCCCTCTGCAAAGCGTTCAGTTTTAGATGAAGCCAACCCTAATCAGGCGTGTGCTGCCAATCATCCACGGATAAATGTAATTAACATTGCAACCTGCTTGACAGACCTAGTCATTGTGTTTACAACCTAAAAAAAAAATGAAACATAAAATGAAAACATTTGTGTCTCAGGGCCAGGCTTGTAGTCATTCATTTTATTCTTCGCCATTGTGGGGTTTTTCAGTTTTGTTTGTTTTGTTTTGATTTTTGCAGATTATTTTCCACAGGATGTTGTCAGACGCAGCCTCTCCACTTGCTTTATGGATATGCAGATAAAAAGAGAATTTTAAACCAAGGAGTCATTTCAGTAATGATGGACAATTAAAAATATACTATAAATATGTATTGGTATTATTGGAATCAGAATACTAAAGAGAACACACAAAAGGAAGTAGAATCCCTAGTGACTCGAAGTTCCTAAAGATAATTATCCATTATTTTGCAAAACATATCTGAACTAGTATTTCTGAAAGGAAACATTTAGTCTTATAAGAACTGTTTCTTAGACACTGCTATGTGGGAGGCACATCGACTACTTTTAAAACACAGAAGATGCCATTTGAATTCTGGGATCAAGAATAACTTTAAACATTAACGGGGACATTTTGTATCATTTATTATTTAATGGATACATTTGTGCCAAATATCTTCTTTAACTTCCTTAAAATTTTGAAAATAGAACTACTTTATCCAGACAAAGTCTCACCTGAATAATAAAATATTGAACTCTACAGGCAACTAACCCTTCATCACTGCCTGAGATGCTGTTCTGCAGGAAGTGGGCAAATACAGGATAACGGCAGGAAACCCCTGCCGGTGGATTAGAGAACTGGAGAGGATGGTTGCACACTGCTCTCCAAACAGCGGAAGACACCCAGCAAGTGATCTAGGAAGAGCAGGGAGCCTGAGTACAAATGGTTCAGGAAACAAAACCTCAGCAGAGACTGAGGCAGCTGAGTGAGGAACATCAAGGGGTTACAGACACAGAGGAGAGTTGGGGACTCTCTGGTGGTATTTTTTACTTTTCATCTCTGTGTGTGTGTAAGTAAATATACATTTTTTATTTTTATCTACACACACACATTGTTTTTTTTCTTTTTTATAGTGAGAAGGAAACAGAAAACATCCCTGAAAACATCCTTCTGAAAGAGGGACATCCCCCAAGGGGTCCCGGACTGCGAGAGGGCACAGGCCAGGCTGAGAACCCCTGCCCCCACAGTGCACGAATGTCATGCACTGGGCTTCTAGTTATGAGTAATGGAAATAAATTGAGCTTGTGAAATGCTATTCATTAATTATTATATTGAAAGGCAATAACTAATATAAATCATACAAGAGGTTTTTACAATGCAAAACATGGGTGTATATTAAAGGATATGTTTTAGATTTTAATCACTTCATAAACAGTCAATGCTACTACACATTATTAGTCAATAATAGTTAACATGATTTAGTTAATAATGTTAATTGATAACATTAATCAATATTAATACAAAGGCATTTTCCTTCTACTAAGTGTATTTTTTTAATAATGTATAGGTTGTATACTGTTTTCTCTGTATATAAGCAGATAAGAGTTAACACAATAAACTACATGTAAGGCAAGATATTCTGCAAAAACAGGAACCGGTTATCACCAATGGATTCTCATTGTAACCAGGTAGAAAAAGCACTCAGTATTGGATTCTAAAATATGAACTAGATAAATGTTTTAAAGAGATAGGTTAACTTTTCAGAATTATTCCCTCATTTTCTAAGACATTAATTATGTAGATCACTATCAAATTATAATGACACTAATAATGCATCCTAATATCTTATAATAATGCTAAGAGAGTGGACAAATATTATACAATAATTCCATGTGATATATAATGCTGGACAATCATATCAATGTACATTCTAGAAGGAAGACACTAAAAAGACATGCAGATACTGGCAATTTGAATATGCCAAAGAGAAGCCATGAAGTGCTTCCTTTAAGTGAAAAGCTATGTATGTATGTATGTATGTTTGCATGTATGTATAGGAAAAAACAGACTATATAGGGTTCAGTACTATCTTTGGTTTCAGGCATCCACTGTGGATAAGGGGAGACTAACATGCATTAATATTTGGTAATTATTGTACTAGTCTATGTTATGTTTGCTGTTTAAAAGGTTTTAGATACTCAATGGGATTATAACCTTAGTAGTTCAATAAATTTAATGTATTAGATTCTACCTAAGCTTGAATGCTTAAGAAAATTATTTTCAAAGTTTTATGAAATAAAGATACACTAAGTATTAAGCTAAATACAAATTATGTAGTAGCACAGATTCATCAATGTACAGTCCCTCATACATAGAAGAAAAAATTAACAAATGCTACCAATGTATATCTCTACAGCTAACTGGATGTTTTTCAAATTATAAAAGAAATGTGTACATTAATTTAAATGAAAAAACTCAGCATTAGGTAGTGTAAGAGATTCCTATCCCATCCCAACCCACCCACAAAATCCTACTTGCCTGGGTAACTCCTATTAGCATCTGGGTATATGCACTTTCACAAGTTTTCCTTGCTCATCCAAACACATACCCAGATATACACTCCCACACAGTTGTCTGTTTTCAGAATTGACTCACACCATATACTATGTAACTTGATCTGTAATCTGACTTTTCATGTTTCATTTTAAATAGCTCTTTCCAAGTACCAGCAGATAGATATCAAACACTCATTTAAAACATAAATTTTTCTTATTATGTGCATACATGCACACACACAAATGTTTATATAAAGAAAATGATACCATCATGGCACTCAATTTTTAGAGAAATTAAGCCCTTGTCTTGTTGATCTTTCTGATGTGGCCATCAGTGACCCAAGGCAAACAGACAATCAGGCATGACATTCTAAGGGTTTAGTTAGAGATTACCTTCCAGAAGCCCAAGGCAAAAACCAGAATTCTTTTTCGGGTAAGGTTAAATTCTTTCATTACTCAGAACTCCTGTTGACAAAGCCCTTAAGAAAAGATAATTTCAGAACTCTCAATGACTTGCCTATCAGAGATAATTCTGTCTATTTGTATGATTACGAATTCAAATTTGCAAAGAAAACAGTTAAGGAAAAATACTTTCTTAGTTTTTCAAGACACAAAGGATTTTTATGTCAATGTAATATGGTATTATTAGATAATCTGATACCCATCATTCCACTCAGAGATGTCAAAGGAAGAAGACATTCTGACAAAGAGGCTGAGGGGTTACTGTGTAAAGAACTAAAAAACAAAACAAACAAACAAAAACTGGGAATGGCAGTCATTTTCACAAATAATGTTATTTATAATAGTTCATGTTTTGAAAGTAAGTACACATTTTTAAAAAATCTTTTCTAGAGAGGTAGGATGAAGGAATAAGCAAGCAGTAACTGGAAAATCTATATTTTCTCTCTTGGCAGTAAAAATTGCTAATACTAATCTATAAAAAGGAGACAATAACATATTGTCTAAGACCAGAACCATCCTCTTTTCTTCCATATTCTCTTGCAATTTTCTTTGGACCATAAATAGTCATATATAAAAGAAAAAACTAGGAGTATTTTACCTTTTATGTACTTAAATTTTCATTGAAGACATTGTAATAACACAGTTCACTGAATCTGCTATGCCCTTGTATGTAAGGAAGCACAGGAAAAATAAGAAAGGTAACATCAAAATAGAAAAAAAATAGTTATCATGCAAAAAAATTGAATAGTGACAATTTCTCTAATATATTTTATAAATTATTATAATACTTTTCTCTAAGGAGATTTAGAGAATTGTTCAGAAAATGTCCTCCAAATATGTCCCTAAACTATAAGAAAGATGCCGAAATTATATGTAACTCACTCTAACAATAAGACATTTTAATTAAGAATATATTTTTAGAACTTGGAAGGCAAATACATAATATCATGGCTTGAAAGAGGCTAGAAACTCACATAATACCATAGATCCAGCACATAGCAATAAAAAATATTATTTCTTAATGACTATAAATAAGGGCTGATGTAATTTAGAAAAAAAAGTTCTTAGATTAATTCTCAAAATAAATGAGAAACATAATTTTTAAATTTAATTTTGAATCCTAATGGTATTTTAACCATATTAAAGATATGGGAATATCAAAGTTTCAGGTAATATTTGCTTTCAATTAAATCCTTTGATTCTGTCTCTTGCTTAGGACTGAAAGGCAAAAAGAGCAAAATGTATAGTTTTTTTGTTTTTGTCGTTAGCTTTTCATCTGAATGTTATCTTACCAAAGAGAGCAGGGAAGAAAGGAAAAGAGATTGAAGAGTAGCTTTGAGGGGAATTTTAAAGACAGGACAGGCAGTAACAGTGAATAAAGAGGGTTTGGGGGAGAGGAATGCATATGGGAAGGACAGAAATAACTCCAAGCCGCCAGATTTCTTTCACAGAGGACAGAGAAAAGCCACAAGATACTGGGAAGAGGGAAACATATTTTCACAGAGAGGATAGAGGAATGTTGCAAGATAAGGCAGAGAGAAGTAGGGGGGTGCCACGTGGGTTCTGGACTTTGAAACTAATATACTGCAAAAGAGTGACCAGTAAGGAAAGCATGGGGGTCCTAAGTTAAGGAAGGGTTCAATTATAAAGGGTCATGTTCAGAGAAAGAACTGCAGCTTATATAAACCAGAGACAAAGGGACACGAGACAGGGTTTTTTATTTTTTTCCCATAAAAGAGAGAGAGAACAGGTTTTTCCTAGCAGGGGACCCCCTCCCCAGGGAGAGTTTGCATACGTCTACAATAAACTCCCACGTTTTTATTAAAGAAATCTTTTAGTCTGCAAATGTATTCTTCAACTTCGTAGGACAAGGACCCATGGAAGAATCCGCACCCTGAACCCCTCGTTTCAGCTTTATCATTTAGAAGTGGAGTTTGTCTCTATCCCAGATAAACCCAAACCACCCAAGGCAAGCCTAACCCAGATTTTCCTTAGAAGAGATTAGTCCCTTTGACTAGATTTTCATTACTTCTCATGTCCCGAGACCTACCTATTTCTTATTTCCTAGCTTTGACTTAACTGCTCTTTTTTTCTGAACTACTCAACTCTCCTGTTTAACCCAAAATAACACAGACAGCAAGAAGTGCTGTTGTTGTGCTTAAGGCTTAAACTTTAAGTCTCTGTAGTAACAATAGTTTCCTGTTTGCATATTTACTCCATTCCTTGAGGGCAGGCAAGGTCACTTAGAGGACAGAGTATGAGATTCAGATTTAAATCCAGGTCCAGTACTTATTGGTTTAATTTTGGAAATTAATGTAAATTCTCAGTCTCCATTTTCTCCTATTAAAAAAGGGAGGAAGCTATAGAGAGAGGAGAAACACAAAAGACACACATGGTTGTACTGTAACCCTCTCTGAAAACTTGCTTTTTGTGATGAACCTAAGTACCTACATGAAGCTGTATCCTGGGGATAGAGAAGAGGAAGCTGAGATATTCGTGCCTTTTATTTCTGAGGATATCATTTCTGCTTCTATTCATCCATATTTTTAGAACCACCTTCCTAATCAATAATTTATAACCACAACCTGATATTAATACCACCTGCCTGACTTATCTTTGGATGTGGGCTAGCACAAGGTACCCATCTGTCTCATTCTCCAGCTCTATGTGATAAAAATAACTTCCATACCAGAAAGGCACCAAATAAATCTGTAGGTCTTAATACTAACTGATAAGAAAAGGAATGTAATTTCCAGAGGCTCTGCAAAGCAATGGATAGCAAAATGAAATAAAAGAACTTCAAAATAACAACATTCTTTTCAAGAACCCACTTGGAGGTGACTCTGGGAGGAACACTCATTCATCATCCCTGTACTCATCAGCTTATGAAAAATTAGAGTATTAAAAAGGCCCACTGTCTCTCATAGCTATAAAGCCAGAAAATCAATCTGTGAATCATGGAAAGTAATGGCAAGTACCAGCAATGAGAAACTTTGCAAGCCTTTAACCTTCTTTTTACACATTCTAAATGGCATGGGAGAAGTAGGATGATTTGGATCAAAATAACATTTTTATTTAAAGTGGTTTCCAATGCATTTTCTTTTAAGCAGATAGGCTTGATTTAAGCAAAATCTAGAAGCTGAAATTAGTGATTTTTACCTTGTTCCAAAGTATACCTTTAGAATTACTTCCTTGGTGAGGGATAAAATATAAAAGCTTATTCAAAGTCAAATTGAACAATTTTCCTCCAGAAATAAAAGATTTCTAGTCAAATGGGTTTTCAGTAACAAGTAATTTTGATTTAATATTTCCAAATATGTCTTTTGCAACTTTTATATATCCTTATGAAATTTTCAATTTGGTTTTTTATTTATTCTTTAACATCTGAATTTTTTAAATAGATTTTTATTGCTTTTCAAGAGGCCACAGAGGGAGAGAGAGATAGAAACATCAATGATGAGAGAAAATCATTGATTGGCTGCCTCCTACACACCCCACACTGGGGATCAAGCACGCAACCAGGGCATGTGCCCTGACTGATAATCAAACCCTGATCTCCTGGTTCCTATGTCGATGCTCAACCACTGAGCCACACCAGCCAGGCAACATCTTAATCATTTTAGGAATTATTTTAACCATCTTAGGCATTCTGTTTGTGAAGAGAAGGAAAAGCACTGTATACCTAAAAATTATGATGTAATAAAGCATTTATTGGGTTTAAGTGGGGAAAAAAGCCAGTTGCTAATTACTAATTCAGAGACTAATATAATTTTAAAATTTTGTTCTAATTTTTTAATTGTATAATACTATAAGATAAAATTTACCACCTTATCTACTTTTACACTTCAGGAGTATTAAATACATTCATTAGATTGTGCCACCATCACCACCATCCGAGTCCATAACTCATCATCTTGCAAACTCTATACACATTAGATAATCACTGCCCATTGTCCACTCCACAGCCCTTGGAAATCAGCATTCTACTTTCTGTCTCTATGATTGTTGACTACTCTAAATACCTCATATATAGGGAATCATATATTATTTGTCTTTTTGTGACTGTATTATTTTGTTTAGCATTATGTCCTCAAGGTTTATCTATGCTATAGCATATGTTAGAATTGCCTTCCTTTATAAGACTGAATAATATACTTTTGTATGTATCCTACAGGCCTGGTGCACAAATTCATGCACGTTGAAAGGAAATTAATTAGAAGAAATATTTTAATATCACTATCCGCCCTTTCTCTATAATAGAAGTGTCAACCAAATTCACAATCAACAATGACAGATGGAAACACACACACGTGCGATTGGTGCCAGTGAGAGCTTTATATATATAAATAAACTTGATTAATTAGACCTGCTTTCTGATTTAGCTAAACTTTTTCCAGCCCAGTGAAGCAGCCCAACTTCTCTTTCAGGTAATTGTCAGCAACACAGCAGTACATATCAACACAAACCAGATTATTATTGTAGAGCACGCAGGAAGAACAAAGGGTGAAATATTTAACTGTAGCAGTGTTCGACTATATGCTGTGCAGTGACAAAACCTGAAGTCATTTTCAAGTTCCACCATTTCTTGCTTCTTTTCAGTTGGGTCAAGTTTCTAAACTTTCTAAATCTCCGTTTTCTGGCTAATGAAAAGAAAATAGGATACCACCAAGTCTCCTATCTACCTACTCCAGGACTTCTGCGAGGATCAGATGAAATGAGGCACATGAAAATGCTTCACAGACATATGGTTAAAGTGTAAAATGTTTGCACCTGGCAATAAAGCAAGTCGTGTTCCTGAACTGAAAAAACTGCAAGGAGGATAGTCACTAGGAAGAGGAAGCTGGGCATTTCTATGTGACGTCATTACACAGTGCCCAAAGCCACCGTTTCTGGGCTGGGCTGGGCTGTGGGCCGCATTTTGCGCCAGGAGGTCTTGGAAGTGTTGGCTGCGATTTGGCGGGCTGTTGTTCTGGAGTGGGGGCAGGACCTGTGTCTCACTTGGGGGAAGCCGAGTGTTGCTTTGTGGGCGAAAGGTCCGAGGTGCTGTTTCTTTGTAAATGGTCAGTGCCTGTCACAGCAGCTCCTGTGTTGAGCATCTGCCCCCTGGTAGTCAGTGCACGTCATAGTGACCAGTCGGAGGGACACTTAACATATTAGCCTTTTATATATATAAATACCACAGTTTGCTTACTTATTCATTTATGGGCACTTGGTTTCTTCAACATTTTAGCTATCATGAATAATGCTGCAATGAACATGAGTTAACTAATATCTCTTTGAGACCCTGCTTTCAATTCTTTGGGGACTATACCCACAATGTAGAATATTTTGGGTTATATGGTAGTTCTCTCTCTTTTTTTTTTTAGGAACCTCCATAATGCTTTCCATAGTGGCTGTACAATCCCATCTATAGTGCATAAGGGTTCCCTTTTTCTACATCCTTGCCAACACTTGTTGCTTGTTAATTTATTGATGATAGCCATTCTGACAGATTTAAGGTGGTATCTCGTTGTTGTTTTAATTTTCATTTTTCACGATGATTAGTGATGTTGAGCATATGTCCATTGGCCATCTGTATGTCCTCTTTGGAGAAGTGTCTATTGGGTCCTCTACCCATTTTTAAAACTGGATTGTAGGTTCAAGGCAGTTTCTGAGATTTTGAATTTATAAAAAACCCTCAGGTAATACTGATGCTGCCCTTCCATGGGTGACACTTCAAGTTGAAAGGTTCTAGAGGTATTATTTCTACCAACTGATATGAACAACAACCAGGTTTATTATCTTTCTTTTTTAAAAAATATATTTTATTGATTTTTTACAGAAAGGAAGAGAGAGGGATAGAGAGTTAGAAACATCAATGAGAGAGAAACATCGATCAGCTTCCTCCTGCACACCCCCTACTGGGGATGTGCCCGCAACCAAGGTACATACCCTTGACGGGAATCAAACCTGGGACCCTTCAGTCCGCAGGCCAACGCTCTATCCACTGAGCCAAACCGGTTAGGGCAGGTTTATTATCTTTCTAAGCTATATATATATTAAATTCTTGACTGTATTTATTGCAGGCTGATGTGAGGGAGGGTATAATAGTACTTTAACCATGGTTAAGGTACAACTAGCATGTAGACATGTTCATCCATCAAGTCTACGTTAATGCTGATTGCCACCCCTATACTTCCTTCACCAGTTGAGCCCTGCAGCAAATGTACAGTCTTTGACAGGCAGCCTCCCAACAGAGTCTGAGCAAGAGGATCAAGCACTAAAATCCACATCCCCACTTTAACCAAAGCAGATTTCTGGAATATTAGCTTCTTAATTCAGCTAGCTATGATTCATCATACTATTCAGCTCTACTCTGCAACTGTGCCATTCTAAACTATTATGTATTTTTACATTATATGGAAATACTAAGATACAGAGAGAAAGTGATATTGGAGAATGAAGAGAATTTGTCAAACTGAATTGTATATAGTATGAAAATACACATAAAAGTTCAATAAATCTCTGTTCCTAAGAGGCCCTTCCTAGGCTGTCAGGGGTATATGTGTATGTAATTGCATGAACACCAATATTCATTGCAGTGAGGTTTGACCTTAAATTCATTGCTCATGTAAGAACAACAAAAAATGAATTTGATACCAAATACTATTAGGTGAATTTTATGCCAAAAGTATTAGGGCACTGACATAGTGCATCAGTTCAAGTAAAAATAATAATTACATTTTTTACCCATTTTATAAAGGTAAAGCATTTCTATTTTATTATTCTCTGGTTCTGCCTCCTAAAATTAAATGACCTATCTTTTGGGGTTATTAAAATAGAGATACTATGACCATCCATTTTTACTCAAATATTTTCTTTTAAAATGAAAAAATCAACTCAGATTCCTAAATGAAAATATCCCTATAGTTTGTCCTGAAGAACATACCATCAAAATTTAAACACTCTTCAGAGTATTCAAGTTTGTGATGTCCTTCCATTTAGAGTTGCCAACTAGTGATTGTTTATATATTTATATCTTAGATTTTAGATTGATTCACTTTTCTCTTAGACTTTATATCCTACTTAAACCAATAATAAAATACAACCATTAAATGCCTAGTCAGAAATTCCAAAGACCTGTGGAGAAACAATTTGCTCAAACCCATTTCCTGTTAATATTTTTACTAGATCGTCTAACTCTGCAATAAAGTTAATGCTCCAGATACCTCTAAAATGCTGCAATTTTTTCCAGCACAAGGTCTCTTGCTCTTAGGGTTTTCCTAAAGCTTAGATAAGAGTCAGATGTTCCCTCAAAAGTGAGAAGTGAACAAAGAAGAAATGTTCTGTGCCTATACTGAACTTATTTCTCTATCAGATGCCCTATGGAAGAAAGCATCAGATAATTTTGATTAGTCTAATTTATTCTCTTATCCAATTTTCCATAATGGCCTCTTAATCCCTTTATTTGCTTCTACATGTGCCTTACCCTCCACCCTACCCCATGTCACCACCCCATAAGCTGCTATTTACACAGCATGAAAATTTATCATTTAAAAATCATATGCAGTAGTATAGCATATGAAGTATTTGTCTGTGGCAAAAAGTTGATATCTACATTCCTTTCTTGTGACAATTCCTAGTATAGATTTCAGAAAAAAAAAACACAAACATATAATGCGAATGGTTGAACTGGATTTAGGTATTCCCTGGAGTAAGACAAGGGCAGATGATGAAACCAGGAAAAAAAAACAAAACACGTTTTGTCTTCTTCTACCTGCAGGAGGAGATGAGTAAAAAGATTTTGGACATAGGCAGGATTTTTATAAGGGAAAAGAGACCTTTTGGAGCATTAGATTTTTTTTTTTCAATAAACTCCAAATGCTACCATGGCATACAAGGCTCCAAAAGTCTGACCTCTTCTCATCTTATACTCATTCAGCCATCTAATCCGCTTCCTGATATTCCAATGAACTAAGCTTTTTTCCACCTCAGGCCTTCAGCGCTTTTTCCATCCACTAAGAATCCTCTTTCTCCAAATCTCTGCATGACTGAGACCTCATCCTGGATGTCTCAGCTCAAAACACACCCATTTGAGTAAGTAAGTAAGCCTTTCCTAACTACCCTATCATTCCTGATGAACTCATCCTGCCTTATTTTTCTCATACACCCTATCAGGCTCATAAAAAGACCTTAAGTATATTTTGGTTACTTGTTTATTCTCTCCCCTATTAGAATGTAAATTTATGAGATAAAACAACATGCCTATTGTGTTCACCACTATTCCTAGCATCTAAAATAGGGTCTAGAAGATTGAAAATGTTCAATAAATATTGATGGAATGAGCGACTCAAGGCTTGTAATAATATTTATCAAAATGCTATTTTGAATGTTGCCTTTAACAAAAACAGTCTTAAAGTGGTTCTAATTTAGAAATCTGATACAGAAAACCTTCCATACTAACACACAAGGGAGCAATGACCCAGAGATCAGACACATACACAGATCAGGGGAGGAGAAATTATGCAATAGAAAGAATCAAGTTTATGAAAGGAAGAAGAAATATAATTTTGCCTTATGATCAGAGTATGATTTTATAGCTCTAGGTCAAAAGATAGATTAATTGATTGACTGTATTAATAGTCTCAATGAATGCCTCTGCCCTGTATCTACACCCTTTTGTGCTCTAATATTGTAATCTCCACACAGTCTGATTCTGAGATCAACCATGTGACTTCCTATAGCCAAAGAGATGTTATCGATCATCATTCAACCAAAGGCTTGATAAGAATATGTACCTATTTTCATACACAGTTGTACTTGTCTGCTTTGTATACTTGCCTCTCCCTGAGCACATACGAAACCCTACTGGAGGAATTTCAGACACATAAAAAATAACTGAGGCCCTTATAGACCAGTCAATAGCAAGCCAACCTTCCGCCATATGAGAGACCCCATACCAAATCAGCACTTCACAGCAACTACAAAAATATAAATGAGCACAGCGAAAACCAGAAGTGGTGCACAGCTGATCTGAACACTCAAGAATTTAGGGTTTGTTTGTTATGCAGTGATTATTGTAGCAAGAGAAAACTGGGACAGTAGATAACTGGATGAAAAAGTAAAGAACCATCCATATGCTGATGATACAAATCCATAGCTCTGAATCCATCTCTCTAAGCCACTTTTCTCTTGAACATAAGACTCATAAGTAATACTCCCTATTTTTATATTGATAATGACAAGAACAGCGGCAAACTTTGTTGAGCACCTGTTTTGCCATGCACTGGTATGCATTTTCTATGAAATATTTCATATAATGTTTATAACAACTGTTTATATACAGACAAGTTGAGGCTTATACAAGGTGAAATATATCCTCAAATATCCTCTAGCTAGTAAACACCAGTAGATCTAGGGCTCAGATCCAGAAAATTCAGCTCCACAGTTTGTGTGCGTACCCACTAGACTCTTTTCCTATAGTTGTAACCATTGGCCAGAATGTCCTGAGGATAGCTCAGAGACAATATGTATAACATGAGCTCTGTCCTCTTTGGTCTTCAATCAGCCAATTTTTCCTGCTATAATTTTTATCTTACCAATAAAAAATCCAAAGTAAAAAGAGGGTCAGATCTTAGAAAACATTCTCACCCTGCTTGCCTCCACATCAGTTAGTAGCAAGGTCCTGTTTATTTTAACTCCTAAGTATCTCGGCTACTTTGTCTCCTTTTCAGCATGCCCACTGTCCTTCCCTAGAACAGAATCTTGCTATTTCTTAAAACTTTCTAATAATTTTGTCTCCAATATGTCCTCCTTTCCACCCTCCTCTCTTATGCTAGAATAAGTTTTCCAATATCCAACTCCTACTCTTTCTGCTCAAGATTCTTCAGGAGATCCTCATAGCCTTTTATATACTTAAAGTCATCGTAATCTATAGGCCTCTTCATGATCTGGTCTCTACCATGTCTTCAGTTGTATATCTATCCGTGTTCCCCTAACCACTTCAATTCAACCATCCTCAATTACTTCAGTTCCCTGAATATACTATGCTTTTTTGTGTGTGGCACCATTTGTTTTAATTTACTAATCCCGCATATTTAGAACCTCTTTCTTCTACCTTGCTGATCACCTTGTACTTATATTTCAGGACTATCATGCTTCAGTACCTCTTGAAAGCTTTTCTGGAAATATATTTACCACAGTCCCAAATCTACCATCCCATCTCTTAAGGCAATTAGGAAGGCCAAGATTGAGCATGTCTCTATTATGGTTATCACTCTGTATTGTCATTTTTGGTTGTCTTGTTGGCCTCTTTGCACCAGACTGAGATCTTCTGCATGCAAACACATGCCTTGTTAATTGTGGTGTTCTCTGATCTGGCACAAAGCAGATATTCAATGAATACAATCTAGATGAAAGAGTGAATAGATGCATGAAGCATGTTTTTTTCTACTCAGCCGAGGAACAAGTCATTTGGTCAATGAAAGTTTATGAAGGCATTCTTAACAGGAGAAAGGAAACATTTAAATGAGATTAGTAACTAAATGCAAAGGAAGATTCTATTAAAATCTTAACTTATCCCTTTCTAAGATGGTGCGTCCTTTAATACAAAATACCTATAAACAATCCTGATACTAGATCAAGAGTTGATGTTGATTGTATACATTACTATTTATAAGTACCAAAAGGAATATAAAATTAAACATTGCCTTGTGTAACACATAATATATAATTACTGTACTTCTCTTTCTTCTTTATCTATAAAATATTCCTTGCAACAGTATAGTACAATAAACTCTTCCCCTTTATATGGAACTACATATAAACTTTAATTATGCTTTGTTTATTGTATAGTAGGTCTCATTCAACAATGCATAAAACATTTATCTATTGATAACACCAAATATTATTAGAAAACAAAAAATACTGAACTGCCATCTGGAAAGTCTATGCAGAAAATAATAAGAGAATTATAGTCAACTCCTTCTTTAATGCTGCATAACAGTATTCTATAATAGAACATGAAAATGTTCAAATCAGGCATTCACTGTGAGCCTTCACCAGGTATGGGCTCTTCAGTAGCTTTGCCCACCATGGAGAACACAAACCAACTGTTTCTTTCGGAGGAAAACTAATAATCATTTCAATGCATTTCATCCAAATACTAGTCGCTTCACTATTATACTCTGCAAAACAGTTTAGTGAATCCAATGTAATATAGGAGAAAATGAAGCAATCATTTAAAGATATTTCCTGGAAAATAAAGCATATTTAGGAGAATAAGTAAATAAACACATATATTATTTATTCATTATTATATTATTTTCCATATAATTGTATTGAAAATATTAATACTACCATAAGAATAAACTGTTTTGTGTACTCACAACTATAAGCCTACTTCTGCCTACCCTGCATACTACTATAGCACTAATGTGTATACTAGGATGGGATCCTTATGTTGGAGAAGTGGGATTCTTCTATAATTCACTATATAATGATCTGAGTGTCTTATATTTCACTAAGTAAGGTAACTCCTCAGTTGATCAAATAAATCAGATTTGAATATTGTCGCCTATAGGAAAAAAGAGCTGTCCATACTCTATGAAAGGTGGATGCCCTGGACATAGTCTTCACTTCTATGATCAGATCAGTATTTTGGAAAAGTAAAATCTACACCAGATTTATTAAACATGTTTAATATTTTGATCCAACTTATGAGTTATATACTAGTACAGGATTAATTATTAGAGCCCATGAGTAATCTATCAACTAATGAAGTGAAATGAATATTAAAACAAAATAATATGTACTTTGTCATGTTATCAAAGGCTTTTACTTATTATAAACACTTATTTAATATGAATAGTTTAGGTTTTTCTCTTGGCATGTTTACTTTCTTAGATTTAGGTGTATCCTTTGATGCCAGACTAGCACCAACCTATGGATTAGCATTGAGTAAGCCAATGATATAAATAGTGCTGTCAAGGCTGAAGGCATAGCAGAACCCAGGATATGAAGGACCCAGTAGACTTGTGATGATTAATTTAATGTATATGTAAAGTACTTAGCACAGTGCCTGGCTACACACTCAATGCTCAATTAATGTTCATTATTGTTGCTTTCATTTAAGATCAAAATTTATATTTTCATTAAACCTCCATGACATAAAGTGAAATTGAATATGTTGAACTGTATCAATAAATTTTTCATATAGTGCATTTTTTCATTTTGGGGGAGGCAGACCAATTTCAGTAATTTTGGTCTGCAATGTGTATTGCAACAATCTGGCTCCCCAATATTTAATCAAATGCCCTTTCATTTACATTTAAGTTTTCATAAAACATGTACACAGAGCTAAATTATACTAATTTGATCATATTTCCATCAGAAAGCATAGGCTAGTGGAAGAAAATGAAAAGTTTTGAAATATGTTGCATTTGATTTTTAAAATCTCAAATCTGCAACTTGACAGCTGTATGACCTTAACCTTTTTGAAATTCAGTTTCCTTGTTTATATACATATCCCACACACTGTTAGTTAATTTAATCACATTATGCATATAAATCATGTGTCTGAAATATTTGGTGTATGGATAAAGAAAGGTAAATTCTTATTTTTGCTCCCTTTTTTAATTCCCAATGTGAACCAGTAAATTAGACTTTGTTTACTATTTCAGTGAATTTTTTTCATATATATTGGCACCAGAACTTCAAATGATTTAGAGTTTGTATTTAAAAACAGCACTTTATTTTGTACTCTCAACACATGTCTTCAAAATTGAGTGTTACCTTACAGTTCATGTTTATGTAGTGGGGAGTTGTGTCTGAGTGAAGCTGGTAGAGTCAGGTGCACTTGTTTGTATACACTAGTGCACTGTAAACCTGGAATGTAAATTAAGAAGGGATACCTATTTTATATTAAAACTAGAGGCCCGGTGCACAAAAATTTGTGCACTGGGGGGGGGGGGGGCGGGGGGGCGGGGGGGCCCAGCCCGCCCTGTACCCTCTCACAGTCTGGGACCCCTCGGGAGATAACGACCTGCTGGCTTAGGCCTGCTCCCGGGTGGCAGAGGGCAGGCCCAATTCCTAGGTGCAGCCCCTGGTCAGGCTCAGAACAGGGCCAATTGGGGAGGTTGCGGCGCTACCCCCTGTCATGCACAGAGCAGGGCCCATCAGGGGGTTGGGGAGCTCCCCCCTGTCACGCACAGAGTAGGGCCAATAGGGGAGTTGGGGCACCGCCCCCTGTCACACACAGAGCAGGGCGGATCAGGGGGTTGGGGTGCTGCACCCTGTCACACTCAGGGCAGGGCCAATGGGGAGGTTATGGCTCTACCCTGTCACACACAGAGCAAGGCCCGTGGAGGGGGGTTGGGGCGCCACCCTCTATCACCCACAGAGCAGGGCCGATCAGGGGGTTGGGGCGCCGCCACTGTCACACTCAGGGCAGGGCCAATGGAGAGGTTATGGCTCTACCCTGTCACACACAGAGCAGGGCCCGTGGGGGGGGGGGGGGGGGAGGAGTTGGGGCGCCGCACCCTGTCACACATACAGCAGGGCCAATCAGGGGGTTGGTGCACTGCATCCTGTCAAACACAGAGCCGCAGGGCAATCAGGGGGGGAGCTCCCCCCTATCAGGAACAGAGCAGGGCAGATAGGGAGGTTGTGGCCCCGCCCCCTGTCACACACAGAGCCACAGGGCAATCAGGGGGTTTGGGCGCTGCCCCCTGTCACGCTGATCCCGGTGCCGGGAGCCTCGCTGCTCCGCTGATCCCAGTGCCGGGAGGCATATTACCCTTTTACTATATAGAATAGAGGCCTGGTGCATGAGTAGGGGCTGGCTGGTTTGCCCTGAAGGGTGTCCTGGATCAGGGTGGGGGTCCCCACTGGGGTGCCTGGCCAGTCTGGGTGAGGGGCTGAGGGCTGTTTTCCGGAAGCAAGTGACTGAAGCTCCCAACCGCTCCTTGTTTTCTTTTTTTTTTTTTTATTCTGGGCCAGCTTTAGCTCTGAGGCCTCGCTGCTGAAAACATCAATACAATGTTGCTAAAGCCCGGCTGAATGAAAGCCGGTTTCTGGTGTTTTGTTTAGCTTCTTATTTGCAACATAGTACATAGTTGCTTAGAGTTGCAACTCAGAGGCTGGCAAGTCAGTTGGGGAACGTTGGAGTCCTCTGTTACTGAAGCAAGCAAGCCTCATGTTCGCTTCCAGCTGCCTGGCTGCCGGCCGCCATCTTGGCTGACAGTTAATTTGCATATACTCACTGATTAGCCAATGAAAACGGTAGCGGTCGTACGCTAATTACCATGTTTCTCTTTTATTAGTGTAGATAAGGAGAGTTTGGGATTTAATGTATGGCAGATTTATTTGTGGTTAAGAATGAGGGCTCTCAACTCTTCCAATTGTTATGTGTAGCTTTCGGCAAACTACCCTTCCTCACTGAGCCCCAATTATGGATAATGATAGCAGTTACCTCATAGGATAAGAATTTAATGAGAGAATGCAATGGCATGCTTATCATAATGCTCAATAAATAATCACAGTGACACTCAGAGCATAACAATACCCTTGTTTTACTTATAAATAATAAATGTAGTAAAATATATTTTTAAATCTCTGAAAACACTGGGTATTAATTACCCTAGGATAAAGTTTATCAATCCTTCTCCAGGAATACTGATTAGTTGTCATTGCCCATTTAATTACTCCTTTTCCCTTCTCCAATCTTCTTTTTAGATCTTTCCCATGCCCCCTCTAGTAAAACCCTTCTAATGTAAATCAATCTTCCTATACATCCAAGTGTTCACAGAATGCTACTTATACCCCTTTGTCTGAAACAAAATTTTGCTTTTTCCTGCTGTAACTTTCTTTTGTTCTATCAGCCATTCTTCTGTATTTCAGACATTGGATCAAATAGCCATTTATCACTTCAAGACTATTATTCCTCCTTTTTGATACAGAAAAGCCCTCTTTTTTCAAGGTTCATGACAGGTATTCTACCCTCTATCCAACCTGCCATGTGCAGACCTCCTAGTCATATGGCCTTGTTATTTAAAGTCTTTAACAACAGGCCTTCAGTTGTTCCGTCTTCACAGAAGCTTCTAAGGTGAGGTATAAGTCATTCAGCAGTTTAATCAAAGGGACTCTCCTCCCTCCCATCTCAAAAGTCTTTACCTCTCACACCATAGGAACCTACTCTCATAGTCACACTTTTGACCTCTCCAAATATGTATTAGTGATACGATATGCCAAGCACTTCTGAGTATACAGCACTGATCCAGACAGACAAACTCCAGGCTGCAATGGGACTTGCTTTAACAAAGGGCTACTCTAAACACAATGTTCTTATACCCTATTTCAAGTGTACTTCTTACTGTCCTCTCTGATATCTCTGCATACTTAATAACCCTTAACTTTCCTCCAGGGTAAAGCCTGGTCATGGCTTTACTTTTTTCTACAAACTCCATATTGTATCAAGGTTTTAATCATTATCTTGTTTTTACCAATGTTCCTCGTCTTTGGGCACTTCCAATCCACTACTTTATTAGTCACACGATTCCTTTGCTATAAGCGTCAGAGTCCTGCTAGATATAATCACAGAACCAAGCTTACTATTGTGACATTAAAGTGTCCAGCTTCAGATAGGGTTTCAATTGAGTAGGCCAGATGATTTTTTGTTCATGGCTTTAAGTTCTTAAGTTATTAACTTTATCATTCTACTCAAAGATTCTGCTACTCCTTCAAATCCTTATCTATAAGCAGATGAACCTTCTTCCTATTTTACAAGAACATGAAATCACTCAACTGTAAATTTTTTTTGCTACCTGTAATTATCCATACATGTCTTCTCTCAGATTTTCATTCCTCAACAAGTATTTATTGAAAACCTACCACATGTCAAGTTCTATTCTAGGACCTTGGGATACATCAGAGGATAAATATGGCAATGTTGTCTTCCCTCATCTAGCTTCCATCCTAGTAAGAAAAATGGGAATGACACTAATAATATTTGTGTTATGGGTCAGTGTTGTAAGTAAAAGCAAAAGTAGAGCAAGGTTAAGGGGATTAGAAGTGCCAGGGTGCTTGCAATATTAAATGCACTGATCACAGGAGGCCTCATTAAGATTAGTTTTGAGCAAAAGCTTGAGAGATGAACAGTTCACTGAATCTCAGAATGAGGCATCAGCCTCAAAAGAAGAGAACTCACTTATCTTACATAAGGTTGAATTCTCCATCTCTACAGGTATTCTCCAGGTTTGGCACCTGTTCAATGCATTCTTCTTCTTCTCTCCCATAATTTACAATATTTTCTCCCCATAAACATAGTCTGACCTTTCTACATTAAATAAAGATAAGAAATTCTCTTTTACCCTGGACTACATCTAGTTATTTCTTCATCTCTTACCAGGTGAGTTATAGGGAAAAACAAAACAAGCAAACAAACAAACGGCAGATGTTACAATCTGGCAGTCCATAATATCAACGTGCCTCACAGATGTATTCATTTTGCCATAATCGTGTTTTGAAAAATGTACTTGGACAATTTCATACCTGACACATAGTTTGATTTGACCATGATCCCTCCTATTCCCTACCTTTCCCATCCATTTATGTTACCTGTTTGGTGCCTAAACAGACCGGGGGACTTTTGGATAATGACTAGTATATTAATTACACACTTATAAAAATTTCCAAAATTAAAAAATTAGCTAAAAAACACAATGTACAGCCGAAACCGGTTTGGCTCAGTGGATAGAGAGTCAGCCTGCGGACTGAAAGGTCCCAGGTTTGATTCCGGTCAAGGTCATATACCTAGGTTGCGGGCACGTCCCCAGTAGGAGATGTGCAGGAGGCAGCTGATCAATGTTTCTCTCTCATCGATGTTTCTAACTCTCTATTCCTCTCCCTCTCTCTCTGTAAAAAATCAATAAAATATATTTTAAAAAAATACAGTGTACAATAATAATGAAGAAATTTCACATAACATTTGGGGATTTGCCTTCATCATTATTGGTAATTGATTAATTATTGTACATAATCTACCTTGCTACCAGAATAACATTGTTTTTCTCAATGAATAAAAATATTTGAATCATTTTAATATCTTAACCTTCTTTGGTATTCAACAGCAACTTAAATCTAAAATCACATGTCCACAACCCAACTACATGGGAATCATCTTCTGAGTCATGCCCAATCCTAACAGTGTCATGATTTCTACTTCCACTCAGAGAATATGCCTCCAACATACAGTAAATAGGGGTGAACAGTACTATATTGATTTCCTCAGCAATTTGGCTATTTTTTGAGAAATGGCACAAATAAGTTATCTATGAGCAATGCAATCCTGGTAGTGTGTGTGTGTGTGTGTGTGTGTGTGTGTGTGTAATTATTCTGGATAGAAAATCCTTAAGTTCTTGCTATGGCAGCAGTCTTCTTTTGAACAAGAGTCTGATTTTTATACATATAGGTTGCAATGCTTTTATCCTGTTCCCTTGGTACAATGAATTAGATTAAGGACAATGTACATAAACTAAATTATCCACAGGGTCACCAGTAGAAAAGCTCTGTCTATGGCTAACTCAGAAAGATAGTCTCTTAGGGATTTGGAGTGCAAGGGATAAAGATATAGATAAGAGACCGAAATAAAGAGATGAAAATAGAGATAAGAGATGGGGGAGAAACAGAGAGGAAAAGAGAGAAAGGGTGTTAATTGGTTGTGGTAGAAAAAGGTAAATGAGTGATAGGGAGAATTTTATTGGTATAGTATAGTGTTAGAAAGAAAAAGATCTCTTAACGTTAAAGGGTCAATAAGACCACTGCGTCATTAAGAGTTGCTTGAACCTTCAAAGCCATTCTAACTCTCCATGAGGAACATGTATCTGGCTGAGCTGCATTCTCTAAAGAAAAAATGCAGGCATCCACTGCCAGAACAATAAAAGCCCACAAAATCCTGGCTCCATCCAGTAGATATGCTCTACATAAATATCTGCTAGGAACCACATTGTGGCTTTCCAAATTTAGATATGAGAGGAAAACAGTGAGAAAGAATAAGAATATTCCATGCACAAGGCACCATTCAAAGATGAGGAAACAGAAAGTAGAAAACAAAGAATCTATAAAAATATTATCTATACTAATAATAGAGGAATATGCAAATTGTCTGGGACACCACCATCACAGTAACAGTAACGACCAAACAACAGACTGCATGGGGCCACAAGGCCAGCAGGGGGGTTAGTGAGGGATGACCAAACAACTGAACATCAGGCTGTGTGGGGTGACCAGGCCAGCAGGGGGGTTAGTGAAGGACGACCAAACGACTGAACAGCAGGCTGCATGGGGTGACCAGGCCAGCAGGGTGGGGGGCAGTTGGGTGCGACTAGGCCAGCGGGGGGTTGGGGGGGTAGATGGGGGCAACCAGGCAGGCAGGGAGGGCAGTTAGGGGCGATCAGGCTGTCAGGCAGAGGCAGTTAGGGGTGATCAGGCAGGTAGGCAGGTGAGCAGTTAGGAGCCAGTAGTCCCAGATTGTGAGAGGGATGTCCAACTGCTGGTTTAGTCCCAATCTCCCAGATTAGAAAGGGTACAGGCTGGGCTGAGGGGATCCCCTCTCCTCCCATGCACAAATTTCATGCATTGGGCCTCTAGTTGTAATATAAAGGAAAAAGAGCATTTATATAAAGATTCACAAGAAAAGTCCATTTCTAAAAATTATATATATATATTTTTTACCAAAAACAAATTCTCAAATGTTTGGTATAGAATCTCTATTCTGGGATGTGATAAATATAAAATTGGGGGGGGAGGGGGTTGCTATTTTTGTGTGTGTTTTTGCAATTGTGTCTAGCTAAGTAAAAATTTGGTTGTGTCCTTAAAGGCAAGCTTTTGTTGTTATTTTTGCTGTTGTCATTGGTTATTGTTAGAAAAAATATAAATAAATAAATCAAGCCATTTAAATGTTGCCACTCTATCTAGAGTTCCAGAGAGAGAGCAAGTCAACTTGATATAGACAACCTGTGTTTAATTATTTGGGCTCTTCAAGGGCCTCCCATCTTAGAACATAGCTCTCTCTCATCAAATGCGTTTCATTTATCCCTCATCACTCTGCAATAAGTGAAAAGTGTTTACATTCATTTTTAAAATTCAGTAATTTTAATGGAAATTCTTATGATGCATTCTATCTCAACCCAAGACACCCAAATAAGATTCAGTTAGAAAAATATATATTTAATGATAAAAATTAATACAAACAATAACTGAAAGTGAATAAACAAATATGCACAATTTAATACAAAATATATTTTTTAATGTTTTTATTTTATTTATTTGTTTATTTATTTATTTTTGTTGTTGTTGTTGTTGTTGTCAGTCCTCACCCAAGGATATTTTTTCCATTGGTTTTTTAGAGAGAATGGAAGAGAGAGAGAGAGAGGGTGGAGGGAAAAGAGAACCATTGATTGGCTGCCTTCTACATGCCTCTGACTGGGTTTTGAACCAGCAGCCTCTTGGAGCATGTAATAACGCTCAACGAACTGAGCCCCATAGGTCAGGTGATACAATATATATATTTTTGGTGAGGTGCTTGTCAAAGGAGGAAGAGTCTTAATAGTGGATGATAAAGGAGGTTGAAAGGGAACCATCTTTTGTCGATGAATTATGCTTTCTGTGCCATGTTGCTCACATTTTTTTTTTTTTTTTTGCTTTTTAGGACTCGTGGTTACTTTATACTCAAGCTTTACTTAAAAATTAAGGTATAGCCCTGACCGGTTTGGCTCAGTGGATAGAGCATCGGTCTGCGGACTCAACGGTCCCAAGTTCGATTCTGGCAAGGGCATGTACCTTGGTTGCGGGCACATCCCCAGTAGGGAGTGTGCAGGAGGCAGCTGATTGATGTTTCTCTCTCATCAATGTTTCTAACTCTCTATCTCTCTCTCTTCCTCTCTGTAAAAAGTCAATAAAATATATTTTTTTAAAAATTAAGGTATAGCACAGCAAACAACTTTTGGGCCAAATTAAGGCTAAACAAAGGAGGTGCTTTCAAATACATGAATAGAGCATGTGCATTCAATAAATAGACAATTGTAGAAGATGCTACCCTTCTAACCCTCTTGCTCCATGTAGTTACACAAATCCACACAGGGTGGGGTGGGTCCATCCCAAAATGATGCACAATTTACATTTGTTCTTTATGTTATTCTCTGAACAAAACCCGTGTGCCAAATAAGTTGGTGAGTGCATCCAACCAGAATTGTGATATAAAAATATCACATTCCATGTCTCATCTCTTAAATAGTGTTTTGAGAAAAAGTTGATATGTTAAATGAGTGGCCAAAAGTGGTTAATCCAACCATTTTATGTGCACCGAGTCTATAAAATTCAATGTTCTTGGTCTCAACTCCTACATATTATCTGGCCCTTCCTACTGCTCCATCTTTATTTGTATCACTCTGCCTCTAACTCATTCTCCTCCAGCCATGCTGACCTCCTTTTGTTCTTCCAATATGTCAAATATGCTTTTAAGGTTTTTGCAATGGCTGTTATCTCTGCTGACATAGCTCTTTACTCCACATGTTGACATGGCTCATTCTTTACTTCATTGGTTATCTTCAACAACAAAATGCGAGCTCCCTTAAGACAAAAACTTGGCCTGCTTTTATCATAGCTCTATCCCCACTGCCCTGGCACATAGTAAATGCTCAACCAATATTTCATGTTGTTGACCAAATGAATGAATGAATTATATGCCTTTGTTTGGGTTTTGTTTTGCTTGAAGATAACCACACTGCCCATACCATGTTGAATAATGGTGCTTGAGAATAACTGGGAAGATGTGAGCAAATTTGAATAAATAATCCAGGGGCTTTAAAATGTACAATCTCAGAAATAATTCACAAATATTTTCTATATTCTTATGAAGATTATCTGGTTTTTAAAATATTCTCTACTGAGAATTACTTTGCTGCATTAAGACTTTGCACACGTAACTTACTGGGAAACCAGCACTCATCGATATTTTGTAAATAGGACAATTTTAAAAAATAAATTTTAAAGGTGTTTCTTGTAAATCTGTCACTTTTAAAAATATTCACTTAGCTTTTCATTAAATATGAAAGTATGTCATTTGGATTGTGTGAATCCAGGTGATTTATAGATAAAATTGTATAACTATACTATATTCATGTTCCTATGTTTTCCATGTATTTTGCCACTTGATCCTCACAATCACACTGCATCAGGAAGGACAGCCACCATATCCCTAGTCTACACATAGGGAAACTGAAGCTAAAAGTTTAATAAACAAGAGAATGAGCCAGGAATAGACGTTTTATATATACATGACTTCTGGGCAGTGCTTGTTCTTTCATTCCAAATCCATTTCTTAAAATGCTCTTAGACAATCAATGACATTTCCAGCAAAGAATCATAAAGCTTGAAGCTAGTAATCATATCCTCATTAGAGAACCCATTTTTAGCTAATCAGACTCACAGGAAATAGCCTTACCCCTTACAGCATTTTAAAGCAATTCCTTACAAATTTGCTCATTTGCTCTGTTTTTCACACGGCGTAAAAGAAAATATCCGTAACTCCGTGCATGCAACACACAACATGTAAAACTTCTGAGCACAAGGTGAATCCCTAGGTGCCTACAATAGAAATCAGTTTGGAGAAACATTTATGAATAGAAATAAACTGAAACACTATCTTTCCTCATTCTGTAAAAATGGATTTTTTTTTCATTTTACAAATATAATGACTTCTAATAGAATATGTCCAATAAAGTATGGGTTTTAAAAATTACTCATCCTTCTAGCAGGTCTGGCTTTCACAGAAAGTCATATTTAAACTTTACACAATCATTATTCACTTCTGTCAGTGTAGTTCAGGAATCTCATATTCTATGGGTTATTTATGCTTTGAAATTGCCAACACTGTCAACAAAAAGAATATCAGCCAGATAGCTACACAATTTTTATTCTGTGTGTGTATGTGTAGTATCAAATGCAAACCTTGGGGTATGTGTGTGTGTGTGTGTGTGTGTGTGTGTGTGTGTCTGACAGTAAATTGCTGTTTATATTTTCCACAATAAAACATAAGTAAATGTATTAATATATCAATTTAATGTCTGCAAAAATTTTTTTTAACCAAGGTAATCTCTAACCAATGCCTCTTAGGTTAATTTATACAGTGGGGCCTTGACTTACGAGTGTCCCGATTAACGAGTTTTTTGAGATACAAGCCGTCTCTCGGCCGATTTTTTGTTTTGAGTTGCGAGCTAAAATTCGGGTTTATGAGCCAGCTTCAGATACCCCACCGCTAGTTGGCACAGCGAACGTCACAGTGAACACCACAACATCAGCCCAGCATCACGTGTCTCACTCATTCACTGTTGATTTGACATACGAGTAATTTGAGTTACGAACTCCGTCACGGAACGAATTAAACTCGTAAGTCAAGGCCCCACTGTATGTAGGTCATTTTGAAACAAGGCAAACCTGTTTCATCTGCTTTACATTAGCATGGTTTCCTAAAAATTGCCAAGCTGGGTCAGAGCTGGGATCAATGAAGGCCAGCATTTGCCTTTGATGACCAGAACAATCCAAAGCAGGACAAGAGTTGTCTTCTCAAATGGTATCATAAAAAGATAAAAACCCGCTCAGTATGAGTGTTCATGTCCTTTAAAAAAATAAGCTTTTTAAATCCTTCTTAGACACAGAAGGGGATGAACGGGAAAGCTCTGTGTGTGACAGTGCTCTAAGGAAATAAGGCAAAGTCATCATGAGCCAGATGAATGAGGTACCCGGCCCTGCGGGCGCCTTTGTGAGGGTGACCAGTCTCCAACCGGGAAGAAGGAACTCAGACCCGCCACCTGTGAAGAAAAGGGGTCCCTAACCTCAGGATCTCATCTCTTTAAGGCAGAGCCAGAGAACTCCCCACGGGTTTGACAGAAGCATGTAGACTGTTCTCAGGCTGCCGGCAAATTTAATTTCTTAGGCTCTTTGGGTGACCCAGCCTTAGCCATGTTGTGTTCTATGTTGATAAGTATTATCAGACTCATATAATTAAATATCATTTTAACAAATATAAGACATATGAAAATGTGCCTGTCACATAGTAAGCACTTAAAATACTAGCTTTTTAAACATGTGCAGTAGCAACTTCCCAACAGAATATGGGATGTATATACTCTCCTTCGGAAATAATAGCTACTTAGTCAAGAAACATTTATATAGTATCTTCTCCCTGTATCCCAATTCCTATATGAGCCCCAGTATTGTTTTTCAGTGATGAACACTTCCCTGAGCTTCACATTTGTATATAACTTCCAATAGACATCACCACTTGGATAGCTAATGGATATCTCAATCTTAATATGACTCAAACAGAATTCTTAATTTCTTCCCACCTCCTCTCTTGCCAGATCTTTTCCATTAGCAATGAACTGGAGATAATGCATTTACTTTTATTCTAAGTTAGGAATGGTTAAATTTATATAATTATAAAATTCCTTTTGTGATATGCTTGACGTTACAAAATTTAATCTTATGTACACCTCCATATTACAAGTTTATAACTACAAAAAAGATAACATTTTACAGCAGCATTGATATTAACAATACTGCTTGATTTTTATAAGATTGTTATTTAAGGGGAATGGAGGTGTCGTTCTTATGCTAAGTCTCACTCTTTAAAAGAATTAGAATGATCACTGTTCATTTACATTGTTAGTCTTCTTGTAATTACAGTACCCTGTTAACAAGAGCTTTTGCTTTTGCATTATTTGAAAATGCTTCTCAGTGTTATCTTGGTTCTGTTCTATTCTGAATGGTTATATCCTTGACATTATTATAGATTAATCTTGTTTAAAGCAGCTTTATAAAATGGTGATTTAAATTAAATGTATATTACTTGAAATTATGATTCTTGGTAAGGTTTAAAGTCTATGTTTATATATAAGATTTTAAAATGCATAAAGCAAATACTATATACTTGCCACAGATATAACAGTGTCCCACTTGGAAAGTAAGATGCTATTGTTTATGTAGATATTAGCTGTTATATTCACATTATTTTATTTTCAAATTGAGTTTTTTAATTACTTCTGATAGTTATTATTAGAAAGTAATCCAGTCATACAGGAGTCTAGGCAAATATAAAAAGTATTAGCTACATCTTGTAATTCTTTTGTAGTTCTATTTTTTACATTTATATCTTTAATCCATTTTTTCCCCCTGATTTGTAGTGGTGTATGGTGTGAGGCAGGGATATAAATTTACATCATTCTGAATGAATAGTCTCTCTGTCAATCCTGTTGTTTTTGAATTGTGGTTCTTTTTCTGGACGTGACTGTCTGATTTTCAGTAAACTGAAACAAGATTTCTGTTTATATACAGATTTCTGAGCCTTGCATGGCACACCATGTTGGACTATTTTATTCCTCACTACTATTTATGGCAAAATTACAGGCTAGTTCATCTGCTCACCAGGCTTGCAATAGCTTTGAAACAGCTCATCTTCTGCCACATCTTGGCTTTGCTGCTGCCATACATTTCTTTAGATGTCCAACAGAGGGATCGACAATGAAAGATTATTAAAATGCTTCCTGTCCCCCACCATTTATTTTCTGAATCCCAAAGATATGTGAAAAAAAAGATTGATGTAGGAGAAAAATCAACAGAATTTTGAAGTTCTGCTGTTATGTTCTTATTGAGCATCTTCCCTGGACAGGTTGTTCTAAATCTACAGGTCTCAAATTTTTTCCCATCACAACAGGTGTTATTTACTTTCTTATGAATAATATCCACTCACCTTTCCAATGTTAACTATAAATTGCTCCCTGTTCTCTATAATTCAAACAAATATATGCAAATGAGTGAGAATTATACTATCACCAGATTAACCTTGAATTAGCTATAATTAAATTTAATAAAACTAATTTATTGCATATTCATATACCTGATTAATTATTAAAAAGTATTACCTATTACAAATTGTGCATCGATTTGTCTAAATGATCTCTAAGGTCTCTTCTACCTCTAATACTAAAGAGCCTATACAAACACATCGGTGTTAGCCAGAAGATGAAACAAAGTAGATATTCTCTGAAGATTGCTTAGGCATAAACTGTTAAACCAGTTACCCTAATTACCATAATTAGTTTTAACAGTCCATGAAAAGTGAGTGGTGCTGTCCCATCAGCATCCTCATTGACTCCGCTCCTGCACAATGATCTTACATTCCATGGATCGCTTGGTTGATTAAAGGAAAATAAATAAAAAGCCTGTTCAATTTTGAGAGGTCTGCAGCATAATGCAAATTCAAGGAAACATATCAAATAAAGTGAAGACCTCCTGTGAGTTCCTGCAAGGAAAAGCCATTGAGGAACAAGGTTCCCCTGGTAGAAACCAAGGCAGTACTTTACGGCCTTTTGCCGTATGTTGGACAGCAGTGTTTACCATTGTCCTAACTACGAGTGAGTTTGTATGCATGGTAGGATCATGCATAAGGTAAGATAAATATTTATAATCTTTTTTTCCACAATCATTCATAAACAAATATAGTTAACATATATCCTTTGTTTTCTTATACTCAAGGTCCCCAGACAAAAGCAGGCTTCCTTGCTTTCTTGTTGTAATAATTAAGCACATTCTGCCTTTTCCCTCAGTATTCTTTATAATGACCATTCACTATACTGATGGACAGATATTAGTAGTATTTTCTAGTCAAGGGGCAGCTAACCTGTAGATAGGTGTACATATTAGCTGATATAAATTTCAGACACATGGCGAAACCATTAGAATTTCAGTATATCTTTGAGTTCCCCTTGAAAAGGCTTGACCCTTTCAATAAAAAGCAAAACAATGGTGAGCCTCTTCTATATTAATAGCTCTTTCAGTAATGATAACATCACCTTCAAGAACTAGGCAGTAATATTGCTAATAAACAGCCTGTATGGTTAATACATTAAAGAGTTTATAATTAAGCTAATGTTTATATAACACCAGTCTTTTCTCTGCCCTCTCATAAATTCATGTGATTGTTATTCTCTATAGCCTCTGTCATCTGAAATAATTTGACTTTTTCACATCTACTTTTAGCTTCTCCATCTCATTTACAATTCTATCTCTAAATAGATTTATCCTTCTCTGGTAATATCTCTTATTTTATTTCTTTCACTTCATATATCAGATCTTGCTATTGATAGTCCTGAATTATTCACTGTATGCTGTTTTTATACACTGCTAGAACTACACACCTGTTGTTTTATAATTTAAGAGCTCATTCAGTTACTGTGAAGTTTGTCCATGATAACTGGTGCAGTACTTGAAAAGTTCTCTTTCATTCAGGACTGAACAAAAACTATTTAAAAGTCAATTTTCACAAAATTGACACATTAAGAATATAGAGCTCTTAATGCATATCTAGGCAATCCAACCTGCCATTTGATATGTCAGGCAAAATTCCAATTTTCATAATTAAACTGTTCAACATTTTATAAATGAGTTGCAAAAGAAAATAGTGTGAACATTTCTGAAAGTACTTATACAGGCAATGTATAACAAAAATGCCCACAACTATTCAATAAACATTACATATTAGAGTTTGTGGACATGACAAAATCAGTGCTTACAATATACTCAGGGTCTTGCAATTTCACCTCTTTTCTCATAATTCTCTAGAAACACCCATTTTCTGATTGCCCTTCTAATGACTACATTTATTACCTCAGTGCAAATTAACCTGGATGACATCACAATTGTTGGAATATATTCAGAATACATTTTGATCAAAGCAAAGCTATAAATTTAAAAATTTGTGTTTTTAAAATATATTTTTATTGATTTCAGAGAGGAAGGGAGAGGGAGAGAGAAAAACATCAATGATGAGAGAGAATCATTGAATGACTGCCTCCTTCATGCCCCGCACTGGGGATCAATCCCACAAACCAGGCAGTCTGATGTTCTATCCACTGAGCCAAACTGGCTAGGGCCATTTTGTTTTTTTGTAAATCATTTTTAAATTCACATGTCAACCAATAATACCAAACATAGTGAAAATTTCATTTAAAATAAGTATTTTATCACTTAGGTTGTGAATAGATTTCATTGTAAGAGTCCTTTTTCTAATGAGTGTATGTGTATGTCTCTCTCTTTATATATATACTAGAGGCCTGGTGCACGAATTCGTGCACAGGTGGGGTCCGATGGGGGCCGATTGGGAGTGGGGACGGCTGGGGGGTGGGGCCGTGGGTAGTTGGCTAGCCGGCCCCACCCTGATCAGGGTGGGGGGGCCGATCGGGACCCCACACCCCCCCCCCCCCCCATCGGGTCCATTGGCCAGCCACAGTGCGTGTCATAGCAACCAGTCGTTCTGGAATTCTGGTCGCTTGGCTTTTATATACATATAGATACAATGAAGCTAAAGTAGTCTCTCACATAAAATATGGATATGAAGTATTTATGCACTCATTCACTCAGCAAATAGTTATTGAGTTTCTACTAGGCACAGTGTTAGGAGTGAAAATATGATGAAAAAATCAGATATTGTCTCTGATTTTGAGGCACTAACACTCAAGTGAAGGAGGAGGGATATCACAAGTAATCACATCATAAATGTAACAGTCACAGCCCAAATGAGTTTATTCCACTATACTCTAAGTACCAGGTGTTGTGGCTAGTCATAATTCCATGTGCCCAGTGCTTATAATAGTGCCTGTCACATAGTCAAAGTTCAATAAGCATTAAGTTCCATGGAGAGATATGAGCTGGAAAAATGAATTTTGGAGTAATTGCCTCTAGGCAAATAGACTATAGAGTGAATAGCCTGATTAAAGAAGAAAGCTGAGGCACTATATGTTTTGAAACATGAAGAGATCTAAAAATACTGGCAAGCACCAGTAATATTTACCAAACAATTAGTAAGTTCTACTTCTCAAGTTATCCTATTGTGTGTGTGTGTGTATATATATATATATATATATAATCTCCTAGGCTGAAGTTTGTCAATTCTAACATCACATTAAAATCAACTTGGGAGACTTCCAAAAAATTGGTGTATGGAGGAAGCCATGCCCAGGGAGTTTGATATAATTTTTTTTTTTCATCCTCACCTGTGGGTATGTTTTTACTGATTTTTTTTAGAGAGGAAGGAAGGAGAGAGGGAAGGGGAGAGAGAGACATCGATATAAGAGAGAGATACATCTATCAGTTGTCTCCTGTATGCCACCTGACCAGGGATTGAACCCACAGCCTAGGTAGGTGCCCAACATAGGGATTCCCACATACCCACAACCTAGGTATGTGGGAATCCAACCCACAACCTTTTGGTGTACAGGATTATGCTCCAACCAACTGAGCCACTCGGCCAGGCCAGTTTGGGGTAATTTTTCTTGAATAGACCACCTGTGACTGAGAATCACTTTCCTGGAAAATACTCCTGAACTTTTTCTTCTAGGTGGATATTAATATTTACAGCATAATGCCAGTCAATTGGTTTAGAGTGACATTGTTTTTATCTGTTTTATTAATTATGTATGAGCCACTAACCACAGATTGTTAAACAAAGCAATAATGAAACTGCTTCATGCAATTAAAAAAACATCAATTATAAGAAAAAGAATTTTCACCCTTATCATTCCATGAAGCCACTTTCTGAAAATTAAACTACAGTCTTATTTCCATCCAATCACTTCTTATCTTCCTTCACTGATGCTAATGAAAATGGTGTTGTTTTGATGTTCAACTTTTGGCTCATGTGTCAGGTACACCTGCAGGTTAATGTTCTTATTGATTATATCTTTCAACATACTCCTACTCCAAATACAAATTGAAACAGCAAGTTTAACCTTATGTTTATTATTTTCTTTAAGGTACTGTGATTTTAATGATTTTTCCCATCATTTGCTTTGGAAAAAAATATTGTATGTTAGATTTATTGGCCATCAGCTTTTTTAACAACATTAAAGAGACACAAAAAACTAGTTAGCTTCACTTGCAAGTGCAGTGAGATTTAAGGTGTCTGACAAATGTGTCCTCTCGCCCAAAATCTCTCCCTTAAATCCTTGCTATTCTCACATATCCCATCATTAAAGGGTTACATCATTTTAAAAATAACTACTATTATCCTGTCAAAAATGCATATGCGTGTGGAAAGGACACAGCCCTTAATCTGTAACAGTTATTAGCCCTGGTATGAGGATCAATTTGTCAACTGTCACCTTTGAAAATGGAGTGCAATCCTGTCTTCCGTCATAGTAGAGGGAACAGGCTTTAAGAGAGATAAAAGGGAAGCACTCAGCATTATTGCTGAGAGAGGACGCAATAATAGTACCCTGAAGTCAAGGAGCCTGCGTCCCCAGAGCCCCTGGCAGGCCCAGGATGTCTAGAGGAGGAGAAAGATGCCGAAAATGTGCTATTGACAAGGTAGAGATAAGAAATATGGAAGTAGGCGTTTGCCTACCTCCCAGTTTTACTTACTTTCAAATTCTCCTTTAGATAACACTGCTATCTAAGTGGGAAAATAGAAAAAACCTGGCATGGAAGATGGCTGACCACTCTGGTTTTCACTGTCAAGACATCCGGACGAGAAGTCACTGCGGTGTGGTTGAATGAGCTGATTTGAGTCACCTGGGTTCAACTATACCAGCTTGGACCTGAAATGGCTACGTGAACTTGGGCAGTTACTGAACTTCCTTATTTTTTTTTCAGTTTCCTCATCTAAAAAATCAAAAAAGTAATTGTAAAGTAACCAAAACATAATTAGTGCTCAATAAAAGGTGGCTTGCTGTAATTGTTATTATCTACAGCAAGGTATGTACTCTGCATTAAAATACGGCTTTGCCATCTCATATGAAAAATGAGAAAGATGGACAACATGAACTCTAAGGATATAAACAATGCTCAAATTCTGGGACTCGGAACATCATTCTTAAAAGATTGCATATAAGAGAGAATATACACTATCTTACATTGTCAGTAGATATAGATATGAATATAGCTATATATTCAGGAGTGTAAGTAAAATAAATGGAGACTTTTATGATATGTGATATTCTTTAAAAAAATTAAGTGATTAAAAGACCTTAACCAGACACTATGTTTATTAATTGCCTCATTCTCCCATGCTTCCTAAGAAATAACAAAGCATCTACTTAAATGCCCTTAAATATATTTTAAAGTCTACATAGAATTTTATGAAATGAGATCTAAAATGTTTTCTTTCATGTAAAAACATGTGAGTATAACTACAGAAAATATTCAAAGTTTTACCTATTTTATGTTTTAATTGCAGATAATTTGACTAGAGTAAATATAGATTGTGTACCACGCAATGCGTCAAATTTACCTACTAAAATGCTGCAGTTTTTTTCCTTTATTTTTACTGCTTAGGGCCACACATATTTCTTACAAAACTTATTTTTTTTAAAAATCCAAGAACATTCTATTCTGAAATTATTTATTCACAAAGTATATCTTAATTTTCTTATGATTTGTTTTTATTAGATGTAATTGACAGCTTCAGCAGTAAAGTTCTCCTCTGAATCCCTGTGGAAAGTAACTGCTACTGGGAATGATCTAGCACCAGGTGAAACCATCAGGTGACTAAAAATGAGACAGATTCTGTGCCATGTATCAATGATGCTCCCCTAAATTTGGGATACAAATAAAAAGCTTAACACAAGAGAGGTTTTCCCCTCTACTTAGACATGATCCTGTGCTTGGGAACCACACATAATGTTTTGCTACTTTCTTCTGTGATAAGTCCAGTTAACTGAAATGAATCTGTTCAGTAAGAGCATGGAGAAACCCTGGGAAATGGGCCAAGTAATCCCAGAATTTTAATTCAGCCACATAACATTTGTCAAACCTGCTTCATTTCGCAAAAGGTTAAACATCTGCCAGCATCTAGCAGCAGGTCTGTGGTGTACTATTATCGAGATTCCAGCTAATGGGGGAATGTTCGCTCACTGCTATGCTACCTGCTTCAAGGAGAAATGTGGTTGTAGTTTTCTCAGTGCCTCAGAATTTTCAACTCATCAGCTATACAATGTTCCTTGTTCCCATATTTAATTTTAGCAAAATCACAAGTAATGGCCAAGGAAAGGGAAAATGTCAAGGTAAAAATCAGTATCTTTAATATGCAGTACAGTTATGCTCATTTTAGAATAAATGTTGAAAAGAAAGATTTCACTGATTTTCAAACAGAATTATTTTTACATTTTCTGATTAAATTTCCCCATAACACCTTTGAGATTCACAGTTATTCTTGCTTGATCGTGGATTGGTCTTTTCAGCTATATTCTTCTACATGAATAACAATGATGCCAGCAGTCGCAGCAGCAGCTGCTGCTGGGAAAACCGCAAGACTCTGTAAAGTAACCCGCCTGCTTTTTACATTATTCAAGAACTAAAAATAGGAGATTGAATTATAAATCTAGAAGACAAGCTGTGCAAGCCAGAAGCTAAGACCCTTGATGTAGATACAAAGATCTTTAAGAAACTTCATGTTCAATTGTTATTTTTATTAGACTAACAAGCCAATGATGAGCACAAGAGAATGTGCCACTCACTCAAGCTGTGAAGTTTTGAAAAGGTTAGGCACAGCAGATTATATTGTGTGCAAAATAATTTTCATCATTTCTTGTGACTTAGAATGTAGACAGAAGGGTGTATGTGTGTGGAGGGGGAAGCTGATGTCAATTTATTTTAATGAAAATTTTGGAAATAGAATAAATGGTATAAAATACATTTGTATGTCACATCCTAATATTGCATTGGTTTAAGAAATGCCTCTCGAAATATTTTTTGTCTAGCCAAATATTATGGCACATTGAGCTTTTTCATTCATTGTGCAGTTTTATATATAACAAGAGGGAAAAAATTTCTACATTTTTTTAGTATTAATAATGATAAATTGTGATTTCTATCTTACCAATTGCATTTTTTTGCAGTTACTTTCAATCCTATCACCTTCTTTTGATGCCCATTTTATTTTGGACACATTATTTACAGATCAGACAAGAGTTCTATAAACCAGCGCCAACACAGTGTTAGAATATGCAGCACAGATTTTTCAGTGGGTTGGTAAAAGAGGACATACTAGGAGAAGAAACAAAGCCTTGTCAAAGAAGAGATGAGGAATAAACTTTGCATAAATAAATACATTCAGATTAATGGTGATACAGAGACAAGTATACAATAATATTTCTTAACCTCGGAATAATTTACAATCCCTTCACCAGTAAGATATTCAGGACGCTGTGGGAACAGGAAGGAAAAAGCACCGCAGTGTACTGTAACTATGTGGGAACGTGACTACAGCACTTTATATAGAGTGGAGTGAGGAAAGAAAATTTTTGTGGAAAATTGGGGAGTTAAGAATGTTCAAGACAGAGTTTAAGGCTGGAGTTTAAAGTGACAAGATTTTCAAAGTGAAAGGCAATCAAACTGATAGTTCAAGAAGGAGCTCTGAGTAACCAAGGAAAAGTTATGTTTCACAGAGGTAGTTCCTTATTTCCTCATCCCAGAAAGTGCAGCGAGCCACACATACAATCATAAAAGTTGGGCTACTCTACTGGACTCCACATTTCATAACATTGTGCCCTTGCAATGCAGGGTGGCAATCCCCAAGGAGACCCACCCCACACCCACCAGTGCAAAAGCAGGCCACTAAATGACAATCAGGTGGATCCATTCATGGAAAAGAATGGACACTTTCTAGTCTCACCCTCAGAAAAAAATAGAATGGATAACATTTGTATCCAAAAGACTTACTAGGATTTAGGACCCAACCACCTTTTAAGAGCAATATTTTTTAAAAAGTCAAATCCTTTTAACAGAAACCTTTACCCTTGCTGACCTGGGAGTCAGACTCTGGAATACCAGTTTGTTCCCTCCCCCATTCCCCTCCCCCCCGCCGCCCACTTTAGTTTTGCCTTCTGCTTGAACTAAAACAAGTGATTTTATATACCGGAAGGAGTTTTCAGTTTGTACATTTGCCTTTCCAAAGGCCTATAAACAGATCAAAACCTAACTACAGGTGCAGAGCTATCCCCACTCACTGGGAGGGAACCTATTCAGATCAAATGCCTTAACCTCAATGTCATTCATACTTTCTAAGGTAATGATAAATTATTGTATCTAATTTTTGTTTGTTTGTTTCAGCTTTCATTTTTTGCCCTTTTCATTTTCATGTTCCATGACCTGGTATGCTTTATCCCCTCCCAAGTTCTTGGATTATTTTTTTTCTTTGTCTTTTCTCAGATCATTTACTCAAAGCCAGATGAAGATGTTGAAAGGCCTTAGCACTAAAATGATGATGGTCCACAAGAATGTAAAAACAATTGTACCATAAAACACAAAACCATTAAAACTGAAGCCTAATAATTATTTAGTAATCCCATTGCTCTTGTTCCATTTCTTTTGTATGTTTTAACTTTACTTCTTCCTGGACCTCTCTCCAGGTATTTAATTTCAGATCATGATAGACTAGTTAGGGAATGAGGACAAGAATGGATTAAGAAAAAGAAAAGGAGAGGAAGGAGAGAGGAAAAGGGGGTCACGATGATCAATTAGGAATACATGTGATAGCAAGATATTTTAAAGTTGTCTCTTTACTAAGATATAACTAAATTGAGTCAATCTTGTTGCTGCTTTTGTTTCATTTTGTTTAAGCCGGATTGATGGCTTTATTGCTTTCACGTTAGCTAATTGCCTCGTTATAGTATCTGCCCTTTCGTTAGTCTACCTGTCCTCTATCATCAGTGATTTGCAAAGTGTGATCCTCAGGCCAGCAGTACAGTGGGGCCTTGACTTACGAGTGTCCCGACTCAGGAGTTTTTTGAGATACCAGCTGTCTTTCTGCCGATTTTTTGCATTGAGTTAACAGAGTAATTTGAGTTAACGAGCTTAAACTCGTAAATCAAGGCCCCACTGTAACACTATTACCCAGGAACACGTTAGAAATGCAAATCCCAGGCCCCACCCCAGACTCAGAAACAGATCATCTTAGGGTTTTGTACCCAGTGGTTTTGTTACAAGCTCTCCAGGAGATTCTGACACATGCTGGGTTGTAAGCACCACTGCTTTACACATCAATTAGCATGGTTTTGTTCCTCTGCTTAAAGTGCTTCAACTTTTCCTATTTCATGTTCAAAATACAATCCAGGCTTCTATTTTAACATAAAAACCATCATGTGGTCTGATTCATATGTTGCTCCTATACGCTAATCTTCCACCAAACACATGCTAGCCACACTGAAATTCATTTATTTCCCCTTGTTACCTATGCATATGTTATTTCTGACTATTGGAAAACCTTACATATTATTTTAGATCCAGAAAATTTCTACTTCCTCTTCAAGTTTCCCTCAGCATTTTCTGCATTCTTTTTTTTTTTTTGAGAAGAATATCCATTGCAAGATATGCCATTTTTGTATTGTGATTTTTTGTATTAAAATCACTTGAGAGAAAGAGAATTACAGGCCAATATCCCTCATGAACATAGATGCCAAAATCCTCAACAAAATCTTAGCAAATCGGATCCAGCAGTACATCAGAAGGATCATACACCATGACCAAGTAGGATTTATCCCAGGGATGCAAGGATGGTACAACATCCGTAAATCAATAAACGTGATACATCACATAAACAAATTGAAAAAAAAAAACCACATGGTCATATCAATTGATGCAGAAAAAGCATTTGACAAAATCCAACACCCATTTTTGATAAAAACTCTCAGCAAGGTGGGAATAGAAGGATCATACCTCAACATAATAAAAGCCATATATGACAGGCCCACAGCCAACATCATACTCAATGGACAAAAACTAACACCATTTCCCCTAAGAACAGGAACAAGACAGGGATGCCCACTCTCACCACTCCTGTTCAACATAGTCCTGGAAGTATTAGCCATTGCAATTAGACAAGAAGAAGAAATAAAAGGCATCCAAATTGGAAAAGAGGAAGTAAAACTGTCCTTATTTGCAGACGACATGATATTATAGATACAAAACCCTAGAGACTCCATCAAAAAACTACTAGACTTAATACATGAATTTGGCAATGTAGCAGGATACAAAATTAACCCCAAGAAATCCGAGGCATTTCTATACACCAATAGTGAACTTTCAGAAAGAGAGATTATAAAAACAATCCCATTTACCATCGCACCAAAAAAATTAAGATACCTTGGAATAAACTTAACTAAAGAGGTAAAAGACCTCTACTCAGAAAACTACAGGACGTTGAAAAAAGAGATAGAGGAAGACATAAACAGATGGAAGAACATACCATGTTCTTGGATTGGTAGAAACAACATCATTAAAATGTCCATACTACCCAAAGCAATCTATACATTCAACGCACTTCCCATTAAAATACCAATGGCCTTCTTCAAAGATCTAGAACGAACTCTCCAAAAATTCATCTGGAATAAAAAAAGACCCCGAATAGCTGCAGCGATTCTGAGAAAAAACAAAGTAGGTGGGATCTCAATGCCAGATATCAAGCTGTATTACAAAGCCACTGTTCTCAAAACTGCCTGGTACTGGCACAAGAACAGACATATAGATCAGTGGAATAGAATAGAGAGTCCAGAAATTAGCCCGAACCAATATGCTCAATTAATTTTTGACAAAGGAGGCATGAACATACAATGGAGCCAAGATAGTCTCTTCAATAAATGGTGTTGGGAAAATTGGACAGATATATGCAAGAAAATGAAACTAGACCACCAACTTACACCATACACAAGAATAAACTCAAAATGGATAAAGGACTTAAATGTACGACAGGAAACCATAAAAATTCTAGAAGAATACAAAGGCAACAAAATCTCAGACATATTCCAAAGCAATTTCTTCACTGATACAGCTCCTAGGGCAGTTGAAACTAAAGAGAAAATGAACAAATGGGACTACATCAAAATAAAAAGCTTCTGCACAGCAAAAGAAACCATCAACAAAACAACAAGAAAACCCACCTCGTGGGAAAACATATTTGCCAACGTCATATCTGATAAGGGCTTAATCTCCAAAATTTATAGGGAACTCATACAACTTAACAAAAAGAAGATAAACAATCCAATCAAAAAATGGGCAAAGGATCTAAATAGACACCTTTCAAAAGAGGACATTCAGAAAGCCAAGAGACATATGAAAACATGCTCAAAGTCACTAATCATCCGAGAGATGCAAATCAGAACAACAATGAGGTACCATCTCACACCTGTCAGAATGGCCATCATCAACAAATCAACAAACAACAAGTGCTGGAGAGGATGTGGAGAAAAAGGAACACTTGTGCACTGCTGGTGGGAATGCAGACTGGTGCAGCCACTATGGAAGACAGTATGGAGTTTCCTCAAAAAATTGGAAATGGAACTCCCATTTGACCCTGTGATCCCACTCCTAGGAATATATCCCAAGAAACCAGAAACACCAATCAGAAAGGATATATGCACCCCTATGTTCATAGCAGCACAATTCACCATAGCTAAGATCTGGAAAGAGCCTAAGTGCCCATCAGTAGATGAATGGATTAGAAAACTTTGGTACTTCTACACAATGGAATACTATGCTGCTGTAAAAAAGAAGGAACTCTTACCATTTGCAACACATGGATGGAACTGGAGAGCATTATGCTAAGTGAAATAAGCCAGTCAATGAAGGAAAAATACCACATGATCTCACTCATTCATAGATAATAAAGACCATTACAAACTTTTGAACAATAATAGATACAGAGGCAGAGCTGCCTCAAACTGATTGTCAAACTGCAGTGGGAAGGCCAGGGAGGGGTGGGGGACAGGAGGGAGGGGAGCAAGAGATCAACCGAAGGACTTGTATGCATCCATATAAGCATAACTAATGGACATAAGACACTGGGGGGTAAGGGAGGGCAGGGGTTTGTCAAGGGCGGGGGCGGGGGGGGGAAGGACACTTATGTAATACCCTTTGTAATACTTTTAGCGAAAAATAAAAAAAATTAAAAATTTGAAAAAAAAAAATCACTTGAGAAACAGCCAGTGCAAGAAGGACATTCTGACTCTCTTGTGTCCCCCCCCCGCCCCCCCCCCCCCAGAAGTAGAAAATAAATCTTCCACGTGAAAAGTATCCCCTTGAGAATGGAAGGTATTCTTAGCACCAGGAATAGGGAACTTAGGGCCAAGAAGGCTGTATAAATAAACCTTGTTACTTCCTCACTAATTTACAATCCCAAGCCCAACCTCTGTTTTGTCAACGCTTCACAATTTTATTCTGTCTTTGTCTAAAAGGTATAAGAGTTCCCTGCTTTAGTCATGTTTTTATATCTGATATTTTTATGGAGGCTCCCATACATACAAAATTAATTTTGGGTTTTTTTCCTGTTAATCAACCAAATGTCAATTTAATTAGTAAACCAGCCCCCTTCTCCCCCCCCCCCCAAAAAAAAAAACTAGAAGAGAAGAAAAATTTTTTCTCTCCAACACTTTTTTTTAGATAGAAACTTCTTAGAGGAAATGGAATGTATCAAATGATGTCCCATTCATTCTTGCACTATGCGTGCCTGTACCTGTAGGGTGAATAACTGCTTCCAAGGATCACCTATTGTATGATCTGAACTTCCCACAATACAGTTGTGAGCCATAAAGGAAAGAGTTTTTAGACTAGATATGGAAAACAAGTCAACAAACAAAAAGCAAGTGGAAACATGCATGCAGAAGTATACATGGATGTTTCAAATTCAAAATAATGGAACGAACAATGTTTAAGTTATTATATGAACTTGCAACAATGTGAAGGGCCAAAAGTAAAGCACTGGTTAGGAAACCGGCGTGGTAAATTGGTTCAGAGCTGCTGCTAGTGGAGGGTTTTGCAGAAATCAGCCATTTTTACAGTTAAGTATAAAGCACGAGGCCTTGCCACAGAACACATAAGACACTGGAATTGAGAAGTCTGAATAAAACAGGATTGAAAAAGGCAACACACTAAGAGAAGCAAAAGACTGGAAAATATGTTACAGCCAAAAAAGAGAGATACTACCACCGTCCACCCCCTAACTGCCCCCCCCCCCAAAAAAAAAGCTTGTGTTTCTCATCTGGGACTTAGTGTGAAAATACAATCTCAGGAATTTCTGAAAATAGGCTTCGTTCAAGTACATTTATATTTTGAATATACAATGTCAGGAAAAACTGCAGAGCAAAACATCTAATGAAAAGGGTTCAGGACTTACGGTTTCAGTTCTGACATGTAATGAGCTTGGAAGTCATCGCTGAACAGTCTAACTTCACCAGCTCTTCCTAGATCCATCTGAGAACTGAGGTCACAGAGCAAACTGCTGCCTGAAAACTGGAGAACAAGGTAAATATAAAGATTCACAGCCAGATCAGTTAACCAACTGCAGCCAGTAATTCACGGGAACATTTAAGTGGTAATTGACTAATTCCTGGAGGCTGTGTGGACTCACTTGAGAATTTAAAAAGGCCTGGGGGCCTGGTCTTAAAGGAGCCTCCCTCTTCCCCCCCAACCCCACCCCCACCCCCCCACACACACACACACACACACACTTGCATAGGTTTAACCTTCAAGAAACTCATCAAGGAAAACTACCAGAGATTTATCTGTTCTGGGAGAAAGGCAATATAGACAACATCATACCCCTCTAAGCCTTCCTAATTTACTTAACAGGAGAGGAAAATAGTCTTAGAAAGGCTTTTGAAGATAGCAATCCAGGGACTCAGTACCACAAAACAAAACAAAACGAAAAACTTGATACTTAATCACTAGAATATATAATGCTTTCCATTCCCATGCAAGTATGTCCCACAATTCTGAAAGGGTTAAAGACAATAAAACGGGGCAGAGAAAAACTTACTGTGCTTAGCAGATACCTTGCAGAAAGCTTGCAACTTTGAGCACCTCATAGCCCAGATAACCACTAGCCACCTGACACTGGGAGGAACCAAGGACTCAAGGACCCTTCTTCCGTCAGCAGAATGGCTTGCAGCCAGCAGAAGTTAATAAAAACCTGTTTCTCCCTTCTGTCTTCACTGGCGCCATTTTGTCGGACTCGGCCCACCTGCACCCAGGTGCCTGGCATAAAAATCTCTTGTGATATATTATGGCCTCATGTCACAGGTGTGCTACCCTGGCCCACCCCGAACCTTTCAATTTCTATATTGGTCTTATTTCCATTCTTTAATTTCCGCTCTGAGATTTAATTGGCACATTTTCTAGTGACTTGTCTTCAGATTATTAACCCTGACTTCTGCTTTGTGGAATCATTCAATTCAAATATTATATTTTTAAGTCCAGAAAGCCCATGTTATTTTTTTTGTATAGATTTGAGTTTTCTGCTTAAGTTAAACTTTTAATCCACTTTTCATATTTTACTGTGTTTCATTAGCATATTTATTACAGTTGTTTTAATGTCTTTGTCCTGCTAAGTCCAATTGTGAAGGAAAACCCCTACTCTGTAAAACTACTGTTTGGAATTCTCTGCTATTCTTTGGACGGCCTCTATCTAATTCTGAAAAAAGTAACTTTGCTTTCTAGCCTGCTTGAATAGTGGGGGAGATAAACTTAGCTGTCTGACCTTGTAGGCCAGAGACTAGATACACCCAATGCCATGCCAGGTGCATTTTTTAATTGGATAGAACTGTGTAGTTTTCAAGGCCACCGCTAGCAAGCGCACAAAGGGCTGGCTCTTCCATAAAAAGGGAAGTTCTGCTTGTAGCTTTGCTTAGAATTTGGATTCATTTCCCTAAACCCGCCGCGGTGAATAAAGTGTAACTCCAAACTCTCAGAGCGCTGTTTGGTTCTTGTCCGGTTTTTCTGTAACACAATGGATATATGCCATCTGTGGGTCTAATTCTACTGCCTATTTCTTCTCAATATTTTTAAACATATATTTTCTACCAATTTGCATAACTTGTGGCTTACATTTTATATTAAATATTGTGCACTTAAAAGCTATAGTGGTTGTAGATGATGTTATTTTTCCCCCAGGAGGGTCTCCTTTTGGCTTTGCCAGGCAAATAGGATGAAGTGCTGACTCCATCCATTCACTTAGGGTTTAAGTCAGGTGGGGAGCAGGGTGCATTTTTAGATTTAGTCTACTTCCAATTCTTCCTTATTCCTTTGATACGCCCCAACACAATCTTTTATTTTAGAGCCTAGCAAGTCTCTGTTGCCTCATTCCTAAAAGACAGCAGAATGTTTAGTTCTGCATGTCGGTGTTTTTGAGCATACCTCATTAGGTTCTTGTTACACAAAGCTTCAAAATCTCCCACACCACACTTTGTGGGTAAAACCAGCCGTGTGTATAGGACTTCTCTCAACTCTCATTCATCACACCAACTAGAATGATGGTCAAAATATCTGTTGGCTGTGCTGAGGGGAAGGTCAGTCAGCAGACCTGTAAATTCTACTCAAATGTGTCTTCTCTGTAGTTTTCTTTTGCATTCAGGGTGTTTTGCCATTCAGTTAAAAAATTATAATCAAATTGACAATGATAATTTATGGCCTCTTGGTTTGCATTATGTTTCAAAAATAGTCTGTTTTTCAAAATATTAGAAAACTGTTTGTTCTCAAAACAATATACTTACATCCTTGAGCTATTTAATCCATGCAGAATTTTATGTGTAAATGTATTTGTTAATACTATTTTATTTATTGATTATCATCATTTATGGCCATACTTTATCTTTACACCATTTATCAACTATACTGACATAAATGTATCCTCATTTATTTAGTATCTTTTCCAACCAAGTAGATATCATAAAAGCTGATACACATCTTCCTCATATCTTAGTATCCCTAGTCACTCCCACTGTTCATCACAAAGCCAGTATTCAATAAAGATTTGCTGGATGAATGCCTGAGTTACTGAGCTGAAGATGCATTGGCTAGGTGAGGATTTTGGAAAACATGGAATATCTTTAGTAGGACAGACTCGTTCCTTCTAGCCTACAGTTTTCCCTTTCCAAGAGTGAGAAAGTTGGCTATCACCATCCACCTTACATTTACTTATTTGTTCAATCCCAGTGTACATATTCTTTTTATTCTGAAATAGAACTTACCTTACATGATATTACAAAGCCTCTTAGCATCTAACAATATTTTTAGAAAGGTGCAAGATATTTGCTAAATTAATGAAAGAATTAGAAGTTTAAAGTTATAGTTTTATCCTAAAACTGTCTGTTATTTTTTAAATGTAGTGTTTTATCAGGTGACTTTCATAGCTATATGGAACAAAAGACAACTTCCATTCAGACTGGCCAACCTCCTATCTGAATAGGAGAAAATAAAAAGGAGAAAGGCACATTTGGGTAAAATCAGATATAATAGGTTTTGCTCCACTTCCTGAAAATACTCCCGAAACATGTAGTCATAAGAGTGGACAAGGAGGTTTCTTCCCCTTAGTTTCTCGGCTGCATGGGCAAAATTTCCTCAGGGTCTCTGGAGACTCAAATGCTGCAGAATAAATAGGAGCCTCGCCTATTAAGGGTAATGGACATAGGAATACCTGATTGCACCCTACTCCCACTTCCACATCTACCCCAACACTAGCTGATCTCCAAGGACACTGCTGTATTGTGCTGAGATCAGGGGAGCACTCTTAATGGATTTTACTAAAGGCAGTTATGTCTAATCAGATTGAACAACCAATCAATTATCATCATTACCTTATTAGCCAAAGCACAGAATACACCATTTCTTCCAAGTAATTTCTCAAGAAATTTAACCACAAAATTTTAGATATTTCCATAAAACCTAATTTTAGATATTTCCATAAAGCATAATTTTTTTAAAAAAGAGGAAAAAATGCACTTAACCTCCATACCCTGTCAGACGGCTTGTTCTAAAATCTTTCCATTTTAACCAATAGTCTGCAGTTTGACCGACATTCTTTTTTTTTTTTTTTTAAATGACTGACATTCTTAATTGTCAGCTAGGCAAAGAAGGCACCATATCAGGTATTTATTACAAAGCTCCATCTTTTACCTTAACTGGAAACACACAGCCAGGAGTCCTGTGTTCTCCTCAGAACAAAAGACAAAGTGTATGGTGTGCTGAGATGGAGTTGGGGGGTAATTGGTGTTTATGGCTCCAAATATGTCTCCAACCACTACCACATGTGAGTCCAAATACAGCACACACTGTACATGAAACATTCATTTAATATTCCAAATCTTATTTGCTAGAAGATATGAGCTTTTGATTTATTAATGGACTTGGAACAGGAAAAAAAAGTATAATTTGCAAATAAAGGACTTTCATCTTTATTGCAAAATAGAACTAAGTTAGGAATAGAGCTGGATGGACATAAATTTAATCATTGGGGTGGGTGGCTGGGTTGAACTTCATTATATGTGAAGAACACATAAGTAAAAGAATAGGATTTCAATTAATTATTTTATAGGCTAACTTAATTGTGTTTTTAGCCTTTTTTTTTTTTCTTTTTGTTTGGAATAATAGGAAATTTTGTGACCTGTAAAGCAATCTGATTCTGTAATGGGAATAAAAGTATTGATAACAGCAATGCAGTATTGGATGTAAATTGATACTTTATCATAAAGCTTAGATTTCATGGTTTATTTGCATCAAGAATGTGAAGATATATTTTCTTTATACATTGTTAAGAATATATATACATGGGTATAGTGTACATTATCATTCATTTGTTTAGTATCTATTTCATCTTATCTCTAGCAAAGTTCCTTTTCTTTTTGTATAGGTAACAGTTTTTCCCTCATATATTCTCATATATTCCCTGTATGTAGGGAGAAGCTGCCCTCACCTCCAGCTGCTCAATTGGGCCCGCCCTCCCTCCCAGCCTACCCTCCTCACCAATGATTGGTTTAAGAATGTGCATGTGACATAGCTTAGACCAATGGGATGTGAGAAAAGATTTTCTGGGAGACTGACATAATAATTCCTTTATCTTCTGGAAATAATTCTTTAAACAACTTTTGCCCATTCTCTTTTATTGCCATGAATTGATCTAAAGTCTGGGACTAATTCTGTGGTCTTAGTAACAATCTCATGATGAAACCAACACAATGTAAAGAGACAGAGGCAAAGAGTTACTAAGGAAAAGAGTGAAAGACTGAGTTTACTTAGCCAACAATTAATATCAAGTTTATAACGTAAAGAGTTTTATGTTAATTGTTCCTGAGGGCATCTAAAAGATAGAGTGAAAGTAGTTTTTCTAAAAATAACAGAGTTTTCCAAATGGCATTTCTTTCCTTTTTTTTTCTCTCCACTATTTAAGAGATCAGAGAATGGGTCTTTTAAATTATTCTAGAGCTTGCCTTTGTCTTGTAGCTTTTCCTCTTATCACAGATAGATATCAAGATTATGTGTATTCTTGATGCCAGAATGTGAAAAATTAATTTCTGCTGAAAATTGAACTTTGGACTTTCATATCTCAAAATTTAAAAGTAGAAATTTTATCACTTCAGCTTAAGAAAATTTCTAATAGTTTTATCACTTACAGTGATGTCTCCTAAACAGGTCCTTTTGTCACAAATATGATAATATTCTGTTTTTTCTTCCAGGTGTTGTCATACATTTTATGTGTATAAGTCACTGGAATTTGAGAACTCAAAGCGTCCTAAATATTATCTACACTGAATAATGCAATTCCTATTTGTGAGAAGATGAAGTACTATTGGAAAACCAATATATCATGCTCTATTTTGGTATTAATTTGAATTAATCTATCTTGCTGTCATGAGGCTATTGATATATTGTTCCTTCTGAGATAGTCCTTTATTGGCTTCATCATATATCAAATCTATGCATGACAGAAATCTATGTGTGGATTTTAAAATAAAATATCTGTTTATTGAAATATTTAAGTGTAAAATATTCTTCTATGTACTGGGGAATAATAAAGCTGATACAAAGGGACACATATGAAGAGATGAGAATACGACTAAGACCTTGTCAACAAAAGAGATAATAAACTAGTGAAGATGGGGAGAAAATTTGGACAACAAATAATATAAAATAAGAAACAAAACTGGCTTGTGTGTGTGTGTGTGTGTGTGCGTTTAGATTATTTTTCATTTGTTTTTTGGATAACAGTACAGAAGCAGCTAGATTCTAAGTTTTGAATAGAAAAATGTTTCTATATATTGTATTCATTTTAATTAATATCACATTGGAATGTTTAATAGTGGAGTGTCCTGATTTTGACATACAAATACTTCTAAGGTACAGAAAAAGTGTAGAAAAACATAGAAAATGTTGAAATTATTTTTAGTTGGTATAATTTTTGCCTTATAATTACAGAAAGGGGCTTCATTAAATTTTGCCCGTAGTCAAGAAGTGAGGTCACTGCTCTTGTCAGGAAGTGAAGTCACTTCTTTTGTCTGAGGAGATACTCAGGGTACAGGGCCAAGCAGTAACCTCACTCCCTGACAATGGAGCCCAACAGAACTTGGAACCCTGGTAATCAGGCAGCCACATGCTGAAACAGCCCCTACCCAGCTCACTTGGCGAGAGACATTGACAAGGATGGAATGTTTGATTGTTGTCTGTTGTGTCCCGAGGCCAAGGCCTCACAAAGGGCAGCAGTGAGGGTATGTTCTGCTTCAGCCACCACTGGTTCAGGACGCAGCCCAGATACCTGTGGCCCTTTTTCATGGCAGGGCCCAGAGTTAACAGAGGGAGACCCAGGGTGGTTTTGTCGGGGCCAGGCCACCACTCTGATCTCTCCTGAGCAGTCCTTTGTCCCCTCCCCCTGTGTGTGTAAGGGCGTGCACATAGAGGGGACCTGCCCTGAGCAGAACCAGGCAGCGGAGGAGCAGAAGCCTGGTGGGCCTGTCATGTTCACACCCCAGGTCAAGGCTGGCTGGTGGATGTGGAGTGTGGGTGGTGCCCTCTCCCCAAGATCTATCCTGAGCCCAGAGGTGAATCTCATTTCCCCTGGGTGGAGTCTGTGCAGGCACAGGGCTGGGCCTGATCCAGGAGCAGAATGTCCAGTGGGCAGAAGCAGCAGCAGCTAGCACCTGGAAGGGCTGGAGGCCTCCTGACTAGCTGACATTGCAGAGCTCAAACCAGGACATGGAGGAGCAGCAGCTGGTTGAGAAGACCCCTGCCCCATCTCCACCAGTGAGAGGAGGTGGGTCACACTACAGAGGGCCAGAGCAGGGCTGAAGTGAATGTGTCCCCCTGGGGGTCTGGGCAACCAGGGCCCATAGACAGCTGTAGAAGGACTATTCTCCTAAGCCCCCAGACTCCACAGACAGCTCAGGATTTCTGACTCTGACCTGGAGCACTGTGCCCAAACCTGGCCAGAGAACCTGGAGCCCGAGGGGACTGAGCCCAAGGGTGAGAAGGTGGGGAAAGTGGGGGTGGGATGGGGAGTGGAGATGCATGCAGCTTATGGGGAGGGGTTGTAGCACACATGTGGGGAGCACCCTAGAGACTGACCAGGAGCAAAGACTGGCCTCAGACCACCCACCTGCTGGACCACCGGCAGGGAGAACGTCCTGTGGTGGGTCCTGGGATGCAACTTTCTGGAAGGCTCTGGCTAGTGTTATGTCTTTGGAGGACACATGGAAATGCAGGCACGTGGGTGATCTTTTCTCCTCTTGCGACTCCAGCACTGGTCCAGAAGGCAGGGGCAGCTCCTGCTCCAATACCCGTTGTCCATCCCGAGGAGCCGGATGCACAGCCAGAGGGGTGTCCACCTGCACTGGTCATGCCACCTCCAGCAGCTGCTATAACTGCAGCTCGGGAGCTGGGGCTGGCCTGCACAGCATCTCATAACTGAGGCCCACCTCTCCTGCCTGAAGAACCCTGCCTCCAACCTGCTCTGGTTCCTGCCACAGAAGAGGCGCTGCCTCTGAAGAATGCATCAAGCCCAGCTCTAGAGCTGCTGGTGGGTAGAGACTGCTCGCCCTCTCCCATCAGAAGAATATGTTTAACACTCCCTCTTTGACCTTTTTCTTTTATTGTCTTTGTTAAGTTTTTCTTTTCTCCCTGGCATAATTCAGTTTTTTATTTTTTTTATTTTTATTATTTGGGTTTGTTGAGGGGGGTGCTTTTTTTCTTTTCTTTTTCCCTTTTTAGCCTTCATTTTTCCACTGTGTGAGTCATTTTAAGTAATAAATAAAAATTATTGTTTGTATTTTAAATTATATTATTCCTAAGAATGAAGTACGTTCACGATATTGTGCGAGCATCACCACTCTCTGGTTGCAGAACATTCCATCACCCCAAAAGGAAACCCTGCACCAAAATTCCTCACGCTCCCCCCCCCCCCCCTCCGCCTGCCCCGGGCAACCCCTGATCTGCTGCCTTGTTTCCTTTACCTGTTCTGGACGTTCCCTGTAAACGGAATCTGTCAATTAGTGCCTTTTTGCATGTGCTCACATGTTTTTGTTTGTATCCGAAATAGCATTTTTGTTATTTGAAAGGGGAATCCCAGATAGATTAGAGAGGAGATGTAAAGAAAAAAAAAAAGCCCTTTTCATAAGTGCGTGCATTATCTCAGGTTAGAGACTGCTATACTAAGTGTGATCCCAAGGCCAGAAGCCAGTCAGGCAACAGTTGGCTCTTCCTGTGCCCAAAACAAAAATGAGAAAAATACAGAAATCTGAAAAGACAAACCACAAGCTGGAAAGCATGCCTCTGAACCCAAGACCAGAGAAAGTTTTCACATCCCTGTGGTGCAGCTCTCACCGATGCATGTCAGAGATGCCCAACCTCCCCGACGGGGACCCAAGCACTGTAAGCACTGGGGAGAGAGCATTGTCACCATCAGACCGGCAGGCTTCTGGTCTGGTGGCAACCAGCCTTGGGGACAAAGTTAGGCAGCAGAGGCCCCAGCAGGTCTCCTGGATCTCCAGTAGGGGGCATGCAGGAGGCAGCCAATCAATGATTCTCATCATTGATGTTTCTATCTCTCTCTCCCTCTCCCTTCCTCTCTGATATCAGTAAAAATATTTTTTTTTTTTTTAAAAAAAGTAAAAAGAGAAGCACAAACTCATTGGTAAAAAATTCAAGGAGTTGGTCTCCTTCTTTTTGGGCAATGAAATTTTAATTGTATGAACTTACAAGCAGACAGCAAAACTAACAAAAAGGACCAACAACCAAGTTTTCTGTGATAACCAGATAATCATCCATAGAACAGAGATCTTACCAAATGGTCAACCACAAAACCAAATTTCTCTCCATTGTTATCACCAAGGGGGAATACATTCATATGCATAAATCAGAAACAAAAACAAATAACAAAGGAGGAAATAAAACTAGGGTCAGAATAGTTAAAATTGATTGCCACTGGAGAGTCACCTGAGGAACCAAAAAAGAATATGCATGGATTTAAACAGCCCAAGTCATACACATCTCCTACAAGGCCATTTATTTGGCTCTCCCATGAGTCCACTTGGGCATCTCAGTGGATGATCTCCAAAACAAATGAGATATAATTTTCAAAATTTAAAAAGGCATGATTCTCATACAATATAAAATGAATACATGCCAAAAATTTTATTTAAATCATTAACTAATAAGGAATTATGAGTTACAGATACTTTAAAAAGTTAAGAGTATATAAGGTTAAAATGTTAGGATAAGATTTCTGTATTACATGTAAAACTACTTATACCTAACAGGTCTACAGATAATTATCTTTAGTGTTATTTATTCTTCTGGACAGACATGATTTGCTTCTCATCCAGACAAAAATCCACAAGCTAACCTCTTAACCCTTCCGAGTTGAAAATTGCTTAGTCAATAGTCAAGACCAGCATTGAACTGAAAAAAGACCAATGATTTTTCTTGGCTATTTCAATGTGAAGTAATTTTTCTGACAGCTATATATAATACATTTGTGTATTTTATCAAGTCTCCATTTAGTTTATTAGCGCCAACTGTCTATATTTGCTTCTGGCTTGTCATTCACAAAGCTTTAGTTCCTACTTAGCACTGTGGATTCCAAGGTCTTATAGATAAAAAAATGTCCCCAAGAGGTAAAGTATAATTAAAACTCTACAGTAGTGAAATAGACCAATATTTTAAAAAAATAATATACTTAGTTTGTTAAACCATCAAAAAATTGATTCTAAAGCCAGTTAAGCTTGTATTTTGGAAAGCCATAATAGTTAGTCTGGATTGCCCACATGGTCTCTTTCATCATTTGAGTAACAAAACAAGTAAATGTGCTGAAAAATATCGCTTCACAAGATAGGTTGAAATGATAGTTATGAGTTCTATGCAATTGAAATTATAAACTATCTTTTCTAGAGTAGCTTTTTCCCTATAGTAATCTAACTTCAAGGCTTTTACTTAAATGACTAAACCCACCATACAATCTCAATGAAGCTTTATGTGAGAATTAGATAAAATAAAAGAAATTATTCCAGATGATTATAGTTTTCAAATGGTGCATTCTTAGCATATGAATATTCTTTCTTTACCACGACATCATTTATATTGATATTATCACTATATTACATTTTAAGTAATAATTTAGTTCAACTTATTGGACATTAATTACTTCCATTAATGTTCTCTAGCCTACATTTTATTCTAACACCAGCAAATATTGAACGTTATAATGCTTAACGACTTCTCTTTCTATTCCCTGCAATGAATTTCTTTATCTTCATCCAATTTCCTCTTATCCTTGGTCTTAATGTGAACATCATGGAACATTTTTTTATGTTTTTGCCTGGGGCCTCAATACAGTGTAGAAAATGTAGAATTGTGTGGGTTTCCAACACCCTAACTACCACCCAATCCACATCTTTTTTCCCCCAGTTAATAGGCTCTAGCTGTGCCTGGCGAGTAAGTAGAGAATATAATTGTCAGGTCCCAGCTGCATCAATCCATTTTGGAAAGAATCCATATTTTGTAATTTTCCTAATATTTATCAAAAATGTGTCTGATTTGTCTCATTTCTTCAGATACTGATTTAAAAAAATATATTGCTGAGTAAATAATTTGCTAAGATATTAATTCACTGTCCTTTCAAAAAAAGCACATTTTAATAAAGGCCTCCTTTGTCTAATGAAAAGCAGTGCCGCTCATAAAAATTCAGGTTTATTACTTTCCTAGGGCTGCTGAAACAAATGACCACTGACGGGGTGGCTTAGAAGAGACATGTATTTCCCTCAGTTCTGGAGGCTAGTCAATGCCAGGAGAACCATGCTCTCTCTGAGGGCCTTTCCTTAGCTCCCGGTGTTGCCAGCAATTCTTTGTACCCCTTGGCTTATTGAAGCATCGTTCCAAGCTCTGCTTTCATCATCACAAAGCATTCTCCCTGAGTGTTTTCTGTCTGTGTCTTTTCTCCTCTTCTTATAAGATCACCAGTCACTTAGGATGAAGGTCCACCCTAACACTGTGTGACCTTCTCTTATCTTGATTGCATCTGCAATGATCCTATTCCCAAATAAGATCACTTTCAGAGATACCAAGGGTTAGGATTTCAACATATCTTTCGGGAGCACACAATTCAACCCACAATAACAGGTGCTGTACCACAATCTTCAAGTTCTTCCCAGATAGTTAGAGAGGCTCTAGCCCCAAACATTGGAAAGCATGCAGTTTAAGTTGCCCATCAACTGCACTTTTCATATTATAAAGTGATTATTCTTTCACATCCTTTTTGTTTGAATGTAGACATGCATGGTTGTTGCTGTCAATATTAGAACCATATTGAAGGAAAATTAAGAGTGGTGTGCTAGATCGGTATTGTACTGAAAGAATAGCAATAATCTGCCTCAATCATCATATGCAAATCTGTCAGGTAAATTCTAATTCCAAAATGTTTGTTTCAGTGTTAGTGACTAAAAGCAGAATAAACAGTTTGATTTGTAGGTGGCTTGCTATGCTTATGATGTTAGAGCATTTAAAATATATTATTGAGAAACATAAACTAAGAAGATTTAATACGGAAATCATTGATGCAGGCTCAGGAGGAACACATTTTCAAACAATAGGTGCATTTTATTGCTGCTTTTAGCATTCACTACATTTTCAGCAGTCTTTCCATATAAACATTAAAGATATCTTAAGGAGTAATTTATATGCAAATATATGGATATTAAATATCACATGATTGTAAAGCTATTAGATACTGTTTTTAAGGCTACAGGAAAAACTAATTTCTGCCTGACTAATTCATATTTTTGATATTTCAGTAAGGGTTCAGCTTTATTTCACCTTTGCTTTATGAGAAAATAATTTGCTAAGCATATTTATCTTCTGAAGAAATTGCTCTGCTTATGTGACAAATTGTATACATATTCCTTGTAGCCTGGAAACATTTACATATGAATAATTGATATGCTAATTATAACTCATTCTTAGTTGTTAGTTAAATTAAGTTTCCAAGTTCCACTTCTACAGGAAACTGTCTAGTTCAAGGCTGAATATAGTAGGGTAGATAGTATCATAAAATGGCATTTCTATATAAGAAAAGCTTTTTAATACAGTTTTACTTATTCAAATAAACCTATTCCTATTTTAGATGAAACAACTTACAAAACAATGCTTCCTTTATTAGATGCTATTCCTGATTGATAATTTTTTCACATTCTGAGAAAGAAAGCAAAATTTGAGTAAGTTGATGGTTTCTATAAATGAGTAGAAAATGACACCTGAACACCAAGGAATTTATCTTGTACAGTGTGGATCAAAATACAGCTTCATTTGTTAATGTGAAAATAATCAGGTAATTGTACCAGATTGGGTTCTGTTAGCACAAATAGGGTACTGGAGATGTGCACGTCTAACATTGCTCAGCAGGATTTAGGAGATGAGGGAAATGTGGTTGAATCCATTACAGAAATTTATAGAGCAGAAATTTTAACACAGTCTAATTTTGTGACATGAGTCCTCAAGGAGTCAAACAGCTAGTGATGGTTATTGAGAATAATGGAGAGAATTCATGCCCCAAAATGCTGGGAGGAAAACTGAGTTCATGGTTCAGGCATTTCACAGAGAAGCAGAGCAGATCACAGACCTGAGGCTTAGACAAGTTCCACTGAACACATGATTGCCATTTCACCCAACCCTTGCTTACTCCCTCACCTGTGCATGAGCTGCTTCAAGCCTGAAGATCCTTAGAAGACTTAAAAGACTTCAAAGAAATTGGGAGAAATACTGACAACCATCAGCATACTAGATTGATCACGGATCGCATGTCATCTTAATGTCCACTTCGCCTGATAATGTCCGATCCATTTTTTTCTTTTTTCTTATTCTTTATTGGTTAAGGTATTACATATGTCTACTTTTTTCCCCTATTGCCCCTCCCCCAGCACATGCCCTCACCACCCCCCTTATGTCTGTGTCCATTGGTTATGCTTGTGTGCATGCATACAAGTCCTTTGGTTGATCTCTACCCCCTCCCTCCACCCTCCCCTGCCTTCCCTGTTCAATGCTTTTCTGTCTCTGGATGTATTTTTGTTCATCAGTTTATGATGTTCATTATATTCCACAAATGAGTGAGATCATGTGATATTTATCTTTCTCTGACTGGCTTATTTCGCTTAGCATAATGCTCTCCATTATGTCAGATCCATTTTATATGGTTATGATGTCACAAATTCCTCAGATTTGTACAACAGGAAGTTCATTGATGTCTGTTACCTGTACTTTAAACTTAGCTCTTCTGATTGAATGAGGCTGTCATTTAAGCTGAGGCTTGAAATTAGTGAGGAGAGTTTTACCTTTGGGTTAGCTCTCATAGAAAGAGAAAGATAATTGCTATTTGACCACACTTGATTTAACATAGGTTTTTGTGACCCCAAATGATCCTTTTAACTTATAAAAGCAGATCTCCTGAAAGATTGAACTATTATTTATGTTGGGGGGGAAATGTTATTTGGTGTGTTTATATTGATATTTTAATATCCAGTGGCTGTTCCTTTAGTGGTTGTGTCATATAGATATTACAAAGATTGTGGTATGGGATGGCTGCTCCTGAAAACCCTAGGAGGGGCTCAGGGAAAATGAGAATTACAAGTTTTTGAGTGTCTGGGTCAGATCATAGGGGGAGGGAGGAAGAAATTTAAAATCACTATAAAATCTCTAAAAGGTTCTTTGTTTTCTACAGCCACAACATAGATAACACTGAGTTTGATGTAAGGGTTACAGAGTCGCGGTGTCATTTAAATGTGGAACTTCCGCAGGCCTCTTCACTGACATTAAGACATGGCATGAAAGACATTGGAACCTAAGGTACAGGGTGATTTTGGTAAAAGTAGGTAAGACCAAGAAATCTGAATCCCTCCTCATGGAAACAGCCACTCCATATCTGAGAGAAACAGCATGACTGTCCATAAAATCATTCACCTCAGGCACTTGCCCCAAGGATGCCTGATTCTCATAGAGACCCAACCTCGCCACCTCTCATTGCCAAGAGCCATACCAAGAGATCTTTATCCCATTATAACCCAAATGGAGATGTAAAGAGAGCCTTCACCCAAAAGAACTGCAGAAACTTGCTAATGTAAATATTAGCAAGGTGAACATGCCTGGGGAAAGGGAAATACCCAAACCTTACAGGAAAGATTGGAGGTTGTCTCTGAACTAAACCTAATTCCTGGAGATGCAAACTCCACTGTGATTTGCTGGTCAGAATAAGTGGCATTGAGAGTTAGTTTAAAAATGAAGATGTAGTCTGAGCCATCTGACAAGACATCCAGTGCAATCATGGCACATGTTGCACTTCTTTTCTTGGTCCTACAATACATACGGAGAAACTAGAAGTATACCTACGTTTGTTCCTGTGCAGTGAAGGTCATTATGGTAAGTGCGTCAAGAGGAAGCCATTAAGTCACACCTGCACCTAGGTGTTAAATTACAAGCAATATTTTATCCCAGGAGACTGGCAGAAATCAATGCTATTATCTAATAGTACCTGGAAAATTTAGTGCTGATGATTACCACTGCATGCCCATTAATTTCCCTTCTTGGCTAAAATGCCAGAGAGGCCTTTCAAAATGATTTGATATTATTGCAAGCTTAATCAGATAGATTTACCAATCACAGCTGTGGTGAAAAAATAGGATTATTTATGGATATAACCAATATATTTTGACACATCTATGTTGCTTTCTTTAGACTTCCTATCAACAAGGATAATCATGCTCAGAAACAGCTGAACACCTTGACTCTTACATCAGGATATGTCAACTATTCTCCTCCTGGTCGTACTGGAATCGAGAGGGACCTTGACTATCTTGTTATTCCTCAAAATACCAAGCTGGTTCATTATAATGATGACACTATGCTGATTGGCCTGATAGCAGGACATGACAAACTCACTAGCTGCCTTACTTAGTAAGACACATAATGCAAGAGGATATGAGTTTAACCTTGTAAAAGTTCAGGAGCCTGATACATCTGTGCAGCTTCTAATAAAATGGAATATGTTGGAATATTCCTTCTAAAGTGAGAGGCAATTTACACCATGCCCTATGAAGAAAGAAGCACATGCTTCGATGGATTCTTAGGATAACGGAGGAAAACACATACCATTGTGGACTACGCTTCTCACCCATTTTCCAGCCAGTTTAGCGTGGGATTTGTTGAATAAAGGACTCCACAGAAAGCCCAGGCTACAGTACAAGTATAGAAATGGAAATATCAGTAGAAAAGGTGGCATACAAAGCATCCGGCAAACTATAGGGAAGTAAAGGGTAGGATTTTGAATTAAGGACAGGCCTTCTGCTGCACAGCTCTCAGATTGCTGCTGCAACCTGGTAGAGACTGATCTGGGCGTGATTGATGGATTCACATTAACTGTTTTTCATGGCCTGGATATTATCTGATCACTGAATGATAAAGTTGATATGAGCAGTAGCATCCCAAGCTTAAATGAAAATATATGTTGAAAGAATGAATAAAAGTTACTTTCTGTCATGTTTGAAACAATTAAGAAATCATTAAGAACACTTAATTTTAGGAAAAGTGTATTAATTCATATAGTACTAAAGGAAAGAAATAGTCTAAGAGTCCACTAAATAGCAGATGGTGACCCCCCCCCCCCCCAAAAAAAATAAATAAATAACTGGCTTCTTTCATGGGCCCTCTGCTATACATTCTCTTTCTTTCAGCAACAAATAGTTGCATGTAGAATTACCATATCTGGCATATTTTTCCATTCATTCATTATTCAGATATAGATAGATAGATAGATAGATAGAGAGCCTAGATTATAAACAGTGGATTTTAAATGTTTCCACAACATTGGATGTATCTATAATAATAAAAGTGTAATATGCTAATTAGACTGGACATCCTTCTAGATGACCTTCCAGACGAAGCCAGAGCTGCATGGGGCCTGGGTACCTGCCGGCGGCCAGAGGGAAGCCTGGGTCCAGGTGCCAGAGGGAAGCCGGTGCTAGCAGCAGGGGGAAGAAAGGCCTACTCTTGTATGAATTTCGTGCATCGGGCCTCTAGTAGGTTGATAAAGGAAATGCTTAAAATTTCACTGTTTCAGTCTCTTCTTCTCTAAATAGAGGTATCTTAAGTTAATAATTTTAAAAGAACTATTAGTGTTCCTCATAAATTTAATTACTTTTGTCCAATAATTTTTCTTAAAAATTAAACAAAAGGTTAACTGTTTACTATCTTTATGATGATGAATTGGATTAGAGATGCTTAACAAATTTTAATAAAACTTATAATTATTTAATGGAATGCAAATAGATTTAACAACCTATGTGTTCTGCAATCATGAAGAAAGGATGTAAAATGATCCTAGGTTAATTAACACTAGATGCTTAACCAGTCTTATCTAGTCTTTTGAGCTTAAAAGCATAAGAATTTTTAAAATTTTAGATATTCTCAGCTTGGTTTAAAAAGGCTAAAGACACTAAGCCTCATTTAATGAGGCTTACCTAAATTTAATGGAGCTTGAAAATTTTAATGAAGTTTGAGTTTTAATAAAATCCCCTTTCTATTTAAGATTATGAAGATTTTTCTTGATATCTGGAAAGTAACTTAATTCCTAAGATAATATAATAGTCTTATAATTCTAAAGGGTCTTTTCTTCCACTTAATTTGATCATTTACCAAGGCAGAATCTCTCTATGTAATATCTATGAAATACTGTCATTTAGCTGTAACCTTGAACAACCCCTGTGATAAGCTTACTACTGTACTCTAGAAAGTATGAAAGTTCACAATGAACTTTTGACCAACCATTTAAGACAACTAATTATTTTACATTAAGATATGAAATGGTATTATCAAGCCAGCCTGACTTTCATTTGAATATTGGCACCAGCAGTTACCAATTGTTTTTATACACATAACAAGTAATAAAACATAGTACTTAAAAACTGTCTTCTACACAGCTGATTCTCACTGCCAATTGGCCTGGAGGTCAATTCCTCCCAGTGACACCTAAAACAATCAAGGCATAACTACAACAAGACTGGGCACAGAGCCCACAAGGGGGTGCACCAAGAGTGTCCACCTCAGGTAACTGGGGAGGCTGAGCCACTGGGCCCTGTAGAACACCTAGCACACAAAACCACTCTACCAACACAGGGAAGCAGACAAAATGCAAAGACAAAGAAACAGGTCACAAATGACAGAAATGGAGGACAGCAAACTACTGGATATAGAGTTCAAAACCACGTTTCTAAGATTTTTCAAGAATTTCATGGAAACCGCCGATAAATGTAGTGCGATCCTCAAGAAATCTAGTGAGACCCTCGATGTTGTGATAAAGGACCAACTAGAAATTAAGCATACACTGACTGAAATAAAGAATATTATACAGACTCCCAACAGCAGACCAGAGGATCACAAGAATCAAGTCAAAGATATGAAATACGAAGAAGCAAAAAACACTCAACCGGAAAAGCAAAATGAAAAAGAATCCAAAAATACGAAGATAGTGTAAGGAGCCTCTGGGACAACTTCAAGCGTACCAACATCAGAATTATAGGGGTACCAGAAGAAGAGAGAGGGCAAGATATTGAAAACCTATTTGAAGAAATAATGACAGAAAACTTCCCCTACCTGGTGAAAGAAATAGACTTACAAGTCCAGGAAGCGCATAGAACCCCAAACAAAAGGAATCCAAAGAGGACCACACCAAGACACATCATAATTAAAATGCCAAGAGCAAAAGACAAAGAGAGGATCTTAAAAGCAGCAAGAGAAAAAAAGTCAGTTACCTACAAGGGAGTACCCATACGACTGTCAGCTGATTTCTCAACAGAAACCATGCAGGCCAGAAGAGAGTGGTAAGAAATATTCAAAGTGATGAATAACAAGAACCTACAACCAAGATTACTTTATCCAGCAAAGCTATCATTCAGAATTGAAGGTCAGATAAAGAGCTTCACAGATAAGAAAAAGCTAAAGGAGTTCATCACCACCAAACCAGCATTATATGAAATGCTGAAAGGTATTCTTTAAGAAGAGGAAGAAGAAAAAGGAACTCTTACCATTTGCCACTGCATGGATGGAACTAGAGAGCATTATGCGAAGTTAAATAAGCCAGTCAGAGAAGGATAAATACCACATGATCTCACTCATTTGTGGAATATAATGAACAACATAAACTGATGAACAAGGACTGATCCAGAGACAGAGAGGCATTGATTGGACTGTCGGGCCTTGGAGAGAAGGTAGGGGAGGGTGGGGGTGAGGGGTAAAGATCAACCAAAGGACTTACATGCAAGCATATAGGTCTAACCAATGGACACGGACAATGGAGGGGTGAGGGCATGAGCGGGGGTGGGGGGGGGTAGGGGGTAACGTGGGTATAAGGACGCATATGTAATATCTTTTTTTAAAAAAATATTTTATTGATTTTTTTATAGAGAGGAAGAGAGAGGGATAGAGAGTTAGAAACATTGATGAGAGAGAAACATCGACCAGCTGCCTCCTGCACATCTCCTATTGGGGGTGTGCCCGCAACCAACGTACATGCCCTTGACCGGAATCGAGCCCGGGAACTTTCAGTCCGCAGGCCGACGTTCTATCCACTGAGCCAAACCGGTTTCGGCTGTAATATCTTAATCAATAAAAAAAATATTAATAAAAAAAAACTGTCTTCTAGACTGAAGACTCTTAAGTTTATATTAAAGCACCAATGCTTACTAGCTGTAATGTCTTAGGAAAGTAATTTAAACCTCTCAGAGCCTAGATCACTCAAGAGGATTTAAATATCTTCATGGAATTGCTGTGTGGCAAAGTGTGAACTATTAATAATCTGGACAAGGCATATTTGGGAATTATCTTTACCATGCTCATACATTTTGAATATTATAGAACATTTCAAAATAAAAAAGCAAATAAAATATAAAAATAACATGCAGTTCATATGAACATCAAAATTGTTTTTATTTTGTTTTAATCTATTCTGTCAATGTACTTTTAAATTGGCATTTTTAATCTAGTTAAATTTAATGCAATTATATGATTGATTTCATTATGTTTATTGATATGTTTTCTATTTTCTCCTCTGTTCTTTGGATCCTTTTTTTTTCTGCCTGTTTGTTTTGAGTATATTCTTTTTTTTCATTTCTTGAATTAATATTAAACCAATTTAGGTATAATATAAGATGCTTAGAAAAGTAATTGTCCCTGTTATTCCCTTGCTATCCTTTTGCTAGTATGTGCAACTTATTAGTATGTTAAAAACCTCATAACAAAATGGTATTGTTTGTGCTTCAAACAGACAATTATATTTTGAAGAAATTAGAAAAATTATTCTATACTAGAGGCCCAGTGCATGAATTCGTGCACAGGTGGGGTCCGATGGCCTGCCCCAATGGAGGCCCATTGGGCCAGGCCTGTGTGGGGGAGGGTCTGCGGACAGTTGGTGGCCAGCCCCGCCCCTGATCAGGGTGTTGGGGCCAATTGGGGCTGGTTGCTGCAACAGTGAGTGTCATAGCCACCGGTCATTCTGGTCATTCTGCCTGTCCGGTAGCTGGGCTTTTATATATATAGATACACTCATTTACCACTTATAGTGTTCTTCAACCATTCCTATTGGTATATCTTTCCAACCTGTTTAGACTGTAAGTCTGCCCTTAGCATTTCTTATAGCACAGAACTGTTGACCTCAAGTCTTATAACTTTTGTTTATCTGAATATGTCTTTATTTAACCTTTACTTTGAAAGAATATTTATGCTGGATATATAAATCTAGGTTTAAATAGTTCCCTTATTGCTTTTGTTTTTTGGGAATCTTTTTTTATAGTTTCCATTTTTTAAACCACTTTAAAGATATCATTCCATAATATCAGGCATGCTTTGTTTATAATGATAAGTCAGCCACCACATTAATCTTTGTTTTCCTATTATAATATGACTTTTTTCTCTGGATGCTTTTAGAATTTATAACAGGAATTGAGACTGCAACCAAGACATATGCCCTCAACTGGAATGGAATCTGGGACCCTTCAGCCCACAGACCAATGCTCTATCCCCTGAGCCAAACCTGCTAGGGCCCAATTTGTACTTCTTAAGCCCTTCACCCTTTTCATCCAGCCCCCAAACCTTCCTCCCACATGGCACTCATCAGTTTGTCCTCTGTATCTATGAGTTTGTTTCTGTTTTGTTTATTTATTTTGTGTGAGGTTGTTGTTTTTTTTAGATTCCACATATAAGTGAAATAATTTGATATTTGTCTTTCTCTCTCTCTGACTTATTTCACTTAGCATAATACCCACTAGGTACATGCATGTTGTTGCAAATGATAAGATTTCATCCTTTTTGTGGCCCAGTAATATTGTAATATTCCATTGTACACTACATCTCTTTTTTTAATTGATATTTTTAGAGAGAAAGGAGTGGAAAGAGGGGGAAGGAGAGAAAGAGGGAAACATTGATTTGTCATTCCATTTATTTAAAATCTTGGCTCATAGTAAATTTTTATTTCAACACTTTTATTTAGATAAGGTTAGTCTACTGCAACAGAGACCAAGAAATTATGTTTTGGCTGACTGTTACAGTGGTCATAACCAACTAAAATTTTTAAAGGAAATATATCTTTCAGAGAAATGTTCTTAATAAAGCCAGAGGTTAATTTTTTTCTAAATAACTTAAAGTGATTCATCTTAGTAATATTTACAAGGATTAAATTCCTAAATTCAGTCTACTTTTTCTTTTTATTTAAAACAATGTCAATATTCACCAATATTCATTCTTCCAGTATATTGCCCAATGTGTATTATATCTAAAAGGTTACCAACACTGGTGTTACATTCATACCTTCAATGTCTAATGTTTTTCTCCATTAATTTCTTACCCTTGTGCTCTTTACATATTCTTATACCTTGTCAGTTATGGAAGACTGACTTATGAAGTAGGTGTTGCAGAATTAGTTTGTCCATTTTAAATTTTAGAATAAGTCCAGAGCTGGAGGAAGGTAGAAGAGATTAGGATGGGAAAGCAATTTGTAGATCAGAGTTCTTGAAAAAGGAAATTAATGAGTCATTTTTATTAAGAGGGCTACAGTGTTCTTTGGAAAAGATTCAACACCCATCATGTCCCAAAATGTGGTCTCTCCATTGACCCTTTTTTTTGCACTAGCCACTACCCAACAGTCTTTTTTAAAAAAACTTTCTGAACTGAAATGAGGGGCTAAAGCAGGAATTATTTTTAAACTGATTATCTTTTTCCTTGACCTAGATGGCATTAAACTATCTCATCAATATTGGACACGGATTATAATATGCCTTTCTGTAGTTTTCTTAAGATTCTTGTGCTTGGATTTTATTGAGCTTTTGGATTTGTTGGCTTAAAATTGCCATCAAATTTGGAAAAATTTTGACTATTATCTCTTCAAATATTTTTTCTATTCTCTTCTTCTCTTTTGAGATTCAGTTACATATATTAGGCCACTTAGTTCTTAGCTCCTTTGTTCATTTTTCTTCAGTCATTTTTTTCTGATTTTTCATTTTGGATAGTTTCTACTGTACTTTTTATCTAAGAATTTTTTTAGTTTTCATTTCTAGAGGTTTTTATAGGAACATTTTTTATAGATTCAATATCACTTCTAAATTTGTTCAAGTTTTATATTTTTCAACTTCTTGGCCATATAGAATATAGTTATAATAACCTTTTTAATATGCTTGTTACAAATTATATCAGGAGTCAGTTCTGGATGTTTCTCTCTCTCTTTTTGGGGGGTCTTCATTGTAAGTCATATTTTTTCTGCTCTTTGGTGTGCCTGGTGATTTTTTACTACAAGTCAGACATTGCAACTTTTACCCTTTGGGGTGCTCTTATCCCCTATGTATTTTTGAAGTTTTTTCCGCCCCCCTGGGAACCTCTTAAAAACTCTTTGAACTTTTCAAAGCATACTTTTAAAATTTATCATCTGGAACCAAATTAATCTAGGGCTAATTTTCCTTACTATTGAAGCAATTCCGCACTACTGAGGCAATACTCAATGAATGGCCAACAAAATATAAGGTTTCCGGACTGTGAGAAGACCAACTTTTCCAGATCATGTGCAAGTTCTCTGGATTGTTCCCTTTGTTTATTTAAGACGGTGATTTTCCTGATGTCAGGTATTTTCTACTAAGCCGAACATTTAAATGAGTCCCTCTCAAAATCTCCAGAGTAATCTTTCTGGAGTACCTCCTGCCTCTCCAGAACTCTACTTTGTGTCATGAACACCTTGGCCTCCCTTGGCTCTAAGCTCCATCTCCTCAACTCAGGAAGGTCACTAGGATCCTCCCTGCGTTCCCCCTCCCTATGCTGCATCCTGGAAAGTCATGGGCAGTAAGTTAATGCAAGTACAGGATTCACCTAATTTTCCTTCCCCTTTTGGAGCTTAGGGATCACTGTACTGTGTTGCCTAATATTCCATAATTGGAAAAAAATCACACACACTCACACACACACACACACACACACACACACTTATTTTCATATGAAAGTGTAAATCCTGCTATTCCATTCCTTCTGGGCTAGAAGCCATAGTCCCCTGTGATTTTATATTTTATTTGGAAACCATCTCATATTTACAGCAAATAATCACTTTAAAAACACAAAAATAGCTGCTGAATCATTTATATTTATATCTCAAAAATAGGCAACTTGTGAGACTTTTTTAAAAGAAATTAGGCTTGATATTTTTCAAATGTAATAGTTTTCATACTGCTTCATAACCATGTTAAATTAATATTCCTAAAGTAAGGAAACAACCCAGCAGTAATTTTTTTTTCTGAGTGGCCTTTGCTATTTTCAATGGTTTCAAATTTTAGCAGAGAATCTTCATATTTTCAAACAGAATAAATTCCAATGGTTAATTTAAAATAATAATATAGCACCACTTAAAGTGTGGTCAGAGAGCTTTAGTTTAAGTCTAATTAAAATAATAATTTAAAACTCACTTGCATTGCTCTTTGCATGCATCATTTTAAGTTGTAATTCTTACAAATTATGCCTAAGGTTTTGAGTATTGGCTAATGTCAAATTTATATATTTTTAAATGAAATATACAAATATACAAGGTCATATGTAAACCAACATAAATCTTGTTCAATTTAGTTTTCTAGAAAGCTGAATTTGAAGTCCGTACTTTATATAAAATAATTATTTGGGTGTTACAATTAGGAATGGATGGGAAAATAATTCTGCCTCAGTGATAATTTAATTCAACTGCCTGTGAGGCCCACAGACCAGTCCTTATAAGTGAAGTATTCCTTTAAATATTAGGAACAAAATGTATTCAGATTACAAAAATATAGAATAATTCTTTTACTATATTTTTAATTTGTAAGATATTTCTCAAACAGAAATTATCTATTTTAAGGGAGATGAACTTGTTTAGCATCATAAAGTTTCTTTATAAGATTACATATTAATCAATTAATTTATATTCGAACAGCTCAACTCTCAGTCTCATTCAATTGGCTGTACAATGAAGTTCTTGAATTTCTCTCCTATGCCTCTTTTTTTTCAAAGTAATAAACCTCAAAGGCAAATCAAATTAAGTTCTCTATGCTTTTTAACACCCTATTTGCAAACTGTTATCTTGTGGTCTTGTTTATAAATAGTAGACTAGAAATAGAAAGAAAAACACCAATAAAATTAATTCTCCCAAAACACAGAAACTAAGACCAATAAATCTACAATGAAGATACTAAAAATGGTCAGCAACCTTTGATCTGTTAAACTCCATCACTTTCTGCCTTTCTGGGTAGTGTTTACACCATTTCAGCAAGGCCATTTCCTCAGGCCCAGATTTTCATACCACTTTCAAATAGCACAAACATAAAATGGTCCTGTAATGGAATAAAGACTGCATCTTCAATAAATAGTGTTGGTGAGATTAGACAGGTACATGAAAAAAAAAATGAAACTAGACCACCAACTTACACCATACACAAGAATAAACTTAAAATAGATAAAAGACTTAAATGCAAGTCATGAAACCATACAAATATGAAAAGGAACCATAGGCAGCAAAATCTCAGACATCGCTCAGGGTAATATGTTTGCTGACACATCTCCTAGGGCAAAGGAAACTAAGGAGAAAACAAACAAGTGGGACCACATCAAAACAAAAAGCTTCTGCACAGCAAAAGAAATCAACAAAATGAAAAGGGAACCCATTTAATGGGAGAACATATTCGCCAATGATACATATGATAATGGTTTAATTTCCAAAATGTATAAAGAACTCATACAATTTAACCAAAGGAAGACAAACAATCCAATTGACAAATGGGCAAAGGACCTAAAAAGACACTTCTCCAAAGTGGACATACAGATGGCCAAGAGATATATTAAAAATGCTCAAAGTCACTAATAATCTGAGAGATGCAAATTAAAATGATAATAATGTATCACCTGTCAGAATAGCTACCATCAACAAATCAACAAATGACAAGTGCTAGTGAGGATGTGGAGAAAAGGGAACCTTAATACACTGCTGGTGCAACCACTCTGGAAAATAGTATAGAGTTTCCTCAAAAAGTTAAAAATGGAACTGCCATTTGACCAAGTGATTCCACTTCTAGGAATATATCCCAAGAAACCAGAAACACCAATCAGAAAGGATATATGCACCCCATTAATATCTAATATGTATAATAACTAAGATTTGTAAACAACCCAAGTGCCCATCAGTAGATGAGTGGATAAAAAAGCTGTGGCACACTTAGGCCATGGAATACTATGCAGCAATAAAAAAAGAAGGATCTCTTACTCTTTGAGACAGCATGAAGGGACCTGGAGAGTATTATGCTAAGGGAAATAAGCCAATCAGAGAAAGGCAAGTATCACGTGATCTCACTCATATGTGTGGAATCTAATGAACAAAATAAACTGATGAACAAAATAGATCCAGAGACATAGAAACATACAATAAACTGTCGAACCACAGAGGGAAGGCAGGACTGGGTGGGTGGGTGAGAAGAGATTAACCAAATAACTTATATACATAGATGCATAACTCATGGACACAGACAATAGTGTAGTGAAGGCCTGGGGTAGGGGAGCAGGGGGGTGGAGTGTGGGAGGTGTGGTGCAGGCTAGAAAGCATCAATGGGAAAAAAAGAAGACCTTTGCAATAAAGATAAATTTAACACATAATATTTATATTTTCAATTAAAATTTATCTAAAGCATGGAATGAGGCTCTAACACCCATGCAAAACTTTGCACCTTCAAGTATTAAACTTAATTTCACTTATTTTCAGAAGAAATTTTTGAAAATATAGTAATTCAATGGTTTTCCAATTATAGTGACAGGTATATTTAAATTTAGGATGGAGATTTCCTAATTGCCAGTTCCAGTAATTAGTATATATGGTATAATTAAAGTCCTCTGTTAACTTCTCTAGCACTGCCTCCCACCTCTCCATGTCTTTGTCTTGTATTCCACATCTTCCCTCAATGGAAATGCCAATAAAATATTACTATTATGTATAATCATAGTTGAGGTTGTGTCAAATAATTCTTAAGGAATTTTTCTCCTAAATAATAACAGTATTCTTAATGGAGCTCGCTAAAGTCAAATATCTACACACAGAAAATAACATTGCAATGGGATGTGCCTGGTATTAAGAAATCCACCCTATGACTAAACCATTCACTGGCATGACTGTTGGGAGTATTTTTGGAGTGGACTTAGCCAAGATGCTTCAGTGGTGAAAGAAGGCAGTAGGCTTGATGGAATCTGCAGATACAATGACACTAAAAAGAAATAATTTGCAAAACCTTGATATAATAACCAAATAGAAATCAGATTTTGAGCAATACAGGAGAACTATTATATATCCCTAATATAATTCCAATGTTTTAGAGCAAGCTGCAAGAACAGGACAGAATCTGGTCCAGGTAATCAAAGCATGAAAAATTATATGTTGCAATCGAAACATAATAATGTGGACAGACATTAAGCTACTGGAAAAAGTTTAGGCAGACTTTAGGTCATCCGAACAAAACAAAGGAAAGATCACGGATGCCAAGTTAGAGTAGGCAAATGAGGGATAGCCTTCAAATATATCTGGAACAGGAGGCCATAAGAAGACCACACAAGGTCATAGGCATGAATAAACTGGGGCTATAGAATGAAAAATAAAGACAAGAAAGCCAGGAAAACTGTTTGGGAGCTGTCACAAATAGGAGTCCCAAGTGGAGCTATGCGGAAAGGGAACCCATTCCAAATACAAGCATGAAGTAGGTAATTGTCTACTAAGTTTGATTTCAGATGCATGGGAAGTTCTTCCTATATTTTAAAAAAAAACCTCCTTTATCCTTTAACTGATTGTTGCGTTAATATTTAATACCTCAAGTATTTTGTTTAAAGTTTTGACCCTCCATAGAAAAGAAATCTGTTGTCAATTCTTTTCACCTCATCAAGGTGACATTAAGATTTATGGTGAATCTCCAGTCTTCAGAAAGCTGGAGCCTATAAGATAGGTGAACCATACCATGCTTTACAGTTTACATACTGGTAGTTTCAACCTTTCTTCATAATATTTTATACTGTATGCATGCTTCTGTATTTCTGAAAGTAACAGTGAGTTAATAATTATGTGTATTTATATTGTCCTCATTTAATATCCTCATTTTAAATCCCTAAAGGAAGATATCATAACTTTTTGTTAATTCTTTATCCTCAAAACCTAGTATTTATATGCTGAGCATTCAGTGTTGGTAGATCTAAACTTAACTAAAGGTAATTTTGTTCAAGAAAAAGGAGTAATTTTCAGCCATGGAAATTATGTTATTAATTCTCTTTATACAGTCTGAGAAATGCTTTATTTTTAAATTTAAATAACCTCTTTTCTCTAAGTTGTTTTAAATTTCACTGTCCTCCTTACAAAATTAGTTGGTGTAAAGAACCTGAATTATGTTTCTACTTCTGTCTGACTCACTCTTTGTCCTTGGATGCCACTTGTTTTTTCCTAGATCTAAATTCCAGATAATGCTATTGATTTTTGTGTGTAATGTAGAGTGGTGCCCTTTGTTCACTTTTAGTGGGGCATGCTGCTTGAAATACTTTTCTAGTAAAGTAATATTTTCGATGTGGTATTGAACAAGCTACCATAAATCTTTTCTCATATATTATGGAGTAAACATATATTGTAATATACATTCATAAAGAGTCACACCTGTTCATCTTTCAGGCCAATAGATTCTATTTAGCTGCAGATTGGGGAACAATTTGTACAACTGGAAAAGAGTAAAGCTAAATGGTTTATGTCTTGTTCACATCAACAAGGTGTTTGAAACAAATGAGTTCACAAATAAATGTGGTTTATAAAAGTGTCTAAAAAAGGTTTTGTACAATAATAACAATTTATCAAGACACCAAAAATCTTTGCCAGGAAATTCTAAGCTTCATGAAACAGTTTCATCAAGTCCCATAAATACTTTTCCCTTTTTGTCAACTACATTTTAATAAGATACTTTGAGATAGAAAAATGTAGATGAAGTCAGATATGACACGGTTGATCTTATTTCAATCAGCCTATGCTAGCTTTTTTTTTTATTTAAAGTTCCTTTCTCTGAATAGTATATTTTCCCTTTTTAAGAATATTTATTAGTGGCTAGAAACTAACCCATTCCGACCTGCACAGACCACATCTTTAGATCCTTACGTCCTCTCAGCTTCTTCTGAGTAAGCAGACAACTCCATGACCTTGCAACCTGCCATAGCCAATTGCATTAGGTGGACAGTCAACCAAAACTGGGTCCATTGTAATGTGTCTCTAAGGAACGTGGAGTCGTTAGCCAGAGAGTTTAGAAAACGCAGTCTGTGCACCAAAAGCGTTTTATATGGCTGTCACTGGGCCGCCATGAGCAACTTAACCAAGGAGATCTGACGCACACACAAAAAAGGATGAAAGCAGCTGATCCACAAAAGCAGCAGGGATGAGTGAAAATATGAACCCCAGAAGAAAGACAGAGAACAGGAAGCAGGGATAATAGTATCTAATTATTTTATAGTTCTTGGTTCGTATTTCCATGACTAAATTCTATCTGCCCTTTTACTGGAAATTCTGTAAATGTTCTAGTTATAAATGTTCTTCCTCCCCAGAGCAGAATTCAAATTCATGTTTGTACAGCCAATAACGAGGACTATATAGGCCTCAGAGTAAGCACTCAAAAAACAGTGATTGATTAAAATATATACATTTTAAAGATGTTAGCTTGCTTTAGATACTTTGGTTCCAAGGAATCAGGTAAATCAAATTTAGCACTGTTGTATCTGACAGAATCATCACGGAGAGAGTCCTTAATATGGGATAGGTATTGGGCCAATGGTTTTACATTATCTCATTTTATCCTCCAACAAACCTGGGAGTTATGTGCTATTTCCAGAACTTCACAGATGATGAAACTGAGACTTAAATAACTTTCTTAAAGTCATAGAGGCATTAAGTGGTGAAGCTGGAATACAAATTCAGGTCTGTCCAACTCCAGACTCCATGTTCTTTTCATATTTAATTCATGTAAAGTTGGTCAGGTTTGTTTCTGTACTGAGTTAATGACTAAGCTTCTTTTCTAGTATAATGGGAGATTAAAATACTCAGATAAAGACTACTGAGGATAGCTTAGAATATTTGTAATTATAAACTTGTCCAGTTAATATAATGAATGGATATAGAATTGAAGAATCTATGAAGTCAGAAATAGCTAATTGCTAAAGACTAAAAGAGGACAAAAATAGTTCAAATGGAATTTAATTTATTATAGGAATTAATTTTAATTGTGCCTTATAATGAGTAAAATAATATATGTTTAATGTATTTAATTTCAACATTATTATCTTTTATGAAGTTAAAGTTGGCAACTTCTTTGTTGAAAACTGAATATGTACTTAGTAGTCTCAAAACCTGTCAGACACAATAAATGAATAAATACCTCTATGACAATTATCTGGAAAAGATAATTCACAGAACGAGTATTTCTACAGCATTGTTGTAAAAACACATACTACAAATAGCTACTACACATTTGAGTAGCTCTTTCTTCTTATTACTAACAGATTCATGTCTGTAATATAAATATTCATGCAAACTTATAAGTATTACGGTATTTTTAATGTATTTTCAGAATTTTATTTTTTGCCAAGAAGTGGTGTAAAATTGTACTTTCCAAATGAAGAGATTGACCCAAATTAATAATAGAGATAAAGTACATTAAATCTCCAAGTTATATTTTTATAAAATAAACCCATAAAAATAAGTTTGACTAAATTACTAAAATATCTATCAAGCAATATTATTTGCAATTATGTTTTGCTAGTATTTCATTTTAAAAAAGGTGACAAGTCCTAAAAGCTATAATTATGTCACTTTAAACTTTAAAAATCTTGACTAGGAACTAGCAGATTAACAATAATTTACATAAATTTAGAAAAATAATTTTTGAAACATCACTTTGATGAAAGATATTATATGAAAACTAGACTATAGTTATACATTTGAAAACTTTGAGAAAATGATTTCTTTTAAATGACTTTAAGAGAATCTCTTAAATCTTACAGTTACTTATTTTTTTTTAGTTTTTAATGAAAAAAAACCAGTTCATTCTTTGAAACAGCCTCTGTATGCACATTACACAAATATCAATTATTGAGAAAACTTGGAAAGAAAAAAAATGTAAAGTATATCAATCCTCAAAAATAACATAAACACCTCTGGCACCAGAAATGGAATTGGATGTGAAAAACAGAAAGCAGCATTGAAATTTAGTTCTATTGGACAGCAAGCAGAACAGATAAGGAATAGCAGAGATTTGAAAATGCCTCATAAAGCTGGACACTAAATTCAGGCTATTTGTACCCAGGCCTATGAAGTGGGGCAAAGAAAATCTTTAACTTTTCCCCAAAAATGACTTATATAAAGAGGCATACCTAAGGACATAAATAAAAATAGAAAAATGCTCCCACTAAGGATAAGTACCAAGCTGTTTGCAGGGCCATGACCACAGCTTAGGTTTTCCCAACATTTCCAGGAGAGTAAAAGGCAACCCAAAATTCCATAGCAAATGAGAAAAAATATGCTGAGAACAACAACTAGCAAAATCAAAATTCAAGAGATTATCACTACAGATATAGTACAAAATAATAAATCTAAGATAATATTAAAATAAGTGTGTTGCAGATTCTCAAAGACATAGGTGAAAGGAAACCATGAAACACAAAGCAGGACAATATAAAAAACAAATAGTTGGAAATATCAGGGATTAAAATGTAATCATTAAAATTTAAAAATTAAGAGATTGTTTAGGATGAAAAGGGGCAAAGTCAAAGAAAGGAGTAGAGTTATTTGCTTACTATTGTAAACATGCACACCAAACTTAGAAGAGCTAGTAAAATAGTAAAATCACCCAAAAAAAGAAGTTCAGAGATATATGTAAAGGGACACATTTAGTAAGATGTTCTAATTTATCTCTAATTAGAGGCCTGATGCACGAAATTCGTGCACTGGGGGGGGCAGGGTGTCTCTCAGCCTGTCCTGCGCCCTCTCACAGTTTGGGAGCCCTCAGAAGATGCCTGACTGACAGCTTAGGCCCATGGGGAGTGGGTCTAAGCTGTCAGTTGGACATCCTTAGCGCTGCTGAGGAGGGTGAAGAGGATCTCGCTACCGCCGCTATGCTTACCAGCCAAAAGCCCAGCTTCTGGCTGAGCAGCACTCCCCCTGTGGGAGCACACTAACCACCAGAGGACAACTCCTACATTGAGTGTCTGCCCCCTGATGGTCAGTGAGCATCATAGTGACTGGTCACTCCACCATCAGGCTGAAACTGGCTCTCCAACATCCCCCAAGGGGTCCTGGATTGTGAAAGGGTGCAGGCCAAGCCGAGGGACCCCACTGGTGCATGATCGGGACGGAGGAGGGACTGTGGGAGGGCTCCAGGGCGTGTCTGGCTCATCTCATTCAGTCCCGATTGGCCAGACCCAGCAGCAAGCTAACCTACTGGTAGGAGCATCTGCCCCCTGGTGGTCAGTGCACATCATAGCAAGAAGTTGAGTGGCCTTAGCATATTATGCTTTAATTGGTTGAACTGCCGACCAGACAACTGGACACATAGCTTATTAGGCTTTTATTATATAGGATAAGAATTCAGAAGAAAGACAACTGAAGAAGTACTGGAGAAACTTTTTGAAAAGGTAAGGCTGAGAATATTAAAGTACAATCGGAAGACATGAATCTTTTGATGGAAAGTACACACAGAATAACAAGCAGTATAAACAAGGATTAATCATGATATCAATGCACTGTGATGATATAATGATAGTAGTGCAGTAATAAACAACAGTAACAATAAATAATTAGTACAAAAATAAGTAATAAAAAAGAATATTGCATTTAAAAATATATCAGGAGGTGCTCCCTTCTCCCTAAAGGCCCAATAAACTAAAATGATCAATATGTTTCTTCAAAATAAAGAATTAAATAAAACATTCAAAACTCCAAGTAGCAAGCATCCAATGTTAAGGGTGTTTTTCTTTCCTTTCTCCCCCCTCCCCTTTTTTCCTTATTGGAGCTCAGTTTAAAAGAACTGAGTTAATCACACTTTTAAATTAAAGAGCACATTGCTATCACCTACCTCTGCCAGTCACCTGTCTTATTTTATTTTTACCTTTCTTTCGTGATCACTATTCCTATTCCCCTTATCCCATAGCTGAAGTGAATGATCTATGTCCTTAAAAATAACTTCATAAAATGTGTAAGGTCTTTTGTGCATGTTTCCAATTGACCTATATGGTGTAAACCTCATTCTGTGCGCTACTTTTTCTAATCCAAACCTCTAACTATAGGTTTTTCAATGTTGCTGGAACTTGTTCTTTTATTCCTAACATTTCATAATGAACCTTAGTAAACATCCACCACATTTAAACATCCATCTATTAGCGATGGACACATGTTGCCACCAACTCTGTCACAACAATCAGTACCACTGTCGCTATCCCTGTCCTCACCTATGTATCAATGTTTCTGAAAAATTCTGTATGATTTATAGATAGGACCATAAGATCATAACCATATTAATATTTAATTTAGAAAAAATACTTTCCAGATCACTTTTCCGTGAAAGTTAGCACTCTATACACATTCACTAACACTTCAAATTTCTCTCCTTCTTAATTATATCTTTCTGGTAAAAGTAAAGTGATCTCTCACTGTTTTAATTTGCATTTGTATGATAATGAGTCTGAGAGTTTCCTCCTGTACTAATTAGCTGTGAAGAAGTCTGATCTATGGTAGCTTGTCTCATTCACTCACCCATTTTTTCCTCATAGGAGTTTTAGTCTTTTCCTTGATTACGTTATTTCTATATAATAGATAGCAGAATTTTTTTGAAAATGCATTGTATTTATAAGCTAATTGAAATAAAATTGGTAATATTGGACACATTTACTATGTTATGTAATTCCACCATGAGTGTAATGTAACTTTTTGTTTATTTAAATTTGTTTAATAAACTTCATACAACTTTTAAAAATAAAGATTGTGAATTCTTGCTAAGTTAGTTTCTGTTTTATAGCATTTGTTGATTTTTAGTTAATTTAGATAATACTGCTGGATTTAAATATATATTAAGTACAGGATACATTTATACACTATATACTTCATATTTATATACATAAGTAGATGTTATTTTAACATTGTTTTCTTTATTACCACATAGCTTTTGTTTTTTTCTTTTGGTTTTATATAAAACAGACTATAATGCCTTGAACACACTAAAATGCCTGGCATTTATTTCTCTTTTCTAAATTTTAAAGAATTGTTGAAGTCTATTATGCAAAAAAAAAAAATCACTCTGGATTGTGATCTGTATATGAGAATCAAGAATATGGCACAGTAAAAAAACAATTTAAATCAGAGCTGGTTTGGGGGAAAATCCAGATCCCTGGCCCTATGAGAAACATTAAGTGAGATTTTAGCCCCACCTAGTGTCCAATAATGGGATCACATGTTGGAAATGAAAACCTGTCATGGAAAAGACAGATTAGGCAGCGAGAATAAAGTTGGGCAGTGACTCAAGCAAGTACAGACAAGGGAGGTTACTATGTTTCTTAGTTACTGTCATGAATAATGACCATGTAAGAGTAGCCATTCTTAGGTATAAGGAATTTTCCAAATATTTACAGGGCCAAACAGTAGAAGTACTCATTCATACGCCAGCTTTAAAATTAGGAAGGTATGAGACGATAGAAACCTTGATTTGGTCAAAATAAGAATGAAAACTAGTATGGCAGTAACACCTTGGAATAAGAAAGTTCACACACATCTAAGGACAATTTTACATATGCATGATTGAGATTTATCAAGTGTTTTTTAGTTTGTATTGTTTTGGCAAGTGGAAGATTTCAATACACTCACTTGGAATTGGATTGATATAATAGACAAAAAAAGTAGGTAAAGACATTGAGGCCATCGAGAATATATCAGTATATTTTATTACATAACTATGTCTACATATGGGGGGCTTAACCTCACCAAATAGAGACTAATGCTATATCTACATGCTGGGGTCCAACCCCAGCAGGTCCAGGGGTCCCCAAAGGTGTGGATGGAGTCGGCGGTGAAGGAAGGACACGGAGGCAGCATTCAGGTGATCATCATAGTTGGGTTCCTCAGCCAGGTTCTGTTGCCAGGTTCTAGTCAGGTTCTCTTGCCAGGTTCTGTCTAGGATCTCCAGCCCAGTTCTGTAGCCAGGTTCTGTCCAGGATCTTTTGCCATGTTCTCTCACTAGGTTCTGTCTCTCTCTAGGTTCTGTGTCTAGGTTCTGTTGTTACATCTCTATTTATACCAGTTGATTTTAATCCTATCAATTTCTATTCCAAAGGTTAGGGCGTTTCTTATCTCCATTCCACGGAGTAAAAGATTATGTAGCTTAACTACCCGCCTGGCACTTAATTAAGGGGTTGTATCCCCTCCCTAACCTCAGGGAAAAATCCCCACCTGGGGAAACAACCTTTCTCAGAGAGGTGACCTTGGTTAAAACACATGGCACTAAGGAGAGCAAACATATTAAGAACAATATGCTATATATGCCAGGTCCCTTGAAACATATGCTGTGCAGATGTTTCTTTCCTGCAGCGACTGTGTCAAGCAGCAAGGATGGACCAGCTTCCAGCATCTACAAAACATTTACAAAAATTAATCCTGCACTTTGATAAAATAAATGTCATAAATCCAAAAGTATAGTGTTTATATGTCACATATTCATAATATAACAAGACTTAAAAATTTTAAATGTATCATAATTATTTTGGAATTAAGAAACACACTCTTAACTCTTTAATCAAAGGAAACAGAGGAATAAAATTATAAACTAAAAAAACAATTGAAAGGAGTATACTTTATTACAGAACGTAGGGGATACAGAAAAAGCAGGATTAAGAAAAAAATAATGTGTCTGTGGTTGCAAAATCTCAGACATATGCCGAAGCAATTTCCTCACCGATACAGCTCCTAGGGCATTGGAAACTAAAGAGAAAATAAACAAATGGGAATGCATCAAAATAAAAAGCTTCTGCACAGCAAAAGAAACTATCAACAAAACAACAAGAAAACCCACTGCATAGGAGAACATATTTGCCAATGTTATCACCGATAAGGATTTAATCTCCAACATTTATAGGGAACTTATACAACTTAACAAAAGGAAGATAAACAATCCAATCAAAAAAATGGGAGAAGGACCTAAATAGACACTTTTCAAAAGAGGACATTCAGAAAGCCAAGAGACATATGAAAACATGCTCAAAGTCACTAATCATCTGAGAGATGCAAATCAAAACAACAATGAGGTACCATCTCACACCTGTCAGAATGGCTATCATCAACAAATCAACAAACAAGTGCTGGAGAGGATGTGGAGAAAAAGGAACACTCATGCACTACTAGTGGGAATGCAGACTGGTGGAGCCACTATGGAAGACAGTATGGAGTTTCCTCAAAAAGTTAAAAATGGAACTCCCATTTGACCCAGTGATCCCACTTCTAGGAATATATCCCAAGAAAACAGAAACACCAATCAGAAAGGATATGTGCACCCCTATGTACATAGCAGCACAATTCACCATAGCTAAGATCTGGAAACAGCCTAAGTGCCCATCAGCAGATGAATGGATTAGAAAACTGTGGTACATCTGCACAATGGAATACTATGCTGCTGTAAAAAAGAAGGAATTCTTACCATTTACAACAGCATGGATGGAACTGGAGAGCATTATGCTAACTGAAATAAGCCAGTCAATGAAAGAAAAATACCATGAACTCACTCATTTATGGATAATAAAGACCATTATAAACTGATGAACAAAAATAGATATAGAGGCAGAGCAACATTGAACAGACTGTCAAACTACAGCGGGAAGGCCAGGGAGGGTTGGGGGTAGGGGGTGGGTAAGAGATCAACCGAAGGACTCGTATGCATGCATATAAGCATAACCAATGGACACAAGACACTGGGGGGTAAGGGAGGCCAGGGGAAGGTCAAGGGGAGAAAACAAAGGAGACATATGTAATACTCTTTGTAATACTTTAAGCAATAAAACAATTTAACAAAAGAAAGAAAATGTGCCCTTACAATACTCCATTATTAATGAAGATTAAAAGTAAGAGTTGGTATATACTTTAAGCCAAGCATGTCAAACTCACGCCTCACAGCTCATGGGCTGCAGGCAGGCCTCATTTAAAACGAGGCCTGCAGCCCATGAGCTGTGAGTTTGACATGCTTGCCTTAAGCTATTAGAAGAGATTAACAATCTCAAAGAACTGAGGAAAGAGAATTAGTAAAAATGAAAAGGACTAATATGCTTAGGAGCATTTTATTAAGAAGCAATAGTACTTTCTATGTAATATATTGTTCCAGGTCTTATATTTAGGTCTTTGATCCTTTTTGAGTTAAATTTTGTATATGGGGACAAATAGTAGTCTAGTTTCATTCTTTCGCATGTGGCTTTCCAATTTTCACAGCACCATTTATTGAAGAGGCTTTCTCTTCTCCATAGTATGTTTTTGGCTCCTGATAAAAAATTATTTGCACAACCTGGATGGACCTTGAGAATAGGGTGCTAAGTGAAATAAGTCAGACAGAAAAAGTCAAGAACCATATGATTTCACTCATATATGACATATAAAACTGAAGGCAGCAAATGAACAAACAAGAAAAGCAAACAAATAAAAACTCATAGACGCAGAGAACAGTATGGTGGTTAAAGAGGAAAAGGGGGGAAGGAGGTAGTAAAAGGTGAACAGGGTCAGATATATGGTAATGAAAGAAGATTTGACTTTGGGTGATGGGCACACAGTGCAATATACATATGATTTATTCTAGAATTATACACTTGAAACATATAATTTTATTAATTAATGTCACCCCAATAAATGTGCATTTTTAAAAAGAAATAATTGTATAAAACAAAAGCATGCCTATTTGTGGCGATTTGGAAGGGCCAAACACAATATTATTTAAAAGTCATCCCAGCCAAGTTTCCAAAGTCTGACTGCTTCATTAACCCAAACATTTTTACTCATTACCTTTTTTCAGTGTATCGACAATCAAATTTTGAATTTCCATAAGCATTTCTTATATCCCTGCACAGATGTTAGGAATGATTACCAAACTTTTTCTGTATAAGGGCCCAAAAGTAAATATGCTGTGTGAGCTAGATGGTGTCTGGTGTCTTCCAATTACTCTACCCTGCCATGTTGCTCAAAAGTAGCCATTAAATGAACAGGTGTGGCTGTGATCCAATACAAAAGAGTCCCACTGAGACCCTGTTTCCATGGTTTATAAAAGATGCAGATCCTGGTGCCTTGATATCCCCTCTTATTGGTCACTATTTCCTTGGACTGGTTACTACAGTAACTTCTGAGTTCAAAAGTGGAACCTCACATGGGACATGTGAAGTTCTCCCCCACTCCTTCCTTATTGTTTTCCTATTCCCTTTGGGGTTTCTTCTTCTCCTTCTTGATTAAGGGCTTCCTTCCCTTTATTTTGTAAATATAGACCTTTTGCTGTTCCCAGCTCCCTCATTCTATGGAAATGTACCTGTTGCAGCTTTTCAGCTTCCCTATTCTATGGAAATATACCTTCTGCTGCTCTGCAGCCCTGTGCTTCTTCCCTGGTCCCCTTGATTTCTAAAGTGTCCTAAACCTGTCTTTTTCATCCCTAAAAATTCATGTTTCAGTGCTAGTATAATTGCCTTTTTCCAGATGCAGAAACTGAGGATTAGGCACTTAAGATATTTGTCCAATAATGTATTTGAAAGGTAGCAGTTTGAGATTTAAGGTCATGTCTGCGGAGTCCAAGTTCTAAGCAACTCCATAGAAATACTTGGAAGTCAGGGTGTCATACACCTGACACCAGGTTGTTTTTCCTGGTGCCGGGAGCTATTTCTCCAAGTCCATTTTCTATGAAGGCACTTCCACTCTATTTCTCAGGAACACTTCATCCCATTCTCCTTCCCACCGTGCTCCAGTATTGGGTCTTCCCCACCAGAGAAGTGGGCATTCCAATTAAGAGTGCACTGTTCCCTGAATTACATAGTCAAAAGGTTCGAGCCCAAGCCTAATTTAAGTAGCATGGACCCCGCTCTCTTTTGTCTTTTTGGAGAGAACTGTGACCAGGCAAGCAGAGTTTGCTCTTACAAACTGCATGGAGCAAGCTGAAGAATCAGCCTCCTTTTAGGAAGAGCTTGTCTATCTGCAATGTGATGGCAGGTCAGAGACCTGAGGGTCTCCATTTCTAGCTCCAGATAAACCCTTTACCAGTGAAAATTATGAGCCTACTTTAATACTTACTGGCTCCTGGTCTGACTTCAATTGGTTAATTCCCAAAGATGAGAAGAGTGATTCATTAGACTCACTCAAACCTGCTTGACTATAGGAATTACAATGCATGCCTGAGGCTACTTGAGAGCAAGTCCAGATTGTTTCTGGGACTTGATCATCTGCCTAAAGTATACCCAGAGGCAGAGCAACTCTAAAACCTGCTGAAATTCCCTCCTCTTTAAGAGAGCTTCTTAAAGGATTGCTGATAATGAAGTTAATGCAAGACTTACAAATTAACAGTCTGATCTTGATATGGGCTGGAACTGAACCTAATGAGACAATGTGAAATTGCAAAGGAATGTAGAATGAATTGCAAGAGTCAATGGTAGTCACCACTTAAATGAACTGTTTGACATGATGAAGTTCAACTACAAAGTGAGGATTGATGCAAGAACATGCACATAAAAGGGAGGATAAAAAAAACAAATGTCCCATGCACATTGTAGGCAACTGTTTATAACAATTTATGTTGGTCCCAGCTTTTAAGCAAATACTGTATTTTTTAAAGGGTATTACATATTCTAAAGTTTCCATTAAAAACCTTTAACTGTAAAAGCTGGAAAAGAAAATTATATTTTCAAATGAAAGTTATTTTTTATTTCTAAAAAAAAGGAAGGATAGTTATCAATTCTGTTTTCATTGATTTAGAATGTTTGTGTAAGAAGAATTTAATTCAAGCACAAAGATTCATTCTTTAATTGAAAAAAATGGTTGCTGACTAATATGTTACTGAGGTGAGGCAAAACCTCATTTGTCTGTATTTTAAATCAACATTTAAACTGGCTCCTTTTTTTTAGATTATAGATTCTAGAGGTCTTGCCTAAGCCTATGACTCAGGACAGTCATCAGAATTAGGTTTCCATGCAATCAGGCAGAAATAACAAATTCTCTTGGTATCATCCTAGTGAGATGACAGCCTGTTAGTTTGCGTTCTGCAGCTACTAGGAAAGCAAAACTTTGGGTTGTGGAAATTCTCCCCTAAGTGTAACAGACATGAGAGGGATGTCTTGCAGGTAGGAGTTTTTTTCTTAAGTTACTTTGAAAACAAAAACTTATTAATCACACATCATTTAACAAACACAGTCAGAAGGTGCTTTGGAATTATTTCCAGTTTATCTACATAGCATCAGTAATAATATATAAAGCATATAGGTTTTTTTCCCCCACATCAGGAGGATTTGAATATAAGATTATACTAAGGCATAAATCCTTTCCACTATTATTTAAGAATGTATTCAATCAGTCTTTGTTGACTAGTAAGATTCTGACCAGTAAGATAGATTAGCTGTACAACAGATGGGAAAGATAAACATCTATTAATTGGATACAAAGGAAAAATTAAGTATTTAGATTCTGGGTAAATCAATAGAAGACTATACTAGAGTGAAAAATATACAATTTGAAATGTAAATTTTAGCTTAGGATGTGGATAAAGGGAGTAATTAAGACAAATGAAAGTAAACATTGCTTTTAATTTGCTAGAAAAATTTGGTTGGAACAGTATAATTTCAGAATGTTTTATATGAAGTAAAGTTTGTATATTAAACTTATATATGCATGAATATATCATTATCTCTCAGGAGGTATTATTTTTCTCCTCTGATCATCTTAAACATTAGAATAAAAAATTGGTACTTTATAAATTAAGCACGCATCTAAATCAATAAGTCTACATGTATTTACATTGACATCACCTCTTCCTTCATTATCAATTACTTTTCTGGGGGTAATCCAGTTTTGAAAAACTAAGATTATTGAAGCCATTTAAAGCAATTCTGAAAAAACACACCAGGATATCTTTAACTTCAGAATGTTCCAATAATTGCTTTAATTGTTTCTGTCCTCAGCAACAGCAAAACAATTGACTCTTTGAGGTCAGCCAATACTAGTTCTTTGCTCCTTTGCCCATCTTAAAACAAAAAAAAGTAAAGTTATAGGCATGCCTTAAGGATATTAGATTCCTGTTGCTATTGTAACAAATTACCACAAATGTAGTGGCTTTAAGCAACACAAATGCATTATCTAACAATGTGGAGGTTAGAAATCCCAAAATCAAGGCATCAGAGGGCCTACATTCTTTCTGGAGGCTCTAGAACCTTTTCCAGCTTCTAAGAGGCCTCCTCCATTCTTTAGCTCCCGGCCCCTTCTCCATCTTCAAAAACAACAGCATAGCACCTTCAAAACTATCTCTGATTCTAACATCCCGACTCCCTCTTTTTTTTTCAAGTTTAATTTTTGACCATGAGTATATTAAATACTTTTAAAAATAGTTACAAAGAGACTTTATCATCAAAATATATAACAAAAAACCAAGTTGCTTTAAAATTAATAATTTGAAAGTGACCCAAAAAAGTCCACAACATTTTTTCATTCGTCAATTAGAGCAAATATACAGAGTTAAAATTATTTTTAACAACATATTGAGAAAGAAAAAAGTTGTGCAGAAATCCCAATGCTCCCCCAAAAAACTTATAGAATGTGCTTTATATATTTGTCTCCACCTGGTGATATTAAAAATGCACTTTTCAAGTAAAATAAAGTTCTGGCCACTTTCCAGTTTCTAAATCTGGAAACACAAATTCAGGCATATGAGTATAGTAAAGTCCCATAAAGTTACCAAAACCTAGTGAACTTAAATTAAAAAGCAGGGAAAATAATAGTGAAATATCACCACACAGTAATTTACTTCCAGAAGGCAGGAGATCCAATCCAGATGAAATGAATATTTGATATTGTCTAGTTGACCTGATCCTAAAGAAAATATTCTACATAAACTGATGGGCAACATCGGTCCATTTTATGCCAAGAAAAGTATGCATGCTGTAACCTGAAATATCTATTCAGACTCCTTGCAAAAAGGTGGCAAAACTCTTCCTGGTGGCTATGTGAGTTATCAGACATGTGAGTTGAAATTAGAACCTGTTTCCCTCTTATTTACTTACTAGAGGCCCAGTGCACAAAATTTGTGCAGGGGGGAGAAGGGGTCGCTCAGCCTGGCCTGCACCCTCTCCAATCCAAGCCCCCTCGGGGGTTGTCCTACTGCCGGTTTAGGCCCAATCCCGCTAAAACAGCAGTCAGACATCCCTCTCACAATCTGGGACTGCTAGCTCCTAACCACTTGCCTGCCTGCCTGCCTGCCTGATCGCCCCTAACCACCTCTGCCTGCCTGCCTGCCTGATGCCCCTAACTGCTCCCCTGCCAGCCTGATCTCCCCCTAACTGCACTTCCCTGTGGCCTGATCACCCCTAACTGCTCTCCCCTGCCGACCTGATGGCCCCGAACTGCCTCTGCCTCAGCCCCCACCACCATGGCTTTATCCAGAAGGACGTCCAGAAGATGTTGGTCTAATTAGCATATTACTTTTTTATTAGTATAGATTGTTAATCTTCACCCAAGGATATTTTTCCATTGCTTTTTTATTTGTAGTTTTTCAATATATTTTAATTGATTTCAGAGAAGAAGGGAGAGGGAGAGAGAAATAGAAACATCAATGATGAGAGAGAATCATTGATTGGCTGCCTCCTGTGCACCCCCTACTGGGGATCGAGCCTGAAACCTGGGCACATGCCCTAACCAGAAATAGAACTGTGACAGCCTGGTTCATAGGTTGATGCCTAACCACTGAGCAACACCGGCCAGGACCTGCTCTTTTAAGGACCCTTATGATTACATTGGACCCACTCAGATAATCCAGGATAGTCTCCCCATCATGCGATCCTTAGCTTAATCACATATACAAAGTCACTTTTGCTAGGTAAGGTAACATATTGATAGTTTCTGTGGATAAGGACATGGACCTCTTTGGTGGGAGGTGAGGGAGGACATTATTCTGTCTACTACTAGCACTTAGAAATTTGAGTTTAAATTTAATGAGAAAGAAAGCGATAAAGATGAGTAAAAGAGAAAGACCCATTTGGAAACAGTTTAAGTTTATTCCTTATTGCTAAAGCTATAGTGAAAGAGGTTAATATAATCCCTATTAAATATGAAGTGGGAAATACGTTCTGTTAAGGCAGAAGTCAGCCTTTTGGGGAGATTTTTTAATGTGGGCCATGAGATATTTAAACAATTTGTAAATTGCCTCCCCCTTCCTATTATTTGCCTGATCTGTCCTACAGATATGTAAATAGAAGCCACAGGAAAAAGATAGAAAAAGAACTTCACATTTAAGACATTTTCTAAAAGGTATTTATCTGACCAGCTTCATAATTATATTCTAGTTCAAACCCCACCACTTCATATGTAAATGACTATGTCTAGTTACTAGTGTTTTTTCAAGGCTATCACCTACAATCTATCCTACAGATTATTATTCTTAACACATGCTATTTATCAATCACTTTGTTGCTTCAACCCCTTAAATTATATACCTCTTGATAGATTGATTCATTGTTTAACCAATTATTTCATTAATTTGCTCACTCTACTGATATTTTATTGGTCATTTTCTATAGTTTGTGCTGGACACTGGGTGGAGTAGGGAGTGACAAGCATGATGAATACATAAATGCATGTGTTTTCACAGCCTTTCCAGGCTCACCACCACTGAGAGTGATTTTGCTGCTGTAGGGAGACACTGGGGTACGGCTTGTGATGAAGAGCATAGACAGTGGCTTCAGACTTTCTAGGCTCAGGTTTCTGTCTGCATTTAGTTTTGTTCAGGGAGATGAGCAAACATTGATTGAATACTCAGCTATGCATATGTTAAATTATTAATGTTACAATTGCTATTATTGTAAACACAGAGGAGTTTTATCTGCTCGGGATGGTCAGCAAAGCTTTCCCTGGGTTCGCAAGGATGATTAAGGGTGTTGGCATAACCCATTCTAGGAAATGAAGGGAGTGTGGCTGGGGTGAATTCGTGAGTTCTACTAGGAATGAAAGTGGCATGAGGGGTAGAAAGAGGTCAGACCGTATAGGGCCATGCAAGTTTTATTAGTGATTTTGATCTTTGGCTTTGAAGAAATGGGTTGATATAATCTATTTTATATTGTGAAAATGTTTTTTCCAAGACATCTTGGAATAGAAAAGAATATCTTGATAGACCAGTATGGTATGGGTGAAAGTATTGCATTAGTATGGCTGAGAGCTGATAGTAGCTAGGAATAGGGTAATGATATTGTAAATGAAGGTGAGTGTGTGGATTTGAAAACTGTTTAAGAGTGAATCAACAGGTTTCATTAATTATCCTATATAATAAAAGGCTAATATGCAAATTTTCCCCTCAGGAGTTCGACTGACCAGGAGTTTGACTGCTTGCTATGATGTGTGGTGACCACCAGGGGGTGGCGCGGAATGAAGGAAGGCCTCAGCCAGCAGCCTGCAGCCAGGGGAAGGAAGGCCCCAAACAGCCCTGATCACCCGCCAGGCCTACAAACCCTACCTATGCATGAATTTCGTGCACCAGGCCTCTAGTGATGGAATAAATGTGAGTATCAAGGAGAAGAAAGTGCCATGGATGACTCAGAACTTTCTGGTTTGAGTTGAACAGGTAGCAGCTATATTTGTGGGAAGACTAGAGAAGACTAGAAATTGGTATTGCATTTATTTGTTGGCTCTTTGGCAATTTTTTCCTCAACATGAAAGCACAATTTATCTAGGATTCAAATCATCACCTTTGCGATGAGCTGAGAATACTGATTAACTATGAACATATGGTATTAAAATTTACTATTGAAAGGCATGCACATTGATGAGACTGAAGTTGTGATTTTGGGGAAAAGGTTGTTTAACAAAGTAGAAGACAAAAAATACGCTGTGCAATATTTTGTTTGTTTGTTTTCATTGAACATACAAAGCCAAATTGCCAACTAAACAGTATTTTCAACCCAACCTGCAAGGAAACCCAAATTCTAAATCAGTGGAAGCTTTTCTTGGCTGAAAAGAGATGGTCAGTATTAGACATGACCGGATGAATTCAAAGCCATTATGCTGCTAGTTGAGGCTGGAGACTTGACTGCTGCTATAGAATTTGAAGGTAATAAGGGCTGTTTTCTACAAGAGATTGAAGAAATTTGTATGTAATTCTGTGCTAAGAAATTTGAGTTAAAAGAACAATAAACTTTTCTTATAGAAGAAAGATGAAAACCATGGAAGATACACAGAAATGCTGCCAATTGTGTGAAGGGCTACAGAGTCAGCCATTAGTAGATAATATTTCAGTGGAGGATGCCCTCTTTACTCTACAGATAGTACAGTAACTTGGATTCACGTGCAGAATTTATAACTTTCAATAGGAAGGGTAGAAATAATCTTCCTATGAGTTTAAAGAGAAAATACTTCTACTCTGAGTTGCAAGTCAAGAAGCCAATCAATATTTTGGAAGATCAATACTAGTTGAACCAAGATATGGAGGAATCTTTCTTCAGGGAGATATCTGCCTTAATCACATACCTAGCACACATATTGATTACTTGGCAAAATTAGTGAAGAATGAAGGAAGAGGAGAATTGAGGCAGAGTCTAGGACTAAGAAAAAAGCAGACAGATTTAGGGAACTAGATGCCATGCAGGTAAGCCTCAGTTTTTTTGTAGAAAGAATACAAGTTTCTAGTGAGCTGTTTTGCCATTCTGTGTCCCTAGGATCACCACAGCAAGCCTATGGCATAGCTGAAAAAACATTACTTACATTTTCCCCCCTGAAATAAAGGTTTATTACAAGATGGATTACTATGATTTTTAGGGACCTATGCCCTTGCTTTACACAGAAACTTTCTTAAAAAATGAATAACTTAATTGTGAATCTGCTGAGTAAACTGGCACATTTCAATACACCTATATGAGTGCTCAAAAAAGGCACACAACCACCCTAGCTGGTTTGGCTCAGTGGATAGAGTGTTGCCTGCAGACTAAAGGGCCCAGGGTTCAATTCTGGTCAAGGAGGCAGCCAATCAATGATTCTCTCTCATTATTGATGTTTCTATCTCTCTCTCCTTCTCCCTTGCTCTCTGAAATCAACAAAAAAGGTATTAAAAATAAAAATAAATATGTATATCTTTTAAAAGGCACACAATCAGTGTGGCATGAATAAAAGGGAGTGATTTACCCTCTCTGCACAACTTACAGAAGTTAGCCCAGAGGAGGTGTTAATAAACTAGATTTTTATTTTGTATCTATTAAAGATTAATATATACTTATATGATATACCTAGAGAAAAGTACATATGTAAGTGCACACCTCAATGAATTTACATTGGATATAGTCAACCAAACCACCACCATACAGACCAAAATGTACAAAATAGCCAGCACCCAAGAAATCCCATTTGTACTTCCTCTTTACCACCTTCCCCCAAAGAAATTACTATTCTGACTTTTATCACCATGAATTAGATTTATTGGTTGCAGTACTTTATAGAAAAAGAATCCTAAAACATGTGATTTTTTGTATATATCTTCTATAGCTAAATATTATGATTTAGAGATTCATACAAATTGTTGTATGTAGCAGTAATTTGACTATACCATGATTTATGTATCCATTTGTACTGACTGAAAAAGTAAAGTATTAATCTAAGGTAGACTCAATAAATTAAGGACCAATTGTGTCATCTCTAGGAAATTCATTCCTGCTTCTCCCAAAATAATAACAAAATCTATAGTTGAGATTACATAAGGAAAAATAGAAATATTTAAAAATGCATTTGATTAATTCATAATAAGTTTAATAGAAAGAAAGGGAAGCAAGAACAAAAGGGGAAAATAAAAATATACCAGTGATAACATTAAGAGATGAAGATTTTCAGTCTGAATGAGGTAGACCTATTTTCTGATTATAATAAATACACTTTAAGTGTAAGAAAGATTGAAGGTAAAAGAGTATGCCATGCAATATTAACAAAAAGAGTGTGAAGCTTTACTAAATTTGCATAAAATACCTTAAAGCAAGAATCATCTCTAGAAATAAAGATGATGTTTCATAATGACAAAAGGTTGAATATATTAGAAAATAACACAAAATCTCTGAATATACAAAGTATAGTTTTAAAATATAGAAATGAAATAATGACAAAATTGTATGAAATAACACATAAATCCACAATTAATATTAGGATATTTTGCCATATCTTGTTCAGTAACTCATAAAAGAAGGTGACAAAAAAAGGAAGCATATAAAATACTTGAACTTCACCATTAACAAAAACGACAAGCTGACATTCTACCCAAGGGCACATGGACCATGTCTTTGAGCATAAAGCCTAGGGTTTCAAAATCATACAAAATATTTATCTGACCACCATGGAACTAAACTAGTAGCAAATAACAACAACAAAAAGAAAATATCTACTTAATAATTAAATAATACATTTCTAAATAGTCCATTTGACAAACTGTACAGAAAATAAGATAATATTTTAGTTAAAATAAAAGAAACATAAATGTGTGGAATGTTGCTAAAACAGTGCTAAGTGAAACTTATAGCCTTAAATGCATATTGTGAAAAAGGAACAAAGCCTAGACAGTAATAATTAAAGAATCTGTCCTCGCCAGTTTGCTTAATGGTTAGTGCACCAGCCCATGGGCTGAAGGGTCACAGGTTTGATTCCAGTCAAGGGCAGGCACTCTGTTGCAGGCTTGATTTCTGATCAGGTCTAAGCAAGTGCGGGAGGCAACCAATTGATGTGTCTCTCTCACATCGATGTTTCTCTCTTTCTGTCTCTCCCCTCCTTTACCTCCCTTCCACTCTCTCTAAAAATTAATGGGAAAAATTTTTTAAAAAAATATTCTAGGATGAGGATTAACAAAAAAAATGAAAGAATCTATCTAAAGAAGCTGGAAAAAAAAATATTAGCAAACTAGAAGCCCATTGCACAAAGATTCACACAATAGGCCTTCTTTCCCCTGGCTTCTGGCACTGGTTTTCCTCCGGCACCTGGGACCCAGGCCTTTGGTCCAGCTGCAGTGGAGAAGCCAAGCCTCTTCAGTCTTCAGTCTTCACTCCACACCTGCATATGCAAGTTAACCGCCATCTTTGTTGGGTTAATTTGCATAGTCGCTCTGATTGGCTGGTGGGCATAGTGGAGTGACACCAATTTGCATGTTTCTCTTTTATTAGTGTAGATTAAGCCAAAATGAAAGAGAAGAAAATAAAGATAAGATACACAAGCAATGAAATATAAAACAAATGAACAATAAATGACTCGATAAAAACAAATTTAGTTCTTTTAAAAGACCAAAAAAATGTAAAAACTGATTAAGAAAAAAAGAAAATTAGCAAATCAAGAATTTACCCTGACTGGTTTGGCTCAATGGATAGAGCGTCAGCCTGCGGACTGAAGGGTCCCAGGTTCGATTCCAGTCAAGGGCATGTACCTTGGTTGCGGGCACATCAGGAGGCAGCTGATCGATGTTTCTAACTCTCTATCCCTCTCCCTTCCTCTCTGTAAAAAATCAATAAAATATATATATAAAAAAAATTTTAAATGCACATTACTACATATTATCTAGGTATAAGAAGATAAGGACAGAGCATAATGAACAACTTTATTTCAATAGGTTAAGCATTTAGATAAATGGACAAATTTCTTAACAATGTAAGTTTTCATACTTGTCATGGGAAGAAACGAAAAACATGAATAGCTCTGTAGATATTAAGACATTGAGTAAGACATTAAAATCATTATCCCAAACAAAATGCCAAAACCAGATAGTTTTATTTGTTAACTTTTCTAAACATATGCATAAAGTTTCTGAAAATAGAAAAACGACTCAAATTCTTTTATGAGGTCAACATAGCTATGCATCCACTATGTGACGAAGCTATTATAAGAAGGACAAATTACATGCAATGTCTCTCATAATCACAGATTCAAAACACTAAGAAAAATATTAGTAAATTAAACCCAGTAATATTTAAAAAAAAAAATCAAACCCAATTTTTTATTGGTGTTCTTGAAATAAGGTAAAATTGGTGTGACATTATAAAGCAGTTTATTCTAGATTCCTTTTCCAAGCCAGGATTACTTCTGTCAGCTGAATTCTGAACCCTTTGTCTCTTTAGTTTCTTGATTTTCCCAAACTTTATTTTTTATATTATCATATTTTTCTTTCCTTTGCTTTTCAGAGGTCTGCCTAGTCTTAAATTGAGGTGCCTATCAATTACAATCCCAAATCTCCTTCCCACAATACTCAAGCAGCCTTGAATAAAGAGTGGATCAATTTCTGAACTACTTAACTCAGGCTTCCCTGGTCAAGTATATGTCATGCTTCCTCTAGTGGGAGCTGAAAAAATTCTTACACCCATTGAAACTTGCATTAGGACTGAAATTATGTTATTAAACATTACCCAGCCTGCCATATTGTCTTAGATAGAATGTAAAATAGAATCTGAAGTAAAAGCTTAGGTGCCTGGTTTTTATTGGTGATCGTCACCTTATTAGTGCCAAGGTCTGAGGGACTGCAATCACCAATCTATCTATATATATAAAAGCTTAATATGCAAGTTGTCCCCTCGGGAGTTCAATCGTTCACTATGATGTGCGCTGACCACCACGGGGTGGTATGGAATGAAGGAAGGCCCTGATGAGCCCTGATCACTGGTCAGGCCTAGGGACCCTATCTGTGCATAAATTTTGTGCACCGGGCCTCTAGTAAAGCATAAGCAAATAGCTTTTGCTTCAGGTTCTGATGTCCATAAGAGAAGAGAGAACAGATTAAGTAGGGACACAAATTTGTAACAGAATGAGTTTTTTCTTTGTCTTGGTGGATACAAACATAGACGTAGGGAACTACTGCATCTCAAACAATCCAAATCAGGAGGATGTTGACAGATGATGTCTTCTGCATCACTCTGGACTCCTGTTCCTCATGGGTCAAAGTTTTCCCCCAATAAAAGATTAATTTGCCTTCATTTCCAGGTTTCTCACCTGATTGTTTCAGCTGCTGCCAGGAAACCCAATTCCTCTGCACACTGTATGGAGCTTCCTTTGAGTGAGAAGGGGTGGGAAGAATAAGCAATCACAAAATTGTGCATTATGTCATACTGCAATACTGGGACAGGGTCCACATTAAGGTGGTAGATAGAAAACCACTGGGAACAAAGAATTGGTTTAGGAAACAAGATGAGTTAGAGAAGATCTGTAGTGGCAATAAGTGATGCCAGGTGACCTCCTATAACCCGAGTCTGCCTATTAAACTCTGGAAATATTGATTTTTTACAGAGAGGAAGGGAGAGGGATAGAGAGTTAGAAACATTCATGAGAGAGAAACATTGATCAGCTGCCTCCTGCACAGCCCCACTGGGGATGTACCCGCAACCAAGGTACATGCCCTTGACCGGAATAGAATCTTGGACTCTTCAGTCCACAGGCCGATGCTCTAGCCACTGAACAAAACTGGTCAGGGCAATATAATCCATACTTTTATATTGTCTTTTTATTTTTTTAAATTTAAATATATTTTTACTAGAGGTCCGATGCACGAATTTGTGCATGGATGGGGTCCCTCTGGGTGGCCTGCAGGGATCAGGCCAAAACCCGCAGTCCAACACCGCCTGCAGCTCCTACCTGCTGCTCCCACTCATCTCGGCCCCACTGTGCCTGCTGTGGGCTCGTGCCCAATCAGTTCTGATCAGGAGAGGCTCGAGCTGCAGCGGCAGCACTCGCCAGCCATGAGCCCTGCTTCTGGCGCCCTCCCAAGGGGAGTGGCCTGTGGGATTGGGTTGCAACTGGCTCTCTGATATCCCCTGAGGGGTCCCGGATTGCAAGAGGGTGCAGGCCAGGCTGAGGGACCCCACCAGTGCACGATTAGGCCGGGGAGGGACCACGGGAGGGCTCTAGGGCATGTCTGGCCCATCTCACTCATTCCCGATCTGCTGGACCCCAGCAGCAAGCTAACCTACCGGTCAGAGCATCTGTCCCCTGGTGGTCAGTGCATGTCATAGCAACTGGTCGGCTGGTTGACTGACTGCCTCTAGTGATCAGTGCACATCATGTGAGCGATTGAGCAGCCTTAGCATATCATCAGCATATTACACTTTGATTGGTTGTTCTGCCATTCGGTCTATTTGCATACTACCCTTTTATTATATAGGATTGATTTAAGAGAGGAAGAGAGAGGGAGAGAGAGATAGAAACATCAACGATGAGAGAGAATCACTGATGGGCTGCCTCCTTCACACCCCACAATGGGGACCAAGCTCACAACCCGGGCATGTGGCCGGACTGGGAATTGCACTGTGACCTCCTGGTCCATAAGTGGACACACAACCACTGAGCCATGCCAGCTGGCCTAGTGTTGCCTTGTTAATGAATAAAATTATTTGCTGGTGTTCAACATCACTCTTTTTTAAAAATATATATTTTATTGCCGAAACCGGTTTGGCTCAGTGGATAGAGCGTCGACCTGCAGACTGAAAGGTCCCGAGTTTGATTCCGGTCAAGGGCATGTACCTTTTATTGATTTTTTACAGAGAGGAAGGGAGAGGAATAGAGAGTTAGAAACATCGATGAGAGAGAAACATCGATCAGCCGCCTCCTGCACACTCCCTACTGGGTACATGCCCTTGACCAGAATCAAACCCGGGACCCCTGAGTCTGCAGGAAGACACTCTATCCATTGAGCCAAACATGTTAGGGCTCAACATCATTCTTAAGAACACTGTTAGACTGTCTCCCAAACTGTTTGCAAAATCAGTATTACCACATTTTTTAAGGTCTGGGACAAACATCACATATCTTAGCAAAATATACCAAACTAATATACTAAAGTAATTTATCATTCAAAAAATGTAAGTCATTCATTGACATTCAGAATATATTAATAAGACCTGTGCTAATAGCAAGTTTTATCAAAATCAATAATTTTACCCAAATACATTTTTGTTTCTTATTTTTATAGGACTTCTTAGCATACACTTAGTGATTGTTATAACATTTCTTGAGTGCATAATGCAGTTCTCAGACATTATAAAACAGTGTGATGACAAAAACAGGATCACTTTTAGACAATTATAAGCAATATTCATAGTAAAATAAATTTAAAAACACATTTAGAAAACAGTGAACTGGATGGTTAGAACTAAGGAATAAAAATGGCCAATATGCTAATGGGTTTTATATCTAAGTTACAATAAAACTGAAAATTATGTTACTACCATAAGAGATGGTTACTTCCATCTTTCCATTCCTTTTAGCATATCCATTTATCGTGTTTAGAAAATGGATTTAAATTTAACTTGTCATTTATGGCTCTTAGTAAAGCTTGGAAAGAGTTGCTTTCAAGACTTTCCACTTGACAGTCCCAGTGGGCCTGAGAGGAATATTATGTTCTTCCAACTCTTGGCATTATGTTCTAAGATGCCAATGCTTAGCCAAAGCATTTACATTAGAAAAAGTGAATATCTGGAAGAAGCCAGTACTGTTCTTCCCAAGTAAACAGAGCAGACCTACCAGGGAGATTGGTTGGTGCTGGGTGGACAGTGATACACAGAGGTATGATACTGAATGAAGAAGCTGGCTCTTCCAACAGGTAGAAAGCAGATACCTGATGCTCACATGTGCAAAATGATACCATTATTGTATTTATGATCATTGCCAAACCAGTATAGCACAGTACTTTAGTGTGTCTAAATGTGTGATAGGGACTGCAGTTAAAATATAGTTCTCCAGACTCAACTCCATATCTACCAGATTTACAAAAGGTTCTTCAAGCTATTTGTATGCAAATTGAAGGCTGGGAACTAAGAGTTGGTTTAGCCAGGGGTGGGCAAACTTTTTGACTCGAGGGCCACAATGGGTTCTTAAACTGGACCGGAGGGCCGGAACAAAAGCATGGATGGAGTGTTTGTGTGAACTAATATAAATTCAAAGTAAACATCATTACATAAAAGGGTACGGTCTTTTTTTTTTTTTTTTTTAGTTTTATTCATTTCAAACGGGCTGGATCCGGCCCGCGGGCTGTAGTTTGCCCACGGCTGGTTTAGACTCTAAGGTTAAAAGTTATCCACTAGGGGTTAAGGACATGGACCTTGAAATAAGTCTATCTGCACTCATTATTTATGTTGGGGATGATAATTTTACTTCTTTATGAGCCTTTAGTTTGGCATATAATATGTGCTCAATGAATGGTGGATAAAATTATAATTTCAAAGGGAAAGATCCATATTTTCAATGCCTTTGCTCCTTGCATGTTGCTTTAAAAAACTATATATATATATATATATATATATATACACATATATATATGTGTGTATATATATATATATATATATATGAAAAAGGGAGAGAGATACAGAGATAGAAACATCAATGAAAGAGAAACATTATCGGTCAGCTGCCTCCTGCATACCCCTATGAGGATCAAGTCTGAAACCAGGGCAGGTGCCATGGCCAGAATCAAACCAGTGACCTCTTGGTTCCTGGGTTGCTGCTCAACTGCTGAGTCACATGGGCCTGGGCACACGTTGATATTAATGAATTTATTTCCCCTTTAAGAATTCTCTGAATGACAATTATTATTTCAAATCTGCATAATTACAGATGCTTTAAATTGAAAATAAAAAATATTATGAATCTTTCTGGAGTCAGGCATCTATTTATTATGGTCTAGTTACTTCTCTATACAAGAGGAAGCCTAGAGTTACCTAAATAGAAGCATCATCATTCTGCTGGGTTAAATGTCAGAGGGAAATAGGCTGAGTTGTCCCCAAATAACTGGGACCAAGGTAAGCAGTTCAGGATTTTTTGAAATTTTAAGACAAGTGAAAAATAACTAGATATTGGAAGGATAGGGAATGAAGGAACTGGGTGAGGAGTGAGGAACCCTACTCAAAGGAGAATCTAGGCTATTTTTCAAGCAAACAAATTATTGGGGCGCCCAATGTACAGCATTATTTACATACTCCATTATGCCTCAGACTTCAATAAAGAATTAATCCTCCATGAAATAAAGACCTACCATAAGTTTGTTTGAGCTGAAATATGTATTGTATTTAGTGTTATCAAAACATTTTAAACTATAAGTAATATTCTTAAAACAACTGATTTTAAGGAAAATCAAGTCATTCTATTTCAGACTCAATTGTGAGTTCTGAGATAATCACAATCTTCTTAAAGACTCAGAGCCTTGCATAAGCAGTAATACATTTTTTACATTATATTCACTCTCCAAATGCATTTTCAGTTTTCTTCCCTGCTCTTGTCCTATTGAAAATCATTACCATTGCAGCAAGACTAATTTTTGTGCTATTACAAATAATGGGGCATTTATTCTTAATGACTACAAGGGCAGAAGCCAAAAAGCAATTGCAATTGATTATATGCAGAAGGCTCTTTTAGTTACAATTATAGCATTTGTATAAGTTTTTAAATCTGCAGTTTTAGGTGTCTAAGATAGCAAATTCTCAATTGTCATTGAAATATGAAATATAATTTTCTAAAACAAGTGTTTTTCTAAAACAGTATCTGGAACTTGTAACTAATTCTGACCCTCAAAATGTTGTTCTTTTTTCCTAGTTCCCATATAAATGGTCACCTTTTTCACAACTACTCACCCCCCAACAATGGAGCAAAAATTTCCTGAAATTCTGAGTTCTTGAAACAAATTCTCTTATTAAAATAAAGTTTGAGAACTGTTTTCATACAAATTCCCTACGGTGTACCTAGAATTTCAAATGCAGTTCACTCTCTGAAGCCCTCTAGTGCTGTTATCTTTACTGAAGTAAATTTAAAACCTTCCAATATCCTTTCTACTAACTTGCTTCTCTCTTCTTCTTTCTTTAACTTTTCCCACAACTGGATTAAGGGAGGCTCAAGCATTTAATCAGGAAGTGGATGGGTTCTAAATTTGCTTCCATTTTTTTTTCATACATTAATCTCTGTTTCTAAACAACTATGGCTTTATAAATGTAAGCCCCTTACTCTTACACTTCATGACCAAATTTCTTGCAGCTACAACCAAACTCACTGTTGTAGGGATTATTGAAGTTGTTGCATAGGTCAAAGTTTAACCATCACTCCTAATGAGAAGGGTTTTTTTTTTCCATCTCTGCCATCTAAATCAAAATAATTTTTCTGGATCCTCTGTAGTACCTTCTATTTGTTCTTTTATTGCACTTAACACATTGTACTGTAAATCCTGTATTGCAATTTTACTAGACTATAATTTTCCTGAGGCAAAGAAGAGGTCTATCCCTTGTGCCTAACTCAATATCTAGCACACAGTAGGTATCCTACAAATATCTATAATAATAAAAACATAATGTGCTAATTAGACCAGATAGCCAAACAACCTTCTGGATGAAGCCAGGGCTGCCAGGGCTGAGCCCCTTGCACAAATTTCATGCACCAGGCCTCTAGTTTTTATATAAAATTAACAGTAAAAATTCCCTTTGTGTTTGTTTCTGTAGAATTAAGAAGGAAAAATGTCTGATTGGTGGGCAGGACATCTAACACTGTGTCACTGATACTCTGTTGTCCTAAATGCTGCTTATGAAATACATCTTAAATTCTAAAATGAGAAGTCAAACTAGATGCCATCTAGAGATCATTGCAAGCTATGAATATCTAATAATATATGATTTCTGATGTTCCTTACAGTTAATTTGAACAGGGGGGGCAGAAGGCAAATTAAATGAACGTGAATCCTTGAAAATATGCATGAATGTATATATAAACTGAGTAACTAATGAGAGGGAGAGAGCAGGAAATAAGCAAGGAAGGAAGAAGAGTGAGATAAAGAGAGAGCAAACGGATTCTGAAATTTAGTAGATTTGCACAGGAATTATGTCAGATATACCAATTGAATCAACTAAAAAGTACCAGGTATAATGGTTAATCTTTCAAAAATCACAGCTTGAATGAAAATGGATCTACTGGAATAAAAATTTTGCACAGCAACATATCTCCAATGAGAAAAAGCTTATTAAAATTATGGAGATGCAAGGTGGAAGTAGATTGTGTAGCAAATAAGACTTAATTTGAACACCAGGGGGCAGTAGAGTATTTTCTTATTTAAAATATAGTGCTATCAAAGTACAGCCTGTGAAATATAAGGTTCCTTGTATCACATAAAAGTGAAGTAAAATATAATGTATCAAAAAGAATTTGAAACATTTTTTAATCAGCCACATTTACTCCGTGCCCACTGTGTGCAGACTCTTGAAAAATACAGGAAGGGCAAAAGTAGATTTATAGTTGTGAGTACACAAAACACTTTATTTTTATATTGTTATTATTTATTAATTATTGTATTCTTTTCTATATGAACAACTATAAAAATACTTTGCCCAACCATGTATGTTGATGAAATTCCTGAAGAAGTAATGTACACAATTCATAGGTATTTAAAATGGAATAATTATTAAATCCATTATCCTCCAATGTTAACTTATGTAAGTCAATGCTTTCTAATTTAATTAAAACTAAAGTAGCTAGTGCATATGGCTCTTATAACAGCAAACTATAATTGCTTCTTAAAATTAAAATATAATTGACATATAACACTATAATAGTTTCAGGTTTGCAACATAGTGACATATATATATGTTGTGAAATGATAACCACAATAATATCCATCATCACACATAGCTACAATTTTTTTTTTGTTATAAGAATTTTTAAGATTTACTCTCTTAGAAACTAAAGTATAATTTCTTGAGTGGCTTTCTACCTTCTTTGCGCAAATGCTTTCTGAATAAATGCCAAAAACTGAGTGCTAATTCTCTTCTCCAATATTCAAACTGCTTCAAATCATAAAAAGGAAAATCTTTGGGGTTTATGTTTCCAGGAAATCTATTTTTTTTTCATGTGAAGAAACACAATCAAAATTTTAGAGCTAGAAGATAGAAAGAATAGTTGGGAACAACTATTCTGACTGCAATATCACACTGTTTTCTAACATGTCCAGTATTGTAGCCACTGGCTACATGTTGCTATTTGAATTTAAATCAATTAAAACAAATTAATCTTTTACAGTGCAGTTCCTCAACTTCACTAGTTATATTTCAAATGCTCAATAGCCACATATGGCTAATGGCTACTGTATTAGACAGGCAGATATGGAATGTTTCCATCGCAGCAGAAGGTTCTTTTGGATCACACTGAACTAGGAAAGAGCTGGAAGAAAACCAGATCTCTTGAGATGATGTGCCAGAGAAATTGAATCAGAAAAATGTGGTGTCAGCAAACACAAAGCAAAAGATAGTTTCAAGAAGGAAATAATAATACAACAGAGGTGTCAGGCAGATGGAAACTGAAAGGAGTCCATTGATTCTGGCATTTAGGGAATCTTTACCATAACAGTATGCAGTGCCTCCTCACCTCCCAGGCTCCTAACATAACATCATGATTTCCCAAAAAAGGAAAAACAATTGCAACAAATGAAATTACTGAATTATAAGACATATCAATTAATCAGCATTGCAACATGTCCAATTTTAATCTTTATAGTGTAAACTTTGTGAAATATTTGTGAAACTATACCCTGAAGAAAAGATAAACTAATATGGCTTCTTTGGAAGACCACCACCTGTGTGCCCTCTGGAAAGTTATTCATAGAAGATGCTCTTATTGGTGAAATGCATTTGCATTTCAGTGGGAGAGAAAGAGCCTAAAGCCAAGTTCCAAGAATGAAAGAACCAATGGGGACGATGCAAAAGCATCAAACTGTTCTTCTAAGAAGGTGACAGAGAAAAGAGAGGATGGCAGCATATGGAAGACCAGGAGTTTGTTTTACTGCACTGTCAACTTTATGATTAGTAAATGAGTTTCAGATTAGTTCATGAATCTTACAAAACTAAATGCAAAGCTTTCTAGGTTTGTGAATTTGTGTGTGTGTTTTTTTTCTGTAGATAGAATGTGCACCATATATAATCTAGGTTAGTCAGATGGGAGAATTTGAAGATACAGAAAACCAATCGAGCAAGGTCCCAGAGGACGAGGGTAAGAAAAGGAATCAGGGAGAGAGGGAGAAGTAAATCTTAGGAAAGAATACAAAAGCCTCAGTTTTGGTCATCATAGGAAGAAAGGCCCCATAAGCAGAGAGAGATAATCTTGAGTAATCGAATTGAGAAATTTTGTAACACTGTTCAAAGAGCTTCAAATTTCTTCTTGGTTTCATGCCAGCTTTCTCCAAATATTTTTGCCAAATATGACCTCTACATAGAAAGTTGTTTCTGTTAAACAATACATTTTGTGGAAAATATCTAAAAACACATATTATAAACTAATATATTGACATATACTAATTAAGCACTTAATTAAACTGATTATATTCAGTATTGTTTTAATATTCCTACATATGTTTACTTGTACCAAGACCAGAACTATGCAAAGAAAGACCTCATGCAGTATAACTTTAATATTTTTAATATATTTCATACATTTTGGACTCTTACTTTTCTCTCCTATTTCATCATACATAATTAATTTGTTTTCTGCCTTTCTTTCAGCTTGTCCAAAATCCTCATTGTACTTTACATTAAGTAGTTGCAGTACCTACTAGCCTACCTAATTGCAATGTGAAATGATTTCCTTTAATCTGTCTATATTTCACTCTAAAGTGGATGTTTAGAAATTTCATCATTGTTCTGTTATTGTTCTGATTGTTCCTTAATAATCTGTAGTAAGAAGTCCAACAACAATACAATATTTATTAAATGATATCTACATTAATGAAGCTTACATTCATTGAATCCCAATGATTTTGGACGTAGTATGTTATTATCTTGTTTTACAGATAATATTTGCAACAATTCTAAAATCTCCAGAACTCATACCGAGGCATAGTAGTAAGAACACTAAGTACTCTGACTCCTTGGATTCCAGGAAAAAGATATATAAATTAAGCAGTGACACATTAACTTAATTACAATAAGTAATATGGAAGTCCATAGCTAACTCTGTCTGGTAGGAGAAACAGCAAAAAGTTCCCTAAGGATTAAAAAAAAAAATGAATGAAAACATGTATTCACAGAGATACTAGTATATTTACCCTTACATTCATTGCAGCAGTGTTCACTGTGGTCAAGACATGGAAACAACCAAAATGTCCTTTGATAGATGATTGGATAAAGAAAATGTGGTGCCTATATACAACGTAATACTGCTCAGCCATAAGAAAAGATTAAATACTGCCATTTTGGACAACATGGATGGACCTTGAGAATATCGTGCTAAGCGAAATAAGTCAGACAAAAAAAGTTAAGAATCACATGATTTCACTTACATGTGGGACATGAAACTGAAAACAACTAATGAATAAACAAGAAAAATGAAAAAACAAAATCTCATAGACACAGACAACAGTATGGTGGTTCTCAGAGGCAGGGGGTAGGGAGATAGTAAAAGGTAAAGGGCGTCAAAAAAGGGGTTGCTGGAAGATGGGGTCTTTGGGTAGTGGGTGCACAATGCAATATACAGACCATGTATCATAAAAATGTGCACTTGAAAACTATATCATCTTATTAACCAATGTCATCCTAATAAATTTAATTTAAAAAAATGAAAAATTAAGGATAAACAATTGAAAGGAAAATAAAGCAAGACACAAAATGTCTTGAGATGCTGTTGGGGAAGAAGGTGACTCACAATAAACTGATAGTTCATTCTTCATTTTGTATCACATGCTGAAGGAAAAAAAATCTGATCCACCATTTTAAACACTTGAGAAGGCTGGCTTTAGATGAGTAGCTATTTTCCTGAGCTGATGTTTGTTGTGCAAATTGAGACACTGTTGACAGAATATGAACTCTCCTCAAGGGTTTCATTCCAAGTTCATTCAAGATTTGTTCCCTTCATCAGCTGTAATGTGGGGGTTCTGAAGGACAATTACATTGTTTCTGCAAGGGGTGGAATTACTTCTGGGAGGGAGCCGCCAATTAGAAAAGAGGTTACAAGATGGAGTCTGCAGGTAGGCTTCAGGGGATGTGGGGATGGAGTTTTGAAGGAGGTAGAGGTGAATTCCTCAGGCGATGGCTATAAATGCACGGTATTCACTTAATAAGAGAAGAGACAATTTAAGATTTGGTGGTTTTCTGGAAATTTCTCTCATATCTGGTGAAGTGAGATACCATCTCTTTGTAGAGTCATGTAGGATCATCTCTTGAATAGTTGTTTTGTGAAATCTATCACTACAAGGCTGTTTTTTCTTCTGGTGGAAAATAGGAGCAATCAAGGGGAGAGGCGGGACATTGTTGAAATCTTCATGTTGGTGTAATAACTTCCTGGGAAATTATGTATTAACTTTATTTCCAATAAATTTTATTTTATCAAGGTAAAGCATAAAGATGGTTTAAAACTATAAATATTCCTAAAAGGCTTATATCAACGTCCTCCCATCTTCTTGACTTTTCTTCACAATAGGCAATTCTTTAAATCATTTTAGCTGCTTCATCTGTAATCTACCAAATTTACAAATAATATATGGAACTGCTCTATTTTGATTCATCAATTTAGGTATTACATATTACATTTCTGCTATAGAAAATGAGTATTTTCCCTCTCTTTCATCTCCTTTCCATGCAAACATCCTGCAAATGTGGCTATATGACACTGATTAAATCCCCATTGTAGCTTTCATAATATGATTCTGGTAAGAAAGAATAGTATTGTAATTATATTTCTTTAAACGTGTGTTTTTGGCCCTAGCTGGTTTGGCTAAGTGGATAGAGTGTCAGCCTGCCAACTGAAGGGTCCCGGGTTCAATTCCAGTCAAGGGCACATGCCTGGGTTGCAGGCTCGATCCCCAGTGTGGGGCCTGCAGGAGGCAGCTGATCAATGATTCTCTCTCATTATTGTTGTTTCTATCTCTTTCTACTTCTCTGACATCAATAAAAATATATTTTTAAAAAACATGTGTTTTTGTTTTTACTAGATAATACTTTAATAACTTTTTTAGTTTCATATTTATCTTTTGACTAGGTTTACTCACACTCTTCAAACTTTCTGTAAAATACCACATGGACTTCCACCTCCAGTTTAGACTGGATGCTCTTGGGATCTATTGAGCAGCTCTCATTCTGGTCCTTTCATTTTCATCATTAGGAAATACTTCTTCTCATTTTTCATGTGTTGCAATCCTGGTATTTGGATGCCAGAAACATTTTTGTATTGCTTTCTCCTTGGATAAATCTTACATAACTTCTTATGTAAGAATGCATAGGAGTTGAAAAAAAGCATGGAAAATAAATTTTTGAGAATCTCCACATCTAAAAATTAATTATATTTTCTCTTATATTGACTGATGGCTTGGCTATATATAACATACTAAATTGGAGATAATTTTTTTACTAGAAATTTGAACATACCACTCATTGCCTTCTGGATTCCAATGATACTATTGCTGAATCCTATACCATTGTAGCCCAATCCCTTGTTGTTGTAGTTTTAAATCTACAGACTTTATTAAAATTTCACTAGTTTTCCTACCAATGTCATTTTGTTGGTTCAGAATCTAATACAAAATTCCACATTTTATCAACTTGAGATGTCTCCTTTGTCTCCTATAATTTATGACAGTTCCTTGGTTTTTCTTTGCCTTTAATGACTAACACCTTTGAAGAGTATTGACCAGTTTATCTTGTAGACTGTCCCTCAATTTGGGTTTGTCTTATGTGTCCTACTGATTAGATTAAGTTTAATACATATATGGTGAAATACCCAGAAGTAGTATGGATGTCTTCTTGGTGCATTGTATCAGGAGGAACATGATGTCTGCATGTCTTATTACTGCTAATTAGAGGCCCAGTACACGACATTGGTGCACTGGGGGGAGGGGAGTCCCCTCTGCCCGGCCGGCACCCTTTTGCAGTCCGGGAGTCCTCAGGGGATTCCAACTGATGGCTCAGGCAGGGAGCGGGCCTAAGCCATCAGTTGGACATCCTCAGCATTGCTGCAGAGGCTGGAGAGGCTCCTGCCACCACTGCTGAGCTCGCCAACCGTCAGCCCGGCTTCTGGCTGAATGGTGCTCCCCTTGTGGGAGCGCACTGACCACCAGGGGACAGCTCCTGCGTTGAGCGTCTGCCCCCTGATGGTCAGTGTGCATCATAGCAACCGGTCGTTCCACCATTTGGTCAATTTGCATATTACCCTTTTATTATATATCATGTTATCACCTTGTGGACAAGTAGTTTTATTGCTAGCTTTACCCAGTGGCCAGATAAGTTTCTATTGAACGAGTACAAAAAACATTTTACATAAATGTTAAAGGCATGCTTTAAAATTAAATACCCATTGCATTTTGAAGTTATTTATTACATGTTCTTACAAGCTAATATCTTTTTAAAGTATGATACTTTGTAAAACACTGTGTAATATGAAGCGAGAATTCTCATGATCTGTCTGCAATGTGTTAACTATGATTATTTTATTATATTGGCTTCTGCCAGGATATGTCACTGAAAAGTTGCTGTTTTCCACTTTGTAATTATTATTCTGAGGATTTGGGTGTTAGGAGGAAAATCAAAGAGGTAAATAGCCATTTTCATCCAGTCACATCAAGAGTACATACCATCAACATGACTTATGAGTGTGGATGTTGACCTTGACCACCAGGCTGAGGTAAAAATGTTTGTCAGATTTCTACACAATAGAGTTTCTCTTTTTCCTTATTTCCATATTGTACACCTTGGAAATAAGTCTCTATGTGCAGCCCGCATGTAAGAAGTGAGGAATTATGTTCCCTTTCCTTTAGTGTGGAGTAGCTACATCAATTATTTAGAATTCTTCTGCATGAAAAATGTGTCCCTTCTCCCACATTTATTAATTTATTCAATTACTTATTTATATCAGTATGGTCTCATGGATATTTTATACTTTGGGTTACAATCCAACACAACTTTATTTATTTTGTTGCTCAAATTGTTCCAGCGCTGGTCATTAGTAGCTTTTCCAGGTGGCTCCTATGCCCATTTGCTTTGCTATACCTACATTAATGTGAGGGTTTTTTGAACACTTCCTTAATTTCTGGAATTATAAGATGCTCCAGACTCTCCTTGTAAATTTCTTACCGCAATCCTAAAATCAGCCATTTCTCAAAGAAATCCTGGTTGATATTAATTGGAGAATTGCATTAGACCCAAAATTTGTGAAATAGGTATCCTCCTCATCCCTCTTTCTTTTTTTTTTAATATTTATTTATTTATATATTTTATTGATTTTTTACAGAGAGGAAAGGAGAGGGATAGAGAGTTAGAAACATCGATGAGAGAGAACATCGATCAGCTGCCTCCTGCACACTCCCCACTGGGGATGTACCTGCAACCAAGGTACATGCCCTTGATCGGAATCGAACCCGGGACCCTTTAGTCCGCAGGCCGATGCTCTATCCACTGAGCCAAACCGGTTAGGGCTCCCCATCCCTCTTTTTATCTAATCTTTTTTCTATCTGAAAGCTTTAAAATATGGTCTTTATCCCAAGATTCTAATATTTCATGATAATTTTCTTTGGTTGAGAAGCTATTTTCATTTAAACTGATTGACCTTCTGTAGGCTCATTCACTTAGGAGAATTGGGTCCTTCAATTTTGAGAAATTTTCTTGAATTATTTATTTGAGGATTTACTCTCCCTGTTCTCTGTTCTCTCTGAAATTCCTGTCAGCTGGAGGTTAAACCTTTGGAATTTATTCTCTATTCTTATCTTTACTATCCTATTGTCCATCTCTTAGTACATTCTTTGTGATTTTCACAATATTATTCTCTAAACTCTTCTCTTTCTTCCCTCCCCTCTCCCACTACGCCCCTCCCTCTCCCCTCCTTTTCGTACTCCACTTTTTCTCCTCTTCCTCCTCCTCTCCATCCTCTTCCTCCTCCTCCTCTTTCTTCTTCATAGATTAAGATTACAAAAGCTTTCATATATAGAGCATCCTACTCTTGTTCCATGGATGTATCACTCTTATTTCTTAAATTAATTCTGTTGCTCTGTCTTTACCTCCATAGAGTTACTGGTTTTGTTGGATTTGTTTCAGTTTCTCTCTGCCATAACAAAGGCATTCTCCAAATGTCCAATGGTTCTTGTTTAGTGAGTGTGGGAATTAATAAGTGAGGGGCAGTGGAGGAAAAGATCATCTATGAGGGAGGAAATCAGAAGCTTGTGTTTTATTCACAATGGTTATTGGCATTCAAATGGATAAAAAAGTCTATTCATAATTGTAATAAGAATTCGGACGAAGGGGAAGATTTTCAACCAGAAAAAAAACTCTTAATAATAATGTCCATAAAGTAAGAAGGTGGTTGTGACAGCAGAAGAAGAGAAGAGTGAGACAGCTAGAGGTCCTATCTTTGAAGGAAGAGTTTTGATTTGTTTGTATTTTGGGAGATTGTTGGTCATGTTTTACACAAGGTTTCACCAACTGAGAATATAGTGATGTGGAGTGGGAATAGAAACACTAGGCTTATCCCCACTCCTAACACTGACATCTTTGATGCTAGAATAAACAGGCCCCACTGTGGCATCCTGCAGGAAAGTAATTCCCCCAAGGGGCTTCTCTGGTTCAAGTGCAGTGTGATACAGCAGGTTTATCTTGACAAGGTAGGACATGTGGGTTGCAGCGGTTCTCAACCTGTGGGTCGCGAACAATGAAAATACATCCTGCATATCAGATATTTACATTACGATTCATAACAGTAGCAAAATTACAGTTATGAAGTAGCAACGAAAATAATTTTATGGTTGGGGGTCTCCACAACATGAGGAACTGTATTAAAGGGTCGCTGCATTAGGAAGGTTGAGAACCATTGGTAGAGCTTCCACCTTATGAATATACTAGAGTCCCAATACACAAAATTCGTGCAAGAGTAGGCCTTTCTTCCCCTGGCTGCCGGCACTGGCTTCCCTCCAGCACCCAGGACCCGGGCTTCCCTCTGGCTGCTGCTGGGCACCTGGGACCCCGGCTTCGTCCAGAAGGTCATCCAGAAGGACGTCCGGTCTAATTATCATATTACGCTTTTATTATTATAGATCCTTAGAAAACACAGCATAGAACAAGGGTGTTAAGGCAGAAGTGTGGGAAACAAATAGCAAATGACCCCTCCCACCACATACACCTCTGAGCAAATCAAAGAGATCTCATCAGCTTATTAGCAGCACGATAATTGCTAAAATTTATCAGATCCAACCTAGTAAAATGATCTAACAGCGGTGGCAAATATAATTTGCTCCAGAACAACAGAAAATGGATGTACCACTCAGAAGATACATCCAATATCATCAGTTTCCCTTCTATTTTGCCTCTTGTTTCTATTATAGCTCTGCAAAATGGTTTGAGATGAGTTGTGTGTTCATTACATATTACACAAAACCATACAGTAATCTCCCCTTATCCATGGTTATACACTCCAAGACCCCCAGTGGTTAGCATGAAACCGCAGACAGTGCTGAACCTTGTATATACTATATATTTTTCTATATGTACACATGCATGATACATTTTAATTTATAAATTAGGCAATGATTTTATAAATGTATCGAATATTAACAAAAATGCTAATAAAATTGAAAAATTATAATAATATGCTGTAACAAAATTATGTGAATGTGGTCTCTCCCCACACACACCTTGAGAATATACCCTATTGTAGTTCCTCACCCTTCTTCTTGTGATGTTGTGAGATGACAAAATACCAAACCTATTCCTCAATCTGTGTGACCACCCCTTACTTGCAGTAAACAAGAGGTGTGGTGCCACTTGTTTCCGGGTGTCCCTGGCTGAAGTTTTCTTGTAGGCTTGTTTTCTGGCATAACACGTGGTTCCCAATCAGAACAAGTTCCCATTCATGTTCTCCACCCACGAATTTAACGCCTTTTTCATTTTAACTAAGCACTTATCACACATGGTGGCCACTACTTTTGCAGTTTGAGGTGTAACAAACAGCGAAATGAACACAAATTTCTTTTCCTTCTATACAATTTTATGGGTAAAAAATTTGTTCTTACCGTCGATCTTAGAGACCTCAGGATACAATTTCTTTTTCTTTCTGATTAAGTAGAGACTATTCACCTTTCACTCAAAACTTTAAAATTTCTCTTTGGAGTATCCAAATTGCCAGCATAATGGCTTCTGCGCTTTGGGGCCATTATGAAGAACAATGGTGGTACTTGAACACGCATGAGCCTTGTGATGCCATGACAATCGCTCCAATAAGCACGATGGCTACTGATGGTCCAGGAGTGGACAAAGGGAAGATTCACAACTTGCGGAACAGAATGGGGCTCTCAAGATTTCCTAGTGCTACTTAGAATGGCACTTGAAAATGTCTGGATTGTTTATTTCTGGAATTTTCCAATTAATATTTTCAGACTGTAGTTGACAATAAGGTAACTAAAACCACAGAAAGATAATCTGCAGATAGAGGGGCCTACTCTACTTCTGTTTATGTCAAATATCTTATTTAAGCTATCAAATATTTGATATTAATAAATTTAAGTTTATATTATCTTTGAATGTACTGAGAGATGCATAGGATTTTACTAAGTGAGAAGGGATGTGTCATATTGCTCCAAGGAAAAGTTCTATGCACTGGAAAATTCACTTGTTACCACAAAGCATGCAGAAGAAAGCTGGTGATTCTTATGTTGTCTGTTAGAAAAAAATCAAGTGCATATTTGACACCACAAAACAATTATTGTTAATTTTTAGGTATGATAATGGTCTTGGGTTATATTTTTTTAAAATTCTTATCATTCAGAGACATATACTGATGTATTTTTGGATAAAATGATATGACATCTGAACCACTTTTACATTAATTTAAGGTGGGAAGGAGGATACAGAAAAACAAAATTGTCTATGTGTTCACAATAGTTGAGGCTGAGTACTAATACATAGGAGTTTATTGTACTTTCTTTGTATTTTTGTATATATTTGGAATTTTTCATAATAAATATGTAATTTAAACAAACAAAATACATGCAACAGACCCTCCCTTTCTGTGAATAGTGAATGAAATATGCTGTGCCTAAGATGGTTTTTGCACAGAAACAGTGTTAGCTGAATCCCACTTTACTCTTCTGTTCTATAACTGGCAATATACAATTTGAATCTCATAAATATACATGATTTCTTTTCCCCTTTCCTCAGTGTGTTGCAGGAATTTTTTTTTTAAGGAAACTTCACCCCTTCCAAACAAATTGGAATTATAAAATGAACGTGCTATGGCGTGGGAAAATGTCCAAACTCCCTTTGAGAAAGAAGGTTCCACAACTTTTCCCTTCACCATCCCCCAAATTTCCAAAATGCATAGTTTTTCCTGTGTCCTTGTGTTTCAAATCACCGGAGCTGGAAAGAAACCTAGAGTGAGGAGGTTGTAGCTCCAGGCCTTTGTTCCCTAGACACCTGCACACCTACACACACCTACACACACATCACACAGCCACACCACAGCCATGTCCAGATTTGAATGCCGCAGGCTCCACTGGGGCAGCAGGGCAAGGCGACAGAGAAAGCAGCTGGAGGTAAAGAACCTGTTCGCCGCCGTCCTCTCTCACTCTTCCCCGCCTCTCCCTCCCCATCACATCTCTTGGCCATCCTCTCCAACCTCCCACCTTAACTGCATCCCTGCTCTGAATCGCTGCTTCCCCATTTCTTCAAGTCCAAGTCTTCTCCCCGCTCCACCTCCTTACAGATCCCGCTCCCCTCGCCCCCTCCCTTCCCAAGGCAGCTGGGGCACAAGCCCTCGCAGCTGCCGGGGTCCTGCGGCAGCAGCAGCCTCCGCAGCCGGTTTCAGTCAACATCACCCCGCCCACGCCCGGGTGTTGAAGTCCAACACTGGCCTGGAGCGGAGGGCGGAGGAGCGGGGAGGGAGGAGTGGGAAGGACACAAAACAGCTTTCAGGCGGCGGGCGCGGCTCCACTGCGCATCTGGCTGGAGGGGTTCCCTGGGTTAGTGGCTGGGCAGCTGCCCCAGGGACTCGGGTTCTAGCTGGCAATTCAGTGGGGCCGTTTACTACCGAGCCTGGGTGGCATCAGCTGGTGAGGGCAGATGCTAATCTAGCAACACCATCTAAGCCACCGGAGCCCAGGAAGCCAGAGAGATCAGAAAGAAAGAGAAGCCCAGGAGGAGAGAAAGGGCTCCAGGGAGCCCAGCTCCAAGGGTTCCAAGGAGCCCAGGTGCTGGCGGAGACCCATCACATGGGAGCAAGTAAGTGTTTTTTCCTTGCTGTGTGCCCAGTCCCAGGAGGGTGTCATCTGCAGCCAGTCTTCCCCACCCAACCCCCACCGACCCCACCCCATACACACCCCAGGCGATTAATAGATTCTGGACATGAATGGAGAGAGCTGCTTTTGAGAGCACCAGTGGCCTGTGGGTGTTTGCTCTGCAAGGTATGTGTGGGCAGTTTGTCCATCCCACCAGGTAAGCTTCTGAAACCAAGAAGTTATGTTGGTGTAAAATATCTAGAAGCCCTACTTGTCAATGGTTTTTAGGTCACATGACACAATAATAGAAGAGAAGGAATGATACCCTATGCAGGCTGGAGCATATTTCTCCTAAGGAATCTTGTCTCACATTCTAAGTAATTTAGTGATTTCAAGATTGGTGCCTTTCATGTAAGAATGGACAGTATAAAATTAGAGGCATAGATGTGATGGGAACTGTTGTGCCTCGTTTAAACCACTAGACATTTTGGTATTGTCTGGATCAACAGGTTTTGGGTTGTGGTAGTTTTCTTTCATTGATTAGTTCTGTAAAATGCATATGTCCGGAGGTTTTCTTTTTGAAGCCATGATTATTCATTGTGACTCTGGCTATATGTTGCCTCCAACACTCAGGGTACCGTCAGAGCAGGATAAGTGATGAATGCGAGTGGGATGACAGTGACGGGCTCCCTTTACTTGTGGAAATGATGGATGCAGGTTTGGGTATTGGTCAGAAAAATCTCTTAAAATGTGAAGGAGTTTGGGTGGTGCTTTTTGTGGTTATTTTTTCTTCCTGGCTATTGTTCGGGAGAGTAGTTTATGGCAACAATAGAAGGAAGCAGGGCCCAATAAAAAAGAATCCTGGGTACCATACCTGCTAAATGGAGCCCTTATTAAAATTACAGGTCAAGCAGATAAGGCCCATAAGGAGTAATTTGTCAGTAATTACCTAGCTAGTGAATGAAGAGTTGAAGTCCAATAAAGAAGACTTTGAGGTTAAGAATAATGAAACATGATTTCCATTTTTGTGAAAAATGAAGCAAATTATTTAACTTTTGATTAAGCTTTATATTTCTTATTGTAAATCACACATCAAAAACTTATATTCTGGTAAGGACTAAATTACAGAAGGGTTTTGTGAAGGTAATGTGTTTAACTGTTGTTTGCATAAAGAGTTTTTCTGTTTTTATACATTTATTTCACTGTTCTGGCTCTCATTTTAAGTCAAGTTCAATATCTGAATAAAAGGAGCTTTCACAGGCCTCACTAGAGGAAGTGAAATTCACATGCAGGTCATGATCTCTTGCCACCTGTACAGTTTCAAGTATATTCTAACCTGTGAGCTTCCATCCTCGCAACATTTTATGTTTAAACACCTTTGAATGCTCTCAATATATGCTTTAGCCACTTTCTCTTTTTAGTTTCAAATTTTGGTTTAGTCATATGGTCTTTCTTCCTTGGGATGAAACCATCATCCCATATTGGCTATTGGTGAATGTATTTTGATCCATTAGTTACTATAGGAAAAGTCAGAGTTTAGGCATACATAATCCACTCTTGAGGGCTGGGAGTAATTAAAACCCTGCATTCAGGGGAGAAGTACTCTGAGCACCTTCTTTCCCATCAATATACTTAAAACAATAGGAGAAAATCTTAAAATTGGACGTGGGCTCAGGAAGAAGGACCACCAGATCCCAGATGATGTGGGCAGGCCCCAGGACCTGCCACTGCCCATCAGCCTCCATTGGAGAGTGGGTGGTAGAGCCAGGCACCTGGGATCTGAGTCTTGTGTCTCACAGCCTCCTGTGGGAGAAGCTCTGGGAGGGTAGTTGATATATACTCCCATAGCGTGATCAGAGAGGATAAATATAGGCCTAAAGCACACTGGAAATAAACACAACAGTATTTTGCTCAACTCCTACCTAGGGAAGAAATATCCTAATAGACCCCAACCCTAGATCTCAATATGACAGGATCTGTATCATAAATGAGGCATTCTGAGCCTGACCCAGGATCCTATCTCTACCACCATAGACTTTCTCTTGAAAGCTTATGGTGGGGGCATTAGCATAAAAAGGACATTCTTGATTTCTGGGAGTCTGGCCCCATTATTTTCACTACCAGTATCAGCATTGGTCAGTTGTGAGAGGACGTGTGTAAACCCTGCCCACCCTACTAGCTATCAGCAATGCACAGTCTCTCACTATCAAGGCCAGGTAAGCAAGGTCTCATCTTTACAACATTGAAAGAAGGAACCTTTAACACTGCAGAGAAAGTTTTCATCTGATGGCTTCTAGGGATATTTTTCCATTGGTCTATCTCTCTTGGCCCAGGTGGGATTATGATTTCCATGAATTTGTTCAATCATTGCTATTTATAAACCAGTCTTATTCTGGTTATACTCTATGCTGACGGGGGAACCCCCATTTGTCTGGCCAACAGATATCCCTGTTGTGTACACAGTATTTCTTTTTTTTTTAAAATATATTTTATTGATTTTTTACAGAGAGGAAGGGAGAGGGATAGAGAGTTAGAAACATCGATGAGAGAGACACATCGATCAGCTGCCTCCTGCACACTCCCTACTGGGGATGTGCCTGCAACCAAGGTACATGCCCTTGACCGGAATCGAACCTGGGACCTTTCAGTCCACAGGCTGACGCTCTATCCACTGAGCCAAACCGGTTAGGGCTATTTCTGACTGAATTGACTCAGACTGATGCTGGCTGAGGATTCCCACCTGTGTGGTGGCAGCCAACTGCCAAACTGACTGTATTAGCATCAAACAAGAGCTTGATTAAGTTAGGGCCTTGCCCAGGGAAATTCTGTTTTTAAAAGACTGAAATCAGGTCAGGGCATTTGGTTTTAAACTAGAACATCAGAGGATGTTGATTGGGTTGGGGGAGGGGGATGAATGTCCCTGGTTGAATCTATGGTGTTGAATGGAATATTCCTTCCTATCTGCTTTAGATGCCAGAGTGAGGCTCCCAGGCCACCAGCCTCTGACTCTCCGCGTTCTTCCCGAAGCTGCATGGTCTAAGTGCTAATTATGGGCTATAATTCTGGCTCTGGTCCATAGCTAGTTTTGTGCTAATATGTTTCAAGGCTCCTCTCTGATTTCTCTGAAATTCGAGAAGTGGTTGGGTATCTATGTGTTTGGTTCCTCACTTGAAAAGCTAGAGAGTTTGCGGAGTAGGAGTAGATCCTGGAGGAACAGACCAACATTCTGAGAGTGATCAGGAGCCGAGGTGGACAGCCAGCTTTAGGAGGCCTTCAGGGTTCCAGTGACTGTGCCAGTTATGAAATTTTTTAAAAATTTATATTCCACAGATTCAGTGGCACCTAAAACCATAGGTCAAAAGGTCTCAGGATCGCTGATGAGTATAGAAGTTACATGCATAACAAGCTCTCCTTTGTATGCCTCTAGCAGGGGCAACAACACATTCTTCCTGGTTGAGCTCTTTATTGGCCTCTGGCCAGATTTTCCTTGTCAAGGGTCTGACGAGGGTCACAGAACAGTGTGCTCTGGAAAGATTCTGGCCTTTCCCCAACACGCTTGTTTTGGTGGGCTGGACAGGCCCAGCTTGGATATTGTTGTCATATTCACAAAAACAAGGGACCCGGCTAGCGAACCATGAGGTTGCCATAGAGAAGCTCAAGTGGGCACACTTAAAGACCAAGGCGGCTTTTCTTCATGTTCCTAGAACCCCTTTGTTGCCTCACCAGCCATAATGGCTCACCCTTCTGAGACTCTGTCTCCCACAGAGACTTATTGTTCTGCATCCTCTCAAGGCATTGGGACATCCACCTAGCTTTCCTTGGGCTCATTCATGTAAGGGAATTGAGACTGGGTGCTAAGACTGTCGTATGACACTTTTATCTAGATTTATTCTCCTCAGTATAGGAGGATCACACATACTCCGAATGTGTGTGATCTGCTCTCCTCCTCCCTGGAAAGAAGACATTTGCAAAGACCTCAGGTCCTGATTATTTTAATGAACCGTCATTGGAATACAAGTTTACCAGATTTTGGGGAGCATTCAGTTCTCAAAAGTGATCTATTTGAGGAGAGATGGGACCTGTCCCTTTGAACTTTTGCTGCTGCTCATGATTTACAAGGCTGTTTTCCTAGCTTTTGAATCCAGAAGAATGCCTAGATTAAAATTCTTAAAATTTATTTTTAAAAAGACAAAACGACAGTGCATACTTGTGTTTTTGAGAGTTATTTATAATTTTCTTCTGCAAGATGACATATTGGCTGAAACTGTCAGAATGAGAGAGTTGAGACCAGAATGAAGTGGATATACTGAGGCCAAAATGGGCTGACTTGGGAATAGAAACAGCTGCAGTCAGACTCCAGGTCCAGGGACAAAGGAGGCAAAGTCAATTAGGGCAGGCGAGATAAATTGTATGCCAGGAAGAATTAAAGAGTAGGAGTCAGCTAATCAAAGTTAAACAGGAAATAAGCAGCTGAAGTGGAAAAATAATCCCAAAGCAAAAAACCAACTGGGTTGAAATCAAGGGGAACAGGCAGCTGCAAAATTCCAGGTGGATTGGTGCCTTTTTGGTCAATCTGACCTTTATTCCCAAGCCTTCAGTGTATAAGTGTCCACTTCTGGGTTTTCGTAATACGTACATGGTATATTACATTCAAGTAGTAGAGAACCATTAACCAGAAAGCAACAGAATCTCCTGACACCTTTTCAGTTCCTCTTCGTGGATATAGCAGTTTCATTTCTTCCAGAGGGGAAACATTATGCATGTGGTAGCATATATAACCCTAAGTATATAACTCTTATAAAACATTTTATTCAAAGGTAAACAAGGCAAGCCATTCCTAATGTTACATTTTTCATGAAGTAATTTATTTTGGGAATCTTCCCATATGAGCACAGACACATCTCTCTCATTCTTCATGTTTACTAAGTAGTGTCTCATGATAGCAACCTACTGGATTTAGGATATTAGCTCCTTAGGGTGGACACTTCGATTGATTTCAGTCTTTGAAATTAAAGGCCTGTTGTGACTAACATCTTTGCAAACATGACCCCTCAACTCCAGCAAGAATATTCATTGGGAAGTTTAATTTGGTGGTGGTGGTGTGGGGGTGGGGTGTGGGGCAAAGAGTACATGTAAGTATTGCCAAACAATCCTTCCAATAAAAATGCACTTATTCACATTCTCACCTGAACTGTGTGAAGGTGCCCATTGCTTTCGTATCCCAGAGGGTCAAGGGTCATATCCACTGAGAAGAGTGTCATTTACGTCTCTAGAGCTTTACTGCTAAAGCTATTGTTTTAATCTTATCCATATCTTTCAGAGTCTCATTAGTTTTAATCACCTTTCCTCATATTTTTCTGCTTCCTAAAAGACAACGATAATATTTTTGTATCTTCCATAAAAAAAGCAACGCATCTATATCATTTGAGTTCTAAACCCCCAGGGTGGAGGGGGCGGGGGAGATGATAGAGAGCTCTAAGGGCAAAGGCTCTGTCTGCATCAGAGAACTTAGTTGTGAGTCATCACAGAATGTGGGAAAGATGAAATATAAGCCATAATATATCTATGAAGTGCACTCAAGTAGTCCTGACAAACAGAAATCTCAATATAAATTGGTCTCTTCTCTAAAGCATGTGTAATTTCTACATTCTCAACAATATAGATTCCACTCAGTGATTATATTACCTGTCTCCTTCACTTATGTATGCAGTGCATTCTAGTCCCAAGTTAACTTGTTTATCAGCATTGTCATTACTTTTTTTGATTACAATTATCTGAATTTCATTGGTGCAATAGGCTTGATGCATTGTTCATGCTGATAGAAAGCTTAATTGTTTCAAAATAGTTTGGAAACTAAATGAGAAGTCATTTTTCCTTTTATTTCCTATTCCATGTTAGAATGAAATTGGCATTTGGGATATTATCCTTACTCTGTGGATCCATTATGCTATATTTTCCCCTTCATTTTTCCTAATTGACATTTTCTTGCTCTATGGCCTACACCCTTGTAAGCTACCCTAAATATTTTGGTAAATAAGTGAGGAGAATACATAATATATACTATCTAGTATAGAGTAGAACATTTTATAATTCTTTTTGGCAAAGCAAATCTAGCATCTGTTTCTCATCACGAGGATCAAATCCAGCTTCCCAGGAAGCACAGGGGTTGATTATTTGTATGTTGTTGTTTCATTCCCTAAGGAGAAAAATGAAATTGAGGAGGCTGTGACTGCCCTGGATAGTCACTTCCTACATGTGCAGAATCTGTCTCCACAGCCTGACTGCATTACTGGCAGGCTGTTCTCTGTGAATCAAACCGAGAGACAGAAGAAAGAGGAGTGGGAGGAGAGAGGAAAAACATTGACTTCTGACTTGCCCTTTCTTTGCTCTCCTTCATTATCTCTCAGAAGAGGCAGCTCCAGCTGCTGGTAGAAAATGTTATCCACACAGCCTCTTCCCTGGGAACAGAGGCAAAGCACTGGCTCACTGATTGGGTGGCCATGTCATTCGTCCTCCAACTAATTCCCAGAGGGAAAGTAGGGGAGGGTGGGGGTAAAGGGGAGAGATCAACCAAAGGACTTGTATGCTTACATATAAGCCAAACCAATGGACACGGACAACAGGGGGATGAGAGCATGAGGTGTGGGGGAGAGGTTGGAGGTTAATGGGGGGATGAGGACACGTTTGTAATACCTTAACCAATAAAGAAATTATAGATAAAAATAGAATAAAATAAAACGCCATAATTTGAAACCTAAATAGTAATAATAATAATAATAATAATAATAATTAGTTTTCAACAATTTCAGCAGACACCCAAACTGTCCCCAAAACCCGTGACTTCTAATCACACTACTTATAGATGAGATTGGACGTGTTGGGAACAAGAGGAAAGAGTGGAAAGAAAAGGAGATTTGCTATCTCAGAGGGAACTGGGAGCAATAGGGTAAGGTGGATGACCCACTTGCATTTCTTTGATTTCAAACTTTAGGACTGTTCTACCCTAGGATCTCTGTGGCAGAATGGTAGTACCTGGTAAGGTCATTGCTAAACAGGTACCCAGAGAATGAGGAAACTCTAGAGCTAAGGAAAAGAAGGCGCTCAAAGGGGTGAAAAGGATGTGGATTTTCTAGGGAAGTGATGTTCTATGTCTCACACTTAGGATATCAAACAAGAAAAAAACACACAAAGAAAATGCAGGACTGAATTGAAAGCGAACGCTGTCTCTGCTAGCTTTATAAAGGTGGTTGGATGAAGCTGGGCTATCATCCAAAGGAATCTTTCTGTCTGACAGGCTGCATTAGATTCATTTCAGGTGGCCTCAGCCCAACATATTCTGAAACTGTCTTCCTGGGTTGGGCTGTTTGCTCCTGGGTTTTCAATATTAACACCTGGAGATTTCCAATAGGTCCTCAAGAGCTAGTATGACCAGAGGCCACTCTCACCTTTGTCTTTTTGAGAGGCCCCAGGATTCAGGACCTGCGGGTTGGACACTGACATCTTGTCAGCCATCCAGAGTCTGATACATTGTTGAAGCTCTTATTCATGTCTCAAGCTAACCCCGAGCCAGACTATGTGCTAGAGGTTTATGGTTTGCCTTATGTGACAACTGGTTCCGAACTCTCTCATCTGGTTGCATATTCAGGGCATGGTTTGCGGATCTATGAGCTTAGTTCCACTGCTCAGAAGCTGGGCAACAATGAAGGTTAAGAGAATTTCAGCAGTCCCATCGCAGATTAGGAAGATGCTCAGGGAAGTCAGCTTGCTGTGAGTGGTCCCCAAGAGCTCCAGGAAGAGCTCCAGTTATGGATTTTATTAAACAGAAATTGAGAGCAGGTCTTGCATCTCTGGGGACCCAGTGGCACCAAGGACTTCAGGGTTGAAGGCAAGTTATAGAATCTGGTTGCATGACAAAACCCTCACGCATTCTATTGAGAAGTGACAAATGGTACTTTTTCTTCCACTTGCTGAGCCCTCATGTGGCCACTGGCCAGGAATTTTTGGTCAAGGATTTGACAGGCCGGATTCACCAAAAATACAATTCTAGGAAGATCCTGGCTCTTCTACAACTTGTTCATTTTGTTAGAGTAATAAGGGGCAATTCAGAAATTTTAGAGGCCAATTTTACAAAGGAGTAGAAGTTTGAAGAACATCTGGAGAAATTGGAGTCATTAGTGGTTTACAATGTTGGGTCAGACCACTTTCCCAGACTTACTAGTCAGGCACCCAAACCTGTGTTGTCTTAGAAGACTCAAATTGAACTATTTAAGCCAGAAGCAGCTTTACTTTTGTGTTCCTAGTAGCCTCACTTTCTATCATCTCTGTCACTGTCATAGAGGCATTTGTTAGTGAGTCAGGAGACCTTCATTTGGATCCTATCCCCAGTGGTGTATGTTCCTTCCTGATGTTTCAACTGCCAATAGGTTTTCTTTTATTTATTGTTCATAGCAAATTTATACTCAGATGCAGAGAGGGAGACTTTGTTATCTGACACTGGATATGGACCTCTAATCCTATTGTGTATACTGACTGTAATTCTGAAGCTTAGTATTCTAGACTGCTCTCTTCCTCAAGAAGAGAGACATTAATTGTTATCAGATTATTAGAAAATTTGGCACTCTGTAGAATCCAGGTCCACCAGTGTTGGAGATGATTTTAATTTCAGTCAATGTTGCTCTTAAAACTTAAAAATTTTCAGAGATGACCACGATGACTTGGTTCTTATTTGTGTACAAGTCTGTCTCCTATTGTCCTTAAATTCAATGATTATATTTTATTAATGTTTCTAGCACTGCTACCTGGCATAGTACTTGGCACTTAAGTGTGTTCTGCAATTGATTGCCAAATAAATTAATGCCAAAAGTAAGCACCATGGTTAAACATATTTCCCTACATGACATATTAACTGGCAAGAAGAATCTTTAAGAAAAATTGGAGCTCACTTTTTAAAACATATATAATATTAAAATGTTAAAATGTAGAATTAAAAATAAGTACAGATGAATACACACACACACACAGACACACACACACACACACACATATCTGTGTCATCTATCAAACAAGAAGTTGTTTACAACTTCTTTTTGCAAGAGAGCACATTTCAGTAATATGTTCCAAGGGTTCTGAGAGGGGTTAGGAAGGATAGAGTTGAGCAATCAGGAAATCCAAAGCCACCAAAAAAATGCAGAATGTCCATCCAGACAGCAGGTCAATCCTAGGTCAGGAACAGAGATTAGGAACCTTAGTCAAAATCGGTTGAACTCTGGGCAGACCATAACTGCAGAGAATGTAAACAAGAGCTATGTATCACCAGTCATTTTAGTCAGAAAGAGCAAAACAATCTTAGGGGCAAGAAAACGAGTTGAAATAAAAAAAAAAGTGATTAGCCACACTAGAGTAAAGAGATGCTAATACAAGAAGAATCTAAGCGTATAAATTATTATGTAATAATTAAAATGAAATCTGAGCCAGTTTTGGAGACTAGAGATTGTATACTCACAGGAGTATATGGTTATTTGCTATTAGATGTTAAGTCTGTTCAGCTAGTTGCCTGTCATTCAGTCCTCCCGCTTATAAATAGTCTACCCTCAGGACGTCAAATTATCAGGTAATAATTGTGACATTGCAATTATACTTATAATAAAAGAAATATCAGCTTTTTCTAAACATGGCTGGAATCTTGAAATCTAAAGAGACTTATGCGCTTCCCTATTTATTATTATAAAGCCATTTATTTATGCTGTAAGCTATATCTCAGGACAAAAAAATAATGGAACTTGGGTTTAGGGAGGGTGGAGAAGATTAATGAAAAGTTAAAAGTTTTACAGTATGGTTGATTTTTTCCCCCCATTGGAGATTTTGGACTGTCTCTCATGTGCCATTGTTATGGTTGTTTATCCCCAGCAAATTAGAGAGTAATTGTTAGAAGGGGAAGCCGGTAGAAGCAAGCAATGTGAAAGCAGCAAGAAAAAAAATCTAAAAGTATGGTGATGAAAGAGATACAAATAAATAAAGCAGAAAAAAATGTAAAAAGCATAACTCTTTCAAAAATTATTTAAGCATGTCACAGTATTGCAGTTGATTGTAATTGAATATTATCATTCCTTTGATTTATTGGTAAGAAATTATATTCAGCATATTCTCTTTATAAATTCTAAGAAGTATGGCAGAAGCGTTAATTTAAAGACAGTTAAACATAAAAATACAGTGCTTTAAAATAGTAACAGCTATATATATTGAGTGTGTATTACCTCTTCTGGATGCTTTGTCTTTATTAACTCATTCCATGCTCATACTATTCTAGGAGGTAAGTACTCCTATTGTTCTCATTTTTTATAATTGAGGAAACTAGACATGGAGAGGTTAAGTGCCTTGCTCAAGGTCAAAGTTAAAGAGTTCTCAACTCCAGATTGAAATCTCGGTGATCCAATAAATATTTGGTTATGGAGTTAGATATTTTCCGAATACTTTTTTACAAAATATTTCAAACATATGGAAAAGCAAACAAAACTGCACAAGAAACATCCAAACACCACTTGAATCTTCAATTGTCATTTTATAATGTTCACTTTATTATTCATATATATGTAATATAAAGATGTTATATCATAGAATTATAACCTTGAAACCTATATAATTTATTAACCAATGTCACCCCAATAAATTTAATAGAAAATACAACTTTGAACACTGTGTATATTAATTGGCTTGAGGTGTACCTATTGGGTATGCTCATATTGCTCAAATTACTGAGGTAAAATTTATATTTTTTAATTGAGAGAACTAGTGCCAGATATTTCTTTGGAAAAGATGTACCAATTCATAACACCAAAAAAGTTTATATTAGAGTATTTATTTTCTCAATCCTAGCCATCACTTTGCTTCATTAAACTAGGACCTTCATTTTAAATTTTTATAAAGCCATTTATTTATGCTTTCTTTTATAAGTTTTTTTAATACATTTTTATTGTTCAGCTTATTATAGTTGTTCCTCTTTTTTCCCCCCATAGCTCCCCTCCACCCAGTTCCCACCCCATCCTCTGCCCTTACCTCCCCACTGTCCTCATCCATAGGTGTACTATTTTTTTCCAGTTTCTCCCCACACCCCCACACCCCTTCTTCCCCACCCCCAAGAATTGTCAGTCCACTACCTTTCTATGCCCCTGATTCTATTATATTCACCAGTTTATTCTGTTCATCAGATTTTTTATTCACTTGATTTTTAGATTCACTTGTTGATAGATATGTATTTGTTGTTCATAATTTTTATCTTTACCTTTTTCTTCTTCCTCTTCTTAAAGAATATCTTTCAGCATTTCATACAATATTGGTTTGGTGGTGATGAACTCCTTTAGCTTTTTCTTATCAGTGAAGCTCTTTATCTGACCTTCAATTCTGAATGATAGCTTTGCTGGATAAAGTAATCTTGGTTGTAGGCTCTTGCTATTTCATCACTTTGAATATTTCTTGCCACTCCCTTCTGACCTGCATAGTTTCTGCTGAGAAATCAGCTGACAGTCGTATGGGTACTCCCTTGTAGGTAACTGACTTTTTTTCTCTTGCTGCTTTTAAGATTCTCTCTTGCCCTAACTAGTTTGGCTCAGTGGATAGAGCGTTGGCCTGTGGACTGAAAGGTCCCAGGTTCGATTCTGGACAAGGGCATGTACCTTGGTTGTGGGCAAATCCCCAGTGGGGGGTGTGCACAAGGCAGCTGATCAATGTTTCTCTCTCATCAATATTTCTAACTCTCTGTCCCTCTCATTTTCTCTCTGTGAAAAATCAATAAAAAAAAGTTAAAAAAATAAAAAAAGGTTCTCTCTTTGTCTTTTGCCCTTGGTATTTTAATTATGATGTGTCTTGGTGTGGTCCTCTTTGGATTCCTTTTGTTTGGGGTTCTCTGCGCTTCCTGGACTTGTAAATCTATTTCTTTCACCAGATAGAAGAAGTTTTCTGTCATTATTTCTTCAAATAGGTTTTCAATATCTTGCTCTCTCTCTTCTTCTGGCACCCCTATAATTCAGATGTTGGGACGCTTGACGTTGTCCCAGAGGCTCCTTACACTATCTTCATATTTTTGGATTCTTTTTTCTTTTTTCTTTTCCAGTTGGGTGTTTTTTACTTCTTCATAGTTCAAATCTTTGACTTGATTCTTGGGATCCTCTTGTCTGCTGTTGGATCTCTGTATATTATTCTTTATTTCAGTAAGTGTATGCTTAATTTCTAGTTGGTCCTTTTTCATATTCTTGAGGGCCTCACTAAATTTATCGGTGGTAATTCTTGAAAAACCTTAAAAGTGTGGTTTTGAACTCTATATCCAGTAGTTTGCTTTCCTCCATTTCTGTCATTTGTGATCTGTTTCTTTGTCTCTGCATTTTTTATGCTTCCCTGTGTTGATAGAGTGGCTTTCTGTGCTAGGTGTCCTATAGGGCCCAGTGGCTCAGCCTCCCCAATTACCTGGGGTGAACACGCTTGGTACACCCCTTTGTGGGCTGTGTGCACAGTCTTGTTGTAGTTAAGCCTTGATTGTTGTAGGTATCACTGGGAGGAATTGACCTCCAGGCCAATTGGCTGTGAGAATCAGCTGTGTCTACAGTGGGAGAACTTCTGTGCTGAAGACACCCTTATGGGGCAAGACTTGCTTCAGTGGGGCTTTGGTGCTCACTGAGTCTGCCCCCGAGTGTGTCCCTTATGGATCTGAGGAGTTGTAATCTGGATGGTCCCAATCTGACCACTGGGTACACAGGCTCTTGGATCTCTAAGGAGGTGCTAATTTAGCCTCTGCCTGAGGCTACCCAGCAGGAGCTATGGAGAGATCTGCAGGTTCCTCTTCCTTGTTTGGGTTTTGGCGGTGCCCAGATGAGGCCAAGCTGTGAAGCAATGCAAGCTGCTGTGGAGCCTTGGGCCTTCTTTTGGATGTTCTGAGTCTTTCTGACCCAGCCACAGTTTGTTAGGTAATTTTAGATCTCAAAGGGCCAGCCCATTCATATGCAAAAGTCTCTGCAAACAGCTTGGGTGGGGCAGGGTTTCAGGGAATCAAAAAGGCGGAGCAAACAGCTATGGCTGATCCTCAGTCCTGGTCTAAGAGGTCCAGCATCTCAGTGTCCCAGGAATTGCTGCAAGCACCTCTGAGAGAAAGCCACCCTTGAGTTCCACCCGCTGCCAGACAGTCCAGTTTCTCCCCTATGAGCCTGGGTCCCCAGAGACTTGCCCAGAACTGGAGTCAGGGCTGTCAGGAGCTTGTGCCTCCCTCCCGATTTCAAAAGACACCTGTGTCCTCCGTTGCCAGCCCCTTTCTGTGAGCACTCGATCCTCCATACCTCTGCACTTTACTTCCGCACCTCCTCTGAGTCTCAGTGTGCTTTTCTCTTTCCTTCTAGTTGTAGAATTTCCACTCAGCCAGCCTTCCTGTGGTTCTGGATGATGTATGTTTTGTCTTTTAGTTGTATTTTTGAAGTGGTTGTGCGAGGCAGCAATTTCAGGTGTTTACCTATGCCGCCATCTTGGTTTCTCCTCTTTTATAGGTTTTATTGTGTGGGTTTTTAATTTTAAATTTTGTTTAGCATTTAAATTATTCAACCATTCAAAATTTATTTGGCTTTTATAAGTGTCTGGAGCCAAGGATAATGGGAACTGCCCAACTCTGAACCTCCCCTTATGTTTCACAAACAATGAAATACAAAACAGCAACAACAACAACAACAATTAAAATGACATAAAACCCACACCATCAGCAAAACTAGAAGTCAGAGAAAGCCCAAATTTTAAAATTCCCATGAATAAAAAGTAAAATTCAACCCATATCCACTCTCTCTCATGCTTTATAGAGAATGTGGTCTAAATTTAAGTTGAAATGACTGACAGAAAGAGAACACTCCAACTAATGGTGAAAATACTTGGGAGAAAAGCATTCCCCACTAAGTTTTTGTATCAATTATTGAATAGCCTCTACTTTGCCACTCTGCTTTGAAATAAACTACAAAGTATATTCTATATGATGCCAATGCTTCAAGTTATGCTTAATGACAACATATTAGCCTGGGAGAAATGAAATCATTGATAGAATTAAACTCAGCTCTCAATAATCCTCAATCTGGGCATCTACTGAAGAAAATGGAGGGACGGGGAGAAAAGGGGAGGACTAAGTCAAAGCCAAGATCACAGCCAATATCATATGGCAGAAGCATTCCAGTAAACATCAATGATACTTCAGCTCAAACCACCATAAATATTTCACTGGGCACACCTGAGTTAGCATATATTTTCACCACTCAACTAGCTATTCAATGATGGAGAAGTCATGAAGCTCATCAATGTCTGTTTCCTTATTTATAAATGGTGATCACAAGGATAACATGTGAGAACATGAGATAATAGAAACATCTAGTCCAGTGCCTCACAAATGGTAGTCACTCAGTAAGTGTGACCAAAATTATAATTGCCTTAATTATGACAAATATTGGCTCATTTTCAAATGCTTGAAAATTGATATAAGGAGAATATTTTTCTATCATAATGCATCTCTTTTTCTCATATTGATGCTGGTTGTGCTTCTTTCAACTGATATCCAAGATACATGGCTTGCACTTTAATCAATATAAAATATTAGTGCAACTAGAATATGTTAGAGTCCAAACTTGAGTTTAATTTGATACAATTCTTGCCAAAAGTGTACTTTAGCTTTCGATTTTTTAGAAAGGCAGTCTAATGGACAGATTAACTATTAATCTTTCTATATTTTTCAGGCTTTAGTGTGCTGTATTAAGATCACTCACTGGAAAGCATAGTGCCTGAACCATATTTTATAAATTCCCCACAGAAATGCTTTTACCTAAGTGTGACTTAATTATAAATAATTCATAATCTTTTCTTAGCCATCTAGAAGTCAGATGCAAGTCAGTTCCATTTGATAAGTACTTGCATTTTTTTTACATACTATAGAAGCCAATGCTCACTATCAATTCATTTACGTAGTCAACCACCCAGAGTACTTTCGTTCAACATCAAAATTATCATTAAGGAGCCTGGCCTGTATGGCTCAGTAGTTGAGTGTAGACCCAAGAACCAGGATGTCAGGGTTCAATTCCAGGTCAGGGCTTTCTCAGGTTGCTCGATTCACATTAGGGGGCAGGAGGCAGCCGATGGATGGTTCTTATCATTGATGTTTCTATCTCTCTCTCCCTCTTCCTTCCTCTCTGAAATCAATAAAAACATTTAAAAAAATTTTAAAAATATCACTAAGGAAGTCTTCTGGGATAACTGAATTGGGGGAGAGAATTAGCACGGACAGTTAGTACTGTACTGCAGGCTTTCTGTATGTGGTCTGTTTAACCCTTATGACCTTGTGTAATGCATGAGGGATTCTGGTTTACATGTGAAGAAACATGACTCAGGCAATGTTATGATACTTTGAAAAGAAAATGTTTTACTTGAGTCTTTTCTACTTCAACTAATGTAGCCTCTATTCTTTTAAGTAGTCTATAGATGCTGTGATTTGAGGCTAATCAATATTCTGATTCTATCTGAAGACCCTTCAGTTTACCTACATGCCTTTTGGGTGTGGTTATGGATTACAGCAGAATAGAGAAGATCTGCCTCCTACATCTTCCTTTAATACAGATCAGTTATATACCTTTTTTGGCAGATACAAGGTAGTATTGATTTACATTGCAATTACTATTAAGTAAAATCCCTTGGCAGTTTTCTCTGTTACAAAAAAAAGTATCTTCACTGTACTTGTGCAGATGGGATTTTTTGGTCCAACTTTCATAACCATACACATATTCCCATTATATATTATTTTATTAGGTTTGGCCCATCATTCTAAGATATAAAAATCTTATCACAATTAAAATTTATATTTACTTCCCACTTATTAGGTGCCAGTCAATGTACTAGGCATTGTCAATGTACTAGGCATTTGACTTTATATGGGGAATTGATGCATAAAATTATATTTCATAATATTATTTTATTTTATTCTTATTTAACCCAAAGAAAAACACCAATTTTATGACCGAAGGTTCAAGAATATTGAGTAACTTGACTGAGACCTCTCAAAACACTAGTAACAGAATTTAGCTTTTGAATGCATGTCTATCTAATTTCAAAGTTCATGATTTTATTTGTTTATACTAACCTATAATCATGAGTCATTAAGAAACCTTTTAATTTATACTCAAGGGATTCCATGTAAGGAGTTTAATTTTGAAAGCCCACTTAATATATTAAAGAAATAAGATTTCATATGTAAGAACAAACTTCAGTATCTGTAGCCTATGTTTATAAATTGTGAGTTGTTGCTGTAGATGTGTTTGTATGTACATATGGTAAATATAAATGATTCTTAACCAACTTTCAATGTGTTAGTTTTGTGCATGATATTGAGCAAGGTACTTGGAAAATAAGTAAATTTTAAGATGAACAATTGTTAGTTTTTTTAAACCATTAATCTAGAAAGAGAGATCCAAGTAGATACATTCCATTATGCATACTTCGTATTTATCTCTGAAATTTCTTCACACCCCATCCTTATAACATGCCTTGAGGGAAGTAGACATAAGAAGCTGTTGCTATTGTGAAAATGTTTCTCGCTCTGGTCTATAGTGACTATACCAAGGGGAAATAAATCCATAGGCTGGGCTAGACCAATTTAGAGTATCTTTTTACAGTTTTTGAGACATAGGCATATGGGGGAAATTAAACTGAAAAATCAAATAAAATTGAAGCTGGGATGGCATTGTTTAATGCGCATTCTGAGAAGTAAGCAAAGGAAGCTATTCTTGAGATAGAATGAAAAGAAAAGCCCAGAAGATGGTGATCCCATGAGAGGAATAGGAGTCATCCCAGTTCTTGATTTTCCATTTTTATTTCCCAGGAGACAAAAATGTACTGTGTGTTCTTTGCTTGGATGTCTATGAGATTACCATTTGTATACTTAAGTGTCTGCCTCACACCATTTATTTAAGCTAGCATTTAGAGTCTGATTTTTACAATGACTGTTATTCCATTAAGATTAACTAACACCTTTTCTTTCTTAATATATAAGTAATGAACTAAACTATTAAGCAACTCAGTTTCATTAAACAGTGTGGAATATATGTGTGTGTACACATGTGTGTGATTTCTGTTTTAGGAAAACCTTATAGAAGGAATTCAGCCAAGGCCAGCACTGTAAGAGACAAAATATACATGTACAAAATGCCACCATTATCAAGTACAAAATTTCTTATCCTTGATTGCAGTAATAAAATTACAAAGAGGGTTAAGGGGAATGAATAAAGAATAATCAGTCAGTTGTCACTGAATAGGATCACTTGAGTAGGTTTTGACAAGAATCAGACTGGAGAAAATCAGCAAAAGAACATATTTTTATGTGAGAGGAAGTAACAAGGTTTATGAATGGGGAATTGATGCATAAAATTATATTTCATGAAGACAAATTTGAGTGGCCTGTAGGATGATTTGAAGTAAAGACTAGAACAGAGGGAAACCTGTACAGACTACTATAGCAACCCAGATATAGATGACTTACCTCACTGTAGATACGTAAACAATGGATCATATTTAAATACATAATGAAAAATAATTGAAAGAACATTATTTTCTTTAGAGAAATTGATGACAAAAACAAATTTCATGAGTAATATTTAAGATAATTAGTTTATATTTGTGCTTTTTTATATAATGAGTAGGAAACTTAAAGATTGATTATAGTCATGGGGAAAAACAATAAATTTTGTTTTTACTTGTTAAGTTGCTCTCATTGGTGGGTTTGCTACATAAATAACAGAAGACAGATATTATTTTGGGAAATGTGCTCGGTAAGTATCCATGTATAGTATTTAAAACTGTGTTTGCCTATGCAGTCACCAAAAAGAAGGACATAACAGAAGGGAAAGGCATAACTTTAAGGGATATCAGAGTTAAAATTTGAAAGGAAGAACTGAGTCAAAGGGAGTATTCAGAGCCATAAGAAAAGTGGATAATGCTGCCATGAACATAGGATTGCATATATCTTTGTAAATAAATGTTTTCATTTTTCATGCAGATATAACCAAAACAAACAAACAAACAAAAACTCTTAGATGGACTCAACAGTATGGTGGTTACCAGAGAAAAATGGGAGGGGAGTGGGGTAGGGAAGGGTAGAGAGGGTTGAATGTGTGGTGATGGAAGGAATTTTGACTTTACACAACACAGTGTTCAGATTATGTATCATAGAATTGTACACTTGAAACCTATACAATTTCATTAACTAATGCCACCCTAATAAATTTAATTTTAAGGAAAAGAAGAGAAGAGTAGGGTTAACAGGCAATGAAGACTGCCTTTAGGAAAGGAAAGCCTAGTCAATAGTTTAATGCAGATGAGAGTGAAATAATTGGATTCTCCACCCCCCCACCGCCAAATCTTTAGAACTCTTATGACAAAGGAGAACTGGAAAGGAATATTTCAGTAAGAGGGAAAGGATTCAGTGGAGAGGTAAAGAAAACAGAATGAGTTACACATGAACTTACAAATTAAGTCTAATATTAAGTATAACAGGACCTAATTTAACAGCTCAGTTTTCTACAAAACTCGGGACTTTTCTTTAAATAAATGCAGTTATCTGTTACCTTTTATTTATAAATGTCCTAAACTTTTTTAATTTAATTTTTTTCCCTACGGTATATTCAAATTTAATAGAGAGCTAAAAAATACATTTCTTGCAGGTGCAAAATTGAAAATGGCTTCCCCAGAACCTAAGGGCCTTGTCCCCTTCACGAGGGAGTCTCTTGAACTTATGGAACAGCGTATTGCTAAAAAACACAATGAGGAACATGAAGAAGATTTAAAGCCAAACTCTGACTTGGAAGCTGGAAAAGAGCTTCCATTTGTTTATGGAAATCTTCCTCAAGGAATGGTGTCAGAGCCCTTGGAAGACGTGGACCCATACTACCAGAATAAAAATGTAAGGATCAATTGAACTTATTATGATCACATTTGTTTTTCAGACATGCAAAAATGTAATTGAGATAGAATGTAAAAAGATAATTAAGAATAAATTAATAAGTAATTTTAAATTATACAAAACTACGTAAGAAATCTAACACATATTTGAGAATTTTATAAAAAGTCACTGTTTGCCTGGTTGGCTAGTTTGTTTGGGGTTACTTTACTTGGTAATAGGCTATACTGTTATACCTTTTTTATTTTTTCTCCCCATCTGTGAACGTGAGATGTCTTTATATTTATTTAGATCTTCTTTATTTCAACAATGTTTTGTAGTTTTCAATGTACAAGTGTTTGTTTTTATTAAATGTATTCCTAAGTATTGTATTTTTTATGGTCATATTATACATGGAACTAGAGGCCTGATGCATGATATTTGTCACTGGTTGTGGGGGGAGGTCCCTCAGTACAGCCTGCGCCCTCTTGCAGTCTGGGACCCCTCAGGGGATGTCCGCCAAGGGGTCCTTAACACTGCCCTAGTGGCACTCCCCCTGTGGAAGCGCACTGACCACCAGGGGGCAGCTCCTGCATTGAGCATCTTCCCCCTGGTGGTCAGTGCGCTTCATAGCGACCAGTCGTTCTAATGTTTGGTCGATTTGCATATTAGGGTTTTATATATAGGATTGTTTCCTTAATTCATTTTTTGCTCCTTTATTGCTACAGTATAGAATACAATTGATTTTTAAATATTAATCTTACATCCTGAAACCTCACTAAAATATTTTTTTAAATTGTTGACACTATTACAGATGTCCCTTATTTTCCTCTCTTTGCCCACTCCCCACCCTGGGCCTTCACCACACTCTTGTCTGCGAACATGGGCTATACCTATATGTTCTTTGGCTAATCTCTTCACTTTCTTTTATCTAGACCAGGGGTCCTCAAACTTTTTAAACAGGGGGCCAGTTCACTGTCCCTCAGACCATTGGAGGGCCGGACTATAGTTAAAAAAACAACTATGAACAAATTCCTATGCACACTGCACATATCTTATTTTGAAGTAAAAAAACAAATGTTTTTGGCGGGCCGCATATGGCCCGCGGGCCATAGTTTGAGAACCCCTGATCTAGACCCTCTCACTCCCTCCCCCCTGTTATGCATTCATATAATGATTTGTTTTATTGGCATATGATGATCAGCTACTTAAGGTTATCAATTTTAAAGCACTATAATATAAAAGTTATATAATATCTACACAATTTCACATGTTCAACTTGATAAGTGCTCACTCAATAGTTAGGAAAATAAAGTCAACCTATATTTTATTTATCATTTTTATTCATTCATAAATCATATCCTATCTTATCTCCAGAATAATTTGAAGAACCCTCTAAATATTTGAAAAATTGAAAAACAAGCACAAAATGATAAAAATAAGAAATATTTTTTTAAAAAAGGCAGAGATCTGTGTGTCTTGGTAGCTGGAAGAGTCTTCATTAAAGAAATAGAATGTGAGTTATAGTTTAGAGGACATTTCAAATTTTAACAAGGCAAAGGGAAGATCTATGAACAAGCAAGAGCAGAGATTAATTCTGGAATAGGGAAGAAACAGTGCTGTAAATTGTAGGAAATAGATGAAATAAGGGAGATTTCAACATGGATTTAATGTGACGACCAAAAAACTGATGTGATGAATACAATATTTAAGTAAGGTTAACATGAAGATTTCTAAATTATTATTGCATGAAAGAGGTAGGGTCAGGAAAATGAAATAGGAGAGAAAGAGTAATCCAGCCTGATGGTGTCTCAGAGGAGAGAGAGAGAGGTAACAAATCCGAGAAGAATCAGCAAGATTTGAAGACTGACTAATAATGCCAAGGTCTTCAGCCTGAAAGAATGGTGGTGCTGCTGACAAAAATGCAATAACTATAAAAAAGATCAAGTTTGGGGGACAAAAAGATTAGCTCCATTGTGGACAAATGTAATTTGATATTCTTGTAGAGCAAGCATGTCAAACTCGCAGCCCATGGGCCCCATGTGGCCCACAACGAATATTTTTGCGGCCCAGCCAATATCTGGTATAACGGTATGTAAGAAACGTTTTAGTAAAAATTTCATAACTTAATTTTTACAATATCCTGTTATACATAATTATTAATAGCAAACTACAATGTTTGCTAATGACTGATCACTATAATTGTGTTGCATTCATTTCCCTTACGTGCCTTACGCACAGGCGCACCATTTCTCTCCACTAATACTAGCAGTGAATATTTTAGCAGCCGATTTCCACGTCATTAGTCTTGGACTGACTTGTTTGGTCCTGAAGGTCATCCGGAAGGATGTCGGTCTAATTAGCACATTATGCTTTTATTATTATAGATTGTATTACATTGCATTATATGCTATATATTATATCCTGTTATATAACATATATAATATTCAATATAAAATATGTTTGTGCACATATCACAATAAATGAATTTTCCAATTGGATATGTATTATACTAAGGGTGTGTATTCAGAAACATACACACTCACACGCTTTCACTGTGTGTAAGTGTATATGTATATATGTATATATTGTAGCTACACACATATATACATATATATAAACATCTATATATATATGACTCATTTTTAGGATATTTTTGATCTTTCATTTGTTTTGGTTTCATGTTCCAACATAGTATATTTACATGATTTAAATGTATGTTATGAAAATGATAATAAACAAGTGGGGTTTTATTCCATGGATAATTACTAATGATTGGGGTAACATTGAGATATTTTTGGGTCAATTTTACTATTGTAATCCCACACCTCATTGGCTTTGAAATAAAATTAATGGTTTTTTTTTACATTTATTGAATTCAGGTATGTTTAAATGAATCTCCATGAACCATTAATATATACCTTTCTTCCTATTATTTTAATTTTACCGGAAACCCTGAGGACTGGTGTGTGGCAAATGGTTTTCTCAATAGAATCCTAGCTTCTCCCCCCGCAAAAAAAAGTGGTAGATAAGCTTAAATATCAATTAAAAGTTACAAAAAACACTTTCCCCTTGCTTTTGTTTGTAAAAGAATATCAAAATATAAGAAAAATATAATTGTTAGAACTCATGATGGAAATGACCATTGTCAATATGTTGCATAACTGGTTAGATTATATAGTTCATGTTCTAATTTCACATGATCTTTTTTGCCTTACAGACTTTCATGATACTAAACAAGAAAAGAACAATTTTCAGATTTAATGCCACGTGGTGTACATTGTCTCCTTTCAATTCAATTAGAAGAGCAACTGTTAAGATTTTGGTACATCCATATCCTTTTCTACTGGCTTTAGAATGTACAAATATCAAATGTAACCATTCTATTCAAATATTGCTACAGTCATTTCCTCTTTTGAATTGATTTCTCATTTTAGGTCATATTGAAATTTGGATTATAACTGCACTAAGTGTTTCATCTTTGAAAATGCATTTAAATATATTTTCAAGTTAGTAAACATTAACAAATCTTAATCTTCATCATTTATCAATATGACTAATATATATTTCTGATAATTTAAGAAACTATTTATCTCATATGTGTACATACATATAAACAGATTTAGAAACATATAATTCCAATATTATTTATTATATACTATTCCTTGACTGCAATCTACCTTTTTTCGACTATTAATTTTGATTAGCATCCTGATTGACTGCATATTTATGTCCCTGACTGAGGGGCCAAAATGGGGGACAGAATTACAGTAAGTTATATAATTTCATTGTATGTAATCTCATATAAGATTATATTTAATATTTACATGTGGCATTATAGTACATTGCATACTAAGTATTATAGCTTTGCATAATTTAATATTTATAATATAATATAATAAAAGAAAAACAAGCAAATTGACCGCACCTCCGCTATGCCCAAGCCACGCCCACAAGCCAATCAGAGCGACTATATGCAAATTAACCTAACCAAGATGGTGGCCGGCAACCACGGAGCTGGAGCAAGCAGGAGGCTTGGTTGCCCCGGCGATGAAGGAAGTCAAGCTTCCTGCCTGCCCTGGCTGGCTGTGGCCTCCGCTCAAGGCAACAAAGTTTCAATCATAGAAGACAAATAAATCCCAGATACCTGCTACCAGCCAGCCTCCACTGGGAGCTTGGGTGGGTGAGGGCTGTGGCCAGCCTGCAAACAACCATCAGCCCCACACCCAGGCTGGTCAGGCACCCCAGTGGGGACCCCTACACTGAAGGGGCTGTGGCCAGCCTGCAAACAGCCATCAGCCCCTCACCGCGGCTCGCCAGGCACCCCAGCAGGACCCCCCTCCCTGAAAGGGGGGTGGCCAGCCTGAAAACTGCCCTCAGCCCCTCAGCCCCTCACCCAAGCTTGCCAGGCACTCCAGCTGGAACCCCCACCCTGAAGGGGGCATGGCCAGTCTGAAAATGGCCCTCAGCCCCTCACCTAGGCTGCCCAGGCATCCCAGAGGGACCCCCACCCTGATCTGGGACACCTTCAGGGCAAACCAGCTGGCCTCCACCTATGCACCAGGCCTCTATCCTATATAATAAAAGGGTAATATGCAAATTGACCCTAACAGCAGAATGACTGGGAATGACTGGTCACTATGACACACACTGACCACCAGGGGGCAGACGCTCAATGCAGAAGCTGCCCCCTGGTGGTCAGTGTGCTCCCACAGGGGGAGCTCTGCTCAGCCACAAGCCAGGCTGATGGCTGACAGTTCAGTGGTGGTGGTGGGAGCCTCTCCTACCTCTTCAGTAGTGCTAAAGATGTCCGACTGCAGCGTAGGGCTCCTGGGCTGCCAGAGTGATGCCTCACTGCCAGTTTAGGCCCAATCCCTCGGGGAGCAGGCCTAAGCCAGCAGGTGGTCATCCCCTGAGGGTTCCCAGACTGCAAGAGAGCACAGGCCGGGCTGAGGGCCTCCCCCCCCCGAGTGCACAAATTTTTGTGCACTGGGCCTCTAATGTATATATAATATTCATTATACATAATATTTATACATATACCATGATTAATGAATTTGCCAAATAGAAATCTACATATATGTCAAGTAAACAATTTTAATTTTTTTCTACCCTTTCTTTATTTCCGAACCTGTTCTGTTAACATTGTGTAAATGTTTGAGTCTTTAGCTATATGTTTATGTCTATGGTATCATTTTAAAGTTAATCACTAAGAATTAATATAATATTTCAGTGCCTCGGATTTTCTTTACTGTTGCAATCCCATACCCGATTTGCTTCAAACTCAAATAACTATTTCTTTTTATTCTTTAAGAAAGTTATTTTTCTTTCTTTCTATTCTATCTCTTTTCTCTTTCCTAAGAGATGTGAGTAGATTGACTTGCATTAGCCTATAATGATGGAAAGGCCCATTACATTTTCTAGAGATGAAGGCTTTTTTTTATGCTACCTCTTAAGTTTAATTCTGTTCTTAAAACTAGTTGACTTTGGAAGATAAATGTAGTACTGATTCATTATAAAAATCCTTATTTAAACATATGATAAAATTAATTCTTTAGACCCTTTTACAATTCAGTGTGATCCCCAATATGGAATAACGTTGATATTTTATATTTTCACCATTTACCTAAATATATAGACAGACTATAACCTTGAGCTAGGACTTGTTGAAAAAACTGGTAATCAAATTGTATGGTTAATGCCATGAGACATAGGCCACCCTAGAAGCCCTATCTAAAGCCTGCCTATGGTTCAAAGGGCACTTGCTTTTTTTAATTGCCTGGTTGATTGCTTGGTTCATTAGTTGATTATTTGCCAGATAGTTATCATAAACACTAGTGGCCCAGTGCACAAAATTCATGGACGGGGGCAGGGGGTGTCCCTCAGCCCGGCCTGCATCCTCTCCAATGTGGGACCCCTTGGGGGATGTCCGACTACCGGTTTAGGCCCGATACCTGTGGTTCCTCTCACAATCTGGGACTGCTGACTCCTAACCGCTCACCTGCCTGCCTGCCTGATTGCCTCTAATCACTCTGCCTGCCAGCCTGCTTGTCCCCAATCGCCACCCCCCACCAGCCTGCTCGCTCCCAACCCCCCCCCCCCCCCGTTGGCATGCTTGCTTCCAACTGTCCCCCCTGCCGGCCTGCTCACCCCCAATGCCCCCCACCAGCCTGATCACCCCAAACTGCCCTCCCCTCCTGGCCTGATCACCCCTAACTGCCTCTGCCTCGGCCCCGCCACCATGGCTTTGTCTGGAAGGATGTCCAGAAGGTCTCCCAGAAGGTGTCCTGGTCTAATTAGCATATTACCCTTTTATTAGTATAGATTGTATTTCAGAACTGACAATGTATTATTTTCACTTTAAATATATATATATATTTGTGTGTATGTGTGTGTGTGTGTATATATATATATATAAACTTTTTAATATATAAATTTTTCTGCAGGATCGCTTTGCTTGCAATTTACACACTTGAAATACTTGTAAAACTCATTGCAAGAGGCATCTGGACAGGATCTTTTTATTTCTTTGGTGACCCGTGGAACTGGCTTGACTTCAGTGTAACTTTGTTTGAGTAAGTATTATTTAAGTTGTGAACGTCTTAATACCTTGCTAAGCAAATGCTTTTCATAAAAACATTGAAGTTGGCAAAATTTTCTGCCTGAAAAATTTTTGAAAATATAGAATATTTCATAAATTCTAATCATAGTGAGTTCTCTCAGACAGCTCCAACTGAACTAGGTCATAGAATATGGAATACAAATGAAAGGAATGGGATATTATCTATATTTTCTATATGAAATAAAGAAAATAGAGGTTGAATTTTTGCTTTTTAAGTTAGTTTTAAGGAGCAGAAAATCTTCCGGAGACTTAGCAGAGGATACTAGCATATTTGGTTCTGTCTCCCATTTACGTTTTTTTTTAGCTACATTTCTTAACACCAGTAAATATATTAGATATTTGAATAAGATATTTTAAAAACACACACACATACATTTTCTACATTTCCTAGAGTGTTGTGACATTAAATTCTAATGATTTACATATGTATTTATTTTTTTAATGCATCTGTTTAATATACTCTGCTTTGTAGCTGAGTGATCAATGGTGTTGAACCTCTATTAAAGAAATTAAAAATAATATTCTATTTCTAGATTTTGGGTCAAGAATTTTTCTTCAAAAAATCTTTATAAAGGTTAATAATTATTGTCTGCCATATGGTAAGCAATAAAAAAATAGTAGCTAAAATTATTGCAATTATCACTACTACTTATGCTATTGCTATCATTATTTCTGCTGTTGTGTTAGCAAACACTTAGCTAATAGCTAACATTTAGATATCTTATAGCATGTGCCAGTTGCTTTTCTATGCACTTTACATATATTAGCTGATCTACTAGGTGTACCAGTTAATAATGCGGATTTTTTTCAACAGATGGAGTTACACATACTAGTATGTTGATATCACTTGGGTTGCGGGTGAATTTCCCGCCAAAATATAAGATGGCGCGTTAAAATGCCTATATCTTTTGAAGTATGGGTTCGATTGAAATGAAATATTTGGTAATACGCAGTTACAATCGGCCCGAGTTTACACGTTTTCCGCACTCCACCGCAAATCTATATGAACCGAGTTTAAGACGGCTCCCGCGGAGTACGCGCAATTCACGCGAGCCGACTTAACTCGTTTCCCGCAACCCAAGTGATATATATGCCATTTGATATGTATGCTATTTTGTTGTATTGATAGCAAGCTTCGAAACTTCATATGTCAAATTTTCTGAAGGTGTTAACATCATAGATATTTTTAAACTTAAAAATATAGAATTTCGTGCCAAAAAAAGAGGGTTTGCGGAAAGTTTTAATTCGTTACTTTATTTTAAAAATAAGTTATTGTATATTTTGGGAAGCTTATGGTGAACAAGCTCCATCTCAAGATACTTGTGAATGCTGATTTAAATGCTTTAAAAGTGATGATTTCGATGTGAAAGACAAAGAACGTCCAGATCAACTGAAAACATTTGAAGACCAACAATTTTAAGCATTATTGGATGAAGATGCGTGTCAAACTCAAAAACAACTTGCAGAAATGTTAAATGTTGCTCAGCAAACAATTTCTGATTGTTTACAAGCAATTGGAAAGATTTTAAAGGAAGGAAAATGGGCACCACGTCAACTGAATGGAAAACCGCAAAGTCATCAGTAAAATGTTGCTTCACCAGCACGAAAGAAAGTCTTTTTTTGCATTGAATTGTGACTGGCGATGAAAAGTGGATTTATTTTGAGAATCCCAAATGCACAAAATCATGGGTTGATCCAGGTCAACCATCAACATCGACTGCAAGGCCAAATCGCTTCGGAAAGAAGACAATGCTCTGGGTTTGGTGGGATCAGGAAGGTGTGGTGTATTATGAGCTTCTAAAACCAGGTGAACCATTAGTACAGATTGCTACCAACAACAAATAATCATTTTGAACCAACCTCTGATCGTGAAATGACCAGGATGTTCCAGAAGACACAGCAACGTAATTTTGCTTCATGATGACGCACCATCACACACTTCAAAACCAGTTAAAGACACATTAAAAGATCTTGCCTGGGAAGTATTAATCCATGTGCTGTATTCACCAGACCTTGATCCTTCAGATTACCACTTGTTCTGATCGATGGCACATGCACTTTCTGAGCAGCACTTCAAAACGTACGAAGAAGTGGAAAATTGGGTCTTTGAATGGTTTGCATCAAAACAAGAAAAGTTCTATTGGAACGGTATCCATAAATTACTTGAAAGATGGGGGAAATGTGTAGTTAGCGATGGACATTACTTTGAACAAAGCACTTTTGATGTTTCTCTTGAAATTATCGTGTTCTTTTTTATTACAAGATCCACCATTATTAACTGGTACATCTAGTAGTCCCAACCCTCTGAAAAAGAAAGTATTGCCCCCACCTTACTTCTGAGGAAACTGAGGCAAGAAAGTTTAAGATTTTCTCTGTCACACAGCTAGTAAAGATTGGAACCTGGATTTCTACACAGGCAGTCTGGCTCCAGAGTCTGTGCTCTGGACCAGTATGTACCCTGCCTTCTGCTATCACCACCATTACCACTCTCATCACCAAAATCACCTTAAACCCTTGAAGCTCATTCCTTTAAAAGACTGTGGTTTTTTATTTTAAATAATCGTTTTGTTAGTTAGATAACAAAATATTTATGAAGATGATATCAATATGGACTTAAAAGTACTCACAATGTCAAAATTTATAAATTCTCATAATTTGTTTGTGGATTAATATTAACCCGGCTACTTTGCACATTGTAGCAATCTTTGTCTTCCAATCAGTAATAAAACTATTTGCAAAATGGAGTAATGAGAGCAAGGGAAATGTTTGGATACATGGCTTTTAAAATAAGTTTTAAAGAACATAAGGAGCCAAAGATACGTAGCATAACCTCTATATAACTCTAACTTAATTCCACAGGCACATAACAATATATTCACCTCTAAACTTCACACCAATATTTAGAGTTGCAAGAAGTTTGAGAATTTTGAAAATTATTCCCTTAAACCAAGGTAAGAAATTCTTGACATTGAGTTCCTTTTCTTCATTTTGTTTTATGTATTTCCATATATTCATTTGAATTCCTCTGTTATTGTTTGGAGAAATATTAAATTGAATACTGCTTCAGCTTGTTCAATTAATGAATTATCTGATCTTTAAATCTGTTTCAGTCACTACAGGAAAGGCAAAAAAAAATTACACATTTGACTGTTATTTATTTGAGGTGGGTTCATTAATTATAAAATATAGCGATCAATTGAAAAGATAATTTTTCTATTTTTTAATATTTATTTATTTATTCTTATATCTTAAATATGATCTTATAAAATTGTCTTTAGATTTCTTTTTAAAAAAATATATCTTATTGATTTTTTACAGAGAGGAAGAGAGAGGGATAGAGAGTTAGAAACATCGATCAGCTGCCTCCTGCACACCCCCCACTGGGGCTGTGCCCAACCAAGGTACATGCCCTTGACCAGAATTGAACCCGGGACCCTTCAGTCCGCAGGCCGACGCTCTATCCACTGAGCCAAACCGTTCAGGGCGTCTTTAGATTTCTTAGAGAGACAGCAGCCTAGACAGATATCCAATATAACTTCTTTTTCTAATTGCATCTAACAATCAGATGAAATGAATAAAGTAATATAAAATAGAACAAATTCCCTTTTGTTCTGAGTGCTTGGATAGGGTGCATTCCATATGCCACAAAATTCAAGGAGTTCCTGCTAAGTAAGGCTGTGACCACATTGATGGAAGATGCTGAGGACTAATTTTAGCCCCCATTCTTGAAGATACCTTAAAACCTTCTAATTTGTTATTCAGAATGAATAAAAACAATAAAATAGGAAAACTCCAGTCAGAGAGTTGTGGGGTTTTTTTGGGTTTTTTTTTTACTGCTATGATTCATAGGAGTATGAAATAGATCAATAAGCCCTGAGGCAAGTGTGGTAATACCAAAAGTAAGAACTACAGGCAACTTTTGTGCACTGGTACACCATGAAGAGTGCCAAACACATGCATACTATGTATCAATCCAACCAAATTCCAGGTTGGCAAAACAGCAAAAAGATTGGGGGAGTGTGGTGATGGATGCATAACCATGTGGCCATACTGAAACATTAAATTGTACACATCAAATGGGTGAATTGTATGGTTTGTGAATTATATCTCAGTAAAGGTGTATAATAAATATGATTTGTGGCATAGCAGTTTTGCCAAACCCAGTGAAGAAACCAGTGAGACTTGCCCTGGTAGGGATAGTCACAGTCTGAACTTCCTTACTAGTCTCTACAAATCACTAGAACATAAAATTACATCAACTGCATCTTCATCTTGGCAAGGATTATAGAAGAAATCAGGTGGATCCCAGTTAATACCAGAGGAATACACACACTAGAGTTGAGAGGACACAGTCCTCTTTACAAGGGAGAAAATAATGAAGGCACGTAGCAGCAATATAAAATGTATAAAAATATTTTGCAACATAGAAAGAGAAACATACTATTTGAGATAATGAAAATAATTCTCTTTTTCATAAAAACAGTGCTCTAAAAAATAGGAGCAAGCATAAAAAAAATCATATTTTGTAGTCCCAATAGAAGAAAATCGAGACTCTTTGAAGCAAAAGAGGAACAAGATTATAAAATGACAAATAAAAATACTGTTAAAACTAAAATATGATAAAATTATAATAACTTTGGTTAGCCGAAACCGGTTTGGCTCAGTGGATAGAGTGTCAGCCTGCGGACTGAGAGGTCCCGGGTTCGATTCCGGTCAGGGGCATGTACCTGGGTTGCGGGCACATCCCCGGTGGGGGATGTGGAGGAGGCAGCTGGTTGATGTTTCTAACTCTCTCTATCTCTCTCCCTTCCTCTCTGTGAAAAAATCAATAAAATATATTTTTAAAAAATAACTTTGGTTAATATCTGATGGCAGTAGAATATAGTATCATCTGTATAGTATTATGGTAAAGCAAAACCTATTGTACAGAAAAATTAGAGACATTCTATATTAATATAGTAGAACCAAAAATTGGATGGATTAATAAAGGAGAGAAAACTTAAGTTTCATTTTATGGATAATAGGTAATACTAAAAAAGAGACAGAATAATGTAAAAGACAAATTATTAAAAAATGCACTAGAATTTTTTTAATCACTTAAATCAAGACCTTAGTCACAAATGGAAAAAGCTCATCTTATACTAGAGAAAGAAAGGAAGAAAGAAAGAAAGAAAGAAAGAAAGAAAGAAAGAAAGAAAGAAAGAAAGAAGCAAATAAAATAAATAAAGGATACACTTATAAAAGTATTATAAAACCCCTACAAGCAAAAAAGCAAAGGAAAAGAGCCTATGGAAAGGTAATCCTTAGACCTCGTGAGTGGGCAGTAGAGTGTCAGAACTTGGAGGGCTGTCGGCAGGGAGGTTATGACACCAGAACTTCATACCTGTTTGTCATTTATGTGTGAAGTCAACAGAAAATAATCTCAGCCATCCCCAGAGTTCTTGAATTTTACATGTGTATCTTTCCTGAATATCTGCTGAAAAACAAAAATATAAAAATAAAATATTCCACAATAAGAAGATTTACTATCAAAAGTAATCGCAATGAAGTACTAAATCATTTCAACAGAGAATGAATTCCAAATTATGTTGTTAGTGGGTTGAAAAACAGAATACAAATATTATAAATTATAAATTCTAGCATGGACATCTTTGGGTCATTCTTGAACTAGAAACATATGTTGTCTGTGCTCTTAAAAACTTTGGAATAGATACCAACCTTATAAAAATCTGGTGATTTTAACATTAAAATCTAAATTAATTTGGATAAATTGTCAGCATCAATCCAGCCAAATTCCTGGATGCAACTACCACCTGTAATTGTAGAGCAGCTTACCTTTAGGTCAGGCACATTCATCCAAGTCTCCTCCACTCCCTACTTGCACAAATTTTATTTTCTGACAAGCCTTTGTATGAATATCAATGTTATCTTTCCTACAAGTCATGAAAGATAATATATAATGCAAAATACATAAAATTCAACTATTATAATTAGGTCAGAGGTTCAAAATTATATTAACAAAAATGAGAACTAGAAATTGAGAAATGTGAGAAAGCAAATATTATTATGTTCTTATATGAGAAGACTATAGTAGATACAGTTTTATTTTTTATGTAGAGAGTATGTTTGTTCAAAATAAGAATTTAAGTTTGATACAGGTGCTCAAAATAGACATACTAGAAGAAAAAAATATTAAAATTTATTTAATAAAGATAAAACACATAGAAATCATAAGGGAAACATAAAAATAAAAAAACAAAATGGTAAAGGCCAATCCAAATAAAGGCAATTTATGAAAATAAAAATAATTGGGTTAAATTTTTCTGTCAAGATGTAGAGACTTTAATATTAAATCAGAAATAAATTGAACTCTCCCAGAGATACCTAAACTAAAACAAAATAAAAGTTTAAAGTAAAATGAAGGGAAGGTAATACCAAGAAATCAAAGTCAAAGTTGGCATGTGGTAGGTAGCAATAAATGGTAGATAACAAAGAAAATTATTAATAAGTTTGATTCTGTAAAATTGGATGGTGACTTTTTTACCTTCAAACAAAATGTTAGCAATAGATTAAAACTCACAAAAACTTGGTATATATGTAGTATATACATATATATATATATATATATATATACATATACATATATACACATATACACACATACATGTGTTCTTATTTAAGAGCTACTCCAATAAAACAATATGAAACATTTTTCAGTAAAATAATATACAGAGGACTCGGGACATTGCCAAACAGAAGTACATTGCAAATGTACATGTTTTAAAAGTTCATTATGGTAATCAAAGAAATTACATTAGAGTAAAGTTATCCCATTTTTCTTCTAATAAAATGGAAATACTTTTTAAATATTATATTTTTAATGAAGACTTGATTATATACATATGTAGTGTTTAGTTTATGCATTAGTTTAACATCTCTTATTTAAACAGCTCCAAAAAAATGAATTCTTAATAATTAATGAAAGAATATTATAGAATACTGCTGTTTCAAACTAGTTTTTGTTTCAACATTTTCAACCCATTTTGATTAATAACTCTATACCTTTACTTATGCTTACAAACAATAGTGATTGGTATGAAAATCAGTAATCAAGAGAGATAGCCTGTCCTTTATGTAGTATAGAGAAACAAACAAATGACTAATTTTAAAATATGTTGTGACTACATTATTTTGTTAAGTATAAAAAATTAGCAATTATACAAAAACCTTAAAGTTTGGTGTTTTATTCATTTTATTTATTAGACCTAGATCAGTGATGGCGAACCTTTTGAGCTTGGCATGTCAGCATTTTGAAAACCCTAACTTAACTCTGGTTCCGTGTCATATATAGAAATTTTTTGATATTTGCAAGCATAGTAAAACAAAGGCTTACATTTTTGATATTTATTTTATATATTTAAATGCCATTTAACAAAGAAAAATCAACCAAAAAATGAGTTCGCGTGTCACTTCTGACACCCGTGTCATAGGTTCGCCATCACTGACCTAGATGATGGTAAATTAGATTATGAAACACAAAGCTGCCAATTTCAATGGATATGTATTTGCCATGGAAGAAGTTTGCTAATGCTGCTTTACTAAAGTACTTTACTTTATTGAAAACAAACTTGTCTCTTTTCAGGTGTGAAATCTTATGTAGGGATCCTGCTCCAATGCTTGAAGAAACTTACTGGTGTCATTATCCTTACTCTATTTTTTCTGATCATATTTTCTCTAATTGGGATGGGGTTCTTCATGGGCAAACTAAAGCATAAATGTTTCCGATGGCCCCAAGAAAATGAAACTGAAACCCTGCACAACAGAACCAGAAACCCATGTTATAGTCGAGGTAAGAATCACTTGCCATCTATGTCAAACAATTTAAATGTTCGTTGGGGGGGGTGGGTGAGGGATATTTTTAGTTCTATTTTTTTAAATTGCAGTATAATTTACGTACCGTAATAGTCACAGTTTTAGTTTGTTCACAAGGTTGTATAACCATCACCGCTATCTAATTCCAGGACATTTTCATCACCCTAAACAGAAACTCCTATCCATTAGCAATCACTTCTCATTCCCCTTGCACCAGACCCTGGCAACCACTAATCTACTCTTTGTGTCTATATACTTTTCTATTCTGGACATCTACACTAATAAAGACAAAGATGGTAATTGACCGTACCTTCGCTATGCCCAACCCATGCCCACCAGCCCATCAGAGTGACTATATGCAAATTAACCCAACCAAGATGGCAGCCAGCAGCCATGGAGCTGGAGCAAGTAGGAGGCTTGGTTGCCCCAGCGATGGAGGAAGCCAAGCTTCCCGCCTGCTCTGGCTGGCAGTGGGCTCTGCTCAAGGCAACAAAGTTTCAATAATAGAAGACAAATAAATCCCAGATACCTGCTTCCAGCCAGCCTCCACTGGGAGCTTGGGTGGCTGGGGGCTGTGGCCAGCCTGCAAACAGCCATCAGCCTCTCACCCAGACTGGCCAGGGACTCCAGCAGGACCCTCTACCATGAAGGGGCTGTGGCCAGCCTGCAAACAGCCATCAGCCCCTCACCCCAGCTGGACAGGCAACCCAGCAAGACCTCCCTCCCTGAAGGGGGTGTGACCAGCCTGAAAATGGCCCTCAGCCCCTCATCCAGGCGGCTGGCCAGGCCCCCCAGCGGGATCCCCACCCTGATCCAGGACACCCTTCAGGGCAAACCAGCTGGCCCCCGCCCATGCACCAGGCCTCTATCCTATATAATAAGAGGCTAATATGCAAATTGACCCTAACAGCAGAGTGACTTGGAATCACTGGTCACTATGACATACACTGACCACCAGGGGGCAGACGCTCAATGCAGGAGCTGCCTTCTGGTGGTCAGTGTGCTCCCACAGGGGGAGCTCTTCACAGCCACAAGCCTGGCTGACGGCTGCCAGTACAGCGGTGGTAGTGAGAGCCTCTCCCACCTCCTCAGCATCACTAAAGATGTCCGACTGCAGCTTGGCATTCTCCCTGCTTGCAAGTGGACATCCCCCAAGGGCTCCCGGGCTGCCAGAGGGATGTCTGACTGCCAGCTTAGGCACAATTCTCCGGGGTGTGGGCCTAAGCCAGCAGGTGATCATTCCCTGAGGGGTCCCAGACTGTGAGAGGGCAAAGGCTGGGCTGAGGGACCTTCCCAAGTGCACAAATTTTTGTGCACCAGGCCTCTAGTTTCATTTAAATGGAATCAAGCAGTGTATGGTCTTTTGTGACTAACTTCTTTCACTTTCTTCTTTGGAGAAATGTCTATTCAAATCCATTTATCTGGGTTATTTGCCTATTTATTATTGAATCATAATAAGGTTTTGTATATCCTGGATTCTAATCTTTACCACAACCTTGCAGAGGAGACATGAATAACCCCTGTTACAAAGAAGGAAATGAAGTTCAGAGAAATTTAGTGAATGCTCCAGAGTACTGTAACTACATGGGGATAAAATCAGGATTCTCTCCAAGCAAAATTCGGGTTTAATACCCCTTCCCTTTACACAAACCATACTCTTACTGGATTTTTTTTTTCTCACATTAAAATTATCAGGTCTTTCTGACAGCATTTAGAAAAAAATAAAAGCATATTTTTCAACTAATAAAAAACAAATATTGATTAATCTTATGTAGTCCTTCTACATTAATTTATACTTTGGATTTAATAAGTTCTAAAACAAATCTTAATAAATTTTACTCTCTAGTTTTCCCCATGAAATGATAATGATGCAAGTAATACAGAATTATTAGTATATGAGTATGTGGAATGTTTCCTTATGGTATGTGTCTATTTCAAGGCCCTAATTTTAGTGGTGAGGACATCAGGAGATAGATTAGTAAATGTTAGATTCCAATTGAAATACCCTTTGGTTCCTTTGACAATGTAACAAAATATGCTAATTACTTAAAAATAATTTTTGCTACTTCATTAATTATTGCTAAGGAAACAGGTTATTTTCATCTTTGTTAAAATATATTAAGAACAAATCACTTTTAAAGATTACCTCTTTAAAATAGTCAAATAGCATGCTAGGACCCGCTGAAAATATAATATTATTAACCTAATTGCCATGTCATAGTCCTTGTTCATAGAATAGTATTTGGGACTGTCCAGTTTCACTAATGTCAAAGTTCAATTGTTTTTTTAAAATTTACCTTTATTATTGAATCTATTACTGATGTCCCCTTTTTCCCCCTTGACTCCCACCTTCTCACTCCCCTCCCCTCCCCTGGCTTTCACCTCACTATTGTCTGTGTCCTTGGGTTATGCAGATATGCACATAAGTTCTTTGATTGTCTTTTCCTTTTTAACTGCTATTCAAGAGGTTGATCAATGGTTTCTAATTATGTATGATTTAAAAATTCTTCTAAAATTATTTTAGATGACAAATTTAAGTGACATTATTTGAGATTGGAGTAATTTAATTTTGTATATATAACATATACAATTTTGTGTACATATATATTTTTGCATGTACATACTCTCTCTCTCACACACACACATACACATGCTCAGAACTGCTCTCATGGGTTTGATTTCTGTGATTTGAATTTAGAATCTAAAAATCAATGGTTCTAGGGATGCATGTTCCCAACCTTGGTAACTATATTTATAAATATCCAGTTTACATTTTTTTTTTTTAATATATTTTATTGATTTTTTTACAGAGAGGAAGGGAGAGAGATAGATAGTTAGAAACATCGATGGGAGAGAAACATCGACCAGCTGCCTCCTGCACATCTCCCACGAGGGATGTGCCTGCAACCCAGGTACATGCCCTTGACCGGAATTGAACCCGGGACCTTTCAGTCCTCAGGCCGACGCTCTATCCACTGAGCCAAACCGGTTTTGGCCCAGTTTACATTTTAATTGACAAGTAAGGATATCTAGATAAATTCTATGGGCTGTAATTCAGATCAGTTTAGGTTGTGGTCAAAATAGGTGACACCATGGAAATAATTGGCGCTGGATGCTCAATGAAGAAAAATAAGCTTCGAAGTGAGAAAAGAATGGAAATTAAACCCAAAGACAGAAAATCTGGTCTTCTGCTCAGGAAGAGCATCAGGAATAAATCCTGGAGATAAAGGCCCGTGGCTTTCCAACATATTAGTTTTAGGAATTTTTCCTTCAGGGGTCTGGACGTACCTGGCTGGTTATATTCATTTTCTTGAACTCTAATTTTGAAAGGGATTCTTCTCTTTCAATACTGAGTTTATCACTTTCAGGTCAGTGAAGTAGGTGGATTGCCAGAGGACTTTTTGCCTGTGCATCAGATGCTGAGACAGCTTTCTTGATAAAAGTATGGAGTTTCCTCAAAAAGTTAAAAATGGAACTCCCACTTGACCCAGTAATGCCACTTCTAGGACTATATCCCAAGAAAGCAAAAACACCAGTCAGAAAGGATATATGCACCCCTTTGGTCATAGCAGCACAATTTACAATAGCTAAGATTTGGAAACAGCCTAAGTGCCCATCAGCAGATGAGTGGATTAAAAAACTGTGGTACATCTACACAATGGAATACTATGCTGCTATAAAAAAGAAGGGAAAAAAAAAAAGAAAGAACTTTTACCATTTGCAACAGCATGGATGGAACTGGAGAGCATTTTGCTAAGCAAAATAAGTCAGTTGGAGAAAGATAAATATCACATGATCTAATTCATATGTGGGATATAATGATTAACATAATTTGATGAACAAAAATAGATCCAGAGACAAATGGCAGTGGAGGTGGTGGTGGGGGGGCGTTAGAGAGCAACCAAAGGACTTGTATGCATGCATATTAGCATAACCAATGGACACAGACACTGGGGTGGTGGGGGCTTGCCTGGGGTGGGAATGGCTTGCGGGGGGGGCGGGGAGATGTCAATGGGGAAAAAGGAGACATATGTAAAACTTTAGACAATAAAAAAATTAAAAAAAACAAGCTATATGCTAATTCCTTCTCACTATAGAGGTTTAAATGGCTTTCAGATATGCTGTTCACTCAAGCTTAGAAAATTAGATATAGAATATAATTTCTTTCTTATTTTCAGAAACAGAAAACTTTTATTATTTGGAAGGAGAAAGATATGCTCTCCTTTGTGGCAACAGATCAGATGCCAGGTAAGTGAGGTTAAAGTTTTCTTCTGTCAAGTCAGTATCACCAATCAATTGTACTTATTGGATAATTATTATCTTTACTTATGGTTCCGGTTTGATTAGATAATCTCTTATTTGTTTTGTTTGTTTTGTTTTGTTTTGTTTTTCATTGAAACCATGCTGAGAATGAATAGTATGGAATGCTATTAAACCAATTCTATTTTTTTTTTTTAGAAAACAATAGTCAAGCTAGCTAAATAATTTGTTTAAGGTCATTAGTAAACAGCAGAACTGGGGCTTAAACAAGATCTGATTTTTTTCTGTTTTTAGTGTGCCTCAGAGCTAGTGGAAATTACCAAAAAAGACAATAAAATCTTTTCTTTGTCCCCAAGCCTTTGATGAAAGAAATACTAAAGATTTGCTGTTATTTCACTTATTTATGGCTTATCTATCTTTTATGACTGTAATTTTAATTAAGAAAAAGCTTATTGTTCTTGAAAACAATATTTATAAGTAATTCTTCAGTGGGAACACAACTCTCATGTCTTGTCCTAATTTCAGAAAGTAGAAATAAAGTGCTTCTTGACAGTGCAATGCCTTACAGAGTTCCTTATGCTACTTCCCTCAGCTGATGACTTGATGCCCATCTGTAGGCTTACTTTTTCTTAGGCTCACGGGCCCAGGTTGACAAATGGCACATGATGGGGAGAGGAACCTAAATTATGCAGTTTTGTTCTATTTGATTGATTTAGATATTTGTCGCTTGCTCAACTCTTTGCCCAGCTACTTCTGTGTTTACACTCTATTCTCAAGTCCAAATTGTGAGCTCATCCCATTGTGTCTGTCGTATTCAACACCAGCTAACCCTCTTTGTGGACATTCCTAACACATATTGAAGATATCTGGTTATAGATATCCAGAATCACAATGATATATTTCAAGGCCAGAAAGTCATGCAATACTTCACCTGTAGCCATCATACTTTGCTGCAGAGTAAATGATCCCAAAAGTTAGTGCCTTAAGATAAGAACAAATATTCATTTGTTCAGATTATGTGGATCAACAGTTCAGCAAGCCTCGATGCATAATTACTTTTTATACCTCTGTTTGTATCACATTTATTAACCATTAACCAATGTTCAAAATAAGACACATGGCCAAAGTCAAAATAATGTCTGAGGCAACTAGGAATGCACATGGATAGAGGGAAGCATCACTTATTGGGCCACTACTGTAATAACTGACCACAACACTCGAGCCCCCAGTAGATAAAAGTATGAAGACTCCATAAAAGGAAATGAAATAGTATTTGTTCTTTCCATGGTAGTGCAAGTACTGCTTGTAATTATTGATGTAATAAATATTTTCTTACCCTTAAATATAAGGATCTAAGGATTTGAGGTGAGACCAATTGAAAATTAAACCCTTAACTCATGCAGTTTGTTTTTATTATGTTATATTTCATCATTTATACTTTCACTTTGATATTGGGTACTAAAGAAAACTTTAACAAAGGCTTGGCAAAAAGGACTTGTCAGGCCTCTTTTCCTTTTAGCTTAATTAACACTCTTCACTTATACCAACTTAAAAATCTACCTCATTTGCAGCATTCCACTGGAAATTGTTTGGGAGAAGATTGCTCCCTATGGAAACAAGAGCCCTTTATTATTTATGGGCAAATGTTCTATATTTATGATTTGACCATAATCTAGAAGTCACCTAAAAGTAAGCAGTTGCTCTTTTCTTTGTATTCTTTATTTAGTCAGTGTCCTGAAGGATATGAGTGTATAAAAGCTGGCATGAATCCTGATAATGGCTACACAAATTTTGACAACTTTGGCTGGGCCTTGTTAGCCCTATTCCGGTTGATGACGCAGGATTACCCTGAAGCACTGTATCATCAGGTAAGAACAGAGAGAATCTGCCATGCACATGAGAATGGTACCATGCCCCTCCCTGCCAAGACAATGTTCAAATGTAACATAGTTTATTACATTTTGATGTGAAGTATTTGAAGACAGAAGGAAAGAGAACAAGAATTATTATGGGTCAAACTATACCCTAACACTGTGTTGTGGTCTGTACTCTTATGTGTGACATCTCATTTAACCTTTACAACAATCCTATATTTTATGGGCAGACGGAGGCGATATATATATGATTTTTATATGAAGACACTAAGATCACAGTGGCTGGGTAACCTCTCCAAAGTTACAACACAGGTATATATAGGATCACTGGCCTGCTCTGTGATATGAAATAAGTTAAGAAGATTTCTAGGTACCAATTCTTCAGTCACAAATTTGAACCTATGAGATTACCAAGTATTACATAATTATTTATTGAATACCTACAATGGGCTATTTCTTTTCAATTCTCGTATTCTCATTTCTCTTTAATATCCAATCATGCCTCAGTTGTAACAGAAGGCTTGCTGTTATCAGACTTGAAATCCAAATTCTGAAAGTCTGTCTTCATCACTGATGATTTGTGTGCCATAGTTTCTCAAGAAGATATAATATTAATTAAAACAAAGATTCAGTTTTTTTATTCAGAGAAGTTTTGCACAGCAGAATATGCAATGCTATTTTAGTAGCATAGTTAATATAAAAGGATATTAGATATATTTTATACCTTAGATAAATCTAAAGTTAAATTTCATTTTGCTTATTTTTTCAATAGAGCCAGTACTTGAACTGTCTTGTGATTACATTTCACTTATGACTAAATTATTTTCATAAAAACTTCATTTTTATTTAAAAAAAGAAGATTACAGGAAGAAAAATAACATCTTCTTTTTTGTCCTGTTTTCCACCTCTCCTTAGATCCTTTATGCTTCTGGAAAGGCCTACATGATATTTTTTATTATAATAAGTTTTTGGTTTGCCTTTTACATGGCAAGTTTGTTCTTGGGCATACTTGCAATGTCCTATGAAGAAGAAAAACAGACAGCTGCTGAAAAAACTAAGAAGATTGAAACAGAATTTCAGCACACTTTACTTCAAGAAGAAAATGAAGCAGCTGAGGTATAATTTTTAAAATGCTTCTTAGAATCACAGAATTTGAGTTATCTTCTCAAGATCTTAGAGTATATTGCTAGATCCTCAATAGGTGTGTGGTGCATGATAAGAAGATTGAAAGTGATTTTGATAAGAGCATTTGTTTTTGTTACATAACATTCTTTCCTGAGTGCACTATGGTAAGAAAAGCCAATACCATTAATATTTCATTAATATATATATTTTGTTCCAAAACATGTATTACTGCTGCTGATAAACTATCTATACAAATAAAAGGGTAATATGCTAATTAGACTGGATAGACCAGACATCTTCCGGTCCTCCTTCCGGACAAAGCCACGGTGGCAGGGGCCAAGGCAGAGGTGGTTAGGGGTAATCAGGCTGGCAGCAGAGGGCAGTTAGGGGTGATCAGGCCAGCAGGGAAGGGCAGTTAGGGATGATCAGGCCCACAGGGATCGGGCCTAAACCGGCAGTTGGACATCCCCCAAGGGGTCCTGTATTAGAGAGGGTGCAGGCCAGGCTGAGGGACCCTCCCATGCATGAATTTTGTGCACCAGGCCTCTAGTATACATATATATTTAAACTTGACCTCCCACAATGCAGTTATAGTTTATTAATTCAGACTTGCTTCAGATAGCACATCATAATTTGGAAAATTTTGGTGATCAATTCAAAGTGATAATGCTTTCCATAATTTAGAAATCACAAAGTACTAAAAGCATGGATAAAAGTACAGGACTGAATTTTTAAAAAGAGAAAAAAAATTTCTTTATTGGCTTTCTAGCTCCTTTAAGAGGAAATGCACTATGCACCATGATATAGGAATTATTTTATTCATGGAATAATTAAATCCATGATTAGTAACACTTCACAAGAGTAATTTTAGATGATTTTAGTGTTGTGTTTGAATACATTTTCAGATTTTTAGCTTCCTAGCAAAATATTTGGTTTATGAATCAAAACAAATGACAGAAGTGGCATTAAAGAAATTGTAGAAATTTATTTTTTAAAATCTAAATAGTGCTGGTAAAGTTGGCTAAATGGGAGAATAGGACCCAGGAAAACAACCAGAAGTAGCTGGCTCAAATCCCACAGGAGCTGGTAACCTCACACCTCTGCCTTGGTTTGGAGAGGGATAGTTTTAGCCAGTCTCCTAACACCCCTACCTGGAGTTGTTGAGCTGTGTGGGAAGCAGAGGCCAAGCAGCCCATGATGTACCCAGCCCAGGCCTCTCCAGCAGTGTTGCTCCTTTCCCTCTGGGATCTTGTTTGAAGACTGCTGGGTCCAAAGTGGTCACAGGTCACAGTCAAGAGCTTCTGCTCCACTGGTCTTGTTACAGGCCCTCAGCTGGGGGAAGGGAGCCATGTCCTATCTCCTTTGGATTCCTCTGGAATATTTACTAGTTTGTACTATTGACACCTGCTAATAAAGATTGTGTACACTGGAGGGAAAAATCCTCAAACTACATTCTCTATTAGATGGAAAAAGGATAGACTGAGCGAGCTGACAAATGATAGAAAGGCCCTATACCAGAGACTCTGTCATATTGATGCCAAATTTTCTGTTCTGGTCTGAGTCTGTTGTCTCACAAAAGCGAAGAATGGATTCACGGACAAAAATGGTTAAGAGAGGCAACGTTTATTGAGTGATAGATGGACTTCTCGCCACAGGTGGCAGCAGGAAAGGGGCCCAAAGCAGGTTACTGGTGAAGCTGCTTTGTCTCAGGTTCCAAAGCTCCATGCACCCCAAGCCAGTCCTGGAAAAGGTGCAGCTGGGGTTCAAAAAATAGGCCAGTTCCCAGAGCTTCCGTTCCATGTTGTAGCCAAGTGTAGTTCCGCATCCAAGCTAATTAAAGTCCATTAGTCCATGTGTGGAGTCCCCCCACACAGTCATAAGCCACAAGGGTACAGGGGAGCCTATCCCCTGCCATAGAAGCTAGAGAGAGAAGAGAAGAGTGTGTTCTTCTTTGTGTAGGGTAAATACATGCTTTGCTAGCTCCCAATTGGTGCTTTCAAATAATCCTGCCTTAGCAACATCCCTGTGATTGCTTATCTGCAAGCTGCCTGTCTTAGCAACATCCATACATTTTAAAGCTCATGTCTCCCATGTGCCCTTCTTTCCCCACCCAGCTGGGTTGCCTTAGCAATTCCTCCTAGCGAGGGTCAATTCTAAATCTTTTTGTTATTCTCTGTGCTACAGTCAGAAAGCTGTATCATGTTCACATCTGCAAGGTCATGTTATTCAAGGACTTCCCCATTCTTCTTCCTCTCCCAAGGTCCTGTCCCTGACTGCTTAGCCCTTCTATCTCCTCAATATAGGAGAGATGGGGAGAAGTAAAGGGTCAAGATATATGCTCTGACACTAATTGGAAAGTGTAGTAAAGCTGGCTAGGAGGTTCATGGTACTAAAGTTTCCTTCTGAGTCATAAAGGGGAAAATGTTAACTTACCTACATATGTAATCCTTTTTATCAAGTCATCTATGTATATAAAAGGCTAATATGCAAAGTGTTCCCTTGGGAGTTCTACTGGGAGACTGGGAGTTTGGTTGCTTGTTATGACATGTGCTGACCAGCAGGGGGTGGGGCAGCAGCCTGTAGCCAGGGAAGGAAAGCCCTGGCTGGCAGCCAGAAGGCCCAGATCAGCCCTGATTGTGTCCCAGGCCTAGGGACCCTACCTACGCATGAATTTTATGCACTAGGCCTGGAGTTATCAATAAAGAAGCTCTAGGAAAGTCATTCTTCCAAAAGTGGGGCCTGGATGACATGATGCAGGATCATACTGAATGACAACTTATTGATAGACTAGAGGCCCGATGCACGAAATTCTTGCAAGGGGCTCGGCCCTCGCAGCCCTGGCTGCCTCGGCCCGCCCAGCCCTGGCTTCGTCCGGAAGGTCGCCTGAAAGGTCATTCTGCTATTTGGTCGAATTAGCATATTAGTTCTTTATTATATAGGATACTTATGTCTACATGGTCTATAACACACATACCATTGAAACAAGAAGCAATTATACACCATATGAAGAAAACATGTATAACAAGAGGCTATTGAGTATGGCCATTATATCACCCATGAGGAAGTCACAGAAAAGCAAATTACAAAAGCTTTCTGTTTCTAGAAATGAGTCTTGGGTCCTTAAGATTGAATGATTACAGTCTGAATGATATGTTAAATGTGTAATTTCTTTTGAAGTGACATTTCAAATGTCAAGGGCAACACACAAATGTATCCAAGAACACAATACTGCTCTTATCCCAGGATGAGATGCCCTATTAACTCTGCTTAAGAACTTGGATTATTTCCTAATTTTCCAATATTCTCATTCATTTGGCTGCTCTGGATCACACAAAGCCTTTCTGATTTTCATTAAAATTCTCAATTGTAAAAGATTTCTTTTCTTGGAAGAATACTAGAACATTTTGTCATGCAAAGGTTTTCCAGGAAGTGAGAGTGAAAAACATTTTCACAAGATTTCTTTTCTTTTTTGATTGATACATAAGAAAACACTGGAGGGAGAACTTAACATGGAACATACTGAGGACACTTTAGGTGACCCATCTGAATGAAGACAAGTCAGATTCCAATGTTGGTATTATCGGGAGAGTGTTTAGATGCTTCATATTCTCACGTTATAGAAAAGCAATAGATCATATTGGCTAACAGCTCAGTTTTTTTGGTCAGTTTTAGTCACTTAATGGATGTATTGCCAATTCTGTTAATTTTTCTAAACTTCAGATTCTTTATTTGTAATATGTAAAAATCTATAGTATGCATCTGTCTCATAGGTTGTTATAAGATTCAAATGAAATAAATTCATGTTAAGTGCTTGGCATTTCTCCCAATATACTGAGCAACTGAAAAATGTTAATGACTAATTATAGGGAGCACAAGAAGACAAATGCAAAAAGGCATAGCAGTTCATATGGAGAATACTTCATCAACATAAAATTCTAAGTCTCTGACTATATCCCATTTTAGGGAAATTTAAAATAATAATAACAATAATAGCAAATAATGTTTATTGATCATAAGATATGTACCGACACATGAGTGCCTTCATGAATCCTCAAATGTAATCCTCATTGAGGAGTTCCAGTTGCAATAAATATGTATTTATTAGTATTTGATTTCTCAATACATAGGAAAAGAACCTAGTGTTCACCACTTTACTTAATTGTTTCAATGCTGAAACAGTATTATTCCATCAATTGCACAATTTGCAAGTAAAGCTTTTCTATAAGTTGTCAGTTACTGACAAAACCTCAGGGAAAGAATCAGATATATACAACTGCAGGATTATAAATATTTTCAAATTATTTGCCCATCTAAACTGACATTTCTAACTAATTTATCCAGTTAAATAACACTTTGTCAATCTGCTACGTGCTAGGCATTGTACAAAACACTGCAGATTAAAAATAAACTTGAATAGATACAAATATAGTACCCATCTTCATGAAGCTAACGAACTAGTGGGGAGATAGACTATAAACTTATCATGACACAAAATGGCAACTCTAGGACCACTAGTCATTATGTCTTTCCTGATGTTATGAAATAAGAAACATAAAACACCACATACAATAAATTATTTTCCAAAATTTGAGCTAAGTCTAATAAGCCTCTAGATCTATCTTTTTCCAGGGACAGTAGGAGAGAGAAGAACAGATTAAATTACACTAAATGGACATAATCTGTCAAACAAAGAATGTGGAGAATTCTACAGTATAAGTGAACAAGTATCATCAACAAATAAATCACATAAGAAAAAATAAATTAAAATCTCAAGATATTCAATGGAAATCAACAAAGTTCAATATGTAGATCTTATTTGTATTTTTATTGGAACAAACCAACTACAATAGAATGTTTCTGATCAATGAAAGAAAATTGAGCATGATCTGGGTATTGGATAATATTAAGGAATTACTAATTTTGCTGCTGATGATAATGGTGTTGTGATAATGTTTTTTAAAAAGCTTATTCTGTCAGACAGAGAAAGACAAATGCTTTGTCACATGATTTAACTTATATGTGAAATCTAAAGAACAAAACAAATGAACAAACAAAACAGAAACAGATGTAGCCAGATGGGAGGGGTATTGGAGGGCTGGGTAAAAAAGGTGAAAGGACTAAGTACAAATTGGTAGTTACAAAATAGTCATGGGGATGTAAAGTACAGCACAGGAAGTATAGTCAATAATATTGTAATAACTATGGTGCCAGGTGGGTACAAGATTTAAAAAGTGATCACTTTGTAAATTATGTAAATGTCTAACCACTAAGCTGTGTACCTGAAACTAATAGAATATATTATTGAATGTCAACTGTAATTGAAAAATAAGAAAAATGTTTAAAATTTGATTTTAAATCTTTCAGAAAGAAACTTGGATGAATAATATATTATAAATGAAGGGTATGATGTTGTTAATTGTTGAAGCTGAATATTGGGTTCCTGGTGGTTGACTTTATTATTCTCTACTAAAAAAAAAACCCCTGTAACTATAAAGAGAGTAATATGCTGTTTTGAAAGATTAATAAAGTATTTCTCTGAGTCAGAAAAGGTTTTTATGAGGAACTGTTACTTGAGTTGAGATCTGAGGAATGATCATGCTACATAGGGAGAGAAAACAGGGTCAGTGTGGCTGCAGTAAAGAGAGAAAGTCTGAGTCCAAGATGAACACTTCAGGTATTTGTTGCTTAATGCCAGAAATATGACTGTGTTCTTTCTTCCTTATTCACACCTCCCTCCAGAGAAAATGTAAACCTGTTATGAGAAACGTAGTCCCTTTTCCCAGTCTAATTTTGACATTGAATTGTCTGAAATTCAGGCATATGCCCTGATTAACTCTTAAACTTCCAAAAAGGAGTTACTGTTATGATCCTCTCAATTTGCATTGTAAATAGCTGTATCCTTAAGAGTTGGCCCACACATGGGTGTTCATTTAATATTTTTAGCTCAATTTGTTCATTTTGTATTCTAAAATACATCCATATTCAACCCAAATTAGTAGAAAATTGGCATTGACTATATCAACAATAACATTATTATTCTCCCTACTCCATCCATCCATTCCGCACGCAGAAGACTGTCTTTACTGACTTGCTCTTTGGTGTGATTCCATGAATCATTGTCACTGTCAGAAATAGCTCTATGGGAAGTAATTTCTCTATATTAAGAGCATAGTGAAAGATAGTATTCCCGATATCACCAAAGTGTCATCATCATAAAGATACACTTGGGAAATCCTCATCAGATCTTAATAACAGGAAAAAAGTATGCTTATGTATTTTTTTATCTCATGGAAATTTGGACTTGTATAATTTATAACTTATATTTTATGTAATTTTATGTGAGCTAAAATAATTTCTTAAATAATACATTAACTTGACATGCTCAGGTTTTAGCTTCCTTTTTGAGTTAAAAAAGGGAGGCGGGGAGGAAACTAAGATTTGTAGACCTACAGAATCTGCCAGTGGAACTCAGTATGAAATATAACTGGGTTTCACCACTATTTGTGAAATTAGAGGGGATTTGACTGGTACTGAGTGAGATGAATATGATTTCTTTCATATCTATTATGCCTCTTCAGATAGACCACAGCAGAACTTGCCAACCTGAGTGTATTGTGTATGGGTTATTGGTGAGCCTCATCTACTAAATCCCTCAGTGTTAAGGTGGGAGTATTCCAAGCTGTGTGTATGTAATTACATATATATAGGTATTACATAATATATATACTATATAATACATATATATGTAATTAATATATTAAGGTCCTCTCTATAAGATTGACTCTGCTATTTATTTATTTATTTATTTATTTATTTATTTTTTAAAGTAGGTTTTTTGTTTTTGTTTTTAAATATACTTTATTGATTTTTTACAGAGAGGAAGGGAGAGAGATAAAGAGTTAGAAATATCGATGAGAGAGAAACATCGACCAGCTGCCTCCTGCACATCTCCCACGGGGGATGTGCCAGCAACCCAGGTACATGCCCTTGACCGGAATCGAACCTGGGACCTTTCAGTCCGCAGGCCGACGCTCTATCCACTGAGCCAAACCGGTTTCGGCTGACTCTGCTTTTTAAACATCGATAGTTATTTCTATCTAAGAGTAGGTTCACCTATTTATCCCAAGTTAACAAATAGATAAATATTATTCTTTGTGTGTGCCAAATGTGAAAACTCTTGGGAAATCTATGGTGTAATATCATTACCCATTATGAATTTCTTACAGTCTAAATCAAATTACAAAGTTTATGCATGGTCACTAGGAACATCTTGAACTATATTTGTAACACTGAATGTGTAGAAGTTATAATCTTGACATCAAAGTTAGGAGTTGTGAGTGCCTTTTCAATGCAAGGATTCTTTTTAACCCTATGTAGCCACATCAGCAAAGCAGAGGGTATCTAAAACTGTTATTCAAGAGATATGAGAGACAGAAAGAAGTGATTCCTTTATGGAATTATCACATATGTTCTAACAACACAATTTAAAAAAATTATCTATTACTTGATATTCTTCCAGACTTATTTCATTTGCATTGTATTTTTATTTTGTCAAGAGAATTTGCAAAGTTATATTGTTAACATAGTCTCAAGGAAAGAAATTTAAGATGTTAGAGCAGGGGTGGGGAACCTTTTTTCTGCTAAGGACCATTTGGATATTTATAACATCATTTGCGGGTCATACAAAATTATCAACTTAAAAATTAGCCTGCTATATTTTGTCAAACATTTAATTAACTCACTCCTAATGCCGTGGCAGGGCCAGATCAAATAATTTCATGGGCCTTATACCCAGGGGCCAGACATTCCCCATCCCTGTGTTAGAGAAATACTGTTGCTATTCAATAGCATGCTTACCAACTGGATATTTCACAATAATCTTAATCTATACATTGAATTCTTTGTCAAATATGGGTAATACCACTATAATTCTGATTTACTCCTTTTATAGTTGACCTCATGGGATACAATTATTTTGTCAAGTTGCAAGTTATACACATTTCCCAAAAGAAAAAGAAAAAGCTTCTGGAAGTAAAAATCAGCATATTTAAAGAGGTTATAAACCTTCTTATAGTTATAATCTTGGGAAGATGCCATTATTATACTCATCAAATTTCTTTTTAGGCCAAGACCACACAAATAGAAATGAAGAAAAGATCACCAACTTCTATGATCACTTCTTTGGATATGTTGGATGATGCTACTATCAGACATAAAGAAGGTAAAGTAAAAAATATTTAGATAATATTTTTAGTAAAAAATATTTTAGATAAAATATTTAGTAAAAAATACTATGAAAGGTACTATTCATAAGATTCACTTTTAAAGAAATTTTATAATGACTTCGGAATTTTATATGATAACTAAAATTTAAGGAATAACTAGAATATTAGGATAAACAATTTAGAAAAATTCCATAAATATAGTGTTTTAAGATTGGAAAGTGTTAATATATTAAGGTCCTCTCTATATTGACTCTGCTTTTTAAACATACAACCAGTAACTCATTATTATGCCAGTATTAAGGGGCATTATTTTGTAAAGTATATAAATCTAGGAATTATAAATTTTAATGTTCTCAGCTATATTCCATATTTGTTATTTTGACAGATACTCCTATGTTTTTCTTCCACTAGACAGTTTGTCTCATTTTCATTTGTCTTATTCAGCTTCCATGAAAAAATAGAGGAAATTTACTTTTCTCTGCTTATTAGTATAAAATATTCCTCTTTTTTGCTAATTCCAAATCAGAAGTCTAGTTTCAAACCTCTCTTTACTAGTATATGCAAAAGTCATTTCTTATTAGTAATCTTTGGCAATTTTCTAAAGTTTCACTTTACTATTCTTTCATTGCAGAGCATAAAAAATCTCAGAAGAGATGTCCATTGTGTTGGTATAAATTTGCTAAAATTTTTTTGATTTGGAATTGTTCTCCCTGTTGGTTAAAGTTGAAAGAGTTTGTCCATGCGATTATAATGCATCCATTTTCTGATCTTTTTCTCACTATATGCATAATTCTAAACATATGTTTTTTGGCCATGGAATGTTATCCAATGAGTGCAACAACATCCAGTGTTCTCAGCATTGGAAACCTGGTAAGGCTCTTATTCTATGTTACTTTCATTTGCAATTTCAATCTTTTTTAGTTGTCATTATCCCATTATTTTATTTCATAACTTGAATATGTTGCAAATGCATTATATAAGCACAAGATAAAGTATTGTGTTCATGCTTTCCCACTTCACCATCCCCAGCCCTGCTTTGTAAATGTTCTTATCACTGAATAGGTTTATACCTAGAGTTTAAAAATCAGCCATTGAAATTTGGGATTCCTCGCCAGCTGCTTAGCAGTCATGAAATTATTCCTTTCCTCTCCTTTCCCAAGTATACACTCTCTTGGGCATCACATCCCCATAGATCAGAATAGGGTAGAAGTCAAATAGCAGACACACGTTCTTCGCTGACATCTGATTGTGAATCCTGACTACAACTGCACCTGACCCTTTCTGCTCTCACCACCTGTCTTTGCCTTAGTTTGGAGCTTATCCTTTGCAAGGTGTTGTTGGGATTCACCTATCTTTTTCATCCCATACAATGCAAAAGACAAAACAGATTTGTATGAATTTAAAAACAAGTCACATTCAAGCAAATATATAGTGTTTAATTTTTCCCCCTTTTATTAAGTTGTTATTGGTTAGTTGATTGGTGTTCATACAAACAGCCATGTTGCTACTAATTTTGAATTATACATTTACTTGATACCAAAACCATAATTTGGTAGAAATTACTTCTTCCAATATAGTTTTCAAAAGTCAGTTTTCATAGCTTCATCCTGTTTATTTCTGGATCATATATGTACTTCTTTTATTCTTTTGCATGTTGAAAAATTAAATATCTTAACAAATATTCCATATACCAAAAGAAACTATTCAAAATGAAAAGATTTTCTACCCTCCAACATTCTTTTATTTTCTTCCAGATTGGCTTTAAAAAGTAATTGATGATTTTGTATACAGTGTTTAATATTAGATTTTTAAATAAAATGTATGAGTCTGTTGTAATAGACTCCAAAACTAATCAGATATTGACAGAAGAACTGTGAGGATTGTGGCTTTAAAAAGTTAGTTTCTGTGCATGAGGGTTCCAAAGAGCCATTGCAATCATATTCTCATCCATGTGTTTTGTTTTTATTTAGGTTTTTATTGGAATTTTCACAACAGAAATGATTTTTAAAATAATTGCCATGCATCCATATGGGTATTTCCAAGTAGGCTGGAATATTTATGATAGCATAATTGTGTTCCTTGGTTTAGCAGAAATTTTTCTAGCGAATGTTCTTGGACTGGATGTTTTTCGATCATTCAGGGCGGTAAGTAGAATCCAAGACCTAGATTTTATTTTATGAAAATTTATCTCAGTTTTCTCAAACATAAAATGAAAGAATAGTAATAGAAATACCATTGGGACATTTGGAGTATTACATGAGTTAATACTGCCCCGGGAAAAAGTATGCAGTCTCTAATGCTATTATTTAACCAAAGCATTAAAAAAAAAATAAGCCATATATTTCGCAAATTTGAGATGTAGTTCTAGGAAGCAGGGCCAGGGGTCCTGGGCCAGTTTTAAGGAGCAAGGTAATGAAGGGCCCCAGAAGCTGAATGTCTATGTGTAACTAAGGAATTGGAACCAGTTATTTTTAAATGCAGGGCAGAAAACGTTATATAACAGCAGTCAGGCCAGCACAATGTTGTTATAAAAATTACTGCCAGAATCAGTATGTCCGCAAAGAAGGTTGATGGTAAGAATAAGAAAACTAGATAAGATAATAATGTTATTAGAATGATATTTATGAAAATATTAAGCATTTGATAAGTAATATATTGTCACATTCTGGCAATAAGTTGAAGGAATGAAGCAGGAATCAAGAGCAACCTGTTTTAATCCTTGTCCATAAGCTTTTCTAATGACTGAATGACTGAGAGAAATATGTACAAGATGTAGTTATCAAGTTTATGTTAGAAACAAGACTGGGAAATGCAGAAAATGTGATCAAAGATTGGATCAAAATATCTGAAAGGCTAGTAACAGAATGAATAAAAGATGATTAAGTTTTATTTGGATAAATGTAAAGTCCTACTCTTGAATCCAGAAAGCCAAATATATACTAGGAAAGTTAAGGACAGTAGATAATGCACATAAAAATGATGTGTGGATTTTAGATGACCAAGTTCATTTATGTGGCTAAAATGTTAAGGTAATCTGTGCTATACCAATTAAAAAAGCATTAGTAAAAAGAAGGAAAATATTCAAACTAAACCTGGAATGTTGTGTTTGGTCTTTAATGTATTTTTTTTTAAAGGAAAACACACAATAGAACCTTTAATGGAATTCAGTGGAAAATAACAGGTTTTTTTCCCATATCATCTACATGTCAGAATGTGGGAAAATGCCCCATACAGTGTGAAAAGCAACACAGAAGGGACAGTTGCCCTACCAGATATTAAAACATATAGCTAGAGTAATTGTAACATAATATTGAATGGGCATTGACAGATCAATATGTATGAATTGTGTGTAAAAAGTTATAGAATATGTATGCTTTATATTAGAATTGTCCATAAAATGAATTGTTAGTGGTTAATATTAAAATGTTCAAAACTGAATATTACATTAAATACTATATATTTGAATATGTATAATGCTGATACAGATTTTAAATGTATATCATAATGAATAATAACCAAGTTTTTTGGATTTTGTTTCTTATTCCTGTGTTTTACATTGCTCTATTAGTTGCGAATTTTCAAGTTGGGGAAATACTGGCCAACATTTGAGATTCTGAAGCTGACTCTTATAAAGTCACTGGGGGCCCTGAAAGACTTGACCCTGCTGTTGTCCACATTCCTGTTCTTTTCTGCTGTGGTCGGCACAAAGCTGTTTGGTTGGAGTTACAAAGCATATGTCTACAACTTAGACAAAGACTGTCAACTTCCACGCTGGCACATGGGTGACTTCTTCCACTCCTTTCTGAATGTGTTCCGGATTCTCTGTGGAGAGTGGGTAGAGACTCTATGGGATTGCTTTGACACAGCAGGCCAATTCAGTTGTGTTCCTTTTTACATGATGGTCATTTTAATTGGAAACCTTTTGGTAAGTAACCCATGGTTTAAAATTTTCCTTAGGAAGCTGATGTAGTATAGTCTAATATTTTAATTCATGGACTCCAGTGGTCTATAACTGTACTGCCCAATGTGGTGCCCCCTAGCCACATGTGGCTACTGGTCAGTTGAAATATGAGTGGTCTAATTTGAGCTATGCCCCAAGTGTAAAACTATCCACTGGATTTTAAGTCTTACCCAAAAAAGTAGGTAAGTTACTTTATTAGTAACTAGGGGCCTGGTGCACGAATTCTTACACCTTGAAAGTAACTGTGGGCCATGAGGCTGTAGTGGGCACAGGGGCAGGTCTCAGCCCTCCTCCGTGCCCCCACCCAGCCCCTCCCTTTGCGGTCCCCAGCCCCTTGTCTGCCAGCAGCCCCACCCCCGCCTCCACAGCTCCCATGGTTTGATGGCTCCAGCCCTGCTCGCGCCTATTGATGGCACAGAGCGATTGGGGCTAATACCAGCAGCAGGTGCAAGCAGGGCAGCACCATCAGTGGGTGCAAGCAGCAGCTCTGGCACCAGCTGCAGGTGAGAGGGGGTCGGCACCAGCAGTGGGTGAGAGCAGCAGGTGCGAGTAGCAGCTGCCAACCCTGAACACCCCTCAGGAGCAAGGGTAGGTAGAGAAGCCCTGAAGGGCAATTGAGCCAGCAGCAGCCACTCGCACCCGCTGATGGTGCCAAATGATCAGGACCAGTGTTGGGCACAGGCAGTGGGTGCGGGCGGGGCCAGCACCGGCAGCAGGTATAAGTGCCAGGCAGGACTGCGGCGCACATGAGCAAAGAATTTTCAGTAACCACCAGAGGCTTGCCCCTATGACAGCGATTGGTGCCTTGTCTTAGTCTGGTGCCCCTGCTCACCTGCTCTACCATCCTGCTGCGACTGACGCCCCCCATGTTCTGCAAGCGCGCCATGGTGGTCAGTGCATGTCATAGCGACCGGTTGTTCGGTTGTTCCACCATTCGGTCTATTTGCATATTAGGGTCATATATAGACATATATATGATTTTTATTGAATTGCATTTTAAAATGATATTTTTATATATTTTGTTAAATTAAATGTTAGTATATTAATTTTAACTCTTTTTGTTTATGCTTTGAATGTGGCTACTGAAAAATGTGACGTGCATCATATTTCTATTGGATAGCAGTGGTTTATAACCTTGCTACTCAAAGTAGCATTGGCATCATGTGGGGGATAGTTATCAAAGCAGACTCTCAGAACCCATCCAGACCTATGGGAGCAGAATCTATAGTTTAACAATATCCACAGGTGATTTGTATGCACATTAGATTTTAAGAACCACTTATGCATAACACTAATTGTCAAACATGAATGTACGTTGGAATTACTTGTAGAATTAATAAAAATATAATGCCTTGGATCCATTCCCAAAGATCCTGATTTTATTGATACATGGACATCAGGATTTTTTAGGAATCTTTATTTGATTAAATTGTGCAGCAAAATTTGAAAACCAATGTTCTATAAAACTGTTATGCATTAATTACCTAAGAGAGAAAGCTTTCACCTTTAAATATCCAGTCATTGACATGGTGCTACATGAATTGAGTAAGTAGCTTTTACTTTTTCTAAGATAAAGGAATGGCTTATAAAAGAAAAATTTATTACGGGAGAAAAATAGGACTCAAATATTTGCTTTTTCCTCATAGATAGAGATTAAGTACATTTCCCAAAAGACTAAAAAAATAATAATAACATGATAAGTTAGACCCCACTGTTTTGTTTTATATATATTACTTCACCTTTCATCTCTTAACCCAAAAGCAATAAATATATGGTTTGACTTTCATTATAACACTGTGACTGAAAAAAAGTAACCCTAAGATTATAATATAATTTATGTTTTTTCCCCTTCCTTCTTTATTACTCCTCAAATTAGGAGAGGTCATGAATCCTCCATAGCTTTGGTCATTTACACATCCTGTTTTTCGTTTTTAATCCTTCAAATGACCAGGCTATTTTAAGTTCAGTGCACACTTGAACAAAGCAGAAGCACTCTACAGTGTAAAAGTTCTTCATTTGTCCCAAAGTTCCAGTGTATTTTGAATTTTATTTTCATATGTGACATTCCTAGTACATATACATATATGTATGCATGTATATGTGTGTGTGGGTAATTGTGTGTGTGTGTATGTGTGTATCCATGATATAAAAAATTTCAGATTGTAAGCTCTTAAACATATAATTGTTGTAGCATAATTTTCCTTGTCCAAATTCTGGCACAAAATCTCTTCTTTTATTTATTCTACAATTAATTCATTTTCAACATGTATTTGTTTATCACTAAGGTTGTGCTTCACATTGTGCTCATTGTCTACTTAAGAGAAAATGTGGTTCCTGCTCTTATGAAGCTTATAGTCATGAAATTCTTACCTAACACCCTTTTCTTATTTGTCACCATGCCTAATACTTAACCAAACGAAGAGGGGAGGTGGCAGGGAAAAAGAAACAACCAACTACCTTAAATTATATTTGGTCTTGCTCTTTTACATCCTGAACTTATTGTCCTTTGAGAATGACAGAGAGGCTAATAGAGAAGTTCCTATAAGGGTTATTGAGCTTGTCAAGGGAGGCACTCGTGTGAGAAAAATCACATGAATCTCAGGGGATATTGGCATTTGATCTTGTATTTTCAGTTATGTGTTGTTTTTCATTTTCAGTTTGCCCTCAGAGACTCTGTCATTGGAGGTTCTAGAATATATTATCAGTTGTTCAGATATTATCACCTGTAAGAAATTTCCAATTTTGAGCCATCCACATTTTATCGCTCCACCAAAATATTGCAAAGATTATGATTATCTATGTGATGGCAATATTTGCAGTAATATTTTAATTTTCCATATGAGTCTTACTTGAACTTTATTCATATATATATATATATATATATATATATATATATAGATAGATAGATATATGGAGATATGTGAAGATATAGGTACAAGCAGTCCATTAGGACTGAACACTATATGGTGGGCAGTTCATGTTTTCTCAGGTGTGTAAATGCATGAGAAGGACAGTAATTAGAGTATCTGAGAACTTCATCTCTTCACATAGATACAGAATTCTGAGAGAAGTTTTAACAAATGAGTGTTTGGAGGTCTTCATAGACTTGTTTTATTTTATATACACACTAGAGGCCCAGTGCACGAAATTCGTGCAGCGGGGGGTGTCCTTCAGCCTGGTCTGCACCCTCTCCAATCTGGGACCCCTTGGGGGATGTCTGACTGCCGGCAGTTGGACATCCCTCTCACAATCAGGGACCACTGTCTCCTAACCACTTGCCTGCCTGCCTGCCTGATTGCCTCTAATTGCCTCTGCCTGCCTGCCTGGTCACCCCTAACAACCTCTGCCTGCCTGCCTGATTGCCCCCAACTGCCCTCCCTTGCCAGCCTGATCGCTCCCAACTGCCTTCCCCTGCTGGCCTGATCTTGCCCCTAACTGCTTGCTCCTGTGCCGGCCTGATTGCTCCTAACTGCTTGCTCCCCTGCCAGCCTGATCACCCCTAACTGCCTCTGCCTCAGCCCCTGCCACTGTGGCTTTGTCCAGAAGGAAGTCAGACATCCGGAAGATGTCCAGTTGACCCGGTCTCATTAGCATATTACCCTTTTATTAGTATAGATTAATTGTCAGTATACTTTTTTAAGAGTAGATCTTAATGTTTGAAAAAATCAGAAACACTGGCAGAAAAACGTTATGTAAGTTTATATACAGTAGTTCCTTCAATAATGTCATTCACATAATGTTGTTTCAGCCACCCACCCATGACCCTGAAGTAGAATAAGCAGATTGGAAAATAATTTTCTTGTTTTTATTAATGTTTTTTACATGTGTGTATAGCTCACATTTATTTTATTGTTTACTGGTAGAAATGTTTTGGATCTTTACTTAGAAGTTTGGTGATGTTTTGTGACCAGAAATATGCTGTAAGAACTTAGCTCTTATTTATACCTATTAGCCTATGTTAACATTGGTTTTATGTTATTTTACTTAAAGTCACAGTTTTCAAGGTCCTATGAATGATGTTAAATGCGGACTTACTACATATACATATTCTTACACATGATGCATGCCATTTGAACTTTGTGCTCTAAAATAATATGTAAAGCGTAAAATGAACTAACTCTTAAGCTCTTATATCTGAAGATAGAAGAGGAGACTTCCATAACAGACAATTATGTTCAAATTATTACTTTAAGTCTAAGAGAATAATTGATGTTAACCTTCAACACTAGAATCCAAAAACAGCACCTATACCTTATAACTATAAACAAGATAAAAATCTGATTCTCTGGAAACTGAAGATACATAGATCATATTTCTTAGTGATAGTAAAATCAAAATATATATAGAGTTTGAATAACTTGCAAGTATTATTAATAATAATTTTTCTATTATTTCTCTTATTTGGCCAAAATTATTACTAAAAGTAATTGATTAACTTATCCAATCCCTATGCTTGCATGGGTCCAGAAATATTAGATGTGGGCCACTGAACCAGGAGTAGATGCCTCCCAGTGAGATTCCTTATGGGTTTGCAGAGTCCAAGAAGATATCATTCCACATCTGGGCTAGAACTGAAGTCAGCCACTTTGAGTAGCAATTCATTTTCTCACCTTGCCAGAGGGAGCTTGGCTCAGTAAAAGAAAACAAGCTTTGAAATAAAACAGACTTGAATTCAATCTGTGTGACCTTTGATATTTAACATCTATAAAACTTGCCTGTTTTCCTCTAGAAAAGAGAAACAAATATTTCATAGACTGTTGTGACCTTCAGTTGAGTTCTAGCTATACAAATCTCTAGCACAGCACCTGACCCATTCTAGATGAGTAAGAACTGAATAGTATTGTAGTTAATACTACAAATCTCAGGTGGAAAAATGAGATTCACTTAACTTCATTTACTTCTTCTTTTAGATACTTTACCTGTTTGTGGCTTTGGTGCTCTCCTTTAGCTCATGCAATGCTGCAACGCATGCAGAGAGTGAAGAAGCCAAAAATCTCCAGTGTGCAATGGCAAGAGTTAAAAAAGGGATATGCTATGTGCTTTCTAAAATATTATGTAAAAGACTAAATGTTCCCAAGGACACAGTGGACAATGTAAATGACACACATGTTAAAGAGAATATTTCTGGCCATGCTCTTTCTGAATTGAGCAACGCTGAAGATGTCCTCAAGGACAAGGGGAAAAGCAGTGGCACAGAGAAAACCACAGTGACTGAAAATGAGAGTGAGTCACTTATCCCCAGTCCTAGTGCCTCCGAAACTGTACCAATTGCTTCCGGAGAATCTGATATAGAAAATCTGGATAATAAGGAGATTCAGAGCAAGTCAGGTTATGGCAGCAGCAAAGAGGTAAGATATTTCAATATCTTTATTGCTTATTATTAATTTAGGGCATTGTTGATATGAAGGTGAATCAGCACTGAAGTTCCAGAGTTACATTGCCCATTCAATCCTAGCAATAGCACTCTTTACTCCTGATCTTATGATCCTGATCAAGCTGCTTAAACTTTATAAACTTCAGTTTATGGATGAGTATAAAATTGTATCTATTTCTAATAGAAAGAAAGATTTCCCAGCCAGACTGGCTCAGTGGTTGAGCGTTGACCTATGAACCAAAAGGTCACTGTTCTATTCCCAGGTCCCGGTCCATGCAGGTGTTGCAGACTTGATCCCTAGTGTGGGGCATGCAGGAGGCAGCCAATCAATGATTCTCTCTCATCATTGATGTTTCTATCTCTCTCCCTCTCTCTTCCTCACTGAAATCAATAAAATATATTAAAAAAGAAAAAATAATAAAAGATAGAAAGATTAAGAACAGTAGTGCATATAACAATGCCCATAATATAGTAAGCACTTCACAAAAATTGGATAATATCATGATAAAATAATATATATATTAATAAACAGGCAGTGTGGGGTGATGTTAAGCATACTGAAGAAAACTAAATTTTCAAAATCAATTTGTACTACTGGAGAAATCATTAAACTCTTCTAGGCATCTTTAAATTGTGAGATTGGACTACAACACGCTAAGATACATTTTTGCTTGCTAAAATTGTAAGATTCTTGTCAGTTCATTTCTGCAACATATTTTATAACATATGTAATTAAATTGGACTGATGAATAGAGAGAAACCAACGGTTTGATTTGGGAACAGTTGTAGCTTTATAAACTCCTGGACCAAAAAAAAGGGGGGGGAAACTTTAAAAGAAGGGTAGATATTGCTGTTCACTTGCTTTTCACATGTGTACATACATCGTACTGGATACAGTTTTACTGTCTTCATTTGAAAGCAGCATAATGTCTTAGCAGGAGATACAGTTTAATAGAAAGCTACAATCTACCTAGATCACAATGGCACTGTGGGCTTTTTGCATTGAAACTCACGAAGAACTCCTCTCAGATTACTCATAGACACCAGGGAGAGAGAGGCAACGGATGTCTCTTTACAGGGCCCCAAACTCTCCAGCACCATCTTATCTTCCAAACCTCTTCTGGCTTGGCAGCCACTATGGGCAATAACTTCTGAAACTGGCCTTATAGAAGGGGTTGAATTTCAATTATTCAGAGGGTTTCTAGCTTTTAGTAAAGGCATCTTTGTTTTAAAGAAACTTTCGCTCTTTAGCATACTCAATCTCAGATTCCCTTTTTATTTTTATTTTTATTGATTTCATCGAGGAAGGGAGAGGGAGAGAGAGAGATGAAAACATCAAAGATGAGATAAAATCATTGATCGGCTGCTTCTTGCATGCCCCACCCTGGGGATCAAGCCCACAACCCAGGCATGTGCCCTGACTGGGTATTGAATCGTGACCTCCTGGTTCATAGGTCAATGCTCAAGCACTGAGCCAAGCCGGCTGGGCTCATAGATTCCTTTTTTTTAAGTATGCTTTTATTTATTTCAGAGAGAAGAAGGGAGAGGGAGAGAGGGAGATAGAAACATCAATGATGAGAGAGAATCACTGATCAGCTGCCTCCTGCATGCCCCCTAGTGGGGATCAAGCCCGAAAAACCTGCATGGGCCTTGACCTCCTGGTTCATGGGTCAATGTTCAACCACTAAACCACACCAGCCAGGCTCAGGTTCTTCTTCTTTTTTAAAAAAAATAATATCATTATGAGAACCAGAGAAAATTCCTCTCCAGCACAATTCTATATCTTTACTTAAGACTTTGACTATCATCCATCTCTGTAAAATTTCTATTTATCACAGCACATCATATAAAGATGTTCTTGGAAACTCCTTTCCAAATCTCATTAAAAAGTCCATGAAATAAAAAGTAAAGGAAGGAATAAATGAAATATAATTGGATATGTTGAGGTTGCAGAAGTTTGTAACTTATGCTGCATACTTATTTGGATCTATTGATTGGTTAGCTACTCATAGATTTGTTCACATATTTGTATGTTTTTAGTTACATATTTAATTTAATTAGACACTTTCCAGATTACATAGCTCATGAGTACCTAGGATGTTGATATACCAGGTGCCAAAGAATAAAATATAAAAATCCCATGTGGTAATTCAGAGATATATACTCTCATTTCTTTGGTATTTAAACTTTCAGCCTTTTACATTACAAATATGTAACTAAATTTTATAACAATAACATCAAACTTTAAATTGGGTTTTATAACTTTTCACTATGTAGCAATATATCATGGCTATTTTTTCATGCCATTAAATCTTCTACTAAAATAAGTTATATATAATTTTGAATCTTAATTGATTTATTTGTAAATTTAAAATAATACATACTAAAAGGAGTTTGGAAAAAATCACATCAAAGTGTGTAGGTGCAATGGTTTTAAGAACTCTAAAAAAAATAAATAAAATATTAATTTGTTTGTTGTCTTCATCTAAATCAGTGCATGGCTATAGCCTTTAGTTAATCAGAAATAAAGGAAATTTAAGAGAAATTAAATTATAAAAATGATTTATTTAAGAGGAATATTCAGTTGGACATATTTTTTAAATTGAGCACCAGACTGTCTTACTGACAATTGCCATTAAGGTTTAAGCAAACAAAGCTTCCTGATTATATTGATTAACATTTTTTGTGCATAAGAGGAAGAAGTAGGACAAAATATTTATAATTTCCTTTTTTACACAATCTACTAGAGCTTTCCTTAATTTTTAAGAAACGATTGATTTTCTTCCACATGTTTTAAACACGTATTTTAATTTTTAAAATTAGAAAATGATTTGATATGCTATTAACTTTGGGATCTTGGTCATTTTAAAAGATGATATGTTGTATGTCCACTTTTCAGTCAGGTGCAAGAAAGCACTGTGGGAAAATCATTTTCAGTAGAGGACAAGCATGGCACGTGCATTGTTACCACATGTACAAAGTCATGACTGTCTTATCCTAGCCAGTCTTGGGCTTCAGTCAAGAATAGAGTGGGGGGAAATGTCAATCTCTGCAACTAGCCTCTTTACATAGTCCTGGTACCACTTTCCCAGGTCTATTATTGACCCTATTCCTTGTGCCATTTCGTCATTTTGCTTCAGGATAACCTCCATCAGTCTCACTGTATGATGACATACATAAGAATGTCTGGACTGGATTTTATAGTAAATACTTAGTACACCCTTGTCTGCTCATCTTTAGCATCAAGGGGTGATTTATTCTGATGTTATTCATCTAATTGAAATAGCATACTGGAAAATTTGTGAATAACTTCAAGAAAACTTTGGAACTCAAATCCTTTTGGAAATTGGAGATAGCCTATACATCATTTGGGAGAACAGTGTTATTAACTAAATGTCAATTTTAATGTAAAATGCATTTTATCTTTTTTTTTCTTTTTGAAGTGGTGAAGGAAAAAATAAAATAAAAAATAAAAGTCAATTAAATTCTAAAAATTATTTTATCTTAAATTAATTTTTAAAATAATTTTAACACCATCAATCACAGAGATATATACACATTTTAATATTAATCATGAACTTGGCCTAAAATCTTTTAAACCTGATAATGGTATTCATGTGCATAATTTTCTTATTTCTTTCTTTCTTTCTTTCTTTATTTATTTTATTTTTCACTAAAAGTATTACAAAGGGTATTACATAAGTGTCCTTTTTTCCCCCCCACCCTTGACAAACCCCTGCCCTCCCTTACCCCCCAGTGTCTTATGTCCATTAGTTATGCTTATATGGATGCATACAAGTCCTTCGGTTGATCTCTTGCTCCCCTCCCTCCTGTCCCCCACCCCTCCCTGGCCTTCCCACTGCAGTTTGACAATCAGTTTGAGGCAGCTCTGCCTCTGTATCTATTATTGTTCAAAAGATTGTAATGGTCTTTATTATCCATGAATGAGTGAGATCATGTGGTGTTTTTCCTTCATTGACTGGCTTGTTTCACTTAGCATAATGCTCTTCAGTTCCATCCATGCTGTTGCAAAAGGTAAGAGTTCCTTCTTTTTTACAGCAGCATAATATTCCATCGTGTAGATGTACCACAGTTTTCTAATCCATTCATCTACTGATGGGCACTTAGGCTGTTTCCAGATCTTAGCTATGGTGAATTGTGCTGCTATGAACATCTGGGTACATATATCCTTTCTGATTGGTGTTTCTGGTTTCTTGGGATATATTCCTAGGAGTGGGATCACAGGGTCAAATGGGAGTTCCATTTCCAATTTTTTGAGGAACCTCCATACTGCCTTCCATAGTGGCTGCACCAGTCTACATTCCCACCAGCAGTGCACAAGTGTTCCTTTTTCTCCACATCCTCTCCAGCACTTGTCGTTTGTTGATTTGTTGATGATGGCCCTTCTGACAGGTGTGAGATGGTACCTCATTGTTGTTTTAATTTGCATCTCTCGGATGATTAGTGACTTTGAGCATGTTTTCATATGTCTCTTGGCTTTCTGAATGTCCTCTTTTGAAAGGTGTCTATTTAGATCCTTTGCCCATTTTTTGATTGGATTGTTTATCTTTTTGTTAAGTTGTATGAGTTCCCTATAAATTTTGGAGATTAAGCCCTTATCAGATATGACGTTGGCAAATATGTTTTCCCACGAGGTGGGTTTTCTTGTTGTTTTGTTGATGGTTTCTTTTGCTGTGCAGAAGCTTTTTATTTTGATGTAGTCCCATTTGTTCATTTTCTCTTTAGTTTCAACTGCCCTAGGAGCTGTATCAGTGAAGAAATTGCTTTGGCATATGTCTGAGATTTTGTTGCCTTTGTATTCTTCTAGAATTTTTATGGTTTCCTGTCGTACATTTAAGTCCTTTATCCATTTTGAGTTTATTCTTGTGTATGGTGTAAGTTGGTGGTCTAGTTTCATTTTCTTGCATATATCTGTCCAATTTTCCCAACACCATTTATTGAAGAGACTATCTTGGCTCCATTGTATATTCATGCCTCCTTTGTCAAAAATTAATTGAGCATATTGGTTCGGGCTAATTTCTGGACTCTCTATTCTATTCCACTGATCTATGTGTCTGTTCTTGTGCCAGTACCAGGCAGTTTTGAGAACAGTGGCTTTGTAATACAGCTTGATATCTGGCATTGAGATCCCACCTACTTTGTTTTTTCTCAGAATCGCTGCAGCTATTCGGGGTCTTTTTTTATTCCAGATGAATTTTTGGAGAGTTCGTTCTAGATCTTTGAAGAAGGCCATTGGTATTTTAATGGGAAGTGCGTTGAATGTATAGATTGCTTTGGGTAGTATGGACATTTTAATGATGTTGATTCTACCAATCCAAGAACATGGTATGTTCTTCCATCTCTTTATGTCTTCCTCTATCTCTTTTTTCAACGTCCTGTAGTTTTCTGAGTAGAGGTCTTTAACCTCTTTAGTTAAGTTTATTCCTAGGTATCTTAATTTTTTTGGTGCGATGGTAAATGGGATTGTTTTTATAATCTCTCTTTCTGAAAGTTCACTATTGGTGTATAGAAATGCCTCAGATTTCTTGGGGTTAATTTTGTATCCTGCTACATTGCCAAATTCATGTATTAAGTCTAGTAGTTTTTTGATGGAGTCTCTAGGGTTTTGTATGTATAATATCATGTCGTCTGCAAATAAGGACAGTTTTACTTCCTCTTTTCCAATTTGGATGCCTTTTATTTCTTCTTCTTGCCTAATTGCAATGGCTAATACTTCCAGGACTATGTTGAACAGGAATGGTGAGAGTGGGCATCCCTGTCTTGTTCCTGTTCTTAGGGGAAATGGTGTTAGTTTTTGTCCATTGAGTATGATGTTGGCTGTGGGCCTGTCATATATGGCTTTTATTATGTTGAGGTATGATCCTTCTATTCCCACCTTGCTGAGAGTTTTTATCAAAAATGGGTGTTGGATTTTGTCGAATGCTTTTTCTGCATCAATTGATATGACCATGTGGTTTTTTTCTTTCAATTTGTTTATGTGATGTATCACGTTTATTGATTTACGGATGTTGTACCTTCCTTGCATCCCTGGGATAAATCCTTAATTTTCTTATTTCTAAAAATGAGATGAACTGTAACTACAGTGAGTGAATGAAACTTTATTAACATTTTTGGTGGGACTTTCCTTTTCAGAAGGTAAAGCCATCTAGCTCATCTGAATGCAGTACAGTTGATATTGCTATCTCTGAAGAAGAAGAAATGATCAATGAACATGAGAAGCCAAAGCATCCTAAAAACAGTAAGAAAAATTTCCTTTGGATATTATACTGCAACTAGTAGCCCGGTGTATGAAGTTCGTGCATTGGCAGCGGGAGGGGGGAAGGGGAGTTGTCCCTCAGCCTGGTCTGCACCCTCTCCAATCTGGGACCCCTCAGGGGATGTCCGACTGCTGGTTTAAACCTCTCACAATCCGGGACTATTAGTATAGATTAGACTAAGTTTCTCTTAACCTAAATAATACTATTGGATATATTTTTAATTGTAGAAAACTTATTAATTTGGCTAAGGAATACACACAGTGTGTTTGCACACACATGTGTGCACATACCCATCTGAATCCTGATAGAAAACTAAAATAAATATCAAGAAAAAAGTCAACATTTGGAAAAAAGGAAATGGGGCTACTTTCTAGGGAATCTAATGCAGTAGTTAGGAGTGTGGGCTGTTGCCTTTGGCTCAGTGGATAGAACGTCAGCCTGCCTACTGAAGGGTCCCAGTTTCAATTCTGGTCAAGGGCACATGCCAGGGTTTCGGGCACAGTCCCTAGTGGTGGAGGAGGCAGCCAGTCAATAATTCTCTCATCATTGATGTTTCTGTCTCTCTCTCCCTCTCCCTTCCTCTTTGAAATCAATAAAAATTAAAAATAATTATTAAAAAAAGAGTGTGGGCTCTGGAATCAGAAAGCCTGAATTTAAATCCCAGGGCTCTACTTTTACCCTCTCTCAGACTCATTTCCTTATATGTAAAATGAAGGTAATAACAAAATTTACTTTATAGGATTGTTAAAAAAAATTGAATTAGGGTTATGTGTATATGTATTTTTATGCTTTGTGGAATGGAGTCAACATTTAAATATTCATATGAAAGCATCAACTTTCATAGAAAAACAAATCATGTAATAGTGATATATTTTTACATTCCACATGAATATTAAGAAAAATATAAGGCTTCAGTTGGTTGACTCACAAGATATGTAACATACATCTCTTAATGACTTATAATTAAAAGTAGTCTCCTAGGAAGATTAACAAATGGCTACAGGTTCTAGTCCTTTGAAATGACTGGACATCATCAAAATGGAAACCGCTAAATGCTCAAATTTCTATACTCAAAATAAGCATCTGCTCTTAGTAGCTGAGTTGTAGGACTTGTTTCATCCAAAAGAAGGGAAGAATTATTTCCTTTTTTAAAATTTGACCAAAGACATATACATTGATATTAGGTAAAATTCTAAAATAGTAAGTGTTGATTTAAACTCCACCCATCACCATTTCCTCATTTTTTTTACAGGTTAATCACTCTCTTCGCCTTAGGTTTTCTTATGCTAACTCTCTTGACCAGAAAATAGAGTTCAAAAGCCATGCACATGTACCCTACTCACAAAGTATTCCATCATCTAGGTTAGCTCCTCAACTAATCTTAAACAAAATTCCCATTTGCATACCATCTAAGAATTGAAATCAATTTAACCGATATTAATACCTCTTGACATTTAATAAATATTTGCAAATTTAAATGGGAATACTTGTTATGCCATAGAAATCTCCAGAGAATGCCTTTTCAGGTGTTATATCAATGTGATATTCAGAAGATGTTATATGTGTGTGATTAAAAGAAAATTTTTTTTTGTACAAGTAGTAGTACTAGTAGGGGATAAATTCTACTCTCAGACTTTGTCCTGCAGGTTTAGGGAATGTGCTGAGTCATCTCTGCCTTTCATAATTTCTTTTAATTACCAAATCGCAAGTTAAGTTTTTGTGTTTTTTCCTCAGTGATTGCAGTGTTCAGTACAGCAGGGGTAAAAATCAAATGCTTTTAAGTCAGAGACCACCTATATTAGATTCTGTAAAGCACATGGTAGAAACTTTGAGATGTTTATTTATTTCATGAATTGTCAAGATTTTTTTTAACAGTTTTATTCTTGACAGGTTATGAACGAAGATCTTCACCAGGTCAAATTAGTAGAGAATCCAAGAGAGGAAAAATTTGGCGAAACATAAGGAAAACCTGCTGCAAGATTGTAGAAAACAGTTTTTTTAAGTGTTTCATTGGCCTTGTCACTTTGCTCAGCACAGGTGCTCTGGTAAGTGAGGGTATGTGAGACTTTTACGGGAAAAGTATATCAGAAGTCTGTTAATTTGTAAAGTCACCACAACAAATTATTTCCCCCCCTAATACTTATTATTATGCCACCATAGTTCATAATCTGTGATTTTAGTTTTTAAAGACATACATTATAATTTCTTTAAAATCTGTATAGGCATCATTTAATATTAAATAAATAATACAATTCCAAATATATGAATGACAGTGGGAAAAAGGAGTGTTAAAAGATACTTAATTCTTCTTATTTAATGAAGTTTCATATAAGAAACAAAGTTTAGGCTTCCTGTCAAGATGGTGGCACAGGTAAACTTGGTGCTTGCATCCTCCCACAACCACATCAAAATTACAACTAAACTACAGAACAACCATCATTCAGAATTGCCTGAAATGTAGCTAAACAGAAGTCCTACAGCTAACGCTATAAAGAAGAAGACATATTGAGATTGGTAGGAGGGATGAAGATGCTGAATGGGCTGGTTCCACACCCAAGTGTGGCAGATAAAAACTGGGAGGGAAATTGTGGCTTGTGGAGGGACCCCCTGAGGAACCAGGGTTCCAAGCTCCACATCAGGCCCTCAGCCCAGGGTTCCAGTGCCAGGAAGAGAAGTTCCCATAACTTCTGGCTATAAAAACCAGTGGGGATTTTGGCTGGGTGAGGAAGAAGACTGCCGAAGTCCCTGGGGTATCTCTTAAAGCAGCAGTCACCAACTGGTGGTCCACAGACCGCCGGTGGTCTGTGAGGTCCAAAGGTTGGCGACCACTGTCTTAAAGGGTCCATGCATGGACTTATATCAGTGGTGGCGAACCTATGACACGCGTGTCAGAGGTGACATGCGAACTCATTTTGTTGGTTGATTTTTCTTTGTTAAATGGCATCTACACTAATAAAAGAGAAACATGGTAATTGGCGTACGACCGCTACCCTTCCCATTGGCTAATCAGCATATCCTTATGCAAATTAACTGTCAGCCAAGATGGCGGCCGGCAGCCAGGCAGCTGGAAGCGAACAGGAGGCTTGCTTGCTGCAGGGACTGCAGACTCCAACTCTCAGCCGACAGTTTGAAACTTTGTAACAAATATAGCCAGCTGGGATCTCAGAGCTGAAGTTATACATTGTTTCGATTATAGAACAGCAAACAAACCAGCAGCGGAGGCCTCAGAGCTAGAGCCAGAGCTAAAGCTGGCCCAGAATTAAAAAAAAGAAAAAAAGGAGTGGTTGGGAGATTCGGTCAATTGCCAGCCTTAAGGCAGCCCTCAGCCCCTCACCCAGACTGGCCAGGCACCCCAGTGGGGACCCCCACCCTGATCCAGGACACCCTTCAGGGCAAACCAGCCGGCCCCCAGGCCTCTATCCTATATAGTAAAAGGGTAATATGCCTCCCAGCACAGGGATCAGCGGAGCCGAGAGGCCTCCTGGCACCGGATCAGCGTGACAGGGGGCAGCGCCCCAACCCCCTGATCGCCCTGCGGCTCTGTGTGTGACAGGGGGCGGCGTCCCAACCCCCTGATCAGTCCTGCTCTGTGTGTGACAGTGGCGGCGCCCCAACCCCCTGATCCGCCCTGCTCTGTGTGTGACAGGGGGCAGTGCCCTAACTCCCCTATCGGCCCTACTCTGTGCGTGACAGGGGGGAGCTCCCCAACCTCTTAATGGGCCCTACTCTGTGCGTGACAGGGGGGAGCTCCCCAATCCCCTGATGGGCCCTGCTCTGTGCGTGACAGGGTACGGAGCCCCAACCCCCCTGATGGGCCCTGCTCTGTGCATGACAGGGGGCAGCACCCCAACCCCCTGATTGGCCCTGCTCTGTGCATGACAGTGGGTGGCACCGCAACCTCCCCATCAACCCTGCCTTGAGTGTGACAGGGGGCGGTGCCCCAACCCCCTATCGGTCCTACCCTGAGCGTGACCAGGGGCTGCACCTAGGGATTGGGCCTGCCCTCTGCCACCCGGGGGCAGGCCTAAGCCAGCAGGTCGTTATCTCCTGAGGGGTCCCAGACTGTGAGAGGGCACAGGCCTGGCTGAGGGACCCCCCTTCCCCCCCAAGTGCACAAATTTTTGTGCACCGGGCCTCTAGTTTAAATATATAAAATAAATATAAAAAATATAAATCTTTGTTTTACTATGGTTGCAAATATCAAAAAATTTCTATTTGTGACACGGCACCAGAGTTAAGTTAGGGTTTTTTAAAATGCTGACACGCCGAGCTCAAAAGGTTCGCCATCACTGACTTATACTCATTTATTCTGAGCTCCTGCACTGTGGGAGCACCTTCAAAGTCATCAGGAACATACAGGGAGGAACTGAATCGTCCAGCATCAGGGCAAGAGCTGGGGGGACAGCTTTTTCCCAGCCAGAAGTACTGGAAGAGGCCATTGTTCCTTTTCAGAGCCTCCCCCTGACAGAGCCAGGTGGCAGGGACTATATCTGAGTCTCCATCAACCTGGCCCCACCCTGGTGATTCCCTGAGACTTCACCTCACCCAACGCATTTCCAGTGGCTTTACCATATGAATGGTTTGTCTTGGTTCATGCTTCAGACTTTCCTAAAATCTCTCAGACAAGCAGTATCTGGACCCTGTGTGTCCTGTACCTCTAGCTATTCACAGGATAATTCTTTAATAGTAGCAAAGGATTGAAAAGCAAAAATAGTCTATAATATGTGTTTATGGGATTATCATCCAGTGGGATACTGTGCAGCTATTTAAAAAGTGCAGGAGCTATGTGCATGCTGATATTGCAAAATATGGTAAAAAGTTAAAAAAAGATCTAGAATAAAGTGTATGACATGCTACATTTTAGGTAGGAAAACAAGAGAAATAGAATGTATATTATTTGCTTTGTTTGATTGAAGAAGATCAGAGAAGAATGCATAAGAAACAGTTAACTGTGAGAGGCACAGGATAGAGAAGATAAAGTCATGGTTGGGAACCATACTTTGTAGTGCGTATGTTTTTAAGTAGACTTTATATTGACATTTATTACACATTCTGAAAACCATACAAATTATAACTGTACAGTATAAAGGATTTTCAAAGTAAATGCACCTGTGTTATTGTCACTTGGCTTGAGAAACAGAACATTACCAGGAATTCAGAACCACATTCTGATCCTCCACAGTCACTTCCCCACTCCATATGAGTAGCCAGTATGTGCAATTTAACTGCCATTGATTAGCTTTGCCTGTTTTTTTAAATTTTTAAATTAAAGTGGAGACTTCTGTACATTTTATCATATTATTTTGCATTATATGCCTACTCAAAAAATAAATACACATCTATATATATAAAAGCCAAGCGATTGGTTGACCAGAACAACCGGTTGCTATGATGCACACTATGGCTGGCCAACCTGCCCGATTGGGGTTGTGGCCAGCCAGCCAACCTCCTGTGCCCCCTCTCCCCAGCTGGCTTGCCCCAATCAGCCCCGACTGGGGCAGGCTGGCCAGACCCCACCCATGCACGAATTTGTGTACCAGGCCTCTAGTAATAAAGTCCTTTAAAATAATTTTAGATGATACTTATAATAATTTGCTTTTATAGACACTTTTACTCTGTAATTAGTTCAATTAAGTCAGTAATTCTATTGTCATTTTATATTTACTTTTAACAGTAGGTTTATGAAAATCACACCATTCTTTGAATAAGATTATTTTAATCCTTGTTTACTTTTTAACCTTGAATATACTTTGACACAAGTCTACCTGAGATTATTAGAACTTTGTTGCCTTTTGTCAGTGCTATGAAATTGCTTTAAATGTCATTATTAAACTTTGCATCCTCCATAGAAAAACCAAGGTTGACCTGTTAAAACTGAGAAGCTTTAGAGAGACTATTATAGTTCCACTTCATATTTGTGTGTTTTAACTGGTATACCTGATTATCCCTGCAGTGAAACAAGCTTTGTGATGTTTTCTTATAATAGCACTATAGATTTCTAAAAACATTTAAAAACAATATCTGCTTTGTTATTAGCAAGTGCATATATCTGTGCATTGGCCGCATGGAATTAGAGATAAGAGCCACATCGGATGTGACTGAAAATACTGCCTTTTATATTAAGGTTGATTAACTGATTTGGTCACTATTTAGAACAATTATGAGGCCAAGTTCAATCTCTATAAGAACTGGTTCTAAGATCAATTAATGATGTCTGTTACAGGCATTGGATCAGAAAATGATACTTACGGGTTATGTGAATAAATGCAAGAAAAGTGAACCAGCCCTTAAGACTACAATCTATGAGTTTGCTCACCATCTGCTTCGTGGAGATGGCATTCCATTCCCCTCATGCAAAAAGTGTTTTAGAAATTACATGCATGCTAATCCGTAATTTTTTCCCAATAGGCTTTTGAAGATATATATATCAATCAAAGAAAAACTATTAAAATCTTATTAGAATATGCTGACATGATCTTCACTTACATCTTTATTCTGGAAATGCTTCTGAAGTGGATGGCCTATGGTTTTAAAGCCTATTTCACTAATGGCTGGCACAGGCTGGACTTCATGGTTGTTATTGTACGTATGTAAAACAAACTTTTAAAGCTATTTGGTTTGCTGTTGCTTCTTTACTCTTACTCTTTTACTGTTCCATTTACTTGCATCTTCCTTTATCTATCTATATACATTTTTAGTCACCAACACCCCGTATTTCTTCATTTGTAATGTTTAATATTTATCCTTTTCTTCTCATTCTTAAACTTAAAATTCAGCACTTCATTTCTTGATTATTCTAACAGTCACCTATGTACTCACTGTTAACAAAATAGGCTTATTGCATAATATTTTGAAATTATCAGCATCCTAAAATAATTAAATTCTATTTGCTCAACTTTTAAATTATATTTTCAGAATGAGACTACATATCAATTCCTTCACCAGTACCACACTGATGCCAGCAGCCAAAAATTGTCGTTTGGATCACTGCAATAGCTTCCAAACTGATATTCTTGCTTCCACATTTTTCATTTATGTTGCCTTGTAATTACAGAAAATATGAAGGCACAATAAAAGTTAATCACAACTCTTCCACCTTGCTCAATCTCCATTAACATTTATTAACCTCTAATCATTTTTATGCAAATATGTTTACTTTGAAAAATAACCTTACCATATTTCTATTCTTTGTGCTTATATCTTTCTTGATGCCTTTCCTCTAGAATCTAATTCTGTAAATTGTCTTAACTATATTTATATACAGATAAATATGTAAATATATTCAAAATTTTATTTCAACAAATAAATTGTATACTATAATTATATTGAAATAATCATGAAACTGATTTTTAATCTAATTACAAACTAAAAAATGGATATAAGTATTAATCCTTAATTATAATAAAGGATAAACTATCTACACTAATAAAAGAGAAACATGGTAATTAGCATACAACCGCTACCCTTTTCATTGGCTAATCAGTGAGTATATGCAAATTAACTGTCAGCCAAGATGGCGGCCGGCAGCCAGGCAGCTGGAAGCGAACATGAGGCTTGCTTGCTTCAGTGACTGCAGACTCCAACGTTCCCTGCCTCACTGCCGGCCTCTGAGCTGCAACTCTAAGCAACTATGTACAATGTTGCAAATAGGAAACTAAAAAAAACCCCAGAAACCGGCTGTCAGTCAGCCCCGGACCGCAACATTGTATCGATGTTTTCAGCAGCGAGGCCTCAGAGCTAAAGCTGGCCCAGAATAAAAAAAAAAAAGAAAAGAAAACAAGGAGTGGTTGGGAGCTTTTAGTCATCTGCCAGCCGGAAAACAGCCCTCAGCCACTCACCCAGACTGGCCAGGCACCCCAGTGGGGACCCCCACCCTGATCCAGGACACCCTTCAGGGCAAACCAGCCGGCCCCTACCCATGCACCAGGCCTCTATCCTATATAGTAAAAGGGTAATATGCCTCCCAGCACCGGGATCAGCGTGACAGGGGGTAGCGCCCAAACCCTCTGATCGCCCTGCGGCTCTGTGTGTGACAGGGGGCAGGGCCACAACCTCCCTATCCGCCCTGCTCTGTTTGTGACAGGGGAAGGCACCCCAACTCCCTGATCAGCCCTGCTCTGTGCCTTATAGGGGGGAGCTCCCCAACCCCCTGATTGCCCTGCTCTGTGTGTGACAGGGTAGAGCCATAACCTCTCCATCGGCCCTGCCCCAAGTGTGACAGTGGCGACGCCCCAACCCCCTGTTCAGCCCTGCTCTGTGGGTGATAGAGGGTGGTGCCCCAACCCCCCTCCACGGGCCTTGCTCTGTGTGTGACAGGGTAGAGCCATAACCTCCCCATTGGCCCTGCCCTGAGTGTGACAGGGTGCAGCACCCCAACTCCCCTATTGGCCCTGCTCTGTGAGTGACAGAGGGGAGCTCCTCAACCCCCTGATCAGCCCTGCTCTGTGCCTGATAGGGGGAAGCTCCCCAATCCCCTGATTGCCCTGCCTATCTGTGTTTGACAGGGTGCAGCGCACCAACCCCCTGATCGGCCCTGCTCTGTGTGTGACAGGGTGAGGCACCCCAACCCCCCCCCCCCCCACGGGCCCTGCTCTGTGTGTGACAGGGTAGAGCCATAACCTCTCCATCGGCCCTGCCCCGAGTGTGACAGTGGCGGCGCCCCAACCCCCTGTTCAGCCCTGCTCTGTGCCTGATAGGGGGGAGCTCCCCAATCCCCTGATTGCCCTGTGGCTCTGTGTTTGACAGGGTGCAGCGCACCAACCCCCTTATCCGCCCTGCTCTGTGTGTGACAGGGGGCGGTGCCCCAACTCCCCTATCAGCCCTGCTCTGTGAGTGACGGGGGGAGCTCCTGAACCCCCTGATTGGCGCTGCTCTGTGCGTGACAGGGGGGAGCTCCCCAACCCCCTGATCGACCCTGCTCTGTGTGTGACAGGGTACGGAGCCCCAACCCCCCTGATGGGCCCTGCTCTGTGAGTGACAGGCGGCAGCGCCCCAACCCCCTGATTGGCCCTGCTCTGTGCATGACAGGGGTTGGCGCCACAACCTCCCCATCAACCCTGCCTTGAGTGTGACAGGGGGCGGTGCCCCAATCCCCCAATCGGCCTTACCCTGAGCATGACTGAGGGTGGCATCGCAACCTCCCGATCCGCCCTGCTCTGTGCATGACAGGGCGGCGCCCCAACTCCCCAATCGGCCCTGCTCTGAGCCTGACCAGGGGCTGCACATAGGGATTGGGCCTGCCCTCTGCCACCGAGAAGCAGGCCTAAGCCAGCAGGTCGTTATCTCCCGAGGGGTCCCAGACTGCGAGAGGGCACAGGCTGGGTTGGAGACCCCCCTCCCCCCGCCCCCCGAGTGCACAAATTTTTGTGCACCGGGCCTCTAGTAATAAATAATAAACAATATGTATTATTTATTTTAGTAACATGTACTATTACCAGAAGATATCTTTAAATCCTTTAAGTGATTTTAACACAAAATGATATTCTTACACCTTTCTATAAGTCATTGTCAAGATGTATTGAAATATATAGTAAAGCTTTTGCATATTTATTGGTAGGCTTTGACTAGGTATCTTTTTGTTATAAGTGAAAAGTTTATTTTATAGATTGTTTTTGTTAAAGTTAAAACTAAATCCCATTAATTACTTATTTTTCATATATCTAGGTATTTTGCCTGAACTTAATAGGCAAATCTCAGGAACTAAAACTACTTACGTCCATTAAATTCCTTCGGGCACTTAGAGTTCTATCTCAGTTTGAAAGAATGAAGGTAAGAGTAACGTTCCTAAACTAATCTATAACTTGTAATTTAAAATTAGTAAATTTCCACAGAGGTAAAGTTTTGTAATCTCATTTATATCCTTAACAATATTAATACAAAAACCCTATATTTGACTAAAAGTATAGAAGAGTATATTAGCTTTGCTTACTAGGATTTTAGGTCTTTATTGTTCCTAAGATGAAAACTAATAAAAATAAGCAAATAGTTGAGATAAAATATTTTCGGCAGAAATCTACTAGCCTTGTTCCGAGTTTCCTTTGCTTGTCAAACAAACCTGTGTGAGGGGGACAGTTTTGAAATCAACCCGGGGGACGCCAAAGGTTGTGAACCAACACTTCCTGGATCAAATGCCCAACCTATGCTACTCCCAGACGGAGTGTCTGGAGTCCGGAGGCCGGCAGAGGAGAGCAGGGGTCCACCCTGCGTCGCAGGGTCCCATTTGCTCCCCCGCGGGAAAGGGGTCCCCTGCTGCTGCAGGAGCAGGCGGGGTGATGCCTCCTAACAGATGCTCCTGGGACTCAGCTCCCTCTTACTCCTGGCATCCTCTTCCTTGTCCTCCTTGCCCCGGCACTCCAGAGGCGGGGACCGTGCCCCAGATGCTGCTGCAGGGAGTATGGGCCTGGTGTCACACTGGTGCCTGGAGCAGAGCCCCCTCACAGCCCTGCGGAGCCGGGACCCCGAGAAGGGCGAGGAGCTGGACAGCACAGAGAAGTTGACCATAGGTAGCTGTAGATTCCCTGGGTCCCTGGGAGGAGCGTTTCCCTCTTCTTGGGGGATGAGAGCCAGAAGTCACACAACATGTACTGGGGTCTGAGCTGTAGTTGAAGAGCTGAAAAATTTTGAATTTGAGAACTTACATGTTGACAAGGCAAGAATGAATCTTGGAAGTTCTTTTGGTTTTACCAAGAAGATGACTAGAAGACTAACTCCCATCTTTGAGGGGCATGAGGAGCTGATGTACAACATAGAAACCTTATTCCAGGCAGGAATGGCTCACCTCCCTTCAGCCTTGCAGTTACTTGGTTATTCTGGGACCCTCTGTGTTTGGAGACTGAAATTTCATAACATGCTCTTTACAGTATTTGCCACTTATTTCACCAGAACCATTGCCATTTCCCGTGTTACTAAAGATCAGAGTTTCCTCTATTTTCACTGAATGTATTTCTGCAAGTTTCAAATATGATTTCCTGCTATGCAGGTATATTTCTTAGAAATCTTTTCATTGTTTACTATGAACTGAGCCTAGAAAAAGATGTCTCTATGCAAACTGATCATAAATGTTTGGTATGATCTTTAAAAACATACAGATACATGGTTTTTAATAAAATACAGGTCATGACTTAGGGACTTGAGAATTGAATTTTAGACTTAGGCTCAAGTTGACTTTGAAGAGGAACTATAATTGTCTCCTGTTAAACCTGAAGAAAATCACCTTGAGTTTTGTAGAATTTGATATTTCTTTCATGTAAGTCACCTATTTAATTTTTCTGAGGTTAGGCTTTGTATTAGTGCAGTATTTTTTTTCAGTTTCTACGAATATGCAAAGAAGAATTATGGGATCATCATTAATAATTAAATAATAACTAATACAATTATTCATGTCCCTGGTTAACTTATGAAACATTTCATTAACAGCATTATAGAGGCCCATAAGGTGGTATTATCCCCAATGGTTTGCTTTTAAACCAAAATAAGGAGGAAAATAAGCTGAAAAGTAAAATGTGGTTAAAGAGGTCTATAAGCTTGAGGTCAAAATAACAAGACAACTAAATTTCCAGCATAAACATAGGCATAGAAAATGTTTATAGAATATGCTAGGGCTGTAAACTACACATGACCTGTTAAATCAGATTACTGTGGAGTGGGGATTTGGTCAAGGGCACAAACTTTCATTTATAAGATGAATAAGGTCTGGGGATTTCATGTACAGCGTGGAGACTATATACAGTTGATAATATTATTCTGTGTACTTGAAATTTTCCAAGAGTAGATCTAAAGTGTTTCCACTACTGCCACCACAAACAAAAAAGAACTAGATGTGGTTAATTAGCTTGATTGTGGAATCATTTTATAATGTATGCATATACCAAATCATGACTTTGTACACCTTAAATATATACAACTTTCATTTGTCTATTATACCTCCATGAAGCTGGGAAACACACAGAGAGATGTTAATTAATGTAACTAAAATAAACTTTGTTACTGTAAGAAATGTTATGGGATAATACCAGGGTTATTTTTTTTTCTCTAAAAAATTTAGATTCACGGGATGAAGAGTGCCTTTATTAGCAAATTGCCTGCACCTAATTTAGAGAAAAGTAGGAAGATATTTGCCATGGAAGTTCCTTCTGCTTGTTGTAAATTAAACACTCTTCTATTTGTTGTCAAACATTCACTAGGATGGCAGTGAGATTGTAGCCATGGACAATTCAAGGACAGATATATACTAGTAGTAGCCATTCTTAGATCAAGGTCAGTTCTAGATCTTAAGCTTCATTGAAACGTCTGGAAATTCTGTAGTTGAATGATCTCTAAAGATATATCACTGAGTATGTAAGGAAGCTACATGATTACAAAATTAATATTTTATGTATTTAATGAATTTCGGGTCTTGATGCTCCCCCTGTTGGAATATTTGGGTCAACCATATCCATGGCTTTTATTCCTACATATGTGCAATTACTAACAGGCATAGCGTTTTTTCATCAGAGGCAACAGTGGACCTATCAAAATACCTAAAGTGTCAACAAAGGATTTGTGACTTAGTTTTAGAAATAAAGTCTTTTTGAAAATATAATTAAAAGTCAAGATATTAATTCAAGCCCAGAAAACTAAGGAATATAAGCAAGAAAGTACAGGCAAATGTATATGTATCCAGTAATGACTGAGGGAAGGAAAGGTTAGACTGGTAGAAAAGAAAATCAATGGTGACTCAGAAAATAAGTGATTTTGAGGGAAGGGAGTCAAAAGTGTAAATGGCAACTGAAAGATAAATAGCAAAGATTGTACTGACTGAGTTGTTCAGTTGGTTGAGCATCATCCTGTGCACCAAAGAGTTGCAGGTTTGATCCCTGGTCAGAGTGAGTATGGGTGGCAACCCATTGATATGTCTCTTTCACATTGATGTTTCTCTCTATAGCAAAGATTGAAAATATTCTATTGGATATAACAACTGGTTTTACATTTGCCATACCAGCATTAGTGGACTGATTAAGAATAAATACAATGCTGATTGTAATATTAAAGAATGAAGGGAGTTGAGGAAATGAAGGCCAGGATTATAGGCTATTTTTGTTATTTAAGTTTAGGTAGTGAATTCACTTCCCAAACTTTCCACTCTGGAGTATCTCACCAGTGACATAGAGTGATTCTGTGAAGTGATTTGTGAATTTGTGAGACTAACTGCTTATTCATGTTTCTTGGAACAGTCTTTTGACTTGACTTCATTGAGCTACAATCTCTTGGTCTTCTTTTATGGCCTCTGCCACTTCTTTACTTTCTCCTAGATAGGCTGTTCCTCCTGAAGGTTAGAATCCCCAACAATTATGTCTGGTCCTATTTTACTCTCATTTTAGATGCTTGAGAGAGAGAGAGAGAGAGAGAGAGAGAGAGAGAGGAGAAAGAGAAACATCGATTTGTTGTTCCACTTATTTATGCATTCATTGATTGATTCTTATATGTGCCTTGACTGAGGATTGACCCCACAACCTGGTGTCAGCCTTGGTTTCCTCCTTGGCATCAACCTTGGCATATCAAGATGATGCTCTATCCCTAGCTGGTTGGCTCAGTAGATAGAGAGTCAGCCTGTGGAACCAAAGGGTTCCTGGTTCGAGTCCGGTCAGGGGCATGTATTTTGGTTGCAGGCTCCTTCCCAGCCTGGGCCCTGTTCAGGGCACATGCAGGAGGCAACCAATCGATGTGTTTCTCTCACATTGATGTTTCTCTCTGTCTTTCCCTCTCTCTTCCACTCTTTTTAAAAGATCAATTGAGAAATATCCTGAGGTAAGTATTAACAACAACAACAACAACAACAAAAAGATGATGCTCTAACAAACTGAGCTACCCAGCCAGAGCCTCATATGCTTTCTGGATAATCTTATACATGTATACAGGTTCACTCATCTGACCCATTTCTCACACAATAGTTGATACACGTGTGTTAAATTAGTAAAATAATTCTTTATTCTAGCATTTATACTAAATAGTGCTGTTGTTCTTTTAATGATTATTTTTACTAAAAAACATTTTGAGAATATCTGGATTTTTCATGTATATTTTTAATTGACATTTTTTATGTTGGTTACTCATGTGTGTGGCCTATTAAATCTTTAAAGATAGCTCTTTTTTTGTTATTTCAATATGACATTACATTATTTAGCATTTCCAATTTAATCAAAATAGTTTCACATTTGTTACCTAAAGTTTACATGTTTGCTTTTCATATGCCAGGTGGTTGTGAGAGCTTTGATGAAAACAACTTTACCAGCTTTGAATGTGTTTCTGGTCTGCCTTATGATCTGGCTGGCTTATAGCATCTTAGGAGTACACTTATTTGCTGGCACATTCTATGAATGCATTGACCCAACAAGTGGAGAAAGATTTCCTATATATGAAGTCAGGAATAAGAGTGAATGTGAAAGTCTTGTATTCAATGAATCCATGCCATGGGAGAATGCAAAAATGAACTTTGATAATGTTGGAAATGGTTTCCTTTCATTGCTTCAAGTAGTAAGTATGCTTTTGATTTTATTATCTTTTACATGTGCATCCATATTGTAGGTAAACATAAGGACAAAATGTGGATGATTAACAGAATTGGTTAGAAATTATGTTAGCTATTATTTGTTTATAGATACATGTTATAAACAAATAAGTTCATTTGGGAAAACAAAAGTGAAACAGTGCCTGTACTTTTTGGAGAAGGCAGGGGAGATGAAGGCAGGACTGACTGGGGAAATGGCAGGTACTGGCCAAATCTGCTTCCATCACTGATCATGTACTAGGGTCACAATTTTTGGTCCAACTCAGGTTACTACAGTTTTATTTCTACTTAGTGCTTTGAAGAATGGCTGCTCAGTCACCCAACATCTAGCAGATGTGAGGAGGTGAACCATTCCTGTCTTGGCTCCCCCACAGAAAAGCACGTGTAATAGCAGTTACAAGTAACTATGATACCTGAGCAGCATGTATTTATTTACTATTTACCTATCTCTTTACCTATATCTCTGCCTTTCCATTTATACTATCTTAAAATATTTTAAGTTACCAACTACAGTTACACTAAGTAGTTTTAAATATTTATTGACAGACAACATAAATATAATAATGAAAATGGTAGGAATCTCTGTTACACAGTATATTGAAGTGTGGTCAGTCTTACTAAGCAAATGTTTTACTATATTAGTAACAAATTGAGTTTTAATTTAATTTGCCATGAAGCATAAAATTTCCCTAAGAATTAAACACATGCCGTTTTTACAGGCAACATTTAATGGATGGATTGATATTATGAATTCAGCTGTTGATTCTACTGGTGTAAGTACAATAAAATCCTAAAGTCATTGTTATAGTTCAAGCAAAGTCATTTTTCTAATTTAAGAACAGGGCACCAGCAAGAACAATAATTAACAGTTAAAAGCAAATACTTATGCTAGACAAAAGTTAAATACTGTTCAGATTGAGTATTGCATGGACAATGAAATCCTTTCAGGATTATATACAATGGTAGAGGCTCAATAGGCCCACTTGAAGGATTATCAGACTTCATAAAAATTATTAAACCAATACAATACACTTTAAAACCCAGTAAACAAAGCAATGATATCTCTTCACCGATGATCAAAGAGGAAACATACCTCAAGTAGCATTGTTGGGTTTTCTTGTCAGAAATTATTTTATAAATCTAATGTTTTAAAAAGTCAGCATCTATATTTTCCTTATTTTTTCACTTTTTATACATTTTTACTTTTAAAGAATTTTTTTAGTGCAGTTCTAGGTTTACAACACAATTGGGAGGGAAGTACAAATATTTCCCACATACCCCCTTCCTCCACACATGCATGGCCTTCTTATTGTTAACATCGTTCACCAGTATAGTATATTTTTTACCAAGAATGAATCTATATTGACATGTCATAATCAATCAAAGTTGATAATTTACCCTGGGGTTCACTCGGTGTTGTACATCCTATGGGTTTGGACAAATGCATGGTGACATGTATCCATTATTACAATATCATATAGAGTATTTTCACTGCTCTAAAAATCTTCTTTGCTCTTTCTCATCTTGTTTATTTTTTAACTTCACTTTTAGGTACATATACAGCCTGATTTTGAAGTGAATATCTACATGTATTGTTACTTTATTGGTTTTATTATCATTGGATTATTTCTTCCTCTGACTATGCTGGTCGGTGTTATTCTTGCTAATTTCAACAAGCATAAAATAAAGATAAGTATAAATATCAAATGCATTTATAAAAATGTCCTGCTTCAAATGATTCATTTTGAATTCAACTTAATGTCATTTCTATTTGGTACTCACCTAAGAAAAATATTGATGTTCCTGCATATTGACAAACATTGCTAAAATATTCAGTCTGTACATTGTTTTCTATATTCAAATATGTACAGACAAGTTTAAAAGGTAAAGATTCCAAGTGTTTCTGTATGTATATTCATAAATAATGGCATGCTAAGAAATAAAAAAACATTGTGCATTTGTGCAAATATGTGAAGACTGCACTTTCTTCCTCTCTGAAACTTTCAGTCTTCAGAGTCATAGCCAGCATAGACATCTTCTCGGTTAGGGTAGCTTTCATGATAGAAGTAGAGAGTCATACATTTGAATTGGGTGGCTTAAATAGGAGTGCTTAATTGGAAAGAATTCAGAGGCAGAATTGAACCACTTCTTTGGTGCCATTTTCATGTAAATGCTTCTACAAATTGCAAAAGCTTCAGAATTCATCTACGTCTACTTATTCTAACCACAGGGACCTGCTTTTTATTGGTGGAGAAAAGCCTTCTAACAAATTGAAGAAAAGAATCATCTAATTTTAAAAGTACAGGTTAGCCATGTCAGCAAAGTTTAGCTATGTGCAGATTATGGTAAACAAACAACTCTGAATATCTACTAATCAGATGGGATTAGAGAGGTCAGTGGTCAAATATCTAGAAAGAAGCCTTTCTAGGATTCCCTTTCTCCTTTGTCTCGGTCTAACAAGAGGTAGCTCAGTGAACTAAAAATTTAAAATAGGTTGACCACCCACAGTAAGGTGCACCAAAAGATAAATGAATATCAATCACTACTAATATGTATTCCATATATGTTTTATATGGGTTTTTGTGCAGAAAATGAGACATGTTTAAACATGATTTATTTAACTGCAGTTAAGGCTTTATTTAAATCAGTCATTACCAAGCTTTCCAAAATGCATATTAATATAAAATGAAATTTGGATTAAATACGATTTTAATATATTTTTCTTTCATTTCTTTACCAGGGAGGCTCCAATATTTTTATAACAGAAAAACAGGAGAAACAATATCTAACACTGAAGAAGCTGATGTATGAGGACTCTCGAAAAACAATACCTTGCCCAGGAGTAAGAAAACATCTAGATATTTTTAAGTTTCTAAAAAAGTTTCCTTGATATATTCATCTTTAAAATAAATGTGTTTTTAAAATTCTTAACAAAATATGCTTTTGACAAAAATTTTTCTAAATGTGTTCCTTGACAAAGCTTTTGATGGTCTTGTTTGCTTTGACTGTGTGCTATAATTCTAGTTTGGTACAACTTATTCTCCTATTTATGCTGGGAGGAAAGATATAAATTTAAAGCCTATGTGTGTGTATAGATATCCTATTAATATGATTATTACACCTTTTTCTTCACCCACAGAGCAAGTTCCGAAGATTCATCTTTGACTTGGTAACAAGTCAAGCTTTTAACATCATCATTATGGTTCTTATCTGTTTCCAAGCAATAACCCTTATGATACAAAGTGATGAACAGAGTAGACAAATGGATACTGCTGTCCTCTGGCTTCAGACACTTTTCATTATTCTCTACACTGGAGAATGTGTGCTGAAGCTCATCGCTTTCCGTTGTAACTATTTCATGAGTGGATGGAACATTTTAGATTTTATAGTGGTCATTTTCTCTATTACAGGTAAGATTTTATGTAGTCAGACTTTCATTTGTAGTAACATTCATTCAGGCAAGTTCTTATAGTTATTTCCAACAGAAATGCTTTACATTTTTGCATTTTATATAAAAACTAGAGGCCTGGTGAACAAAAATTTGTGCACTGGGTGGGGGGGGGTCCCCCATCCCGGCCTGTGCCCTCTTGCAGTCTGGGACCCCTCGAGAGATAAAGACCTGCTGGCTTAGGCCTGCTTCCGGGTGGCAGAGGGCAGGCCCAATCCCTAGGTGCAGCCCCTGGTCAGGCTCAGAGCAGGGCCGATTGTGGAGTTGGGGCGCCGCCCCGTCATGCACAGAGCAGGGCGGATTGGAAGGTTGCGATGCCACCCTCAGTCACCCTCAGGGTAGGGCTGATTGGAGGGTTGGGGCACCACCCCCTGTCACACTCAAGGTAGGGTCGATGGGGAGGTTGCGGCGCCACACCCTGTCATGCACAGAGCAGGGCCAATAGGGGAGCTGGGGCACCGCCCCCTGTCATACACAAAGCATGGCGGATCAGGAGGTTGGGGCGCTGCACCCTGTCACACTCAGGGCAGGGCCAATGGGGAGGTTATGGCTCTACCCTGTCACACACAGAGCAAGGCCCGTGGATGGGGGATGGGGTGCTACCCTCTATCACCCACAGAGCAGGGCCGATCAGGGGGTTGGGGCGCCACCACTGTCACACTCGGGGCAGGGCCGATGGAGAGGTTATGGATCTACCCTGTCACACGCAAAGCAGGGCCCGTGGGGGGGGGAGGGGGGTTGGGGCGCCGCACCCTGTCACACACAGAGCAGGGCCGATCAGGGGGTTTGGGCGCTGCCCCCTGTCACGCTGATCCCGGTGCCGAGAGCCTCACTGCTCCACTGATCCCAGTGCTGGGAGCCTCGCTGCTCCGCTGATCCCGGTGCCAGGAGGCATATTACCCTTTTACTATATAGGATAGAGGCCTGGTGCACGGCTGGGAGCCGGCTGGTTTGCCCTGAAGGGTGTCCTGGATCAGGGTGGGGGTCCCCACTGGGGTGCCTGGCCAGTCTGGGTGAGGGGCTGAGGGCTGTTTTCCTGAAGCGAGTGACTGAAGCTCCCAACTGCTCCTTGTTTTCTTTTTTTTTTTTTATTCTGGGCCAGCTTTAGCTCTGAGGCCTCGCTGCTGAAAACATCGATACAATGTTGCTAAAGCCAGGCTGAATGAAAGCCGGTTTCTGGGGTTTTGTTTATCTTCTTATTTGCAACATAGTACATAGTTGCTTAGAGTTGTAGCTCAGAGGCCAGCAGCGCAGGCGGGGAACGTTGGAGTCCTCCTTTACTGCAGCAAGCAAGCCTCATGTTCGCTTCCAGCTGCCTGGCTGCCGGCCGCCATCTTGGCTGACAGTTAATTTGCATATACTCACTGATTAGCCAATGAAAAGGGTAGCAGTCGTACGCTAATTACCATGTTTCTCTTTTATTAGTGTAGATATCTGTACACATACCTGACATATATAAAATATTCAAAAATACTGTTTGAATTAGTGCACAGACTTTACTTCACAGACCACCAGGTAAATATTTAATTACCCCTTCAGCATATCAACTACATTATTTTTTAGGATGACACTAAATATCTATACATCCTAGTATAATATAAACTTTCAAGCTCACTATTTTCCCTTTCTCCTAATCGCTAAAACTACTTACAGCTTTCACAACAGTAGAGTTTAATGCTCTAGGTCACTAGTTTTACTCCAGAGATCTCAGTCTTTGATTTAACCAATATATTTGATTATCCTCTTTGTGAATAGATATTGCACTATATTCAAAGAACTCATTAGTAAACAAATTAGTCATAATTCCTGTATGCCCATAATTTATAATCCTATATAATAAAAGCCTAAAATGCAAATTGTCCCCTTGGGCAGTCATTAGACCGGGAGTTTGTCCAGGAGTTCGACCGCTCGCTATGACATACGCTGATCCCCAGGGGCGGTGTAAAACATAGTGGGCATCAGTGATGCGGCGCTGGCAAGGGGTGCTCAGGTGCTGGGTGTCTGTGAGGAGCCGGCCCCGCACCCGCGCAGACACTTCCGGGTGAGCTAGGCTGCAGCCACTGGGACCTCAGGGTCTGGTTGTGCTCACCATGGGTTCATGCAGAAGCCAGTCTGCGAGGCTGGCCTGGAGAGAGCACGTTGCCTGCCCAGCTTCTGTGCAGCAACACTGGGTGGCCCAGAGGCCCACACTGTGCCCTGGCCCACGGCATTTGGTCTCACTCTCCACATCTCCATGTGGGGACTTGGGCGCTGTGGTGGAGGGGGACAGGTGGGGGCCTGGGAGCCCAGGTGCTACCCAGGGCCCAGAGGTCACCTGGTATCTGCCCTTCCATGCCAGATGCTTGTGCTTCCATTGCCGGCCAGGCCTAGGGACCGCACCCATGCATGAACTTTGTGCACCAGGCCTCTAGTCTATTATCATCTATTAATGGATACAGATAATTAACAGTGCATTTTACTGTGCTATTAAGGATATGAAAAGGTTATATAAGGGATGTTACAGCAGCACACCTAATCAGTAAGTAGAGGTCAGAGAAAACTTCATGGAAAAAGCAAAAGTTAACTATTGGATAAGGAGGTAGCCAAGAAATAATCTAGGAGAAAAGGATTTTAAGCAGAGAAAGGTTTGTTTCTTGTCTGCCTCCTATAAGACACATACTAGAATGTGAGCTCCATGAAAATAGAGACAATATTTGATATTTATTGTCAATTACTATTGTGTGTAGTCAGCAGTAAAAAAAAAAATGTAGATGAACTGTCAGCCCAGCTGTGCTTCCAGAAAATCCACTCATTCACCTGGTAGTGGAAACAGTGCAACTACTGTTGACAGACAAGTACAAGAAGTTTGACTGAAAGTGCATAAAGGCAGGAGGGAGCGGGTAGGAAGGTAACAGGAATATGGCATTAAAGAGCCCTATGAGACTCAAGTGAGAATTACTGAATCAGAAAGAGAGGAAACTGTGGTCAGAGCGAAGCTGTTTGGAGTTGAGATCTTGGAAGGCAGGTATCCTGCGTGGGTCCAGAATGTGGCCATTGATGTAAAATTGTTAAAATTAAAAAAGCCGAAGACTGAAAGACTGGCCTTTGACTGGGTTGTTGATGGTAGATGCTGAGATGGGAAGGATGACATGAGCCAACTAAAGAGTCCAGTTGAATATAAATGAGGAGGAATGACTAGATCACAGAGTCAGGAATGGTAGAAGATGGTATTGTTAAATGACATGACCCACAAGGAGTTGAAATTAATTTTTTCTAAAAATGATGGAAAAGAAAGGTGTCTGGAAATCACTTTGTAAAGAAAAAAAGGTGCCTGCTTTTTCCATCTTTCTACCAGGAGAAATATGGAGTGGGGAAGAATGAGCTGTCTGTAGTTTAGAGGATGTGGAAAAATATGTCTATATTAAAGGGGGATACCTCCTGCATAATGGAAGAGTTTGGACAATTGAGGAGAAATGAAAAATTTACACAGAGTAGAAAGTTCATTAAAACACTGTGAAGATGAGGGTATATATAAGACAGAACATCAGAGAGAATGCCAGCATTAATAGTGACAAAGTTCAACAGAAACGTGAGACCTGAGTCTACCAGATGCTGCATGCCATCTCAGTTAAAAGCTTCATGATTCTCCCCTCCCCCACCTTTTCAACTCAAAATGAACCACATCCCCTCCAGTACTTCCAGAGAACATCCTTATGCTTTTTTATGGCGATTATAATTTCACCTTGTTTCATAGTTCTGTCTTCACTTTCATAGTTCCCTCACTCACCCACTACTGCCAGAAAATCGTTCCAGGCAAAGACTCAGCTATTCAATTCACATTGAAAGCTCCCAAGGGCTCCCATACTGTTTATGAAATAAATAAATTAAATTATAATCTGTGAGTCACTGGATACAGTGAACAGATGATGTGTTGTGGAATTGTCCACCTGAAATCTGTATAATTTTGTTAGCCAATGTCACCCCAATAAATTCAATAAAAAACATGTTTTGTAATTATACTTATCAACCAGATTTTTCTGCTTTGCATTATAATTAATTTAAATGTCTACCTCTAAAGATTACAAAGTCTTTGAGGACAGAGCCACATTGATCATCTTTGCATATGTGGACAACACCTTTATTAAGTATCCAATAAAGGTTGCATTGAATTAAATTTCTTGATTCAACTACAATCAGAAAAAAAATTACTACTGTCCTATATTATAGATTCATGCTCTCTGTTATTCCAGGAGTATTTGATACATAATCCTCTTAAGGCGATGATGCAAAGAATTCTCTTCCAAATTTTACTAGATACTCTGAGCATTGCCACAATTATTATTGGGCTAACCCAAACTTTCAATGTGTGCTAAATGCTATATAGGGAGGATGAATAAAATAATCTTAACTTATAGAAAAAGGTGAAATGTAAAATAAGTTTATAGTCCTCTAAATACCATGAAATTTAAATAATTTGATTGCCTGCTTTGTCTTTCCCCACATCAAGGACTACTTCTGCCTCTGATAGGAGAATACTACCTTGTACCTCCTTCCTTCCTGCAACTGATAGTTCTCTCCAGGATCATCCACATCCTGCGACCTGGGAAAGGACCGAAGGTGTTCCGTGATCTGCTGCTTCCTCTGGTGCTATTCCTCCCGGCACTGTTGAACATCAGTCTGCTCATCTTCCTTGTCATGTTCATCTATGCCATCTTTGGCATGTACAATTTTGCCTATGTGAAAAAGGAAGCTGGAATTAATGATGTGTCCAACTTTGAAACCTTTGGCAGCAGTATGCTCTGTCTTTTCCAGGTTACAATATTTGCTGGTTGGGATGGGATGCTCAATGCTATTTTTAACAGTAAATGGTCTGACTGTGATCCTGATAAAATTAACCCTGGGACCCAGGTTAGAGGAGATTGTGGTAACCCCATTGTCGGAATTATTTATTTTGTCAGTTACATTGTCATAGCATGGCTGATCATTGTAAACATGTACATTGTTCTTGTAATGGAGTTTGTAAATATTGCTTCTAAAAAAACAGCCAAGACCTTGAGTGAAGATGACTTTAGGAAATTCTTTCAGGTCTGGAAGAGGTTTGACCCTGATGGGACCCAGTACATAGATTCTAGCAAGCTTTCAGATTTTGCAGCTGCTCTGGATGCTCCACTTTTCATGGCAAAACCAAACAAGGGCCAGCTTGTGGCCATGGATCTTCCAATGGCTGTTGGGGACAGAATTCATTGCCTAGACATCTTACTTGCTTTTACAAAGCGAGTTGTGGGTAAAGATGTGAGGATGGAGAAACTTCTTTCAGAGATGGAATCGGGGTTTATCTTGGCTAACCCTTTTAAGATCACATATGAGCCAATTACAACTACCCTGAAACGAAAACAAGAGGCAGTCTCAGCAACCATCATTCAGCGTGCTTATAAAAGTTACCGTTTGAGGCAAAGTGACAAAAAAACATCAGATATCCATATGATAGATGATGACAGGGAAGTTCAAGCTACCAAAGAAGATGCCTAATTTGATAGAGCTTAGGAAAATCAACTATTCAAAGCCAGATCTAGTTCCATTTACCACCTTTTCACCTTCTTTACATATCTCAAAAATGTTAAAAGTTTAAGACAGAAATAAAAGCAAAGATTAGAGATAGTAAAGATTTCACTTAATCATCAGTTGTTTACAACTCATGGAAGTTAAGCTTGTTTTCACAAGATTCCATATTAAATTCACTTTTTTACCCTTCTGTGTTCAATGTAACCAAGACAACACTTTAAATCACTGTAGTAAATTAAAGTGGTTTAAACTTCCCATTTGATAACCCAATGCTTGGGTTCTATATATGATTTATATAGTGTGTGCTTCCTCTGGAGAATGGGATGGAGGTGGTAGAGATTACTAACAAAAGGGTCTTACTTGTATATTTTATGCATATTTTAATTTGATGGGATTTAAGTCCCCTCTTTCTTAGTGTAGGATAGTGTTTAAAAACAGTACAATGCACAGGCCATTAAATCATGAACTCAGCTATACAGATGCCAATTGGGGAAGAGGAAGGGCAGTTCTTAGAAAGTGCCTTCAAGATCAATCACAAAGACCTTGGGCTGAATCAAACCACATTTGAAAAAGATTGATTGGAGCTCTGTTTTTGTTTTCTTTTCTTTTTGGTATGAGGAAGGGGAATTCATGTTTTTCATTGTTCTTGGATTCCTGGTTTCTCATCTCTGGCTAGTTCCACCTAAGCTCAGCTCTCCAAAAGAATGATTCTTAGAACGAGAAAAATAAAGGGAACACATTTTTTTAAAGTATACATTTATTAAAATGATATAATAGGCAATATGTTAATAGATTCAACTCTTATATTATCATAGACCTGATGTATTTTACTATTTATCCATAATGTAACATTGAGTATATAAGATCTGGCAAATGCATATAATAAATGAATTAGAAGAGTCAAGGGCTACCATTGTGTCTAGGGATTTTCACAGTGTCTTGATCCTGGGAAACTGGGAAACTGGCCAATTTCACTGGGAAACTGGCCAATTTAAAGTATGTTTTGCTGTATTTTATGGTTCTTTATACTTTAGATAAAGAAAATGATCAAAGAAACTGTGAAAACTCTGAATTAGGAGATCAAAGTGTAGGTTTGTTGTTGGTGGGATTTTATAACATTAATGTATGCAAGTTAGTTTTCACTTACTCATTTATCTTTTCAAGTTCTTTGCTGTTCCTATCTCATCACATACATAACTACTCTGTAAAATGTTTTATGTCTGAAACACTTTAAAACCCTAAACATTAATTTTAAGTATTAAAATTATTTTTAAAAGATAGGCACAAAATTGTTTTTCGATATATTCATAAAAATGCAGTCACATCCATGTAGTTCGAGATCCTGAAATTTATTAATTTTGTATAAAACTTGCTATCAATGTGCCTATAAAGTCCTAAAGGATTCAAAATGAAAATATCTATACTGTAAGCTTAAATGACAAGTTTTCAATATGTTGTATGACATTCAATGCCATTTCAATATCAGCAATTGTATTTTATTATGAATGCATGATCTTGAGCCTTAACTATTATAATCTAACTATATTTGCTCCTCAGAAATGTATTAACCTGACCAAGATGCCTTTGGGAATCTGATCCCCTAAGCAAATGTAACTTCAGGGTTCTGTTTTTTTCTATGTGCTCCTTCCCTTTCTCCTCCTGTTCTCCATCAGGTATGTGATGGGGACCATAAGAGATCAGTGTTAACTTGGTAACCTGTTGACCTGGTGCTTTATCTAAGCTTATCAGTTTTCTGTGTCTTGGAAGTGCTTTAATGCAGATACCGCTTCCAATATTTAAACTGAATCTTAACTTGCTTCTGTAAATTCCATAAAGACCACAAACTGATTTTAGTTTGAAAATTATATCTTTTACTTGTAAACTGTGTTTGCCATTAACCTACCAATATTGTATAAAGAATTATTTTTAACAAAGTCATACAATATATTCTACTTTTTAGATACTTTAGAGAAAATAATAAATACAACCTGTTAACCACACTAAGTTTTGTTTCTTTTCTTTGGCAAGTCAGTTTGGCAACTTCCTAAAATAATAATTAAAAAAATCTTTATAAATTAATCTTACATGATAGTTTATTCATTCAGTCTCAAAATTCAAAACTGGGAAAATTTGTGCATTCTTTTTATTCACTTAAGTTAGTAAAATTAATTTTAGTGAGCTTACCAGAGACCCCTAAATTTAACAAAATGTTAAAAACATTTTTTCATTGAAATCATAATAACTTCATTATATTTATTTCAGTATTATTAGAATCTGAATGTTGAAATTAGAAAAGAATGTTGAAATTAAATTTATTGGTATGCTATTATTTCCCAACTAGAGGCCCGGTGCACAAAAATTTGTGCACTTGGTGGGGGGAGGGGGGTCCCCCAGCCCGGCCTGTGCCCTCTCACAGTCTGGGACCCCTCGGGAGATAATGACCTGCTGGCTTAGGCCTGCTCCCGGGTGGCAGAGGGCACACCCAATCCCTAGGTGCAGCCCCTGGTCAGGCTCAGAGCAAGGCCAATTGGGGAGTTGGGGCACCGCCCCCTGTCATGCACAGAGCAGGGCGGATCGGGAGGTTGTGATGCCACCCTCAGTCATGCTCAGGGTAGGGCCGATTGGGGGGTTAGGGCACCGCCCCCTGTCACACTCAAGGCAGGGTCAATAGGGAAGTTGCAGCGCCACCCCCTGTCACGCACAGAGCAGGGCCGATCAGGGGGTTGGGGCACTGCCCCCTGTCACTCACAGAGCAGGGCCCATCAGGGGGGTTGGGGCTCCGTACCCTGTCACACACAGAGCTGGGTCGATCAGGGGGTTGGGGAGCTCCCCCCGTCACACACAGAGCAGGGCCCATCAGGGGGTTGGGGAGCTCCCCCCTGTCATGCACAGAGCAGGGCCCATCAGGGGGTTGAGGAGCTCCCCCCTGTCATGCACAGAGCAGGGCCGATCAGGGGGTTGAGGAGCTCCCCCCTGTCACTCACAGAGTAGGGCCGATAGGGGAGTTGGGGCACCGCCCCCTGTCACACACAGAGCAGGGCGGATCAGGGGGTTGGGGCGCTGCACCCTGTCACACTCAGGGCAGGGCCGATAGGGAGGTTATGGCTCTACCCTGTCACATACAGAGCAGGGCCTGTGTGTGTGTGGCGGGGGGGTTTGGGGCGCCGCACTCTGTCACACACAGAGCAGGGCCGATCAGGGGGTTGGTGCTCCGCACCCTGTCAAACACAGAGCCGCAGGGCGATCAGGGGATTGGGGAGCTCCCCCTATCAGGCACAGAGCATGGCTGAACAGGGGGTTGGGGCGCCGCCACTGTCACACTCGGGGCAGGGCCGATGGAGAGGTTATGGCTCTACCCTGTCACACACAGAGCAGGGCCCGTGGGGGGGGGGGGGGGTTGGGGCGCCTTCCCCTGTCATGAACAGAGCAGGGCAGATAGGGAGGTTGTGGCCCCGCCCCCTGTCACACACAGAGCCGCAGGGCGATCAGGGGGTTTGGGCGCTGCCTCCTGTCATGCTGATCCTGGTGCCGGGAGGCATATTACCCTTTTACTATATAGAATAGAGGCCTGGTGCATGGGTGGGGGCTTGTTGGTTTGCCCTGAAGGGTGTCCTGGATCATGGTGGGGGTCCCTACTGGAGTGCCTGGCCAGTCTGGGTGAGGGGCTGAGGGCCATTTTCAGGCTGGTGGGTGACTGAAGCTCCCAACTGCTCCTTTTTTTTTTTTTTCTATTCTGGGCCAGCTTTAGCTCTGAGGCCTCGGTTGCTGAAAGCCGGTTTCTGGCCTTTACCTTCTGTATTTGATACAATGTTGTGGTCCGGCTGGCTAAAGCCTGGCTGACTGAAAGCCAGTTTCTAGGGTTTTGTTTAGCTTCTATATTTGCAACATAGTTGCTTAGAGTTGCAGCTGAGAGGCCGGCAAGTCAGGCGGGGAACGTTGGAGTCCGCAGTCACTGGAGCAAGCAAGCCTCCCTGCTCGCTTCAGTGCATGGCTGCCAGATGCCATCTTGGCTGACAGTTAATTTGCATAAGGATATGCTGATTAGCCAATGGGAAGGGTAGCGGTCGTACGCTAATTACCATGTTTCTCTTTTATTAGTGCAGATATCTGCTTCTTTAAAAATTGTTTCTAGTCTTCTAATAAATATAATTACTGAAATAATTATAATGACTTGGAAATGACTACCATTTGTTAAGCAGACTGTTATGTCCAGCCTCATGCTAAATATTTATCATGCATAAGCTTAGCATTCACAGCACTCATGAAGTAATGATAATTCTCATTTTATAGATGAAAAATATTTAAGATTAGGAAGTTATAAGAACTTTTATCTAACATAGAACTTGTAAATGACAGGCCAGGACTCTAAACCAGGTCTAGTCTTAGAGCCTTAATATTTAATCACTCTGTACAATAACTGTCTAGTAATAAATGACCTCGGAAGAGACAAAGAAGTTTAAGATTAATGAAATTGCTGTATAGAGATAAGGAGTATCTCCCTATCTCTATGTTTATCTTAGTCTCTAATGCTATGTACATCACCATGCCCTCTTCTATGGAGGAAATTTAAAAGTAGAGACAATCCTACAGGTAAACCCAGAACCTGGGTAGGTATACATACATACATACATACATACATACATACAAAGACAAATCTGAGACAAAATAACTTACTGACTACTGTGGAGAACACATAACTATATAGCTGATTATAATATGTGGTAATTTGTATGCCACTGTTATAAATTATAATATGTATACAGAAAAAAATTATGAGCTCCGAGTGGAAATTAGTAGAGCACAGGTGGTTAGTAAAGCACACCTCTGAAGGAAAACAAAAATTTTATCAATTAGAAAAGAAGGTAAATATCTTGATTTATTGATGGTGTTGTTGAGTGTATCTCCTTGTATATTTTAGGTAGTGATTGTTCTAAGAATTACTATCAACCTAACAATCTATCTACCTATGAATTACACAGTCTAATAATTTCAACATTTTACCACTTTGAATGAAGTGTGGAAGCCCCAGTAAGGTCCCTTTCTCTTCTTTGTTTTAAAATAGCTTTGTCATGGGAATCAAATGGTGCTATAGTTTTTGTTACAATCATCAAATGTAGTTTTAAAACTAATGAGGAAAAGAAAGTTTTTTTTTAATGTACCCATATTTATTCTCTTCCCCTTATTCCTTCTTCCATTCTGATGCTCCATTATTCCTTCCTTTATCAATTCCTTTTTGTTGGGAAAAAGATCTGTTCAGCCAATCTATTGAGTAAGTGGTTTCTTTCTTTGTAATATTTTAATATTTATTTCATGTTGAAATGATAATATTTTTTATATATTGGGTTAAACTGAATTCTTGAAAACAACATCTGCTAGTAATATTTTTTAGCTCTTCTTCCTCTGAGAAAATTTTAATTTCTCTTTCATTCCTAAAGGATAAATTTATAGATTATAGAATTTGCACTTGGCAGTTCTTTTCTTTTAGCACTTGGAAAGTATTGTGCCACTTCTTTCTGGTTTCCATTACTGCAAATAAGAAATCCATTATCATTTGCATTGGTATTCTGGATAGGTGCCATGTTATCTCCCTCCAGCTGCTTTCAAGATTTTTTTTGGTTTTCATTTTCAAAATTTTTAATTTGGTATATCTTTAACATAGATTTCTTTGTGTTTATTCTGTTTAGCATGCACTCAAGTTTTTGGAATTGTAGATTCGTGTCTTTTACCAAATTTATGACTTCTTTAGTCAATACTTTTTCAAACAACTTTTTAACCACTCTTTTCTACTTTCCTTCTGGGAGTGTAATGACATAAATGATGATTCTTTAGTTGTTGTCCCACAGGTCCCTGAGTCTCATTTTTTTTTCCAGTCTATGCTTTCTCTCTGTTGTTCATTTTGTGTGAATTCTATTGTTCTGTACTCAAAGACACTGATTTTTCTTCTCTGTCATTTCTACTCTACTATTGACCCCTTCTATTGAGATTTTTACTTCTATTGTCATATTCTTTTAGTTTAATAATTCCAATCTTTCTTATAAAATCAATTGCTTTGGAAGTTTTCTATTTTTTAGATTTCTTTCAAAAGAATTTTAATTGCCCTAACCAGTTTGGCTCAGTGGATAGAGCGTTGGCCTGCGGACTGAAGGGTCCCAGGTTTGATTCCGGTCAAGGGCATGTACCTTGGTTGTGGGCACATCCTCAGTAGGGGGTGTGCAAAAGGCAGCTGATCGATGTTTCTCTCTCATCGATGTTTCTAACTCTCTATCCCTCTCCCTTCCTCTCTGTAAAAAATCAATAAAATATATTTAAAAACAAGAATTTTATTTGATGAATGCTTTAAAATACTTCTTAGACAATTCCAACACCTGATTTACCTAATATGTAGTGCCACAAATTGTCTTTTCCCCTTCAAGGTATGGTTTTCTTAATTCTTGCTATGCTGGGTGATATTTTTTTCCTCTGAAATTTTGTCTATGTCTTGTCTAACACACTTTAGATCCAGATCAAGAATAAGCCTACCTGGGCTGCCCTCTACTTTTAGATCCAAGGTGAGTAGTCTTCTGCTGTTGGGTGTTGGGATAAAAGATGCCCTTCATTATGGTGTCTCCATTCTCCTATGATAATAGTATTCCTGTTTCTTAGCTAGTCACATGGCCTTCTGAAATAAACAGTGCATTGCATAGTCTCTTTTTTCAGTCTAGGCTGACCATGTAAATAAGTTATATCCTTTTTAGCTTCTTTCTACTGATTGAAATATGGATGAAGGTGGGCAATCTGTTATGAAACAAGTGAAGCCATCAATCAATGAATGACAACCAATATGATAGAACAACTTGGTTCATATAATCATAAAGTAGCAGGGAATAGCCACATCATATTTTATGTTTTTTAAGCTATCAGGAAAAATAAGAACCTTTGAGGGACCCTTAGGTGATCGCAAGCCTTTTCCCAAAACTTCCAGGCAAAGATCCAAATCATTAAAAAAGAAATACACACCATGTAGCAGTATTATATTCTTTAGAGTTGAAACCTGGATAATTGTTATATAACAGTGCAATAGAGAACACAGCAGGGGGTGGGTAAGGCCCATTATTACCCAGCAGTCTAATATAGCCCATCCAATCCTACAATGACTTTCATTTCTTTCTCAGTACAAATCTCTCCAAGATTCCTAAACAACTGAATTGGAAGGGAACTATCATGAGTCCACAATATAGTGCAATGTGAAGCAGGAGTACATTTTAATCTTTGGGTACATCATGTTGTCTCAGTGTGTGAAAGAGCTATCTTTGCTGAATAAATATCACCTTTCCCTTGTCTATCCATCATGCGTGATAGTCTGGGGAAGAAATGTATTTGTTCTCTCAACTGAGTGAACCTTCTTTAGATTAAGGCAAAGCACTGACATATTTGGGGCAAGCAAGACTGCAATACCAGCTCCAGTTTGATTAAAGACTTGTTGATTTATTTTCTTTTACATCACAGAAATGACTTAGAATCATCTCCAGGATGTCTGCTTTTCTCCTGAATCTTAAATGAAATATATATATTTTGTTCTCACATTGCTGTCTGCAGAAGAAAACACTGCATCCTTCCAATGCACACAAAGATCCCACCGCAGTGCAAGCCAAGCAAAACCAGCCAAGGTCTGCCGGAGACCTCTGCTGCTGCAGCGTTTGATGCTCACAGGAAAGGTCTCATGAATAATGCACAGTTATAAACAGGTGGCCATGTCAGGATCTCTTCACTTAATGCTATTCCCAAACACACTCTGAGGAAAGTAATTGGATGCCTTCATTACCGATTGATCTGTACAGGAAGAAAGTGTGATTAAAAGCTTTGCAAGGCATTGATTGCATGTGCATTAGCTTGCATTTACCTGCATTATTTTCTACTGAAAACCCACGTAAATTGTAGCAATAACCAGAATTGTGAGGCTTAACAGAAATATAAACTATTTTAAAGCCACAAGTATGAGAATCCAGAGCAATCCTTCCACTGCAAAGTATGTAAAAAACAAAGGCAGCTTATCATGTGGCCACCTTATAATTGGGTAAGTGCTTGTAAGGCAGTGTCAACTGCTGATGTATTACTGATGGAACATCTTGTAAAATATGAATCCACTCCAGTCCATTTTCTTAACACCAGTGACAAGAACCGTCAGGAGGCTCCAAGCATCTTCCTGGAACAGCCATCATCAATCTCCAATATGATCACATTACCTTTTTATTATTTTACAAAAAATAATGGGCCTTACCCACCCCCCAAATCACATACTATTTGTTAAACCTACAAGCCTTTGTGCGTCCAACCAGTCAGAATGATCGACACAATTGTGAAAGTTAACTACTCTTGGTGGTGAGGGGGAGGAGGTAGATGTCCCTTATGACCAAGTCATACACTACAGATATGAGCTTCTTGACTCCTTTATACAAATCTTCTTTAACAAGAAGATTGAAATGTGGTATACAATTTCAACTATACCATGAATTATTATTATTATTATTGTAAGTATCTATGGACATTTGTAAGGGAAGACAGCATTACAATGATTTCTGCATGCTTTTTTGTTTTATATTATTTCATCTTAGTGGTTATTATGTTAGCAATAAGTTCTCTATAATATTAACTGTATCTGATTAACTTTTTCTCTCTGAGATTATAGAGTTATTTATCTAGGTGCTCTGGAGATCCTATAATGCTCATTGTCTATAGAAAGTTTTATTTATATTACTAGTGGCCCAGTGCACATATTTGTGCACATTGAAAGGAAATTAATTAGAATAAATATTTTAATATCGCTATTCACCTTTTCTCTATAATAGAAGTGTCAAAGATGAAAGAAAATTAGTAAAATGTATATAAAAATAATATATAAATTGATTAATAAATAAACAATAACAACAAAGACATGATATAAAAACAACAAAAACATGATATAGAAACATTGATAAAAACAATAACTGATAAATTTATTAAATTTATTCTAATATTTCCCTAGATACCATATTAAGAGTAAAAACACTTTCAGAGTGCTTGACTAATTTCCCTTGTGATGAAGTATTTACAACTTTAACTTTAACGTCACATGCTCTTCGAACTCGAGAGAAAGCAACATATACCATAACTGACCATGTTTGAAAATGGGCTCAGGTAGGAATATTCCTACTTTGTCTAAATTGGCGCCAGCAAGAGCTTTATATGTATCACACATGCGAGAGTTTGTTTTTACATTGCCAGTGCGCGTCATATTTACCAGCTGGTCCGCTGGTCGGAAGGTTGGATGAATGGATGGTCAGTCACTTAGCCTTTTATATATAGAGATTACTCTGTTCAGTTATGTTCTTCATATCGTAGTTATTACTCCTTATCTTTTTTGATTGAATGCATAAAATTAAATATGCTAGTGTGAAAGAAAATAAATTCTAAACTGTCATTTACTGTGAGGTTCAATCATTGGGAAAGAGGAATTGATTTTAGGTTATTTAAAATTAAAGCTAAGATCTGCTTCCATTTATGAAAGATTAACTGTAGTGGGAATTGCCATAACACTGTAAACAATGAGAAAACTTGACAAAAATGTATGAAACACATATTTTTAGACATTGGACAATAGGGAGCACAGAATTGTGATATCAGACAGAGGGGGTCCTGAGACAACTACGTTTCAGAATCCCTGCTCTAATATGAAAAGGCTGCTCCAGACCTGACTTAAATACACTTTAACACAAGCCTCAAAAAGGCTAAACTAACCTGAAAGTCATTGAATATGTGCCATATTTAAGGACTACAATAAAATGCATCACTTGGTAATGTACAATTCACAATGTCTAGTGAATTCAGTAGACATTGTGAATTTTACATTACCGAGTGACAAGGTAAAAAGTAGGAAAATATGACTCTTAAGCAGAAGCAAAAACAAATAGGCTCAGTTATGATATTAATTATAAAACAGGCAGACTATAATATTAAAATGGCTATTCTAAATAGTATAGCTATGAGCAGGAGATAAAAGAACACATGAATTGTCCAGCTGGTGTGGCTCTTGGTTGAGCATCGACCTATGAACCAGGAGGTCATGGTTTGATTCCCTGTCGGGCACATGCCCTGGTTGCAGGCTCAATTCCCCAGTAAGGAGGTGTGCAGGAGGCAGCCTATCGATGATTCTCATCATTGATGTTTCTCTGTCTTTCCCTCTGTGGAATTAATAATAATAATAATAATAATAATAACAATAAAACACATGAATTAATAAGGAGAGAATAAAAAATGTTTTAAAAATCCAAATGGCCTGACCGGCGTGGCTCAGTGGATAGAGCATCGGCCTGCGGACTGAAGGGTCCCAGGTTTGATTCCGGTCAAGGGCATGTACCTTGGTTGCGGGCACATTCCCAGTAGGGAGTGTGCAGGAGGCAGCTGATCGGTATTTCTCTCTCATCGATGTTTCTAACTCTCTATTCCTCTCCTTTCCTCTCTGTCAGAAATCAATAAAATATATTTTAAAAAAAATCCAAATGGATATCCCAGAGATTTAAAACCATCATTTGAAATGAAAAACTGATTGGTTTAAGCTGGAGTTTAGAAACTGGAGAAGACATCTGTGAATTTGAAGATATAGGAATACAAACTATCCAAATTTAATAGAGAAAAATAAAACCTAAAAGTAAAGAACAGAACCTGAGTGACCTGAGGGCAATACCTAGCAATCTTACATATATGTAATATTTCCAAAATGAAGATAAATAAATATTTTAAGGCAAATAAAAAATTTTAATAAAATTGTCACTAGTAGTGCAGCACTACAAGAAAGGTGAAAGGAAGTTCTTTAGGTGGAAAGCAAATGATATCAGATTGAAATGTGGATTTAAACAATGGAATAAAAGCACTAAAAATTATAAATGTGTGAGAAAATGTAAAAAAGACACATTTTCTCATTTTTAATATATTTTCCAATTGTATAAAGCAAAGATAATAACCATGTGTGTCATTTATAATGTTTGTAATGTATGTAAGAAAAGTTCATAACAACATAGCGCAAAGAACAAGATTGGAAAAATGAAATTCTGTTGAAATAAGGTTTTACTTAGTATATGAGAAGTGGTATAATATTATTTGAAGCCAGACTGTGACAAGTTAAAGGAGCACATTCTAAATTTTGGCTAACCACTAAAAATATAAAACAAAGAGAAAGCTAATAAGCCAAAAGATGGGATATAATGGAAGCCCAAGAAGTACTAAAATAATTTGTAAAAATGAGAAAAACTTTTTAAAAAGGACAAATAGAAAACAAAAAGTAAGATAGCAAGATTTGAATTCAACTATATAAATAATTACATAAAGTGTAAATGATCTGAATACTCCAAAAGACAAAAATGTCAAATAGAATAAAAAGAATATCAAACCCACTTTTTTCCTTTATATTGAATTTATTGGAGTGACATTGGTTAACAAAATTATACAGGTTTCAGGTACACAATTCTACAACAAATCATCTGTATACTATATAGTGTGTACACCACCCCAAGTCAAGTTCAAGACCACTTTAAATATGAGATACAAATAGATTAAAGTACAAAGATGGGATAAAATATACAATGAAAACACTAATCCAAAGAAAGCTGGCCTGGCTGTATTAAAATAAAGAATAAGTATATTTAAGATAAATATTACTAGAAATAAACTTGTACGTTTTCTAATAATAACTGAGTCAAGTTATCAAAAAGAAATATCAACCCTAAATAGATATGCATATAATAGTAGAATTTTAAAGCACATACAACAAAACTAATGAAACTAAAAAGAAGAACAGCCAGTCACAATACACTCAGAGATTCCAACACTCTTCTTTCAGTATTGACAGAACAAGTAGATAGATAATCAGAAATGATGTAGGAAATGTGAACAACCAGCTTGATTTTATTGACATTTTAGAATTCTCTGCCAACAACAGCAAAATATGAATTGTTTTTAAGTACAAATGAATTATCCATCCAGATACAATAAGCTGAGACATAAAACAAATTTGAAAGGAATGAAGTTAGACCAATATGTTCTTTGCATCAAAATTAAATAAAAATCAATAAATAAAAGGTATATGAAAAATCCTCCAAATTTTTAAAAATGAAAGCCTCAGCTAAATAACCCATGGGCCAAAGGAGAAATAGAAATGAAAGGATGGACTTAATCTGTTTTTATCTCGAGACAAAAACATTGTGTACATAGAAAATCCCATGGACTTTTTAAAAAATATATATTTTATTGATTTTTTACAGAGAGGAAAGGAGAGGGATAGAGAGTTAGAAACATTGATGAGAGAGAAACATCGATCAGCTGCCTCCTGCACACTCCCCACTGGGGATGTGCCCGTAACCAAGGTACATGCCCTTGACTGGAATCGAACCCGGGACCCTTCAGTCCGCAGGCCGACACTCCCATGGACATTTTTATAAATAACTAGAGGCCCAATGCACAAAATTCATGCAAGAATAGGCCTTCCTTCTCCTGGTTGCCAGCACTGGCTTCCCTCTGGCACCCCGGACCTGGGCTTCCCTTGCAGCTCTGGCTTTGGCTTCAGCAGGAAGGACTTCCTATCTAATTAGCATATTATGCTTTTATTATTATAGATTTTTGAAAAAGCTATGACACAGCATAGAATTTAGAAAGATGCAAGGTCGGTAAACAAAATTAGAGAGTGTTTCTCTATAATATTAGATAATTATTGGAATGTTGATGTTAAGTAAATAATACTATAAACAAGAGCATAAAAATATAAAGTATGTAGGGATAAATTTGACAAATTATGTACAATAACTGTACTTTAAATATTGTAAGAACATTTCTGAGAGAAGTTAAGGAAAATGTAAATAAATGAAAAGAGATACACTGTTCATTGACTGGAAAATTTAATATTGTTAAAGATGTAAATTTTTTTTAAAGATGTAAATTTTTACCCAATTAATCTGTAGATCAACACAATCCCAAACAATGTCACAGTAGAAATCATCAAACCAATGATAAATTTGGAAATACAAAGACCCTAGAGGAGCCAAAATAACTTTGACAAAGAATACAAAGTTTGATGACTTACATGATTTGATTTGAAAAGCTACGATAAAGCTACAGTAATCAAGATAGCGTGGTATTGGAATAATAATAGGTATACATAAATCTGGAACACAATAGAGTTCCGAAATAAATCCACAATTATGATCAATTGGTGTTCAACAATGTTACCAAGATAATAAAATGGAGAAAGAAAAATTTTCAACAAATTATTCTGGAGGAGTAGCAAAGCCACATTCAAAATAAAAATCTTAACTATACCTCCCATCAGTTAAACAAAAAATTTCCTTTGAACAGATTTTATATCTAAACATAAAGGCTAAAACCATTAAAAATTTACAGGAAAACAGAGGAGATAACCATTATAATATTGGGTTAACCAAGGATTTCTGAAACAAGATATAAAAAGCAGGAACCACTACAAAAAAAATTTGATTACTTGGACTGCATAAATAAAAAACCATTTGCTCATTAAATACACTGCAAATAAAATGAAGCCCATTATGGTCTGGAGGAAATATTTCAATATACGTATCTCACAAGAAACTTTGCTCCATAATATATAAATAACTGTTATACACCAATATCAAAAGATAAAAAATGGAAAAAATTTGGATATTTCACGAAAGGAAGGTATAAGTGACATATATGAGAGATACAAGTAACAAATAAACTCAAGGTAACTAGTCACAAGGGAAATGCAAAAACTACAATGATATAGTAGAACATACCACTAGAATAGAAAACGTTTTTTTTAACTTTATTTTTTATTGTTGACACTATTAAAGATGTCCCCATCCCCCCCTCCACCTTTCCCCATCTCCACCCAGGTCCCGCCACCCCTTCCCTCAGACCATAATCACACTGTTGTCTGTGTCCATGGGTTATACATACCCATTCTTTAGCTAATCTTCTTTTTTCCTGTCTCTGTTACAGCCCCACCCCGCAAAAGCTATCCCTCTGTTCCATGTACCCATGCCTCTGGTTTTATTTTGTTCATCAGGTTATTTTGTTCATTAGATTCCACATGAAAGTGAGACCCTATGGTATTTGTCTTTCTCTGACTGGCTTATTTCACTTAGCATAATAATCTACAGGTCCACCCACTGCTGTTGCAAAAGGGAAGAGTTCCTTCTTTTTTATGGCCACATAGTATCCCCTTCTGTAAATGTACCACAGCATTTTTGTCCACTCATCTATTGATGAACACTTAGGCTGTTTCCAGATCTTGGCTATTATAAATAATGCTTCTATGAATATAGGGGTGCATATATATTTTCTGATTGGTGTTTCAGGATCCTTAGGATATAGTCCAAGAGTGGAATCCCTAAAATTCACATGAAAAATAAATTGTTCAAGCATAGCGAAGACAATTATAAACAAACAAACAAATAAATAAAGCAATTACATATCCAGACATAAAAAATAGCAACAATTTATTTCCTCCCTTCTTCCCTCCCTCCCACCTTTTCCTTTCTTTTTTAACAACTTTCTTCTTTCCTTTCTAGCTTCCCTGAAATCCTCCTGCTCTCTCTGTTTCTTCCTCCCTCCCTCCTTTCTTTCCTTTTTACTTATTTATGTAACCTAATCCCATAATGGAAAAGAGTAACTTCAGCCAAGGTATTGGAAAACAATGTTCTGACTAGTGACTTCTCACACACTCCTACTACCTTACATCACAATTTCAGGAACACTTTATCTTTAGAAATAGTCATTTTTGGCTGAGCCATCAAATGTATCCAAACCAAGGAGTGACTTTTCAGAAAACAAGATTGGTCCTAAGTTGGACTCTAGTAAAATTAGTGATTTAAGGAAATAGTACTAACCAGGGGATTTTAATAGATTAATAATTTATATATAATTTTAATAAATCACAGGATATCTCACTTTATTGAAGCAAAGACTAGTTTTATTTTTAATTCTCATCATGGTTTCCCTTAATTCAATCTACAGTATAAATAATAGATATACTGGCAGCAGTTGATACTTGGAGGTATTTTTTTTTATCAATCAAATTACCCACATGCAAATTTAAGGAAAAAATGTTTCAAATAAATCTACATTGAATACTTTAGTGGTAGTGAATGACAATAGCTAATAATAGTGGCTATCATTTATTGAATGCTTATTATAAGCTGAGCACTATGCTAAACATTTTATTTGTGTTATATCCTTACAAAGAAATCTATTGGATGGGTATTATTATTATCCCCATTTTACGGATGATTCTTAGGATAGGATATGATAGAGATAAGATTCAAGCCTACGTGGTCACACTCGACTATACATCAGTACTTCTAACTAAAAACATGTTCAGTGCCTGCCACTCTATAGTTTATATAAATTAAGAGAAATTTATATTTGTATTGATATTTATTATACCTCATCTTTTTTCTAGAATGGAATTAAAGTACCACTCAAAAATACCTATGTAGTAGATTGTATTTATGGTACAAAGTTGTCACTCTTCCCTGTATCCATGCCCTTTGCTATGTGGTGTTACTCTTTATCTCACTAAAGAGTGAAATAAATTCATTTCCCACCCTCGAACCTGAGCTTGGCCATGTGTCTTGCTTTGGCGATTAGAATGTGGCAAAAGGCTCTGCATACCAATTGTGAGGCAAGGCTAAAAGAGAGCAGGCAGGTCTCCACTTCGTGTCTTGTGCCTGAAAACATGAAAACATGCCTAGGCTAGCCTCCTGGATGCTGAGCCCTCTGTCCATTAGAACTAAGCTGTCCAAGGTTTCGCAGTGGAGGCCAGTCTCAATGAGCCCAGATTAGTCACATCAAGCCAACAACCTGCAGATGTGTGAGTAAGTCCAGCCCACATCAGCAGAGCTACCTATCCAACTCCCAGTAAACTGACCATGGCAATAAATTCTGAATGTTGGAGGCCAGTGGAATTTTTTTACTGTGTGTTATGCATTATTATTTTGGTCATAAATAACGGACAGAAAATAGAACGAGTTTCATTGAGCAAGACTTTGAGTGCTCACTCTATTTAAGACACGATTGTAGGTGCTAAGGCTACAGTGGTAAACAGGAAACAAGGTCCCTGCTCTATGTGGAGATCATGTTCTACAGGGGGCACAGAGAAACACATTGTGTACAAGATACTTTCAGATAGTGAAAAGTGCATGAAGAAAATCAAGCTAAAGGGAAGAGGAGGTGAAAAGGAAGGGGAGATTTGGCAAAGGGGGTAAATGGGGACATCTGTAAGCAATGAAAAAGAAAATCAAGCCAGATGGTATAATAGAGACCAAGGGGAAATAGAAGATGTGAGACATGAAGTGTGGGGTCAGGGAAAAGGGACATTTTGGTGTGGTGTCACTTTACTTTTGATTTGAGGTGACATTTAGGCTGGTACCATGATGAAGAAGGTAGCCATGCTAAGATTTGAAGGCAAATCATTCCAGGCAGAAAAAACAGCAGTGTTAGACTCTGAGCTGCTGTTGTGGGTTGCATTGTGTCTTGTAAAAAGAAATATTCAAGTCCTAACCCCTAGTACCTGTGCATGTGATCTTTAGAAATAGAGTCTTTGTATATGTAATCAAATTGAGATGAGGGCATAATGAATTAGGCTTGGTTTATAAGACAAAGTGTTTTTCTAGGAAGAGGGAAATTTGGACACACACACACACACACAGACACACACACGGAGAACACCACGTGAAAACAGAGACTAAATGACGCATTTACAGGCCAAGGAAACCCAAGAAATGTTGGCAACTATCACAAGCCAAGAGAGAAGTCATGGAGTAATGGAGTAACTAGATTTTCCCTCCAGAGCCTCTAGGAAGAATCAAACCTGCCCACACCTTGATTTCAGACCTCTGGCCTCCGGAACGGTGAGGGCATAACTGTCTGTTGTTCTAAAGCAACCAGTTTGTGATGCTTTGTCACAGCAGCTCCGGGAAAAACACACAACTCAGAACAATGTGGGTGGATTCTAAAACCTGAAAGAAGACTCATGAGCTTGAATATGGTGAGTGAGGAGGAGAGTGTAGACAATGAAGTGAAAGGGACAGGCAGGGGTCCCATCACTTAGGGGTTTACAGGTTGTAACTATTTTACTGCACCATTTTTTTTTCTTTTCACTTCCTTATTGGCATATGCTGCTTCATGAAATATCTCACCATCATCAGCCCCACCTTCACTTGTCTATTTCTTATTATTCTTTATTATCCCATTCATTTAATAACTGAGTTTCTCTTTATCAGACATCTTTTAGCATTAAGACATAGAAATAAACAAAGTAGGTATATTCCCCTTTTCACAGAGCTTTGGTTTTGTAGACTAGGTTAAAAATAATTAGACAATTAATTACAATTGTGAAAAGCATGATGAAAGGAAAGTTCAAAGCTAAGGCAGGGAAAACTTGACCCAGCCGTGGGAGCTGAAAATTGGCTTAAAGCTGAGAAGTAATGGATGAAAAGAGTTGGCTAAACAATGAACGGGAGTGTCCTTCCAATCAGAGACAGCTGCATGATCAAAGGCTCTTGAAATAAAGGAGCATTTCATGTCTCAGCAAACTAAAGAACACTTCTTCTCTTTTCTCTCCCTCTTCTCTGGCTTTTTCTTCCTTCCTCTCTCCCTCCCTCCTTCTCTTCCCTTCTTTGGTTGTTGATTTTTGTTTCCACTCAATAGAGGTAGAATAGCATCACTAATTATTTGTGTGAAAAGTTATTTATTTAAGATAGGCTGCAGTATCTTTATTTATTAAACAGGAGTAATAAAAATGCTTACCTTATGGATTGTAATGAGGATTTAATATGATTGCGTGCCAATGTCTGGCTTGCCATGAACACTCAAAATACAATCTATTACTCTATTTACTTATGTATTTATCATTGAGCATTAACTATGTGTTTTATGTGCCACACCCAGTGTTAAGGTTTTTATATAGATGTGGGTTCCCAGATGAGAGAACTAGATCCTAGAGTAAATAACTTTCTCATACTAACACAACCAACACGCATCACCTGCCTTGAAAGCCTAGGTTTTAAACACTACAGTATGCTTCACCCTTTGATGTATTTGTTTATTTCATCTTTTTGAAAATGGAAAGATGTTCTTTAATATTGATCCTAAACAGATTTGTTTAGCTTCGTTTAGATTTAGAGATTTTTAACAAAATGTAGAAAAGAAAGATAAGATTGCATGATTCTACAGCTCATTACTAGTAATACTACAAAGTAAATCACTGGGAAAGGGATAGAAAGCAAATTGATTGATAAAAAGAATGTTAAAGGAAATAAATAGTCACATAAATCTGTCAAAATGGAGTCATTATGTTCTTAATTCCTGAGAAATACAATCCAGCTTGATGATACAGATCATTTTTCAAATATGTATAATATGAGAGACTTCCAAGAACCTGTAGGGTGGATCATTAAAAGCTACAATTAGCCAGTAGCCATCATTTCAGCCTTCTGTCGCCATCCTCTTCCTTCTCCAATTCCCATAAGGCTGATGCTTATAACATCCCCTAATGTGGGCTAATGGCACAAGAGAACAGGAAAAAGCAGTTGTACCAATTGGACCTCAGTTTATAGTTCATTGATGATCTAATTCAGATATATATTTTGGGAAGTGTCCATAAATCAGAAGTACATATGGATGGCTAAATATTATAACTGTATCCCCCTTTTTTTCAACATTGCTATTGAAGCACAGTACATAATAAATTCTCATAAATACAATGAAGCATGCCGAAACCGGTTTGGCTCAGTGGATGGAGCATCGGCCTGCGGACTGAAAGGTTCCAGGTTCGATTCCGGTCAAGGGCATGTATCTGGGTTGCGGGCACATCCCCAGTGGGAGATGTGCAGGAGGCAGCTGATCGATGTTTCTCTCCCATCTATGTTTCTAACTATCTATCTCTCTCCCTTCCTCTCTGTAAAAAATCAATAAAATATATTTTTAAAAAAATAAATAAATAAATAAATACAATGAAGCAAAGATGGTAATTTTAACAAATAGTGCTGGAACAACTGGACATCCACCTGCAAAAAAAAAAAAAAAAGAATCTTAAGCCCTTCACAAAAATGAACTCAAAATGGATCACAGACCTTAATGTAAAATGCAAAACAATAAAACTCTTATAGGAGAACACCCTAGATGACTTGGATATGGTGATGATGTTTTAGATATATCAAAGACACAATCCATGAAAGAAAGAATTGATAAGTGGACTTCATTAAAATAAAAAAATGCTGCTCTGTGAAAGACAATATCCAGAGAATTAGAAGAAGAGTCACCTAGTGGGAGGAAATGTTTGCAAAAGACACATCTGATACATGACTGATATCCAAAATATACAAAGAGCTCTTAAAACTCAACAATATGAAAAACAAAAAAACTATTAAAAATGAGCCAAAAACCTTAATAGACACCTCAAATATAGCAAAGGAGATATACAGATGGCAAATAAGTATATGAAAAGATGTTCCATAGCACATGGATAATTAGGAAAATGCAAATTTAAACAACAATGAGATACCTCTACACACCTATTAGAATGGCCAAAATCTGTAACACTGACAACACTAAATGCTCATGAGGATACAGACCAACAGAAATTATCATACATTGTGGTGGAAGTGAAAATAGTACAGTGACTTTGGGAGATGGTTTTGCAATTTCTTACAAAACTAAATATACTCTTAGCATATGATCCAGCAGTTATACTCCTTGGAATTTACCCAAAGAATTTGAAAACTTATGTCCACATGAAAAACGTGGATGTTTATAGCAGCTTTATTCACAATTGCCAAAACTCGGAAGCAACCATTCAGTGAATGATAAATAAAATGTCATATATCCAGATAATGGACTATTATTCAGCACACACACACACACACACAAAGCTATCAAGACATGAAAGAAATTTAAATACATATTACTGTGAAAGAAGCCAGTCTGAAAAGGCTACATACTTTATTCTTCCTATAATATGACATCTGAAAAAGGCAAAACTGTTGAGATAATAAAATAATTAGTGATTGCCAGGGGCAGAGAGGGAAAAGCAGAGCACATAGTATGTTTAGGGTAGTGAAGCTACTCTGTATGCTATGATAGTGATGGGGAGGTGCCATTATAAATTTGTCTAAACCCATAGAATGTAAAACACCAAGACTGAACTCTAAGGTAAACTATGGACTTGAGATGATTATGATATGTGAATGTAGGTTCATCTTTGGGTAAAAAAAATAAAGTAAAAAGTACCATTCTGATGAGTGATGTTGATAATGGGGGAGGCTACATGTGTGTGTGGGATGGGGATATATAAGAAATCTCTGTACCTTCATCCCAATTTTATTGTAGAGTTAAACCTGCTCTAAAAAGAAGTTTTTTTAAAAAAGTAAAAGGTCTTTAGATTACCTTCTAAGACAGTGGTTCTCAACCTTCCTAATGCCGCGACCCTTTAATACAGTTCCTCATGTTGTGGTGACTCCCAACCATAAAATTATTTTCATTGCTACTTCATAACTGTAATTTTGCTACTGTTATGAATCATAATGTAAATATCTGATATGCAGGATGTATTTTCATTGTTTCAATTTGAACACAATTAAAACATAGTGATTAATCACAAAAACAATATGTAATTACATATGTGTTTTCCGATGGTCTTAGGTGACCCCTGTGAAAGGGTCGTTCGACTCCCAAAGGGGTTGCGACCCACAGGTTGAGAACCGCTGTTCTAAGACATTTGACTTATTATGAACACCAGATGGCAGCAGATATAGCACTTATCAAAAATGAATGAGGAGGAAACTGATTTTGAGCTGCATGTATACAAATTAATGGTGTATACAGAGTGTCCACTGTCAGCACTGTGCTAGAATTTTTTGTACTGGGGTACCTCTGAGGGAAATAGTCATAATCCAGTGAAGTAAAGGAAACTTCATATTTGAGTCTATAACTTCTATTTAATTGTCTCATTTGATTATTTCTCTTCCAAAAGTGGCTATCATAGAGAAAATATACTAGTACATGTTGCTCACAAACAACCTTTCAATGAAAGAATGTTCTATTTAAATTTTACTTAGAAAGATGCATATATTCATATAAAAGAAACAAATTTAAAATATCAGAGAAGAAAGGACCTTAAAATTAATTGAGCCCAGACCTTCTAATTTATGAAGGAGAAAACTGGAATACACAGAGATTAGAATTCATGCCCACTAGAAGCAGGCAGTAATTGTTAGATCAGGAAATGGCTTCTGTACTCTTTCCACAGTCTTATGAAGAGATTCCACTTCTCCAACGTGTTTGATTTCAGTCAACAGTTTTGTTTCTGAATGAATCAACTACTGAGGGTTGTGCTTACTTTATGTTTATTTTGTTCTACACTTACCAACTTTTATTTTCATAATTATAATCTAGTCTGGCTAATATTTTCTAAATACACATACTGTCTTTATTAGACCTAGAATAGCCACTTCCCTCTAGAGGTACTTACTTAAGCACACAAGCCCCCAAACCTGAGTACTTAAAATACAGAGTGAGCTTATTGGCTCTTCCACATAGCTGGGTGTTCTTGGGCAAGTTGTTTAATCCTTCATAGCTTAGTTTTGTTACCTGGAAATATGGAATTATGATTTTACCTACCTGCAGGAGTTGTATATATTAAATAAGTTAAACAAGTAAAGTTTTAAAAATAATACCTGGTACATATTAAAACTTCAATAGGCATTATTATTAATTGCACTGGCAAGAACCAAAATAATTGCAAGAGTTTAACCTAATTACATTTCAAAACTTTTTATAAAAACATATTGACCATTTGTTAAATATATATTATTATTTGCCATTCAACCTGTCTTCACTACATTTCACTTGATAATGCATTCTCAGAATATCAACATGTTTCTTGGAATAGTTAGGTAATTCAGACATCGCTAAATCAGGCCTCAAATTCAAAATTTACCATCTTATTCATTATTATATAAATAGTAATGAATCCTTTTAAGCTTTGTTGGAGTAAATCTAGAGCGGCTTATTCTAAAGCTATTTTAGCTTTATTATTAGGAAAATACCTTTCTAAGGACGCTACCCAATATTGCATGTGTGATGAGGTATTTCCACTTTGGCTGGGGGGAACACAAACTATTTCTAGCCCTGTGTGAAATCCAGGTGTGTTTTTAACTTGATGCATTCCATTAGTTTTTTCCTCTGGCCTTGGCTATTTTTATTTATTTCATTGTCTTCATTTTACTGTCTGTATATCTCTCCTCCAGAAATGTCTATAGTTTTAAAAACCGGAGCGGCAATTATGGAAAAGATAAAGTGTGGATTTCCACAGCACCACAGAGTAAAGTAAAACTCTTTATTCCTGTTATGGTTTTGAAGTATAACATTAGTGTCAACATGTAAACATCTCCACTTCTTTCTACCCAAGTTATAGATGATCATTTGGTGAATAGTCTGAGGAATTTATTGGTTCCACCAGGTATCTTATCAGCTTCCCATAATTCAAGCCCACCCTTTAGCTGTCTCACTCGCACTATCTACTTATGTCTACATTTGACACGATCACTTAGTGTTTGGTGAATTCTCAGAGGTGTGTAGTGTAATATTCAATGAAAGACTCAATCTTTTTCTTGATTTTTAATAGAAACAAAAAATCTCAGCGCTGTCAAAAGAGCAATAAATGCACAGACAACATTGACTAAAAGTAACAGATTACAAAATGCTTGGGAGAATAAGAATGGCACATAAAATAAATAGGTAGATGGTAAATAATATTTGGGGATGAAAGAGAAATGGGAAAATAATGAACAATATACACCATGCTTTGCCAATGAGCTCAAAGGCAAAATCTTACAAGGGATACTTCAGACAGACCTAGGAGGCTTTCTCTTTGAAACTTTTAAAAAGAACTTAGGTATATTGAGAATGTATTTGTGAATATACTCTTATGGTGGAAAATATATATAATAAATAAATACATATAAACATATTATATATATATGTATAAAATAAAAATACACACTCATTGGCAAAGCAGGATATATATCATCCATTCGTTTCTTAGTGACAGGGGGGATGGGACAAAAAATTCCTTTCCCATCACACAGATGGAAAGTAATTTTTGTCCAGTGTTAAAAATTCCTATACTTGCCATGGCTGGGTGGCTCAGTTGGTTGGAGCATCCTTCTCCATGCACCAAAAAGTTGTGGGTTCGATTCCCAGTCAGGGCACATACTTAGGTTGTGGGTTCCATACCCTGTCAGGGCTCATACAGGAGGCAACCAACTGATGTTTCTCTCTCACATCAGTGTTTCTTTCTCTATCTCTCAAAAAAAAAAAAATCAATAAAAACTTATCCTCGGGTGAGGTTTTGAAAAATTGCTATACATCATTAAAACCAGCCCAATATTCCATCACTATCCCAAGTGGTACTTTCTGAATAGTGCTATATGTTATTAACTACCAAAGGTGACCCCAAGTTTCCTGTAATAATACCATATGGTGCCATCATTTATCAAGTCATCCTGGATCTGTTTTTGTCTTAATTTTGCATTATTTCTAGAAATAACAAATCCAATAAGCTCACTATATTTTATAATATAGTAATTTGATTTGTTCTTGAGTAACTATTTTGGAATTTATTGATCAAATCTGTTATAATCATCTTTATGATTTTTTAATTGTCTTAATCAGCCTTTAGGTTCTAATTTATCCTCTTCAAGAAGAATATAACGTAAACTAGAGGCCCGGTGCATGAAATTCTGCTGGGGTGGGGGGTTCCCCACAGCCCAGCCTGCACCCTCTCCAATCCGGGACCCCTCCGAGGATGTCCGACTGCCGGTTTAGGCCCTATCCCCAGACCTAATCCTGGACCACTGGCTCCTAACTGCTCACCTGCCTGCCTGCCTGATTGCCCCTAACTGCCTCCTTGCTGGCCTGATCACCCCTAAACTGCCTCTGCCTGCTGGCCTGATTGCCCCCAACTGCCCCCAACTACCCCCCCCCCCCCCCCTGCCTGCCTGGTCGCCCCACACAACCTCTTTGGTCTTCTGTTCGGTTGTTTTGGTTGCGATGGTCACTTAGGCTTTTAGATAGATACATATGAAATGCCGTGGATTCTAATTGTGCTGTGTCATATGGATTTTTCCCTGATAGAAAGGAGATCAGATGTCAGACAGCTATAAGAGAAAGGGCTGATTGCGCTCATTTTACTTCTCAGTGACAACTGAGTTGAAGGCGATCTTGAGGGTGTCAAGGAAACAAAATGGCAATGATTGCATCTCATCAAAAAGGCTATCACTGCTAGCACAGTTGAACTCTTCTTATGTCTGCAACCAATCAAGGAGGAGAAGGTGACTTGACATTGAGAATTATCCCCCAGTGACCAAGTTCACCCTTCGGTGGAGAACCTCAGAAACGGAAAGTTTCCTTCCTTCCCTAGCACATCTTGCATATCAGGAATGTAAGGTCCCAAAGCCCACGGCAAACCTCAGAAGCTCAATAAGCTGCAATGAAGGGTAAATCCTGGGGCTTAAAATCCTGTGCGCTTACCACTAAGTACCATGTCCACAATAGAAGGCGTGGGCGCAAATAACACTGGAGCTGCAAATGCCCATCACTCAGGTTTATACTGCGAAGTGATCTGCCCTTTTAAAAGCCTGAATCCAGAAACCCACTCTGCCCCAAAGCAACCCTGGATTTTTCTCCTTGGTGGACATTCACGGTTTCTCTTTGAGAAAGAGAATTCAGTCCTGTTTCCATCTATCTTCCTCCCAGCAGGCTGCTGTAGAACACACACACGCACACACACACACACACACACACACACACACACACGGATTTAAAAAGATTTCTTTTCACAGTCGCACCTACCCAGCTCAAACTCACAACCCTCATGACCCCTGGTGCTCTGAGAAAGCAGCCTCTCCCGCACGTCTCCCTCTCCACCATGACGACCTCTGACTCCTCACTCCTTCTTAGAAAAAAAAAAAGTATAATTCTTTGCCTGCCTGGAAGACTGGGCAACCCGATCGATCGATTATAAAAAAGAAAAGAAAAATCGTAGCCTAGACACACGACTTCCGCGCCACCGCCCGTGTCCGCGGGCAAAGCCCCAGGGAAGAAACTGGTTCGCAGTCTCCATCCTCAGAGCCCAGGGCCGTGCCCATTGGTCCCCACCTCCTCCGCCGGGGAGTTCTCCTCCCGCTCCCCACCGAGCCCCGCTAAGTGACTTCTCGGAATCGTTAGCGGATTCTGCTGAGCAGGGAGGGAGGAGGGGGTGATGGGGCTGGAGAGAGGTAAGGGAAGGGCTCTTCTGGCTGCTGGACACACGCACACACATGCACACACACACATGCACGCCCCACCTCACCCCACCCGTAGGGTAGCTGTAAATAAGAGGTCGCGACCCCATCCTCTGCCTCCTACTTGGCACAGAGTGGAAGGGCTATGATAAAGCTACAGAGCTGGGTCCCGGCCCCAGGCGCCAAGGGGAGAGGAGCGCAGGAGGGAGGGTGGGACAGGTCTGCAGAGGGGCGGCTGGGGAGGGGGCGGGGCCCGCGTGGGGCGGGGCTGCGGGCCTGGGCGCGCCCGGAAGGAGGGGCGCCGTGGCGGTGCGGCCCCGCCAGCGCCAGCGCTCCCGCCGCGGGTGCCTGCTTGCCCGTCCTTCCGCTCGGCTGGCCGCGGCTGCTGGCCTGAGTGCAGGCGGCCTGCGGTGGCGGCGCCCGCTGGGCAACAGGAGCCCAAAGAACAGGGTGGAGCCGCAGCAGAGGGAACGCCGGGGAGCGCGGAAGGGTCCCCGAAGCCCGCGCCCTTCCCGGGGCCGGATTCCGCGGGGCACGGGGTGGGCAGGACCGGCGGGCAAGGCTGCAAGTAAGTGCCTTTTCTCCTGCTGCTCTGGTGCTGGTGGCAGGGAAGCCACCAGTGTCGCCAGTGCCCTCCTCAGCCGCCACACCCACCTGTGCCCGTATTCGCATCTCGGGGCTTTGGCCACCGGCGCGAAGCCACCTGGAAAGCAGAGAGGGGGGAGCCGGGCGGAGTGCGGGCGGGACGTCCCAGCATTGGGGGCTGCAGGAGCTGAGAGGGCTGGAGAGGCAGCTGTTCCCATTGCAGCGCCGGTCCTTTGCGGGTTTGGACCTTGTGCGTTTGCTGTCAGGTTCTGAAATGTGGAGAGGGCAAGACACCTGATGGTTTTTTTTTCCTTCCTGTTGATGCTAGCAGAGTTGTTGGATGGGTTTCGGTTCCAGGGACAGGTCTTTTCTTTATGAGCAAAAAAAAAATAAAGTGGTCTATGCCCCCTTGACTAAGGCGGGAACCAGCAGCTGATGGATACCACCTGAGGGACAGGAAAGACGTGCCACAACCCTTTGGAGCAGACAAACAAATGACTGACAAGACTGCTGAGCCCCAGTTCTCCACGCAGCTTGTTTTTCAAATGATGACGCCTTTCATAGTGACATTCAGAGAAGGTTCAGAATCACTTTAACTTTTTATCCACTTCAACAGAAACGGGTATTTACTTTCAGGGGAAAAAATAGGTACTTTCGTTACTTGTGTTAAAGGCAATTGAAAGATCAAAGCAAGATTCCCAAACCAGAAAATGTAATGACAACTTTGTGATTATAACAAATATTTAATTCATTATTTTAGTGTTTTTTAATTATTACAGCTGCAGCTCTCCCAGTAATTTATATTTCCTTTGAAGCTAAGAGCAATTTTTATGAGAGAAGCTTAGGGGAGTTTTTAAAAAGCTCAGTTCAATATGATAAAGACCAAATCACTATGAGCTTTTAAAATAATGGTGGATTTTCAGTGGCTGAGTGTGAGTTGGGGGTTATGTTCTTTTCTATTTCTATTGCTGTTTTTCTTTCTTTCTTTTGGTATTTTAAAATATATTTTCACGATTTTTGCTTTAACATAAATATAGCCTGTCTACATATAATATGCAAACCAAATCCAAGTATTAAGTACTCCTTTTCATTGAATCTTCTAATTATTTTTTTCATTATTTTTTTTCAAATTAGAGTTCACTTTCGTAGGATTTTAAAAAATATCTTGATTATTTGAAAGCTAGTCTAATTTGATCCCCGTGTATGGAATTATCATGATTGTTAGAATACTGCTTACAACAAAGTGCTAGACAAAATATGGCATTAGATGTCATGGAGGATGTGCTCTCTATTTAGGAAACTGATAATAGTTTTACTTAAGGTCAGTTTTTTGTATCTTGTAGGTGTTTAAATACCTGTCTACTACAAATTGCCTTTTGGAAGTGAACCATTGTGCAGTCATGGGACACAGTGACATATTTTTACAGAGGGTGGGTACACAATATGCCATGATTCTATGGTGCAGGGCAGGGCTCACCGGTACCTGGTGCTTCTACGGAAGAAAGATGAGTAGGCCTGGCTCTCTCCCAAGGGCATTCTGGTGCCTCCTTGTGTCTCCTGGGGCCCAGAGAGAATCTTGGGAGCCCTCCTGTCTCAGTGCTTGTGTTTTTGCTACCTGTGGCTGAGATGTGTTTTGGCAGCAAAGAAAAAGCAAGAAATTCAGAGGAGGAATCAGAGGGGTCCTATTCAACTTTTTATTCCGACCAACCCATTTTCTCTGTGGCAAGGACAAAGCAGGAGAGTCTTACATTTTTGCATGAATAATCAATACTAATATTTATCTACTATCTATTCCTCTTAGATATGTGGAAAAAAGTGTGAAGTGTTGAAGGGATTTATACGCGATTTTTCTAACCTTGTAAAGGAGCTAAATGTTTACAAATGTGAATGGGCCATTCTAAATGTCATGATAGTAACAGCATGATTTTTCCTAAAACTCTGTCCTCAGATTCTTTCCCACCTCCATCATTTGAATAAATGGCTCAACCCTTCACCAAGTGTTGATTGCTCCCTCTTCCTCGTGATGGCATTTCATCCCTAACCAGACCATATTTAGATCTATCAATCTTATTATCCAGTCACACTTCTATTCAGTTATCCTTCTCAGATGTATCTCTTCCACCCTGTTATCTATATCTCTATTGCCACCAAATCAGTTTTGGCCATTGTCATAATTTACCTGGGTACCTGCTACAGCCTGTATAGTTTATTCTGCTTCCATAGATTTTTCCTCCTGCAGGTAACTCTTAATAATAAGCAGTGATGCCTCTTCTTAAAAATATTCATTGACTCATAACTGCATAGAAAAATATGAATAAATGCAGAAACAGGTTAACAGCAAATTCTTTCTGTTAATATCAGAAAAGATCACCCTGTGATCTGGCCCCTTTCTCTACAACCTCACTGAACCCATCTCCCTCTCACTTATATGCTCCAGCCACACTGGTCTTTTGCTACCTGGACCCTGTGGAGAAATTTCCTAAGGTGTTTTCAAATGCTGTTCTTAGAGCCTGGACTCTTCCTTTTTCTCCTTCTTAAACTTTAAGCCTCAGCTCAAAGGCCTCTTCCTCGGGTCATTCTGGATCACCTTGTCAAAAGTAGGTTGTCATCTGTTAGTTTCTATCTTGGCACCTTGTTTGTTTCCTGCACAGTGCTTATTATACAGCATGCAGATATTCTGTGGATTTGTACAATGCATGCTCCATAGTGCAAGCCTTTATTGTTGAGTCAGCTTCCAGTACAGTGCCTGGCATGAAGTAGTGGAGGAGGGTGTCCCCAGATATTTCAGTACAAAGACATGACTTATTTCATCATAGAGCACATCAATACAGTAAATATGTGCATTTCCTGTTGCTGTCGTTGAGCATCTGATACGTTCACTATGGACTATGATTTTGAATAGGTAAAATTAAAATATCCTGAGATGTATTCCTATCTTTTTGCAATTATTAGGCAATAACGTGTTCAAAGGTAAGTAGATTATAATGTATTCTTAGGAAAGCAGTGACCATAACTGAATTAAAATGTATTTTAAAGAAAAATTGGAGTATAAGCCAATATGACTTTAGTATGAATGACTCCTAATATACAATGATGACTGTATTTGGTTTAAATCTGTATATTTTACCAAGAATTTAGGGTAAATTGGTAATTACTAAATTTAAAATATTGTTTTGTAATAAAAATGAGCATTTGAATAGGCTCCGCTGATGTAAATATGGTCAAGTGAGGCTCAGGCTTAAGATCTGCTGCTCACACGATCCAAGTTGGTGTTTACTCCAGGCTCAAGGGGCAAATTATCTCTCAAATCCAAAATGTTCACTAAGAAAGGCTCAGAGAGACACTGTGGGCTAATCCAGGATGATCCATCACTATTATTTGGTGCCAGAGGAGGGACTTCAAACTGCATGCTGGCTAATGATAGCATCATATTTATACACACACACACACACACACACACACACACACACAGACAACTTTGTGTGGCAATAAAACCTCAATTATTTTTTTGAGACTACACCTAAGGATAAACCAAACAAGTAGTTTTGCTACTAATATTTGGTTGAAAATTTTGCTTGCAAATAGGTGACCGGCATTGATTCATGATACTGTTTTCATTTTGGGGAGTTCTGGGTCAAGAATTTGGCAATCATGTCTCTTCCGAAGGACTAAAAGTATTTTATGAATTGTCACCAGGGATTTCGTTAAATGTTCTATTAAGATGGCACATTGTGGTTGTTGCAATGTCTTGGAGTGCATCTGTGTACTAATTGAAGATGGCCCTCTGTTTTACATACCACAGTCAGCTAATTTATTATTACACGGGGTATTATAGCTTCCTTCTTCAGAACTATGAAAATCAGATTGCCACTTAAGATGGCAAGGTCATAATAAAAGACATTATAAGACTGTATAAAAAATAATTTTCATATGAGGATTTATGGAAGAGCATTCACAGAATGTGAGTAGACTACTTTTGTGGGATAGGAAAGAACAGTTTTGCTGTCTCTCCGTCCTGCGAAAAGAAATTTCTTCATTGAAGGTTAAATTACTTTTCTGTGTATCTGGAAGGAAATGGCTTTAGAAAACAGGGAAAGCCTCAGCTTTTGGCAGCTAAAGTTGGAATGAAGTTTGTAGGAATGAAACTTGGATGGTGAGGAAAAATGCCAGGCCATGGTGAAGAAGGAAAGGAGAAGGGAACCCTTGAACAGTGCCAATAAACAATAGCCACAGACAAATTGCAGTTGACATTATATACAGAACTGAACTTTATATTTTTTTTACCTCACTGACAAAAGAGTTCCCTCCTTAAAATAATAATTGCATTTTAAGTAAAACTATGCTATTATTGCTTTCTTTATAGAGGAAATGGAATACCTTTAGAATTTCAAAATGAGATAGCAGGGAGCCGAATATGCCATATATTATTATTAAAATACACCATTACTTTAATTGTAATTTATTGCTATTCATTTTATTATTTCCTTTTGTTGTGTCAAGTGTTTGAGAGATTGCTATTATTGATCATGAATTTCTTTAAAATGTCTCCTGGATCTTTTACAAAGCTTTCTGAACAACTTATCAAAATAAGATAAAAGTCTAATTGCACCTACGATTGTCCACTTGGAAATGTAGAGGGAGAAGTACATTTACAATGTCATTAACTGACCAGCTCTGCTCTGCTGTGAATGCTTTTTTCTTTCCCAGTCTTCTCTTCTCCATCTCATCTTCTGAACATTTGATAGACAAGCCATTAACACAAACTTTGCTTGATTATTAGGTCAAACTGTTAATACAAAGAATTGGAAAATTGAGCCTCTAAAGAAGATGAATAAGATTAGATGGATGAATTAAAATATAAGCACAAAGACATTTCTGTGGAGATTTTTAGTGAAATTTTCTATGTACTGTATGACAAACTTGACTTCCTGTGTCTGGTTGTTTTTAAAAAGTAGGGATGATTTCACTAGACATAGTGTCTGTCAACTGTTCTATTTATTCATAAACTATGTACCTTAGAATATAATGTAATTGTTTAAAATATGTCATCTTCTTAAAGGTCTATAATTTAGAGATTCGGAAAAGAAGTAAATGTAGATGTTCAAATACATACAGGAAAGTTAAACAGGGGAAAGTAAAAGAAATATTACATGATAATGAGATAATCATATATAAATTGTTGTTGTTGTTAATCCTCACTGGATTTTTATCCATTGCTTTTCAGAAAGAGTGGATGGGAGGGAGGGAGAGAAAGAGGGGAAGAGGGAGGGAGGAAGGGGGAGAGAGAGAGAAAGAAAAACAAACATGGATGTGAGAGAGACACATAAACTGGTTGCCTCCTGCACTTGCCCACCTGAACTGGGGGCAGGGAACAAATGCATAACCCAGGTACTTGCCTTTGACTAGGAATCCTTCAGTGCATAGACCAATGCCCTAACCACTGAGAAACACTGGCCAACTCACCCCTTATGTATTGATTTAAACTCCATACATGATTTTTTTTTCAAGTCCAATGGACAGTGCTTCTTTTGGGGCTTGAGAAAGACAATTTGTTAACTGAATGTATATTTTGAGTAGGATAAATAGAATATTTTACTGGTAAATTATATCCTTTCTTTATCTGGCTGATGATATAAAGTCTCAGGAAATATTATGGGACCAATCTTTAAAGATGATTCTTTCATGGTATAAAATAATACGAAGTTTAAGTGAAGGGTTTTGTCTTCTTAATATAATATATATTCTTGTTACCCTGGACAAACTTGGCTCATGGTTATTAGGTAGGGAGAAGGCAAACGGCATCCTCAGGGGCCAGCTGGGAGCAAGGTTCTTACCGTCCCATGAGATCATCCACCAGGCTTTTAGGAATGGATGTTTGGAGAATGGTTATGCAGAGAAGCTCTTTTGAAAATTCATATTATGTCCCTACTGTACTTCAGAATTTTTGTAAATATTTTTACAAAGTGTTAAAAGCACAGAAGAATAAAATCATAATCATATGAGTATAGTGGTCTTAGTCAAATGCTTTAGTTTCTAAAATGTAACTTCATTGTAAAATAAGTAGTGTCTAATTCTAAGGATATCTGTACAAATTAAGTTAAATATATACACATACACACTAAAAAGGGCATTTTTGTGTCTCACATGATGAGTAGGTATTCATTAATGGTAGGTAGACAATTGTGAACACTAGATTATAATCAAAATGAGTTTTGATTATATATTAAATATAATGATTCAGCATCTAAAGTTCATTGTTGTTACTTTTACTTTTAATCCTATTTCAATGAATACTAATAATGCAGTTTCTCTATTTTTAATGACATCTCTAATATAGGATGGTTCTATTTTGAATTCCGTATATCACTCTCTTGCTAAAGTTGTCAGTTATAGGGCTATTATAGATAGTTTATATGAAGTATCTAAAAACTTGTCAGTAGGAAAATATGGGAGAGATGCTTAAAAACCAAGAATTTGTTAACTATTCAATTACATTATTTTTTATGTTTTGAACCTGATCTATCAGAATTCTTTATTAATGGAGAACAGTACAGGGGAGGTGACCTGCCAGATATCCTATTAGTACATCGTACAACTAATATCTAATTTTATAGGACATTTTTAAAAAGAGTACATTATAGAATTTTTTACTTAAATATGAAATCAAACTTACTCTAATAATTCAGTCATCAGGAATGTAACTCTTAATTTTTAAACCAGCAAATAAGATGTCTGAGCCTGAGGGAAATATTTTCCAATATGTCCAGTCACTTGCTTTATTTCATTGGTGATACATTTACAAAAAATTGAATCTTATACAGCAAACCAAAAAATTAAGGGTAATAACTGAATATTTTATTTGTTTTCTTTATCAATCTACAATTCTTCCTCAGTTACAAAGAATAATGGACTATGTATTGCAAGAGGTAGACCAGGGAAATATCATGAAGATAGAAAATAAATATATAACAGGTACACTGCCATATAAATATCACCGTTTACATCTTGTTAATATTACTGATAATAACATTAATTTAACAGCCTTGAATACGGTGGTCTCATTTTTGCCAAGCAATACATTAAGGGATTTGCAAATGCTTCTTTTAAATCCCCACAACCACCCTTTGAGGTGAGAACCCTAAGGCTCAGAAGTTACATTACCTTCCCAAAGACTCACAGTGATTACTAAACCTGAGTAACACTCATCTTTTTTAAAGGAGAGAAAATCTTATTTATCCCAATATACTTTCACATATCCCACGCAGCTATACCCTATGGTTATGTTACCAGATTCCCACAAAGCCTTTTTACCCCTAATGGTACTGAAATATTCTACATTTGTAATTGAACATAACAAACTATGTAGTTATAATACTAGAGAACAAGAAAAAGAAAGATTGTTTAAATGTTCATCTGGAATGCTGATTCTTTTTTTTTTTTAATATATTTTATTGATTTTCTACAGAGAGGAAGGGAGAGAGATAGAGAGTTAGAAACATCGATGAGAGAGGAACATCGATCAGCTGCCTCCTGCACATCTCCCAGTGGGGATGTGCCCGCAACCCAGGTACATGCCCTTGACTGGAATCGAACCTGGGACCTTTCAGTCCGCAAGCCGACGCTCTATCCACTGAGCCAAACCGGTTTCGGCAAGGAATGCTGATTCTTGGGGAGTGCATTTGTGTGAAACTGCAATTGAGATTTAGGTGGGTGTTTGAAGATATTATAAAATGCATCTATACATTTAAAGTGTTATTGAGGTTGTTTTAGAGATTAAGAGACTTTACTTTCCGGGTCTAGGGTTGTCATTGTACTATGATTTGACTTGGCCATGAAAGTTTTTGTTTGTTTTATTATGAGGGAGTCAAAACAGGAAAAGGGACTTTCTTAAGGTAGACAGGAGTTGGAAAAAAAGGAGTATTGTAATTAAAAGGGGTATGTATATGAAATGTAGTGGATGAAGTTTATGCATCCTTGAGTGATGTAATGGATAAAATGGAATAAAGTTGCATAATGAGATCGTGGTGTTAAAGTCCTTATGTCCTAGAAATTAAGAATATATTAGAAGAGTACAAATACTAGTATTCTTAGTACCAAAAATTGATACACTCAAATATAACCTAAATCATAGTACTTATTGTCACAAAGACAGTGATATATGTCAATTAAAGTGTTCCTTTAACATTATGATTCAAGGTGTTCACTCTTAAGGGTTTTAAAACAGTTTTGGAAAATTAAATTTAATTTATATTATACTTATAGTAATTTCTAATACATGTAATTTTTAAAATATTTATTATAGTGTATACTTTGCTTGGGTTATAAAAACCATAGGAAATTGGGCCCCTGAGTTCTATGATATATCTCAATCTGTTTTAATGTTTGTGGATTGGCAACCGTGTGCCACAAGAATTTCTTTTTTTTTATATTTTATTGATTTTTTTACAGAGAGGAAGGGAGAGAGATAGAGAGTTAGAAACATCGATGAGAGAGAAACATCGATCAGCTGCCTCCTGCACATCTCCTAATGGGAATGTGCCCGCAACCCAGGTACATGCCCTTGACCGGAATCGAACCTGGGACCTTTCAGTCCGCAGGCCGACGCTCTATCCACTGAGCCAAACCGGTTTCGGCTCCACAAGAATTTTTAAAACATACAATATCTGATTATTCAGTCAAGGGCACTGACCTCTTTTCCCTTAAATTGTCAAATAAAAAAAAATGACAACAGCTAACACAACAATACCTGCACGGTGTGAATAAATCAAAATTATACTTTTTTGTCAAATTGGCAAAAAATACATTTTTTTTGCCATGCCACAGAATTTTAGTAATTACTGTATGTGTGCCATGAGTTGAAAAGGTTGAAAATTGCTGTACTAGACTATTTAAGAGAAGAGAAAATTTTTTTTTTTTTTTTTTTTTAAATATATTTTATTGATTTTTTTACAGAGAGGAAGGGAGAGAGATAGAGAGTTAGAAACATCGATGAGAGAGAAACATCGATCAGCTGCCTCCTGCACACTCCCCACTGGGGATGTGCCCGCAACCCAGGTACATGCCCTTGACCGGAATCGAACCTGGGACCCCTCAGTCCGCAGGCCGACGCTCTATCCACTGAGCCAAACCGGTTTCGGCAAGAGAAGAGAAAATTGCTTGTTCATATTGACATACCTGCATGGTGTCTTACATGCAGTCATTCTTAATCCATAGCTGCCAATTAAATGAATCATTTATTGCACAACTATATATGCTCAACTTTTATTAAAAATAGTTCTTTTTCACGGAAACTTTCTAAGCATGTGGGAGGAATAACTTAAGGATTTACTAATTTATGCTTCCCAAACCTAGCTTTCTATCATTACTGGGTTCTGATGAAAGTGTCAGATATCTTATTTCTTAGAAAGGGAACAGCACTCCTGCTTATTTTCTGCCACAGTTTGGGTTCACTAATCCTAGATGACAATATTTAGTTTTCTTTGCATAAAATACCCAAACTATTTTATCATGTACTCAGGTTGACACATTACAAAGACTGAAGCCCAAATTTTTTCCTGAGAGCTATCTATTAAAAGATTTGCTTAAGAGGTGGACTGCAGTCACATAAAAAAAAAAGAGTGAGAGCTAAAATATCCAACTGGCCTGGTGATCAGTCATTAAACCCTATCTGGTTGCCTTCCAACATGTGTAGGTCAGGAATTGGAATCCAAGTTGGTATCGATGCCATTGAGGTTTGTGGGAAGGGAGAACCTGGCAGAGATCCCAGGAGTGGTGGTAAAGGGATGCTGAGTTGCTCCAGGTCAGTTCCCAGAACTCTTAGCATCACTATTCTCAGCACTCGTATGTTTTCTGAAATTTAGCAATAATTCCTTTTTCCCCTCCCTCTTCCTTTATTCACTCCCTTCCTTCAGGAAGTATTTATTGAGCAGCTACTCAAGCACTATTATAGACACTGTAGATATAGCAGTGAGCAAAACATGAAACTTTATGCAAGTTTGGGGACAGATAATGAGTAAATAAATATTTACTCATTATCTATCCTTGTATATATGCTGTCAAGAAACATGCAGCAGGACAGGGAAAATTGAGGGAGAGAGGCATTATTTAGTAAGGGTGGATAGAAAACTTTTAATTTTTTTTCTCTTTCTTTAAAATTTATTTTTATTAAATTTGAGGGGGTTACATTGCTTAATAAAATTATATAGTTTTCATGTGTGCATTTCTATGATACATCATCTCTATATTACATTGTGCCCTCTACCCAAAATCTTTTACCAGACACTCAACTCCCTTGACCCTTCACTACCTTCCAATCCCCCTTCCCTCTGGTACCACCATAATGTTATCTATGTCTATGCATTTTTGTTTGTCTTGATTGCTCATTTATTGCTTTCCATTTTTGAGGATCCTCAAAAATTTAAGAATAGACTTACCTTATGACCCAGCAACCCCTCTTTTGGGTATCTACCCCCCAAAATTGGAAAACATTTACATATTTATAACGATATATGCACCCCTATGTTTATTGCAGCATTATTCACAGTGGTCAAGACATGGAAACAACTGAAATGTTCTTTGGTAGATGATTGGATAAAAGTGATGTGGTACACATATGCAGTGGGGCCTTGACTTACGAGTTTTTTGAGATACCAGCTGTCTCTCGGCCGATTTTTTGCATTGAGTTGGTAGAGTAATTTGAGTTAACGAGCTCCTTACCGAGCTCAGTCTCAGAACGAATTAAACTAGTAAGTCAAGGCCCCACTGTACAATGAAATTCTGCTCAGCCATAAGAAAATATAAAATACTGTCATTTGTGACAGCATGGATTGATTTTGAGAATATCCTGTTAAGCGAAATAAATCAGACAGAAAAAGTCAAGAAACATGATTTTACTCATACGTGGGATATAAAACTGAAAGCAACAAAAAAATTCTTTTAAAGGTGATATTTGAGCAGAGACTAGAAGGAGGTCCAGAAGTGAGGGAGCTAGCTATGTAAGGGGAAAATCATTCCAGTCACAAAGAGCTTCAGTTGCAACATATCTGATATGTTTATGGAACAGCAGGAAATCAGTGTGGCTGAAATGCAGAGAGCAAGGTGGAAATTAGTGTAAGATGAGGGCCTTTTCTTAATTTAGAAAAAATTGCTAAGTCTGCATAGAGATCTGTATGATAAGCCAATCCAACAGTGATGGGATGGGAGAACCAGGAAAGGGATGAAGTGTGCATCCCCCCCCCCCCCCCCCCCCCCACTGGATCCCATTCTGGGCAAATAAATGATTGGGAAACTTCTAATTTCCATACAATATATTTTTGTCTTTTATATGGATAACTTATATGTGATTGTTTTATATTCTCTTCCCATGTGCAATGGCTTAGATCCTTTATTATTACCATTTGAGAGAAAAAGGCTCATTTGACCAGAGGTTGCAATTGAGAGTATCATTAAATGTTTACATCTGGAAATGAAGACATGGTGCAAGTACAGTACTATTTTGCATGCTACATACCATGGGAGCACATGTGTACCCTGTCAAGATTGACGCACTGCTACTACTTTGACTTTGGTATCCTACTGATTCTCTATTACAGTTTTAAGGAAAATATGAATTAAGAAAAATTTAATTGTGGTAAAATATGTGTAAGATATTTACCATTTTAACCATTTTAAATGTATAATACAGGGGCATTAAGTGCATTTACATTGTTGTGCAACCATAATCACCATTCATCTCTAGAACTTGTTCATCATTCCACACTGAAACTCTGTACTCATTAAAAAATAACTCCTCATTTCCTTTGTCCCCTTCCCAGTGCCTGGTAATAGTTAACATTCTACTTTCTCTATGAATTTAACTATTCCCAGTACCACGGAATCATACAATATTTGTTTTTTTGTGTTTGACTTATTTCATCTAGCATATTTTAAAGATTCATGGCATGTATGAGAATATTCTTCATTTTTAAGGTTGTATAATATTCAATTGTATGTATATGCCATATTTTGTTTATCCATTCAGATATTGATGACATTGGTACACAAACAGCTTCTAATTCTTTTGGGTATATACCCATAATTGGAATTGCTGGATCATATATTAATTCTATGTTTAATTTTTGTGAAGAACTGCTGTACCATTTTCCACAGTGAATAAATTATTTTATATCCCCACTAGCAATGCACAAGGGCTCCAATTTCCACATCAGGAAATTGTAAGCAACACTCTTGCTTACATTTTTTCTCTTTTTTAATAATACCCATCATAGTGGGAATAAAGTGGTATCTCATTGTGGTTTTGATTTGCATTTCTGTAATGATTAGTGAGGTGGAATATATTTTTATGAACTTATTGACCATTTGTATATTCTCTTTGAAGAAATGTCTATTCCAGGCTTTGTGCGCTTTTGAATGGGTGTGTTTTTGTTATTGAGTTGCAGGAGTCCTTTATATAGTGTGGATATTAATCCCTTATCAGATATGATTTACATAGTTTTTAAGTTCTCTGACTTTCCTTCTCACTCTCTAATAGTGTCCTTTGATATACAAAAGTTTGTAATTTTGATGAAATCTACTTTATCTGGGTGTTTTTTTTTATTTTGTTGCCTGTGCTTTTGAGGCCATATCTGAGAAAATATTATTAAACTTAATTTCCCCCTATGTTTTCTTATTATAGTTTTAGCTCTTACATATTTTCTTCACAATTGCTTTAGACATTACAGAGTCTAATAGTTTCCAACTTCCCTTCACTAATAACTCCAAGAGGTCTGGTTTTTATCTCAAATATTTCTTACTCTGAGCATTTACCTTCCATTTCAATAACCCCATCTAATTTTTTTCTTACATGAAGGATTAAAATTCTTGAATTGTTGGAAGAATATACTGGCAACTTTAGGGGATTACTGATGTGGAAAGAATATTATATATTCATATTTTCCTACTGTCTGATGGGGTTCATTCATTTTTTGACCAATCTTGTTATTGGAAAAGTTTGGGTTTGGTCCCTTCCTGTACAGTCTAGGAAGTCTAATTCCTTGCTAACTAGTTAATAGATTCAGGAACTCTTTATGTTCTTATCCTAAGAATTAGATGATATAATTAAGTGGAATTCTACCTGGCCAGCTGGTGTGACTTAGTGGTTGAACATCAACCCATAAACCAGAAGGTCACATTTCGATTCTTGGTCAGAGCACATGCCCAGTTGCAAGCTCGATCCCCAGTAGTGCGTGTGCAGGAGGCAGCCTATTGATGATTCTCTCTCATCATTGATGTTTCTATCTCTCTCTCTCCCTCTTCCTTCCTCTCTCTGAAATCAATACAAACATATTTTAGGGGGAAAAATGATTCTATCTGCTATAATCATGATACCCTCTGACCCCAGCACAATGTTTTGCACAGAGTGGTACTCATAATACTGGAGTGAGTAGACAAAGGAATGAATGAATGCAAAAGAAAGACTATCTTGTTTTCTTAAGCATCTAGACTTCTACTATTTAAACCTTAGGTTTATTTTAATAAAACAAGTTCAGAAATCTCCTTTCTCCATAGTGAAAATTAGTGAAGACACTAATTTTTCATTCAATTGTTTTAGAAGTGTTTTTAGAAGTTTGCTAATGAGATCTAAAGTTTGAAGGTTAGAGATTGTACCACAAATATTTCTTGTTCCATTAGACAGTCCTTGTGGAGGTTCAGTCCCATAGGCAGCAGTTTTTCCCTTGTGTAGCTACTGGCAAATGAAAACGGTGATAGTTTACACTGAGTATGGTATATATTATCATGAAAATAACACATATAAATATATTTTGTTTATGAACAGTTCAATACATTCATAAGAATAATAGTTAAAAAAGTTAAAGCCTGTAAATAAAAGTTAAGCACCTTTGCCATTGAATTGTTGGATACTCTTTGTGCCTGAACACTTACCTTATTCAGAATCCAGGTCTCCTGGTCAGATACATACTGGAATATAAATTTGAGGAAGGATGGGAATTATTTTATTCCCATTCAATTATTACTCTGTAGCAACTGTCTAATCTGGAATTTTCTCCATGATTCTAAGCCTGTTTACATCTACTAGGAGATTCTGGAAATCCTGTCTTAAACAGTAGAAAATAAGGAATGCTCTCATGTAATTCACCCATTAAAAAAATCTATGCCCTAAATCTTCTGAATACCCTTTACACAACAATAACCTCCAAAGAGAATACATTTTAAACAATATTATATGGGTTTCATCTTATTCCCAGATTAAGGTTAAGGCTACGAAATGCCTTGCCGCAATCATAGCCTGCAGTTCCATGAGAGAGTAGAGAAATATAAAACACAGGATGTTTCTGTTTATGAACATGTTAATTTTGTAAAAAACTTGTTTGTAAGGTCATGTGATTTATCCCATAGTACTTTAGCATCCTTAGATGAATTTCTACTATATAAGCTGTTTCTTTAGAATCATAAAACCGGGTACCTCTTTCCTCTGCCAATAGTACATTCTAAAAGAATGTCTAAAGCAAAAATCTTATAAGTAGACAACCACTTTTCTTTTTTTAAACATAGGTGGTTTTTAAAAATATATTTTATTGATTTTTTACAGAGAGGAAGGGAGAGGGATAGAGAGTTAGAAACATTGATGAGAGAGAAGCATCGATCAGCTGCCTCCTGCACACCCCCTACTGGGGATGTGCCTCCAACCAAGGGCATGCCCTTGACCGGAATCGAACCCGGGACTCTTCAGTCCCCAGGCCAACTTTCTATCCAGTGAGCCAAACCGGCTAGGGCAGACAACCACTTTTCTTGATAATATCCACAAATATTCCAAGGAATTCTTTGGCATGCATACTACTTCATTCACTTGTCCCAATAAAGAACCTTGAGTGTATTGAACCATTGCTGGCCTGTTGGGGGTGTTTCTTCAGAAACTGTTCTATGCTTGGATTTTACCTTCTTGAGCAACTACCTAGCCTTCTATTGTTTTAATGTTAGATTCTGGAGCATTCATTACTAATGAAGAGACACTATCTGATCTGTGCTAAAATGTTTCCCTTAAAATTTTTTTTTCTTTGTGTCTTTCTAGCTTTTGCCTAGGTTCAGCATTTTTAATTTATTGTATAAACCTGCTCAGTCCTAAAGAATCATGGCTACTACTGGATGATTAATCCTTTATGCACTTGCCACATTCCTTTACACTTTAATTTATTTTCTTATTTCTGCTTTGATTTCCATAACATTCCAATTCCTTGGTTTTTAAATCTTTCAGCACTCATTATATTTGCATTTAACAAGCCTGATGGGCTTAGTCTTCATCACCACTTAAAAACAATGTGCACATTCTGCATGTACTGCATTGTTGGGGTCTGACCCCAGCAGGTCCAGGGGTCCCCAAAGGTGTGGACGGAGTCGGCGAAGAAGGAATGACACGGAGACAGCGTTCAGTTGATCAGCAGCCTAGCCAGGATCTCTAGCCAGGAACTCCAGCCAAGTTCTGGTCAGGATCTCCAGCCAGGTTCTGTGTCCATGTTCTCTCGCTAGGTTCTCCAGCCAGGTTCCGTCGCCAGGTTCTGTCTAGGTTCTCCTGCCATGTTCTGTCTAGGTTCTTCAGCCAGGTTCTTTTGCTAGGTTCTGTTTCTAGGTTCTGTGTCCTGTTGTCTTGTTACATCTGTATTTATACCAGTTGATTTTAACCCTATCAATTTCTATTCCAAAGGTTAGGGCGTTTCTTATCTCCATTCCAGGGAGTAAAGATTATGTGGCTTAAGCGTGATTGTTCTTAGTTAAAGTGATTAACTACCCGCCTGGCACTTAGTTAAGGGGTTTTATTCCCTCCCTAACTTCAGGGAAAAATCCCTACCTGGGGAAACAACCTTTCTCAGAGAGGTGACCTTGGTTAAAACACATAGAGCTAAGGGGAGCAAACATATTAAGAACAGTATGCTATATATGCCAGGTCCCTTGAAACATATGCTGTGCAGATGTTTCTTTCCTGCAGCGACTGTCAAGCAGCAAGGATGGACTGGCTCCCGGCATGGACTAATGAGCCTTATGTTGGCAGGGTCTTTATAAATGTCTGTGTGTGATATATATTACCATATGTTGGTAGGAAGCAGCGTGGTCTTGGTTTTGCAATGATAATAGCTTCATTTTAATCTTTAAAATATTTAAAGTTGAAATCTCCTTAAGGAGGAATGGTTCTGTACATGCAATATAAACATCTATCTATTATGGATAACCAAATTTATTCTCCTTCCTTAAGAACATTAGGTGTGCAAAGTCAATTTATAGGGAAGTTGATAAAAATCACTCATAATAATAGTGATTTTTTGCACTTAAAATGTATCAGGAAATATGCTAAGTGAGTGGTTTAGGATGTATTGTGCACTTAAAGTGCACTAAGAAATGTGCTTACTGATTAAAATGCAGTGTCGCATTTTTTCCCTTGGAATGACCTTATGCGATAATCATTTTCAGCCATGTCTTATGAAGCAGAAACTAAGCTTTAGAGAGATTAATTAATATGCCCCAGCACACAAGCTAGTAAGCAGTAGAGATGGAATTTGAACCCAGGTCTCTCTCACTCTGAAGCCACAAACCTAACAACTATGCTATGTTTTCTTCCTATTTTATTGCAGACCTATTTTAGAATAAAGCCTTGAACATGTTATGCACATGAAATAACATATAAGTAACATATTTTCCACTTAAATGTTAATAAGGTTTTACTTTTAATGACCTGCTCAGAGTTTATCATTTAAAATTGCAGTTGGTAAAATTGCTATTTATATAAGATTTATTTAGCTTAGGCACGATGGTAGGCATTTTACAGAAACTTTCTATTTTATCTAATAATCTTTGAAGACATACTTTCTCCATTTCATTTATGAAGAATTTGTGTAATGCCACAGAGCTAGTTATGTGTTTTAATCAAGAATTAAAACCTAAGTCTGCCTGACACCAAAGTTATTAGACCCTTTTTCCTAAACCATGTTGATGTTTTGGAGGAAGTGGCTATTTGCTTAATCAAAGAGTGGAAATGCACTCTTTATACAAGACTCTATGAAAAGGAGTAGGATCTCTTTTGCAGCCGCACTTCAGTGACTCTAGAGGTCACCAAAGTCTGTGATGATTTTGTGATCTCAAGTAAGGGTTAATTCTGACAATATAAAATTATTGTTAGCTAAGATATATTTTCTCTTTTTCTTTCATATATCATGCATAGATAAGAATACATGAATTTTTCTATTAAACTTTTCAGATGTGCCAGCAGTCATTGACAATAACCTTCCTTTTCCCCAAAGAAATACACTTCTTGAGATTTTTAACTTTATTTTTGTAAATTTGAGTTCTATATTTTGTATCCCCAAGCATGGAGACAACTTCTTTCTTTTGATATTTTTTTCTCACCAAAGAACTAGAAATAAATTCCTACTATTCATCTGCCACTCTAAATATAAAGGTGTCAGATACACCTTTAAGGTGTGGTGTTTTTGTTTGTTTGTTTTTGCATAGCAGTTATTCAAAAAACATAAAATATTATAAAACTCTTTGAGTGAATGGCTAAATAATTTTGGTGCATCTGTGCAATAGGAATTTTTGAAGCTGCTATAAAGAGAAGTGGTGACTCTGAAACATACTAATGTGGAAGTATTTCCAGGTTATAATTTTAAGTGACAAATGCACAAATGTAAAGCAGTATGTATATATAGTATTATTTGTGTAAAAAGAAAATTATATAGGTATATATGTGTTTATGCAAACATGTAGATGGATACACAAAGGATTGGTATCAGTGGTTGCCTCTAGGATAGGAATCTAGGTGCCTGGGGGGAAAAAGGAAAGAGGGAGAATTAATTTTCATTATACATACTTTTGAGTTTTGTGGCTATATTTATTCTATAAAAATACTACTTAGGGAAGAAACAAGAGTCAAACATGCAGCTTTAGCCCAATTACTCAACTTAAAAGTGTCCTGTTCTTGGAGTTAATAACTTCTCTGAAGTTTAGGATTATAATCAAGTAAAGGGTTCTCAAAATTTGTCTGAAATGAATTAAATGATGCATGTGAATGAGTGATGAATGATGATGAATGATGTATCTAAATGTCTTAAAAACCATCTATAATAATAAAAGCGTAATATGCCAATTAGACCGGACGTCCTTCTGGATGACCTTCCAGACGAAGCTGGGGCTGCAGCTGCGGGATTGAGGAAGCTGTTGCAGCTGCGAGGGAGGGATCCGGGCAGCTGCCATGGCTGCAAAGGCCTACTCTTGCACAAATTTCATACATCGGGCCTCTAGTCCTATATAATAAAAGCCTAATGTGCAAATAAACCTAGCAGTGGAAGACCAGTGGAACGACTATGACGTGCATTGACTACCAGGGGGCAGACACTCAATGCAGGAGCTGCCCACAGGCTCTAGGCCAGCCAAGGCAGGTGCCAGCGGGGGGGCCCCTGATTGCCCTGCTGGTTGCCCTGCAGAGGGAGGTGACTGGTGGCGGTGGTGGTGTGGGGGAGTGGGGCTGGTGAGCGGGCAGCACCAGGCCGGCCAAGGCGGGTGCCAGCGGGGGGCCCCTGATTGCCCTGCCAGTTGTCCCACAGATCAGCCCTGATTGCTGGCCAGGCCTAGGGACCCTACCCATGCACCAATTTCGTGCATCGGGCCTCTATTAATGTACATCAAAATATATAATGTCATTATTAGCCTTTGGGGATAGTCATTTGAATTAAAGAAACTGCATTATACAAAACTCGAAGTGCAGAAAAGGTTGTGCAGAAGATCTGAGGAGGTGCAAGATCCAACTACTAAGAAAAGAACAGAACAGAGCAAAAATTTTATCTCAGTTGGATGGTTCCCTTTGAGATAAAATAGGCAAACTCTCTCAGCAACAGACAAGGCTCCAGGGACTGTATGAATATTTCATTCCCAGGTCTATGCTTCCCAGAAATGTATCTTGAAGATAAAACTATTCTCACAATAGGAAAAAATATATATATGCACAAAAGTGTGAATATTTTCATCATAAAATAACTGCATAGTTCTGTTAAGTAGTAATTATAGATTTTTTTAAATTAAAAAAACAGGTTTACCAAAGATAAAAACTTGAAAAATGGCAAACTGACAAATAAATAAATGGAAACTTTTGTGAAAAGGGATCAATATCTTAGCATAGCAAAGAAGGAAATGATGAGTTCCCCAATAGGAAAAGGAGCAAGAGAAGAAACAGATTCATCAAATAAGAAACAGAAATGTCCCATGTATTGCACATTTTAAAAGAAACCTTTTCCCCATCAATTTGGGAAGCATTTTAAAATTTACTACAGTTAATATTGTTCTGGTGTGGAAAAATATATTTCCATACCAGAGGGAACATAAATTATTATAGCCTTTTTGGAAAACATTTGGCTTTCTGTTTTTACATAAAAAGACAAAGTAAATAGCTCAAAATATCACTAATTTTCTCTGAATAGATTAATTTTATTTTATGCTGTATCCTTTTTAACACTTTCTAAATGTTCTGCCAATGAAAATTTGCTATATGTATATTCAACTATATTAATAACCCCAAATTCGTTATATGCTCAACTTTCTGCAAAGGATTGTATCTTGAATTTAATGGTAATAAAATGTTTCCTCTCTAACTTGACCCTGTTATTTACCTACAAACTATTAAATAAACTTTGTTGTTTAATGGCAAAAATTAAGTTAGGATTAGTCAGGTCTGGTGTTTCTCCACGTGTCTCTAAAATAACTGTGTAATTTATCACTTTGTTAGATATCCAGACATTTGGTGATTTGCCCTTAAACAAATATATATTTCAAATGAAATATTTTCAGTTTTGGGGCGCATGAGTATTGGTGAAAATGGAAAAATATTCCTAATGGATTTTTTAACTTCTACTGTGACTACTGCTGTGACGAGTATAATTCACAATTAGGGAATTTTAAAGTTTAATTAGTTGGTGTCCACCATATTGGTCTTCTTTCTCATCCATCTGATCAAGCTTTTGACTTTACTCTTTCTGGTGGGGAGAAAGCTGCTTTAATTAAACTTAAGCAGATGGATAGTAGTCTTTATTTTGGTGTAATTAAAATGAGAAACAGATTATAATAGCAAAACTTTTATATTTCTTGTACACATCTGCCTACCTGTACGTTTTAGGAATTGTTGTTTTCTGAACATGTTTTAATTTTTTAAATGAGGAGAAAAAGAGAATTGATAGTGCCATAAATTTAAAAAAATGTTTCTGATGTAAAGTCAATGATGGCTATTGTGTATAATAAGTATTTGAAGGTGCTCTCAAAATATTGAAAAATCTTAATTAATTTTGTTAAGTAATAAAGTTTGCTTACAAATCAGTGTGACATACATGACATGTTATCTTAAGGACAAGATGCTTACTTGTTGAGGTGTTTGGGTTAGGAGAAGTCCTCATTCCTCAAGTGTTTAACAGGTTTCTGTGATGTCCAGATATCATGGTGGTATACACTGAATATAAATGATAGCTGAGATAAATTTCCTTTCTAAGGAGTTTATTTGAAAAAGGGATGGAGACTGTTGGAAGAAATGAGGCATTATTGGAACTATGGTAAAAAACCTCAGTTAGGGAGCAGATGGGCGCCCAAAGCAGCAGGAGATGAGAAGAAGCTGATGAACAGTTTAATTTATATGTGAAGGAAGGAGGGGAGAATATAAGGTCAGGTCTCTTAATAGAAGAGATGTTGAGCTGCATATTAAAAGATAAGTAATTGGGTGATCAGGATCGTTGAAACTGAACAGAGGGAACATCATGAGAAGGCAAGAATCATAGAAATATCTGGCTGCCCTTTGGGGAAATGAAATGTAGGGTGATGTATCTGGAATGTAGACTGAAGAGGGGAAGAAAAGCTGTCAGCACCAGAGTAGGAACGTTTTTATGCCATACAGAGACATGTCAGTTAGTGGTCAGCTATAGAGGATTTTTTTTTTAGGCAGAAGGGATCTAAATCAGTATGGGTTCAACTGTTTTAAATGTTCTATTAAGCTATCATAAGCAAGGCTGTGTAATACTGATACTGTGTTCATATTATGATAGGAAAACTTACCAGTATTCCAGGTTAGCAGCTTTTCTTCAATCTTACAGGTATAAGGTTTATTTGCTAGCAATGTCAAGTATAGTTTCCACATTGTACATGTCCCTTAACATCATGCCGAGAAAGGAGAGTGGGGAAGAGTATTTGTAATAGAGTCCAGTCCTCATTTTTTTACCCTGTCTTACAATAGTAACAAAAACATATCATATACTGGAATGAAAAAACACGTTTCAAGTGTCACTGTATTATTTGGCATGTACTGGTAAGCATATTCTTAGGTAGTAATATCAGGTGCTTCGTAGTAATCCCTTAAAACTTCAAAATAAGATTTGTTTCCATTCCAATCAAGAAGGAAAAGGCATTTGGGAAAAAAATAAATAAAATATTTATTTTCTAGTAATTGAAGTTAACCATATGGACACCTGGTTCAAAAGGTTTGGACACACTGAATCCACGTGATTTTTGCACCCAACCCCCAAGCCTACTGATGTGGATGGCCATGTTGTATTCACTTGTCCCTAGCAAAGGCAGATGGATCAGCCAGGGAATTCTCCGCTAGCTTGGCCTTTCTGAAACCACAAAGTCAGGAAATGCAATCAGAGTGCTCAGCTGAACCCAGAGCAAGAGCTTTCCTAATGGGTAACTATGACTTGAGAAATCACATCCATTAGATAAAGTGATTAAATATACATCAGTCCTTTGGCAAGGGAGCCATGAAGATATTGCAACAGAACATCAGGATATGACCAATCTTTCTTGCTCGAAAACAAACAAACAAACATGTTTTGACCGTTGACATGCATCATTTCTGAATTCCTCAGCTCAGTCAAAGGAAGACATTTTTTCATGATGAGATTTATTCACTTCCTGTTTTGTTTTGTTTTTGGTGAAAGAGAAAGCAATTGTGTAGTTAATAAAACATTATAAAGGAAATATTTCTGAATTGCTCACCCTCCCCACACACACACACTTTTTTGTTTTATATTATTGTTCTTTCTTTATGTTTTAGGCATTTTATACTTCATTATTTTTTTAAATTCTTCCAACAGAAGCCTTTGTGTCCCAAATTATATTATATTCACTTATATAAATGTATCATAAATATCTAATTAGAAAAAAATACATGTACAGGTATTTATGAAAATTTATCTTAGCTTTCCAAGTATGTTTTTTTAAATTAAAATGATGTTGAAAGAAAATTTAGTCATAAAGGAATGTCAGCCATAGTTCTAGAAATTTGTTTCTCACTCCTAGCCGTCTTTTGATTAATGACATGCTGCTCATCATATATTAATAACTATGAATTCCTTTCACTTTTCCCCTGTTACCATCAATAGGCCACTGCAAGATGACTGGCAGAATGTGTTTACAATCATGGAATCATAGATAAAAGTGCCCTCAAAAATTGTAGTCTATCTCCTTGTTTTACAAGCAAGTTTCTTAGAGCTCAATTCCATGTGTCCAGAGTAATAGGAAGCACAATTAAAGAAATTATCAAAAGTAGTAATTGTCATTTAACAAATTTATTAGTGAATTCCTGATAATACTCAAAGTCAGCACAGATGAGGGAAGGGAACTCTGATTCTACTGGGTTTTCTGCTGGTGAGGCACATATAGGGATGCCTACTTTCAGAACACCAAGTGGTGGGGCTATTATATGCAAGCAAGCCGGGACAAGAATGAATAGGAAGTGCCTGGAGGGGAATCATCACTAGCCTGTTTGATAATCTCTGTGGTGTGTACAATACTCAAATTAATTTATACATGCAGGAAAAATAGAATCATACAGTTTTCAAACCTTATTGATGTCCTAGTCAAAACTTCTTTTTATAAATGTTCTTGATGCCCAGAGATAGTTTAGCTATAGCACACCAAGTTAGAGTTAAGTTCATGAACCAATAGTAGAAAGGCTTTCAACTGAAAATATAGCAGACCTAGCAAGTTAATTTGAAACATTTTTAAAAAAATATATTGTACCAGCCCTAACTGGTTTGGCTCAGTGGGTAGAGCGTCGGCCTGCGGACTGGGGTGGGAGGGGGGGGCGGTGTCCCAGGTTCGATTCCGGTCAAGGGCATATTCCTAGGTTGAGGGCACATCCTCAGTAGGGTGTGTACAGGAGGCAGCTGAATTGATGTTTCTCTCTCATCAATGTTTCTAACTCTCTAACTCTCTATCCCTCTCCCTTTCTCTCTGTAAAAAAAATCAATGAAGTTTATTTTTTTAAAAAAAATATTGTACCAGCTTTGCATCCCTGGAATAAATCCCACTTGATCATGGTGTATTATCTTTTTAATATATTGCTGGATGCGATTTGCTAATATTTTATTGAGGATTTTAGCATCTATGTTCATCAGGGATATTGGCCTATAATTCTCTTTCTTTGTAGTGTCTTTACCTGGTTTTGGAATTAGGACAATACTAACCTCATTAAAAGAGTTTGGAAGTGTTCCTTCCTCTTGGGTTTTCTGAAATAGTTTGAGGAGTATAGGTGTTAGTTCTTCTTTGAATGTTTGGTAAAACTCCCTTGTGAAGCCTTTGGGACCTGAGCTTTTGTTTGGTGAGAGTTTTTTTTATTACTGCCTCTATTTCATCAGTTGTTATTGGCCTATTCAAGTTTTCTGATTTCCTCCTGATTCAGTCTTGGGAGATTATATTTTTCTAGGAATTTGTCTATATCATCCACATTGTCCAGCTTGTTGGCATATAGTTGTTCATAGTATTTTCTTACACTCCTTTGTATTTCTGTGATGTCAGTGGTTACTCCTCCACTTTCATTTCTGATTTTATTTATTTGTGTTCTCTCTGTGTGTTTCTTGATGAGTCTGGCTAACAGTTGACCAATTTTGTTTATCCTTTCAAAGAACCAGCTCTTGGTTTCATTGATTTTTTGTATTTTACTTAGGCTCAGTTATTTATTTCTGCTCTAATCTTTATTATTTCCTTCCTTCTACTTACTCTGGGCTTTTCTTGTTGTTCTCTTTCTAGTTCTTTAAGTTGTAGGATTGAATAGCTTATTGTTGATTTTTCTTGTTTTTTGAGGTATGCCTGTAGTGCTATGAATTTCCTTCTCACAACTGCTTTTGCTGTGTCCCAGAGATTTGGGGTTGTTGTGTGTTCATTTTCATTTGTTTCTAGGAAGTTTTTTTATTTATTAATTTCTTGCTCTTATTGGTAACCCATTCATTATTTAATAACATACTATTTAACCTACATGGGTTTGAATGTTTTGGGGTGTTTTTACTGTAGTTGGTTTCTAATTTCATTCCACTGTGATCTGAGAAGATGCTTGATATGATTTAAATCTTCTTGAACTTGTAGAGACTTGTTTTGTGTCCTAACATGTGGTCTATCTTTGTGAATGATCCATGTGCACTTGAGAAGAATGTATATTCTGCTGCATTGGGGTGATATGTTCTATAGATGTTAATTAAATCAACCAAAAGACTTGTATGCATGCATATAAGCCAAACCAATGGACACGGACAACAGGGGGATGAGAGCATGAGTGGGAGGTGGAGGGTTGGGGTTAATGGGGGGATGAGGAAACATTTGTAATACCTTAACCAATAAAGAAATTAAAGATAAAAAAATTCATTTGATCCAGTATGTCCTTTAGAGTATCTGTTTCCTTGTTAAGTTTTTGTCTAGATAGAAGATCTGTCCAGGGAAGTCAGAGCGGTGTTAAAGTCTCCTGCTATGATTGTATTGTTGTCAATCTCTCCATTAAAGTCCTCTAGAAGTTTTTTTATATATTTAGGTGCTTCTATATTGGGTGCATATATGTTTACCAGGGTTATATCCTCTTGTTGGATCTACCCCATTCGTATTACGTAGTGACCTTTGTTGTCTCTTATGATGGTCTTCATTTTAAAGTCTATTTTGTTGGATATGAGTATTGCTACTCCAGCTTTTTTTTCTTTTCTATTTGCATGGAAAAATTTTTTCATTCCTTCACTCATCTTGTGTGTGTCTTTTGTTTTGAGGTGGGTCTCTTGTAGACAGCATATAGTTGGGTCATGTTTTTGTATCCATTCAGCTACTTTATGCCTTTTGATTAGAGCATTTAATCCATTTACATTTAGGGTTATTATTGATAGGTACTTATTTATTGCCATTTTAATTCTTATGGCTAGGTTTCTCTCTCTGTTTCTTCTTCTCATTACAGCAGTTCCTTTAGCATTTCTTGTAATGCTGGCTTGGTGGTGATGTACTCCTTTAGCCTTTTTTTTTTGTCTGGGAAGCTCTTTATTTGTCTATTTTGAATGATAGCCTTGCTGGATATAGTAATCTTAGTCTCAGATCCTTGCTTTCCATTACCTTGAGTACTTAATGCCATTCCCTTCTGGCCTGTAGAGTTTCTAATGAGAAATAAAGTGTCAACCTTATGGGAACTCCTTTGTAAGTAACAGTTTTCTTTTCTCTTGCTGCCTTTAAGATTCTCTTTGTCTTTAATTTTTGGCATTTTAATTATGATGTGTCTGGGCATGGGCCTGTTTGGGTTTTTTTTGCTTGGGGTTCTCTGTGCCTCCTAAACTTGTGTGACTTCTGTCATTATTTCTTCAAACACGTTCTCTATTCCTTTCTCCCTTTCTGCCTCTTCTGGCACACCTGCTATTCTAATATTGTTACATTTCACTTGGTTCCACAGCTCCCTTAAGCTATCCCCCTGTTTTTTAATTGTTTTTTCTTTTTTATTCTCTGATTGAGTGATATTTTCAACTCTGTCTTCTAATTCACTGATTCGAGTATCAGCTTCCCCTAATCTATTGTGTATTCCTTCCAATGTGTTCTTTATTTGTGTATGTCATTCTTTATCTCAGACTGTTCTTTTTTCATAGTTACTATATCTTTTTTCATGCTGTTGAGCATCTTTATCATCATTACTCTGAACTCTGTTTCAGATAAATTTCTTATCTCTGCTTCATTTATCTCTTTTTCTGGAGAGTTCTCTAGTTTTTTCATTTGGGAGTTGTTTCTTAGTCTCCTCATTTTGGCTGTCTGTTTGAGTTTGTGACTATGTATTAGGCAGATCCTCTACACCTGAAACATTTGTACGTAGATGGTTTCTCTAGCCTCCTATGATATACTGCTTCCAATATCTATGTGCCCCATTGGGCTAAACATTGAGAGTAGAAAGATGAATAAGATATCAAATCATGATGAGAGTAACCACTTTGGAGGTTTGAGGACAGTGGTCCTGGGTGAAATAACCCTTGTTCTGGCTCTTGAAGGTTGAATAGGAATGTCCATTGGACTATAAACACCTATCCAGAGCATTGCAGGGAATGAGGCTGGGGTCACTTAGAAAAGGCCCTGATGGGTTAATCCCGCGGTTCTCAACCTTCTGGCCCTTTAAATACAGTTCCTCATGTTGTGACCCAACCATAAAATTATTTTCGTTGCTACTTCATAACTGTAATGTTGCTACTGTTATGAATCATAATGTAAATATCTGATATGCAGGATGGTCTTAGGCGACCCCTGTGAAGGGTCATTCGACCGCCAAAGGGGTCGCGACCCACAGGTTGAGAACCATTGGGTTAATCTCATATGTCTTGGGGGAAACATTGACAGCATTTAAAGAAAGAGTGATGTGATTAGTTTTTATTTATTGTTTTATTTATTATTCTCATAGTAATGTGTAGCCTATTGATAAGAGGAAGAGACTGAAAACCTAGAAATTAGACTTGAGATAATGCAAATAAGAGGTAACGAGATAAAGAGAAAAGCTGGGGGGATGTAAAAAGGAATGAATTTAGAGATGACTTAGAAAGAATAATCAATAGGACTTGATTAGATGTTAAGAGTCTATTCTGTGTCCCCAGTTAGTGAATGATATCTGTCATTTCTAGTACTGGCTACTGATTAGTAGCATTATTTAAACAAGCAAGGAGATGCAATAGTAGATGCACAATTAGATATGAATTTGTTGAACATGAAGGGCATATCTAGACTAGAACATAGTTGTTTTTCATATTTTTACCTTGTAAAGCCTTTTCATTCTTAGTTTGTAGGAAACAATTTATGTGATAATCAACAAACAATTGCACATGTGCAAAGGTGGCATATTAGTTCATTTTCGTTGGCTCACAAGTTGATTGCTGCCGGCATCCTCTGGGAGAGTCACAGGTTATCAGCTGGGAAGTGGGCAGTGTCTCCCCACATGTTCTCCCTGAATATGCACCTAGTTAGAGTACCCAGCCATCCTGCTATAGGAATAAGGCTTAGTCCTTCTGGAATATGCTCATGAACAGTTGCCAATTTCTATGTAGAGTCTGGGTTTATCTGAAATTCAGATTCATCTGGGCAACATGTACTTTATCTGCAACCCTATCCTATGTTTTTCTGTCTCTTTATGATCCCTTACATAAGCTCTAGATCTGAATGTATGAGACCCCCTTAAATTCTTGAACATGAATTTCTAATGCATGTGAAAGATAGGGTTTGGGGAGGATAGTCTACTAGTCAATTCCAGGTACTTCAGACACTAATTCCTGGATTTATTTTCAGTGTTGTTATTTATTGATTACTTCACAGAAAACCCAATGTATTTAAAACAGAAATAATGATGGAATAGTACCTAAAGTGCTGCAAGTTGATATAGTGCTTTGAGCAATAATTAGTTAATTATGAAACAGTTAGAGGCATTCTAAATAGCATAGAACTCAAGGCTTTTCACCTCAATTGGGGGTCCACTTAAATAGCACTTTACTAAGCCAGGAAAAACAAACTCAACTTTTACAGGAGGAACAACACTCACTAGGAATGCTGATCCCCCAGTGTGACTGCTTGCATAAAAATACCCCCTGGGTGTCCAGGTCTTTCTAAGGGTAGTGATTCATGAGCCTTCTGGATTTAGGATGATGTTGTGAAGTTATTTTCATCAGTATTCTTAGTTGACATGAGTAAAATATTTTAGATTTTGATCTAGGAGTTAAGGGGAAGTGAATACAATAGAATTTTCCAGCAATATAATCCCAGGGGAGACTAATAAGGGGGAGAAGGCAGTGGCTAGGAACAGGGAGAGAGTGACAGACCAGTGCCCAGAAATTTTAGACAAACTTTCAATACTAATACCTCTTGTTTGTGTTCTCTAAATACCATTCTTTTTTAGGGTCACCAAACTACATAAAAACATTAAAAAATATATACTAGACAGATGTTAGCAAATTGATGTGGAGAAATGTGAGACACATGGGTGACTCAGTCCCAATTCATCATTTTATTTTTCATTTGAAATATAAAATATATATAAAATATATTTCTTCAGGCACACTGAGTTCTGTTCAGAAGCTTAAGTGATTTGCATGTTTACCTCAAAGCTAATGTGCAGATGTCTGTTTTTCTATATTTTTTTGTCTGTGTTTTCCCTCTCCTGGCTTTTCTACCTACTGTTAGATAGCATATACTTTATTATGTGCTCTTATATGTTATACGCCCTTTTCAATGAGCTCAGTTCCCACCTGAACCCACGCTTTAGAGAGGACAAAGCTGGGTTTTTCTGCACCTGCTCCATGTTTAGTAAGTTCCCAATTCATTTCTGTGTCAAACAATAGCAGGTATCACTGCAGTCCCTTAGGTTGCTAATGTGCTCGGTTTTGTTGTCAAGGTAGCAGCTGAACTACATCTTTCACAAGCATGTGATGCATTTTTTTTCCAGCTTGGGCAGCACACCTCCCATTTATTAGGGAAAATGCCCCTAGAGGCTCATCTCTTGGCATTGTTCAACCATCGTACACTTTAAAATCTTTAATATGTTCTCTATTGTACAGTATTGGATTGTTTTAAAATATTACCAATTTTAGTAAATCCTCTTATTTTGTTGAGATAAATCAAAGGTGTTTGTCCTTCCTGAGGCAGCACTGAAACAGTCTATGAAAAATGCCAAGTCATGTTAGATTCATTGGAGGAAAAAAAAAAGAGAAAAGGTTCATGGTCTTTGATATTTGATTTTTAGAATTAAGGTTAGACCTAAATAAGAAGAAGATTTTCATGATGATCTGTTCCATTTTGACATTCCTTGACCAAGCCCATGGCATCAGAGAAAGTGACTAAAGCAGGAGAGAGGGGGCAAATGTTAGGACATCACTGACCCTCTCCCCTTGTTTGTTTACAAGTGGCAAGAAAGTTACCTCCCACAGCAGCAGGTTCATCAGGAGGCTCGGAGCAAGAAGATGAGACACTCCTCATTGATATTTCAGTACTGAAGTCTCTTCCATCGTGGTGGTTTCAAGGCAAAACCTCCTCAGCCTAGAGATCCCAGTTAGCAGACCTGATGACGTAGAACTCATCACGTGGTCCACGGTGGCTGTTGTAAGTGTAGGATATTCCCAAGACTCAGAGAGGATGCTAGGTCTAATTGCTTTTCAGTCAGGCTATTGGAAAGTGTAATTTATAATGACTATGTTTAAGCAGCCTTATTTATTTTTATTTTTATATTTTTAGAATAATATTTTTAAATGTATCTTTATTGTTAAAAGTCTTTTTAAATAACAGGTTATAACTTCTACAATTGGATGCTCAGTTGGGGTGAGAATAAAAAGATACAGGCTAGACACTGTTCGTTTTATTTGGGGAGGAGGTTATAATAGGTGAAAACACAACCAAGGCTCTCATCCTCATTCCTCGTCATGGCAGCACAGAGCTCTGGGAACCCACAGGGAAGAAAAGCAGCAAATACCTTCACCTTCAGCAGGATCTTCTGGATGAATTACCTGTTTGGCTTTTTTGTTTTTTATTCCTCGATTGATTTGAAATATCTATTTCTCTTGTGTTTTCTTGTAACTTGCATCTTTATGGCAGTCAATAATCACCTTTTCCCTAGTTTTTTTTTCTTTCTTCCTACTTTTTCAAGAGCCTACTGACCTCACAAGGTACAAGCTTTCAAAACAGCAGAACTAAGTTTAAACCCTGTGTCTGCCCCCGTCCTAGCTGTATCAAATGACCTGTGTAAGTCCCCATGGATTGAAATGATAATAATAACACAGGCTTAGTCTTGCTGAAAAATTTCATTTCTAACACACTAGAACACTTTATGTATAGCGCTCTAATGCTTTATATATAGCTGCTTTATACATATTATTCTTCTATTGCACAACCGAACTCCACCTATTGTCAGAAATCATATTCTCTCCTGATGGCCTTTACTGCTTTGTAAGAACTCTGTTATCACTGGCCAATTTTCTAAGCTTTGCACTTCACACTCAGTACCAATTTTGTTGTGAAATGTCCTAAAGATAGCCTAAGAACAGAGATTTGGGAGTGAACTTTGGGTGCCACCAAATCACGGCGTGTATTATAAAGCAGGGATTCACTTGCTGCTCTTCCCTGCCGATGATAGCTGAAGTCTGTTTAGGCCACTTGATGCCCATTGTACATGGCAGCTGTGATATTTAAACTTCTGAAGTAATTGGGGTGTATTTGCAATGCAATCAGCTCAAATCTAATTTATCAGTTTTATGATGTCTGAACCGTGGTCAAAGCTCCCTTTCAGTGCCTTGAGAAAAAGCTGCTTGTCGAGATAACAAAGGGCATGACTCAACTGCTTTCTGACTTGCGCGCCTGCTTCACATCAGAAGCAGGGAATTTTATGTTTGGTGACCTTCTCCTTTCACATAGTTTGGATTTGCTCGTCTCAGAGCACAGCTGTGACATCAGTGGTGGAAATTTCCACCTTGGTTTGTTATCGTGAATATTTTTCTCTGTTTGCATAAAGGATTTAGGTGGCTTTCCATAAGGCATAGATGAATGGCACTTCAAAATAAATCCAATATTATTTGCAGTGGAGAAAAAAAAATCCAAGCAGCAGGAAATTTCCTTTTGTCTTTTGCACAACAAGATCTAACGCATACTGATGAGCAGCTCGTATGACAATTATTTATACAGCTCAGGTACATCTTAACATTCATTCTGTTTCTTTTGACCAAGCCCAGTACTCTCGAGAGGTTGAACGATTCTTATGACAGATGACTAAAAGGACCCCTTTTAATGCCAATTGTAAAACATTACAAATTCTTAGTTTCACCAAATGGCTTCTCACCAAGAGGCTTTACTTTGTGGTTTCTCCTGTTTCACATTTTTGTTAACTCCTAGGTGATGGTTAATGGTATCTTTTCAGCAGTGCAGTGTTGTCAGAGTCAAATGAAATAATAGACACTAAAAAGCTGTATAAAGTTAAAAATACATCAAAATATGGTTTTCATGATGCTTTATTTTTTCTAAGTAATGTGATGTGGTTCATAATTTTTCAATTAAGTATCCTTCTGTGCCAGTTTAGTCTGGTTGATTGGAAAATGATGCTACTGAAGCTAATGGAATGGATTGGGTCCCTGTAGGAATACTTTGCATTTCTCCATGGAAAAAAACATTTTCTTACGCAGTCCTATTTGACCCGAGCTAGTTACTATATCTCACACAAACTTGGAATGGACTCATAGCATTTTGAGATTTAATGCATTGTTCTTCTGTGTAGCACCCCTCACTCACTTTATGTTATAAAGTATGGCTCTATATGCATTATCAAAAGTAACATAATGAGGATGGGCACTTCTTAGGTGAGAAAAACCAAGGCTTAGAGAAGTAACGGACACTTGTCTATCACTCACAACCAGAAAATGATAGAGGTGGAATTCAAACTCAGGTTTGTCTGACTCATAATCCCTAATATTATGCTTTGTTCCTCAAACCAAAGGCTCCCTCTGGCCTGATTTTGAAATGTATAGAATAATTCCTGAAAAAAACCAACAATTTTCTTTCCCAGAAAAGTCACCTGCCATCTATTTTGCATCAATAGGGAACTTCTTTTATGAAACACAGACATTTCCAGTGACATATATAAAGTCTCCTGAAAGCTTGTGGTTACTATATATAAAAACTTTATTTCTTTCAAAATAAAACATCAGTTAAAATTGTATGTGAATTATCCCAAACATATAATTTCTCCTAGAAACTAGCAAAAGATATGACAAAATTTTTGTGTGCTTTCTTTTTCACCCCAAGAAAAATCAATCTTACAATTATATCATATGAGTAAGACTTTTTCACCTGTGCTAAATTATGTAGTTAATTTATAACACCTAGAAAAATATTATACCAAAGATGTTACAATTAATCTTGGTGTGGAAAGAATGCTAGTTCATTTTTTATTTTATTTTTAATTTATTTCAGAGAAAGAAAGGGAGAGAGAAAGAGAAAAACATTGATCTGAGAGAGAAACATAAATCGGTCACCTCCCGCACCCATCCTGACCGGGAATTGAACCCACCACCTCCTGGTGTACAGGAGGACACTCTAACCAAATGAGCCACACCAGCCAGGGTGAAAGAATGCTAGTTCTAAAACCAATTGTACTCAATGTGCTAAAACTATTTTTGCAGTATAAAGGTAGGAATAGAGGGGACATGTTTGCCAGAGTTCTCCAAGGAAGTTTTGGTGGTGGATGTGAGACCTGAGCCGTGCCTGTCAAATAGGGTAAGATTTGGACATGTAGACGGCACAATATGTGGTCTCCAAGTGGAACATACACCCCTAAGGACGCTGGAAGAATTTGTGGGTTTTGTTGTTGTTAATCCTTATATTTACATTTTCAAATTTTCATACATTTTATGCAGAAAATGTTTTACAGTTGCACATGTAGATTTTTAAAAATTTAGCAATAGTATAAATTCATGTAGTGGGATGTGCTTGGTTTTTTATTATTACTGCTATTATCATTACTACATGCTAGTAAAAATGAGTCGAGGATATTTTCTTAATAATAAGGGTGGAAAACCTTATTTTATAATTATCACCATCTTAAGAAAAGGCAGGAAAATTAACTGCAGAGATTGACTGTTAGCATGATACAGGGGTCATGATTGGCCCAGGAAGTGACCAAGCACAAACATTGCTCTATGGCATTGACTGAATAGATTGGTCTTGCCACTGATTTCAATCATTTGTGTTTCCTACACAATCTTGAAATAACACTATAGTCTAAGTTATCTGAAAGCAAATACTTTGTATTATTAATATTATATATTCTATACATAGGTGTTCATATACATTTATTTGCTTTCCTTTTTCCTATTTGTAAGACATCATAATTTCCCAAATGTCATAGACAGTATAGTATCATTATGAAAAGATTTTTGGAAAGTATAAACGTCCCTTAATTAATTATTATTTTGATAGATATTTATGACACACACACAGAAATATAAGTCTGAGACGTTTCCTATAAATCGACCACATTATTCTGCAAGTATGCTTTCAAAACAATTTAAATAAAACCATAGTCTCCTAGTATTCTTGAAGTTAAGACCAAAACTTACCTCATATTTCCTGAATGAAGTGACAAGTTAATGTTATTGATGAAATGATTATGGCTTGGCTTCCTTGAAATATAAGCTGTTAATCAAGAAAAGCAATTAGGCACATAAGAAATGAAACAGCAATTCCTCTTCCATTTTTTCCTTTCCTCTGTATTGTGTCATAAGCAAAAGTAACCTAATAGCCACTAATTATAGGAAACCTTTCAGACTTTGTAACTGGATCTTTCATTTTTCCCACAGCACCTGGGAACTAAGAATTTATTCACATATAAGCATAGTTTATTCTATGAACTCTTGTCAGTGTCTTCTTATGAGAGTCTTAGAAAAAAGAGACCCATGTTCATATTTAGGCATATTGGCTAACCTGGTACATTTTTTTGGTAAGAGCAAGTATAATTGTATACCAAGAATATGGTAGCAGGACTACACAATACCATATTTTTGGTAATATTTGTATGCCAAGAAATAAACTTTATGATATTAGAATACTGAGCTGCTGTAAAAAAGAAGGAATTCTTACCATTTGCAACAGCATGGATGGAACTGGAGAGCATTATGCTAAGTGAAATAAGCCAGTCAATGAAAGAAAAATACCACATGATTTCACTCATTTATGGATAATTAAGACCATTATAAACTGATGAGCAAAAATAGATACAGAGGCAGAGCAACATTGAACAGACTGTCAAACTACAGCAGGAAGGCCAGGGAGGGTTAGGGGGCGGGTAAGAGATCAACAGAAGGACTTGTATGCATGCATATAAGCATAACCAATGGACACAAGACACTGGGGGGTATGGGAGGCTAGGGGAAGGTAAAGGGGAGGAAAAAAAGGAGACATATATAATACTCTTTGTAATACCTTAAGCAATAAAACAATTTAAAAAAACAAAAAAACCCAAATATATAGGCTTCAATGAAAAAAAAATAAAACATTAGAAACTTGATCAAATAAAAATAGAAAACCAAGTACTAGTTGAAAGAGGGAAAGTAAAATTGAGTGAGAAGTAGTGGAAGAATTGATGTAGAAACAATATTTGATAAAACTACACATGGATATTTCCTTTAATAATATATATTGATGTTAAAATTATATAGCTTGGAAGAAGCTCCATGTCAAAAGCAGTTTTATTAATTATAAAATTTTCGAAGTACATTCTTCCCAGTTTCTATTATTTGGGGATTTTATTTTCAGGTTTCCCATTTTCCCCTCTCTCTCTCTCTCTCTCTCTCTCTCTCTCTCTCAAGCTGTAGAATAAAACTAGTCAGTTTCTTGACATGCCTTATTTCATGATCTTTTCCCCAACAGATTAGCCAGGTAAGTTCTTCACCAATATAGTTCCTGAGGAAGTAAGGAACATGTCACTTGCTTCTCACACAGCAGTGGTAAAGCCAGTATTCAGACCTCTTTTGTGATAATGGGGCTTAAGATTTTCCAAGTATAATATGCTGCCTCTGTAGACAGTAGACTTATTTCAAAGAGATATCATAAGAATGTTATATATACATATATTCTGCACTAAGATTCCCATTTACTTCATTTTTTTACCATTTTATTATATAGAGGTTGTTAACATAAAAGAGCTGATGCAACTTAAGATGATTTTTATACTAGCACTAACTTTTCTCTTTTCAATGTTGAATTTGCAATTAACAAATAGTTGTTGAGCAGAAACTTAGATGCAAGGGAATCAAATTTGTTGTTGTTTATGTTTTTTTTTTTACCTAAATAGACTTGATATCAGCTATTGGAATGAAAGGTAATAGATTTAAGAAGCTTCTCCATCACCTTTGTACATTTATTATCCTTAGGGGGCAAGGGGGCCTATAAAAATACAAAGACCTATAGATCTTCAACAAAATGCTAAGAAAATTTGTTCCCTTCTCAAGGCATTTCTTTAATTTTCCCTTCTCTTCACCCATTTTTACACACTTATTCATAATTAATTATGAATTTAGAAATTCCCAAATTATGTTGCTGTTAATAAAAGATTACTCCCTGCCAAATGAGACTTTTCTGTGGCACATTAAATATCAGAGTTTGCAATTACCTGTTCATGCCTTTAAGGAAGTTAAGAGCAACCTGGCTGTCATTTTAAATTTGATTTTCAAAGAGCAGTGTGTTAGAAGCAGTGTAGCTTCTAGGTGTTACCAATGGGTAGGCATTCCTCAATTAAGTTTCTGGGGGTTGTTTTATTTAATTACAAGGGCAGTTAAGCAGATAAACTACTCACTGATTGAATTTCTAAACTCAGGCCTGCTGACAAAAGCCAAATGAGTCATCAGTTAGAAACTTCAGTGATTCTGATGCCCAGACTTTTTTGACAGGTACATACTCGTACCTAAGCCATATACTTCCATATTTTGAACTTTTAAGAACATAAACATCCCTCACCTAATGTTTTTTTTTCTTTCTTTTTTTTGGTTTTGTTTGTTTTTGTTTTTCCTAGCCCTTGCTTTCCTCTACACAGCTCTGTCACCTTTAACAAAGTAACCCTCTAGGTCAAGCATGTCAAACTCAAAGGCTAACATGGGCCAAATAAACAAGGTTTAAGTGTATGTGGGCCACAAAAAAACAAAAGCTTCAATTTTCATAAAAACAGGTTTATTTTATTTTATTTTATTTTTTTATTTTTTTATTTTTATTAAATATATTTTATTGATTTTTTACAGAGAGGAAGGGAGAGAGATAGAGAGCTAGAAACATCGATGGGAGAGAAACATCGATCAGCCGCCTCCCGCACATCTCCCACTGGGGATGTGCCCGCAACCCAGATACACGCCCCCGACCGGAATCGAACCTGGGACCCCTCAGTCCGCAGGCCGACGCTCCATCCACTGAGCCAAACCGGTTTCGGCAAAACAGGTTTATTTTAATAGAGACATGCTGAATACAAATGGATGAAATAAATGAGTAATCTATAATAATAAAAGCATAATATGCTAATTAGACTGGACATCCTTCCGGACAACCTTCTGGATGAAGTCAGGGCTGCGAGGGAAGCCCGGGTCCCGGGTCCTGGAGAGAAGCCCAGATCCCTGGTGCCAGAGGTAAGCCGGTGCCAGCAGCCAGGGGAAGGAAGGCCTACTCTTGCACAAATTTCATGCACCAGGCCTCTAGTCATTAACATATAATAATAGAACATTTTAATAAAAATTAATATTTTTTCTTGAACATTAACTTACCAGACACTGAATAACTGTACAAATTAATAAGCATAACGCAAATAAACCTATTTTTCTTGCTCTCCAAAAGCAAAATATTTCCTGTTGTGCACACCAACGAAGTCAGTCCAAGACTACTGACGTGGCCATCGGCTGCTAAAATATTTGCTGCTAGTATTCGTGGAGAGAAATGGTGCGCCTGCGCTAAGGCGAGTAAGGGAAATGAATGCAACATGATTATAGTAATCAGTCATTAGCAAACTTGTAGTTCGTTATTAATAATGATGTATAACAGAATATTGTAAAAATTAAGTTATGATATTTTATTAAAACGTTTCTTACATACCGATATATTGGCTGGGCTGCAAAAATATTCGTTGTGGGCCGCGAGTTTAACATGCTTGCTCTAGGTGACATTTCAGCTTCCTGATTTGTTAATTGAGAGGTCTGATTTAGATTTCCTCTAAGCTCTAATCACTCTAGAATAGTATTGTTAAACAGGATTAGTGAGTTGTAGGGTGTAGATTTGACACACCACACACACACACACAAATGGAATGGAGGTAGACTGAAAGAGAGAACATCAGTGAGCATTACATAGTAAGAACAAATATAGTTTGTGAAGCTTTGTTTTAGATATAAGTGAATATGTATGCTCAGACACACAGTGTAAAATATAGTTTGTACCGTGGGTCATGGTCCAAAATTGTGCAAAGAACTTCTCTAGAATCCTAACCAGCATTCCCACTCTATTTATAGTGGTTGAAAATGAGAAACTTAGCAAATAACATCATTTGTTCCCAACACAGAAGTTTAATTGTCACAGCCTTAAAAATGCCATGCCAACCCTGGCTGGTGTTGCTCAGCTGGTTGGAGCATCGTCCCCTACACCAAAATGTGGCGGGTTCGATTCCCTGTCAGGGCACACACCCAGGTTGCTGGTCGGATCCCTAGTTGGGGCGCATAGGAAAGGTAACCAATTGGTGTTTTTCTCTCACATGGATGTTTTTCTCTCCCTCTCTCCCTTCTTCTCGGTAAAAATTAAAAAAAAAATCATACCCCCAAATAAACCCCAAGATGAAGCCAACACAAACAAGGATAATTTATGCCTGTAATATATATGACAAAGGTTTTGTTTTTATTATCTACCCTAAATTTTGTCATGGAAAGGAAAATGTGTTTAAAGCACAATCTTGTGCCCTATTAGGGTGAAGTGCATTTTAAAATATTTGCTGCATCCTAAAAGTCAATTGATAATTAAATTTTAATGTTAGCTTTGCTGCACCCTGCTCCTTTCAGGACAATGAGTCTGATAATTGCTATTAAGTCAAGATGTTTAATAATTGTTTTGAGCCTTGGTAGATAGTAATTAATGTAGTCTTCTTAAATATTCAAATTTTCTTTTTATTTCTAGGCTATAAAATAGATATTATCACTATTGGTGTTGGAAAACTTCAGTTAGGAAGAATTGTTTTAATTAGCCATTTATACACAGACCATTTGGACTAAGGTCTATATACACTGTAATTGCTGGAGTCTTATTAAACTACTAGAGGCCCGATGATGAAATTCGTGTAAGAGTAGGCCTTCGCAATCGCAGCGGCTGCCTGGGTCCCCCCCCTCGCAGCCTCAGCGGATGCCTGGATCTCTCACAGCCGGCAATTTCCTTGATCCTATGGCTGCAGCCCCAGCTTTGTCCGGAAGGTTGTCCGGTCTAATTAGCATATTACACTTTTATTATTATAGATTACCTCTGGATTCATGGGATACTCTAAGTAAACTGATAATTTCCTGTGCTTTGAACTTCCTTTTGAGTGCTAAGGTATAGTTGCCCTATGCTCTATTTTTCTCTTTGGAAAAAATAAATATTGTATTAAAATTGTTCAATTATGGGATTGTTTTTATAGCCCTTGGAAAGTTATAAAGTATTTGCTTGAAGGAACCAACCTCATGGTAAAATGTCAAACACTACGGTAATTTCTTAAAATTAGAAATAATTGTGAAAAATGAAATAAAGTTTGATAAGTATGAAAAAACAGAAGCATGTACAATGTGTTTCAATGTTGTATATGGTGTTACTAAGAATAACTTTATTCAGAGTTAAGCAGTTAAATATACTATGAATAAGATTAATGTCATTTAATTTGATAGTTTTTAATAAAGCTTTATTGCTATTTGAAATTATATTCAACTGCTAATAATAGAGACCTGGACACAGTAGCTCAAAGGCCCAGGTTTTATGCTTTCACTTAATAGAAGCCCAAGGTAGATGCCTAAAACTGGTGCAAAGTCACCAAATACCTGGGTCCTTCTGCTTTCCTGCTCTGCTGCTTCTTACTTCCAGCCAGAAGGTCACGTTGAAGGATTATGGTCCTGTGAGGTTAGAGAATGGGCTTGAGTTTATTGCATATCGATGTCCATGATTCCTTTAAAGGCTGAGAGTAATAGTGGGAGAAATAAAAGAGTAGTGTATTTAAAGTGAGGGTAAAAGATTGAATTTAGTCCATAATAGAAGTTTTCGACTACTTATTTTACAGAAAGCCTTTTTTCTATAAAATACTATAGTAATTATAGGCAAAGTAATTATACCTGCTTTATAAACTAAGTCATATGAAATGGATTCTATATTTATAAACTACATCATTTTTTAAAAATTACTTTTGAGATTAAATAATTATTTTCCAGATGATTCAGGAGAAATGTTCTAATCACTTAGCAAAACAGCTCTGTCTAGTTTCCACACCATGAGTCAACAGTAATTTCTCCATGTTGAACAAGAATATTTGTTGAAAACAAGAGAAACAAACACTGGTTGACCCAAGCCAAAGCGAGATTTATTGGAAGGTGCTGGGCTCTCACAGAGTTACTGGAAGGATTTGAGAAGCTGGATGAGCTGGAGGTGAAATGAGCAGACTAAAGAGAGGAGCAGAGGCTGTTGGCAGACTCATCTGGCCAGGACAGGATTGCTGGATGATTCTGCCATAGCTGTCCAAAGGCTCCAGCACTGAGGAATTCCAGCCAGACCTTCCTGCATCCTGGCTTCACTCATTCAAGGATCAAAGTAGAGGACAAGTGAATCCATTTGGATGATCTTAGGAGTAAGTTTGGCCTCAAACTTAGAAGGGTGGAAGGAAGGATAGTTCTCCTTAGATTCCCACAGTAAGAGGTAGGTCTCCAGTTTCCTCGCCACTACTCAGCATGGGAGATCCACCTTCATTCCAAATGAAAAATATTGGATGGTGCATTAATGTAATACTAATAATTACATGTAAATAAATATATGTATAGAGATATATACATATATACATACACATAATATGCATACACATATGCATACACATATCTATAATTTGCTTTTGGATTAAAAGGGAAATAAATAAGATTGGTCAGGTATTTGCAATCAGGTGTGGAGTGACTGAATAGTTAAAATGTATACACCTTATATACTTGGAGCAAAAGAAGGTATTTTACCTCAAATATAACTTTCAAATAGCGTCATTTTACATTTGATTTTAAGTGCCATTAAATGGCAATGGTTAGCCCCTCCCCACCAAGGTGATAGATAATAAATGGTAGTTTTTCTAATTTGTGAAATTGTAATTCTACAGTTCAGACAAGTCCCAAGTGATTTAGACTCAACTATGCCTATTGTTGATTTTGATAAGGGAACTACAAAGTAGTATATTATGAAGAGATAATATTATATTAAAAAGAAGCAACTAAAATTGAGGGCAATGCATTTTGTCTTATCATTGAATTCCCAGATCTCACCCAGTATCTGACACTAAGTGGTTACTCACACTTCTGATTGGTGCTCCAAGAGAAGAAAAAGAAATACAAGGAGAAAAAAAAAATTGAAATAATTTTCTCAATTATCAGTAATAAAAACAATACACACACACACACACACACACACACACAGTGATGCTAAAGGAAGGACTAAATTACCTCTGTTCCCTTCATTTCAAAATTGTTGCCCTGTAAAGAGATAATCAAAGAGAAGGAAGGCAAAAATGAAGGGAAAGCATTTAAAAAGGTGTGCCAGGAAGGTCATTAATTAAATTTTGGAATTTGTGGTGATTGTAGTATTGGTTAGTTCATGGAAAATGAGCAATCCATTTAATTTTTGAGGTCACTTTTAATATTATTACTTTTGTATCTAATTTTCATTTGTATTTTTGCATTTTTGTCTCACCACCCCTTCTCCCCAGTTGTATAAGCTACAGGCCTATAAAACCTGGGTTTGTCTCTGGGCTGTAGGGGGCTAGATAGCACCCAGGTGTTCCAACTAAGAGAGCAAATAGGTAAAATGTCTGATAATGTACAAGTAACCAAATGAAGTATATAACTCAATTTATGTAAATTAAAGACATATAAATCTAAGATAATATTTAGTTTTCAAGAAAACATAACACGGGGATGCATAATAAGCACATTTGGATGGTTGCCTAAGGATAGGAATGGAAAGAGGGTGGAGTGGTGAGGAATGGAATATGGGGTTGACAAAGAAAAAATAATCAGAGAGGTTTGCATGGCCAATGACGACATGGGCCATAAACTGGGGAGTTTTAACTCTCTAAACACGAGATTAAAAAGAAATCTATAGAATACAAGAACTTTGATTTATATTATCTACAATATAGCTAAATTATTATTCAATCTTACAAGCTTTGTGCAAACTTTTAATTTTAAATTAGCCTAGCCTGAGTGTATATAAAACTGGAAATTGAATGTAAAGAGTTTATTAAGTTATACATGTCAAATCTCATGGAAGGACAAGCTAAATATGATTTTTTTGTTGTTTGGAAGAGCTGAGAGTAGTGAAGATGATCAGACTGGGGGGAAATCTAACAAATGAGAAAGACCGTTCCTGGACCATAGAAACACTTAATAAGTAAACTTCTGAATGAAGAGGTTTGAGAGAGAGGACTTATTAGGAGTATAGTCCTGATAAAGAATAGCAAACTTCTACTGAACTTTCCTTCTTGACCAAAACCCCCTTCCTGAATCCAGGTCAGGTGGTATGTTCTCATTGCTTTCATGATAGCTGAAGTGCAATTGTTTACCCGCCCATATTCCCCAATAGACTGTTAAGTCTCCAAGGACAAGGACCAAGGATGCCTTGTTTGTATTTGTGTACCCAGCACCTGGCATTGTATCTAGCACTTAGTAGTCACTTTTAAAAAAATGGTTGAAAAGTAGATAACACTGAATGAACATATGAAAGGCATATTAGCATCACATGATTTCACACATATAACAATCATTGTTTGTATAACCTGTAGTGGGATTATCTTAGAATCAAGATTACTTTCATTTTGTTTTAGTAATTTGAATAAAGAATTGATAACATTTAGATCTTCTTGCTTTAATTTTTTGTAGCTTAATAAAGAAAAATTAAAAGCACATTTTGTTAATTTTGCTAATAGGTTATTGTGATGGCATTTAAAAAATATATAAGTTTAGCCCTAGCAGGTTTGGCTCAGTGGATAGAGTGTCAGCCCATAGAGAGAGGGATCCTGGGTTCAATTACAGTTAAGGGCATGTACTTCGGTTGCAAGCTGAATTCCCGGCCTTGATTCTCTCTCTTGGTCCCTTCCACTCTCTCTAAAAATCAATGAAAAAATAATCCTCAGGTAAGGATAAACAAAAAAATACATTTTAGCCTGGCTGGTGTGGCCCAGTGGTTGAGCATCAACCCATGATCAGGAGGTCAGGGCACAAGCTCAGGTTGTGGGCTCAATCCCCAGTATAGGGAGGGCAGGAAGCAGCCAATCAATGATTCTTTCTCATCATTGATTTTTCTGTTTCTTTCTCTTTGAAATCAATAAAAAAATATTTTTAAAATAAATAAATAAGTTTTAATACAAATAATATTGCAAATAATTTAACTGAGGACTGGTCACTCAAGATTCATTTTCTAATTATTTTTAAGTTATTATAGGGTCTTTCAAAATAAGGCTACTTTGAAAAATAGTAATTTTTATCCAATAGTATAGTCTAAGGCCGTGGTCTGCAAACTGCGGCTCACGAGCCACATGCGGCTCTTTGGCTCCTTGAGTGTGGCTCTTCCTGAGCCTTAGGAGTACCCTAATTAAGTTAATAACAATGTACCTACCTATATAGTTTAAGTTTAAAAAATTTGGCTCTCAAAAGAAATTTCAGTCGTTGTACTGTTGATATTTGGCTCTGTTGACTAATGAGTTTGCCGACCACTGCTCTAAGGGAATTCTTGGATAGTGTTTCCTACACAAGAGTGGAAAATTCCATCTACTTTTTTAAAAACTGAGAACAATTGCCTTAATAATAAAACCACTCAAAGGTTGTAGACTGAGCCCAGCTGGTGAGAGCACATGCCCAGGTTGTGGGCTCAATCTCCGGTAGGGGCCCTGAAGGAAGTAGCCTCTCTCATCGATGTTTCCATTTCTCTATCTCTTTCCCTTCCTTGCTCTCTTAAAAAAATCAATAAGAAACATATTTTGAAAAAAAAAAAGGTTGTAGGCTGAAATCATTGAAAGTCAAATAAGATGGATGGAAATCTAGTTTTAATATACTAATGGAAGGATTTAATAAAAGATACAAATTGAAATTCTTTCATGCATTTTATTCCACACGGTCTTAAAATCCATAAGACATGGTCATTGCTTATTTCCATAAAAAATGGGAATCAAAAATAAGCCCTTAGGAAAGTATAATCTCCCCTCTCCCCCAATTTCATTTTGTATTGGTTTTAGGCATACACTTTAGTTGCTAGACAATCATATGTTTTACACAGTGTTCCCCTTGATATTGCCAGTACCCCAATTGGCACCACACATAGTTATCTCAATATTATTGACTATATTTCCTATTATTTTTTAATTAAATCTTTATTGCTCATATTATTACATTGGTTCCTCTTTTTTCCCACCATAACTCCCCTCCACCCAGTTCCCACCCCACCCTCCGCCCTCACTTCCCACCCACTGTCCTCATCTATAGGTGCACCATTATTGTCCAGTCTCTTCCCGCATCCCCCACATCCTTTCCCCGCCGAGAATAGTCAGTCCATTCCCTTTCTATGTCCCTGATTCTATTATAATCACCAGTTCATACTGTTCATCAGATTACTTATTCACTTTATTTTTATTTTTATTTTTTTAAATATATTTTATTGATTTTTTACAGAGAGGAAGGGAGAGGGATAGAGAGTTAGAAACATCGATGAGAGAGAAACATCGATCAGCTGCCTCCTGCACACTCCCCACTGGGGATGTGCCCGCAACCAAGGCACGTGCCCCCGACCGGAATCGAACCTGGGACCCCTGAGTCTGCAGGCCGACGCTCTATACACTGAGCCAAACTGGTCAGGGCTTCACTTGATTTTTAGATTCACTTGTTGATAGATGTGTATTTGTTGTTCATAATTTGTATCTTTACCTTGTTCTTCTTCTTCCTCTTCTTAAAGGATACCTTTCAGCATTTCATATATAATACTGGTTTGGTGGTGATGAACTCCTTTAGCTTTTCCTTATCTGTGAAGCTCTTTATCTGACCTTCACTTCTGAATGATAGCTTTGCTGGATAAAGTAATCTTGGTTGTAGGTTCTTGCTGTTCATCACTTTGAATATTTCTTGCCACTCCCTTCTGGCCTGCAAAGTTTCTGTTGAGAAATCAGCTGACAGTCGTATGGGTACTCCCTTGTAGGTAACTGACTTTCTTTCTCTTGATGCTTTTGTCTTTTGCTCTTGGCATTTTAATTATGATGTGTCTTGGTGTGGTCCTCTTTGGATTCCTTTTGTTTGGGGTTCTCTGCGCTTCCTGGACTTGTAAGTCTATTTCTTTCACCAGGTAGGGGAAGTTTTCTGTCATTATTTCTTCAAATAGGTTTTCAATATCTTGCTCTCTCTTTTCTTCTGGCACCCTGATAATTCGGATGTTGGTACGCTTGAAGCTGTCCCAGAGGCTCCTTACACTATCTTCGTATTTTTGGATTCTTTTTCATTTTGCTTTCCTGGTTGGGTTTTTTTTGCTTCTTCGTATTTCAAATCTTTGACTTGATTCTTGCAATCCTCAGGTCTGCTGTTAGGAGTCTGTATAATATTTTTTATTTCAGTCAGTGTATGCTTAATTTCTAGTCGGTTCTTTATCACAACATCGAGGGTCTCACTAGATTTCTTGAGGATCTCACTATATTTATCGGCGGCTTCTAGACAGTTCTTTAAAGACCTTAAAAGTGTGGTATTGAATTATATATCCAGCAGTTTGCTTTCCTCCATTTCTTTCGTTTGTGTCCTGTTTCTTTGTCTCGGCATTTTTTATGCTTCCCTGTGTTGAAAAAGTGGTTTTCTGTGCTGAGTGCCCTCAAGGGCCCAGTGGTTCAGCCTCCCCAATTACCTGAGGAGGACACTCTTGGTGCACCCCCTTGTGGTCTTTGTGCACAGTCTTGTTGTAGTTAAGCCTTGATTATCGTAGTTATCACTGGGAGGAATTGACCTCCAGGCCAATTGGCTGTGAGAATCAGCTGTGTCTGCAGTGGGAGAACTTCTGTGCTGGAGACACACCTCTGGGGCAAGACTTGCTTTTATGGGGCTTTGGTGCTCACTGAGTCTGCCCCCTGAGAAGTAGAACAATTGGCTATTTGAAAATTTGTGCAGTCTCCAAGTGTAATAAACTCATGATCCTCAGGAAGTGTCAGAGCTAGCAATATGTATTTTATTTTGATTAAAATAGGACAAATACCAAGACAGCAAATTAAAACATTGGTCGGGGGTTTTAAAGACCTTTTATTGCATATTAAATGCAATGCCAAGCAGAATTTGGATAACTGAAGTTGGGAAGCCTCTAAGACTCACGAGGATGCCATTTAAGCAAGGTGCAGGATTTCCAAACAGTAGCAAATGTCAGTATGATTAAATCTTAATAACTTAAGACTTAAAATCTCCTCATGTTTAATTTAGTACTGCTGTGCAGCCGTGAAATCTGTCTTCCAGAAAAGCACATGGTAACTGTGGTTACCTTGATAAAGGATAATGATCAAGACAATCAGTCTCCTATGCTCACCCCCCCCCCCCCCAAAAAAATCGTACCAGGCAGGTCCTATTTGGTAATTTCTCCAAGGAGCTCTCAAAAGTCAGTTGAGCAAATATCTAAGCTTGCCCAGAACAGCCCCACTTTATGTCTGTTGTCTTGGTGTCCAATGTGATGTAACATTTATTTTTTACATAAAACTCTTGGTTCATAACATGATCGCTGTGGTTATTCTGCCAAGGATGGAACCAAATGTGCAAGTGTATTCCTTACACTCAGGGAAGATCCAGTTGCTTTCCTCCAGGGATGTTCTTAGGTGTTCAAATATCAGTAAAATGGAAATCTATTGAGAGTCCTAATAACCACAACTCAGAGAGCAGATAAGACTGGACTCAAATCTGCTTTAATAATTATATTTTCCTATATTCACCAGACTCCATTTTCAAGCAGTTTTCACTTTCTTATCTAAATAGTAAGTAGGGGTACTGGATGATACAGTGCACTGCCTCTTGTCTTTGAATGTTTTCAGCTTTATCGCCTTGCTGTTAACATACAGGATTTATATGATCTTTGATGCCAAGATGTAGAGCAGAACTTCCCTACTCATATACAAGTATTTTAGGTCTCATGGAAGAAAGCTTATATCACCACAGTTCATACCGGAAGTAAACATTGCCTCTCATCTTACATGATGATGTCTTTCTCTTTTATCATGGGATTTTAGATTTTATGAATAGGAAGGGGATGAAGGAGATGCCACTGATTATAGGAGAAGATTTTAAAATGCCATGGTGGCAAAAAGAGGTCTTTGTAGTGTTAAGCAATGGTTAAGTGTTTCCCGTGGGGCTGTCTGTTGCCTTAGTTTGTCGATATTATCAGGTGTTCAGATGTCAGCAAAATGAGAATTGCTGAGGCAAATAGGTTTCTTTCATCTCATTATTACCCCACAGTTCCTAAAGTAACACAGAAACCAAAAGAGAGATTTTTGTAGCGTAGCACCATCATTCAGACATATAAAATGAAGCCTTAATTTAACAACTTAAAATATATTTAGTATGTGTAACACTACCAACTGAGTTAAATTACCCTTATTCTAAAACAAAATACATATAATCCCTTACAGACATATTTTCTAGCCTACATAATCATAATGACTCTCACATATAATTAGGGCTCAGACATTGTGACTCTAGTCTAGTGCTATGTTTATAAGTTGTAAGCTCATTCCTTACCCAAGAAGGCACATTTGTAGAAAGTTATCATCCCAAACATAATGTCTTAAAAAATTGATAAGCATTTCTAATGGACCTCTTATTGATCAAACTTATGCTATTTTGTACTTTGTAATATATTATTTTATGTATTAATTATGACCCATTTTAATTAAAAGTAGTGCCCTAGCCGGTTTGGCTCAGTGGATAGAGCATTGGCCTACGGACTGAAGGGTCCCAGGTTCGATTCTGGTGAGGGGCACATGCCCGGGTTGCGGGCTTGATCCCAAGTGCGGCGGGGGGGGATCATACAAGAGGCAGCCAATCAATGATTCTCTCTCATCATTGATGTTTCTATCTCTCTCTCCCTCTTCCTTTCTCTCTGAAATCAATAAAAATATATTTTAAAAAGTAGTTAGAATTATAGGTCTATTATCACTTACTAGTAGTTACATTATAGATAATGGCAATGTATTTATTTGACAAAGTCGAATTTACTGAGACATTGTTAAGTTTATATAACAGTGTACTTCTACATCTGTGATTTATTTCTTTAAATAATATTTTTCATCTTGGAATAGTTTTAGATTTATGGGAAATTTATGCAGATGGGACAGAGTTCCCATGTACTCCATACTCAGGGTCCCCTATTATTAACAATTTACATTAATATGGTGCATTTTCCCCAATTAATGAAACCATACTGATAAATATTATTATTAATTATTGTCTTTAGTCACCTTTTCTTAGTTTTTCCCTACTGTCCTTTTTCTTTTCCTAGATTCCATCCAAAATACCATATCATATTTCACTATCCTGTCTCCTTGGGCATCTCTAGGCTCTGGTAGTTTCTCAGATTTTTCTTATTTTTGATTATCTTAACCATTTGAAGGTATACTGGTCAGGTTTTTGTAGAAAGTCCCTGTCTTGGGATTTTTCTGATGTTTTTCTCATTATTAGATCTCAGTTGTGAATTTGGGAGAGGAAAACTATATGTACAAGTACCATTCTCATCATATCATATCATATCAAGGGGATATATTAATAACATGAGTTATCACTGATGATGCTCGGTATAAATTATTTTAAAATGCTTTTTTTAAATGCTCATGTATTGATTCCATTGTTGCTTGAGAATGCTTTAAAAATGAATGGTGTTCCAGCCAAAACCAGTATCTGTGGAAAATAGCATTATCTGTTTCCAGAGCAGTGACATTTTCAAAGCAATTTTTCAATTTTCAACAGTGAGCACCAATAAAATGTTCTATTGTACTTATTTTTACATTTGTCCACTATCTTAAGTAATTTAGATCTGACCTAATTTGATTCAGATTTTGGCAGACATTCAAAATGACTTATTGGACCAATTTTAATTTTGTAAAAATAGAATTTAAGTTAGCTACAGGTAAGGGACTTGATGGTGAAATATAAAACAGAGCCATAGATTATTATAGAGTTATGAACAAATAATTACTCTCCTGCTTCTTGAAATAATGAAATATTATATCTTAATCCTTTTAATCACAGTTGAAAAAAACAAGAAATTCGAAGATTTCTTGCTTTTTACAAGAAATGTTGAAAATTGTCAAATGAAAGCTTCCTCAAAAACATTTTATGAAAAAATATTTTAAGAGAATAATTCAATTTTTGAAAATATAAATTTCATACGTAATACAAAGTATGCTGATAATAATCATTACAAAAGCACAGTTCTTATTATAAAATTATATGGACATAATACACACATATCCTACTTGAACCATAACAGAGTTGACACTCTGACACTAATAAATTAATTTGGAGCTGCAGTTTGGAGTTGCAGTATTAGGAACTAGTTGTCTAAGTATCTCTTAGGATGAGATTAGGTGGGTGAAATAATTATGAGAACAAAAAAGTGTTTTTTGTGTGTGTGCAATATTGTGATCTCACTCTAAAGAAGATGCCATCATAATACTATTAATAAGGAGTGGAAATATAATAATATGTTTTTCAAAATCACAAATTAAACATAAATAAATATTTATTTATTAAGTATATTAAAATTAGGTCAAATCAGTTTAAGTGCTTTTCAAATACACTTGTTGGATAAAAAAAGCATGACATTTTCCTTGTAAAAATTTAAAAAATAAAGAAAAATATTAATAAAAATTAATAGAATTAATCCATAATCCCTCAGATAGGAATAAGCTTCATTACACATATTATACATTTAATTTCAGATTTACTTTATATACATTTTAAAAATTGAAATTAATATACAAGTATGTTTGTGTGCGTGTAACCTGCATTCCATTAATTATCCATTATAACTTTTTTTAGAATTCACTTAATAGTCATTGAAAGCACTCTTTAGAGGCTACTAAGTTGCTCAGTTTTTCATTTTATGCTCATTTTTAATTTAATGAAACCCCGAATATTAGACTTTTGGATTGATTACAATTTTTCAATATTTTAAAAACATTGTAGTAAACATCTCATAAATGTTGAAGGACATCTGATATTATTGCTTTTGAATAAATTCCTAGAAGGGAAATTATTTGGCAATACAAATGAATCAACATAGCTAAGGTTTTTTATAAGTATTATGAAATTACACTAAAATAGTTTGTACACATTATTTATTCCCAACATCCAGATAGGGGGTAGTGATTTTTCCTATACCCTCCAAACTAGAGAATGATGACAGAATCTGTTCAGGGTCTCTTCAACTTCCTTTCCAAAGGCCCTAATATTAAGCAAGTGCTTAGGGTCTTCCTTTAGGTTAGCCTGATCAGGAAAAGATCTCCCATGCATAGTACCACCGACATCCATCACCCCAACCCCCACTGTTTGTACCTACTTCAGTGATTCAAAAACTGAATATTGAGGGTGTGAGTGAACAGAGAGAGGGGAAGAAAAGGAGGGGGAAAGATAATAGGAACACTGAAGCGTGGGACTGGTGTTTGGACATTTGAGTTCATGACGTCTACTTACCTGACTTTCTGTCAAATAATTTATGAAAGAAGTGACACTCTCCACTTGAATGCAGGATATATATATATACCAATTCTTTATCCATCTTTTCTCCAGGAGATTAAGCCTGTGAACACTGAAGGTCTGTTGAGGCGAGTAATCCCTCCTACTCTCCTTTATGATTTCCAAAGTGTTGGAAATCTTCTAAGCCCAAGTGGCAACTGCACTCACTGCCTTGTTTCTCAGGTTGATGTGCAATTTCTAAAAGGCTGCTGACTTCTGGAGTCAAGTTACCTGGTTTGCGACCAAAGTTTTATAAACCGTACCAAGCTTAGCCTTTGAGTGCTAGAACTAAACTTTAGCTTCTCTTGAATTAATACTAAACCAAAAGCAATTCCATATTATGTTGAGTCTGTAGACTCAGGTGGTTGATACTGAGTATGTGCATTTGTTTCCATTTTAATAAACTTTTTTCCTCTTCTCGGGAAAATTTTCACATATTTTATGATTTCACTTTTAGCATGTTTTCGTAAGTTTTATTGAGGCGGTGTCCATACCATTAAAAGCACCCTTTAAAGTGTACAGTCAGTGGTTTTTAGTATATTCACAGACTTGTGCAGCCACTGTCGTTATCTAATTTTAGAACATTTTTATCACCTCCCAAAAGAAACCCTATTCCCATTAACCACTAACCTTATAACTATTAACAGTTACTCTCCATCACCCCCACCAACCAGCCTCTGGCAAATAATAATCTACTTTTTGTCTCAGAGGCTATTCCTATCCTGGACATTTCAAACAAATGGAATCATACAGTATGTGGCTTCTTGGTTCTGGCTTCTCTCACAGGGTTTTCAGGGTTCATTCATGTTTTAATATGTATCCATACTTCCTTTCTTTTTATTATCAAATAATAATAACACAACTGACAAGCCTGTATCCATTGTGTGGATACACCACATTTCCTTTACCCATTTATCAGTTGATGGGCATTTGAGTTGTTCCCAGTCTCTTGGCCATTGTGAATAATGCTTTTATAAACATTCATGTACGAGTTTTTTGTGAGGCCATATGTTTTCAGTTCTCTTGAGCACATACTTAAATCAGAGGAACTCACCTCTTCCTGTTACCACTCTTTCTTGACACATGCCTGTATCTCTGTCTGTTTCTGCACCAGGATATACTGTATAGTATATAAAAAAGTGGGAGTTATTTTGGCTATATTCTCCTTTACCACAGAGAAACCAGGTTTGTCTTTGCTGTATGATTTGGTGTCATTGGTGTCCCTTTTTAGAATCTAAGCTCCTTCAAGACAAAAACTGTGTTTTCTCTTTACTCTCACAGTTCTAAATATCTTATATGATAACATGCCCAGATTAAGTATTTGGTAAAAACATTGCAACTGAAGGTGGGTTAGAAAATTTAAAAAGAAATGTGATGCCCTGACCGGTTTGGCTCAGTGGATAGAGCGTCAGCCTGCGGACTCAAGGGTCCCAGGTTCGATTCCGGTCAAGGGCATGTACCTTGGTTGCGGGCACATCCCCAGTACGGAGTGTGCAGGAGGCAGCTGATCGATGTTTCTGTCTCATTGATGTTTCTAACTTTCTATCCCTCTCCCTTCCTCTCTGTAAAAAATCAATAAAATATATTTTAAAAAAATAAAAAGAAAAATAAAAAGAAATGTGATGATACATACCAAGGCAAGAGGCAGACTCAATAGTGTGATAAACCATAAAAAGGGCTTTTTTTTCCAGAAAGGCAAATCAGCTTTATAAAGTTTAAAGTAGCCGAAACCGGTTTGGCTCAGTGGATAGAGCGTCGGCCTGCGGACTGAAAGGTCCTGGGTTCAATTCCGGTCAAGGGCATGTACCTGGGTTGCGGGCACATCCCCAGTGGGGAGTGTGCAGGAGGCGGCTGATCGATGTTTCTCTCTCATCGATGTTTCTGACTATCTCTCTCCCTTCCTCTCTGTAAAAAATCAATAAAATATATTTTTAAAAAAATAATAAAGTTTAAAGTAGATCATTACATTACAAAATGATCACTTTTTAAACTGGTTATTTTTAAATTGATTTACCACATCTTTTTAAAATGCATACATTTCTGATAAAAGACTTATATTGATATATTGTGCTCAAGTAATTAAAGGGAAAAATAACCTATTTTTTTCTAAATATAAGTGAAATCTATTTTGTTTGTTAGGGGAACAGGAGAAACTTTGAAAATAATGATTCATTTCTGCTTCTAAAACCTATTTTACAAAATCTTTTGTAATGTTGTTACTACTGTGATCCCCATACTTTTTATATTAATATCGGAAAATGAAAAAGCAGACTATGGCTCCTCTTCGTTCACCCTCCCTCTGAGTGTGAGATGTCACTTAATGTGCAACCTTTCAAGCTGTTCACAGTGGGTTGGCATGCTGGAAGTTAGTGTGTCCCAACTCTCAGGCAACCCTAATGCCAAAAAGAAAGTAAGAATTTTCACTTTCTAATGCAGGAGTTATGAAGGTATCTTGACTCATTGAAATAGTGAGTTTGTTATTTTTTAAATAACTTATTTTATGCTATTTATTTGGAAAATTCCAAAACAATAATATATAGAAAAGTGAATATTCTATATTTTTTCTGTAGTTTTTGTAATGTTTTGTATTCATATATAGGTTAATTAAGGAAGTCATGGTTTGTATATCCTAGTGGTATTTTTACTTTTTTAATTGAATCACAAACGTTTCCCAAGTTTCTCTTCTTTGTGCTTTCCAAAACATTTCCCCAAATTGTTTTTAATTCAAAACAGAAATGTATTTTTTTTATTTGTGAAGGGATATGTATATATTTTAAAAGAAATCAGTGTGTAAAATAGAATAAAACAGTCTTCACCACCTCATTCCCCAAGAGAGAAGCAGGGGTTGTGAGCATGTTATGAGAAGAGGGTCAGAGAGGCAAGAGGAGAACCTGGGAGTGGTGCTCTGGGAAGCATTCTATAAAGACTTTTAAATGAGGAGAGTTGAGTTGAAATGCACTAAAAGTGAAAACATATGAAAAAATAAAGGAAATTCATTGTTTTTCATTAAGTTGTCACTTTTTTACTTGAAAAGCAGTGAAGTGTTAAGTTCAAATTTTAAAATAAAGGTGGCTAGAAAGCATGGAAAATGTGTTGCACATAGTAGTCACTTAATAAATGCTGACTTAACATTGCTAATAATTCTGTGAACATCGTGTTTTATAGTTGAAACCGAAAAGCGGTTTATTAATAATAATATTGCTTGCTATTATTATTATTATTTTGATGTGCCATCCTTGGTTGGTAAACACTTAAGGCTTTATTTTTCAATTTCCACTTAGGCCTCTTATGAAGGAGCTGGAGGGGAAATAAAATATACAGGATGAAAAGATGGCAATGTTGCCTCCCCCAGGACCTCAGAGTTTTGTCTACTTCACAAAACAGTCTCTTGCCCTCATTGAACAACGTATTGCTGAAAATAAAACAAAGGAACACAAAGAAGAAAAGAAAGACGATCATGAAGAAGGCCCAAAGCCAAGCACTGACTTGGAAGCTGGCAAGCAGCTGCCCTTCATCTATGGGGACATCCCTCCAGGCATGGTGTCGGAGCCGCTGGAGGACCTGGACCCCTACTATGCAGACAAAAAGGTGAGTTTTCTGGGACTGCAGGGTGCGGTCTCTGCCTCGTTCTGTACGGAAAGTTAGTTTAAATTGGAGTGGAATTTAAGGAAGATCCACATCATGACTAAAATATTCAAGTAAATACATATGTAGGATATTCAGAATATCTACTTTTTCTAATTCTTTATTGAAACTGGTTCTGTCATGCCATTTTGATTTCCTTAATCTTTTGAAAGTGTTCAGTATATTGTTCTTCCTTTTTGGACATGTCTTAAACGCATACCAGTAGGAACAAAGCAAGTGTCAACTGACAAGTCATGGGGATGTGTCCAGAGTGCATGTTGTGGAGGTGAAAGCTGACTCCCTGGGAAGATATAAGATTGCTCAATTAATAATGAAGTTTGGAGAGCTGCTTCCTTTACAGTGTTGGAGAGAAGGAGGAGTCTGAGATGGTCAGGGAGGGAAGGCATAAATCAGAAAAGTTTCCATTGTTCCAAGAAGAAGGCAAAAGAGCATCTTGTAAAATTACCCAGAAAGTTGAGGAGAGAAAGGCTATTGCAATGAGGAAGGACGAGAAGTCTCCTGGATAATTCTGACAGACATAGGACCCTTTTCCCTCTTTGCTCTCATACTCCTCCATTTGTATTTCTCTGTATGATTCCTGTCACATCTTGTCTTTAATATATTAGAGTTATCATGTTCTTGTTGCCTTTCTAGAAAGCTCCTTGAATGCAAAACTCATGCCTCACGTTTAAACTCTTTTCATTGCCTCTTATACTATAGTTGCTCACTACATAATTGTAGAAAATAATGGATGAGTGAATTTTAAGCATGGTATATTGAAATTTAAGAAAGCAGTACTCCTACTCAAGCACTAGGTATTAATTTTAAACTAATTTTCAATGTAAAAGTGAATTTTATGTTAAATTATGTTTAGACATAAAAGTAGTACAGTGAAAGAGACCAGGAATATAAAAGGGCATCCAAAATTAATAGATTCAGATTCATTTTCTTGAGAAGAGTGTCACATGCAATTAAAAAGCAAGATATTCAAACTTATGTCCCCAATGTAGAAAAATATTGACTACCAGAAACCCACTCATAAACTCGTATAAAATGCAGATTAAGTAACAACAATAAAAAGACCCAGTCAACACAATTTGCCTGCCAGTGCAGAAATATAAGACAAGGATTTGAACTTGGACTTTCTGATTTTCAATCCAAAAACAGTAGATTGTTTTAGTGTTTTGGTATTGTTGCTAATTACTTTGGATTTTAAATGTTTTAAGAATGTTTAGTTCTATTTGTATCATTTTAAAAAATTACCATGGGTAGTAGCAAGCACTTTAACTTGTGTCCTTTTATTTTAGTTGTTATTCGTATTATATCTAAAATAGGAAAATTGATCTGGGTACTAGGATTATTCCAACTCTAATATTTGTGAAAATATTTTTTGAAGGAATTTCTATTTTGGAGCACTTTCTACTAACCATAACAATGGTCAACAAGGATTAAAAGTGTCAAGGTGTTATGGTAAAAATCAGGGATAGATAGTTTTTAATTGGTTTGCTTACAATGCAGTATAATGAATGAAGGAAGTTGTATTTTAAACTAATTCCAATGGCCACAACTTATTGTCACTGATGTGGGCATTGAAGGGATATAAAAAAGAAAAGACACTGTATTTTGGGTGCTCTAAGTAACACATGCTCATAAATACTTCACTTCATAACCTGCTGAGAAGTAATGGACTTGGAATTCATTGGCCAGCATGATATACATAGTTGTTTCAATGGTAGTGGAACCGCATTGCTTGAGTCTGATGGCAGTGTTTCTTTAATATGACACTACCACATAGAGAGGAAAATTGCTGAGATTAATGTACTAAATTTTGGATTCTCAATTTCATCCTGTTTTCTTTTTGATTCTGCAGACTTTCATAGTATTGAACAGAGGGAAAGCAATCTTCCGTTTCAATGCCACACCTGCTTTGTACATGATCTCTCCTTTCAGTCCTCTGAGAAGAATATCTATTAAGATTTTAGTACATTCATATCCTTTTAAAAATGCTTACTTGCAATGATTCTTTAAAATGTACTTTTTGCATCTTATTTAATATAGATTTTTAGCCCTTTCGTACCCAAAAAGACTGTTTTTAGTTTATCATTTCAATATAATTTGGTGTAGGTCTCTGGGAAGATTGGAAGAATGTCAGTTTTAAAATTTAGGATATATTACTCTGACCTATTACTCTCATGTTCAAAGAGATTTTACAAAGTCTATAAATTTATTAATAACTAGAGGCCCAGGGCATGGATTCATGCACCGGTGGGGTCCTCCGGGCTGGCCTGGGGGGATTGGGCCGAGACCGGCAGTCCGACATCCTCCAAGGGGTCCCAAAGTGTGAGAGGGCACTCTGCAAAGTTGCTGTCGCTTGGCAGCTCCTGCATTGAGTGTCTGCCCTCTGGTGGTCAGTGCACATCATAGCTGCCAGCCAGTCAGCCAGTCAGCCAGTCAGCCGGTTGCTTAGGCTTTTATATGCATAGATTATTTTCTAAGAAAAAGATTTCAACAGGTGTTATTATTAAATATTCAAGATTCCTGCCATGGTTGTTCATCATATTCCTTGACTCTAAGCTACCTTGTTCGGCATGCTTATCATGTGCACTATTCTGACAAACTGCATATTTATGACCATGAGTAACCCTCCAGACTGGGCCAAGAACGTAGAGTAAGTGGGTATATGTACATTTTAATATGGTCTTAGTAATATCATTGTTATCCTTTCCTTTTCCTACCAGAAGTTATTCTATCTATAAAAATTGTGGTGTTTATCTTCCCATGTTATATAGTTTCTTTTCTTTCTATTATTATTATTTTTCCTATGGTGTTAACCTGACAGCAGTAGAATAGAATATTTAGAAAAGAATAATTAGATGATACAGTCTTTTCCAGAAGAATGAATGTATGAGACACCCTGCCTGTTGTTAGACATGTTATATATTTCTTATCCTTGGCTGTATTTCTGATAGGATCAACATAGGAACTTTCAAGGCATATCTAAACCTATGTTCTTAGTAATTTTCAATACTTCTACTTTCTAGGAGAGTTTCTGATATAGACATTTTAAAGTGTTTTTTTTTTAAGACCTTGACTATTAGTTTATTTTAATAGTTAGAGTGGGTCCATAAGCCAACAGCCACACTGCAGTAGATGCCTTCCTTTGGTTAATCAGGAAAAAATAAATTATAAAGATTCACCTAGTGCTGTATTCTTTTCATATTTAATATCCCAATGGATTCTTGTGTCTAGGTACACTTTTACTGGAATATATACTTTTGAATCACTTATAAAAATCCTTGCAAGAGGCTTCTGTATAGGAGAATTCACTTTCCTTCGTGACCCATGGAACTGGCTTGATTTTATCGTCATTGTTTTTGCGTAAGTACTACATTCAGTTTTTCAAATGGAAAATTTGTGAAAATCACAGACAGCACAGTATTTCAGTAAGAACAATGCTTACACTTAAATAAAACTGTATAAAAGCTAGTCATTTGTTGGCAAATACTAACTTTTATAGGAAGATCATTTCTCACTCGAATGTGTATGACATCATTAAGATTGATCATCTCCCTCTGCACCCAGCATTTGGATGGACAGTTTATGTGGTGCCAGTTAGGTTCACACATTTTCCAAGTTCTTACTTAAACACAAATAAAACTTGTTTTAATCACAGAAAAAAAAAATAGGTCTTTAATTGTAAGTATGGTGCCCTTTTTATTAATATAAACTGTTCAAGTGCTAATAAATATATTAAAATATAGAAGTCTCTCTATATATAAAAGGCTAATATGCTAAATGTCCTTCCCTCCATCCTGATAATGACATCACATAGCAACGCACAGCTTCCTCTCCCTAGCGATGACTAGCCTCCTTGCAGTTTCTTCAGGCCAGGAGCATGACTTGCTTTATAGCCAGGTGGAAACACTTTATACTTTAACCAAATGTCTGTGAAGGATTTTCCATTCCTCATCTCATTTGATCCTCACAGAAGTCCTGGAGTAGGTAGATAGGAGACTCAGTGGAATCCTACTTTCTTTTCATTAGCCAGAAAACAGAGATTTAGAAAGTTTAGAAACTTGACCCTACTGAAAAAAAGTAAGAAATGGTAGCCCTTAAAAATGACTTCAGGTTTTCTTACTGCACAGAATATAGTCAAACACTGCTGCAGTTAAATATTTTACCCTTTGTTCTCCCTGCATAATCTATAATAATAATCTGCTTCATGTTGATATTTACTGCTGTGTTGCTGACAATTACCTAAAAGAGAAGTTGGAGTGCTTCACTGGGCTGGAGAAAGTTTAGCTAAATCAGAAAGCAGGTCTAATTAAGCAAGTTTGTTCTATATCTATAAAAGGCTAAGTTGACTCGTGCATGTGCAATACATATAAAGCTCTCACTGGCACCAATTGCATGCATGTATTTCGATCTGTCATTGTCTATTGTGAATTTAGTTGACACTTCTATTATAGAGAAAGGGCGAATAGTGATATTAAAATATTTCTTCTCATTAATTTCCTTTCAGTGTGCATGAATTCATGCACCAGGCCACTAGTATATTTTATAAGGGCTGTCACTGCATATTAAACCTAACATTAATGCATCGTATGTGTATTACACATGCATCCCCAGTTTATTTTCAAGGGGAAAAATATTAACATTTAATTGTAATTTATTCACATAGTTACTTTCTTCCAAAATATGTCAGAAACATTTAAAAAGAATTTTTTTAAATCTCAAACCTAGATAGAATATTTTTGGCTCTATCATTTTGATGTAAAAGTAGTGGATGTTCATTGAAAGAACTTAGACAAAACCGAAGGGTCTTTTTAGATTTCTGGTCTCCGGTTCCCTCACCCCCTGTCCCACCTCCATGTCCATCAGCCTCCCTCCTTTCATGATCACACATGACTGCAGTTGTACCTACCACTTGCTGATGAGACAACATTGTGTCACACAAGGCTGCCACTTCTCAGGGGAGTCACCTTTACTATAGAAATAGACTACACAGACCATAAAATTTACTCCTTTAAAGTATAAAATTCAGTGTTCTTAGTATGTTCAGAGAGTTGTGCAACCACTACCACCCTCTAATTTCAGAATATTTTCATCACCCCCAAAAAGCAGTCACTTCCATTCACCCTCTTCCCCCAGCTACTGGAAGGCACTCATCTATGTTTCATCTCTATGGATTTGTCTACTGTAGTCTTTTCACATGAATGGAACCATATAGTATGTGGCCTTTTGTGTCTGGCTTCTTTCACTTAGCATACAATTTCCCAGGTTTGCCACTGATATTTTATAAGACTATTAAATATCTATAGTACCATAATGTTGAGATCTAATAACTGAAGCATGTAATTGTTTATTTAGGCATTTAAGTGTATGAAACCATTTTAATAATATATTTATATTTTGCTCACATTAAATATGTCAATTAAAATCTATTTAAATTCAATTAGATATGATAGGAAAGAAAAGGGTTGCAGAAGTATATCTTTAAGACTTCCCAAATGTAGGAAATACCTTGACTAAAGGCACAGGTAAGTATCATAGACTCTATCTAAATTCTGAATAACTCTGATTTAATTCTACAGGTATTTAACAGAATTTGTAAACCTAGGCAATGTTTCAGCTCTTCGAACTTTCAGAGTGTTGAGAGCTTTGAAAACTATTTCTGTAATCCCAGGTAAGAAGTGATTGGTGTGAAGCATTAGGCCACTCATAACTCCAACTATTTGGGAGTTGTTCTTTGTGTTTGTGCGTGTGTTGTCACTGTGTTTGTGTATAAACTCCCTATTGCAGATATGTGACAGAGTTTGTGGACCTGGGCAATGTCTCAGCGTTGAGAACATTCAGAGTTCTCCGAGCATTGAAAACAATTTCAGTCATTCCAGGTGAGAGTTAAACACTGGGGCTGACTTTGATTTTTTGGAGAAAATACAAGAAAGACTTTCTCTTATGAAAATTTAATGAATCTAATTTTTTATGTTTTTCAGAATCCTTATTAAAAGTCAGCCTTTGTGTTTAATCAATTGCATGGGTCTTAGAGGATGAAGATGGCCATTTGGCTCACATCTCAACTTGAAATTTTCCCTCCTGTCTATCAGTTCATTTTCCATTTGACTGATTCAGGAATGAAAATTTCAATTTGTTTACATTGCTTTTCATAGAGTTAAGAAAAGAGAGAGAATATCAGCATGAAGGTATTGCATGACATATTCCTTTTATCTTTCCTCAACAAACCATTTCTTAACTGAAAATTAGTAAGTTGTCACTATGCCTTGCAAGTCAGCCTCTTTGTTTTAGTACTAGTATATAGAGAAATGGTTTGTGTGACAAGAATTTACTGAATTGACACTTTTAAAAAGTTATTTTTTACAAGTGAGTGTGGATATGGTTTGAGCAACCAAATCTTTTACTTTGACAATTTGGTTATTCATTGGAAATATTTTACAGTTTTTAATCATTTGCTATAATATATGGAAACAATATATAAAAACCAGCAAATCCACCTTTTTGACCTCGTGGGCTTTTTTTGAGTTAGGCTATTTAAGGTCACTGACCTGACAAAATGCATGCGTTTCCAGGAAAGCTGTGTTTGTTTCTCATTCAAAAGCTTTATTTCATTGTGAATACCTTTTTTTTTACGCCCTCTGCATTCAGGCCTGAAGACCATCGTGGGGGCCCTGATCCAGTCTGTGAAGAAGCTCTCAGACGTCATGATCCTGACGGTGTTCTGTCTGAGCGTGTTTGCGCTGATCGGCCTGCAGCTCTTCATGGGCAGCCTGAAGCACAAGTGTCTGCGGGCTTCCCTTGAAAGTAATGAATCAAGCACGTTGGACGACCTTGATGAAGAGCTCTACAGAGGTACGACTGTCCCTACAGTGGTTCACAGGTTGAAATAAAGCTAAAAGCATTGATTTCTTTGAAGGTTAAATGTTGCTTTCATTTTAATTATTTCAAAATTATTCAAATATGTAGAAAGTTGCTACAGTGTGAATTTGGATCATATTATATTTTTAATAACTCTCCCTGGTTCAGAGCTTTCTAGCAGTCCTGGTATTGGAAGCATGAGATACTTTCATAGTTCTCAATTTCTGTAAGATAAAAAAGAATAAATTTGCTCTAGAGAAATCAATTTAGCTATGAATTAATACTATGAATTATTACATTTCATCCATAAGATATATTTTTATGTATTTAATTTTATTGTATAATCTTTACCTATGTTTATTTTATAGTGTAATTTATTATATGAAAATATAATTATGTTTTACATGTATATAACTATAATAGCATGATATACTTATATTAGTTATAATATAATGATACATCAATTACTACATATTAAAATTAGTGTCTTGATAGTATTTCTAAAGAGTCCCATACAGCAAAACAGTTTTATAACCAATGATGGGTTTTACAGTTCTTTCTAATGGCTTCTTCAATCTCATTAATGCATCACATCAAAGTTTAATTTATTAGAGCTAGTTCTAAAGGTACCATATCAGATGATCTATACACATGATCTCAGAAGTCTGCTAAATGAACGAGTATATTTTAGAGTATGTTACAGAAAGCACGAACTGTATATCTTCTAAACAATTAATCCCCAACAGTTTTTTTCACTGGAACCGTTGATAAGTTTGGGTGAGAATGAGATCTAGCAAGGTTGTGCTTTCTAACACTTGCAGTGTGTCTGTATGATGTGGCCTGCAGGAACGCATAAGCCTTAAAGGTCATTAGACCCAGAGTGGGCTGTAAGTCAAGAAACCTTTCAAATGTGTGTGCCTGTGATGGAAGGAGATCAGGGAGTAAGGTCAAGACTCTCCTTGGATAATAAAGAATTCTATGCATCATTTTTTTTACTTTACTTGTCCACTCACTGGGGAAGATAAAAGCAAATAAAACCTAGCTAATATATTTAAATACTGTAAATAAAACAAAAAAGATATAATCTAAAACAAGAAAACTGGAGGTTTTCAAATAAAATGTACCTTTTTTACTGGCTTTTGATGAAGAATTTAGCATATTTTTCTTTTTATCTTTATTTTTTCAATTTCTAATTTTTGTTAATATGATCTTACATTTTATTTCCAATTTCCAAAGAATTTTATTCCTCAATTCATATGCCATAAAAGTAATATATCTTATGGTAAATTATTTGCATTTACCTTCTCTTTTGTGAATCAGTGTACAACTTTTATTGAAACACCTTTTTTTTTTTTTACTAGTCCTTTTACTCTTATTCTTGGTTCCATTACTGAGTTTGGAATTTGAATGATTTTTTTAAAACCTTCTGAAATGGTCTCAAGCAATTCTTTTTTTGTTTGCTTTTGTTTTTAAAAAATGTAGAAAAAGCCCTTGAATTTTGTAGTGTGTCTTTATATTGCCTTTACACATGAGGGACAACTAAGCCAACAATAAAATATTATTCCATAATCATTTGCCTCAGGTCTGTACATTATTCTTGTTTTTCTTCTGAAATATTGGCTTAGAGAGATGTTTATTATCATGTTTATTACCGTTCATTGCCTGGCCCATAAGAGCTTATCAATAAATATTTGAGGGAGACTATATAATAAATAAATAAATAAATAAGTGCATGTTGCCTAAATGTGTGTGAATGTCTATATTAACTAATTTACCTGCTGCAGCTTACACTCCATAATCTTCTACTGTTCAATTTCTTCCCACACAGATTATTTTTATTTCTTGGAGGGATCTAAAGATGCTCTCCTCTGTGGTAACAGCACAGACTCAGGGTACGTAGTATTTGTTTTTAGTGTAAAGACTTAAAAAAAGAAAAGGAAAAACATACTCATTCGGATTGCTGATAAGAACCTTTGATTCATATTGTTTTTACGTATTTCATGGCATCATTTAATTCCTTCTGCCCCCACAGTGAGTTCAGACTTTATGAGGTTCATAGTTACTGCGTACTTTTGAATGTAAGACTTGGAGGTAGTGTTTAAATGAAAACAAGATATACATCATATAAGCCTTAAGACAGTAGAAAAAAAGATTTCCATAAACCCCACCAAATGTTGGTGGGTTACTTTTCAGCTTTGCTTCTTTCTGAAGAAAATCAAATGTTCTTTCCACCCTCAAATTCTACTCATTCTCCAATCAAGTGTGACTGATAGGTGACTGAATGCAGTGACATTTGGGGGCACTCTAAAAAAAGGGGGTCTCATGGACTTGGGTAAAGACATTTTAAGAATCTCATATTAATGCAAATATCCACCTTGCTGTTTCTCCTGCACACCAACTTTATCTCTGCTGCAGCATTTTGTACTTGCTCTCCTTCTGCTCAGGTAGATATCTCTTCACCAGGCCACGTGTGCACTGGAAACATAAAAATAAAGATGATAAGGTGGCAGCTCCCAAAGACATCTCAGAACACTGTTTATTTGGCATCATGCATACCAATCCACCAATTTGAGGAAGGAAAAGAGTCTTAAGGCTACAAATCTTACACAATTGCTATGCTTTGACTATTCCTTGCATATATATATATATTCTTTACAATAATATATATATATTAGAAGCCCAGTGCACTAAATTGCGTGGCCCGGTTCACCGGTGCTGCCTGGCCGCACTTGCAGCCCTGCCCACCTGCGCTGGTCTTTGGTCATTACAGCGTTAGGGCCACAGGCCCTTTATAATATAGATAATATTATATATATATATATATATACAGTATATATATTATATATTATATATATTATTGTTTTCAGAGAGAGGAAGGGAGAGGGAGAGAAGGATAGAAACATCAATGTAGAGAGAGAATCATTGATTGGCTGCCTCCTGCATGCTCCCTATTAGGCTTCAAGCCTGCAACCTGGGCATGTGCCCTGACCTGGAATTGAATAGTGACCTCCTGGTTCATGGATCAATGCTCAACCACCCAGCTACACCTGCCAAGCTGCTTTGACTATTCTTGATTGTGATTCACTCCAAGAATAATAAAGGTGGGGGTGAGGGGAGACACAGTTTTGTTAGAGGCCTATATCAATCTTTATAGATACAATAACTATTATATGACGTCTGGTGTATGTTTCCAAGTTTTAATGGTGATGATGATGATATAATAGCAGCTACTGTTTATGTGCAGGAACTAAGCTAGGTAATTTGCATACATTATCTTCTTTAAACTTAACCATCTTAACCATTTGAGATAGGTGTTATCTTGTTTTCACAGAAAGAGGGCACTGGCCTTAAAAAATTTAAGTAATTTGACAAATTTACCAACTAGTAAATAATAGGGGTAGGATTCTAACCCAGTTCCTCCTAACTCCAAAAAATCTGTTCTTAATCATTATTCAATATTGACCACCACCACCTCCTCCCCCATAAAGGAACCTTGAGTTTCCCACTTTTCTGTAGGATTGTTTAGCTTGTATCCTAAAGCCACTCTGACTTGTTATTCCTTTTCTCATGTAGTCAGTGTCCAGAAGGGTACATATGTGTGAAAGGAGGCAGAAACCCAGACTATGGCTACACGAGCTTTGACACTTTCGGTTGGGCCTTCTTAGCCTTGTTTAGGCTAATGACCCAGGATTACTGGGAAAACCTTTACCAACAGGTGAGTGCCAAGAGAAACATTCATTGCATAATCTGATGTATGGCTCTTGCCTGCTTTAAATATTTGATGTCTTATTCAATTTCGAGTGGAGAAAACTCTATTGTCTTATTATTAAAATTAAACATTTCCTGCTTCCAGCACTAGCAAATGGATAGTTCTTGAATGGTAAATTACTTCATTATCTTTCCTGGACTTATTTGATCTCTAAATCTTTTCCCCCCTTTGCAAATGTAGAATCCCATAATATTCTAAGTAAATAGCAAGAAATATATTGTAATATTCTCTCCTACCTCTCTTGAACAAACTATGCTTTCCTCATGTGCCTTTCTGCTTTGAGTGCCCTAAAAGCAGGCTGTCCTATGCTCACCATGCTTTATTTTTTGAACTCCCATATACAATTGTTATGGACTGAATTGCATGCCTCCAAATCCATATGTTGAAATCCTAACTCCCAGTACCTTAGAATGATTGATTATATTTGGGGCTAGAGCCTATAAAGAGGTAACTGAGTTAAAATTAGTCGATTAGGGTGCATCCTAATCCAATCTGACTGGTGGTCTCATGAGAAAAGAAGATTCAGACATGAGCAAGAGAGGCACCGGAGATACACACACTCGGAGAGAACATGCCATGTGAGAATTCAGTGAGGAGGTGGCCACCTGCAAGGCAAGAAAAGAGGCCTCAGGAGATACGTACATGCCAACACTTTCATGTTGAACTTCCAGCCTTCAGACTGTGAGAAACACATTTCTGTTGTTTAAGCTACCCAGTCTGCAGCATTTTGTTATGGCAGCCCTAGAAAATTAACACAAGAGTAAAAGACTCAGTTCACTTCTCTAAATTCTCCTCTTCCAATTCAGTTGCTCCTTGCTCTAGACCTGCATGCCCTTTGCACATTCTTCAGTTTAAAGCATCCACCTCTTGTACTGTAATTGTTAATTCACATCGTCATCTCCCCTAACTTCAATGTGATCCTCTTGGGCCTGTGGGCTCTATCTTATCCCCTAAGAGGAAGGAGACCAAAAATGATGATTCTGTATTATAAATAATAACCAACACTTTTCTCAATTTGCCACAGATTCTTCTTTTGGCCTGCTTCATGTTTATTTAATTTCTGCGAATATTATAAATGGATATAGAAAGGAAATGCAAACATACAGGAAAAAAGGAATATAAATGACTTTTAAGTATGCAAAAAGATATTCACCTTTCTGCACGTTAATTGTGGCATAAATTTTTTTACCTGTCAGAATGACAAAGATCAAAATGTAGATCAAAAGAGAAATACTGTCTGGCTGAGATATGTAGAGGAAGACATTCCTGGGAACCACTGGAAAGTAACATGGGAATTTCTATGAAAATTTAAGTGAATATACCTATTGAGCTAATAATTATACTACATACTAAGAATTTACCCAAGACAAAACAACAGTAACTGATAGAAAAAGGATTTGAGTAACTAGGCATCAGAGATAGGAGAGACTTATTTTTCATTTAATATCTGTACCATTGGAATTATTTTTACCATTTATTTTATTGTTAAATTTTTAGTAAATGTTAATTAAAAATAAGTATAAGATGAATAAATAAGTTCATATGATAGGATTATCTTTTATGAACAAAATGCATCATTGCTAATATTTCTTGTTAAAGAAAAAATTTTAAAACTAAAAGGCACTATTTATCTAGTCCTATAATTTAAAAATGAGCAAAGCAGCTAGTTTTTTGAGTAATGTTTAGACTGGAGAAATTTTTTCAGGATTATTCTATTTAATAATAATCAAGAATTATATCTAAGTTTAGTACAAGTTTAATTGATTGTTATATACTTTATAGTAAAAAGTATATATTTTAATACTGATTGTTTTCCATGAAGGTATAATTTTATCCCTTTATAGTTTGATAACATGAGATTATGCAAAACTGCCCAATTTGCACATGCTTAATATGCCATTCAAGTTGAAATCATTTACCAAAAATACTTTTTTGTTATTAAAATAATGATTTCCATTTTCCCCTAGACACTGCGTGCTGCTGGAAAAACATACATGATCTTCTTTGTTGTGGTGATTTTCCTGGGCTCCTTTTATCTAATAAACTTGATCCTGGCTGTGGTTGCCATGGCCTACGAAGAACAGAACCAGGCAAATATCGAAGAAGCCAGGCAGAAAGAGTTAGAATTTCAACAGATGTTAGATCGACTTAAAAAAGAACAAGAAGAAGCGGAGGTATTGTTATTTGGTTTAAAATTCTTCCTAGAAGTAGAAGTGCAGAGGGAATAACAGAGGCCTTGTGGTCTGCTCCACCTTCCCCAGGGTGATTTTCTGTAATAGATTCCTCTATATAAACTGAAATCTTCATTCTAGTGTGGTCGAAGGAACCAATTCCAGACTGAGTTACAATTGACGTCTGACCCAGTCCACTTTCCCCCATAATCAGCACAGAGAATGTTCTGTTTCTCCTAAACCCTGTGTTTCCTCAGTGCCTGTGGCATTATGCAAAGTCCTAAAACATGATGTATTTCCCCAGAAAAATTGTACAGAAAGGTTTAGGAGAAATTATTTTAATGTTAATGTTAACAGATACTCTATGGGTAGAAAGAAAAATAGGCACCAATTTTTGTTAATGTTGTAAAGATTTTTAAGATAAAAATGCGAGCTATTAAAAAATTATACTTATGGTTGTGGCCACTTTGGGCTAAGTCACAAATTTTTAAGGATTTCTCCTTAATCCTCTCTTCAAGGGGGTAATTTAGTGGGAAAGTTTGAGAAGGTTTATATTAAGAACTAAAATTTCAGATATTCTGCAAGTCTTAACACTCATTTGATGGTTAGCCTAGTTAAATCTCTTCAAGGAATCTAACCTATTGGAAAGAGAGTAGTAACCTATAATGCAGAGAAACTTGATGCAGAAAAATGTTCAGTGCAGTATTTTAATAATAGTAACCATCAGAAAGCATTTACATTTTCAAAAATTAGAAAATGGTTAAGAGGATTATGATACTTTTGTACCTTAGAGTATTTTTGAACCATAGAATTATGTGTTTTAAGAATATTATGACAGGAAAAGGTGTTGTTATAACAATGTATTAAGTAGTAGAATATAAAATTGACTATAAGACATAAACATTTAAAAAATTATTTATACAAAGACTGGAAGAAATAGTAATACCAGTTATTTTGGGGATGTAGGATTATGAGTGATTTTTATTCACAATATATCTTCCAAAATTTTACAAGGAGTTTTTTTCTATAAAGGTTATCTCAGGAATTTCCTAGGGCACTCCTAGGAGTTTCTTTCATTTTCTTGGGATATTATTCTGTGATAATTAATTTTAATTTTCAGATAACTTATTCTTCACTAAGCTATAAAGGGCCTGATTCTTTTGATAATATTGCATTAATTATCTGAACAAGATATGCAAATCATCTTATCACATGGTTTATGCTTTATGTCCCAGAATTGCCTAGTAAAACTTTCACATGTATTATTTAAAATTGCTTTACTTAAATATAGTAATAGTATGTAATAGTTTAATTCCAGAACAGAACTGTGCTTTGTTATAGTGCAGGAGAAGCAATAAATACATACTTTGTAAGCTCTCTGACCATAGTGTAAAGAAAATGACATTTCTTCTCATACAAGGGACATGATTAATGCACAATATAATTAAATTCGTGGTAGAGAGGTCTCCCATCATCAGGTTTCCCCAACTTTGGAAGTGACTCACTGTATGTGTGACATCTGGATCCAACAGGCAATAGCGGAGGCAGTAGCTGGATATACAAGCAGAAGGAGAAGCAGGATTATGGGCCTCTCTGAGAGTTCTTCTGAAACATCTAAACTGAGTTCTAAAAGCGCAAAAGAAAGAAGAAACAGAAGGAAGAAAAAAATTCAAAAGCTCTCCGGTGGGGAAGAAAAGGGAGATGATGAGAAATTGTCCAACTCGGATTCAGAAGAGAGTATCAGGAGAAGAAATTCCCACCTTGGTGTTGAAGGCCACAGGCGAGCCCGAGAAAAGAGATTGTCTACCCCTAATCAGGTACCACTGACGTTATCAAATGCATGTCACCAGAGTTAGGATCATGGAGCAGAAAGCTCTATTCTGAGGGAAGGGACCTCAGGAGAGGAGAGTGAGTGACCTCATTGGTATGTTTTTAAGTGGTTGCTGGGCATTTATGGAAAGAATACGGATGTACATAGTTTTCCAGTTAGTCTGTAAGGAGCTTATAGTTTTGGAGTGGTCATATCTTCTCCAATAAACACATGTTCAACACAATATATTAGTGAGAACGGTTGTAGAAGTGAAAAAAGTACACTATAGATTAACTTTTACATTTTTATTCGGTCTGTAATGCCTATATTGCTTATAAACTAACCTCAGACTAGTATTTGTTCATTTTCTTCCCCACTGTAGGTAACATATCACCCAAATATTAGTCACCTAAGCTGGAAAGACACTAACATCTAGTCCCATAGGTTATTATTTCTGCTCCTGTGGAATTTATCTTTCCCTTTTTCCTTTTTCCGCTGCAACCTCCATATTTCAGGTCTCTCTGCCTGCAAATCTCCAAGATAAACCATTGCATCAATTCTCTTTGACATTTTTATTTTCCATTGTACAATGTCTCCAAATAATTTTTCTAAATCAAAGCTGTCCCTTTTCAAATAAAAGACTCTGTTGAGTAACTACTGCCTAGAGAACAACACCCACATGTTGTTCAGCCTCATCTCCTACCTTTCTGTGCTGTGCCTGCAGGTATACTGAGTTCACCATGATTGTCCACTCTCACTACATGCCCTGTACTTTATGCCTTTGTAACTTAGCACACATAGTTTTCTCTAAGTGGGATGATTTTCTTCCATGTTTTCCCTCTGGCATAGTGCTACCTGTTCTCCACCCATTAGTTAGGTGCCACCCATCCCCCAAGTTCCCTTTGTCCTCCCCACTGCCCTCAATCAGTTTTTCAGTGCCCCACTCACACTGACTATTCTTCTCTTCTATGTCTTCACTTCAGTTTCCTAGCTTCTAAGAGTTAAGTCTGCAAGACCCTGTCAGATATGCATAGGAACAAAAGATACAGTCCCAGCCTTCAGACCTTGTTATATGCATTTTTTTCTATTACTATGCCTGCCGCCTTGTCCTTTACATAGTAAAAACTGACGTTTATTGAATTAGATACTTCCAAAGAATATGCACTCAGTTTGGTTTACAGACACATAAAACTGAATGTTTATCCTGGACACGAGTCATATAAATGTGACTTTTCCCTCTTTGGTATCGGGCAACTTCTTTTCCAAGATCTAATATTTTATGATTTTGTAAACTTACTAGTATTAAAAGGTTTTTCTTAAAATGCCTTAACTGAGCTGTCAATATGTAAGGTGGAGTTCCAAGCAATGCAGTGCAAAGAAGCATACAGCTTATAAATAAATCAGGAGAGTTTAATACTTAAGAGCTTTAGGAGTGATAGATAACATTGTAAATAGCAGGTATCAATATCAAATTATTTTTTGAAGTAATCTGTCCTTTAGAACAAAATGAATGGCTTAGAGAAAAGAGATTGTCTACCCCAGGTCACTCCAGGCCACTCCAGGCCAGAATAGGAGAGAGCTGTGCAGCAGCAGGTAATTTTCCTGGTTCTGAAAGGATGGATTCTTCCAGCCTTTCTGTCCCTTGGTTGGAAGAAGTTGTCTTCTCGCTTAATCGCTTTGTTTTGAAATATGTCTCTTTTCCAACAAGGTCGAGCCACTGGCCCTCAGGTCGATGGTCTCGATGGTAATTATGTGAAATGCACTTCTGTTTTAGGTGCTTCCGCAGATACATGTCTTCTTTTCTTTTTTCTACAGTCACCGCTGAGCTTCCACGGCTCCTTGTTTTTTCAAAGGCGCAGCAGCAGAGCAAGTCTTTTTAGTATCAGGGGTCGAGGAAAAGATATTCCGTCTGAGAATGAATTTGCCGATGATGAGCACAGCATTTTCGAAGGCAATGAGAGCAGAAGGGACTCCTTGTTCGTGCCCCACCCGCCTCGGGAGCGGCGCAGCAGCAGCATCAGTCAAGCCAGTAGGTCCCCCCCGATGCTGCCGGTGAACGGGAAGATGAACAGTGCGGTGGACTGCAACGGTGTGGTCTCCCTGGTTGATGGACCCTCAGCCCTCATGCTCCCCAATGGACAGCTTCTGCCAGAGGTGATAATAGATAAGGCAACTTCTGATGACAGCGTAAGGACGTTTTAAATAGCTCAGGCATGGCTCGGCCCTGGTCTTGCATCAGTCAGTCTTTTCTGCTGGAGGGGCCTTCTCTGTCCTGTGAATGGCTCTGCATTTTGCAATACTTTGTAGAAACACACCTTTCACTCATTAACTTAATCCTTTTACTATGTGCTATGGGCATATAACTCAAAGATATTTAAAACCCCATTTTTAAAAGTTGAGGTAAAATTGATATTTATTAACATTAGTTTCAGGTGCACAGCATAATGATTGACTGACTATAAAACCCCCATTTTTGAAAAAGGTGCTTACCTATTACTATTACACTTGAAGATTATAAATCATCCCTTTATAAAACAATTTATAAACGATATATGTCAGCATAGAAAATGCAATGCTAATGCTGATCATATTAGTTGATAAGTCTCATTTTTGTAAGGAAATTTGGATTATTTGCTACCTTCTGCTATCTTTTTCAAGTTACTACTTAATATGTATTATACCTTAATGCAAGGGATCTTATTTGAGTTGTTAATAATAGTAATAAGAATAGCAAACATGTGCTTAGTATTCATAACAGCCCTATGAGGTGATGGTGTTGTCCCTGTTTGGCAAAGGGGAACTGAGGCACAGAGAAATGAAGCTAATAAATGGTAGTCGAGAAGTTCAAACAGAGACCCTCTGTTTCAGAGCTTGTGCTCTAAACCACCACCGTGTGTGTAACATAGAAATGATTTAGAACAGCTATGCTTTTTTCCCCACATATAAATGAAATTTACTGTTTTCAATTAAAAAAACAACTCCTTGATCAGAAGAATAAAAATATGACATCAGAACACACATTAATACAAACACACACATAAAAAGAAAACCAAGCAAAAATTTCTGGAATTTAGGAATCACTGAGTAGTTAAAGGGTCTGATTAGGTTTGAAAGTGAGCTCTCTCTAGTTTCTGAAGTTTCCAGGTTACCTCTCTATGCCACTCACTGCCTTACTCATACCAGCAAGGTCTTTGACTAACCTAACAAGCTTTGAACTCATGCTACTTATTCATGTATTCCTATTTGCAGACAAGGTAGCATTTCAAGTGAGAATCTAGTTCCATCAAAGCCATGGCCACACACATTTCAGTTTGAATGAATGCATGTGCTTTTAGGTCACATGTGACCTCTGTGCTGCATGACACAGCTTCGGGCCCTCTGTCAGGGCAGTTTTCCTTATCAAATGGGCATGTTCAATTTCTGTGGAAGCAGAGCCTTGTTGAGTTTTGCTTTTTGATGTATATTATCTGTAAAAGATTTGATCCGTTTCAGAGATCTTTTCATGTTTTTAAATGAAATGTTTTCATTTCATTTGAATTGTTGATTAAACAATTGAAATTGTTCATTTCAATTGTTAATGAAACAAATTCTTGTACTGACTTGGGGAAAAGGAAGTCTCTGCTTCTGGAAAGTCAGAAGGTGGAGACTATCAGAGAAAACATGGTGATGGAGAGATCTCTATGAAAAGCCACCTGTAAATATGTATATGTCTGTGAACATGCATATACTTATACATACATACATACACACATGGGCATATTTATGCCTGTGTGTCTATATTTTGATATACATATATATGTATCTAAACAACTCTACAAATTAACAATACTAGAACTATACATAGATGTTTGTAAATGGGGTGTGTGTGTGTGTATATACACATATATACATAACACACAAGCAGATAGATTGATAGAGGAATTGAGTGATGATAAATGGAGAGTTGTATAGCTGTTTGTATATATGTATGTGTGTGAGCATGTGTGTTTGTATTGTTATCCTGCTCTGAACTGGCATAGTGTTTTAACTTTGAATTAGTTGCCGAGATTGAGAAATAAGGTATTTCACATAAAGATGAGTATACCTGGTAAAACTGAGCTCATATTCCTGCATGGCAGCAATCCTTTGAACTAAACAGTGGTCACCACTTTTAGATGGAGCTTACATTCTCTATTTTGCTACAGTTCCCATCAGTCTTAATTGTCCTCCTCACACTGAGTAATTTATCATCATATACTCAGATGAGCTCTTCCTTGGCAATAAGAAACAATCATCACAGTCGCCTCCATTAATGCTGTTACCTCAACAAAGAATAGTTAAAGAGATTTATCAGAGAATACTGAGATTCTACCCCTTTACACCCCCCATCCCCCACCCCCTGCCAAGAACACTTGTTTTGGGTTGTTTTCATGTAAGACTCTTCTTACATGGTAAAACTACCTGAATTCATTGGAGACCAGAGAGATAGAGATGGTAATAGTAATATAACAATAAAAGCAGCTTATTTATTTATTTTTTTATTTTCTAAGTTAATTTCTTTATTCCTCAAGCAAGAATGTAAGGCAAGTACTATGATTATCCCCATTTTACTAATGATGAAACTGAGACAGAGAAAGGTCAAATAATTCTCCTGTGATGCAGCCAGTAAGTAGCAGAGCCAGGATTTAGCAGAGCAATCTTGTGTATACTTTTAATCATTCATTACAGCTACGTAAGCAAGATTTTATTTCATGCCTATAATTTATTAGAATTCTATATTTTAAACTTTAATTAATCATATTTTAGGGTACAACCAACCAAGTACACAAAAAGCGACGTTCCAGTTCTTATCTCCTTTCTGAAGAGATGATGAATGATCCCCATCTCAGACAAAGAGCTATGAGTAGAGCAAGCATACTGACAAACACTGTGGAAGGTAGGTAATAATATTCTCTTTAGTATACAGATTTTCAAATGAAATTCAAATACATCCTGGTCAGTACATGAAGTTCTTAGGAAGAATTCAAAGAATTTAAAGTGGTTATAAGCAATGGAAAAATAACCAATGGTCACTAATGGGATCATTTTTATGTGCTTAAAATGGATACAATTATTTGTGATTAAAGACAGGCATTGAATGATACAAGCTTTCAAAGATAAATAGCTTAATGGTAATTAATGAAGAATCTAGGTTAACCTAGAGCTGTGTGGGTCTCCCATTATGTAATCTTAGAAACTTGACCTACTCTCTCTGGTTTATCATCCCTCTAAAAAAAATGATACATACTTCAAAATGTAGATAAATTCTGCCTCTGAGCACATTCTATAAAATTGTAAAATGTTAACATGTGCCATGACATCTCTTAAAATTAGGGTGAAAAGGCTCTAGAAAAAGCAGGTTAGAGAATATAATGTCAATAATAGTGGTTAAACTCTCATATCCATTCGAAGGGAGTCAAAAGGTGACAACTTTTATAATGTGCTGGCTCCCATTTTCTCCCCCCAAAATATGCTCCAGATCCTACCTTTTCCAAAGGTTACAACCTCACTGACAAAGTTTCCACCCACCTCCTAAATTTAAGGTGAGAAGCCAGTGGACTAAATGGTATGAAATATCAATTATATGAGTCACTCCATAAATTATTTCCAGTCTCCTTGTTCTGGGATTGTTTTCACCTGTGAACTAGCAGGAGCTTTTCCTGGAGACAGTATAATCATCCTATTGTTTTCATGGGATTAAGGATACAGGGGGAAGTAGGTATATCGGTGGAAAATATATATTTTCCCTTAAAAAAACATTGGTTGCCTTGTTTATCATCACATATTAGATACATGTTTCTCTGAGAGATACTGTATTGGTTTTCAGTCACTAAATTCACTGCCTTCCCCTCACTTAGGCTTGGTCTAGTAAATGAACATCTGATGGGGTTATTACATTTTTCTAAAATAATATTACATTATTACATCTTTATGTAATAATGCTATGTAATGTTACATTTTATGTAATAATACTATGATTTCATGGAATCAGTACTGTTAAATTTTCAAAGTCTACACCAGAAGACTTGTTTCAGTGTGGAAAAGTACTGCTGATTTCTTTAGGAATAAAACATACAAATGATTGACTTCATGCTCTCTTGTTTTGTTCCTCCCAGAACTTGAAGAGTCCAGACAAAAGTGTCCACCTTGGTGGTACAGATTTGCATACACATTCCTGATCTGGAATTGCTCTCCATTCTGGATAAAATTTAAAAAGCTTATGTATGTTATTGTAATGGATCCATTTGTAGATCTTACTATTACCATTTGCATAGTTTTAAACACGTTGTTCATGGCGATGGAGCATCACCCAATGACTGAAGAATTCAAAAATGTGCTCACTGTGGGAAATTTGGTGAGTCGCTTGAAATCATTTCTTTTTTATTCTTTAAGTTAGAAGGATACACAGCTAGGTAATTATGCAAATTCGGAATTCACAATATGAAGCATTGTACAGAATCAAGTTTCTGGTGAGAGATATTATTTTTAAATAATTTTGCAGTAGTGTTGAGGTCTATAAATAACACTATTTTCATAAAGAGCCACCATTTTTGGAGTTGTTAGTGGGTTGTTTTTTCTGTCAGTATGTGTCTTGGAATTAATACTTTGAAAATTTTATACTTTCTTACCCATTTCATAATAACATTCAACTTCCTTGAAAGTACGTACACCACATATTTTCAGAAAAACTATGGATGCTTTGTTTTGATATAATAGGTGAAGTGTCTGGGCCTTTAGAATCCCAAAATATTGGATTGAATGCTGATTTTGCCTCTTATTGGTTATATGACCGTGTACAAATATGTTAATCTCTATAATCTTTTATTTTCTCATTTGTAGAATATAATACCTCATTTATAAAATAATACTATTTCTTCATTTATAATGTCATGATGATAATACTTCATTTATCACATTGTTGGGTTAGGATTAAACTTTCTACTTAATTTATTAGCCTGGCATACAGTAAGTACTCAGCAAATTAAACCTGTGGTTACTATCATCGTCATTATCATCATCATGTTTTAAATCAATCAGCAGAAACAAGCCTTAGGTGCAAGAATACTGTGGAACCAAAATGGTTGAACTGGACACAGGAGACAAGCGAGAGGGTGACATGTAGGTTTCAGGAAGGTATAGGATCCGATTGGGAAAATCAATGCTAAATGATCTTTTAAATGTGCAGTGTTGGTTTTACTCTAGCTTAATCAATGCCTTATTGCAAACAAACAAACAAACAACAACAAAAACTACTTCCTGACAATCTGCATGAAGCAGAAAGAGGTTCTATTTCACAGCCAAAGGGTCCCAATTTATGATTCTTCATTAATATGAATCATTCTGGATGCCTTTGTGAACATCTGTATCAGGGAATTTCGCTTTAGCCTTGGTTCTAAACCCGTTGATCTTTAAAGCCAACGAGTGTTTCAGTCTTCTCTTCCAAATTGCTTACAGATTTTTGTAGTCAGAATGTTTGTACCCCATTTGCTCTCTGAGTTAGCATTCTTCTTCCCTTTAATTACCCTTTAGAAAAAGACAGGATTACCTAGTTTCTAATTGTTGGAGGTTCACATCATGAAAATCAATACCTTCTTATTGAGTTGCCTGCACCACTGTGAACACAAAAAGCATTTACTATGTTTCTTATCTATTAGCACAGTCCCAAGTCTGAGTGCCCCTGACTTTCTTCTTGATGCTGCATTATTTTGGGATTGACTCATGTAGTTATAGACCTAACCATTTCCCTTTGAAATTTCTTTGGTCAGTTTCTTCTAGTCAAATTATGCCTTGTTTATGAATGATGCATGAACAAGTCTTTCACTATTGCCTTTTTAAGTGAGTCCTTTGATACCAGTGTCATGAATTAATGATGTTTTGTGATGCACTTTTGTGTCAAAGCTTTGAAAGTCTTGCTTTAGCTGCCACTGTGTCAATTAAACACTTTTTCCTCTTCTATCAATAAATCTTTAAAGAGTGAGTCAACATATCTTTTATTACTCTAAGAGTAGTCAGACCAGCAAAAAAGACTGGTTCAAAATCTCAGTATCCATGTTTTCTTTTTATTTTCTTCCAGAATAACTTGTTGACAATATAAATTTTTTGCAAAGAGTGCCTGTTAGTTGTAGAAAGTTTTATTTATCTGGAATTTTAACATGCTTTTCTAAAGTGCTATCTAAGGATAATGAGAGCTGACAGGAGAGTTAGCACTTTTTACCCCTTCAATGCTTGCATTAGAACTGGAGGAATCATACCTCATTAATAGGATTAAATGAGATAATAACATACATTTGTAAAGTAGCACACTGACAAAGGCACAGTAAATGCTAAAGAAAGTATCATCATTATGTTGATTCCATACCTTCTAATAATACCATAAAAACATTATATTTTTTTACTTAGGTCTTTACTGGGATTTTTGCAGCTGAAATGGTTTTAAAACTAATCGCCATGGATCCATATGAGTATTTCCAAGTAGGATGGAATATTTTTGACAGCATTATTGTGACTTTAAGTTTAGTAGAGCTTTTTCTATCAGATGTGGATGGCTTGTCAGTTCTTCGATCATTCAGACTGGTAAATATAGACCAACCTTACCTTATATTCTGTATTTAAAAAGATGTTTCTTTGTTTCTGGATTAATATTATTTAAAAACTTTGGAGGTTTGACTCAAAAGAAAAGATTAAGTCCTGATATCTAATTAAATAAAATTTATTCAGTAACTAATGTACTTTAGGAGTTCAAAGCCACATGGATATTTAATTTTAGGATCTTGAAGATATATTCAGTTGTATATACTAATATAATAAAAAATATTTTCAGTTATATTATCTACACTAATAAAAGAGAAACATGGTAATTAGCGTACGACTGCTACCCTTTTCATTGGCTAATCAGTGAGTATATGCAAATTAACTGTCAGCCAAGATGGCGGCCGGCAGCCAGGCAGCTGGAAGCGAACATGAGTCTTGCTTGCTGCAGTGAAGGAGGACTCCAACGTTCCCCGGCTCACTTGCCGGCCTCTCAGCTGCAACTCTAAGCAACTATGTACTATGTTGCAAATAAGAAGCTAAACAAAACACCAGAAACCAGCCGGACTGAAAGCCAGCGGACCGAAACTTTGTATTGATGTTTTCAGCAGCGAGGCCTCAGAGCTAAAGCTGGCCCAGAATAATAAAAAAGAAAATAAGGAGCGGTTGGAAGCTTCAGTCACTCGATTCCGGAAAATAGTCCTCAGCCCCTCACCCAGACTGGCCAGGCACCCCAGTGGGGACCCCCACCCTGATCCAGGACACCCTTCAGGGCAAACCAGCCGGCCCCCACCCATGCACCAGGCCTCTATCCTATATAGTAAAAGGGTAATATGCCTCCCAGCACCCGGATCAGCAGAGCAGCGAGGCTCCCAGCACCGGGATCAGCGTGACAGGGTGCAGCGCCCAAACCCCCTGATTGCCCTGCGGCTCTGTGTGTGACAGGGGGCGGGGCCACAACCTCCCTATCTGCCCTGCTTTGTTCATGACAGGGGAAGGCGCCCCAACCCCCTGATCAGCCCTGCTCTGTGCCTGATAGGGGGGAACTCCCCAATCCCCTGATTGCCCTGCGGCTCTGTGTTTGACAGGGTGCAGCGCACCAACCCCCTGATCGGCCCTGCTCTGTGTGTGACAGGATGCGGCGCCCACCCCCCCAACGGGCCCTGCTCTGTGTGTGACAGGGTAGAGCCATAACCTCTCCATCGGCCCTGCCCCGAGTGTGACAGTGGTGACGCCCCAACCCCCTGATCGGCCCTGCTCTGTGGGTGATAGAGGGTGGCACCCCAACCCCCCTCCACGGGCCTTGCTCTGTGTGTGACAGGGTAGAGCCATAACCTCCCCATTGGCCCTGCCCTGAGTGTGACAGGGTGCAGCGCCCCAACCCCTCTGATGGGCCCTGCTCTGTGAGTGACAGGGGGCAGCGCCCCAACCCCCTGATCGGCCCTGCTCTGTGCGTGACAGGGGGTGGTGCCACAACCTCCCCATCGACCCTGCCTTGAGTGTGACAGGGGGCGGTGCCCCAACCCCCCAATCGGCCCTACCCTGAGCGTGACTGAGGGTGGCATCACAACCTCCAGATCCGCCCTGCTCTGTGCATGACGGGGCGGCGCCCCGACTCCCCAATCGGCCCTGCTCTGAGCCTGACCAGGGGCTGCACTTAGGGATTGGGCGTGCCCTCTGCCACCCGGGAGCAGGCCTAAGCCAGCAGGTCGTTATCTCCCGAGGGCTCTCAGACTGCGAGAGGGCACAGGCCGGGCTGGGGGACCCCCCTCCCCTGCCCCCCGAGTGCACAAATTTTTGTGCACCGGGCCTCTAGTACTAGTATAATAGAAAATATATCTTTATCTTGTGGGACAGTATTTATTTCCTGGTAAAAAGCTTCTGGTTTAAAGAATTTCAGCCATTATAATATATTCAATACTTTGTGGATTTTATAATTAAAAATTAAGTAATTGTTCCCCAAACAATTGTTGTCTAATAACAAGAATACAAAAAAAAGTAAAGACTTTTTAAAGCTTTTTTCTCTAACAGTTTGGACTTTATCTCCATGTCTGCATTAAAATTTTATGAAAAGTATCAGAAAATAGAATTAAGGATTAATAAATTATTAACTCTATATCTGAAACCATGTAAAGAGACATCCATAGCAATCTTGAACTAAAATTACACACTTCCTTAAAAGCGTATGGTCATTATATTGGAGCAAGTATAACAAAATAACAGAAATACTGTAAGTAGATGAAAATTAAAAATACAAATAATTAATTTTTTGCTAGGTAATGACAATATTTTAGAACTTAATATCTGGAATAAAATTCAAGCTTGGAAACATTAAAACTTGGCATAATAATTAATATTATGCTTTGTGTTTGCTTTTAGCTCCGAGTTTTCAAATTGGCAAAATCTTGGCCAACACTGAACATGCTGATAAAGATCATTGGTAATTCAGTGGGGGCCCTGGGAAACCTCACCTTGGTGTTGGCCATCATTGTCTTCATTTTTGCTGTGGTCGGCATGCAGCTCTTTGGTAAAAACTATAAAGAATGTGTCTGCAAAATCAATGATGACTGTACACTCCCACGTTGGCACATGAATGACTTCTTCCACTCCTTCCTGATTGTGTTCCGTGTGCTGTGTGGAGAGTGGATAGAGACCATGTGGGACTGCATGGAGGTTGCTGGTCAAGCCATGTGCCTTATTGTTTACATGATGGTCATGGTCATTGGAAACCTAGTGGTATGTACTCAGAAGTTCACACATTTAAAATTCTCCATAGAAAATTGTTATATGAGGATATGACAAGTTATTTTATAATTTAGAATTAATTAGAACTAAAACTATTAATTGTAATAGAATATTAATTATTTTAATATAGGAATAACAGGAAAGACAATAAAATATTGTCTTAATTTTCCTGCCAGCTAACCATACTTATTTTTGGTTACAAGATTTTGCTAATGAAAGATGACAGAAGCATAATTTACAAAGTTGATTACTAACCAATATAATATACACATTTTCAGCCCTCTGTGAGAATCCTTATTTTTTACAATGTTGAGTTCACCTAGACCCTACCTCAGGGAAGAACAACAGAAATGGTTTTGCACACAAACAGGATTTTGCTTCAGGGATAATTGTACCGACCTCTTTTAGATCATTTAGGGCCAAAATGATTGGCATTGAAGCCACCCAGATCCTAATGCCATTATCTCATTTGAATTGGGTTCAATGGGCAAACCTTTTTCTCTGCTTTAAAAGCTTCATTAAGTTGCAAGCTGGCACAATTCTTGGACAGAATATTTTATTACAGGAGGTCTGCAAGTATGACATGTTCCATTTGTTGCAACAAGTAACATTTATCTTCTGGGAAAAGTGAGTTGGCCTAAGTTACTTCGGCACAATAGTCAGTAGTCACAGTTTTCTTGTTCTACTTGTTTCTCACTGGTAACTTATATTAATTACAGGAAAACATTAACGGGGCTTATTAGGTCCATAAAAGGAAATTTGACCAAGGGCTTCCTGCTGCAGGAATGAACTTCAGAGTGAAAACGATATTGGTAAAGGGAGTGCTCTTTGCGCCTTAGGCTAGTCTAGTCCTTCAAGAGTATGGCTGAGCTCCCAGAGTTCACAGGAGCTGGTCTAAGGAGAGATCATTGAGGAGTCTCACCTCTCATCTCCCCCTCTCTCATGTTCTTGTCTATGAGTGGAGAAGTGCATGGTTCTTCATTGCTGGGGTGGATTTTTACCTTTATTTCAGAAAAGTGTACTTAATATTCTTTTTTTCATGTCTCCCGCTTTTTCCACCCCGACCCTGATATAGGTCCTCAACCTATTTCTGGCTTTATTATTGAGCTCATTTAGTTCAGATAATCTTACAGCAAGTGACGAGGAAACTGATGTAAACAACCTCCAGATAGCAGTGGCCAGAATTAAGAAGGGAATAAATTACATGAAACAGAGCTTACGTGAATTTATTCTAATGACATTTTCCAAAAGGCCAAAGATTTCCAAAGAGCCACGACAAGCAGGAGATCCAAATAGCAAGAAGGAAAACGATATCTCTAACCGTACACTTGCTGAAATGAACAAAGATCACGATTTCCACAAGGAAAAAGATAAAATAAGTGGTATTGGAAGGAACATGGACAAATACTTGATGGGAGAAAGTGATTTTCATTCATTTATTGATAATCCCAGCCTCACAGTGACTGTGCCAATTGCAACTGGAGAATCTGATTTGGAGATTATGAACACTGAGGAACTTAGCAGTGATTCAGATAGTGAATACAGCAAAGGGGTAAGATTGTTTTATACACATTATGTTTCATATTATTAATTCGTATTAAATGAATCAAAAGTTCAGATTTTTGTGTTATAAATTCTTCCTCATATTTCATTCTGAAGGGTAGTTTTTGTGTGTGCGAGTTTACAAAGCAGCTTCCTGAAGGTGTATCTGGTAAGGTTTTGCTTAGTGGTTCATAATTATTGATTTGAAAGTACCAGGTATCTTTAACCCTAGTTCACTATCAGTTATAAAGTCATAGAGTTTTCTTCCACAGCAGGGGTCCTCAAACTACGGCCCACGGGCCACATGCAAATACAAATATTGTATTTGTTCCTGTTTTGTTTTTTTACTTCAAAATAAGATATGTGCAAATGTGCATAGGAATTTGTTCGTAGTTTTTTTTTTTTAACTATAGTCCGGCCCTCCAACGGTCTGAGGACAGTGAACTGGCCCCCTGTTTAAAAAGTTTGAGGACCCCTGTTCCACAGTGTCCCTTGAATCACTGGTCCTCTCCATCACCTTTGCCTTTGAACTCACTATTTCTTGCCAAAACCATTCCAAGTAGAGTTCCTACTGGTGTCTCTGCCTCCCATTTTTCCTAGTCTAATGATTTGGTTAGTTTTACTGAGGTTCAGTCCTAATCATGTCACTCGGTGAAGTACCCTTAGTCCCCAGTCTCCTGCACACATCTTTAAAGACATAGCCTTCAGCTTCCCCGTCAGTAAAAGTATTAGTCCTTACATTGTAGGGATGATAAGGGTTAAATGAATTAATGCATATAAAATGCTTAGAAAGTATTCAGAATTACATATTTCTGCTTTCTCCCCAAGAAGCTGTGATCTCTCCTTATTTTGAACCCCACACAATATTATGCTTCTTTCTGCTTTTACTATTTACTCTTGTATTTTAATTTTTTTGAGAAATGATTGCATGCATCAAAGACTACTATAAACTTATTGAGAACAGGAATCTCTAATTAAAACTTTTTGCATCATCCTTCCCTTCACCTGGTTGCATACATTCAAAGTATTATTGAGCTATTTTTTATTAATATGAAATATAATAATCATAAGTGATTTTATGACATTTAAGGGCATCTGTTTAAACTTTTAAAATATCATTTTAATATTTTTCCTTTCTTTAGATCACATTTGAAAGTATTTGACAGGTATTTACCAAGTGCCTTCTATCTGCTTACCCCTATATTAAACTTGACCTCCATAAATTTATAGTGGATTTTGCAATAAAGATACACGTGTGTGTGTGTGTGTGTGTGTGTGTGTGTGTGTGTGTGTGTACTGGCCATATGACCAGTACTAGGTGCATAGTAAATGTTCGATACTTATTGAGTGAATAGATAATTAAATAAATTAGGAATATATGTTTCTAAGTAGTCAAATAAGTTATTTCCAGGGTGTCAAAGTAAGAAATAAAATATGTTCTTTTTCTTTTTTTTCTTTTTTTAAATTTTTAAATTTTTAAAATTTCTTTATTGATTAAGGCATTACATATGTGTCCTCATCCCCCAATATTTTATTTTTAAAACCTTCCATAGGAGAAGTAATATCTCCAAAGTTCAAAAGGTGTGGATTTTTGTGTTTATTATTGAATTCATTACCATCTAAAAGAAGTTCATTTAAAATTATTGACTTTGAAGTTTGGTCTTGATGAAACATTTTCTATGACATTTCTCAGAGTGTGTCATCTTGTGTACATTCAAACCTACTTGACTATACACTGGACTTGAGAAATAATGAAAGTTCAAGATTTATAGGAAATAGCTTAGATATAATATTAAGTGGTCATCAACTGGGAAACCCTATGTCTAGAGTGTCTCTCCAATTGCTTGAGATTTAAATGTTTCTATGTACCACTTGGTTTTGGTTTCCTTTCTCAATTTGAACCACTAAACAATGCTGATTTCCTTTATCTAAAGTGTTTCTCTTACTCTTCCTTGTTAACTCCTCTGCTCTAATTCCCCTAATCTTCAACTCCCACCTGAGTTGCCAGATGTTCTAACTGCTATTCCCTCCGTATAACTTTTTTATATTTTCATGTCTGAGATATCTTGGAAATAGTGATTACCATTTTCTTGATGAACCTTGCCCAAGAATCTTAATTACCCAGCAAAAATTAATGCCTGATTCTATATAAGTAGGTTATTTAAGTCTTAAGCACTACCTTGAGGTATGGTTAGAATACTTGCCCTAAGTCCTAGCTTTGATATTTACTAACTCTATGATCTTGAGAATTTCAAACCTCTCCCTTTTTTTGTTTCCTCATATACAAATTAAAATTGTAATGAAGATTAAGGAATGTATGTTAATAATTATAAAAGTTGCTGTTGGAGAGTAAGTGTCCAATTAATAATTATTATAGGTATGAAATTGAATAGGCATGTACACACTATAAGGAGCTATTTGCTACTAATTAAATTTAAGAGAGGTAGCATGATATAGATCTGTGGTTCACAATTTTAGTGTGTAAAGACACACAGGGAGCTTGTTACAAATGCCTGTCCTGGGACATGTTAACTAAAGAAGAAGTTTACAATAAGCATTAATTTGAGCAAAAAGGAATGCAGTCCTGTAGGCACAGATTCAGGTAGCAATCCAAATTGCACTCAGAAGAGAACAAAGAAAGGCGGGGTTTTTAAAGAAAAAAAATAAGTGCCGTTTTCATTTAGGTTCCCCATGTAAATGAAGGATTGCTGGTGAGGTTAATCGGGATTGGTTAGTTCCGATATGCAAATGAGGTTGGCAGAAACTACCAAGAGGAAGTTAAGTCCAGGCAGCAGTTGCTTTTCCAGGCGGTTATGGCTTGGCCTTGAGCTGAGTTTAGCAACTCAGTAGCAGTTCTGAGAACTAACACATGAGATATGCATAGGCCCCACTTCCTCAGTGACTACCCAACTCTATTTTAAGTGACTTTCTTAGCAATGCTTAACTCCATTTTATTTCCTCCATTATCAGCCACATCCTTTAAATTCTTCCCGCCGTAAGTTGGGATGCCACCTCAGCACCTTATCCTTATCTGCAGTGTTCCCAGTGGCCGCTGTGCTGGATTGAATTGCCATAGGAAATGAACCTAAATTCACCCCTGTCTTCTTTTGATCCAGGCTTTTGAGATATCATTATCTTTATTCAGTGACTGCTTAAGAATCTGCATTTTTTGCCCTTGCCATTTTGGCTCAGTGGATAGAGCGTCAGCCTGAGGACTGAAGAGTCTGGGGTTCAATTCCAGTTAAGGCCACATATCCAGGTTGTGGCTCGATCCCCAGTAGGGGACGTGCAGGAGGCAACCAATCAATGATTCTCTCTAATCATTGATGTTTCTATCTCTCTCTTCCTCTTCCTTCCTCTCTGAAATTAATAAAAATATATTTTAAAAAAAAGAATCTGCATTTTAGCCTAGACAGTATGATTCAGTGGTTGAGTGACACCCCATGAACCAGAAGGTCATGGTTGGATTCCCTATTAGGGCACATGCCCCGATTTCCAGCTCCATATCCGGTAGGGGTCATGCAGGAGCAGCCAGTCAATGATTCTCTCTCATCATTGATGTTTCTATCTGCCTCCTTCTCCCTTCCTTTCTCTGAAATCAATAAAAACATATTTTTTAAAAGAATCTGCATTTTGAACATTTTGAACAGGGGGAAAGAACATTTTTGACCTTTGATAACTTTCTCTCTTTCCCCCTCCACAAAAACAAAACAAAACAAACAAAACCCTGTCTTTTATGACCGAGTACCCTATTTTCCCAATATATTGTATGAAGAATTTTCCATCCTCTTCTAGTATCAGCTCTCAGATAGGCAGGTTCCCTTGTCCCGACAGACAGTTAAATGTACACTCCAGAATGAGGTAAAATAGCTATATATATGAAAGGCTAATATGCTAAGTGTCCCTCCCACCTTCCGACTGGTTGTTATGACGGACACTGACCACCAGGGGGCAGATGCTCAATGCAGGAGCTTCCCTGACGCACACTGGCCATTTACAGAAAAACGGCACTGCGGACCTGGCACCCACAAAGCAGCACTCGGCTTCCCCCAAGTGGGACACAAGCCCTGCCACCACTCCGGAGTGACAGCCCACCAAATCACAGCCAATGCTGCCGAGACCCATAGCGCAAAATGCGGCCCACAGCCTCCCTAGCCCAACCTAGAAATGGTTGCTGTGGGTGCCAGGTAATGATGTGACATAGCAACATCCGGCTTCCTCTCCCAAGCGAATAGCCTCCTTGCAGTTTCTTCAGCCCAGGAACACGACTTGCTTTATAGCCAGGTGGAAACATTTACACTTTAACCAAATGGCTGTGAAATGTTTTCCCCTGCCTCACCTCAGTTGATCCTCACAGAAGTCCTGGAGTAGGTAGATAGGAGAATTGGTGGAGTCCTATTTTCTTTTCATTAGCTGGAAAACGGAGATTTAGAAAGCTTAGAAACTTGACCCAACTGAAAAGAAGTAAGAAATGGTGGACCTTGAAAATGACTTCAGGTTTTCTCACTGTGCAGAATATAGTCAAATACTGCTGCAGTTAAATATTTTATCCTTTGTTCTCCCTGTGTGATCTACAATAATAATCTGCTTCGTGTTGCTATTTATTGCTGTGTTGCTGACAGTTACCTGAAAGAGAAGTTAGGGTGCTTCACTGGGCTAGAAAAAGTTTAGCTAACTCAGAAAGCAGGTCTAATTAAGAAAGTTTATTCTATATCTATAAAGGGCTAAGTTGACTTGCACATGCACAATACATATAAAGCTCTTGCTGGCGCCAATAGCACACATGTGTTTTGATCTGTCATTGTTGATCATGAATTTGGATGACACTTCGATTATAGAGAAAGTGTGAATAGCGATATTAAAATATTTCTTCTAATTATTTTCCTTTCAATGTGCACAAATTCATGCACTGGGCCACTAGTTTTATAATAAAACACCTTACCAGAAAATGACCCCAAGTACGAGTTCAAATAAAGTGCCAAATAAAATATCTTAAACAGTTGTGAGGAAAGTATTGGCAATAGAACATTCACATTTTTCTGAAGATGAAGTTTGTCTCAGAATCGAGATAGATATACTGTCATCCCCTTGGACCCATGAGAGTAAGATTTCTGCCCCTGCTTCCTGGAACACAGACCCAGAACCACAGCCCCTCTAAGAATCAGCCCCTCCAGAGGCCCGTGCAGTCCTCTCAGCACCAGCAAATGTTAGCAACACAGTGCACTGATTTTTACCATTGGCAGTGAATCCCTTCATCAGTATGAGCCTTAAATGAAGCATGAAATGCACCCATTCATTCATTAAATATTTATTGAGATCTACCATGCTCCAGGCATTTTGCTAATAGTTGCTTAGAAAAAAAGTCTTTCACCCAGCTGCAGTAATTGAATGTAATTGGCATCTGGCTTAACTAAGTTCTTAAAAAGTGTGTGTTGTTGTTTTTTGTTTGTTGTTGTTGTTGTTTTTTTATTGTACCATGCCTCAAACTGAAAGCTCTAAAAAACTAAATTAAAAATTAATTTTTTAAAATGGAGAGCTCATTCTTAGAGGGTCAGAGAGACATTCCCTTTGTTTGTACCTATTATAGATTGCTTCCTTCTCTGCTTTAAAGATGAAAACAAAAGAGCCATTTTACCGAGTTGTAACATTGATTTTAGAAGTATATGTAAATTTTAGAGAGAAAAGGTTTCTCTCTAAAATCTTTAGATTTTTAGATTTCTATCCAGCTTATTTCTCCAACATATAACAGCCTCATATGATGTTAAAGTACATAAAGTAGACTCTTGCAGCTCTCAGAGCTCCTTTACTCACTGTGACTCATACACCCCAACTCGTCCTTACTGCTCTTTTGACAAATGCAATCACTTCCCAAGGCCGGCTTAAGTGAATTTGCTCATCTTGTGTGCTCAGCAGACAGGAAAACATCCTGTGTAAAAATTTCCTCACAGAAAGATCCCCATTCATTCCTTCTCAAGACAAATGCAGATACTTTACTTGATAATTCTTTAATGTTTTGAAATATTATATGGAAGTTGTGAAGGAGCTAGCTGAGAAAGGAAGTCAGTGAAAGCTTCCAAATTTTATATAATCAAAGTTTTGTATAATCAAGAGTGTCACTCAAACACTGCAAACATATTAATGCAAAACTTCATTTTCTAAAAGGAAGCAAAGTTCGTATAAGCCCTTCCTTCACTTGATCACTGTGAGAGAGGAAATTATAAAGGAGTACATCTAAGTACATTGTCTGTACATCATCACTAATCCCTTTTCAGCTCACATTTACCCAGCACCTGCTTGTTACGTATACCTACTACAGTGGGGCCTTGACTTACGAGTTTAATTCGTTCCGAGACCAACCTCATTAAGGAGCTCGTTAAGGAGCTCGTTAACTCAAATTACTCTATCAACTCAATGCAAAAAATCGGCCGAGAGACAGCTGGTATCTCAAAAAACTCGTTAGTCAGGACACTCGTAAGTCAAGGCCCCACTGTACTAGACACTAGAACAGTGGTTCTCAACCTTGGCTGCACATTAGAATCACCTGGGAATCTTTTTGAAATCCTGATTTCTGGGCCTCATCTTCAGGAAATTCTGTTTCTTTGTTACTAATGTTGTGGCCCCACCCCATAACAAAGAAACAGAATTTCCGGAGGATGAGGCCCAGAAATCAGGATTTTAAAAAGATTCCCAGGTGATTCTAATGTGCAGCCAAGGTTGAGAACCACTGCACTAGAAAAACGGTATCGTCGGTGCTCATTTCTTCGGTAAATGTAGGCTGAAGGTCTTCGTTGTCTCTGTCACTGCCTTAAGGGCTATAGAGTAAAGCAAGATTATAATTAAACATACAAAAAATTAAAACAGAGTTTTAGACAAAATATTGAAGCAGGATAGAGTATGGGGCAACTAATTTTGGTAATAAATTGAAATACTTCACAGAGTAGATGGCACTTGAAGTGTGTTTTATAGTAAATAGAGAATTTATCATGTGGATCAGGACAGAGAGAGACATAGAGAAAGTAGAGATCGAGATAGAGAAAGGAAATGAGAGAAAGAGACAGAAACCTTTCTGGTAGAGGTAAAGGGGCTCGGGGGTGTGGTGATGAGGGGAGCTGGCACATATGAAAGGATCCAGATGCAAAAAGGCTCATTAAATGCAGGTGAGGGTGGCCTGGTGGGAAGTACTAGATTTCAGAGGTAGGTTGAGGCCAGATACTGGATGGCTTGATGTACATGACAAGAAATTGGAATACGTTTATTTTTGTTTAACAGAAAGAGGAAACATTGTCTTAAGAAGAGAAGTCAGTGTTGTAGGCAGGTTGGAATTTTGTGTTAAGCATGGGATTACACAGGGAGTCCGTCTGGGGTCAGGGTCCCTGAGAAACCAACTTTGTATAAGAGATTGGGTGGGCAGTGTTCTCAGGAACAACGCCTTACACCTGTAAGAAGTGAGGGAAACAAGAGGATGAGACGGGGAGAGGTTGAAATGCTCTGCAGCTACAGCAGAGGCCTCAGCTGATCCTACAGGCATCTCTGACCTTGGGATGACTCTGTGGAGTCGTCCCCTCCTGAAGCAAGGGGGTTCTGGGTGCAGACTCCCCTCCCCTGTTCTAGGGAAAGTGGTGTAAACTTGGATGAGGCAGCTCCCTTCTGTATGATCATTCCCAGAGAGGAACTCAGCCGTGAGCCTGCAACTGCCAACACCGCTGGCACCGGAGGAGAGAGTGGCTTGCCCAAAAGAAAGATCTGGGCAGTGCACACAGCCTCCACTGCACTACAGGGACTATAGGAGGCAAGAGGTCAAGTGACCAGCTCAACGCTTGATAAGTGGACACAAAAGAAGAAAGCACCAAGGAAACCAAGGAAAAATGTATACTTTAGCCACTTTCACCTACATTATATAATCTCCTCCTATGACAACCCTGGAAAGTAGATATTATTAATCTGTACTTACTGATGGTTTAAATGCTAAAAGATGACAAGATATGAAGGCGGTTAGTCACCAGTGTTTCTGGGGTCTTTTTGAATTTGTGTGGCAAGCTTTAACCATCTTAGAAAGGCAAGAGAGTGAATGGGAATTTAATTATTTACTATTATAACCCTGTAATTTTGGAATTCAGGATCACATTTTTTGTTATAATGGTGTTGTGCATTTGCTGATTCATGTTCAGCTTCTAATCCTCTTTAATGCTAATTTGTTAGGTTATAGTCTACCATGATAATAGCCCATAGGGCAGAACAAGGCACATTTCACATCAGAGTAATAAACCAGTCCATTAAGGATGCATTGAGTCAAGGTGGCACTTGAGCCAGACCCTGAAGGATGGAGAAGAACTCATTGGGTAAATAGGGTGAAGAAGGAAATCTGAGGCAGAGAAACAAACATTCATAGTGTTCACTTGATTTACTCATTCATTTATCCACCCACCCATTCATCTATTCAGTATTCATTTTGAAAGACATCAACTTTGGAGAAACTTAAATGTGCTTACTTGTTATTAAAGGCATTTATTTTATTGATTTTATAAATATTTGTAGTCATCACAGTTAAATATATTATATCCTTTTACTATATAATGTTTTAATTATGTTGCTATTATGTCTACCTCTTTAGATATTTTATAGTTTTTTCCTCAAAAAGGCAGTTGAAGGCAGTTTAGATTATTCTCATTATTGCATTTTACAAGAAAATATTTTTTTTTTTCAGAAATGCTTTTGACTTCGGGATTCATTACAATTATACCTTTGGGGGAAGTTAACATTTGCTCCTGTATTTTATGTATAGATTCTTACAAAAACAAAACACTTCTATAGAATTTTACTTAGAACATTCTTTTTTGAAAATTGGTTCCAAACCATTTTTAAAATCTTTCGTCTTAATTGAATTTGTCCATGTGTCTGAAAACAATGAAATTTTGGTCTGACATATTTAAATTAATGTTTCTTATGTTTTGATTTTGATTAATTTGAAAATACCTTCTCCTGCAATGCTGTTTGAAATATAAAAATGAAATAAATATGATAACTTAAAGTAACTAAAAATGCTGCTTTTAGAATAGTCTTTTAAAACTACAAACTCTTACTCTTACCCTACTCCAGTATTGAGACTCACTTATATTAAGATGTTTTTATGAAGAGCAGAGAGAATACAAAAGATTTTTCTTAGCTCATTATAGTATTTCAGTTCTTCTAAATGACAGAATTACGTAACTGTTCAGTTCATTATTTTTAAATCTGTGTTAAAAGATATTTAATCTTATTCCTGGGTTTCAAATATATTGCTTCGTATTGGGCATATTGTATGTATTGTGAAACATAACAGATTTCTATTTACAGGCGTGTGACCTTAGCCATTTTAAATCAGTTGACTAAACTGTTCCATCATGTTGCATTTCTAAACTTCAGTACCTAACCTTCTTACTTCTCACAGGGGTAGAACCAAACTGGACCAATCAAGGAAGCAGCTCTGTGTTGTTAACCAGGCAGAGACATATGTGGCCACTTTTCCACAGGTTACCTAAAAAAAATCATACACATATGATATTTTTTTCAGTGTCATGCATGCTCTTCAGCTACAAAATGTTCTGCCTGACTCATTGCAAGAAAGTAGAAACATATACGTACTCTTGGAGGAACTGACATCACAGCATGTCACTGGGGCAATTCCATCATCTTTTTGTTATGTTCTTGATGACTTTCTTGATCTCTTATGTCCTTAGGTAATTTCAAGTGCATGATCTATAGATGTTTATTGGATGGATTATAAAAGTTGTAAGATATAGAATGTAACAGAGGCCATTGAAGCAACATTTCATCTGAAAACCTCATCAATTTCCCCTGCTAATTTAAGCTATACATGGACTAGTATAGATATACATCACATGAAATTGTCACATTATTGCTGTGAGAGGAAAGTTGTACTGTGCTCACCGTAACAACAACAGCAAAATGGTAACTGTGAGGTGAAGGATGTGTTAACTAACATTATTGTGATAATCATTTCACAATATATACAAGTGACAACTCATCACATATACACCTTAAACTTACACCATGGTATATGTCAAGTATAACTCTGTAAAGCTGGAAAAAATGTCACATTTAAATTCAGTAAATTAAAACTCTATGAAGAAACTGTTTTTGTGGGAGAAATATTTTAGACATAAACATAAAATCTCAGAACAGGAAAGGAGCATTCTAATGCTAGACCTGTATTTACAGATGAGGAAATGTCTCATCATTAAGATGAGCTGCTTTCTAAATACACATCTAAAAGCTGGGGCAGAGCCAAAGTACCAGCCTCCAGGCCAAACTCAGTGTATTTGAAATGATCTTAAACACAGTGGTAACTAGATTTCTATTTTTTTAATCCATTCAGTAATAAACATTTGGTTATTATTTGATCATATGCAAAATGCATCAATAATTTACTAAGCCCTGCATATGAACAAATGAGTTATAAGTGCTTGAAATGCTTAATTTGATTCCAGAAGCAATACTAACCATTGATGGGAATAAGTTTCTGATTATGTATTTATTGCATAAGGAGATGTGCAGAGTAACCTCAAGAAGAGGTTTAACTAGAGCATATTATGAAGTGAACACTAAATCTGTCAATAAGATATAAAACACTTTTTCCTAAAATTAGAAACAGATTATGATGAATTGTCTTATCTAATATTTTAACAAGTATAAAATAAAATATAATCTTTTCTTTTACTTTTAGTGTATATTCTTGGATTACAGAACTCTAATAGTTCCTTTGGTTGGGGGGCAGGAATCTATGTTAAAAGGGGTATCTTTGCCCTTTTTTTATAATCCACTTCATATTTTGAATTCCTCTGTTATTGTTGGGATCTTTGTATTATTATTTTCCATTGGCAATGATGAAAGCAGAATTTTATCCTGAAATGAATACTCTCTAGGGATAATAATGCTACCAGTTTCTAATTTAAAAAATATATATATTATTGTTCAAGTTTACTTGAAGTTAATTTTAAAGGTGCCCCTAAGTAAAATACATATTTTTCTATTTCAAATTGGTTGGATTTAGAGGCAATATTCTCTTAGAAAACAATTTTATTTCATAATATAGTAAACCTCCTCCCTCCTGAAACCTAAAACGTATGCACACATAGAGAATACTATATATATATATATATATATATATATATATATATATACACACACACACACACACACACACACACATACAGGTAAAACATAGTTTTTGAGAAAACTGTTTCCAAAAATAAACGGGTGTGTTTAATTCCTAAATTAGTATTACTATTTTCTTTTTACCAAAGTACTGTTAGAAAACATGAGGTATATGCCAGCAAATGGTCATTCTCTGGATATTTCAGTTATAGAGAATGACTTAAAATATATTACTTTTCTTTAGCAGAAGCTGCCTATATAAAGGTTAGGAAAGATATGTTTTATCGGTGCCAGTTTTCACTTTATATTGTACTCTCAATATTAGAAATTCACATATTTGAAAAACTGGTAATTGTTTCATTTATTGGAATTTTTCTTTCCTTGTCCTTCCTCATTCTGAGTAGTTGTAGAGATAGCATTAGTCATTCAAATGTATAGGTAGTTTTTTTTGTTTGCCATTCTGGTCTTTTTAAAAGTATAAATAATATTTAATGAGGTGAGTCTTTACTTCGTGTTTTGCCGTCATGCTTGCCTCTGTTCCAGTCCTTATTTACCCATTTGTTGCAATTTTCTAGCAGACCTCAGTAGAACTGTTTAAAGGTTTGCTTCTGAAGTTTTTAAGACATTCTTTCTGATTTGATCCACTGTATTCCAGCTACTTAGATATCTATTCTCTGCTAATTTCTGTGTTAGTGCACAGGGCCCTTGAATACTGTTGTTGTTACTTTAAATTGCAAGACTTCATTGGTGAATGCTGCTTTCCTTTCCACCAGAAAGAAGCTTCAAGACAGTACTGTATGATCTGGCTGAGAGATCTATAACCAGTTCAACCTCCTCATATTGAGCAAACTTTGCTGTGTTTGCCTGTTTGTTTTTATTTTCAGTCATATAATATACTTTAAATTTAACTTCTTTGGGATGTTTGCCAGCCGTTCTCTTTGAATAGGTGGTTGTTGAGTTTTGCTTTCTTCAGTGCTGCTATAAGTTTGATGGTTTTCTGCTTTTAAGGGCCAAATTATCAGGTTATTAGAGAATTCTACTTTATACCTCTCAAAACAAGAAATGACCAACTAGCATTATATCCAGACTAACATGAAATAGTCTTCCAGTGTGATTGCCTCTCTCAGGAAGTGTGAATAATAAATTTCTAGTGACCAGTTTAGGGAAATTTCTCCTATGACACCTATATTTAACAGTCTCCACTCATATGCAGTGTTGTAGAAAATACACCTGCAAGGCAATCAAAAGGAGAATCATGAAAAATAATAAAGTTTTTAACTTGATCATATTTTCAGTCATTGAAAGGGGCTGCTTGGATAGCTACTTAAGTGTATAATGAAGATTAGGAACGTTTCCAAACTACTTCATTGTCTGATGGATGCACATTGAAGAATATGAAAAGATGTGCCCCAGGGTGGGGCAAAAGTAGGTTTTACAGTTGTGAGTATGTGAAAGAGTTTAATCTTGTATTATTATTTATTAATTGTTGTATTATTTTCCATAGTAACAACTGTAAACCTACTTCCCCCCCACCCCCTCCACACACACAATGTATAGTAGTTCACCTCAAGGGAATAGAATCAGGCAAGTGTGTGTCTGTGAGGGGTATTTTTTACTATATACTGTCATACATTTAAAATTTTTAATTCAAGTATATAGGTTAAATGTGGAGAATGACATTTTAGAAAGTACCTTCATTCATTATCATTATTCAGTAAAAAGGCAAGAATACTACTATGGCATACTTCCTATTCCTTATGCTAGTGTCTGCCTCTATGGTCCTATGTTTACACTTTTATTTATATGGAGACTGAGAAAGATAAAAAAAATATTTTGATAACAAGCAAAGAAGTAATAAAAAGTATATTTCACTTTTTATTAAAAATAAAATATACAGTCCTAGCCAGCGCTCAATGGTTAGAGCATTGGCCTTCAGACTGAAGGGTCATGTGTTCATTTCCAGTTAAGGGCACGTACCTCAGTTGTAGGCTGGATCCCCCACCCTGGTTAGGGTGTGTGCAGAAGGCAGCAAGTCAATGTGTCTCTTTTGCATCAATGTTTCTCTCTCTGTCTCTCCTCCTCCTTTCCATTCTTTCTCTAAAAAGTCAATGGAAAAAATATACTCAGGTGAGAATTAGCAAAAAAATAAATAAAATATACATAAAGACTTCAAAATGGCCTATTTATAATATCAAAGTGGAACATTTCATATTATATTTATTTCACTGCTTTTAATATAGTATAATCATTCTTCCATTCCAAAATTATAAGGGAGCTAAATAACCAATGATTGAGTTTATAGGTATGAACATAATTATTTAATTAATTACATAAAATTATACAAATTATTGACATGATCTTCTCTGTGCACTAAACAAGAATAAAAGAAGATTCAATAGTTAATCTAACAATGCATGCTATGAGAATTAAATGAACTTTCCTTCAAGAGAAAACTATTATACATGTTAGCCTATTTAAAGTCATCCTTTTTGGACCCTTTAAAGAAACTTGTGCTTTCATAAGTATTGAATTTAAAGGCTGAAAAGATTAGAACTAAACTGTCCTATATTGCTAGGGCATGTACACATGTATTATATATATATGCATAATTACTGTGTAAATACTTAATGCATTCCCAGAAAAACACTGACTTTTTAAAAACATTCTAAACTTAGTTCAAAAAGCCATGATAATTTGCCTTGAAATATAAATTATTTGTAGTTCATATTCAATATTTTGATAATTTCTGTTCCAGTGAGGAATAACATTGAATAACTGTCATTTATGGTATAAAATATGAGCTAAACTCTGAATTTAATTTACAAGAAAATTGCCATAAAAACTATGGGGGGAAAAAGGTATCAATGACAATATACACCCCATAAAATCATCTTAACCGTTACTTTTGCTTATAAATTAACTTGGCATAAGTCTTCTTTGTTGATGATCTTTTAAACAGTTGATTTAGTCTAAGTCAGAATTCTGCAAATTAGAATCATTTTTTATTTAAAAGTCGTTAACCAAACAACTTATATGCATGTATGCATAACTCATGGGAAAAGACAGTGTGGTGAGGGTCTGGGGGGGGGTATAGGATGGAGGGGTCAATGGGTAAAAAAGGGGACATATGTATTGCTTTCAACAATAAATAGAAATTAAAATAATAATAATAAATAAAAAGTTGTTACCAGCTGAGAAAAAAACACAACATTATAATGATTTCCTAATTATCAATATTTTGGCTAATAGCAGGGAGGGGCTTTGTATTCTTCCCATCATCAATTCCTCCCACAGCTTTGCCTCAAAATCCAAGATACTAATTCTTTTTCAGGGTTGAAGGACTTTGTCACATGCAGCTGAGAGGTCAAGAACTGAGGACATCAAATAACTGTACTAGTAGTCTTTTAGATATAGTAAAAATGTTGTGTGTTTTTGTGGTAATTGGCACAATAGGACATATTAGTAATTATAGGTTTTCCCATTGTTTCCTGGGGTAGTGTATGTTTTATAACCTTAAGTCTTACAGAATATTTAGCCATAATTAATTTCTATGTCCTTTATTTTACAGTAATTTTAGACGAATTCAATCAGTTTAAATAACCTGCTTTTTAAGTGAAATTTTATTCTGATACTCTTCATAACTGATATTATTATAACTTTTTGGCCTGATAGAAATAATGCCTCTATTCCAACATAGATTTCAAGTATTAATTTAACAGAGTATTCACAATTCTTTACTCCCATTATAAAAAGAACTTTGCTTACATCATTCATTATATACAATACTTTATCAATGCCTTTTTCACTGATGTTGAATACTGAATGATGATAATAATAGCACTGAGAATTTAATGTGGTACCCATAAAGAACACTTAGCTTCCAAGTCAATCTCTAAGAATTAATATTTTAGATTGGACCTGTGATATTAATGCAAATTAATAGATTAAAGAATTAATCAACTGAAATGAATATTTCCTCATTTTTAGCACTTGAATTTTTTAATGAGTCTAAACAAAGTAAAGCCGTAATCTTAATATGAGACATATATGCTATAATAATGAGTAGTTTTTCAATATTCACATGTTATTTAGCAAATGAGAATGAAAATGAACTCTTCCATTGATGTGCTGCTCTACCCCTTATAAAACAGTATTAGGAAAAATTGACAGAGTTTTGCAACAATTGCTGTATGTATTTTTTTCTAAAATTTCTGTGTATGTGTATATGTGTAAACATCATGTCTGATCATAAAGTTCTGGGTGGGAAAAACTTGCTTGTGTTATGATCAGTTATATGATCATAATGACAATGAATCCATTCCTCTCATGTGTTAGTCTGCCATGTTTAATTTCATTAAATCTTTGTTTCAGAGTTTGCATGTGGTGCTCACTTTAGTAGCCACTACCTCTTGACATTTTAAATGATACTTTATGATCTTTTCTACTATATTATACTATAAAATTTCAGCACTACACTCTGAAATTTTATACTAAAATGTGTGGTGTTGGATGAGATAATTACTATGGTCGTCGTTAGTGTCTTGATTCCAATATAATATTTGACTTTTCTGGTCTCGATGAAAGGCTTCTATCTATATCATCCTGATACATATTCTAATCTGAGGAAATATGTTTGAATTTTATTTTACATTAACTTCTTTCTTTTTATCAATTTTAAATATCAATTTTTTTCTGCCAACTGTCAGATCTGACCTTTCAATTATCAGGTGTCGGCAATTTGGCACTTGTATGATATTGCTATTAGGATCTTGATTGTCCTAAAATAATACTTATTAGTATAAAGAAATTCCCATTAAATACAATAAAAATGTGGCCAGTACTTTTCAAATGCTATAGTTTCCATGAAAATATTACCTTATGCTAATTATGTCTAAATACTTGTTAGCATAATAAAAATAATAAAAATTATTTTTCACAGGATGTGTAGATAGATCAAACATAAATGCATTGTAAAGTTACTTGAATTCTCTGTGTTTGTTTTTTTTTATGGTCATCATATTATTAATATTTTTTTCATAACAGTTTGCATGACTCTGATTAGTAAATATGGCTTAAGTGCAAGATTTGAATGAACTCTAAATGAATTCTCTGGTGGGTGGCAAATTTCTTTCTAGAAACTGAACCGGTCAAGTTCCTCTGAGTGCAGCACAATTGATAACCCCCTGCCAGAAGAAGAGACCGAGGCTGAGCCTGCGAAATCAGATGAGCCAGAGGCATGTTTTACAGATGGTAAGAGGAAAATCAAGACCTTGGCTAGCATTCATTTATTAGTGTTTTGGGTTTTATTTTAATCCTAAATTGACCTGGGGTTGTTTATTAAAAGGCAGACTATTCGATTCCATGCTGAGTCAGTCATGGCTCTACGATCAAGGACAAGTCATTGGAGCTTTCTGAGCTTTTTTTTGCATCCTTGATACTCTACTAACAATAATTTACAGTGACAGTGTGTTATACTGTAAAGCACTCTCCCTACAGTGGGATGTTTATACTTTTTAATTTTAGACCCTTAATTCATGTTCCCAGCTCCATGGAACCACTAGAATACAATTTAATGGGATAGATGGTACTATTGTTCTGGGTGGGAAAAACTTCATCAAAAGTTAAAGCTACTCATAACTCTCTGTAAACCGCTTGATGCTGCTAACCACAGTCTGTCTTCACATTCTTCCTTCCTTTTGTTTCAGAGGCCACACTGTACCTGTATTCTTCTTTTATATTTCTGAGAGTTCCGAGTTTCTTCCCTCATTTTTTTTAGTAACTGGTTTAATGCACATGCCTTAAATAATAATGTCTCCACATTTTGTTGCTTTGTTATCTTGTTATTCTCTAGCCCTATGGGTTTCATCCATGGTTATAGCTTGAACAGCCATTTCTGTGTTGTAGACTCTTCTTTCATTATTTTTACTCCTGCCCTGACTCTTGAATTCTGATCTGCCTACACCTGCCCATTACCTGTGTTGCCTTTAAACATCTCAGGTTTAATACATTTAAACAAACTTTATGGGTTCTCCACATATAATCTATTTTCTTCGGTCTTCATCTCATTTAGTGACATCGTAGTCTATCCTGCCTCTCAAGCTAAAGACTTTGAGTCAGTCTTGATCTCTTTCTTTCTTGCCACAAGTTGATTGGAAATTCTAAGGATAGTACCCGGTTCTCTGGTGTATTCTGATTGATGCACACTAAAATTTGAGAACTATTGGTTTATAAGGTAAAACCTGAAGTCCTTAACCTGGCATATGAAGCCCTTTTTTGGCCTCCATCTATTCTTTTCTAACAGTATCCCCTTTCAACCCTTTTCACTTTTTTTGCCTAACTGAATTTCTTACTACTCCTGCAATTTTTCAGGGATTTTATTCAAAGTAATAAATTTGAGCTTGACCTAGAAAAGTATGTGGTATTTTCTAAGTAGATATTGTGTCATCTAAATAAACACACAAACTTAGAGTAGGATTGTAGTAGAGCACAAGATTTGAAGCCTAATAAATATGAGTTCTAATTGGCCTACTGCTAACTCCCTATGAAAACAGGAGCACGTTTTAAAATCTTATGCCTCAGATACCTCATCTGTAAAGTGGCTGGAACAACTACGTCCACATCATAGGGATGTTAAGGAAATTACATGAGATAACACCTAAATTAATTAGCATAGTACCTATCTTCCTTCTCCTCCGTTCCTTTTGTTTTTAACTACCATGGGTGCATGAATTTTATTTGAATATAAGCCAAATCTCATTTTATGGAAAAAGCAAATGATGGCATCCAATTAATAGAAATTTTGTGTTTTTGTTATAAGTAAAACACTTCTTTTTTTTTTTTTTAATATATTTTATTGATTTTTTACAGAGAGGAAGAGAGAGAGATAGTCAGAAACATCGATGGGAGAGAAACATCGACCAGCTGCCTCCTGCACATCTCCCACGGGGGATGTGCCCACAACCCAGTACATGCCCTTGACCGGAATCGAACCCGGGACCCTTCAGTCCGCAGGCCGACGCTCTATCCACTGAGCCAAACCGGTTTTGGCTATAAGTAAAACACTTCTTAAAAAGAATGTAGAGCTTTCTTTTTAAGAATTTTAACATAGATTGCTTGCTTCTTAATAAATTGATTTAGCACCATGTAAAGTTAAATTTGTACGGATGCTACCAAGATTATTTTCACCCATTATATGAATGACTGATTTAAAATTTTACGATTACTAGAAAGAAGTGGGCTTGTCAACCAAATTAAGGCTTCAATTTAGAAAAAAAAAAGTCTTAGAAAAATTTAAACCCTCTACAGAAAGTGTTTAATGCTGAGTTATTTCAAACTGTAGGTGCAGTCTTACTGAAATCAAATTTTACAAAGGTTATTTTAATCCCACAAATCACCAATGAGAATACTTATGTGATTACTTTAAAAGTATTCATAACTGCTAATTTGAGTCTAGTATATAACACATATTTTCAAATGAACTCTGGCCTTGACCATTGAAAATTTGCTAAGGGCTAAAGTTTGAGTTATGCAATATGAATACATGCTAATATATGACAATGTGATTATAGTTAACAATAACAATACTGTATCTTATACTTGAGATTTGATAAGAAGGTAGATCTTAAATGATCTTATCACAGAAAAAGAGAATTGGTAACTATACAAGGTGATGAGTATGTTAATTGTCTTGATTGTGGTGATTATTTTACAATGTCTACTTAAATCATTAAGTTGTACACTTTAAACATGTAAGTTTTTAATTGTCAATTATACTTCAACTAGAGGCCCAGTGCACAGATTTGTGCACCGGTGGGGTCCCTTGGCCTGGCCTGCAGGGATAGGGCTGAAACCAGCTCTCCAACATCCTCTGAGGGGTCCCTGATTGCGAGAAGGTGCTGACCAGCCGAGGGATCCCAGTGGTGCACGATCGACCAGGGCAGGGGAGGGACCTCCCAAGGGCTCCAGGGCATGTCTGGACCTTCCTGCTCAGTCCTGATAAGCTGGACCCCAGCAGCAGGCTAACCTACTGGTCAAAGCATCTGGCCCCTGATGGTCAGTGAGCATCATAGCAACTGGTCAAATGGTCAAACAGTTGGACACTTAGCATATTAGGCTTTTATTATATAGGATAAAGCTGGGGGGGGAGAGAAGAATAGGCACAATCAATACACAGAGATAGAACTCGGATTAGTGGTTACCTTTATGGGGTACAGATTTTGAAAGGGCATGAGAGTCCTTTGTGGGCACTGGAAATATTACATTGTGACCTAGGTGACTCCTAGTTGAGTATATCTATATATATTTAAAGTTTGTGTATTATACTATATGTATGCTCTACCTGAATAAAAATTCAAATAAATGAATAGATATATATTTAAAGACAAGAAATTTACTGAGGGGCACAGATCTCTCAGTTGCATCACTGGGAGCAGCTATGCTCTCTCAACTAGAGACTTTAAACTCATTGGACTTGCTATACTATAGAGAAGTAAAAAGAAAAGGGGAAGGGTAGGGACCAACTATGATATAAATAAAGTGGTCAGAGAAGGTCTTTTAAAAAGGTAACATTTGATCAGAGACCTGGAAAAAATTGAATTGGGCCATGCAAATATATGAAGGAAGAATATTTTAGGCAGAGTAATGAAGGCACATGCCCTGAAATGAGAATAGGCATGACATTTGAGGAAATAAAAGGGCTAGTGTATATTAATAAAACAAATTGAGAGATGTGAAGAATGGAAAAGTTGAAGTCAGGGAACCAGATCAGTTGAAGTCAGTAGTAGAGGCCAGATCATAAGCGCTGTGAAGTACATTGTAAGCATCTCATTTCAAAGTCCCACAACACGCCATCATGAGAGTGAATGAGTGGATAGTAAAGGCAGAAGTTGGACAACTTCTTGGATTGTTCCTGCAGTAATGCAGATGAGAGTTGATGGGAGTTTACACTAGTGTGTTAAGATTGGAGGTAGTGACAGTATGAGATTCTGACAATATTTTGAAGTTAAAGCTAAAGGAATTTGCTGATAGGTTGGATGTAGGGTGTGAAAGAAAGAGAAGAGTCAAAAATGAGTCAGTTTGGGGCCACAGAAACTGGGAATAATGACTTCAAAATGAGTGGGCTTGTCAGGATAGGAAATCAGGAACTCATTCACTTATGTTGGAAATGACTCTTGACCAGTTCATGATTGGTCTACAGAAGCTGATCCAGAACCAGTGCCCATTTTGAGCAACCATTGGTCCTCCAGAGATTTTTGTTACCTGAAAGGTAGCAGAAAAATCGAAAATGTGAGAGTTAAATCAGTGAAAATGAATACTAAATTGATTTTTTTGTTCATTGTCTCACATCCATTGATCCTTGCCAACTTAATGACTATCACTTTATTATTTCACATCTTATTCCTCTTCTTCACCTTCTTTATTCTGTTTCATTAGCTCTGTAATTCAAGACTTCAGGCTCCTCCCCTAGATCTGCTCCTCACTATCCTTAATTGTACTTGTCTTGCCAAACTATAATTATGAACCTGGCATGACTCTTTGATTTTGCTTGCTTTTATATTGTACTTTAATTGGATTATACATTTAGTAAATTGGACCAGCATGTGAGATAAATACACATTAGTTCTTAAAATAATGTATTTCCTGTTAATTTGGTAGGAGGAACCAATTCAATTTCCCCCCAAAATGTTCTTTGTATACCAACTCTCTATAAAATAACAAATAACTACCTCTGACTTTAGTAACACAGTAACTAATTCCTTTGTACCTTTTATTAGAAAGAAAATGTGGACAAAACACATATTTTAGAGGATTTAGACATTTTTAAGAAGTAGTGAAAAAATGATTTATTTTCCTAATGAAATTTTTACATTAATTATATAAATCATGCTACTATGTTTTTATTACTCTGTCTTGGAAGAGGTCAATGGTTTCTTTATCATTTGAGAGCATTGCTTTAACATGATGAAACCAAGTTTAAACTTTATGTAATGGATCACAACAGCAAATTAATGAAACCACCCAAAAGAAATATTGTTTGCCTGCAGGGATCTATTAAAATGTTTGAGAGGTTCTCTGTTATCTTCACATTTAACTAATAGTCCTTAAAAAAAGAAGGTGTGATAATGTTGCTCACCATCTAGGTTGGGAATCTCTTGGGAAATGCCTTTCCATAAAAGCCAGACAAGTAGTCAAGCACTCCTGCCTCAAAATTAGAGAAACTCTCTGAGATGTAATAAATCCTGAGGGCAATATTTATGAAGCTTCATCCCAGATAAAAAATTGTCTTACCTGTCTAATTAGAATGCATAGTACCTTTTCTTGCCTCAATCAAGAAAAATATTTTTCTTCAACTTTAAGACTGCCAAAATAAATCCCAGTTGGTAAAATCTTCTTAACCCTTTGGTTAAGAAGATTCTGTTCTGAATGAGAACTTTTTTTTAAGTATAAGATAATTTCTAAAGTCTCAAGCATTAAGTTAATATAAAAACAAATTTCATCCTAAAGTTTTCCAATCTTTCTAGTGTTTTCTTTTGCCCTGAAAAAGATATCTGGGCCGAAACCGGTTTGGCTCAGTGGATAGAGCGTCGGCCTGCGGACTGAAGGGTCCCGGGTTCAATTCCGGTCAAGGGCATGTACCTGGGTTTCAGGCACATTCCCAGTAGGAGATGTGCAGGAGGCAGCTGATCGATGTTTCTCTCTCATCGATGTTTCTAACTCTCTATCTCTCTCCCTTCCTCTCTGTAAAAAATCAATAAAATATGTTTTTTTAAAAAAAGATATCTGGGAGTCAATTTTTGGCCCTACTAATTTCTCTTTACTAATGTATTTGAGATATAAGGTAATTATTTTAAATACAATAAAGGTAAATTCTTTCAGATCTGAGGTCATGTTAACTGTAATTAACATTGGATAAGTGAAGTCCGGTGTATATTTTCCATTCACCCTGTTGTTTTTTAAATCCAATTTTTGTGTAAATTCTAGAATTCACAGAGATGTGACCTTTAGATCATGAAATTCTTAGGTGATTTTAGAACTCTTTTGGAGGGACTGTCTTTTCAGGCAACTATGCACAGCATATTAAGCTATGTATAGGACGCAGTGATGGCGAACCTATGACACATGTGTCAGAGGTGACACGAGAACTCATTTCTTTGTTGGTTTTTCTTTGTTAAATGGCATTTAAATATATAAAATAAATATCAAAAATATAAGTCTTTGTTTTACTATGGTTGCAAATATCAAAAAATTTCTATATGTGACACGGCACCAGAGTTAAGTTAGGGTTTTTCAAAATACTGACACCGAGCTCAAAAGGTTCGCCATCACTGGACTAGAGTAAGTATTGTAAGCAGAAAGAAAGGGCAAAACAGACACAGGTTTAGCCTTATTGGAACTTAGAAACTTCCGGAGAGAAAGGGCAGAAACACATAAAATATACATGATGGCAAACATACCAGAGACTTGGGGGGAAAACATTGCTTGCTACATTTCTATAAAGCTGGAAATTACTAGTAAAGTGTGAGGGGCAGAGAGAGAGAGAGAGAGAGAGAGAGAGAGAGAGAGAGAGAGAGAGATGTGAAAGAGAAAAATCTATTGATTGCCTTCCGCACAAGCCCCAACCAAGGCCAGGATAGAACCCCCAACCCAGGTATGTGCCCTTGACCAGGATTGGAACCTGTGACCCTTTGGCCCATGGGCCAATGCTCTAACCACTGAGAAAACTTGCCAGTGCTATACATTTTAATTTTTTATAATGGCTGCATTTAACAATGGGCTAGTAAAATATCCTAAAAATTTCACAATGTGTTATCAAGAGCTAGTATGAGCTGGGTCTCCTAAACCACTGAATTCTGCCCCTTCATATTGCTGTTTCAGAGTGTTCCAGATTTGACCCTTTTCTCTCCTAAATAACTTTTTTTGTAGGAGCTCAGAAAATGTCCTGATCTCAGATGACACAGATATGCTAATGATTCCTACATATTCTTTTCTAGCTCAGATTTTTCTCTGTAAAATTCATACTTCCAAATAGCTACAGAATTCCTGGATGTAGAGATTTCACTGGCATCTCAGACTCATTACCTCCCAAGTCAGCTCCTGCTCCTGTAGTCATTCTGGGCTCCTCCTTTTATCTCACATCCACATCCAGTCAGTCACCAAATCCTACAATTTTACCTGCCAACTATGTTTTGAGTCTATTATTGTTATTCTTGCTGCCCTAAACCAGAATTCTAAATGGTTTTTTGGCTAAGGGTCTTTCCTTACCTCCACCCCTCTTTTTTCTCCTCTTCCAACTTACTCTCCACACAACCGTTGGAGACATCTACTTAAATTGCAGTCTGCCTTATCATTCTCTGCTTACAACCCTTCCCTGACTCCTCAGTGTTTATAGGATATAGACCCAATTGCCTAAGGTGGGAGAAATGCTTTCTGTAATCTGATCAATTTCTCTAACCTCAGCTGGGCCTCCTGTGTACACTTTGCTTTCATAATAATTCTGAACTGCTTGCAATGTCTATGCATAGCACATTCGGCTGCCTCTGGCCCAGAATTCCATGCAAACCCTTTTTGGCTAGTACAGTGATTCATTTCAGGCTTCACCTCTTCTAGGAAGCCTCCTCTTACCTCTTCTCAATGAGCCAGGGTAGGTGGGCTTATTCCAGATATGCCAAAATAACCCCTGCATATCTGTCAGGTTAGTTGCTTATCAGGTTATAGTCATTTATTTATATGTCTGTCTGCCTAACCAAAACCAAAAATAAATTCCCCAAGGAAAAGAAACTCTGTACATAACTAACTATATAGAAAATAATCAAGAAATATTTAATGGAGAAACGAATGAATAAACCTGAAACATTTTTTAAAAATGTTTCTCAATTTTTCATAGTAGTATATTGTACACCTAGGATTCCAACGTCAGATTTGTTTTCAACTTAAGAGTACTTGAAACAGCCGAAACCGGTTTGGCGTAGTGGATAGAGCGTCGGCTTGCGGACTGAAAGGTCCCAGGTTCAATTCCGGTCAAGGGCATGTACCTGGGTTGCGGGCACATCCCCAGTAGGAGATGTGCAGGAGGCAGCTGATCGATGTTTCTCTCTCTCATCGATGTTTCTAACTCTCTATCTCTCTCCCTTCCTCTCTGTAAAAAATCAATAAAATATATTTTTTAAAAAAAAGAGTACTTGAAACAGTTTCATCTGCATCTTCTAATCAAGATCTATTTTTTAAACTTAATTTTAGGACCTTTGCTAATTTTCTTATTATTATTTAGAGTGGTGTTTGTCAAGGGTTTTTTATGGAAGAGCTGAAGCCACACCAGATTGCAAACTAGATTTATATTAAGGAAACTATATCTTTCAGCAAAGAAGACCCTGAACTGTCCTCAGATTTTAGTTCATTTATTCATTCCTCAAATTCAGTGTTCATTGTGTATTAGGATTGCAAAAAAAATGTTTTAAACACTGTAGAAGAGATTGGCGAAAAGTCAGAGAAATACAGAAGACAGGAATATATCCTAAGTTAGAAATAACTGACAAGTATTAAGAAAACACCATGAGAATTAGGAGATGAGAGAAGGTTGAATCTATTTGAAGCTACGGGTATGTGTTAGAAATTATTTGGTTGAGGGACTCTCTTAGGGAAACATTTGCATTAAATCATGTATTTTAGCCATTTTAATGCATATCTTTCTTGCCAGGTTGCATACGGAGGTTCCCATGCTGTGACGTTAGCATAGATTCAGGAAAAGGAAAAATCTGGTGGAATATCAGGAAAACATGCTTTAGGATAGTTGAACACAACTGGTTTGAAAGCTTTATTGTTCTCATGATCCTGCTCAGCAGTGGCGCTCTGGTAAGTAATCTGACACCCAAAGCAATAAGTTGATTGTCAGTACTTAATGAATTGGAAGATAAAAATACCGTAGCAAGTTGTTTTACCTAACCGTTAATCCCTATGATTAGTACCAAGGGTAGAATTTTAGTTCAGGTCAGTAAATACTCACTGAGCACTTCTACATGCAGGGCATTATTCTTGCTGCCCTGAATGCAAAAATGGGTAAGACCCAGGTAAGATAAGGAACGTGGAGAGCATTTGGGGAAGAAAGGGGGTACCAGTAATGAAAGTTTATAAGTGAAGAATATACTGATAAAGCCTGTAGCAAGAACCATTGTCTGTTTGGGATTTCAGAAAAGTAGATGATGTTTTGCAAGATCTAGAACAGTGATGGAGAACCTTTTGAACTCGGCGTGTCAGCATTTTGAAAAACCCGAACTTAACTCTGGTGCCGTGTCACATATAGAAATTTTTTGATATTTGAAACCATAGTAAAACAAAGACTTATATTTTTTATATTTATTTTATATATTTAAATGCGATTTAACAAAGAAAAATCAACCAAAAAAATGAGTTCGCGTGTCACCTCTGACACGCGTGTCATAGGTTCGCCACCACTGATCTAGAAAGATTAATAGTAATTTTCCAGTGAGGGGAATGTAGTAAATTGGAAGGAAGCATAAAACAGCATCAGATATACAGGAAATTAAAAGTTGGCATACTTAGGAAGTGTTATGGGGGGAAGAGCAAATACAGAGATGGAAGTGGTGGCCAGCGATGCTGTGACAAAGATAGGCAGTGTCAGCTTATGAAGCATCCTGGGTACTATTCTAAGGGATAATAAACTGCAGTTTTAGGGTGACAATGGACAAGTTTCTCAGTCTTTTACGTACACCAAGCACCTTCAGTGAGAGTTGAAAGGAATCTGGGAGTTAAGAGCGCCCTGAGCCTTTTCTTAATTTGTTTTTCTTCCCTGCTGACTAACAGAGATGAGCCGTTAGAAGCATAGTTCCAGCTGGAGATACCACTGGAAATGCCATTCTACTGAAAGCAGAATTTGCAAGAATTTTATAAATTGCCTCATAGACAGTCTTCATGGATCTGGGATTTGATTTTACTCTTACAAGAAGTTAACCTGTTACTGTTTTGTGTGTGCTGGCGGAAGATGTGAGACTTCCGAGTCAGAGACAAAGGACTTGATTACTCACGGCATAAAAGGCAGCATGAACTTCGACATGTTTGTGTTGGTCCCCATTGTCCCCAACTCCCATGGGGCCATAGCACGGAGCTAAGTGTACATGGCACACACAGTGGGTTAGCATCACAGCTGACAAGCACTGAGCTTAGGGAACCCACCCTCTTATAATAAGCAGTAAGCAACCTGGCTCTTTGTCCTCGAGGGTAACACCATCTCATCTCTCAAGTTTGCTTGTTGTAAAAACAACCCTGAGAAATGGCCTAGATCAAGAGTAATCCAGCCTTGCATTCTTGGCACACCCAACAAAAACACGCAGGGACGTTCAGGGGGGACGGTAAATTGCCTCTTCTAACAATTCTCCTCTCTCAAAAACGGGAGATGAGTACGAAATTGCTACTTCACTTATCAGGTGAAATGCAAGTAGGAGTCTTGACAGTGTCTACATTATCTTGTATTCCTAATGACTAAGGAAGTTTATCCCATGCTGAGTCACATAATATAACTAGACTCAGAAAGGAGACTACCAAAAAATTATAGAAAAGCTTAGAGTAATGCCTTGTTCAAAATGTCTAAAAAGGAAGATACCATTTTGGGGAGGTGGGGGGACACTCTCAAAACTAAAATTCAAATGAATCATAGGAAGAAGAGAAGGAAGAGGTATTTCAAGAAGCTGGTGTATGTGCTCAGGGAATTTGCCAATTGAGCTAGATTTTAAAAATACTTGTCTATAAAATAAATAAAAAGTAATAGCTCTAATTTAGTACATATTTGTTGTATTTCAAGAACTTTATATAGGTGTTCTCCTTTAATTTTCAGCAATCCTGTGAGATTATGGATTTTGCTTTTTTTTAAAATATATTTTATTGATTTTTTACAGAGAGGAAAGGAGAGAGACAGAGAGCTAGAAACATTGATGAGAGAGGAACATCGATCAGCTGCCTCCTGCACATCTCCTACTGGGGATATGCCCGCAACCAAGGTACATGCCCCCAACCGGAATCGAACCTGGGACCCCTCACTCCGCAGGCTGATGCTCTATCCACTGAGCCAAACCGGTTTCGGCGGATTTTGCTTATTTTACCAATGAAGAAGCTAGTTACATAGTGTTAACAGTTGCTTAATGTCTCAGAGCTAGTAAATGACAGAGTCATAACTTAACTAAGGTCAAAGTCAAAGCCACTCTACATTTTACCATGCTGTGGCTCCTCTGGAAGGGGGGTGCATACCAGATAAGTGAGTAAGTGGTAACTGAAATGAGTAATAGTAAAGCCCACACCCCAAGACAGATAGAGCTCATATAATGCCCTGCTTGTCCCCTTGCTCTCACATCCACAAAATTAGTCCTAGAAGCTAGGAGCCCCATTTCAGGCTCTGGGACATGCCAAGCAAGGTGTGCTCAGGCAGAGTATTTGGCTTTCAGCATCTACTGGTCCTGCTCTGCACCCCAGGCCCAGGAACACCACTCTTCTTGGTGACCAAGCCCCTTCCCTATCTTCCGCCATAGTTTCTGTCTGAGTAGCTGGTCTGATTCCTCCAGAACTTGGAGAAGGAAGGCAGAAAAGTCCCGAGGGCTGGAAGTCTCCCCTGCACTTTAATTCCACTGACTTTCATGAACCTCTGCCAGCTGCTGGAACCTTCTTTTAGCATCTTAGTAATCTGCCCATTCTCTCTGTCCCAACTTCTCTGTTTCCTTCAATATTCAAACCAACAGTTTGCACAAAGTGCTTGGGATCATTTTTAGGTTATTGATAGGGGAATTTGGAATAAGAAGAATAAGAATGGCACAAGGCCAGGCTTATAGACAGATAGCATTATGTTAATCACTAAGGATACCGGCCCTTTTGCTTTAATTTTCTTCACCATGGTAAATATTGTTTAAACTTGAAAGAGAAAATTCTTACTACAGACCTGTTTGGGTCAGCAATCATTTTCAATGTCTTCAGTGAGCTCAGCTCTTTAAGTTTATTCAAATTATTTCCCAAGGAACTTGTGGCTGTGGTTTGTTACTGGGAGAGTGTTAAGGGTGCCACATTCAGGGAATGAATATAGGAGTGATTCATAGAACTGAAGCTTTTAATGAATGATAAAGTATTGTGCAAAATTCAAAGAAGAAATCAACCTCTATGTTCTTTAGTCATCCTAAGCTCCTGCACATGGTCATTTAGCAAGCCCTTCTGCACTTCCTGCTGTGTTCCTGGGGATACATAAGCATGTAAGACCTGAAGGAGGGGCTCCAAATCCTACTGCTGTAGGAGAGTGCAGGGTGAGAAAGATATAGCAGAGTGGCTGACCCTGGAAACAGGTCTGAAATTATCATGTCTTATCCAATTTGAAGAGGGATAAAAGAGGAATCAGATAAAGTGGAAGTCCTTGCAAGTGCCAGAGATCTGGTTCTTTTCAGAATATTCGAAATAATTTCATTCCTTTGTGACCCCTTTCTCTTCTCATGACCTCTGGTGACTAGTGGCATGCACTGATGGTGAGAAGTCTAGAACTGGTGTCACACCATAGCTGTAAACCAGAAGAAACTCAGTTGGCTCATAATAGTATTATATTTCAGTAGTTTTCTTCATCAAAATTTTTATTTCCCGTTTTTATTATGAATCATAAGCTTTTAGTTGGAAATGAATAGAAATTTGAATATTATTTCCACAGGCTTTTGAAGATATATATATTGAAAAGAAAAAGACCATTAAGACTATCCTGGACTATGCTGACAAGATATTCACTTATGTCTTCATTCTGGAAATGCTTCTAAAATGGGTAGCATATGGTTATAAAACGTATTTCACCAATGCCTGGTGTTGGCTGGATTTCTTAATTGTCGATGTAGGTACTTTGAATGAAATTTCAAAGAGGATTTTGTGTGATGATTAAGTGTTCTGCTAAGCCTTCACTAATGTTGTATATTATCATTTTGGTTAGCTTTTTGTATTTTCTGTCTATAGGTTTATGCTTTTAGAAATATTAATATAGTCAGTAGATATCTGTGAGGAATAATAGAAGAGAAACTTTTCAACAAATGTAAATTCTTTTCTCTACCATTATAACATAATTTCCTCTTGCATGTGTTTTTTGCAATCAGAGAAGATGTGATTTGGATATCATTCCTGTTGGTAATATGAACAGAATGAACAATTGGAAAGTAAGGGGTGGGAATGGAAAAGGGCAGAAACATAGGTTAAAAAGATAAAATACTGATTTTTTTACTATATAAAGTTAGAAGATAAGGTGATGGGTGCATCAAGTTGTCTTTGTTAGCTAAAAGTTATATAAAAACGGTAGTTAGTACTAAAGCAAATAACTCCATGTTAGAGCGAAGAGGGTGTGGAATTTCAAAGTATGTATCTTAATGACAATGATTGGGAAAACCAAAATTAGTCACAGCTCTTATCCCCATTCAAACACCCAATTTACCATTCATCTCTAGAGTGGTGGTGGAGCAGAGAAATTGGCGTTAGTAATTTCAAATAACAAATTCAGAGAACTGTTGAGTACTTGGATGAAAGAAAATACATCAAAATGCTTCAGTTTAGGTATTATTTTTAACAAAGCAAAAATATTTTTTAGTCATCATCTTGAAATAGTCAGGAAACAGATCCTAAAACAGCTTGTGAGATCAAAGCATCTCACATAGAAATTAAATGGTACAACCCATTATTGTCAAGTCATTCTTATTTACTGTACTCTAATTATTTTAGTTTATATTTTCTTGATATAATTTAATTATATAAAATAATGTAATTGTTATATGATATTCTATATTATTTTTAAAAGGCTTCCTTAAATTAAGCTATGACTTCAAACTCCTAATTTTATTTTTCTCAGAATGAATTATTTCTTCATTCTTATATTAATTCTCCTAGATTTTCCAAAATCTAGTCTTTGTTGTTAGGAAAGAAAGATTCTATAATAAGTCATAGTTTTTAGAGATTTTTTTCCCATCTGATGTCTGGAATTAGAAGACAACATGTAAATTTTTAGAGTACCAACAAGTGCTCTAACATTTAACTAAGAGTTCGCATTATGAAACTTTTCAGAAAGGGTAAATCATTGCAACATTATTCATAGATATCAAAATTATATGTAAGCATGACTACAAACAACAAAATCTGACTGCAAAATTAAGCCAAAACTAATTATATCTACTCTAAAGTTCAGTTTCTCAACTGTTAAACTCTAACAGCTCAATGTATTAAATATTAAAAGTGATAACAACTTTTTTATTTTCTATATAGGTGATATGCAAAAAAATTTTTTCCCAAGGTATACATAGCACCTCATATGCGCTCTTGGGCTTTCTGGTTTTTGATGCCTTATATTAATGACTTCATATTGTTTGCTTTTATATTCACCTTTTATGTATATGTTACCTAGTTACTGCCTAGGATGCTTTTGTAATATAATAGTTTTAAAGAAAGGCTAACCAAAATAAGAAAAAATGATAAAAGAAATTTAGGTTATTTCTTTTCTCTTAACCTGTAACTATGATGGTTCTTTTAAAAGTTATTTTCAAATATTTAAGATATTCAAAAACCTTTAAAATGTTACTATAAACATGTTATTTTTATCACTCCACTTAGAAAATAAAAGTTTACAAGTAGAATTGAATTTCTTTTAAATTAAGAAAGAAATATAGCTATAATGACAAATTACTTTTTGTATTTGAAAATATGAAGTGGTGATATGAAGGGTTATGTAATAAGCAGACCTTGGGGAGGTATGTAGCTTCGATTTGAAATATTTAATATTTTGAAAAAACAGTAAATAAGTATTTATCTATAATTATATAACATATTACACATATATTTGATATGGAATGCTTCTATAATGTAACACGGAGAGCAAAGTTGCACACAATATTCTTGCTGGTAGAGATGAAAACTAGGGATGTAGATTTGAGGGAGGAGCTGAGATTTTTTTTAATTTCTCAAAGATTGAGCAATTTATCTAGTCTAGTTTTTCTCAAAGTGTGATTCTTGAACCAACATCATTGGCACATATAGGTGGGAACTTATTAGGGATACAATTCTCAGAACCCACCTAATATCTACTGAATCAGACACTCTGGTGTTGGGACCCAGCATACTGTTGTAACGAGCCCTCCAGATGATTCTGGTGCATATTCAGGTTCCTGAACCACTGATCTGATTTGATATTCAGAGAATGGACTTGTTTGATTTCTGCAGGCTTTTTTATTATTTGAAACTTAATTGAACATTATTCATAAGTATGAACATATATAGTGTGTATATATATATATATATACACATATATATATATATATATGCATAGTTAGGTAAATGGATGTTAATGCATATATACTAGTATATTCTCAGTTATAGACTATACTGTAGTTTTCTCAATAATTTTCAGCTGTTATATTCAATATAATAACCCCATCACGAAATCATGATTCTTCACATTGCTTTTATATAAGGTTTATATTAAAGTTTAGATGTAGTTGAGTTAATTCCATATGCTCTTATGAATTAGCTTTAGAATCATACACTTTGTTATGTCCTGGGTTTTATTTCAATTGAAATTTTTATAGCTGCTCTCATTAAATGTTCAAAATTAATATGCAAAAGTACATAACCATGGACTATCAAAGTGTGAAAGGTACATGTGATTTTTTTCAGATATAAGAAATAACTTACTTTCTTTCTATTGTTGCATTTTATTTTGGTTAACCTTCCTTTCTACCTATTTCCCTGCAAAGCATTCCTCTTACCCATTGTTTTAGGCAATGACTAGATAACTTGATATATAAAATCATATTGTTCTTGTTGAGCTGCTCTTAGTGATCTTTCATGATTATTTCATTCAAATAATTAATAAAAATTTGTTTTGCAGGTTTCTTTGGTTACTTTAGTTGCAAATGCTCTTGACTACTCAGACCTCACCCCCATTAAATCCCTTCGGACACTTAGAGCTTTAAGACCTCTAAGAGCTTTATCTAGATTTGAAGGAATGAGGGTAAGAAAATACTAAACTTTCTAACATAATTTGTTTACACTTTTATAATATTCTTATTTTATAAATGGAGTATAAAATGTGAAAAAATTAATGTTTTAAAATTAATAATTAAAGGCTGTTTCTATTTACACATGCATATAAGTATATGTATATATATGAACTACTTATGTATATAAGTGTGTGTGCATGTGCATATACACTCAATTGTTTAGTGCATATGTTTAACAAAGAATAAATCAAATATTATTAGGCAATGATCCAAATAAGTAGCTTTCCCTTCTAAAATAGAAATCTTCCCTATGCTAGAAGATCAAGTGAAGGGGACACTGTTAGTCCTGAAAACATCTCTCATATATAAGTCATCAAGGACTTGCCTGTATCAGGTGCTCAAATAATATTTTGTAAAGAACTACCTTAGGTATGGGGGCATAAGAAAAAAAAGGAAGTGAAGTAGCATCGGCCATACTTTTAATTTCATCCTTAAAAATAAATATTTCAATAAAAGTAGAATTGTCTCCAAACTATATCTGAGAAAAGTAAAGCTCTGAGAGTTTCCATAATTTACACTAGGCTGCATAGCACCAGAAAAGAAATTCATTTTGCAAAGGCAAACAAGGTGAGATAAATGATGACTACCAGCAACCTAATTTAAGGGCTGTACAAACCAGCAAGTTCTTTCTACAATACATGGAGAACAATGACCTTAGTTTCTCTACTTAGTCTATATCCATACTGTTGTTGCTCTCCTCATTTTTTTCTTTTCTAGATTTATACCTGTTTCCTCATGCCTCTGTTCTCTTGGCTGGGAATCAACCCTCATTCATCAGTGTAGCAGATAAATACCTACCCATTCTTTAAGCCTCAATTAAAAATGTGCCATGTCTGCCCACCACCAGGCATAATTAGGCATCCTTTCCCTAAGTTCAGGTACATATAATCCTTATTATGTTATACTTATTTATCAGACTTCCTCTCTTCCTGTAGTCTCTGAACAATTTAACATGCAGATCAGACTAGCTCACTGCTTCCCTAAATGTGCTCTACTGATCAGCTATCAGCGTCATCAGAACTGATTAGAAATACAAATTCCCAGGCTCCACCCCAGACCCAACTGGTTCAGAAACTCTGGGATAGGGCTCAGAAATCTGAAGCCTCTGGTGAATATTAGCGATGGTTTAGCCTAGCAAATCTTCGTTATTATTCCTGCTACCCTATGACTGTCACCTCTGCTGCTTAATGCACCCAGTGTATGATGGATCCATGTATATGAGAGGTCCTGATTCTATAAAATAAATTTCATAAATAAAATTGAAGTACTTTTTCTCATGAGAATTGAAAAATTACAAGTTATATTTTATACAGAAATATGGTTTTGAATTTATTGACATCACCTCCCTTTTTGAGCATTAGCAGAATGCTACAATTTATCCAGAACTTAAGATGGATCCCTGAACTTGAGCAGACGTTATACTGAGTTTTATGAACAAATAACATACTTTCCCCTACAAACTTACTTCCCTCAGTGATTAACCCAGCCCATTATTTTACCCTGTTTGCTTTGTTCTTTATCTATGATAATAAAAGCATAATATGCTAATTAGACCAATTGTCCTTCCAGACGTCCTCTTGGACAACCTTCCGGATGAAGTCACAGGGGCAGGGGCTGAGGCAGAGGCGGCTGCAGCGGGGGCCAAGCCCCTTGCACAAATTTCATGCATTGGGCCTCTAGTCTATAATATAAGTGAATAGTTTAATATATTTGGAAGGGAAAACATGTCTATTTCATCACATTTATTAGGCATGTTAAAAAGGAGATGTTTCTTCATGCTGTGTCATTTTGAAAAAGAAAGTAAATAATGATTTGCAGCATTTTGTAATCTTGAGGTTTGACTGAGTAGGGACAATGGTCATGGAGAGACAGATAGGGGAACAGTATTTCTTCTTTGGCATCTGCCATGAAATAGTAATCATACAGTGCCATAGGAACACAGAGGTGGGTGTAGCTGCCCGAGGACATCTGGGAAAGCTTTGCCAGGAGGTGACCTTGGGCCATGACTAAGAGAGGGGGCCCCAAGACACAAGCAGGTCAGCATTCCAGGCAGAGATGCTACATGGCAGAGAAGCACGAAGTCCCGTGTGCAAGGCACATGTGAGCAACGTCTAGAAGGATCAGTGTGCCTAGCTCAGTGGTCGGCAAACTCATTAGTCAACAGAGCCAAATATCAACAGTACAATGACTGAAATTTCTTTTTGAGAGCCAAATTTTTTAAACTTAAACTATATAGGTAGGTACATTGTTATTAACTTAATTAGGGTACTCCTAAGGCTTAGGAAGAGCCACACTCAAGGGGCCAAGGAGCCGCATGTGGCTCACGAGCCGCAGTTTGCCGACCACGGGCCTAGCTGATAAGCACAGAGGGGAGGCTAGCAAGAAATGAGGATGAAAAAGTAGGCTTGAAAAAGAATTGGCCACTTTGAACTTTATTCTCTTAGCCTGTTCCTCCTAACTTTTGTATACTGTATAAATCTCATGAAACTATGAATCATCTCTCCGTAAAGAAAGCAAACCCATAATGTTTTTAATAGGATTTCATGCCCACATAGAATCTCTATGGGTCCTTTGATCCTAGGATAATAACTATTGTTCTGGACCAGGGGTCAACATACCAAAGCCACAGTTGTAAAGGGAGTATTGTTGGATTTCAGCCATGCTCATTTGTGTATACTCTTACTACAGTGGCAGAATTGAATAGTTGCAATAAAGATCATATCACCCTCAAAGCCTAAAACTATTTAAGAAAATGTTTGCCAACCCCTGCTCTAGACAATCTCAAAGGTAATCAGAGACCCTTAATGTTTCACCAGTTAAAGATGACTTAAAAGCTTGCTTGATATATTGCAAAAAAAAAAAAAAAAAATGGGAGCACAATGCTTAACAAATTAGTCTTTTACACATTTGCACCCAAATTTTGACTAGAACTGAGGTATCAGAAGACAGGTAGGTTTTGAAGGACCGGGTAATTAAGAAAATCTGAGAGTGATAAATGCTGCAATGGTCGCCGTGCAGGAAAACTGGAGTGGCAAGAGGCACTGGTGATCAATAGCAATGGAAATGCTTAAAAGCAGGAAAAAAAAAGTATTAAAGATAAATTACACTTCTTTTCTGTTTTAACTGAGGCCCAGCACTATCTATATTTAGCCAAGGACCTACAGAAAGTATTTTTGGAGTCGGAATAATAAATTTGAAAAGATTGCTCTCGTTTTGCAGACCAGGAAACAGAGGTCCCAAGGTCTTAACTGAATTCACATATCACACAACTAGCACAATCAATTAAATCTAGAGGGTGCATACCCCTCAAGGATTCTTAATCTTAACTCCAGCTAATACATACCAGCAGTTTTTCTATATGGGAGAATTTTAGCACTGGTAATTCTAGGACTGTGAACCTTTAACTGTACATTTTATTTATTTTTTATGATTTATGTTTATAAATTTCTTTTTTTCTAGAGTATGCAGATTTTACGACTTCATCTTACATGTATCAGGTTTTGGTTTATTATTTTTTATTTACTCCTTTCATTTATTTAAGCTTTCATGGCATCTTAGTTATTTTGTTTTGTATTGTTACTGATAGTTTCACTGTGTGTTCATCGTGTATTTTTGTAAACATGTTTATCACAGGCATCTTGTCTTGTTTTGTCTTGCTTAGCATACTGCTGAGCATATAGTAGGCATTCAATTAACATATGTTGATTGCTTTGATTTGATGTCTTAAACATTTAAGGGTGGCTTTTCTAATTTCTCTAATTCTGCATTTTGTTTCATTAATGTTGCCCGGTTAACAGTCTTATGAATCCTAATCATTCTTTTCTTTCTTTGAATACCAGGTGGTCGTGAATGCGCTCATAGGTGCAATCCCTTCCATCATGAATGTGCTACTTGTGTGTCTGATATTCTGGCTGATATTTAGCATCATGGGAGTAAATTTGTTTGCGGGCAAGTTTTATGAGTGTGTCAACACCACAGATGGGTTACGGTTTCCTACAAGCAAAGTCCAAAATAAAACCGAGTGTTTAGCACTGATGAATGTTAGTCAAAATGTGCGATGGAAAAACCTGAAGGTGAACTTTGATAATGTTGGACTTGGTTACCTGTCATTGCTTCAAGTTGTAAGTGACCCCTTTCATGAGTGCTTGATATTGTAAGGGACCCTGACAGACGTCATTATTTTAAATAAGCTGCTAACTAGAAGTTAAAGATAAAGTACTTTGTGACTTTAAAAAGAGACTTGGTGTCAACTAGAACAATTTCCTATAAAAATGAGTAAAAATTGTAAGTTCCTTTGTACTTGAGAGTTATTGCTCCATAATTGACTTGTTGGTGTCATTTGGCCCCTCGCCATTGCACCATCTGAATATTGCTTCAAAATGAATAGTCATTCTTCTGAACTGACAGTTTTGGACTACATGGGAATGAGAAAGACTTCTCATTAGCACAGAGCATCTTTAAGAAATGGAGATAAATTGTTTCCTGCCTTTTTTATAAAATTCTCCCCTTCCTCTAGAAAAATAGAAATCATGTGCAAAATTTTCAGGAATTGTAATAGCCTGGAAATAACTGAGTAGGACTAAGATTTAGAACATGACCCCAGAATGTGTCCCTTTTCTTCTTGACATAGTACCTCTATATTAAATTGGTATTTTGAAATACAACAAAACTTAGTGATTTGATATTACTTAACGCATGTAACATTAAATGGACTAAACTCATGTGTTGCTGCTTTAAAGTATGAGCTTCAAATTCAGATTCTATAAATGTTATATTTGCAGGCAACATTTAAGGGATGGATGGATATTATGTATGCAGCTGTTGATTCTGTTAATGTAAGTATTGGTCAACATTAAAATAAAATCTACAATTTTAAAAAGCTCCTTAGTTTAGTTTAGCCATTTTCAAACAGTAGCAACAAGGAGTCCTTGGTATGTACACACAAACCAGAAAACTTCCACCTAACAGTAGCCTAGTGACTAGGTATGCAGCATTTGGAGACAGACCTTGACTCCAGTTCTGGCTCTATCATATCATGCAAGCTGTGCAACTGAATCTGAACAAATTCCCTCTCTGAGTGTGTTTATTGATTATATACAGAAAAATAATTCAGTGCCTACTTCATGGGGATCCAACATGAAAATGCAAGTAGAGCACTTAGCACAGCCTGGAAATAATAAGTGCTCAGTAAATAAAGTTTATCAAAATAAAAATGAAATAACGTATTTTATGAATAGTTTTTATTTTTATATTTTTAAGATTTTTTTAATTCATTTCAGAGAGAGGAAAGGAGAAGGGGAGAGAGATAGAAACATCAATGATGACAGAGAATCATTGATCAGCTGTCTCCTGCATGTCCCCTACTGGGGATCAAGCTGCAACCCAGGCATGTGCCCTGACCAGAATCAAATGGTGCCAACCATTGAGCAACACCAGCCAAGACAATTTTATATTTTAAAGTGCCATGGAAGCGTTTTCAGTGGTTCTCAACCTTCTGGCCCTTTAAATACAGTTCCTCATGTTGTGACCCAACCATAAAATTATTTTTGTTGCTACTTCATAACTGAATGTTGCTACTGTTATGAATCATAATATAAATATCTGATATACAGGATGGTCTTAGGCTACCCCTGTGAAAGGGTCGTTCGACTGCCAAAGAGGTCGTGACCCACACGTTGAGAACCGCTGGTTTATATGAAATAACTTCCACACTAAGAAAGCTAAATCCAGTGAAGACATTTCTGTAATTAAATGAAAACAAAAATAAAACAAAATTTATGTAAATATGCTATCATCTCTTCTACAGTTTTTTTCTGGAAATAAAAAAACATACTTTAGGTCATTTTGTTACTAAATTGTCCTACCAATGTGAGAACAAGTACTCTATATGATTAAGCCCTTTGTAATTATTTGAAGGTTATATTCATGTATTTAGTGAGCATGTAATAAATACTTAATGTTGGAAAATTTTTTAAGAATGATTTTGTTGAACCTCACTAATATGGCTTCTGAAAAAGCTAATTCACTAGAATAGCATTGTTTGGATTACCTTATGAAACCATGTGAAAAAGGAAAGTGATGAATGTATTGTCAACATACTAACTTTTGTTAATTACTTCTAATTTTGTAGGTTGACAAGCAACCCATATATGAATCCAACCTCTACATGTATATTTATTTTGTCATCTTTATCATCTTTGGGTCATTCTTCACTTTGAACTTGTTCATTGGTGTCATCATAGATAATTTCAACCAACAGAAAAAAAAGATAAGTATTTTAAGTTTCTTTCATTGCACTGAAAAATAGGAACAATTATTTTTCCAAAAAATATAGTGTGAAATTTAATTTTATATCAATTAGTAATTATCTTCATTAGAACTTCATTTTTTTAAACAATTGGCCAGTGTATAGTTATAGATATATTTAATCTCATTTATCTCTGCACAGAAAGTAATCTTCTAAGTCAGAACTATTTTTAAACAATATGACAACTATTCTGTTTTTTTCGATGTTCCCTGTAGAGGATTGAATAATTAAGAAAAAGTAATGCACTAATTATTTATTGAAAACGCATTTCACAAATGTTACTTTCTTCCGTTCTGAGCCACTGTTCTGTGTGGTATGTCTAGGGCTGGTGCTTGAGGAAAAACAACATAAGATATGCTCCTGAGCTCAAGTTGATATTATAGCAGAAGATGTGATACATGTATTAGAAATGAAGATGTATTGAATATGGCTAGTGAGGCATCCCGGGAGATTTCTGTTTTAACTATTGGAACATTTTATAACCTCCCCTTAGTTTTCTCCCATCCTTCCTTATGTTGCCAACTAGGGTATGAATCATCAAAAAAAGATAAAATCTGCACTTTGACTTTTTCTTCTAAGTCAAAATTCTCTTCCCAGTGTTTTCATAGCTTTTCTTGGTAAATTCTTGATATGCTATGGTAATCAGCCCCCATCAGTATGCAATAAAGGATCTAGGCTTCTCTTGACATTGGTATGAAGGCTCTCTCTCATGCCTACTGTCAATAGATCAGATGAATACTAAAATTACATAAAGACTGCATATCAACTAGAGGGGAAAGGTGAATTAGAACACTCTAAGACAGAAAGGGGAGTCTGGTTATTATATAGGCATTTGATAAATCTTTTAAGATACAATATAATAGAAAGCTGAATATTCCCTAACCCCAAAAAACTAAAGAGAAACCATAACCAGATCATCTTTAACTCCAGGATCCTACAAGTTAAGTAAGGATTTCAGAACTAAATAATTATTACATGTAATACATATACTTTATATATGCACATTATATTAAGTATGGAGAGTCATGTGCCTACACATAGGTAATCCTTTAAGACAGGTTTTATGTATAGCTACATTGCACATAATAAACTGCATTTCATTTCTATATTAATACATTTTTCAACCTGTCTTAATAATCTGAGGAAGAATTTAGACAATGATTCTGGTTTTAACTAGATTTTTTTTTTTTTACCTTGGAGGTCAAGACATCTTTATGACAGAAGAACAGAAGAAATATTATAATGCAATGAAAAAGTTGGGATCTAAGAAACCACAAAAGCCAATACCTCGGCCAGGGGTAAAAAAAAGACTATATATATATATATATATATATATATATATATATATATATATCTTTAGCATGTAAATTTTCAAATTATTTTCAATTCAACTTTAATATACAACTTTGTCTTAAGCATAAATTTTTAGCATTAATTTTGAAAAAAATTGGAACAAAATTGCTATTTGGAACAAAAGTCCTTATAAAATTTAATATAGTATGTATTTTAAGCACTGTATCTTTTTTTGAGTGCTTAACAAATATATTATTATTATTATTATTATTATTATCATTATTATTATGTTAGCCAGCTCCACATCTCCCAGTCCATATTTTAGTTTCCAAATAGCAGTAATAATTCTGTAGCTCTTACTATGAGCTAGGCACTGTTCTAAGAACTCTACATATTTTAACTCATTTAATTCTTACAATAACTCTTATGAGGTAGAAATTATTATTATCTCATTTTATGGAGTCCGAAACAGGCTCAGAGGAGGCCAAACAATTAGGGAGGGCTAGAGTTTGAGAATTGAACCTACGTAGTCGGTTTCTAGAGGCTGAGCTGAGATTTGAGTGGGTTAAGCACTGTATCTTTATATTCCTTCTTATTTTTTATTTTTTCTATAAAAATGGAAATAATTACATGTGCATTTACCTTTATCATAGCTACACAACTTATTCCTGCAGTGGCCTATAGAATATGAAAATGAATGTACTTTAGATTGAATATAGCATACTAGGGTGGATACACTTAACAGTCAATGTAAGTATACAAGGCTAACTGAATTACCAGTCTGATATATTGAAAGACAACAACAAAATGTTTCATTTACTCTGACTTTGATTTAACCCATTAATAATATTTCTTGTAGAAAGCACAAACCTATGACCAGGGATAATTTATGCAAGTTTTGAAGACTGATATATATTTTTTAAATGTTTTACTAATGTAATGATTAGTGGATACTACTTGCTAAGTTTACTCTATATTCCATTTTATTCTTGTTTATTTGCAGAACAAATTCCAAGGATGTATATTTGACCTAGTAACAAACCAAGCTTTTGATATCAGCATTATGGTTCTTATCTGCCTCAACATGGTAACCATGATGGTAGAAAAAGAGGGACAAAGCCCATACATGACTAATGTCCTCTATTGGATAAATGTGGTTTTCATTATCCTCTTCACTGGAGAATGTGTGCTGAAACTGATCTCCCTCAGACACTACTACTTCACCGTAGGATGGAACATTTTTGATTTTGTGATTGTGATTATCTCCATTGTAGGTAAGTCCATTTATTAACCAGATTTTTATATTGAATGAAACTAAACTCACACATGCTCAGAACAGGTCCTGAATTCTTGAATATAAATTTACTTTTGAGTAAGTTAAATGAAAGAATGAAGGAATCTTAAAAAAAAACAAAACTTTACAAAGCAACGCCTTCGTGTCAGAATTTCTGAGTTCTCACTGCAGGCCTCAAAGCCTCAAGTTTTCTATTTGTTGGGAGCACATAATACCACTTGATCCAGTATTTGATTTCCAAGATTACCCTTCACAATGGTAGCAATTGCTTCTATATGTAGGTATATCTGAGAAGACCAATACAGAGTCTGAAATCATTTCCAGCTTTAGCATATATGAGAGCTGCCCTTCGATGAATGATAATGTTAATAGCCAGATTATTGGTGACTCTTCATGAAAATCCTTCCTGAAGTCAAAGTAAAGTTAAGGTCTCAAGAAATATCATCTTCATTTCTTATGGCTTTATATTTGGCAACTCTACAAAACATGATCATTTCTCAGCCAACCCCAGTCATGTCTATGAATGTCAGTACATGATTTTATACTTCCTTCCCTTTTCATTATCATCACTATTTTTATATTCTTCTGCTCATTCATTACCTGTACATGCCCTGCCCAGTATTTTAGGATTGCATTTATTTTCAAATTATAAATTCTAGGAACGGATTGAGGATATCATAATTGGAAATAACATAAAATTCTTCACTATGTGGTTATTTTGACAAAGCATTTTACAACTGTAACAAATTACTTAAGAGAAGCATCGAACAGACTGTCAAACCTCAGAGGGAAGGCAGAGGGGGTGGGGTGGTAAGAGATCAACCAAAGGACTTGTATGATGCATATAAGTATAACCAATGGTCATGGACACTGGGGAGGTGGGGGCATGTCCTGGGGGTGGGAGTGGCCAGGGAGTGGTCGATGGAAGTAAAAGGAGACATATGTAATACTTTAAACAATAAGAAAAAGAAATTACTTATTTGTCATGTGTATGGAAATATTTTCATGATGTGAAGTGACTAAAATAGATTACCAAAAAAATTGCTTATGTGAAACATGATTACATTCATGTGTGTATGTATGTGTGTGTGCTTGCATAGAAAACTGTGGAGTGATACTTAACAAAATATTAACAATAGTTATGGTTGGTGATGTTTCAGGTGATTTACATTTCCGTTTTAGCATTTACTGTATTGCTTGAATTTTCTACATAGTAGGCATTATTCTTATAATTAAGAAAATTATTGTAGAAGGAAAAATTTCAATGCCCATAAACTTAGTGAAGGAGGGAAAATGTTACTGTAGTAAGTCTAATCATCTTTATATGGTATTGCTCAATATTCTAATTGCTATGAAATTTTTTTCAATAAAATGACAGTCCTGAAATTGTAAGAGATACGCTAGGAGATAAAGCTATTTAGAGTCTAGATTTTCTATAGCATGGAAATGTAAATATTTTCTTTTTATTCTTTCCCTCCTCATCAGGCATGTTTCTGGCTGACCTGATAGAAAAATATTTTGTGTCCCCTACCCTGTTCCGAGTGATCCGTCTTGCCAGGATTGGCCGAATTCTACGTCTGATCAAAGGGGCGAAGGGGATCCGCACGCTGCTCTTTGCTCTGATGATGTCCCTCCCTGCGTTGTTTAACATCGGCCTCCTGCTCTTCCTGGTCATGTTCATCTACGCCATCTTTGGAATGTCCAGCTTTGCCTATGTTAAAAAGGAAGCTGGAATTAATGACATGTTCAACTTTGAAACCTTTGGCAACAGCATGATCTGCCTGTTCCAGATCACCACCTCTGCTGGCTGGGACGGGTTGCTAGCACCTATTCTTAATAGTGGACCCCCAGACTGTGACCCTGAAAAAGATCACCCTGGAAGCTCAGTTAAGGGAGACTGTGGCAGCCCATCTGTCGGGATATTCTATTTTGTTAGCTACATCATCATATCCTTTCTGGTTGTGGTGAACATGTACATCGCTGTCATCCTGGAGAACTTCAGTGTTGCTACTGAAGAAAGTACTGAACCTCTTAGTGAAGATGACTTTGAGATGTTCTACAAGGTTTGGGAGAAGTTTGATCCTGATGCTACCCAGTTTATAGAATATAGAAAACTCTCTGACTTTGCAGCTGCCCTGGATCCTCCTCTGCTCATAGCAAAACCAAACAACGTCCAGCTCATTGCCATGGATCTGCCCATGGTCAATGGTGACCGGATTCATTGCCTTGACATCTTATTTGCTTTTACAAAACGTGTTTTGGGTGAAGGTGGAGGGATGGACTCTCTTCGTTCACAGATGGAAGAAAGGTTCATGTCAGCAAATCCTTCTAAAGTCTCCTATGAACCCATCACAACTACACTAAAACGAAAACAAGAGGATGTGTCTGCTACTGTCATTCAGCGTGCTTACAGACGTCACCGCTTAAGGCAAAATGTCAAAAATATATCAAGTATATACATAAAAGATGGAGACAGAGATGATGATTTGCCCCGTAAAGAAGATACAGTTTTTGATAAAGTTAATGAGAACTCAAGTCCAGAAAAACCAGATGCAACCCCATCTATCGTCTCTCCACCTTCCTATGACAGTGTAACAAAACCAGACAAAGAGAAATATGAAAAAGACAAAACAGAAAAGGAAGACAAAGGAAAAGATGGCAAGGAAAGAAAAAAATAGAGCTTCACATTTAATACACTGTTTACAGCCTGTGAAGGTGATTTGTGTCAATAAGACTCTTTTAAGGAGGTCTATGCCAAAACTTTTTACCAAAATATTCTCAAAGTCAGTGCAGTCACTAGCTCTGATTCCTTAAGATAGGTGGGCAGCATTAGCAAATGGCTATTTTTGCACTGGTAAATGATTCTGTAAGAATTGTAGGGTAACTCTATAGGGATTATTGATTACAGCAGGCAAAGGTAATTTAATTTTATTTGCTTTTAATAAATCACAAGACCATGTAGGAAATGTTCACACCTGTCTTGTCATCTTTTCACAAGATTGTAAACATTCATATTTCCCACGCAAATACACACACACACACGCGTGCGCGCGCACACACACATGCACATATCTATATTTGGACATCTACAAAAGTATTTTGTCTTGGCTCTGCCATGAAATACCCTGATAGAAGGAATGGACATTAATAATGAGTGTTTAGTTAAAACATGTTGGTGTTAGGGAACAAAACACTTTTATCCATGTACAGAGGTCATTCTATATTTTGAGGTGCTTAAATTTATTCTATATTGCATCAGAACCAATTTATATGTACCTATAAAATGCTATGGAATTAAAAACATGTGTAGGCTACTCATTTCAACAAATACTTTTCATTTATCTTGACTCATGTAACAACCAGAATTAAGATTTACCTTTAGAGTATTGTGCTTTATAGCCTGTCTTTTTTATATCCTTCTTAGTTCATTCAACCAAAGAACATGAAAAATTATTCCAAGTACTACATATCACATCCCTCAAAAGAAAAAAATGAAGATAATTGAAAAAAGAGGCAATAGAAGAAAGCTTTATTTACTATTACTTATATAATAATCTCACACTACACTGTGCTGCCCAAAAATACCAATAATGACACAACTTTTCATCTCTCTTGTCACATTTTTTTCTGCTGTCTCATGCACTATTGTTTAGTCATTCTTTAGCACTAAGCAAAATTGTTATTTTCCTTCAATGAAGTGCTTCCTGATATGCAGATCACTATTTAATATCATTGTACATGACTGGAGCACAGTATTTACTCCATCATCTCTATACCATCCTAAATGTGTGTGGCAAACTTTGAAGTCATAATATAAGACAAACTTTCAACCCCAAATTGTCTTTAGAATGAACAAAAAAGCATTTGACTGGGATTCTTGCCAACTTGCTTTCTTGTCACTTAATTTACTTTCCTAATTTGTACAAGCAATCCTTTTAGGCGGCTAATCTTTCATCTGAAAATGAGGAGGATGTCACTTTGCACTTAAAATTCCATGACTATGAGGTATATTATGCATCAATCAATAAAGTACCCTGAGTTTATAACTTACTGAGCACATAATTCATTTTACTTTAGCTGGTGTCTTCTTACCAAGGGTTATAAATCTAGCTTTTAAGAAATTCTTGTTAATAGTGGCTTGAAAACAATGGCCATGATGAAGTTTTTCATCATTTCATTTCAGGAATATGAGGTCTTTCTCCTACCGAGTTTTACAGTTTTAAAAATTGAGTTATGTAAGGAGAAAGTAGTTTTTTTAGATTTTGTGCGAGTTTCATTCTAGAAGATACTTCATGCTTTCTTAAATTAAAAGGGAACAGGAATTATATTTCTGTAATCAGTACTTAAACATATATTTTGTTGTTATGGCTAGTTAAAAAGAAAGGATTTTTAAACATACCTATAGAGATGAAGAGGTATGGGTAGAGAATGAGAGACAGAAAGGAAAGACTAAGAAACATAGATATGGGAAAGCCAGATAGAAACAGACATTTCCACAGAACTTCCTATCTAGAAAATTTTTTAATTGTGATGTATTTTATAATGCCCATGATGGAGATGATCACTTGTAGACATTTGTCATAAGGTACATATGAAATTAAATCTAGGGCCAAAGATTCTTTACATCTATGTTCAATCATTCATCTTTGATTATTTGAGCCACTTTCCAATTTAATATGAAAGATACCATGCAGTGTTTTCCTAGATTCTGTAGAGCATTGCATCACATACCTGCTAAGCCTATTAAAAATACATTTTGACAATTTAACTAGGGAACCATACAAAATATGTTATATTTGTAAGATTTGTAATACATTAAATTAATAAATTAATATCACCTTAAATGTGAAGTAAGTCTACCCTTATTATTTTAAACACATATAAATGTAACTGCATTTTGCATATTTATAGACTATAGTATAAAAAGATGTGTGGTGGGCAGGTTTATGTGGGATTTACTCTCAATGTTTTTACATGTCTTGATTTTTATGTAAAAGAAAAAATATTGGCAACTGATTCCTCAACACAGTTTCTTCTGAGCATTTCAAAAAATGATAAAGTTGCTCTTTCTCCTATTTCATGCTGAACTATAATTTTTTAAAAATATAAAATACTTGTTTTTTATACATATATATGTTTTCCCAGGAATGTCTAGTTTTGACTTTTTATCAATTAAGAACAATATTTGAAAGTAAGATATAATTCAGTACAGTGTAAACTTGAAGAAAAAGTACACTTTTCATGTAGATTACTGTTTGGCTCTGATTATGAAATATCACTCCCCCAAGGCATTGTCATACTAATATTAAAATTACACAATCACTGAACTCATTTCACCTAATGATGTAGAATGGCAGTTATACTGTAAAATTTAAGTGAGAATAAAATGGAAGCAAACATATTTGAACACAAATCTATACATATAAATTTGGATGAAAGTGGAAGAATCTCATTTTACCTTTTTGATTGTTACATCGTTTACAAAAGACGTAAGTGACTTGTGGGCTGATTCTTAAATGCTGGTTATTAAATCTCAACCCAAAATGTCCATCATGATTTTATAGAATTTTTAATAGCTTTATTACAAAGAGTTAAAATAAAATGCCTATGTAAATAAAGCAGTTCTAAATAGAAATTTTGGAGAAATGTTAATGAAAGTACATAATGAAACGAGGGCCAGCTAAGTTAGTATGGCCAAATAATTGGCCTGGGTTTAGGACGTATGTATAGAGGCCACCAATTTATTTAAATAGCTCTGGTTTATTATGTTATGTTTTTGAAGAAAACAAGAATTGCTTCACAAAAATAAATGAATAGCCATGAATATAATATGCTGTTTACATAGAAGTCTTTACAAATTTTATACATCTATGAATGCTCATATTTGAGTTTGAGTTTGTCATCAATTAAATTGTAGTTATATTTGAGACACACTGTAACAGAATCTATAAATAAAAGGCATCAGAAAAATAAAATGTTTGTATGTATTTTCTGTTTCTGTGAGAACAACCTTTAAGGAGATAATTTCAGTGCATCTCTAAGTAAGTTGCAGCGATTGTTTTTTTAAAAAAATGAAAGAAGAACAGTTTCAGATGTCCTCTATAAGAAGTTTACCAGGATAAGGAAGATGGGGATAAAGAATATAGAACTCTACCCTAGCCATTTGGCTCAGTGGAAAGAGCTTCAACCTGTGGACTGAAAGGTCCCGGGTTTGATTCCAGTCAAGGGCATGTACCTCTGTTGCAGGCTGGGTCCCAGGCCCTTGTTAGGGTGTGTGCAAGTGGCAACCAATCGATGTGTCTCTCTCATATTGATATTTATCTCTGTCTCCCCCTCCCTTTCACTCTCTCTTAAAAAAAATCAATGGAAAAATATCCTCCAGTGAGGATTAACCAAGAGAGAGAGAGAATATAGAGTTCCAAAGCAATTCACTAAAATCCACAACAGAGTTTGTGCCATCAGGAAAAAAAATGAGACAGGAAGTGAAATATACAAACAGCCACACAATGAGAGTATGCATTGTATGTGTGTGTGTGTGTGTGTGTGTGTGTGTGTGTGTGTAATGGCAGAGAGGTAGTAAGGCATACATAATGGCTAAAGGCGTGGGTCCCAGAACCAGAACTGTATTTGGATCCCAGTTAAGCCATGCCTCTCTGAGTTTTCTGAATACATTATTTAACCAACACATGCCTCAGCTTTCTCATCTATAAAACGAGGCTAATAGTTCTACGTAATAATGTGGTCTTAAGTATAGAGGGAGAAATCCCCAAGAAGCCATTAGAACAATATCTGACAGCACAGACTCAAGAGTTTATATTAGTAGTGGCACTTAGGGTGGCAGTCAGTTTGCCACTAAAAATATAAGAGCCCAGGCTGCCTCTCTATCATGTAGGAGCACAATGCAGTCTCCCTAAATGTTACATAATAACAGCATTCCCTCTGTTGTATATGACTTTGTGTAAATATGGTGCCCGAAAGGGTCTCATGCATCCTTTGGATATATAATGAACATTTAGTGATGTGACATATAGACCAAACTATTTCAAAATTGATAAATTTTGGTATTTGTGAATTTAACATGTTAGAAACATGTATATTTACAAAGATTTAGCTTATTCTATGAAAAATTTGGGGGCGGTATTTTCCATATTTAGCTAAATAATCCAAATATCTCTTATTTGAGAAGACAAAAATGACAATATAGGAATGATTATAAATATCAGAGAGTAATATATTGATTCTTCATACATTATGAGTCATGCATATGTTATATGTATTAGATTATGCTTCATTATATGTTCTATTACCTATGTTATATACTATTGTATTTTATGATAGAAAGATAGTATCAGGATGCTTCACTCTTAAAAGCTTCACAATTTTGGTCATAGCTTAGGACGAGTTTGTGCATATCATTTTACTGCACATTTTTATGATTCTGGAAGTACTCTAGTCATTCAATTTAATAATTTATTAGCTGTTTTGCAAAAAAAATCATACAGAAGCTAACTTGTTATTCTTAGTAGTTATTTTATTTCTCATGCCTATAAATGATTGATTTTTTTTACATAAGACAGATTCAAAATAGTCATTTCACTTTGGCAGTTCAGGCCAAAGATTTAAAGAGAAAATAGTAAAATTTGTAATTAAAATAAAAATTTGTGCCCTGGCTGGGTGGCTCAGTTGGTTTAAGTGTTATACCATATACCAAAAGGTCGCAGGTTTAATTCTTGATCAGGGCACATACCTAGGTAGAGAGGGTTTTATCCTTGGTTAGGGCCCATACAGGAGCCAACCAAATGATATTTTTCTCATCCATGTTTTTCTCTCTCTTGCTCTCTCTCCCTTTCTCTCTCTCTCAAATAAATTTTAAAAAACATATCCTCTGGTGAGGATTAAAAAATAAATAAGTAAAAACTTGTCCTTCTGCTTGAATCTAGGACATTATCATTTCCTTGATGTACTCAGTATGGAAATTAAGAAGTAATTTTAATACAATTTTATGGATGCGAAATAGATACTAAAGCTCTACAGGAAACATTTTTTCTTTAAAAATATGAAGCTCACAACTACCAAACTTTTAAATATCAAAATTCAATTTGACTCCCTTTAAGAAACTAGTAAAGATAGAATTGTCTTGTAATCTCCCTAAACTCAGCACATCTTGATGTTGGTGCCCTCAATAGAATCAGCTCTGATAAGAGAGGATGGAGAGAAAACAAGTGGGAAAAGAATTACTTCTTGCTTTATTTTCCTGCCTAATTTATTTCCCTTTACATATTCATCTTACTCTAATCATCTCATTTTTGACCCTGAATTCAGAACAAAGATTGCTAACTGGTTTAGAGTCGTCTAATTTTGTCCTGACTCTTGCAATGAAAAGAAATGTTTACCTCGAAGGAAGGACACATCGTTCATTTATTTTAGATACAAATGGGTCTGCCTCCTACAAGCCACAGCCAGAATACCACTTAGAGCCAGGCTGTGGGCAGAAAGGGATCTGGAAGGGAGCCAGGGAGAACAAGAGAAGCAATCTCCTTTAGCTTTGTGACTCTAAGCAGAAACCTGAAGAAGGACCACAAGCCAGAAGTACATGTTTGCCGGCAAGCATATTTTAATACTTTCCTTTGACATAAAGTTTAAAATTCACTAAGTCTCGTGCCTAGAGCTAGAGGGGCATGACCAGCGGTTCTCAACCTGTGGGTCGCGACCCCTTTGGCGGTCGAACGACCTTTTCACAGGGGTCGCCCAAGACCATCCTGCATATCAGATATTTACATTACGATCCATAACAGTAGCAACATTACAGTTATGAAGTAGCAACGAAAATAATTTTATGGTTGGGTCACAACATGAGGAACTGTATTTAAAGGGCCAGAAGGTTGAGAACCACTGGCTTAGTCTAAAGAAGCCTGTGCTTGTATAGAAAAGCACAGCTGTTTGATCTGCACAATGCTGAGGAATCATATGGCAGCTGAAAATGGCAGCCTTTGGCATTTTTTCTATACTAGCGTTTCTTTCTGTCCAGATATTTCCTCCGAGAGTAAGAGAACTCTTTTTTTTTCTCCCCTGTTTCTGTCATCTTGGGAGCTAAAACCTTCAAAACGAATCTCTTCCTCTTTATAGGATCAATAAAGCAAATTAGACATGACATTGAAAGCACTTAAATGTTTTTCAGAGTGCAGTATCATCTTATGCCTTTAAGAATTGTCAATAAATGAAAATATACAAACATATACACCGTAGCATCATATTAGGTAATATCATGAGTTTTCATCTTTCTGTTACTGAGAAAATGTGACTGTGAACTTGAGCTTCAGTGTCTTTATAAGAGACTGAAGTTCCTTATAGTAGTTCCAAAGTATATAAGTACAAGGTAAGAACTTTAAAGGGCAATAACTTATTATGTATTTTCTGAAGTACCTCTCAATAAAGGATTTAGTCATAAATTCAATAAAATGATATGGAGCATTTACTGTTTCCTGGAAGAATAACAGTATCATGCTATATTTCCATAATTTATCATGGACACATCAGGGAGAAGAGCCTAACCTATCAGGACATGAGTATAAACACTGAGGAAGAGTTCCTTTTAAATGGGTTGAGTATGAAGTACTCTGGGCCAAAGTAAAGAAGTCCTAAAGCAATTGAATAAAAAGGGTCTGTGCTGGAAGCCAGTTCCAGCATGTCAGCAGGGCTGAATCATCTGGGAATGGCTGAGGAAGGGCATTTCCCCAAACCTGAAAAGGATGCATAAATGATTGCTTGCTGCCAGACAGCTAAAGGCATTTCAATCTACATGGTATTGCCTCCTACTGGCCAAACACCTGAACAGCCGTAGGCAATTCCCTAATCTGACAATGCTTCTGTATACAAACCCTGGCCTTTGAAGTGTATATCTACCTCGCCTTAGGACAAATTGTGTTAATAAAAAGCAAGGGGTTCAGAGAGGAGAAGAACTTAGTTCCTTTAGCTAAGTCTTCTCTGACACCCCAATATGCCTTCCAAAATTATGTTTCGTCTCTGGACTCTTATTTAATTTATGCACAGCGCCTTCTCCAGACTTCTGAACCCTTCTAGATGCTGGATCAAGACCACTGGCATTAGGTCTGAAGTTCAATGAAGACATCAGGTTAGAGACACATATCCAGGAGTGGTTGAATCCAAAAGCAGATTAAATCAACCACAGTGTATGCATGCATGCATGCAAGTAGAAGCATGAAACAGAGCTTGAGGGAGAGTAGACAGAATATTAAGAAAGAGAAGGGCTGGCTATAGCCCAGTTGGGCAGCAGTTCTCAACCTGTGGGAACCCCTTTGACGGTCGAACTACCCTTTCACAGGGGTCGCCTAAGACCATCCTGCATATCAGATATTTACATTACTATTCATAACAGTAGCAACATTACAGTTATGAAGTAAAAACGAAAATAATTTTATAGTTGGATCACAACATGAGGAACTGTATTTAAAGGGCCAGAAGGTTGAGAACCACTGGTTTAGAGTGTCCTCCCCAATACGCCAAGGTTGTGGGTTTGATCCCTGGTCAGGGCACAACAAGAATCAACCAATGAATGCACAAATAAATGGAACAACAAATTGATGTTCCTTTCTCTCTTTCTCTCTCTCTCTCTCTCTCTCTCTCTCTCTCTCTCTCTCTGCCTTTCTCCAAAATCAATTTAAAATTTTAAAAAGAAAGAGAAAAGGGTCAGCATTACAAATTGCTACAGAGTAGTCACACAATTAAACACTGAAGTGTCAATTGTTTAATACAAACCACATTGTATGAGTCAATGAGAAGTATGTTAAGCCTTAATAGGACTATTAACCACATCTCATAAAACTTACCTTTCCAGTACCTAGCAGGATAAATATTATAAGAATGGAAATTTAACAACTCAAATTGAATATCCTGTTGTGGAATATGTGCTTGCTTTTTCAACCTATGTTTTAAATTGGGCTTTCAGGACATCAGTGGAAATATCAGAGTAAGAACTTCTGATAATCTATTTCTCAAAAAGAATAAGAACACTGGCAAAATTGTCACAATCAACTTTTTCAGAGCTCTGGAAATTAGCTAAAAGAACATATGTTCAAGAAAGCCAGTGGGTGAATCTCAGCAAGAACAGTAAGCTTTAAAGTAGCTTTGAAAATCAACTGTCCGGCAATAACGGTGAAAACCTGCAGCCTCAAAGCCACTAGAGGGGTCAGAATGGTTCAGAGCTTCCTGTGTCTAGAAAATTGTTTGTCAATTCCCTGGACAACCCGCTTGCAAAGCTGTCTTTATCTGGCCTGACTCAGAGCACAGCCAGTACACACAGCTTTTTCCCTGCGGTTGTTTGCAATTATTTAACATTGCAGCTGCCTGAGACAATACTGGGTAAACAAGATTATCAAACACTTTTAAAGGAAAAGCTGGAGACGGAAATGTTCACAATGGATTTTGTAAAGACACAACATATTTCTGGGGATCTACAAACCACATGCATTTACAAGGCTGTGAGCATTGCAAGCCATGAGCATCCCAGGGCTGTGCATATGTTCTGAGCCCTCACCTCTGGCTGACCTTGAGGCTTGCATATGGAAGGAGTAAAAGCTAAGGTAAAGTTGTAAACTGCCTGCCTGCATCTTAAAGGTATGTCCCTTCAAGCTAACAGAGGCGCTCAGCAAAGGCTGGGAGATTTAATGGTCTAAGGCAGCGGTTCTCAACCTTCCTAATGCCGCGACCCTTTAATACAGTTCTCATGTTGTGATGACCCCCAACCATAAAATTATTTTCGTTGCTACTTCATAACTGTAACTTTGCTACTGTTATGAATCGTAATGTAAATATCTGATATGCAGGATGTATTTTCATTGTTAAAAATTGAGCATAATTAAAGCATAGTGATTACTCACAAAAACAATATGTAATTATATATTCAATATGTGTTTTCCGATGGTCTTAGGCGACACCTGTGAAAGGGTCATTGGACCCCCAAAGGGGTCTTGACCCACAGGTTGAGAACCGCGGGTCTAAGGCATCTAAAGAAATTCCTATCCAGTCAGCTAACCATTAACCTAGATGTTATACCCAGATTTCAAGATTCCCAAGAACCCACATCAGGGAGCCATCCAATCCGATGCAAAAGCATAAGAATCTGTATTTCAAGCTAGCTTGAGCTCTCCATCCACCAGACTCACCGACACATCGGCTAGCCAAGTGGCCAAGAGAGCCAACCCCGCCCAGAGACCAGTTATATGGGGCGGGGGTTGGAGTAAGGGGAGGAGAAAGGACTGTGCTCTGCCAATTGGCCAGGTGCAAGCCGGGTCCTGTTACACAGGATGTGGTCATATCTATGGCGCGCACTTCCCTTGATTGTCATTGGTTAGTTTAAAATCCCGGGCGTGGCCAGCAGAGGCCTGGGCTTCCGGGAAGAAGGCCGCACGTGGCCCCAACATGGAGGATACAGGCAAGATGGAGGGCATAGCCCTCGCCCTTTCATTCCCCCCTTTGTCTTGGAACTTCCGGCTCAATCATGAGACGGACTGCATTTCTATTTCACCATTGCTAGAGGCCCGAACTGGGCATATCTTAACAAATGGTCTGGTGGAAGGGAAAGAAACTATTTTAGCATTAACAACTTCTATTGAAATAGGATTTTTCTTCTTAAAATTCCTCGATGGCTATCAAAAAGCCAAATCAAGATTAATTTATCTACTGTCTTGATGTTTGCATAAACACAACAAGAATGGTAACTGACTACCTTTGCTGGAATTTCATGGTTGAATCTTAATGTGCCCCGTAGGGCCAGGAAGCCACGCCACCCAGCTGCCATCAGGCCCGCCTGCAGTATCTGCTGAGTTAGGTGAATCCCTCACCTGTAGCAACTCCACCTGAGCCCACGCTCCAGGATTTAAGGCCCATCTCAGTAGCCCTTCTACCCGTTGCGGTCCAGAGTGTGTGGGGGTTCTGCAGGAACGTAGAGGCATCCCTACTGCTCCCCTTCTACTCTTACCAACCACCAGTGATGGTAGGGCATCGGCCTGACATTCCAGCGCCAGCCATCTTCAGGGCTTCCAAGCAGGATACCAGGCTTTCTTCGTGGCATTTTTACTGGCTTCAAGTCTTTAGAGCTCAGACAGGGCTCTTTAAAACATGATACTCCAGTCAAAGTTTTCCATTAATAAAACCACTATTAGGAACCGGTCTTATTGAATCCATGCAAAGAAATGTATTGCCATGTTAGCATTGTCAAATTTCGGAGGAATTACATAAGAAGAAAGACATACTGATCTGCTCTAAGATTTTCTGACTTTCCTTGCCAATTCCTTTTAATAAAACAGTAATTGTTGGCATTAAATTTTCTTTCTATGCATAATCATGCCTTAGACCTTCTATTTTAAACAGGCTTTTCCTAGCTTTACTACCCCTGACATGGGCATGGTGACTCAGGCCTGCAAACAGTACACAGGCTGTTAACTGTTAGCTGTCTCTCAACAGAGACCAAAACCTGATGGGCACTGTTCCCTGCCCAGGTGGGCACCTGCCCTCTTGGCAGCTAGGCACCCTTTACTCTTTGGGGTTCACCCCACATAGTACCCTTCCAGGACAGCCAACATACATTCAAACCTGCAAAAGAATCAAAGGTTAATGTGACATATCAACACAATGAAACATGATATTGGCATCATGGCTGCTTTAGGCAGCCAAATTCTACTAAAGTCTATTCTTGGCCTTCCTATAAATTGTCCTTGTCTCTTTGGAGCCATGTTCATGAAGATGCAGGCATCATCTGAGTCGCGAGCAATGTTACCAGCATCAGGCAGGTCGAGCACGCCATAGATTGAGCTTGAGCGGGTTGTGTTGATCTCGATCGATGCTCCATTTGGTGACGAAGTCTTTCCAGATCGCGGATGGGTCTGCTGACCAGACGTGGGTGTGATGGACCCAGGTCACCACGCTGTCTATCTATTTTGAGAGCGGTGGGGGTCTCAGCACCACGATGTAGGGTGTAGGGACCTTTCCATCGAGGCTCCAGGTGGTGCCTTAGCCAAATGTCCTCGTGCGCCCTCTGGAGCCCTCTCAAGAAAAGAGACAATTCTTGCAGCAAGAAAGTCAGGAATGATAGGGGGTGGGGCCTGACCAGCTTCATTCTCGCCTATCTTTACAGATTTCAAGGCCCATTGTCTTCCTTCACAGGCAGGGGGAAGGGCCCATTAAATCTTTGCCTTGGGGAACTGTGAGCCCCATCCTTAAATGTTATTAGAAAAGCCACAAAATACCTTTTAAATTACCCCAGAATTCCAAAATCCCAACCCAGCACAGAATATCACATAGCAAATAACATCAAATAAACATTTACACTTACACCTTTTCAGTGAACAAGTATTTTTACAGTCTTGGGCTCTTGAGCTGATAACAGGAACATCATCCAAGTCCCCTGATGGGGGCCTGACAGGAACAGATGTGGGGGTCTTTCCCACATCCCAGGACAGGATTCTTGACCTATGTCTTATTTAGATAGAAACGGTATTTATTACAAACAAACAAAAGACTCTCTCTAAGATCAGATGAAATTAGTTTCTACCTGAAATAATTGTACCAGTCCCTTTTAAAGAGATTAGCTTAAAAATAACCCCAAGAGGCAAGTATAATTCCTGCTTCATAGATGATTTGAACTTAAAAGTTTTAAGTTTCCAGCCAATAGGCCTGGCATAGCCGCTAAATTTCAAAATGGTCACAATTTTCCTGCTGGGGAAGTCAAGAAGTAAACCCCATAGCTATTTACATGTAAATTTGACTATCAACTTCCTGGTGGTATTTGCCTCAGGGCGGGAAATTTTCTCCGCCACTTTTTAAGGCCAAAACAGTCTCTGGTTTTTATTCTGTACACAGCAAAAGGTCAGGTTCAGCTCAAAACTATGCGCACTCGTTTTTAAACTGGCCTTTTCCCTTTACACGTACACAGAAATCCCGGATGCATTTTAAAACTTTTACATTTCTAGCTGGGGCGATCTCTATGGGAAGGGGCCGGCTCGCATCCAGAGCCGCAGCCGCCCCCGGCCTCCCGGGTGTCCGGCCCTCAGGCTCCGCAGGGGACCTTCCCCCGGACCCCACGCTGACGGGGGCCTCGCTGCTCCCGCCTCCCGTGAGCGACGCGCCGGCCCCGCCCCCCACGCTCCACCTGGCTCCACTCACTCGCCACAAGCCCGGGGCCAACGCCGGCCAACGCAGGCTGCCGCCGCCGCCGCCAGGCTCCGCGAACGAGCTTGTCCGCGCCGGCCCGAGCCCCCAGGGCCGCCCCCCGAAGACGCGCCGCCGCTCATGGCGCCGAGCGCAGGCCCAAGCTGCGGGGCTCGGGCTGCCTGGGCTGCTGCCGCCTCTCCCGGCCTCCGGCCTCTTCCAGGCTGCGCCGCTCGGGCTCCGGCTCCGGCCCAGCGCCTGCCGCCGACCGGGCCAGAGGCCGAGCCCCCAGGGCTGCTGCCGCAGCCGAGCCGCCCGGGCCCGCTGCGCGGCCGGGCTCCCGGGCAAGGGCTGCGCTCACCTCGCTCCTGCACGCCTGCCCCCGGCTGCAGAGCAAGTGGCTCCTGCGGCCTCAGGCACAGTGATCCCTGCTCACCTTCCCTGCCTGGGAGGCACGCAGGCGGGCGGGGACCCCTCCCCTGCCTTTACACTCACATACTTTCATCAGACATTCATTCAGAGTTTAAATAATCCATTCAATTCCTAACAACTTCCCAATTCCTGAGGGAGCTCTAAAGCCTCCCGCAATCTCCTTGAACTGATCAATCACAATACCCGAAGGACCAGTCTGAGTCCGTCCCACAACATCCGTCCAGTAAGTTCACAGAAAACAAAAACACAGACAGACAAACAGGGCCCCAAAGAACAGCCTTTCAACTCCATGGAAGTAACTAGACGATGGCATTACGCCAAACCCGGCGGGAGCTAACCGCCTCGTCTCAAATCCGCGAGAGGAATACACATCTCTCATAATCCGCGAGAGGAATACACATCTCTCATAACCGTGAGGAGAATACACATTCCTCGTGGGGAGCAGAACGTCTTCTAACTCTCCCCCGCCTGTGGGCGTCCGCCCTAGACCCCTCAGGCAAAGATTCCAGAAGTGAGTTCATACAGGACAGAATACACAACATACAGACACTTACCGCGGCCAAGCAGACTCTACGGATTGAGGATCCCTGCATGGTCCTGGGAACCCCGGGCGAGCCCCCAAATGTTATGCCCAGATTTCAAGATTCCCAAGAACCCACATCAGGGAGCCATCCAATCCGATGCAAAAGCATAAGAATCTGTATTTCAAGCTAGCTTGAGCTCTCCATCCACCAGACTCACCGACACATCGGCTAGCCAAGTGGCCAAGAGAGCCAACCCCGCCCAGAGACCGGTTATATAGGGGGCGGTCGGAGTAAGGGGAGGAGAAAGGACTGTGCTCTGCCAATTGGCCAGGCGCAAGCCGGGTCCTGTTACACAGGATGTGGTCATATCTATGGCGCGCACTTCCCTTGATTGTCATTGGTTAGTTTAAAATCCCGGGCGTGGCCAGCAGAGGCCTGGGCTTCCGGGAAGAAGGCCGCACGTGGCCCCAACATGGAGGATACAGGCAAGATGGAGGGCATAGCCCTCGCCCTTTCACTAGAGACTTCAGTGTCCACACATAACAAAGTATACAGACTTTACTGATTAATCCAGGAAAGTCACCAAATAAACAAGCAGCAGCAGTCACCGCCACAACCAAAAGCAACAATGACAAACCTGGGGAAGAAGGCGAATCTGACCTCAGTAAGATTAATAAGTGATTTCTTATTAGAAACCATGAAGGACAGAGGCAGTGGGATAACAGAGTCAAAGTATTGAAACATTGAACCAAGAATTCTATAGGAAAACTAACCTTCAAAATGAAGGAGAAATTAAGACATCCTTATAAAAACAAAGCTGAAAGAATTTGTTGTGAGCCTATCTGCCCTACAAGAATTACTAAAGAGAGTTCTTAGGCTGAAATGGAAGGACACTAACACAAATTCACATGAAGAAATAAAGAGCACCAATAAATAAACCAAATCAGTAAATGAGACAATATAAATGTATTATTTTTGTTTGTAATTTCTCTTTTTCTTTGATGTGTTTTTTTAAAAATATATTTTTTATTGATTTCAGAGAGGAAGTGAGACAGAGTGAGAGATAGAAACATCAGTCATCGATTGGCTGCCTCCTGCAGGTGCTCTACTGAGGATCTAGCCTCCTGCATGCCCCCTACTGGGGATCGAGCCCACAACTCCTGGCATGTGCCCTTGACTAGAATCGAACCTGGGCACATGCCAGGACGCTCTATCCACTGAGCCAAACCAGCTAGTGTTCTTTGATGTGTTTTGAAAAACAACTGCATAGATCAATAATTTTGCATCTGTGTTGATGGGCACATAATGTTTAAGGATATAATTTGCATGACAAAAGAGCACAGGAACAGGGAGAGAAAGGAGATGTGTAAGAGCAAAGGCTTTGTGTACTATTGAAATTAAATTGGTATTAACCCAAACTAGATTCTTAAAGTTAAAATGTTGACTGTAATCTGCAGGGCAACCACTAAAAAAGAAAAAGGAAAGAAATGACAAGGTAATTAAAATAGAACTCTAGAAAATATCCATTTAATACAAAAGAATGCAGTATAGAGGGAGAAAAAAAAGACATAAGAGGTAGAAAATAAAAACAAAATGGCAAACAAATGCTACCTTATTAATGTTTTGGAATGTTAGTCTTTTTCTCTTTTTTGTTATTAATCAGAAGAAATGAAAATTAAAATAGCAATGAAATATCTGAGCACCCTCAGAATGGCTGCATTTGAGGAAGACTGACAATAACAAGTGCTGTCAAAGATATGGAGCAAAAAGTTTCTCATACATTGCTAGTAAGAATGTAAATTTGTACAATTACATTGTAAATATGTTTGTCAGTATCTATGAATGCTAAAAACATATATTATATACACATATATGTACACACACACACACACACATATATATATATATATATATATATATATATATATATATATATATATTCTATAACCAGAAATCCTATACTAGGCATATATCTGTAAAAATGAGTTTCATGGCCATCAAAAGACATTTATAAGAGTGTTCAGAGATGCTTTATTTATAATAGTCTCAAATAGGAAACAACACAAAAATCCATAAAAATTAGAAATGATGAATATTGTGGTACAGATATACAACAAAATACTATGAACAGCAAGACAACTTACTGTTACATGCAAAATAATGGAGAATCTCACCAACATAATGATGAGCTAAAGAAACTAAACACCAAATATTATATATTGTATGAATTAATTTATGAAGCTTAATAACAGGCAAATCATTTTTTTGATAATAGAAATGCAAAGAATGGGAACTTTGGGGGTGGGGTGTTATTGAATTAGAGGGCATAAAGAAGACTTTTAGGATACCAGATATGTTTTATATCTTAATCGAGGTGGTATTTCTATGGGAGTACAAATACGCTAAAAGCTGTATAATTTTCTCACTGCACTGTACATGTATCATACCTCAGTAAACTAGGTTGTTATAAGTTGCAATGTTGATTGCAACCACTAAGAAACCCCAGGGCAACCATTAAGAAAATAACTCAAAAAATATAATAAGAGAAATGAAATTAAAATAGAACAATAGAAAATATTTATTTTACACAAAAAAAAGTAAGGGAGGGATGGGGGGGAGGGGAGAGACATAAGACCTGTAGGAAACAATAAAATGGCAAACAGAAATGCTATCTTATCAATGTATTGGAATATCACTCTTTTTCCTTTTTTGAGTGATTAATCAGAGTACTGCAAATGAAGACAGCAGCAATGAAACACCACCAGACCACCATCAGAACGGCTACAGTGAGGGAGCTCAGATAGCTCAGTGGCAGTCACCTTATTACTTTGTCCCGCTGCTTCTCTGCTTTTGGTTCTTGAGAATGTCCTTTAGTTTGCTGCCTTGCATTAAAAAATACATTTATTAAATTTTACCCAACAGACATTTTATATCAGGATTTTTTCAGGGCAACTGGTCATCTCATTGCTAGGTACCAAATGGACACCAGGTGATTTTCTGTTTAGAAATGTCCTGCAACTTTGTCTGACAGTCATGAAAACTGAGGCTATTCTAATGAAATTTGGGCTTCCAAAATAATGTCTTTATCCATTTCTAAAACCCCATGGAGCAAACATAGAAATAGCTTTTTAAAAAGTTGTAGGGAAATGGAAAAAAATAAAAAAATTATTCAAAGAGGCTCATTAAGCCTGAGACTTAAATTTATAAATTTAGATAATGTTTTAATTTTCTTCTACAAGAGTAATTATTTGATCTAATTGAAGGGTCATTATCCTACTGCATTATAATTGCATTTTGCTTAACAACACAGAGCTCTCTGAGATCTTGGATGTATCATAAATGCATTAATCTTTTAGCTGTGGAGGAAGGACTTTAAATAAAGGATGCAATATGAACAGCTCTCTTTTTTTCAACCTGCAGTAAATCTAAAAGTTTTTTTCTTCCTCATTATTTAGACTCTCTCTTCACAACTTACCTCAGACTAGAAATTAGCTGATAAACATACTATCTACCATATCTCAGATTTAAAAAAAAAAAAATCTCAGCGCATTCTTGTTTTCTTCCCTTACATAATCCATCAACAAGTGCTATTGCTTCCACCTATCAAATCTATCCCAAATCTGCCCATTTCTCTTCATCTCTACCACCTTCACCCTAGTCCTTACTACTATTGTCTTTTGCCTAGATTGTTGCAGTGGCCACTGAACTGGTTTTTTAGCTCCACTTTTGATCCCTTACAGTCTGTTCTCCACAGAGCAAAGTGATTCTTGGAAACACTAATTCGGATCAAGCCATTCTCCCTATTGTCCCAATTCCTCTTGAGGTTCTTCAGAACTTTCCATTGCTCATAGCCTGAAAGGCAGACTTGTTAGCATTCCAAAGGGTCTTACAAAGTCTGGCCCCTGCTTCACTCTACTACGCCCTGTCACACCACCTTCTAAAATCAGCACTTGGGCTCCCCTGACTTCCTCTCTGTTCTTCAGAGCCTTGCCTCAGGGCCTTCACACAGCTCTTTTTCGCCTCATTCTGAATACAGCTGCATCCTCTTAAATTTCAGCTCAAATGTTTCCTCCTTGGAGAGGCCTTCCCTAATCAGCCTTCTGAAAGCAACCCCACTGCCCTAGTTATTCTCTACCACATTGAACTTGTATTTTCATCTCACCATTTACTACCATCTAATATCATTATGATTATATCTATTTGTTTACTTATCTCCTCTCAATTAACCAATGTAACCCCATGAGGTACAACCTCATTTATTTCAGCTGTCTTTATCCCTAGAAGGCGTGACCTCCAACAGATGCTCAGTATTAGTTAAATAGATGACTTCGGAGCCCTGAACTTCTAGCTGGGCTAGAAAAGGAAAAGCTCTGGTGGACCAAAGTCACAAAAAGGTCAGTGTCTGCTGAGTTTAGTGTTACCTTTCCCTCGGGTGGGTGACTTTAACAGAGAGGCTGTGGGACTATATAGTGGGAGAGGAGGCAGGGAAGGGAATCTTTCCATTCATATACTATCTTTGGACTGTTTGGCGATTGTTGTTTGCTTCATAAGAGAAAAGCAAACTACTCCGAAATACACCTGTCAGGATACAAATAACCACAAAGGAATACCTATTAGCAGTGTGCTGGCAAATATTTAATAACTGGTTCTCCTGTAGAAAAACGTTCTTATTTGTGTGTACCTTTTGTCAGTTTCCGTGGTGTAAATACTCTCACCACAGCGAGTTTCTAGCACACAACCTGAGGTCCCTGAAGGTGGGGTAGCCAGGAGGTGGGTACCGCCAGCCCTCTCCGGCTGGCCCAAGCTGGCTTCAGCGTACCCCTGATGTCTACTGTGTGCCAAGAACAGTGTGAAGCATTTTCTACTCGGTCTCTCCTAGCTTAAAGCAGCCCATAAAATGGATTTATTAGACATATGTCAGCGATAAGGAAATAATCTTAGGTAACTTGCCCAAGGACACACACCATGAAAAGGGTGAAAACAGAGATCAAATCCAGATCCTACTGACTCCAGGGACCACATTTTTCATTTACTTTAGGGAGTGGTAGTCAAAGACCACACACAAACTCAGGAACAAACAAAATAACAAGACTTGGGTTAAATGTCAAGCTGCTTCTTAAGGTCATGACTATTTTCTGACTATCCTGAATGTGTGGCAGATGATGTGAATTGTATTGCTAGCATCAGTGTATGTGGAGTGTATAATCAGGTGGAGTGAGAATCCTAAAAGAATATTAATCAGAATGTAGTGCACCAGCAAATCTTGGGACACCTTTCTCTACTCTTTTTTGTTGTTGTTTTTTTTTTCTTTGTTGTTGTTTTTGCTAGCTCTTTTTAAAAATTTATATATATATATATATATATTAATTGATTTCAGAGAAGAAGAGAGAGAGAGAAACGTCAATCACTGATTGGCTGCCTCCTGCACACTCCCCGATGAGGACCATGCCTACAATCAAGGCGCATGTGCCTTGATTGGGAATCGAACAGTAACCTCCTGGTTCATAGGTTGATGCTCAACCACTGAGCCATGCCTGTCGGGCACTAGGTCTTTTTTTAAAAATCCCTTCCCTCTAAACATTAACATTAACATTAACCAAGAAACACAGGCATTGAAGAAAAAAGTGAGTCACTGTCAAATAGGATGTCTCTATTTGTTTTGAATTGTAGTGAAAAGCAAAAAAAAAAAAAAGGATCAGTTCCCAGGATTAAACTGTTCATAAGGTAGTGACGTTTTATCCCTTTGTTAGATAGTCACCACCTGCCAGGGATAAAAGGAGTGGGAGACTGGTCCCGACCTAGCCCAGTGATGCCAGGTATTAGCACACAGCAGAATCACCGCAGATGGCTGGGCTGCACGCCCAGTTTCTGGTTTAGTAGCGCGGGTGGGCCCCAAACCTGCAGTTCCAGCAAGTCCCCAGGCGCCACCGAGCCTCTCATTCAGGGACCACAGTTGGAGCAGGGCTGCTCCAGATGCCCAGCCATTTGTGTGTATATCACAGCTGGAAGAGCACTGGCCCAGACCCCTGCTTCTCAAACTGGACTGCACATCGCAGTCACTTGGGCACCTTAATATCAATGTCTGGGTCTCAACCTAGAGATTCTGCTTTAATTGGTCTGGGGTGCAGGCTGGATAGTGGGGTGTTAGAAACTCCCCAGGTGATTCTAAGGTGCAGCTAAGTTTGAAAACCAATGGAAATTGCTTTGTACTTGAATCTACAGGTGCTATATATTTTACACACAATTCTTGGTGACCCCTCCCAAAACTGATGCATCAGAAAAGCACTCATTCCCTCATTTTCCTAGTTTGTTTCAAGTGTATGTTGATGGTAGGAGTTGGAGTGCCAGCTGAGAGCCTATGGATTGTGCCTAAGCTGTGAATCAGGAAGCTTTCCTGTGTGCCTCAGTCTCTGCTACTCACTGAGGTGTGATCTTACTTAGTTGAATATGACAGTAACTTCTCTGTCCCCTGTTCTGGGCAAGTATAGATAATAGTGAACAGTATGTAAAAGAATTTGGAAAATTCTTGGAAAAGTTTAAAGAGTTATAGAGAAGAATATTTTTTTCTTTTATCTTTTATCTTTATTGTTGAGATTATAACTATCCCTCTGTTTTCCCCCCATTGCCTTCCTCCACCCAGTTCCCACCCTGCCCCAGGCCTTCGCCACCCTCTTGTCTTTGTCCATAGGTCATGCATATATGCATATAAGATCTTTGTTTAATCTCTTCTCACCCTCCCCCCTCCCATTACCCTCTTCTCTCTGAGAATCATCAGTCTGTTCCATTTCCATGCCTCTGATTCTATTTTATTCACCAGTTTATTCTGTTCATTAGATTTCTTATTTGTTTATTTTGATTTTTAGATTCAGTTGTTGATAGGTATGTATTTGTTGTTATTCTGTTGTTCATGTTTTTTTTATCTTTTTCTTCTTCCTCCTCTTCTTAAAGAATACCCTTCAACATTTCATATAATTCTAGTTTGGTGGTGATGAACTCTTTTAGCTCTTTTTCTTGTCCGTGAAGCTCTTTATCTGACCTTCAATTCTGAATGATAGCTTTGCTGGATGGAGTAATCTTGGTTGTAGGTCCTTGCTATTCATCACTTTGAATATCCCTTCTGGCCTACATAGTTTCTGTTGAGAAATCAGCTGACAGTTGTATGGGCATTCCTTTATAGGTAACTAACTGCTTTACTCTTACTGCTTTTAAGATTATCTCTTTGTCTTTTGCCCTTGGCATTTTAATTATGATGTGTCGTGGTGTGGTCCTCTTTGGGTTCCTCTTGCTTGGGGTTCTCTGTGCTTCCTGGACTTGTAAGTCTATTTCTTTCACCAGGTAGGGGAAGTTTTCTATCATTATTTCTTCAAATAGGTTTTCAATATCTTGCTCTCTCTCTTCTTCTAGAACCCCCATAACTCAAATGTTGGTAGGCTTGAAGTTGTCCCAGAGGCTCCTTACACTATCTTCATATTTTTTGGATTCTTATTTCTCTTTGCTCTTCTGGTTGGGTGTTTTTTGCTTCCTCATATTTCAAATCATTGATTTGATCCTCAGAATCCTCTACTCTACTGTTTAATCTCTGTATATTATTCTTTATTTCAGTCAGTGTATGCTTAATTTCTGACTGGTCCTTTTCCATTTTTTTTGGCATTCTCACTAAGATCCTTAAAAGTCTCACTAAGATCCTTAAAAGTCTCACTAAGTCCCTTGGAGGTTTCTAGAAGATTCTTGAGTAACCTTATAACTGTGGTTTTGAACTCTATATCCAGTAGTTTGCTTTCTTCCATTTCTTTCATTTGTGAAATTCTTCTTTGTCTCTGCATTTTGGCTGTTACTATTTGTTTCTATGTATTGGGTAGATCTGTTATGTCTCCTTGAGTTGGTAGAGTGGCCTTGTGTAGTAGGTGTCCTATAGGGCCCAGTGGCTCAGCCTCCCCAGTCACCTGAGCTGGGAACTCTAGGTGCACCCCATTGTTGTCTGTGAGCACAGTCTTGTTGTAGTGGAGACTTGATTGCTGTTAGTGTCACTAGGAGGAATTGATCTCCAGGCCACTTTGCTGTGAGGACCAGCTGTGCTTACAGTGGGAGAGCTGCTATGCAGGAGACACCCCTATGGAGCAGGACTTGCTTCAGTGGGGCTTTGGTGCTCACTGAGTCTGCCCCTTGAGTGTGTCGCTTATGGATGTGAAGAGTTGTAATCTGGTATGGTCTGACACTGACCACTGGGTACACTGGCTCTTGGGTCTCCAGGGAGGTGCAAAATCAGCCACTGTCTGGGGCCACCCAGCAGGAGCTACAGAGAGATCTTCAGATTCCTCCTCTTTGTATCAGGTTTGGAAGTGCTCAGAGGAGGCCCAGCTATGAAGCAAGGCAGGCTGGTGCTGGTGCTGGGTCTTGGGCCTTTTATTAATAGGTTTGGAGCTCTCTGACCCAGTTGCAGCTTGTTTGAGATTTTCAAGGACAGTCCATCATATGCAAAAGCTGCTGCTGGAAGCTTGGGTGGGGTTGTAAATTGGATTAGGCGGGGACTTAGGGAATCACCAGGGCGGAGCAGACAGAAATGGCTGCCAGTCAGCCCTGCAACCAGGGAGGTCCCAGCACAGGAACAATGATCCCTCTGTCTGGGAGAAAGCCACCCCAAGTTCCTACCCTATTGCCAGACAAATAATGTCCCCCAGAGCCTCACCCTGGTGCTGGAGCTCAGAGGAAGCAGGACCTTGTAAGTTCAGTTCATGGTGCTAGCCTTTTAAGAAGAACAGCAGGGTCTCCAGTAGCCTGTGTGTCACTGAGCTCCAATCCGCACTGGTTTTTACAGCCTGTAGTTCTTACTGCCCATAGGGCAGTGGTTCTCAACCTGTGGGTCGCGACCCCTTTGGCGGTCAAATGACCATTTCACAGGGGTCGCCTAAGACCATCCTGCATATCAGATATTTACATTACGATTCATAACAGTAGCAACATTACAGTTATGAAGTAGCAACGAAAATAATTTTATGGTTGGGTCACAACATGAGGAACTGTATTTAAAGGGCCAGAAGGTTGAGAACCACTGCCATAGGGACTTCTTTTCTCAGCTCTGGGTCCCTGGGCTGGGGGGCTGGTATGGGGCTGGGCCCCCTTGCTCCTCCGTGTGGCCTCCGCAGAGATGAACTCCCTCCTGATTAAAAAAGCAGCACACGTGGGTGACAGACCAGCCCATTCCGCACCTCTGTACCTCCTACCAGTCTCAGTGTGCTTTCTTCTTTACTTCTCTAGTTGTAGGACTTCCATTCAGCCAGCTTTCTGGTGGTTCTGGATGATAGTTGTTCTATATTTTAGTTGTAATTTTGTTGTGGTTGTGGGAGGCGTTGAGTACAGGTGTTTACCTACGGTACCATCTTAGTTCTCCTGAGAAGAATTATTATTAATGTATATGATGACAGTGGTGCTCATAGATGGTATATAATGGATCAAAAAATTAGTCCAGTCCTAGTTTAAAAATATTCTCCCAGAAAAATCTGCTATATAAAAATCCCAAATAGGAATGTTAAAGAGTAGCAGCTCAAATGCTACCTGCTTATTGAAATTTCCTTTGGTCCAAGGTAACCAATGGCTTATAATTCTGCAATATAAATATATAACATCTTGTTCTACCTTTCAGATGTGTCTCCTTATAGAATCCACATATTGAGGACAGAAGCTATGCATTTTCCATGTATACACTTGCTTAACTAAGTGCTAATTGCCTAACATATTACTTCCGCGCATATGTGAGATTAAAACACATTATCTACTTTCTACTGTTAAAAACAAGATGACACTCAGACTGCTCATTCCATAACTGTTTTTAAATGATAATATAGTAAAGCAAGAAATCATAGTTCCCTTTTGGTTTGCAAGTTTTAAAAATTCCTTATCTAATGGCTCCATCTTCTGGTCAATGAAAGAACGAGTTTTTCAGGCTCCAAAATTCAGTCCACAAATAATCTTGTCTGAGTCAGAAAAGAATTAAGGTGAATTTTTATTCACAATAGTTCCACAAGTTTGACTAATTTTTTCCCTGAGAATTTTACTTTTTTATTTTTGAGTTTACCCCTATCTCTGTAATGCTGCCATGTAGAGGCGAGTGTGGCTGTATTTGTCATGTTCCCTCTAATTTCCTTTGTCATCGCTCCCCATTCTTTCTCTGGGTAGATCTTCCCTGGCACTCAGATCCCTGCTGCTCCCCTGAGACTTCATGCAGACTTGACGTGTCATCCTCTGTAGCTAACTTTCCATTCTAATTTGGAAGAAATTCAGGCTATAATCACAATGAGAAATTATGGCTAGCTGCACTGACCCATGAACAGTTTGGTTCCTACCGATGGAATATCTAGCAGAAAGACAGACTCTCAATAGCAGATCTGGATCCAATATGTATGAGCTCTTTGGGGTTTGTGGGCTCAGCTTAGTAGGAGTGAAGACCTATTGGAAAATATTTATTTTAAATGAATAGGAAAGATGTGTACTTAATGAAAAAAAATGACTGTGAACCCGCTTACTGTTTGGATATAAATCTCATGAAAACATTTTATTCTCCTGTCCCTAGTCTATTTGATGTTCCTCTGGCAAACATACCACAATTTGCCTTTATTCTCTAGTTCATGCATTACAGTGAAATTTTAAAACTACATTGCAATGTCTATTTGAACCTTAGCAAATATAACTTACTGGTGTAATATAACTGAATATTGATATATTCAGCTAGTTTAGTACTTTATAAATCCAGTTTGAGTTTTATTGTTTTGCTTTTTATTAACAGGAAAGAAACCTTTTCTTGAAATAGGGAGACAATGACATACTTAAATAGAAATTTTAATTTTACTCTTTATGTTTATTTGTAGAAATTGTGATTTACTTTCATATGCATTCAAGGGTTCTGGGCCGCAATAAAAGATAGTATTCAAACCAAGACATAATGAATCTAAAAGAATATTACTCACACCAAGGCATGTTGAGTCTATATGTCTCTTGGGATTGAGCATATACAAGCAGTTAGCTGGGGAAAAAATGTTAGAAAGAAATACCATACTTTGTTCTCTGTAACATATTTTCAACAAGTATGAAACCTTTACTAATATTTTTTGCTACAAAAATGGCAGTGGAAAAACTTAGTCTCTTACATATGAAGATATTTTAAATAGTTTATTAAGATGAAAGGACAATAAAATTACCCCAAAAGTATGGTAAAGAACTAAAAAATATATAGAAATAGGATATGGATTGCTCCAAATATTAAAATAATCACTGAGCCTTTTTGAAGTTCCAGTGGACACAGTATTTTCACAAACTCTTACATTCTCTCATATGAAGTGTACCAGGAAAAGAAATGATCACCAATGATTTTTTGGTAGAGTAGTTAATTCAATAGATAGTCAATAAACATTGCTATCGGTTGCTTTCCATACGCATCACAACCAGGGATCGAACCCGCAACCTGGATATGTGCCCTGATTGGGAATAGAACCATCGACCTTTCCCTGCAGAGGATGACGCTTAGCTGAGTCATACCAGCTGAGCGTCATCTTTGATAACAGCCATTCTCACTGGTGTGAGGTGTGGCTCCTGTTATGTGGCTGATGTTGGGAGCTCCCATTCCTCTTCCTTGTTTTTAGCATCTCTATGTCTCAGCTTCTCTGGTCTCCTCTGTTAAACCACAGCGGGTCCTCCCTGCAGTGGCCCCAAAAGGCTGGAGAAGCTGGTGTCTCCTGCCACTCTCCTTCCCTGGGGAGGAGAACTCTTTCTGACTGAGAGTTACCTCTCAGATGCTGGGCTGTGACAGCCTGGGGGGTGGGAAGACACAGACCAAACTAAGCTGTTCTACCTTCCCTTTTTGTTTTCTCAGATTTTTTTCTTCCATAGTATTACTCAAGTTTCTTAAGTGGAATCCTGAGCTCTCCCAGAGCTGTGTTTGTTTGTGAATGACTGTCTAATTGTTTCTCTTTGTGGGTGGATGAAGGCTGGGGTCTCCTACTGCCACCAATTTGGTGACAGTACTAATTACTCTATGTCAGCACATCACAAGTAGAACATTTTTGAAGATCAGACTGTTTTTGATAACCCTAATTTGAATAAAATAGTAAGAATAATTTTTTTCTTATTATGGCTTGCTCTGAAATCTACAGAATAATTATTGGTAATTTAGTCTGCATAAACCCAGCATAATAAAACCACTTGGGGTCAGAGGAAAATGTTATATTTTTTTCATCAGTCCCTTGTTTTCATATCTGCTGTCACTATCTAGCCAAGGACACCATCTTTTCATAGCTAGGTTGTGGCAAGAGTTTCCTGTTTTCAATTCATTAGTCAGAACCTTCACAAATTCATCTTTCTAAAATCCAGTCAATGTTCATATAGATGGTGCTGCTTAAAAACAATCAGTGTGTTCCCAGTACCTACAGGATAAAATCCACACTGATTATTCTGGTGCTGTCTCTCTTAGCAACTCCAACTAGCTTTATCATTTTAATCCTTCACTGTTCCCCCATTTAATCTTGTCACCCCAATTGATCAGAGCTGCTCCCCTGAAGATATCAGACACTTTTCTGCATCTGCCCTTGGCCTCGTGCTATTTTGCCTGCACTTTATCACTCTGGAATCTCTTTCCCTCAGTCTCTCCAAATTCCCCTACCCCCACCCCCGACACCCGTTATTTGAGTACAACCTTGGGGACTAAAGGGGAGAAGCTTGGCGTGTACCCAGGAGGTGATGCTCAAAGGGCCACTTACATCAGGAGAGGAGCCAACTGGAAGAAGGGCATTACCAAGAGGACACTCCAGAATCAATACTGGAGGAAGAAAGCAATTTTCAACCTGCAAGTAAAGTGGGAGAATCAAGAGCTCTGAGATTTGATCAAGTGAGTTTCCAAGTCAGACCATCTGAGCAAACAGCAAGTCAGAAAGCTAATGTGAGAGTTGAATAGGAAGATGGAAAAGGAGTAGGTAACAGTGTGCCAGAGATCGGTTCGAGAATATTATCATCATGTTTGCTCTACAGCTGTTCTCTCTTGCGGGCATGCTTTGCAGATTTTGGGGATATCCTTGAATGAACAACATTGCTCTACTGGACACATTCCTCATGGCCCAGTTCAATACAATCCATTCTAGGCCTCTGTGAAGCTTCCTTAAGTCACGTCAACATACAAGAGTCCCAGCTTCCTCTGACGTCACAGCACTTGTCTCTGTCCCTCATTTGGCAATGACTCCTGTGATTGCCTCAGGCCCTCTTTGGTATTGTGGTTTTATTTTTATTTAAGACTTACATTTGTTTGATTTTCTGTGGTTGTGCCTAATATAACCTTATTAAGTTATGAAATCATATCTTCCTTCAGTATGAAGATATGCAGCTTTTATTATTTTATATCTCCCTTCATTTTATTTTTTTAATTCTCACCTGAGGACATGCTTAGAGAGAGGAAGGGAGGGAGGGAGGGAGAGAGAGAGAGAGAGGGAGAGAGAGAGAGAGAGAATCCGTTGGCTTGACCTGAGGCATTTGTACTTTCTCTCGACCAGCTGAGACCAAGACACCTTAATGCACAAAAATTAGGTCTATAAGTCCTGCCCAAAGTGAATCCTGGTTTTCTTACCAAAAGAATAATGGAAAGTAGACTCCCAAATAAAGAACAGCTGGGAGGACTGATGTACATTATAGTCCAATAAATGTAACTGTGAGGCTTCATAGATCAAGGTTCATTCTGGTGAATGAATTTTTAAATCAGTTTAGAAAATAAAGCAGGTGGAATGAGCATGGGGCAAATAGGTTATTTAAAATTGGAATATCAACCAGAGGCTTTAACCTTGGGCAGACTTGGCCCGGGAGCGTGAGTATGGGCTTTGGGACAGGAAGCACAATCAGGTCAATTAGGGCCAGGGAGTGGGCGGAGTGCCAGGTGAGGATACATACAGGATTCAGATCTCACTTTCTACTCCAGTGGTTCTCAACCTTGGCTGCACATTAGAATCACCTGGGAATCTTTTTAAAATCCTGATTTCTGGGCCTCATCCAATCAGGATTTTAAAAAGATTCCCAGGTGATTCTAATGTGTAGCCAAGGTTGAGAACCACTGTCTACTCAGATACCCCTTCAGGTCATGTTTTCAAAGATTCCAACTGGTTCACGCTGAATTGAAGCTCTGTGTGTGAAAGATAATTATTTCACAGTGAAAGGGAAAAGGGACAAATTAACAAAATAGAGCGATGCTATACCTGACATGGATCCCTAGTACCCAAGTAGCATCTAGGTTGCATAGAATTCTATTCAAGAACGCCTGCAGTGGGTGAGGTAAGCTGCCCACTTACTCCTCAGGCATCACCAAATAAACACAAAGGTCTCATAAATGCTTTTCTATTCATTCAGTATCTGAATATAATCATAAGTCTACACAACATTTATTAACCACTTTTACTTTGGAAAAAGAATAATGCCTTAAGCCTGAAAACAAATAAACTATAATTGAATGTATGAAGTTTAAAAATTAATAATTTATCTACAGTATGTATTTCTAGTCTTTGTGTTACTTTTAACTGCTTCTATTATCTTAAAGAATAGTAATTACGCAGCTTACTCTGTAAGAAGATTCTAATTTCTGTATTCTCAGCAGTGGACCCCAAACTCTCATGTCTTCCCTAAAACAGAAAAAAGTTATTGAGAAAATAAGATTCTTTTTGAGTGAAGAGAGCTAATCTCAGTATGAACGCACTTTGAAGAATGATTCTGGTTACACAGGCTGTTCAGCACTGAACAAGATACTTTATGCTACTAGTGAGTATAATAAAACTAGACAGAAAAAAAGAGGTTGACTGAACATAAGGAAGTGGAGACAAGAAAAATCAACATCTTATTTTCTTGGTATGTAGAAGAGAGTCAAGATCCAGTGAGTAGCTGCTTGATTATTTTTGATAAACACGAGAAACAAGAAGACCATCAGTCCCATGGTCTGATTTCATGGGCAAATATGGAATTTCAGTGAGAGAACAGGCATCACTAAACTGATGAGAATTCTTTAATCCATGGTTAAATATTTGAGCTTGATTTCTAAAAATTATATTTATACCTGTTACTCTCTTACTGAGGAGTGTTCTAATACATGTGAGTTTATTTTACTTCTTGGGTTAAAGGAACTATAAAATAAAATGAGGAAGTTTTACTTTTATGGCATTCCAAGGATTCAGTAGGAAGATGAGTTCATAACTTCCCTTTCCTTTCCACAGCTAGCCATGTACAAAAGGAATTTTAAGAGATGTTTAATCTCTAAGCATAAAATAGCTTTAAAATTTGAAATATATGCATACACATATGCATATGTATTCTTAAAAATCTGTAAACAGTCTGTTTTCTCCAATAAGTAATTCTTAACACATTGTATGCGGGAAACATATTTATACGTTTTACATTGACTGTATAAATACGTTTCCCGCATACAATGTGTTAAAACAATTTCCTTTTTCTTTTAGGGACAAGGATACATTGTGTTATGGCAAAGGTTGGAGAAGCCCTTTGAGATTGAAAAACTTAGCCATGTTATCTTTTCCCCCAGATCCCACCTGCCAGAGCTAAACCTGAGCCATGTGATAAGTTTCCAATAACAACAGCAAGTGTCCAGCCAGCCTGAAGGTAGCCAGGCATCCAGCATGGAAGTTTACATGCTCCCCAGAGAGCAAAGAGTTGCCTAATTACTTTCTAGTTTACCATTCACGCGCTAAGTTTCACGGTCAGTATTTAACTAGTGATTTGCATGTTTTTACTTTGATCTTCATAATCTCATTTAAAATTCTTTCTAGCCCTGGCTGGTATGCTCAGTGGTTAGAGTGTAGGCCCTCACAACAAAGGGTTGAGGGTTCGATTCCCGCCCAAGGGCACATACCTGGGTTGCAGGTTCGATCCCATGTGTGGGAGGCAACCAATCCATGTGTCTCCCTCATATCGATGTTTCTCTCTCCTCTGCCGTTTCCCTTCCATTCTCTCTAAAAATCAATGGAAAAAATATCCTCAGGAGAGGATTAACAAACAAAAAATCCTTTCTAAACTTGAGTTTGAAGCCAACTTTTACTTTGGACTAAGGAGTCTGGAATTTCATACCTCTGAATGAAGCTGTCATTGGATGCAGACAGCCTTGGAAAGGATATGACCTTGTGTAATAGATTCTCTTCAGCTGAGAGAATGTCCCACAGAGGGACATAATTGAGAGCTGTTGGCTGCAAAACTACAACCAATGCTTGAGTCCTCAGTGGGTTCAGGGGGTGTACCCCATTATAAATAAAGCATGTTAAGGATATGTCATGTAAACCATGTTAGAATAATAGTAATCATGGATTTTAAGCATGGGTGAGACACAATCTGATATATATGTTTAGAAAGATTTTGCAATATGAGGAACGGATTTGAGAGAAACATGACTAGAAGCAGCGAGACCAGTTGAAAGTTGGTTAAAACATTTCAGGCAACAGAGGATGATAGCCTGAAGTAGGATAGTGACAGTAAGAATGGAGAGTTGTAGATGGATCTAAAAGATACTTAGGAAGTAGAAGGAACAGGACTTGGTGTTTGGGTTTGAAAAAGTTAGGGAGAGAAGAGTATAAGTTGTAACCCAAATTTCTAGCTTAGACACACTTGACGGGGAACAAAGCAAGATAAACCAATTATTTTATTGTTATTGTATTTTTTTTAGTAGTAGGAGGGAGAGGCTAAATTCAGTATTGGAAATGTAGAGTTAAAGTGAGTTACAGTGACATATATGTGGGAATTACAAAAAAGCATATAAGGGTCTAGATCACACGAAAGTGATTTGGACAAAAATAAAAATAAGTGGGCCATCAATATAAACGTGGTACTGTGGCCAAGAGAGATCAAGGTTGCTCAGGAAGGTGTAGAAAGTGAGAAAAGCAGAAGGCCTAGGATAAAACCATGAGGTCTTGATTTTTCTTTTTCATGACTCATTAATTATATTCCTACCCTGAACTTTGAACTGGATTAGGAAGGAGAGAAGAAGAGTTATAGTTTTAAAATAACTTTGATGTCTCAAACACATTATCTCATTATCTTAAAATTTCAAATTATCATCCCCATTTAACAGATGACAGCAAAGGCTAAGGAAATTAAGCAATTTCCAGAAGTCACAATGCTATCTATATATATAAAACCCTAATATGCAATAGACCAAATGGCAGATGCTCCTGCATTGAGCACCTGCCCCCTGGTAGTCAGTGAGTATCATAGCAACTGGTCAACTGGTCATTCCGGTCATTCCAATTGTTCAGTCATAATGGTCGCTTAGGCTTTTATATATATACTAGAGGCCCGGTGCACAAAAATTTGTGGACTTGAGGGGGTGGAGGGGGGGTCCCTCAGCCCGGCCTGTGGCCTCTCGCAGTCTGGGACCCCTCGGGAGATAACGACCTGCTGGCTTAGGCCCGCTCCCGGGTGGCAGAGGTCAGGCCCAATCCCTAGGTGCAGCCCCTGGTCAGGCTCAGAGCAGGGCTGATTGGGGAGTTGGGGCGCCGCCCCCTGTCATGCACAGAGCAGGGCGGATCAGGAGGTTGTGATGCCTCCCTCAGTCATGCTCAGGGTAGGGCCAATTGGGGGGTTGGGGCACCGCCCCCTATCACACTCAAGGCAGGGTCGATGGGGAGGTTGCGGCGCCACAGAGCAGGGCATATCAGGGGGTTGGGGAGCTCCCCTCTGTCACGCACAGAGCAGGGCCGATCAGGGGGTTGAGGAGCTCCCCCCTGTCACTCACAGAGTAGGGCCCATAGGGGAGTTGGGGCACCGCCCCCTGTCACACACAGAGCAGGGTGGATCATGGGGTTGGGGCGCCGCACCCTGTCACACTCAGGGCAGGGCCAATGGGGAGGTTATGGTTCTACCCCGTCACACACAGAGCAGGGCCCGTGGGGGGGCAGGGGTTGGGGCGCCGCACCCTGTCACACACAGAGCCGCAGGGCGATCAGGGGGTTGGGGAGCTCCCCCCTATCAGGCACAGAGCAGGGCTGATCAGGGGGTTGAGGTGCCTTCCCCTGTCACGAACAGAGCAGGGCGGATAGGGAGGTTGTGGCCCCGCCCCCTGTCACACACAGAGCTGCAGGGCGATCAGGGGGTTTGGGCGCTGCCCCCTGTCACGCTGATCCCAGTGCCGGGAGGCCTCGAAGCTCTGCTAATCCCGGTGCTAGGAGGCATATTACCCTTTTACTATATAGGATAGAGGCCTGGTGAATGGGTGGGGGCTGGCTGGTTTGCCCTGAAGCATGTCCTGGATTAGGGTGGGGGTCCCCACTGGGTGCCTAGCCAGCCTGGGTGAGGGGATGATGGCTGTTTGCAGCTGGTCACACCCCCTTCAGGGTAGGGGTCCCCACTGGGGTGCCTGGCCAGTCTGGGTGAGGGGCTGAGGGCTGTTTTCAGGCTGGCTGGTGACTGAAGCTCCCAACTGCTCCTTTTTTTCTTTTCTTTTTTTATTCTGGGCCAGCTTTAGCTCTGAGGCTTGGCTCCAGCTCTGAGACCTCGGCTGCTGAAAGCAGGTATCTGGTCTGTTTGGGTTTCTTTAATCGAAACACTGTTTCAGCTCCAACTCTGAGATCCCAGCTGGCTGAAAGCAGGTTTCTGAGGTTTTGTTTAGCTTCTATATTTGTAACAATGTTTCAAACTGCAAGCTCAGAGGCTGGCAGCGGCAGGCGGGGAACGTTGGAGTCCTCCGTCACTGAAGCAAGCAAGCCTCATGTTCGCTTCAAGCTGCCTGGCTGCCGGCCGCCATCTTGGCTGGCAGTTAATTTGCATATCACCCTGATTAGCCAATGGGAAGGGTAGCAGAGTGACACAATTTGCATGTTTCTCTTTTATTAGTGTAGATACTAGAGGCCCAGCACACAATTAAATCATGTGCGTGTAGGGTCCCCTAGGTCTACCCTGCCCCCAGGGCCATGTCTGCCACCCCTCAGACGCTGCCAGCACCCTGTGACACTCCGCTGACACTGCCGGAGCCCCGTGGATGCTGCCAGTGCCCCTTCATGTTCCAGGGACACTGCCAGCACCCCATGACACTCCGCTGATGCTACCAACTTCCTGGGGGTGGGTGGGTAGGGGGAGGGTGGGACCCCAGACTCTGCTGCATGTGCCGGCAGGACCCCAGACCCGCTGTGCCCACTAGTGGGACCCCAGACCTCACCACCGCTGCTGTGGGCCTTATGAGATCATTTGTGCCTGGCTGGCCCCCATTCCTCTCTCCCCAGTGTTGAGTGTCTGAGCCGTTGGCTGCTCCAAACAATTTGGCTCTTTCCCTTAGTAACAGCTTTTACCTTCTGCCTCAATTCCTCTCCCAGTTCGCGCCCTTCCCCCATGTGCTGCCTCCCCCTGCCACTAGCCACATGCAACCCCGCCACTCCCTCTGCAGCAGGAGCACCTCCGCTCGCCACCTGGGGACCCGCACGGCGCTCCCCACCCCCTGCCCCTGCCCACCCAGCGCCCATCCCCCGTGCCCTCTTCACCACATGGCCCTGCCTGCCCGCCTTGCTATGATCAGAGCCTGTGGGCTGTGAGACTGAGAAGTGCTCCATGCACTTCCTGGTGACTGGTCCTTGGTCGTTACAGTGTTACGGCATTATGACCACTGGCTTTTTATATATATAGATAGATAAGCATAGTCTTATTTTGGTTCACATAATGTACTAACCTTTAAAAATATTTTTTTAAATATTAAAAAGTGAAATTAGAAAAATTCAAATCTGCTTTAAGAAATAAGAATATGGTCTCCTATGTTTTCAAACCTTAAAAGAAGATGTATTAATTTGTTTTTATCAAATAGAAAAATAGAAGGAAATGGTTTCATCTATCAATAATTACTCTGTGGAGAAAAGTTTCTATTTTCTGAAGGGAATTAAAAATATATAGCAATAGGCATTTAGGACAAAATTACCTCACAACAAAAAGTGTATGTACTGTTAGCACTGCTGTTATTTATTTATGTGAAGCTAGAATTACATGCCTACATAGGGCCCAGATTACGAAAGTGCCTGAATGGGTTTCTCAGGGCTGTGAGAAACTGTGACTGCAGAAGCCTATGGGGAACTGGGTTCCGAGACACCTCCTCCCACCCAGGGCTTCTGTTGAAAGAGATGCATCAGTGGTCTGTGCTCATTAACATCTGCAAATGTCCTCTCTAACATTCATAGGCTCAGAGAAGGGGAGCTCAGTCTTCCTGCCAGGCAACTGAGAGAAAAAGTAACGTTAGCAGAGGGACTTTTTGACCATACTCATAAGTGGGTAACCATCCATTTGCTGTTGGACATGCCCTTGGACATACCCTCAATATGAAAGATAGCACACACCCTTCAAAAGAGCAGCGTCTCCATCTATAGTTCCAGTGGTGAGGCTTGAATATAGAATAATGTTCAATTATTATCTGTCATTAAAGAGTGTTTATGGCACATGCAATTGTATGGGTGGACACAGTTAAAACCGCAAAGCTTCATGATTTGCTATAATGAATGTTAAATTACACACATTTCAGGATTCCTCGTCAGCCCCAACCAGGAGCAGAAAGAAGGCCTCCTTTTAAAATCATCCTTTGTCTCATTAAGTGTGTGTAGAATATTGGTTTTGACATTAAGATTAAACTGGGTCAAAAGCTGCTATGTAGCTCTTGAAAAATTATTTCGCTCTGTAAGGAAAAACACACCCCAAAAACACATTTAAATTGTGCAGATCTCATCCATCATGAATGTGGTTTTTTTAAAGGATAAAAATAATAGAGGATTGTAGGCTTTTAAAAAATATATAGTATACAATTTTAAAACTTGAAGGAATTAAAATGCGTGTAAGTGTCGTCTTGCTTATTTTGTATGTGACTACACATATTCACAGATTGTGGGACATTATTCAAGGTCATACAAGAAAAGAGTATTTAATGGTAAAAGTAGGACTTTAAACCAATTTTTTTTATTATTCCAAATCAAAACATGTACCACAGGGCTACATTGCCTTGTTTCATAAATACTTGATAAATAATAAATATAGGATGATAAAACGCTATCAATTGATAAGTACTAAGTAAAAATAAGTCATATATTTAGAAATTTCAAGGACACTGAAAACTGTACTAAAACTAAATACTTGTAATTTGCTTGGGGCAGTGACATTGCTTGATTTTTAAATATCACACAGTAATCATTCCTCACTTTATCTTATTGGCTTCACTTCTTTGAGGAAAAAAGTGTCCTTCTGTCATTGAAAATGCTAAATGAAATGCATCAGTAGAAATTAATAGGCAATAGAACCTGATGAATTCTCTTGGATAATGTTTGTATGATGAAAGCTTGGCAACTGTTTTTGTGATTAATCATGATAATGCACAAACCCTTGGCTTCAGATAAACTGTCCTATTCCTTTTTCTGGAATATGTCTCCTTCCTGGAATATTGCTCTCCTTCCCTTTTTTCTTCAAGGAGGATTAACCACTCCACCCTCTTTATATTCTTCCCTATGACAGCTCCACCTTCACTTCTTTATTCAAATCCCACTTTCCCAGAAAGATATTTCAGACCACCAAAGGAGGACGCTATCTTGTTTTCTTTTGAATTTCAATGCCCTTTCTATTTCCACACTTAACACTGATCTGATCATACATTGTAATATTATCACATATTCCCCAGACCTTAAACATTACAAAAGGATTGAGTTACTAGTATATGCTCTACAGGGTAAGTATGGGGATAGGGAGCCAATAAATATTCCTTGCTGATAGCTAGAGTGAATACACGGCAATGGCTAAGTACATCAGAAGCAAGGATACTTTAAAAATCAATCAATCAGTGGATCTTTGGTTAGCACACATGCTAAAAGTGAACTTTCTTTATGAAGACAGAATACTTTCAGCCTTTCTTGTTACAGAGAATTGAGAATAAAAGGAAATTATATATATATAATTTCAGAGAGAGAAAGAGAGAGAGAGAGAGAGAGAGAGAGATTTTCAATTTAGTTTAATCTTAAAGTTTACTTGGCTAAAAATAGTCTTCCTCCAGCTGACCAGGCATCAAAATTCCCATCTCTATGTGATGGAAACAAGAAAGATAGAAGTGAATGTGAGTGAACACTCATCACAGGCCCAGTGACTACCATATATTTCCCACTAAAATTTACAGTAATCCTATTAGAGAGGATCATTATTTCCCTTTCCCTTCTCCAAAGGGGAACCAGGATTACAGAGAGAATATGGTCAAGATGTGGTATTTCCTATAGGCAATATTTACTCTGCTCTGCTTTGAAAAACCAATTTATTTTGAAATACAATAGCTTGTGTTTTTAACACTCAATATATATAAACTGTTATTGCTTATTAGACTAATAATTCATTAGGGCTCAAAATTTAAATATCAAACTAGTAACATTACATTTTAAAAATTGTCTTATATTAGTACAGAAAAATAGTGGTTTGGAATTTGTTCTAGAAATATTTTTTTCTAAAAAAAACAACACACTTAAAGCCAAACTTTATCTGCTTTGTATTTGTCAAGGTAGCCATGTGGGGCAATAGCAAAAATTGGGATTTTATCCAGCCTCCAAATCTTATGATTTGTTAATTTATAATGTGCCTTAATACTGGAATTAGAGGCAAGGTTTTTCTCCCTGATTAAGCTAGCTGATGGAGTCATTCCTTGTACATGCAAAATGTGCTTGCATTTAAATGGAGCCCAGTGGCCTGTCCTCAGCGAAGAGGGCAATGTTTTCAAATCTGAAGACTTTTGCAGCTGTTCAGCTAGTTGACTAATCACTTCTAAGATTTTCTTCCCCAAAATAAAAATCGTCTGGGGACTGATTGTTAGTCAGAATAGTAACAGAGCTTGACATTTCCGAAGATCTGTTCATCACTGGGTTTCACAGGTCTGAGCCCAACTCTGAAATCCTAAACTTCTCTCCCAGGGGTCCAAGTGGACAGCTCTGTGGCAGGTTTGGAGTCAGGATTGGACATTCCTTACTCACATTTCCACTTCACATCCATGTGGCCCTGCACTTGATCAGTACAAGCCTACCGTGTGATGTGCTGCAAACAGCACTATTCTCTGCAGAATTCCATGATGTGGGATGCATCCTGGCTCTCTCTTAGGAGGGGCATGGAATTAGGTAAGCAACTGCTGTTCAGACCTTGTGTGGATCTGGTACAAATCCAAGTCTCTCGGGCAGTGATTTTCAACCAGTGTGCTGCAAGGATTTATAAAACATGCAATACCTGACTGTTTAGTCAGGGCACTGATATCTTCTCCCTTAGATTGTCAAATAAAAAAAACAATGACAACAGCCAACACAATAGCCATCTGGTGTGACTGAACAAAATTATACCTATTTTTTTGTCAGTTTGGCAAAAAATATAATGTACTTTTTGGTGTGCTGCAGAACATTAGTAATTAGTTTACCATGAGATGAAAAACGTTGAAGATTGCTGTTCTAGGGGATCAAATATATGAATGTGTTTTGTAAACTATTAAATAAGTTCATACAAATATAAATTATGGTTAATATTTATCTGTCATTTGCCCAACATCCTCATCAATTTCTTCACTTATAAAGGGGGTGAGTAGATCATGACTCAGCATATATAATGTCACTATGAAGAACATGTTTAGAGATTTACTAAATGGAATACATTCTAAATTTTTTATAATCCAGCTATATCTACAAAAACTCTGGGCTATTTAATGTCTATTTTAATAATTGACTTTTCATTTAGTTGACCCTAGTCAAGAAACCCTATATGTAGATTAAGCCCTAGAAACAACTAGCTATATGCCCTCAGGCACGTTGTCTAATTTTTAACTGAGAAGTCGGTGGTGGGTGGGTGGGGCGGTGGGAGGGGTAGGAAAGAGATGAGACAAAAGGGACGGACAAAGGGACCTGGGCCACCTGCTTTAGCATCTACAGCAGTAATGGAGAACCTATGACACGCGTGTCAGAGGTGACACGCGAACTCATTTTTTTGGTTGATTTTTCTTTGTTAAATGGCATTTAAATATATAAAATAAATATCAAAAATATGTCTTTGTTTTACTATGGTTGCAAATGTCAAAAAATTTCTATATGTGACACGGCACCAGAGTTAAGTCAGCGTTTTTCAAAATGCTGACATGCCGAGCTCAAAAGGTTCGCCATCACTGATCTACAGCCTTAATTCTCTACCCCTAGGAGAACTCTGGCCTTAAGTGAAGGGAGCTGGTTTAGAGCTCTACGTACTCACTGATTTCATGTTCAAATATACGAGGAAGCCAATATTTGCTATTTGAAAACAGCATTTCTAAAACTAGGTTCCAAATTTGGAGTTCTGACTAAAAATGCCCTGCCCGAGGACTTTGCAGAAGTCATAAAGGGTGGCAATCAAAGAATGTTTGTTGACTGGTTGATTGGCAGACAGGCAGACATAGCTTGGTGACTAAATAAATTAGAATCCCTTCTGGGAAGTAATCGCCTAACTAGGGACCACATTCCTCAACCTTCATTGCACCTAAGTGGAGCTTTGTGACTATTTCTCCCCCGTGAAATAAAAGCCAGTTCATGTGTGTCACCTTTGGGCTGAGAAATAGGTGTAATTCTTTAGGATCTCTTTTCCCATCTGTTGTCTGCCTCTGAGTACCTAGAGGCAAGAGAAGCTGAAAGATGGAAAGATCCAGGATTCACAAATGAAGGAAGGCCACCTCCCCACCAGGAACAACCACATAGAAATCTGCAGGAGTAAGATAGACAATTTCATTGTGCTAAGCCACCAAGACTTTTGGGGGTACTGGTTGCTAAAGCTAGTGTTACTCTAATATAAAGGGCAAAAATAAAAAAGCTCATGTTTTACCGAGTTAAACCTAAGATAACTAACAAAGTACTAAGGTGATTGAGCTGGCCTAGAAATAATTAAATTTTCTGTCATTAGGCAAAAATGGGACATTAAAGTAGAAATTAATTTATAGGAACATGAAGAAAGTTACAGTTGTGTTCTCCCTTGAGTTTATGATTTGTAAAACTCATACCTATCAGTGACTAAATATATTTTAATTTTGCTGTCACCTGTTCGGCCGAATATAGACTGCTTTTCTGCAAGTAATTTCCCCTATTTATTCCTATAAGTGAGTGAAATGAATAACATATTCCATGGGGCTTTTTCGTGCAGTAGAAACTGGTGCAATATTCAAATTTTTTGAATAGGTTATTTCAAGGTGATTGTGACTTGGTTCAGAAGTCAACTATCTTCCATGTAAAAAGTGAGTTGAATAGAAATTAAAAATGCCTTTTTCCCCCTGTAGAGTTAGAGAGCTTCTATTCCAATTAGGGCAGAACCCTCTATAAGTTCAAAGTGAAACGTTTGGTTTGAGGGGCCATCTTGTTCCAGGTCCTTTAAAAGATATCAGTATTATTCTTTGTTCCAATATGAAAAGCTGTTTTTGGCTTAGAGAAGCATTCTTGCAAACTAATTGCCTATCTTACAAAGCCCTTCCATGGCTCAGAAGGAGGAACCACGTGCTTTTCAGTCTAGCTGATTCTAACAAGATAACAGGCAGAACTGAAAATGGAAAAAAAAAAAAACAGTAAAAGTTTCTTTTCTAAATTAGTGAGACACCATTTTACTTAGTAATTGCAGAAATTTAAAGGATTGGAGATTCAATTCCATGTTCATTCATTCTTCCATAGTCAGAATCTTTTCAGAAAGAAACCACCTTGGACAACCTTATTTTGAAGGTGAATATGGGGTGAAATGGTACATGAGATTATTTTCCCTTTTCATTCTGAGAAGTTTGTCTACATCTTCCTCCTTGCATCCATTGGACTACAGTGTATGTATAATCCCATTGTTACCCAAGTAATATTCTATTGCAAAAGTAGGATATTTTTTCCCCATAGAAGACCCAGATCTAAAATGAGAAGCCTTGCCAAACCGGTTTGGCTCAGTGGATAGAGCGTCAGCCTGCGGACTGAAAGGTCCCAGGTTCGATTCCGGTCAAGGGCATGTACCTTGGTTGCGGGCACATCCCCAGTGGGGGGTGTGCTGGAGGCAGCTGGTCGATGTTTCTCTCTCATCGATGTTTCTAACTCTCTATCCCTCTCCCTTCCTCTCTGTAAAAAATCAATAAAAAATATTTAAAAAAATAAAATAAAATAAAATAAAATGAGAAGCCTTTTCCTTCTTTTGGAAGATAAATGAGTTTAGACTAAATGATCACACTGAATGCTTTATGATTTTACCAGAACTACCTAAACTATGCTAAGGGAGAATGAATATGGGGGAAGAAAACCTCTTTGCCTGAAAAAAAGAAGAACCCCAGTTTTATTAAGGGAGTGGCAATGGGTTCAGCTAAAAACACAATTATTCCAGATTCCCCTGCAGGAGTGATGGCATTTTTCACAGTATGACCCATAAGAATTAAGTCACAGTTTCCAGGGGATCTGGGAAAGCTCTTGGAGAAAGAGCTGATTCAGCTGGCACTTGCCTTTTACCTTTCACACTTCCTGTCCCCCCCTACCTGGAATGTAGACAGGATGCTGAAGATGAGGCAACCATTTTGAGACCACAAGGCAACAAATTAGACGATAAAAGCCACATAAGATAGCCAAGCGGAAGAAAAATGAGCTGAGGTCCCCAAGGACTGTGGGTTTGCCAGGACTGTAAAGTCCTACCTTAATGTCACTTGACCTTAATGTCACTTGACCTGACTTAATGTCACTTGAGAGAAACAAAACGTCTATTTGATTAACCTAGTGAAAGTTGGATTACCCTTATGAGCTGTCAAGCCTATACCAACCTAACACAATTAGATTGTAAGGAGAATGCTAATTTTTTTTATAAGAACAGTTTCTTAACAAGGATTTCAAAAGCATTTATTTACTATGGTGATTATTAACCTGACATACTTATAAATTATTATTTTTTTACATTACTTAAAATGACTCCTCCAAGGAACTCTACTAAGCAAATAACATATGCAACCCCCATAAATGGATTATCATGAATGTGTTTCAGCCCTCCCTTTATTCATTCAGCAAATATTTATTGAGGACCCAGTAAGCACTGTTCTAGGGGCAAGGGTGCAAGGTTGAAAACAAATGCCTGACTATAAGGGGCTCAATTTACTTAAAAGTAATAAGACAAAGTATTTTTTTTTAAATCTCTATTTTCCAATTCCTTGCTTCCGATGTGTTGTTTATTTCATGAACATTATTCTACAAGAGGAAAAGCCTAGCACCACAAAATAAAAGGATCTTAACCACAAACGTGGTGTCCATCACTTAATGTTCAGAACATTTTCATCATTTGAAAATTTAATTCAACGTTGCACCAATACTTTCATTAGCTATGAGAAGTAATTGAATGAAATTTCTCATTCTATCCACGGCAGAACTTGTTTGCCCCAAAGCAGTCTACTGCTAAGAAGACTAGTGCTACTCCGCTTTGGTTTTTGCCATTTCTATTATTTTAAAAAATAAAAAATACCTTTACACCAATATCCAAGGGCAAGCATTCACTGAAGTACAGTAGGCAAAATACTGTGAAGATCGGGAAAACCACTTTACACTCACCTATTCCTCTGTGTCACCTTAAGCACACCATTTAACTTCGTTCTACCTCCGTTTCCTTAGGGGTGAAACGATGGGGTGAAATAGATCATTGTATTGTTCCATGGACCTAAAATTCTCTTATCTCCCTGCTCTATTCTCAGTGTGACGCATTAGTAGACAAGTTTCCCCACTAAGAGCAGCACATTAAGATTATTTTTATATGATGCATGGCTTCTTCTCTATTTCTGTTGTCTCAGGAATTATGTCTTAGCCCACATCCCCACATCAAACCACAGTTTTATATATAATTAAATAATATAATGCATCTTATATTAATAATACCATGCCACTATCCTCAGGATCAGCATATAGGATAGGTTTTATTATTTCTAGCTTTCAAGGACACATGTATTGCACACATTTGCGATAATTGAATAGAAATTAGATGGAAAGAGTATATTGTTTTTAATTTGCTATTTTAAAATATTCACTCTATACTTGGAAATGAGCCTAGCAAAGCTTATTTCAAAAGCACAGGAATGCTATTGCCCTGTTCTGCGAAACTGCTTTCAAATTCTAAGAAAAGATTCATTATATGCAAAATCTGAATGCTGAAATTCAGATCTTCCTTTTCGGTATTGACAAAGGAAGTAATTAATTCACATATCTAACAGTTATCTGCAAACTACCACAGAGAGGTACCTGCTTTTCTTATTGCTTTCACAAAAATATTTCAAATTGAAATAGATTAAGCACCACCAGTTTAACCCACCCCATGCTGAATGTGATATATAAGATTTCAAGTGCCCTGACCTGGCTTGCAACAAGATGTTTAAGGAGCATGAACACTCCTTACAATCCTTTAGTTATCATCCTGCAAACCAACTCACACCTCCAACTATTACTCTCATTACATACATACATATTCCCCTTACTCACCACAATGAGTTAAAGGCAGACAAAAGCTCTCGGTGGCAGCCTTTGAGTCATTACTTTGCGATACCATTCCCTTCATCTTAGGTGTCATGGCACAGTACTTTGCAGACAGCTATTCATTCTGCTAGGTTTGCTGCAAACACTGAAAGAGGTGTCTTGCACTCGCTGGAAGATTTAGCTTTTATGCTTCTGGTCATTCTTCCCACAAAAAGAATGAGACCAGTTTCTGAGCCATTCTTAACTGTCCTTAGAAAACATTTCAAAAGAGAAAGACAAGAAAGACTTCATGATTTTCACGCAAACTCCCAGCCTGCCTGCCTGCCTGCTGCTGCCAACACTTCTAACTCTTGCTGGTGATGACATTCAGCGAGCTCCCCAGTCCCGATGCTTCTTATGTAAGGCTGTCTAGGTCAAGTGTAGGAGACACACTGCTGGCCTGTGAAAACTCATGGAACTGTTACCTTCTGATTAACACTTCAGGGGCTATGGAAGCTGGAGGAAGCTGAGCTTGTACTACATCTTTTGGGGGTAAATATTTTTGCATGATTCAGTGGTTTATATTGCTATAGTCTTGGCAGATGCCTGTCAGCCATGCTGAGAGGTGCAGGGAGAAATTACTAAGAGATTCCAGATCTGTTAGCATGCTTGAATAAGCACAGTAAATGTGTTAGCAATCCTAGCTTTAAGTGTTTAAGGAGTAAATGAATCATAAATTAGGGTTTGTTTATCAAGCATCATCTCTAACCATCAGGGAATGAATGTTGATTTGACTGTTTAAACTCTGAATGCAATTCATTTGCTCGGAGGTGCTGTAGAAGAGATGATTAGATGTAGCTATTAGTTTGAAGAGATTTACTGCAGTTCTTGGCTACTGCATTGCTCTTGTCTGATTGCAAATTTGCTTCCCTTGTAAATGAGCTAGATGTTTTCCTGTATGTGCTTTCTGTTGTGATAACATGATAATGGAGGCTGCAGAACCTGGCAGTTTTGTGACTTCCACAAATAATAAATCCTGCTTACTTAGTACCAAGGTGAATACTGCAGTAAGAGCGCCATTCAATCCTAGCACTGAATGATGTTGGGTTAACTGCCTTGATTCAAACTGTGCTGTGTTTAGGGGACTTGGAGGTATGATCTCAGGTTTGACATGAACAGTTAGTTACTCACTCTTTGAATCAAAGTAGAAACGTATAGCGTTGATTCTGTTTTAGACTCTCACACCGTGTCCTGGTGTGGGAATTCATTAGAATTGCAGGCTCTTAGTGAATGCTGCAGAAAAGCCTGGAGAAGTAGCAGGGTGAGATTGCAGCAGCAGTGTGATATGGGCAAGGAATTTTAATAAGATTTAACCAGAGATGATGGTACAGCAGATGGCACCAAATTTAGAACGTAGCTGGATATTTAAACAACGGAAGACAAACGCAGCGCATTTGAGAGGGTTTGGCTTCCTGTGCGCCCTTGGCCAGTGAAGTTCAGTCCCTTGAACAGGATGCCATGAGGTAGTAAAGTGCAGGCTGTGTAAATTGTCTTCATGATTGAAGAGCTAAGTGGGAAGTTGAATATTCAGTCACTGGGTGTCTCTCAATGGGGGCACTGTCACAAGGCAGGTAATTAGAGCACCTTCACTAGGTAAACAGGTAGTTTTAAGTCTCTGGAATTTCTTGCATTCATTTTACTAACTTAAAGAAATGAAAATGGGTGTTACTAAAATAAATTTCTTATGGGCTACTTTTCAGTCTATTAATCATGATAGAGGGTCAGATATTCTTCCCTGTGGAGTCTGTCCTGCACATCATATAATGAGCAACATCCCTGGCCTCTACTCACAAGGTGACAATAGCAACCCCTGGTTGTGACAATTAAAAATATTTCCAGACATTAACACATGTCTCCTGAGGGAAAAATTGTCCTTCCCAACAGTAGCACATTGATTACTTATGATGGGAATATACTGCTTAACATTTTATGCTATATTTAATTGATTAAGCATGTACATTTTTCCCCAAATAATTTGAAGAGACAGTTATAGTTCCTCAGGGACGGATTTTATATTACTGATGTCAATAGGCATTTTCCCCATAGACTTAGCTTGGCATAAGCACCTCACCAGACCAGGTTTTATTCAGCTTGGCATACAGAATATTCCTCATAACTGTAATATTAAAAATGATGCATTCATACTTAGTTGTACTCACAATCTTTGAGTTTACTTATCTTCAAGGAAACACTATCAGTACTCAACTGGTCTATAAATGATTTTCATTTGATACTTTTTATTTGCCCATTGTCTAAATGGGATTCTTCTTTTTAGGCAATGAAGCCTTAAAAGTTCTCTTAATGTCTTCATTTTTAAAGTAAAGGATTTGAGTTAACGGAGGTATAAAGTTAGTTTTGCTTCTGCTATCTGTAGTTTCTCTAAGGGAATTAGCTTTATTGATTAATCTTTGCTAACATGAGATTACATCATAAAGTGATATTATATTTTTAGAACCTACAATATTAGGCTAACGTTTATGGAGTACCTGTCCTAGGCCAGTCAGTGGTCCTCAACATGTCACCTCCCAACTAGAAGCATCAACATCATCTGGGAACTTTTTAAGAATGCAGATTCTCATGCCTCACGCAAAACTTACTGAGTCAGAACCTCTGGGGTTGGGGTAGAGGTATTTGATTTTTAACCAGCCCCCCAAGTTACTGTGAAGCATGCTGAAGTGTAAGAACCACTAGCTGGGCAGTGCTTTGGTTAAATATCATGAAAAATAGGTTTTACTACATGCAATCAAATGTACATTACATGATAAAATTCTCTATTTTTCTGGTTGCCCAGATTTCCTAATGTAAGCAGTTCTGTGTTTTAAAGTTTTATGCAATTTTGTATTTAGTACATCTTAAGCCTAAATTTGTCCATAAGAAGCTTTATTTCCGACAGTTCCATTTTTTAGCTTTTAGAAGTTACATAGTGTGATGGGAAAAACACTAAAGGATCTATCTCTTCTATTTGCTCACTGTGTGACGGGGCATGTGTCACTGACCCTCTGTGATGTTCAATTTCTCATTTATATAAAGAAAGGTTGACCTAAGCCAGGGTTTCACAACTTGGCACCATTGACATTTTGGGTCAGATATTCTTTCCTGTGGAGTCTGTTCTGCACGTCATATAATGAGGAGCATCCCTGGCCCCTACTCACAAGATGACAATAGCAACCCCTGGTTGTGACAATTAAAAATATTTCCAGACATTAACACATGTTTCCTGAGGGAAAATTTGTCCTTCCCATCCCCTCACATCTTTCCTCCCCCCGCCCCATGTTCGAGAACCACTGGCCTAGGTTAACTCTACTATGTAAAGTTATGTTATACTAAATAATACAACTGTATTATTTCTCCCTTTATTTTTTTAAAAATATGTTTTATTGATTTTTTTACAGAGAGGAAGGGAGAGGGATAGAAAGTTAGAAACATCGATTGGAGAGCAACATTGATCAGTTGCCTCCTGCACACCCCCTACTGGGGATGTGCCCGCAACCAAGGTACATGCCCTTGATCGGAATCGAACATGGGGCCCTTCAGTCCACAGGCCGACGCTCTATCCACTGAGCCAAACCAGTTAGGGCTTATTTCTCCTTTTAGAAGCAGACAGGTTTAAAATTACAAATAAGTAAGTATATGTCTTACTGGTATAACACAGGTATAAGCTGGGGCCTCTGCCCCCTGATGGTATAATTTGCTCAAATACCTACCAATTTCACAGTCGGGAAGTCCAAATGTCATCTGCAACTTCACAGGGACTTAGTCTTACATTATCTTCTGTGTCCTGGAGTCCTGGTTGCATGTAAAAAAAGTGACCCAGATTCCAACTGACACTAGTTTCCACCAGAAAAGTATGTAATTATCTATACCAATCATCTTTGGGTTTTAATGGATTTCACTAAGGATTTGTGTTTTCTCCCCATTCCCTTTCCCATCACTTTGCCCCTCCCTGCAAGATGTTCTGAGAGCTACAAATTCTTCTTCTCTAGGATACACAGTAGTCCAGCTTTTCACAGCTGTTATAGCTAGATGTAACTTCCCAAATCCATCAGAGTTCAGAAGATCAAGGGCCTTTGGTTTAGGGCCATTTCCTTTTCACAGAAGGCAATTGGGGTCTTATTATATCATCATAAAGTCATATGACTGAGACTGATATTAAGTTTATTTTCATGTGTTTAGAAGTCATACTGAATGATAGCTCCTGGCCCTTAAAATCACATATTTCATGCTAGTCATAGAATTTTAAATTATATCATCCCATGAATTGTTACCTCAAACAATTCAACAACTTAATCCTGACTTTTTCTAAAGCTGATATGTATGATAAGAATAGATATGTCCACATGAACACATGCATACACACACTTCATAAGTTAGAAATTCTTTTTAATTCACTGTGCTGCAAATTCAAAATAAGTGTTTTTCCAAGATATCTGTGAATTAGGGACTTAATCTATAATGTACATATAAAAATGTACCAGATATATATATATATTAATTAATCAAATAGCTTATATGTAATGATTATATCTGTATTTCTAAATAATTTATACAAGATTCATTCTGAGACAAACAACATCCTCATATGAAAGGTCCCATTACTGTTATCATTTTACAGATAAGGAAAAAACCCTTAAGATCTCCAGATGCCAAATCTACTTCTCTTTTCACTCTTCTACAAGGCAAGACTCACTAGTGTATGCAGTTTGAACACTTTGGTGAGTACACTTTCTGTTTTTTGATAAATACCTATTTAAGAATTGTCATGCTTCAAAATCAATCAGATACGTAAGGGCTGATATGTGTTACCAAGTCTTTGCTTTAGTTGCTAAAATTAATACATTTCCCCTGACTTATCCTACATTTATTTGTATAATATACTTAACTAGAGGCCCGATGCACGAAATTCGTACAAGGGGCTTGGCCCCCGCCACTGCCGCCGCTGCCTCTGCCTGGGCGCGGTGGCTGGGGGCCTCTGCCTTGGCCCCCGCCACCGTGGCTTCATCCGGAAGGTCGTCCGATCTAATTACCATATTACGCTTTTATTATTATAGACTAGAGGCCCGGTGCACAAAAATTTGTGCACTCGGGGGGGAAGGGGGGGTCCCTCAGCCCGGCCTGTGCCCTCTCGAAGTCTGGGACCCCTCGGGAGATAACGACCTGCTGGCTTAGGCCTGCTCTTGGGTGGCAGAGGGCAGGCCCAATCCCTAAGTGCAGCCCCTGGTCGGGCTCAGAGCAGGGCTGATTGGGGAGTTGGGGCGCCGCCCCGTCATGCACAGAGCAGGGTGGATTGGGAGGTTGTGATGCCACCCTCAGTCAGGCTCAGGGTAGGGCTGATTGGGGGGTTGGGGAACTGCCCCCTGTCACACTTAAGGCAGGGTCGATGGGGAGGTTGTGGTGCCACAGAGCAGGGCCAATCAGGAGGTTGGGGCGCTGCCCCCTGTCACGCACAGAGCAGGGCCAATCAGGGGGTTGGGGCACTGCCCCCCCCTCGCCCCCCCCCCCCATCACGCACAGAGCAGGGCCCATCAGGGGGTTGGGGAACTCCCCCCTGTCACTCACAGAGCAGGGCCCATCAGGGGGTTGGGGAGCTCCTCCCTGTCACGCACAGAGTAGGGCCAATAGGGGAGTTGGGGCACCGCCCCCTGTCACACACAGAGCAGGGCGGATCAGGGGGTTTGGGCGCCACCACTGTCACACTCAGGGCAGGGCCGATGGGGAGGTTATGGCTCTACCCTGTCACACACAGAGCAGGGCCCGTGGAGGGGAGGGGGGGGGGGGGTTTGGGCGCCGCACCCTGTCACATACAGAGCAGGGCCGATCAAGAGGTTGGGGCTCCACCCCCTGTCACACACAGAGCCGCAGGGCGATCAGGGGGTTTGGGCGCTGCCCCCTGTCACGCTGATCTGGTGCCAGGAGGCCTCACTGCTCCGCTGATCCCGGTGCTGGGAGGCATATTACCCTTTTACTATATAGGATAGAGGCCTGGGGGCCGGCTGGTTTTCCCTGAAGGGTGTCCTGGATCAGGGTGGGGGTCCCCACTGGGGCGCCTGGCCAGCCTGGATGAGGGGCTGAGGGCTGTTTGCATCTGGTCACACACCCTTCAGGGTGGGGGTCCCCACTGGGGTGCCTGGCCAGCCTGGATGAGGAGATGATGGCTGTTTGCATCTGGTCACACACCCTTCAGGGTGGGGGTCCCCACTGGGGTGCCTGGTCAGTCTGGGTGAGGGGCTAAGGGCTGCTTTCAGGCTGGCGGTTTTGACTGCTTTCAGGCTGGCGGGAAGCTCCCAACCACTCCTTTTTTTCTTTTTCTTTTTCTTCTGGGCCAGCTTTAGCTCTGGCTCTAGCTCTGAGGCTTCCACTGCTGGTTTGTTTGCCGTTCTATAATCGAAACAATGTATAACTTCAGCTCTGAGATCCCAGCCGGCTATATTTGTTAGAATGTTTCAAACTGCCAGCTCAGAGGCCTGCAAGTCAGGCGGGGAATGTTGCAGTCTGCAGTCCCTGGAGCAAGGAAGCCTCCCTGCTTGCTTCAGTGCATGGCTGCCGGCCGCCATCTTGGCTGACAGTTAATTTGCATAAGGATACGCTGATTAGCCAATCAGAAGGGTAGCGGTCGTACGCCAATTACCATGTTTCTCTTTTATTAGTGTAGATTGTTCTTTCTACATGTTATTAATGTATATGGAATGACTTCAACATATCACTTGTTATACTAGTAATCACATGTATTATATCACTTAATGTCTCAAAAATAACCACGAGAATGGGAAAATTCCCCCTCCTAAAGGATGAGATTAAATTTAATTTAACATAAACTTGACTTTTAGCAGAGTTGCTGCACTGACCCAGCCGCCTGCTCAGTCCTCATGAGACAATAGAGCCATAGCAACAGACCTTCTTTTTTCACTGCTACACCACAGTGCATGGCACAATGTTGGGCAGATACTGAGTCTCAGTAAATGTTTACTGAATGAATATTGCATAATTGTCATTGCTATCTAGTTCCATTATATTTTGGACTTTACATAACATTATTCACTAAGTCATTTAAATACCAACTTACAAATGAGATCTAAAAGGATCAAATTCTAAAATAAATAAATGGATTCATTTATGGCTGCCATATATATGACTCTCAATCATTCATGCCACTTTTATTTAACTTGAGAAAAAAATTGTTTGGGTTTGATATAGAGACTTTCTCAGATTTACATCCTGAAAAATTATTTTCAACATCAAGTATAAATTCTTCCTTTAAAGTACTAGTTTTCCTAAACCAGATCACACTGCCACTAGCAACTTAGTTTGATCTTAAAGTAAATACCTGAGAACTTGAAAGATCTGTTAATCCATCTTAGAATATTAACTCAGAAAATTTTATTAATAATAGAAGCTAAATAAAACACATATTCAATGAGTGAAATCCAAATTAACTGATTGTATATGCGAATTCCATTTGTCTGAAGCTGTCACTCAACTCAGTAGTAGAGTCTTCCGTTCAGAGTGGAAGTTGTCAACCTACATCCCATCCCTGTAGAGTTAGGGATGTGAGTTTGTTGTCAAACAGTTCCCTTCCTTTCCACTGGTTAGCTCCGTGACCACAGACAATTTATTTAACCTCTCTGAAAATCTGTTTCTTCAGCTGCCAAGCAAGAACCAGACTATCTCCCTGTCAGAATTTAAAAGAGATAATGTATCTAAGTAGTTTACTACAGTGCTTTTCACAATATTAAAAGTATTAAGAAAATAACAGTTTATAGTAATATTTGGCATCACATACTCCCAAACATATCAGGCTGTCATAGGGAGTCCTCCTAGTCTTTTCTGAGCAACTAGGACATTGATATCAAAATCAGGATTTGGGACTCAAAAGATGCTACAGTTATTAGGACAAACAAGTGTTACTGAAAAAAAGAAAATTTTAATTACAGATTTTATTTATTTTGAAAAAAAACAACAAAATAATTTGGACCTAAAGATAAAACCAAACAAATTTCTACCAAGCTAATGTGAATTTTTTTGACACAGAGCCTGAATTAAATAATTCCTTAGATTTTTTTTCTAATCTTAATAGTCTGTTTAAATAAGTTTAACTCTGGAATATGATCATACAAACAACAACCAAATCCAAGGTGATCCTATTTAATAGGCCCATTTAGTTTATGCATTGATAATTAATTATAATGACTCTTGATATTGACATTTTATCATTATCCTACAGTGCATCATTGGTTACATATGATCTAGAATTTATTTAATAAATATGCTCATTTGTGAAAAATCATTGCTTCTTTTTTAAATGACATTATAGTTCTCTGACAAAGTGGCATTATACTTATTTTTATGTCCAGAAGAGTGAAGCAGTGAAATAGGATACCTAAAAGACTTGTCAATATTCTGTTAGGATTGTCTTATTTAGGGATACAAGAAAAATAGAACAGGTGTCAATCTTCCCTATGAAATTTCCTAAAAGATACTGTTACCACCTAATATTGGGGGAAGGGAAAGTGGCAGTAATAGTAAGAGAGTGTTTGTTTCAATTGTACAGTTTCTAGTGAATCCATTATAGAAATTTTTGTATTAGCACAGTCGGATATCAGAAAGAAATGTTTTGGTCTATAGGTTTACTAAACATTTCCCCCTGACATAAACCACCCCTCTGACATGCACAGCCACCTTGTCTAAGCAGGGTTTTAGGAACAAACAAACCAATTATAAGGATACTGCTAGTATTAGTCAGTGCCCTGACAAGAATAGATGGCTCCCTTAAACTGATGGAAAGAAAAAAAACAAAATACTTGGTTTTAGCTTCTCACCACCATAGTCTCCTGATTTCCTTGTGAACACAGTCCCACCTTTTTGTAGCAGGTGTGCCAGGCCCTGTGTGATCTGGCCAACTGCCCACCTATCCAAACTGTAGCCACTTCCACAGATCCAACCTCACATCTGTCTGTAAACAGGATTCCTCTTCTTAGAATGCACTTTCCCTCTCTCCTCCACACATCTTAGTAAACTCCTATGGGAAACTCCTAGGTAAAGTCAGAACTTTTTATTTCCCAGTTAACAAAGAAAAAAAATTTGATGATTCTTACTGATAGCTGTCAACCTATGGATGGTTGTCAACACCAATAGGAATCCCCAATTTGGAGTGCAGTGAAGAAGAAAACTTCATTCATTATAAAGCAGTTCAATGATAACACAGCAGGGCTCTGAGGCAGTGCTGAGGTCAGGCCCCTCTCTGGCTAGACAGCTCTGTTCTGCTCCTCTTGGTCTGCTTTGCCCCACACTGCTTTGCACTGGGGAGACAGCTTCAATGTTTCAGCTCAGCCAGGGAGATGCAGTCTTCAGTCTTTGGTGGAAAGGGAAGTATATTCTCAGAACCAGAGGGAAGCTGGCTGATAGAGACAGAAGTCTCCACTCCTGGTCCCTGATTGGTTCATCCTCATGTAAATGAGGACTCCAAATCCTTGCAGTTTGATTGGCCCAAAAGGCTCTGTCCTGATTGGACAGAGTGGAGTCACTCTGGTAGGTTGATGGGGGTATAGCTACACTGCTCCAATTGGATGGGGTCAGCCTCAGTACTATTGGCTGAAATAGGATTCCAGGGACTCCTTTATAAGGGCTGGCTCAGATGGCAGAAATACAGCACAAGGAGACAGTCCAGTGCAGAGGCACACAGTTCAGTGCATGCTTCTCTCTGGAGTGCAGTTCGTGTGAGAAGCCCCTGTGTAGAAACGGATGCTAGGCTCTGGCTACTATTACTATTACAATTATTATTATTATTTAAATTTGAGCCCAGTTAGCCACCAGGAGCCCTTCTTATTAAGTATCTTCTTTCTCAGGATCCACATGGCAAAGGTATAGGAAACAGGTATCTTAATGCTATTGCTGCTGGAGTACAAAATGGTGTCAAAATTTTGGAGGAAAGTTTAATAAATCTACCAAAGTTAAAGACACTTACCCTTCCACTCAGCAGAGCCATTTCCTGAGAATGAAGCCTACAGAAAAACTTGTACAAGTGGGGAAAGAGCTTATAAAGTGATGTTTTATACCAGCATTGTTTGAAATAGCAAACAACACAAAAAGCAAAAACAAACTAAAAAACCCCTTAAAAAAGTGTTTATCATTTGAGGACTGATGAAATAAATTTAATTTTTTGAAAGTAAAGTACTAAGTAATAGCAATTAAGAGATTCAAGATAAATTATGTGCATTAAACAAGTACTTTGTCAATTCTGGAAAACAAAACAAAACATATATTTCAGATGGTTGGATAGCTATAAGAAATTTCAGAAAAGTTGCAACAAAGTTGTTAACAGTGACTGCCTTTGCAGAATGGGCCTGGGGAAGAGAAAAACTGAAAAGTTAAGATCCATAAAGGACAATTGATATTCAAATGTTACGTGAAGGGTAGGTTAGGAGTTTTCTCAGTGGAAGAAGGGAAGTGCCTGACTCAGACTTCCAAGCACACCTTCCAAAGGTGGAGGGAAGTGTTAGGGAATGGTGAGGACAGTGGCTGATTTACACATTCTGGGTGCAGAGACGTGGGTAGTCTTAAGGATCTGAGGCAGCTATGACGGTCATTGCCAACATTAGTACTTTTCAGACTTTAATGTGCACAGGTATCACCTTGTGATCTTGTGAAAATGCAAATCCTGCTTTAGCAGGAAAGAGTGGAACCCAAGATTCTGCATTCCCAAGAGATGCCCAGGCTGGGAGTCCACGGCCATACTTTGAGAAGCAAGTCTTTAAATTTAGAAAGTCTGGTGTTTTTGTGTGTCTTTCGTCTTCACAAATATCAAGCCGAGCCAGAAAGCACTTTACTTTTTGTGTTCTGAAAATGAGCTGAGAAAAAGCAGCTCATTGAGGATGATGCCTGCAACATGAAGCCTTGCCAGAGCAGCCTTGTTGTGAAATGTTCATGATCAGCAGTTCTGCTTGTAGAGCCTCCCCATTTGTAACAAATGTGGACTCTGGAAACTAAAGCAGTGCCAGACCCAGGCAAGCTTCTCCCCTCCACTCCTCCTGTGGAGTTTATTTGTTGACTTGGTGTTGACATAGTTACATTCTGTGGAAGATAGAAGAATCCAAAACAAATGAAAAGGAAGAACTGCCATCAGCCACCCTCCCAGCCCGCCACAGACCACAGCACCCCCAACATGTCTGGCAGAAATCAGGCTGTAGATGTCCTGCACACCTACCAGCTATCTTGGTTTGGCCACGTGGAGAAATGCCTTTCCTCCATTGCATCCTGAGTGAGTGTAATGCGATATAATCCAGGCACTGGGGAGCAGCTCTGTCATCTCCCACTTGATTGCCTTTATACTTGGATCCCAGAGACTTACCACAATGAGTTTCATAATGCGATGTTGCAGACGTTTGTATAAAACAAGACAGTGGGAATTTGTGGTAAGATCGGGTTCTCTGGAGACAGATTCTCGGTTTCAAAACCACACTTAATCATCTCCTTACTGTGTGACCTTGGCCAAGTGACTAAATCATTCTGAGTCTCAGTTTCCTTATCTATCAAAGGGTGATAATGATTTCAGAATCCATTTCATGAGATTGCTGCGAGGTTTCCACATTTATCAGTTATTATTTCTCTTAAATCATCATTAGAAATTATTTGAAAATAGTGATGTTGATATATCAATATATTTATTTCTGAGTACCTACTGTATAGTAGGCACTGTGTTGAGTTAAGGTTTTAATCTCACAAAGATGTTGTTTATCTCTGCAAAATACTTTACATTCATGTGTTTGCTTTTTAAAGCCAAAAAGGAGTGTTTTAGAGATAAAATGGGGCACAGTTCCTCTCCCCACTTCTCACCAGCCCTTCACTGGTAGAACTTGCAAGTTATCCTCCCTGTGGTTTTAAAGGAATAGAAGTCTTAAGAAGGACAGTGTGAATGAAGGGACTACACACAGAGAAGGTTTAAGGGCACTAAAACAAGATGAGGAGGTACCAAGCGTCATGCAAACTTGGGAGGACAAATATGCACATGGGAGGAACAGAGTTCAGAGCCCCTTGCGAGTGTGGCCATGGAAGAGGGGCCACCCCAGCAGAAGCTGCTGAGTGCATGTCCAGGGAGGGGAGTGGTGGGAGTGAAATGCCAGGTAGAAGTGGGAGCAGGGGATGGAAAGACCCTTAGCCCCCAGAGGGCACTTTCCGTAGATAGACATACTCGAGGAGCCTCGTGTCTTCTTGCTTCTTTAGAGTTTTGCCCAAGGCAGGCACTGGTAGAAAACTGGAGGGTCCTCCCATCACACCCCGCCTTCTAGCTAAGGAAGAGGCTGCATTCTCCTACGGGTCACCTCCTGCCGGGCCTGCCAAAGCTCCAGTGCCACTGGAACCTGGTGCCATTGCTCCCTCCTCTCACCTGTTAAGACCAAGGGGTGGCCTTGGCTCTTTTCATGGCTGGTCCCCGGATGCTTCATCAACCATCTTCACCTAGTTTGTAAATGGTTTCTCTGTTAAATTATTTTCACTTCATTTGACCCCTTTTGGTTAAATGTGTATCATCTATTTCCTGACTGAAGCCGAGTGCAATTTTAAAGCATTTGATGTTTCATGGAAGGTAGCTCTGTTGTGAGTCCCTAGAGAGGAGACTGGGCAGATGAGAACGTGAGTAAAGGTACTGCTGTCTTGGGAAGCAGAGGGGAGAGGAACAGGAAAGCAGAAAACGGGAGTTAGGACATTAACACAGCTTAGAAGCAACAACCACGTGAAGAAGGGGAAATAATTAAGTAATTTCTGCGTTTCACCATTGCTGAAGTCATGTGAGTTTCCCCATTGTGTATTTGCTTACTCGCAGAAAGAGTAAGGGGAGCAGAAATATAAATGGTCACACCGCATGTGTGTGAATTAAAGAGGTGCAGACGCAGAAGGAGCCCTCTCCTGTCACCCAGCCTGCTCTTCCCCACAGGGAACAGGAAGGAATACAGGTTACTTTAACGACATGGTAACAACCAGAATGTAAAGACTTTCAAAGGGACCAAGTGGGGCATGGAAACAAATATACCAGTCTCTGAGCTTCCTCATGTATCAAGTGCCATGGAAAATATTAAGGCAAAGTGGTTTTGGCATGTCAACATCCCCTGATGAGTAGAGGAATCTGTTTGTTTTCATCTGACTGCAGATCACCAGATAGATATAGGAGACTTCCCACAGGCCTGGGAGTGCGGCTGCCCAGCACCTCTCCTACCCTCAAACCCCCAGTGATCCCAGTTGTGCGTAAGAAGACATTCTAGTGCTCTACTATCCAATATGAATAGGGACAATCCCAGAAGCAGCAACTCAGTTCATGGGCCACAAAGTTTCCAAGGCATTCTGGCAGGACTGGGCTAAATGTAATTATCACCTGGCTCTCCTGGAGGACTTCTCCCCATTTATTTGTTAATCTGTTCTAAAGAATTGGAAGCCCAGAAGGGGGCCCTGAATGACCTCTGTCCATTATTTGGCCTGCAGTGGAATTCTTGCTTTTCCCAAGGGGAGAGAGAAGAAGACATATAATCATGTGTGATTTGTGTAAATTTGTGAATAGATTTCTGAAGATTGAAACTGCTTAAGGATGTGTAAGCGGTGTTGCTCTCTGGGAGAAACACGGCAGCACCTAATTCTAATGACATGTGCACCCATTACGGAGAGCTTTGCTGTGCTCTTGGTGAAGTCAATGGCTTTCTGTGAAAAGAAAAAGATGCTGGAAAGAATCCTTTAAGGCAGGAGTGGGCAACCTTTTTTCTGCCAAGGGCCATTTGGATATTTTGACATTATTCAAGGGCCATACAAAATTATCAACTTAAAAAATAGCCTGCTATATTTGGTCAAACATTTAATTAACACACTCCTAATGCCTTGGCAGGGCCAGACCAAACGATTTCGTGGTCCTGACGTTCCCCGTCCCTGCTCTAAGGGAACAGGAACTACATGTTTGCTTATGCTAAATTATAGCAAAGTTCACTTTTATTCTGTAAAGAGCTGTCTTCATAAATATCAGTTATTTACTTCATTATAAAGACAGTCCTCTTCATTAAAAAGATCTAATTAGACCTCCTCAATATGTAGACAAAGTGATGTAGTTGATTTAAAGATATATTAAAATAGCAAACTGGCATTTAGGTTCTAATCAGTGATCAACCCAACACTAGCTTTAACTGACTCTTCTTTGCAAAGTGGGGAAATTGCTACATTAATTAGATCATGCAAAAACCCAAGCATAATATTTAATTGACTTAAGAGGATGGGGAAAATCGCATGTAAGCACAGAATAGAACCCAGCACAGTAACTCAGTTTTGTATGATTGTTCATGCATTTTTAACAATTGGCATTTATCTTTCTTTCCTCTCTTTATCCTTCTGTGGCAGTTCCTCTGGACACAATGCTTTATATATTATGATATATTTGATCTTGTCTCAAGAGTTTTATGGAGCTTTTATATATTTAAAGAAAAGGATAAAACTCAACCATGTGAGACAAATTTTATTTCCATATATGAAAGATAACTGCCATATAAATATGGTTTCTGAATCTAAAGAAACAGAAAATAAATTTTTAGATTACATTTTGCCTTTTCAAAGAAATTTGAGAACTTTATGACCATTTGCTTCCTAGATATTTCCTCGGACTGTCTTGGGGCCTGCATTCCTGAAATCTGTCAGGGTTACATTCTGAGTAGTTGGTGCTCATACCCTTGAGCTTGAACCCTGTGTGGTTAATTAATATTTAAGATCAGTACATGGAGCTAGACTGAAGGATGGTCATTTTTTTTAACCTTTGCTAAAACTAATGTTGGTTAGTCCATCACCTTCTTAAACAGTAACTGTAATCAGATCCTCCATCGCATCCATCTCTCTGTCCAAACATGAGTGAAAATCAATTGTGGCATTTCTAGAAATATTCCACTCACTTCCATTTTGCTCCTTATATGCTGATGCACCTACTCAATATTAATTTCCTTCATGTGGAAAAAAATTGAATGGGCTTTTGTGGCATAAAACTAGCTGTGTGACCTTGGACAAGTCACATCGCTGCTCTTGACACCATTCCTCAGATCCAAAATAAGAATCCTTGTCTGGAGGGTCTCTGCGAACTTTGGAACTCCACAGTTCCTCAGTGGTTATCATCTCTCTAAAGCAGTAGTAAACATTTTTTTGGTCAGTTGACATTGTGTGTTATAAGGTTTAAAAGGGTTATATTATCCTACATATAAAGTTTTGTTGGATTTTATTCTGGAATTTTGATTTATCGAGTCAGCAGATGTCATCAGTTCAGAAAATACCTTAATTCAACCACAGACACTGGCATGTCTGAGAAATAAAATACATAAGACATTGTTCTTGCTCTCAAAGAGATTGGGGGTGGAGGCAGGTGGTGGAGAGGTACACAGACAAAGGGTAGAGGGGATATAGCCAGAAAAGAGAAGGTCGCTAAGCAGAGGAAATGAAGAAAGCAAACTGTCGAAGGCGTGATACTCCCGACTAATTTCGGGAAAGGCAGAGAGTTTGTTGTTATGAAAAATGCCATCGATGGCATCCTCAGTAGATACTGATAGTGGACTCTTACACCTGAGCTGAAGGAAAAATAGATAAATAATCCAAGCTCCCAAATAAGAAAGAATTTAAAACGGAAAATTCATACAGAATACTAAAGTGATTTTTTAAGTGGAGATATAATTAACATAACATTGGATTAAGTTTTAGGTGTATAACACAATGACCTGATATATGTACATACTGAGAAATTATAATGTGATTTTTTAAAATATGTTGCTTGGTTGTAAAATCGAAGATGAATAATACTTATAAACTTATAAAAAGTAGTTTGATAATTTAATGCCCATTTTGAACCAGTACTGCAATGCTGACCTCATTGGATGTTTTATATTCTTATATTTAATTCCTCTTTGAGAAATCAGGTTTGTATCTTACTGTGTCTTGTCCATAAAACTGATTTATTTGATTTAGGATGACCATATTTTCTTCTCCGACACCAATGGAAAAGGAAATTGCTATGAATCTTCCAACAAGGAGACATTGCATCCTTAGAAAAGTTTGCCTATGGATTTATAATGAAATGATGGCTCTCATTGCTATGGATGGAATGGCAGGGGCGGCATGGGGAGGCTGAATGCCCTGATGTCCATCATGATCCCACAGCCTCCCTCCCACTTTAAAACATAGCATTGTGGTGAGGTCAGAAAAACCCTTCCTTGTCTTCTGCTCTATGACTAGAGAGAGACCTGGGAGTCATTTTAATGACTTTTTGAAATTTCTTTGTAAAACCTTAAATATTTCTCTGTGTGCCCACAACATACTGATTCTACAGACATGAGAAACATTTTAAAATAAAACCAGTAAGAACAACAATTCCAGTTATTTAGACTCAATACATTGTAGGTATTCTTAAAAATGGCAGTCTACGAGTGAAAAAAATCACAACCCTATAATAGATTTGATTCAGTGCATTCAAGGGGGAGGGACATGAAATATTTTGATATCGTGCTTGCTAAAATAGCTGATTTGTGTGCTTAGGGGAGGATATATGGACTTTACCACAGTTTCAAATGTCTACCTTCTAATACTGGTGTTCTGAAACTAATAGGCCAATTTTGTGCTATTAAGAAATTGTAACTTTAGCCTGGCTGGCGTCGCTCAGTGGTTGAGCTTCAAATGAACCACGAGGTCATGGTTCGATTCCTGGTCAGGGCATATGCTCAGGTTGTGGGCTCGATCCCCACTGCGGGGCATGCAGGAGGCAGCCGACCAATGATTCTCTCTCATCATTGATGTTTCTATCTCTTTCTCCCTCTCTCTTCCTCTCTAAAATCAATAAAAATCTATTTTTAAAAAAGAAACTGTAACTTCAAACTTGCTAGAAAACTAGTTGGCTGTAGTACTAAAAGAGGGTTCTTAATTGCAGTTTCTGCATTTATTTATTTAGTAACAGGTAAATTCACTTCTGGCTCATTTTCAAAAAGACAAATTAACATGGAAAGTAAAGATATGAGTTTATTATTTTCTGCTAGGAAATGGTTTTTATTTCTAAAATAGCGGCTGCTAAAGGCCCCGTGTTAGTAAATGCGTGGGGGAGAGCAAGACATTGGCATTAAGTCTTTGCAGAATGCTGCATTATATGAAAAAGTACTGGGAAAGTCACATCTACAAAAGCAAAATTCTCAGTGGTAAATTATGTTTACTGTGGGATCACATCAGTTCTGTGCTTTAGCTGAGTTCCATCTTCCGATCACAAAGGGGCAAAGTGAGAATTTGAAGTGAGGTGATGATACAGTGGCCCTATGGATTTAGAGTCATAAGGTCTGGGTTCAAATTCTGGCCCTGGCATTTGCTATCCATGATGGAATCACTCACCACTCTATCAGAAGACCTGCTACCACCCACAGCCCCTGTGGCACCTCCATTAAATCCTCTGGGTCCCAAGGTCAACTCCGGGTACCAACATCCCCATCCCTCTCCTTCAGGGAGGAGTTAGCATCATGTCATTGGTGAGCCAAATTCCCAAACAAATTACTGAAGGATCTGTAAACATTTTCTGCCTTAAAACTCAAATGTAATTTATAATTCTGAGCAAAAAATAAATAAAAAATTCAAAACATAATGATTTGACCATTACTCTGGGAAATGTTTGGCCAAAGATCAGGTATGACCCCCACCTCCCTCCATCTGCCTTCCGGGCCCCAAATTAGTTAACTCATTTTATAAGGCAAGTGGGTAAAATATTCAGAACCTCAAGAGATGGAAATAAGACAGAATGTTTTGATAACACATTCCTTTATTTTCTATACAACAAAATATTAAATAATATTCTGATATTAATCACACAGATACTTCAGCCTTCTGACATCGAGCTTTCTTTCAAAGTTCTAATTGCAACAGGTGATTCTCCTGTCTTAGAACTGAGAGACAAAAGTAACTGGTGCAGCTTTTTCCATCTGAGACACCTCTCTTCCTCTTTAATGGCCAAGACTCACAGATGGTGATTACGTGCCACTGCCGTATTCCCTGACTCTTTTGGACATCGAATAGTGAGTGAACTGCTGCCACTGGCCCCCAACAGAGCTGTACCAAAGTAACGATCCAATTCACATGATGGGAGAACTATTTGAGGACTAAAGGACATCTTATGCTTTCATCCTCTTTGCCTTGTTAGACATTCTCTCACTGGAAAGGTACAGCCCAAGCCTCTTAGCCAGTTTAGCAAGTCCATGCAGACACAGGTAAAGTATTGTATAGACATGTATATACTTTCCACCTTCTGAGATTACAGAGAATCTCTTGGATTGGCTAACATTCGGATGGGAGGGAAGGGGGAAGTTACCATTTCATTCTTTGAAACTAGAAACAGAACAGTGAGAAAGAGAAAATTATATCTCAATAAATGAACTTGATTCACAAAGATTAAAAAATGCACAGATGGTTCCACAGGGAGTTTATCATTTTGGAGGTGAATAGGATATACATAAAACTCTTGGCACAAGGTCAAAAGAAACAAGTGAAATAGTGTTGTACGGTAGCACATATAAAGTTTCATTTAAATTTATCTTTTGCCACATTTTATGAATAAATGATTTAAGTGTATATTACACTAATTTAATAAAAATCTCATATTTTGCTTTTATGCCCGGCCTTATATGAGGAATATTTAAAGTTACCAATGTTGTTAAATTGCTTCAACTCTGACAAATGAAATGTCCTCTGTATAGAATGGTGAGCTATTCATTCATTAAACATTCTCATTGTGCAATGGGTAGATGTTGGCCTTTTTTTTCAGTCTGTTTATTCTCTTATGTCTAATGCTTTCAACTTAACAAATAACCGTATTTCACAAAATAAAATGTGAAGTTGTTCTGTAATTAAAGAAAAAAAGAATTCTACCTATGGAGAGAAAAAAGAAAGACATTCGAGAAAAGAAAGAATATGTGGCCTAAAAACATTGGTAGAATTTTTCCATATACAGACAGGGGGAAGGTCTTTCAGGAAAAGTCAAGGTTGTGAGCAAAGATACGGAAGTGAAAGGGGGTGGGGGTGTTTAAGCAGCGTGGCTTTCCATTTGTCTAAAGTGTCAGAGTAAACTCAGCTAATGGAGAGTTGTTGATCCAGGTTGTTCACTGATGTAACCTCAGGAAGAGTGACTGGCATACAGCAGGAGCTTGAGGATGTGAATAAATGACGTGCCAGAATATGAGCAGCATTTATAGCCTTCAAGAGCGAGGGCCGAGAGGAAGCAAGATGGCGGCGATATAGGCAGACGCGTCCCAGGTCTTGTCCCGGAGCAAACGGAGTAAGCAGCTGAAACTAATAACACCCACCCCGAATTGGCAAATTTACTCAGCTGGTGAGACGGCTTGCAGCCTGGAAGGGCAGACCTCCCCTGGAAAGGTTAAAAACCAGGGATCTGGGCAGGAAAGTTTGCCAGACCTGAGCCCAGAGGGTCGGAGGGAGACCGCATGGCAGACAGCCGCGTCTCTTGGGACAGACACAGACCCTGACCAGGGTAAGGAGTTCCGCGGGTTTGCTGGCGCCAGGAGATTTGAGATTTGGATTTTGTGATTGCGGAGAACTGAGACTAAAGGGGGCATCCTGAGGAGCTGATCAGACCGTGCAGTGCCCATAAGAGAGGAGCGTTTCCCAGACCATGCAGTGCTGGTAAGAGGAGCGTTTCCCAGACCGGTAAGAGGAGCGTTTCCGCGGCCGGCCGGCGTTTGTCTGTTTCTTTGTTTTCACTGAACCCTGCTCATAGGACAGTTCGGATACAGACACTCACCTGTGCTGAAGAGAGGGTGAAGGTGCAGACGAGGGGAATCTGGGGAGAGGCTGAGGAAAGAGGGGGAGCCGGAGGAGGTGGCAGCGAATTGAGTGCTGAGACCCCCCTGGGCCCAGGACTGGGGCAGCCATTCCTCCAGAGGGTGGAATTCCTCCCCCCAGCCCCCCAGGCAAGGAGCACAGCCACACCCAGATTCCACCCTGTATGAGATAAAGGACTAAAACAAGCTGATTAGTCCCTGGGAGTTACCAGGGTCTGGCCTATAGGGGGATTTTCAGTCCCACCAACAACACAGAGCAGGGTAAGGATTAAAAAAGGATAGAGAAGCTGTATAGCCTCAGAGGCCAACCCAAAAACACTGCCACCCAGAGGTTGAGCCACAAACTGACTCTTAGGGGAATACAAATTAAGGCAGACTGGATCACAAATACGGCCTGCTTTAAAATCAGGACTGTGATTTACAACACGGAGGAACAGTGTAATGCAGGCAACACTCTCCTAAATACCTGGCAGGACCAAGGCGAACCAGGCTGAAGAGTAGAAGAACCGAAAGACCATCACTACTGCAAATTTTTTCTTTTTCTTTTTCTTTTTAATTTTTTCACCTTTTTACTAAGAAACCAATTTTTTTTTCTCTTTTTCTTCTTTTTCCATCACCTGATTTTACCCTTTCAATTACCACATTTTTATTTTTAACCAGTATTATTACTCCTACCATTTTACCATTTTTTAAAGTGCCATTTTATTTTCTCTTTATTTTCTTTTGGGATTAGTGTTCTCCATTCTATTTTCATCGTTCCTTTAGCATTAATTTTCCCTATCTCAATTCCACCTCTTTGCTAAAACCCTCTTCCTTACTTTTCCCCTTTTGGTGTCCTGTTTCTCTTACCCTATTCCTGCTCCAGACCTTCCCAATTCCCTCTTTTTACCCCCTGTCTAATTCCACCCTACTTATATATCCTATTTCCAATCTACTGCTCTAAATCCTTATACACCTATTCTTTATCCTTCTTCACTTTCCAACCATTTTTTTTTCTCTCTTATCTTTCTATTGTTTTCTTGATTGTTGAATATATTGGGCTTTTTTTTTTTTTTTTTTTTTTTTTTTTTTTAATTTGTTTGTTTGTTTTGTTTTGTGTTTTTTCTTCTTTTTTAGGACTGGTTGTGAGGTTGTTTTTCTTTTTCTTTTTCTTTTTCTTTTTTTTTTCTGCTGGTTTTTCCCTTCCCTCCCCCACCCCACCCCAGCTATTTTTGTGCTTCTGTTTTCCCTTACCCCTCTGGATATTATTGGTGGTTTGTAGTTTGCATTCATCTCCAGGGATCTGTTGCTGGAATTTGTTGAGATTAGTGGCAGTTCTATTGGAGTTTGCTCCTCATACGGGGAGTCTCTTCCCCACTTCTACTTCATTCTCTTTTTTCGCTCTCTTTTTTCCCCCCTCTTTTTTCCCAATTCTATTTTTGCACTCCTTTTTTGTTTGTTTTTTTCTTATTTTTCTTTTCTGTTCTCTCTTTTATCTTCTTCTCTTCTTTCTCCCTTATCCCCTAATTCTCTTAATTCGGTTGGTCACCTTTATTTGGAGTTATTAATATTGTGAATATACTTGTGTTCAGTGCCTGGTACGTTGTGCCTTGCTCTGTTGTATTTTGTGCCTTTAAATCAACGCAGCAGATCCAAGCAACAGCAGCCCCCTGATCACCGCAGCCTCCTGATCACCACAGCCTCCTGATCACCACACCCTCTGTCTGTGGAACAGCAACTGTACGTGAAGCCTCCCCCCACCAGCCAGAAGAGCCAACACAGCTGTGAACAACACCCACCAGAGGAGCTGCTGCCAACTGGAAAGCAGCTGCTACCGCAACCGTCTGAGCAGCAACCACAACCCAAGGAGCCCCTGCCACCCAGGGAGCAGCCACTGAACACCTCAACATCTACATATGTCAGCGAGATCAAACATGGGTAGGCAAAGAAACCCCCAAAGGAAAGAAAAGGAGGTCTCGCCAGAAAAGCAGCTAAGTGAGACAGAGATATGCAACATGACGGAAAAAGAATTCAGAATAAGGTTCCTAGAGTACATGCACCACATGTTCAAGAAGCAAGAAGAAACAGATGAAAAACTCAACTACTTATGCAAGAAGCTAGAAGAAACAGATGAAAAAATCAACAACTTAAGTAAGTTCCAAGAAGAAATGAAGAGTGACATAGCTTCAATAAAAAACTCCATTGAAAGTATCAACAGTAGACTGGGAGAAGCGGAGGACCGAATTAGTGAATTAGAAGACAAGGAAGCAAAACACACTCAAACTGTACGGCAAATGGAGAAAAAAATTAAAAGACAGGAGGAGAGCCTAAGGGAGCTTTGGGACAACATGAAACGAAACAACATACGAATAATAGGGGTGCCAGAACAACAGAAAGATGAACATGGATTAGAAAACCTATTCGAAGAAATAATATCAGAAAACTTCCCTGAGGTGGGGAAGAAAAAAGTCACACAAGCCCAGAGAGTCCCAAACAAGGTGAACCCGAAAAGACCCACACCAAGACACATCATAATTACCATGGCAAATGTTCAGGATAAAGAGAGAATCTTACAGGCTGCAAGAGAGAGACGGAAAGTAACATACAAGGGATCTCCCATTAGATTATCAAATGATTTCTCAACAGAAACACATCAGGCCAGAAAAGAATGGACGGAAATCTACAAAGTGATGCAAAGCAAAGGACTGAATCCAAGAATACTCTATCCAGCAAGGCTATCATTCAAAATTGAAGGGGAAATAAGAAGCTTCACAGACAAAAAAGGGCTAAGGGAGTTTATCACCACCAAGCCAGCCATGCAAGAAATGCTAAAGGGACTGGTGTAAAAAGAAGAAATATCAAGCTCAGAAAGAAAACAGCCACACACACACACACAAAAAGAAATGGCTACAAACAAATACCTTTCAATAATAACTTTAAATGTAAATGGACTAAATGCTCCAACCAAAAGACATCGAGTGGCTGAATGGATAAAAAAACATGACCCATACATCTGCTGTCTACAAGAGACCCACCTCATTAGAAGGGACTCACACAGACTGAAAGTGAAGGGATGGAAAAATATCTTTCACGCAAATGGAAAGGAAAAGAAAGCTGGGGTAGCAATACTTATATCTGACAAAGTACATCTCAAAGTGAAGGCCATAACCAGAGATAAGGAAGGCCACTTCATAATACTAAAGGGATCAATACAACAAGAAGATATAACCCTGGTAAACATATATGCACCCAATGCAGGAGCACCCACATACATAAGAAAACTTCTGGAAGATATCAGGGGAGAGATCGACAACAATACAATCATAGTAGGGGACTTTAATACACCACTGACATCACTGGATAAATCCGCTAGACAAAAACTCAGCAAAGAAACAGCAATCCTAAATGACTCACTAGATCAGATGGACTTAATTGACATCTTCAGAACACTTCACCCCACAGCTGCGGAATATACATTCCTCTCAGGTGCTCATGGGACATATTCAAAAATAGACCACATATTGGGTCACAAGCAAAGTCTCCACAAATTCAAGAAGATTGAAATCATAAAAAGCTTCTTCACAGACCACGATGGCATAATGTTAGAAATAAACTACAATAAAAACAACCCAAAATACTCAAACACTTGGAAGCTGAATAGCATGTTATTAAATATTGATTGGGTTACCGATGACATCAAAGAAGAAATTAAAAACATCCTGGACACTAATGACAATGAAAACACAACAATCCAAAACCTCTGGGACACAATGAAAGCAGTCCTGAGAGGGAAGTTTATAGCTCTACAGGCCTATCTCAAAAAACAAGAAAAAATGGTAGTCAATCATCTAACTCTACAACTCAAAGAATTAGAAAGAGAGCAACAAGAAAACCCCAGAGTGAGCAGAAGGAAGGAGATAATAAAGATTAGAGCAGAAATCAATGAAATAGAGACCAAAAAAACAATACAGAAAATCAATGAAACCAAGAGCTGGTTCTTTGAAAGGATAAACAAGATTGACAAACCCCTAGCCAGGCTCACCAAGAAGCAAAGAGAGAGGTCCCAAATAAACCAAATCAGAAATGATAGAGGCGAAATAACAACAGACCCCACAGAAATACAAATGATTGTTAAACAATACTACGAGCAACTCTACTCCAACAAACTGGACAACCTGGAGGAAATGGACAAATTCCTAGAAAAATACAACATTCCAAAACTCAATCAGGAAGAATCTAAAAACCTCAATAGGCCAATAACTATGGAAGAAATTGAAGCAGTCATCAGAAAGCTTCCAGCAAACAAAAGCCCAGGGCCAGACGGCTTCACAGGGGAGTTCTACCAAACATTCAAGGAAGAACTAAAACCTACCCTCCTCAGACTACTACAAAAAATTCAAGAGGAAGGAACGCTTCCAAGCTCATTCTATGAAGCCAGCATCACCCTAATACCAAAACCAGGTAAAGACATCACAATGAAAGAGAATTACAGGCCAATATCCCTCATGAACATAGATGCCAAAATCCTCAACAAAATCTTAGCAAATCGGATCCAGCAGTACATCAGAAGGATCATACACCATGACCAAGTAGGATTCATCCCAGAGATGCAAGGATGGTACAACATCCGTAAATCAATAAATGTGATACATCACATAAACAAATTGAAAGAAAAAAACCACATGGTCATATCAATTGATGCAGAAAAAGCATTCGACAAAATCCAACACCCATTTTTGATAAAAACTCTCAGAAAGGTGGGAATAGAAGGATCATACCTCAACATAATAAAAGCCATATATGACAGGCCCACTGCCAACATCATACTCAATGGACAAAAACTAACACCATTTCCCCTAAGAACAGGAACAAGACAGGGATGCCCACTCTCACCACTCCTGTTCAACATAGTACTGGAAGTATTAGCCATTGCAATTAGGCAAGAAGAAGGAATAAAAGGCATCCAAATTGGAAAAGAGGAAGTAAAACTGTCCTTATTTGCAGATGACATGATATTATACATACAAAACCCTAGAGACTCCATCAAAAAGCTACTAGACTTAATACATGAATTTGGCAATGTAGCAGGATACAAAATTAACCCCAAGAAATCTGAGGCATTTCTATACACCAACAGTGAACTTTCAGAAAGGGAGATCAGAAAAACAATCCCATTTACCATCGCACCAAAAAAATTAAGATACCTAGGAATAAACTTAACTAAAGAGGTTAAAGACCTCTACTCAGAAAACTACAGGACGTTGAAAAAAGAGATAGAGGAAGACATAAACAGATGGAAGAACATACCATGTTCTTGGATTGGTAGAATCAACATCATTAAAATGTCCATACTACCCAAAGCAATCTATACATTCAACGCACTTCCCATTAAAATACCAATGGCCTTCTTCAAAGATCTAGAACGAACTCTCCAAAAATTCATCTGGAATAAAAAAAGACCCCGAATAGCTGCAACGATCCTGAGAAAGAACAAAGTAGGTGGGATCTCAATGCCAGATATCAAGCTGTATTACAAAGCCACTGTTCTCAAAACTGCCTGGTACTGGCACAAGAACAGACATATAGATCAGTGGAATAGAATAGAGAGTCCAGAAATTAGCCCGAACCAATATGCTCAATTAATTTTTGACAAAGGAGGCATGAACATACAATGGAGCCAAGATAGTCTCTTCAATAAATGGTGTTGGGAAAATTGGACAGACATATGCAAGAAAATGAAACTAGACCACCAACTTACACCATACACAAGAATAAACTCAAAATGGATAAAGGACTTAAATGTACGACAGGAAACCATAAAAATTCTAGAAGAATACAAAGGCAACAAAATCTCAGACATATGCCAAAACAATTTCTTCACTGATACAGCTCCTAGGGCAGTTGAAACTAAAGAGAAACTGAACAAATGGGACTACATCAAAATAAAAAGCTTCTGCACAGCAAAAGAAACCATCAACAAAACAACAAGAAAACCCACCTCGTGGGAAAACATATTTGCCAACGTCATATCGGATAAGGGCTTAATCTCCAAAATTTATAGGGAACTCATACAACTTAACAAAAAGAAGATAAACAATCCAATCAAAAAATGGGCAAAGGATCTAAATAGACACCTTTCAAAAGAGGACATTCAGAAAGCCAAGAGACATATGAAAACATGCTCAAAGTCACTAATCATCCGAGAGATGCAAATCAAAACAACAATGAGGTACCATCTCACACCTGTCAGAATGGCCATCATCAACAAATCAACAAACGACAAGTGCTGGAGAGGATGTGGAGAAAAAGGAACACTTGTGCACTGCTGGTGGGAATGCAGACTGGTGCAGCCACTATGGAAGGCAGTATGGAGGTTCCTCAAAAAATTGGAAATGGAACTCCCATTTGACCCTGTGATCCCACTTCTAGGAATATATCCCAAGAAACCAGAAACACCAATCAGAAAGGATATATGCACCCAGATGTTCATAGCAGCACAATTCACCATAGCTAAGATCTGGAAACAGCCTAAGTGCCCATCAGTAGATGAATGGATTAGAAAACTGTGGTACATCTACACGATGGAATACTATGCTGCTGTTAAAAAGAAGGAACTCCTACCATTTGCAACATCATGGATGGAACTGGAGAGCATTATGCTAAGTGAAACAAGCCAGTCAATGAAGGAAAAATACCACATGATCTCACTCATTCATGGATAATAAAGACCATTACAAACTTTTGAACAATAATAGATACAGAGGCAGAGCTGCCTCAAACTGATTGTCAAACTGCAGTGGGAAGGCCAGAGAGAGTTGGGGGGCAGGAGGGAGGGGAGTAAGAGATCAACCGAAGGACTTGTATGCATGCATATAAGCATAACTAATGGACATAAGACACTGGGGGGTAAGGGAGGGTAGTGGTTTGTCAAGGGTGGGGGGGGGAAAAAGGATACTTATGTAATACCCTTTGTAATACTTTAAGAGGAAAAAAAAAAAAAAAAAAAAAAAAAAAAAAAAAAAGAGCGAGGGCCATTGGATTCCTGCAGTGAGTGAACTGGTTAGGACTCCACGGAGTAACAGAAAATAAGTTCAACTGAGCAAAAGTAGAGTTTACGTATATCTATCACGGAATCCCAAATCAGGGAAGTATCTGGATCTTGGAAAGAACTGGAGCCAGAAACAGGAGGTCAGTCTGGCCCTTTTTGCCACTACTTCTTCCATCCCTGCAAGATTCCTTTGTCTCAGCTCCCTGGCCCACCTGGTCCTGAGTCTGCATGGGGAGCGAAAGCTGGACCCTGCAACTGCTAGGATCAGCTGGTCAGATTCCCTCCCCTGCTCTGGTTCTCTGTAACTTGGAGCACAAGCTCATATCTGGAGATTAAAAGAGGCAAAGCTATAAAGAGCACTGTTATGAGCAGACACTCAAAAACTTGCGCCCTATGATAAGCAATTAGAAGGTGTTAAAGCAGGTGGCCAGGGTGTTCTTATTTTTATGCCTATATATCTAAACCATAAGGACTATTCATATGGAATATGTTAGCCTAAGATTTTATTTATTTTTTTAAATTAAATCTTTATTGTTTAGATTATTACAGTTGTTCCTCTTTTTATCTCCCCATAGTTCCCCTCTACCCAGTTCCCACCCAACCCTCTGCCCTTATCCCTCTCCCTTCACCCCCCACTGTCCTCATCCATAGGTACACGATTATTGTCCAGTCTCTTCCAGCACCCCCCACACCCCTTTCCCCCGAGAATTGTCAGTCCACTCCCTTTCTATGTCTCTGATTCTATTATATTCCCCAGTTTATTCTGTTCCTCGGATTATTTATTCACTTGATTTTTAGATTCACTTGTTGATAGATGTGTATTTGTTGTTCATAATTCTTATCTTTACCTTTTTCTTCTTCTTCCTCTTCTTAAAGGATACCTTTCAGCATTTCATATAATACTGGTTTGGTGGTGATGAACTCCTTTAGCTTTTTCTTATCTGTGAAGCTCTTTATCTGACCTTCTATTCTGAATGATAGCTTTGCTGGGTAAAGTAATCTTGGTTGTAGGTTCTTGCTATTCATCACTTTGAATATTTCTTGCCACTCCCTTCTGCCTGCATAGTTTCTGTTGAGAAATCAGCTGACATTCATATGGGTACTCCCTTGTAGGTAACTGACTGTTTTTCTCTTGCTGCTTTTAAAATTCTCTCTTTGTCTTTTGCTCTTGGCATTTTAATTATGATGTGTCTTGGTGTGGTCCTCTTTGGATTCCTTTTGTTTGGGGTTCTCTGCGCTTCCTGGACTTGTAAGTCTATTTCTTTCACCAGGTAGGAGAAGTTTTCTGTCATTATTTCTTCAAATAGGCTTTCAATATCTTGCTCTCTCTCTTCTTCTGGAACCCCCATAATTCAGATGTTGGTAGGCTTGAAGTTGTCCCAGAGGCTCCTTACACTATCTTCATATTTTTGGATTCTTTTTTCTTTTTGTTTTTCTGGTTGGGTGTTTTTTGCTTCTTCGTATTTCAAATCTTTGACTTGATTCTTGCGATCCTCTAGTCTGCTGTTGGAACTCTGTATAATATTCTCTATTTCAGTCAGTGTATGCTTAATTTCTAGTTGGTCCTTTTTCATATCCTCCAGGGTCTCACCAGATTTCTTGAGGGTCTCACTAAATTTATCAGCGGTTTATAGAAAATTCTTGAAAAACCTTAAAAGTGTGGTTTTGAACTCTATATCCAGTCGTTTGCTTTCCTCCATTTCTGTCATTTGTGACCTGTTTCTTTGTCTCCGCATTTTGGCTGCTTCCCTGTGTTGATAGAGTGGCTTTGTGTGCTAGGTGTCCTATAGGGCCCAGTGGCTCAGCCTCCCCAATTACCTGAGGTGGACACTCTTGGTGCACCCCTTTGTGGGCTGTGTACACAGTCTTGTTGTAGTTAAGCCTTGATTGTTGTAGGTATCACTGGGAGGAATTGACCTCCAAGCCAATTGGCTGTGAGAATCAGCTGTGTCTACAGTGGGAGAACTTCTGTGCTGGAGTCACCCTTCTGGGGCAAGACTTGCTTCAGTGGGGCTTTGGTGCTCACTGAGCCTGCCCCCTGAGTGTGTCCCTTATGGATCTGAGGAGTTGAAATCTGAATGGTCCCACTCTGACCACTGGGTACACTGGCTCTTGGATCTCTAAGGAGGTGCTAATTTAGCCTCTGCCTGAGGCTACTCAGCAGGAGCTATGGAGAGATCTGCCGATTCCTCTTCTTTGTTTGGGATTTGGAGGTGCCCAGATGAGGCCCAGCTGTGAAGCAATGCAAGCTGCATTGGGGCCTTGGGCCTTCTTTTGAATGTTCTGGGTCTCTATGACCCAGCTGCAGTTAGGTAATTTTAGATTGCAAAGGGCCAGGCCTTTCATATGCAAAAGCCACTGCGCACAGCTTGGGTGGGGCGGGGTCTCAGGGAATTAACCGGGCGGAGCAAACAGCTATAGCTGATCCTCAGCGCTGCCCTAAGAGGCCCGGGGTCTCAGCTCAGTGTCCTGGTAATCACTGCAAGCACCTCTGAGAGAAAGCCGCCCTCGAGTTCAGCCCAATGCCAGATAGTCCAGTTTCTCCCCATGTGAGTCTGGGCCCCCTGAGACTCACCCGGAACTGGAGTTCAGAGCTGTTGGGAGCTTGTGTCTCCCTCCCGAGACAACTGCATTCTCAGTTGCCAGACCTTTCCGCACGCACCTCCGTACCTCTGCACTTTACTTCGCACCTCCTCTGAGTCTCAGTGTTTAGCCTAAGATTTTAAAAAATACCTGTTAGTTGACATATTTTCCACTTCTTTATTTCTACATCCTGGTAATTATTTATCAAATATTGGTCACCTGACTCTCCAGCTCCTTTCAGCATTGTCCTGACTCTACCAAAGACCGAGCAACACCACTTCCAGACACTGACTAACTTTATTTAATGTATTCATGCCACCTTGATTACCCTTTGGTGGATTTTTAAGCTGGGACAGGAAATGATTACTCAATTTCTTTCTTTTTAGAGATGAGAAGATGGGTCCATGAGTAACTTATAATTAAGGGCTAGTAAATGTTTTGAAAACATAGAAATGAAAATTACATTCTTGTGATTCTAGAACAAAGAAAGAAAGGCAGACTTTTAGTATGTTCTAAAGAACAATGGGTTTGGGGCCCAAGAGCCTTAGTGTTATTGCTTTGCTAGTTATATGTGCGGCCTTGAGCCTTACTTAATAAGGTTCAGAGAGCCTCAGAACTCTCAAATGTACCAGGAAAATAACTATAATGATATTAATAGTAACTATTGTACCGTCCTTTAGTAAAAAATAAAATGTTGAAGGTGATGTCATTTAATAAATGGTAAAGCATATGCCATGATAGTTATCAACAACAAGTATGTTAGGTGGTGAACAACCAGGATGAAATATTTTGTACAAATGACTGCAAATGACTATCTACACTTAGTTAATTGTGAGGTTATACACCACCAAATGTTAAAGGCTGTTTCTGTTTTAAAGGACAGTAAATAACATAGGAAGCTCTAAAATCAGTTTCTGGAGTTATGAATAGTTTCACAGAGGTTCTCCAATATCAGGAAAACCTGATGTATATGGCTTTCATAATTCTATCAAGAGGTGATACTTAATTGGATTCAAAATTTGCTTACTAAAATATGGTCATGTAACTAAGCTTTAGGTTATGTCCACAATATGGGAAAACATATTGTGGTAAAAGAAAAGAAAATCATAGACATTTAGAGTGGAAAGATAATCTTGTTTAACCTCTCATTACAGCTAAAGATGAGGAAAATGTAAGTTTTCATAGACGAGTTCAGTGACTTGCTCAAAAGTACATGGTCATTAGTGTGGAGCCTGAAGTAAAACTCATATCTTCTCACTCTGAGCTGTTCACTATAACATAAAACCTATTATTTAAACACGTTATTAAAAATGAGTAAAATTTTAAGTAGATCCCCAATGGAAAACCACAGATCTGTAATGAGTACCACCCAATTTTCTTCAGGTGAAATAAAACCACAAAGTTTTATTCAAAAATTTTACAATTTGTAAAGACTATAATGATTCATCATGGGAATAAAATAATTCTTTTAAACACAAATAAAATGTAAAAAACAAAAAGATACTTGCTATATTTGAAGATAGCTGTATTTAGTTTTAAACTTGTTCATCTTTGAGTCATTTGGTATTTGGTATGATAGAACTATTAGAAATGAAAGAGAAACAAGAGCGAGAAATAATGAGAGAAGCAAAAGGGAAAAAAAGAAGCTGAGAGAAAAGAGCTTGAGAAAGAACATGTAAATCCGGCTAATGAGAACATATTTAACGTTGGACCACTAGATGGCGATATAATGTAAGGTGCTTCCTCGACTTTTTTTTTTTTTTTTTTTAAACAAGCTATTTGCTGATTTGTATTAGGTACCATAGAGTGAGGCCGGGATGAAGCCGAGAGGATGCTGCAGAGGTCTCTGGTGCATGTGTGTATGTGTGCGTGTGTGTATTTGTGTATGTGTGTTCTGCCCCAGTGAGACTGCAGCCCTTGTAAATCCTTGGTCACCTTTTACAAGAAGGAATCTGAACAATTGCAACTGAAGGCACGTTGTTATCTGGTCTCTGGGAGATGCAGTTCCTCATTGCGGATGGATAATTTTCTTTTAAATCAGGTAAGCCATCTGGTTGTTTCGTTGCGATGTTGGACATATTCATTCCAGTTATTCCTTTGGAAAAAGAGCCCTTGGAAATATAGTTTGGGCTGAGCAGGAAGTCCATTTTTGTCTGTGAATTCGGACTAACTGTCCCCCTCCTCCCTCTCTTCTCCTCCCCTTCTCCTCCTCTTCCCCTCCCCCTTCTCTCTCAACCTTCCACGAACTGAAATCAGGTTTGTTTTGCAGCTCAGCATTTTGATACAAGATGGGATTCTTTGGCCTGAAATAGCTTGGAACCTGGCCAGTTCTTGCCTTTGCTAGCCTCGATCCTATTCAAGGTCTCCCTTGAAGCCCCCTCCTGCCCTGGGGCTTTAGAACTGCACTCGCTGGAAATAGAGGTCATGGTGTTCTTAAGGAGGGAGCAAACATTAGACCTCAGTGGTAAGCCCAGGAAGAGAAGGCAGCGGACGGCTGCTGGAGCCTAGCATTACAGGGGTGCTCGGCCTCCCCAGGCCGAGGCTGGGCTTTGGCGGAGAAATGCCTCATGGCTTGGCTTGGGCGAGAAGGGGACAATGATCTCTCCCCCCTAACTCCGATTGAACTGTGCTAACAAAGGAGCTAGAGGGCAGTGGGCACAGACCCTTTCTGTGGAACCAGATGGGAAATACTGAGTTACTTTTAATTAGACAGAGGTCACCATCAGCAATGATACTGCAGATGCTGTTCTGTTCCCAGTGTGAACGTCTTGCCTTTCCAAATGGCACAAGAAATGTCTCTGGGTGGATGGGAGGCTTTTCCGAACGTCTTCATTATCATGGATTCCCTCTCTCCTACCTGTTTGAGGCATGTGTGTGAAGACACCCCCACCCCACGTTTACTTCTCATGTTTCTTTTTGTTCGTTTCAGTTACTCACTGACAACTGTCACTCCTCTTTAACAAATGAGTCCAGATAGAGTGGTGGCAGGTGCTTTTTTCGGTGTCTGGTGAAATGATTAAAACCAAAGCAGGGTAACATTCTGTCCATATGTGCATGTGACTAAATATTTCTGAGGTGCCGTAGCAAACTTGCAAATTGCCAAACGCTGTTGCTATGACACTTATCAATGCGGCTTCCTTTTCTATGGATTGACAGGTTCACGTGCTGCAGGCAGGTTTCTGATGCGCTAGTGTAGTAACAACATATTTCTCCATAAAGCCCTTTAAATCATCCCAAGAGGGTGATGCCAAACAGAAATAGGAAAATTCCATGCTGAGGTTGGTGGATTCTACTTTAGGAGCAGTGGGTACCTTTCCTATTGGCTGCAATACCTGGCAGGCCAGGGTGATGCAAGTGGAGGTTCTGCACGTCCCCGGGCGTCTGACACGTTCTTTCCCCTCCTCTGTGCATTTGGGAAGCAGAATAACTACGGTGAAAAACTCCTGTGACCCCCCTCTGTGGTTGCTGCTTTTGTAATTGCTATCGAGCCATTGCACCCTTCTTCTAGGAGCAGTGTTGCAATTTAGGCCTTCCTCCACAAAGCTCCTTGAAGAGATTTTTAGATGGTGTCTATTTTAGGAACATAATGTGTAGACAGGAATGGATGGCCACAGAGATTTACGGGAAAACAATTTCGTGGAGAGGTCGAAGTAACATTATATACCACTAGAACAGAGCACAGTGGCTGGTTATATATCACATGAACCCAGCAACAGAATTAGCTTCATTGAACTCACTGCAACTCGTTTGATGACTTTTTCTTTTTTCTTCCCTCTTAACATGGTTGGTCTGTTTTTTTCCCAATATCTCTTTAGGTGGCCAGTGCATCTAGAATGCTCATACTGGTAAAAAATAACGTGTTGGATTTTGCAGCCATTACTAATAGTGTTCATTTACTTCCTGTGATATTTTCTATCTAGAGACTCGTTTATTAGGGCAGTTTCCCTTTAAGGCCTGGTCCAGAGGGTTTCTCCATGTATGGGAGGGGAGGGGAAGGCACAATTGGAGGCCTAATTAATTATACAGTATCCAAGAGGGCACTGGGGATTTCAGACAGGATTCTGCTTTATTAACCAGAGATAGCAGGGTGAAGGGATGGACTAGAGACCCAGAAATAAACTCTTTGGCCACCAACCCAGGAAAACTCTGGATCTCCCAGAGGAGTCCAGTAAGAAACATTCTAGCTTCTTGTGTCGAGGGCACTGTCAGGAAACCCAGCGATTCAGAGAGGGAAACATAAGAGCATCTTCTCTGGGGGTGGAGGGGAGAGCCTGGGGCTTGTTTGGGGTTATCCCTAGCACCTTACAGACCAGGCAGTCCTCACCAGTTTATACTGGTGTGTGCTTGACACAGAAAAGCAGTCTTCCACCATTTAGCCTGGGGGCACACACCCGGGTGTTTTCCTCTGGGGCAGTTGGAGAGGCCAATCCCGTCACTTCTTCCCTGTAAGTTCCAAAAGCAAAAGAAAGGCCTATTCTCTCAGCTACCTTGGGAGGGGAAAAGAGGAGGAAGGGGGGGGGGGGGGTGGAGAGTGGGAATTGGCAACTGAAGCTCCCACAATCTTCAACGCAGGGTCCCGGATGCTGTGGCTGTGAAGTAATCACTTCCCTTTGAAATTCTGATTAGTCAATTAAGCTTGTTTCACAGCTCACTTTAGATTATGCTGGGATCCGGTAGAGGTGGGGAAGAGAGTTATTCTGAGAGCAACTCTGGTCAGAAAAAATAAGCCAAATTTTCCCAAAACCGTGCCTTTCCAGCTTTTTCGTTTGGTCATGTTTCGAAGTTTCCAGCTATTAATTATTTTCTTTAACAAAAGATGTATAACATCTATTTGGTGCCAGCCACTATTTTAAACAGCACTTTACAGATATTTTCTCATTAATTCCATGAGGTAAGTGCTATTATTAATGATCGCTTTATAGAGGAGGAAACCGAGGCACAGTGAGGTGAAGTTAACTTGCCTTTGGGCAGACAGTTTGTAAGTGGCAGAGCCCAAACTTGAACCCAGGGAGTCTGGCTGGAGTGTCTGCGCCCTTGCCGCCCTAGCACCTGAGTGATGGTAGAGCTACGGCTTGGCCCTGACAGTCAGGACTGAGGTTGGTGCAGTCTGTACACGGCAGCTGTAATTCATCTGCTTTCAGACTCACCAAAATTTCAAAATACTTTCTTTGAATGAGTACAGATTCTCTAAATCTGCATTCATTCATTAAAAAAAAAAACACACCAAAAAAACAAAAACAAATGTGCTCTCCTATAGCATAGGTCAGTCCCTATTTTAGGTGCTAGAATATGGTGAATAACAAAATTCCTGCCCGCATGGTGTTTTCAGTCTAGTGATGGAGGTAGGAAGTAGACAAATCAATGCGTAATGAAATACCAGTGAATATACTTTCTTTGACAAAAAATATAGCAGGGTAAGGCGATGGTGAAGGCAAGATCAGCATGAAGGTGGCAGGACCCCTTTAGTCCTCTTGTTCTAGGACTAAAGGGGTCTGTCTGGCCTGTGCGCTTCAAAGCCCAGTAAGACAGGAACAAGAGTTTGCAGCAAATAAAACAAGGTTTATTTTTAGAAAGTGACCCAAAGAACGGTTAGCTAATGCTCTAAGACCTGGCTCCCCAGTGGCCGCTGGGGATGGGCTAAGTCATTAATACAGGAGTAAGGTTGTGGTCCGGGTTGTGTTCTCTACTGATTGGTTGGTGCAGGATGCGGGGTATTTGATCAGTGCATCTGGTCCTGATGTCAGCCACGGCATTCCTTCCTCTGGTTTTGCCATTTTTTCTGGGCGTGGAGCTGAAACACAACTTGAGGCATAGATGTTATCTCCTCTGGTTTGATCAAAACTCTGTCCCAGGGGTAAACAGACCCAGGCTTTGTTCCTAAGGTTATTTTATCTGAATCAGAACCTCATTGCCCTGAGGGCTTAAGGAATAAGTGAGTGATCCTGCAACAGAGAAGGAGATAGGTGAGTCAGGGTGCTGGGTGAGGCCAGTTAAAATCAAAAGGAGAAATGGTTATGCTAAAGAAGTGAAGTTTCTACACTGTTACAAAAACGCTATTAAGGAGGAGCAGAAAGTGATTTTTATCTGAATGAGGTGAAAGAAGAGTGTTCAGGGCAGAGAAAAGGGAGAAACACAGAGGTCCCAAAGGGCACAGTGTCTCAGGGGTATAAGGAATGGCACCTGTTTTGTGATCCTGAGAGCAGAAGAAATGGAAAGAAGTGGGCCACAGGGTGACCAGCCTGACCTGTGGAGTGGGTGTGTGTGCTCTAATTGTCCCTGCAGGGCTTTGACAAAAAACAAATCAAGGAGTAATTTAATGGTGACAAGTTACTAAGTTAAACACACACACACACACACACACACACACACACACAGTCATTTTCACACACAAAACAAGTTTTAGCAATTTTTTTAAAGTTCTTTGAAAAATGCTATACAGTGAAATTGAAAGGTGTTTAAAAGACAATATTAATGAAAAAAAATCTGTTTTAATTGAAATTATTGGTTAGATTGCTGTAAATTATCTGTTAAAATAAAAATAGCGCCCTGACTGGTTTGGCTCAGTGGATAGAGTGTCGGCCTGCAGACTGAAGGATCCCAGGTTTGATTCTGGTCAAGGGCATGTACCTTGGTTGCGGACACATCCCCAGTAGGGGGTGTGCAGGGGGGTAGCTGATCGATGTTTCTCTCTCTCATCGATGTTTCTAACTTTCTATCCCTCTCCCTTCCTCTCTGTAAAAAATCAATAAAATATATATATTTTAAAAAATAGCCTGTGACCCAGTCGGTCTTGCTTGCACTTAAGGCCTTACCCCGAGATGACTGAATTGAGAAGGTGCAGCCACAGCAGGCACTGAGGATGGAAACCATCGGTACATTCCCTGGAATGGTCAGGGTACTGCAGGGGCTCAAATCATTTTCTAAAAATTAATTAATTTTAATGTGATGTCAAAGTAATATGATGACATGTAAATATAAGCTTTGTTTTTCCCCTGAATTGAACCTTTTGTTGTTCTATTTCTGTTTCTTCAAAATTTACCCTCGAATGGTTTATATTTTTATAGTTTCTGGCTCTTTGCTCCCACTCCTCAGTTACCTACCACCTTATAGTTCCTCTCTGGCAAATGGGAGTTTCTATCTAACTTGGTACTTGTTTTATTCCTCTAAGTGGAAAAGAACTTCTTGCCTTCTCATATGGCCTCTTCCTCTTTTGGTGCTCCATATACAACCTTGGCCTTAATTTTGATGCAATATGTATAATCTTTGGCTTTAATTTTTTCTTTTGTCACTTGTGTTTTTGATGTTATGAAATCGGGCAACATATGGGCTTCCTGTCACTACTGTAGCCAATTGAGCAGAGATAGGGTTGAATCATGTATGAGCATTAACTCCAATAATGCCTGCAGTATGGGAGCAGGTCATCCACAAAAATCTGCTCTACCTTTCCCCATAAGCCAGCTGCTTATATTGGGTAGAAGGACAAAGATTACAAGGGAAAGTAAGAATTATAGGACCAGATTATTTTGTCAAAAAGGTTGTTAATCTTTCCATAATGATAGGCAGTTCTCAGAAAAGGAGAATGGATTGCATTCCGAGGTTAACTCCCATGTCTTGGGGAGTACAATTCTCAGCCAGATATTAGAATGGGGTTTCTTTAATCAGAGCAGAACAGTCATGGTTAATTCAGCATGATTAATATTTTTTATAACTATAACTAATCCCCAGTACTCTATTTCTGCCCCTAACAGTTATGTACATGAAATCGTTGCCAAATGCAAAGTCATGAAACTTTAATTTTATATTTTTTTCTACAAGTTTTATAGTTTTAGCTCTTACATTTAAGTCTATGCTCCATTTTGAGCCAATTTTTGTATATAATGTGAAGTAGGGGTCTAACTTCATTCTTTTACATGTTGCTATCCAGCTGTCGCAGCACTGTTTGTTTAAAAAACTATTCTTTCCCCCTTGAATTGTCTTGTTAATATTGTTGGCTGCCATATATACATGCATCTATGTTTTAGAAAATTACTATTAACAATACTTTTATACACTGGGTGCTAGGGACAACTTTTTTATTTAAGAAAAGAGCAGTGATATTCTTCTTTCTTGAGAATTCACATAACTTTAAAGAGAAAATTGACCCATATGACCTTAACTGTTAAACACTTTTTTGACCTAACTTCATGTCAAAACTTTCTAATTTAAAATATATTCATTTTTACTCTACTGGAAATTTAAGAAGATAATGCTGTGCAGTTCAGTAAGGACCTAATAGTTCAGGAGAAAGATTACTAGTTATTTCTAAGAAACATCTCTAATGTATTGCATATGCTTTACCAAACTTACACAAACATTATCCATGCCTTTTATGATATTTGTTGCTAGTCTGATTTTTTTCCTTAATCCTCAATTGAGGATATTTTTTTCCATTGATTTCTAGAGAGAGTGAAAGGGAGGGAGGAGGGGGAAAAAGAGAAACATAGGCGTGAGAGAGATACATCGATTGGCTGCCTCCCACACACACCCCTACCAGGGCTGGGGAACCTGCAATGGAGGTATATGCCCTTGACCTGGAATTGAACCTGCAACCCTTTGGTCCCAGGGCTGATGGTCTAACCACTGAGATAAATGGGCCAGGATGCTAGTCTGCTTTTGTTCCATAAATACCATTAGAGAGAAATCATTGAACTAGGGATAGAAGAATTCCATTCATATTGGATTGGTTGTTGTTGTAGCTTGCTGAGGCTGCCATAACAAAATACCACAGAATGGATAGCTTAAGCAACAGAAATTTATTTCTCACAGTTCTGGAGGCTGGAAGTCCAAGATCAAGATGTGGGCAGGTTCGTTTTTTTCTCTTTAGAATTTAGCAGAATATTAGAAAAGTCATTATATACTCATGGAGAATCTACTATTTCCAATGAATAGTTTTTGTAAAAATTGTCTTCAGATTGAGAGCAATAAAGAAAAACAACCAACCTGTAAATACTATCACAATATGTACATAAAAATTTTAAATATATAGAATAGAACTTATCAAATTGGCAAAATGAATTTATAAAATTACCATCATTAGCAAATGTAATGACAACAAGAGTAAATTAACAATGTACGGTACTGAGCCAGAGTTGGCAGAGTGGGGCAATGAGGGTAATTACTAGTATGTATTGCATTTGGAGTTGTGAAATTATTTGTGTTGAGTGTGTAGTGGGAGGAATCTGTGTGAAGGGTAATAAATGGTTAATGACAAGTCTTAGATTATAATATGACTTATTTTAAGCTATTATTAATAATTTAAAAATTAAAGAGAAATATTGAATAAAAATTTAAAAAAGAAACCAGATTTCAGGGTTTTTAATAATACATTCAGCAAGAAGGGAAAACTACGAGAGTTCTGTTACATAAAATATTTCAATCTAAGAAATTCAGTGAATTTGAAAATCCTGAAAAGAGTTACTTTGAAACTTGACAAATGCTACCAGGCAGTAGTTTTGATATTACCCTGGAATGTGATATGCCATTTTAAAAGGCCAGTGGTATTTTGGGCTATGTATGTTAGTGCGTTGGGACAAAACCAAAGAGGCACCAGGCTGGTTTTAGGTCTAGAACACCATAATGTATGTGCTACCTGGGCCTGGGCCGTGGCGTTTCAGGTTTCGGGTGATTTGAGAAGTCTGGAAGATTGCACACCATTTTTTAAAAAGTCATTTAGAGGATTAGAGACCAACCTGTATGAATGAAGACAAGAGTGCTTTTTGTAGAAATTCCAAAATGGAAGTTTGAATATAGTGAAGAAGTTAAATAGAAGCAAACAAAGAAAAAGAAAATAAGAGGGTGATCTTCAAAAAACTCTCTTTGGAATAACAAAGGATGGAATCTCAACTGCCTCTTCCTGGGGCCAAACCTTATTTTACTGCTTTTCTTTACTTCTTTTTTTTTCATTCCTAGGCATTTTTGTTTTACCCTCTTGTTTATGCATTTCACTTCTAACCCTCCCTCCACTCATTGAGTTATGTAAAAATATTCCATAGTTGTGTTCTCTGCATATTCATAGTCTTTTATTCATATAGAATATAATTCAAGAAATAGAAAAATTATTGGCATGATTTCAGCAGCTATTCTCAAAGCATAGTTCACAGACACTCTTGAATTCCCTTGAAACATTTTAGGGAGTCCATCACATCAAACTATCTTCTTAATAATACAAAAACATTTTTTGCCTTTTTCACTCTATTGACATTTGCACTTATTATACAAGAACAATTAAAACTCCTGGCCTTAACACTTGTCAAGATAGTGGCACCAAACTGTAGTAGTAGTCATTAATTATATTAGTCACTGCCATATACTCCCAATAAAAATAAGTAAGTAAATACATAAATAACATTAAAATCCAGTTTTACTAAATAAATGTCTTTGATGAAGCACTAAAAAATATTAACTCTATTTTGTCTAGACATACAAGTGCACATATTTTAAATATTCTGTGTGCTGAAATGGAAGTACACATAAAGAATATCTGCCACATGCTAAAGTATGACAATAGTTGCCTAAAAAACCACAAAAATCTCATGCAATGTTTGAGTTGCAAGCAGAACAAACTGCTTTTCTTTTTTAAAATATATTTTTATTGATAATTTTAGAGAGGGAGAGGAAGAGAGAGATAGAAACATCAATAATAAAAGAGAGTCCTTGATCAGCTGCCTCCAGCACGCCCCACACTGGGGATCGAGCCACAACCCAGGTATAGGCCCTGACCAGGAATCGAACTGTGACCTCCTGGTTCATAGGTTGATGCTCAACCACTGAGCCATGCTGGCTGGCCATAGCTGCTTTTCTACGGGATATCATTTTTACTTGAAAGAATGACTGACAGACAAGTAATGGTTATTCATACCTGGTTATTCAACGGATGATTTTTAAAAAATGAATGAAGTGAGCCTATCATTAAAAAAAATAACTGATCATATTTGTTACCAATGACAACATTTGAACTTTCAAAAGAAAAATTAGAATTTTGAAAAACTTGTATTTGTCACCAAGAGCTCAACAACTTCTCAAAATTTACAGGATTTTCAGATGTGATTAGTGCTGATGTTAGCAGAAGGATAATGAAGTATTTCAGTATTTCAAAGATCTGCATGACTTAGTCAACAGATATTTTACAAATGAGAAATGGATAATGATATAAAATCATGCATGGATAATGGATCCATTCAAGTGCAAGATAAACAAATAGATTTTAGTGTAGCAGAAACAAGAAGTTTATTGATACGGTTTGAGATTCCACCTGTCTAGTTTTCCTAGACTATCAAAGAAGATTATTCACACTTATGTGAAAAGGCTATTAAAACTTTCTAGCTAGACATCTATATGTGACCAGATTTTCTTCATCAAGTGTAAATTATAACATTGAATGAAAAGCAGATTTAAGAATCTACACATTAAGGCATATATTAAAAAGATTTGAAAATTTATGAAATAATGCCACTCAGGAGGCAACCAATCGATGTGTTTCTCTCACATGGATATTTCTCTCTGTTTTTCCTCTCTCTACCACTCTCTCTGAAAATCAATGGAGAAATATCCTCAGGTGAGGGTTAAAAAAACTTCTATTACTAGAAGGCGACAATAATGTGTATTAAGGAAAATGTATGCAAACATCAGGCATCATCTTTACGCTAGTTTATTACCATTTCTCTGTTAGAGTGTCTAAGCAGATCAGTGAAATTGGGCATAAATTGGAAAGAAACAAATGAACAATGCAAATAATTATACAGTATTCATAAAGGGAGACAGTATAACTGCCTTCAGGTATATGCAGGTGTGTCTCAAGGAGAGCATGCAATTGGATCTTTTATCGCTGGAAAGAAAGGTCCCTGGAAATGGGCATAAGCTATAGCAAGGGAAAGCTTCATTTGGTTTATCTCTTTTCTACTTTCAAAAATGATTTGATCTGAATTACAAAGTCAAATATAGTATAAATCAGAATAATAAGCCCAAAAAGCCAAAAAGAGTGGTGAAGTTGTTGCCAAATGCTGAAGTATAATGTGTTTTTTGTTGGATCTTGAGTTTAGCTTTGTGCTTATAACAGCTAAATGGATCATGGCAGATTACATAGATAGACTCCCTTGTCTACACAGAAAAGTTATTAATTAAAGGGGAGCACACTGTAAATCTCTGATGGTCCTACTTCCTCCAGCATCTAACTTAGCATAGTTGTGGTTTAATAGTTTCTTTGGTGCTTGATTGATTGGCTGATTGGTATTTAGTGATCATTTTTTATTTTCTTGTTGAACTTTATTCTACTATATGTATGCCTAGCAACTGCATGTCTATGCTAACTGAATAGAAATTTTTGGTATTTTTATCATATCCAACTTATTTTCTGGCCTTACTTTGAAACATCTAAAACACTAGACATTTTTATACCAAGATTCTTTGAATTTTGAATGTTATTCCTTATTTCTGCCAAAAGATTATATAACATATAAAACTGTGACTTTATGTGGAAAATAAATTTGGCTCAATATTATGGGCACAACTTAGTGTCGACAACACTAAAACTTGTTCTTTCTGGCAGATGTTATACAAGATCTAAAATGATCATTTAAAAGAACACTTTCAATCACTCATTAAATGGTTCAGAGCTTCCATTTGCAGGTCATCCATTCTGACAGACCTATCAGTATACCATTCTCAAAATCAGTCTCCAAATGTAATTCTTCTCCTTCTTCTTCTCCTTCTCCTTCTCCTTCTCCTTCTCCTTCTCCTTCTCCTTCTCCTTCTTATCCATCCTTTAAAACATAAAGCTCTGACAGCCCAGCTAGAAATTTGTCCAAATGTTTGCAATTATATTAAAGACCATTTTTGAAAAAGATTTATCCTGGAAGGATTCTTTTAGTCTACTTTTATGAAAAAGTAGATGGCTCAATTTCTCAGTGAGAAAGCATGTTGGGACAATAAATGTTTCAAATAAAATATCAGCCCTGCTGCCTGAATTCCTGTTTTTTTGTGGGGTTTTTTAAAGCATTGAATTGTGAACCAGTAGACCCAAATTCAAATATCAAACTTCCTACAAACTATCTTTCATCTGTGATACTTTCCACTCTTGAAACTCCATTTTTTTTCCTCTGTGAGGTAGGCAGTTAAAATTTAAGAATCTTTATAAGCAAAGCCATTTTACATTTTTAAAGTTTTGATCAGGGAACACTGGCCAAATTTCAAGGAATAAAAACACATTCAAGCTAGTATAAGTACAACGGGCTATTTATTGTAAGAATACAATTGGAAAGCACTTTGACCAAAACATAGCTAAGCCATAAAGAGCCTGAACTGGAACTGAGAAGTCAGGAACCAAATCAAAATAACCCTTTTTTTTTTTTTTTAATCTCAGTGGTTTCATGCTTGCTTCTTGTTCCTGCTTATCTCTCTTTTGCTGTTTTGGCTGGTGTCCTCTGCTTGCTCATGGCCAGATATCACTTCCCCACACTCAACTTTAGATCACTCAGTTCATGTTCCAACAACATTCTGACTCATTCAGTCTTACTCCAATTTAAACATTCTCTGGAAAGAGAATCCTATTGTCACAGTTAAGCTTATGGATTGGTTCCCCTGTGATCTGTGTCCTCATTTAGTCTACCAGACTCTGGTTCTGGGAATGGGATGGGAACATGAGGTGGTACAAACACGGTTGTCTAGTTTCATCTTTCAGCATGAGTTACACATGGGGCACAATTTCCAAAAATGTGTGAAGGCTGGGAAACACCTAAAGTTATTATAACAACCGTTTATGGTTTATAAATGGTGGCATTGAAGCTGAGGGAGGTCAAGAGATTATTTTAATGTCACAATTTTTTTAAGAATTAGCACAGAAATGTGAACCAAGATATTCTCATTCTAAATCCATTGCTTGTACCACTGAACTTTCATGGTTAAGAAAAATAAATCTCTGGCCTGGCCAGTGTGGCTCAGTGGTTGAGTGTCGACCTATGAACCAGGAGGTCACAGTTCCATTCCTGGTCAGGGCACATGCCTGCTCTAGGTCAAAAATGATTCCTTCCAACATTTTAATTAATTGAATCATGAATTTATCGTTAATCAACAAAATAATACTTGCATTAATTAACTTAATTCCTTACATATCAAAGACTTGTTTTTGATATTCGTTAAAGATGTTCACTCAGTCCATTATTCTATACTAGTGTCTCACAATACTTGCCTATTGATAAAGTACAAGCCCTATATCCTAATCACCTGAACAGGTGTTTTGAGAACAGACTCTGGACCCAATTTCAGAGCTCTAAAACAAAACCTTAGGGTGGGACCTTAGACTATGTATTTTCAAAGAGCTCTCTAGATGATTTTTATATCCTCAAAGTTCAGTGTTTATTAGAAAAACAATAAGCAATATGCCATATAATTTTAGTTCACAAATATAAAAATATTCCCTTAATTAAATTTTTATGTTACAGTCTTGGATTTCAAAGAAAGGAGAATTTTTATCTGAATGAAGCTCTAAAAATTTTCATTGTGGCCATATGTTTTAGTTCTCTTAGTTTAGTGATAATATGTGTGTTAGAATGAGATGGGAGACTAGGATAGTGATGTTGCTGTCTTATGACCTGTGTACTGAGCAGATGACCTAGGATAAGCCATTGATTATGAATTCATTCATTCATTCATTCAAAAAAAACAACATTTACCAAACACAGTGCGGCACACATTTTGGTTCTCTAATGTGTCAGATAGAATGATTATAGGTATATTTCTAGGGGATTTGGAGGAGAATATAGGACACAAGAGATTGAGTTGATTTTGTTCTTATTGAATAGTTGCACAATTTGCCTTTTTCCTTAATGCTGAAGTTGTCTTTTCTCCCTTTCTCTTTGGCGGAAAAACGAACAATGGAGCAGCAGTAAAAAGGGTCTCAACTTGCTTATGCAGCTGGCAAGATTTATCAGTTTGTGAAAATGTCCAAAAGTGCTGAGTAATGCCTGCAAATGTAACAGGCCAGTCAGCCCCTTCTCTGCAGCTCAGTTAATGTCTCTAGCAGTGCTATTCAATCCCTGAGTTTTTATAGCCCTGTTTCTAAGCCCTGTTTCTAAAATGAACCTCAAACTAAATTAAGCCCACAATAAGTTTAGCACTCATTTCTTTATTCAAATCGGTAGCATCAAAGTCTCTCCTGTAAGGCCCCTCTGCTTTGGTGAATAGATTAAAATATTTAAAAGTTCTATGTCTCTAATTTCAAAAACTTTCTAAACAATTTCCCAAGGTAAATACCTTTCCTTATAGCCAGTAATGTTAGATTAGTTATGTGAGTTTAAAAAAGAGAAAGGAAAAGAACATGTCTTTTTTTCCCCTCAGCTGAAAACAAACAGTGCTACTCCAGAAATGGTTTTATTTGTAGCCTCGCTGCAGCCTCTCTCTGCTGCATTGGTACGTAGCTTCAGAACTCTGCATTGTATAACTTGCCCCTTCAGTTAGTCAGCTGTTTCGTTCTCTTTCCCATTAAAATCATTGTTCAGGAGGGGATAAAAAACAAAAATATAATGCAGGTTAGCTCATTATGTCCTGATATCTGTTTCATGCAGCCTGTGGTGCAATAAAGTACTAGTAGCTGAAATAGAATGTAAATGTAGTTTGAGTTAATTTTGGTAAATTGTGCTGTTTTAAGCACAAATCTTAGGAACATGAAATTTTAAACTTGGATTATTTGATTAGGAATGGCAAATAGAAGTATGAATGAACCAATAGATAATATAAAATATTAGGTTTTGGAATATTAAATATTAGGTTCTGAAATTATAGAATATGTTTGGAGAATTTTGCTTAAAAGATGAATTTTAATGAACAATTGTCCAATTAACCAAAATATTCGGTACATATTACTCTTCTGGGTGATAGGGGAGGTAAAAAAATTTTTGTTGCTATGTTCAGTGTACAATATAGTTACATTTTATAAGAAAATACCTGTCTCTGCACAGTGAGTGGTAGAGACAATACAATTGACCCTTGAATAACATGAGGTTAGGTGTACTAACCCTCCCATGCAGTCAGAAATCCATATATAGCTTTTGACTCCCCTAAAACTTAACTACTAATAACTTTCTGTTAATAAGAAGCCTTACAATAAACAGTTGATTAACACAGGTTTTATATGTGATATGTATTATATACTGTATTATATTGAAAAAATCATGTATAAGTGGCCCTGAGCAGTTCAAACCTGTATAAGCTGTCAACTGTGTGACTAGGGAAGACTTTATGGCCTGACTGTGTATTAGGAGAGCTAAGTGTTGCCAATTCCTACTTTTCCTTATGCTTTTGCTAGCGATTTATTGCATCACCTCTAAGACTGAAGGGAAAATATAATTGCCTGTCTCTCACAAAAATACATATAGGTTTATGATGCACACAGATGTTTAAGAGTATTTTTCTTTTTGTTTTATGGCTGTTTAGGTTTAGCAGTTTAATCCATAGTCATCTGAAATTACCTTCTCTTTCTTTCCTTGTGAAATATGCATGTATCAGACCTATGGTGTCAAGAGTGAAGTAATAAAATCAACAGAGGAGAAAAGTCATTGATGTAGAAAGATGCACTACCCAAACCTTTGAGAATAATCTCACATTGATAAATTTTATAATAAAATAAACCTAACTAATTAGCACGTGAGCAAACAGATATGATCCATGCCAAGAACTGGATTTTCAAAATTGTCTATGTGAGATTTCTGTTAAAAATGGAAGCCAACGTCATTAGTATAAACACCATTATTTACACATATTGAGGCCACATGAAATTAATTAACTTATTTGCCCTGTGATTTTGTTTTTCCTTTCCTCCAGATATACCTTCAAAAAAAAATGAGGTATTAGAGACCTCATAATTCAATTTGCTTGAACTGATAGAGAAAGAAAAAATTATAAGCACAGCACACACAAATTTATATTTCAGTAAACTATGCCACCACATAATGATTTTCTAATGGCTAAGGCTCTCAGTCTAAATGTAGGACACATATATTTCAGTACCTCATACTGTCAAAGCATCATTTTACTTAAGTGCAAGTTATGTCTTACTGGGTTGAGTGGTTTCCGGAGTTCAGGAAACAATCCGATGGTATAGTTGAAGGCATAATCTGAAAATAGCAATGCACATAAAACTGGACCCAATGAATTATTTTGCCAAATAAAACTTACCATATGGCAAAGAAAAATAGAATTTAAGACAGGATAATATCTATTAGAACTAAATTTGCATAAGAAAGTTCTGTGTGGAGCAAGAGTACAAGCCTATGGGCTACAACACCATATATATATATATATACACATATATATGTGTATATATATATATATATATACACATATATATGTGTATATACACACACACACACACACACACACATATATATATATGTAGTTAAGCACATTATGGGAACTGATTTGAGTGAGCTTATGTATTTTTTAAAATATATATTAATTATTGATTTATGAGAGGAAGGGAGAGGGAAAGAGCGATAGAAACATCAACAATGAGAGAGAATCATTGATTGGCCCTCTCCTGCACTCTCCACACTGGGGATCTAGCCCGCAACCCAGGCATGTGCCCTGACCGGGAATCAAATCGTGACCTCCTGGTTCATAGGTCAATGCTCAACCACTGAGCCATGCCAATCGGGCGAGCCTGTGTATTTTTTTAAATTCATCAAATACTGCCTCAAACATATTCCTAAACTCAGATTATATTCAAAGTTAACTTCAACTGATGTGACTGGAATGTTAGATCCTATTGTGCTTTTCTAAACATTTAATTTAGTAGTTATACAATGAGGCAAAAAAACATGCCCCAAGCTGCACAATTTTATTAATAAAAGTGACGTGTTATATATTTCTTGATTCCAAACATGCCTAAAATGCAGTGTTTTATTTTAGTTTACCATATCACGCTATTTATGTTAACTTTGCATTAGTATCTGAAGTTAATATAGACCTTCTATTCAACAGAGTAATTAATTGTGTAGTCAATTTAAACAATGCATTTTATAGATATTGGATTGGCAAAGGCAGTCATGGATTGAGTGAATTTTGTAGTTTGTGATTTATTATTAGAATGTCCTGAAAAACACTCTTAAAAAACACAAATGAAGAGGTAGACATATGTTAGTTATGTGACCTTATTTTAAATGTAATCTGCATTTACCATGAAAACTTAAGGGTGGATAATAAAGTTATTAAAGAATGTAAATGTTTTAAACACGTGTATGAAGTATGTTGTTTAGTTAATCCCAATTGTAATACTAAATGTGGATATTATTATAAACCAAATGAAATACATATCATAAACATACTAAACTAAATTATTTCTAAAAAAGAAATTTATAAAGCAATATTTCCTAGGCTTGTGAAATTCTATGCACAGCAATTTCTTCCTTGGGTGTTAAAAAAAAGAGTTATGTGAGATCTCAACTGTAAGAATAACATGGTACCTGGTCATTTTTGTTATTAGTGGCAGTAACAGTCTTTTGTAAGTGGGTGGCAGAAACACCGCAAAAGCATCTCAAATACTTCTCCACAATTTGCCAGGCCCAGATGGTGTGTGTCCCAGAATAGCAGAGGGACTCTACAAGGAGCTGGCAATCATTTTGGCAGCAGTCTATTTTCTCCTCAGCGTGAAAATCAAGCCCTCTTAAAGATAGAATTGCAGACATATGCATTTTCCCCGCCTCAAATTATATAGTATAAGGTGGTCAAGATCCATAAATATTGTATGCTTATGTTATAACTTTGGTGTTAGGAAACCTTTGGGGAGATTAAGTGGGACAGGTGAATTACAGAAAGTGATTTGCTCAATTGATAACTAAAAATAACCAGGTTTAGCAAATTTTTTTTAAAAAGTTTTAGAAGTAAAATATAAATTGACTGTGGAAATATAGTTCATCAGGTTTCAAACCTGTATGATACAATTTCTAAATTCAAATATTATGAGTATTTTCCTTTTGGTCTCTTGTTTTTCAGATTTTTAAAGATCGCCTCTATTTCTGCCAAAATACTTCATTTACTAGATTTGTTTTGTGTTTCTCCAAGGAATACAATTCATTGAGTGAATACTAGTTTAATATGGCTACTGTGATATATTTGCATACATTTTATTTAAGTTTACAGTCATTTTAGTACTTAAAAATTATTTCAGAATTATTCGAAACTGGCAGGCACTGGTTTGCGAATCAGGAAATAAAAGTTCTGATTCCAGTTCTATCATTAATAAGCTGTGTGACCCTGGGCAAATCACATATTTATTTTGTAGGAAGCACCCAAATTCTAAACAAAGAAATGTCACTTTGTTCTCTGTTAAGCGAGAGGACTGGATTTGATGATCTCTAACTTGGCTTTCAATGTTTGCTATTTCTTGATTTTATGATTTACTTATCTTTGTGTGATTTTCTTAAACTAATTTATTTAACATTTCAGAAGTTCAAAGGTTGACGCAAACTAAATCTTCTCTTCGGAAAGCCTGTGTTGTAAACTCTAATGACCTGATCCACATCAACATCAAAATAAGATTACAGTACATTATGGGTTACATATATACTCTCGTCAGAAAGGAAACACTTAAAGGTTATAACCATGACATTCTGAGACAACATATTTAATTCACTCATCAACTAGTCAATTTTTTTTCCTTATAAATTTCTTTCAGGGTCATATAAGGCATTAAATAATAGCAATATTCTAATAGATCACAATAGCAGCAGTAGAAGCTTGGATGAAAAGATGAAATAATTGTCTCAGCATTGTTGGGGGAGAGGAATGGAGGGAGGGGATTACTTTTAAGTTTTAAAAACAGCATGAAATTTAAGGACATTGTTAAACAAACCAACAAGCAAACAAACAAAAACAATTCCCGTGAAAAGTTACTGGATTATGTTACTAAATCCACAGTGGCATCAGAATGCAAAGTTGTGGATGTTGGGAGTCTCTTAAGGACAACATGTAAAGACCACCCCTCTTTCTCACATGGATTCTGAACAAAGACAAAAATTAAACTGAAGACTAAGACAGATATGTATAGAGGTGTGTTTGGCAAGTGTAGCTTTGTGTGAAAACCCAAAGGGACTGTTAACCAAACTCCAGAGTTAGACAGACCTACCCATGCAGGCCTGAGTAGCCATGGCCAGAGGTGCTCCCCAAAAGAAGTAGAATAGTAATTAATGTATAAATGGCCATATTCAAGTACAAAAGCATTTATAAGATTAAGACCTTTGTGTGAAATGCCACAATGAAAATGAAATACTCCATTCTGAGCTATTATAGATAAATCTATGTGGGTGGAAAAATACAGATGCCCAAAGCAGTCGGAACGGTGAGACCTCATTAGTTATGTTTATGTTAAATGAAGCTTCTCCATCTGTGCTATGAAGGTAACCAAAACCATATTGCTCACCAAGCCACCTCAGGACAAAGTCTTTTGGCTGTGATAGATGCTTACTCAAGTCCAACATGTAATACATGTGTAATCGCTGCGAAAGAGAGATATGAAATGTCCAGAAGAAAAACCTCATCCAGACTAAAATATTTATTATAGTAGTAAATGGAATGAAATAGGAAAGTCTTAGAAGTGATGCAGAACATTATCATTAGTAACTTTTGGATACGATAACCCCACTGCAAATGTGTAGTATTATTAAAATATCATTCTAATGCTACTGACTTGTCTCCTCTTTTACACCAGTTTTATATCACCAGAATGTATTGTTGCTTTTATTTATTATTTGTACATTCTAATAAATTTCCTCCTCTTATTCTTCTTTCACCTATATTAATATTGATCATAGTATTGCTTTACTTTACTATTTCTTTCCACTCGCAAATTCTACTTTGCTTATTTATAAAAAAATTTTTTTCCCACAGCCTCTGGCTTCCATTTATTTTCTTTTGGAATTTTTTTCTTCTTTAGGAGTTCTTTTCTAATTGGTTTCTACTTTAGTTTTGCTTGTCTTTTTTTTTTTTTAAAAAAAAGAGATCATCATTTTTCTATTGCCCATTACATTACTTATTCCCAATATCCTTTTGTTGTTCTTTCAAATTTGCTGTCTGTTAATGTATACTACCTTTTATTTTTATGTTTCTAGCTATTGTTAGTTCTCTCTCTCTCTCTCTCTCTCTTTCTCTTTTTTATTTTTTCTAAGTGCCTGTCATTATTCATAAGGGAAATATGCCATCTCTTTGAAGTATTTTCTCACCAAGAAAGTTATGTTGCTTTTCTCTTTTGAAAGGGCTCCTCTGTCAATCCAAACACATATTTAAATGCTTGTTCTCATGTACAGAGAAAGGTGAAAGCCAAAACTACAGATTCTGTGAGGTGTCTCTCTCCCATATCTAATGAGGTATAATTTCAGAAATTAGGACCATTTAAAGTATTCAGTAAAAAATTTTACACTAAAGAGTGAGGTATGCCCGGCCAGCGTGGCTCAGTGGTTGAGAGTCTACCTAGAAACCAAGAGGTCCTGGTTCGATTCCCGGTCAGGGCACATGACCAGGTTGCAGGCTTTACCTTCCTTGCAGGAGGCAGCCAGTCAATGATTCTCTCTCATCATTGATATTTCTATTTGTCTCTCCTTCTCCCTTCCTCTCTGAAATCAATAAAAATACATTTTTTAAAAAAGTGAGGTATATCACCCTAACTGGTTTGGCTCAGTGGATAGAGCGTCAGCCTGCGGCCTGAAGGGTCCCAGGTTTGATTCCGGTCAAGGGCATGTGCCTTGGTTGTAGGCTAATCCCCAGTAGGAGGTGTGCAGGAAGCGGCTGATCGATGTTTCTCTCTCATCGATGTTTCTAACTCTCTATCCCTCTCTCTCCCTCTCTGTAAAAAAATCAACAAAATATATATATTTTTAAAAAGAGTGAGGTATAATGTAGATAGAAAACACAATTTATTTCTGTATTTTTTTAGCAAAGTATGTACAGATTTTAAATATAATTCAGAATTTTTTCTATAATATTACTGACAAAGTGTTAATATTCATTATACTTAAGTTTTTAGATATTCCATATGAAACATTTTTTAAAATTTTATTCTTGTAATTACTGTAATATAGAGTTTATTCTTAAAACGATTTGAATATAAGGTATACCTAGAGTTAAGAAACACTTTCATTAACCTCAATATAATATCATTATAATATGGGTTAAATTGCTCACATATAAATGTTATCCCAGTATTTGATAAAACTAAGCTTAAATAAACAAATCATTGGAAAAAATATATTAATCTATTATTTGGAAATTTTAAACACTTTGATTTACCATGGCTTCTACAATAAAGAGGAATTTTAAGTCAGAGTTTAATTTAAGAATTTTCTGGTTATTTTTGTTCGGTTGATTTTTCCATATGAAGTTTCAAATAAGTTTGTATAGTTCTAAATTTTCTGTTATTTTTATAGGGGCTACATTTAAATTATTCATCAATTCAGGGAAATTTCATCTTTATTATATTGTATTTCTATCCAAGAATAAGATGTGCCTTTTCATCCATTTATATTTCTTTTCAGTTTATTCAAAACTTTAAAAAAAAACTCTTATTTTATTTATAAAATTTTCATCAAATGTATTTTCCCCTTTTAAATAGACTTGTTTTGGTTCATAGCAAAATTGAGTAGGAATTAGAGTTCCTACATATGCCCAGTCCCCACGAAAGCACCATCCACCATCCACAGTGCACACCAAAATGTCACATTTGTTATATCGATGAACCTACAATGAGACATCATTATCATTCAAAGTTCATAATTTACATTAGGGTTCATTCTTGGAATTGAACGTTCTATGGGTTTGGACAAATATATAATGGCCTGTATCCACCATTACAGTATCATACAGAAATTTTTCACTGCTCTAAAAATCCTCTGTGCCTTAGCTATTCATCCTTCCCTCCCCCAACACCTGGCAATCACTGATCTTTTTACTGTCTTCATAGTTTTGTCTTTTTCCGAATGTCATAGAGTTGAAATCAGACAGTATGCAGCCTTTCCAGATTGACTTCTTCCACTTATGTAAGATGCATTTAAGTTTTCCCGCATGTGGTTTCATATCTTGGTAGCTCATTCCTTTTTAGCACTAAATAATATTCCCTTGTCTGTATCCAGTTATCTACTGAAGGACATCTTGGTTGCTTCCAATGATGGCAATTTTGAATAAAGCTGCTATAAACATCCATGTGCAGGTCTTTTAGGACATAAGTCTTCAGCTCATTTGGGTAAATATCAAGGAGGGCAATTGCTGGATTGTATAGTAAGAGTAAGCTTTCATTTGTAAGAAAATACCACACTGTCTTCAATAGTGGCTGTAACATTCAGTGGCTGTATTGCATTCCCAATAACAATGAATGAGCCACATCCCTGTCAGCATGTGGTGGTGTCAGTGTTCTGGATTTTGGCCATTCTATTAGGTATGCAGTGGTATCTCATTGTTGTTTTAATTTGCTTTTCCCTGATGACATATGATGTGGAGCATCTTTTCATATACTTATTTAACATGTGCATGTCTTCTTTGGTGAGCTATTTTTTAAGGACTTTGCCCCACTTTTTAAATCAATTTGCTTGTTTTCTTATTGTTGAGCTTAAAGAATTCTTTGTATATTTTGGATAGGAGTCTTTTATCAGCTTTGGTTTTGCAAATATTTTCTGTGAATTGTCTTTTTATTTAGTTGATATTGTCTTTCACAGAGCAGATGTTTTTAATTTTAATTAAGTCTAGCTTATCAATTATTCCTTTAATGGATTGTGCTTTCAGTATTCATTAAAAAGTCATTGCCAAACCAAACATCATCTGAATTTTATCCTAATTTATCTTCTAGGAGTTTTATATTTTTAAAATTTACCTTTAGATCTGTGATAAATTTTGAGTTAATTTTTGTAAAGTGAATATATATAACATGTATATATATTTTTGTAAAGTGAGTATATATAACATGTATATATATTTTTGTAAAGTGAATATATATAACATGTATATATATATTTTTGTAAAGTGAATATATATAACATGTATATATATTCAATAATAATAAAAACATAATATGCTAATTAGGCCAGACGTCATTCAGGATGTCCTTCCTTCCAGACAAAGCCACAGTGGGCGGGGACTGTGGCAGAGGGGGCAGAGGCCCCTGGCCATGGCGGTTGTGGGCAGGGGACGGGCTAAGGCTCTTGCACGAATTTCGTGCATCAGGCCTCTAGTATATATATAAAATCATGTGGAGGTCCAGCTTGTCCAGCACTATTTTTTGGAGAAGACCATGCTTGCTCTTTTATATTGTCTTTGTCCCTTTGTCAAAGATCAGTTACAGCTACAATCTTATTATTGGAATTCATATATACAAAAGATGCAATTAGCCGTATCATAGCTTGCTGACCTTAATGAGTTAATGCAGTATCCAAATAAACCTTGAGGCCAAATAGTAGCATGGGCTTTGTGAAGTTTTGGCTCAGTAATACCTGTGAAATTTGAGCTCATATTAAATATGCCTGAAAATAATACATTTGGGATTTGGCCTCTGGCATCAGATCAGGTCTGACTCTGCTATCTGGAGTTGAGAGTTTTGCCTCAAGTTCTCATAATAGGACTATAGCACTATAGGACTATAGTCTCAGCAAGAATATTATTATTGCTTTAGTGAAGAAAAATAGTGCAGTTCCTATTAAGCTCATGGTATCCTGTCTTCTTTCTGGTCATACTTTCTCCCCTGAAATAGGAGAACCCTGCTGTCTCCAGCAACTTTAGCTATCTTCCACCATGACCCAATCTAGTACTTTCTTTCTAGTCTAGTCTTTCTGTCATTCTTAGTCATATCAAAGGCATTTGTCCAGTCTTTACTTGTCTCTTTCTGTATGTGTTCAAGTACGACAATCTCAACATGGCTAATGACATGACCAGGTCACAGTTTTAGTTGTCTCAAATCTCAGAAAAGAAGACTCAATCAGAACAGCCTGATTAGTCATTAAGGCTGGCTGCAGCAAACTGTTCTGACCACCTTGGCCAGGGGCCACTTGTTAGGACAAGAGGATTGGACTTTTTAAAAATATATTTTCATTGATTTCAGGGAGGAAGGGGGAGAGAGAGAGATTAATCTTGAGAGAGAATCATTGATTGGATGCCTCCTGCATGCCCCCCACCAGGGATCAAGCCAGAAACCTGAGCATGTGCCCCAACCTGGAATCCAACTGTGGCCTTCTGGTTCATGGGTCGATGTTCAACCACTGAGCCACACCGGCCAGGTACTAGAAGGTTGGGTTTTATATCCTCTAAGAGATAGCTCCCTTTCCACTTCATCCTGTTGATGAACTAACCATTGTCTCTATGGGGTTACATCCTCATCTTCTGTGTGTCTTACAGAGTGAACAGCCCACTAGGGACATGGTGGTATTTAGCCTAATGTACTTTAATTAAGGCTAGACTTGAACCACTTTCTTAACTTATGGCACAGTTCCTGTATCTGCAAAGCATAAGACTGAATAAACAAGGTTGGTACACTTAATAAAATCCTAGATAGAAACCATGTCTGTTAAGCCAGGACCATAGAAGCAGAGAGTAGAATGGTGGTTGCCAGGATCTGGGTGAGAGAAAAATGGGGAGTTTCTATTCAGGTCTATGTCTGTTCCAGTTTTATATCAAGGACTCAAGTATATTTAGGGTTTACTGAAGAGAAAGCTCTCATTTAAGACCAATTAGTGATTTTTTTTCACTCCTGAAGTAACTGGAATAAGTGCTAAAAGTCTGTTGTACAATTTCATGCCTATAGTTAACAATACTGTCTTACACACTTAAAAACTTTGTTAACATGGTAGATCTAACATTAAATGTTCTTACTACAAAAAAGATTCACATTTAATAATTACATTTCAATGTAATTGGAAACAAAAATGTCAATGCTCTAGTGTTTAATGCAAGAGTTTATAGATATTAAGTCTTCTCTTAATCTCCTTAAGAAATATCAACATTCTTTTTTTTTAGGACTTTCATATGTGGAGTAAATGGTAATTAAAATGTGCAGGATGACAAGATGGAGCAAACAGTGCTTGTACCACCAGGACCTGACAGCTTCAACTTCTTCACCAGAGAATCTCTTGCGGCTATTGAAAGGCGCATTGCAGAAGAAAAAGCTAAGAGTCCCAAACCAGACAAGAAAGATGATGATGAAAATGGCCCAAAGCCAAATAGTGACTTGGAAGCTGGAAGGAACCTTCCTTTTATTTATGGAGACATTCCTCCAGGGATGGTGTCAGAACCTTTGGAGGACCTGGACCCGTACTACATCAATAAAAAAGTGAGTGTTTTTTATCAGGCATTTTTTGCTGCTGCATACCTTGGATGTTTGTAGCACCAACACAGGCTGAATTAGCACAGTCTTAAATATCCTTCTGTTTAAGAAATAAAACATGTTTGCATGTGTTTATGCACATATGTGAGAATGAATATATCATAACTGATGGAGCTTTCCAAATGCACCACCACAGATACCTAATAACAAATTTAAGTTATAGGCAGCTAATTTAATGAATTAAAAATTTCTACCCCAAGATTATATTTACTATAAAATTTTATGTTTTCGGTACTTGAAAATCCTGGAATTATCACATTAAGACTTCAAAAATATTACTATTAATTTCTTATGGAACAAAATTTGATGCCACAAGTGTTTTCAATTTCTAAAGCATGTTATAAGTAAATCAGTTAATTTCTGAAACATTACTATATAAACTCCAATTTTAAAAAATTATTCAACTTTTGGTAAAAATATATTTATATTGATAAGAATTAAGAAAAATATAGTATTCTGAAGAATGTATAATGATATTTTAATGCCTGCATTTTCTGTATCCATGCTTGAAATAAGTACCTTGTATTAAGCACCCAATCTTTTATTAAGACCATGATTTCACCAAAACAAGAAGAAGAGCCTACAGAAAAGGATAAAACAAAAAATGATTATTGTATTGATTTTGGATTGCAACATATTTTTATCTTTTTCATCTGACACAATATATTTTTGAACTCTTGGTAGAAGGGTAAGGCACAAAGATTGTAATTAAGCAAATGAAATATTTTAGTTGGACATGGACCTTAAAATACACTAGGCTCTGTTTGTTGCTGACACAGTTCTTAATAACATGAAATTAGCCTTTGTCAAATGCATAAGTTTGGCAATTTTAATATGTGGATTTGAGACAGTCTTATAAATCACTTCTCATTGCTATAGTTTCAAAGATTAAAAAAAAAACCCTCACAAAAGGATGACTAGCACTGTGTTTGTGTGTGTGTTTTTTCTTTTAAGTTTCAGGATATAGCTGGTTTAAGTGTAACACACTTTTTACCAAGCATTTGCCCATTTTACATTAAAGGAAGAGATATTCATTTTCCAAAGGTTTTATTTTTCTCTATTTAACATTACTTATAATATTGCCAAATCTTAGTAGGTAAGAGATTATCCATTTCATAACTGCCTTTCAAATTATAAGAAAAGTTGCACTTTATCATTAAATCAATCCTTTGGAATATAATTTAACATATCACCTGCAATGCTAAAGCCCAAATTAAACAAACTAGGAGAGGTTTATTTGTATGAGGAAAGTAAAAATGCAGATAATCAAGTTATTTAAACATTTCAACTTATTGAAAAGTACTTCATTATTGAGGTAATGACTCAGCTGTGTTCTAGACAGAAATTTATTCACCCCATGGAGTGTGTTAGTTTGTTTGTAGATATTGGACATATTCAGTCTGTTCAAAGACTGCTCTTATATTATGGGTTAGGGGGATTGATCCCCAGAAGGCCTTTTGCTACTCAAAGACACCCATCCCCCATCTCTCCAGCAGTAAACTTTCTAAAAATTGTTAAAGCTACACAGGGTCTTCATCAAACAGGGCTGGAATCTAGCATCCTAGCTCATATGCTGTATCCTTACTTGTGAAACAACAAATGAATGGTGTTTTTTTCTTTTTCAAATGAAGGTTTTGATAAAGACCAAACTAACAAAATGCAGTTTGACAAAAGCAGAGATTCTTCATGTGAAAATCAGATAACCTAATTCATATTTCCCTTTAAATCAGGGGTGGGGAATGCTCGGCCTGTGGGCTGTGTAAGGCCCGAGAAATAATTTGGTCTGGCCCTGCCAAGGCATGAGGGGGTGAGTTAATTAAACGTTTGACCAAAGACAGCAGGCTAATTTTTAAGTGGATAATTTTGTATGATGCAAATGATGTTTAAAAAAATATCCAAATGGCCTTTGGCAAAAAAAACGGTTTCCCACTCCTGCTTAAATTAAAGTTTTCAGACTGATAAAATTTGTTATCTTGAGAGGATGTCCCCAAAATAATATTATTGGTTCATAATGAGTGATATATAATCCTCTATACTAATAAAAGGGTAATATGCTAATTAGACCAAATAGACGGGACATCTTCCGGACGCCCTTCTGGACAAAGCCACAGTGGCGGGGGCTGAGGCAGAGCCGTTAGGGGAGATCAGGCCAGCAGAGGACAGTGGTTAGGGGTGATCAGGCAGGCAGGCAGAGGGGTTAGGGGCGATCAGGCAGGCAAGCAGAGTGGTTAGGGGCAATCAGGCAGGCAGGCAGGTGAGCAGTAAGGAGCCAATGGTCCCGGAATGGAGAGTGTTCAGGCCAGGCTGAGGGACGCCCCCCCCCCCCCCCCCCTGCCATGCACAAATTTTGTGCACTAGGCCTGTAGTATATAATAAAAGGGTAAAATGCAAATTGACCCTAAGAGTGGAACGACCAGGAACAACTGGTCACTATGACATGTACTGACCACCAGGGGACATACGCTCAATGCAGGAGCTTCCCCCTGGTGGTCAGTGTGTTCCCACAGGGGGAGCTCCACTCAACCACAAGCTGGGCTGAAGGCTGTGAATGCAGTGGCAGTGGCAGGAGCCTCTCCTGCCTTCTCAGCAGCTCTAAGGATGACCAACTAATGGCTCCCTAGGGGGAGTGGGCCTAAGCCATTAGTCGGACATCCCCCAAGGGCTCCTGGGCTGCCAGAGGGATGTCTGACTGCCAGCTTACAGCTGGCAGGTGGACATCCCCCGAGGGGTCCTGGACTGTGAGAGGGTGCAGGCCAGGCTGAGGGACCCTCCCGAGTGCATGAATTTTTGTGCACCAGGCCTCTAGTAAAGAATATAAAGGCAGAGGGAAAACAAAATTATGCAAACCCTTTTTAATACTGAAAAGAACGGTCTTAAAACTGGGTGTGAAAGACCAACTCTGATGAAATGACTAGTCAGCCAGATTCTTGTGCTGATGTAACCCTTATAAACTTTGTTAGGTTCACATTCAGACTTGCCATTAACATCTTCTATCCTTATCTTCAAATGCACATTGTGTGAGGAAGGAAAATATTTTGGAATTTTGGAACAAATCACAGTGAGCAAGTAGAACAACCTGATAAGAAAAATATTGTTATCAGGAAGGAGTTTTCTCTAAGGTAAGACACTTCCATTGCTTTCACATTGAGCTGACATTAAATGAGTCTTCAAATGTAAGTCATTCAAAGCAATGCAAATGAAACTTCTTATAAGTTCTTTAAAACCAATATGGTATATTTAGGATACCTGACTGAGTTGTGTTTGAAATTTCACTATTTTGCGTTTTCATATTTTAAAACTTTCTCTAGTTGTCTATACAGTTTTCTAGTCTTAAATTTTCTTTCATAATTGTATTATTTCATATGCAGGAATAATCTTAAGTTCTGAATTTGTTTGCTATGATTAAGGTTTGAATGCTTAGCAAAATAATAACCTTTTAAAAACAATAAATTTTTCTTTTGATATTTGATGACTAATTTTATTTAGTGACTTGAATATCTGAGATTGGGAGAGTGATCATCATTAAAACAATGCAATACACATGCACAGTACTCTGGCATAGCGATAGGGACTAATTGTGGAAATGTCACTAGAGAAAATGCTTCTTAGAATGAGATTTCCCACTATTACTGATATTGAGGATGTGGATGGTATTGCCTGAGTGAGTTGGAATATGTAAACCTCAGTTAGGCCAGTGACTTTCCTAAAATTTTTCTCAAGTACAATAATTAAGGGGTCATTCTTATCTATATACAGTTTCTAGTTTCTTTCTTAATAATATATGGAATAAACAAAGCAATCCTATATAATAAAAGCCTAATATGCTAAGTGTCCGGTCATCCGGTGACCAGTCAACTGTTCAACCAATCAAAGTGTAATATGCTAATGATATGCTAAGGCTGCTCAACCACTCGCTATGATGTACACTGACCACAGGGGGGCAAACTCTCCTACTGGTAGGTTAACTTGCTGCTGGGTCCAGCTCATTGGGACTGAGCAAGATGGGCCGGACACACCCTGGAGCCCTCCCGCTGTCCCTCTCCAGCCCTGATCATGCACCGGTGGGATCCCTCGGCCTGGCCAGTGCCCTCTTGCAATCTGAGACCCCTCGGGTGATGTCAGAGAGCCGGTTTCAGCCAGATCCCGCAGGCTACTCCCCTCAGAAGGGTTCCAGATGCAGGGCTCATGGCTGGGGAGCACTGCTGTGGTGGCATGAACCTCTCCCAATCGGGACTGATTGGGCACAAGCCCGTGGCAGGCACAGTGGGTCCAGGATGAGTGGGAGTGGCAGGTAGGAGCTGCAGGCAGCATTGGACTGCGGGTTTCAGCCCGATGCCCACAGGCCACCCCGAGGGACCCCACGTATGCACGAATTCGTGCACTGGGTCTCTAGTACTACTATAAAAACAGTTGCAGGATCTCTTTTTTCTGTTATACTTTTGTTTAAATTACATATATGCAGCATATATGGAAAGTATTGTGTAAGAAATAGAAACAACTCTAAGCTCTCTGTCATCTTCTACAAAGACAATTTCAGGGAGCTTATGGAATTGTCACTGCTGATGGTGTATTTCCAGATGGCATATGCCCACATATTTTTATCTTCTTTGCTCCAGTTTAAAGTGTGCAAATTACATAATGTTAAAAATTTTACTAAAATTGTTAAAGTAGTTTAATCTATGATCAGTGACACCATCTCATGAGCATTCCTGGTGCATGGAAGCATTAGGAACTTCCAGACTCTCAGATGCTTTAAGCCTTCAGAAGTCCAAGGTAAGAACTAAAGAAAAAAAGAATGCTATCAGAATATTGTCATAGAATTCCCCATACCATGTGAGCTCTGGCCCAGTGTTCTTCAGAACATCATTCAAGGTTTGATTCCTTTTATTTGTTTATTTACTTTAGTTGTGTGGCAAGGCATATTTGAGCTTGTGAACTCACCTCCCCCACACCCCCCTCCATGGGATTTTTTTTCTTCTCACTGTTACTTTTATAGCTTGGGTTGATTTTGTACCATTTGGCTATGCATTCAAATTCTTCACCCACTCTTTATTACAGAAAACGTCTCCCTTCTCATGTTCTTAAAATTACAGATGACTCACTAGCACCATGGGAGGAAATATCCTTTGACAGTGTGACAGTGCACTGACAATAAAATGAGGTATTTTAGAATTGTAGTAAGAATGGATGTTTGTTCATTATGGAAAGTAGAAATTTATCCTTTAAAAATGTCTAATGGACCATATAGAAACAACTTATTCTCTCTTTTTAACAGCTCTTTTTAAAAAGGTGCATAGCCCTAGCTGGTTTGGCTCAGTGGATAGAGTGTCGGCCTACAGACTGAAGGGTCTCAGGTTCGACTCTGGTCAAGGATACATGCCTGGGTTGTGGTCTCCATCCCCAGTGGGGGATGTGCAGGAGACAGCCAATCAATGATTCTCTCTCATTATTAATATTTTTCTCTCTCCCCCTCTTCCTTCCTCTCTGAAATCAATAAAAATATATTAAAAAAATAAAAAATAATAAAATAAATTAAAAAGGTGCATACTCCTTTATCAGGCCTGCATGAAGAGTCATGCATGAATTTGCTATTTTAATTCATGCCTGGTCTGTTATTGCTACAGGAATTTTTAGTTATTATATTGGGTAGATAAAATTATTTACTTTGTTTTTAATTGGGTTTAGGGCATTTTTTTCTTGCAAAAAATAATTTAGTAATAAATCAGAAAAGTAGATAGTAATTAAAAGATTATGATTCCATGACTTATCATAGTTCCCAATTTACAATTTTTTTGCATATTACTAGCTCCTGTTGAATTACCAGTCACCTAATATCTCCCTTACATCTAACATAGTATAATTGACTTTCAACTCTTTCTCCTCCCCACCCATAATTTTTTCCTTAAGCCCCTTTTTTGTTACCTCTAAGCCTCTGTCTCAGAAACAATCCCAAGGTGATGATATTGGTAATTAAATAATGGTTAGCCTTTATTGAGTACCTGCTATGTTAGTAAGAGGCCATTCAAGTCAAAGTGACCAAAATGCATCAGAAACTAGTTTAAAAAAGAAAGAAAGAAAGATGTAGGTGAATCTGGTTTTAACATTGAAAGATCCAGTACCTACAACATCATCATCAGGATACAGTCCTTTTCCATTTTGGGTTCTATTTTCACCCAAGCTAGCTGCATTGGTAGGCTGGCCCTTCCCACACGATGGCACAAATAGCCACCAGTAGCACTAAACTAACATCCTGCAGCTTAGTAACTCCAAGAAAAAGAACTGTCTCTTCAAAAGCTCTAACAAAAGCCCTGGAATTGGTTCTAATTAGGTCACATGGCTAAGGGTTTGTGATGGTCTCATTGGCCAGAACAGTGTCACATGTTCACCTATGTTGCCAAGGGGTGAGTCAGCTCATCAGAAGCCACAAGGGCAGACATGGGGTGGTGGTTTTTCTAAAAAGAAGAGATGAGGCCTATTTAAAAAGGTATGTGAGGCAGGCAAAAACTAGAGCTCTGTATTCTATACAAAATGTATCAGGTACATACAGTTCTTATTTAAAACGCATGTCCTTCCAAGATTGCTTTTGTCTGTATTTAAAAATAATGAAACTGAGGTGAAGTAATTTCCTAAGATCACAAAGATATTAAGTGAGAGAGATTAGATTTAAACCTGATCTCTAGCTTCCATAGGCCATTGCCATGCCACTTTGGGTCTGCACTTGTAGTAACGATACAGTGGAAAAGACAAGCCAGTGATAGAATCTAATTAAGCCCGTTACTGCTTTTCCTGACCCTCTATCCATGCCACTTTGCTAGCCGTAGTCCTTTTCTCCCAGGCTGGCAGTATTTCCCAACGCTGACTTGTCCCTCACTATTTTTCCTCCATCAGGAGCATCCCCTGCCTTTGTAAAAACTAAAATCTTAGAGACTCATTGGGTCTGCATTGGCTTCTAAAATAAGTAGATAATTTCATTTCCCACCAGATTTTAGTTGTCTGATAAGCACCTTATTTTTCAAAGAGGACAGATTCGGGACACTTCAATTGTGTGCCGCTGTAAAGGAATGGCATTCAAATTGGGATCGGAAGGACAGAAAAGAGAAGAGAAAGAAGCATCTTCTAGAGAAAGAACAGTCTATCAGAGGATGTGTAACGGAGCTGGACTGTACTAAGAAGAGAATAGGATGAGGTTGGGATGTGGGCCTGGGGCCAGGTAAAAGGCCCCTTTTAGTACATCCGAAAGAGTTTGAAGTTTAAGGGCAAAATGAATTATCAGAAAGCTTTGGGTAGAGGAGTAACACGGTCCACTTTACATTTTTAATATATTTTTATTGATTTCAGAGAGAAAGGGAGAGGGAGAAAGAGATAGAAACATCAATGATGAGAGAGAATCATTGATTGGCTGCTGCCTGCATGCCCCACTCTGGGAATTGAGCCTGCAACCCGGGCATATGCTCTGACTGGGAATCAAACCATGACCTCCTGGTTCATAGGTTGACACTCAACTACTGAGCCAGGCCAGCCGGGCTCAAACAAAATTATTATAAGTTCTTACATTGACAGCCGAGAGCTGGGGAAGGTGCATAGATCGACACTCCACCACTGAGCCACAACAGCTGGGCCACTTTACATTTTAAAAGATCAATTAGGAGTCCTCTGGACACTTGGTCTAGATTTTTGACAATGAAGATGGAGAATAATGGGTAGGATCAGACTCTATTTTGGAGGTGTAACATTTAAGTATCAGAGGGAACAAGCTAATGGCATTGTTTCCTAAATATGGAATTTGGGAGGAAAGTTATTGAACCAAAAAGTTCCAATGTGAAAAGTGGCACTGCTTTCAGAAACATGTGTCCATATGTGTATATACTTGAAAGCCAGACAGACACACACTTTGGATCTTTTAATCCTTATCATTTTATGGTAGTTTAGAACTTAAGGGCATTCACAAGTTGTATTTCATTCATACTCAAAAGAAGTCTGAGGTTAGTACTACTGTAATTCTCTCCATTCAGATATAGAAGTTGACATAAAGTTCTCACACAAGTCTGCACTGAAACTGGGCCTCAACTTGTTTTTTTCCAGTCAATGAAATGTTAACTGCACAAGTCAAAGTATACCACACTCACAGTATGGGATAAGATACAGAGCTAAGAAATGTTTGATCCCCAGATTTTATCATTTCACCTGTGGTTATAGTTTTTCTCTCTGTGATAGAGGCAGAGGTGTCCCCACCCCTGGCTGATGAGAGCCCAGCTGGCACCTCCGATGGGTCATCTCCTGCACTGGCTTTCCCCCCCCACCCCTTTTTCCCCCAGCTACAGGCCAAGGACAGCAATTTTACAGACTTCTCTACATACAAATTCTTCTCCTTTGCAGGAGCTTACAGCAAAGAAAAAAATTGTCTGTGAAGCATTGAGCTCAGAGATATGTTTTGTAGACTCATGCAATATTGTTTAAAATTTTGAATTAGTTTCAGAGATGTATGAATCTGGAGATTATACACATGTCCATGCCTACACACACACACACACACACACACACACACACACACACACTCACACACACACACTCATGCATGTTTAGGATTTCTGTTTTGCATACCAAACATTGGCACACACCCCTTGCTACCCAGCCTCCATGAACACTGTGATTGTAATTGCTGGCTTAAATGTCACACGTGTAATTAGGTAAAGGTTGTGTATTAAAGCTTGGAGGGCCCCAGCAGGCAAGTGCCACAGGTTGTTGTTTAGGTTGATTATCCCTAGACTAAAGGGAAAGCAGAATGAGACTAGGGAAGAAACAAAGTTATTTTAATATTGATGCTCACTTCAGGGTCAGGTGGAGAACCTGTGAGAAAGCTTCCCATCCCTCTGTGAGCCAGGAAAGGAGGGAAATCTTGGCCTGGACCCACAGGTTATAACAAATAGGCAGGGAAGTAGGTGAGACCATTGAGAGTGCCCCCAGGAAGGAAAACAGAATTAGATGCCATGGAATTTCCTTAGGATGAGAAATGTCCCCGGAGATATGCAATAATAGGAATCTCTTGACTTCTCCATGCAGTTCTCTACACCCAAATCTCTGAAGCATCTCTCCTCCTGCCAGGACTCATTCTACCCCTCCTTACTAGAACCTCTTCTTAAGCCAGCAGCCTGGAGCTGGAAAAAGTTTGATCCCACTTCTGGCAGAAGACAGAGCAAGGGAATTCTCCTAGTGCCAATGCCAGAGCATCATCAAGGGAAGAGAGGTGTACCTTGCAGCCCAACCTAGTACTCTGTTGTGGGAAAATAAAGTTCTAAACAATTGACTTCCAAACACATTTTTGGAACACAATGTATGTTAAAAGTTGAAAATTGCTTGTTTTAAATTTTGAAGCTGAGGCATAAATTTAATAACCAATAGTGTATTCTGCATTTTTTTATTGTTCATGATCATTGCTAAGCTTTCTCTGTTACTTATAGCTTTTGCTAATTAATCCATGTGTACAACATAATCATGGATAATTTGAGCAATTTAAAAGATCACTAGTTAACCAAAACAGATTCACAGCCCTGCTATTGCAGAATCACCTGAGTCATTATTATTATTTTTTTGTTAATCCTCACCCAAGGATATTTTCCCATTGATTCTTAGAGTGGAAGGGAGGGGGAGAAACAGAGAGAGAGACACATTGATTGGTTGCCTCCCGCACGTGACCCGACCAGGACCTGCAACTAAGGCACATGCCCTTTACTGGATCCAGGACCTGCAGGGATCCAGGACCCTTCCACTGAGCCAAAACAGCTAGGGCCTGAGTGTTGTTGTTTTAAAATTCAGAATACTAGGCATGAGTATTGAAATCACAACACCTTTATAAGCTAAATATTCTTATTCACATTTTTCAAAACAGGCAAGTGAGTCACAGGAAAGTCAAGTAAGTTGATTAGAATCTCACTGCTGGAAGGCACCAGAGCCAGATTTTGACCCTGGCACCCAACTCCATTGTCTGCACTTTTAAAAACTACATAAGTTCCAACGAATCCTACTTATATTTTTCTAATGTTTCCTTACAGATTATTAAGCTGCTGATGACTGATTTGACTGGGAGTGTTTACCTATCTTTCTTGGTTTGTCTTTAAAGTCAGAAATGATATTTTACCTGGCAGTCTTCCTGAAGAGAGTTGGACCTTACAGTACAACGAATGGTTTACCTCTAGGTCTGTGCTGCCCAACAGAGTAGACATTAGCCACGTGTGATTATTGTACGGAAAGTGTGGCAAGTCGACTTTGAAGACAGGATTGTATGAAAAAGGATGTAAAATATCTCAATAGTTTAAATATTGATTTCATTCCTAAATGGTAATATATTGGAAATACTGGATTAAAGAAAGCATTTATTGTCCTGGCCGATTTGGCTCCGGGGATAGAGCACCGGCCTGTGCATTGAAGGGTCCCAGATTCTATTCTGGTCAAGGGCACATGCCTGGGTTTCGGGCTCGATCCCCAGTAGGGGGCATGCAAGAGGCAGCTGATCAATGATTCTCTCTCATCATCACTGATGTTTATATCTCTCTCTCCCTCTCCCTTCCTCTCTGAAATCAATAAAAAATATATTTTTAAAAAAGAAAGCATTATTAAGTGGAATTTCATCTGCTTTTTTAAAACATGGCTACTAGAATATTTAAAGTCACATATGTGGCTCAGATTTGTAGTTCACATAATGTTTCTATTGGGCAGCTCTAGTCTATGAAAACCTTCACTCATCCTTTTGGACTTTCTTCTATTAGTAGAGACAGTTGAGCATTCACTAGTTTATGAGCTTCTTGAGGTAATGACGTATGTATCTTTGCTTCCTCTATAAGCCATAACACAGAGCTTTGCAAGTATTGTGCTAAACAAAATACATTTTTTTACAATGAAATTAGTTAAATTAAAAGTTGAACCTAAAACTAGTTTCATGCTACTTTCCAGGTATCTGCAATGCTCATACTTATTAATAGCTTATTATTCAGGGACTCAATAAATGTTACTTTAGTTAACTATACATGAAGAGATAAGTGGAAAAACTTGACAAATATCTAATACTAGAAGCCCGGTGCATGGATTTGTGCATTGGTGAGGTCCCTCGGCCTGGCCTGCGGGGATCGGGCTGAAACCGGCTCTCCAACATCCCCCAAGGGGTCCTGGATTGCGAGAGGGCACAGGCCACGCCAAGGGACCCCACCAATGCACGATCAGGCCAGGGAGGGACCATGGGAGGGCTCCAGGGCATGTTCGGCTGTCTCACCCAGTCCCAATCAGCTGGACCCCAGCAGGAAGCTAACCTATCGGTTGGAGCATCTACCCCCTGGTGGTCAGTGTGTGTCATCGCGATCAGATGATTGAACAGTTGGACACTTAGTATATTAGGCTTTTATTATATAGGCTATAAAGAGTTACATTACTACAAATATATCTTTAAAGTGGTATTTCATATATAGAATCTTATTTTTCTAATTCAATCAAACTGCAATATTTTGAAATTTGTTTTCAAGCACAAAATTTTTCACGTTAAACTGATTTCATGAATTCCCTACAGCCTTGGGCAATAAAGAGAAGCCTGTTTCAAGCTAGATGCTATTGGATCAGCCTTTTCTCTTCCACCACCAATTTTGAACTTTTCATTTTGTATTGATGTGACTTCAGGCAAAAGAATGTATCTTGAGTTGTTTTAATTAAATTTTTATAAGACTAATTTAGATTTAAAGGATGTCAAGATACTTCACTGTAATAAGCTATCCAATACATTGTGTAAGAAAAAGTCAACACTGAGCTGTATGTTTAGAAATGGTTAAGATGGTAAATTTTATGTTATGTAGTTTACCACAATAAAAATTTGAGGGGAAAGTGTAAAACATCACACTCAATTGAACAGTTGGTAAATCTTGATTTGCTTAAACTTATATAATTCAGGTTGGGGCAAAAGTAGCTTTACAGTTATTCATATGGGAAATAGCACAATACTTAATAAGTAATAACACAAGTTATTACACAACTGTTTTACTGTTTTGAGTACTCACAACTGTAAACCTACTTTTGTCCCACCCTGTACTTGTTTATACAATTTGAGGTACATAACATCTTGGCTAGTCTTTGAATTCTTCTCATTTCAAGCCTTTTCTTATTTGTTAAATGGGGAGGGCAATTACCTATCTATATGTTTGAAAATTCTAGATTTACTTTACTTGTAAATAAAGTGTTCCCTTCTGACTCTATTCTCCCTTCAATACTATTAATACCATTATTTGAAGAACCATGTATCTAAGTCCCATTAATTCTTGAAACTTGTAAATGAAATATTTAGCTTCTTGGCTATGCAAACAACTATAAGGATGATAGATACAGAGATGAGAAAATAGAAATCAAATCAGTTGCAAACAGTAAATTTGCAGTTCTAAATGGAACTTACTGATATAAAAATGGTAACACATTTAAGATTCTATATATTGGGTTGCTCTATAAGTCTGCTTTATTGGAAGGCTATTTAAAATAAACCCATAAGCCCTTTAAAGCGACATTTATGAATTTTTTTGGTAAGTATATATGTTTCCACCTGAGAAAAGCAGAGGAGTCCTAGCAAGGATGCCTTGGCCATCTCTATGAATTGTGAACAATTAAAAAGAATAAACATTATTGTGAAGTAAACTTCATTAATATCATTATAAATTCAAATTGCAAGCACTTACACAATGTACATATATTTCTTGTAAATACTAGTACTGTTAAAAATAATTATCTTCCACACATTATTTGAATTTTATAAACAAACTAGAGGCCTGATGCACATAATTCATGCACTTGGAGGGGGGTTCCTCAGCCTGGATTGCGAGAGGGTGCAGGCCAGGCTGAGGGACCCCACCACCGCACAATTGGGGCTGGTGAGGGACATGGGAGGTTGCCCAGCCAGAGAGGGACCATGGCAGGGCTCCAGGGCATGTCCGGTCTGTCTCGCTCAGACCCCAACAGCAAGCTAACCTTCTGGTTGGAGTGTCTGCCCCCTGGTGGTCAGTGCACGTCATAGCGAGCAGTTGAGCGGCCTTAGCATACCATTAGCATATTACACTTTGATTGGTTGAACAGCAGACCAGACGACCAGACACTTAGCATATTAGGCTTTTATTATATAGGATAAAGGGAATACAACCTAAAATCAGTGGAAGTTTCCAACTAAGGCTGGAACAATTGAGAATTATGTCCCTTTGCATTTAACTTTTGTGACAAAGTATGGACTCCTCCATGTGAAAGCACTTTTAGCTTTAGCATTACTTATCAGCATCAGGGGTGCAGTGGACTTCGTTCTATTCACGTTAATGGTTCCAGCCATTTTTACTGCCTTTTGGGGCTCCTCTCTGCTTAGTTTCTGAGTTTTGCTCCTTTTTGATTTAGTTCTCAAGGCAGAATTTTTCTTTCTTTCCCCTACCCCCTCTTTTGGCCTCTGCAATTCACTGATTGCTTTACCACCCCTTTCACTATCTACTTCCTTCTTCCTTTGGGCTGGAAGGTACACATAGCCAAAGTCACAGGTGACCTCTTATGTGCATGGTCCAGTCTCCTTAGAATGAGCCAGGTGATTTTTCCCCTATCCACTGAGCTACATTCAGTACCATCATCATCCCTCTTACCCTCAAGCCCATTGTTTAGGCTACCTATGAATTGTAACTTCTTTATTATGTCTTTGAATCACTACTATCTATTTCAAAATTAGTTATAATATTATTTGATGTAAGGAGAATCTTTTAAAAATATATATTTTTATTGAATTCAGAAACAAAGAGAGAGAGATAGAAATATCAATCATGAGAAAATCATTGATCAACTGCCTCCTACACGCCCCATACCAGGGATTGAGCCTGCAACCCGGGCATGTGCCCTGACCGGGTATCCAACCATGACCTGTTTCATAGGTCGATGCTCAACCACTGAGCCATGCAGGCCAGGCAGGAGATTCTTAGTTTTAAAATATATATGCTAGGTTATATTTTTGTTGGCTCTGCCATTCCTAGCCCCCAATATTTCTGTCAGGTTTTACTTAACATGTTTTTGGAAAAAAGAAACATATGCTGTAGGTTTGCAAGGTGGACCATACTCAGTCCTTTTTGTGTCTTTGTATGCATGTACTCCTTAGGGCAAAGGCTTCTGTATTGCACAAGTCTGTTCACATTTTATGGTGAACTCAGAATGTCATTTAGGGACAGGAGCATTGAATGAATCAGAAAAAAAAGGGGGGCTAAGTATTGTAGGCATGATGATTGCTCCTCAGTAAGTACAGATGAAACTCTCCCCTCCTATAATGGAACTTGGTATATAGTTTTCTTTGTATTCTGAACCAGAGACCTTCAAAGATGAAAAAGAAAATACTAGTAGAGGTTCAAAGTTAAAGTTACAGCAATGCTTCTCAAACTCTCTGTTGTAGAGGTGAGGTCACCATTCTTCTATAAAATACATAAAATTAAGTACTAGAAAATGAAAAAGCAAACCAATGAAATACACCCGCTTTTTATTATTGCATTTAACTGATGAAATTAGTGTGACAAATTGACTTACAAGTTTCTAAACACTCACTGTCACTATGTTGTCCCAGTCCAACAATGACTTGGACACCAGCACCAGTGGGGAGACTACACTTTCACAGCCCTGATTCAGGGCATTCCACACATACCAGACAGGAAGTACTACTTTCAAACAGAAACTCAGTGAACGTTTTGGAATGATTGCTTTACTTGAATTTAGAGGGGAAAAAGAAATGAGAAATCTATCAATGAATGACCTGAAGACTAAATGAAACATGTAAACACTTATCAAAGATTCTTAGTAAAGAGTAAACATAGTAAATGCTTGCTATGTCATAATGTGATTGAAGGCAAAAACCCACAACTTTTAAAGAATTGGTGAATTTTAATTAAAAAGGTATGAAGTTCTCTTCCTATGAAATATTCTTCACAGAGAAAATGGCTTCCCCCACCCCCAACTCGGTCTGATTGTAAGTAAACATCTTAAGAAACACTGAGTCAGAATCTTTCCTATGCTATTGTAGGTTGCTGCTTTTTTTTTTTCCTGCACACTAATTGCTTTCGATACCTAATTTTTGGAATGCAGTTTCTTTCACATTTATGGATTCCAGGTTCTACAGAGGCTTTGAGCTACTCCTCTGTGCTAAGAAAGCACTACAGGAGATAGGCAATCAATTGGGATTAGAATCCAATGTGTCAGCTAATTCAGAAATCCCAGTACAGAATTTAGCACTCCTGGTCAACAGATACTCTCCAGGGAACTTGGCCTCCAAAAATCAATTATTGGGTTATATCCATCTAACCCAAGAGTGGGTTTGATGGTGGCTGTTTTTATTTCCTATTACCAATAGAGTTATATTCATTTTATAAGCATAAATGATAAAAAAGTTATTTTTTAAAATATTAGTTTTGTTGAATGATTTTGCATTCTACAGAGTTACTTTTCAAGATATTTGAATTGGAAAAGCTGAAATCGCTATAAAGGAATGTAGTGTCTTAAGATTTTCAGAATAAAATGAAATATCCACCCATTTAAGACATTCATTTAACTCAGATGTTTAAAATATTAAGAAAATAAATAAATTCCCTTGGCAAATGTCTTGTGTGATGAAATTGCATGGAAGTATTGGGTGAAAGGTAAGTGATACCTTTGGATGCCCTCCCTGTTAAGAAGAAATCCAGGGGCAGATTGTCTTCATGGTGCACATCAAAAGTTGTAACATTGGAAGATTCATTGTGACAGATAATAGAAAGCAGACAATAGAGTTTAAATGGTTTATACTTTTATACTTCTATGTTGTGTTCCTATCTTACAGACTTTTATAGTATTGAATAAAGGGAAGGCCATCTTCCGGTTCAGTGCCACCTCTGCCCTGTACATTTTAACTCCCTTCAATCCTCTTAGGAAAATAGCTATTAAGATTTTGGTACATTCATATCCTTTTCAAGTAATCAATATTAACTATTTGTACATAATCTATAAGTGCTTTGTAGCTAAATATAAAATTAAGTTGGGACACATATATATTTTATGGCTTTTGTCACTCTAATTTTATATCTACTTTTGTCAAATAAACCTTATTCTTTTTTTATAAGCTTTATTCTTGGAGTGTATTAGTCACATGGATGTCACTGAAACTTACAGTCTTAACATTATATATCTACATATATCTTTCTAATAATACTTGTATGTGTTAAGTCCTAGAAATCTAGTGTAAGATAGCTATACTACTCTTTACTATATTTGGACACAGTTTGTAATGACCAGGGATATGCAGCAAAGAATGATATAACTAAGAAATCTAATTCCATAGCCAAGTTTAGACATATCTATAATAAAGAGCAGTTTAGTTTACCTTAGAATAAACCTTTAAGCATATTTTCTATGAAAGATGGTCAAAGGGCTTGACTAATACTTAGCTAATTATTGAACTTTCCTAATGAATTCTTTGAAGGAATTACAGTAATATTGGCTGAATTTCCAATTTAAGTCATTAAATTATTACTACCAAGCAAAACTGATTGCTTAGTAAAGACTACAGAAGTTAATGAAAGAAGCTTAGATTATATTTCCAAATAGTCTTTATGAATGTGGCAATGTGGTTCCCATGGTGTCAAAGAAAAAGAACGACTTTGCAAATAACTTCATCTGTTCATATTCATTGGCAAAAACTTAATTTCTGATTATGTCTCTTTCGATGGCTTTGGCAATAAGAAAAATAGAAATACTTGTATAATGATCATAAATTCATACAACCTGGTTCTTTAAAAAATTATAAAACTTAAAAGACCATTCTATTTTTTAACTGATAACAAGAAAATCCTCAGTGATATAAATATGTTATTATTAAAATTAAAAGATTTGAAATATTAAAACCATATTTCAGCATTTTTACGGGTATGGTTTCCATATCCTAGTTTTTGTTTCTAGTGCCATCATGTGGTCATTTGATGAAAACTTTCTTTTTCTTACTTATGGAAAATTTTTGTTTTGGCAATAAACTGTAGTAGAGAGCATATTGAATATGAAGGCAGAAAATTTGTGTTCTAGTCCTCGGCTGAGTTATCTAATTTCTCTGTGTTTTAGGCCTTATTTGCCTGATGTCTAAAATAGAGTGATTACAATATTTGTTTTTCTAGGTTCCTTTTAGTCATTTGTTTTAGCTAATACTTATCATACCACACACATTAACTCATTTCATCTGCACCTCAAACTGAGACTGAGTGACTTGCCCAAGACCACTTTTAGACTAAATTTTAATTATATTCACATCATGTTAAGTCCTGGCCTTCAAGAATATTCACTTTTAATCATATCCATGGCTGCTATAGTTAATTCAGTCAAAACAGAGCAACCCAACACCTGGCACCATGCTGTACTTTGTACATAAATTTTTTAAATATATTTTTTATTGATTTTTTACCGAGAGGAGGAGAGAGGGATAGAGAGTTAGAAACATCAATGAGAGAGAAACATCGATCAGCTGCCTTCTGCACACCCCCTACTGGGGATGTGCCCACAACCAAGGTACATGTCCTTGACCGGAATCGAACCTGGGACCTTTCAGTCGACAGGCCGACACTCTATCCACTGAGCCAAACCAGTTAGGGCTGTACATAAATTTTTAAATGTGTTGAACTATATTAAGTAATATTTGTTTCAGAAATTACAATATTGCAGATATGTGCCCTCTTCAACAACTTACTATTTTTATCACCTGAAATAGTTTAAGTCAATCTCTCTGCTCAAAAACTGTATGACTCCAGATTTCACATAGCTTTCCCTTTAAAGTTTTCTAGGGGGTAAATATGTTGATTTAGTAATAGTAGCAAAAGCAACACTTTGTCCTTATATAAAGCTTTCTTGTACATTATCTCATTTAATCTATATCGCTACTCTGTAGGGGTGATATTATTGCTACATTTTACCAATGACAAAACTGAAATTTAAAGAGATTAGATAACTTGTCCATGGTGTATTTTTCATGAGTCCTGGCTAAAATTCAGTTTAAGCTTTTCAATGTTAGTTTTATATAATACATAGATTTGGATTTTTTGTGTGTGTGTGTTCCTTAACAATAACCCACATTATTCAGCATGCTAATTATGTGCACTATTTTGACCAACTGTGTGTTTATGACCATGAGTAACCCTCCTGAATGGACAAAGAATGTAGAGTAAGTTCAACTTATATTTTAAACCACCTACTATGTGACTATATATGTAAGTTAGGTAGAGAGATATAAATATATACATTTAGACATATCAATATACATACATAGTTAGGATTTTGAAACTATGTCTTAATGTACCTCCTAAATAAACCCAAAGAGCATAATTACTAAAGGCATTTCTAGGCACAATTACAAAGCAGGAAGACCATACCCATTGACCCGTAGGCCTGCTGGGGTTGGGTCTAATATCTCTCCTTCACGTGTACTTGGATACCAGGAGCCCATCATTCTTGGACACTTATCACGTTTCCTTTAGGATCTACAGTGGTCAAAGCAAGTGTGGTGAAAACAATTGCAAAAAAGGGCCAGTATAGTAGGACTTGGTCCCAGGTAAATTTCAGATGAATTCAGTGAGTTACAAATTTACAGGGGCAGGTTACACATGCCATCAGAAGACATTGTTGAGTCTCACAAGTTTTCCCTTCCATCAGGCACATCCTATTTAGGTCAGGCCTGTATCAGTTTCACCAAAAAAATTGCAGAAAAAATATCCCAACAGTTGGGATTTTAAAACTTGAAAATTCAATAGACTACAGACTTAACTAACTGAGGTGAAAGAATAGCATTTTCAGAAAACAGAAACATTACTAACTACATTTGTGGGCTCTGTTCTGGAATACATTTGAGAGCAGAGGGTCCAGATTTGTGATAGGTGCTCATTCTGCCCATGTTGTGACCACTATTACTCCATGGCTGTTGACCCTTAAAACAACAGCCCAGAGCTATTCCCGAGATCTTCTTCAGTTCTAGACAGCTCCAGCTTGGAGCCAATCAGAAAAGGGACAAGATTATGAAGGAAAAACTATATACAAAGAATACCTAAAGTATTGACATTGACTTGTGAAGTCCACAGGTTTTTAGTCATCTTAGTGTTTGTGATTTTATTCTTCAACTTCTGAGTAAAAGATTTAAACCTTGGAAACATCCAAGTTTCTGAGTTAGCCTCATATTTCATTCTAAATTTTGACTCTAGAATTATCTACTTTGTTGTTAACAAAATTCTTTTTGCACGTAAGTTAACCTGTCTTATCTTATGGAAAGAGAGAAATAAAAACTTGCTAATTTGTCAATGTTTTTCATTCATAAAACATGATGGAAATTGAGTTTTTTACTTTCAGAAAGAAAATCATTTTATGCTTCTGCAATATTATGGATTGGCCACTCTATCACCTGAATGTACTAGATAATTCTCAGGGGGCTTTATTTATTAATGTCAATACTAAGACATTTCAGACAGCACCTAGCTGGGCTTTATACAGCATGTATTTCTCACTCTGCTCTCAGGACACTTTTCATGTGTTAGGGAATTGACTTTAAATTAAGGGCTATGTTTTATTTCCATGAAAATAATATCAACCTGCTTAGATTCCTTTAATAATAATTCATCTATTCCACTGACATGGTGATAAGAAATTGACTTATTATGAAAAATATATTACTTTATCAATTCTTTCTGGATACTTATCTCCAGGTACACCTTCACTGGAATATATACTTTTGAATCACTTATAAAAATTATTGCCAGGGGCTTCTGTTTAGAGGATTTCACTTTCCTTCGGGACCCATGGAACTGGCTCGACTTTACAGTCATTACATTTGCGTAAGTGACTTTTTTGAAACTTCAAAAGAATGTGGTTTGGCTTTCTATGAGTGTTTATGCTTTGAAAGAATAAGCTTATTGTAACTGTAGAATATTTTGGTGTGATTTATACATTTAAGCTTCGGATTTTAATTTAGTGTAACAGAGGTCAAAGTGAAATTTCACTTTGGCATATAAAGTCTTTGCATTGGTTGAAATTACAATTTTCACATGTAACAAACATCTAGCAAATTTCACACATGCTGCTGTTTCAACACACACACACACACACACACACACACTACTAAGAAAGCAAAAGTTTATTCATTTTACATCGGTGAAAATGACTTTTAAAAAATACAGGCACAAACAACTCTGCTGGCCGCATCAATTTTCATTGACCTTACCCATTGACTTTTCCATCTTCTATTAGTTTGGTAAAATAATCTATACTAATAATAGAGAAATATGAAAATTGTCCTGGACGCCATCATGTAACGACTAATCAGGACGGGGGTGGGGCCGCGGCAGAGAGCTCTCAGCATGCCTGCACCAGGGGTCCAAAGGGCACGGAGAGGAAGGGAGAGCAGATAGGCAGTTAGGGGGATCATGCCAGGAGGGGAGGGCAGCTAGGGGGATCAGGCTGGCAGGGGGGAGCAGTTAGGGGCATCAGGCAGGCAGGCAGGTGAGTGGTTAGGAGCCAGTGGTTCCAGATTGCGAGAGGGATCCCGTATTGGAGAAGGTGCAGGCGGGCTGAGGGGCCCCTCCCCCTCCCCCCCCCCCGCATAAATTTTGTGCACCAGGCCTCTAGTAGAAAATAAACATCTATTAGCATCAAAACCAGAGGTCCTCAAACTTTTTAAACAGGGGGCCAGTTCACTGTCCCTCAGACATTCCACACGTGTGCACTGCGGGCCCGGGATGAGTCAGCTGCTAAGCAGGACAGGCAGTGGCAGCAAAAACACCCGGCGGGCCAGAGAAATGTTTTCGGCGGGCCGTAGTTTGAGGACCCCTGATCAAAACATTTCAAATCAAACTAATGGGGGGGGGGGAGAATAAGTTATTTAATATATTAAATTTTTATTTCATCAGCAAATGATTTTAGTCTTATAAATGGACATACTCTCTCTGCCACTTCCTACTTCTAAACTGATTTCTTTTCTTTCTTATTTCCCCTTATGATTTTTGTCATCTCTCTCTTCACCCTCAACATAAATCTTTTATCCTTACCTCCCTTCCAGATACACTCAATATGTGCACAATATCTGCATCCCTATCTACCCACCCCCCACCCCCACCTTTTTTTTCAAGTGGTAAATTTCCCCAAGAGAGAAGAAACTCAGAAAAGTAATAGAAGGTCATACAGGAGCAGGTGAAATTAAAATGTGAAGGAAAGTGGACCTGTACCACTTGCCCTCATCGTTCTTTCCGGAGCGAACTTTTTAGCCTTTACAGGTATACATAGACGGTAAATGGGAAGAGAAGCAGAGCTGATATTCTCAGGGCTCCAAACACTGCCTCTCTTGTCTTCATTCCACATCTAATCAGGAAGAGCCAATTCTTTGCCATTTTCTCTGGCCATGATTTAAAAGAAGGCATGATGAGACTACTGTTTTTTAGAACAAAATAGCAGCAATGGCAGGAGCATCATTGGGCCCCATAAAATATTGTCCTTAATTTACCTTTCACTTAAAGGTTACACTAGAAACACTTTGTCATGTACAGCTAGTCAGGCCATCTGCCTTTTCATGCATAAATTTCAATTGCATGATTGTATGCACTTTTTTCTAACTGCAGCCTTGAAACTATAATTAAACTTTCTTTTAACTTAATTATCCTAAGTTACATATGATGTTGATTGCATTTGCTTTTCAAAATGGCAACAGGATTGTGTACTTTATGAAGTTTACATCTAGTTGGTGGCCTTAAATTATGTGAATAAAGAAACCCATAGCAATAGCCTCTAATATTTAAATTGCTATTGACACAATTACCATCCAAAATCACCAAGAATGTCTTCATAAGAGACCCAAGCGAATACATAAAATCCTGCTTAAATTTTGAATAACTCTGATTTAATTCTACAGGTATGTAACAGAATTTGTAAGCCTAGGCAATTTTTCAGCTCTTCCAATTTTCAGAGTCTTGAGAGCTTTGAAAACTATTTCTGTAATCCCAGGTAAGAAGTGGTTAGTGTAAAGTATAAGGCTCATTGTACCTAAAGCTCTTTCTTTGTATCCTGTCACTGTGTTTGTGTGTGAACTCCCTACTGCAGATATGTGACAGAGTTTGTGGACCTGGGCAACGTCTCAGCGTTGAGAACATTCAGAGTTCTCCGAGCACTGAAAACAATTTCAGTCATTCCAGGTGAGAGCTGGGTTAAAAGGCATCATGTGTTTTTCAGCAACTGCTTCTTTACTTGATATGCAGTATTACAGAAAGTCAGAACCATGAAAATCAAAATCGTAGTAATCATAATAGGGTGTTTTAAAGAAAAGTATTCTTATTATTGGGACAAAGGTTTTTATGGTCTCACATTTTTTTTCTTGTTGATTTTTTGTTTTAGAGAGGAAGGGAGAGGGATAGGGAGATAGAAACATCTATTTGCTACTTCCTGCACAACCCCTTGTTGGGGGGCGAGCCCGAACCCAGGGATGTGCCCTGACCAGGAATGGAATCAGTGACCTCTGGGCTCACGGGTCAATACTCAACCACTGAGCCACACCGGTTGGGCTGGTCTCACATTTTTTTTTTTCGCTTAAAGTATTACAAAGGGTATTACATAAGTGTCCTTTTTTCCCCCCCCGCCCTTGACAAGCCCCTGCCCTCCCTTACCCCCCAGTGTCTTATGTCCATTAGTTATGGTTATATGGGTGCATACAAGTCCTTCGGTTGATCTCTTAATCCCCTCTCTCCTCCCCCCCAACCCTCCCTGGCCTTCCCACTGCAGTTTGACAATCAGTTTGAGGCAGCTCTGCCTCTGTATCTATTATTGTTCAAAAGTTTGTAATGGTCTTTATTATCCATGAATGAGTGAGATCATGTGGTATTTTTCCTTCATTGACTGGCTTGTTTCACTTAGCATAATGCTCTCCAGTTCCATCCATGCTGTTGCAAATGGTAGGAGTTCCTTCTTTTCAACAGCAGCATAGTATTCCATCGTGTAGATGTACCACAGTTTTCTAATCCATTCATCTACTGATGGGCACTTAGGCTGTTTCCAGATCTTAGCTATGGTGAATTGTGCAATTTTTTATCAGCCTTGGAGTTTAACAATTTCTTGCCTGAGACACTGTAATATAGAGTCTGTATGATTTGCCCGTAGAGATGTCAATTTTTCTCTATATCAATTGTAAGGATTTGGTCCCTATTGAATGTACCGATCTGTAATTTCTTATTTATTGTAGTCATTGATATCTATGCCAATACAATGTAATCTTAATATTGTTTAAAAAGACCAGGGAAGCCTGGACAGTGTTGCTCAGTAGTTGAGCATCAGTTTATGAACCAGGAGGTCACGGTTCCAGTCTCTGTCAGGGCACACGCCTGGGTTGTGAGTTCACTCTCCAGGGAGGGGCATGCAGAAGGCAGCCGATCAATGATTCTCTCTCATCATTGATGTTTCTATCTCTCTATCCCTCTCCCCTTCTCTCTGAAATCAATAAAAATATATATTTTTTTTAAAAGTCAAGGGAATAAGATAATACAGACTAGCATGAGTCTGCATGGAAAATGTATTATCTTAAGGTATATTTATACTCCAAATCACCCCCAGTTTTACATCAAGATATTTGTTACTTATAAGTAGGAATTCAAAAATACTTATTCGGGTAATTTGGTATAAAATTATGGGGCAAGTTTCATTAGCAAAAAGAGAAATACAAGAACCTTTCCCAATATAGGCTTTATGAAGACCATGAATCTTCCCTTATTTTCTCTCCAATATATTGGAACATGGATCTTCATTTCATTATTTATTTCTGGAGGTCATCTCCATAAGCACCAGCCTACCATCAAGTGTTGCTTTTTCACTAGCATTGGCATCATTTTCAAACTTGTGCATGGAATCTATGTTTTCAAGAAAATTGTAAGGCTTTTATTTTTTCAGACCTTGTAAGTCTTCATGGTAATGGCCTTCTTTCGCTCTTTCAGGCCTGAAGACCATCGTGGGGGCCCTGATCCAGTCTGTGAAGAAGCTCTCAGACGTCATGATCCTGACGGTGTTCTGTCTGAGCGTGTTTGCGCTGATCGGGCTCCAGCTCTTCATGGGCAACCTGCGGAATAAATGTGTACAATGGCCTCCCACCAATTCTTCCCTGGAGGAGCATAGTATAGAGAAGAATATAACTGTGAATTACAATGGCACACTTGTAAATGAAACTGTCATTGAGTTTGACTGGAAATCATATATTCAAGATTCAAGTAAGAATCACTATTATGTAGATTTCTTTTTCATTGTTGATCTGCCTTCCACTTAGGCATAGATATATATTTTTTTAAATGGTTGCATCACGGTTTGTAATCTCTTAATCACCATATCAATGTTTTGCACATACATTTAATTAATTTATTCATAACTATTCTAATTTTGACTCCCAAGTGGCATTTTCTGTTGTATCATCATAAGGGATGCTGAAGAATTCAGTTAGAAATTTTCCTAGGATCTTTGGTTGCTGTACATTCTCCTTGTGCTGATTGAGACAATTAAATAACATAAGAATTTCTAAAGCCCTTTTGAACTGTAAAGTACTATCCAAATGTAACCCATAAAACGTTAATTACAGAATGCCTTTTATGTACTAGAAACTGTACAGGATGCTGGGAAATTAATGGTGATTACACATGGCTTCAGGGTGCTTATGTTTTAGTAGGTTATTTTTATTGTCATTTTATGGAAATCAAGTGAGACCTAAAGGCAAACATTACTCTTATACTATATTTGTAGAATAAGAATTAAAAGTAGTATCACATCAAGTAGAAGGGAATTGGAGTCAATTAAACTTTAAAAAAGAGTAATAAAAATGTTAAATAAATCAGTGGATTTATGGGAATTCAGTTTATTTTTATTTCAAGAGTTCAGACAAAATAGTCAAATGTTTAAATAGTCTACTTTAAAGGATGGAAAAATAATTGGCCTAATATTCTTTCACTTTTAAAAGTGACAAGAAAGTAAGTCAAATTTTCTCTTTTATTTAATTTTAGTATCTGCCAGTAGCAATATTTCAAAGGCAGAGAGAGTTAGAACATGATTCATAGGTAACAGGAATGTTCTTTTAGAGAAAAATATTAAATATATGAAACTTAAACTTTAGATGTACTTATCTTAAATTTAGTTATATCTTTATTATTTTAAGGTGATGCTTAGGGAAAACTTTTAGTATTTTAAGGTGATATTTAGGGAAAAATCAAAGAAGGGAAGAAACATTAATGACTGTTTTTATAAAAGGTTACTGGTTATTTGATAATTCTTTTTTAAAATATATTTTATCGATATTTACAGAGAGGAACTGAGAGGGATAGAGAGTTAGAAACATCGATGAGAGAGAAACATCGATCAGCTGCCTCCTGTACACTCCCCACTGGGGATGTGCCCGCAACCAAGGTACATGCCCTTGACCGGAATTGAATCTGGGACCCTTGAGTCCTCAGGCCGACGCTCTATCCCCTGAGCCAAACCAGTTAGGGCTGGTTTGATAATTCTTAAAGTAATGACAATATAATCTTTAAAAATGAATCATTGTCTTTTTATAGTTGTAGATCTAGAAAATACCTTAGTTGCTACAGATGAACTCTTCCATGATATTAATGATTTGCCAACAAATAATTTGCAAAGTTTTAAATATCTAGATTAAGAAAATACCTTGATTAAGAAAAATACATCTCAGAGCAGTCCATGAAATGTCCCTTATTAACTACATATGCCAATAAGTCCACTGATGTCATCAACTCTCTGAAAAATTTTTTAATGTAATAACAAGGAGCTGACTATGAAGATGTAATTTAGGGTATATTTTCTCTAGTGAAATTTATTGGGTGCCATTTTTCATATATTCAAAGTCAAGGATATCTAAGGCCATTTTCAGCTCTAAAATTTGTTTCCTAATAATATTCTATTTGTTGAAACATTTATTTTAAAACAAATACAAATATAAACAAAGTAGTTTCTCTTTGAAAGTATTAGAAAATTAAATTTATTAAAATTAAAGATAAATTTCTTCAGATTAAGCATATAGATCAGTGAATTTAATTGGGAATAAAACTTCACATAAGTACCTGATATCAAAAATTCATCCAGAAACTACATATTCCTTTTGCTTTGTTTAATTTTAAATAAAAGTTAAAGATTCTATCATAATTGTTCTATGTTCAAAGAAATAAAGATGTTAGAAATGAAAATTAAATTTTGCATTATGTGTTTTGTATCCCTTACAGAACTATGCATAGGATAAATTTCTCTGAAAGTTTAGGATCTAGAAAATATTTCTTCTGAGAAAATCTAAAATTTTTCTTCTGAAAAATTCTTCTTACAAAATGATTATTTAATTTTGTGTTTTTCTTCTTGTTATCCCTTCACTAATTTATTCAGTAAACTTTATTGAAAGACTACTACATTCCAAATACTACAATGTGGAAATAATTAACCATTATGCTTTCTTTCAAGGAGAAACAATATTTGTAAACAACTAATTACACTATAGGATAATGAGTATAATAATAATAATTGAAATATATACGTGTTATTGGCAGCACGGTGGGAGTTCTCAATTTGCCAATCTTTAGTGGGAAGGAATTAGAGAATATCAAAGAATAATTCACAGAAGTGACTCTTCAACTGAATAGTGAAAGAATCTAAGGAATTTGCCAGAAACAGAGAACTTTGAGATAATGAAGTATTCACCTATAATAATTATTTAAGCTTTAGTATTTAAGATTATTTTTATTTCATTTGTTTTACATAACTTGACATGACTTATGTATCCTTTACATAAAGACACCTATAAAAAATAAAATAAAAGTCACCTATGATATATTCTGGGAGTTGGTATAATGTAAATTATAATTAATTATTAAACTTTTAAAAATTGTGTTTAAAAATATAGAAAACCAGAAAAAATACAATACCTCTATTTTGAAATATGTGACTATTTGGAGAAGGCAAAGGAATCCATTTTATTTTTATCTATTTTTACAGAATGTAATTTTTACTTTTTATGAGGGTGGTGGAAAAACACTGATACCACTTAAAATATTATGTTAATACCTATAGTTACCACTAATTTTACATTTACCAAGAACAAATGCTTTGTCCTAGTAAGTAATCCCCTTAATGTAACATCTAACATTTGTAGAGAGAAGGGGCAAATACCTGTGTCTTTGAATTATATAGTATATTTTAAATTACTTAATGAACTCTAAAAGTAGGGCCTCATCTTCTTGTTCTCATTTTTCAATGCAATGCAAATGTTCATCACATGACTTTTTTTTTTTTCTAAATAGGATATCATTATTTTCTGGAAGGTTTTTTAGATGCATTACTATGTGGAAATAGCTCTGATGCAGGGTAAGCCAATAATTTGTGTGTGTTCCTGTATATGTGCATGTATATATACACACTTATTTTGTCTCTTTTTTTGTGGAAACTGACAGATAAGAGCCAACTAACTTTATTTATACTACTTTATTATAATTATGGTTACTTATAAGGTGACAACTTATCTAAATATTAGGCAAGTACTTATGTTTTATAACTTTAGCTCTAATGCTGTTTTTAAAAATAAGTTTTTATTGATTTCAGAAAGGAAGGAAGAGGGAGAGAGAGATAGAAACATCAGTGATGAGAGAGAATCATTGATTGGCTACCTCCTGCACACCCCACACTGGAGATCAAGCCCGCAACCCGGGCATGTGCCTGACTTGGAATTGAACCATGACCTCCTGGTTCATAGAATTGAACTGTGACCTGGTTCATAGGTTGATGCTCAACCAGTGAGCCAGGCTCCAATGCTTTTTTTCTTAGATGAGCATATATGAGCCACGAGTCAACTCTGGAGGCTTCCATAGTAGGGACAATGAAAAAGAGATAAAATGCTAATTATTGACAGAAAACAATTTTGTAAAATATTATTAGAAATTTTATGCAATATGTGAATGATGACATCAAGTGGCTAGTAAAATTATGTTGTCAAAAATTGAGAAAAGTATTAGTTACTTATTTATCATACTTCTATTCCTTGAAATAGACAATGTTATAACATGCTACAAGAATTAAAAAAAAGAGTTTCTTGTAAAACTTTCTTTTTCCACATTACAGTCAATGTCCAGAAGGATACGTATGTATGAAAGCTGGTAGAAATCCCAACTATGGCTATACAAGCTTTGATACTTTCAGTTGGGCTTTTTTGTCCCTGTTTCGACTGATGACTCAAGACTTCTGGGAAAACCTTTACCAATTGGTGAGAACCTGAAGCAACACATATTGCATTTTTAAGTAGAAGTATATAAGAAAACCAAGTTAATTATGAAATTCAAACCACAGCATAATATAATAGAAATGGCACAACTTGAAATCAAGAGATTTGAATTACTTTATCCTATTGATTATAACATTTATTAAGCATAGTGATGCTGGGGACAGTGATTCTCTCTAATTTCCCTTGAGCTCAAAACTTACTAACCATCTTTCCAAGACACATCTTCCCAAACAGCAGGCACACCCTTTCCTTGGCTCCAACTACACCCTCAGGTATTATCTATATCCCTCAGGTGGCAGGGGATGAAAATTAATAAGCAGATGTAGGAAGATGATTTTGGTTTCTTTCTGGACTTTCATTTAAGACTCAGCTCCTTGATGAAGGTCTCCATGGTATTTTACTCAATTCTGTTTTATTCTTAGTAATTCTAAGAATTCCCTCCTAGAGTTCAAAATGTGAATGCATGAGTTAGGGAAGAAGAGGATAAGGTTAAAAAACAAACAAAGAAGTGGGAGGGCGTGTGACCATCATTATGGTTGTTTATGTCAGAATCCTTCAAAATACACAAATAAGTTGAAAGTTGGGGCCACCAGTTAATGAAATAATATTGAAAACTAATGCTGATGTTGTTGTTTCCAGACATTACGTGCTGCTGGAAAAACATACATGATCTTTTTTGTGCTGGTCATCTTCTTGGGCTCATTCTACCTGATAAATTTGATCCTGGCTGTGGTGGCCATGGCCTATGAGGAACAGAATCAGGCCACCATGGAAGAGGCAGAGCAGAAAGAGGCTGAATTTCAGCAGATGCTCGAACAGCTTAAAAAGCAGCAAGAGGCAGCTCAGGTAAATTCACCAAATGAAATATGTCCTGTCTCATGGTATGATATTTTTTATTGTTATGGTTGTTACAAAAATACTGGAAAGAAAGTGAGAGACAGATAATTTGATTGTATTTAAGAGAAGCTGGTAGTAGAGAAGATTAGTAAAGATTTCTACATTTCGAGCATCTATATAGATCCTTTAGTTTAGACATTCTACACTGTTTAAAATATTAACCACAATAGAACACTCTCATGCTATTTTAATCAGCTAGATATTTTTAGAATAAAAGGGAAATATTATTTTTTGGGTCTTCTCAAGTGAGAGACACTTACTGAATGAGCATACTGGCATTAGAAAAAAATCTTAAGAAATCATCTTTTCTTAGAAAAACTTTTATTGGTTATTTAAAACAATTATTGGAAATTAAAAGTGTTCACCTTTGGTCCCATGCCCACATGGCCAGCAAGAACCAGTGCTGAGCTGAAGAAGCTAGGGACTGTACTGGGGAATTGAATGTCTTGTCTTGCTTGGCAGAAATTATTGACCCTCCTCTCTCTAGTCTTCTGATAGAGCATTATGCAGGGCCGAGGAAGGGGTTTTACTACCTTCCATGGATTTTATTGATAATATTTTGAGGATATTGGACAACCCAGTTTCAATAACTGGAGAGAGGACCTCAGCTCTTAATCGCATTTCTCCTGCCTTTGGATATGACCTCAACTAACTCATCAGCTTTTCTCACAAGTGCCAGTTTCTTATTTAAGAGAAAAGAAGACAGTGCTAAGTAAATACCAATTTTTAGAGTACATGAAATCCCCAAAAGTACAATATCTGTTCTTGTGGATGCCTGATTAATCCTTTTGAATATGTGGTCTGTGAAGCATAATGCAAACACAATAAATGTTAGCACAGAGAACACCAAGTTAACTTTGCAAGTGTTCACTAGGTGGAAAGAAAAAATAATTCCCTCTAATAACTGCAGAGCTGCTTCTATGTAAGATCAGCTTGAGTCAGCTAAATGTATTTGTTAATGTCATGCAAATAGTTGGACCATTTTTTAAAATGATAAAGTATTTACTAGTGCCATGCTAAAACCATTTCTCCTCAATGTAGCAGGCAGCCACTGTAACCGCCTCAGAGCATTCCAGAGAACCCAGTGCAGCAGGCCGGCTCTCAGACAGCTCATCTGAAGCCTCCAAGTTGAGTTCCAAGAGTGCTAAGGAGAGAAGAAACCGGAGAAAGAAAAGAAAACAGAAAGAGCAGTCCGGTGGGGAAGAGAAAGATGAGGATGAATTCCAAAAATCTGAATCAGAAGACAGCATCAGGAGGAAAGGGTTTCGCTTCTCCATCGAAGGGAATCGCTTGACCTATGAAAAGAAATACTCCTCCCCACACCAGGTATGGCGCTACTGAGTTAAATGATGCCCGGATGAAAATGAGAATGCTGAAAGAGGGGGAGAATTAAATCAGACTTATGAATCTTCATCAACTGAATTGACTGCTATGTTTATTATATTTAAACCCATCCTTTCTTCACATAGTTATGAGAAAATTGTACTCCATTTATATGTAAGTCTTACATCCTGGTGTAGTTGAGACAACACTGCGTTGAAAATGAGGAGCCCTGGATTCTTATCCTGATACCGTCTCCTGCTACTTGTAACTAATGGCATTTAGTATTTCTGATCATCAGCTTTTTAAAATTAAATTTACTGGGGTGACATTGGCTAATGAAGTTATATAGGTTTCAGGGGTATGATTCTGTAATACATCATCAGTAAACTGTATTGTGTGTTCGCCACCCCAAGTCAAGTCTCCTTCCATTGCCATTTATCCCCTTTCCTCAGTTTTTTGTTGTTCTTAATGCTCACCTCATATTTTTCTCATTGAGTTTTAGAGAGAGTGGAAGGGAGTGGGAGAGAAAGAGAGAAAGAGAAACATATATGTAAAAGAGACACATCAATTGGTTGCCTGATGCATGTACCCAGACCGGGGCTGGGGATCAAACCTACAACCCAGGTACATGCCCTTGACCAGGAATCAAACCCATAATCCATTAATGCGATGGCCAATACTCCAATCACTTAGCCACATCAGCCAGGGCTCCTCAGCTTTTTTAATTTAAAAAAAGTGGATTTTGGACTAGCTAATCAGTGTCTTTTCGGTCATTTTATACTGCCCCCCCCCAATTTCTTTATAAAACATCATGTGCGCTTCTGAAAATATGAGTCATGGTATACTTTATCAAAAAGTTCATCAGTCTGATTTCAGAAATTTTGACTTCGAGTCCCAAGATACTGAGCCTTATAGATGAAGCAGACATTATGATTAATTTAAAGTGATTTTAGAAAGATGTACTAAAGCAATTTGTGAAAAGTGATGAAATTCCTTGGAAGGAAAGAGCAATGAAAACAAATGTAGCCTTATTATGGCCCTGCTACTGATATTTACCGATTGTTTACAATGTCCATAGTAATATTGCAAAGATGTTTCCTTTTGAATTTGAAAAATGGTAGCTCAGGGTTCTGTTTTTCAATATCTTTAAGTTGCAATCTGTCTCCCCATTCATTAATCTCCAGGACTCGAAACCTTCTCTTATAAAATGAATTTAACTTAATCTGAAAATGCACATAAAATGAAAATGTTGTTAATCAAAAGGAATGAATCATGTTCTGTCATGAATACTAAAATCTCCTTCAACTTAATCTTGCAAATTAAAAACACATTTCAAATGGCTATATTAATGATTTTGCGCTTTTTTTTTTATTTGGTGTCCCACTTCAGTCTTTGTTGAGCATCCGTGGCTCCATATTTTCTCCAAGGCGCAATAGCAGAACGAGCCTTTTCAGCTTTAGAGGGCGAGCAAAGGATGTGGGCTCAGAGAATGACTTTGCCGACGATGAGCACAGCACCTTTGAGGATAATGAGAGCCGGAGGGACTCCTTGTTTGTGCCCCGACGACATGGAGAACGACGCAACAGTAACCTAAGTCAGACCAGCCGGTCGTCCCGGGTGCTGGCAGTGTTTCCCGCGAGTGGGAAGATGCACAGCACTGTGGATTGCAATGGTGTGGTTTCCTTGGTTGGTGGACCCTCGGTTCCTACATCGCCTGTTGGACAGCTTCTGCCAGAGGTGATAATAGATAAGCCAGCTACTGATGACAATGTAAGGAAGTTTTAAACAGTTCAGGCATGGCTGGCCCATTACTGCTGCACCAGCCAGTGTTTCTACAGAATGGAACCCCTTGAGAATGATTCCTGGTTGGTCAAGCTGTGAATGCACCTGCATCTTGTAATACCTTTATAGACTAACCAGCTAAAACTTAAAGCCTCAACACTCTCTTGTTTAACACCTGAATGCATTTACCTATTAAACACAATAAGGATAAATTAGACACAATCATAAGTTACTGTCTCCAGTTGGAGGATTTGCTATATACCCATGCTGAACTTAGATAGTAGGGCATCTTCTAGAGCCTGGTAAAAAGTGAATGAATAATGTCTATGTTTAAGTGTAAAGGGTGTATAATAAATCTTTCCAACAGAGTCTTCAATATAGCCCTGCTTTAGTTTAGAAGATTTTTAAGAACACTGTGCCTAAATACATAGCTTCATTGTTCTCTTAAAATTTTCTAGTACTCATATTTGTCTTACTAAAAAAATGCTGATATAGGCTTTCTCAAAACTAATCTTAGTGAAAAGAAACAAATAAATGATTAATACAGACAGGTAAAACAATTGTCTGTGTTCAAAGGTATGTTATATGTTTGTGATGCATACCCTGCTGATGAGGAATTTCTAAACACATGCTGCCTCATTAGACTGTTAACTCACTTGGAAATATATCAGCATGATGAGGCATGACTAAGTCAGTATCAGATGACTTATTGCTTTGGTACCCTGGATGAAACTGTTGTCCATGCAGCATGTGTGTGTGTGTGTTCTTAAACATACATTTTGTGTTGTCGGTGACCATCTATGTCTTGTGCCCAGAAACTGAGATGGCAATTACATGTGTTATGATCATTTGTATTTCTTTAAAAATAAGCAGCTTCCTTTCTCAAAAGAAAATGCCCTGATCATTTATATGAATTTTTCAAGTTGTTAGTTTTTCACTATTAGTTCTAAAATAAAGATAACTGTTAAATATGTCTCTCAAGAGATTTATCAACTATATCTAAATTACATCATGTCTCATAAAATTATGAAATCAGAAGGTTAAAAAAATTCAGTTTTTGCTGTATGGCTAAACAGTTGACAGTTTGGACACTCCAGGTTAATTATACAATAAGTCAGCAATATCTGCCATCACCAATTAAATATGAAAGTGCATGATGCATGTGTTTCATGCAATTCACTGTGTCATGTTAGTTGTTTACTCATCATATGGTTCAAGTTATTTATTTAATACATTAGCATTTTCTTTACAGGGAACAACTACTGAAACTGAAGTGAGAAAAAGACGGTCAAGTTCTTTCCATGTGTCCCTGGATTTTCTAGAAGATCCTTCCCAAAGGCAAAGAGCGATGAGTATAGCCAGCATTTTAACAAATACAGTAGAAGGTTTGTAACAAGTTCCATTCAATTCAATTTATCAAACTTGTAGTCTCTTTTAAACAAATATCTCTATTTGTGCATTGGAAACTTTATATTCTGTGGAGAGTATAGTAGGTCTTATTCAAGAGTTATTGTTTGTTATACCTACTTAGAAGTCTTAGGAACTTTAAAAAAATTCTTTAAACTCAGTGATATTGGACCTCTAACAAATGTTTTCCTGTGTGTGGAAAATCCTTGAAAATGCAGAATAAGCATTTCTTTTTTAAAAAGAGTTAATATAAGTTTAATATAGTTTATTTTTAATCTTTACTGTTGAAAATATTACATAGGTCCACCTTTTTCCCCCATTAACCTCTTCCAGCCCACTCCCATCCTCCCTGCCCAGGCCCCCACTGCCCCATTATCTGTGTCCAAGGGTTATGCATATATGCATACAAGTTCTTGGTTGATCTCTTCCCACCTGCCCTACCCTGCCTTCTCTCTGCGGTACAACAGTCTGTTCATGCTTCTATGACTCTGGGTCTATTTTTGATTATCAGTATTTTGTTCATTAGATTCCACATAAAAGTGAGATCATGTGAATAAGCATTTCTAATAGGGGTTTCTAATCCCATTAGTCATAGTGATTCTCTCTTCTGTTCTACTTAGTTTAAGACTTCCAACATCAACCTAAATACTCTCAAGATTGGAAGAGAGAAGTAGGTCATTTTTGTAAAATAAAAACAAATTTAAAAAAATGATTCTTGGCTCATGTTGATCTCTACCCTATCTCTTACAGCCAGAGGATAATAGGTTAGCCAGATATTAACACAGAATGACACTTCCCCAATCCATGTTTCTATTGAGACTTCATTTAAAAGATGATTCAGCCCTAACTGGTTTGGCTCAGTGGATAGAGTGTCAGCCTGCGGACTAAAGGGTCCCAGGTTCGATTCTGCTCAAGGGCATGTACCTTGGTTGCGGGCACATCCCTAGCAGGCGGTGTGCAGGAGGCAGCTGATCGATGTTTCTCTCTCATAGATGTTTCTAACTCTCGATCCCTCTCCCTTACTCTCTGTAAAAAAATCAATAAAATGTATTTTTTTAAAAAAATAAAAATAAAATACAAGATGATTCATTTAAGTTAAAGGCTGAGCCACATTATCAATACATACAAGGAAAAAAACTAATCTTTGCTACTTCTGTTTTATGTGTATGTCTAATGAAATATGTTCAGGAGTCTAAAGAATAAATACTTTAGATTTTTGTTTTGTTTTGTTTTGTTTTAAGTACAAAAGGGGTTGACTCTATAGCAATGGGAAACCTATTGATTACTGAAAAAGAAGTCTAGTGGATCTGAAATAAATGTGTGTATAAAATAAATCTTTTGGTTGTGGTTCTTTTTTTTTTCAATATAGAACTTGAAGAATCCAGGCAGAAATGCCCGCCCTGTTGGTACAAATTTGCCAACATATTCTTAATCTGGGACTGTTCACCATATTGGTTAAAAGTGAAACATATTGTCAACCTGGTTGTGATGGACCCATTTGTTGACCTGACCATCACCATCTGTATTGTCTTAAATACTCTTTTCATGGCCATGGAGCACTACCCCATGACAGCTCATTTCAATCATGTGCTTACAGTAGGAAACTTGGTAAGCATATTAGAAGGTAAATGTGTTCAGTCTTTGATTTTTTTTGTTTGAGAAACTGTTTACATTTAATAGCTTATAGCAGTCTTTCCACCAAACTTCCTACTCCTGACTCCCAAAAGATAGGAAATATATCTAGCTGACTTCACTGTACATTTTGCCAACAATAATAGTCCTTGATATCAGAGCAAAAAAAACTAAAAAAGTAATAGGCATAGGACTTTTTGAAAAGTCAATATTGATAGTTATAATGTTTTTAAGATGCAGAAACAGTTTAAGGACACACTTTTTGAAATAATATTATCACAGTTCCCCTACCGGTAGAAGATTAAAATAAAATAGTAGATCTTTCTATCTTGCTTGGTCATCATCATTATAAGCAAGAACTTAACCAGTCAAAACGTCTCCAGCTTTTCCACTTCCAGAATCTAGGTAGGACATATATTGTTTTATCCATCTATTCTATAATAAAACTATAAAATATTGGAATTGTCCAGTACATTTTGTGTATTATATGATTAACAAGGCCATTTTGGTTGCAGGTTGCCACTCGATTCTTTCTCTTCTGGGCTTAAAAAACATAAATTATTGAAATGTTTGTCAGTTGACTCAACTTAGGACTATTAGCTTTTATTTGCTGAAAGAGAGCTCTAAAGTAATGCATGCACTTGCCATATTTGTTTTGAGATTTAGGATTTTTGATGGTAAAGGCAGAACATGTAAAATGTACTGCATTGTAGTATTTACATTTTCAAAGCACTAGGGTTTATACTATGGAAGTAAATTTATTTTTTTGTGTGCTTAACAAATTGATAATAGTAATATTATATCATTATATTACTATTATATTATTATAATACATATACATGTTTAATAACTATCTGGTTTGAGGGAAATGAGAATAAACCTCTTGATAAATAAAATTGTTCCTGGGCAAAATCTTGTCAGTATCTATGCTATTTGAAAAGGCAGTTTGACTTAATGCATAGAACATTGGTTAAAAATAGATTTGCACTCAAATCCTAGTTTTCCCATTTTCCAATTGTATGATACCAGGCAAGTCATTGAACCCACCTAAAGTTCTCTTTCCTCAACAGTAAGGTAATTATAATACCTGCCTTAGCCACTTAATAAACTTCTGTGAGGCTCGGCCATCATGGCTCAGTGGTTGAGCATCGGCCCATGAATCAGGAGGTCACGGTTCGATTCCCGGTCAGGGCACATATCCAGGTTGCGAGCTCGGTCCCCAGTATAGGGCCAGCAGGAGGCAGCTGATCAATGATTCTCATCATCATTGATGTTTCTATCTCTTTCTCTCCCTCTCCCTTCCTCTCTAAAATCAATAAAAATATATTTTTTAAAACTTCCGTGAGAATAAAATGAAATGATGTCTAGGAGAGCCTTTTATCAATTATAATTGTGTAAGCTAGCAATAGAATCATGATGGGGAAAGTAGCATAAGCATTTTGTTTTAAGAGCAAATATTGTGTCATTCTACTTTATCATTATCTGATGGAATTACAGTAATTTTGTTTTGATCTTAGGTTTTCACTGGGATCTTTACAGCAGAAATGTTTCTGAAAATTATTGCCATGGATCCTTACTATTATTTCCAAGAAGGCTGGAATATCTTCGATGGTTTCATTGTGACACTCAGCCTGGTAGAACTTGGCCTCGCCAATGTGGAAGGATTATCGGTTCTCCGTTCATTTCGATTGGTAAAAACAAACAAACAGAAACAGCAACAACAGAATCTTTCCGATGACCAGGGTTTTTGCATAACACTATGATAGATTTGAACACACAACCACTAACATTTTCAGTTTTTGTGTGACATTTGCATTGTCAGAAACTGTTCCTAAATGGATAAAATTTCCACACTTATTTCAAAAAATGTTTCTTGCAAAAAGCATAGTCATGTAAAGTTTAATATGTTTCTCAGTTACCATTCTGACTAATTATTGTTTCTAGAGATAACTACAGTCAATATTTCTGGATCTAAAAATATTTATGATGGAAATGTATCCCATTTTAGTAGTAACTTAAAATATAAACAACCCTTCGTAACAATGGATGATGATTAGATACAAGATGTGCGGGCAGAAACTTTTCCTAATTCTACCTCTGGAAAACAAGCTTCTTCACAATCACAGGAAAGAAAGCTGTAGGGTTACTTAACATGCCCATTGATTCACATATATGTTCTTACACATCAGAAAAAGAATTATAATCATGGGAAATATTCCAAACTTTAAAATGCAGGTACAGCTAGCTATGCCAGTGCCTCAAAGGAGCATTAAAAAATAATAAATACTTTTCTCCACTTATAGTAGAATTCAATATGATGTTACTTTACATGCTGTTAATAAATAAATATCAGCAGAAATCATTGCAATTCCGATGTTAATATTAGTGTCAGACTTAGTATGGCTTATAACCACCTTCACTAAACAAATTAAGCACATTTGGACCCCACATCGGCATTAAACATCTACTCTTAGGGAAAATGATCTACATGGTTAAAATATGTAAGAACCAGATTCTTGTTAGGGGGTTCAAAATTACCCATGAGCCTGAGAGGGTTCAAAGTCAGGGCAGATGTTATAACAGATTCAATATTAATCACCATTTCTTGGTAAACCATAATATATATATAACCTCTTTAAAGGTCATGATAATTTTTTTTTATTTTCCAGCTTCGAGTTTTCAAGTTGGCAAAATCTTGGCCAACGTTAAACATGCTAATAAAGATCATCGGCAACTCAGTGGGGGCTCTGGGTAACCTCACCTTGGTGTTGGCCATCATCGTCTTCATTTTTGCTGTGGTCGGCATGCAGCTCTTTGGCAAAAGCTACAAAGATTGCGTCTGCAAGATTGCCAGCGACTGTAAGCTCCCACGCTGGCACATGAATGACTTCTTCCACTCCTTCCTGATTGTGTTCCGCGTGCTGTGTGGAGAGTGGATAGAGACCATGTGGGACTGCATGGAGGTCGCTGGTCAAGCCATGTGCCTTACTGTCTTCATGATGGTCATGGTCATTGGAAACCTGGTGGTATGTACCCATTTCAGATATGTATTTCAGAAATAGAGTAAGAGCATGATAGAATGATGACATTTTATCCAAAACAAAAACTATGATTAATAATTTTGAAAGTCTCTTACCTTGTATATGCTTATAGTCTCATTTTTGACAACACAGCAATATAGCAGGGACTCTACAGTAATACTCAACACCACTTTGTCAATCATGTCATCATATTTATTATGTAAATTCCTATACAGTATCATATTGAAGACAGGCCTAATAGGATATGTTGGGAACATTCAGAGACAAGGGAAGGAAAAGTCTGGCAACAATTTAGAGGAAACCCAATCTTACTTGCTAGTTTAGGACTAAAAAGTGAAGCCTTTAAGTGTTCATACTGATTTTACCATTTTCTTGTCCCTTCATGGCCATAGTAACAGTCACTCTCTGGGATAGCCAATTCTCTACTGGCTCTCAGTCAAAACAAAGTTTGGCTAATAAGTCCTGAGGTTACCTGAATCGAGTAACTGATCAACTCTTCTCTCTTTTTAAACTTGGAATATTAATTACTTTTTATAGTATAGAAATAGATAATATATTCCAAAGGATATATACATAAGTGTGTGAGGCTTATGGAAATATTAGGGATAAATAGTTCTCCTAATTAATAAACAGTTCTCCTAATTAGTCAATTAGTTCAATTAGTGAGGTATGAAAAATATAATAGCCCTAGCTGGTTTGGCTCACTAGATAGAGCATCGGCCTGGGGACTGAAGGGTCCCAGGTTCGATTCCAGTCAAAGGCATGTACCTTGGTTGCAGGCACATCCCCAGTAGGGGGTGTGCAGGAGGCAGCTGATCAATGCTTCTCTCTCATCGATGTTTCTAACTCTCTATCCCTCTCCCTTCCTTTCTGTAAAAAAATCAATAAAAAATATATATTTTTTTGTTTTTTTATTTTTTTTAATTTTTATTAAATCTTTATTGTTCAGATTACATTTGTTCCTCTTCCCCCCCATAACTCCCCTCCTCCCAATTCCCGCCCCACCCTCCGCCCTCACTCCCCACCCACTGTCCTCATCCATAGGTGCACGATTTTTGTCCAGTCTCTTCCCGCATCTCCCATTCCCCTTTCTCCCCCAAGAATAGTCAGTCCATTCCCTTTCTATGTCCCTGATTCATTATAATCACCAGTTCATTCTGTACATCAGATTATTCATTCACTTGATTCTTAGATTCACTTGTTGATAGATGCATGTTTGTTGTTCACAATTTGTATCTTTACCTTTTTCTTCTTCTTCCTCTTCTTAAAGGATACCGTTCAGCATTTCGTATAATACTGGTTTAGTGGTGTTGAACTCCTTTAGCTTTTCCTTATCTGTGAAGCTCTTTATCTGACCTTCAATTCTGAATGATAGCTTTGCTGGATAAAGTAATCTTGGTTGTAGGTTCTTGGTATTCAGCACTTTGAATATTTCTTGCCATTCCCTTCTGGCCTGCAAAGTTTCTGTTGAGAAATCAGCTGAGAGTCATATGGGTATTCCCTTGTAGGTAATTGAGTCTTTTTCTCTTGCTGCTTTTAAGATTCTCTCTTTGTCTTTTGCTCTTGGCATTTTAATTATGATGTATCTTGGTGTGGTCCTCTTTGGATTCCTTTTGTTTGGGGTTCTCTGCGCTTCTTGGACCTGTAAGTCCATTTCTTTCACCAGGTGGGGGAAGTTTTCTGCCATTATTTCTTCAAATAGGTTTTCAATATCTTGCTCTCTCTCATCTTCTGGCACCCCAATAATTCTGACATTAGTGCGCTTGAAGCTGTCCCAGAGGCTCCTTACACTATCTTCGTATTTTCGTATTCTTTTTTCATTTTGCTTTTCCGGTTGGGTGTTTTTGCTTCTTCGCATTTCAAATATTTGACTTGATTCTTGCGCTCCTCTGGTCTGCTATTGGGTATAATATTCTTTATTTCAGTCTGTGTATGCTTAATTTCTAGTTGGTTCTTTATCATAGCATCGAGGGTCTCATTAGTTTTCGTGAAGCTCTCATCAAGTTTATTGCAAGCCCTCAAAATTGCGTTTTTTAGCTCTATATCCTCCATTTCTGTCATGTTTTTTTGTCTGCTCATTTTTTATGCTTTCTTGGTGCACCCCCTTGTGGTCTTTGTGCGCAGTCTTGTTCTAGTTAAGCCTTGATTGTTGTAGTTAATACTAGAGGGATTTGACCACCAGGCTGACTGGCTGTGAGAATCAGCTGTGTCTGCCTGGGAAAACTTCTGTCCTCTGGGAAGGTGCTAATCTAGCCTTTGCCTGAGGCTATCCAGCTAATGGCTCTGCGCAGGGCTTGGGCGGGGCGGGATCAACAGGGCGGGTGGAGGGAGCAGTTATGGCTGCTCTCAGTCCCGTTCCCAGAGGCTCTGCTTCTCAGAACCCCAGCAACCGCTGCAAACCTCAGAGAGAAAGCTGCCCTCACATTCCAACTGATGCCAGACAATCCCGCTTCTCCCGTTTGAGTCTGAGTCCCTAGAGACTCGCCCGGATCTGGAGCTCAGAGTCTGAGACTCCCTCCTGATTGAAAACGACAACCGCGCCCTCAGCCACCAGCCCGCTTTGCGCACGCACCTCCGCACCTTTATATTTTCTACACTGCGCCTCCTCTGAGCCTCGGTATGCTGTTGTCTTTCCTTCTAGTTGAAGAGTCTCTCCTCAGCCAGCCTTCCTGTGGTTCTGGGTGATGTCCGTTCCGTCTTTTAGTTGTATTTTTGAAGTGGTTGTTTGCGGCAGCAGTCTCCGGTGTTTACCTATGCCTCCATCTTGGTCTCTCCTAAAATATATTTTTTTTAAAAGAAAGAAAAATATAATAGATTAAGAAAACAAGTGTCAATGCCTATGTTAAACGCCTAATTCTCATTCTGGGTCATGATGGTCATATTTCAATTAATGTCCAATGCAGTATCACTCTTTATCAATAAAGAAACTATAGAATGTATTTAAATTCATAATTGCAAGCATTAGAGATTTTTAAGTTCAGAGCTCTTGTATAAGTATGTACATCAATCTGTTTTCTTATAATCAAACAGTTTTAAACTTAGCTAAACCTTAGGGCCTCTCATACAACTTCTCATTCTATAAGTGAGAGAACTTGAGACCAACAGAAATCATCTCTTTGCTCAAGGATGTATGTGTAGGGAAATAGCTATTGAGCAGGATCAAAAATTCAGATTGCCCAATCTCTAATCACTGCACTGTGGTGTTCCTTTCTTGTCTAGTTGTTAGAACTTATAGTTTCCTCTACACTTAGAGGAATAAGTGATGTCCATATGCTATTCTTTATATTGGGGTGAAATTACAATCATGTTTATATTATTTTTAAGGTCCTGAACCTCTTTCTGGCCTTGCTTCTGAGCTCATTTAGTGCAGACAACCTTGCAGCCACTGATGACGATAATGAAATGAACAATCTCCAAATTGCGGTGGAGAGGATGCATAAAGGAATCGCTTATGTGAAGAGAAAAATATATGAATTTATTCAACAATCCTTCGTTAGAAAGCAAAAGATTTTAGATGAAATTAAACCACTTGATGATCTACACAATAAGAAAGACAGTTGTATGTCCAATCATACAGAAATTGGGAAAGATCTTCGCTATCTTAAAGATGTAAATGGAACCACAAGTGGAATAGCAACTGGCAGCAGTGTTGAAAAATACATTATTGATGAAAGTGATTACATGTCATTCATAAACAATCCCAGTCTTACTGTGACTGTACCAATTGCTGTAGGAGAGTCTGACTTTGAAAATTTAAACACAGAGGACTTCAGTAGTGAATCAGATCTGGAAGAAAGCAAAGAGGTAAGATTTTGTAGTTGTGGGTAGATATGAATATGTATGTGTATTTGTAGTTATATATTTTCCATCTAGATTTTTTTGCCAACATATAAAGTATTATTTCACTGAAATATCAAAGATTTAAGACCAGGGAAATGAATGATAAGTTGAAGAATAATGTAGTTTTTGTGTGAATTTTCTCATTTTTATTAATGGATATTTGTTAGATGGTGAATAAGTGAATGATCCCAGAAATGAATAAGCATCATCTGACTTTATACATATGATAACTTTGAAAGGAATGTGTTATTATTCTAACTTTTCAGAGAAGAAAATTAGCTGATGGAGCTTAAAGTCATATAACTAATGAGGGGTATAGCTGAGAATTGAACTTACATTACAGTCTTTGTTTACAAGGGTCTGTATATCTTCCATTGCATCACATTGTCTCATATACATGCAAGAGAACTTAACAAGAAGAAATATCCTATATAGATCCTCCAATTAAAATTATAGTGACCTATGTGTTAATCTTCCAGGATGCCATAGAATATGTCGTACACAGCATGGCTTAAGCAATCAAAATATATTCCCTCACATTTCTGGAGGTTGTAAAGTTCGAGATCAAGGTGATAGCAGGGTCAGTGTCTGGTGAGAGTGCTCTCCTGGGGCTGCAGATGGCTGCCTTCTCACTGTGTGCTCACCTGGCCTTTCCTTGATATCATGTGTGGAGAGAGAAAGAGCTCTGGTGTCTTTTCCTCCTCTTGTAAGAGCAACTGCCCTGTTGGATTAGGACCCCACCCTTAGGATCTCCTTTAACCTTTATCAATACCTCACAGGCCCTACCTCCAAATACAGTCACACTGGGAGTTAGAGCTTCAAGGAATTAATTGTGGGGGCACACAATTTAGTCCATGGCAACTTAATTAGAAATATTAAGTTAAAACTCTAATGGATATGAAAGATAATTCAAAGGAAGTCTAGAATAAAGCATCTTAATTTCCCATTTATTGTGGGGAAATCTCAAAAACAGAAAAATACTCTTTAGTTTACATTGTTTAAATTGTTTTCTTTTTTAATTAAAATTTTTAAAATATAGATTTTTATTGATTTCAGAGAGGAAGGAAGAGGAGAGAGAGAGAGAGAGAGAGAGAGAGAGAACCATCAATGATGAAAGAGAATCATTGATTGGTTGCCTCCTGCACACCCGATACTGGGGATCGAACCCGCAACCCAGGCATGTGCCCTGACCGGGAATCAAACTCTGACCTCCTGGTTCATAGGTTGATGCTCAACCACTGAGCCATGCCAGCCAGGCTAATTAAAAATTTTAATGTTGACATTATTGCAAGTATCTTCCTTTTTCCCTTCCTTTGCCTACCTCAATCCACCCTCTCCTCCTCTTCCCTACACCTTTACCACACTCATGTCCATGGGGTTTGCATAAATGTTTTTTAACTAATCTCTTCACCTTCTTTATCTAATCACCATCACCCCTCTCCCCTCAGGTACCCACCAGGTTGTTCCATGTATCCATTATTCTGGTTCCATTTTATTCATCAGTTTATTTTGTTCATTAGGTTACACATATTAGTGAAATCATCTGGTATTTGTCTTTCTCTGATTGGCTTATTTCACTTAGCATAATACTCTCTAGTTCCATCCATACTAATAGCAAAGGATAAGAGTTCCTTCTTTTTTATAGCCATGTAGTATTCCATTGTGTAAATGTACCACAGCTTTTTAATCCACTCATCTGCTGATTGTTACTTGGTTTATTTCCAGATCTTAGCTATTGTAAATAATGCTGCTATGAACATAGTGTTGCAAATATTTCTGATTGGTGTTTCAGGATTCTTAGGCTATATTCCTACGAAGTGGGATCACTGGGTCAAAAGGCAGTACCATTTTTCATTTTTTGAGGAAACTCATACTGTTTTCTACAGTAGTGTCACCAGTTTGCATTCCCACCAATAGTGCATTGGGTTCCCTTTTCTCTGTATCCTTGCCAGCACTTGTTGTTTGTTGATTTATTGATAGTAGTCATTCTGTGAGGTGATACGTATATTACAAACTATATAATATTGTTATGAAAATTATTACCATTTATTCAGTAAGCATATGCCAAACATTCCTCATGTGTTATCTGGTTTGATTCCTATAGCAACTATGTGAAGTAGGGACCATTTTATAAATTAGAAACTAAAGCTTAAGGAATCAAGTTAATTGCCTAAGGTCTATAAAACAGTTATTGAGACTCAAACCCAAGCTTGTCTGACTAAAAAGAGAACTAAACGCTTTCAGTAGACACATTAAATATTTGTTAACTAGAGGCCTGGCACAGATAGGATCCCTAGCCTGGCCATCAGTCAGGGTGATCAGATTCCCTGCCTCCCAGCCTCCCCACCTCCTCCTTCCCTCATTCCCTCAGCACCCCCCTGCGGCTGCTGGTTGCCTGCCATGTTCCACGCTGCCCCCCTGGTGGCCAGTGCATGTCATAGCAAGTGATTGAACTCCCGGTCAAACTCCCTAGGGGACAATTTGCATATTAGCCTTTTATTATATAGTAGTAGAGGCCCAATGCACAAAATTTGTGCAAGGGGCTTGGCCTCCACCATGGTGGCAGCTGCCTCTGCCTCGGCTCCCGCCACAGCTGCTTCATCCAGAAGGTCATTTGGAAGTTCGTCAGGAAGGTCATCAGGAAGGTCATCAGAAAGGTGGTCTGGTCTAATTAGCATATTACACTTTTATTATTATAGATTATGTTATTTAACATTAAAAATTAATGTCAAAACACTAGTGATTCTGCTCAATATAGCAAAATGAATTTAAAAATGGAAATTACTCATTTGGTTTACAATTTTGTTTTCTAACCTGGGAATTATTAATGAATTTTGCAGATTTTTTTTTTGGTGTCTAACTTATTTGTGTTACAATAATTTTCTGTTGGTTGAATATATGATGGAATGTTATTTTTCTTTTGTTACTTTAAAGCTAATCATTGATACAAAAATTCATGTTAAAAAGCAGAATTTAGAATATATTAGAGTTTTATTCCTCCACCATCACCTCTATTCTGGGCAAATATTTGACTATCATTAGATTTCATAATAAGAACAATTCAATATTTAGTAAATGTGAATAATCTACTGAAGATTGTCACTTTAACACACAGCTTGATGAAGAAATCACCTGGGTTTTAGGGATGATGTGGGAATTAATGACAATATTTAATTTTTCTAGCTGCTCTGTGAAAATACTAAGTCTGTGTACAGTGGTTTTTCCTTTGATATTATATGGGTGTTTTGTTGAGAGTCTTTAATAGAGGCCATTTTAAATTTTAATATGCTTAGTGTACATTGGAAATATTTACTAATGCACAATATACACAATGAAATATTAATATTGTTGAGGTTATAGATCATCTCATTTATGTATGACTTAAGGTTATATATATAACAATATATATAAATATATAACAATAGTGAAAAATTCACCTTTAAAATAGTACATGCCTAGGTTTAAAAATAAGTATTTTTCTCAAAAGTAATATTTATAGACACATACATATTCTGTACCCTTTTGACCCCTAAATTCCAGGTTTATTTTTTAAAATATGTTTTTATTGACTTCAGAAAGGAAGGGAGAGGGAGAGAGAGACAGAAACATCAATGATGAGAGAGAATCCTTGATCAGCTGCTTCCTGCATGCTCCCCACTGAGGATTGACCTCAGGCATGTGCCCTGACCTAGAATTGAACTGTGACCTCCTGGTTTATAGATCGAAGCTCAACTACTGAGTCACACCAGCTGGGGCCACTTTATTTTTAATATATTTTAGCACTTATTATCAATTGAACTTCTATTAAATACTATAGATAAGTTCCCTCTAACAAACCAAGTCTAAAATAAAAGCAAAAACATCCTAAGATCAAGTCAGACAACAAGAAAATACTATTTAATCATGTACTCTTAAAATAATATCATGGAGTATTTTATTTGCTTCACTTTGTTTTCACACTCAGAGCCAAAATCACTTGCTTCCATAGCAAACATTTTTAAAAGGAAAAAATGTTGCATAAAGCCACTGAGAAGAAAAATGTTCCTCCTATCAGGGCTGTGGTTATTAAATGGTTATTGTACGAGGCGAATCGGATGCCTCAGGCACCATGTGTTTCCGGCATTCTCTAGGCTCCCTTGTTAAGTCAGCCTGCCAAAAACACATGGAGAATACAAGTCAGTGTAGACTCTGTAGTTTAGCAACTGAGAGTCGTGTGGAAATATACCTGTTTTCAAATAAACTAGCTCATTTTGGAAGTTAGTAAATTAAAGGCTGATTAATGGTTTAGTAAACATTAACATAGGTTTTTAAAATAGTCTATTAATCTAAAAACTATGAGAACCAGTGGCTTTATTAGGCGAATTTCAAAATAAAATGAAATTTTAAGAACAAAAAAGGAAAAGTTAATTGACCTTATTGGTTTTTAAATCAATAAAATACTTGAGGATGTTTTATTTTGCTGTTATTCAATTTATTTAGCATTTTATTTGAATGTATATCTAATGTACTAATGTAGAAACAGATTCTTTCCACAAATCTTTCCCTTCTCTTTTTGTATAATAGTGTTATTATCCAATCAAATAAACTACTCAGAGCCACTTCATCTTTTATTTCAAAAATGAGAACTATATGAATATATTGATAAAAGTAATGTATACTGATTATGAGGGTTTTAATAATATTCTTTTAGCCTTTGATAAAACAAGAAAAATTCAAAAAGGACACTGATAACTTGAATATTATCCTATATAATAAAAGCATAGTATGCAAATTGTCCCCTTGACGGGGAGTTCATCTGGGAGTTCGACCAGGGGGTGGGGCCAGCTGAGGGAAGGGAGGAAGGCCCTGGCCAATGGTGGTGGTGGCGGCAGCAGGCAGCCAGAGGGAGGAAGGGAGGCCCTTGCTGGTGGCCACTAGGGACCCTACCAGTGCACAAATTTTGTGCACTGTGCCTCTAGTATATAATAAAAGTAAATACAGTGGGGCCTTGACTTATGAGTTTAATTCGTTCTGTGACAGAGCTCGTAACTCAAATTACTCGTATGTCAAATCAAAAGTGAATGAGTGAGACACGTGATGCTGGGCTGATGTTGTGGCATTCACTGTGATGTTCACTGTGATTTTCGCTGCACCAACTGGCGGTGGGGTACCTGAAGCTGGCTTGTAACCTGAATTTTAGCTCGCAACTCAAAGCAAAAAATCAGCTGAGAGACAGCTCGTATCTCGAAAAACTCGTTAGTTGGGACACTCGTAAGTCAAGGCCCCACTGTATGCTATAAATGTTTATTATCTCAAAAATTATATTTACAGAGAATTCTTATTTTCAAGTGCCCATGTTACATTTATGTAAATTAACAATATACTGGATCTCAAAGTAAACCTCAATAAATTCAGAATAGCAGATACTGTATAGTGTTATTGTCTCCATAAATTCAAAATAGAAGACATCATGTAGGTTATTATCTAATCACAATGCAGCTAAACTAGAGATTAATAGTGAAATGACAAGAAAAAATTCTAACCGCTTGAAAATTAAAAGATTTGCTCCTAAGCAAATATGGGAGCTTCTCTAATCCATAGAACAGTGGCTTGCTTAGTATATGTTTCTGATGGCTATTTGTGACTTCATGACATAGCAATCTGATTTCACATCTACATTGTGAGTTACGGCAAAGAAGTTCATGTAGGCAATTTCCTTATTTCGTCTTCTTATCCAATCCCACTTTGGTTCTAAACAAAACCTCTTCATTTCAAAGAGAATTCAAAATCAGTTGATAGTACTAATCCTTTCTTGGTGGGCTACTTATTAGTTACCAAAATTAAAGCGATTTGCTAATTACGTCCATCTCGTGCACAGAAACTGAATGAAAGCAGTAGCTCCTCTGAAGGCAGCACCGTCGACATTGGCGCACCCGCAGAGGAACAGCCTGTGGTGGAGCCTGAGGAGACCCTGGAGCCTGAGGCCTGTTTCACAGAAGGTAAAGAACATGACCCTCCTGCTAACCTTCCATTTGTGGAGTGAAGTTGTGTGTGTGTGTGTGTGTGTGTGTGTGTGTGTGTGTGTGTGTTAGCTTTTGATCACCCAAAATAGACCACTCATAACAGGATAGAACTTTGTACTGGATCTATTTCAATGACCTCTAACATGCTAATGAATTTTCAATCTGTTATGTTTCAGTTATCTCTGCCCATTAAGTGGTAGGGATCATGAATGTGGAGAAAAATATTTTAATATAATCAAAATTAGTGACTAATGTATCATTTTTAAAATAAAACAATTTCACAAGTGGGCATCTTTGTTTTCCCTATGAGTAGTAATTCCCATGGTCAGATTTTCTGGAGAATTTGAGTTTTGAAGAGATGAATCTATTTGAATATTCTCTATTTAGTGATCCCTTCTTCAGAGGCCTGATATCTAATATCTCCCTCTAATTCCTATATAAATTATACACATCACCCAAAGTCCTTCTCAAACTACCTTCATCTCACCATAGTGGAAAAGAACGCAGCAGCTATAATCAATAGAGCCATTTAATTCTCCTGATAACTAGTCATATATTCTTTTATGAGAGCTCTTCTCTCTTTTGAACTGTTATATGTCTCTTCTCTGTCTTTTTTTCTCTCCTCCTCCATCCCTCTCTCCCTTCCTTCCCTTTCTGTTCTTTTCCCCTATTTTCAGCATACCTGGCTTTTTTTTTCCCACTTGAGGCAGGGTTCCTGTGTTTATATCTTTTCTTGAAAACCAGGATGTAATACTATTGGGAGCAAGGTCCATGTTCTTTTCTTTCCCCTTTTTTCTTCCCTTCCTTCCTTTCTCATCCCCCTCCCCTTCCTCCCTCCCTCCCTCCCTCCCTCCCTCCCTTCCTTCCTTCCTTCCTTCCTTCCTTCCTTCCTTCCTTCCTTCCTTCCTTCCTTCCGTGTATGTATCCTCCCTGGTGCTTACAAAGTCATTCACAGTTTCCTGTTGATCTAATTCTTATGTTGGAGTGAGTGGAAGCAGTGTAAGGAAAAAAATGACAAATAAAGCAGGGCTATGCAAATCACATTTTAATGAACAAAATTAATTTTGACAATTATATAATCTCTTCTAGGAGCACCACAAGAAAACCTAAACAGTAACAAACCTAGCTTTGTTGGGAGAGATGTAGGTTATTACTCTATATCTTCTTTAAAAGGGAAGATTTCTGTTTATTATTAATTTCCATTTTGAAGTCCTTTTCTAGTAGGAGTGGGAAATGTCCAGCCCGAGGGCCCTATAAGACCTACGAAATATTTTGGCCCTACCAAGGCATTAGGGGTGAGCCAATTAAATATTTGACCAAATATAGCAGGCTAATTTTTAAGTTGATAATTTTGTATGGCCCTGGAATGATGTTATAAATATCCAAATGGCCCTTGGCAGAAAAATAATGTTCCACACCCCTGCTAGAGACTTTAACAGAGCACAATGGGATGATAGAGGAAAAGGCCAAGCTCCTTTACACTGATTTGTACCAGTGGTTCTCAACCTTCTGGCCCTTTAAATACAGTTCCTCATGTTGTGACCCAACCATAAAATTATTTTCGTTGCTACTTCATAACTGTAATGTTGCTACTGTTATGAATCGTAATGTAAATATCTGATATGCAGGATGGTCTTAGGCGACCCCTGTGAAAGGGTCGTTCGACCGCCAATGGGGTCGCGACCCACAGGTTGAGAACCGCTGATTTGTACTTTACAAAGTTCTTTCTTGGAGAATAACAGGTGAGCCAGTAAAAGCAGGTATTATTAGCCAGGGAACCATTTAAAGAGCCTGAATGATTTTATAACTTTAGCTAATATATGTGCTCTCACTACTCAGGCTTAGAGTTATCCTAGCAAGGTAGAGCTGGCAAAAGGGAAGAAAAGATGTATCTGGGACATGGCAGAAGTTATTATGGAAGCAGCAGAATTATTTTATCTATTTGAACATTATACTTGCAGGCTGTGTACAAAGATTCAAATGTTGCCAAGTCAGTGTGGAAGAAGGCAGAGGAAAACAATGGTGGAACCTGAGAAGAACATGTTTCCGAATAGTTGAACATAACTGGTTTGAAACCTTCATTGTTTTCATGATTCTCCTTAGTAGTGGTGCTCTGGTGAGTGAATATTAAGCAAAAGTGGTATAATCTAAGTCTTAGAATAATCTAATACTAATGACTTATTAACCCTTTCTGTTGCATTGTTTTAGTAAATGCACATTTTCCCCTCAACCTTCATTGTACATCCATTTTCATTCCCACAGCATCAGCCATCACCCCCATTTAATTAATCCCTAACTGTATCTCTGCTTATGACTTCTTCCTGGAACATAAGTACATCTCTATATCAACCATCCTACCCTTGAACCCGTTTCTAAGGCATTTTTAATTACCCCCGTTTCATATCTTCCAGACTATAGACTTAATGTATAACTATTTATTTCTGAATTTAATATATATATTTCTAATAAGTTATTTAATTTTTGCTTATTCAGTAATCCAGAAAATTTCTCCCTCCAGTTTATTCATTATAACCAAATAATATGAATATTTAATTACTTATATTTTAATAAGAAAGTAAGCATGGCAGCTACAGTGAAGTTAATGATAATCCTGTGATTAGGAGTTTATAACTTTTAAATCCTGGTGAATTGTGTTTCTGAATGGTATTATTATCTCTTTATGGGCAGTCAGTAAGTCCTTAGGAACCACTTCTCTGACCCTTTTGAATTGTGTAACTATTCTTATGCTATTTAGGAAACAATGAATATTGGTAACAAATATTGGTCAGTGTGCCTAAGTGAGTCACTTAAGGATTGGTTTCTCTTTATATGAAGACTTCCTTTACATCAGAATAAATTTATATTTATATAAAAATAAATTACAAAAATATAAACTGTAACATATAGATAGCATTTCAGAAAAAAACACTAACACAAATGGAATACTTAAGCCATTAGATAGATGATAGATAGATGATAGATAGGTAGATAGATAGATGGATCTTAATTTTTTTTTAACTTACGTTTATAATTAGAATATAGGCCTATATTTTCTGCCTACTTCTCTGATAAACTGAATTTATTTATATACTACTAAGACAAGAAATAATATTTTACCATTGAAATAAATGTGAGACTTTGATGTGAAATATCAAGAGAGGTTCATAATAGAAGAATACATATTGTGGTCTCAATAAGAAGTAATTTTATCTAAATGAGAAGTAATGTAGACTAGTAATGTATCAGACCTTGTCTTTGCTGAGAAATATAAACTATCAACAAAATGAAGGGGGAAAGGGACAAATGAACCAAACCAGTAAAATTGGACAATGTGATTATCAGTTACAATTCTACTTTATGTAAAATATAAGCTTTACTTTTCATTTCTTCAACCTCCTTTCAGTACCAAAAAGCCAACAAGGGGAAGCAAAAGAAATCACACAAAAGGAATAAATAACTTCAAGCTGGGGTAGTACTATCAGGATATGACATCAAGAACTATTTTCTAATAAGTCAAATTAATTCATAAACATTTACTTTTTTTCTTTCAGCTATATTATAAAGAGAGACTATAACTTTTCCCTTGATTCATTAAAAGATCTTAAAGAGAAAAAAAAGCAATAGCTATTGTTCCTCTGTCCCCCTATTCCAATTGAATATTATACATATATATATACATATATATATACATATATATATATGATCAGAAAAAATAGCTTATAGTGTACAATGGTTTTAGAAATCTAAAATGTATAACTTTTTCTTACAGGCATTTGAAGATGTATATATTGATCAGCGAAAGACAATTAAGACAATGTTGGAATATGCTGATAAGGTTTTCACTTACATCTTCATTCTGGAAATGCTTCTAAAATGGGTGGCTTATGGCTATCAAACATATTTCACCAACGCCTGGTGTTGGCTGGACTTCTTAATTGTTGATGTAGGTATTCTCCATATCTTTGTCTTCCATTAAAGGTAGTTTGTGTTATGTATATGCTAATTCTAAAATAGTGAGTCTCTGACCACTATGTTGTGTTGATGGGATGTGCTACAAAATAGTCCCTAAACTAATTCACTGAATGTAACTGTAGTTTTTCTAAGAATAGGCTAATTTAGTAATGATTTAGCATTGGAAGGATGAGATTTATGGTGATTATCTAGGAAACAGCTGAATATAAAAAACAGCACTTTGTAGGGACAGTGGTAAAATTGGGCATGTTGTTTAAATTTCTTATGTTGTGAATCAGGCAGATGGGCTTGAATCCCAGCCCCACTTCTATTTGGTTGTATGCCAGTGCGAAATGTACTTGGCTCCTAACTCTGTAAATGATGATATTAGTACATAAGGTCTTAAAGGCTCTCGATAAACAGTCATGATAATGGGAGCTCCTGTCAATTTTTAAAATTCTCTTTGATCTACTCAAAGTTTTTAAAGGGTATGTTTAAAGAGTATACAATAGTAGAGGCCCGGTGCATGAAATTCGTGCATGGGTAGGGTCCCTAGGCCTGGCTGGTGATCAGGGGCAATCTGTGGGGTGACTTGCGGGGTGATCGGGACCCCTGCCTCGCACCCGCCTTGGCTGGCCTGGTTCTGCCCACTCACCAGCCCCGCCCCCCGCTGCTGCTGTTGGTTGGGGCCTGCAAGCTGGGGGCAACTCCTGTGTTGAGAGTTTTCCCCCTGGTGGTGAGTGCGTATCATAGCAACTGGTCGTTCCACCATTTGGTCAATTTGCATATTAGGGTTTTATATAGATAGATGGCTCATAACTTTATTAAAGGAGGTAAGGTACAGAGTATAGGGAAAATCTATTTCATACTAGTAATGTACCAGACCTTCACAGATTTCTATACCTAATGATCAATAATACTTCATTTGCCCTAAAAGAAATTACTCTCCTAAAATTTGTTAAAATTAAACATCATGTTTCATATTATCAATTTGGCGTAATTTCAGCTTTAGAAAAGTGTATCCAAAATATCACAAATTTCATAGGTAACAGTTTTATCCCAAAAAGATAATAGTCCAGCAGAAAGATGCAGGCTTCTTGTGGAAAGTATTTTTAGGCTAAGAGTCCTGCATATATTATATCTTCATAATTCTAAACAAAGGCAAAGCCAGAGCTATTTGAAAAGCTTAATAATGTTACTATGAAATTAGTAAATTGAGAGAAAACCTCAAAAAAATTGCTTCATCATATCATAGAGAGAAATAGTTTCTAATATTAAGGTTTCAAACATTGGAAGTTATATTTCAATTCTCACAATTATTACAAGTTGGTTTTTAATCATCATTTATGATATATTTTAAGAAAATAATTCTCTAGAGCATTTTGTAGTTCTGTAATAATGATACTTTTATTTTTCAATATTCTATTTTTATTATTTCATATGGATTAGCAAATCACTCTAAAAAAGACAAAAGGAATTATAGTAAATCTAAAGTAATATAAAAATTATAATAAATACTAGAGTCCCAGTGCATGAAATTTGTGCATGGGTGGGAGGGCGTGCCCCTCAGCCCAGCCTGCACCCTCTCCAATCTGGGACCCCTTGAGGGATGTCTGACTGCCTGTTTAGCTGGGATCGGGCCTAAACGGGCAGTCGGACATCCCTCTCACAATCCAGGACTGCTGGCTCCCAACCGCTCACCTGCCTGCCAGCCCGATTGCCCCTAACTGCCCTCTTCCTGCTGGCCTGGTCACCCCTAACTGCCCTCCCTTGCCAGACTGGTCATCCCTAACTGCCCTCCCTTGTAGGCCTGGTCACCCCCAACTGCCCTTCCCTGCAGACCTGGTCCCTCCCAACTGTCCTCCCCTGCAGGCCTGATCGCCCCCAACTGCCCTCCCCTGCAGGCCTGATTGCCCCCAACTGCCCTCCCTTGCAGTGTCCAGTGTATTTGGAACTGCCCAATACAAGCCATTTTCAAATGAATGAAATTGTAACTCTGTTTGGACATGTAGTTTTGGTAAACTCTTTACCAAAGAGAATTAGACACCTAACATTTTTATTTCTTAGTCTTTGTATATAGATTCATTGATTTATTTATTTGATAAATATTTGATTGGCCATTTTGGACCAGGTACTATAGCAGAAGCTGTAAATTAGTATAGAAAAAAAAACTGAGAGTTTCATAGTAAAATAACATTTTAAGTTATATTTACTTACATAAGAATAAACTTCAAACAAATGAAAACACAACATACTAGCAAGACAAAGAATCCCCTTTCAAACATAAACTACAAAATCAATGTGATTTAGCACCTTAATTTAGGAGAGTATCAATTATAGTTAGGTGAACATATGATTGCAGGATAGAGATTTCTTGCTTTTTCTGATACAATAGCAGTTTTTGCATTTTATTTAGCCATAGGCAAAACCCTATATCTTTAATAAAATGAAGGATATCCAATGACATTTTCTTACACTTAGATGTCTTTCTTTGTTAAATTAATTTTTATTTAGTTTTTAAAAGCTAATTGGTCTACTAACATATGAATTGAACAATTAATAACTTACATGGCATTTGAGGTGTTTTTATTCAACTAGCTTTTAATTAACATATTAAAAGCTACTTTTTTTCATCAGACTGAAAATATTTCCTTAAAATTTTTTAAAGGTTTACTGAAAATATGCAACCATTTATCTTCTGAGTAATTATAAGCAAAATCATATTTGTTGAATGACATAGTAACTAAAAATTGAATGACAGTTATCTTTGTTTGTGTTTGTTTGTTTATTGGTGCAGGTTTCATTGGTCAGTTTAACAGCGAATGCCTTGGGTTATTCCGAACTTGGTGCCATCAAATCTCTCAGGACACTAAGAGCTTTGAGACCCCTAAGAGCTTTATCACGATTTGAAGGGATGAGGGTAAGGAAACTGAAAGAACCAGAAGTATAGCCTATAGCCAAAATTAAATTATATTGAGTTTTAAAAAGGAAAAAAAACATGCATGCAAAGGAATGGCAAATCCTTGCAAAATTGCTACTTTATCTTTTTATCTGTTGCATATTTACTTCTAGGTGATATGCAAGAGAATTTAGGCCTCCCTTGAAATGATACAATATCATTTATCTGCTGTGCTTATTAAGATGACTTTATTTCCTAATCTATCTTGGGAGTTTCCTTACAAACCTGTATACAAAAAAGCAAATGCACTATTAAAAGTACTGTGTGTAAAGATATGATAATAATCAACTAAAGTGAATTTGACATCATCTGCTTCTCATTGTGATGATCTAAACTGTACTTTATGAGTTTTATTGAAAATAATATGAATCACATATGTGCCTAAGAATAAGCAAAAAGAAAAAATTGACAGAGTTTTGTCTGTATAATGCCAAAGCTTGCATTATTGTAATATTTTCAAGGGTAGATATTACATAGATGATTTATAAATTAACCATAACTTAAATCTCATTTATCAGCATTACACAAAACTTTATATTACTTCTTCTAAGGAAATACTAAACCATTTCCTTTGGTTTATAACAGATTAGAAATTTTGTTGTTATCTACTTGTTAATTTTCCAGACCTTTTTAAAAAGCATGAAGCACTTACATATGATATATAGAATAGAAAGTAGTTATTTATTAAAAAATCAATTTTTAACCAGAACAAAGATTTTTAATTAAGAAAAAATATTGCTCTTTTATTGACTAAGATTTAGTTATGTTTGTAGAATCTAAGCAGACTTGTCTTTTTCCATTTGCATTTTCTAGGTTGTTGATAGCCTGATAAAATGTTCTTCTAAAATAAAATTGTTTTAAATGTCACTTTTTAAGAACATAAGACTTGTCTTCAGTTTCCCTAACATATATAAATAATTCCCTCATTAGAAATAATTTAACACAATATAGGATAGTCTTATTTTATTTCTCACAGAGATCCTTATGTTTTTACTAAAACATTAAAGTAAATTCTCTTCAGGGTATGTGAAAATTAAGTTTATTTTCCAGCTAAATGTCACTTTCTATTGTTTTATACGGCCAGTGTCAGTTCTGGAGAAAAATATTACTTTAATACATACTACTTGAAAACTTGTCACCTGAATCAAAGTATAGCAGTTCCCCTTTATTCGAGGTTTCACTCCATGGTTTCAGTTATCCATGGTCTGAAAATATTAAATGGAAAATTCCAGAAATAAATAACTCATACATTTTTAATTGTGTGCCATTCTGAGAAGGCACACACCATCCAGCTACGTCCCACCCAAGACATGACTCATCTCTTTGAATAGTGAGATAGTCACTCAGTAGCCTTCTTGGTTATCAGACTGACTGTCACGGTATCACAGTGCTTCTATTCAACTAAGCCTTATTTTGCTTAATAAGGCCCCCGAAGCTCAAGAGTAGTGATCCTTACAGGGCGTGTTTCCTTCAAGTGAAAAGAGCAGTACAGTACAGTAAGATATTGTGAAGAGAGAGACCCCATTCACCTAACTTTTATTATAGTATGTTGTTATAATTGTTCTATTATTAATTATTGTCGTTAATATCCTATTGTGCCTAATTTATAAATTAATCTTTATTCTAGGTTTATATGTATAGGAAAAAACACAGTGTGTATAAGGTTTGGTACTACCCATCGTTTCAGGCCACGAGGGGTCTTGGAGTGCATCCCTCCCAGATGAGAAGAGACTACTGTCATACGTTTTAACTGTCTCCTGAAATCTAAACAGTGCTAAGCATTTGAAGACGTTATAAACATTTTGAAATTGACCATGAATCAAATGGCCAGATACTCCTACATTTAACACTTTACTTTTGTAGCAATGTTGGTCTTCTGCATCTACCTGCAATTTTTACAGGAATAACCTTACCTATACTTTTTGATCAATGAGGCTTTTTATAATATAAGGAGAGATTGGTTTTTGAATCTTGGAGTTTCAAAAGCATAAACTCCTTATAGATGCTGATGGAAGATGAACTAGTCATTTAAATTAACAGATTTATGAATATGGTTCCTTGCCTCATAATGACGGCATATACACAACCCTAAAATGGCTGATCATTTCAGTGTGTATTTGGCATTGTAGAGACAAAATAATCTGATTATAGATTCTGTTTTTCTGTGTTTCTAAGTGTTTGGATCTTTTGACTTTTTATACAATGTAATCATGGATGGTGGTGAGGATGGAGATAATAATGATAATGATAATTGGGAAGTGAGATTGGAATATACGTAGAAACTCTCATTTTATTCTTTTTCCTAGCAGCATAAAATCACAATAGCTGTGTAAAAGCGTAAATCAGCCATTCATTTTCTTTTTGTTGTCTTGTCACATTTACAGAGCATGTGCTTTTATGCGACATTACCAAGGAAAGCATGTTGCACAATGCTTGATAGGAAGTTAGAAAGTAATAAACAAATTATCATCACGTTGCACTTTATGTTTTGCATGTTTTATGCACATCTGGCTGAGAGCTTTTCAACATTTATTGTATTTCAAATTTCCAGTCCAAATTTTTCAACTTGTAAAATTGAACTGAGTAAATTGATGTCATGACTATCTAGAGTAAAATAAAATTTGTACTTAAATTTGTGTTCTTAATTTCCTAATCTAGGAAATGGTAAAGACCTTTTTCAAAAGAACTCAAGTCTTGATTGATAGGGAAACAGACAGAGAGCATCATAAAAAAAAAAAGTAACACCAAATGTTCTGTCATATCAGATTTCTAACTAATAACAAACTATATATTTCTATTTTATATAGGATAATCTTGCTCCAACTTGGATGGGGTGGAGCGCTGGTTCCTCCCCTCAGCCCTTTATTATGGGTACTGTATTACCCCTTTTGCTACCTTTCATCCTTTCACTGTGACTTTGTGTAGTGGGATGAGGGAGGGATTGGGAAGGGTACCACAGTAGGGAAAATATAGTATTTACATTCTAATTCCCAATTTTCAACTGTGTTGAATTTTCTTTTGAGAAAAGTAGCTTTGAGTATTTATTTACCCTCTGTGGATTTGAACCCCAATTGTTGATGTTTTTATTAAGTTTCATTGAATATGGTTTAGTTATGTGTATATTGAGCTATCTATTGATGGGGAGATTGACTGATTGGTGATGGTGGGGGACCTTGGTTTAGAAGGATTGGGTGAATATTTTAACTTGTCAAGTTCATGATGCTCTTTGAGACATAAAACCCTTGCCATTTTTTGCATTGGTCTGGGTCCTGAAAATTGCCAGCAGTTGATTCCTTGCCTTGTTGACTTACATGAGCAGATGCGAGGGTACAATATTTCTGGTTTCTTAAGATTGGTATTGACTGTGTGACCATTCTCACTTTTTTATTAAGTGTAAGTTTATAGGGTTACTTTAAAAATGTAACAAGGCAAAAATATATTATGAAAGAGTTGAGTTAGCACATGTGATTTATATTTGAAATGAAACTTAACATACAAGTACTTTTTTGAATTATGTAGACTAACACACACACCTAAAAATAAAACAAACTGATTTCTTAGCATGTGTGTTAAGATAAGATGTTTAAATTAAATATTCATTAAATTTAGATGTATTAATTAAATGAATTTAATACAAGAACTCACTCTTAGAATAAGATCCAACTAACTGCTTATGATCTTAGAAGATGTCACAGTAAAAACATAAATGAAAATAAATCTACATTTTATGTATTCCTAAAGTTTAGAAATAATGTACAAGAAGGAGAGTTTTTATTTTTGAGGCAAAAAAAGGTTGGAGTATTTTCATGGATAATTGATGTATCATATCTTTCAAAAATAATTATCTTAATTAAATTCCACAACAAATATAGTCATTAGATTTTAAAAATATTATCTGACTCTTCTTCATGCTTAATAGTGTGTGATTTCTACTTTACCTACTTTTATTTTTTTATTCATGTAGTTATTTTGTATTTGGATTAGAGAAACATTAGAATCCATGAGTAGTATTGATTTCAAGGTCAAAGTCAATTCGTTCAGACAAGAGGACATTTCTGCATGTATCAAAATTCCTCACGTTAATTTGCATATTCAATTGTCAAGTCCTCATTTCATATTGATTTAATCAAAACTGCAGATAAGGAACCCAAAATAGAGTTTTTATAAGAATGGATTGTGCCAGAATAGTGAAATTGCATTTCATGATGTTTTACAAAACATTTGTGAGAAGAAGCAACCTCTAATGTTAATGCCTTAAAATAATTCCTTTCTTAGATATCTCACTTTACACAGCCTGGAACCTCAATCCGTTCTTTCCAGTGTATTCAGGCTAGTGCTGCCTAGCGCCTTTACCGAATGGGAACCAATTACTGCAGTTCCCCGGAGGCTGGAAAGAGTTAATACACCTCTTTCTGTTCTGAACCAACAACTGTCTTGAGGCTCTTGGGAAAGACAGTCCTTTCCCCTCTGCTCCTTCATTGCCCACTTTAATAAAATTTTGAATATGAATGGACCTTTGTAGAGTAAATTCCCTAATACTAGTGGCATATTTTCTTACATATAGTTATTTTACCTTCATAAAAATAAACCTTTTCTCTGGGCCAAATGTATGCCAACATTGTAATCATGTCTGAAAGGCAGTGCCGCGGAGCACTTGTACCATAAATGGATTAATTTTAATGCCAAACAAGTCCCCTTTTTCAAAGTAAATCTCTCAAACATATTAACTAACCCCCAATTTTTTGTTGTACCCAGCTCTTTATTCTCATTCCATATCCACAATGAGCATTTAACAATTATGCTTTGATCAATAAATGCTAAGCTAAACTTCATTCATTCATTCAATGGACCATTTTTATATTCCTTTATTCAAAGCACTCTGTTATATTCCTATTTTTACGGCACTCAAGGCCTTGGAGAATTCACAAATATATTTTTCCATCTTAAATTTTTTAAAAATAAAAAGCATGCCATCATTGAGGATTATTAGAATGTAATGAACTCTAATGAAGAGCAATATGTGTACCAGATAAGTGCAAGAACTCTAAGGAGAATTAGTGAAGTTGAGTGCAAAGAGCACTAGATGGTACTTCTTTCTAGTCTCCTTTCTAAACTTGACCTACCTTAGCCTCATTCTTCTCATTTACCAAATGAGAACACAATACTAAATTATTTCTATGGCCCTGACCAGCACTGGAATTCTAATTTTGGAAGTAAAAAGAGGAAACATTCACCTTTATTTTGGAAGCTAAACTGAGGGGGTAAAGTTAGGCTCCATGAAAAAAAAAGTGCTGCTTGAAATAAAGCTTGGAAGAAGAAAGATTATCTAAGTAAAGAGGATTTTGGACAAGAAATGGCAACTCAGTTCTAGGGTAATAATATTAGTTGGATTGTCGTGAAGAGTAGATGGCTAGCAAATTTAAAACTGGAAATGTAGATTGTAGAGTATTTTTAATATCAAGGTAGGGACATTTTTGATAATGAGTGGGAAGGCATTAAATAATTTTAAAGTGAGACTTGGAGAAGATTAATTCCTCTTACATGGATCAAAGGAAGGAGAAATTAGAAGGCTCTAATGATAGTGCAAGTATAAGCTCTCAGAGGCCAGAACTAGGATGGTGGAGGTGAAAATGGAAAAGAAGTGACAGAGGTGATAACGGTTTTGAAGAAGTATGACACCTACAGATTGATATGGAAAGAAATAGGTGTAGGTAACCATTGCTCTGGTCATGCTCTCAATTGGCTGTTGGTAAAAATATACATTTTAACATGTACTCTCCTGTGTGCACAATAGAAATAGCTTTTTTATCTGGATGGTAGGCAAAATATTTAGAAAAAAGAGGCAAGTAAATAATAACTTGACTTCAGCTTTCAAATTTTGAATCCAAGAGAAATCTAAGTGTATCCACATATTTAAAACAAAGTATAAAATAAATATTTTTTTCAATCAATTACATTAGTGCAGAAAGCCAAATGAGATAAGGCAAGGTGCCATGGGTCAATGAGGCAGGCTACATAGATGACATCATTCAGATCTGCCTGGATAACTCGACTGATTTACTTTTTCATGCTCATGTATCCACCTTTGTCATTAGTGGTTTTATCATATCCTTTGGCCCACTTATTACACTATTTTGTAACCCCAGAAAGGCCTACGGTTATTTACAGACTTTAATAAGTCACTAAATATCAGGGTTCAGAAGCATCTGGAATTCACTATGTTTTTTCAGAAACTTTGTTCTAAAAATATGCTGACATCCTATGGCCGATAGAGGATATTTTGAAGCCTGTTGTTTGCTTTGGATCAGATTGACAAGAATACTGAGATTCATAGGTAGAATTCACTTAGCTATTAATGTTCAAGTCAGGTGCCATCTGCCACTGAGGAGCATTGTAGGGGCTGCTTTCTTTTCCCTCTTAGCTGCTCACATACAGCTCCAATGAGAACTGTGGAGGGGGAAGCAAGGACAGTCAACTCTACAATGTTGCCAAATGTGAAAACTCAGATTTTGAATTTATGATAAAGAAATAAAGACAAGGGGAGAGAACATGTTTCAGTAGGAAAGAGTAAATAATTAGCACAGAACCTGATGTAATCACATCAGATTTGGGAACTATATATGGCATCCCTCCTTTTCTTATTTTCCTAAGAAACTGATTTCTATTATGTTTCATTTAAAATAAGTTTATTGAATTAAACTCAGTAAATGAAACAACTGACATGACTGGAGCTTGAAATAAAGATGTGATGATCTAATGAAATACATAATGCTAAAGTGTCTTGCTTCTTCTGCAAAAATTATTAGTCATAGCAATGCATGAATAATTAAGGACAAAATTATGTTAGGTATTTAATATTTTTATAGTTATATATCTTAAATTTTAATTAATTAGAGTATATTGGTCAAATCAACTCATCCAAATATTTTAGTTTTGTTTTTTAATATATTGCCTTTTTAAAAATGAGTTAGTCTGTATTAGGATTTCCTACTTCTCTTTTTTTTCTCTAATAAACAGCACATATTCTGACTTCCTCTGGCAGCAAATTCCTCTAATTTTGCTTTTCCTTTAACTTTTGAGTACTTCCCCTTCTCTACTTTTAAACTTTTTGTTTCTTTGTCATATTATCTATATTTGTTTCCCTAAATGTATTGCTTAAGAAATAATAGATTTTATTGTAAGATTTTTTTACTTTACTTTTCCAGTATAAACTCAATACTGAAAAATTAAAGATTGGTAGGGGGATGTCTTATTTTCTTAACCAACAAGAATTCTGACTTTTCTTTTTTTCCATTTGTGTATTAGGTGGTTGTGAATGCCCTTTTAGGAGCAATTCCATCCATCATGAATGTTCTTCTGGTTTGTCTTATATTCTGGCTAATTTTCAGCATCATGGGTGTAAATTTGTTTGCCGGCAAATTCTACCACTGTATCAACACCACAACTGGTGAAATATTTGACATCAGCGAAGTGAACAATCATTCTGACTGCCAAAGGCTAATAGAAAGAAATGAAACGGCAAGATGGAAAAATGTGAAAGTAAACTTTGATAATGTAGGATTTGGGTATCTCTCTTTGCTTCAAGTTGTAAGTGAACATTCTTTTTCTCTAAAATTTGTTTATTGTTTAGAATGATAACAAAGTAATTACCTACATCCATTATTTAGCTACTGAAGAAGAAAGTTTATAACATTTATTTTTCTAATTTTGTTTTATTAGTACCAGTTTATGAGCCCAAGTGGGTGGAAACTCTATATACTTAAGCAATACAGAATAGTTGATAGTGGCCAGGTATTTCAGTTCATTCCTAAGGTCTTTTTCTCTTTCTTCTCATATTGCTTTCTCTTCCCACATGAAAAAGTTGATTAATACATCAATAAGTTTATTATTTTTCCTATTGCAATTGAAAAGCTTGTTTTCACTGAGGGATCACCTCCCACCCACCACGCCCCCGCCACACACACACACCCAAAAGCACACAGACTCGATACACCTGATTAGACTGACGCTGGTGGGCATTAACTGCTACTGAGTTGTATCATTTGGATTGAAGATCAGGGAATGATATTCAGGTTTTAGGATCAGATTCTCACAATGAAATGGAAATAATAGCAGATAATGCCTGGATACAGAAAAGAAACATAAGCAGCTGTGGTTATACCTCCAATGACCTTTCAATACAATTACTTAAGTCTATTTGATCATACTAGTAATGTTTTCATTCCTGGGTCTCTAAGACTGACTCATACAAAATAAAAATAAAATTTATGAAAATGCAAAAGATGGTGGCCCTTTAAATATTTTCCTATGATGCTGCTTTTAGCTGCAGCTGCATATCAACAAAGCAGTGGATAACGGTTGCTGAAATGCCACTTAAAATTTTTAAAAGTTGAGTAAGTTCTCCCCTTATGATTTTACAGAGTTCTTAGGGCAGAAGTCTATTTTTTTTTCATCAAGGTTATGATTTCAGTTGTTCAGCTGAAGACTAGACAAGCAAACAAACCTACACTGGTCTCTTGCATCTCTTTCAGAGGTGTCTGTACTACTATTTTTTACACATTCTTTCCACCTTCTTGTTAGAATTCTTATTTCTCTTGTGGATATTGCTGACTTATTCTGAATGCTCATGCAATTAAAATAAATTAAAACAGGGATTTAAAAAAAATCTGGTGTGTATGATTTATTTAAATATTATAGTAGACACATTATATTTCCTTGGGCATTTAGCCTAACCATTAACTAATGGCCACACTTGTAAAAGTGTCTCACTTCATAAAATTGAGAAAATAGAATTTAAAAACTTCAAGGAATTCCTTAAAATTCTGAAAATATAGGATAATGAACCTGCACAAAACTATAAAATAAATTCTGCTCTTTAAGAAACTAAGTTTTATACTTAGCTTTAAGCAGAATTGCCTCTCTGTTGTTTAGTAATTCACTGAAATGGTTCCTTGAATCACCTTTTCTGTTTATGTTCCTAGTGTGTGATGGATATGTTCTATCATTGACCTCAGCCATTGATACATTCAATATTTCCCTCTTTGATATACAAATAACTTCTATTTTCTAGCTAAGAGTCATTTCATGATCTTCACAGCCATTATACCCACCATTGTGTGGCTTTCTTCCTACAATATCCACCACTTCACAAGTGTTAGTGTTATGAAAATATATGTGTATTGTGTTGCAATACAGATGCTGAAAGCTTAGTTAAATTACTAGCTAACAAACAATCCTCTCAGGCTCATAGGACTCAAAATTTATATCGTGGGACAAATAACAAATTGCTATAAGTTATTAGACTCAGGATTCTTCTTGAATTTATAAATGCCAACTGTCTACTGTACATTTTTTCATCTTCTGCATATTAACTCACTCTCATAAAAAACTATATAGAAGAATGTAATATAGGATTATTTCTGGATGTTATATTCCAAAATTCTTAAAAGGATAGTTGCAACTCTGACTTTATACACAGAGGTGGGCAAAAGTAGGCTTAGAGTTATAATACAAATAAATAATACAATGATTAATAAATACTACCAGAAAAACTCTGTTTCCTATAATCTTTAGTGTTACAAATAAAGAGAAATCTTAAACTTTTGGATACTTTGATCACCTTACAGATAGATTTCAGTAGATGATCAGATCATTGTAATTGTTTTGCTGCTACAGATATTGCCAAATGTGGTGGTATTCGTAAAGCTTTCTAAAAGCATTCTTCCAAATTTATCCCTAACTGGTTTGGCTCAGTGGATAGAGCATCGGCCTGTGGACTACAGGGTCCCAGGTTCGATTCCGGTCAAGGGCATGTACCTTGGTTTCGGGCATATCCCCAGTAGGGGGTGTGCAGGAGGCAGCTGATGGATGTTTCTCTCTCATCGTTTCTAACTATCTATCCCTCTCTCTTCCTCTCTGTAAAAAATCAATAAAATATAAAAAATAAATAAATAAAAAATAAAAGTATTCTACCAAATTTTGATAGCACTTTAAATTGTATGATTTTATTAACTCTAAAGAATTGAGAAGTATTTGTGATTTCTTAATCACAAATATCACAAGTATTTGATATCTAATGACCATTTTGTTCATTATGTGTTCTAGAAATAAAAAGACTTACTTAGATATTGTGTTGTTCCAAAACCCATGTCAAATTTGTTTTGAAAGTCTTTTGAAAATGTTCCTTTGTAAAAAATACATAAGTGAGAATATTTATTATAAGTTAGATCTCAATTATTTTTATGCCAAAGTAAAACATATGTGTCCTTTTTTTTATAGGCCACATTTAAAGGATGGATGGATATAATGTATGCAGCAGTTGATTCCAGAAATGTAAGTATTTTGTATATACTTTTTAAAACAATATATGTTAGGTGCTCAAATTAATTCAGCAGAGTATTGCAGTCAAATGGAATGATTCTACAATGATTAAAAAAAAATAAAGGGAAAAGTATGACTCAAATTAATATTCAAGTATACCAATGTTTATAAAAAAGATCTTACAAAGATCAAACTATTTTGAAAGGCAAACTGAAATAGCATATTCACATATTTAATAACTAACAAATATCTTTCTATTAAATAGTTCCTATTTTTATCCTCTTATCTACTAATTATATCATCAGTGATAATTTTGGTGTGCAGGAGCAAATGTGAAAATATATGTGATTGCCAACTACTGTCCAAATATCAAGAGGTTGAAATATATAGTTACTCCCCATATTGAATGGTATGAAAGTTTGACATGTTGTGGTCCAAGCAACTTTAAATTTCTATAACAGTTCCTTTCAAATTAATTCTTTTATATGATTTTAGTATCCATACTTTACTAATGCTGTTATCACTTCTATGGCCAACAGATACCTTTAAGTGTGTCTCACCAAAGTAAAGACCTACTTTATTTGATTTCTCCTACCACAGCCTCTTTCCGGTCTCAAGAAAAGAACTAATATCCACGCTCATTCCAACTCAAACTTTGCAAAATTAAGGTTTTCCTAACAGCCTTGATTTTTTATTCTGAAGCCCAATCTGTTTAGTCTACCATTATAAACTGTCCCGATAATCTTTAAACTGACCTGACAGACCTCACTTTTATCTTTCTTGATAAGCACTTCCCCTAAGTGGCTTTGGTTTTATGTTAAGTATCATCCTGATATGCTCCAGAGTTGTGTTATTTCACTTGGTTACTTATTATTTCATTTAGTGTTTTTGGTTGGCTTTTAACTCTATTGTCTTTAGAAGGACATAAACCTATGAGTGAACTATCCATAATGACTTCTTTACTCCTTTACTAAGTGATAGATAATAGTTCAATGCTAATTTACAATAAGCACAATCTAGATATTAAATTATCAATTGAAGATTTATAAGATGGAGTTCTAGTTATATCTACTAAATCTGAAAAATTCAGTGAATGTTGTAATGTTAAAGATACGATGCTGAAAATCTAAACGAATAACTCAATTCTTGTTTGCTGAATAAATTCATGTATGCACAAATGGTTGCTTCTAAACATTGTATACATATTTACGCAAGTAAAACTTTTTCACTAATTTTTAAATTATTAAAATTCAGTGCCTTAAAAATTTTTCCAAATTTTGCATACTACTGTCCAAATATCAAGATGATAGTTGTATTTACATTTATAAAAATAGATCCTCAAGTGTCCTGATAACCATATTTTTTTACATGAAGACATCCTTAAAGGCCACTTTCAGAGATTTTTTTAGAAGTAGTTGATACAGAGAGAAAAGAAGTACTGCTTAAGTATTACTAGGAATTTTCTTTTCTATTCTCATGAAAAAGTACCAATGACTTCTAGTTTCAATATGTATTGTGATATTTTACAAAATATTTTCCTTTGGTAGGTGGAATTGCAGCCTAAGTATGAAGAAAGTCTATATATGTATCTTTATTTTGTTATTTTCATCATCTTTGGGTCCTTCTTCACCTTGAATCTGTTTATTGGTGTCATCATAGATAATTTCAACCAGCAAAAAAAGAAGATAAGTATTTCTAATATTTTCTCTCTCACTAAAGACAGTAAAATTATTTGAGGTATTCTCGTCACCAAAGTATACTTTAATTCAGAGACCAAATGGGTGTGTATAAGAAAGTCTTTTTTTGTATCCTCTCCCTTGCCATCCACTGCTCACACCCCTGGGAATAGGTTTACAAATCCTCTCTCCCTTCTGGTGTTGTTGTTGTTTTTAATCAGAAACTAAATTTTCTATCTTTTGAAAGAGAATATTAGAAAGGAACCCAGGCATATGCCCTTTTCCCAAAGTCAACTTGTTGTTTTATCCTTGCAACTCCCCTCCTAAAAATACATCTTCCAGCTAAAGCCCTTCATTGGTTCCTTTTATATATTTCTACTTCATTCTTCCTGATATTTAACGATAAACTACCAGTTCCCATATTGAATTAAACAGCCCTTTATATTATTATCATCTTTCCAAATATATATGCACATTATAGAAAATATGGAAAGTAAAGAAATATCATTACTCATGAGTAACCACTATTCACATTATATGTTTTCTGTTCAAATTTTCTCTATACAGATTCTTGTTATTGAAATTATTTTATCTATAATTATAAATTCTTTTTTATTACACTAAAGTATTTTGTTAAGTCTTTATATACACATGATCATAATTTACTTAACCACTTCCCATAATATTAATGATTTAGGTTGCTTCTAATCTTTAATGATTTAAATAGTGTCTTGTCAAAAGTTTTTGTGGGGAAAACCAGTTTTAATTATTTCAGTAAGATAAATTCCCAGAGTAAAGTAGTTTGCTTTCCCAAAATAACAAGCCCACTTACACTGCCAATAGCTATGCACAGGTGTGCCCAAGTCACAGCTGCTTCACTAACATCAAACACTCTTTGTTTTTACTACTTGATATTTGATAAATTAAATTAGTATTTCATTTTATTTATTTATTTTTGTTGTTGTTAATCCTCACTGGAGGATATTTCCCATTGATAGAGTGAGTGGAAGTGAAGGGAAGAGACAGAGAGAGAGACATCAAAGTGAGAGAGACATCCATTGGTTGCCTCCTCCATGAGCCCCAACCAGGGTCAGGGATTGAGCCTGCAATTGAAGTATGTCCCCTTGACTGGAATCAAAACCAGGACCCTTCAGTCCATGGGCCAATACTCTATCCATTGAGTCAAACTGGCTAGGGTTTATTTTACCTTTGTCTTTTATTGGTAGGTTTGAATGTGTTTTCAAGTGCTTTTTTGCCATTTATTTTCCTTTCTTTGTGTATTGCTCTTTCATCTCATTTGCTCAGTATATTTTCTTAGTATATACTAGAGGCCTGGTGCATGAGATTCATGCACTCACGGAAGTCCCTCAGCCCAGCCTGTGCCCTCTCGCAGTCCAGGAGCCCTCAGGGGATGTCTCACTGCCACACTGCTGCTAATGCTCCTTCTGTGGGAGCAAACTGACCACCAGGAGGCAGCTCCTGCATTGAGCATCCTCCCCCTGGTGGTCAGTGCGTGTCATCGTGACCAGTTGTTTCACTATTCAGTCGATTTGCATATTAGCCTTTTATTATATAGGATAATGAAAATAATAAAGTCAATTTCAGTGATTGTGAGAATTAAATAGGATTATAGTACCTAAAATGTACTTTTAATTTTTCAAATTTTAAGTCCCAGGCATAATTATCCTAACTGGTTGAAGTTTGCATTTCCTTTTTTAGCTACCCCTTTCCTATTTTAAGTTTATCATTGAAATATTGTGTGCAAAGGGACATAGTTTTAACTAGTTTTGTTTTTTCTTTTCTATACTTTGGAGGTCAAGACATCTTTATGACAGAAGAACAGAAGAAATATTATAATGCAATGAAAAAATTAGGATCGAAAAAGCCACAAAAGCCTATACCTCGACCAGGAGTAAGAAATACCAAATGATATGGGGGGAAAATATACCAAAAACAAAAACTTGCATGGGTTTTCTTACAAGAGAGATAGCTGCTAACGTTTCTAGCCTCAAAGATTTCTTCAATTTTTTAAAACATCATTAATTCATATCTTTTATGGTAATGGTAAAAATTATTTTAAAAAAGAGAGAGACCAAAAATAAAAAAGAAGAAGAAATAGAAAACGTGCTCTTAATTTCAAGGGATTTAGAATTATACAGTTAGAATCCAAACTAAATGGCAAAGGACACAAAATACTAGTAAACTTTCATAATATGCTAGCCAGCAGTTGCATTCTTGAGAATGATGAGTAATATAAACTTTCCCTTGATAAGCCTCAACAGTAGAAGTAGAAATGGGTCAACTGTGTATAGGAAAAATGTAAGATAGAAGATATCCTCAGAGTTCCTCAGTGACCTAGGGAAATGAGCCAGACAATGACTGGCAGTGACTGACAGTGGCAGATCTGGGGAGCAGAACCATGGATCAGTGACAAGGGATGTGAATTAAAAAAAATGTCTTTATTGAGTTTTAGAGAGAGAGGAAAAGAAAGGGAGAAAGAAAGGGAAACATGATGTGAGAATGGAACATTGATTAGCTGCCTCCTCTACACCCCCTACCAAGAATGGAGCCCACAACCCAGGCAAGTGCCTTGACAAGAAATAGAACCAGCAACCTTTTGGTGCATGATAGGATGCCCAATTAAGCACCAGCCAGGCTGAGGATGTGAATTTTTTAAAATTTTTGTTTTATTGCTTAAAATATTACAAAGAGTGGTACATATGTCTCCTTTTTTGAGGATGTGAATTTTTGACATCAAAGAATAAGGGAGGGCTTTTCTGGTCTGATTATCCCCGCATAGACTCAATCAGAATTCTGTGACTGACAATGTCAGCAAAGACTGTGCGGTGGAAGAACATCAATACTGCCATAAATGAACTTTAAATGCAAAATGTCCTAGAAATCCCAAGTTCCCTTGAACATTCTTTGAGAATAAGACAAACGGAATGTTATTAGATACTGCATTTTGAAATGGATGCATGGTTCAACTGATACTGGGACATTGTGGTAAAACAAAATAAAGCAGATTTCTTACCTTCTTATAAACTTAATACGTTAATATGCATTTGTATTACTATGCAATGTTTCTTATCAGAAATCTCCTTTTGAGAAGAGATTGTTATTCTGTGGAAAACACTTTGATAAACAGCAATTTAGATAACTGAATTAAAAAAATTAATGTATTGCCCAGTCGGCATGGATCAGTGGTTGAGCATTGACTTATAAATCAGGAAGTCATGGTTCGATTCCTGGTGAGGGCACAGGCCTGGGTTCCAGGCTCAATCCCCAGTGTGAGGTGTGCAGGAGGCAGCCAATCAATGATTCTCTCTCATCATTGATGTTTCTATCTCTCTCTCTCCCTTTCTCTCTGAAATCAATAAAAATATATTTTTAAAAAGTAATACATTATGCCAGACCGGTTTGGCTCAGTGGATAGAGCGTCGGCCTGAGGACTGAAAGGTCCCAGGTTCGATTCCGGTCAAGGGCATGTACCTTGGTTGCGGGCACATCCCCAGTAGGACGTGTGCAGGAGGCAGCGGGTCGATGTTTCTCTCTCATCGATGTTTCTAACTCTCTATCCCTCTCCCTTCCTCTCTGTAAAAAATCAATAAAATATATTTAAAAAAAAAAAAAAAAGTAATACATTATAAACCACCTTTTACAAAATTCAGGGCCAATGGTTACTCTGTACAATACTAGGGAGTCAATGGAGAAAGTGTTTCTATAGATGTTAATATGTACAGAAAAACTATTCTGTTGCTAAAAGCATTTCTGTTTCTCTACAGAACAAATATCAAGGAATGGTCTTTGACTTTGTAACCAGACAAGTTTTTGACATAAGCATTATGATCCTCATCTGTCTCAACATGGTCACAATGATGGTAGAAACAGATGACCAAAGTGAATATGTAACTAGCGTTTTGGCACGCATCAACCTGGTGTTCATTGTGCTGTTCACCGGAGAGTGTGTTCTGAAGCTCATCTCCCTCCGCCATTATTATTTTACCATAGGCTGGAATATTTTTGATTTTGTGGTTGTCATTCTCTCCATTGTAGGTAAGAAGTATTTAAAGTCTCTTAAGTTCAGTTCAATAAAAGTAAAAGTGGGAACAATCAAGTTTAAATTAGAGGTCACCCCACCACTCAGAGTTAACCACTAAGAAAATGTTTATGTATTTCATCCAGGTGCGTTTGCTTTTCTTACAAAATGAGGCTCCTGCTATACATACAGTATTGTATCCTATTCTGTCCATTCTAGATACTAGGTGTATTATTTGTCAATATAATAAACTTTCATTCATTTGAATTAGAAATGTACTATTCACTGAGATCAAAATGTTTTGAGATGTTGAGATTGAATAGCCTATACATTATCTAGATGGCTCTATTGAGAAGAAGACTAGAAATTTAGTCTGGTATTTAGGAAATACATTGCATCAGAGATATGGACATAGAGCCATCAGCAAGTAGATAGGACTAGAAATAGATGACAAGAGAAGATAAAGCCTAGAGTGAGAAAATAATAAAAATAAAAACAAAAAATGTTACCAAATTCCTATCAGAAGTTCTTTAAGGATATCAGGTAGAGATTTTCTGAAAGGGTTTATAGTAATGATGCACAAAGGAGAGTACAGGTGGCATGGGACATTGTTTGATGTTTGTTCAAAACCCTTCAACAGGTCACATGAGCAATAGCTCATCTTGTTAAAGATACAACTCCAGCTCCAGTGAAACAAAGAAGTCTGTCCATGGGACTGAAGCATGCACTCTTTCCTAAACCAGATAATATGATTAGGTCAATATTTAACCATCCAATGTGGGGCACCTCCATTAGGAAGATTTTTATGTCATTCCCCTCTCTGAAGAAGTTGGTTGATACCCAATTCATACGTTGTATGTAGCCTTTGATTCCTACACTAATCCCTCATGTAATCCTTTGTGGATACGGTACTTAAGTTGTATGCATCTCTCTTATTTTCTCTCTCTCTCTCTCTCTCTCTCTCTCTCTTTCTCTCTCTCTCTCCACACACACATACACACACATGCACAATTATGTAGGCTTACTTACCCTGTACAGAATGAGACAGTGTAACTCCAAGACACTTGGTTTCTTGAGCTCCTCTTCAGTACAATTATTATTTCGTTATTTAAATGGTAAAAGGAGAAAGAAACGTAAAAGAAGAGAGCTGAGAGACCAGTATCAGCTACAGGAGACCAAAAAGATCATCAGCCTTAGATTTCTTTATACATACACCAGAGCATCTATAAATAAATATATAAAAACTAGAGGTCCGTTGCAGGAAGATTCCTGCAAGAATAGGGCTTCCTGAGGCCAGAGCGAAGCAGTGAAGAAGGGAGCAAAGCCCGCCTTGATTCCTTCCGTCTTCACTGCCTGACTCCCTCCCATCTTCGCCACCTGGCTTCCTCCTGTCTCCGCTGCTGTCCTGCCCAGCTGCCCGGAGTCGCACATGGGAGGGCTGGATGGAGGCCGGGTGGGTGGTGGATTGCTGCTGTCCCGCCCGGCCACCCTGGGTCACACACCGAAGGGCTGGATGGAGGCCGTGCGGGCAGCGGATGGCGCTGTCCCGCCCCGCCGCCCCAGGTTGCAGGTGGCAGGCCCAGGTGGTGGCGGGGCAGGCGGTGGATGGCCTGTCCCGCCCTGCCTGCAGTATGCAAATTTAACGGCCATCTTTGTTGGGTTAATTTGCATACTCTTCTGATTGGCTGATGGGCGTAGCGAAGGTATAGTCAATTCGCATCTTTGTCTTTTATTAGTGTAGATATTATAGAGGAGACTCAGAAAAGTATTAAATTCATGGAGAGATGAAGATAGCATCAAAAACTGCAGATGCTTTTAGATGGTTAAGGACTGAAAAGAGGATATGTGATTTGCCATTTTAGAAGAAAAAAAAGTATATTCATGTAAATTTGTTCTTATACTATTGGCCAACACTATTCAGCCAGAATTGAGAATTTTAACTTATTTTTTTATAGATTCAGTCTGGAAATTTTAAGTAAGCTCATAAATAGTTTATAAAGTCAAAAAGTACTGTAAAATTTTTATTGAACTGAATGTTGTTTTAACTCAGACTGCCATAACAGAACAGGTGGCTTGAACAACTGAAATTTATTTTCTCAAAGTTCTGGAGATTAAAAATCCAAGATCAAGGTGCCAGCATGGTGGGTTTCTGATGAGAGCTCCCTTCTTGCCTTGTAGACAGCCACCTTCTCACTGTGTCCTCACATGGCTGTGGGGAGGGGGGGCTTGAAAAGGGACAGGAAGCTCTCCAGTGTCTCTTCTTATAATGGAACTAATCCACCATGAAGGCCCACCCTCAGGATCCAATGTAAACCTAATTATTTCCCAAAGGCCTTTTCTCCAAATACCATCACAGGGAGGGTGGTTTGGGCTTTAACATATGAATTTGGGGTTAAAAATATTCCATCTGTTGTAAATATTGAGTTAACTTAATACTGAATGTCAAAATTTTGGTTTATTTATAACCTATATTATATACAATTATATATATACTAGAGGCCTGGTGCACAAAAATTTGTGCACTCGGGAAGGGGGGTCCCTCAGCCCGGCCTGTGCCCTCTTGCAGTCTGGGACCCCTCGGGGGATGACCACCTGCTGGCTGAGGCCTGCTCCCCAGGGGATTGGGCCTAATATGGCAATCAGACATCCCTCTACCAGCCTGGCAGCCCTCAGGGGATGTCCACTTGCCAGCGGGGAGCAGACCTTCTGTCTCCACTGCCTGACTCCTTAGTGCTGCTGAGGAGGCAGGAGAGGCTCCCACCACCACCACTGTACTGGCAGCCATCAGCCTTGCTTGTGGCTGAGCAGAACTCCCCCATGTGGGAGCACACTGACCACCAGAGGGCAGCTCCTGCATTGACCATCTGCCCCCTGGTGGTCAGTGTGTGTCAGAGTGACCAATCATTCCGCTGTTAGGGTCAGTTTGCATATTACTCTTTTACTATATAGGATAGAGGCCTGGTGCACGGGTGGGGGCCGCCTGGTTTGCCCTGAAGGGTGTCCAGGATCAGGGTGGGGGTCCCCACTGGGGTGCCTGGCCAGCCTGGGTGAGGGGCTGATGGCTGTTTTCAGGCTGCTCGCACCCCCTTTAGGGTGGGGGTCCTCACTGGGGTGCCTGCCAGCCTGGATGAGGGGCTGATGGCTGTTTTCAGGCTCCCCACACCCCCTTCAGGGTGGGGGTCCCCAATGGGGTGCCTGGCCAGCCTGGATGAGGGGCTGAGGGCTGTTTTCAGGCAGGCCAAGTCTGCAACTGAAGCTCCTAGTCTCTCCTTTTTTTCTTTTTTATTCTGGGATTTATTTACCTTCTATAATTGAAACTTTGTTGCGGGTCCAGCTCCAAGGCCAGCTGGCTGAAAGCAGGTATTTGGGGTTTGTTTAGCTTCTATAATTGCAACATTGTTGCTTAGACTGGAGCTCAGAGCCCAGCTGTGGTAGACGGGGAACCTTGGCTTCCTCCATCACTGGAGCAAGCAAGCCTCATGTTTGCTTCAGCTGCCTGGCTGCCGGTCGCCATCTTTGTTGGCAGTTAATTTGCATATCACCCTGATTAGCCAATGGGAAGCGTAGCAGAGGTATGGTTAATTACTATGTTTCTATATTATTAGATAGGATGTGTGTGTGTGTCAAATTTATTATTATGTAACTGAATTTCAATACTCTGAACTTTACCTTACAGCCTTCACAGAAACTTAAGTGTTATTTTAATAGATAACTTCTTCATTGGTTGGCATCCTCATTTTTTTATCTATAGGCATGTTTCTGGCTGAGCTGATAGAAAAATATTTTGTGTCCCCTACCCTGTTCCGAGTGATCCGTCTTGCCAGGATTGGACGAATCCTACGTCTGATCAAAGGGGCGAAGGGGATCCGCACGCTGCTCTTTGCTCTGATGATGTCCCTCCCTGCGTTGTTTAACATCGGCCTCCTGCTCTTCCTGGTCATGTTCATCTACGCCATCTTTGGAATGTCCAACTTTGCCTATGTCAAGAGGGAAGTTGGAATTGATGACATGTTCAACTTTGAAACCTTTGGCAACAGCATGATCTGCCTGTTCCAGATTACCACCTCTGCTGGCTGGGACGGGTTGCTAGCACCTATTCTTAATAGTGGACCCCCAGACTGTGACCCTAAAAAAGTTAATCCAGGAAGTTCAGTTGAAGGAGACTGTGGGAACCCATCGGTGGGGATTTTCTTTTTCGTCAGTTACATCATCATATCCTTTCTGGTTGTGGTGAACATGTACATTGCTGTCATCCTGGAGAACTTCAGTGTTGCTACTGAAGAAAGTGCAGAGCCCCTGAGTGAGGATGACTTTGAGATGTTCTACGAGGTTTGGGAGAAGTTTGACCCCGATGCTACCCAGTTCATGGAATTTGAAAAATTATCACAGTTTGCAGCTGCTCTTGAACCCCCTCTCAATTTGCCACAGCCAAACAAACTCCAGCTCATTGCCATGGACCTGCCCATGGTCAGTGGTGACCGGATCCACTGTCTTGACATCCTGTTTGCTTTTACTAAGAGGGTTCTGGGGGAAAGTGGAGAGATGGACGCTCTCCGAATACAGATGGAAGAACGATTCATGGCTTCTAATCCATCAAAGGCCTCCTACCAGCCAATTACTACAACTTTAAAACGAAAACAAGAGGAGATGTCCGCTGTAATTATTCAGCGTGCTTACAGGCGCTACCTTTTAAGGCGAACTGTAAAACAAGCTTCATTTATGTATAACAAAAATAGAATCAAAGGTGGGGTTAATCTTCTTGCAAAAGAAGACATGATCATTGACAGAATAAATGAAAATTCTATTACAGAAAAAACTGACCTGACCATGTCCACAGCAGTTTGTCCACCCTCCTATGATCGGGTAACAAAGCCAATCGTGGAAAAACACGAGCAAGAAGGCAAAGATAAAAAAGCCAAGGGGAAATAAACAGAAACAAACAAAAATAATTGGGTTACTATTTGTTTACAGCCTGTGAAGGTGATGTATTTTTGTCAACAGGACTCCTTGAGGAGGTCAATGCCAAACTGACTGTTTTTACACAAATCTACTTAAGGTCAGTGCCTACAATAAGTGACCCTTGTCAGAAAACTGCAACTCTGTGTAAAGGGGAGATGACAGGAGGTTACTGTTCTCACTACCAGCTGACACTGCTGAAGACAAGAGACAAAACAGCTACTCAGAACGTGAGGACCCATTCCAAGGGGTGCAAACCTATGATTTGGGTTGTTTAACATGAAACACTTTAGTGTAGTAATTGTATCCACTCTTTTGCATTTCAACTGCCACATTTGTCACATTTTTACAAAATCTGTTAGTGGATTCATCTTTTTTTTAATCCATATGTTGTTTATTATATGTGACTATTTTTGTAAACGGGGTTTCTGTTAGGAAATAGATTAAAGGACCTCTTTACCAGGTATGCCACCGGGAGTGATGGCAATCACATTGCCCTCCTATCTGAACAAAGACTTGGTTTGCATGAGGGCATGCTACACTTAGAGATCATGCATGAAAAAAGGTCACAAGGAAAACAATGAGTTCTTAAATTCCATCCATGTTTCCGGAGGGGTAATTAGGTGATAATTGGAGGTGCTTTGCTCATCTTGTTTTGTGTTTTTGTTTTCAAATCCAGCCCCTAGACCAAGTACATCATTTTGGGGGTGGTAGGCCACTAAATGTTAGTAGGTGCAAACTTCATTCAAATGTCTGGAATCATAATGTTATGTTTCTGTTTATTGTATTAAAAAAAACTAAATAATGAGCATTGCTTCTCCCCTGAAGACTGAATTGACCAAAAGAACCCTTTATAAATTTCTGCTTAATCCTGCACTTCGTTTAGCCATCTTCAGCTCAGCAAGGTCAACGCTGTATATGTTACTGAAATGCTATTTATTATGTAAATAGTCATTTTACCCTGTGGTGCACGTTTGAGCAAGCAAATAATGACCTAAGCACAGTATTTATTGCATCAAATATGTACCACAAGAAATGTAGAGTGCAAGCTTTACATAGGTAATATAAAATATTATGTACCATTATAAATAGTTTGGATGCTATAAATGCATGTTTTTATTACCATGCCGCTATATCTGGTTTCTCCCACTGCTCAGAATCTCATTTATGAGAAACCGTATGTCAGTGGTAAAGTCAAGGAAATTGTTCAGCCAACTTCATTTCTTTATGTCATTAAGCAATAGTTTGCAGCACTTTAATAGCCTTTTGGTTATTTTTAAATTTTAAGTGGATAACATATGGTGTATAGCCAGACTGTACAGACATGTTTAAAAATAAACAAAAAAAAAGAATCTTGCTTAACCTGTTAAAAATGTGTTTAGAATTTTATAAGCAAATATAAATATTGTAAAAAAAAAAGTCATTTTATTTTATTTTTCAGCATTATGTACATAAATATGAAGAGAAAATTACCTTCAGGTTGAGATCACAATCACTTTTCTTACTTTCTGTCCATAGTACTTTTTAATGGAAGAAATTTGCTAAAAAAGAAATGAAAACAAGACTGGGTAGTTGTGTATTTCTGCATTTTATTACATTTGCTAATTTTAGATTATTTCATAATTTTAAGGGCCAAAATGGGTTCACAATTCACATCCAAATTATGCTTTGCAATTGGAAAAGGGTATGAAATTTTATTTACACTTTTTGATGGCATCTGCACTAGCTGATTGAAGGTAGTGTTTATCTTTCATTTCTGTCCTTTTTTCTAACTTCTGTTTATATTTTTATTTCTTTGGAGTCATGCTGCTTTAGAGTGCGGTAAATATGATGTGGGTTTCACATAATTCCCCCCCCCCCCCCCACACACACAAAAAAAAATAGAGTAGTGAACGTATCTAGGCAATTACATCAGGACATTTTGTGTTTCTTACAGATGAAGTAAACCGTAGGCTCCTCTTTTTCTTAAAACTACTTAGATAAACTGTATTCGTGAACTGCATGCTGGAAAATGCTACTGTTACCCTAAATGATGCTAACCAACATTAAAAATGTGCAAAACTAATAAAGATTACATTTTCTATTTTATTGTTTGCCTGGGAACTTCATTTATAACAAAATGAAGCTATTTTTATTCAACAAACTGGGGGAGAAGGGAAGCTAAACACACACACATACACCCACAACTGGGTCTACCTGGGCTGACAGTAAGGTGTGTCTCTGTTAGGAGAAAGAACTAATGTCAGAGTATAAGCTGGTGTCTCCAGGAGGAAACGTAAGGAAACCCAAATGATGGTGGATGGCGACTTGAAGCACAAAAAGAATCCCTTAAATTTGTATTTTAAAAATGTGAAAGTTGCTATGTGTGAGTTGAATATTTTGTTTGTACCCCCAGAGCCACACTTTTCCACGTTTCTCCATGCTGCTCTGTATGAGGGTAATTGTATGCATTGCATCAGTCTCATCAATCAATCTCTTACTCTCAGCTCACAACTGCTTTGGCCAATGGGAAGCAGCATCAGGAAAGCACTGATGGGAGAAGAGTGAATTGGGTATTTATCCCCAGTTCCTTTGTTGAGCTGCTCTGGGTTGGCAGTGGCTGCATTTGACAATCTCAGTTATGAAGCCAGAAGGGAGAATATGACCTTGACAAGAAAAGGAACAGTAATGTACAGTGTTTCTCTCATCCTTCAACAACCTTGTCTTTTCACATCGTAGCCCTAAAACAACATGAAAATATTACTGATGTATCAATGGCTAAAAAGAATTTCCTATTTCCAATCAATATAAATAAGAATTATAGCAGAATTCTTGCCAATTTTTTATACTCCACATCCATACCAGTACTCAACAAATACAAAGAGAACTGGTGAACATAATTCTAAAGATCAACATACTCATTTTTGTATTATTTTGCATAATATTTTTGTACCAAAAAGTAACTAATGCTCATGTAATGAAGTGATGTTAGTGTAAGACATAGTAAACATCTTAAAGGGGGTTCTCACTGGTCAAAATAGGCAATTTGACATCAAAATAAATAATGATAGTAATAGATTATAACCCATTGAATGAAATAACAATCCACCAGTATATAACAATATAAATAAGTGGAAAAAAGGACAAATCCAATCCTTACAGTTAAATGTTAACTGTCAAGTATAGTAGAAATAATGGAGTTAGAAAGTCACCAGTTGGCCATCTTCATAATGACAACTGATTCAGGTAAAAGTAATCAATGAATACTAAAACTCATGGATGAGTTCAATGAGGAAAAGGAAATTTACATAGTCTCAATGTATCTCTTCTGTATTAATTATAAAAATTATAAAAATAACAAAGTTTATGGTGGAAAAATCTAGCAAACACTATCTTCAAAAATAACATCACCAATTATGGAACCAACTATAGTGAAAAAGACATGCAATGTTTTGATATCCAGTCAAAATTACACAAACAGAATTTAACCATAAATGAAATCAAATTGAGGGCATTCTATAAAATAATGACTGAAATCTTCAAAAATATTAATGTCATAAAAAGAAAAAAGGCTAAGGAGCTGCTTGTCATTAATGAGCTATAAAAACTAAGCATAATGTTTGATTCTAGATTCGATACCAGACTAGAAAAATAATAGTGATCATGGATATTACTGGGAAAACTAAGTTTAAAGATAGACTGTTACCCTAACCAGTTTGGCTCAGCATATAGAGCGTCAGCCTGCGGACTGAAGGGTCCCAGGTTCGATTCTGGTCAAAGGCATGTACCTTGGTTGCAGGCACATCCCCAGTGGGGGGTGTGCAGGAGGCAGCTGATCAATGTTTCTCTCTCATCGATGTTTCTAACTCTCTATCCCTTTCCTTAATCTCTGTAAAAAATCAATAAAATATATTTAAAAATAAATAAATAAAAATTATTCTTAAAAAAACACTTAAAAAAAGATAGACTGTTGATTAATTATTATCATTCTCAATGGGTTAATTTTCCTAACTTTATTAAGTATAGTGCTGCTATTACATCACCATAGGTAATGTCCTTGTTCTTGGAAAATGCACACTAAGATATTTAGGGGTGAATGGGATGGTGTCTCAATTCATTCTCGAATGGGTTCAAAGGAAATCAATTATATGTATCTATGTGTTTGTGTAAATTTAGATACATAGATAAATATGGATATAAATATGATAAATATGTGTGTCTTTTGGGAAGGAATGATTTTTTTGTTGCTGTGTGTTATTGAAGTGTGTATGTATGTGTATTCACTCTACCACCTGTTTTTGGTATCCTAAAATTTATTCCTTCTACCCTCAAACATAGATATGCTACCTCCAATTACCTTAAAGAATACTATATTTTAACTCGTTTCCTGGAAGTCATCTTTCTAATGAGTAACTAAATGATTATATTCTTTACCCTTCATAATAATTTTTATATTGCTAAAAATAAGGCTATTTTGTGAGAAATCTGTAGTTAAGACTCAGTATTTGAAGCTAGATAGACCTAAATTGGAGCCATAAGAACTAAGTTCTGGTGATTCGGTCCACATCTTAAGAGAAAATGACTGGCTTATTAGCTATGTATGCTGGAGCCCAGAAATTGTTTGGATAGAAACCAGTCATCTCAAATACAGTTCCACAGATCAGCACCCCATGACAAGGTTTTCATATGCCTACAGTTAATCCAGATATTAAGAATAGTGTCAGCCCAAGCCAGTTTTGCTCAGTGGATAGAGCATCGGCCTGCGAACTGAAAGGTCCCAGGTTCGATTCTGGTCAAGGGCACATGTCTGGGTTGTGGGCTCAATCTCCAGTGGGGGACTTGCAGGAGGCAGCCAATCCATGATTCTCTCTCATCATGGATGTTTCTATTCCTTTCTCCCTCTTCCTTCCTCTCTGAAATCAATAAAAATATATTTTTAAAAATTTAAAAAAAGAATAGTGTCAGAAGTATTTATAAAGCTAAACATATTCAACTTAAATAATTTTATTGCAAAAGTGTCTCCCAAGAAATCAGAAACACCAATCAGAAAAGACATATGCACTCCTATGTTCATAGCAGCACAATATACAATGGCTAAGATTTGGAGACAGCCTAAGTGCCCATCAGCAGATGCGTGGGTTAAAAAACTGTGGTACATCTACACAATGGAATACTACACTGCTGCAGAAAAGAACAAAAAACTCTTACCATTCACAACAGCATGGATGGACCTGGAGAACATTATGTTAAGGGAAATAAGCCAGTCAGAGAAAGAGAAATATCACATGATCTCACTCATTTGTGAAATATAATGAACAACATAAACTGATGAACAAAAATAGATCCAGAGACAAAGAAGCATCGAACAGACCATCAAACTTCAAGGTGGAGGGGGACTAGATCAACCAAAGGACTTGTACGCATGCACATAAGCATAATCAATGGACACAGGCACTAGGGGGGTGAGGGAATGTGCTGGGGGGGTGGGGTGACAGGAGAGGTCAATGGGGGGAAAAGGAGACATATGTAGTACTATATGTAATAATTTAAACAGTACACAGACATACTCTCCAGACCAAACTGGAAGTACAACTAAAATACAAAAAGACATTCTGGATAATCCACTGAACACTCGCTGGAAATAACAACTGATAACCAAGGACTGAAAGTGGAGACCAGATAGACTCTGGAAGAAAGGGCAGAATTGCAAAAGTGCTGGCCAGGCTCCCCAAGATAGCAGCTGAAGTTTTGGGGAGATATCTCAGCTGTGAAGTGTTCCCACTGAGAACTCTGGGTCATCATTCCCCAGCAGAGAGCACCAGAACTGAGAAAGGTGCTCACATAACATCTGACTGTAAAAAGCAGCAGGGTTCCTGTCTGTGAGGAGAGATGGCTGGAAATGCAGGCACCCTCTTAAAGGGCCAACACACAAAATTTCGTGTGCAGTCACTCACCTTGTGCTGCGGCAGAGGGTGGGTAGAATGGACTGGAGCTGGGTATGCAGAAGCCAGGGTTGAGGGCTCTAAGGTTAAAGCTCAGAAGGCAGACACCACGGTTTCTTGCTGAGTCATTTCCTCATGCTGGAGAGGTCATCTTTCCTAGGAAGACTTTTGCTATCAAGGTGGTTTTTGCCTGAGGGGAAGACAGTTTTCCCACCCTATTGGAAAACACCTTGCCCCACATTGTGGAGTTTCTGAGGCCCATTAGGAGACTGAGAATGACAATTATCCCCCAGTCAGAAGCAATTGCCCCAACCTGTTGGAAACCTCTCTCCACACCTGTGGACCATTGGCTGAGGGTTACTCAAGAGTTAATCCAATCAGTCTTCAGGCAGAGGCAGGTCTCTGGAGGGTTTGAGTCTTTACCTGATCTAATTAGTCATACACACTGTTGGACACTGTCCTGCACTACAGATTCAGAGGCGTAGCAGATCTACCTAATACATAGTCACAGATCCAAAGAGGTAGCCAAAATGGGAAGACAAAATCAACCCCCAAGTGAAAGAACAAGAGAATTGTTCAGAGGAAGAGATAAGTACATGAAGATAAGACATTTACCTGATATAGAGTTCAGAATAATGATGGTAAAGGTGCTCAACAGCATGAGAAAAGTTATAGTAAGTATGAAAAAGAAGAATCAGAAATAAAGGGTGACATAGCACTAATAAAATTTGGCAGGAGTACACAGCAGATTAGGAGAAGCTGAGGATTGGATCAGTGAATGACATGACAGGGTGGAAAAATCACTCAATCAAAGAAGCAAAAAGAAAAGGCAAAGAAAAAACAGGAGTACAGTTTAAGAGCACTGTGAGACAAGGAATTTTTTTTCAGCCTTGCAGAATATCTTACTAGGGTGCTGTTTTCTAAATGCCCACAAGAGGGTGCTGTTCTCAGAATACCCATAAGAGAGCACTATAACAAAAATAAAGAATTTAAAAAATAAATAAATAATAAATAAACTTATAAAAAAGACTAAAATTATTTTCATTATAAAGCTCTTTTAGAAATTATGGTTCCAATGATTTGTAGTGGGTTGTTTATTTAATATTTTATTTGGCCAAATTAACTATTTGTGTTCTACTAGTACATGGAATCTAGAAACCACTGGGTTACACAACCACTCATCCTCTTAAGTTTGAGATTTGTATGTGTGTACCAGGTAGTTCAGACATTAGAACTGCATAAGCTATATTAAAGACAGAAAATATGTCCTGTAATTGCATATCATATCAATGTGCACAGAAAGTTCATGTTATTATGTAAGAAAATAAATGTTTCTGAATCACTATAAATTTATTAAAAGGTTCATAATCAAAAATATTACTTCAATCAAGTGCAGCTGATAATACATTTCTTCCTGGCACATGGGAATAGTCTATGAGGTTGTCAATATTTATTCAACCAGTGTGGCAGCAAAGGTACTGGCAGAGGAAAATATTCCAGGCAGCCAAGTATTGCTGGGGAAGTTGCATCACCAAGAAATTCTGAACATCACAAGTGGATAATCTGCAATGTCAATGTAATGTTGCTCATGTTCCTTATCATGCCTTCAGAACACTCATATTTTTAGATAACTGGCTTTTACTTCACCAAGAAACATGAGGACATTGTCAAGAACTTCTTCAACTTCCTTCCTCTTCCAGTGAAAAATGTCTTCCTTCTCTTCCCTTCCTTTCTATTCCCTTCCCTTCCTTGCCCCTCTCTTTGCTGTCTCTTCTTTCACTCTCTTCTTCTCCCTCCCTTTCCTTTCCTTCATTTCTTCCCAGAGATCACTTTCCCCCATTCATTTCTACATACCCTGATACTTTGTTCCATGGTTTATTCTCCTCTCTTGTATCTATTATCTCTCTGATACCTGATTGATCCTTTTTCTCTGGATTTGCACTTTCAAAACTGTTTTTATTTTACTCTTGCAAAATAACTGCTCAAGTCTGATGCATTTTGACCTACAGTCCCATCATCTCATTCCTTTTAAAAATTACCTTCTAAAATCAGGGTTCTAAACTTATCACCTTCTATCGCAGTTAAAATTCAATGAAATATAGGCCCCAATGATATTTATGTGAAAATTCGGCTGTGAATAATCTTATTAACATAGCACTTTGAGTTTTCAAAATGCAATTCTGGCTATTATTCTTTAAATAACATGAGGAGGGAAAGGACTAGAAAATACAAAAGGTGGATATATGAACAAAGATTGTTACCCATGTGAAGCAAAGCTGTACATACTCTGCTACTGGTTATCATGAATTACGTCTCCCCTGTTTAATGCTTACTTAAAAAGGCAAGATGTTCACAGAGCTTCAATCCTAACTGCAGCATTTCATTTTCTTTTTTTGTTTGTTTTCCAGGAATGTAACAACCTTTTTTTAATGAAGGTATGGGGACCAGAAATTTCTTAAAATAAATTTATAGGTAATTATATTTTGTGTAAATTCTTCATGAAAAATATATTGTGATAGAAAATTTAATTTGCTCACTAAACTATTAATGACTTCACTACCCTGTGTTAAACTTGCCACAATATGTATATATTTCATGGGAAATGGGCAAGCATTAATACACAGGTTTTTCTTCTTTTTTTCAAGCTGTGTGAAAGAACTTGTGATGGACAGATTCAAATATCAAACAGATGCTGAATTTTATTCTTCCAAAGCACCTTCTTTCTCTCTTTAATGCTCTCAAATCCACCTGTTACTTCCACCAGTCTAAAATTAGCCTAATCCAATTATCTTTATTCAGTCGTCATCATATTTCATGGATTTTCAGAATTCGATGTTAATGATCATCACCACCTCCTTCATTAAATTGTATCTTCTGCCTGGCTGGTATGTCTCAGTGATTGAGCATCATCCTCTGAACCAGGAAGTCACAGTTCAATTCCCAGTTGGGGCACATGCCCAGGTTGCATGCTTGATCCCCAATGTGGGGCATGCAGGAGGCAGCTGATCAATGATTCTCTATCATCATTGATGTTTCTCCCCGCCCCCCCCTTTCCTCTCTGAAATCAACAAAATATACATATATGTTTAAAAATTTTATCTTTCTTTGCTGTCAATAAAACTAAATAAACTATTCTAGGCCTCCTCTTGTATTTTAGGTTCTTTGCCTTTATTGTTTATTAACTTTTCCTCTCCTTTTAGTTTTATACTGCAGCATTCGCCTTTTTGCCAAGCCTGTGCTGCAGTTCCAAAGATTGGTCATTTATACTTGGATACTCAGCTATCACCGCCAATTAAATATGTGTAAAACTGATCTGACGATATTCTATTCCTCTCAACCACCAATAGCACTAAACTGCTTTCCCAACATCTGTTATTGTTAGGATTATTCTTGTAGCTCAGCAAAAGAAGTAAGTACAAATTTACTCTATGGGAGAATACAGGGATAGTTATAACAGGGTAAATTCTGATCTAGGTTAGAAGAATCAGAGGAGTAGGGCAGCCCAAAAACATCAGAAATTTTCTAGAATAGAGGTCAAAAGCATAGACTCTGAAGCCAGATTATCTAGGTTCAAATATCAGTTAAACTACTTACCAGCAACCTTGGACAACTTCTTAATCCCTCTTTGCCCCAAATTTTCATCAGAAATGGTAGTAATCATTCTTGTGAGCGTGGAATGAGTTCATACAAGTGAAGGTGCTGATTAGAGCAGATTTTGACTTTTAGGAAAAGGAAATAGAAAGCAGGGACATAATTTAAGAAGCTACGGGGGAAACAAGAAAGCAATGATGAGACATAAGCCTTGACCACCCTCCTCATCTCTGTTTCTACCTCCTGAAACAAACCCACCCTTCAGGATTTGGCGACAGCTTCCTTGTTTCTTATTACTGGAAGAGAATTTTATCTTCTATGAACTCTATGGGATTTTGATGTACATGTCCAACCCCAGACACTTTTGAGAATGAAGGAGAGGACTGTTAATAATTACACTAAAGCAGCAGGCGTAAGTGCAGGCCCTTCTAGGCTAACCAGGACCTCACATATGCCATTTGTATGGCATGTAAACTGCCTCGCTGCAGTGGTTGGAATGTGGGCTTCTTCCTCTCATCGCCCTTCTCCTCCACTTCTGCCATGAGAACACACACACCGGATAATGTCTGATAATCAGACACTGACCTTAAGCACTTTGTATCCTTTACAGTATTTTGTGCACAGGAGGTGCTCAATAGATAATTTGTAAATGAGCAAATTAGTTAATTTTTAGCACTGCTTTAAATTGTTCTTCTCTTAACTTATTTACCTTTCTAAGATCTTTTCCTCTCGTATACTATATTAGAGACCTGTCATTATAGGTAAAATATATAAAGTAATAACATCACAAAAGTTACCAATGAAACTCAGCTTTGGTATACTATAGTAATAGTGGGTATACATAAAATAAACATTAAAACATATATGACATCCATAAGAGCACATACACTTCCTCTCTATTATATAAGAAATAAACATAGTATAAGTATAGATATAGGTATACATAGATATATACATAAATATTTCCAAGGCATAGGAATCCATACATTGATATTTAACTTTTTAGAACTTAAGGGTTATACAATACTCACCTCACTCTTTGTTATGGTGGAACTATTGAACTTATCATTTTAAATTTATTTTGCTAAAAGGAATTAGGGCTTCTGGACCTTGTTTCCTTCTCAGCATCGCTTGGCCTGGTTCTTATCTGCATTATTAATGTTCATTTTTCATCGAGGATGGTGAAGAAATGTCTTGTTCAGCAGTATCTCTGGAAGTCATTGAAAACACCAATTTCTAAAGGCAAGCAGATTATACCTTTGTTCAACCGCACTGGTAAGTGCAGCCTTTTTGCCTTACCTTAGGGAAAATATCTATCAAGTTATACTGACTGATAACCTGAAACAGGTGCAATTCTCAGGCAAAATATAGTAACCAGAAGATTGTGAACTTACAAATATGTAAAAAGCTAAATAATAGGATTTTGGAGAATGGTCAGAGTACCTAGAAATATTTCTCTCAGAGAAAAGGAGAGTGAGGAAGGACTCCATTCAAATAAGCAGAGGTCGTTCTATTTGTCATATATAATGTTTGCTGAAATAAAACTCATTTGACAGTTAATAGCATTAAATATAGTATGAAACTAGCCAGGTATGTCTTAGGACTTTATGATATTCTGCTTTCCCAACCAAAACCTAGCTATTTCCATGGCATTCTCCTGGCCTTCCTTTAAACAGCCAAATCAATCCAACCATGACCTCAGTATGGTGGGCCCCAAGTCTCTGGACCTATTATATAACCTCTTTCAATAATCTTAGAACAATTAAAAGAAACACACAACAAAACTCATCTAATTTGAAAAATCTCCCAGGGCAATATCTAAAAATACAGTTCTAAGTATCACCTGAAATTAAATCAGAATCCCCACAAATACATACATACAAACATACCTTGGCTGATGTGACTCAGTGGTTGGAGTGTGGTCTGAGCACCAAAGGGTCTTGGGTTCGATGCCCAGTCAGGGGTGCATGCTTGTATGAATATCAATGGAGAAAATATCCTTGGGTGAGGATTAACAAAAATAAATAAATGGATAGATAATAAATAAATAAATAAATATCTCAGTGAGTAGCTTGATCATGTTGTGCCTTTAACCATGCTCCTGAGCATGGTTTTCTTCCAGATGAACTTTTCACTTGGAAGCAAAAGCATCCAGTTAGAGATTACATTCTTTGATGAGCATGTTGGTTTGCAGTATTCTCTTCTGCATACCAAGTGCAGATTAATCCACTGCTCTCAGTATCAGTCCAGCAGCTATTACCACAGACATTTAGCGTGCCTATAAATGTTGGAAAAAACAACTATCCGTATGAAAATAATATGTGCTTCCTTGGGTGGAATACTCTTTCAAAGGAAGCCAATGAGAGATAGTGCCTAGCCTTGAAGCCTGGGAGGGTAGCCACCCCCTTCCCTCAGGTTGTCATTACCCAATCTACTGGCACCAAAGTTCATGGACTCTACAGCAAATTTAAAACCAGACTCATGCAACTATAAATCACACCAAGTTAGAGAACACTAGGATCAAAATTTGGAATTCATGTAAATGACCACAAAGATCACTGACACCTCAAACTGTAACTGCTATTTAGAAAACATCTTTAAGGAAAAATAGAACACCTCTTAGTCCATTATATTTTCATTTAATGTTCTGAAAAAGTGAAGAGATCTACGAGCAGTTAACAGAGCTGCCTGATGGGTACAGACATAGAAGTCTGCCTAAAGATTAATTTTATTGTCAACTTAAAATCAATTGTATCATTTAAAAAAAAGAAACAAATTGTTCCTCTCGTTATCAGGGCCGTAAAAAAAAATAATAATTCCATATTCATTCTGACAACAATCACGGGATTGCAGCAATGCCTGTGAAGATGAGCCCAAGAGGCGCATCCCCTTTGTTACAAGTTTGTGATTTTTCCGCGCCACCTTGTGGCCATAGTACAGCCACCGTGACACTTAGGGTTTCCCCTAAGCTGCTCGGGCCTTTCGGTAGCCGCATCGCTGGAACCGGCCTCGGCACGAACTTGCCAAAAATGGTGTCCTTCCCTGTGACCACAGATGAGACACCGACTTGCCCCTTTTCCTTCTTCCTCCCCTATTTTCTTTTTTTAACATTTTTGTTGATTTTTAGAGGTCAGTTGACTGGGCGTCCTCCCTACTTTCTTTATCTCTTAATTTCATGTCCGCGGGCCCGCCACCCACTGCCCCCTCGGGCCGCCTCTCGGTGGGGCCTCCTTGGTCTTCCCGCCGCGTCCGCGGCGCCCCCTCCTCCACGCGCAACGTCCCCGCGGGTGGCGGCCCCGGTCCCGCCTCCTCCCTGCAATCCCTGCAGCGCGGACCGCCCTCCCCGCGGCAGCCAATGGCGGCGCGACCCCGCCTCGCCCCGCCCTCTCGCCCCGCCCCGCGGGCCCGGGAGCGCAGCCGGGTCTGGGCCTCGCTGCGGCGCGCGGACCCTTGCTCTCCCCGGAGGCCCGCGGCCCGGCCCCGGGAGCGCCATGGACGCGCAGGGGCTGAAGGTGAGCGGACGGAGCCTGGACGTGGGGTGCATCTGGGGAGGATCGGGAGCCGGGGCGTGGGGAGAGCGCGGCCGCGTGCGCCAGGAGTTGGTACCTGCGGTGCCCCGCGCCCCGCCTGCCGGGCGGCCCGGCGCTCGGTCGCCCGGTCCACCTCCCAGGCGCTGCTTTGGGAGCTCGAGGTCAGGGCGGCCTCCCCCGCGCGCCGCTCCCCGGATTGCCTGGCCCGCCCTGTCTGCTGGGTGCGCGTTTACTTTCGTGCCCTGTTTGCTCGGAAGCCTTGGTGCACCCATGACACCTCCGGCGCCTCCCGGTGAGATTTTAGTAACTTCCAGCCAACTGCGCCCGCTCCCCGAAAGGAGCGCGAGAAGATGAGATGGAAACAGTTAGAGGCAGAGCTTGGAAAATGGAGGAGGCTCTCTTTTAGGGGGATGGTCTTCTCTGTGTATCACCGATTCATCGGCTCAGCAGACGTTGACTGACAACCCACTTAAGAAATTATGTGAAGCCCTAACTGGTTTGGCTCAGTGGATAGAGCGTCGGCCTGCGGACTGAAAGGTCCCAGGTTCGAATTCGATCAAGGGCATGTACCTTGGTTGTGGGCACATCCCCAGTAGGGGGTGTGCTGGAGGCAACTGATCGATGTTTCTCTCTCATCGATGTTTCTAACTCTCTCTCTCTCCCTTCCTCTCTGTAAAAAATCAACTAAATAAATTTTTTTTAAAAAAAAAGAAGAGAAAAGACAGTATTCAATTTGCTTAAGAAAATAAATTATGTGAAAACAAAGACATGAGACTTGAAAAGAAGTTGCTTTTAGATGACGGTGCTCTCTGTACCTTTGTGCACCAAATCCTCCGTCCAGCAGATCGTGATGAAGGGCGCACACAGTGTGTCCACCAGACGCTGGAGATGGTGATGAGCAGAATGGAGCAGTCCCTGCCTCCACACATTGTATGGCTAGTGTCGGAAAAAACCTTAATTAAATTAATGCATTAGATATATTGAATGCCTCGTGTGTCTGGCACTATTCGCTATAAGCTCTGCAATAATAAAATTAGATAAAACCCTCTCAATCTCAGATTTTACATTTGACCAGGAGATGTTAGACTGTAAACAGGTAAATAAAATGGGTGCTCCATTAGAGATGGTGGTAGGTGGATGCAGGACAGTTTGGCAGTGGTAGGGAATGCTGTAGTGTTGATATTTTGCCTAAATTTTTACATTATTGTATCTTCCTGTGAAGCCTACTCCCAACCCCGTAAATTTTTGTCATCACTTGAAATGTATCCTTTGTACTACCACCCAAAAGGAATTGTTTTTAAACACACTTTTCATGCTAAAAACTGTTGTGTGTTCCTCATCACTTAGACTAGAGCAGTGGTCGGCAAACTGCAGCTGGCGAGCCACATGCGGCTCTGTGGCCCCTTGAGTGTGACTCTTCCACAAAATACCACGTGCGGGCACGCATGTACAGTGCGATTGAAACTTCGTGGCCCATGCGCAGAAGTCGGTATTTTTTGGAAGAGCCACACTCAAGGGGCCAAAGAGCCACATGTGGCTCGCTGGACTAGAGGATCAACTTAATATAAGACACTTCTTGACCCTACCTGCCTCTCCAATTTAGTCATCCAGTAATCCCTGTCTTACTTAAGGTTCTAGAACAGGGAATGGCAAACCATGGCTTTGTTCCAATAAATTCTTATTTACGAATCCAGAAATTTGAATTTCATATATGCTATGAAGTATTTTTCTTCTCTTTTCTGAACAATTTGAAACCGTACAAACCATTCTTACCTTGCCGGCCATAGAAAACAGGCATAGGCTAGATAGGGCCATGAGCCATAGTTTGCCAATCCTTTCTCTAAATTATGGAATGACTTTTAGTCCTCTGCATCCCACCCATCCCTATGTTTCATTACTGTGTTGTTGCAGTGCCTCTGCCTCGCTAACTCCTGTACCTTCCTCACAAATCATGAGAGGGGCATAGGAAGAGTGTGTTTATGTGTGGAGGGGGAGTAGGAGTTTGCAAATCAAGAATCAGCTCTGAAGTCCTCTCCAAGAATCTTTCTCTTAATTTTACTTTTCCCTGCTACCCACACCCGATCCTCATTCTCCTATATCCTCAAAGCAACTTTTCTTGTATTTAGTACAGCCGTGGGCAAACTATGGCCCGCGGGCCGGATTCGGCCCGTTTGAAATGAATAAAACTAAAAAAAAAAAAAGACCGTACCCTTTTATGTAATGATGTTTACTTTGAATTTATATTAGTTCACACAAACACTCCATCCATGCTTTTGTTCCGGCCCTCCGGTCCAGTTTAAGAACCCATTGTGGCCCTCCAGTCAAAAAGTTTGCCCACCCCTGATTTTAGTACATCGTATTTCAGTTTTCTTAGATTCTAGTCTCATTTGAAAAACGTAAGCATTTCTGGGCAGGAGCTGCCCTGTCTTACTCATCTTCATATTCACAGGACCTCGCACAGTGCCTGACACTAACTAGTAGGTGGGTGGTCAGTAATTGTTGGACTGAACAACCTAACCTGAACCAAGGTAGTGGTAATGGGTATGGAGGGTGGGGATTGGGCTACAGAAACAGAAGAACCTAGTGACTACTTACATAGGGGACTGGGCAAAAGGGAAGGGAGGGTTCCATGACTCCATGTCTGGCTTGGGCAGTGGGGCAAATGGAAAGATGAATCTGGAACTTACATGAGAGATCTTGGCTGGACACATGGTGTTTTATTTCATCAGCCTATAGGGTTAGGAGGAACTTTTTTTTTTCCAAATACGATTTTTACAGTATGATATCTTAATTAATCTTCACAATGACCTGTAAATAACTAACAGCATTTTACAAGTGAGCAAACTCAGGAGCTATAAGATGGACCAGAAATTTGAAACCAGGTCTTTTTGTCTTTAAGCCATGTCCTCCCCCTCCCCCCCCAACCCCCTTTATTTATTTTTAGAGAGAGAAGGGAGAAGGGATACAGAGAGAAAAACATTGATGAGAGTGAAACATCATCAGTTGTCTGCCTCCTGCACGCCCTCTACTGGGGATGGAGCTCGAAGCTCGGGCATGTGTCCTGACCAGGAATGGAACCAGAGGCCTATTGGTTCCTGGCTGGATGCTCAACTGCTGAGCCACACAGGCCGGGACAGCCAGGGCAGCCAAGTCCTTTTTACAATACCATGCCACTGCCTTTCCAGAGAGTTAGATTCTTAGTGATACTCACTGCTGGACAGAAGTCAAGTAAAATGATATTAAAAGTGTCCTTAGTGTTGGGAAACTAAGAGATCATTTCCCCTCTAGGAGGGGGCACTGGAGGAAAACTGCATTTTATTGAGATGTGCTGTGGGGGGCTTGGAGATGGAGTATGGATCAGACTTTCAAGAAATATAGCCAAGGCGGAGACTAGAGAGCAGGAGGGAGGCAAAGTAAAAGTTCCAGAGAACATTCGCTTAACAATTTAGAAGAAAGGATTGAAATTATTAGAAAACACCAAGATATTTAAAAAAATTTTGTGTTCATTGTGTTTTGTATTTCTTAGTATTGAGTGCTATGCTTTAACAAGTTTTAGACTATTCAAGATTTTAGATTAATATCTGCTTAGATATCTCAGGACACCAGAATCTCCTTGTAACATTTAGTTCTTATTTCCTTTTAGACTTTGATTAATTACTATTGTCAAGAGAGGTATTTCCATCATGTGTTGCTTGTTGCCAGTGAAGGAATTAAGAAGTATGGTAATGACCCCATCTTCAGATTTTATCATGCCTATGGTACATTAATGGAAGGTATGTGCAAATTATTAACCGTGCTGCATTGAATTCTTGTTTTGCACTAAGAATAATTTTTCACATCATGATTTTGACTTTCAGGTAAAACTCAAGAAGCTCTTCGAGAATTTGAGACTCTTAAAAATAAACCAGATGTATCACTTTGTTCTCTGCTTGCACTGATATACGCCCATAAAATGAGTCCTAATCCAGGTATAGTAGGACAATTTTTCCTACTCAATTTATTTTTTTTCTCAATTACCATAGCATTTAGTCTGATCATACTATATTACATATTATCTATAGGTACTATATATATCATGTATGTTTTATCATCCCGACAAGATTGTAAGTTCATCAAGCAGAAGAAATACGTATCTTACATTGCTTTCATATTCCTCATATCCTTTGGAAGAATTTTTATTTGTACATAGGAGTTGCTTGAGTTAACATAAAGGTGAACATATATTAGCAGTTGTTAAGCAAACAAAAAAAAAGAATAGCCCCAAACAGGTATGTACATAAATTGCTCTGCAACAGCCAACTTTATAACCAGTTATGTTCAAATATATAGCTTTATACAGTGTATTTCTCCTGCTCTATCTTAAGCTTCTTAAAAGCTTTTATGCCCCCAAGAGGGCTAATCCGTGGAAGATAGTCAGTAAATTTTTATTAAGTAATAGTTTGGAAAATATTATAGAAAAACTATGCAAAACCAGCAATTCAAATTGTGTGAACTGTCTTTATATATTTATTTATTTAATATTATACATATAAGTTGTGATCCATAACATCTTACATGATCTAGTTGAAAAAAGAAAATGTAAAAACCACCAATATTAAGGGCAGGGGGTTAATGGGGGGAGAAAGGGGACATATGTAATACTTTCAACGATAAAGATTTTTTTAAAAACACCAAGATTAAATTCTAATGTTGCTATTAAATAAAATGATAAATAAAACAAATTAACCCTGAATTAATGGAAAATAGTATGTACTATTAATCCATAGGAGTAGCCTGGGAAAGCTTCGTGAAAGATAGGAACCTAATCTGATCTTTGAAAGACAGGCAGGATTTCAGGATAAAGCATATTTGTCAGACAGGAGAAATCCATGGGCAAACACATGGAATTGGTTCAGGATTCAACTCTTCTGTGGATCCCTTTTCTCTGTGCCCCAGCAGGAGTTTTAAGCTGGAGCAGAGAAGTTTCATAGGAGAGCTGTAGTCAATAAGCCTTTAAAAAAATTAGTACAAAATATTTTCTTCCTAGAATCAAGTTTTCATTTAATTGATTATTCCCAACAGTATTGATTCTGTTGGGAAGTGTGATTTTCGGGACACTAAAAAGATGGAGGCAAAATATTGCTGAGGGACGCTGGAGTACTGACTCTACTTTTCACCATATGTGATGCTGAGTAGGAGTGAGCCCAGGAGGGGCCCAGAGGTTTGTCAGTAGTGCCTAGAAAAGGCCTGGATTGTTCCTGTACATTCTTCCTGAGTTCTGACGTAAGTCCTGAATATAAAAGGGCTATGATGCAATAAGAACTTGAGCTGCGATGTGGCAAGAGCTAACTTTGTGCAGATGGTGTCCCAGCTAACTGATGCCTCATTAGGGACCTGATGGGAATCTGGGCAGAAGACTACAGCTCCTGCTCCTGCCAGATGAGTTCTTTTCTGTCTCTGTATCGTGGTTTTTTAACAAACGTTTCTGAAGGGAGGTGGGTGGCAGGCAGAAGGAGTCTTCTTGCCAAGCAAGCTGTAACCCATCGAAAATTATTGTATTTCCGAAAGTCATGAAGTGGTACCTTAAATTTCTGTCATTGGAGCTAAAAGGAAGGGTCACTTATCTTTCCTTGGAAGCCATTTTCAGAAAGGTAGAGGCTGTTAGAATCACCGCCCTCAACTTGGACGTTTCCTTCTACCTTATTGTATAACTGCTCCTGCTCTGCTTTGATCCAGGATTTGGATCTAATTTACATTTGTGTCCTAAGCACATACACACATATGATAGGTTTGATAGTAATGATTAGAGTTGTTAGAAGTAGACTATCTAAATATTTAAGGGAGCAGTCAGGCAGTTATTAACCTATGTAAGGAACAATGATTATACTACCTTTCACTCGCCTGTGACAGTAGCCCCCCATGTTGATATATTTTAGAAATGGATTAGGGAATTGGGTAATTTAAATATAAGTCCTGGTTTGCCTCTAATAATTACATCATTTTAGAATCATTGCTAATTTTTCAAGTCTTATTTTAAAAGTTGCATTTATAGCCTTTATATCTTGGGGATGACATAAAATTTAGAACTGTACATTACAGTGATCATTAACCACATGCGGCTATTCAGCACTTGGGCTTAGTTTGAGGAACCAAATTTTTAATTGAGTTCTAATTATTTTTACATTTTAAACTTGATTCAGCTATTAGAAGTTATGTTTAGAACAATGAGTAAATGAATATACTTTTTCATAAATTTTATGAAATCAAAGTACAAATTAAGTATTTCAGGATAAAATTTAGCAACTTAATGAGAGATGTCTATAAAATATATACCACATTTTAAAGATTTAGTAAGAAGAAAACAAAGACTCTCAAAGGTTTTCTTATCAAATTATAGGTGAAATAATTTGGATATACTGGACAAACTAATTTTACTTGTTTCTTTTTGCCTCGTTAATGTGGCTACTAGAAAATTTTAAGTTACATATGTGGCTTGCATTTTATTTCTATTTGACAGTTCTGCTATAGAGAGAAGAACTTAATTCTCTCCCCTGTTAATCATCTGACCTATTATAAATACTTGGTCTAGAATTTAACTTTCATTTATGTCTTCTTTTTCCATTCCAGATAGAGAAGCTATTCTGGAATCAGATGCCAAAGTGAAGGAGCTGCGTAAAGGAGCAGAACCGAGAGCTTTGTACCACGCAGGCTTATTTTTATGGCACATTGGTCGTCACGAGAAAGCGAGAGAGTACATTGACAGAATGATCAAAATGTCAGATGGTAGTAAAGAGGTAGCTGGTTTTCTTATTGTAAAATAGTGACATTAAAGGAAATATGTTGTTTATATATTCAGTGGTAACTGCTGTTTAATTCTTTGTTATTGCTTACTCTAGTCTCACTTTATAAATAATAGCTTTATTTTAATATTTTATTATTTTGTAAAGTTGTGGTTCTCAAAGGTGGTTTATTTTTATGCTGTTTATTAACTCTTGAAATGATCTCTCCCTGGTTCCCTTCCTTTCTTCCTACCCCTTCCTTCCTTATTCCTTTCCTTCCTTCCCTCCCACTCTCCTTATTGAACTTCTGTAAGTACAAGGCACCATTGTTTGCACTGTAATACAAAGACAAGGAATGCATAAGCTTTACTGTCCTGAATGGATCATGTAGCAGTTGTCATAGGTCATATACCCAGCCAATATGTTGAGAGAGGTGTGATTAAAGAGTGCAGGAAAAGAATAGTTGACATTCATTGCTTGCTTGCTTTGTGCTAGGCACTATTTTAGGTACTTGAGGAAAGATAACATCTGTAAGTATTAGAATGAGAAAGAATTTCTTGAAGTAGCATTTGAACTAAAACCTGAAAGATGGATAGTTTCCATAGGCAAAGATTATGGAAAAGGGAAGCAGATACTCCCAAGGGGGAAGTAATAGATGGAAATGAGAAAAACAAGGAGACATATCGGTTCTGGGTACAGTGAGACTCTTAATATTTGATGGGAACATGGGGTAGTACATAGATGAAGAGGATGGAAGAAAAATGTGGAGATGTGGGTTGGGGCAAATTGAAGGATCTCGACAGTGAGATACAGTATTTGTATCTAATTCGATAGGCATTGAAAGACCATCAAAGGTTCTTAATCACTGCAGCGATGTTCTTAAGAGTACAGATTCAGAAGATTAGTTTAACATGCTGTATAGGGTGGACTGACCTGGGGGGAAACTAGAATGCAGCCAAAAGGATACTGCTTTCTGGCCGAAGACTTTGAGGGCCGATACTGAGATACTGTAGAGGAGGTACAAAGTTGAGAATTATTAAATATCCACAAGGCTTGTCAACTGTTTGTAAATAAGAGGGGAAGATACTGAGGATATCTCTGAGGTTTTAAGCCTGGACAATTCAGAGACCAGTTAACATAAATGGAAACTATGTTGAATTAAGAAGGTAATCTTAAAGAGAGATGTGTTTAGCTGAAGACATGCTATATTCCAGGCTCTGGAGAACAGTGGAATAGAGATAGTACATGAGCTGTTGGAAAAAGAAAATATTAAAAGAGGTACTGGACTACAAGTAAAGCTTGGGAATTATCCACCCAGAGATAGTAGTTGAAACAATTCAAATAAGCACACTGATCAAGTGAGTAGAAATAGCACTGTTTGAGTAGTATTAGCTGTCTTTTCAGGTGAAATACAGAGAGCTAAATATAATCTCAGTTAAAGATTTATAAGGTTATGAAGTAACCTATAATTTTTTTGTGTTAATCCTCACCCGAGGATATTTTTCCATTGATTTTAGAAAGAGTGGAAGGTTGGGTAGGGGGAAAGAGAGGAGGAGAGAGAGAGACAGAGACAGAGAAAAACACCTATGTGAGAGAGACATTGGTTGGTTATCTCACTCATGTGCCCTGACCACAGCCAGGGATCGAACCTGCAACCCAGATCCATGCCCTTGACTGGGAATTCAACCTGAGACCCTTCGGTGCTGGGGCTGATGCTCTAACCCAGTGGTGGGGAACATCCAGCTCTTGGGCTGTATATGACCTGCAAAATCATTTGGCCTGGCCCTGCCAAGGCATTAGGAGTGAGTTAATTAAATCTTTGGCCAAATAGAGAGGGCTAATTTTTAAGTTGGTAATTTTGTATGTCCCGATAATGATGCTATAAATATTCAAATGACCCTTGGCAGAGAAAGGGTTTGCTACCCCAGCTCTAACCTAACCATTTAGCCACACCAGCCATGGACTATATATCTGATAGAAGAGCAGATTTCATAATTTTTGTTTGAAATTAAAAAGAAAAATATTCGACCTATGTCCATCTTCTTTTCAACACTGTAAATCTTGCAAATCATTGGCTCACTAACATTTCTGAAGGTAAACATCCATGACTTCTTCAGTTTGTAATTTCTTGGGCCATATATGCTTGCATTTGAAACTCACTGGACTAGTCACATATTAAAGAAAACATTGCCACATTATCTTAATTTTTAATGTATGTGAAGCCTGTTTTTCCATCTTAGTTCATTTAGTCTGATTGCTCAAAAAGAGGTCACAAATTCTTATTTATGTCTCAAATTACATATTTAACTATTATTAATAACAATTTGCTGGCAAAGTCCCAGATAAGAATATTGATTATTTAGCGTTAATGGACTTTTTGATAAGCTTCTTCATATTAATATTGAGCAGAGTAGTAAAGCTGAAATTCTTAATACTTTCCCATACTCTAGGCTGGCAACAGTTGGAAAACATTTTTACTGCACAGTTTTATTGTTCATAATATTATTTAATAGAGTGATTTTTGTTATTAATTACCAAAAAGAAAAGACATTAGGTTTACTTCTTTTACCCATTTTTTCGCCAAAGAAATGGAAGTATGATTAGAATTTTTCATTTTACAGGGACAGATCTTGAGAGCATGGCTTGATATTACAAGAGGAAAAGAACCTTATACTAAAAGAGCACTAAGATCTTTTGAAGAGGGATTACAAAATGGAAATGATATTTTTGCTCTGCTGGGTAAGGTGAGTTGGAGTTAGGTAAACAAATCATGTTTTAAAATTCATTCATAATATAGTTGAAACCCAACAAAACTAAGTGGATCAAAAATAATCTTCATGTTACTTTTATCAACTCTCAATTGTAGAAGGGACTTATGTTTATATAGGACAATGAGCAGTAAACTAGAGAAATGTATTCCCTGCCAAATTCTTCAATCCTAGGTCAGTTTTCATTGTTTTTGTTGTTATTGGTGTTGGTGGTTGTGGTTCCTATGTTATTTATTCACCAAACATTTACACCCTATCTAATATATGTGAGATATCACTCTAGATATTTGGGATACCCTGGACACTTCAGTTGCAGGCCGACACTCTGTCCACTGAGCCAAACCGGTCTGGGCAGATTCCATTCATTTTTATGGCCAAGTAATATTCCATTGTATGTATAAACCACAACTTTTTTATCCACTTGTTTATTGATGGGCACTTGGATTACTTCAATATCTTGGCTATAGATAAGTAACTCTGCAGTGAACATACAGGTGCATATATTCCTTTGAATTATAGTCAAACCTTAGTTCTCGAATATCTCCCATTTTTCCACAATTTGGATCTTGACCGAACAACTTTTACATGCTGATTCTTATAGAATTAGTCAGGCATCTCTCAGGTGACAAACAAAGGAGAGAATGTGTGAGTATGAGTTAGTTTACCACTATACCTCGTGTTGTTAACCTCTCAGGAAATTATGCTGTGAATATTTCTAATGGGGAAAAAATGATTCAGTTTTCAACCAAATTGCTTCTCAAACAGCCTTCCGGAACAAATTAAGTTCTAGAACCGAGGGTCCACTGTAGTGTTTTGGGTTTTTTCAGATATATATCCGGAAATGAAATTGCTGCCTCATAAGGCAGTTCCATATTTAATTTTTTGAGAAACTTCCATACGATTTTCCACAAAGGTTGCACCAATCTGCATTCCCGCCAACAGTGCAAGAGGGTTCGCTTTTCTCCACATCCTCCCCAACACTTGTCTGTGGATTTATTGATGATAACCATTCTGACAGGTGTAAGGTGATATCTCATTGTAATTTTAATTTGCATTTCTCTGATGATTAGTAAAGTTGAGCATCTTTTCATCTGTCTATTGGCCATCTCTTTGTCCTCTTTGGAAAAGTGTCTATGTATTTAGGTGCTTTGCCCATTTTTTTATTTGATTGCTTTTTTGGTGTTTAGTTGTATGGGCTCTTTATAAATTGTGGACATTAACCCCTTATCAGATGTTTCATTGACAAATATGTTCTTCCATCCAGTAGGTTGTCTTTTCATTTTGTTGATGATTTTCTTTGCTGTTATTTTGCTTATTCTTTAAAATCTTATCTTCTTTATCTTGAAAATATTTTTTAAAGGTACAAAATATCTTAGTTTAGTTGCTGCTTGTGAATACACAGGAAATATTTTATTCTAAAAGGAAACATTATTTTATGGTGTTTCTAAAAACATTTTTAACATTAATTGTATTTCTCAAGTATTTAAAAGTGGAATTTAAAACTTTTATTGTTCTGTGATGTTTTAAACTTTTGTTTTGATAAAAACTATTTTTTTCTTATTATGAAAGTGATCACTTCCTTACGGAAAGGTCAGAGAACAAAAATATAAAAAATGCTAAACACTAGTTTTCTCCCAACTTCAAGATAACTGTTGTGAGAACCTTGGTGTATATGATCACAGTTTTGATGCCACTTCTTTTCCTCCCATTAGGCACAATGCCTTGAGATGCGCCAGAATTATTTAGGTGCTTTGGAGACTGTGAACCAAGTAATTGTGAACTTTCCAAGTTTCCTCCCTGCTTTAGTACAGAAAATGAAACTACAACTGGCTTTGCAAGATTGGGACCAGGCGATTGAGATTGTGCAGAGGTAAAGTACAAAACGGTGACACCCTAACCTTTGGATCTGGTTTTACTTTTGAGAAAAAAATAAAATCTGCACATAATTTTTTATCATAGGATTTTTAAAATTTGATTTTTCCAAAAATACGGATTTGGAAAGTTTAATATTGCATTGTTTAAAACGGAATTGATTGGTTTACATACATATCTGACTAACTGTTCTAAGGCAGACTTTTTTTTTTTTTTTTTTTTTTTTGCAAACAAATACCCCTGTCCTCATGAAGCTTATATTCAAACTAGAGGCCCGGTGCACAAAAGTTTGTGCACTGTGCGGCAGGGGGCGGGGGGGGGGGGTCCCCCAGCCCGGCCTGTGCCCTCTTGCAGTCTAGGACCCCTCGGGAGATAACGACCTGCTGGCTTAGGCCTGCTCCTGGGTGGCAGAGGGCAGGCCCAATCCCTAGGTGCAGCCCCTGGTCAGGCTCAGAGCAGGGCCGATTGGGGAGTTGGGGCGCCGCCCCGTCATGCACAGAGCAGGGCGAATCGGGAGGTTGCGATGCCACCCTCAGTCACGCTCATGGTAGGGCCGATTGGGGGGTTGGGGCACCGCCCCCTGTCACACTCAAGGCAGGGTCGATGGGGAGGTTGCGGCGCCACCCCCTGTCATGCACAGAGCAGGGCCGATCAGGAGGTTGGGGCGCTTCCCCCTGTCACTCACAGAGCAGGGCCAATCAGGGGGTTGGGGCGCTGCCCCCTGTCACTCACAGAGTAGGGCCAATCAGGGGGTTGGGGCGCTGCCCCCTGTCACTCACAGAGCAGGGCCCATCAGGGGGGTTGGGGCTCCGTACCCTGTCACACACAGAGCAGGGTCAATCAGGGTGTTGGGGAGCTCACTCCTGTCATGCACAGAGCAGGGCCCATCAGGAGGTTGAGGAGCTCCCCCCTGTCACTCACAGAGTAGGGCCGATAGGGGAGTTGGGGCACCGCCCCCTGTCACACACAGAGGAGGGCGAATCAGGAGGTTGGGGCACTGCACCATGTCACACTCAGGGCAGGGCCAATGGAGAGGTTATGGCTCTACCCTGTCACACACAGAGCAAGGCCTGTGGAGGGGGGTTGGGGCGCCACCCTCTATCACCCACAGAGCAGGGCCGATCTGGGGGTTGGGGCGCCGCCACTGTCACACTCGAGGCAGGGCTGATGGAGAGGTTATGGCTCTACCTGTCACACACAGAGCCGCAGGGCAATCAGGGGATTGGGGAGCTCCCCCCTATCAGGCACAGAGCAGGGCTGATCAGGAGGTTGGGGTGTCTTCCCCTGTCACGAACAGAGCAGGGCAGATAGGGAGGTTGTGGCCCCCCCCCACCCCCTCGTCACACACAGAGCCACAGGGCGATCAGGGGGTTGGGGAGCTCCCCCTTATCAGGCACAGAGCAGGGCTGATCAGGGGGTTGGGGCGCCTTCCCCTGTCATGAACAGAGCAGGGCAGAAAGGGAGGTTGTGGCCCCGCCCCCTGTCACACACAGAGCCGAAGGGCGATCAGGGGGTTTGGGCGCTGCCCCCTGTCACGCTGTTCCCGGTGCCAGGAGCCTCGCTGGTCCGCTGATCCTGGTGCTGGGTGGCATATTAGCTTTTTACTATATAGGATAGAGGCCTGGTGCACGAGTGGGGGCCGGCTGGTTTGCCCTGAAGGGTGTCCTGGATCAGGGTGCGGGTCCCCACTGGGGTGCCTGGCCAGTCTGGGTGAGGGGCTGAGGGCTATTTTCCGGCTAGCGGAGACTGAAGCTCCCAACCGCTCCTTTTTTTCTTTTCTTTTTTTTTTTTTTTTTATTCTGGGCCAGCTTTAGCTCTGAGGCCTCGCTGCTGAAAACATCGATATAATGTTGCGGTCAGGCTGGCTAAAGCCCGGCTGACTGAAAGCCAGTTTCTGGGGTTTTGTTTAGCTTCTATATTTGCAACATAGTTGTTTAGAGTTGCAGCTGAGAGGCTGGCAAGTCAGCCGGGGAACGTTGGAGTCTGCAGTCACTGGAGCAAGGAAACCTCCCTGTTAGCTTCAGTGCATGGCTGCCCGCCGCCATATTGGCTGACAGTTAATTTGCATAAGGATATGCTGATTATCCAATGGGAAGGGTAGCGGTCGTACGCTAATTACCATGTTTCTCTTTTATTAGTGCAGATGAGAGGAACCATATGATAAACAGAACAAATAAGAAATTATGTAGTATGTTCAAAAGTTGTAAGTGCTATGGGGAAAAGATAAAGCCACAGCTGGAAAGTGAAATGGGCAGTGGGGGTGAGGGAGTGGATTTTATGGGAATGGTCAGGGAAGGCCTCACTGAGAAGATGGCATTTAAGCAAAGAAAATAAGCAATGCGGATATCCCGGAAAACTTTGCAGAAAGGAAAAGCAAGTGTGAACACCTTGAGGCCAGAGTATGTGTCCTTTGTTTAAGGAATGGGAAGGAGTAAAATGACTAGGAGTGAAGTCTCAGCAGAAAGGTGGGAGGGAGCAGGGTGCCAGGTTGCGAACATATGTAAGTTTATTTCGACAAAATGTTTTTCCGCAGGTTAATGCTTCAAGACAAACAAAATGTAGAAGCACTAAGGATGCTGGCTCTTTACTATTTGTGTAGGGAGGGGGATATAGAGAAGGTAAGTTGCATTGTGCTAGTGAAGTTTCCTGTATTAATAATACAGGAAGTACTCTTTTAGAATGTATGTCATGGTAGTTTTTAGTTGATTCTTGAAAATACACTTTAACAAAGAGGTAAGCTTCTTAATTCAGCTAGTAAAGTAAAAACATTATGTAGTCAACATTAACACTGAAAATTCCTTTGGTCATTAATTTTGGTATATGTGATTTTTCTATATAAAACTCCCATGCAGTAATATGTTTAATTAATGTAACTGGTGATACTGGGTATGGAAGAGTACATAGAAAAAATATAATTTATAATATTTTTAAATTTTATTTAAGTTTGGATAGGTTACATGGGCTTAGGATAAAATCCCATTGGACCTTACAGTAAGGTAACATGTTTCTCTAGTAGTGAGCATATTGACTATATACTAGATTACAGAATATCATCATCCAGTCTTAAGTAAATGGTATTATAAAAAGTAGTAGATTTGGATTGTGTTGAGTTTGGTTAAATTAGTTAATATGACAATGCCTAATAGGTACTTTAGTAAATATTAAAAGAATTTTAGTAGAGGCAACTATTCAGTAAATATTCCGGGCATTGAAATTATATATGCTAAGTATCTTAGTGATTTTTCTATTCTTGATCATTTTAAATATAAACCAGGCTATATATGTAATCCAAGGGCTGATCTTATATAACATTAGTGTTTGTAAATATGTTGTTATTCATATCTCATTTGTGTCATGGATTCATTATTTTAGAGGGAGCTTGGCATGTACAATTAATTGAATATTATAGGTATCTTTATCTACCCAAAGGTTCCTATTCAGTAAAAAATATTAAAAAAAATACTTTCTAAAACTCTATTCTTTATTGATAATTAATTATTGAGCTTTTTAAAAGAAGTTTTTTTAAAAAATATATATTTTATTGATTTTTTACAGAGAGGAAGGGAGAGGGATAGAGAGTTAGAAACATCCATGAGAGAGAAACATGGATCAGCTGCCTCCTTCATACCCACTACTGGGGATGTGCCTGCAACCAAGGCACAGGCCCTTTACCGGAATCGAACCTGAGACTCTTCAGTCCACAGGCCAACGCTCTAGCCACTGAGCCAAACTGGTCAGGGCTAAAAGAAGTTTTAATACATCTTGCAACATATAAGATTTTATTGGAAGAGGGAGGAATTAGTAAAAGCAAATATCTTTTTAAGCAATAATAATATTTATTAGTCTATATGTCATGTGTTATGTTCTTTATTTCTTAGTTTATTTTAAAATTATACTGGGTACTTTTGTTTTAGGCTGCAACCACACTGGAAAACTTGGAAAATGCATTGGATGCTATGGAACCACAGAATGCTCAACTTTTTTATAAGATTACCATTGCCTTCAGTAGAACTGTAAGAGGGTCCACTATGTACCATAGCTCTGTTATCTACAGCTGGAAATAGAAAATAAGTCACCAAGGCTGAGGCACCAAAGAGCATATGGCCTAGAGTGAAAATATAATATGTAAATAAATATGTGATATATTCCTAAGAGGGGCAGTCTAGAGGAGATATGGGTTCCAACTGTAAAAAGCCATCATGGAGGCTTCATGGAGCAAGTGGCATTTTTTGAACCTTTAAAGAGAGGGAAGTGCCTTCCAGGCAAAGGAAATAAGTACACAGGATTTATGAGTAGGAATGTTCCTTGTTTTGTATTTTTAAAATATTTGAAAAACATTTTAATGTGTGTAATAGACTATTTTGGTAGGGGAAATGGCTGATATCTTACTTTTATAATATTAAAGAAAAGAAATGTTCGCATTACAAGTACACAATTTTAAAAAGATAATCAGGAATGGATTAAAAAAATCAGCAGAATCTTGAAATCAATACCTGAAATGAGTGGATTAAAAAGTTAATTAAGCTAGGAAAAAGGCACACATGAGTAAGTAAAATAATTAGTAAATATAAAGTTGAAAGAAAAAATCAAGGGTGTTGTTAAGTGACATAAATAAACTGAATTTTCTCATTTACAAAGATTGTCAGATTGTGTGAAGTTTAGAGAAAAACAAATTCTGCTATTGCAAAAGTTTAAGTTAAGGAGGGTATATTTATCCTTTTTATTTGCCTGTTGCCAGATACCTGATTAGTTTACAAAAATTCAAACAATTTAGTATTATACTCGTAAAAGTTGTTGTCTTCAAGTGTTACATACTTACTCTAGCAACATTGTCATTTCTTGAAATATTTTTGAAGCTTTTTAAAATGAAGATTCTAAGGCATAATCTTTTAAAATAGTCTCAGTGGTGCCACCTTGTCTTTAGGGGGAAAGCCCTACATTTTTTTCCATTAAAAATATATATGCAAACTTAAAGTAATAACTTTATTGTCTACTTTGTAAAATAACCGTACCACAGTTTGAAAAGAGGTCTAGAATATGTTTGTATGGCAGCATCATTAGGAGTTTACTTTTCAAGGTAGCTGTTTTTAAAAACCCTACTCAGGATATATAAGTTCTCAGAGGATATAAACTCTTTCTTGCTGTTCTGCCTAGATAGTAAATAGAGAGGTTTTATTTTTCTTGGTTATTAAATCATTGTTTCTTTACATTTTGCTTCTGCAAAATCTAAGTAACATATATGTATGTTTAGAAAAACAATCCTTTTGACTGAATAGAAGTGTTCTAGTCCAACTAAATCTTTTCTTCTTTTTAGTGTGGACGTAATCAACTCATTCTTGAAAAAATTCAAACATTACTAGAAAGAGCTTTCAGCTTAACCCCTCAGCAATCAGAATATGCTACAGAACTTGGATACCTAATGCTTTTACAAGAAAAAGTTAAGGAAGCATGGAAGTGGTATCAGATTGCCATAAATCTTGAAGAAACTAGTATCACTGCAGTGATTGGTATGACCGCTATTTCTATAAATGTTCTTCATAGAGATGCATTTTCATACCTGCCATTAAAAATGTTTTGTGATTTTCTAAAATTAAACAATTCTCCACTATCCCCAACAGAAAAAAAATCATATATCTTTAAAAATAAATTTTTTATTTCATAATTAATATGTTGAGAGAGTAGGTTTTTATGGGATAGTTACTATACTAGTATATTATGAATTCCATCATAACAGATTTTATGTGAGTACCAAGCCACCCATTTTCTTTCACCTTTTCTTTTTTTTTAATATAAAATTTTCATGTATTATTGGTGGGGAAATCCATGTTTTATTAATGTTGTTGGTGTTAGCTTAAAGTTTGCATGCCTTAAACCAGATATGCAAACTTTGTTTCTGTTCTGTTTGGTTTTAGGATGTATCCGATGTCAATTAATAGAAGGGCAATTACAGGAAGCAGATCAGCAGCTAGAATTCCTTAGTGAAATTCAGCAGTCTTTTGGAAAATATGCGGTACAGTATTTTATTTTATTAGATATTAGGTCCCAGCTACTATTTATAAAATAGGAAATTTTAAATTGTCTTATTTAGTAATAGCTTTAAAGGAGTAATATACACCAATTTTAATATGTAACTTCATTTATTAATTTAACTCCATGAAAAATTAGACTTTAAATATTCTTTCATAAGATTCTAAAAATCTAAGCTAAAACTTAAGTATGAATAAATATTTAACATCAAGACACTTCCTATACATTTGAAATCTAAATAGAAAGAAATGCCTTTATAACTGAATGGAGTAATTTATAAAAACTACTGATTTTTCAGGAATTAACTTATTTACAAGCAATTCTTGCTATAAAGAAAAATAAACGACAAGAAGAAGTTATTAACTTGTTAAATGATGCCTTGGACACTCATTTTTCACAATTACAAGATTTACCTTTTGGCATACAGTATTTTGAGAAGTTAAATCCTGATTTCTTGCTAGAAATCATTACAGAATATCTGAATTACTGTCCATTGCAAGTAAGTAATTTGGGGACTTTCGTGGGGATAGAGGGTGACTATTAAATTTATTGTGATCACATTGGTTAATAAAATTATCTAGGTTTCAGGTGTACAATTGACACATCATCTGCTATTGTATTGTGTGTTCACAGCCCAAAGTCAAGTCTCCTGTCATGTTGAGCCCCCCTTACCCCTCTTCTGCCTCCCTCAGCCCCCTTTCCGTCTGGTAATCACAATACCAATGTCTGTGTCTATGAGTTTTGTGTGTGTGTTTTTTCCTTAATCCCTCATCTATTTCACCTGGCACTCTAATACCGCCTCTGGAAGCTGTCAGTTTGTTCTCTGTATCTGTGAATCTGTATAAGTGAAATCATATGGTATTTGTCTTTCTCTGACTGGCTTATTCCAGGTCCATCCATGCTATTGTAAGGGGTAAGATTTCCTTCTCTTTTTTATGACTGAATAGTATTCCATTGTGTAACTGTAACACAGCTTTTTTTTACCTGCTATCTACTGATGGGCAATTGGGCTCCTTGCAAATCTTGGCTATTGTAAATAGTGCTGCAATGAACATAGGGAGCATATATTCTTTCAAATCAAGAGTTTTGAGTTCTGATATAGTCTCAGAAGTATATTCACTGGGTCATAAGGCAGTTCCATTTTTAATTTTTTGAGGAAACTCTGTACTGTTTTCCATAGTGGCTGCACCAGTCTGCATTTCCACCAATAGTGCACTAGGGTTCCCTTTTCTCCACATCCTTGCCAACACTTGTTGATTTACTAATGATAGCCATTCTTTCAGGTATCAGGTGATAGCTCATTGTGGTTTTAATTTGTATATCCATAATTATTAGTGATATTGAGCATCTGTTCATATGTCTATTGGCTATCTGTATGACCTCTTGAGAGAATTGTCTGTTCAGGTCCTCTGCCCATACTACCTGACATCAGACTATACTACAAGGCCATAGTAATCAAAACAGCAGAGTTCTGGCATAAAAACAGCCATATAGATCAATGGAACAGAACAGAGAGCCTAAAAATAAACCCACACCTATATGGTCATTAATATTTGACAAAGGAGGCAAGAATACACAATGAGGTAAACACCATCTATTCAATAAATAGTATTGGGAAAATTGGACAGATATGTGAAAAAAAATAAAATGACCACCTTTTTACACCATATACAAGCATAAACTCATAATGGATGCAAGACTTAAATGTAAGGCTTGAAACTAAAAATCCTAGAAGAAAACAAGCAGTAAAATGTCAACCATTTCCTGTAGCAATATCTTTTCTGATGTATCTCCTCGTGCTTATTCAAGACGTTTACTCATTGTATATTCTTGCCTCCTTTGTTGTAAATTTAATTGATTATATATGTGTGGGTTTATTTCTAGGCTCTTTATTCTGTTCCATTGGCCTATGTTTCTCTTTTTGTGCCAGTATCATACATGTTTTTATCATAACAGCTTTGTAGTATAGTTTGAAATAAGGGAGAATGAGGTTTCCAACTTCCATTTCATTTACTTCTGCTGTGGTCTTTATTATTTTTTCTTCCTTCTACTAACTTTGGGCTGTTCTCTCCAGTTTTTCTCTTATAATTCGTTTTTATTTTTATTCTGTTGTGGTTGGAAAAGTTACCTGACATGATTTCAGTGTTCTTAAGCTTTGTGACCTAGTATGTGTGCTATCGTGGAGAATGTTCATGTGCACTTAAAAAGAATACACATTCTGTCTAGCCAGTTTGGCTGAGTGGATAGAGCATCAGCCAGCAGACTGAAGGATCCCACGTTTGATTTTGGTCAAGGGCATGTACTTCGGGTTCAGGCTTGATCCCAGGCCTTGGTCAGGCTTCAAGTGGGAGACAACTAATTGATATGTCTTTCTCACATCGATGTTTCTCTCTATATGTCTCTCCTCCCTTTCTCTCGCTATCTCTCTCTCTCTCTCTCTCTCAAAAGAAAAAAAAAGAATGCAATATGCTGGAGTCCAACCCCAGTGGGTCCAGGGGTCCTCAAAGGTGTGGACGGAGTCGGCGAAGAAGGAATGACACGAAGACAGCCTTCAGTTCATCAGCAGCCTAGTCAGGACCTCTAGCCAGGATCTCCAGCCAAAGTTCTGGTCGGAGTTCTGGTTAGGAACTGATGAGGATCTGATGAGGATCTGATGTTTATTGTCTTGTTACATGCGTATTTATACCAGCCGATTTTAATCCTGTCAAGTTCTATTACAAAGGTTAGGGCGTTTCTTTTTTTTTTTTTTTTTTTTTTTTTTCTTTTATTTTCCTCTTAAAGTATTACAAAGGGTATTACATAAGTATCCTTTTTCCCCCCCCCGCCCTTGACAAACCACTACCCTCCCTTACCCCCCAGTGTCTTATGTCCATTAGTTATGCTTATATGCATGCATACAAGTCCTTCGGTTGATCTCTTACTCCCCTCCCTCCTGCCCCCCAACTCTCTCTGGCCTTCCCACTGCAGTTTGACAATCAGTTTGAGGCAGCTCTGCCTCTGTATCTATTATTGTTCAAAAGTTTGTAATGGTCTTTATTATCCATGAATGAGTGAGATCATGTGGTATTTTTCCTTCATTGACTGGCTTGTTTCACTTAGCATAATGCTCTCCAGTTCCATCCATGATGTTGCAAATGGTAGGAGTTCCTTCTTTTTAACAGCAGCATAGTATTCCATCGTGTAGATGTACCACAGTTTTCTAATCCATTCATCTACTGATGGGCACTTAGGCTGTTTCCAGATCTTAGCTATGGTGAATTGTGCTGCTATGAACATCTGGGTGCATATATCCTTTCTGATAGGTGTTTCTGGTTTCTTGGGATATATTCCTAGTAGTGGGATCACAGGGTCAAATGGGAGTTCCATTTCCAATTTTTTGAGGAACCTCCATACTGCCTTCCATAGTGGCTGCACCAGTCTGCATTCCCACCAGCAGTGCACAAGTGTTCCTTTTTCTCCACATCCTCTCCAGCACTTGTCGTTTGTTGATTTGTTGATGATGGCCATTCTGACAGGTGTGAGATGGTACCTCATTGTTGTTTTGATTTGCATCTCTCGGATGATTAGTGACTTTGAGCATGTTTTCATATGTCTCTTGGCTTTCTGAATGTCCTCTTTTGAAAGGTGTCTATTTAGATCCTTTGCCCATTTTTTGATTGGATTGTTTATCTTCTTTTTGTTAAGTTGTATGAGTTCCCTATAAATTTTGGAGATTAAGCCCTTATCCGATATGACGTTGGCAAATATGTTTTCCCACGAGGTGGGTTTTCTTGTTGTTTTGTTGATCGTTTCTTTTGCTGTGCAGAAGCTTTTTATTTTGATGTAGTCCCATTTGTTCAGTTTCTCTTTAGTTTCAACTGCCCTAGGAGCTGTATCAGTGAAGAAATTGTTTTGGCATATGTCTGAGATTTTGTTGCCTTTGTATTCTTCTAGAATTTTTATGGTTTCCTGTCGTACATTTAAGTCCTTTATCCATTTTGAGTTTATTCTTGTGTATGGTGTAAGTTGGTGCTCTAGTTTCATTTTCTTGCATATGTCTGTCCAATTTTCCCAACACCATTTATTGAAGAGACTATCTTGGCTCCATTGTATGTTCATGCCTCCTTTGTCAAAAATTAATTGAGCATATTGGTTCGGGCTAATTTCTGGACTCTCTATTCTATTCCACTGATCTATATGTCTGTTCTTGTGCCAGTACCAGGCAGTTTTGAGAACAGTGGCTTTGTAATACAGCTTGATATCTGGCATTGAGATCCCACCTACTTTGTTCTTTCTCAGGATCGTTGCAGCTATTCGGGGTCTTTTTTTATTCCAGATGAATTTTTGGAGAGTTCGTTCTAGATCTTTGAAGAAGGCCATTGGTATTTTAATGGGAAGTGCGTTGAATGTATAGATTGCTTTGGGTAGTATGGACATTTTAATGATGTTGATTCTACCAATCCAAGAACATGGTATGTTCTTCCATCTGTTTATGTCTTCCTCTATCTCTTTTTTCAACGTCCTGTAGTTTTCTGAGTAGAGGTCTTTAACCTCTTTAGTTAAGTTTATTCCTAGGTATCTTAATTTTTTTGGTGCGATGGTAAATGGGATTGTTTTTCTGATCTCCCTTTCTGAAAGTTCACTGTTGGTGTATAGAAATGCCTCAGATTTCTTGGGGTTAATTTTGTATCCTGCTACATTGCCAAATTCATGTATTAAGTCTAGTAGCTTTTTGATGGAGTCTCTAGGGTTTTGTATGTATAATATCATGTCATCTGCAAATAAGGACAGTTTTACTTCCTCTTTTCCAATTTGGATGCCTTTTATTCCTTCTTCTTGCCTAATTGCAATGGCTAATACTTCCAGTACTATGTTGAACAGGAGTGGTGAGAGTGGGCATCCCTGTCTTGTTCCTGTTCTTAGGGGAAATGGTGTTAGTTTTTGTCCATTGAGTATGATGTTGGCAGTGGGCCTGTCATATATGGCTTTTATTATGTTGAGGTATGATCCTTCTATTCCCACCTTTCTGAGAGTTTTTATCAAAAATGGGTGTTGGATTTTGTCGAATGCTTTTTCTGCATCAATTGATATGACCATGTGGTTTTTTTCTTTTAATTTGTTTATGTGATGTATCACATTTATTGATTTACGGATGTTGTACCATCCTTGCATCTCTGGGATGAATCCTACTTGGTCATGGTGTATGATCCTTCTGATGTACTGCTGGATCCGATTTGCTAAGATTTTGTTGAGGATTTTGGCATCTATGTTCATGAGGGATATTGGCCTGTAATTCTCTTTCATTGTGATGTCTTTACCTGGTTTTGGTATTAGGGTGATGCTGGCTTCATAGAATGAGCTTGGAAGCGTTCCTTCCTCTTGAATTTTTTGTAGTAGTCTGAGGAGGGTAGGTTTTAGTTCTTCCTTGAATGTTTGGTAGAACTCCCCTGTGAAGCCGTCTGGCCCTGGGCTTTTGTTTGCTGGAAGCTTTCTGATGACTGCTTCAATTTCTTCCATAGTTATTGGCCTATTGAGGTTTTTAGATTCTTCCTGATTGAGTTTTGGAATGTTGTATTTTTCTAGGAATTTGTCCATTTCCTCCAGGTTGTCCAGTTTGTTGGAGTAGAGTTGCTCGTAGTATTGTTTAACAATCATTTGTATTTCTGTGGGGTCTGTTGTTATTTCGCCTCTATCATTTCTGATTTGGTTTATTTGGGACCTCTCTCTTTGCTTCTTGGTGAGCCTGGCTAGGGGTTTGTCAATCTTGTTTATCCTTTCAAAGAACCAGCTCTTGGTTTCATTGATTTTCTGTATTGTTTTTTTGGTCTCTATTTCATTGATTTCTGCTCTAATCTTTATTATCTCCTTCCTTCTGCTCACTCTGGGGTTTTCTTGTTGCTCTCTTTCTAATTCTTTGAGTTGTAGAGTTAGATGATTGACTACCATTTTTTCTTGTTTTTTGAGATAGGCCTGTAGAGCTATAAACTTCCCTCTCAGGACTGCTTTCATTGTGTCCCAGAGGTTTTGGATTGTTGTGTTTTCATTGTCATTAGTGTCCAGGATGTTTTTAATTTCTTCTTTGATGTCATCGGTAACCCAATCAATATTTAATAACATGCTATTCAGCTTCCAAGTGTTTGAGTATTTTGGGTTGTTTTTATTGTAGTTTATTTCTAACATTATGCCATCGTGGTCTGTGAAGAAGCTTTTTATGATTTCAATCTTCTTGAATTTGTGGAGACTTTGCTTGTGACCCAATATGTGGTCTATTTTTGAATATGTCCCATGAGCACCTGAGAGGAATGTATATTCCGCAGCTGTGGGGTGAAGTGTTCTGAAGATGTCAATTAAGTCCATCTGATCTAGTGAGTCATTTAGGATTGCTGTTTCTTTGCTGAGTTTTTGTCTAGCGGATTTATCCAGTGATGTCAGTGGTGTATTAAAGTCCCCTACTATGATTGTATTGTTGTCGATCTCTCCCCTGATATCTTCCAGAAGTTTTCTTATGTATGTGGGTGCTCCTGCATTGGGTGCATATATGTTTACCAGGGTTATATCTTCTTGTTGTATTGATCCCTTTAGTATTATGAAGTGGCCTTCCTTATCTCTGGTTATGGCCTTCACTTTGAGATGTACTTTGTCAGATATAAGTATTGCTACCCCAGCTTTCTTTTCCTTTCCATTTGCGTGAAAGATATTTTTCCATCCCTTCACTTTCAGTCTGTGTGAGTCCCTTCTAATGAGGTGGGTCTCTTGTAGACAGCAGATGTATGGGTCATGTTTTTTTATCCATTCAGCCACTCGATGTCTTTTGGTTGGAGCATTTAGTCCATTTACATTTAAAGTTATTATTGAAAGGTATTTGTTTGTAGCCATTTCTTTTTGTGTGTGTGTGTGTGGCTGTTTTCTTTCTGAGCTTGATATTTCTTCTTTTTACACCAGTCCCTTTAGCATTTCTTGCATGGCTGGCTTGGTGGTGATAAACTCCCTTAGCCCTTTTTTGTCTGTGAAGCTTCTTATTTCCCCTTCAATTTTGAATGATAGCCTTGCTGGATAGAGTATTCTTGGATTCAGTCCTTTGCTTTGCATCACTTTGTAGATTTCCGTCCATTCTTTTCTGGCCTGATGTGTTTCTGTTGAGAAATCATTTGATAATCTAATGGGAGATCCCTTGTATGTTACTTTCCGTCTCTCTCTTGCAGCCTGTAAGATTCTCTCTTTATCCTGAACATTTGCCATGGTAATTATGATGTGTCTTGGTGTGGGTCTTTTCGGGTTCACCTTGTTTGGGACTCTCTGGGCTTGTGTGACTTTTTTCTTCCCCACCTCAGGGAAGTTTTCTGATATTATTTCTTCGAATAGGTTTTCTAATCCATGTTCATCTTTCTGTTGTTCTGGCACCCCTATTATTCGTATGTTGTTTCGTTTCATGTTGTCCCAAAGCTCCCTTAGGCTCTCCTCCTGTCTTTTAATTTTTTTCTCCATTTGCCGTACAGTTTGAGTGTGTTTTGCTTCCTTGTCTTCTAATTCACTAATTCGGTCCTCCGCTTCTCCCAGTCTACTGTTGATACTTTCAATGGAGTTTTTTATTGAAGCTATGTCACTCTTCATTTCTTCTTGGGACTTACTTAAGTTGTTGATTTTTTCATCTGTTTCTTCTAGCTTCTTGCATAAGTAGTTGAGTTTTTCATCTGTTTCTTCTTGCTTCTTGAACATGTGGTGCATGTACTCTAGGAACCTTATTCTGAATTCTTTTTCCGTCATGTTGCATATCTCTGTCTCACTTAGCTGCTTTTCTGGCGAGTCCTCCTTTTCTTTCCTTTGGGGGTTTCTTTGCCTACCCATGTTTGATCTCGCTGACATATGTAGATGTTGAGGTGTTCAGTGGCTGCTCCCTGGGTGGCAGGGGCTCCTTGGGTTGTGGTTGCTGCTCAGACGGTTGCGGTAGCAGCTGCTTTCCAGTTGGCAGCAGCTCCTCTGGTGGGTGTTGTTCACAGCTGTGTTGGCTCTTCTGGCTGGTGGGGGGAGGCTTCACGTACAGTTGCTGTTCCACAGACAGAGGGTGTGGTGATCAGGAGGCTGTGGTGATCAGGAGGCTGCGGTGATCAGGGGGCTGCTGTTGCTTGGATCTGCTGCGTTGATTTAAAGGCACAAAATACAACAGAGCAAGGCACAACGTACCAGGCACTGAACACAAGTATATTCACAATATTAATAACTCCAAATAAAGGTGACCAACCGAATTAAGAGAATTAGGGGATAAGGGAGAAAGAAGAGAAGAAGATAAAAGAGAGAACAGAAAAGAAAAATAAGAAAAAAACAAACAAAAAAGGAGTGCAAAAATAGAATTGGGAAAAAAGAGGGGGGAAAAAAGAGAGCGAAAAAAGAGAATGAAGTAGAAGTGGGGAAGAGACTCCCCGTATGAGGAGCAAACTCCAATAGAACTGCCACTAATCTCAACAAATTCCAGCAACAGATCCCTGGAGATGAATGCAAACTACAAACCACCAATAATATCGAGAGGGGTAAGGGAAAACAGAAGCACAAAAATAGCTGGGGTGGGGTGGGGGAGGGAAGGGAAAAACCAGCAGAAAAAAAAAAGAAAAAGAAAAAGAAAAAGAAAAACAACCTCACAACCAGTCCTAAAAAAGAAGAAAAAACACAAAACAAAACAAACAAACAAATTTAAAAAAAAAAAAAAAAAAAAAAAAAAGCCCAATATATTCAACAATCAAGAAAACAATAGAAAGATAAGAGAGAAAAAAAAATGGTTGGAAAGTGAAGAAGGATAAAGAATAGGTGTATAAGGATTTAGAGCAGTAGATTGGAAATAGGATATATAAGTAGGGTGGAATTAGACAGGGGGTAAAAAGAGGGAATTGGGAAGGTCTGGAGCAGGAATAGGGTAAGAGAAACAGGACACCAAAAGGGGAAAAGTAAGGAAGAGGGTTTTAGCAAAGAGGTGGAATTGAGATAGGGAAAATTAATGCTAAAGGAACGATGAAAATAGAATGGAGAACACTAATCCCAAAAGAAAATAAAGAGAAAATAAAATGGCACTTTAAAAAATGGTAAAATGGTAGGAGTAATAATACTGGTTAAAAATAAAAATGTGGTAATTGAAAGGGTAAAATCAGGTGATGGAAAAAGAAGAAAAAGAGAAAAAAAAATTGGTTTCTTAGTAAAAAGGTGAAAAAATTAAAAAGAAAAAGAAAAAGAAAAAATTTGCAGTAGTGATGGTCTTTCGGTTCTTCTACTCTTCAGCCTGGTTCGCCTTGGTCCTGCCAGGTATTTAGGAGAGTGTTGCCTGCAATACACTGTTCCTCCGTGTTGTAAATCACAGTCCTGATTTTAAAGCAGGCCGTATTTGTGATCCAGTCTGCCTTAATTTGTATTCCCCTAAGAGTCAGTTTGTGGCTCAACCTCTGGGTGGCAGTGTTTTTGGGTTGGCCTCTGAGGTTATACAGCTTCTCTATCCTTTTTTAATCCTTACCCTGCTCTGTGTTGTTGGTGGGACTCGGTTAGGGCGTTTCTTATCTCCATTCCACGGAGTAAAAGATTATGTAGCTTAACTACCCGCCTGGCACTTAATTAAGGGGTTGTATCCCCTCCCTAACCTCAGGGAAAAATCCCCACCTGGGGAAACAACCTTTCTCAGAGAGGTGACCTTGGTTAAAACACATGGCACTAAGGAGAGCAAACATATTAAGAACAATATGCTATATATGCCAGGTCCCTTGAAACATATGCTGTGCAGATGTTTCTTTCCTGCAGCGACTGTCAAGCAGCAAGGATGGACCGGCTTCCGGCAGCAATATTCTACTGTTTGGGGATAGAATGTTTTGTGCACACCTATTAAATCCGTCTAGTCTGTCACCTAAGGCCAATATTTCCTTTTTGATTTTTTAAAATATATTTTATTGATTTGTTACAGAGAGGAAGGGAGAGGGATAGAGAGGTAGAAACATCAATGAGAGAGAAACATCCATCAGCTGCCTCCTGCACACTTCCCACTGGGGATGTGCCCGCAACCAAGGTACATGTCCTTGACCGGAATTGAACCTGGGACCTTTCAGTCCGCAGGCCGATGCTTTATCCCCTGAGCCAAACCGGTTAGGGCCTTTCCTTTTCAATTTTATCTAAATGATCTATCCATTGATGGAAGTGGGCTTAAGTCCCCTATTACTATTAAGAACCACCTTTACTATATATTTGCCTTTACTTGTGAGATTTTTTTATGTGTGTGTATGCATTTTTGGCTTTTCCTTTTCCATTTAAAGAGTTCCCTTTAACATTTCTTGTAATGCCAGTTTAGTGGTAATAAACTCCTTTAGCTTTTGCTTGTCTGGAAATTCTTTAGCTCTTCCACAATTCTGAATGATAACCTTGCCGGGGTAGAGTATTCTTGGTTGTAGGTTTTCCCTTTCATCGTATTAATGTATCCCGCTACTCCCTTTTGGCCTGCAAAGTTTCTGTTGAAAAATTAGCTGATAGTCTTATGGGTATTCCTTTATACATAACTAGTTGTTTTCTCTTGCTGTTTTAAGATTCTCTCGTTGACTTTTAACATTTTAATTATGATGTGTTTGGTGCGGATCTCTTTGAATTCATCACTGTGCTTCTTGGAATTAGATGTCTATTTCCTTCACCAGGTTAGGGAATTTTTCAGCCATTATTTCTTCAAATAGGTTTTCTGTCCCTTTCTCTCTCTTTTCCTTCTGGAACTCCTATGTTAGGAATGTTAGTATACTTGATGTTGTCCCAGAGGCCTCTTATGCTTTATCCTATCCTCATTCTTTTAACTTTTTAAAATATCTTCCAGTTGGGTGATTTTTACTACCCTGTCTTTCGGATTGCTGATATATCCTTCTTTGTCATCTAATCTGCTGTTTCCTCTAGTGTATTTTTTTATTTATATATTAAATAAATAATATATATTTTATTTATATTATTCAGTTTTTATTGGTTCTTTTTTACAGTTTTATATCTTTATAGAAGTTCTCCACTTGTTTGTAGAGTTTGATGAGCATTTTTATGACTATTACTTTGAACTCTTTATCTAGTAGACAGTTTGCTTTTGTTTTGTTCTTTTTCTGTTTGTTTTTTGTTTGTTTATTTGTTTGTAACATATTCTTTTGTCTCTTCAGTTTGCCTGTTTGTTTCTTATGTATTTGGTAGATCAGCTACATCCCCTGGTTTTGTAAAAGTGGCCTTATTTAGAAGGTGTTCTGTGGGGCCTAGTGGTGGAATGCCCCTTAGTCACTAGAACCAGATGCTCCAGAGGTGTTCCCTGTCTGGACTACTGTGGCTTCTTGTTGTGGTTGGGCTACAGCTGCTAAGGACACACTGGCCTCTGGCCCAGCTGGCTGTGAGGCCCAGCCTCAGCTGTTGCAGGCACACTGCTGTGTGCTGGTGCCAACTGAGGCTGCCCACTGGGTGTGACAGAGTAAGAGCCGCTTTGGAGGGATGCCAGTGGTGGGTCCTTAGATAAATGCCAGGGTGGAATGAAATGTTAACAAGGTTAATAGAGAATGTCAGAAATGGGGCCTGCCAGTATCAGACCAGCTAGATGAAAGGAAAATAAGAAAGGGGAAAAAATTGTGCCCACCATGTTCTGTCCCTGGAAAAAGTTCCAACAGCTCTCTGTCTGTTCAGCACACACCTTAAAATTAGTCAGTATATCACCTTCTTGTATGACTCAGATGCTTTTCAAACTGTTCCCTCTTCACTTGGACTCGGAAAGTGTGCCACCTTAGTTTCCTACAGCCCTTTGGCTTTCCCAAATGTAAGCCCTGTTGATTTTTAAAGCCAGATATTATGGGGGCTCCTCTTCTTGGTACAGGTGCCCAGGCTGGGGCTCAGACCCCTTGTTCTTCAGAGGGATATCTCTCCAACTTGTTGGTCACTGCATAGGGTGTAGGGGGTAGAGTGGATCCTGACTAGACTGAGTCTCTCTGCCCCCTCCTACCTGTCTCAGTGTGGCTTTTTCTTTATAGCTGTAGTTGTAGAAAATCTGTTCTGCTAGTCTGTAGGTTGTTTTCAGAGATAGCTGTTCTGTACATAGTTGATATCAATGAGAGGAGGTGAGCTTAGGATCTTCCTACTCCACCATCTTGAACCCGAAGCTGGGAACCTTGGTTTGAATGCCAATTAAGCCTGTCCTTGAAATGTTGTTCCTTGCAGTTGATGCTAGTCATTTATTTTTCTATGACAAGTTTGAGAACCCTAGTTGTGAGTTAGAGGATTCCTTTATTTTGTCAGTGCCTCTCATTATGCCCACTATTCCACATATGGATTTGGATTGCAAGACCTAGATTAGATCATTTTCCTCCCAATTCTGGATTTCCATCCAGGTTTCTTTTTGTGAATCATGTAACAGTCATTAGATCCTCTACTCACTGTAACTTTGGACCCCGGTATAGGACTCTACATTTATCCCTATGAAATTTTATCTCCATGATTCATTCCATAATTCAAGATGACATAGCCTTCTAGATCCTGAGTATCATTTATTTTGTATGGATCTTATTGTCACCCATCATCTGCCTTAAATAGCTCTGAGTAGAACTGAGGATGGAACCCTCTGATTTATTACCAGAGAGTTTATTACAAATTAGCATGGATCCATTACTCACGCTTATTTGTTATAGACAGTAAGTGGATGGATGGCTTACTTATACTCAACTCACAAAGCAACACAGGGATATCATGATGGGCACTATCTTCATTGCTAAAAGCGTAGTTCTTAGCATTTTCCCTGATCTACGGCTTATTAAACAACCAGGGTTGTTTAACAAGGAAATGAGAATAATGAACTTTCCTTGGGGAACCCATGCTGCTTTTTATTGATTGTCACTTCCTTTTCCACACTCTCATAATCTATTTTTTTAAGTATCCCCTCTAGAATCACACATGGGATTGATCTCATCTCCCCAGTCATGATCTTAGAAGTCTAATGCACTTCTCAATACTCATGCAATATTCAGAATTCACTCAACAAATGCTTGCAGAGCATCCAGCACTCTGTTCAGAGCTAGGGAAATTGTGGTTTAAAAGCAAACTACAACCCGTGATCTCTTGAGGCATGTATACTATTAGGAGAAGACAGCTAATAGAATCAATAGGTTATATAGTATTTTAAAAGATCACAGAAGAAAATGACAGGGTAGGGAGGAGTGATTTTAGATAACATGATCTGGATAAGGCTTATTAAGATGGTAAAATTTGAACAAAAACTTGAAATGTGGAAATTTGGTATAGAGTGTTTCAGACAAAGGGAATAGTTGTTCAGTGGCCCAGAGGGACACAAGAAGGCGAGTATGGCTGGGTAGATGAGGAGGAGAGGAGTTGTCAGAAAGAGGTCATAGCACAGGAGACCAGCTGTAACAACTCTGACTTCAGTTCTGTTTGTAACTTCTTTGGCTTCAGTTCTGAGTACAGTGGGAAGCCATGAGAAGGTTTCTGTCATGGCCATATTCAACATTTTTAAAGGATTTCTCTAGCAGCTGTGCTGAGAGTAAACTGTAGGTGGAGTAAGAAATAATTAAGTGGTAGTTGGCTCCCTAGTCCACAGACATCCTATTTTTTCATAATAACTTCTATCAGCATGATAGAACCTAATTAGCATTTATAATGCTCTTTTCATGGGGAAATATCAGAAAGGCAGACTTGTCTCTCTAGCTCGGTCCCTACTTCTTTGGCCCTTTTATATATACTTTTTTTTTTAATCAAATAGTTGTTATCTTAGAGATTATCCACAAAAGTCCTGTTTGGGGTTTTTTTCTTATTCATTCTGAAACTATAGTGAAAACAATGCTTATTCTCAATAACTAATTCTTAGCAAGTGGCAAAGAACATGATCAGAACCTCACCGTATCACCTATACTTTCATTATTTCCAGTTGTGCTGAAAACATATGCTTTAAGAAATTTATTCTGTGTCCATTACTGTGTCAAGAAGTGTAAAATTCTGCTATTCAAGACCTAAAGACCCTTCGTCCTATAAAAGAGGCAAAACTAAATATGAAACTACTGTAGAAATGTTATAAGATATAAAATGCTAAATTTTATTTCATAGATTACAAGTGCTATAGGAATTTCAAGAAGTTGAAGTATTCTAACCATCTGTGGTCATATTCTGAAAATGTTTTTGAGCACACATTTTTGTGTGCTTCAACATAGTGAGAAAATGGGACACTTTTTTTGTCAGTAACAATCGCTTGTTGTAGGAGTGATGGTCAGTTAAGAGGCCATACTCCAGTTAAGAATGTATACGTGTGGGCTATAAGGGGCGATGTGGAGGGCCATCCTTTAAGTAAAGGAATAGGGCAAAGCAGGGAGAATATTTGATATTTAGATTCTGAGATCACGTTCGAAGTTGCGAGTGGATAACCACTGAATAAAGATTGGTTAAGTAGGCAACCATGGAAAGAATAAGCAAATGGCTTAGTACTTCTTTAGTTACAATATTCATTATTAATAAAAATGAAAAAAGGTTGAAGGCCTATAACATGCTAGGCAGAAAAGAGGGAATATGAAAATATAATTCATTTGGTGGAGTACGCATGAGTGTGTTCTACCTTCTGATTCTACTAGAAAACACAATCCGAATCCTCTAAAAACTGACCATACATTACTCTCGGGGGTAGGGTGAATTATTGAATTGAATAAATCACAGGTAAGGTTTAAAATTAGAACTCACATGGCCTTGACTCCAACAAGAAACACTACCTCTTGGTTATTTTTCCTTTGAACAGATATGTACCTTTCATATGTTATTGAATGAGTAATTGTATTATTAATAATTATTTGCCTGAACAAAGCCATTATTTATATAGTCTCTTCATAGGTCTCAGGAAAATAAATTGGTATTCATCTAGTCATAGCAAAGATATTGGACAATAAATAGAATAAGAAAAATTTTAGAAAAGTATAATGGTTTTGGTATTCACATTATAATTAATAAGTGCTTATTATTAGCTAAATTCCATTATAAACTTATAAAATGACCTGCTAATTTGTTTTGTTTAGCCTTCAAGTCCTGGCCAACCTCTTTCTCCACTTCTTAAACGATGCACCTCAGTCCTGGAGGCTATAGTAAGAACTGTGCCAGGTCTCCTGCAAGCTGTCTTCCTAATAGCAAAAGTGAAATATTTGTCAGGTAAGGTCTACCTTAAAAGCTTAAAGGAACTTTATATTCTGATGTTGATCAAAAAACAACATAAACAAACTAAGAATTTCACATATATGGAGAGTTGTAACATAAAATGCACATTTTACATGTGCACAAATAACTCAGTTTTATCCAAAATAAAATCGTGTAACTTGTGTTACTGTTTAATTCTTTTAAACTTACTATAATCTTTTGTGATTCAAGTGAATAGTTGGGAAAATACAGTTTTAAAAGTCCATCACATAGTACTGGGGCCTCTCAATGATAATTTATAGTCTTTAATCTATAGTTGTTGACTCATTGGCATAACAAAATGTGTGATGTTTACCAGGTTTCAGGTCCTAATGGAATTTCTTAATTCCTGTTTAGTTTCTGTGACTGGTTACATACAGCCAAAAAAAAAAAAAAAAAAAGGAAAAAAAGGAGGAACATCTGTAATATTCTCAACAATCAAGATTTTTTTTTTTTTAATCAAGATTTTTTAAAAATAATAATTAATTAATAGATAGATACATAGGTAACCAAACAACCAACCTCCATTACTCCATTATAGCCTTAGCTTTTTAGGACACAAACATATGTACGATATATACATAAAAATAGACTATCACGTGGTGCCTGTATATGTACCTTTGCTGGTTGAATACTATGCTAAGTAAATTAAGTTTATAAAGTCCTAATGGGCAGAAACCAACTTAACGGTATTCTCATAAACAGTTATATCTTATACATAATGGAAAGAATTAAGAGATTGACTTCACAAATTTTTTGAATGACAGTTTTAACTGTTAAAAAAAAAAAGACCTAGATAATCTCAAAAGCTTGTTTCACCTCTAAAGTACTCTAGTTGTGAGAAGTGACCTTCTTCTGGTTGACTTCTTTTGAGCCACATATTTATTTTTTTATTGAATTTATTGGGGTGGCATTGGTTAATAAAATTATAGGTTTCAGGTATTCAATTCTACAGTACATCACCTGTATATTGTATTGTGTATTTTCCACCCCAAGTCAAGTCTCCTTCCATTACCATTTATCCCTGCTTTCCCGTCTCCTACCTCCCCTATCACATGATGTTTCTATTTTTTCTTCCCAATTACAATGGGTATCACATACTAGTTAATTAAACTGGAACTTTGAGTTCAGATTAATTTATTAAACATTTATTATTTATTTTGAAATTTGATATAAATAAGTCTCATTATTGTAATACTTAAATGCCAAAGTCTCTAGGAATAAAAGTCTCATATATTAACCCATTTTAAAAAGGAGCAGCCTGAAATCATTTAAAATGGTGCTGATGTTGCTAAAATTGTCAGAATTCAGATTTATGTGTCTGATGCACAGATAAGTCAAACACTGAGACACTGGTGCTCGCAGATAGAGAAAGGTTTATTAGCCAGAGTGAGAGGACAGGAGAGTAAGATCTCTCAAATCTGTCTTCCCCAAAAAGCAAAACTGGGGACCTTTTTTTGCAGTGAGGGAGTAAGAGAGAGGGAGAGTTTCAGGGAACCGAAGGAGAAATCTGTGTTTCTTCAGTCCCCCTCTCATGTGACACCTTGTGTAACCAGACTTTTGGGCAGCAGCAGGTGGTCACAACTTTCTTAAAGGCACTCATTCCTTCTGCAGAACAGACTCATAAATTCTCCTTGTGACCCTGGATTTATCTCCTGCTTGACAAAGAAACAATACATCAGCAACTTACAATTATATTGTGAGAACAAGGGGTGCTGGGCAGGCAGAGCAGTTGGGGTCTGACTACACTGGCATGTGTCTAAATAGCAGTATTCTTGCTAATTTGCCAACTGCACCAACTACCTGGATCTGGACCAAACTTTACAAGTTAAGGCCATAACCCTCCATCAGAATGCCCTGCCTTAGACCAAAAGAGCCCTCTGCAATTCAGGGCCCTCTGCACTTCTGACTAGCTGGGTCCAAATTTTAGGCTCCCTATTACCCTTCAGGTTTGAGAATTTACCAGAATGACTCATAGAACTCAGGGAAGCACTATACTTTGAATTACAATTTTATTATAACAAAGGGCATTAATTTGAACCAGCAAAAGGAAGAGATGCACAGGGTGAGGTCTGGGTGGGTCCCAGATGTGATGCTCACATTGTCCTCTTCCTGTGGAGTTGGGACACATTAACTTTCTGCCACAGTGATGTCTGACAGTATCTGCAGTACATTAGCAGCCATGGAAGCTTACTGAAGATTTAGTCTCCATAGGGTTTCATTACATAGATATGGATCAAATCATTGGCTGGCCTCGTAACTGAATTCAATCTCAGTTCCCCTTCTCCCAGTCAGGTTGCTATCACATGGTTCAAAGCCCCAACCCTCTAATCATGTGGTGGGTCTTCCTGAGGTGGGCAGCCCCCATCCTGAGTCATACTGTTATCATAAACTATCAGAGCCCACCACAGATAACAAAGACATTCCTGTTATTTGTGAAACTCCAAGATTTAGTCTCCCTCTTAGGAACCTTGGAAAAAGGCCAGCTCTATTCTTTATTGTAGGGGACCCTGACAAAAACAGATCATCAGACAGTAAAAGCTTTCATTGTTCCTTCAAGAGAATTTGGACTAGAGAATTTGGACTACTCTTAGATAAGAATGTGATGTTGATGTGATCTTTGTTTATATGGTCTTTTTTTTCCCTCAATGGTGATGACCCATTTCTCTATTTTTAAATACTTCTGAAATAAATGCCACATTCTTCCCCTTGCTCAAGATTCTTATCTCAGTTATTCATGCATTCCTCATTCAGTCACTTTTTTTGCAAATCCTAATTCTTTTCTATAGACTTTCTCCCCTTGGTAATAACCTCTTATTTCAAGTTACCTCCTTAACCCTCCTCCTTCCTAGAAGAACAGGGGAATGGTAATTCCCATACAAATTCATTTGCTTAAACTTCACATTTCCTTTTTCATCTGTTCTGAGTGTTGGATTGCATCACAATTATGCTTGGTGGTTAATGGACAAATTTTGACACTATATTTAATAAGTTTCGTGCTACCTCAGCCAAATTTTTGTCTATTAACTCTCTGTCTCTAAGAAAAAATGTTTTCTGTTTAAATGGATTCGTATTATATGGAGGAATTCTGGAGCCCTGGCTATAGCCTTGTCTGTTGAGGTGTCAGGTAATGTTAAGGAGAGTAATTGAACAGAGAATAGTTGAGGATCTCTTCTTTCCCCATTCTCCTAGCAAAGCTGAATGGGGAGTTGGCCTAGCTACACTTACCTAAGGCCAACTTATGAGATGGCTAATGTAGATGAGCACATGTTATCTCACGTGAGACCACTACACCCAGAGACTACTGTTCAGAGGAAGAGCCTCTTTGTACCCCATCTGCCAACCCAGGTTAGGCTCCACTCTTCCAATCACTTTAATCTTGATCATTTGCTTTTATCTTAAGACTCCCAGATGTACAGTAGATGTGTTTCCATACCTTTAATATTTCAGTTGGTATTTAAAGGCATTTTAAATCTAAAACTCATGTTTCTAAATCCCTAGAGCAGCAGTTCTCAACCTGTGGGTCACGACCCCTTTGGTGATTGAACGACCCTTTCACAGGGGTCACCTAAATACATCCTACATATCAGATATTTACATTACGATTCATAACAGTAGCAAAATTACAGTTATGAAGTAGCAACGAAAATAATGTTGGGGGTCACCACAACATGAGGAACTGTATTAAAGGGTCACAGCATTAGAAAGGTTGAGAACCACTGCTCTAGAGTATATCACTATGCCTTTTTGTAATTTTATGGACAGTAATAAAATTTCTAGATTTTTAAAACTTTTAGTCTAGAATGATAACTAAACTAAATCCTCTTTGTTATTATAGCATTCTACCTATTTAAATTTCTATGTTTTACAGAACTTATTTTAATAAAATTGTAAAAAAAAAATTAACAAGGAAAATGAATAAAGGTACATGCATAGGTCGCTCAGTAACAGTGGTGCTTGACTCTGATTTTTTTTCACACTTCCTCTGGTTTGCTCCTTATGACCAAGGTGTGGTCTTACAGATGTACAGTACTCTGATTTACAAGTAAATTCTTTCATCTGGACTACAAAGAAGAGATTAAATCATGGCCCCTTGAACAGAGGACTTTTAACACTGGAACTATCCACAGACTAACTACTTTTCTCCCTCTTACTTCTAAGATCTCCAGTTCTTAATCATTTGAATTAAATTGTGCTTTGTGTCCCTCATTAGGTGACATTGAAGCAGCTTATAATAACCTGCAGCATTGCCTGGAACACAATTCTTCTTATGCAGATGCTTACCTCCTGATGGCTCAAGTTTATTTGTCTCAGGATAAATTTAAATTATGTTCTCAGTCTCTTGAACTTTGTCTGAGCTATAACTTTAAGGTAAGTCTTCCAGAATCAAGTGGATACATATCATATCCCTCATCAACCTCCTGGAATCTTTAGCAAATGTTTGTATATCAACTTTTTAAAAAATTTTAGCCTTTAATATTTTGCTAAGAAATGCATTTTTAAATTAAGAAGATTTTGGATTCATAAGCAGTAGGAGAAGAAATGGAGCAACAGTGCATAGTTAAAAAATTATAGGGACAGGGCAACAAAGACCTGGGGTCAGTGTCTGATGTTTCCACTTATCTAAATACCCTACAGTTATAGTGAGTGTTAAATGCAATAATTAAAGTATTAAAAATAATTGTAAACTATAAATATTTTTATGTATTAGGATTTATTTTATTGCCTGTTTCCTTCTTGGACCTTGTTTTTTTGTTTTTTTAAAAAATATATTTTAATGATTTTTTTACAGAGAGGAAGGGAGAGGGATAGAGAGTTAGAAACATCAATGAGAGAGAAACATCGATCAGCTGCCTCCTGCACACCCCCTACCGGAGATGTGCCTGCAACCAAGGTACATGCCCTTGACTGGAATCGAACCTGGGACCCTTCAGTCCACAGGCCGACGCTCTATCCACTGAGCCAAACCGGTTAGGGCTTGGACCTTGTTTAAAAAAAAAAAATCCTCACCTGAGGATATGTTTTTACTGATTTTTAGAGAGAGAGAGTGAGAGAGCCACATCTATTGGTTGCCTTCCTTATGCTCATTAACGAGAGGTCGAACCGCAACCTAGGTTGTGCCCTGATGGGGAATCGAACCCACAGTCTTTTGGTGTACAGGGCCTTGGACCTGAGTTTTTAATAACTTTTCTCTAGATTTATCATCAACGATGCTTAGTCATTTTGAAACTTAGTATGTGGTTTGAGGATATAAACACACTAGATTTCTACTCAAGATATTCTGTGATACATATCATATCCCTCAGCATTAGGGGAAATCCAGGTTCAGGTGCTTACGGACCTACCTGGAGTCATGGAGGACCTCCTCAGATTTTCACTTGGGTCCACAGCCTCTTAAGCCCTTTATGTGAGAACTCATTGATGGACTGGAGAGTTAAAGTTCCAAGCAAGGTTTGCAGGCGATAGCACCTGCTTCCTAGGATAGTAGTTCTCAAGACTGGTGGGGCTTTGGAACCCAGTCATTGAGAATCTCTAAGACAGTGGTTCTCAACCTTCTGGCCCTTTAAATACAGTTCCTCATGTTGTGACCCAACCATAAAATTGTTTTCGTTGCTACTTCATAACTGTAATGTTGCTACTCTTATGAGTCGTAATGTAAATATCTGATATGCAGGATGGTCTTAGGCGACCCCTGTGAAAGGGTCATTCAACCGCCAAAGGGGTCTCGACCCACAGGTTGAGAACCGCTGCTCTAAGAGAAGAGATAAGCAGGAGTGTTCACACAGAGTTCATAGGTAACTAAGACTTAGAAACACAGCCTTACAGAGCAGTGTAGCTGTCCCAGGCATTAAATGGCTCTACTTCAACTCATTCTGGATCATCTTCTTTGACTCCTTCCTCACTCATTTTTGTCATTTTGTTTTTCTGTATACACTGTTGCTAGCTACAATAAAGACAGAAGCTTTGTTTCATGTTTCTGAGTAGTACCAAATGGTTAAGACCAATGTTTGATTAACGTATCCTAAAATGTTTAATCTTAAAAATAAAGAAAAGGGGGGAAACTTTGTTTCTAGAAATATGACTTTATATTAGTACCAGAAGTCCCAGATAAAGAAACTCCTTTCCTGAAAACTCAAATTATTTTAGAATATATTTTCTAGCCTTAGTACTTTGTTGCATTTTCTCCTCTATCGTAGTAGAAGCACTTAATTCCTGGTTTTTCATCCAGAGGGATGCTAGGCAGTGGCAGGCTTCCTGAGTTTGATTTAATACAATATTGGATCAGAAAGTTAATAAAAGGACAGAAATAGACCTTATGTATATAATCACAGGCTGTCCTCAAAGATCCTATCATTTTAATGTTTGATGGACTGTAATTATGTGTTGATGTTGTAAGCACTCCAAGGAAGTATTTCTGAATATTATTTTTTCAGGTGAGAGAATATCCTTTATATCATTTGATAAAAGCTCAGTCACAAAAGAAAATGGGAGAAATAGGAGAGGCCATTAAAACTCTACACACGGCAATGAGTTTACCAGGAGTGAGGAAAATTGAAGCCTCCTCAAAATCAAAATACAAAAACACTGAAGTTGATGCAAGCCATCGTTTATCAATATTTCTTGAGTTGGTAGAGGTTTACTGCTTAAATGGAGAACAGGTAAGTCAAGTTTTAATTCATTGACTCATATCTGAACTTTTTATTTAAAAAGTACTAATATATATGTATATATATGTTAGTAGGAAATGAAAAAGCTATCCTGATCAAGTAGTAAAATTTAGGAAATTTATTTCTCACTACTTTTCACCAAATCATGTACTTTTTGCAAGCCCCTGAAGTTAGACATAGTTTGCACTTGGAAGACATTTAGTATCATTGTACTTAGATTGGCTACCATAGAATGTTACAACATAGCATAACATAATATAGCATAATATAACGTAATGTGAGTAACAATACAATGTAATATGACATATTATGAAATGTATTAATATGTATAATAGCATTATAATGTATGATTACCCCAGCTACCATGGAAGGTAACAATATAATATAGTTATAATTCTGTGAATTCCTAAAGGCTTCACACACACAAACATACATGTACACACAAGTACTACTGAAATAAAATGAAAGTACCAACCTGAAATTCTAGTACTTGAGGAAACAAAAGAACCAGTGGATGAATAAAAACTTCGATAAACTTATAGGACAGCCATAAAATCAAATGCTTTAAAAAAATAATAATACAGATGGATGGATGAATGGATGGATAGATGGAAGACAGCAGGTAATTCTGAGAGAATTCAAGAAAATGAAGAACTTAATGTCATTGATACCTGGTTTTTGGATTGCAGTTGCTAATTTATTTTTATATTTCAGTGGAAGTTAAGAAGGCTGTCCTATGTAAAAAAAAGGCTAATATGCAAATTGTCCCCTCAACTGGGAGTTCAACTGGAAGTTTGACCAGGGGGCAGAGCCAGCCGGCCAAACGCCCGTGGCCCCTCCCCCTGGCTGGCCCCGCCCCCAATGGCACCCCCCACCCCGATTGGGGGCGGGGCCGTTCCACCAACCGCCTGCGGACCTTCTCCCTGGCCAGCCCGGCCTGATCGGCTCTGATTGGGGCGGGCTGGCTGAACCCCACCCATGCATGAATTCGTGCACTGAGCCTCTAGTCTATATATATGAAAGGCTAATATGCTAAGTGTTCAGCTAGTAGCCTTGATGCACACTGACCACCAGGGGGCAGATGCTCCGCTCACAGACTTGGAAACATGGAACAGACTGATGAATCTCAGAGGGGAGGGAGAAGGGGGGACGGGAAGAGATTAACCAAAGATCTTATATGCATACTAGAGGCCTGGTGCATGGATTCATGCACCAGTGGGATCCCTCATCCTGGCCTGTGGGGATCGGGTCAAATCCCTGCACTGGGCCTCTGACATCCCCCAAGCGGTCCTGGATTGTGAGAGGGTGCAGGCCAGGCTGAGGTACCCCACCGGTACATGAATTCATGCACCGGGCCTTTAGTGTCTAGATCAGGGGTCCTCAAACTTTTTAAACAGGGGGCCAGTTCACTGTCCCTCAGACCGTTGGAGGGCCGGACTATAGTTTAAAAAAAAACTATGAACAAATTCCTGTGCACACTACACATATCTTATTTTGAAGTAAAAAAACAAAACGAGAACAAATACAATATTTGTATTTGTATGTGGCCCGCGGGCCATAGTTTGAGGACCCCTGGTCTAGATAATTGTCAAGTCTCAACTTCTCTTTCACTAGTAAATGAACATAAAATGAATTTAAATAAAAAGAACCAGTTGCCATGCATAAATAGTTGATTCTAAGATGTGCTAGTTTTTTCACATCTTAACATTTCTGAAATCCAAATGTTCTATAATACTTAAAGTTGAAATGGCTCTTAAATGACATTTGAGATGAATCTTAAATAACATTTTAGACTCATTGAGGTACAAATTTGGAAATGAAGTAATACATTCACCTGAGGTATAAGAAAAATGATGTCCTGACATAGATAATAAAGGAGTCTGCTAGTTAATGAGGAGCCACTGGGTGCAGTGGGTGACTGGACTAGATCGCATCAGTGAGGTAGTTATGAACATGGCTAACATTTAGGCTTTGGAGTCAGGCTGCCTGAGCTTGAATTCTGGTCTATCATTTGTTAACTTCTTAACTCTCTAAATCTCAATTTCCTTACTGCAGGGTAGGGGTAATAATAGTAACTACCTTACAGGTTGTTTGTGAGAATTAGATAGGTTAATACAATGCTGGGTGCAAAGTAAATGCTTATCTATAATAATAAAAATTTAATATGCTAATTAGACTGGGCAGCCGAACGACCTTCTGGATGTCATTCCAGACGTCCTTCCGAATGAAGCTGCTGTGGTGGGGGCCGAGGCAGAGGCGGCTAGGGGCGATCGGACAGGCAGGTGAGCAGTTAGGGGTGATCAGGCAGGTAGGTGAGCAGTTAGGGGCAATCAGGCAGTCAGGCAAGCAGTTAGGGGCAATCAGGCAGGCAGGTGAGTGGTTAGGGGCAGGCAGGCAGAGTGGTTAGGGGTGATCAGGCAGGCAGGTGAGTAGCTAGGAGCCAGCGGTCCTGGATTGCAAGAGGGATGTCTGACTGCCTGTTTCTCAGGATCTATCTCAGGATCAGGCCTAAACAGGCAGTTGGACATCCCCTGAGGGGTCCTGGATTGCGAGAGGGTACAGGCCGGGCTGTAGGACCCCCCACTTACCCTGTGCACAAATTTTGTGCACCGGGCCTCTAGTTAAATTATAGTAGTGGTGTCTCTTGTGTAGCAACTGCTGTTGTCTCAGTTATGTAAACACTTCTCAGCTAACCAGTGTTTATAGTGTTACCTGAATTTGGTTTCTGTGTTTAGTTTTAAATTTTGTGCTTTTTAAAAATCCATCATGAATATCCTAATTGTGCTAGCATTTTTTGTTCATTCTGTTTTCATAGAAAATCCTCATTTCTAGTATAATTTGTTGAATATTTTGAATGTTATTTTTATTTCATCCTTACAGCATGAGGCAGCAAAAGTGTTACAAGATGCTATCCATGAATTTTCTGGGACATATGAAGAATTGCGTGTTACCATTGCTAATGCAGACCTAGCTCTGGCCCAAGGAGATGTTGAGCGGGCTTTAAGCATGCTTCAAAATGTTACATCCGAACAGCCTTATTTCATAGAGGTCAAAGAAAAAATGGCAGATATATACCTGAAGCATAGAAAAGAGAAAATGTTATATATCACTTGCTATAGGTAAATGGTTATTTTAATGCATTTACCTCCTAAAATTAATTCCCAAATTTGTTTTACTTCTCTTTTAAGTGTTTTGTGGATACTTTATAGATCCTTGCCTTCATGTTCTCACTTCCTTCTCCTACCATCAACCACAGTCACTCTAGCCAAGCTACTCTCTCAAAAACAAAGCATAATACTTATGATTACTTCAACCTGTGACTCACTCTGGTTTCTCAGTTCTCCTCCCTCATCAGATGTTACTTTTAGACATCTTTCTGTTGGGGGAAGGGAACGAACAACAGTTATATGTATTAATAATTTAAGACAATTATGTAATGTAACATCAATTCAGGGGCTAGATGGTCATGTTTAATTCCTTAATATAATAGACTAGAGGCCCGATGCATGAAATTCATGCCAGAGGCTCAGCCCTCACAGCCAAGGCGTCTTGCCTCGGCCCTCGCAGCGCGGTGCTTGCCTCAGCCCTCGCAGCCCCAGCTTCGTCCAGAAGGTCACCAAGAAAGATGTCCAGAAGGTTGTTTGGCTGTCTGATCTAATTAGCATATTATGCCTTTATTATTATAGATACAGAAAAAGAATTATGGCTTAGTATATACTACACTAAAGTATGGATTACAAATGTTCCTTGGTGGAAGGACAGGGACTTTAAAAGTTATATTGTGGTCCTGGCCAGTGTAGCTCAGGTTGTTGAATGTCATCCCATACACCAAAAGGTGACAGGTTTGATTCCTGGTCAGGGCACATACTCAGGTTTAAGATTCAATTCCCTAGTCAGGGCATGTGTGGGAGACAAACAATCGATGTTTCTCTCTCACATTGATGTTTCTCTCTCTCTCCCTTCCTCTCTCTCTAAAATCAATAAAAATAAATTAATTAAAAGTTATATTCTGATGCCCTTAGGAGTTATTGGGATACACAACACATACACACGGACATATACACACATGCACACACAGAGGTTGCTTTTACTCTTCCACCTGGACAAACAGATAAAAACACATGCACACATTCCACATAAGAGAAAAATTAACATTTTTAACTTTTGAAAACAGTAAAATACTGATGAATTAAGTTGTCAAACCAAGTCAAATTGGTTCATCTAATATATATATATATATCAAAGCTCAGAAATCTCAGATTCTTTTTTTTTGTCTCTTTAAATCCTTTTATTTTTTAATTAAATATTTATTGTTGAAAGTATTGACATGTCCCCTTCTCTCCCCCATTGATCCTTTCTAGACTGCTCCCATCCCTCCTCCCATGCTTAGATTCTTTGTAGGTGCTGTGTGATTCAAAGAAAGGGAGCAGTACCTTAATATAGATAGATGAACTAAAGTTTCTACATCACATTTCCTAAAGATGAGCACTAACTATCATCTCTAATGATGAAAGTATTTCCAAATAGGATTGCTTTGTTTGAATGCAGTATAATATAACAGTTAAAAGTATAGGTTTCTGTTTCAGGCAGATCTGACACATTGGCTGTAGACAAACAGCGTCATCTGTAAAATCAAAACAATAATTCTTTCTCATAAGAGTTTTTGACCAAATACTAGTAAATGAGATACTATATGTTAAAGACTTAATATCACATTCTTATTTGAGTAACTTTGGTATTTTGACTTTTACTAGTTAAATTTTGCAGGTAAAAAATAAACAGGAAATATTAAAGTAGAAGACTGGATATTTTTTAAAGTAACTCATTTCAGCACATGGTTAATGCCATGAATACCAGAGCTCAAGATACATAGGAGAATAAGTGGTGTGTCTCCACCCCTCCCCCGCCACTCCATTCTTTTTGGTACCTTTACTTCCATGTCATTTCAAAATTAAACATAACAAAATATATTTCTGGATACAATTTATCCACCTGTACTCTGTTTCCTGCATTTCAGAAAATGCAAAGACTTAATGAAAAAATGATTGACCTAGCATAAAAAGTCTGGTTGTGGGTATGGTGGTTTTGTTTTTTGTTTGTGTTTTTCACAGTGTTACACTGTTGGATATGTAGAAGGTACTCTGAAGATTATTGGGTAATTGAAATAAATGTGCTTACCTTTTAGAAGAAGATATTTGTATTCAATATACTAAATAGTGTTGGTCTGATTTCCAGAGAAATTGCTGAAATAATGCCCAGCCCTCATTCTTTCCTTCTCCTTGGAGATGCATACATGAATATTCAAGAGGTAAATTTCTGATGCTACTGAACTTAGACTTTTAAAAAATCTTTGTGATTAGTATAGCATCCCAAATTAAAAGGAATTTGGTTTTCTAAATAATGTTTACTTGAAATATTCAAGATTCAGTCATCATAATGAAAGGAGACAACCATTACAATAAAAGCATGCTTTTCTTTTCAAATTGAGATCCAATAATTCAACACTATCATTATTTAAAATAGAGATGGTATCAGAAGCAAGTTAAGAGGCTCCTTTAAACAGAAGGATGAAGAAAACTATTAGCTATGTGGTGTTTTCTTCAAAGGGAAGCAGTCCTCTGACTCTATCTGGCTTTTGTGATGACTGCCAGAAATGAAAAGTCAAGAACTTTTCTCAGATTATTATTTATGAAGGCAAGAGACAATTAACATGGGTGGGAATATACTGATAAGTTATACCTATGCTGGTGACTGTCACCTTTCTGAAATTATTAAGGTTTCTAGACTTAAATACATGCGTTATTAATCTTATTAAATATTCCAAAGGAAAAACATAATTATATAAATGTTGCCATTAGTGGAATCCAGCCAAGCTCTGTATCTATTGCCTATGTTTTGTGTCTGTCAACATTAGCCTGAAGAAGCCATAGTAGCATATGAGCAAGCATTAAATCAAAACCCAAAAGATGGGACACTGGCAAGCAAAGTTGGGAAAGCGCTTGTGAAAACTCATAACTATTCAAAGGCAAGTACTTTATAGTTTAAAATATATTTATTGGGTCAAATTTTTCAAAGTCTGCTCTATGATAGGCCTTCAGCAAACACCGTTTGTATCTTGATGGTTGTAAAACTCCAAATTTGTGTCCACGAGCTGGAATTTGTGCTAAAGGCTTTCTCTTGTCTCAAATTCTTGTTCACTGCATTTTGCAAAGTCTGTTTGGACTAAAGTTTACTTCAGGCCTCATCTTACACCTAAATTCTTAATCACTAAACCAGTTGCTATTAACATCTCTTTCATTATATGACAAAGCATAATAGATGTCCTTTCTCTGAATGAATTTTGGTAAGCTATGTGCTTCGAGGGTTGGGTTTGGTTTTTGTTAGTTTGTTTGCCTCTTAGAGAAAATGGATATTCTTTAGTTGTTGTATTTTTGCTCTATTCCTGGTAACTGTTGAACATTTATATAACAGCTAGTAAAGTATTTGCATTTGATAAAGTTCACTGGCTTCTGGAATAAAACCATTAATTTTTTTTTCACCAAGCACTCTGTTAATAAGCTACTTATACAAGAAATGCTAGTTGCCTTGTGTGATGTTTGATTCTCTGAGGAAAATAGCATAGTTAACTGGTAATGCAGACACATGCCTAAGCTTCTCCGTGGTTGTTTTCAGTTATGTGTATGTTTTAAATCTGTGTGTAAGTTACCTATGCTTGAATGCCATTCTCACTGCCTCTTTCTTCCTAACCAAAATGGATTTTGTTTAGGCAATCACTTACTATGAAGCTGCACTGAAAAATGGACAAAATTATCTTTGCTATGACCTGGCAGAGCTTTTATTAAAATTGAAATGGTATGACAAAGCAGAAAAAGTCCTTCAACATGCTCTAGCTCATGAACTTGGTATGAAAATATTCCTGATTTGAAAAAAAGTACACCTGATATACCTTATCTTTTTTATTTTTGTATTATATAAATGTGTATTTGTATTCCCAGTATTTTATATGTGAAGTTGTTTATTTCATTGATCTGAATATCAGTCTATTAAAATAAGACATTTGAAAAATCTATAACAGATTTATGAAACAGTTAATTGTGTTATAGAAAGATACTTCCCAAAATGACGTAAAGGAAAGTTCTTTTAAATTGCATCTATGTCTGATGTTTAAACAAATAAACATTTTTATTATAAGTTTTTAAAAAATGTATTTTTATTGATTTCAGAGAGGAAGAGAGAGAGAGAAACAGAAACATCAATAATGTAACATTAAAGAAATAATTTAAATAAACCACTTTAAACCGACTGGCACAGACCACGTACTTCTTAAATGGTGGAAGAAACATATTTCTGTTAGTTAGGGTTCTTTTACTACTCTTAGATCACAAAGTAATAATACTAAATATTTAAATCGCACTTAACCACATGCCACACTTTATTTTAATTGCTTTGCATATGGTAACTTACGTTGCACTTATTAACTTTAAATATTATACGAAAACCCTATGAAATAGGTACTATTATTTCCCCTCCTTTACACATGGAAGGGAGGCACAGAATAGTTAAGTACTTGTTCAAAGTTAAATAGCTAATAAATGATGAAGCCTAAATTTGAAACCAGACTGGTTGGCATCACAATTGGTGTTCTTACTGGTTATGATTCATAGCCTATCAAATAATCTATTATTTTAAAAAACAGCACTTCTTCATTACATGCAGCAGATATTCTATCTTATCTTTTAACTAGAGGCCTGGTGCATGAAATTCATGCACAGAGGGGTGTCCCTCAGCCCAGCCTGCACCCTCTCCAATCTGGGACATCCCTCTCACAATCAGGGACTGCTGGCTCCTAACCACTCGCCTGCCTGCCTGCCTGATTGCCCCTAACCACTTCTGCCTGCCAGCCTGATTGCCCCCTAACTGCTCCCCTGCCAGCCTGATTGATGTCTAATTGCTCCCCTGCCAACCTGGTCACCCCCAACTGCCCTCCCCTGCTAGCCTGGTCGCCCCAACTGCTCTCCCCTGCCGGCCCGATCGCCCCCAACTGCCCTCCCCTGCCAACCATCTTGTGGCAGCCATTTTGTGATGATGTGGGGGCATCACGTGAGGGCGCGAGGGCCACCTAGGCTTTTATTAGTATAGATGACTTCAATAAGCAGAAATTTTATATACTTAAGAATGAAAATTGAAATTATTAACTAAGTTATTACATTGTTATTTCTAAATATATGTCTTAAGAAAAACCTCCAGTTTTTACCCAGTTCTTTATTTTTTTCTTCCAAGCTATTTGTATCTTTAAAAAAAACACACACACAAAAAAACAAGCATGGCCATTCCTCAGTTAACTGACTGAAAAATTTTTAACTTTGTTCACTATTTTTCAAAACCATTCTTTCAAAGACCATTTTTAAAACTGGTTGAAAAATGTAAGCATTTGTTTAAAATTAATATTTTCCCCCAATGTATTCAATTCTTTCATAGTAAATGAATTGTCAGCTGTCATGGAAGATGGACGTTTGCAAGTTCTTCTAGCAAAAGTTTACAGTAAAATGGAAAGACCTGGTGATGCAATCACTTCATTACAACAGGTAAATGCATTTGTTTGTGAGGGTGGTTGTAGGTGGAGGATGGATGCAGAAGGAAATATGCCACATGTAAGAGTAAACCAATCTCTTTTGACCCATCATTCACAGAAAATAAGTCAAACTGGAAATGATTGAATGCCTATGGATTATACAGTTTAAATATATTATTGCTAATTATTATAACAAATAGGGAAGTTGATTTTTTAATTATGTTTTACAGCTGAGGAAGTTTGGTTTAAAGCTTTTGTGAAGTCATGATAGGTGGGATTTGACATGAATTTTTTTTTCTTCCTTTATTTATATCTTCTTTAATTTATTTTAATATTTTGTTGTTTACACTGTAGGGGTTTTGCACACCTTTCCTTTGAACTATTCCCTAAGTAGCTGATATTTTTAATGATTTTTCCATTTCTAGTTTGCTAACAATTTTTATAAGTTAAATTTTATCATAATTCACTTTCTACATCTATCAGGATATTCATGTGACTTTTCTCCTATTTTTTTTTTCTGTAAATGTGATATATAAAATTGATTTTCAGATGTTAAATCACCATGATAGCCTTGAAATATGTCATTTTTTGTAGTTTTTTTAAAACAATAACTGGAATTTAAAGATATTAGCTAGTATTTTGTTCAAGATTTGTATATCTATGTTCATGAAAGATATTGATCTATAGACTGATGCTTTTTTTTTTAACATTTGGAACAATTTGATATTAAAACCATTGGGACTTCAAGGCTTCTTGATGGAAGATTTTTATTAATGGATTCAACATCTATAATGGATCTTAGAGTGATCATTTTAAAATTTCACTTATGTTGGTTTAGATGGCTATATTTTTAAGCAATTTTTTATTTCATTAAATCGTCAAATTAATTGACATATTTGTTCATTATATCTTAACCGTTGAAAATCTACAAATACTGTAGAAATATCTTTTTTTATAGTCCTGATATTGGTCATTTTCCTTCTGTTATTAATGATCAGTTATGCCAGGGGCTTATTATAATAATACTAGAGGCCTGGTGCACAACATTAGTGCACTGGGGGAGGGGTGTTCCTCTGCCCAGCCTGCACCCTTTTCAATCTGGGACCCCTTGGGGGATGTCCAACTGCTGGACCGGCAGTTGGACATCCCTCTCACAATCCGGGACTGCTGGTTCCCAACTGATCACCTGCCTAATTGTCCCTAACCACTTCTGCCTGCTAGCCTGATCACCCCCTAACCACTCCCCTGCCAGCCTGATCGACGCCTATCTGCTCCCCTGCCGGCCCCGTCACCCCCAACTGCCCTCCCCTGCAGCCATCTTGTGGCTGTGGGCACTACCATCTTTGAGGACGGGGCAGTCAATTAGCATATTCCCTCCTTATTGGCTGTGGGTGCCGCCATCTTTGCAACAGCATGAGGGTCAATTAGCATATTCCCTCTTTATTAGATAGGATTCTCAGAGAACCAACTTTTTCTTTTTCTGGCTTGATGAATGTTTGCTTTTTTACCTCACTAAATAGTTTTCTCTACTATCTTTGGATATGGTTTACTAATCTTTTTCTAGACTATTGAAATACTCCATTAGGTAGTAACATAGGCTGGGTTAGCCTTTGTTCTTTTCTTATTTATTTAAGGTAATAAATTTATCTCTAAGCATTGCTTTAGATACACCCCACAAGTTTATTATTGTTCAGTTTATAATATTTCCTTACTTCTACTTTGATCACTTCTTTGACCCATGGGTTATTTATAAGTATAGTGTTTATCCAGGGATCTCACTTCTAGGAACATATCCTAAGAAGACTGAAACACTAATAAGAAAGAATATATGCACCCATGTGCTCATAGCAGCATTATTTACAATAACTAAGATGTGGGAACAGACCAAGTGCCCATCAGTAAATGTGTGGATAAAAAAAGCTGTGGTATGTTTACACAATGGAATAGTATGCAGTTGTAAAAAAACAGGATCTCTTACTCTTTGAGAAAACATGGAAGGACCTGGAGAATATTATGCTAAGCAAAACAAGCCAGTCAGAGAAAGACAAGTCTCACATGATTTCACTTACATGTGGAATCCAATGAACAAAATAAACTGATGAATAAAATAGACCCAGAGACATGGGAGCATGCAACAGACTGAAGATTCTAAGAGGAAAAGGGGGTTGGGTGGGTGGAAAGAGGTTAACCAAGGATCTTATATGCATACTAGAGGCCCAGTGCATGACATTTGTGCACTTGGGGAGCAGGGGATACCTCAGCCTGGGCTGCCCCCTTTCACATTCCAGGAGCCCTCAGGGGATGTCCAACTGACAGCTTAGGCCCACTCCCCGGTGTTAAGCATCTGCTCCTGTGTTAAGCGACTGCCCCCTGGTGGTCAGTGCGTGTCATAGTGACTGGTCGTTCCACCATTAAATTGATTTGCATATTACCCTTTTATTATATAGGATATACATAATCCATGGACACAGACAATAGTGAGGTGGAGGGCTGAGGAGGGGATAGGAATGAGAAGGAGGGGATCAATGGGGGAGGGGTGAAGGGAACATCTGTAATACTTTGAACCATAAAGATAAATTTTTAAAAATTTAAAGTGATAACTATTGTATATGGAAATAACATAGTAAGCACTTAATATATGGCAGTTATTTTTCGTAGCATATAGTTATAAATATGGTTTGAAGTAAAATCTGTTTATGTATAAAAAATAAAAGTAATAGTGCTCAATTTCCAGTCAGTTCCATTTTTTGTTGTTATCTTTTTTATAATTATTTCTAGTTTAATTTCGCTGTGGTCAGACATGGTTTGAATGATTCAGCCCTTTGACATTTGTTAAAGCTTGCTTTATGCCCTACATCGTATTCAATTTTGGTACAGTTTCCATGTGGATCTTAAATAATGTTGTTGACTGGGTCATTTGCTCATTGATTTGCCCCACATCTTCGCTGAGCTTGAAGTAGAACATAGAGCATCTCACTATTTTTGCTTTCTAGAATACCACTCTTTTGACCTCATTTTCATGTACCCAGAAGAGTTTTGCATTCTGTGCAACTTATTTATCAAATGTTTTGGGTTTGAGCTTTAGCTAACAGAAGTTCTAATTCTTTAATTGCAGGAAAATTCTAGGGGAAATCACTTTTTAGCAAATTATCTTTTCTGTGAAAAACATCTAAGTAAATCAGAAATAAAGAATCTATATGCCATAAAACACTTAAAAATTTTATAACTTTATAAAATTTTAATTGATAAGTACAGACTTATATTTGGTTATGCTTCTTTCACTTAATATTCATTTCTGTGGATTTTACCAGCATGTCTATGTAGCTACAACTCCATCATATAAAAGTAAAATTTCAGCCGAAACCGGTTTGGCTCAGTGGATAGAGCGTCGGCCTGCGGACTGAAGGGTCCCAGGTTCGATTCCGGTCAAGGGCATGTACCTGGCTTGCGGGCACATCCCCAGTGAGGGGTGTGCAGGAGGCAGCTGATCGATGTTTCTCTCCCATCGATGTTTCTGACTATCTATCTCTCTCCCTTCCTCTCTGTGAAAAATCAATAAAATATATTAAAAAAAAAAAAAAGTAAAATTTCATGAAACAGTCTTAACCTTCACCAAATGCCGTATCTAATAATATTCTCTAATCCTTTCTCTTTCATTTCCAGAAAAATGCTTATTATAATGTCCTAAGTTAATGTTAGGACCTGTGATTCCAAAACATACTCAGCTTTAGACCAGCTTCATTAAACACCAGTTGTCAACCAGCATTTTGACAGGGGTCTCCAAAAGTCTCCCTGTGTGTAGCATAATGTGTGGCAGATGGTGAACATTCACTGTTTGTTACATGAACACATGAATGCATTAGTGAATGATTAGCTCAAAGTTAAATTTTATTGTGCAGGCTTAAAGCACAGGAGTTCTCTGTCACTTATTAAAGGAAGGTCTCAGTGTGTCAGAAAACAGATCTGTGGGTGGAAAGGCTAATGTTCTTCTAATTTAGCAACCTTCTCTACATTCTTACCCTGAGGAAGACCCCAGCCTTCCTTCTGGTTGTCTGTGAACAGTGTAGGACCATATGTATGTATACACCAAAAATTGATTAGCCATTTTCCATTCTTAGACATTGGGCTATTTCAGAGATTTTTTTGTTTTACTTTTGCTGTTTCTTCGTTTTTACAACAAATAACAGAATGCTTTTTTTTTCTTTATAACAAATAACATGTTTTAAGTCATTTCCTCAATACCTTTCAAAGAGTGGAACATTTTTTCCAAATGTTGGTTTTATGGTTGTATTGTTCCCTAGTGAGCTTCCTGCACATGTCCTTATAACAGTGGGAAAGATTCAGTGATTTTTAGTACTTCAGTTGAAAAGTATAGGCATGCTGCTCATTTGTGAACAAGTGCATGTTTAAGACCTCAACTAAGATCTTTTCTTTGGGTCAGGATTTGTTAGCTCAAGGGCCAATAATGCTTTAATAAATCTTCTGTAAAGTTTATACTGTGTGTTCATATTGAGAATTTGTTAGTTTCTACTTCTTTTTTAAAAAAAAATCCTTTTTATCCTTATTTTTTCCTAGGCTCGAGAATTACAAGCTCGGGTACTAAAACGTGTTCAGATGGAACAACCAGATGCAGTTCCTGCACAGAAACATTTAGCAGCTGAAATTTGTGCAGAGATTGCAAAACATTCTGTTGCTCAGCGAGATTATGAAAAAGCAATTAAGTTTTATAGAGAAGCGCTTGTTCATTGTGAAACAGATAATAAGGTCAGAACCTTCATAAAAATTTAAGCACCTTTTATTCCAGATGTCATCTAATTTCTCCAAATGTAAAATTTGTATCAGTTTATTAAAAAAGATTTGAAAAGAAATATAACAAAAATACAAGTTAAAAATTAATACTGTGTCTAGAAATCCTTCAAAATAGTTATGCCTTTAATATTAGAATCTAAAAATTATGATGGAATAAGTGACAAAGTAAATCTGTAAGCTCTTTGATGTTCAATATTCATTTGTGTTTTAGTAATTACTTTAAAACAATTTCTCAGTCTCAAATAAGTATCTGGCTCTAGATGACTCAATTCAGCTTACTACACAGCCCTTGTACACCTCTTTTTAAATTACTGGATATGCAGAAATGACTAGATTGAATCTCTTAACTCAAATGGCACAGTTTGGGAGTAAATGTAAAGGTAATATTGATGTAGAAAACATATACTGTATAAACTAAAAGTGCAATTTCTCAGATGTTGATAGATGATTAAATTTTTTTCTTAGAAATCTCTAAAAATAGCTAAATACTTAAATAAGTGATGTATAACAAAAGGCAATCCTATTCTAGAATTTAAAGTTAAGGATTGAGCATTTTGAAGTTAATACAATTCTTTCAGATATAAGGCAAAAATAACCTTTTTTAAGGCATTACCAAATAGGCACCTGGTTCCATGATGGCTGAAGGAGCTATAATTCTAGTTTCAGTATAAAGCATACCTTGGGAATTGTCTGTTTCAGGCTTTTTATTTTACAAATGAGAAAACAGGTTCTGAGAGGTAAGAGAGACTTGGCCCCATCATGGGAAATCTTGGACCAGAATCTAATTTCCTGTTTTAAGCCAGTGTTCTTTTTACAATGTTTTGTGTCTCTCTACTTTTCAAGTGAGTTAACACCCATTTTTCCTTTTTTTCCCCCCTCAGGTATAAGAGAAAAGAAAGATGAGTGTGCCTATAGTTTTCCTATCTATCATGCTTGGCATTTTTACTCCGATAACTTTGATCAACTAAAGGTTAATCTGTGTGCAGACAGTTTCTTCAGGCACTGTTTATTCCAATCTCTCACTAATCGTGCCCTGATTGTCCATAGATAATGTTGGAGCTGGCACGATTATACCTGGCACATGATGACCCTGAGGCCTGCCTGCGGCACTGTGCTCTACTTCTCCAGAGTGACCAGGACAATGAGGCTGCCACCATGGTTAGTCCCAGAGTCTTCAGTTCTGTAAAGGCGGCTGTGTTTTAGGATCCACGGGGGACTGTCACCCTTTACCCATAAAACTAATGCTAAACTAGAGGCCTGCCTCGTGTTGGCTTTTGGAAGAAATAACATTTTTAACATTTTACCAAAGGGGACTAAGATTCTTTTTTTATTTTATAAGTATGGTAAACCTGTTTTTCTAAATAAGGCCTGATTTGCTGTCGTGGGCCTAGTTAAATTTTCTTTATGCGTAAGAGGATGTGTGATCAGTCATGCGGTAAAGTCATAATTTGCTAAAGACTGACTTTTAAGTACTCAGACATGCTGGACTAATTTATAAGTTGCAGTGGGACTTTTGGAGTTACAGAAAAAACTTCCTTTATTGTTTTAAGATGGTGAGTTTTTTTTTTTTTTTTGTTTTTTTTTTTTTTTTTTTTTTTTTTTTATTTTTTTTTATTTTTTTTATTTTCCTCTTAAAGTATTACAAAGGGTATTACATAAGTATCCTTTTTCCCCCCCCCGCCCTTGACAAACCACTACCCTCCCTTACCCCCCAGTGTCTTATGTCCATTAGTTATGCTTATATGCATGCATACAAGTCCTTCGGTTGATCTCTTACTCCCCTCCCTCCTGCCCCCCAACTCTCTCTGGCCTTCCCACTGCAGTTTGACAATCAGTTTGAGGCAGCTCTGCCTCTGTATCTATTATTGTTCAAAAGTTTGTAATGGTCTTTATTATCCATGAATGAGTGAGATCATGTGGTATTTTTCCTTCATTGACTGGCTTGTTTCACTTAGCATAATGCTCTCCAGTTCCATCCATGATGTTGCAAATGGTAGGAGTTCCTTCTTTTTAACAGCAGCATAGTATTCCATCGTGTAGATGTACCACAGTTTTCTAATCCATTCATCTACTGATGGGCACTTAGGCTGTTTCCAGATAAGATGGTGAGTTTTAAACAGAACTTTTTTTTTTTCATTTTTACTGGGGCTGAGGTATTTGTTAGCTTTTCAAACAGCTATATAGATGACAGTTTGTGAGGTTTATTCAAGGTTACTACAAATGTGACTAGAATTGTAAGAAGTCTCCCTTTAAGACATATGATAAGAAAATCTCAATAGGTCTTGCTTATTTGAAATTCCTTTGAAATATTAAGAATTTAAGAGTGTTTTTGTTTTTAATCTTGTCATTTTAACAAGCCAATGAGGCATCTTTCTATGATGTCACATAGAGTGTGCAATTTCCTAAAATTTCTGCTTTTAATATAACCACTTGAAGCATATTTTTCTGCTAAAATTCAGTTTGCGAGCAGAGAATTCTGTTCACATCCTGATAACCTCTGTTACACTGATCTCAGGGCTAATCCGTGTCAGGGGCTCCTTTCTGTAAACTTCCCTCCTGTTTTCAAACGTGTCCTCCTAGTGCTAAGTCTTGATGGGAGGAATATGCTTTGTAAGATATATGGCAATATTTTTAGATCCAACTTTTACTTTTATAGATGATGGCAGATCTCATGTTCAGGAAGCAGGACTATGAACAAGCAGTGTTTCATTTACAACAGCTTTTAGAACGCAAGCCAGGTAAATATTCATTGATTGTATTGGCTAATGCACTCAACTCCCTTTCTCCTCTTGGCTGTTATGCCATTTCTGCCTTGGGTTCTAGACTCTGTTTTATCCCTTTCTCCTTTTCTGAATGACTGTTTAAGATAGTGCACATAATATTTTCATTCTTTCTGTTTTAAGCTGTTCCCATCCTATCTAATAAAGAGGTAATTGACCATCACTCCAACACATAAGATGGCCGCCCCCATGTGGACACAAGATGGTCAGCACGGGAGGGCAGTTAGGCATCGATCAGGCTGGCAGGGGAGTGGTTAGGAGGTGATCAGGCTGGCAGACAGAAGCGGTTAGGGGCATTCAGGCAGGTAGGCAGGTGAGCGGTTGGGAGCCAGCATTCCTGGATTGTGAGAGGGATGTCCCAGATTGGAGAGGGTGCAGGCTGGGCTGAGGGACACCCTTCCCCCTCCGCCCTCCGTGCACAAATTTTGTGCACTGGGCCTCTACTATTGCAATATTTCCCTTTGAGCCAATAATCCAACCTGATGTCTTTAAAAAAACAGACCTGTCCCCTTGTGTGTACATGTGTGTGTAAAAAACAGACCTCTCCCTTCGTGTGTGTATGTGTGTGATATGTTTTTATTGATCTTAAAGAGAGAAATATCAATGTGAAAAACATTGATCCGTTGCCTTCTATACATGCTGACTGGGGATTGAACCCACAACATTTTCAGTGTATGGGATGATGCTCCAACCAACTGATCCACCTGGTTTGGGCCCCTTGTTAATATTTTTAAGCCATTGATGACAATATTACCCTCACATGAAAGATTTGAAGAAGCACTCATCCAGAAGATGAATTTTGTCTCATCCAGCATCTCTCCAAAATGGCAATAACATAAGTAGCTTAGTAGACTGGCTACTTTGGACTGTTGATAAGCACATATAAAATGAATTATTTATAAATTCAGTATAACAACCTTGTACTACAAAAGTACCAAGTGACACACAACCACACCTCCAAGTCTATACATGGTTTTTTCCTTTTGCCCATAATGAATTTTTTTAAAATATATTTTATTGATTTTTTACAGAGAGGAAGGGAGAGGGATAGAGAGTTAGAAACATTGATGAGAGAGAAACATCAACCAGCTGCCTCCTGCACATCTCCTACTGGGGATGTGCCCACAACCAAGGTACATACCCTTGACCGGAATCAAACCTGGGACCTTTCAGTCCGCAGGCCGGTGCTCTATCCACTGAGCCAAACCAGTTAGGGCCCATAATGAATTTTTCCAACCTCATTCTTCCGCTATGTCTTTCCCTACACATAATCCAAAATATACACCTTTCACCAAATAAAAATCCCAACCTACTGCCACCACCAACATAAAATATCTCATGTGATGCTGAGTAGGGTGACCACCTACCTTGATTTGCCCAAGACTGAAGGGTCTCCAGGAAGACAGGGCTTTCAACGCTAAAACTAAAAAAGTCTCAGAAAATCAGGATTAGTTGGTCATGCTAATAATGAATCACTTCACTCATGCCTCTTTATCACATTATTCTATTATTTTGGTAAAAGTATTTATGCATATATTTGTCATCTCCATTAAACTGTAAACTCCAAGTTTGCAGAGATCATCTCACATCCATCTGATATCCCCACCATCAAACACATTGTGGTGTAAAGCACACAGATGGTACAAAGTAAACGTTTATTGGTTGAATGGATTGGTGAATGGCTGTGCAATACTAAGTCATTTAAAAATGCAAAATAAGTAAGTTTTTACTGCCTTTGTCAGCGGTTCTCAACCTGTGGGTCGCGACCCCTTTGGCGGTCGAACGACCCTTTCACAGGGGTCACGTAAGACCATCCTGCATATCAGATATTTACATTACGATTCATAACAGTAGCAACATTACAGTTATGAAGTAGCAACGAAAATAATTTTATGGTTGGGTCACAACATGAGGAACTGTATTTAAAGGGCCAGAAGGTTGAGAACCACTGGCCTATGTGATATTTTATGTTTTGAATCTTGTATTCTATTTGATTTCTAATAGGACTTTACAAACTCATCCACTGATCTGCTTTGTCAGAATTAATTCTAAAACCTATGATCTACTTACTTTATGTGTGCATTATTCCTCACCCTCAGTAGCACATTGAGTACTTTAAAGTAAGGCTGTGTTTTAGCTTACTTGAGAAATGTACTGTCCAATTTGACTTAACCTTGCTGGTTAAAAATTCTCCTTATAGATCTAATTACTGCTCTCTTGAAAGATTACACTTTTTCACTCACAAAATCTCCAAATCCTCCCGAGTTCTCCTCTGCCCTCACAGCAATTGATTAACAAGTCCCATCAGTCCTGTCTGTTTAATAGCTAAGTGTCACATCCAGTCTCTCTTCTCCTAGCCCACGGCTCTAATTAAGGCCTGTGTCACTTCTCACCCAGATTAGTACTATTTCCCTACTGATCTTCCAGCCTCTAGGTTCTTGCAGCTCTGTCTCATGATAGGACTGCTATATTAATTCTAAAAACCAACAACCACCCCAAACATGTCATTAGGATGTACTGTTCTTACCCCCTTGCGTGCTGCAGTAAACGGAAAAGGTTGTCTCACAGACAGACTTGCCCTGAACAATCACATCAGTCCTCCTAAATTTTACAGTTGGAGTTTAGGTTATCTATACAGAGACTGTTTCTAGAATATTTTGGTCCTAGGAATGATTGAAAAGTAAGTTACAGCAAATGTGCATTTTTGTCTATTTGCCTATAGACCCTGTCTCACTATGATCAGACCAACCTACCCTTTATCATTTGATTGATCATCCAGTTGTCCACACAGTCTCTTTAGGGATTAGAACCCCAGAGTCATTCCTTTGTTTACATTGTATTTCATTTAAAGTAAACTATACTTTAATAAAGTAGGATTATAACCATTAAAACAAAAGATATAAAATGTGTCTATATCTGAAGTATTCTTTGTTTGTAGATAATTATATGACATTATCTCGCTTAATTGATTTCCTAAGAAGATGTGGAAAACTTGAGGATGTTCCAAGATTTTTCTTAATGGCTGAGAAACGTAACTCCAGAGCAAAATTGGAGCCAGGATATCAGTACTGTAAAGGACTGTATCTTTGGTAAATCTATTGGCAAATAAATCCTACATAATAATTTTTTTTCCTCATTGTGAATAAAGTAGAATATGCATTTCTTTGTTTTGAAAAATGTCTACATTTTAGAATATGTTTATTTACCAAACAAACTATAAATGACTTAAAGTTTATAGTCAGTGATTGAAATAAGTCATTTTTTTAACATTTAACCAGGTATACTGGAGAACCAAATGATGCCCTTCGACATTTTAATAAAGCTCGGAAAGACAGTGAATGGGGCCAAAATGCCCTTTATAATATGATAGAAATCTGTTTGAATCCAGATAATGAAACTGTCGGAGGTGAAGTGTTTGAAAATCTAGATAGAGACCTGGGGTGAGTAGTGTTTGACAAATTACTCTTTTTTAAGAAACACATTGAAGATAATAAGCAAGGACACCTTACAAAAGAGAACTAAATTCTAGGGTAGCACTAATGAAGGGTTAGATTAAAAAAAAAATCATAGCTAGAATAACTGTTCTCTGTAGCAAGCATGAATTACTTTTAGTAGGTTTCCTAAATCAGAAGAAACTTATACACTCCCCTACTCTGTGAAAAACAAGTACATTATAGAATTTGATCACTTTCACAAAACTGTCCACCCAATAATAGTAACTCTTTAAGAGATGGTGGTTATATGCCATACCCTTGTTGCTGTATACTCTATATGCATTGTCTTATTTATTCCCTACAGCAGTATTATGAAATTAGCTCAGAGTTAACTTGTCTAATGTGATAGAGTTAGTAAGTGGTGGGGGCAAGATTTGGGCTGAGTTCTACCTGACTTCAAAGCCACTGTGTACACTGCTGTTAAGTGATTATACTTCTACGAACCTGTATTTGTTGCTTGTCCTCTCCTTAAATTGGGCAAGGTATGGTGGGGGATGCATAAGTATGTAAATATGTAAGGTATAGGGGTAGTTTCTACCTTCAGAAACATGTAATTTACCTAGGAGACAGGACAGTATCTGAAAGCATTCAATCTCTGACGAAACAGATCTTAAGTGATACAGGAATTCATAGAACTCATAGCAGTGCAAAGCAATCAAGGGGAGATGTATAAGGGAACGGGAGTAAATTAGAACCAGAATGCTGAGACATTTTAATGACAGATTTGAAGGCTTGGATTCTAGAGACCATGGCAAGTTTTAGAGTAGGGAGAGACATGTTTGTCTTATGTTTGTTTTGAAGAGACTAAGGTAAACTACTGTTAGGTGTCTATAGGCTATTCTTCAGCAAGTAGTTGAAAATATAAAACTAGAACTCAGAAAGGAGGCCATAGCTGGAGATACAGATTTGGAGGACATGTGCACAGAGTGGATGGTTGGAACCCCATGAATGATCTCTCTGCAAGTAGAATGTAGTAAGAGAAATCTGAGAACTAAATTTTGGGCATGCTAACATTTAAGGGGACTGGAGGAGGAAGGGAAGTCAGAAAAGGCCAATCAGTGTGGTGGAAAGAGAACCAAAAAATGTGTAAGGTTACAGAGTGGAGGGAGGGGAACTTTGAAGAAGGTAGTCAGCAGTGTGAAATGTTTTAAGAGGAGATAAAACATAAGCCCTGAGAAAATGACCAATGTCTTTATTGAATGGGCTTTGAGAATTTAATTTTCTTTTATTAATTTATATATATATATATTAATATATATATATACATATATATGTGTGTATGTATATACATATATATACACACACACACACACACACAGAGAGAGAGAGAGAGAGAGAGAGAGAGAGAGAGAGAGCTGGGTGTGGCTATGTGTTTAAAAAATAAGAAAAATGCTAGTACATATTTAAACTGTCATTGCACTTAAAATTTACAACCCTTTGACAGATATATAGTTTCTAAGCATCTGATAAGGAACTACTGAGTGAGGAAAATAAAATAGACTTTTTATATGTCTGACAAACTTAGATTCAAATCCCAGGTTTACCATTTATTAACTGTGTGACCTTTGACAAATTATTTCACCTGTTTAGGCCTTAGTTTTCTCACATATAAAATGGATTCAACATAGATTGAATGACATAATCCAGTGCTTAACACATAGTAGGTGCTTCAGTGATGTTAGTTACTTTTTGCTGCCTCTTTTCTTTTTCTGAATAGATACACCACTGATAATAGGATAATTCTACTTATTCTTAATTCTAGTTTTATATTAGCAAGAATGATAATACCACATGTAGATATTGTCCAAATTTTATCTTCACATTAGAGTGAATAAATGTTTAATGGTATTTTATTGAATCTATATTAATTTTGTTTAAAAAACACTTTATAACTGCGCTTTGTACTAGAAGAAAATGAGTGACGTTCTTCAAAAGGATTACTTATAAATTGATGACAAAAAAAGAAACCTAGATCTCATTTCATTCTCAATGAATTTGACTTTGTGAGTAGCAGATATAAGAGATTTATTTTTTATTGAATACAGTAATTCAACTGAGAAGCAAGAGTCTATGCAATTAGCAGTAAGAACGGCAGAAAAACTCCTTAAAGAACTAAAACCTCAGACTGCTGAGGGTCACGTACAGCTTCGAGTCCTGGAGAACTATTGCCTGATGGCTACCAAGCAGAAATCTAATGTTGAGCAAGCATTGAATACCTTTACCGAAATAGCAACATCTGAGGTTCGTAGATCTTCTTTTTCAACTTCTTATGTTATGTTTCTACTAGAGTCCTGGTGCACAAATTTGTGCATGGGGGGCGTCCAGTCCACCTGCGGGGGCCGGAGGGGACCATGGGAGGTCGGCCGTCCCCACCCCTGATCAGGGTAGCGGGGGATCAGGGAGCTGGGCTGGTGGCGGGGAGGGGCCGCAGGAGGTTGGCCAGCCTCCTGGTCATTCTGGTCGCTTGGCTTTTATATATATAGATGATGGTATAGAAATATGTGTTTTGATTAGTTGTTTGTTTTCTGAAAATTGAATTAATTACTTACTAGTATTAAAAATTAGACATATAGCCCTGGTCAGTGTGGTTTGGTTAATTGGGCATTATCCAGTGCACATTGAGGGGTCCCTGGTTTGATTCCCAGTCAGGGCACATGCCCGAGTTGCATGCTCAATTCCCGGAAAGGAGCATTCAGGGGGACAGCTGATCAATGTTCTGCTCACATCAATGTTTCTCTCTCTCTCCCTCTCTCTTCCTTTCTCTCTATAAAATTGAATATTTTTTTTAAATTAAGTATATAGTTTGGCATAAATTGACACAGTGTACCTTTGTCTCCAGAGAGACACTGTCACTGTTTTTATGTGTTTATCACTGTTAGGATGGTGAATTCTGGAGAAAGGAAATTCTTCGAAAGGGCATAAATTAATTCTCAAGGGAACAGCTTTATCCCTGGAGAAGTCCTGTGTTGTTGATGTAGCCTAGCTTAAGTTTCTAAGAGAAAATAAACACCTGGCTGCCTGCATTGCTCACCTTTTCACTTACGTGAATTTGAAAATTTTCCAAATGTAAGGCTAAGCGAGATCAATACTGACAACCTGTATCATGCAAATAACGACATTGATCTCTAGCAACACTGAAATAATTCCTACATCATCATTATTATTGTTATTATTATTATATTAAAGGCTTCCTCTTTTCCCCACTCAGACCCACCGTCTTTCTCATTCTCTGGTGTTCTATTTTCCTTTCCTCAAATGGTACTGTGTTTCTTTAATTACTTGATATTAAGGAAGGAACTCTAGGCACCCACCCCATTAGCAGTTGGTAATAACTAGTTCTAAGCATACTCATTAGGTTTCATGTTCTTCACTCGATAATGTTGTAAGCCACTCATAAGTTTGTGTCTGTCATAAGATTTACAGAGTTTTGCTGTGTTTTCTTGTGATTCAGAAGTCACTGTGGTAACAATAAACCACCAAGGACCCCCACTATGACCCTTTCCCCCTGCCTCCCAGACCCTGAAGGGATTTGGGGAAACCCATAGCCCCATTTGCTGTTTGGTTCCAAGTGTACTAGGTGGCACTGTATTACCATCTAAGCCACCCTTGGAACAGACAGCGAGATAGCAACAGCAGCAGCCCCATCCTGGAGCAGAGCCTTCTGCTGCTGTTGAAGTAATGTCCCCTGGGGTTGCGCTCATTGGAATTGGCTGTGAGGCAGCAGGTGATGACAGTGGCTGACTGAACTGAGACCAGAAATAGGACTGTCATGTCAGACCAAGAAAATGTGTAAGAACATGATGAAGCACCATTTCAAGTAAGGTGTCACAGCCACCGAATGTGAAGGAGCATCCTAGCATGTAATGCAGGGGTGGGGAACATCTGGCCCGTGGGCCACATAAAGCCCAAAAAATCATTTGGTCTGGCCCTACTAAGGCATTACAGGTGAGTTAATTAAAAGTTTGGATAAATATAGCAGGCTAATTGTTAAGTTGATAATTTTGTATGGTCTGTGAATGATGTTATAAAGATCCAAATGGCCCTTGGCAAAAAAAAAAAAAAAAAAGGTTCCCCTGAATGTAAGAGTTTAAACTGTGGGATCTGAGAAAGAACACAAAAGCAGCAAGTGACAGCACACAGCTATTTCCTAGAAAGACGATCAGTTTTTGTGTAGGTGAGACTACAATATTTTTTTTCTTCATTCTTACATATGTGATTAGTAATATACTCTCCTCAAATCTGTTTACTGACTGAACTGTCCAAAGACTGGTGTGTGAACTGAAGTTTCATAAGCAACAAATTTTATCTTGCACTTTTTTCTTTTAACTCATAGGCTGCATATCCTATATAATAAAAGGGCAATATGCAAATCAACCAAATGGCGGAATGACCAGTTGCTATGATGCACACTGACCACCAGGGGGCAGACACTTAATGCAGGAGCTGCCCCCTGGTGACCAGTGCACTCCCACAGGGGTAGTGCTGCTCAGCCACAAGCTGGGCTGATGGCTGGCAAGTGCAGCGGCCCGCCTCCGCGGTAGCGCTAAGGATAAGGATGTCCAACTGCGGTTTAGGCCCACTCCCCGTGGAAGTGGACCTAAGCGGTCAATTGGACATCCCCCGAGGGCTCCCGGACTGTGTAAGGGTGCAGACCTGGTTGAGGGACCCCCCCCCCCCCCCACCCCCAGTGCACAAATGTCATGCACCGGGCCTCTAATATTAACTATAATGAATATTGATTAAGCAGCCAGTGAGTATGGTACTAAGCACAATGGGAGTCACAAAGTTAAGCAGAGTATAGCTCCTTTTCTTCAAGTTTCTTATAATCTAGGGGCCATGAGGTAAGCATACTGACTGTGGTACAAAAAATTTATGACATTCTGTCCTAGAGTTGCAAATAAAAGTGCTGTAGGAAACAATATAAGGAGAGTTGGGAGGCCCTTTTGTGGAGAAGGTATGATGTAAGAAGAAGCAGCATAAATTGCATTTTCACAGGCAGAGATGGAGAAAGTGCATTGCAGGGTAAGGGGAAATAGGAACAAAGACAGGGAGGCAGGGAAACGGCATGTTCACAGCACTGTGCAACATTCAGATTGATTGAAAAAGAGGTGTGCAACAGGAATCGTCGGAGGAAATGGAGGAAAAACATTAAGCACAGCAGTGCTTCCACTGGCTTTCATCCCATCACCTTGAACCATAAGAGCATGTTGTTGATAACATAGCTGTATTGTCCTTTGTCATCCAAAGTGTTGCTGCTGAGCATGAGAGAGGGGAGCTGGCCAAATGCATTAGGATGTCTGCACCAGAGACATCTTGGGTCTGAGGCCGGGGTTATAACTCAGATTTGCAGTTTTATTTTTGTTAATCTTCCCCTGAAGATATTCTTTCCGTTGCTTTTCAGAGAGAGTGGAAGGGAGGGAGAGAGGAGGAGAGAGAGACAGAGAAACAACAGTGTGAAAGAGACACATTGCCTGGTTGCCCCAACCGGGGGTGGAGAGTGAACCCAAAACTCAGGTACTTGCCCTTGACTGGGAATCAGGCCTTTTGGTGCAAGGGCCGATGCTGTAACCATTAGCAACACCGGCCAGGGCAGATTTGCAGTTTTAGAAACTATTATTGGGTTCACTCAGCCGTGATCAAGCTGTGCGGAATTTATTCATTCTAATCAAACTTGGTGTGTGATTTTAAAATCAGAGGGTTTATTTTTAAATGTGTAGTGGAGGATATGTGTAGTATGTGAAAAGATCTGGACATTCTTACAGGGTCCTTCTCTTTGTGAGCTGTCCTAGGATCTGACTGACAAAATCATAGCCGGCCTCTATTTTCTTTCCCCTCTACGCCACATGGAGTGAGGGTGAGGACGAGGCTTGGTAACTGATAACATCCCACACACAGCTTCAGAATTTACTGCCAGTTGGGTGGATTTGACACTCAAATAAAACCTTTTTGCCACTCTTTAATGAGAACAAGTTACATATTGGAAGTTTATTGAAAGACATAAAATTAGAGCCAGGGATATTTTATGTTTTTTTTCTTTTTTTAAATATATTTTATTGATTTTTCACAGAGAGGAAGGGAGAGAGATAGAGAGCTAGAAACATCGATGAGAGAAAAACATCGATCAGCTGCCTCCTGCACACCCCGCACTGGGGATGCGCCCGCAACCAAGGTACATGCCCTTGTCCGGAATCAAACTTGGGACCTCTCAGTCCGCAGGCCGACGCTCTATCCACTGAGCCAAACCGGCTTCGGCTATTTTATGTTCTTAAAGAGCTGTATTTATCAAACTCTGATGAGTCACCTTCTTTAATCCAGGTTACTTCTGACTTCCAACCATGGTCATGTTGGGCATTGAACGTTTTACTACTCTGCTATCCTGTTTCTTACGGCTTACCTAAACCTGCTGTCTTTCAGTGCATCTGTATTTTATCATCTACTATACACTAACATCTCACTATAATAGCAATCACGTAGAATTTTACCACCCAAAACAAGAAATTTCTAAATTCTGCAAATTCTATTATAAGGAATGGGAGGCCAGATTAACTACATTGTTTTTTTTCCTTTTGAACTCATGCAAAATATCAAAACTCTATAAAAGCATGTTTTAAAACAAGTTTATTTTCTATAATTTCCACATGACTAATTGCATGCCTTATTTGTAACATTTCATTGATTGAACTTTCTTGAGAGAAGAGGCTGTTGAATAAAATGAAAATGAGAAGGGAAAGAAAAGGGGTAATAAAGTAGTCAATATAGATAAGGACTATCATTGCGGGTAAATCATTATTATTCCTTTTTACAGATGAAAGAATGAAGGAGTCAAAATGCAAATGTTGAGTCAGGATTCTACTGAAATAGGATTTTATTTTCTTGTATCTGTGCAAAACCAAAACAGCCAGTCAATCCCATTAAAGACTGAGTCACCCAAATTGTCTGGAATTGAGTGGTTGTGGCATCTGCAAATTTATTGAATTATCTTAACCAAGCAGCACCTCACCCAACTTCTACATGGTAGGGTGAGCTTACCTGATGTGTTAATTCATGACCCTATGACAGTTATCTGTGTGGAGCCAGAAATAGAATCCATATTATGTGGCACTTGCTACTTTCCATGTGTTTTCCTTTTAAATATAGGGCATTTACTTATGTTTGTGTATCTGAGGGTCTAAAGTTTGGTTTTTCTTACAGAAGGATCATATTCCAGCACTTTTGGGAATGGCAACAGCTTATATGATCCTAAAACAGACTCCACGAGCCAGAAACCAGCTGAAGCGGATTGCAAAAATGAACTGGAATCCTGTTGATGCTGAGGATTTTGAGAGGAGCTGGCTGCTACTTGCTGATATTTATATTCAGTCGGCCAAATATGACATGGCAGAAGAACTGTTAAAGCGATGCCTGCATCATAATAAGGTAGTCAATTGAGGGCTAAAACAATCATTGTTAACCTTTATTATATAAGCCTTCTAAAATAGGCTATTGTGGAGTGTTGGTCCATTTCTAAGGATTCCTGTGTGTGTGTTTTGAAAATTCAATGTTTATTCTTACCACAATCAGGAAACCAACATTAATAATAAGAAAGAAACCATTTGCCCTTGAAAATAAATATATAAAAAACAGATTTATACACTTTTAACTTTCAGCTGTAGTATGCCCTACTTATAGACAGTGTTTTGGAATGTCAAGTATTTGCCTGTGATTGCCCCTGCCATCTCAGAACTGATGAAAATCGCAGAATTAATTGCAGGCATCCATCCCTCCTGTTAAGAAATACTCTGCCGAAACCGGTTTGGCTCAGTGGATAGAGCGTCGGCCTGGGGACTGAAAGGTTCCAGGTTCGATTCCGGTCAAGGGCATGTACCTGGGTTGCGGGCACATCCCCAATAGATGTGCAGGAGGCAGCTGATCGATGTTTCTCTCTCATTGATGTTTCTAACTCTCTATCTCTCTCCCTTCCTCTCTGTAAAAAATCAATAAAATATATTAAAAAAAAAAAAAGAAATACTCGATGACTGTGCTGCAGCTGCATGGCTCCCCACAGAATCAGAATCCACTGTGTATAACATACTTTGTGGGGAAAAGTCTTTTCAGCATTTAATACGATTTGTTTAATAAGTCCTTATTTTTTTAAAAAAAATTTTAAATATATTTTATTGATTTTTTACAGAGAGGAAGGGAGAGTGATAGAGAGTTAGAAACATCAATGAGAGAGAAACATTGATCAGCTGCCTCCTGCATACCACCTACTGGGGATGTGCCTGCAACCCAGGTACATGCCCTTGACTGGAATCGAACCTGGGACCCTTCAGTCCGCAGACTGACGCTCCATCCACTGAGCCAAACCAGTCAGGGCAGTCCTTATCTTTAGGTATGAAATTGAAAATCTTAAAATCCTTAGAATTTAAGGCTCTTTACTTAACAGTGCATTTTGGTGTTTAATCACACATACACAAAAAGGATGTCTTATTCAATAAAACATTTTTTAAAGTTAAGAATTTACTATTTGTTGAGACTTATTTGTACTCATCTTAGAAACTTGGAGATATTTATCTTTACACATTCATATCAGTTATTTCGAATCTTTAATCACAGAAAATCAATGTTTTATTCTCTTCAAGCAAATTAGATTACAAAATGGATCATTTGTTTTTTAAAGAGATCACCTGATACTACTCAGTTATTTTCTTAGGAACTTTAAAAACCTAAAATATCAAGCCTTTGTCAACTTATAATTTATACATCTAAGTTTAAGTTTTGTTGCCTTGAAAAACAAGAGAGTGCTCATTAAGGGACTTTGAAAAAGCAAAACTATCAAATAGCTGATTTCGTGCCAAGAGTTCCAGTTTGCCAGAACACTGACAGCAATACATTGCATCACTGAAGGCGATGGTTACTGTAGAGGCTCAGCCCTGCTGGTTAGGCTTGTCAATACTGGAAGCATAAGACTCAGGAGCTAGACCTCAGAAATCTTGAATTATGTAATTTAAAAATGGAGATCATCCAAATTTAGGACAGGAAATGTACAAAATGACACTAGGCCATCCTGTCATGTCAGATGGCAATGAGTGAACCTTATTTTGATTCTCATCCTAACAAACAAAAATTATATTGAGGCCATTTATATTTCAGTAGTGACTGGATACTTGGTGATGTCAAGTTGTTACATTTAGGTGTGACAAGTTGTGGTTCGTGGTTCGTGGTTATGTTTAAAGAAAGTTCTTATTTTTAAAGAAGCATAATAAAATACTTATGGATGAAATGACAATATCTGAGTGTTTATCTGATAATACAGAAGGACAAGTGTGGGGGATAGAGGTGAAACAGTATTAGCTATGAGTTCATTGTTGAAGATGTGGATTCATAGGGTTCATTACACTGTCATTTCTATATTTGTGTGTTGAAATTATTCACAATAAAATGTTTTCATGTATATGAACAAAATACAAATCCCCTTCTCACCCAAAAATTCTGATTCCAGGTTTGAGGTGGGGGCTTGGCCTCAGAATCTTTTATTAAATTCTTTAGATCATTTGATTGTGTAGAAGAGGTTGAAAACCATTGTTTTATGTGCCATATAAATTAGTTAATATGGGTGACCTCTATGGTTATAAGCACCTCATAAAATCTTAGTGGTATGGAGCTTAGTTTATTGATACAACTTCCATTTTTCTTTAGTCTTGCTGCAAAGCTTATGAATATATGGGCTACATAATGGAAAAAGAGCAAACGTATACAGATGCTGCCTTAAACTATGAGATGGCATGGAAACACGGCAATCAGACAAATCCAGCAATAGGTAAGTTTAACAAATTAGACATTAGGTTTTTACAGGAAACCTGGGTTTTATTTGTAAACTAGAGGCCTGGTGCATGAATTCGTGCACGTGTGGGGTCCCTTGGTCTGCCAGCGATCGGGGCCCATCAGGGCTGGCCTGGGGGAAGGAGAGTTGGCCGGCCATGGGAGGTTGGCTATGGGAACACACTGATCACCAGGGGCAGCTCCTGTGTTGAGCGTCTGCCTCCTGGTGGTCAGTGCGTGTCATAGCGATGGGTCAACCGGCCGTTCGGTCACTTAGGCTTTTATATATAGAGATATTCATTTAAATGCATTAGACTTCCTTTTTTAAGAACAAAATGCACATTAAGAGCTTACTTCTTTTGCCAGTCCTTCTGAAGAATAAATTTTATATTCACAATAAATTACTAGCTACTAATATTTATTAAGTATCATTTCCTAAGATTCAAACTTGTCCTTAGTTCTTTCATTGTGCCATCTTTGTATTTTTTAGACTTCTTGAGTAAACATTTCTCAGAGGCTCTCAGTTAATTCTTCAGTTTCTTCCTTAGCATTGTCATTGCATCCAATTCCTCCAACCTGCCTGCCATCTTAATAATTCAGGCCACATTTCTATTTGTCAGGCTATCCTTAATGTGGTCATATTCTTTCCATGGGATTCATGCTTCAGTGTTGTCACCAGGAAGGGCACCCGGAAGTGAGATCCAACAAGAGAAGAACACATTCATGTTTTTCCTTCACACCCATTCCCAGGTTATCTGACAGTCACTAGGCTGTTCATGTCATTTGTGTTACCCTCCCTCCCTTCTTTTCTCCCCCTTTCTCTCCCTCCCTCTCTCTCCCGTTTTTCCCCTAATTATAGAAGGTTGAATTCTTATAAGCTTAGCAGGTTTAATGCAGCTTCCATTTTTGTATGTGTGTGCCATTTTTAGTCCTTTGTTTTTTTTCTAAAAATGTTTAACAAGGTAACCTATCAAGTTTCTTTCAACATTAAAACTTTGTACTTCTAATTTAGTATTTTCACAGAAAAAAAAAGTTTTGCAAGTATTTCTGTGGTGCTCTAAATTTTTTTAAAGCTTTTTTGTTTTTAAAATTATCCTAAGAGCGAAAAATTATTATCCTATTTTTTAGATGAGGAAGCTTGAAATGGACAGCTCAGATGACTTGGCTAAGGTCTCAAACCTAGTCAGGAAGTCAGAAGTTAAATCTAGGTGTTTTGGGCTCTAGTTTCCATGTAAAGTGTGTTTGGCATGGCATCTTAAATTGTTTTCCATTTTAAATGTCACAAACTCTCTTTATTAGTCCATTTTAGAATTTCTTTGTAAGGATACCAAGTTTACCTCTCTGAAGCTTACTGTTTGCATCTAGGACAGTTCTGTGTGTGCCTACATGTGTGCGTGTGCGCACTTTCATATGTGACTAGATTAGCCAGTTATTTTTTTAAACATATTTTGAAATTCTGAAACTGTATTTTGGTACTTTGACTAGAGCCCAAGAGCAGGCTGATAAATCTCAGAGGAAAGGCATGGGTGGGTGCAGAGAGATTAACCAAAGAATTTATATGCATATATGCATAACGCATGGACACAGAGAGTAGTGTGGTATAGGCCTGGGGGTGGGGCGGGTGCAAGATGGAGGGGGGTCAATGGTGAAAAAGGGGGGATAGTTGTAATAGTTTCAGCAGTAAAAATAAATTTAAAAAATAATGTTTTTTTTAAATAAGACTTTTTTCTAAATGTTCGCCATTTGAAACATGACATTTCGGTATCAGTAATTGTGATAATTGCTACTCATCAATAATGTGGGATATCTGCTGACTAATCTACTCTGTTCTGGGCCACTCTCCCACCTGCTCTGCCCTCTCACCACGTCCTCTAGGTCCCTTTGGTTCCTGTGTGTTCTTTTTTTTTTTTTTTTTTAATATATTTTATTGATTTTTTACAGAGAGGAAGGGAGAGAGATAGAGAGTTAGAAACATCGATGAGAGAGAAACATCGACCAGCTGCCTCCTGCACATCTCCTACTGGGGATGTGCCCGCAACCCAGGTACATGCCCTTGACCGGAATCGAACCTGGGACCTTTCAGTCCGCAGGCCGACGCTCTATCCACTGAGCCAAACCGGTTTCGGCTCTGTGTGTTCTTTATACGCACAGTTCCCTCGTCCTGAAAGTGGTCTCCCTTCACACCCTCTTGGCTCAGTTTATGCCTCCTTCAGATTTCAAACGTTGCCTGACACCACCCTCTCCCCTACCAGGTTTCTCATTATAGTTCATTTGCCCTGTACCTTTCTTTCATAGCATCTATCTCAGTTTTGAAATTATTCATTCACTTACATAATTGTTTTAATAATGTGCTGTCTTTCCACATAGGATGTAAACTTCATGACTGTAGGAACCAGTCTGCCTGGTGGTTTAGTGCTGAGTAAATCTATATTGTATAATGAATAGCTGTTATCATTTACTGTCCCAGGATGAGTTTTTACTGTAGTCTGTAAGTTACAGAATCACACTGGTGGGCTGACAGTCTCCTAACCCAAAAGTGTATTCACTGTGGTCCTTTTTCCAACTTCATTTTCTTTCCTACCTGTTCTCCTTTCACGTCACTCCACTTTCTGTTATCTCATCACGTCTGTCTCAGTGCAGTCACCAGCCTCTAGGTTCTCTGATAAGTAAGCACATAAAGGAGGAGGCAAAAAGGGAGTAATACTAGCAGTGTGCTCTATAAATAGTACTATATTATTAGGAGTTGTTGTTTTTGTCTTAACAGGGTACAAACTGGCATTTAATTACTTAAAAGCGAAAAGATATGTGGATGCAATTGACATATGTCACCAGGTAACACTTAAATTTAGATTTCTTAAAATTTTTTAGATGCACAATTTCCTACTTTTAATTAACTTCAAGCTATATATGAATACGGTAGAGAGTGTAGTATTTTAGTTAAATGACTTATCAAATACATTCTGGACAGTTATCAGTTTTCAAAGTTTAGAAAAACTATACAATGTTTATTTCCATTTTAAAGACAGAGGCCAGACAAGAAGTGAAATAAAACATTGTCTTTAAGTTAGAAGATATTTGAGCATTGTTATAGGTTCTCCAGGTCATTTTATTGTTCTGAATAGAAGTTCTGTGACTGTGTCTAAGTCTGGTTAATAGAGAATTCAGACTTACAAGTTAGACATAAGAGATATTTCTGTGATGTAGAAGTCATTTGATTACATTTCTGTGATTGATCTCCTATTAAGTGTTCCCTTACTGAAATGACAAATATGTTGAGTTTTAGAATTTGCAGTTTCTTTGTATGAACATTGTCCTATTGGTATTCCACATAAAACATTACATTAAGCATTGTTAGAAGCTCCCAGGAAAGCTCCTTAGAAAAGAGCTACGTAATGTCCCTTATCCCAAATGCTGTGTCAGCATCCTTAGAGTCAATACTTGGTCTCAGCGATTGCTATTGATTATTGAGTCTCTCTGTAAACCAGTAGTTCACATTAAGGTTAAGGTTGTACATTAATATAAGGTTATACATTAGAATCATTTGTGGATTTTGGTCTTTTTTTAATGAGTATCTCCCCACTTCTAGACTCAGTAGTTCTGGAATTTTGTATGTTCCAAAATCACTCTAGGTAAATCTGATGTGTACTCCTGGTTAAAAATAATTCTCTAGCTGGTTTGGCTCAGTGGATAAAGTGTTGGCCTGCGGACTGAAGGGTCCTGGGTTCAATTCCTGTCAAGGGCACATGCCCGGTTTGCAGGCTTGGTCCCGGGTAGAGGTTGAGTGCAGGAGGCAGCCAATCAATGATTCTCTTTCATCATTGATGTTTCTATTTCTCCCTCTCCCTTCCTCTCTGAAATCAATAAAAAATATTTTAAAAAAATAATTCTCTAAAGATTTATTAAATATTATGTATAATGGTTAGATTTTTAAAATATCTTAATTTATTGATACGTAGTTGTTTTCTGCAACTGACCTATTAAGGAAGTAATTGTATTTGTTGCATTTTCCACATGCAGTATTCATATACTACTGTTTTCATCTAATTACTAGTAATATGAATGAATCTTCATATCACATCTCATCACAACATTTTTTTATTGCAATTATATTTGCTGTATTAATATAATGAAATCTCAACTTTAATGTTCATTACATGTAAGTTTTGTAGTTCTCCAGTTCTGGATAATTACAAGTTCTTGTGCTTTTTGTCTTGTTTTTATTTTTTGCTCTCTGTTTTTACAGGTTCTTGAAGCACATCCAACTTATCCAAAAATAAGGAAGGATATACTTGATAAGGCTCGCACATCTTTAAGACCTTGAAAATTATTTTAATTTAGATTGGTGGTTAAGTGGGAAACGGATCTGCATTCTTCCAGTTCAAAATAGGTTTGAGCTAATTTTTTGTAATACAAGCATTCTTTTCTTTCTCCAGCAGAGGCTGCTATTGCATATAGAGAAATGCTATAGCAAATGGGTGTTTTCTGAGGGAGAGGGGGAATGAGTAGATGCAGATTTGATGTCTTTGTGGTAAAGATTATAACCCATTTATATAAAGAATATTTTATTAACAGTTAGGTAATTAAGTATCCTATGTCTTTTCTAAGGAATATGAGTTCTTTACTACAGGAAATATATTTAAAATGAAACTATTCTCCATTAAAATTTTTTGTAACCTTGTTTGTTTCAAATATCTGAACAAATTTTCTTGTAAATAACTTAAGAAAAAATATATATATTTTAATAAATATTTTAGAAATGTATGGTTTGTATTCCTCTTGGCACTCAAAAGACATGGTAAGTTTTGCTCCATTAGGGTGAGCTTCCCCTGCAGTCTGGAATGTTATAAGTACTGTTGCAGAAAATGTGGCTTTCCTAGAAAAAAATCATTCTGGAAAAACATAAAGAGTGTGAGTTCCCTTTCCCTTTATTAAGCTCATTCTTTCTGCTCTCACTGCCAGTGTGATCTTAAGAAATAATCAGTACCTGAAATCAGTTTAAGTGGTAAACCTTTGTAGCAGTATTAACCTTTGTCCAAAGACTAGGCCTCCTGGTGTTATTTCAGCCACTATCCCAACACCACTCCAACAGAGCAGTTCTCACCCTTGATGATAAATTTAACCTGATCTTAGTAAATGCAATCCTTAGCATTTTTTTAAAAAATTGTTGTCTACATCTTTTCCAGTTGTGTAAAAATGTAATAAGCAGTCTTCAATTGTATTTGCATTTTTAGTAAACATATTATTTTCAGGTCACTTGCTGCACTTCTTTAAATGTCCTATGTTTATTTCTTTTGAGTTAAATTCTCTTGTGTCTGATCTATTCTCCAATTTTCCAAAGTCCTTTTAATTCGTTATATCTTATAACGTTCTAATCATTCTATTTCACCTACATTTCGTTTATGCCATTTCATGAAAATATCCAATATAATAAAAGCCTAATAAGCAAAATGACCGAATGGCAGAATGACTGGTCGCCATGATGTGCACTGACCACCAGGGGGCAGACGCTCAATGCAGGAGCTGCCCCCAGCCCACAGGCCCCAGGCCACCCAAGGGGGTACCAGCAGGGTCCCCCACCGCCTCTCCCCCGCTGGTCGCCCCACAGATTGGCCCTGATTGCCAGCCAGGCCTACCCATGCACGAATTTCATGCACCAGCCCTCTAGTTTAATAATAAGAGGAGACTTGACTTGGGGTGGTAAATACACAATACAATATATAGATGATATCTTATAGTTTTGTATACCTAAAAACTATAACATTTTATTAACCAATGCCAACCCAAGAAATTCAGTTTTTGCTGAAACCAGTTTGGCTCAGTGGATAGAGCATCGGCCTGCGGACTGAAAGGTCCCGGGTTCGATTCCGGTCAGGGGCATGTACCTGGGTTGCAGGCACATCCCCAGTGGGGAGTGTGCAGGAGGCAGCTGATCGATGTTTCTCTCTCATCAATGTTTCTGACTCTCTATCTCTCTCCCCTCCTCTCTGTAAAAAAAATCAATAAAATATATTTTTTTTAAAAAAAGAGCAATCCTTAAAAAAAAAGAAATTCAGTTTTTTAAAATTCACAAAAAAATTTATGAAGCATTTTGTATCTGTTAAAACACTTTCACATGTCTTATTACATTTGATTCTCACAGCTCTATAGTAAAGGTATTATTATTCCTGTTTGCAGTTCTAGAACTGAGGCAGATTATCTCTTTCTCTGTAACTCAGGGAAAAAAATTATCTTTCTGTCTGAATAGACATTGTTTAGGACCTCATATAACAGAATAGCTTTAGCAGTTCCAGTGAACTTGCATTATGGAATACTAGAATCGTGGAAATTGGATAGAGAAAGTAAAACATCTGTTCTCCCAGCAAGACATTTCCAAATCAGCTTCCCTTATCTGTAAAATGAAGTTTGTTTTTGTTTCTTAAGCAGCCCTTTACTTTGCACCTGCCATTGTCACATGCCATTCTAGGAACTTTCCTTAAATTCTGTCTTTTAATTCTCACTCAGCTCTCCAGAGAAATAATATTCTTAGATTTCAGATGGGGAAGATGAGGCTCAAACTACATGATTTGCCCAAGGTCACAGAGACAGTGTCAGAACCTGGATTCCATACTGGCGCACACAATTTCAAAGCCTATGCTCTAATTCCTGTATTAAGATACTTTTCCTAAGTAAGAGAGACTGTGTCTGTAAGAAAAATTCTTATATCTACATCTGGCTAGCAGATGAAACTAAGTGTTGTGTCACAGGGATAGGTAAGAAATGAGGAACCAGATGAACTGAATGGAGTGTTACTAATGTAGAAACTGTCAAGGAGAAGTTGAAGTGCACAGCGGAGCTGTGGAAAACGTGATATGAAGTCATACAAGCCTCGGTTTGAATGTTGGCTCTACCACTACTAGATGTTTCATCTTTCTCTAGTTACCTAGGCTCTCTCACCCATAGAGAAGCATATAAGGATAATAACCTGCCTCAGGTTGTTGTAAGGATTAAATGAAAACATGCATAAAACCTCTAATGAATCTGATTCACTTAAGCTCTGAATAAATAGTAGCTCTACATATTTATTATAAATGGAACAGGACCAAGTAGTAATTGCAACTGAGAAGAACCTTCAGAAAGAAGAGAAAAATGCAGTCCAAGGTAAGAGGAGGAGGATAAGTTCCCCTACAGAGCACAGTCTACACGGGTTCAGAATTGTCATTCCCTCCTTCCCCACACATTTCATTTCTTCTCTACATGCCTCCCTCACTCCCTCACTTATCTCTCTCTCCCCCTCTTCTCCCCACTCCCTCCACCAAACATTTTATTGCACTCTTACATGCATAATCTCATTTCATCCATCTCAAACATGGTTTTGCCCTAACCTCTATTTGGACTTCTCTCCCATAGCCCCTCTTCCTGTCTCCACTCTAGGCTTATTCTTCCATTCAGGTATCAGTCTGTCACCTCCTCAGAGGCCATGTTCATATTCAGGCCCACAGTCTGAAGTAACCACCCTGTCATTTTGTATCATACCCCCCTTTTTAAACATTGTGTCCAGCACTTAACTAATCTCTGATGTTTTTCTTGTTCACTAAGGCTTGGTTTATGGCCATGCTTTATATGACGAGCCCAAGATTGCACATCCTGGAAAGCTGGAACTCAGATTGTTCTGAGCTGCTATTTGAAGGAATCAAGTTAATTGAGACTTTGAGACCTACACTCAGGATGAAGAGGGGAGGGACACAACATGAAAGAATTTTCCATATATGTGGGATCTGATTACCATCCCACTAAGGAAGCAGTTATAAATTTAATGCACTTTGAACTTAGCATGGGTTCTAAGAAGAAATAGCTTTCTTCCCTAGAAGTCAAGAACCTAGAGGAATTCTGGAAGGGTTGTATACATGGACAGCTGAGGAAGCTAGGTTGAACAAGTAGATAATGGAATCATTATGGAAACCAAAAGACCAATTAAGACTGATAGGAACTGTATCCTACTTTGGGTCTATACACCACAAGTGAATAGCTTTAAAACAGGGTTACATAGCAGTGTTAGTGCTGATTGTGAACCCTGAAAGAAAAAAACAAACAAACAAAACCTTTAAGGCTCATGGTGGATAATTAGGCTTAAAAAAAGGCAAAGCCTAGTAGCCATCTCTCACTGGGTCCTCTCACACAAACTGCCTGCCTCCTCACTGAACCTGCACTGTGTTCTGCCAGAAAGCCAGCCCTTATAAAGGAGTTTCTGGAGTCCTGTTTCAACCAATAGGACTGAGGTTACCCCACCCAATTGGAGCAGCACAGCTCCAAACAACCAGAGGGGGCTCTCTTCTGACCAATCAGGACAGTGCCTTTAGACCAATTAAGCAAGATTTGCAGCCCTCGTGTGCATGGGAATGGACAAACTAGGGACTGGGGCAAGGACTTCTGTGAAAGTAAGCCAGTTTGGGGAACACACTTCCCAGAAGACCAGAGACTGCATTCCCCTGGCTAGAGCTGAATGAAACGCCAAAGACGTCTCTCCATGTCAGGTCAGAGCAGACAATCCGTCAGAGTGGAGCAGAGCTGAGCTGCCTCGCCGAGGGCCTGGCCCCAGCACTGCCTGATCCCAGAGCAGTTCCATGACATGCTGTTTGCACAGCCATGTGCTGTAGCGCTGTTAAGCTGTTTGCACTGAATAGTTTCCTTCTTCACCACACCCCAAATTGGGGATTCCTGTTGGCATTGAATTGGTGCCATCCACCATCAGTTGACATGATAAAGTAGCAGCTGTTTCTTCGTTTTTGTTTTCTATTTTATTATACTTTTTAAAATTTATCTTTATTGTCAAAAGCATTACAGATGTCTCCCCTTTTCCCCCCATTGACCCTCTCCACCTGCTCCCACCCCCTCCCCAGGCCTTCACAGCACAATTGACTATTGGGGTTTTATTGTTTGTTTGTTTGCTTGAATATATTTATTGATTTTGGAGAGAGGAAGAGAGAGAGATAGAAACATTGATGAGAGAGAAACATCCATATTGGCTGCCTTCTACACCACTCCTCCTTACTAGTTTTTGAGCCCGCAACCCAGGCATGTGCCCTGACTGGGAATCAAACCAACGACCTCTTGGTTCATGGGTCAATGCTCAACCACTGAGCCACCCTAGCTGGGCAACATAATTTTTAATAGTAGTTATATCTGAGTGATGAACTATCTGAGAATTTTTATTTCTTTGCCATTTTGTAAGTTAACTGCAATGAAAATATACACTAAAAACAAGTTATTTTTCCTTTTTTATTTACATAATAGGCTTTTCAAAGTTGCTCTTTGCTAACTTTTTAAAGCTTTTTTGCTGAGCAAAAATGAATAGAAGAAAATAAAAGGTAGCATTCTTTCAACTCCTAAACCCCACACTTTACTAATTATTTAAACAAAATGTAATCTCATTTATTTCAATTGTCAGAGATAAAGATTCAGAAAGTAGATGATAGAGTCTGCCAGAACATGGTAATGGGAGTGGTAATAGCACTCATAACATGAGAACATCAGATTGCTGAGGAGAGATGCTGGGCCCCTTGTCAAAATGAGTGAAGAGTGAGCAAAACCGGTTCTCCACGTTTAGTTCATGATTCTAGCAACAATTTTAATGAGGATTCTACCAAAGTTAATTAATAAGAAGCCAGCGGAAATAAATCAGGGCCACAATGTGTGGTTGTGCAGTGTGTGTCTTGGACAGTGACAGAGGAGAGGGAAGCTGAATTCCAACACTCCCAAGTATTGCACATGCAACTGCCTTCCCCTAGAGAAGCGGTTCTCAATCTGTGGGTCGAGACCCCTTTGGGGGTCGAACGACCCTTTCACAGGGGTCACTTAAGACCATCGGAAAACACATATATAATTACATATTTTTTTGTGATTAATCACTATGCTTTAATTATGTTCAATTTGTAACAATGAAATTGGGGGTCACCACAACATGAGGAACTGTATTAAAGGGTCACGGCATTAGGAAGGTTGAGAACCACTGCCCTAGAGGAAGGGGACCCCCTCTTCTAATTTGAAATTTCCTTGTAGGTTAGTGAGAGCCCTGTGAATGGAAGGTGTGGAAAAATGTGTAGCTAGATCCAGGGCTGAGGTTAGGGAGCAACAGAGTGATGGTTACAGAGTGATTTAAGAAGTTTCTTTGTTTTATTAAGATAGAGGCTACTTGAGCACCTTGTAATATTTATAGGAAAAGCCAATAGAAAATGACTGTATAACCCAGCCAGCATGGCTCAGTGGTTGAGCATCGACCTATGAACCAGGAGGTCATGGTTGGATTCCCTGTCAGGGCACATGCCCAGGTTGCAGGCTCGATCCCCAGGAGGCAGCTGATGGTGATTCTCTCTCATCATTGATGTTTCTATCTCTCCCTCTCCTTTTCTCTCTGAAATTAATTTTTTTTTAAGTTGCAAAAGAAAAAGAAAGAAACTGAAAGTATACGAAATAGGAGAGAGGAAAACCTGAGTAGGAAAAGGGTGGGATCCGGTGGTATTTAGGAGAACTAGAGTTCAGAGGGATGTATGAGTTTTGTTAAGGGAGTAAAGGAACAAACTGCAGAGAGAGGTGATATATATGAAGGTAACCTCGGGGGCCCTTATGCTAATAGGCTCCAGTAGTTTTATAATAAATAAAACGGACTTTGACCTGAGGGCAGTACTGCTCCTTCGTAAGCATGGAATTTAGGGGCCTGTATTTGCCTTGGTCCCTGAGGTATTTTTCACTTACCTTCCAGGTTCCTGGTTGTGGTTGCTGGAAGTTGGCCTGCCAGATTACAAGGGGGGTTACTGTAACATAATAAATCTTAGTTATGAGCAAAAAAAAAGTGCTACCCACTTTTAATACTCTTCTTAAGAACCAGATGTTTTCTAGACAAATGCTTCACTCTACACTACAGTCTGCCTTCCAGTGCACATAAATGAATCTGGCACAATGCCCAAAAAAGCAATTTGATCCCATAAATGAGGAAAGCTGAGTAATGAGCAGGTTCGAAATGTCTTCCTTCCGAGTGGTATAACCTTAGACTCCATGGCAATCTTTAAACCAGGCTGTTTTCAAATACTGTGCATGTTATTTTTATCTTTCTTCAAACAAATTCTTTTGGCAATGTAAAAGAAACTCTGTTTTAAACAAACAGAAGGGTATTTTAAGAAGGTAATTACGATTTCAGTTTCTGCCAAAGGCAGGCTAGTTTTATTTTTAATGGGTAAATGATGTAAGGACCTTAAAAATAATACACGAGACAGGAAGAACTGCGCTGTGAAGTATTCTGTAGTATTCTCACTTATAATGGGCTGGGGTCATAGGTGTTGTTTCCCAGATAGAGTTTATACTTTCTTTGAAAAAAAAAAAAATCATTAAGCTTAGGAACAGTGAAAGGGGAAAAAAATATGCCAAAATGCGAAGTAGTTAGTTACTATAAATGCTCTTATCAAACAGTTTAAGTTAAATACTTGAAGGGGCTCTAGTCAATGAATGAAAGCTTCTCCCTGATATATAATTTCTTGAAAATTTTCTGGCCAATTTTTTCACAATGGCTTCAGTCACAAACTGCAGAGGATGGTTTGAGGGGGATGTGGAAAATCAGGAAAATTCAGGATATTGAGAACACCCAAGAGCACAGTTAAAATGATTGAAAACATACCACACCAAGAGGCACAGGGAAGAAACGGGACGGAGCCGAATCTAGATCCTGACGTCACTTCACTCTGCTAAACACATAACTCTACTACTGTCCCTTAGGAAGTGTAATATCTTTTTGTGTGTGTTGGCTATTGTTGTTTTCATAGATTTCTTAAAATGCAAACATTCATTATTCTAGTTCCAATAAAACATTTTTTTTTCCCTACAAAAACAGAAAATTCTTTTCTGGTTGATTTCTTTTTGAAGTTTCATTTGGAAATCATTTCACACTTAACAGAAGTTGCATCAACAGGAAAAGTCCAAAGAGCACCCACATGCCATTTGCCCAGACACATACTAAAGTTTTGCTAATACTTTACCTCATTTGTGCCTTCTCTGTGTATAAATATACACATTTTGGTATATACATTTGTGCACTCACACATGTATATACACACACCTACATGTAAAATATTTCCTCTGGGCATTTTGAGAGCGAGTGCATGTCTCTGTACACCTGAGCACTTCAGTGTGTAGTTCCCAAGAATAGGGATAGTCTATAGTACAATCACAGTTCATTTAGGGACTCCAGGAAATGCCATAGATGCAATACTTTTACATCTACCACTCTTTACTGCTGAGTGAACCAATAATGTCCTTTGTAGCATCTTTTCCTCCAGCCAGGTTCCACCCTGGGAGCAGGTATTGCATTTCCCTGTCATGTCTCCTCCGTCTTGTTTAATCTGGAGCGTTTCCACAGCCTTTCTCTGTCTTTTACAACATAGCTATTTTTGAAGAAGACAGTTTTCCAGCCCCACCTTTTTATTTTTAGTAGAGTGTGTCTCCGTTTGGGGTTTGTCTGCTATTTCCTCATGACTCAATTTGCACCGAGCATTCCTGGCCGTAATATTATATAAGTGAGGCTGCATCCTCGCGCTATCACATCTGGAGGCACAGTGTCCATCTGCCCTCACTGGTGATATTAATTTTGATTACTCTGTCCATTTGTTCACTATACAGTTGCTATTTTCTCCCTGGCAAGTAATAACCAATCTCTGGGGAGACACTTTTAGATCATACAAATATTCTGTTTCTCTTCAAAAATGGCCACTAGCTTAGCATGAATTCTTGCCTGATCTAATCAGGATGATTCTAAAGGATATTTTTACATCAACATTTTATCCACATGTACCACCAGCCAGCCCCTTAGCATTTTACTATAAGCAACAGCCTGCCCTTGCTTATTTATTATTATTTACTTTCTATATACTCCATTTATTTATTCTTTAACATTTAATATCACAGGGGGTCATGAATTCCAATTTTTCCAATGGCTCATAATTCATTAATGTCCTTAATTATTTTAGTGCTTAAATTGTTTCAGATTTGGCCAACAGGAGCTGCCTCAAGCTGGCTCCTGCTGTCCTTATGACTGCCCCCATCATTTTTTTTTTTTTTTAGCACTTTCTACTTTCTAGCATAACAAAGTGTTCCAGGTTCAACTTCGACATACCCTGCCCCAGCCCTGGAACCAGCCATTTCTCCCAGGAACCCTGGGTCCCTTTAGTACAGAAATGGTGTTAGAAATTTAGTGCCAAGTGTGCTCATTGCTACTAGGGTTATTGCTTCTAAATCCTTTCAGCAAATAGAAAACATGCATGTACATACAGACTTATATACACACTTATGCACATACATATTTGTGTGCACAGATACATGACACACATCTATAAATACATTATGATGCATTTTAGAAATCACAAAATTACACTGATTCTAATTTATCACCATAGGGTTCTTTCTTGCTTTCCCCAGTGTTCACTTGTCTCCTCTTCTACAGCAATACCCTGAGGCCCAACAACCTCAACGTACTGTATTGTTCAATTCTTCAATCCTGCAATCCATGTAAAATCGTTTCAGAATCGCTTCATCCAAATACCCTAACAACAAACAAACCTACTAAAGCGAGCTCAGTATTTGTTTGCTGTCCCCCAAACTAGCAGCACCAATTTGACTGATTATAATGTTGATAAACTGAACAAACTATCTTAAAATGTTACTGAAGGCGTTTTCCAGTGGTATGAAGTATTGTAAAGATCAAACTAAATAAGCAACAGCAGGAGTGCACACTGCTTCATAGGCCAGCTTTGCAGTTTCCTTCCAAATATTCATCTCCTTGCAAAATAAATGCCATCCCTTCCCACACCAACCAGTCATATTCATGATGTAGTGGCAGGAAAGAGAGGAGGAGACTGGCATGGAAGAAAACATCATGTGCTGAGGATTCACGGTTAAGCTTCTTGTTAAAAATATGTGGGAGATCTATATGATCATAAACGGATTTATTTTTATGTTTGCCCTTAAGTATTTTCAGACCCCTGCCTGAGTTTACATGGCAGTTATACATATTTCTAAAAAACATAGGAAATTTTTCTTCTTCCCTAGATTGTTTAAAATACAAGTTTCTGGTTTGTAGCGACTAAACATTTTCCCCTCAACCTGATTTTTCAAACTGCTGCCTTTTCTTTATTTCGTGAATCCTGGTCTTGTTTGGAAGTATTAGGTTTATTTCCCCTATTCTTTATTTTTGTATTTACATTTTATATCTATTTTCTTGTGTCCTACGGCCTCACAAAGTGGTTTTGAATAGCAGAGCTGCCCAGAAGATGGGAAGGTCAGCGATGTTAATTTCAAAGCGCCCCAGCCTTCGGTGTGAGGTTGCCTAGCAACCCATCTCTCAGGCCTCTTTTGTGGATGCGAGGAGGCAATTCTTCTATAAATTCTCAAGCCGAGATGGTTTTATAAAGTGAAAAACCTTTCGCAAAGGGTCCGACACGACCCCTGTCTCTCCTTTTTTGACAACTTTGTGCACTCCACACATGATGAGAGAAATATTTCATCCCTCCAGGCCTTAGAACTGACACAGATGGAAAACGGAACTACACACGCTATGGTCAAACATTGGAAGTGACCTGTATCTCTGTGTTAAATTCTGACACATGAATTAAACTACTCGTGCTTCTCTTTCTCTCACATGAAAGCATACTTTCCCCTCAAGTTCTTCTTTTATTGAATTTATTGGGGTGACATTGGTTAATAAAAGCAGACAGGCTTCAAGTGTACAATTCTATAACATAGCATCTGCAAACGACGTCATGTACTCACCACCCAAGTCAAGTCTTTTTCCACCACCATTTAGACCCCCCTTTGCCCTCATCCACCTCCCCCACCCTCTTTCCCTCTGGCAGTCACTATACTGTTGTCTGTGTCTCTTCTGTTTTGTTTTGTTTTGTTTTTTGCTTAATTATTGCTTTTTAATCCACCCCCCTAACCCCTCCCCCCTTTGGTAGCTGTCAGTCTATTTAATGTATCTATGAGTCTCCTTCTATTTTGTTAGTTTATTTTTCTCATTAGATTCCACATATAAGTGAAATCATATGGTACTTGTCTTTCTCTGACTGGCTTATTTCACTTAGCATAATGGTCTCCAGGTCCATCCATGCTGTTGCAAAAAGTAAGATTTCCTTCTTTTTTTATGGCTGAGTAGTATTCCATTGTGTAAATGTAGCACAGATCTTTTAACCACTCATTTGGGCACGTGGGCTGCTTCCAAATCTTGGCTATTGTAAATAACGCTGCAATGAACATAGGGGTGAATATATTCTTTCAAATGAGTGTTTCAGGTTTCTTCCCATATGTTGAATCGCTGGGTCATAAGGCACTTATGATCCCCTCAAGTTCTAAAAGCCAGTTATGTGCTTTTATGAAACTGCAACAGCCTGCTGAGCTTTAGTTACCATAGCGACGTGAGGCAGGAGTGGTGTTTTTCTCCTTAGGCACAGGATGGCTGAAATGTCTTCCACCAGGGACGCAAGCAGCATGCCGACGAGAAATCAGACATCTGGGAAGAACCTGATCTATTTCTTTTTCTCCGCTCTAACTTGAAAACATAAGGAACCCTTGTGAGAGTCCCCCAAAGCTATTAGCTTTTTGGTAGTGAACTTCAGTGGGAGGCTGGAGTGCCCTCCCTTAGGGCATATATGAGCAAGGAGAACAATGATACATGCCAATAAAACCCACATGAACAGCTGAGCGCTGGAGAGAAGAAGGCTGTAGAAGATACGCTGCCCTTTCAGACCCTCTGAAAACACAAAGTGAAGCCAACAACTAGAAATCCATGTATTTCTACATTGTAAAAACACTTACGTGTAATTTTTTGGAACATTTATGAACCCCTAACGTTGTTTTCTAGGCAGCTGTTGCTATTCAGGAGAACATTATGATTCAGATCAATATTAATTTATGGAGAGTCTCTATCATTGGTAGTTAAATCGAGTAGAAGGTAAAATACTTTGTGCTCTTCTCACTGGCCTCCATTTGTGGCTGAGAAGAGAGAGGCAGTATAGTACAACAGGCCTCGGAGTCAGACAACCTGGCTTTGGCATCCTCTGCCACTTATTAGCAGTGTAACTTGGGGCAAGTTCCTTAAGTTCTACAAGTCCCAGTTTCTTAACATTTAAAATGGGACTAAAAAGAGGAGTGTTGACAGTGAGAAATATAGGGAAAGCACCTGGCACTAATAAGGGTGCAAACACTGAAGCTATTGTGATAAATTTGGCTTAATCACTCACCCAGTGCTTGTCGAATGCCTGGGACATACCCAGCACTGTGCTTGATTGATGTGGAATGGGATATTGAGGTCCCACCCACAAAGAGGGCAGCCAAGTTTGGGGATGCCTTTTGGGGATGCCTCCTGCAGGTTTGTTACCTTTTAGACACTTCAGTTTGGTATGCTATCCTCACCAACATTCCATCCATACTGACATGGCCCTCCTTGTGGGTCTGCCTTCGGGGCCAATTCATGGGGGCAGGGAAGCCTCACCGCTATTTTACAGCTACGTTTTGCTTTTCTTCGCAAACTTGCGTTACCAGCTACCTTAGTCACTCTATTCCTCAGACTGGAGAGCTGCCCCCACTGGTGGAGTTAAAATACTGTGCTACCACCTCTGAATGCACTTCCTTACAGAGCTGCCAAACTGTTTTCCTCGATAGTACAACATGGAAAGCGTATGAATCCCCAAAGTGCCTGTGTTGGGCTCTCTTTTCTGTCAAGGGTATACCTTCTGGTGATTTACTAACAAATCATTGACAGAATTCCTAAAAAGCATTACCTCTTAAACATTCAGATCATTTTGTCTAACCCCTTCATTTTAGATATAGTATAAGGAAAGGAGTTATTTTTGATTAATTTATCCAGTTCATTTGAATATATTCACTTATACATATACTAGAGGCCGGATGCACGAAATTTGTGCAAGAGTAGGCCTTCCTTCCCGCTCGCACCCGCCCCCCCTCCCCCCCACCAGGCACCAGCTTCCCTCCAGCACCCGGGCGTCCCTCCCCCGGGCCCCCCGCAGGCACCCAGGACCCATCCAGCTTCCCCCGGGCCGCCAGCAGGCACTGGGGACCCCGGCTGGCTTCCCTCTAGCCCTGGCTTTGTCAGGAAGAACGTCCGGAATGATGTCTGGAAGATGTCCAGTCTAATTAGCATATTATCCTTTTATTACTATAGATTATTATTATAGATAGATGATACTATATACACATACACATGCACAAATAGACACTCATGTAGTATACACATCTAAAAATGGAATACATTCTATAGATTTTTTCATGTTTATCTCAAAGAAGTCTCCAAGTTCCCCATTATTATTAGTGGTTACAATTTACAAGTAACAAAAACCAACATAGGGTGGCCTGGGTTATATGAAGGTTCCAAGGATCTCATGGAGCTTATTAAGGTCAGCACTGGAGATAAGAGGCAGGAAGCAACTGGAACCAGGGCCTGGAATGTAGACAGGATTCTACTTCTTTCCTCCGCTGCTCTCTGCATGTCTATACTCATCTGCCCACCCACTCACTAGTTCAAGTCATTCAACAAATACTCACTGAAGGCCTATTCTGTGCCAGGTGAGGGGAGAACCCTCACACTGGGCAGGCATGCTCGCCTCCAGTCCTCACAGACATCTCACTGCTCCTCTGTTACAGGGTTAGCCACATGCAGAAAACTATGTGCAGCCCCTTAGTTCCAACTCCCCTCCAACTCTGGCATGGAGGGAGGCCACCCAGTGACAGGTTACCTAGGTCTAACTCTATGGATGAGAATGTTGCTGAGCAGACAGTCCCAAACTTTCCTACAAGCATGCTGTCTGATTCTTTGCACCTCTCTCTCCTCAATACCTCAATACTTAATCCAGCATTGTAAAAATAAAATAAAAAAGGCACTCAAGGCACTAGCATAGCTGAACAACTAAATAAAAAAAGCACAAGTTTCGGTTAAATACTGGAGAAAGTTACTCAACACAGTAAATTATTTATTCAAAATTATAATTCTTCTGTGTTTTTTTTTTCTACTAGATGTCTAAAATCCCAAACCAGAACATATCAAGGGCTACACTATTTCAGTGTTAATTAAGAGTTTAGTGGGGCCTGTATTGCTTAGAGTCTCAACAACTTGATTGCTGCCCAGGCCTGCACTTCTCCATAAAGACCAGGGATTCTCCATGTTGATTAGTAAGCTATTTCAGAGAGTGTGTTGACAGTTGACAAGACCTTTGGCCTTCATATTCCTTCCTCTGTGCAAGATGGCTTTTATATTTACACATTATTTTGTTGTCGTGTAAAAGAAAGCCATAAATCACTATCTCAGCTCATGTGACAGACTGGGAGATCCTGGGAGGGGAACAAATCATGCCAGTTCCATCCAGCTTCAAAGGATTCCTTGTTATGCCACCCCATTAAGTGTCCAGGACTCTACCCGCCTTTTTTTGAACTCACATATGTCCTGGGGCATTGTGAGGTGAGAGTAACTCTGACAAACAAAATTTAAGGAAGAGCATAAGCATTATTTCTTCAGGGAGGCCCCCAAGATGCTAGCTGATGGGAGTGGAATCTCCAGAAGAATCAGAAGCAATGACAGCTGAGGCCCCAGGGGCAGGAGATGTTCATTCAGATAAAAGCTAAAGCTTCCCAGTGATGAGTCCATTCCTACCAGGTCAATGGCTATAGAACTATATACTCCTGTTACACACTTGGGGCAAGAATATCATTGCAAACTTGCTGACGGTTTCATTTGCTTAGCTATAACCACCTCCTCTTGCCCCCTTTCCCTTACCCATCTACTCATACGCATGGTACTGAACAGAGCAAGAGCAGAGAGGGCTTTTTGGACACCATCAACAATTCAATGTGGAGTCACTGTCAGCCATGACAGTTATATCAAGTCCTATGTCAAAATTGAGATTATGGGTATAATGGGAACACCCTTAGGAGGGGCCAGAAATATCCAAAACCTCAAGTCTGCACACTTGGATAAAGACTCCATTTGGACACCAATACAAATGGGACCTTCCTCCACCCCTGGTGGAACAAAAGAACTCAGAACTCTGACTGCCCAATGCTCAAGCCTGGCTGTACCATGGGCCACACTTGAATCCCTTTCCCCTACACCAAAAGCGTACCACCACTGTAGCTGCCTGGCTTGAGACCCACACCTGCCTCTATACCTGCTGACACCACCACCAGGTACTAGGACTTCATGCCAGACATTCACTCTGCTGACTTATTTTTTTTTCTAAAAATATATTTCTTTATTGATTTCAGAGAGGAAGAGAGAAGGAGAGAGAGAGATAGAAACATCAATGATGAGAGAGAATCATTGATTGGCTGCCTCCTGCACACCCCACACTGGGGATCGAGCCCGCAACTCAGGCATGTTCGGCCGGAACCAAACCTGGGACTCTTCAGTCTGCAGGCTGACGCCCTATCCACCTAGCCAAGCCGGCTAGGGCCACTCTGCTGACTTCTATCGCATAAGCTGCCTCTCTCTGTATGTAACCTGCCTGTGATTCTATCGGCTTACTGGGGAGGTTTCCCCTAATGAGCCTGGCATTGTGGAAAGACACAAATGTGTGTGACTCCTTTCATGGGTGCTCCCTTGCTCATTCCTCTCTCTTCTTACCTGTCTCCATGTCAGAAGCCCTTCCTCAACTGGAGTGAAGCCCTACTCTCTCCTGTTTCAATATATTATCTCAATGCCCCAAATTCTCTTGTTCTGGCTTCTAGCCGAAGTATCTTGTCCTCTTTCTTATAACTAATCTTAAAAAAAACCTAAAATATTCAGTTTTATTTTTAATGCTAAGCCTTGAAGGCCTATCAGAGCCAAATGTCTAATCAACATTAAAAAAAATGTCTATCGCCCTAACCGGTTTGGCTCAGTGGATAGAGCGTCGGCCTGCGGACTGAAGGGTCCCAGGTTCGATTCCGGTCAAGGGCATGTACCTTGGTTGCGGGCACATCCCCAATAGGGGGTGTGCAGGAGGCAGCTGATCGATGTTTCTCTCTCATCGATGTTTCTAACTCTCTATCTCTCTCCCTTCCTCTCTGTAAAAAAAATCAATAAAATATATATATATTTTTAAAAATGTCTATTTTTGCTCAAATGCAGGAGGTACTTAAGCTCTAAACTCTTCAAGTACAGCAAGGAAAGAGAAAAAAAACAGAACACTTGGTTCCATATTAATAGCAATGTAATGTCCATAATTCAAAGGCTATTACTAAAGAATGAGAAAAGTAAAAAGTGGGCTTTGAAGAGTTACTGGATCTTGCTGGCCTTTCTGTATCAATCATTTCTCTTCTATTTCATGTAGCTGGGCCCTGCCTCTCTTGGACTTCCATCTGTCATCAGGAGAACACAACCATCTGGACTTAGAACAGATCATCAATCCTTCCACAGATCCAAGATCTTTTAAAATTGTAAAAAAAAAAAATTAAAAATACACACACACACACATATGTGTAATATATATATTACAACTGAGAAAAAGTCATTGTTAAATTCCTCTGGTGGTTCTGTCTGATTTTCATTAGGGATCCATTACAACTCAGTGTTGTGAGTGGTGCCATGGGGTCAGGGCAAAAACTGTGCCTTGGAGGTCTGCATTAGTTTCCTAGGTAACCAATGTGTCTTTAAACAACACAAATTTATTTATGTATTAGTTAATTCATTCATTCATTCATTTTCAAGCACAGTTTACATTCAATACCATTCTGCACCAGTTTCAGATATACATCAAAGTGTCAGAAAAACCATGCACTCTACAGAGTGGTTCTCCCACTGCTCCAAGCACCCACCTGGCCCAATACCCTGTTATTCAACGTTATTGACTTTATTCTTCAAATTTGTTTTCTTATACTTCTAGAGGTCAGAAGTCCGACACAGGTCTTATAGGGCTAAAATCAAGGTGACAACAGAGTTGTATTCCTTCTGGGGGCTCTGGGGCACATCTATTCCTAACTTTTCCACTTTCTAGAGTTGCCTATACTCTGGTTCATGGTCACATGACTTTAACCTCTACTTTCATCATCACATCTTCTCAGACTTTCCTGCCTCCCTCTTTCCCTAACATAAGGACCCCTGTGATTATATTGGGCCTACCTGGGAATGGTCCCATCACAAGATCCCTACCCGTGGTCAGCAAACTGCGGCTCATGAGCCACATGTGGCTCTTTGGCCCCTTGAGTGTGGCTCTTTCTAAGCCTTAGGAGTACCCTAATTAAGTTAATAACAATGTACCTACCTATATAGTTTAAGTTTAAAAATTTGGCTATCAAAAGAAATTTCAATCATTGTACTGTTGATATTTGGCTCTGTTGACTAATGAGTTTGCTGACCACTCGTCTAGATTCTAGACAAGTCTCAACTGGGCTGACTGGGTACTTCAAGTCTCTGCCACGTATCTGTTCCATGCCAGTAGGCTACCTCAGAAATGTCCTCATGGAGATGACAGAAACACAAGAAAGAGCAAGGCCTCTTGAGTTGTAGACTTAGAAGCATCATACTTGCACTTCTGCTTCATTCTATTACCCAAAGCCAGGCACATGGTCAAGTCCAGAGACAGAGACAGAGGACACTTCAAAGTTAAATGCCCAAGGGGGTGGATGCAGAGAGGGTAAAAGATCATTCAACCCATCAACAAGACCTATCAATTCTACTTTAGAAATACTTTCTACACCTGTCCAATACTCCTTCTATCTTATTGCTACCACCACTTCAGTTCATCATGATCTCTCTTACCTATCACCACCTGACTGCTTTGTCCAAATCTTTCTTGTCCATTTCTTCTCAGACCATTCTCAATGCAGCAACGAGAATAAACCTAAAAAGAAAACCTGCTCTGACCACTCATTTAATTAAGTTTGCCAAATGGTTTCCCATTGTTCTCAGGATAAAGGTGAAAATCCTGACAAAGGCCTGAATTGTTTTCAATTTTCAATTGAGGGGTTATTTTAAAGCAAATAGATGAACCTGGTGAAAGGGAGAAAGAGAGTGAAGAGGGAGTGTGGGAAAGAGAGGCTTTGTAATGACTTCCATGTGAGGACAGCCTGGGACCCCTTTCTCCAACTTCATCTCCTTCCATCCTTTCTTTCACTTTATGGTTGGAACACATCATAATTCCCCAACTTGTACACTATTTCAAGCCTCTGGTGTCTTACTTGGACTGCTCTGTGTCCAAGTAGAGTTCTTTTTCCTTCCTTTTGGTACGGATTCAAAACCCTCTGCCTTTCTCCTTTCCTTCTGCTAGAGAAAAAGAAGAGAGAAGAGCCCAGATTGGTTTGGCTCAGTGGATAGAGCGTTGGCCTGTGGACTGAAGGGTCTGAGGTTCTGAGAGAGAGAGAGAGAGAGAGAGAGAGAGAGAGAACTATGTACCTACCTATATAGTTTAAGTTTAAAAAATTTGGCTCTCAAAAGAAATTTCAATCATTGTACTGTCGATATTTGGCTCTGTTGACTAATGAGTTTTCTGACCACTGCCCTAACCTAATCACATATGCAAAGTCTTTTTTGCTATGAAAGTTAATATATTTATAGGTTCTAGGGGTCAGGATGTAGATAGCTTTGGGGGATGAGCCATTATTCTGTCTGCCTCAGGGTCTGACATAATCAGAAGCTTACTTCCTGGAAATCAGACAGCATGATTTCCAATCAATGATTAAGAATTTCAATCAGGAGAGTGCATGGAGACTGTTGATATCTGGGTTTGACCTTTGGCTTACTTGACTGTAGTCCCAAATTCTGGCACTACTCTACAGGATGTTATAATGAGAGGCACTGGCTTTAAATTAGACTAACCTGGGTTCTCATCTCTGCCACTTAGGAACTCTGAGAACTTGGGCAAACCATTCAACCTCTCTGAGCTTCAATTTCCACCTCTCTTTTATGGGGATGTTTTAGAGGAAATGGACTCCAAGACAGAGACTTGACTGCAAGGGTGCTTTTGAGAGTAACGTGGTGAGGGAGTGAGGGAAGTAGGGTTTAACTGTAATGAAGTCACAAGAAAAGCTTCAGGTGACCTTACAGGGGCTCTGCTATTGTGATGACTCTTCAGTATAGTCCCCCTGCAGGGCCAATGCCCAGGCATGGGTACCACCAGCTTGGGCTAGAACTAGGGTGAGCACTCACCTCAAGGACAAAATTTAGGGTGACAATAAACTCAGTAACCAAGATAAATGTTTTAATATGCTACTCTAAAAATCTAAATTAATGCAAAAATCCACCATGAACAAAATACTGAACATTTAAATAAAGATGGGATCAGTTAGAGTTCTGTGCTGTTCAGAGCCATATTGGAGCTTCAGGAAGAGGAGGAATTGGTAATTACTGATGCTATCTTTATCTGAAGGGTGATATGTTGCTCATCATGGATTCTTTGCATTTTCTATTTTTTAAAAAGAGCCATAAAATATTATTTATCTTCATTACATAGACTTTTGGCACCTCTTTAAATTTAGTGCCAAGACCAATTCCACATTTGCCTCACCTGCGTCCTTGCCCTGCATTGTGTGTGGGCTACTCCTTCCCTCTCCCCAGAAAGGGATATAATCTTAAGCCAAGGATAATTCTCAGAGAGGGCTTAGCTGTGAGCCATCAGCAGCCAACACACCTGGCATCCTGGGGAAGGAACATCTTGATCCTGAATAGAGGGCTAGGGCTGAGCATAGCATCCACTGGCGAGAAGACAGTGCCTGTTTATAAGGAGATTATTTTGCCATACAGTTTTTTACTCATTGGGATAACAAGATAGTCATGAAGCACTTTAAGACTTGTGAGGCTAATTGTTGCAGGTGAATGTAGTCACAGCCAAGCAATGGCCTGACCTCCCCCTTTAGTCTTCCTGACAGCCAACCATCTGACCAAAAGGCCCAGATCATTTACTTAGACCTGAGACTGCCATGAATATTACTGTCAACATATGGCTTTGATCTATGGCTTATTAGCTTTGGTTAGAATTGCTGAGCAAATAAGCCAAAGTGAAACTTCATTCTATTCCATGGCTTGGCTAGACCCTTAACCCCAAAGTGATCACAACCAAGTAGTGGGTAGGCATAAATATTACATTGGTATAAGAAATTGTATATATATATTTTAGAGGCCTGGTGCACAACATTCATGCAGGGGGGCAGTGGGGTGGGGGGGTCCCTGCCTGCAAGGACACCAGCATCCCTCGACCCGGCCTCTGACCAAAGGCCCCTCCCCTCCCCTCCCTCCATGTGGCTGGGGCATGGATGCAGCCACCAGCATCCCGCCCCGGCCACTATGGGCATCTCCATCTTTGTTGCAGAGTGGCAGTTAATTTACATATTACTCTTTTATTAGATAGGAGATGTACATATCAAAGTGCAAGCTCTACCAAATGTTGGTTAGGGGATGCCCTTGGTGAATCTAGCATATATATATATATATATATATATCATGTTCTAAAACCTGGCATAGAAGAAAAAATATAAAATCTTTGCCTTCATTCAAAGATTAGTAATTCTCAAAAATGGACAGAGTTTGTAACCACTAGGAGATCTAGTGATTTTCGAAAGGGAAAGGTTTACAACCTCTGAAAGTCATATCAGAATCTACTGAGAAAGGTGTTTAACTTCCTTCTCAACTTCCCACTGGAGGGAGGTTCTAACACTTGACATAGTCTCCCCATGATTACTGTAGGAGTGTAGGAATCACTGTTACTGATGGGAGAATAAAATTTATATCAGCTGGCCCTGGCTGGAGTGGGTCAGCAGTTAGAGCATTGGCCCACTTACTAAAGAGTTGTGAGTTCGATTCCTGGTCAATGGCATGTACCTGCATTGCAGGTTTGACCCCTGGTCCTGGTCAGGGTGTATATGGGAGACAACCAATCGATGTCTCTCTCTCACATCGATATTTCTCTCTCCTCCTCCCTCCCTCCCTCCCTCCCTCCCTTCCACTCTCTAAAAATAAATGGAAAACATATCCTCGGGTGAGGATTAACAGCAATAACAAAACCACTGTTCTTGAAATTATGGACACACATACACATGACACAAAACAGTGGCAAGGCCTTGCATAAGTAACTATAATACATAGTGGCATTTTTGCCACATAAAAAATATAACTGCAGCTTTTACATGAGTCAAATTTCAACAACAGCTATTGAATGGTATTTAAAGAGTGCATCATTTGTTGAAATAATCTTTTTTCAGGAGTGCTGGAGATTTTTTACTTTATATATTAGCTGAAGGAAAAAAAAGGCACTTGATTATATTTCAATAAACCCTCTCTCAATAAACATCGGGAAATGAACATTGTTGATATACTCCCTTTTCTTCTTGGCTTGATACTAATTCTCTAGCTTCCTCCTCCTCCCCTCCTCTCCCCACTCCTCCTTCTTTTTTTCTTTTTTTTAAAATAACTTCATCATCCTTACTAATGCAAACCGCACATTGATTCTGATGAAAGAAGCAACGGAATTTCTGGACACTGTGTACTCTTCGATAATGCACTTCTACAATGATTCAGTTTGTTTTTCCAATTTTGCAGATCATTTAGCAAAGTGTACATCCTAAAATGGATTGTATAAATGCTTTTCCTTCGGTGAGCTTATTATAGTTCCTTTGGAAATTTTTCTTTGTGATTTTTACATTTTGAGGGGTTAGGGTGGTGATATGCTATATTTACTTGCTATACAGCATCTTCATTGTTGCTCAGTGCATACATCTTTAAGGTGTCAGCTGTAGTGTCCAAGTCACGATGAGCTTCAGTCATGGCCACTGATGGAAACTCAGGCTTTCAGCTGGTCTTGGGCACAATCTTAATTACCGCCTTTATTATAGTGTTGTCGGACAGTTCTTCATCTCTGATCTCATGGAGGTTACTCTTCAGAATTGCTTCCTTGGAATGCCAAAGATTTATTTTCCTCATGTTCATTAAGGAGAAAAACAATATATTAAATGAACTAATTGAAGAATCACCTTTTTGTGAGTATTTTACCCTCCATTCCTTCCCAATTTAAACCAACATAGTGTATAATTGAATGCCCACTCAGGTTTCACATGTATTTACTTTTAAAAGCAATTCCTCCTATCCATCAAGGTGGAGAAAATACCAGTATTTTCAGAAACCTGGGGAGAACTTTGAATCCTAGAATATTAAAGGGAAATTGAAGACAAGTTAATCTTAAAATTGAGATAAGTTACAAAATGAATTATGATAGTATAGATTAAGTGTTGACCTTTAAGCTGGAAAATGTAAGCATGATCTTGAATTTAATGAAGTGCAGATATTGTCTTTATTGTTGTATCATGCTTGAACATTGGCTTTCTATTGGACACTTAAATCAAATTTAAAATTTACATTAAAATTTAATTGCCATCATATGTCTTCTAATTTATATGTACATCTATATCAGAATAAAAATTTAGATATGCACACATTTTTTTGCATTTGCCATATTGCTAAGTTTTTAATGTTTTTATTTATTAATTTTAAAATATTTTTATTTAGTTCAGAGAGGAAGGGAGAGGGAGAGAAAAAGAGAAACATCAATAATGAAAGAGAATCATTAATCAGCTGCCTCCTTCATGCCCCCTACTGGGGATGGAGCCCGGAACTGGGTAAGTGCCCTGACCCAGAATAGAACTGTTAACTTCTCGGTTCCTGGGTCAATGCTCAACCACTGAGCCATACTGGCCACGCTACAGTTTTTATAATATCATAGAATGCATCAAGAATGGATTATTTTATTTTTTAAACATTAAAATATATATTTTTATTGATTTCAGAGAGGAAGTGAGAGAGATAGAAATATCAATGATGAGAGAGAATAATTGATCAGCTGCCTCCTGCACGCCCCCTACTGGGGATCGAGCTCGCAACCCGGGATGTGCCCTTGACCAGAATCAACCTGGGACCCTTCAGTCTGCAGGCCAATGACCTACCCACCGAGCCAAACATGCCAGGGCTGGATTATTTTATTTTTGCCACAAATGGTGGATGATTAGGCCATGTTTGATGGTTTTCTTCATTGAAAATTGTCACCTCTCATTTGTTGGTGATCCTGGTCTGAATGTTACTGCTCAGAAATATAATTAAATGCTTTGGCACTTAAAAATAATTATTTCATAGAGGAAGGGAGAGGGAGAGTGAAATAGAAACATCAATGATGAGACAGAATCACCGATCAGCTGCCTCCTGCATGCCCCCACTGGGGATTAAGCCTGCAACCTGGGCATTTGTCCTGACAGGGAATAGAGCCATGATCTCCTGGTTCATAAGTTGACACTCAACCACTGAGCCACACTGGCTAGGTGCTTTGGTACTTTTTAAGGAATGGGGTTCTTTCTTTGGGGTTTAACCATTACATGTAAATTTGTGATATAATTATATTTATGGCTTGAGAGTATAATTATGATATTATATTTTATACAGGAATGTTGTCTCAATATGACATCAAGGTTGACTGTACATTATTATTTAATGCTATTAAAGAAATTAAGGTAGATATTAGAAGAAAATCTAGCATTTTTCATATTTTTCAGGAAAATAACCTGTGAGTCTTTGAAAAAGGAACTTCTATTAATACTGGTTTAAGACATACTGGATTAGAGTGTGATTGTCAGAGTCCAGCATGCTGCAGTTTATGCTTTTTTGAACTTATAAGTGTTTGTCTCCTTGTGTACCCTCTGTCTGTGCTACATATTGAGGATTTCTCAGGTAGGCATTCAGTTATCCTCATGCTGTTCTGATGGTCATTTGATTGAATTGGCAGTGCATGACACAGAGCAAAGCCCAGACCACCCAATCTTTCCTCAACTCTAACAATTGCCAAATTCAGTGACCTATTCATAGTAGATACTTGTGATTGTGGTAGGCATGGAGATGGTCAAGGAAGGGTGGAACAAATAAAAAAAAATTAAGGCAAAAGAAGTGACAGAAACCAATAAAAGGCAGGTTGTGAAAGGCTTATTGTTTTTTAATGCAAGATAATCTATATAGTTTGCAGTACAATATAAGGACAATTGTAGGTGCTTCAGAGATATCAGTTTCTTTCAATTCTGTCTGACATATATGAAGAACTCAATGAATAGAAGCTCATAATATTCATGTCATTGTGATCATTGTCATTGTATGTTTGGGAGGGTTAAGAAAAAGCCTTGCTTGAAGATGAATATTGATCACTATCCTCTTAAGAACTTTTCCAGTGTTATGTGTTCATAGAATTCACCCATATAAATTTGCCTAAATTTCTTACATTCCCTCCCAGATCAGATAAATATTTAATATTTGCTTTTTAGAAATATTCTAAGTTATTTGGGTGTTTTTTATACTTATTTTTAAATCATCAAATTAAGCCTAAAAATAGGCTTCCTTCTTTTCTTCCTTTCTTCCTTCCTTTCTTTCTTCCTTTCTTCTGTGGGGGACTAATTACTTTTATAGCTTCATTATAACCTAACACCTTATGTAAGTTATTTTTTGTTGTGTAACAAATTTCTACAAACTTAGTGCCTTAAAACAATGCACATTTGTTTTCTCACAGTTCCTGTGAGTCTAGTCTGGGTGTAGCTTAGTTGGGTCCTTTGCTTAGGGTCTCACAAGTCTGTAAGCAAGGTGTCAGCAGAGCTGTGCTCTCATCTGGAGAGTAAACTGGGGAAGGATCCGCTTCTGAGTTCACTCATGTTGTTGGCAGAATTCACTTCCTTGCAGACATAGGACTGAGGGACCTGGTTTCTTTTTTGGTTTCAGTTGGGGGTTGCCCTCCACTCCTAGTGGCCACCCCTAGTTCCTACAGGGCACCTGCAGCTCCCTGACTCATGGGCTTTCCCTGGGCTTACTTTACCAAGCCAGCAAGGAGAGTCTCTAGAGTAGCCTGCTAGCAAGACAGAGTCTGATGTAAAGGTAACATGATCACAAGAGTGACACTTCACCGCATTGTTATACGCATTGGTTAGAAGCAGGTCCTGGCCACATGCAAGGGTAGGGAATTACATGAAGGTATGTACCCTTGGGGGCAGAAATCATGGGGGACACTGTGGAGTATGTTTGCCACACACCTCCAACACCCCCACGTGTAAATAGACAACATAAAGGCAAACACAGAGAATGCTGTTGACATGTGTTATATTCTGTCATACCTACATATTTAGAAATCTTAAAACTTTGTAAATTAGGGAACTATTTAATCATTTACACTCATTTTTACCTCTAACTTGTATTTCTTAACACATTTTTTAAATTTTATTTTTCATCCCTATTTCTACATGAGTCCCTTTCTCTGTTTCTGTTTTTCTTCTTCTCTGCAAATGTATATTTACCTACTTTTATAGTTCAAACACTATTTCAAGTACTGGGGATACAATAGTGTAAGGAAATACCCAATACATCTTTATTTTCATAGAGCTTAGTGGTTATAGGGGACTAAAATTATAAATGACAACTACAATATAATGTCACAAATGTTAACAGAGATAAAGCCCCAGGTGATGGACAGGCACATGGGAGGGCTACCCAACCCATTCTGGAGAGGAAAGGAAAGACTTCTCAGAGGAAGTGACCACCGCATTTTAGTTATAAACCTAGACCAATAGCAAAATACTAGAATGGGAAAGTTTGTACTGAGGACCAAATATTTTTAATAATCTAAACATTAAGCACAATTGCTTTTATAGCTTAAACCTCAATAAGTACATAACAGAGAACATTTTAGTGCGGCATTAGTAAAAAATGGGTCTATGAACAAACTCATAAAAGCTTATATTATGATGTTGTTGAATAATTATTATCATTAGCTATTTAAATATTATAAACTTAGGCAAAACTATTCCTCTATGGTTCAGTCCTCTCATCTACAAAATGAGTTGAAATTGGTAATTCCTGAGGTATTTAATTGGCTCTAAATTCCATGATTCTATGAGTGTATAGGATTGAGAATGTAAACAGGGATGATGGTGCTGAAAGACCCTTCAGCTAAGATCCAAACATAGGTCCCTCAGCCAGTGAAGGCAAGACTTCCACTACCCAAGCCTTTGTGTGAATTATCGAAAGGCTCCCCCTCCTGGTAGAAACATTATAGAAATATATCCCTGGTTTAAGGCACAGAGCTTTTCAAGAGCAGTGGGGGATGAATTTCAAGGCCTTGAGTCCCTTGTACAGAGCAAAAAATATATGCTGGTACTAAGTCCAGTGTTATTTCTTACCCAGTTATGACCATTTAAGTCTCCAGCTTCACCAGAAATCAGAAATGTTCAGGAAGAGAATTGGATGGTTATTTGCCCACTGTTATTACAACCTCAGTTACTTGTAATCTTCTGAACACTCCAGTTTAGGAGGTGTTCTTGGATTTATTTTTAACATTCTTTACTTGGACACCAAACATTTTTGAAGGCAGGAGTATGTGTTTGGATACTAAAAAAAACCATTTCATTTTTTCCCTTATCCAGTTGTTATCAGGCTCTGGTTTAATAACACTTAAAACACTTGGCGAATGGCAAAATGATCAGATTTACAAGGTGAAGGCCACCATCTATCAAGGTAGATTTACCATTTGCGCCCTTCTGGGTGACAGAGCCATCAGTCAGCATCAGCCAATCCCCTTCCTGGTTCCTCTGACACCCTCATTGACTCCACAGGAACTCTGTGCATCTTGTGGTTCATTTCCCCAGGACAGGATGCCTCACTGTTTGCCTGGTAGCTATTCAGGAGTCATTAGGTCCTTTTAAATCCATACTTCTCTCAAAGGCCAGTGAGCTCCACCCAACAGGCATCTCTCCTTCCAACAAGGGTTCATTTAGGTCCTTGAAAGGCCATCTTGGCCTCATCACTAGCTGGCAGGTGGATGGACTGTATTTTTTGTTCAGTTTTGGAACTGAGCTGGGTAGGCACAGGTGATATCTCCTGAAGAGAACTAACCTGAGTCTGAGAGTCCTCCCAGAATGTGGCACTGAAACACGAAAATTAAACTGAAATGCCCTGAATTCTCGGGTTCTTGTCTCACTGGTTTCAAAGAATGAAGCCATGGACAAAAGGTTATAGGTGAAAAGTACAGAAACTTTATTGCAAGCAGACACTACCTCTAAAACCTAATTCTAATCCTAAGATTCTGTCCCTCCTAGACAGACAGAGGGGCCCCTGAGAAGGGTGACCACTGCTTTCTTTATCTTGAGGTATTAAATAGGCTGCAGTTCTTTGTCTGAACCTGATGCCTTCTTATTGGTCATTTTGCTGCATAGAATTAGTTTTCAAAGCTCAAAGCCCACATGGTGTCCCTCATTTTATCTCCCCCTTATCTTGTTGGTTGGAGTCACTTTTGATTTTTCTTATAGCTCTTCCAGTTGAATTGGCAGAGAAAGCCCTATCTTATGGCTCTCCCAGCTACTCAGGTCAAGGCTACTTTTGGCCTACCTTATGGTCACTTTAATTACTCAGGCCTGAGATACATTTTGGTTTATGGCTGTCTTTAATTGCACAGGCCAGATATATTTCTATTTGCCTATTCCATTTCTCTACTCTCTGTACAAGTAAGATAAACACCCTGGCGTCTTCAAGTCTCCATTATGTATTCCTTCCCCCATAACCCCTTTTTACTCCTAACCTAAGCCTGCCTAAGTAAGCTAGCTAGCTAACCCTTTCAACACCACCTCCACTGCACAACAAAGTCCAAGGAGGGTCTTTAAAAGGACGCTACCCTTCCCATTGGCTAATCAGTGAGATATGCAAATTAACTGCCAACCAAGATGGCGGCCGACAGCCAGGCAGCTGACGCAAACAGGGAGGCTTCCTTGCTTCAGTGACAGAGGAAGCCAAGCTTCCCCGCCTGCTGCTGCCGGCCTCTCAGCTGCAACTCTAAGCAACATTGTAACAAATATAGAAGCTAAACAAAACCCTGGGCTTCAGCCAGCAGGACAGCAACATTGTTTCAAATACAAAAGGTAAACAAAGACCAGAAACCTGCTTTCAGCAGCGGAGGTCTCATAGCTGGAGCCGAGCCTCAGAGCTAAAGCTGGCCCAGAATTAAAAAAAAAAGGAAAAGAGGACAAGTTGGGAGCTTCAGTCACCTGCCAGCTTGAAAACGGCCCTCAGCCACTCACCCAGACTGGCCAGGCACCCCAGGGGGGACCCCCACCCTGAAGGGGGTGTGACCAGATGCAAACAGCCATCATCCCCTCATCCAGGCTAGCCAGGCACCCAAGCAGGATCCCCACCATGATCCAGGACACCCTTCAGGGCAAACCAGCCGGACCCCACCCATGCACCAGGTTTCTATCCTATATAGTAAAAGGGTAATATGCCTCCCAGCACCAGGATCAGCGGAGCAGCAAGGCCTCCTGGCACCAGGATCAGCGTGAAAGGGGACAACGCCCAAACCCCCTGATCGCCCTGCGACTCTGTGTGTGACAGCGGGCGGGGCCACAACCTCCCTATCCGCCCTGCTCTGTCCGTGACAGGGGGGAGTGCCTCAACCCCCTGATCAGCCCTGCTCTGTGCATGACAGTGGGGAGCTCCCCAACCCCGTGATCACCTTGCGGCTCTGTGTGTGACAGGGTGCGGCGCCCCAACCCCCTGATTGGCCCTGCTCTGTGTGTGACAGGGGGCGGTGCCCCAACTCCCCTATCGGCCCTGCTCTGTGTGTGACAGGGGGGAGCTCCCCAACCCCCTGATCACCCTGCGGCTCTGTGTGTGAAAGAGGGCGGGGCCACAACCTCCCTATCCGCCCTGCTCTGTTCATGACAAGGGGGAGCTCCTCAACCTCCTGATCGGCCCTGCTCTGTGCGTGACAGGGGGAAGCTCCCCAAACCCCTGATCACCCTGCGGCTCTGTGTGTGACAGTGACGGTGCCCCAACCCCCTGATCCGCCCTACTCTGTGAGTGACAGGGGGGAGCTCCTCAACCCTCTGATGGGCCCTGCTCTGTGTGTGACAGGGGGTAGCACCGCAACCTCCCTATCGACCCTGCCTTGAGTGTGACAGGGGGCGGTGCCCCAACCCCCCAATCGGCTCTACCCTGAGCGTGACTAGGGGTGGCATTGCAACCTCCCGATCCGCCCTGCTCTGTGCATGACAGGGGGCGGCGCCCCAACTCCCCAATCAGCCCTGCTCTGAGCCCAACCAGGGGCTGCACCTAGGGATTGGGCCTGCCCTCTGCCACCCGGGAGCAGGCCTAAGCCAGCAGGTCATTATCTCCCGAGCAGTCCCAGTCTGCGAGAGGGCACAGGCCGGGCTGAGAGACCCTCTCTCCCCCTGGAGTGCACAAATTTTTGTGCACCAGGCCTCTAGTATTATATATTTTGGATTATATAAATATATAATCCAAATGTCACGTCTCTGACATTAGCAATTTATTGAGACTAAGCTCAAAGAGATGGTTAACTTTAATTGTTATTATTATCAATGTCATAATAGCTTAGCATTTCTATTTATTAGTCACTCACTATGTGTCAGACTTTTTGCTAAGCACTTTCCTGAATTATCCTCTGTGCTGGGCACAGACTACTTGGCACATACTATTCCATTTAATCCTCAAAACAACCCTAGGGATCAGGCATGTATTAGGTTCAGCAACATGCTACAGAAAATAAATAAGAGCAATAGCTCAAACAAGATGCAAATGCTTTTCTTTCTTCTCTAAATGCCTATGTAAATGATCTAGGGCAATTGTTGGGGATTTCATAATCACAAGGATCGTCAGCTCTTCCTCTTGTGCTATCCTCGACGCTCAGCTTGCATCTCATGGTTCAAGAGATGCCTGAATTCCAGCCTGCAGGGAAAGAACATCCTTCCTCTTCTTTTAAGGAAACTTCTTTAACTTAATCCGTTCGCCAGAAATTAATGACATAAAGATACTCAGTTACAAGGGAGACTGGAAACATGGGCTTTATTTTAGGCATCCTAGGGTCTAGCTCACTTGTGGAGAATCATTATGATAAGGAAGGGGGAAATGGGTATTGGGGTAAAACTAACAGTGTCTGTCATAGTATGTTATTGTCATTCTACAAGCAAGGAAACTGAAGGACAGAGAAGTGAATAAGGATGTCCAATGGTACAGCTAGGAAGCAATAGAGTCAAGTCGAGTCTGATGCCCTTGCTCTTTTCCACCATGATGCACTGTCTCTTGTACTCGGTTAATCTATTTTTCAAGATAGAATTCAACTAATCATATAAAAACACCTTTTTAACCAAAAGACCAACTAGCAACGTTTTGCTTTTGCCTGAGTATCTATTTGCTGCATTAGTTATTCTGCTTACCAGGAACAAACAGATACTCCATGCATGTTTACTCTTGGTCAATGCCTAGTTTAAAAGTAAGAGTTCTTCAACAAACATGCATCTATCAACAAGTGAATCTAAGAATCAAGTGAATAAATAATCTGATGTACAGAATGAACTGGTGATTATAATGAATCAGGGACATAGAAAGGGAATGGACTGACTATTTTTGGGGGGGTAAGGGGAATGGGAGATTCGGGAAGAGACTGGACAAAAATCGTGCACCTATGGATGAGGACAGTGGGTGGGGAGTGAGGGCGGAGGGTGGGGCAGGAACTGGAAGGAGGGGAGTTATGGGGGGGGGGGAAGAGGAACAAATGTAATCTGAACAATAAAAATTTAATTAAAAAAAAAAAAAGTAAGAGTTCTTAGGATGAATTTCAGTATTTCCATCCAATAACTGTAAAAGTGGCACTTGGTAAATAAGGAAATCCTTGAATAAAGAGAAATGGCCTCCCCTACACCTATATCAAGAAGACTGTGACATATAAAAGATTGCATTAAATCAGATAAAGGGATGAAATGACATGAGTTTAATGATGATTGTAATAACAAGGTAATTAACTTACCTAATCAAATGTTATGTGTCTTTACAGCAGTGGGCAAAACACAGAGTTAATAAAGCTATTATAATAATCATAAGCTGCATGTCTTTTTCCACATGAGCAACTGTAAACCTACTATTGCCCACCCCTGCATGCCTTAGGCTGTAGCAGAAGTAAAGGAGATTTGTGTGCAGCTGCAATGACACTGTCTACTGGGCACTTGAAATGTGGCCAGTCTAAATCAAGAAGTGCTGTGAGTGTAAAATGCACACAGACCTTTGAAGGCTTAGTACAAATATAAGAATGTAAAATAACTCATTAATAATTTTATATAGACTGGATATTGAAAAGATATGTTAGGTATTTGGATTAAATGAAATATATCATTAACTCAATTTCAGGTTTGTTTTTCATTTTAAAAATATGGCTACTATAAAATGTCACTGCTTGCACTTGAGGCTTATAATTCTTTTAGGCAGTGATGGTTTATTCAAACAGAAGCAAAGGAGACAAGGCAGACGATCTCTACCACTGTCCAAGAGGGGAAGCTCTTCCTCTGTCATGTGCTGCATTTCCTAGTGACTAGAGAGGGGTACTGTTTCTGTGTAGCAAAATTTCGACAGGATTTTTAAAAACAGTTAAAATCCCCCTGAAAACTGGCCCCTAACTATGAGAGAGAGAGAGAGAGAGAGAGAGAGACTTCTGATAACTAATCTGGATTTCTAGATCTTCTAACATAGAGTGCCTAGCGTAGGAGATAAATGAATTTCTGGATATTGGAAAAATATGCTTCAGTGAAAGTAAAGGCATTGATGTTGAATCAATATGATGCTTTTAACTGGAAATAATAGAAAAACTGGTTTGAGCAATAAGGAAATGTTGTTTTAACAGTAAGCCAGAGAGAAGGCGCGTGTAGGCTTCTGCTCCATTTCTTTTAAGGTTTCTCAGCCTCTGCCTTCCGAAGTGTGTTGGCTTTATCTTCAAATAGTTCAGTAATAACAAGTGAGTGGCTTTATTTCTTCTTATTATTCTGTTTAATTATTCCCATATTCTTCATCATTAAACATTTTCCTAATATAATTACATGATTTTTGCTGACATTCATTTATTTATCCATTTATTGAGCACATAAAATGTGCCAGAGACAGCACAATTCTTACTCTCATGAAGTTTGCTGTCTCTCTATATTAGATAAAGTAGACAAATGCACACAAATCATGTCCTCAATTTTGTCAAAATGGTAGGTATTTTCAATATACATAAAGCTACCCATGACCTAAACACCTAAAAGTTTACATCTTTGATAATCCGTTGGGTGGCAGAGCCACCCTGGTCAGTCCAAGTCATCCTGATGAGAAACTTGTATCAACAGGTTTTCCTGTTGATTTAGATCCCTCAGTGACTAATGCTTGTGAAACTATACAGTGGTTCTTTATCAAACAAGGAGAGTAAGGCTTTACTGCTCCATGAACTTCTGTTTTTCTTTCTGCCCAGCAAAAACACAAAGGAGCTCTCTAGGTCAGGCCTTCAGGAAGAAGGCCAAGCCGGGCCCAATGCCAACTGATTTTACATCCATGACACCCTTTCTCAAAACAGGTCCCATAGCCCTGAACGGTGGGGTATTCCAGAGAGGAACAAATTGTTCCCTCCTTTGATCTGGTGAAGCATTTTTTCTGGCGCTCTCAAAGGGCACTTTAGATCCCTTGCAAATTGAACTTGACAGACCTTGGTTCAGGTTCCTGACTTAGTGATTGTGAAGGTGCTGTCTTACATGTGATGATCGGATTCTTTGTGGAGGTTGTCTCTAACTCTTTGTGAAGTAGGTTTTGTTTTGTTTTAATGCCCATTTGAAACCTGAGAAAACTGAAGCTCAGAGAGTGAATGGCTCCTTAACCTTTCAGTTCAAGCTCCTTACTTAAGGATTTGGGAACCACACTGACCATGGCTTTGATCCCTTCTAAATGATGTCCAAGAACTCAGGAATTCCCTGGTCATTGCACAATAAACTTTCTATACCTTCATCAGGGACAGGGGCTTCTAAAAAAATTAGGAAAAAACAAAAATCAATCTCAAATTCCATTTCAGTTTTCTCATTTTCTCATTGGTTTGTCAGAGTTGGGCTCCCATTTTCTGCTTTAACAATCAACAATCCATAAAAGTGCTAAGTCTGTCAGTAAATATTTGTTAAAAGAATCAATGAATGGATGAGCACAGAATTTCTCATCCTCGAGATTGCATTAAAGTTTTATCTTCAAGGATGTCTTAATTTCTGGACAATATCAGAAAGAATAACCAGCTGGTTTGATACAGGGGTGCTCAAATGGTTTCACTATTCAGTTTCATTCTAAAACCCCTCCTAAGTTTCATGACCATTCCTCCATAGCACATAATTTTACAACCAAGAGTATGAGAAAACAAAATGTCTTCAGTGCTTCTCAATTTTCCCCACTACATTTGAGTGGGAAATAAGAGAGAAAACAAAGAGTAGTGAGGATGCCTGGCTCACCCTTGGCTGGCTCCCTTCAGGTTGGAAAGGAAGGTGTTTCTCTTGACTTAGAGCAGCTCCTTGGACTCCACGAAGGTGCGGGAACATTGACATTCCAAGTGGAACCGACCCTTGAAGCTGATCAATTGGGGGTGGCATATTTGAAGGCTTCAACCTTTAAATTAAATGTGGTTGTGTGGCCCTGGACAGTGTGTATCAGTGGTTAGAGGGTTGACCCACATACCAAAGGGTTGCAGGTTCAATTCCTAGTTGAAGGGCACATACTTGAAGGTTGAGTTTGGGAGTCAACCAACTCAACTGTGCTGTGTCTCTCTCACATCTCTCTCTCTCTCTCTCTCTCTCTCTCTCTCTCTCTCTCTCCACCTCCCTCCCTCCCTCCCTTCCACTCTAAAAATCAATGGAAAAAATATCCTTGGGTGAGGATTAACAATAACAAAAATGTGGTTGTGTGATGGGAAGTGACTCAGCTTAAAACCCTTCATCAATCACGAGAGTTCCCACCTTCTGGTGTGTCATGGAACCACCCCACTCCAGGCCCTTTGCCTTGACAGATCCATCTTACCTAGTGATACAGATAACTGCCTTCACTGATGCTTAATGTTTTAGTGGTAAATTTACAACACACACACAATGTTTACAGTGGTAAATTTATAACACACATAGACCTAAATGTAGTCGATGCATAAAGACTAAGATTAATAACTTTGTATTTTATCACTAACAAAAATCCATACTCATTAATAATTTTTCCATAATACTCTTGATCCAGAAGTAGAGTCATTAAAAATAAAGTGGGGGAGTATGGCAAGAGAGGATTTTCCTTCCTTCAAGCTTCTCTCTACCACACATCCTGCTGTCCTATTCCTGGCTCCTTTCCCTGCTCTAAAAGGGAGAAAATCACAAAAGCTCTCCTAAGGATACTTGTCAATGTTTAAAATTCCACCATTAGAAGCATATATTCCTTTGATGTGATGTGATATCTCTTAATGACAAATAGATTGCTCTGGAGAGAAGTTGCAGAGTAATCATCTTAGCCTTTATATTGATAGGGAAGAATGCAAAGACCATGAAGAGACTAAAATAAATCTTTATGTGGCATTGGTGGTAGATAGGCTGTAATAGGCAATTTTGAGTATCAAGAAAAGCCTTTGCCTACTGAATATTGTGGGAAGCATTGGCAATAAGACTTGATATTTTGCTTCTTACATATGGCTAGTGAGGAAAGTAAAGTGTTATCATGAAAATCACTTGGAATAACACCTGGTACCATCAAACTTTGTTGAATTTTTTACTGATTTGAATAATGTGAATTAAAGTCCAATTGTTTAAACATCCATTATCAGAAGGCACTTTACAGTAAGGTTTGGGAATCAGAAACACAAAGGTTCATATACCAACTTTGCCACTCGTTAGCTGTATAAACCTCAGCTCTCAGAACCTTATTTTCAGTTAAAGAGGATTTAACTATAACTATTCTACAGTGTTGCATATTAAGTAAGATAATGTATGCCAATTATTTACACACTGCAGATTAATTTAAATAATATAGTGTTGCTAATGACTGCAATGACAGTGATTATGATAATATTTTCTATTTGAGAAATACTAGTCAAGATTTTACCATTTCAGTCCCTTTATTTGTAGTAAAAGAAAACCCCTTAGGTCCCTCAGTAAAGACATCTATGATATCATGTTCATGAAATTTTTGAACTTTAATTTATTTTGACTTGATTTGGAAAGTCCAAATCTATACCTATTCACAAGGCCTAACCTGGATGTAATATTACTGATGAAATTCATACATGTTTGAGCTCTTTTTAATATAAGTAAGTGATAGATTACATACAGGGTGTCTCAAATAAATGTATACCCACTTTAACAGGTAATAGCTTAATTTTGAAAATGAAATGTATGTTAATAAACACTGCCTTTGTAATTATTTAAAGTGTGTGTATACATTTTGGGGGACACCCTATGTTTTATTTATTTTCTCAGCAAGCCTGTCCTGTGTGAGCCCCTTGAGTTCCACCCTGGGTACTTGTCTGGTTTGTGCTTTCTTCTTGACATTGACCATTTCCACAAAATCGACTGAGAGTGATTCCTTGCCCTGGGTCTATATACCCCACACCAGTGGTTCTCAACCTTCCTAATGCCACGACCCTTTAATACAGTTCCTCATGTTGTGGTGACCCCCAACCATAAAATTATTTTCATTGCTACTTCATAACTGTAATTTTGCTACTGTTATGAATCGTAATGTAAATATCTGATATGCAGGATGTATTTTCATTGTTACAAATTGAACATAATTAAAGCATAGTGATTAATCACAAAAACAATATGTAATTATATATGTGTTTTCCGATGGTCTTAGGCGACACCTGTGAAAGGGTCATTCGACCCCCAAAGGGGTCTCGACCCACAGGTTGAAAACCGCTGCCCCACACCTACTGGTTGTCTGTCCCTCTCCACCTCACCTTTACCTGCTCTGAGCCTTTAGAATTCAGCTTAGGTGTCACCCCTGCTGGAAACCCTCCCTTTTACATCTGGTTTAAGAGCTCCTCTTGTAGTGCTTACCACATTACATTGTATGCTTTTTGTAGCACGATTATTCGGTGCCTCATATGACTCGTTTGTGATAAACAGTTAATGTCACCTGGTTCTTTCATCCCTTTCTATCTATATTCATACACATATGTGCTCCACTTATCCTACCTATGTACTATTTACTTAATCTATGCCTTATCCATCTGCTCAGTTTCACCTATCCCCTCATTGTCTTGACTTCTACAGCCTAATTACTTCCTATGAAACAAGATAGAAAACATTTATTTCAGATTATGTATTTTTTTTCATTTAATGCCATCAAGTTTAAATATTATTTCTTTTTTCTCTGAAGAAACCTGTTCTTGATAGTTTACTCTTTGAACCTAGTTCAAGTATTAAGCATTTCTAATTTAGCAGATAAACAATCTATTTCTTTTACTTTCAAGGTGATTTATAAAAGTCAAGTTAAATGGAACCGTGGTCAAGCAGTTTACCCTCGCTGAGCTTCAGTTTCCGCTATAATAAAATTACGATATTCAACATGTGAGTGTTGCCCTTTAAACCTCATGGGGACATGAAATCATGTTCAAATTTTGGTGGTTTAGCAGATCATATAGAATGAGCATCTCTCAAGTCTAAGGATGGTAGCAATCTAAGTTGGCACTCAAAAAACACCATCCTATAACCTGGAGAGCATTATGCTAAACAAAATAAGTCAGTTGGAGAAAGATAAATATCACATGATCTCACTCATTTGTGTCATATAATGAACAACATAAACTGATGGACAAAAACATATCCAGAGACAGAGAAGCATCGATCAGACCATCAAATCTCAGAGGGAAGGTAGGGGAGGGTGAGGGGAAGGGGGAGAGATCAACCAAAGGACTTGTATGCATGCATATAAGCATCACCAATGGACACGGACACCAGGGGGGGTGAGGCATAAGCAGAGGGGTGGGGGGAACAATGGGGGAATAAGGACACATATGTAATACCTTAATCAATAAAGACAATTTTTAAAAAATCTATCTATATAAAAAGCCAGCGACCAGAACGCCATAAAGACTGGAATGATTGGTTGCTATGATGCCCACCTCAGTTAGAGAACCAGCCCAATCGGGGGGTGGGGCCGGCCGGCCAACCTCCCTCAGCCTCTCCCCCCAGCTGACCCCGCCACTGATTGGCCTCTCCCCCTCCTGCCCCCCATCAAAGGCATGGCCAGCCAGCCAGCCACCCCCGCTCGGCCCTTCCCCCCAGCCAGCCCCACCCCCCAGTGAGCCTGACCCTGATCGCCCCGATTGGGTGGGCCGGCTGGCCAACCTCCCACTGTCTCCTCTTTCCGACAGGCCGGCTCAATCTGCCCTGATTGGGGCCTGGCCTGCCGGACCCCATCCATGCATGAATTCTTGCACTGGGCCTCTAGTATATAAATAAAAAAAAGGCTAAGAGCATTTCTGTTGCAGGACCACTTCCCCTACAACCAGTCCAAGTCAAGTCTCTCTTTTATGAATGTTTATAGCACCATGTTCCTCTCTTTTATAGATTCATAACATTTATAGTTGCATTTATTTGTGTGATTAGTTAAATAAATTTGTCTCCCCCCCCCTCCCCCTACACATACACACACAAAACCACCCTATAACGAAGAAATGCTTGCTGGCATGGAGTGTTCCCAAATTTTCATTGCAGGAGGCCTGGCCCTTTCATAGTAACTGGTTCACTTGCTATGTAGGGGAACCAACCATCCTAGTTTGCCAAGGACTCTCCTAGTGTTAGCAGTGAATTTCCCACAACCTGGGACACTCCTCAGTCCTAGGCAAACCAGGAGGGTTGCTCCTCCTATTTCTTAACTTCTTTAAGCATCAGTTTCTTCACATGTAAAAGGAGGGATGCAGACATTCATGGTAATGCTGTTATAAGGTCTAAAGGTGGTAATGTAAGTGGAATGATTAACAACAGTGCCTTCACTATGAAGGTGATTATTACCATGATCACAATCTAGTTTCGGTTTTATTATCTCTGGGTGAGCTTGTGCTAACTTTCATTTGGCTTTATCATATTTTTCACAGGAACATGTAAACTATCAGAGAATGCAACTGGTTCCTCCTAAAATTTCTGATTCTGCTGTGTGGTGTGTGTGTGTGTGTGTGTGTGTGTGTGTTGTTTGATAATACACAAACACATAGCATGTATGGGTCCTCATCACAATGATTTTGATAGCTCTATTTCAGTGGTTCTCAAACTCCAGTTGGTCCCTAGACCAGCAACATCAGCATCACTTGGGAACTTGTTTGAAATGTAAATTCTTAGGCTACAATCCAGACTTACTGAATCAAAAGCTGTGGGAATGGGGCCAGGAAATATGCGGCTCATCCAGCCCTGTGGGTGATTCTAATGCATGTTCCAGTTTGAAATCACTGTTCTGTTCCACGTTCACAACTGACTAGGCCACCACTGTGCCCAAGGCCAACTTCAGAAGGAGGTGCTCTATTAAAACAGTGGCTGAATTATTTCTGGGGCTGGTAAGACTTTGAAAGATACACATCTTTTCTCTGAACATAGATCACGTATAGGATAGATTTTTATCCTCTGCATGTTCTTACACACAGCACTTAACTGCTGAGGGTGAAGGGTCAGCCTGTGAACGGGAATGACCATAGTTTCAGTAAATATCTCCTAGGCAATTTACACCAGCTCTCTGTAGTTCACAGTAATTGAATAAAATTAGAATAGGTAAAATTTCCAGTGCTAACTTAATAGGATATTCATCTTAGAGTTTCGAAACATTTCAAACAAACGCAGAGTAAAATTTTCAATTAAGTGTGGCTGAGTTTGACAGTTACATTTTAAATGGCAGAATTCCTGGTTTACAGCTGTTTCAATTTAAGCATTTCAATTTGGATGCTTGGTTACCTTCTCCCCTGTGAGATCTCCTTGACTACTTTCTGCTTTAAAAGAAGCAATGACTTCTTCAGGGGAAGTCTAATCTCATTCTTAGTGATGGAGATAAAATGAACAGTGAAATGTAAGCAATGTCTATTGACTTGAAATAAATATGTTTTAGACTCAAGGTCTCTGTCAAGATGTTCCAAGTCCAAAATCCCTCTTCACAGGGTAATAGCTGCTCCACAGTTTAAACAAATATACTCCTAGCAATTATGTTGCACAACATTTAATGCTGAATTATCTGCCTCAAGAGTCAAGCTTCAATGTCTGCGGGCATCTCTTTCCAAAAGATTCTATTAGCTTCTGAGAAGGTTCCTCTGGCATCTCATCTCACTTTCTTTTTACCTTAATTTGAAGCACTCTTGAGTTTGCAGAGGAACCTCTTTCCTGAATTCTGTTTCTGGCATAGGAATGAATTTAGATGAGTGAGAGACATGATGAGAGGCAAAGAGAAAAACAGTGTTATTAACCCAGGTAAGAATTACACTGTTTGTTCTAGGTGGTTTATCATTATGCCTTATTTTCATACTTAGAAAACAAGTGATTACAGTGCCTTAGAAGGGCATCACCCCCAGCCATGATTCTATGATATATTTTGAAATGAAAAGAGAAACATTTTTAATGTTCAAAGAAGGGTGTTATCTAGGAGACGAAAGAGATAGAGATTGGGAGACTGTTTCTGGACAACTAATTGAAACTTACAAGTCACAAGATCTGACCCTGGTGGGCCCTCTGCTTATTCTGGAGCCTGTTTTCCTATGTGTTCTTTATCTATTGGTGCCTAACTTGGTGGCATAAACCAGTGGTCAGCAAACTCATTAGTCAACAGAGCCAAATATCAACAGTACAACGATTGAAATTTCTTTTAAGAGCCAATTTTTTTTAAATTAAATCTTTATTGTTCAGATTATTACATTTGTTCCTTTTTTTTCCCCCCATAACTCCCCTCCTTCCAGCTCCCACTCCGCCCTCCGCCCTCACTCCCCACCCACTATGTTCATCCATGGGTGCACGATTTTTGTCCTGTCTCTTCCCGCATCTCCCACACCCCTTTTCCCCCCAAGAATAGTCAGTCCATTCCCTTTCTATGTCCCTGATTCTATTATAATCACCAGTTCATTCTGTACATCAGGTTATTTATTCACTTGATTCTTAGATTCATTTGTTGATAGATGCATATTTGTTGTTCATAGTTTGTATCTTTACCTTTTTCTTCTTCTTCCTCTTCTTAAAGGATACCTTTCAGCATTTCATATAATACTGGTTTGGTGGTGATGAACTCCTTTAGCTTTTCCTTATCTGTGAAGCTCTTTATCTGACCTTCAATTCTGAATGATAGCTTTGCTGGATAAAGTAATCTTGGTTGTAGGTTCTTGGCATTCATCACTTTGAATATTTCTTGCCACTCCCTTCTGGCCTGCAAAGTTTCTGTTGAGAAATCAGCTGACAGTCGTATGGGTATTCCCTTGTAAGAAACTGAGTTTCTTTATCTTGCTGCTTTTAAGATTCTCTCTTTGTCTTTTGCTCTTGGCATTTTAATTATGATGTGTCTTGGTGTGGTCCTCTTTGGATTCCTTTTGTTTGGGGTTCTCTGCGCTTCCTGGACTTGGAAGTCCATTTCTTTCACCAGGTGGGGGAAGTTTTCTGTCATTATTTCTTCAAATATGTTTTCAATATCTTGCTCTCTCTCATCTTCTGGTACCCCTATAATTCTGATGTTGGTACGTTTGAAGCTGTCCCAGGGGCCCCTTACACTATCTTTGTATTTTTGGGTTCTTTTTTCATTTTGCTTTTCCGGTTGGGTGTTTTTTGCTTCTTCGCATTTCAAATCTTTGACTTGATTCTTGCGCTCCTCTGGTTTGCTGTTGGGAGTCTGTATAATATTCTTTATTTCAGTCAGTGTATGCTTACTTTCTAGATGGTCCTTTATCACACCATCGAGGGTCTCATTAGATTTCCTGTACATCTCATCAAGTTTATCGACAGACTCTAGAAGCCTCTTGAGAGACCTCAAAAGTGTGGTTCTGAACTCAATATCCTCCCTTGATAGTTTTGTCCTGTTTCTTTGTCTCCGAATTTTTTACGCTTTCTTGGTACACCCCCTAGTGGTCTTTGTGCGCAGTGTTGTTGTAGTTAAGCCTTGATTGTTATAGTTAATACTAGAGGGATTTGACCTCCAGGCCGACTGGTTGTGATAATCTGCTGTGTTTGCAGTGGAAGAACTTGTGTCCTCTAGGGAGGTGCTAATCTAGCCTTTGCCTGAGGCTATCCGGCAAATGCCTCTGTACAGGGCTTGGGCGGGGCGGGTCCTACGGGATCAACAGGGCGGAGGAGGGAGCAGTTATGGCTGCTCTCAGTCCATCCCCAGGGGCTCTGCCTCTCTGTCCCAGCAATAGCTGCAAACCTCAGAGGGACCGTAGCCAGACAGTCCTGCTTCTCCCGTTTGAGTCTGGGTCCCTAGAGACTTGCCCGGATCTGGAGCTCTGAGTCTGAGGCTCCCTCCGGATTGAAACAGACAACCGCGCCCTCAGCCACCAGCCCGCGCCGCACGCGCACTCCGCACCTTAGTATTTTACTTCAGCACTGCGCCTCCTCTGATTCTCGGTTCCTCCTAGTTGTAGAACTTCCATTCAGCCAGCCTTCCTGTGCTTCTGGATGATGTCCGTTCCATCTTTTAGTTGTATTTTTGAAGTGGTTGTTCGAGGCAGCAAACTCCGGCGTTAACCTATGCCGCCATCTTGGTTTCTCTCCCAATTTTTTTAAACTTAAACTATATAGGTAGGTACATTGTTATTAACTTAATTAGGGTACCCCTAAGCTGGCCTTTGCTAAAAACATCCTCAATCTGATTGAGGTACGTTCGCTGAGGTCGACCCCTTCCAACTCTCCCATCCACACTCGTCTTGTATACTTGTTTCGTCTATCTCCTTTCGTTTATCCTCTCTATATGTCTTAACCATCTCAACATACCTTTCTCAATCCTCGACTGTACATCTTCTTTCACTCCACAACGTTCCCTGTATGTGCGCGCCTGCACGTGGTATTTTGTGGAAGAGCCACACTCAAGGGGCCAAAGAGCCGCATGTGGCTCGCGAGCCGCAGTTTGCCGACCACTGGCATAAACCAATAGCAATCATTTATTATTATTATTATATGGCTCTTCATGGTTTTAGAGGTGGTTGTCACTTGGGGTGTCTCAAATGGTTGCAAGTGATTCCAACAGCGGATGATCCTTAAGTGCCGACTGCTCTCTATCATTATGTGGTCTCTCTAACACAATGGCTAAGGAAATTAGATTTCCAACGTGGCATTCAGGGGTCCAAAGGCATACAAAGAGCTTCCAATCTGCTCTGTAGTTCCTCATTCTTATATATGAATACACAGCCAAGGATCACCAAGCATTGGAGAAGTGTCCAATACTAAAGATTAAGGCTAAAACAAAGCAAAATAGAAAAAATGGAGCCCAGAGGAAATGGATGTAATAACATTACACAGGCTTACTATTTTCCAGTACTTATGTTCTAAGTGTTTGGTACATATTAATCTCTTTGTATCTCTCAACAATCCTATGCCTGGGTAGTCTTATTATGTCTATTTTACTGAGAAAACTGATAAACAGAAGTGCAGTAACTTGCCCAAGGTCATTGGTTAGAGCCAATGTCAGTACTGGCATTTGAACTGACTGCAGAGTCTAAACTCCATACCATACATTAGAAACCATACTGGAGCTGGGGGAATATTTTCAAAGACAAAAGTAGATTTTGCAACCATAAAACAAGAAAAGAATATTATTTAAAATAAATATTTTAAAAAGAGTTCTTTAAATGTAAAAAGAATATAACCGTACAAATAAAATCAGTGGGATGAAAAGACAAATTAAAAAAAAATAATAATTCAGGAAGCCAAATAAAAAACAAAGAGATAGAAAATATAATAGAAAGGACAAGAAAAACAGAGCTTCATATTCAATTAATGAGTTCCACAAACAAGGAAGAGATAAAAATAGAGGAGACAAGATTATCAAAGAAATAATAGAATAAATATGTTTGCAGTTGAAGGACACATTTTCAGATTAAAGGGACCTGTCATTCATTTCACAATGAATGAAGAAAGATCCACATTAAGGTTCATCATCAGAAATCCAGAGGTCAAGAAGACACCTTAAAAGTTTTCCAGAGAGAACAATCATTTCTTGTGACAAGGATTTAGAGCCGAGAGCAGATTTCATTGAACTTCTCAACAGCAATATGGGCCCTGTTCCAGCTGGAGCACTGCCTTCAACATTCTGAGGGAAAAAGACTTCCAGCCTTGACTTCTGTACTGTGCCAAACCACAGTCAAACTCGAGGATGCAGCAAAGATATTTTCTGACTTGTGATACCTCAGTACATTTCCCTCTCGTCCCCATTTTTTTTTTTTATTTTGTGTGTGTGGAAGATACTTTATTATTTTTAAAAATTAATTTACTTTCCAATTACAGTTGGCATACAGTATTACATTAGTTTCAGGTGTACAACATAGTGATTAGGCATTTATATACCTTACAAAGTGATCCTGCTGACAAATCTAGTACCCTCCTGATACTATATATAGTTATTACAATATTGTTGACTATATTCCCTATGCTCTATTTTATAAACACTCCATGACTATTTTAATAACTGGCAAGTTGTACAATTTAACCCCTTTCACCTTTTCACTCATCCATCCCCCCTAAGTCTCCTCCTAAGTCCTCTTTCTTAATTAGCCACTGAATCATTTGTTTCTTCAAAATGAGAGAGTAAATAAAAAAGAGAAAAGGGTAAATTTCAAATGAGAAAGAATGGGAATACTCAGGCTAAGGGCAGAAGAAATTTCCAGGAATTCCGCCGTGTAGCAGGCCTGGAGTGGGAAGGACTTCAGATAGCACGAGGAAGACTGTCTCCATGAAACAAATAGTACTAATGGCTCGCTGAATGTGTCTTATTTATGAAGAGTTTCACAGCAGAAACAAAAGAAGCAAAACAGCACAGGACTACTTTAAAGCCAGGGAAAAAACAAAAATTAATGCAAGGAAAGATGTGTAAGTTACAAAACATGGTGTAATTCAGCTATGAGTGATAAGCACAGTTAGTAATATAACTTTTAAACACTGATTTAACACAAATATAGTGGGAAGATAGGTAGAAAGACATGTACTTGTGTGCGTGGTGGGAGGTATGTATGAGATCTCTTAATTTCCACTTTTCATACAGAAAAGTCAATCAATAATGATCTCATATTGAAAAATCAACCAAAGAACTTGTGTGCATATATGCATAACCCATGGACACAGCCAATAGGGTGATGAAGGCCCGTCAACTTTAACTTTTGAAATACTTTTGGTTTATAGTATTTACTGATATTCACAACAATTCTAAATTAAAATTTTCACTAATAAAAATATGATCAAAAAACAACTGTCCTCTTGGTTTTTACACTAATTTTTTAAAAAATCACTTTACTACAATTATTTGTAAACTGTTCACCTGTTAAAATGTTGAAAATGAATAATACATGTTGACTATTAATGGGGAAAAAATTCAATAGATTGAGCAGGTACTTGAGAAATTTGGGGATGTATACTAATAGTATAAACAATTATAAAGTTGAAAGTCTTGCTTTTGAGGTGAGGCAATGGAGCAGGAGCAAACTATTTTTAAAAATATATATTTTATTGATTTTTTTACAGAGAGGAAGGGAGAGGGATAGAGAGTTAGAAACATTGATCAGCTGCCTCCTGCACACCCCTTACTGGGGATATGCCCGCAACCAAGGTACATGACCTTGACTGGAACCAAACCTGGGACCCTTCAGTCTGCAGGCCTACGCTCTATCCACTGAGCCAAACCAGTTAGGGCGGAGCAAACTATTTTTATTAAAAGCTTTAAAGTGTTACTTTACTTTTAAAAAGAATGCATCTATGTATTACTTTGATAAAATTAAAACTTCACTGATAATATTTGTCAATATCTCTTTACTATATCTATAACTGTGACTACAAACCCACAGCTGTTGCCTTACTTGGTGTGATTGTGGGTTTCTCTCAAAACAACCTCTTGTAAGAAGCTTAAATTCCTTTTATGTAATAGATTTCTTTCCACTGAGGCATTAAAGGCCACTTTTAAATTGCTTTCTCACCTGGAGTAGTAACACACTGAACTACCTACCACTAGTCATTACTTTTCGCAGGAGTGCATCAGATAAGGGAGCACCATTTAGGAGTGCACTGAGGAAATAAATGAAGTCAAAGACTAAAGTGTGCTCATGAGTCCAGAGACGGAGGTAAAAAATGATCACCGGGACCCTACCTGAATGTCCTGTTTTGAAGGGACAGAGCTGGACTGGAGAAGGAAAGGCTTGAAGGGGGGAAGTGGTGTCGATTGGTGAGGTTGGGCACCTGAGAAAAGGTGGCAAGGTTGAACAATAGTATGCAGCAGCATACATTTTCCTATTTAAAAGATTTGCCAAAGCTTGTTTTGCAAAACTAATAACCTCTGTGGTTTTAACCATTTAATAAACACACCTGGATATATATTTGTAGAAGCATAAGAAGTATCTTAGTTCACTTTGGAAAACTCTCAAAATAGTAACTTTTATTTCTAAATGAATTTCGTCCTGGAGGACGTTTGTTAACTAGATCTAACCCAGTAGGTTCTGGTCAAAACTGAGGATGAGGGAAAAGAAGACAGTAGACTTTATTAAGTGTAGTAGGAAAAGGTGGGCATGTTTTTAACAGCCCATTGAAAAAACTGGGAATCTTATATTTGAAAATAGATTTAGGTAAGATCTCTGTTGTCGTTCTCTCTGGAGCAAAACAGTAACATTCCAGCTCATTCAAGCTAAAACTTCTGGGTTACTCATTGGCTCACAAGACCGTTCTCTCAGCAACGTTGTTGAATTGGTGCCTGACTTCATGTAACACATACCTTTTTCATTATTTTTTTAAATCTCTGAGCTGTACTCATTTTTCTACCTTCCACAGATTATTTGTCTTACTTTAAGAAATACACCCAGCCCAGCCAACATGGCTCAGTAATTGAGCATGGACCTATGCATGCACCAGGAAGTCACAGTGTTATTCCCAGTTAGAGCATATGCAGGGCTGCGGGCTCAATCACCAATGTGGAGTGTGCAGGCGGCAGCCGATCAATGATTCTCTCTCATCATTGATGTTTCTGTATTTCCCTCTCCCCTTCTCTCTGAAATCAATTCTCTCTGAAATCAATAATATATATATATATATATATATATATATATTTAAAGAAATACATCTAGTACCGTCTTCATCTCTTAGTCCTTCATACCTCTTCACCACTTCTTTTCACCCAAAGACTCTTTCTAAATAACTTTCTTGTGATGTAAGAAGATCATAAAACTATACTGTGGGTTTTAACATTTTGGAAGATAGGTTAAGAATGAATTTCAAACATTGTAAATATCTATAGTGAGTAAGTTTTAGGAATAAAACCAAAAGAAATAATCAAACAAACTCAAATGGATATTTGCATTATATAAAATTAAATTGAAATTGCTTTAATGTTCATTAAAATAGACTGGTGAAATACCTACAATAGAAGTCCTGCAGCATTATAAACAGGGAGGTGGAGACTGATCCATCTATCTACATACCTATAGAATTATCTATCTTTATTTATTTTAAAGGGCTCAGGGGTATATTGTTAATTCCAAGAGTATGATATGACCCCATTTTTGTCCTAGAAAATGTGTGTGTGTACCTGATGTCTATCCACATAAATGTATGAAAGGACATACTTGAAAATATTAACATAGTGGTTTTTCTTTAGGTGCTTAGAAATGTGGGATCCTTCCTTTCTTCCTTCCTTCCTTCCTTCCTTCCTTCCTTCCTTCCTTCCTTCCTTCCTTGATTTTATATTTTAGTGGTTTGTCTGATTTTGTTTTTCCACAAATGGGCATTACTTTTAATCACAGAAAAATAAATGATTTTCATTTACAAATACATACTCTGAAAAAGTACTCTTTGATTTAAGTTCTTATCAAATCCTTTCTCCTTCCAATAAAGAGTTTATTCTATTCTCAAAATATATCCAAATTAACTATCGCTAAATTATTTTGAATCATAAAACAATAATCACGGAAGCAACTCCAAACATTGTCCCTATCTTTGAGCAAGATAAGCAATCACTATTTGTACTATCTTGCTTATCTTTTAGTTAAATACTTTTATCTATTTTCCATGGGAATGTATTTATGGTCAGTGTTGGGTGTATAATTAAAAGGCTAACCATGAATCTTAAAAAGGGACAGCAATGCCTTTTGAACAGAGGGAGTAACTGCTTTCATAAACTGAGTGAAGTTCACTGATAAACACATCTATTCCATGTGGGTAATGAAAGTCAAAACTTCACTGCTTCATTAATAAATTGTGAAATAAAATATCCTAAGTTGTCAGGAACCCTAGAAGTACAATTTGAGTTGTAAAAGTGTCCAGAGTAAAACAGAGATTTGTGAAAAGTTTCTATGATACCGAATCAATATTCTGCTCATCAGTTTAAAGCAGAATAACTTGATTGGAATAATTGACTACAGAGAAAGTGGAGCCTCTAGAACATAAAGAAAGGTTCCTTTGAACTGCAAACCTCAATCCAATTGAAATGGAAATGAAGCAGATCTTCTCAGAGCTCTCAGAGCCCCCAATGCCAATTCCTAGTTTCCACCAAATTTCCTTTCCCAGCTGTAAATATGTATTACTTTTGTAAAAATTTTTACTTTTATACTTGGGTCCATCATCATTGCTCTTATTACTAACGGGGACAAGGAGCTTGGTATAGGTCCAATTTAAGGTCTGTGGAAGTTAGTTTGGTTTCCTTCCAGACCAAACCAATGAAAATAACTGGATCCATTCATTTATTAGTCCAGATAAACAAAGCCAGTTTTATTCTGGGCATAATGCTTATCTGTGTGACTGACCTGCAGTGAAGCCCAGGGGAAGACAAAAAACCATGAAAAGCAGAAACTAAAAAGTTGGCCTCTTTCCCTAAGAGCTAACTGTGTTCCAGAGCACAGAAAAATATTACTCAAATGAGCTAAAGTTAAGAGCGGTAGGCTCTCTGGTGTTTTTGACCTTTGGATATAGGAAAATTAAAGCAATTTTACTGTGTAGTCCACAAGAACAATTTTTCTTAGCTTGCACGCAGTTGAAATATACATAGGAATGCAATGGATTGTTAATTAGGGCGCTGCTTCCTTTTTGAAAACAACTCTCTCTTTCCTAAAAATGTGTAAAATACATTTCCTCTTTAAACTAAAGTAAATTACCATTTTTTCTTTGAGATGTTTAAACAATCCTATATATACTTGAACTGTTTGAGAATGCCCTTCTAATAAAGTCAGGGCTGGGAACTATTAGTTTATTAATATGGGCATTTATGTCCAGACTGTATATTACTTAGTCTCCAAGAAGCCACTATAGAATTGACCCAAAATAGCTTCTCTTCATTAGGGTTCTTTCTTTAATTAAAAAATTTATAATAAAAATACATTAGCATAATAAAAATGCTGATTACAAAGGATATGCAATGGAAAGTATTCTTAGCCCATCCAGAAGCAATCACTATTTGTACCTTCTTTGCTTATTTTTTCAGAAGATTTTTGTGCATAACACAGTGTAGAGAAGAAAAAATTTTACTTCTACCCTTCTAGGTTCTTTGGCTGGTGTAATGATCAATTTAACATAAGACAGATTAACAGGAGAAAACAAATTTAATTGCATACACAAGGAGGCCCCACAGAGGCAATAAAACCCAAGGACACGTTAGCAGTTTAGGCTCATATACTATCCTGAGCTAAGGAAAAGGATAAGGGCCTGAGGCTTCAAAGAGGAGGAGGGTAATTCACGGGACAATAAGAAGAGCAGATGTTTAGTAATTAGATGTTGGCCCTGCCTATCAGATAGGTCATTCAGATAAAAAGTTATTTCTGGTAATAGCCCTTTTTGTGGGCCCGGCCTGCTAACTAAATTCTTTTAGGTAATTAAGGGAGAGGTAAAAGTTTTTCCTGAATCTTCTGGGTCTCGATGGCCTTCAGCTCAAAATAATCAACATACCAAAGTGGCACATTTTGGGGACGCCTGTTCTGAACCTCTTCAGCGGCATTCATTTGTAATTACTAAATACATAAAATGCACACACGGGTAAATATTTGTTAGTATCATCAATGGGAATTTCTTTTTTATATTTATTCTGTGGTTTACATTTTTTTTAACTTATTTTTTTTTAATTTCAAAATATGTCCTGGAAATCGTTTCAAATAAGCCCATATATATCTACATTATTTTTTCAAATGACTGCATAATATTTAATTATATGGATATATCATAATTTATTTAATCAATTTTCTATTGAAGGACAGCTGAATCATTACCTGCTCCTTTTTTCCCCCACAATGCTTCAGTAAACAGTAAACATTCATATATATGCCTTTGAACACATGTGTAAGTATTTATATGTCGGATAAAGCTCTAGAAGTAGAATTGCTAGGTCAAAGTCTCATTTTAAAATCTCTCTGTTTAGTAGATTTGACAATTTTTTTTCACTTTAATAATTCCACAGTGAAAGTATGAAAAATCAAGGAATTCACTGTATAAAATAGATACAGTGATGGACATTGATTTAAGTTAAAAAAAAAAAAAGGCAAAAAACGCCACACTCATTTTTAAATATTCAATGACTACAAAAATTAACATGGGGATGCTGTTAAACCAGAGAAAAGGGATCTTCACAAGCTTATTCTCCCTTAAACACACACACACACACACACACACACCCCACACCCAACATTCAGTTCCTGAAAGAATTTGCCACCAAGTTGTGAAGAAGCCCTTCTAGAGCATTTAAGGTCTCAAAGCAATTCAGTTCAATTCTGCAATTTATTGACTGCCTGCTCCTCATCAAATCCACACGGAATACTGTCCATGCCCACAGGGACATGGGAGTGAGAGCAGACAGCTGACAAACAAGGTATTTAATGAAAGAGCCCTATTTGAGGCCTCATTATAACTTGGGAAAATCTTTATATCAAGTTATGTTATGTGAGAAGTAATCTGATGGGAGGAAGGCAAGGAAGGGAACACTTGAACAAAAACAATCTCCAGCATGTACCACCCAAAAAGATTTTTTACATGCCTTATTCATCCTTGTATCTTCATCAGTCACATGATGACCCCAAGTTCACACCTTATAGCCCATCTACCTTGAATAATTTGCTTTCTTCTGCAACACATAGAGCCTTCTCAAGTTTCTATGCCCTTGAACATGTCACATTGTTGGCTTTGCCAGGAATGTCTTATATTAGTCCACCCAGCAACAGCCTACTTATCTTTGCATTGTTGACTCAGGGATCATTATTTCTCCTGCCACACAGAAGGATACACCCACTCCTTCCCCTCGACTCCCATGCCTGTAGGGCATGTCTTCATTACACTTTTTATTTTTTCTTTCTGACCACTTATTCTTCTGAACTATCAATAGGACATATCTGTTCTTTCTGGCCTATTTATCACATGCTATCTTTATTAGGGTTGTTTCTAAATATTACTTATAACTATGCTATAGTTTATTTCATTTTTTTCCCTTAAAAATTCAGGTTTATATTTCTCTCTGTGTTTAGCACTGTATTTAATAAGAAAACTTACTGGACATCTGCTATTCAGGCAGTATGCTAATTTAATGGCTTATACTGCATCATGAAACATTTGGTAATAATAGCAAATAATTATAGGGCTTACCAGGTGTAGGCACTTTTAAGTAACTTTACATAATTAACTTATTTAATTCTCACAACCACCATGGGAGGTAGGTTTGCTATTATTATCATTTTCATTTTCAGATGTGGAGACTGAGGCACCAATAGGTTCAATAACCTGCCAGAGTTTAATAGCTAAATGTTGGCACCAGACACTGCTGAGACTCATTATGTCAGACTGACAACAGGCTTGAGTAGATGTTTACATTAATACTTAAATATAGGCATCACAATTTCTAGATAGAGACAGGGCTCAGAAAGCAAAATAACTTGTTCAAGGTCACACAGATTATTGGTAAAGACAGGTTCAAAATTATATTTAACCCAAATCCCATATATTTTCCAATACCTATGCTTCAAGTCAAGTAAACGTCCTACCTTTCCCCAGGGCATGACTCAAGTCTCCATTTGTATTTTTCAGCGGTAGTTTTTGCCTGCTCAGGCTCCATTTCCCCCCTTTCTAACAGCGTGCTGTTATTTCTGCCAGGACCGACTCCCTCACACTCTAGGTCCATGGAGAAAACCTATAAATTTTATTGCCATTATGTTTACCTGTCTACTTCCCAAGAACATTATTAAAGTTCCTTGGGAGAAGGAATAGTTCCTTCTTCTTCCCCCTCTTCCTCCTCCCCTTTTTTTGTCATGTCTTCTTCTTTTTCTTGTAACGAATATCTCATGCACCATACATAGTTGAAGTTGAAAATATTTGTTGAATGAATGTTCACACATGATGCTTGTTCACTCAATATTTGTGAGATTGAACTGTTTGCAGAATAAGAACAAATAAAATGGGCCTCACTAAAGTGTTAGAATCTCAGTAAACAGAGAAAGGTCACCATCAATAGGACATATCTGTTCTTTCTTGCCTATTTTTCACAAGCTATCTTTATTACGGTTGTTTCTAATTACTTACACTATGCTATAATTTATTTCATTTTTCTCCTTAAAAATACAGGTTTTTATTTCTCACTGTGTTTAACACAATGCACTGTATTTAATAAAAAAAATTACTGGACATCTGCTATCCAGGAGGTATGTTAATTTAATGGCTTATATTGCATCATGAAACATTTGGCAATAATAGCAAATAATGATAGGGCTTATGATTATTTGCTTTATAATCCAACCTGTTAGATATAAAGAAGCATGCTGACAAATTCTATATCTTAGAGGGAAAAATCAACCTTCTCCAGATGAAGGCTATTATATGTCAACTAGAGGCCCAGTGCACGAGATTCGTACACTCAGGGAGATCCCTCTCATAGTCCAGGAGCCCTTGGGAGATGTCCAACTGATGGCTTAGGCCCGCTCCCCGCTCCTGCCACTGCTGCTGCACTTGCCAACTGTGAGCCTGGCTCAGGACTTCTGGTTGAGCGGCGCTCCCCCTGTGGGAGCGCACTGACCACCAGGGGACAGCTCCTGCATTGAGTGTCTGCCCCTGGTGGTCAGTGCACATCATAGTGACTGTTCATTCTACCATTCAGTCGATTTGCACATTAGCCTTTTCTTACATAGGATTATTATATAGGATAGCAAAAAGCAAATAATCCCTATGCATTATTTGTCTAAATTTGATTAAGACATTTAGAGTTTCTAAAAAAGAAAGTAAAAAAATTATGATATCCACCCATCCTCCAGCTTTCCAAAACTATAGTTCCAAAAACAAACAAAATCCCCACAAACTCTAAACCAAACACAAAGATATGACAAAGTTGTAAAATTCATTTTTTTCCCACTTTTAGGCTTTTCCCAAAAGGATGTAACATAAAATTTTTTCAAAAAAATTTTTTGGAGGAGCTTGCTCTACTATGTCCCAAGCATGTTCTTTGTTTTTCTTTTGAATAGCTGTGTGTTACCTCTAAGAAAAAAGGCAACAGCTATGCAAGTGCTGACACAGTCATGAAAAGATAACTTATCTGCTTATATCTCCTCTGGTACTGTACAGTGACCCTAACTTGGTCTAGACAACTTCTTTTTTCCTTGTGAAAGACCCACTATTTATTTCCCATGACCCACAGCAGTATTGCCCCAAATATGTTCTGAAGAAAATAGTCCTAATATTTGCAATGAAAAAAAAGTACATTGAGGTCCCCCCATATATGGGGCACTCTGTCTCATCCACTGGTGTTATCAAGATATTACATTGCCTATTATCATTTAACTAGAGGCCTGGTGCACAAAATTTGTGCACTGGGGGGGGGGGGGGGTGTCCCTCAGTCCAGCCTGCACACTCTCCAATCTGCGAACCCCTCAGGGGATGTCTGACTGCCGGTTTAGGCCCAATCCCACATCCCTCTCACAATCTGGGATGGCTGGTTCCCAACTGCTTGCCTGCCTGCCTGCCTGATTGCCCCTAACTGCTTCTGCCTGGCAACCTGATCACCCCCTAACCACTCCCCTGCCAGCCTGATTGACACCTAACTGCTCCCCTGCCAGCCTGGTTACCTCCAACTGCCCTCCCCTGCCAGCCTGATTGCCCCCAACTGCCTTCCCCTGCAGTCCCAGTCGCCCCCAGCTGCCCTCCCCTGCCGGCCATCTTGTGCAAGGGCATGATGGCCAATTTGCATATGACCTCTTTATTATATAGGATGATCCGGGTGGGAAAAGAAGATAAATGTAGGTAATATTGTGGCCCTAAACATCTATCATTGGGATACCATAATTACTATGGAGGCTAGTATAAATGGGGAAGTTAGACAAGATGCAAATAATTAATCTTGGTACTTCACTCTAGCCCAATGATGGTGAACCTATGACACGCGTGTCAGAGGTGACACGCGAACTCATTTTTTGGTTGATTTTTCTTTGTTAAATGGAATTTAAATATATAAAATAAATATAAAAAATATAAGTCTTTGTTTTACTATGGTTGCAAATACCAAAAAATTTCTATATGTGACACGGCACCAGAGTTAAGTTAGGGTTTTTCAAAATGCTGACACGCTGGCTGAGCTCAAAAGGTTTGCCATCACTGCTCTAGCCCCTGTTTTTCACTAAAGACCCTAATATTTCAACCAGTTACTCTCTGGTCTTCTGAGTCTAGTTTGGAGGGCTAATTTTTTTCACTGTACATAGATGTAAAATCATGGGAATTCGGGGATGGGGATGTAGAAAAGAGGAATTATGGTGTAGATTATTACTTCCTTGCACAGCCATTGCTACTTCTCTTTTTGCTAGTTTTGGATCTAAATTTCTCATTTTCTGGCTCTATTTACTGAAAGACAACACTGAGAAGAGTGAAGTCTGGAGAGGAAGTAGCCCCAAGGATAGTTTTAATAATGGTTAATATTTCCTAATTGCTTACAACATGCAGTCACTGTGCTAAAACTTGGATCATTTTATTAATTTCAGTACTCCAAAACCTAGGTACTTTCATTAACCAAAGTTCACAAAAGAGGAAACGAAGGCTTATAAAGGTTAAAAAATACTTGGTCAGCGTCACAAAACTGTGCTTCAATCACTATCCTAAAGCGGCAAGTGAACAACATTTAAGTGTAATACCCTGAGATGAGTCAAAAGGTCTTGGTCCAGGAATAAAACAGCCCACACTGATGCCTCAGTTTCCTTAACTTTTCTGAGCTTCAGTACCTCATCTACCAAGGTTATGGGTTATTGTGAAAATCAACTAAGATAATGGTTTCTCTAAGATCTCTGTACATGGACAAAAACTATGCAAACACTCTGCATTACCATATTTCACATAAGTCAGGAAATCTCCATCAGAAGACTGAAATTGAAGGAGACCAGCCTGAATATCAGAAGAAACATGGCTACATGGTGAAGTATTCTGATACTTGGGAAGTTGGGCAGACAGAGGAGGATGCAACCAAGATGCCTCTGGGAGAGAACAGGATGTGGATTCCTTTCTGGCTGCTTGATTGTCTACTTTTGCTACTATCGCTGCTAACAAAAGCTCATCTATTCTGAAGGTGAGAAAGTGTACCCTTACTCTTCTGTATATTTGTTTTGGGGACTCAGGCCCTACATAGTTAATTTCTGTGGGCTTGGTTTTTTTCCTATTTTGTTTTCCTTTGGTGGAGAACTCACAAAATTGAGTATGACATTTTTGCCAAACCTTCTAAACCAGTGATTCTCAAATTTAGTGAGCATCAGAATCCTTGGGATAGGTGTACCAGATTTATCAATTAAAAATATAGGACATGCAGTTAGTTTTAAATTTCAGAGAAATAATGAATAATTTTTAGTGTAAGTAAGTCCTAAATATTGCACAGAACATAGTTATACAAAAAATGATTTGTTTATCTGAAATTCAAATTGATATGGAAATCCTGTATTTTATCTAACAACCCCACTGGAGCTTGTTAAAACACAGTCTTACTAGTTTTATATTCTGTCAGTAAGTCTGAAATAGGATTCAGTGATCCTCTGGGTGATTCTAGCGCAGCCTGTTTTTATACAGCACTTTGAGAAACACTGGTTGAGCTTGGATAATGCTAACCTGGGAGTGAGAGATTTCAGGAGGCCAGGGGAACATCCTGGGGAGAGGAGGGAGTGTGCATGCACAGCTGTAGTGAGGAGCCTTGAAGATAAAGGACCTGATCCTTGAGTGACAGCAGAGATAAGTCTAGATCCTGGGAGCCTGATATGGTAACCGGAGAAGACATTCATTGAGCCTCTCTATTGTGTCATTTAATCCTCTCAACAACCACAAGAAGAAGATAACTGTTATTATCTCCATCTCATTAGATGAGGAAATAAAAGCTCAGGGTTAAGTAACTTGCCCAAGGTCACATAGGTAGTGTTTAGTGGAGTCAGGTTTGATCTAAGACCTATTGTTTCCAAAGTCCACATTCTGAACCAGCCCTATGCAACAATAGGAGATTTTGGCAACGTTGCCAATATAACTTTTTTTTTTTTTTCTATTCACAGCCTTCTTCAAATTGCTAAGTTAACTAAAGTACAGTCAGGGATTTGACATCTGCTGTATAGAAATGCTCAAAGATCTTCACATTCTGAGGTATAATAGCCAAATGACATAAAAGTTTGTTAAAAGCTTAAGGGTGTGAGCTGATGAAAAACATGAAGAGCTGTTAGAGACAGTATGGCTCAGCGCCAGCCAACCCATCATCCCGAAGGGCAATGTGTCAGGGGATACCCTCCTTTGGAGGATAAACCAATAATTTTCTCACCAGGTGACCTCAGACAGCTGAATAATCTCTGAAGAGGAAGGTAAGTGAGATCATTAAATAAATATAGGAAACAGGTAGATGAAGAAATTGGAGCCAATTTGAATAGAAAGGAGACAGCTCAAAGAAATCACAGCTGCAGTGCTCTAACATTTGTTGAACTGGTTGAGATAAAAGGCAATGACCAAAGAGCACAGGTTGGCTGTTAGTAGGAAAAGGATCTTGACTCAAGAAATACGTGGTTGCCCTGGCCAGTGTGGCTCAGTTGATTGAGCCTCATCCCATGCACCAAAAGGTCTCCGGTTCTATTCCTCAGGGTGCTTGTGGGAGGCAGCCAATTGATGTTTCTCTCTCTCTCATCAGTGTTTCTCTCTCAAATCAATAAAAACATAAAAAAATATGTGGTAGGTTGTGCTACTATTCAAAATATTTGAATAGATGGCCTGCCTATCTCTGGGATGTCTCTCTCCCTGGGTAGGATTCCATGTGACTTGTGTTGCTAAGGAAAAGTGAAAACTGTAGGGGACCGCCTATCATTCACTACCATCTCTTTTCCTCTGCCATGAGACCTGCAGTGACCTAGGGAGGAGCTCCTCCGTCAGCCAGTGTCCCAGAGGGGAATCTATGTGGGGCAGAACCAAGCTGACTTGTGATAGGCACATATTGTAAGCAAGAAATAAAGCTTTTTTGTTACTGCAGAATATGTCAGTTATACTGACTGGTAAAATAAGAAAGCACTATTTAAAAGTGCAGAGGTGTCCAAAGATGGAAAGGACCACTGCAGAAGTGGTAAGTTCCCTAGTTTGGAAGTATTAAATATAGCTAAAATACCACTTTGTAGATTGTTTAAAAAAAAAAAAGTTGTTGTTGGTGGTAGTGGTCAGGGAGAGGTAGATTCAGATATTGACTGAGTGGTTAGGACCTTAAGCTCCTTTCCATATCTGGGATTCTGTGCCACGTAACTGATGGGCAAGGCCTTCTGTACATCTATGCTTTAAACTCAATTGAAGAGGAGGAACATAGTGACATTAGGGTAGATTAATCTCAGTTTGTGGTTACTGATATTTAGAGTATTAACTTATGCTTATTTGAGAACAGGCTTCTGGAATGTAACTAAAAGGAGAGTTAAATATTTATGTGGTTTGAGATTAACCATAAAAGACCTTCAGGGGAGGATTAGAACATGAGAATAGCTAGAGAAAGCGTAATTCAGTCACTACCATGAGCCTCTCCCAGAACCCTGCTAAATGTTAGATGTACCATGCCAAACCACACTCTGGCCAGAGATCAGAGAAAGCAGGGACATGGAGTGGGATACTGCCATTCCCTCAATCCACAGCCCAGAGAAATACCCAGTCAGTAATCACTCCTTTCTTCTCTCTCCCCTTTCCTGTTTGTTCCCTGCATAATCCCACATTTTTCTCTTTGCTCTTTCTCCACTCTTTCATTCACCTCTTACTCTTTTTTTAAAAAAAATATATTTTTTTGATTTTTTACAGAGAGGAAGGGAGAGAGCTAGAGAGCTAGAAACATTGATGAGAGAGAAACATCGATCAGCTGCCTCCTGCACACCTCCTACTGGGGATGTGCCCGCAACCAAGGTACATGCCCTTGACCGGAATCAAACCTGGGACCTTACAGTCCACAGGCCGATGCTCTATCCACTGAGCCAAATTGGTCAGTGCTCACCTCTTACTCTTAATACTGCCTCCTAATAATCTGATCTCCCATCACTTTATCATCTCTCAATAATCTGATCTTATTTCCATCTACCCATTTATCTAGTCACTAATGAGAGAGCTAGGAATAAAGAAGAGTAAAACAAGGCAACATTATAAAATGAGGGAAGCTTTCATTCACAAAATGAAGTAGGCAGCATGTGGTGACATGTGTACTATGTGCAAGCATGGCTTTGGGGGAAAAAGACCTACTCCAACTTTAGCTTCATTGCTTAAGATTTGGGTGACTTTGAACTAATTACTTAAATTCTCAGTGTTCTCAGTTTTCTCATCCTTAATGTGAAGTCAGTAACTACCTAGCATGTTTGCTGGCATGATTATATGTTATATTGCTAATATATAATAGACCGCAGGTAAAAGGTTGGTATTATTATATAGATTATGTAACATTTTAGTTCAGTTTGAATTTGAATTAGTAGCTTTTTTCTCTGTTTAATTGCTTTAAAAGCTGGAATCTTTCTTTCTTTCTTTTTTTTTTGTATTTTTCAGTGTCTACAATTTTTTTTGTCACAGAAATGAATAAGTACTCAAAGACTTGGGACACCCCCCAATTATATATGTAATATATAGTATATAATGTATGTTATGAAATGACTATTTCCTCCCATTTTATGTTGAGTCTTACCACCCCCCCTTTTTTTAAATCCTCATTGAGGATATGTTTTATTGTTTTTTTAGACAGAGAGAGAGAGAGCACGAGAGAGTGAGAGAGAAACATCGTCGTGAAAGAGAAACATGATTGTTTGCCTCCTGTGTGTGCCTGGAACCAGGAATCAAACCCAAAACCTAGGTATGTGCCCTTGAGAGAAGTTAGCTTGAAACACAGGCAAATAGGTCCAGTGGGAAACAAAGGCAGGTGGAACATAGGCAGGGGCAGACATGGCAGTTTGAGCCAGCCTAATCACAGAAACCAACCATGCTGAAAAAAATAAAATGTTTTTAGACACAGAGAGGGAGGCATGGGAAATCAAGGCATGGCCTGCAGCAACAAGGTGCATGTACAGATAGACACAGAGAACGTTCAGGTCCATTGCTGGTCAAGAACAATGAGGGCATCAATCAGGTGGTGACATAGGTAGATTTGGAGCAGGCTTGTAGCACATATATATTCCTAAAATGACTTGCTTTGCTGGCAACCCTTTCTTTGGCCGTCACTGCCCCCCCCCCCCCCCCCCCGCTCCCCACCCCTTGAGGAGTCTGAATCTACTTGTAATAAATTTCCCACGCTTTTGCTTAAATCTTCTGGTCCGAGAAGCTCATTCTTCAGCATTGTGAGAAACCACCTGGGGAAAAACCCTCAGCTCACCATTCCAGTTATCACCCTGACCAGGAATCAAACAAGCAATCTGGTGTATAGGACAATGCTCCAACCAACGCTCCAGCCAGCCAGGGCAGGTCCTAGCCCCTTCATGTGATGGTATTTGGAAGTAGAGACTTTGGGAGGTACTTAGGTTTAGGTGAGGTTATGAAATGGGGCCCTCGTGTTGGATTAGTGTCCTTATAAGAAAAAGAAGAGCGATTTCTCTTCATCACATGCGGACAGTGAGAAGGCAGTAGGCTGTCTGCAACCCAGGAAATGTGTTCGCACCAGGGACTTCATCTTGGTGGCACCTTGATTGTGGACTTCCCATCTCTAGAACCATGAGAAATAAATGTCTGTTGCTTAAGCCACTCAGTCGATAGTATTTCATATAGAGCAGATGTTGTTGGCCAAGCTGCCCAAGACTATATAGATATTACCCTCTAATTTTGTTTAGTACCTCTTATACTAGTGCAACTGAGTGAGGAGATGTTGCCTTAGTATATAGGATATAGTCGATCTACGTTATATCTATAATATAGGATTTGTAGTTTCAGAAATTTTTATGACCTAGTCCTATACATAAGAAAGAGAATAGACACAACAATTTTACATTTCACATGACCTGAAACATTTAGACAGAATTTTCTTGCTCCCTACCAAATATCCATTCCATCTTTTCTGCTGACAGAGTTTATAATTTTGTTTGAACCATCAATGTACCCACCCCTGGGCAATGTTTCAATGATGAGACTTGTTTCCTGCTTTCATAGCCTCCTTTAAAATTCACGTTGGCCTGGAGCTGTCAAGAGAAGTCACTAAGGGGACTTCCAGGAAAGCTTTTGCCTTTCTGACAAAGAGACATAAGTAGCTGGAAGCCCCTCCCACCATCCTGTCCTGGTGTGAGCAGGTGTTGTTGGCCAGGGGAAGCCATATTGACAACCTTGGGGAAGGAAACCAACACCTTGAAGACAGTGGACCAGGAAAACAGAAGCACGTTATTGGTTATACTGTGGAGTAACTAATCCAAAGACAGCAGCAACCACCTACTTCTAGACTGTTCACATGAAAGAAGAAACCTCTATTTGTTAAGTCGCTATTAGATTCTCTTTTTTTTGTAAATTTTGGTTGAAGACCAGAGAAAAGTATAATGTATAGTAGAACTTTTGCTGCTGTCAGATTTCAGGACAAGTAAACAATGGAGTGAAATATCATTGGTATGGAAACAATGAAAAAGGCGAGGTTATTCTGAGGAGCTCTTTCTTCAAAAGAATACAATTTATTTGAACAAATAAAATCCTCATAGTGCTAAGACATGATAATCAGAGACTAGCTGTCCATGGCATTTTATAGGAAAAGATTAATTTTCAGTATAAAGAATATTCTTAAAGTAGACATAGTGGGAAATGTAAAACTTTATATTTTAATCCTGAAAGGAAAAATAAAAAGATAATATATACTTTTTAAAACATTAACAAAGAATGCTAGATGTATACAGCTATACGATAATGAAAAAAATTATTTTGAGAAACATTTTTATAGTAAATATTAGTTATGTTGGCAATTAACACATACAGTTTTACCAGCTGTCTTCACATTTGTCAGTATCATGTGTTGAGATGTTTAAAGGAAACTAAGCATCAGTACGTTCCATTTAAATTTTTAAAAATTTTTGGTTGCAAACTGATTTTTTAAAAAAATATATTTTTATTGATTTCAGAGAGGAAGAGAGAGGAAGAGAGAGATAGAAACATCAATGATGAGGGAGAATCATTGATTGATCCGGATCAAGTCCACAACCTGGGCATGTGCCCTTGACTTGAATTGAACCTGGGACCCTTCAGTCCACAGGCTGATGCTCTACCCACTGAGCTAAACCAGCAAGGGCCCTTGCTTTTGATTATATGTATTTGTGTTCATGTTTACTGACCCCACTCACATCTACATTGTAAGCTCATTGGGAGAAGAGGGATAGTGAATACGTTTTTGTATTATTCTCCACAGTATAGTGTACACCAAGCATGTCAAACTCAAAGGCTAACACGGGCCAAATAAACAAAGGTTTAAGTTTATGTGGGCTGCAAAAAACCAAAAGCTTCAATTTTCATACAAACGTAGGTTTATTTCGGTAGAGACATGCTGAATACAAAGGGCTGACATAAATGAGTAATCATTAACATAAAATAATAGAACATTTTAATAAAAGTTAATATTTTTTCTTGAACATTAACTTACCAGACAGTTAATAACTGCACAAATTAATAAGTGTAATGCAAAAAAAATTATTTTTCTTGTTCTCCAAAAGTGAAATAGTTCCTGTTGTACACACCAAACAAGTCAGTACAAAATGAATTACAAGGCAATCAGCTGCTAAAATATTCGCTGCTAGTATTAGTGGAGAGAAATGGTGTGCCTGCGCATAAGGTGCATAAGGTGCATAAGGTGCATAAGGGAAATGAATGCAATGTGATTATAGTGATCATTCATTAGCAAACGTTGTAGTTAGTTCGTTATTAATAATCTATCTATATAAAAGCCTAAGTGACTGGCTGATGGGCTGACCGGCTGGTAGCTATGTCGTGCACTGACCACCAGGGGGCAGAGCTCAATGCAGGAGCTGCCAAGCTACAGCAATTTTGCAGAGTGCCCTCTCACACTCCAGGACCCCTCGCGGGATGTTGGACTGCCGGTTTTGGCCCCATCTCCATAGGCTAGGCCTAGGGACCCCACCTGCCAGAGGGACCCCGCTCACTTTGCAGATGCCCTTTGAGCCCCAGCGCCGCCCCAGGTGTGGCTAGCCAGGGAGGGACCACGGGAGGTTGGCTCCAGGGTGTGTCCAGCCCATCTTGCCCAGTCCCTCCTCGCCAGCCACCTCCTAATTAATTTACTTTCAATGTGCACAAATCTGTGCACTGGGCCTCTACTTATGTATAACAGGATATTGTGAAAATTAAGTTACAAAATTTTTATTAAAACGTTTTTTACATTCCGTTATATTGGCTGGGCCACAAAAATATTTGTTGTGGGCTGCATGCGGCCCACAGGCTGCGAGTTTGACATGCTTGGTGTACACAATAAGCATGCTATTCAGACAGCGTTTGGACCATCAGTCTTCTTAGACGTGAGAAGGAAAGTACTAATGGAAAACATATATTGTTATGGTATTTAGAATTAGACAGTGTGATTAAGAACACAAGCTTTTGCATCAGCTTGCATGGACTGAGTCCTTACTCTGACGCTCAGTAGCTTTGTAACCTTGGATAATTTATAGAATCTTCTAGCCTCTGATTCCTCATCTGTAATATGGTAATACTATGACCTACCTCAGAGGGCCTTGTGCAAATTAACTGAAATAAGGTAGGTAAATGCTTAGTATACATAATTATCATTCATTAACATTCACTCAATATCATTATTATTTTAGCTTAACGTGCTTGATTTTTGTAATGGCTGATATGCTTCCTTTGCAATATTGGATGGTAGATTAGAAAGTAACTCTGTACTGACTAGCCTTCCGTGAACATGAACTCATTTATTACACTGGCCCCCTGAAATGAACACCTTGGGGAAAATCCAAACCACTGAACCTTAACTGCAAGATAAGGTTTTGTCACTTTTTGATCCTATTCGTCCTAGGGATACAGACATTGATCAGGTGAGCACAAGAGCTGAGAGGGTACCAACCACCCAAGGAATTTTTAAGATAATATCTTTGCTTTATTCTAATTTAAATAATGTGTAGTTCCTATAACATTAGGAAGCTTTGAAAAGTAGGATGTGTACGCAAAGGGAATAAAAAAAACTTTTTTTTTGGCATTTTACAAAATGTTCCTTCTAAAGAACAACACATCTTTGTGGGCTTGCACTGATTAAAAAGAAGTATTAGATACAAATGAGAAGCATGTGCTTCTGGTGGTATTGTACCCAGAGGGTTTTAGTTAAGTAAAGCCTAAACTTTTAGAGTATTTGCAATATACCAAATTGGGCCGTTGATGAATCCTCTTCAGCTTAAAAATGGAGAATTGTTACAAGTGAAAAAAAATGTACAAAAACAGTTATGGAGGAGACAAAAAGATATTGAAATCTTTTCCAATATTTCCATTTTGATAATGTTTATGTTATAGCTAAGGAAGTGCAACTTTCCCTCCATCCCTGAAATTGGTTTCTTTGCATAACACATTATTTTGAATGTTAACAATCAACCCTTGAGCTTCTTTAGACAATCAAAGACCAAGATTGAGAATGGAGTCAATGCTTATTTCAGTCCTGGAAATGAAGACATCAGTAGTGTAATAGAAGGCAAGTAAAAGATAAATACGTTTGTTTTTCCATCTGTTAAGACATAACTAAAACATTCTTTTAATTTTTCCTTAATGTTTTGTTTCCTGGCAACAAATAACAAAAATTCCCAATCAACCACATCTTTCACAATTCTTGGGTCTTTGAAAAAGCAGTACTAATACTATTATTTAGATTTCTAGTATAAAAAATAATTTCAGAAAAGCAATATATGTTAAAAAGAGTAACATATAATTACAGGTAGATAGATAGAGACAACATATAGCTCAGTAAAGGAGCATGCCATCAAACCACAAGGATGTTATATAACCACTTTGGAAAACAATTTGTCATTATCTGGTAAATTTGCTCTAACCCAGCAAATTCACTTCTTGGTATCCAAGAGTTCTTTTACATGCACCAGAAGGCAAGTATAATGTTCTGAGCAGCACTGTTTGTAATCTCTTTCTTTCATACATATGCCTGGAGATTTTTCAAGTGTTCATCAGGTGTAGAATGGATAAACCCAATACAGTGTGAATATTAATTAATTACAGCTACCTGCAAAAAACATGTATAAATCTTGGGTACATAGTGAGCAAAAATTCAAGTAGCAGACTATAATGCATCCATTTTCATAATATATAAAATTCAAAAGTGTACAAAATTAATTAGCATTTTGTTTAGGCATGCAAACATATGTGGCAAAACTAAAAAAGAGCAAGGAAATGATTAACACAAAATTCACAATTGGGAAGTGGTAGGTCTTGAGTCCCACAGGGGATATCAGAGTAATATTTTTTCTCTTTAAGTTGGTGGTAGGTACACAATTGTTATGATTCTTTATATACTCCATGCATTTAATAAATATTCTTTTGAAACTGCTATTTGGTAAAATAAATAAATAAATAAGAAAATATTGTTACCCAATCATTGCCATTATTGTATCTAAGCAAAATATTTAAAGTAATATAATCATTTAGTTCTTTAAAACGCATCTACTTGTGTTCAGTTTGGTATGGTCTGCGATGCTACAAATTCCATAAAATAAATTGACAGGCTGCCCCAGGTCTTTGGGTTTGATAAACTTTAGAAATGAAAAGTTATAATTGTACAGTAACTGAGTATGTGATATTTAAAAACATAGAACAAAATCTCACTGAGATATTGTAAAATATATTATATATGAGTATTCTTATTTTGGTCTACCTTTTCATTGAATAGTTTTATATTATACACTGCTAGAATGGATCCTTAAATACAATCCAAACACTGCAATTTCATATATCTAGTATGTGTGTATGTGCTCCAGTAACATTAAATTTCAAAGTTCACAATTCCATTTTTTATATAAATGCTCTTTATTGTATCTTCTCAATTCACATTTTTGCTTCCAATAAGAGGTTGATTTAGTTACAAATAATTGGCCCAATAGTCTTTACAAGCATTTCACTTTCAACTAAAGTTATATAGTACTTAGAAGTAAGAGATACTCTTATATTTATGTTAAAATATCCATTTGGAGGTATTTTATTTACATTTTTTAGTTATAACAAAACTAGAGGCCCAGTGCATGAATTCGTGCACAGGTGGGGTCCCTCAGTGATCGAGGCCTATCGGGGGAGGGACCACGAAAGTTGGCTGGCCAGGGGGAGGGGCCGTGGGAGGTTGGCTGTGGGAGTGCACTGACTACCAGGGGGCATCTCCTGCACTGAGCGTCTTCCTCCTGGTGGTCAGTGAGAGTCATAGCGACTGGTCAACCAGTCGTTCCAGTCTTTCCATCATAATGGTCACTTAGGCTTTTATATATATAGATGGATAAAATTATGTTATTAAATATGATAAAGACTTACTTTGGAGGATTTTGTTTTATGTTTTTAAATATCACATACTCAGTTACTGTACAATTATACCAAAATTTTACAATCCAAATTTTGAATTCTCATTGTATTTATAGTTATACTTAAAGTACCCAAATGAACAATTTGTGTTCCTTATTGTGAAATAGAGCTCTGTATTGAAATGGTTTTGTACTCTCCTTTATTCTCTTGAGTTAGCTAGAGGTTCCTGTGATCCTCAATGTTTTGGTTGTAGAAATAAGTGTGTTTACTTTTTTTGGTATGACATTATTTCATAGCATCTTATATTTAAAGAAATCTTTACATAAAACAAATTAACCATTTTGCTTTTAATATACTTGAAAATCCTGTAAAATGTATATGTGAATAAAACCTTATGTTGCTAACTTTTCCATATGTTATCAGTATATGAATGGATTGAAACTGTGAAAATAGAAATTGTTAATGAATGCCTAAAGATAAACAAAAGATGACAAATCATTCACCCTTGGATTTGAGGCAAAATTATTTGATACCTTCTGTGCTATGTAGTTAGTAGAGCAAAGGTTTTGGGGTTTGACCTGCTTTCACATGCCATCTCTATTAGCCATGCATCTCTGAGCTTCTCATTGAGGTCTCCTCACTAACTGAGATATGTAGGAATAATTCCTGGCACAAAGTTAGTACTCAGTAAATGTTCTCTCTGCCCAGCATTCCAGCTCAAAGTAGGAGGTAAAATTTTCTCAGTACAAGAACATCAGTCATGGAGTGGATCATAAGCAACTTCCTTATCTGAAGCATTTACCAATATTTTGGGGGGATTTGAGACAAGAGAGAGAAATAGTTTTCTCAGGGAATGGAAAAACTTACAGTTGAAGTAGTAAAATAAGGAATTGTGCATCATCATTATTATTATCATCAGACATGGCAATGCTTTTTGTAAAGCAAGAGACCAAAGGAAAACTCACTGAGGCTGACCACTCAACATAGATTTCTTTTGCATCAATTTTGTGCTTATCACTATGGACGTCCTTGTAGAGTGCTAGTTTATGAAGACAGAATCCTATATAATAAAGAGGTATATGCAAACTGATCATCACTCCAACACACAAGATGGCCACCCCCATGTGGTCAAAGATGACTGCCACAAGATGGCCGTCAGGGGAGGGCAGTTGTGGACAATCAGGTCAGCAGAGGAGGGCAGTTGGGAGGGACCAGGCCTGAAAGGGAGGGCAGTTGTGGATGATCAGGCGAGCAGGGGAGGACAGTTGGGGGGGACCCAGGCCTTCAGGAGAGGGCAGTTGGAGGGGACCAGCCCTGCAGGGGAGGACAGTTCGGGGCAATCAGGCTAGCAGGGGAGCAGTTAGGCATTGATCAGGCTGGCAGGGGAATGATTAGGGGGTGATCAGGCTGGCAGGCATAAGCAGTTAGGGACAATAAGGCAGGCAAGTGGTTGGGTGCCAGCAGTCCTGGATTTTGAGAGGTATGTCCGACTGCCTGTTTAGGCCTGATCCCCAGATTGGAGAGGGTGCAGGCTGGGCTGAGGGACATCCCCCCGCCCCCCGCCATGCATGAATTTCATGCAGTGGGCCTCTAGTCAGATATATAAGAAACTTAAAGTTATTTTTCCATGTCTATAAGGTTGATTTCTGTCTTAAATTCCTTTCACATCGCCGAAACCGGTTTGGCTCAGTGGATAGAGGGTCCGCCTGCGGACTGAAGGGTCCCGGGTTCGATTCCGGTCAAGGGCATGTACCTGGGTTGCGGGCACATCCCCAGTAGGAGATGTGCAGGGGGCGGCTGATCGATGTTTCTCTCTCATCGATGTTTCTGACTCTCTGTCTCTCTCCCTTCCTCTCTGTAAAAAATCAATAAAATATATTTAAAAAAAAATTCCTTTCACATCAGTTGGTAATAACTAAATCTCAGTAAAATCAGGGATATGCCCTGTTTCATGAGGAAATCAGCTATCTTCCATAGGTGTTTTCTAGTGCAAGTTATGGGATGAGAGTGGGGAAATATCAGCATTAGGCCATCACAGCTATCCAGGCTATCATGTGCTGATACTATATCCTGGTTCCAATGCATCTTTTGGTCATAGTCTACAGAGTTTATTTTTGGTATGTGTCATCACACAAGGTTTAGGTTTTTATAGTTCTTTGTGCTTCATCTAAGGATTGGCAAACTTTCTTCTGTAAAGGGCTAGATAGTAATATCTTAGGCTTTACAGACCATACAGTTTCTCTCACAACTATTCAACTCTACACTTGGTAGTGACAGGTAAAGGAATGTGCATGTCTCTCTTCCAATAAAATTTAATTTGCAAAAACACGTAGATCTAAATCATTGTCACCTACAGTGGATGACATTTTGGGGGTTCACTGAATCTTTCTGGGGCACAAGAAGGCTGTGGGGCTATCCAAGGCCTGCCTGACTCAAGACCCCATTTAGAAATGTTTTCTGTTATCACCCAACATTGGGCAAGGAATAACCCTGGGGTCTTACTTCTCTCCAAAGTACAGCCCATGAGCCCAGCTTCTCTTTTGCTCTCAGGCTCCCCTCACCAGTCTGGGTCTAGGGTCCCTGTTGCATTACTGCGCATTTCATTCGATGTGCATGGTGGCCCATGTAGCTGTCCAGTATGGCGGGACTACAGGGCTTCTTCTCAGCACGTTGCCAGTGTTCCTACCCACAACCTGCCTGCCCCCGATTCTCTTCTCTTTCCCCATTCTGAACAAATTCTATCAAAATTTGGGCTGGGAATAGAAAACCCAGTCAGACTGAGCACATATTCTTCAACACACATGGTTTATGGCATATGCTTTGTGTAGTGTCATTTAAGGCTTAGACTTTAAAAAATTCCAAAAGCTTTCTCTGTATGAACAGGTAGAGCACAAAGGGTGCCTAAATGTAAATGATGCTTATGTTCTTATCGAGAGGCCAAATTTAGATAAAATAGTTAAATAAATTAAAAATAAAAAACATCCACCCAAACTTAGTGGCTTAAAATAACAACAAATTAATAATGTATCAAAATATCGGGGGTTGACCAGGTGGTTCTTCTGCTGGCATTTTTGCCTAGGCTCCAACACAATATTGCGTTTAGCTAGTGGTTGGCTGGAGTCTGACCTCAGCTGGTACATCTGGGAGAGCTGGGCCCCTCTCTCTCTTTATGATCCATTCCAGTCTCTTTTGTGGCTTGGCAACATTCCAAGAGAATAAAAGCAGAAGGTGAAAAATCTCTTAAGGACTCGCCTTGGAAGTCGCATAATGTCCCTGCTACCATATTCTATTGGTCAGTGTGAGTAGCACAGGCACTCTAGGTTCAAACGGAAAGGAGACAGATTTCACTGGATGAGACACCAGGTTGTGTATGTGGTGTCCTGAATAAAGGTATCTTGCCAAAGGGCAAGCAGGGCTGGAATGCTGCCTGGTTCCATTTAGCCAGTGGGATGCCTTAGAGTGGATTTGCATCGAGCACGAGGTAGGGGTCATCCACTTCCCAGGCCAGGAACTGTGGATTCTCTCTGCCTAGCGGTGAAATTTCCTAATTCACACAAAGCACTGTTCAGGGTAGTCAAGGCCCTGCTGGATGCCATCTTACTGTGAATCAAATACACACTGGATCTTGATGAAGGCTAAGATCTTTACCACAGAATTTAGGTAGTTATTCCAAAGTTGTACAGAGTTTGCAGTGGGGGGAGAAGAGGGGAGGGACAGAAATTGGAGGTTGTTCCAGGTTTAGCTAAACTGCTTCCATTTCACTCCCAGGAGTGAAGCTGCTTTACCAGGCCTTGGAATAGGGGGGTGTCTGTGCCCAAGGCTTCCTTTAAGCCTTCAGAGGATGTGCCATATGAATGATTCTTTTTTAAAAAAATATTTTTATGTTTTTATTGATTTCAGAGAGGAAGGAAGAGAGAGAGATCAATGATGAGAGAGAATCATGGATTGGCTGCCTCCTGCAAGTTCCCCACTGGGGATCAAGCCCACAACCTGGGCATGTGCCCTTGACTGGAATTGAACCTGGGACCTTTCGGTTTGCAGGCCGACGCTCTATCCACTGAGCCAAACAGGCCAGGGCTGATTCTTTCATCCTTTATTCTTCTTCTTCTTTATCATTTCCTAAACCCTCTAAACCCCTTTATACAATAGCTTCTTCCTCACTCTCCTTTTTCTCTGTTATCCACCAATCATTTCAAAGAAATAAATTTCCTTCTCTGGCAGTGATGTGTGTGTGTGTGTGTGTGTCCCTAAATGTCAGCTGCATGTCCTGTCTCTGAAGCTTGGCAGAGCAGAAGAGTGGGCTGTGGTCTTAGCGTCTGCTGACTCCCTTGGGAGTAGAGAACAGGTTCATTCTGATACTGTGATTAGCTGTGGGGGAGGAGGCATGATGATGACATTCTATCTTGGGCAACAAATCATTCTTCTGTTAATAAATTAAAAATCAAAGACACTGGAAAAGTATAATTTCCTTCAAAATTCCCTTTCTGGTATGCATGAAAAAAATCCATATTTCTCTCTTAAACTTGATGCTATTTTGTTTGGTTTAATACCTTAGACCTATTATGGTGAAATAGCATCCCTATCTTCTAGGATTTTATTATTTTTAAAAAATTTTTTTATTGATTTCAGAGAGGAAGAGAGAGAGATAGAAACATCAATGATGAGAATGAATCATTGATTGGCTGCCGCCTGCACGCCCCCAATTGGGGATTGAGCCTGCAAACCTGGCATGTGCCCTGGCTGGGAATTGAACTTTGACCTCCTGGTTCATAGGTCCATGCTCAACCACTGAGACACACTGGCTGGGCTATGGCTTTATTTTTAAAATCATTGTAAGTTATCTGGCTGTAAATGATACCAAACTCAGGGAGTGTCTCTCCACAATTTTCCCTTTATGGTATTGGAATAAGAGAGTAGGGAGTGGGGAGTGAGGTCCAAAGAAGAAGGGAAGTCTATGTCACTGCGCTGAAATGAAGAAATATCAAGGTATTTGGGCTGATCCAGGAGGCTTCACAGGATTCTGGGCTTTTGGCTGGGCTGGAGGGGTTTTAGAGAGGTGAAGAAAGAATATTGTATCAAAAGATATACAGATTTTCAGAAGAGGGAAATAGTATGTTATGATCAGGTAAGAAATCTGACTTTTCTGAGATAAGTGGGACACTGTACTTCCATATTTCTTAAGTGATAAGGTTTTCCTTATAATGAGCAACCTTCATATAAAGATTTGACAACCAGAATTAATATTCTTACAAAGAGAAAATGCTAAATTGCTAGTATATTTTCTATGGTTAGTCTTTGTGATATGATGCCTCTAATAATATCAACATTGTTTACGATATTGGATGACTAATACAAACTGGTTTATAAAAGTCAGAAGAAAATCATAAATGTTTCAGCAGATGAAATGGTGATCAGTAGATGAAGAGTGTGATCATTAGAACACTGTTTGCAATAGCACAATTTGGAAGCAATCTTCTTGCCCAATAATAAGTGACTGATTTTTCACACAAAAAGAAACTATGCAGTAATTAAAAATAATGCTGTTAAAAATGGATTTATTGGCATGGGAAAATATGTTAATTAGAAAATTCTGGCTAAAAAACAAGACCCAAATGTGATCTAGTTTTTTATTTTTAAACATGTCCCTGTCTCCCTCCATATCGCACATTCTACTCCCCCAACTTTTTAATATAAAAGTATCTGGAAAGATATACAATGGGAAAAGGTCTGGTAGCACTGATTCATCTTCATATAAGGAATTTTGCATATTTCAAAATTGGTATCTTTTAGCTTACCTGTAATTCCCGATTTTCCTATAATGATCATGAATTGCTTTAACAATTTAAAACATAATTTTACAGGAAAAAAGAGAGATCAACTTAAAAAAGATTGAGTCAAGGATACCTGGAGTACACCTCTGAGGTCAACATCACACAGGACTGTCACCGTTTTCCCACAAAATATACTTTGGAGCCACTGTCAGAATTTAGTGCTAGCTAGATTGCATATTAACCTGACTCAGCATAGCATTTCTTTTTGCTCTTATGCTAATGCTTAAAAGCTTGAAACTCTGCACTCTATTCAATCCATTTCATCAAATATTTATTAAGCACCTACTACGTGCCAAGCATTTAGGATGCGAGATTAACAAAACAAAGTTCTGCTGCAATTTAAGTCAATAAGTGCCCTCATAGAAATCTGTACTTCTTTGAAAGTTCCAGATGGTTGTTCTGATAGTTTTTAGAGGGGGGAAAAACAAAAACAACAAAAAGCAAAACCTAAGCAGTGCTCATACAAAACAGTGGCCAAGACAGTTCGTACTAAAAATAATCTATTCATGTTTTCATTTTTCTAATATTTTAAACTAAATGTACAACTATGCTAAGTCTTAATAAAAAAAATACCACATATTTGTGGCTCTTCACGATGATACCAGCACTGTTCTCCTTTTGAATCAATAGCCATTCAACTCTTTCAGTAGAAATTATTTCAGTCTGTTTAGTCTTAGAGCCAAATCTCTCAGTTTGACTTTGAGATGCTGACTGGAGATTCCAGTTCCCACAGGAAATAAAATTGTTTTTCAAGGTTAAATAAGCCAATATGTTTCAAACTAAAGTTGCTAAGCCCTGAGTAACCAACAATTAGACAATTAACATGCTAAAAATGTTTAAAGTTGGACTTAGTGAATCTGAACAATTTTACTTGTTACATGTATATTACAATTATTTTTTATGAATTGAAATTTCTATCCCAATTAAATAATATATGTTCATCTTTGTTTTCAATTACATATTGTTCCTACATATCCAGAAGAGGTTTTTGTTTTGTTTTCCCTGAACATTCTCTTATCATGGAGTTTACATGAATTAGAGTGTAAAGAAACAGAAAAATAGATCACCTTGTACCACTATTTTGTTTTGTGGAAGAAAAAATTTAAGCCCAGAAGTAAAGTGACTTGTAGGAGTGTAAGTTGCTTTGCATAGAGCCTATGAAACACATAATTGGTAGTTATTGTTATGAGAAGCTTGTCCCTCAGATTCCTAGTCCATTATCCTTACTTGCCCCAGATTATCTTCCCATGTTTGGTTAAACCGTAATTCTCAACCTGTGGGTCGCGACTTTTTGGGGGGTTGAACGACCCTTTAGGGGTCGCCTAAGACCATCAGAAAACACACATACAATTACATATTGTTTTTGTGATTAATCACTATGCTTTAATTATGTTCAATTTGTAACAATGAAATTGGGGGTCACCACAACATGAGGAACTGTATTAAAGGGTTGTGGCATTAGGAAGGTTGAGAACCACTGGGTTAAACCATTCTTTGGACTTGTACTCTGCTCAAGAAAGTATGCACGTTAACTTTTTCATGGAATTTAATGGATTAATTTATCCAGTTAAATATTTATTGAGCATCTACTAAGGCCAGATACTGGTCTTGGCATTAATTTAAATGTTAATAGAAATTATTAAACAGTGACTATTATTTCAAATCCATATAAATTAGCATTATTTTGACTAATCTTGGAGAGAGAGAGAGAGAGAGAGAGAGAGAGATTTGTCTCTCTTCTTTCCTAAAATCTGCTCAATTTTCAGTTTTAATTGACATTATGTGCCAAACATGTAGCATCAAAATAAGTTTGTCTGAGAAGCATGGCTACACTAAGGCTCCTAGGTTTTATTTTATGAAATGCTAATTTCCCCTTTATAAAACAAATTCTATATTTTTTCAATTTGAATAGTATGATACTTTTAAAAACTCTTCCTCTGATTAGATTTAGGGTAAACATTTCAGCATAATAATCCCTCCCCCCTCCCCCAGCCTGTAGCATTTTCTTGTTAAGAAAACGTTCATTAATTTTAAGACTACTTTCAGAATGAAATGAAATAGTACATGTAATGCTGGTAGATATGCCAGACTCAGAAATATTGCTTCCTTGTTTAACTTATCTGTCTCCATTGTTAAACTGACAATCAATTTTTAGTAACTTCTGATTTTTACAGTTTATTTCTGTTCTTTTTCACTCTTCATGCAGCATTTTGGGTGTACTTACTTGCTCTCTCTTTTTATAGCGCTGTCCTAGCTTCTCTTTTCCATTATTATTTGACTTTACTAGTCTTGCCATCAATGCATCTCTGTCCTTGGATTCCAGATTGCTATTCTCTATCCATCTGCTATCTGTAAAAACTGTTTATCTTTGCTTGGTGGGACATCACAACTCTGATAATCTTTGGTTCCTGCCTCATTTAGGGATGGGTGGTCCAAGAGAAGAGACACAATTTTTGGATATACTAGTACATTTAGGATTTTTCTCAAATTTCTCAAAGACTAACACTCTTAACTCTATTTTGAGGCAAACAACAAATCAAGATTCAGAACCAAAAAAAAAAAAGATGCATGTGTGTGTGCGGGTGGGGTGGGGGGAGCAACTTGGGTAGTCAGTGTGACTAGCTGTGGACCTAAAGGCAAATATTATCAAGTTAGTATGATCATAAATACATAAGTAGTTCCTGAAGAGAACTCTTTTGGGGGGAAGAGAGAGAGAGAGAGCTTAAAAACTGCTTGTAGTTACTGCTATTAAAAGGTCACAACACAAAGTTTCCTTGATGGTTACAAAGTAACCATAATATACAAAACAAACAACTAACTAAAGTTTTAAATCTAATTCAAAGGTGTGGTATAAAATAGCACCGTGGATGCTAAAATCAATGTCAGATTAGGCAAGTTCTAAAGCTATACCTGTTGATACTATACTAACCGGTATTTCAAAACCTTATTCTTAGGTCATGCATAACACGAATCTACCAATAAATAAGAACCATAAAAGTATGTGTCAAAATGCCAGGGGGAAGGCCACAGCTAAACTTTATAGAAAAACTTGTCACCTTATATCTACTAGTAAGCACGTCACTAAAACGTTTACAGCTATTTTTTTCTCTTTCCATTCCTATATATATTGAAGATACAGTCAAATAAATGAATGAGTTCATAGGACGGTGCAAAGGTCATGCTAAGTCCTGGTTTCGGGCATGTCAATGTTTGTCATAACAGCATAAGGGAGGCTGAAACAGAAAGTTGTAAAAACCATAAAAGGGGAAAAAAATACCGTTGACAATTATTTATTTATTTTTTTGCTTAAAAACGACAGCAGAACCCACCCTCTGCCTGGAGCCTGCATTCTCCCCGTACCCATCCTGTAGATGTGGAGCTTCTCAGCAAACCTACAGCAGACGCAAGCCCTCTCCAGGAAACCACAGTCTCTCTCCAAACAAGGAAGGCGCGTTTCTCTCCATTGTCGCTGCTTCTCCCTCGCCTCTGGGAATCGGTTTGTGTTTCGGTAGCCATCCAGGGCGGGGTGGTGCGCCCCAAATTAGCGAGGCTCTGCCAAATACCAGAGGCTCCTCTTTGGAAGAGGAAGGCTCCTCCTTTGGACGTGAGGCGCCCCGACCGGAGCGCGCTCTTGCAGAAACGTAAACCACTAGCTGCGCCGAAGTGAGTCAAGTGATGAAATCAAGCCGACTTGGGGAGGAAGCGCCGACAGCTCGCGAAGCCCGCGGGTGACAGAGCTGCGGAACCTGCTCGAGGGAGCCGTGCCAGCCCCCCGGGGCCGCCCTGTCATGAGGTGGCCCCCGGAGACACCGGCCCCCCCAGCCTCCGGGCAGCGAACCCCTTCGTGCGGGCGAACCCAGGAGGAAGGCACGAAGCGCGGAGGACCCATCTAGACCTCCCGTCCGCGTCCCCGAGGACGCGGACTGCGCCCTGGTTCCGAGGTGACCCCGGCCACCAGGTCAGTGCGGGGCTCCTCCCGGGCGGACGGGCTGAGCACGCCCCTCGCGGAGACCCCGCCTCGCCCACCGCGGGGACCCGACCGCACGGCGGCCGCTCCGCCGGGGCCGCGCCCCCGCCCCGCGCGCGCTCGGGTCCTCACCTGGCGCGCAGGTAGGGCCGGGGCGGGGCGGGCGGCCGGCGCGCAGGCGCGGGACGGGGGCCTCGCCCCTGCCGACGTCGCCGGCTGGAGCTCACCTGGGAGACTCCGGAGGAAGCGGAGCCGGGGTTCGGCCTCTCCTGGCAACGCTGGAGGCCCCGCGGGAAGGCAGGAGGCGGTGGCGGAGGTGGAGCCGGGCTGAGAGGCAACTGTAGCGACAGCCGCCGGAGCCGCCGCCGCCGCCACCTGCACCTGGCGCCCGGCCCACGTCCAGCGCCCGCCGGCCGCTGCTTCCCGCCGCCCGGTCCTGCCCACCCTCCAGGTAAGCCGGGGAGCCGGCGCCCGAGCCGGGGGGCCGGGGGCTCCCAGGTGGAGCCGGACAAGGGGTGGTCGACGGCTGCGGGGGTCCGAGATGGGGAGAGGGTTCGGTCCCCGTGGCCGGTTGGAGATGGTCTCGAGGGCAGCTTTCAGTTGCCCTCTTGGGAGAGGCCGGCAGGGGCGCCCCAGGCGGGGGTAGGTGGCTCCCCGGGGTGGCCCTGTCACCCGCGCTGACCCCCGTCGGACTCCCTGGGGGGCTCCGGGAGCCGGACCCGGGCTCAAGTCCTGGTGGCCCGCGCTTGTCCCCGGGAGGGTCGCAGAGTGGGGAGCCGGCGGGGCCGGGCCGGGCGCGAGGAGGCCGAGTCTCCACTCGGGCGAACAGGTTGCCAGTCTCCGCCGCCCCCGTGGCCGCGGTGGCCAAGCCCGGGACGCAGGAGGGCATGACTTGGCCGGGCAGCCTTCCCGGCCGGACCCCAGACAGTCCTGCGCTGCAAACCGCGGCCGCCCGAGCCATTTCCACGGTTTCCGAGTGGTTTGGAAGGCGCGCTGTGGTCGGGACGCGGACATCCCCCGCCCCCCTCTCCTCTCTCTCTCTTTCTCTCTCTCTCTGTTTCGTCTCTACACTTTTCCGGGTGCGCTCCCTAAGCCAGAGCTGCGCCCACTTTCCGGTTTGATCAAAAAGAGCTATTTTCTTCGTGGCAGGAGGAAATCCAGCTGCCAGTCACCAACCGCACACCCTCTCGTTAAAGGACCTGTTGACTTAACGACCTGCATATCGCAGCTCTGGTTTGCCTGTGGTATATGACTCAAAGGTTCAAAAAAACTTGGTTTCAGGATCCTGCCACGTCTGAGCCCGGGTGTGCCAGGCCCAAATTCCTTTCCTGGGTTAATTAGGCTTTTCTGAAGCCTAAGGATTGAGGGTGAAACTGGTGCTTACATTAGACTTTTATTTCCTTCTCCCTCAGACTCATCAAAGCACTTCCTTCTCTTAAAACTCATCAAAACATTTCACTTCAAACTCATCAAGTAACTGTTTCTGTTTTTAGAACCCCTATTGAGTTACCAGTTTTTCTGATTTCTAAACAATGTGAAGATAGCATAACTTGATAGAGAAGTGATACTACATAATGGAAATATTAAAGTCAAACTCTATTGTAAAAAATCAATCAAAAAGTTGCTGTACTTTCATTTGAGAATTTCTGGTTTTGGGAAAAATCTGTTACTGCTTTCACTGTATAAATTTTCCTTCGAGTTTGTGGCTGAAATGCATGAGGTTTGTCATAACCTACAATTAGATTTCTTTAAATTTAACTTTTAATATTTGAAGTTTAGTGTACATATGTATTAAACTTCCTGTACAGTTTAGTACCAAGCATCGTTCTTTTTATATTGCTTTAAACAGCATTTTTACATAGAAATTTCTAATAATAAATGGCAATTCCACTACCTAGGTTTGTTTTATCTTTGCTAATTAAATTATACACACACACACACACACACACACACACTCTAGAATTCATGCACCAGTGGGGTCCCTCAGCCTGGCCTGCCGGGTCAGACCAAAACTGGCTCTCTAACATCCTCTGAGGGGTCCCAGATTGCACCATGGAGCTGGGGAGGGACTGCCAGGGTGTGTCAGGTCTGTCTCACTCAGTCCTGATCTGCCAGACCCCAGTAGCAAGTTAACCTACCAGTCGAAGTGTCTGCCCCCTGGTGGTCAGTGCACATCATAGCGAGCAGTTGAGTGATCTTAGCATATCATTAGCATATTACACTTTGATTGGTTGAATGGACCACTGGACGACCGGACACTTAGCATATTAGGCTTTTATTATCTAGGATATTTAAGTTGCACATTTAACATAAAATCCCCTAGGCAACACATAGTATTAAAAAAAAAAAAAAGGCAGTGCAATTAAAAGCTAAAACATCAACACAGCATGAAAGGACACAACTGGATATTTTTCAACCATTACTTTCTGCTTTTCTCAAAAGAGCCTTGCCTGCCGCTTAATCTTGTCTTCATACAGAGAAATAAATTTGCTAAATACTGTTTAAAAATTAGAGGTAGATGTTGCTCCCTGAATTTACTAGTAGAGCATTAATTTAATCCTCATTGATTATTGGCCAGATGCTATTAGAGCATCTTTACTTTTAACTCCAGGGAGAAATGCAACATGTTTACATTAGCTGTGGTAACAGTGTGCCTCAGTTAAACTGTTTGTAAAATTGGAAAAATAATATTTCCTTAGATTGAGATACTGAAGCCATAAAACAAATCAGGACTATCCTCTGGTCTTAACATTCTCAGGACCTCCTCCTCACCCGGAGATGCAGTCAATCCATCCAGTTTATGAAAAACTGAAGCCTAGAGAGGTAGTTTAATTTCAGTTCTACCAGCAAGTTAGTGGTAGGCATGGTGTTATTATTCCAGTGGCTTGACTCAAAGCTCATGTTATCTTCGCTTTTTACCACCCAGGTTCTCACTTATCATTAGATGTGTGTCCTTTTGTCTCTCAGATAGTTTGTAAGGTCTTTGTAATTGACAGGATAGTAAATTGCTCTATGTCCAGCCCTGGTTTACCCAAATTTCTACTTGTCCAGGTGATACTTGACTGCAGGGAGACTGAGGCCATCATCCTTTTCTTCTTACTGTGAATCACATGTGTATCAAAGATGCCATGTGGATTGAGATTTGAAACCCTTTCTTGGTTTTTCAGAGCCACAGTTAATTTTTTGAGTCAACACAGACAACAAAATTCAGTCCTCTGATCTTTTATGGTATTGGCTTAGAATATATTTTTTGAGGCAGCTACCCAGGGTCTTTCCTCTACTGGCAACACTCAAGATTTTTGGTTGGCAAGTCTACTTCCTCAACACCAATATTTTCTAAACTTTTTTTTGGGCCTGTGATCCTCAGTAAGAGATACATCTGTGCCTCAATGCACTACACTCGATTGTGTGTGTGTATATAAATGAAACAAGGTTCTCAAAACAATACTTAACCTTACAACATGGATGTTCTCTTATTTTATTTTTAAGATGTTGGCCTCAACACACTGGATTGATTTTATGACCACAAATGGGCTGGAACCTAAAATGAAAATGATGGTATCCCATATTGAATTTAAATTTTTTAAGGCTGAGTTTTCTACCAGCTTATTGACTCTGTCTCTGTCTCCCCCCTCCCTCCTTATTTCTCTGCCTCTTCCCTACATACTTGCAAGAAAGAAAAATCAAACTGCACTTTAATCTATATATATAAAAGCCTAAGTGATTGAATGACCAAAAAACCAAACCACCAGTTGACCCGTCGCTATGACATGCATTGACCACCAGGGGGCCGATGCTCAATGTAGGAGCTTCCCCCTGGTGGTCAGTGTGCTCCTACAGCCAACCTTCTGCGAGCCCCCCCCCCCCGCTGCCAGCCACCCTCCCATGCCTCGATTGGCCCGATTGCCAGCCAGGCCAAGGGACCCACCTGTGCATGAATTTGTGCACCAGGCCTCTAGTATCCTATATAGTAAAGAGCTAATATGCTAATTAGACTGGACAGCGGAATGACCTTCTGGAACGACCAGTGGGTGGGGGGTGGGGCTGTGAGGCGGGGCCGCAAGGGCAGAGTCCCTTGCACAAATTTTGTGCATTGGGCCTCTATTATATATATATATATTGGTTCGTGCACCAGGCCTCTAGTATCTATCGATAGATAGATAGATAGATAGATAGATAGATAGATAGATAGATAGATAGATAGATATTGATTTCAGAGAGAAAGGGAGAGGGACATAGAAACATCAATGATGAGAGAGAATCATTCATCAGCCTCCTGCATGCACCCTACTGGGGATAGAGCCTGTAACCCAGGCATGTGCCCTGTCTAGGAATTGAACCATGACCTTCTGGTTCATGCGTTGACACTCAACCACTGAGCCACACTGGCTGGGCTCAAACTGTTCTTTTTAATATAGAAAATTATACTGTAATCTTTATTAAATATTCATTGAAAGGTTTGAGATTCTAAAACCTGGAGCTAGACTAAATCAAACATTGAGAACTGCATAAAACCTCATTGTACATTATTGTATTTTAAATGGTTTACTTTGATAGGATTTAAAAAATTATTTATTGATTTGAGAGAGAGCACGGGAGAGAGACTTATGGTTCCACTTAATTATGTATTCATTAGATGATTCTTAAATGTGACCTGACCAGTGGTCAAACCTGCAACTTTGGCATATAAGGACAATGCTCTAACCCAGTGGTTCTCAACCTTCCTAATGCCGCGACCCTTTAATACAGTTCCTCATGTTGTGGTGACCCCCAACCATAAAATTATTTTCATTGCTACTTCATAACTGTAATTTTGCTACTATTATGAATCGTAATGTAAATATCTGATATGCAGGATGTATTTTCATTGTTACAAATTGAACATAATTAAAGCATAGTGATTAATCACAAAAACAATATGTAATTATATATGTGTTTTTCGATGGTCTTAGGCGACCCCTGTGAAAGGGTCGTTCGACCCCCCAAAGGGGTCGCGACCCACAAGTTGAGAACCCCTGCTCTAACCAGTTGCGCTATCTGTCCAGGGCCACCCTAATGGGATTTTGATGGTCATAGTTATCAACTGAAAAATTGAGAGATACAAATAATTGTGTCCAGTTCCATTCTAAATTTTATGGCCAAGTTATAGTGCTGGATGGAGTCTGAAAAAAATTATTAGAGTAAACATAAGACAGCTAGTCTTTTAATATTTTTCTTTTACTATAAAACAGTTATGAGACAAATTGTAAGGACCATAATCCTTTCTTCTTTAAAAGATGAGAGTGAGAGATTATATTAGATCCCTTAATGACCTGTAGGGATACAGGCTTGGAAGTTCAGATAGAAGCTTTTAATTTTAACCTGCCTTCACATTCCTGATAGAAGGAATATTTCTTCTAAGGAAATTATTAGTACATTTAATATTTTGGAAATGGTCAGTGCCCAAATCATCTCCAGATACATTCAGTTCTCTGGTCCATAGTGTAAAAATGAATTTGGTGTGACAGATCTTGTATGGGTATAAAATGTGATTGAGAAGGAAATATTTTCAGTTTCTTATCTAATTATGCATCTATTTCATATAAGAATAATTAGTTTTATATAATTTTAACACAGTTAGTGTACTGCCAATAGCAACATTGAATCCAAATCAGTGCCAGCTATGGCAAGAGGCCAAAGAGCATTAACTTATGTCAAAGCAAAGACAAGTAGGACTCTGAATTCTAGGTCATTGGTGACTGTTGACAATTAGATTGTCTTTGAGTCATTCTCTGAGCCGGACTCATATTTTTGGCACTAAAATAGAGAGTTTTTCCCTGAGTACACATTTTCCCTATAATTGTTTCAGTTTCAAACTGTTTGAACTAGTTTGCTCATGTATCCCACTGCCTGCTGGACATCTTTAATATTTCATAATGACCTGAGATTACACATGTGAAAATCAGAACCTTCATCCCATATAACAAAACAAACACATTTTAAAAACCACACACAGACAACCTGTTTTGCTTCATGTATTCTATAAGTATTAACAAATTTCTTCTTTGCAATTCTAAAACCAGAATGTCTCTGAAACCCAAACATTTTTTTTTTTGTAACTGTTTGTCAGCAGAACTTGAACTCATTTGCTGTAAAACCCGAGTGAACTGTCAGAAAGTTATTTATGGGCTCTCCTGCTTGGTGGGATGTGTCTCGCTACAGAAATAGTACTGAATTTTGATTACAGGTACTGTCCCAGGCCCTGCTGGGGAAACACTGTTTGTTATATTGGGCATGTGAACCATATCATCCTTCTAACACCCAAAATATTCTCAATTTTAAAACACATTTGGCTCCGTGCTCCCCCAATTCTTCTTCCACTTCTACTGCCCTAGCTGAGGGTCTCATTCTTGACTGGGGTACCAAAACCACCTGATATCTCAAAGCTACTTGATACCACAAAGGATACTCAGATCCATCCTCAGCCGAACCCCTAAGATGATGATCTCTTGAAAGATGGAAACTGGAACACTTTCTGTGGCTTCCAGGATAGAACCTGCAGCCCTTAAAATGGTCCCACCCAGGATATGACCCTTGTTTACGCTGCAAACCAAGTTTTATATTCCACCAACAGATTTCACACTTTTTTTCTGTGTGCTTTTGTTTGTTACTCCCCACTGCTAAGAATGCCATCCATATTATCTACCTCTATAACTTACTGGTTCTTAAGGCTCAACTGAGGTCTTGCCTTATTTAGGAAACTGTACCCACCCACACCTCCACACACATCTGAGCTGGGTGATATGTCCTATGGATACTTCCATAATGTGCTTTACATATGTGATATCATATAGTCTGCTTTTGCACCTGTGTTTACATACCCACCCACTCACCACCTACCCAACCCCCCTTTTAGTTTATTTAAAAAGCATTTAAAATCTTTCTTTCCTCTAATCCTACTGTGGAGTAAAACGTTGGAGTAAAAGTAGCCCAAGAAGGCAGTGGCATTGGACAGGCAGGATATTGCTCTTTATATGGCAGAGACCACAGGAACTGGGGAGTAGGAAACTTGTTTCACAATACTTAATTAGCCTATTTAATTTGGATTGCTGTTATTTCCATCTCATTCCTTTGAAATCCATGTTATTTTTGTGCCTTTTGGTTCTGTTCCAAGATCTGGGTTTTACCATTTAGAAATGAAAAATTAACTTTGTGATCGAACTGTCTTGCAGCTTTTGTTTATCAATATTCTACAGCTGAGTACATTACTAATTGTGACGAGTTTGTGGGGGGGTTGGTGGGCAGCTTTTACTTAAGGAATATAATGTAATTAGACTAGAATAAAATAAGTAAGGCATACGATTCCTAGGAGTCTTCCGTCTCCAAATTCCGTTAGTTTTATCTATTGAATAAATATTTCTCAGATTCATCTACTTGCCTCCATTACTATCACTACTATCCTCTCTTGCCTGATCGTTTGCAATGGCCTTCCTACTCGGCTGTCTGGATGTTTTCTGGTAGGGTCCCACACTGCACCCATCGTGATCTTTTCAAAACATTTGGTCTCTACCAAAAAAACCTTCATTGCCTTAAGAATGCAATAGCATGGCCTAAGGGCCTGATATGAAATAGGTCCTGCCCACCACACACCTCTCTCATCATAGTTGTTTGCTTTGGCTCTGATAACCTTTTTTTTATTCCCATGGTTCTCTTGCCTCTAGGTCTTTGCAAATGCCATTCCCCCTGCCTTGAACTCTCTTCCCTCCTCTTTTGCCCTATCTAGCTAAAACTCATCTTTCAGCACTTACTATAAATGCAGTTTTTCACTAGCGCCCCCTCCCACCCCCCACCCCCAACTATGGGTTAGAATAGTGATTTTCAGCTGCAAGGATTTTTTTTTAAAGCATGTAGTACCTGACTATTTAGTCAGGGCACTGACCTGTTTTCCCTTAGATTGTCAAAAAAATGACAACAGCCAACACAACAATAGCTGTCTGGTGTGAATGAATAAAAATCATACCTGTTTTTGTTTTGTTTTTTGTCAGATTAGCAAAAAATATATTTTGTGGTGTGCTGCAGAATTTTAGTGATTAGTTTATTTGTGCCATGAGATGAAAAAGGTGGAAAGTCACTGGGTTGGAATGAAGACTGTAACCTAAAGAAAGAAAGTCCTACTTAGTAACTGGGAGTATTAATTAAAAAAAAAATTAAAATTTCTTCACAAAGGAAGCTGACTTTCATATGTGGCTCATAATTTAAAAATTAGATTTAGTTACTAATATCTTTATATTTTATCAATTAACACTAGTTAATATTTATTTTCATAGTAAGTATCAGTCCTCATTTACTATTGAGCACTTATATGCCAGGTATATTTTAAGCGACTTACATGAATTAATCACTTAGTCTTCGGAGAACCCTACGAGGCATATACTATTTCTCTCCCTATTTTAGAGAGAGGAAAATTGAGAAATGAAGTAATTTGCTTCTATTACAAGGTTGGTGAAATGTCAGAGCCAATATTAAAATCTAAGCAATCTGTATCCTATTTATATGTAAATAAAATTAAATAGGATTTATTGAAAGGCTTATAATACCCACGGCAACAAAAATCCAGTTAATGCTCATCTCCCCTAGTCTGCTGACTAAAGGCAACCACTTTGACACTTTAAGATGGGTTTCTTCCAATATTTACCTTTTGAAATAACATGCTTATACTACTATTTCTTAATTTATCAATATTTGACATTATGGTAGGTAACGTCATTTTTGTAGATAAATATTTAGCTCTTTCACACACATACCCCCCTGCCAATATAATTCTCACATTCTTTCTTTTAGTATGCATTTTAGTATTTATTATGGTATAAATATTGTTCACTGCTGAGCTAAGCAAGTGTATTAGGAGTATGGTTCCTTACTTGTAGATATGTTTTTTATCCTGGAATTAATAATTAACTAATTTAAGAAAAATAAATTTGTTTTGTTTTTCCATATGTCAATTTTTATTGCTATACTCCAACATCTTGATTTTTCCACATAATTGAATCTATCAGGTATATTGGTCCCTTGCTGGAGCCATCTGTCTGTCCTCTTGTTCCAATTGTACTGTTGCTTTCTCAGCTTATTCCATAGCTGTCATTTGGGATTTCTCTTTGCTGACATTTCCTTTGGAGTCTGTGTTTCTTAGATACTATGGCTTTTGTTGTTTATTTACTCCCTCATTTGGATGGCACATATTCCCCGGTAGCTTTCTGACAAATGCTAAATGAAATTAAGAAATTTGAGATACTGCCTGTCAGAAAATCTTCATGTTACCTTTGCATTTTCTTTCCTGATTAATGTATTACTATCTTTTTTAAGTAGTTACTCTGTTCACCTGATTTAAAGTTTTTTTAAAAAGTAAGGAAGGGTATATTTCTTTCAAACTGCCCTCTGATACTCAGATTTTCTCTCTGGAGGCAACCGATGCTATCTTTTAAAATATAAAAACAATATGCATATATTTTCTCTCTTTTTAAAAAGCAAATAAATTTTGCTTTTCCCCCCATTTAACTTATGTTGGAGAAAACTTATCAGTATATAAAGTAGCTTCTTTGTTTTTATCTTAGCATAATATTCCACCATATCATAACTTATTTATTAAGTTCCATATTGTTACTAGTAGAGTGATAGGTTGTTTCAACCTTTTGATATTAAAGCAATGCTTTAATGTGTAAGTTTACAGGCCGTCATTTCACTTGTGTACAAGCATATCGGTGGGGTAAATCTCTAGAAGTTATTCTCACACCTGATACATTGATGGGGAATTGAGACCTTTCACATTGATGATTCCTAGTCAAATGGGATAAGGGTATAAGGATAAAAAACACACACCCACTAGTCAATACCTGATGGCACAGTGGGCCCTCTGGAGGACAATAGTGGAGGGAGGGTTTTCATTGAGCTTTTTGACCATGGCCTTTATTTTTTCAGATATGGCTCATCTTTTTGAACTGGATAACACCTGTTTCTATTGTTACTTCAGTTTCCTTCTTATAGTCTTTGCCCTCTATCATCACCTTCTTTACTACTGTTCATGGCCTCTTGTCCCTTATTTTAGCTCTGGTTCTTCCTCTGAAAATAATCCAGAACAGAGAGAGCATTCCATTATCTGGTCCTTTTCAACAAGTCAAAAACCCATCCTTAACACACTTTGCAATTTAACCACCTTCCCAGACTCCCATTGATTTGTTTGCTGAGTTCAGCTAACTCTACCTCCTAAATCTCTTCCCAAGCTACCACACCCCTTCCAGTCATCTCTTGCCTGGATTATTCATAATAGTCTCCTAACTGCCTCTAGACTCCTTTCTCTTCCCCCATCCCCCTAATCCATATTCAGCAAAGCTTCAAGAATAATCTTTCCAAATTTCTGTTCTTATTAGGTCATTACCCTGCTTAAACTCCATCTAGGCCTCTCCCCTTTGCCTAAAGAATTAAGTACAAGTCCCATACAATTAGGTACCCCTCCCTTTTTTCTTTTGTACCTACTACAATTCCTGTCTTATAACAGAGTTGTAATACATATTTGTTAAAACAACTAAACAACCAAAGTTGGTTTCCCTATACTTTAGTGTTTTTCCCCTCTTCCTTTTTTTATGTGGAGCCTGGCATTAAGCATATGTCTCATAGATCTCACTGTGTGTTAATTATCTATGTATGGTCCTGAGGAAAATTACTGCAGGTCAGCTTTTGAAAGAAGAATGTAAGTTTAGGCTAACACTGTTTTTTTTTTTTTTCCCCAATTGAAACATATATTAGAAGGGTCTTTTCATACTTTCACCATGAGGAGTGAGTAATTTCAGATGGTAATTGTATAAGTGGAGTGATATTGTGTGCTTCACATTAGGCACACATATAGCCTAATCGTAAAGACAGACATTGCTTTTATGAACAGTGTTTGTGGAGAATTAATTTTGTTCTTTCACATCTGAGGATGTAGCAGCTAACAGGAAAGGAAGGGGTAAGTATAGGTAACCATATCAATATTGATGTTGAAGTCTTTTTGAATTTCTAGACTGGGAGTTGGAAAACTGCACCCTTGAGCCCCTGGTTTTGTAAACACAAACACAATTTTATTGGAACCAGCTATTTTCATTCATTTATTTATTGTCTATGGCTACTTTGGCATCAGAAAAATTGACTTGAATAGTTGCAAAAGGGCCCACCAAGAAAAAAAAAATACTATTTAGCCCTTTACAGAAAGTTTGGGGACACCTGTTCTAGAGGAAAATGGAAGTTGAGAGGTGGAGGATAAATGAGTTGTGGATAAACCTGTAGCTAGGTGAGAGCAAAGTGATAGCTATTGATCAAGCAGTCTTACTCTCTTGCTTCCCCACTCACCTATCCTTAGTATTTTGGGACCTCAAAGGAAGAAGGAAGGGACAGAAATTATTTTACTGCTTGGGAGTGCTTGGACTCCTTCATAAACATCTGACTAGATTTATTGTGGGCACATCCACTTCCAACTATATTCCATGACAAGACCTAGACACTCCCTTCACTAAGGTATTGAGAAAAGCAGTGAGGGGAGCCCCTGCATCGGTGCAAAAGACATCTATGATTGCTCTCCTTTGTAGGCCATTGAGATTGGCTCCCTGATTTCAGCAGGAGCCAAGTGACAGCACTTAAACACTAGGGACAAAGTAGGTACATATACAATAATGGAAAGCAGAGACATAGATGTAATCAGAAGGTATTGGCTCACAAATGGTTTTGGTAGATAAGTCTTTGGCAGACTTCTAGTGGTAACTAATAAATGAAATAGATGGGCAGAATTACAGTATCACTTTGTGTATAGAACAGGAAAACTCTAGGTCTGCTAGCAAAATGTTGATTTTAGTTGATGCAGTTGAGAGTCACAACCTCTCACCCAGTTGCCAACCATAAGACATATAGTGGACAAAATGACACACTGTGGATGTCAGCTGCTTTCCCCAGCTACTCCAGAGCTTGTTCAGTGGGCCCATAAGCATGGCCATGGTGGCAGGAGGGGAGGCTATGTATGCATAGGCTAAGCAATATGGACTTCCTCTTTCTACGGGTGACCTGGCTAGCACTACTGCCAAGTTCCTGATCTGCAGAAACTAACACTGAGTGCCTAGGGGTACCACCCAGCCACTGGAGCAGCTTGATTATATTTGATTTCTTACACCATTGAGCGAGCAGAGATTTGTCCTCATTAGAATAGGTAAATATTCCAGATATGGATTTGCCCTTTCTGCCAGCACCAACATCTATGGACTCACAGAATGCCCGAGGCCAGGGTAAATACAGAATGGGTAGTGGAAGAAGGAAGCCATAGATGCCAATTATGGCCTCATGGCCAACTAGATAAATGAGAATTGTAGTAGCTTTGCACATTTTCCCTTTGCTTTATGTGTGTGTGTGTGTGTGTGTGTGTGTGTGTGTGTGTGTAGTGTTTCTTTTTATATGCTAACAATTTTCTTAACTCCTTCCCCTTTTCTTTTAAAAACATATTACATAGGTGTTAGAGATTAAATTTACAACTTAGTATTTAGGTAACAGAATATGAAGTGTGACTGACATAGAATTTGAGAAGTAATTCACATATAGTCACAGCAATGGCTATAATGGCTGTTGGCACTCTGCGTCTTTTCATTTTGAGGTATCCTCTTCACTGTAAGAAGGACGCTTCGTCTTGTTAGGTGGGATGTGGAACTGTTTTGTTATTGTACAGGAATTCAAGTATTTGGGAAAGTGTGCATATGGAGGCTGAGTAGTCACAAGGGTGAACAATGCTGTTCAGTTTATTGTTTCTCAACTCCAAATTCATTCTATTTGCCACTTTGTAATAATGGAGCTGGGCCCTGTGAATATTGCTCTTTTGCTGGCTGCCACAATGGTGGGAAGGGGCTTTTCTTCTTGGTTTCAGAGTGGCTCACCGGTGAGGCTCTTGCTGGCCTATCTTCTTCTCTACTACTCAGTCCCTCCCTCTCCCCACCAGTGTTCTCCAGTCTAAGTAATTGCATTCTCTAAAGTAGACATCTGCCTGCCCCCTCACTTTCTCCAGAGCTTGACTTGGGCAGCAGTGATGTTATATCCTGGGGCCACAGACATCATGGACCTATTCTCTAGCCCAGGTCACTGTCCCCCACACTCTTTTCAAAAAATATATTTTGTTATTGATTTCAAAGAGGAAGGGAGAAGGAGAGAGAGAGAGAGAAACATCCATGATGAGAGAGAATCATTGATGGCTGCCTCCTGCACACCCCCTACTGGGGACTGAGCCCACAACCAAGGCATGTGCCCTTGACTGGAATCAAATTCAGGACTGTTCAGTCTGAAGGCTGATGCTCTATCCTCTCAGTAGGGCCCTCATACTCTTTCTTTAACCCCACACATGTGCACACTGGGGACCCCACAAGACTGGGTGTCTAGGGAGCTGGCTGCTCAGCTTTTATCCCAGGTGCCAGCCTGGAGCTATGTTGGCCCAAGATGCATATGCAAGTGCATTAGACTCCTGCAGAGGACAGCTTCTTAACTCCAGGTTCCACCAGTAGCTAGCAGTTTTCCTCAGCACCACTTAGCCAGTCCTAGGATTTGACAACTCCCTGTGAAGGACTCCTTCCAAGACTCCAGGAGGCAGGTTTCTGACAAGTCTCACCAAGTGAGGCACCTCAGTGACTTTTCCACTATCAGGGAACCAACACCATGCCTTCTCTGTAGAGACCTCTAGATCTCAGCCCTGGAGAGGGGAAAGCTCGTCCTTGGCCCTCATCTCAGCCTTAGGGGTAGTGGTGGGCCCTTATATCCAGTTCTGTATTCTTTAGAATTTCTTTAACTCTCACTAGCCAGTTCCATTCCCCTAACCCATAACTAATAATAGATTAAACTTTCCTTGCTCAAATCACTATGCAATTTCTGTGTCCTTACTAATCTAAAAGCCATCAACTATGCTGGCAATATAACTAGTTAGATGGACAAATCTTTTTAAAATGCAGTGCTTCTGCCTGGGGGAAATATTAATTAAGTGAATAGTCTGTGGAACCACGCCAATCACACCTCAAAATTCCTCTACTCTCTAATACGTCATAAGTAATCAATATATATCTCTCCTATGTTATGTGAAATTCATTCGCAGGTACAGAGGTAGCAGGAGAGAGTATGTGAGCTCCCCTTCTAACCCCTCGCCCCACCCTCCATGGGTAGTGTAACTCCATAATTCCTTTCTGGCACCAAACTGTAGAATTGACTGGTCCACAAATCAAGATCTGTCTTCAACCTTTCACCTTCAAAGATGTTTATCTGACCAGGTGTAGCAGTGGATGTCTTACCATGTCCTTCTGTTTAATAAAACCTGTGCCTCATAATTGCTGGAGGTTAAACTCTGTCAGTAGGCTTTTTGTCTCATAATCTAAAGAAAACTTTGTTCAAAAAATCATCCTATTTTCTGACAAGTATGTGCCTTAGGTGTCTGCTGGTGGCATTTTCCAGCCATCTGGAGCAACTCTGCTTTGTCTTTAGCAGGGGATCTTTGAGGTATGTCTGCATGTGGTTATCTCAACACAGTTTGCTTTGCATCATTGTTTGTCCCTTGTCATACATCCATAAATCACTTCATGCTCAGAAGAATTGCTGGCAAGAATGTGAATGAACATGGACTTATACATAATCAAAACTAACCAACTGCAGTAGCAAATCACCATGAAATTTGACTCCACCAAAAAATATAAGCAGAAATCACTTCCTGCCACTTCTCCATTCCCTAACATTTCACCAGCAGATAACATTTCTGCCCAAGCATTTAAGGGTTTATTATCAGGGCCAGTTCTTGTTTTTTTGTTTACTTTTCAAATTTAATTTTTTTCTAGGTTTAAAAAACTGTTGCATGATATTCCTTATTAAGTTAGTGAATCCAGATGATAATTTGTGGCAAAGATTTAATGAGTATTAATTCACAGTAGTGTGCTTTTAAAAATTTACCAGCTATGCTAGGATTTGGGGATGTAATTTTGTAATTTCTTGCTTGGTGTGGTTACCTTTAACTTTTTACAGCATGCTTTAACTCGGTATCAAGCAAGTTTCATACACCAATTAGGCATTGTGCCCATTAAAATCAATTGGAACCAGACCTTAAGTCCCTGGAGCTGTGAAGTTTTATTATCACAAATACAGAAACAAGAAATGGAAAGAATCACTGTCCTCTTATTTTATTAAATGGTACCTTCACATGCAGTTATGAAGTGTTCTGCTTTTCACTGCATTAGAAGATTGCTTCAGTTGGAATTTTAAACCAACATTCTTGCAATGTGTGCTTTTCCACCTGGAGGGACAACCACAGCTATGAAGATGGATCTTATTTTGATATTTCCCCACCTGTTAGTATTTGAACAGCATCCCCAGGTGCTTCATTGTCACATTAAAGTTTGAGAAGCTATAGTCTAGCTAACTGGAAGCCACAGCTTTGTAGTTAGATTATTTTAATTTGTGAGATTTCAGTTTTTGTCTGTTGAGATGAAAGCATATTTTTTCTTTCTTTTTAAAAATATGTTTTTATTATTTTAAAAAGAGAGGAAGGAAGAGGGAATGAGAGAGAAACATCAACATGGCTGTCTCCTGCATGCCCCCTACTGAGGACTGAGCCCAAACCGGACATGTGCCCTGACTGGGAATGGAAACAGCAACCTTTCTATGGACAGGACAATGCTCAACCAGCCACATTGGCCAGGGCAAGATGAAAGCATATTTTACCCCTAAGAATAATCCATTGATTTTTAACCCAGTCTCATAGACATAGAGTCATGCATATTGTTTTAGCCTTTCAGAGTATCATTTTGTGGATATTTTTATTTATTTTTAATGCCTTTTGGTAAGGCCTACATGTATAGTAGGATATGTAGATTAATATATATATATATATATACATATATATATATATATAGAGAGAGAGACCAGAAGGTCTCTGAGTTTTTTTTATTAAATTTATTGGGGTGACATTGTTTAATATGATCATATAGGTTTTAGGTGTGGGTTTCTGTGTTTCAAGATCTGTATATTGCATTTTGTGCCCACCACCTAAGTCAATTTTTTTTCAATATTTTAGAATTTTATATGGATTTCTAATTTAGAAAATTTAATTTTTTCTAGGTTTAAAAAACTATTTCATGATATTCCTTTCTCTCTTTCTGTGAGTTAGATATTTTATAATTAGCAATTATAAAATGAACACTTTGGATTGGTATATATAAAGGGTTTAGAATACAAGGATGACAAACCCTTCATATGCTAATCATTTCTAATATGTAAATATAACATTATATTTGAGTTTGTTGTGCTGATTTTATTTTCAAGCCTCAAACTTCTGAGTCCAATTGAAAATTGATTCTAGGTGAGATTTGTTTTGTTTTAATGGCTATTTAAACATAGGTCTTCAAATATGTCAAGAAGCATGGTTTAGGAACATGGCATTATTCCCAGGAATAGGAATTAAGAGTCCTGGTTTTGTTTTACTTATGATTTTATTGTGTGTTTTTTGGATTATTTGTTTTATTGTTCAAAGCCTCAGGTTTTCTATCTTTGTGATTGGAACAAAATATTAAAAAATGATTTTACAGCCTCGTAATTTGCAATAAAACTTCAATGCTTCAATTATATCAGCCATAATTCCTGAAACTCTTCCAGAAACTTTGGCTCATTCTTGCTTTGGTTTTTAAATTTTCTCCCCATGTCAAAATAACTTTTACTCAGTTTATATCAAGCATTTGTTTTGAAAAACCTGATTTTGAAGTATTAGGAATTAATAATGAGGTTATCTTTGGATGGATACATTCCTTTCTGTATCAGGTGCTAGTTTTGATATGCCCAAAATTAGACCAGTAATTTTTAAGCCTAGCTGCTCTTTGGAATTATCTGGATAGTCTAAAATAACAAAATCAGGGCCTAGGCCCTGCTTCTAGAATAATTAAGTGAAACTCTCTAGAAGTAAGGCCTAAGGTACTGTCTATTTAAAGATCTTTCCACTAATGTTTATTCAGAGCTGAGGACCATTGATGGAGATGCTTAATGTTGAGTGTAGTTTTCATTAATGGAAGCCTGGATATTGCACATTAGCAGAAAAGGACAGAAAAGTCACATAAAATCCCTGGAGAACCAATGTTGAAATCTTTATGTGATCAGCAATTGATATAAGAAGACTATTCTTTTCAGAAATAATCTGAAAAGAACAAAGCATCATGTTCTACTTTAGTAGAGCAACTAAAAGTCTACAACCTCATTCTCAATCTTTCTTTCCCCAAACATGCTCTTAAAATAGAAAAAAAAAAAAAAAGAAAGAAAAGAAAGAAAGAAACAAAATCACAAAACTCATTTGCCCTGAAAAACTTACCTGAGGTGATATGAGGCTATTTGTCCTTTTTTTTTTTTTTTTTTTTTTTTTTTTAACCTAGGTTATTCCCTAATTTCCTGACATCTAGGGTATCAGTTCTTGACTTTTAAAGACCTTTTTTTTTTCCAGATAACTTCAGTTAAAAGTTCAGGATTTTACATCAGACCTGAGTTTGAACATGGTTGGGAAAAATGCTACTCTTCCACTTAAAATTACCTTGGCCAAACTGCTTAATCTATTTGACTGTCATTGTTTGTCAGTAAAATGGGAATAACATAAATTTACAGAACCATTGAAAGACTGTATTAGGATTTATTTAGTAAGTGATAAAGTATCAGGGACTTAACATTTAACAAAAGTTAACTATTTTAAAAATTATTTCTAATAATAAATTAAATGTTGGTCCTCCTCCTTCTCTTCTCCAATCAACAAACATTTATTGGGTGCTCACTATGTCACCAACATAGAAAAACAACCATGAGTAAGCGAGAGCCACTCTTCATGAGCTTTTCTTCACTCCTGCATTAGAGACATGCTAAACTAAAACCTACTATTTGAGTGACTCCCTTAGATAAACATATTCACACAGTGATAGGATTATTGTCCTATCGATGAAGAACTCCTTTAGTTTATAATCTATTCCTAAAAAAAAGAACTCTTCCAACTACTTCATTAATTCCATTCTCTTTACTAATTCCCCACCCTAGCCACAAATATGATTTCTGGCATAAAATGTTTTAGGAAAAGTATCACTACTGTAGAAGAATCTAGTTCTGTCATCTCCCTCTTCTCTGTGATTTCTCTGTTCTCTCTTTGGTTCTCTATTGTGTTAAAACATTCTTAGGAGACTATCTTATTCCCTTTCAGATTTTTAAATCTAGCCTACCTTTGGCTACTTAAGAAATCTGGTATCACTAAATAGCACTCCAAAAGGGGATTTTTAGTGCTTCTCTCAGAAACAGAAAGGAGGGTGAACATAGGTTGATTTATATCCATGTCTATTGTCAAGCTGTGGTTAGAGAAAGGTGATTAGGTTGTATTTCATAGGTTGGGAACTATGAAATAACATTTTGCTTAACCCAAATATTTTTCTCATCTTTATCTTTCTGGAAACTCTTAGGTCAGGTTGTTGCCCTGTTAGTCTGAAAGCATCTGGATTCTAAGCCTTAGAATCTTGGGGGCATAACTACAGCTAGTCTATTGTATTCTCTTCCAAGGTTCATTCCTGGGTTTGCACTAAAGCTTGTTGGACCAGGTCTACTAAAATTTATTTTTAAAGGCCAACTAGCTGTCAAACAATTATCATCTCTCAAGGATAAGATGCAGATTGTAAAAAATCTAAATTTACCTGACACGGACACTTTATCTGCTAATCTATTTTCACTTGACTCTCCATTTGTTTTTCTTATTTCCCTGGGTCTTTTTTCCCCTCCCACCCCTTAAATATATACTATAGGTGAACTCTTCTGTACCCTGACACTGACTCTCAAATTTTCATCTCTAGCACAGCTTTTCCCTGATTTTCAGTCCCATATATGTTTTTTGCTTATGGGAACTCACTGGGAAGTCCTACCAGCATATCAAATTTGTCATGTCCAAAATTAAAGAAATTATATCCCTAATTCCCATCCCAAATCTATCCTTCCTTTGTTAATGTCATCACTTGACCCACATACCCCCCATTCTTCTCTCTCTCTCTCACCAAGTCCTACTTAATACCACTTACTAGTACTGGGCATATTTTTTTAAAAATATATATATATGTGTTTTTATTGATTTTAGAGAAAGAGGAAGGGAGGGAGAGGGGGAGAGAGAGAAAGAAAGATAAATATTGATCGGTTACCTTCTGTATGCACCCCGACTGGGGATCGAACCCAAAACCATGAGTATGTGGCCTGACCAGGAATTGAACTGACCACCTTCCAGTGCATGGGATGATGCTCAACCAACTGAGCCACACTGGCTAGGGTTTCTGAACTCTTTTGAATCAGTCTTCTCCATGCTTCCTGATTTCTTAATTTTTTTTGTATCTATCAATTTTACTGGCACTAAGAAACTGATTGTTCTAAAGCATAAATGTGATTATAATCCTTCCTTAAAATATCCAGTTCTTTTTTATTCATTCTATTCAGGACAAATTGGTAGATTCCAAATTATCTTTGTTAACTTGCCTTTAACTGACCTCCCAGCCTCACCTACCATTTCAAACCTGTGCTTTCCCTTTCTGCTGTACTCAGGATTGACCATGGCTTTTCATGCCTTTGTATCTGCCATTCCCCCTCTCTCCTCTCTCTTGTCCACCTGCCTAAAATTTGCTTATCTTCAAGATCCTGCTCAGCAGTGTCATCTCTGGGAAATTTCCTCCAACATTTCTCCTTACCCTTCATGTTGCTTTCACAGTCTCCTGTGATAGCACATGTCATGCTGCTTTCTTGTTGCCTGTTGACATGCCATGCCTTTGCTCCTTAAAGGTAAGAGGTATCTTTAATTTTATAGTCTCAGCTTAACAAAACAGTTGACATTAGACATTACACAACAATTGTGTGGCTCTCAAACTCCTTATATTGTGTCTTCAAACCATGTATAAAGCTTAGGAGGGCATTTAATCTTTACTTGAGGCTCTTAAAGTAACCAAAGCTCAGAAATATTGGCATCTCATTTTCATGGGCATATACATCATTAGTTGAGGTATTTTCTGGAACTAATATGCATTTCATACTAAAAAAAATAATTTAGAGCAGTCCAATTAGAAATAGTATATACAATTAAGTATGCAAGTTCTGGCATTTTTGTTTATTCAGTTTAAAATGCCTTGCTAAAGGCCAGAGACTCCATCTTTGAACTTAGTTTTCTTATTTTAAATTTAATAATAACTTTGAAAGATAAAGGGAATAAAATGTCAAAGTTAGTTTTCACTTCTATAAATGATATTTTCCTTAAAATATGTTTATGGAGGACAGGTCTTACCCCTACAAATTACTTGAATAATTATAATGGTACATGGTATGTAATTGTGTACTAAAACCCTTTTACATTACTTTTTTTTTTTAAAGCACCATGAAGAAAACCCTCACTGTGATTCAGCCTGTCATGGATGCCCTTTTTCTCCCCCTCCTTTCTTTTGCTCCCGGTGGCCTATATTAGGTTTTAGTAAACATGTTGCTCTGTTTTTAGGGTCAAGAGCAAGCAGTATTTTATCAGGCCAAATGCTGCTTTTATAATTTGATGATCTCTGTTGCCTCTTTAGAGATACCACAAGTAAAGCTTAATGCATTTTTTTTTTTTTGCTACTAGATTTTGTATTTTGTGTGATGTACTTTTGTATTTGAAAATGGCTATTTTATAACAACCGATGCTCTTAATGTTCTAGTCTTAACTGGTTTTGTCAGAATTCAAATACTGTCAGGTCAGCAAATCTGCGAGAATGTGTTTACTTGTTGGTGATGCTGCTTTTTAATATTAATTGGTTTAGTTGGAGTAAAGGTTCATAGGTTATGGGCAAACTTCATAAAATAAAAAGCAATCTTTTTTTTTTTTTTTTTTTTTTTAATAAAAAGCAATCTTTTGAATGAATGGCTGATAGTACCTGTCAGTATACCTTTGCTTTCTTATGGATTCTCCCTTTCTTTATAATCAGTTTAATGAAATCCTTTGACCCCTTGATTATTAAGTTAAGATATCTTTTATTTTAGACTCCAAATATATTTGTAAAAGTAATTTTATGCATATTATATAATAGCTATTTGCCAGAGTTAACAATGTATTTTTTACTGGAGAAAAATCTCTAGTATTTTATTTATTATTTTTTGTTAATATATTTTTACTAGAGGCCTGGTGCACAACATTCGTGCACTGGGGGAGGAGGGGTCTCTCAGCCCAGCCTGCACCCTCTCACAGTCTGGGGCCTCTCGAGGGATGTCCAACTGCCAGCTTAGGGGAGCAGGCCTAAGCTGGCAGTCGGACATCCCCCGAGGGGTCCGTAGCACTACCGCAGAGGCAGGAGAGGCTCCCAGCACCTCTGCTGTGCTTGCCAGCTGTTAGCCCTCTGGCAAGCCCGGCTTCTGGCTGAGCAGCACTCCCCCTGTGGGAATGCACTGACCACCAGGGGGAAGCTCCTGCATTGAGCATCTGCCTCCTGGTGGTCAGTGCATGTCATAGCGACCGGTTGTTCCACCATTTGGTCAATTTGCATATTAGCCTTTTATTATATAGGATTGATTTCAGAGAGGAAGGGAGAGGGAGAAAGAAATATCAATGATGGGAGAGAATCATTGATTGGCTGCCTCCTGCATGCCCCCTACTGGGGACCAAGCCCACAACCTGGGTATGTGCCCCTGACTGGAATCGAACCCGGGACCCTTCAGTCTGCAGGCTGATGCACTATCCACTGAGCTAAACCAGCTAGGGTTCTAATATATTTTGTAGTCCAAATAGATTGTGGTTAATTATATTTGTGTTCTTCCAAAAGTATAATTTGCCCCCCTGGTGGTCAGTGTGCATCATAGCAACCGGTCGTTCTGCTATTCAGCAATTTGCATATTACCTTTTTGTTATATAGGATAGGAGTATATTGTTTGTAGCTCTTGTTGAGTTGTTGGTTGAATGAGTGAATTGAACCATGCTGATAGGAATGAATAGTAACTAATGTCATTTATCATTTCTGTTTATAGGTATTACCATTTAATGAAACCTGCTTGCCAGCAAATCCATGATAAAAAATATAATTAAAAGCGGAAACTATAACTGTTATTTGTCAAGTGACAAGCTTTTAATGTCAGAATGACTCAACTAAAGCGACTAGTGAAATTACATCTTAAAAGACATTTTCATAAAAAGTTCTGGAAGTTTGGTGCAGTAATTTTTTTCTTTATAATATTTTTGATTTTAATGCAAAGAGAAGTAAGTGTTCAACAATCCAAAGAGGAATCAAGGATGGAAAGGAACATGAAAAAGAACCACAAGATGCTTGATTTAATGCTAGAAGCTGTACACAATATTAAAGATGCAATGCCAAAAATGCAAATAGGAGCACCTGTTAGGCAAAGCATTGATGCTGGTGAGAGACCTTGTTTGCAAGGATATTACACAGCAGCAGAACTGAAACCGGTTCTTGACCGCCCACCTCAGGATTCTAATGCACCTGGTGCTTCTGGTAGAGCATTCAAGATAATCAGCCTAAGTGTTGAAGAGCAGAAGGAAAAAGAACGGGGAGAAGCACAACACTGTTTTAATGCTTTTGCAAGTGACAGGATTTCTTTACACCGAGACCTTGGACCAGACACTCGACCTCCTGAGTATGTTGAAGAATATTCATTGTCTTCTGTTTATCATCAGGGCTTGCAGGGGAAGGCTGTTAGCTAAGGAAGTTGCTTGTTCTTTAGCCACTCTAAGGGGAAAAGAAATCACCAATTATCATTTATTTAATCAGTTTTAATTACTTTTTATTTTTCTTATTGAGGCCAGATAGTCGTATCTATTTCTGGTGCGGCATTGGAGATGTGAAAAGTTATTGTCTTAGAAATTAGAATATTGAATTCTAGATCTGACATCTATAGAATCACAAATAAATTCTTTATTTGAAACACTTTAGTTTCCTCATCTGTTAAGAAAGAAATACAGGACAGTTTTTATGGAAAATATGGGAGTTGTCTCCATTCCTCTGTGTATTACTGTAGAATAGAAATGATTAAAAAGTATGCCAAGACTTTGGAGCTGTTAGATAGCAATATTTTGTGAATCAAGTCACAGACTTTGTGGTTACTCTCTGTGCTATAATTATATTTCATTATATTTAAGAATGCCCTGTGTTTTATGACCTGTCTTTTAAGGGACAATATTGTTATGATTAGTAATTCAACTATGATTCTTTCTCTAGAGTTTTGTTGAATAAGTCCCGGTATTATAGATCTGTTTCCCTTTAGCTTCTGAGAAGTCAAGATTTCTTTTTATTGTCACTTTACTTACATGCTTGTTTCAAGTATATAGTATTTTGATTAAGTTTTCCTCCAGCTTCCTTTATACTGTTTGTCCTTAGTTAATGAACCATTTTGTTATCTTTGAGGTAGTGGTCAAATGCTCTGTTCGAACTGAAATAGCTAAAATGAATTTCTAGTGCTTTCAAACCATCTATAGATTTGTTAAAATTGTAAGACAGAAAACTGTAAGCAAGCATATTTTGCTTTCTGGTTATAATAAAAATATATTTGGAAGTGAACCTAAAGAAAAGGACTTAGGTCTATTGCTTCATTCATATTTTTCTAGATTTATGATCTGATCATAAATACCTGCTCCAACTATGAGTTCCTTAATGTTGAAGTTGTGTAGATTAAATTTCTGTTGCTGTATTATTTTTATTTTAATTTTAAAAATCCTCACCCAAGGATATGTTTTTATGACAGAAAGAGAGAGAGAGAGAGATGCGTGAGAGAAACATCAATCAATTGCCTCCTGAACTTACCTCACTGGGGATCAAACCCACAGCCTGGGTATGTGCCTTGACTGGGAATCAAACCAGTCATCTTTTGGTGCATGGGATGATGCCCAACCAACTAAGCCACACCATCCAGGACTGTCACTGTATTGTAATCTGTGTGATTCAAAGTTGGGTTGCTCATCAATATTAAATAAATGTGTAAAGAAATAAATGAATGTCTAACAAATATTTTAGCTGTTATAACAAGGCACAGTTTTGCTAAGTTAAAACGTAGTATTGCACTTCACTGATCTGGAGAAATGTCTTGACTGAAAATCAATTCACATCACAAATGAAGAAACATACTTTTTATTCTTTAATATGATAATCAATGCCAGCTCAAGATAAACTTTTCCCCCCAATATAACATTTAAAAACTACAGTAATATTCAATAATGTTCATCATTAAGTAAGTGGGAAATAACTAAGCACGTAAAGAACCTTTTTTTGTTTGGATAGGAATGGGTACCTGTGACTGTGAAGAGTTGGTGAAGACTTAATACTTTGCTACTTTAAATTTAACCTATATCTACAAGGAACACATTTTCTGAAGAATTCCTAATCTTTTCTTTGCTCATTAGAAATATAGGTCTAGTTTCTCCCAAAACCAGATGTGACTGATTTGAGCACTTTCCTATTTGCCAAATCTTTCAAATGGCTTGACTAGAAATATGCAGTCACTTTGGCAAGTTATTTTAATTTCACTACTTTAAATGACATGTGAAACAGTTTTTAAAGCATCAGTTTAACATGCTAATTGTTTCCAAATAAATGAGGTAATTTCATTACCGCTTGCATTAATGATATGACATGACACTTTTATTTGATATTAGTGGTTATCAGTTAAGCAAATAAAGCCTCGATTAAACCAAGGGAAAGCATTGTAAGATTAAAATGATAACATTTTATTAGTGTGAGTTTTTGTAAAGATTTATACTTTAAATCTTCAAGACCTTTTTGTAATTCTTGATTAATATTACATTACTTAGTCACATGGCAAATAAATGTAGGGAAACATTTTTTAAAATCTTGAAAATCTCTCCCCCAAATGCTTATAATACAGGAAATCATAAGGTTTCTTTTTTTGTTAAAAAAAAGAAAATATGGAGTTTTTCATAATTTTTACTTATAGTTTATTAGCTTATAAACCTTTATGTTTGAAGATACAAGCTTATATTTAGTTATTTGTTTCTGTGTAATTAAGAGTACTATATAGGAAGAGGTAGTTTATGTTTGGACATTATTTTTAATTGGTAGTTTATCAAAAATTCAATTTAGAATAAATAACTTGCTTACATCTACCAATGAGGATGAATGTGATTATTTGCTCTGACGATATATGTATATTACACTTTGAAATAACAAATGCACTAGAGAGTAAAATCATTTTTCACTCAGTCAATTCCTCTATTTTTTCTATCCGGTGGTGTTGATACCCTCTCAATACTTTATTCCCAGTCTAATTTTTTTTTTTTTTATCACTACAAATATTCCACCCTAAAGACCTCCTCTTAGAAAAGAATCTAAGACACATACATATTGAGGTCTGGATGTAAAAGTGGTTAATGAGAGTTTGTAGGATATCTTTTCCCAGGGTGGCAGTCCCAGGCCTCCCGTACCATACCGGAGGCTCTGGTTTCCCCACTGGCCCTGGCAGAGGGACTAAAGTGCTCTGGGCCCTTATCTCCATGATGAATGATTTACTTCCTTTGTGTTTGACCAGCACTTGTTCACACACTGTACTTACAGTGCCTTTTGACCGTGTGGGAGATTTTTGTACTCTGTTGTCTGAAATTATACAACCACTTATGGGTTTTAAGTGAACTTAAAGATAAACTTATTTATTTATCTTTTCCATATGTGCCAGGTTCACTATGTTTGATTTTACAATGTTTTGAAGCCCTCTCCTGTATGTTGTTTCATTTGATCTTCACCTCAATGCAATAGGCCAGGGGACTGGAGGCTGTACAGGTCCTCCCACACCCCGATGCTTCATATGAAGACAACTTTCACAGAGGAAGACATTGCTATAAAAATGAATCAATTTATAACTATTGTTTATAGCTAATGGGTAGCACAGTGCCATTAACCTGTCAAAAATTACTAGTGTTGCTCTCCTTGTGCCTATTGATGTGGTAACAGAGCACAGGACTAATAACATGGATTTAGGACTTTTACTTTAAATTTATAAATGTATTTTTAAAAAATATTTAAAGTGCCTTGTCTCATTTCATTAAACAATAGATTGGATTATTGGAGCAAAATCTTTGCTGAATAATGAAAATCATGCATAGCTTTATAGTACGCTATTTTCCCCCTATTGGTTCAAATATAGATTAAGTAAATTGATTAAATAAACTTGGAAAATATTACATACTTAGGAAAGTATCTAATTTAAGATAATCTGTACATATATGAATATTTAATTAAATTGCAGTTTTAAAAATTACAAATAAGAAAAATGTATGATTTCCACAAGGAAGGAGAAAAACTTGATTTTTATTTGACCAATTACAAGTATTTGTCATTTTTGTAGGTGGTCTCACTTGTCGGTTATTTTCCTTATTGAAAATGTTATTTTTATGTAAAATTATACTGTTGAAAGAGTTTACAATAGCATGTTCTCATCTTTGACATGCAATACATATCAGTGGCCATGATCTAGGTCTTGTAAAGCATTTTGTTTTGCTCTGCTTATGTTTACACAGCATTAAGATTATCTTACATAGTAAAAAGTCACAGAAAACTATTCACTACCATTTCTATAGTGATAAAGGTTAAATAATAATTTTGGTAATGGCATAGCTATGATATAAAGTAATAAAATTCATAATTGTTCTTCTACTTTGACCTTTTCTAGATGTATTGAACAAAAATTTAAGCGCTGTCCTCCCCTGCCTACCACCAGTGTCATAATAGTTTTTCATAATGAAGCATGGTCCACGCTGCTTAGAACTGTCCACAGTGTGCTCTATTCTACGCCTGCCATACTGCTGAAGGAAATCATTTTGGTGGATGATGCTAGTGTAGCTGGTAAGAAAGCATATGCAAATTAGGTTGTTTCCCAAGTAAATCCATATGGTGTTGTCCAATGTCTATTGAGTTATATTGTACTCTCAGATGCCATTTCAGAACTTGAATATAATAGTTTGGATGCTATATATGGTGGATGAAAGTAGAATCCAAGGGTGTTGATATTCTAATATTTTGCAGTTCAGAAATGTATAAAACACCATTGTTCATAACTTTGTAGTCTGAAATGTAACACTTATTATAAGGAATAGTCATTAAGAGCACAGACTTGAGCCTGGAGTCAGACTTCCTTGGTGTGAATCCCAACTCTGGTCCTAACCAGCTATGTGACTTGGGCAAGTTATGTAACCCTCTTTCCCCTTACCCCCAATGCATTAGTTTCATTATCTGTAACGTGGAAAAAAGGCCATATCTCATCAAGTTTATTGTATGATATGTAATTAGTTTATATACCACTAGTTTAAGAAGCTCTCATAGCCAATTAAACTAAGATGCTATTGATTATAAGAAGTATTCAATTGTGCAGTGTATAAATGAGGAAGTACATAAATAGTATATAATTCTTAGGGTTGTTTTGAAAATTAGATGAGTTAATATAAATAAATGTAATTAATATAAATAAGTAGTTAAAAATTACTGAGTTATCACATCCTGTTTTAGTTTGGCTCTTAAATTTTTAATATTGTTTGCAAAGTTAGCCACATTCTTTAATACATAGCTACTTAAAATTTTTTTTTTTTAATTGCTTAAAGCATTACAAAGGGTATTACATATGTGTCCTTTTTTCCCCCCCACCCTTGACAAGCTCCTGCCCTCCCTTACCCCCCAGTGTCTTATGTCCATTAGTTATGGTTATATGGATGCATACAAGTCCTTCAGTTGATCTCTTACTCCCCTCCCTCCTGTCCCCCAACCCTCCCTGGCCTTACCACTGAAGACCGACAATCGGTTTGAGGCAGCTCTGCCACTGTATTTATTATTGTTCAAAAGTTTGTAATGGTCTTAATTATCCATGAAAGAATGAGATCATGTGGTATTTTTCCTTCATTGACTGGCTTGTTTCACTTAGCATAATACTCTCCAGTTCCATCCATGCTGTTGCAAATGGTAAGAGTTCCTTCTTTTTAACAGCAGCATAGTATTCCATCGTGTAGATGTACCACAGTTTTCTAATCCAATCATCTACTGATGGGCACTTAGGCTGTTTCCAGATCTTAGCATAGCTACTTAAAATTAAAGTCAAGAGGCACTTACTAAATTACACATTTTAAATTGGAATTGCAAGGCTAATTTGACAAATACTCTAATTTGCTAAATTTTCAAACATTACAAGCATTTTAAATACCAAACAGATATAGATTGTTTCAATGATTATGACATTTATTCCTGAATGAATCATAGTTTGGAGCCAGATTCTTTAAGGACAACTTCCAGCTCCAACACTAATTAGCTGTTTACTCATCTGTAAAATGGGGTTGGTATTCTTTCATCAAATCCAAAGCAATATCTGTGGTAAGATAAACCATTCCTTTATGTGCCATGAGAAGAAAAAAGAAAGATACTACAGATTAAGTGACATGTTATCAATTATAAGCTGTACCAAGACTTCAGAAATGGTAATCCTATCTAATAATAGACAAACATGGTAATTAACCATACCTCTGACATGCTTCCCATTGGCTAATCAGGGCGATGTGCAAATTAACTGCCAACCAAGATGGCGGCCGACAGCCAGGCAGCTGAAGCGAACAGGAGGCTTGCTTGCTCCAGTGATGGAGGAAGCCAAGGTTCTCCGCCTGCCGCCGCCCAGCTCTGAGCTGCACTCTAAGCAACTATGCTGCAATTATAGAAGCTAAACAATCCCCAGAAACCTGCTTTCAGCTAGCCGGGCCTCAGAGCTGGAGTTGCAACAGTGTTTCAATTATATAAGCTAAACAAAGCCCAGATACCTGCTTTCAGCAGCTGAGGTCTCAGAGCTGGAGCTGGCTCTCAGCTTCAGTAACAGCCATAGAAGGTAAATAAATCCCAGAATAAAAAAGAAAAAGAAAAAAAGGAGAGGTTGGGAGCTTCAGTCACCCGCCAGCCTGAAAATGGCCCTCAGCCCCTCACCCAGACTGGCCAGGCACCCCAGTGGGGACCCCCACCCTGAAGGGGGTGTGACCAGCTGCAAACAGCCATCAGCCCATCATCCAGGCTGGCTAGGCACCCCAGTGGGGACCCTCACCCTGATCCGGGACACCCTTCAGGGCAAACCAGCCGGCCCCCACCCGTGCCCCAGGCCTCTATCCTATAGAGTAACAGGGTAATATGCAAACTGACCCTAACAGCAGAAGGACTGGGAATGACTGGTCACTATGACACACACTGACCACCAGGGGGCAGATGCTTAATGCAGGAGCTGCCCTCTGGTGGTCAGGGCGCTCTCACATGGGAGGAGCTCTGCTCAGCCACAAGCCAGGCTGATGGCTGCCAGCACAGTGGTGGTGGTGGGAGCCTCTCCTGCCTCCTCAGCAGCGCTAAGGATGTCCGACTGCAGCTTAGGCCTGCTCCCTGCTGGCAAGTGGACATCCCCCGAGGGCTGCCAGGCTGCCAGAGGGATGTCTGATTGCCATCTTAGGCCCAATCCCCCAGGGAGCAGGCCTAAGCCAGCAGGTGGTCATCCCCTGAGGGGTCCCAGACTGTGAGAGGGCACAGGCCGGGCTGAGGGACCCCCACCCTCTGCCCCCGAGTGCACAAATTTTTGTGCACCGGTCCTCTAGTAAGTGAATAAAACATAAATTATTAACCTATTTATTTCTAATATACAATTACTTATTTAATAATTTCTACATATAATTCTAAACCAGTGGTTCCAACCTTTTTTCTGCCATGCCCCACCTAAGCATCTATATAATCCTGATACCCCCCTCCCCCACATATAATTCTTACTAGAGGCCTGATGCACAAAATTCGTGCAAGGGGCTTGGCTGTGGTGGCCGCCTCTGCCTCGGCCCCTGCCACCACAGCTTCATCTGGAAGGATGTCCAGAAGGACGTTCGGTTAATTATTATTATAGAGTATTCAAAAAATGAACTCCTATTCCGGTGGAGGAAACCTTAAATGCCATTAACTTGGTCTAAACAAGCTTCCAAAGAACATGGCATCCATGAAAGAGAAAAATAAAAGAGCAAAAGGACAGTTGAAGTACTAAGGAAGAAATCACTAAGAAATTGTTAAAAAGGTAACATGAAGTATATGAAAAAATAGCAAATAAAGTTTCAAAACATAATAGAAAACGGAAATGCATAAATATATCACAATATATATTTATATACTGTAGATGAGGCCCCTAGAACCATAAGAAATGCAAGAGATTCACTGTTAATAACTCATTCTAGAATTGCCTCCCTTAAAAATCAAGTTGCCCCCCTGTGGAGTGTGTGCCCCATGTTAGGAACCACTGTTCTAAACATTCCTGTGAATTCAAAACAAAATCTCAGTGAATTGAAGTTATGTTCTCAAGTTACATTAACATCTATGTAGAATCAGGTTGCTTATCACCTAGGGATTTTTTGCTTGGATGTGAGACATATGTACCAGATGGCAAAGTTTTTATAAAATATGTTCTTAATGATTTTTAGAGAGAGAGGAAAGGAAAAGGAGAAGGGAGAGATTGAAATATCAAACAGCTGCCTCCTACATATTCCCTACTGGTGATCTAGCCCACAACCCCAGGCAGGTGTTCTGACTGGGAATTGAACAATGACCTCCTGGTTCATAGGTTGATGCTCCACCACTGAGACATACCGGTTGGGCCAAATTCGTAAAGTTTTATAATTCAAGTTCCCTACATACAGTTAAGCACTTTATGCAGATCTCTGATTTGAATCTTTAATCCTCTTACCCAGGCTACTTTACCACTCAATTGTAATCAACTAATTTATTTACTGCTTGATCTGTTCTGAATTCTTCTTATCCTTACGGTTTGGACTGCAGCCCATAGGGTTTAAAGTGACATCTGATTAACTTCTGCATACTTCATATGTTTTAGCTTTAAAAAACAACAACCACTTATCTTAGAAATCTTTCCCTCTTTGGTTTCTTGAACTTGATTCACAGATAATTTTTATTTTGCTTGATTTTTCAAGTAGTGAAGCAATAGGGGAACAGTAAGGCTACTTCTCAAAAGTCTTCAGTTGAAGGAAACTTTATTATTTAATTGCACAAAGAACATTAATAGAAGTATAGGAAATAAAAATGAAAAGTGACATCTATTCATAATCTTCCTGTTTCAATTATTTTAATCTTTTCCTCTTTTAATCATTATCTAATATAGAACGTTTATCTAATTATACCCATGTCATAAATCCAGTTTTGAAATCAGACATGTCACAGGACATTATTAGCTCATTTATTTTGCCTTCAAAATTTTATTTTTAATGACAGTTATGGACTAGATGCATTTTATGTAACCATTCACCATTATTCACCTCATTGTTATTCTATATTACACTGCGATAAATATCCTTGCACTTCTGTTTTTCTTCTTTTGAATTATATCTTCAGATAAGTTAGAATTGCTTGATCAAAAGGGTGTGAATATTTTTATAATTCTCTATAGCAATTAAGAATAGATTTTGGTTTTCTTGGCAAAGGCTATCTTTGCATACTAATATAATTCGTCTTATTGAGTCAAAGAGCTGTCTACTAAATACCCACTGTGGAAAAATGTGTCTCTACTTGCTGTAAGTAGCTTGTGAAGTAGAAACCACAGTCCCTGATTTCAACTGGCTTAGGGAAAAGCAGCAGAAGTATGCGATAATCAAATAACAGATGTAAAGGGTGTTCCAAAATTCACGCAAGAAGTAATTTTGATAGAAAACACAGGTTTATAATTAAAAATTTTAAATTTTTTACTGATTCATAAAGTATACAGTATAGGGTTATGTATGGAATAGCATATCGGGTAAATGGCCTCCGCGGCTTTGCTGGCACATACGCACTCTTGTTGAAATTTTATCATGTCGTGATAGCGAGCACCATTAACTGTTATTGCCTGAGCAGCCACATTTTCGAAGAAGAATTGTCCGATGATGCCTCCAGCCCAAAATCTGCACCAAGCAGTGACATGTTGTGGATGCATTTGTTTCTCAACAATCACTCGTGGATTTTCTGAACCCTAAATGCAACAATTTTGTCGATTAACTAAGCCATCAAGATGAAAATGAGCCTCATTGCTGAAGATGATTTTGTTTGAAAAATCAGCATCCACTTGTTGTTGTTCCATAATCCATTCAATGAACTCTGTTCGCTCTGCGTGGTCAGTAGGCTTCAGTTCTTGAGCCAATTGAACTTTGTAAGTATGAAGATGCAAACCTTTCATGAGAATACGCTGTAGAGAGCTTCTCGAAATGTCCAATTCTTGACCACGGTGCTGAATTGGTGTCCCTGGACTCTCAGCAACACTCTCACGAACTGCTTCGATGTTTTGTGTTGAACGACTTGTTGAAGGATGGCCAGAGTGTTTAAGATCACTAATTGAGCCAGTCTCCCTAAATTTTTTAATTAATCTCTTCACAGTTGATAAAGTTAAATCCCTATTCCAACCATATTTTGCACGAAAATTGCGAACTGTAGCTGCCAAACCTTCATTATTTTTAAAATATTGCTCAACTATAAAAACATGTTCTTTCGTGTAGCACTCCATTTTTAATAACCCTGAACTGTTAGTTGTCACGATATCTTTTTTTTCGTTGGCAACACTTTACGGCACAAATGGCGTAAAATTCAAATCTTGTGTGAATTTTGGGACACCCTTTAGTTAAATATCAATGATAGCAAAACAAAAGATAATCAACATTTACAGAATATAGGCCCTGTTCCAGGCCCTCTCTTAAATGCTTTAGTTGTACAGTAACCTCACATTTTATCCTTCCAACAGTCTTTTGTGAGGGTAAATCCTATCATCCCCATCTTAGAGATAAAGAAACTAAGTTACGAAAAGGTGAAATAACTTGCCCGCAGTCACACAGTTAAAAGTAATGGTGCAGCCGGCGTTGGTGGTATAGTGGTGAGCATAGCTGCTTTCCAAGAGTAATGGTGCTATAAATTGAACCCAGGAGGTCTGATCTCATAGCTTTGTGCTCTTCACCTCACAAAAAGTGGGATGTAGATGGGGACTAAATTTAGGGGGTGGATAAGAATTTACAGGAAGTTTGGAAGGTGTGGGCAAATAATTTTTTTAAAAATTCAAACAATGTTAGGACTTTTTTTTTTATGGAATCTATGACTCCAGTTTTTAAAAAATCCACATTAATACCTTTCAAATGTTTCTATTTTAAAAGTCTATGATTAAAGCAGAAATATCCGTAATTATATTTTTAAGAAAAATTGCAATCTTGCTTGTCTTTCAGAAAATTAATTCTGAGGAACTTAGAAGGTGTTTAAAAGTTAATCTATTACTCTGAGACAACAATGTTTAGATTTATTTTTCTACTAAAATTGTTCCTAGACTCTCACTTCTTTTATGAATGTTTAAGTTTTCAATAAGCAACTCTCTTATCTTCACCACTGAAGCACTGAAAAAAACATATATAATCATAGATGAAACCATCTACATTTGCTACTGAAATCTGGCAGAAGCAAACATCTACAATAGGACATTTATTTATGTTCTCAATATTCCCTAATCTTTTTATTTTTTTATTTTTATTGACTTCAGAAAGGAAGGGAGAGGGAGAGAGAGAGAGATAGAAACATCAATGATGAGAGAGAATCATTGATCAGCTGTTTCCTGCATGCCCCACACAGGAAATAGAGCCCGAAACCTGAGCATATGCCCCAATTTGGAATGGAACCGTAACTTCCTGTTTCATAGGTCAACGCTCAGCCAGTGAGCCATGCCATCCAGGCTTCCCTAATCTTTTTGAGGCTATCCTATGGGCCCAAGAAGCCCACTGGAAGGACTGCATTGTATAGTCAACAAGAAATTGTTTAAAAATATGAATACTTGACTGACCTGATTAATGTGTTTTCTTTTACCTACTGTCTTAAATCTTGCTTATAATGTCTCATTCTCATCCAAATTGAAATACTTAATATCTCAAATGATACATCTGTTACTAAAATTTTGCTTGTTTTTAGCTTCATTCCTGATTCACATGTTCCCTTATTTCATATTTTAATCGGAAAAAATTCTGTCAGGAGACTCTAAAACTTTTGAAATTTTTCTGCTGACTGCAGAAATATTCCCAAACTGCTATAGCCTTGAACTTTCTTACTTTAAAAAAAACTATGTTTTTATTGATTTTTTTAAAAGAGAGGAAGGTAGAGGGAGAGAAGATAGAAACATCAATGGCTGCCTCCTGCAAGCCCTCTACTGGGAATTGAGCCCACAACCCAGGTGTATGCCCTGACCAGGAATTGAACCAGCAACTTTTTCGTGTGTGGGAGGACACTCAATCCACTGAGCCACACCGGCTGGGCTGGACTTTCTTACTTTTGCTCAACATTTTGGTCTTAAATTATTTTGATCACTGCCTAAGTATCAGAGAATCCTTTTGATACTTAGCATTTTTCTTCACATTTCCAAATTAAATAATAATTTTTAAAAGCATCAAATATTTTGTTGCCCAAATTTAGTTTCTTTACTTCCTTAGTTAATTTTCTCAGATCTCCAAATGCATTTTCTTGACTCCTGGGTCCACTCCATTTAAAGTCTCTCATTTTGCCCCAAAGTATTAACATGGCATATATAGAATCCTATATAATAAAAGGCTAATATGTAAATAGACCAAATGGTGGAATGATTGGCAGACACTCAATGCAGGAGCTGCCCTCTGATGGTCAGTGCACTCCCACAGGGGGAGCTCCGCTCAGCCAGAAGCCAGGCTCAGGACTGGTGAGGGCTCCCAGACTGTGAGAGGGTTCAGGCCAGGCCGAGGGACGCCCCCCCCCCCCCCCCGTGCATGAATTTCGTGCACCAGGCCTCTAATCCTATATAATAAAAGGCTAATATGCAAATAGACCAAATGGTGGAATGACTGGCAGACACTCAATGCAGGAGCTGCCCTCTGGTGGTCAGTGCACTCCCACAGGGGGAGCTCCGCTCAGCCAGAAGCCAGGCTCATGACTGGTGAGGGCTCCCAGACTGCCAGAGGGTGCAGGCCAGGCTGAGGGACCCCCCACCCCCATGCATGAATTTCGTGCACCAGGCCTCTAATATGTTATAATGTTATATGTTACAATAGTCCAGATTTGCATGTGTAGTTTTTTTCAATGAAGAGTTAAAGATATAATTTTTATCTTAATGGAGAAATGTGTGTAACTGTTACGATTATGAATGTGGTTTTTTCATTAGCTTTCATGTGTCATATATGAAAATAAACTTAAGAGTTAATCCTGGTTTTATTTTTTTTACAGAGTACTTACATGATAAACTAGAGGAATATATAAAACAATTTCCTATAGTAAAAATAGTCAGACAAAGAGAGAGAAAAGGTCTGATCACTGCACGGTTGCTAGGAGCAACAGTAGCAACAGCTGAAACGCTCACATTTTTAGATGCTCACTGTAAGTATATATGTGTAGACATGGTTGTAACATTTTTCCTTCCCCTACCCCCTAATTTAAAAGGTAAGGAAGCCTTTTCTTTAAATGCCTAATTGCATTTTCTTTAACATCATTTTCAACTGGTGATTATAGCATTGACAGCCCAAGAAGATTATAGCTTTAGTACACAGGGACTTCCTTTCACTTATGCAAATTTCTTGCCTTCTTTGCAATTAAAGCTCCTCAACTTTAATGTTTTACAGTGGCCAGCTTCCCCAGCAAGTCATCCCTGCTTGGGATCTTTTTCTGATGCTTGTTCTATTTTTTGAAAGTGTTTTTATCCTTATTATTCTTGATTCCTATAATTAAAAAATATTTTTATTGATTTCAGAGAGGAAGGGAGAGGGAGAGAGAGAGAAAACAACAACAACATGAATAATGAGAGAAAATCATTGATCTGATCAGCTGTCTCTTGCATGCCCCCTACTGGGGATCAAGGCTGCAACCCAGGCATGTGCCTTGACTGGCAATCAAAACATCAATCACTGAGCCACACCGGCCGGATGCCAGATGATTCCTATAATTTTAGATGAGTGAAAGTTTGTTTGTTTACATGTAGTCAACCCTATCATAAACTTTGTTCCTATACTAACACTTTTAAGTTGTATATTTCAATCCCCCCCCCCCCCCCCCGTTTCCTCCCCCAAGGATTCACACACTCCTTCTTGTACCAAGTTACGGGTTCCCCTTCCAATTTCTGGTATCTCTTCCATGAACATTATCAGTTGTTGCTGGGTTTTTTTTTCTTTGTATTTTATGTGTGTGTGTGGTTTTTTTTTTTTTTTGGCGGTTTTTTTTCTTTTGGTGTTGTGTGTGTGTGTGTGTGTGTGTGTGTGTGTGTGTGTGTGAATGATTCTATATAATAAAAGTATAATATGCTAAGTGTCCGACCAATTGGTCGACCGTTTGATTGACTGCTTAACCAGTTGCTATGTCACGCACTGACCACCAAGGGGCAGATGCTCCAATTGGTAGGTTAACTTGCTACTAGGGTCCGACCGATTGGGACTGGGCAAGAGGGCTGGACACAACCTGGAGCCTTCCCGTGGTCCCTCTCCAGCTGGCCAACCAACCTCCCGTGGTCCCTCTCCAGCCAGCCAGCCCCCATTGGCCCCGATCAGCCTGATCGCCAGCCAGGTCGAGGGACCCAACCTGTGCACACATTTGTGTACCAGGCCTCTAGTTTTAAATAAATTTGCAAAATATTTTTAGAGTCAATGTTTAATGTACACATTAGGTATTACTGAAATGTCATTTTGTCCCTTCAGCTCTAAGTTTGCTATAGTGGGTGTTACTTTTTGTATGAGTATTTAGCTCTGAATTTGCTAGCCCTTGGTTGTGTTTGACCCAGAAAATGGTAGTGAGCTTACACTAATGGTCACAGAAGGGCTTTTGGTTTTGTTGGGAGTCTCTTTAGAGCTAACACATCCAGTATTCTTTTAATACCAGCCACTTAAAAATGAAGAGAGACCTAGGGTAATCCAAGAGAGGTGATTTTAAAAGGAAATGGTTCATCCTCCAGTCTTCCCTCTCTTGGTCCAAAATGATAATAATGTCAGACTGGACCTTCTTCCCCTCTGGGCGAATGTGTTTGAAGTTCCTCCTGAACCATGACTGTCCAACTGCCCTTGTTGGGAGCCCTCAGTAGGACTGTACATGTCGGCATCTCCAGCACTCTCTGTGGTTTGTGAGATAGCCTGGCTTATGACGAGAGCCCAGACCTTTCATAGCATTCCTTTGCCCCACCTTCCATTAAGGCTGGGACAGGCTTGAATGTTCCTTCTTCTCCAACTGCTAAAATCATAATATTCTGACTCCTTGACTTACTTTCTTCTAAGATCCAGTTAGAGGAATGAAAATTTTGATTACTCTATTTTACTCAGGGAAGACCAGCTTAAGTAAGTCAGAATACATTTGGGGCTAGATGGTATGGATCAGCAAAAAACTTTCTTAGATTCATGGCCCATTAGAAAGAGAAATACCTCATCTGAAACTTAAATACACTGGTATCATTTTGCTCCCTTTCTAGGTTATAAAACCGAACATCATCTGTAGGAAAATTTTCCCAATGATGCTGAATCTTGTTTACTTTTTAAATCCTACCTTGATCTCTTCACAAGAAAACTTTAAGAAACCTCCCCCCTATAAAAATGTTCAAAATACAAATGACTTTGTTCTCATTTCTCTGTAAACCCACTTCCCAAAAACAAAAGGGAAAAAACAAACAAACCAGATTTCATTGAATTAATTACAATTGTGTTCCTTTCAGGTGAGTGCTTTTATGGTTGGTTAGAACCTTTATTGGCCAGAATAGCTGAAAACTACACTGCGGTTGTGAGTCCAGATATTGCATCCATAGATATGAACACATTTGAATTCAACAAACCTTCTCCTTATGGAAGTAACCATAACCGTGGAAATTTTGACTGGAGCCTTTCATTTGGCTGGGAAGCACTTCCTGATCATGAGAGGCAAAGAAGGAAAGATGAAACCTACCCAATTAAGTAAGTTGAGGGTATACAAAGTCATATATCTATATAAATGGATACATGTCTATTTCAATTATTTGAATATGTATGCAGGCTTTGCTTTTTATCATAATTGCCTCCAAGATAATTCACCCTAACAAAATAAAGAGCACACCCATTGTATATGTAGGGAATAGAGAATTCATTTATTTATGTACTTACCCATGATGTTAGTGAGTAAGAATTAGCATTAGGTGAGCTTGTATGCCTTCTTTGTAATTATTTCTTAAGAATCTTTAAGCTTGATTAGAAGATACTTAATAATTTTACTCCATTGAGAAAGGATACTTAAAATGCCCTCTCCCCAACTTGACTTTGAGGAAAGCATTTTCAATTTTTGTTAATCTATCTAAGAGCTTTGGAATTAGAATCTCTCTTTAATATGTTTGTGGATTTGATTCAGTTGTTCTTTAAAGATGTTCTTTTTTCTTATTTGACTTATAATACAGTTTGACAATGGATTATTTTTCAGAACACCCACTTTTGCAGGAGGCCTTTTTTCCATATCAAAAGAATACTTTGAATATATTGGAACTTATGATGAAGAAATGGAAATCTGGGGAGGTGAAAATATAGAAATGTCTTTCAGAGTAAGTTTATAAACATAGCATACCTATAAAAGAGTGAAATCTATAGTTTGTTCTAATTGGCTGTTTACCATGGATGTATATAGTCTTTACTTTTTGTGCTTTCTAAAATTTAATTGCTAGAAATTTTAGAATAAGATATTTCCTTTAAAAATGTAACTTAAGCCCTAGCCGGTTTGGCTCAATGGATAGAAGGTCGGTCGGCCTGCGGATTGAAGGGTCCCAGGTTTGATTCTGGCCAAGGGCACATGCCTGGGTTTCGGGCTTGATCCCCAGTGTGGGATATGCAGGAGGCAGCCAATCAATGATTCTCTCTCATCATTGATGTTTCTATCTATCTTTCCCTCTCCCTTCCTCTCTGAAATCAATAAAAAAAATAAATAAAATAAAATAAACTGTGCAAAATGATTTAAAAAAATGTAACTTAATATATTTATTCATTGCTGCCAATGTAACAGGAGGAATCAGTTAAATGCCTGTGTCCAGGCAATAACACCAATTAATGCACTTGTAGCTACTGAATTCCAGCCAAGATAAATATAATTAAATCTAGTGCTTCAGGAAATAAGTTGATTCTCAAGGGAGTCAGAATGGAGAAACATTTATGTATAATTTTAAAGGACATTGAATTTAACTTTTTGGATTAAATGAGATCCCCCAGCCCTAAACATATGAAAAGTTAATATGAGAAACAAAACAAAGGCTTTGGATGGTCTCCATGTGTACTTATTTGATTTCATGAATTCATTTTCTGCAATGACTTTGTCATTCATTTTTATCCCCTATGTTGAAATGTAGTGGAAAAATAACTGAACTAGGAGTTAGAAGATTTAAGTTTTGGCCCTGACTCCATCTATCCCATAATGGCAGTGATGATCTTAGCCAAGTATGAACTGCTTAAGGCCAGGGGTCTTGTTTTATTCATTTCAGTATTCCCAACCCTTCACACATGTTAGATCTCAAGCACAGTTTGTTGAATTGAACATATCACTGAGTTTTCTCATTTGTTTAAAAGAGAAAAAAAAGAATTTGATCGCTTGCCCTAATACTAGCTCATATTATTAAACATTATTTTAGATTTTTTGCTTAGTGATTATTTATGGAAGAACTAATTGTCAAGATATTTAAGTGGATAGGTATTGATTTAATGATTTATCATTTTATTTAGAGTTAATGCAAGGATTTTTTTTTTACTATCTCTACATACATATGAGTTTTTTTTTTTTTTAAATAAATGACCAATTACTTTATAAGTTTAATAGATTTTACTTTGGTAATAATGACTGTTCAGAATTGTTGTCTTCACTAAAAATTGGATATGGAAGGGATAATGGAGTGTGGGTTCATTTACTCCAAGGTCACTAGAAGAGAGTAACCATATAAGTTGTATAAGAAGACAGAAGTCAAGTGCAGAAAAGGCTTTGATCTTCTGTGTATATTAGAGCTTGCATAATTGTTTGCAAAAAATAAATTCTGGGTTTCATTTTTATAAGAGATCTGAAATAATTATTATGTTAAATTTCTGAAAATATGCTTTGGTTGACTTTAGTATACCATTTAATAAAATTGCTCTTTATATTTAAGAACTTAAGCTGAACTGATGAGGCAGAGATATTTGTGAAGTTGTGCTAAAATTCTTCTATATTTTGCTTTTAATAATATCTTATAGGTGAACTTAAAAGCAACACTTTGATTTTCCTAAAATACTGTAAATTTAAACAAATATCATTAATTATCAGGTATGGCAATGTGGTGGGCAGTTGGAGATTATGCCTTGCTCTGTTGTTGGACATGTTTTTCGCAGCAAAAGCCCTCATACCTTTCCAAAAGGCACTCAGGTGATTGCTCGCAACCAAGTTCGCCTTGCAGAAGTCTGGATGGATGAATACAAGGAAATATTTTATAGGAGAAACACAGATGCAGCAAAAATTGTTAAACAAGTAAGTTAGAGCTAAGTAATTAAATTACAATAAAAATCCACTCCCCAGTTCCCATGTTCTTTTACTTATTTGAATCAATTCAAATACGGAGTATTTTAAAAGGCTGTTTTTGAAGCTGGCTTTTTTAACTCTTAAAATATATAATTTATGATGCCAGTTCAATTTTTTTTTTTTTAAGGAAAATTGAGTAAACTGCTTTTTAAAAATTTAGGCATTCTCCTTGATTATATCCTTTTGGGAAAAAAAAAATATTGATTTCAGAGAGGAAGGGAGAAGGAGAGAGAGATACTAACATTAATGATGAGAAAGAATCATTGATCAGCAGCCTCCTGCATGATCCTCTACTAGAGATCAAGCCCACAACCTGGGCAGGTTGCCCTGACTGGAATCGAACTGTGACCTCCTGGTTTATAGGCTGACGCTCAACCAATGAGCCACACCATCTGGGCGATCATATCCTTTTTAATATTGGAAGCCATTTAGTTTTGTAACTGCCTTGGTTAAAAATTTTTCTCGAAGAAAAGATTAAGTGGAATTGTTTTTAACTGGTCTTAGGTGATGTGATTAACACCTAAATCAATGTGCTAAGTGGCTTTTTGTACTGGAGATCAAGACATTGTCAGAATGTGGCCAGAGAATAAGCCAGGAGTATCAAAGCCTTCTCCCCGCTCCTACCCCCCCCCCCAAGTTCTGGTTCCACTACACACTGGAGGGACCACCTTGGCAAAGCCCCTTTGAAACTGTAATTAGGGATGGCACTTCATAAGTTGGTTAAGAGCTTGGCTGGATGTGGGATGTGTGCTCAACCAATTCTCTTCTCTGTCCTTCCGTGTTTTAAGAGAGGAAATACTTGCCTATCTCCCAGAGTAGTTGTGAAATAAATAAGTGCTAACAAATGGTACTGTTATTGACCTGCCATAGATAAAAGCGCTGCAGAATCATGGTGTCCAATGCATAAAAACTGAGTTCCAATAGGTTTCATATTGGATGTGGTAAATGAACTGGACAATTTAAGAACATGCTTCAGTGAATGGCACCCAACTCTTTTTTTTTTTTTTTTTTTTTTTTTTAGTTATGTTTTAATTGATTTAGAGAGAAGAAGGGAGAGGGAGAAGGGGATAGAAACATCAATGAGGAGAGAGAATCATTGATCGCTGCCTGGCGACCTTCTGGTGCTTGGGTCCATGCTCAACCACCGAGCCACATCGGCTAAGGGGCACCTAATTCTTTACAAGAAACAGTACTGATTTGTGGGGAAGGGGTTGTATACTGGGTTTAGAGGGCATCAACATGTTGACTATCATAAAGATATGGTTACTTATATTCTCTTTTTCTTTGGCCTCCATTGTCTCCATGTAACATGTCAGAAGGATGCAAAGTCAGAGCCCTGCTGGGTTAGATTGCTATCTTTTTAACCAAGGCCACTAAGACAAATTGGGCAGATTGTATATTGCACAAGGGTACTTGGCTAAGCAGGCAAGTAGGCGCTAAATACAGCTTATGCTCACCCATAAAGAGGAGTGTGAGCCAACAACCGCCCCCCCCCCCTTTTTTTTTAACACAGGGCAAATAGATCTGCTTGTAAAATGCATAAGCTAGCCAAAAGTCCTTTGTAGAGTTTTACACTTTTTGCTAAAACACCTGGGTTCAAGACTTTGAAGCTGGTAAGGAAAATATTTTCTGTAGTTGAACTGACTAGCTTGAGAATTTACCTTTTCATATATTTAGGTACCAAAGATAATATAATTTTCTTTAAAAATTTTCCTACAGACCAAATTCCTTTTCAGTTTAATAGTGCTTTTTAAAAAAGTTGTTTGTTTAGCTCCTTAAATAAAATGCCATTGCCTTTTTCTACCAATATACTGTTATTGCTAGAATATTATGAAGGCTATTGTTAGGAATAAGCTACACCCATAAAGCTAGAAAAAAATTTTTTGTGTGTGATCTTAACTAGAGAAAAGGTATAAATTACATTATGTTTGGCACTTTCTCTATACCTGTTTTCTCACACCTCACTTTACAGATCATTTTGGGGATCAATTTTGAATGCTCCCACTACCATTTCTTTGCTCATAGCATTTTGCTAGAGATCTTAGTCCCATGGGTGAGATTTGTGGTACATAGGAAGAGTAAAATAACCCTTGACCAGCACCATGGTGGTACCTGATTCCCTTTGAAGCCAGAAATGAGCAAGTGGGAATACTTGTTGCATGAATGAATTATGAATGCAATTAAATTTTATCTTGCATTTAGCCCAGAAATTTTTTTAAGACCTAAAGATAAATACTAATAGTAGCATTTGAAGTACTTTACCAGTGCTGTTTTGATGAAGCCTTCTCTTCACTTGTTATCTTTCTCCAGAAATCATTTGGTGATCTTTCAAAAAGATTCGAAATAAAGCACCGCCTTCAATGTAAAAATTTTACATGGTACCTGAACAATATTTATCCAGAAGTCTATGTGCCAGACCTTAATCCTGTTATATCTGGATATGTGAGTATTTTCCTGTTCCTTTTTACTTGGTATACTCCTTGCCACCAACATTTATGTGGTTCAGGGGAAATTGCTGAAATACTTTCAGGTTGTTTGCTTTTGAAATTTTTACACTATTCTTATTTACCCTACTTGTTGAAATCAATTGAAGAAATATATAAACTACATGGATTTAAATTTTTTTTATAACTTGAAAATTTTCCTTTAGATTAAAAGCGTCAGTCAGCCTTTATGTCTGGATGTTGGAGAAAATAATCAAGGCAGCAAGCCATTAATTCTATATACGTGTCATGGACTTGGGGGAAACCAGGTGAGCCCTGCATTAAAAACCCTCCCTTCTTACTAGTCCTTACAAACACAAGTTGTCGCATATTTTTCGAAGTCCTACATCAGTTTTATATTCGCGTAACTGGTATGTGAAATGTTTCTAGATTAAGTTTGGAAATTTACATTGAAGTTGTAGAGCGCTTTATTTTGATTTTCATTCTGGCTCTGAAAACAATTTGAAGTTGCTTACCTATTCAGTAGAAAGGCAAATGAGAAAATAATGGAATAATGCCTTTTAAAATAAAAAATGGGATCTTTTATATGGAATTTTTATACTGTGTGACTATTGGCATGGTGATTTTGCAAAATTATACATAAAGGTTATATTTAACTGGATTCAATAGTGAATTATAAATCATGTTAATCCCAAAAAAGCAGTGTTATAAGTAATTTTCATGGCCATAATAAATGTTCTAAAAATAAGGTATGTTCTTGATTCTCTTTGATTGATGACATTTCTGCTTGTTACTACTTATTTGACTGTTTTTACCAATTTAGAATCAAATGTCACTGTTTGGCCTACTGTTGGTAGAGAACATATTAAAATATTATTTGAGTTTTTACCTTTCTTTCCTTGCCTTTACAAATAAACTCCTGGAATGATTAGACTCTTTCTTTCATTTGTTAATTCAGCAAATTCATGGAGTGACTCCTGCATGTCAGATACACTGCTGGGCTCAAGCAATTTAGATTCTAACTCCTTCAGGAAATCTGTATTTCAGAAAGTAGGCAAGGCATAATGGTTACAGGTTACAGGCAATGTGGGCTGAGTGGGGTTGCAGAGGGCAGGCAGCTGCCTCCAGGACCAGGTTATAGGCAATAAGGGCTGGGGGTTGCAAAGGGCGAGGGCCTCTGGGATTAGATTGTTTCAGACAAGAGGTTGTAAATCTTTACATAATGGTAGACAGTTTCTTGGGAAATGAGGATGGACTGCATTCTGATGTTAACTCCCATATCCCAGGGCATATAACTCTCAGCCAGGTTACCAGCCGTGGGCAAACTATGGCCCACGGGCTGGATCCGCCCGTTTGAAATGAATAAAACTAAAAAAAAAAAAAAAAAAAAGACCGTACCCTTTTATGTAATGATGTTTACTTTGAATTTATATTAGTTCACACAAACACTCCATCCATGCTTTTGTTCCGGCCCTCCGGTCCAGTTTAAGAACCCATTGTGGCCCTGAGTCAAAAAGTTTGCCCACCCCTGGGTTAGACTATGCTTTCTCTAGTCAGAAAAATCATGCTTAACAGAGAATGGTTAATATTTCTTTTTTAAAAAAATATATTTTTATTGATTTTAGAGAGGAAGATAGAGGGAGAGAGAGATGGAAACATCAATGATAAGAGAGAATCAGCAATTGGCTGCCTCCTGCATGCCCCACACTGGGGATCGAGCCCACAACCCAGACATGTGCCCTGACCGGGAATTGAACAGTGACCTCCTGATTCATAGGTCAATGCTCATCCACTGAGCCACACCTCCTGGCATAGCATTATATTTGTTTTTCTCATAAAAGTTGAAGATATATTTTATAATATTGTTTCATCAGTTTTTCTCTTATCATTGCCATAAAGATGTTTTTATAGTTTTGTCTCTGGAGAAATAATTCACATATTCTTCCAACAAATATTTGTTTAGAGCTTATAATGTAACATGTACTGCTATAGTTGTGAAGTCAAAATCCCTGATCTGGTCTGGTGGAGCTAGTGTTCTAGAAAGGAAGGAAAAAAAGAAATATGTGATTTTGGGTATGAAGAAAAATAAAGCAGGATGGGGGGAAGTGTGTGTTTGTGTGTGTGTGTTGTGTGTGTGTGTGTGTGTAATTTTCAAGGTTCAGGAAGACCTGTTTGAGAAGGTGACCTTAGAGTCGAGGCCTGAGGGAGTTAGGAGGGGAACCATTTCCCAGGGGGAGAACCTCTGCACAGGGAATGAAAGGCCAGAGGCCCAGTGGCAGGTACATGGAGCACACGGGAGGCCAGTGCAGGAGCAGAGTGATCTGGGAAGAGAAGTGTGGGAATTGAGGGCAGTGACATCAATGGGGGGTCCTGGTCATACAGGTTTTACAGACCTTCTTAAGGGCCTTGGGTTTAATTCTGAGCATGACAGAAGCCATTTGAGGGTTTTGAGCAAGAGGATAATATCTTTTGGTTTATATTTAAGAAGATAATTCTGGCTTCTGTTACCCTAACTTAGCCATCAATTTTATTTTGGTTTATTTCCTTTAAATTTATTTTCAATCAAGTATTGAATTTAAACTACTTTGTGAATTTTAGTTTCTAGTGCTACATGTTTTTGAGATATCATCTAACTTAATCATTTCCTCATGCTCTTTTCTACTGTTTTGACCAGATAATTATATTTTTATAATCTAAAAATTCATTGTAGCAGTATTTGTATATGCCAAGTAAAAATATTTTGATAATGCAATTAAATTGACAAATAAGCTGTGCAAGGCAGTCTAAGTCATTATGGCTTTTTAAAAATTATTTTATTGCTTAAAGTATTACAAAGAGTATTATATATGTCTCCTTTTTTTTTTCTCCCCTTGACCTTCCCCTAGCCTCCCATACCCCCCAGTGTCTTGTGTCCATTGGATATGCTTATATACATGCATACAAGTCCTTTGGTTGATCTCTTACCACCCACCCACCCCCCCCAACCCTCCCCGGCCTTCCCGCTGTAGTTTGACAGTCTGTTCAATGTTGCTCTGCCTCTCTATATATTTTTGTTCATCAGTTTATAATGGTCTTAATTATCCATAAATGAGTGAGATCATGTGGTATTTTTCTTTCATTGACTGGCTTATTTCACTTAGCATAATGCTCTCCAGTTCCATCCATGCTGTTGCAAATGGTAAGAATTCCTTCTTTTTTACAGCAGCATAGTATTCCATCATGTAGATATACCACAGTTTTCTAATCCATTCATCTGCTGATGGGCACTTAAGCTGTTTCCAGATCTTAGCTATGGTAAATTGTGCTGCTATGAATATAGGGGTGCATATATCCTTTCTGATTGGAGTTTCTGTTTTCTTGGGATATATTCCTAGAAGTGGGATCAATGGGTCAAATGGGAGTTCCATTGTTAAATTTTTGAGGAAACTCCATACTACCTTCCATAATGGCTGCACCAGTCTGCATTCCCACCAGAAGTGCATGAGTGTTCCTTTTTTTCCACATCTTCTCCAGCACTTGTCGTTTGTTGATTTGTTGATGATAGCCATTCTGACAGGTGTGAGATGGTACCTCATTTTTGTTTTGATTTGCATTTCTCAGATGATTAGTGACTTTGAGCATGTTTTCATATGTCTCTTGGCTTTCTGAATGTCCTCTTTTGAAAAGTATCTATTTAGGTCCTTTGCCCATTTTTTGATTGGATTGTTTATCTTCCTTTTGTTAAGTTGTATGAGTTCCCTATAAATGTTGGAGATTAAACCCTTATGGGTGATAACATTGGCAAATATGTTCTCCCATGCAGTGGGCTTTCTTGTTGTTTTGTTGATGGTTTCTTTTGCTGTGTAGAAGCTTTTTATTTTGATGTAGTCCCATTTGTTTATTTTCTCTTTAGTTTCCAATGCCCTAGGAGCTGTATCGGTGAAGAAATTGCTTTGGCATATGTCTGAGATTTTGTTGCCTTTGGATTCCTCTAGTATTTTTATGGTTTCCCATCTTACATTTAAGTCCTTTATCCATTTTGAGTTTATTTTTGTGTATGGTGTAAGTTGGTGGTCTAGTTTCATTTTTTTTGCATGTATCTGTCCAATTTTCCCAACACGATTTATTGAAGAGACTGTCTTGACTCCATTGTATGTTCTTGCCTCCTTTGTCAAATATTAATTGAGCATATTGGTTCGGGTCGATTTCTGGGCTCTCTATTCTATTCCATTGGTCTATATGTCTGTTCTTGTGTCAGTACCAGGCAGTTTTGAGAACAGTGGCTTTGTAATATTCATTATAGCTTTTTAACACAGTGTTTCGCTTCTTCCACTTTCTCTTCCAAGTTATTCATACTGGTTCTAAGTTACAAGTTTAGCCAATGTTCTCAGCTTTTTTTGTTGTCTAAGTATCTTCAACTATTTTCCATTCCTTATAATGCCCCTTTTAATGCTTTTAAAAAAGAGTGGAGCCCCAGCTGATTGCTCAGTTGATAGAGCGTTGGCCTGTGGACTGGAAGGTCCTGGGTTCAATTCTGGTCAGGGGCACATGCCCAGGTTGTGGGCTCAATCCCCAATAGGGGGTATGCAAGAGGCAACTGATCAATGATTCTCTCTCATCATTAATGTTTCTATCTCTCTCTCTCTCCCTCTCCCTTCCTCTCTGAAATCAATAAAAATATGTTAAAAAAGGTAAAAGGGGAAATTCATTCCTAAAAAAAAAAGTGTGGCATAAAATACTGGACAGCCTTTCTTTGCAATCCTAAAATTTACTTTTCTTAAAGACATATAGCTAGAGTACTGTTTTCATGATCTAAACCCATTTTCTTTCAATGTCTCCTTCTGTCAGTTATAAAAATGACTGGCATAATATTTGTAGAAGGAGGTAAATTAGGCATGATACTAAGACCAAGGGAACTCAAAATTAATTCAGCTAGTGTTTGTACAGTGCCTATTGTCATACCCATAAAGGGTATAGAACAGTCTCTCCATAGGACATAATAAAGGCTCAGTAAATATTAGTGCTAAGACTAATTATTTAATTACTGAAAATCAGTTATATTCAGTTATTTTATCTTTGGTATGTCAACATTATCAAATGTTTGACTTGTAATGAATGCTGTTACTAGTTACACTACCAGACTTTGCTCTGTGGTGAAGCCAGCTAGCTACGCACACAATTCCAATAGAGTGCAATAAAAGTTATCTTCGATGGACTATGGGAACCCTGAAAAGGATGTAATTTTGTGCAGTACAACAAATTCATGGAAAACTAAACAAGGAAAGGAATATTTGAATTGGCCTTTTGAAAAATAAAAAGGTGTTAGGTAGGCATAGAATGATCCAGAAGGATATTCCAGGTAGAGCACAATAGAGCAAAGTCTTAGAGTTATAAGTACACATGTTCTGCATTTGTAGAATTGTTTGAAAGGAGCATCTATATATATAAAAGCCTAAGTGACCAAACGACCAGTTGACCGGTTGCTATGATGTGCACTGACCACTAGGGGCAAACACTCAATGCAGGAGCTGTCCCCTGGTGGTCAGTGCACTCCAACAGCCAACCTCCTGCGACCGTCCAGCCTCCTGTGGTCCCTCCTCCCTGCTGGCTGGCCAACCTCTCCCAGTCCCTTCCCCACCGGCCAACCTCTCATGGTCCCTTCCCCCAGCCAGCCTGTGCCCCCATCGGCCCCAATCAGGGGGGCCAGCCAGTCAACCTCCTGTGGTCCCTCTCCCCAACCAGTCAGCTCCCCTGATCGGCCCCAATCACCGGCCAGGCCAAGGGACCCCACCATTTGCACAAATTAGTGCACTGGGCCGCTAGTAGTATATAACTGGGACAATAGATAATAAAAGATTGAAAATGGAAGTTTCATGTTCCAATTAAGGAATGTGGACTTTATCTTAGCAACAGCAGTGACTCACTTTAGCAGGGGAGGTAGGAGATCAAATAAATGTTATAGAAGATAAACAGTGAACTGAAGCAGAGTGAGTTTCCACTTACTGAGGTAGCAGAGTGAACTGAAGTATAGGAGCAGAAACTGCAGATAACTGGAGGTGTTGCAGTAGAGATTTTGAGTGCGTGAACAAGAGCAGTTAGGGTATGGAAGGAAGGATGGGTGGGATGGTAATATCTGAGAGAACAATTCAGTAGGACGAAGGGACTACTAGTAATTAATTGGACATATGGGGAGGAAGGAGCATCAATATAGTAACGATAGCTAAAATGTATTGAATGCCCAACATGAGCCAGTTATTATCATTGTTTGCATAAATTAACCCATTTCTCTTTATAATTCTAATGGGTAGGAGCTATTAATTTACCCAACTCACAGGCAAGGACATGGAGGCAAGGAGATTACCCCCTTTTAAACGTTCCTAGTTTAAATAAAAATGCCAAGAATTGAGATGAATAAGAGAGAAGGAACATTTGCAGTTAAGGTGCTTCTAGAGCTTCCTATGGAGTGCCTGACCTAGCCTCCATCCTACCAGATAACTTCCAGTTTCTGAAATGGGTAGGAGACAATAACGTCTTCATTAGGTAACTTCCTGTTGGTAACAGGCTGGAGAAAGGTTATAGTAGCTCCTATCATAAAAACTCAGCTTATGTTCCTGATCCCAATTCCTACTGTATTATCTTGTTGAAGTAGACATGACTTCATTATTGGGCAAGTTGCTGATTTTTTTGGTTGGACTGTTATTTTGCACCTGAGCATATAGATGCTTTTGTCAGTAACAGCAGTCTGTCTTTCACAGTACTTTGAATACTCTGCTCAACATGAAATTCGGCATAACATCCAGAAGGAGTTATGTCTCCACGCTGCTCCAGGTCCTGTTCAGCTGAAGACATGTACCTACAAAGGTCACAAAACAGTTGCCACTGGAGAACAGATATGGGAGATCCAAAAGGTACCTCAGTGCAGTTAATTCACCCCTTTATGTAATTACTGTTTTGAATAGCTCTAATTGCTTATCTGGAAACATATGAGAAACATTTTGTATTAATGTTATCCATCGGAACTTCTGAGCTTTTCTTATAAGTACCGCGCGCTAACCGATTGCGCCACTGGAGCTCTGACCCTGAGCTTTTCTTAACTTTGTTATTGTTTGTTTACCAATGTGATAAAAGAGAATATATGAGTTAAATACTCTTAGGAACAAAATAATTGGAAAGCTGCTTAGTTAAAGCATGGTTTATGCAGATCAACACTTCTGTGAATTATTAATAATTGTTGCCCATATTTATCTTTTTAAAGTTTCTTATAATGCGTCTTATAATAGACATACTTTTTTCCTTGGCAGAGAGAAAATAAAAATCATTATTATTATTATTTTTTTTTTTTTACCTGAAATGCTCAATTCTTTTCTTCCCTGTTTGAGTACCTTTTTGTGAATTTAGAACTAAGAGAATACACAAAAGTTATTTTCTGTTTTTAAAAAACATATTTTAGGGATTAGCTGGAATCTAGTAACTCTTATCTGAAAACTGTTTTGTGAAATGCAAGAACCCTGACTTTTATGACTTACATTTTTTAAAAGAGTTTGTCACTTATGGGTATATATAGCTGGAATGTTTCTTGTTTGAAAACTTGATTGAGACCTTGCTCTGTATACCTCTCTTCATTTATATAATACCTTCTGTAGTGGCATAACTGGTGGTGTTTACTCCAGAAACCAACCAACAAGATTTTATCAGACATAGTTGATCTTAGAAAATAACAAGTTAAGAATGGTGTATATTTGGTGTGCAGGTTTTCCTTTAGATTTGATGAGACCTGTTAGGGTTTGGGCCTGTGACTTGGGCTGAGAAGGAATTCACAACTAAAAGAAGGGATGTAGAGAGGAAGTTTATTTCACTTTCCTCCAAGGGAGAGGACCCTGCCCATGCATTGCTAATCAATACAGGGGCAAGAAGCAAAAACTGGGCTTCACCTTTTAAAGCAGTGGTTCTCAACCTTCCTAATGTCACGACCCTTTAATACAGTTCTTTATGTTGTGGTGACCTCCAACCATAAAATTATTTTCATTGCTACTTCATAACTGTAATTTTGCTACTGTTATGAATCGTAATGTAAATATCTGATATGCAGGATGTATTTTCATTGTTACAAATTGAACATAATTAAAGCATAGTGATTAATCACAAAAACAATATGTAATTATATATGTGTTTTCCGATGGTCTTAGGCGACCCCTGTGAAAGGGTCATTCGACCCCCAAAGGGGTCGCGACCCACAGGTTGAGAACTGCTGTTTTAAAGGGTAATGGCTGCTGTTGCTAGGTGACAAGGAAGGGAGGGGGATTTGAGGCTGAAGTGGAGTTTGTTTTTCAGGAGACAATACCAGCAGATGCCTTAGGGAGGTGTCTTACCAATATTTTTCGCAAGCTTGTAAAACATGCTTAGAGCAAAAGTTATGAAGAGCTCAAAAGAAGCCTATTTGAAGGGGGGAAGGGAGTTTTCTATTAACTAGAGAAACCTTGGTGTGAATTATCCCTTAGTTCTGAAAATAGCAGGGAGGAGGGGTATGCAAAAATGTAGCCTTGAGAGTATCTTGTATTTGTCTTGTAGTTTGAACACAGGGGCTGTTTGAATCAGAAGAGCTAACAATCTTAGGTGCTTCTCATAAATTGTTGAAGGCTATAGCAAAGAAAAAGAAAGGCCTTTTTTTTTTTTTTTTCTGGCCTTACAAGACCATAAAGTAGTTTTTGTATTTATGAGTTAACTTTGAGTCTTAAAACCTAATGTCTGTTGTGTTTCCTTTCATTCTAGGATCTACTTCTATATAATCCATTCTTAAAGATGTGCCTTTCAGCAAATGGAGAGCATCCGAGCTTAGTGTCTTGCAATCCATCAGATCCACTCCAAAAATGGATTTTTAGCCAAAATGATTAAGTGTTCCTTAAAATTAAGGAGTTGAAAAGGAGATATTTTTTCTCATAAAACTGTGACTAGGCATACACTGTAGTTTTTGAAAATTATGCAAAAGCAGCTAATTGTAACTTATTCCAAGTGCATTTTTCTTATTTATATCTTACAATGTCTCTGTAGCATTGCTATGGAAATCCCTTTTTTCCATTTCAAAGCACAATAATTAATAATACCAAAGACTCTTTTGACATGTCTGTATGTAGGGGGAGATATGTTTACAGTATGATGAAAATAATTTTCCAAGTAAAGTGATGTTTGTGTGATTTGTACACTCAAGGATATGCACAACTACATTCACACACTCACAACTTAAAATATTTCCTCTAGTTTTGGGGAGGAAGGGAGAAAGATTTGATACTGTATTTTTTTAACTACATACAAATGGATCAATGAAGGCCAAACATTGGCCTTTATACACAAACCAGGAAATTTTTATAGATCTAGAATTTATTACATGAAAATGCAGGTAAATGTTTTTTTTTTTCCTTTTGTTTACTGATCTGTCAAATGTTTCCTTAAACCTGGAATTAAATGAATAAGCAGTAAACTATTTTTAAAACTTTAATTTCTTGGAAAATTTTAAAATATTTTTTATTCTGAAGCCCACTTGGTTTGAAGCACTTAAGTCTTTCTTAAAAGACTTTTCTTAAGTAACAATACTGTGTTTTCCCAAAGCAATTAAAAAAAAAAACTTTTATAACTTACTATCTGTTGAAAAGGTGTCTTTTTCCTTCTTGTCTTTTTTTTTCTTACCAAAATTCACTAATCTTGAATGTTTGTGAAATTGAATTTTAAATGCAAAATACTTGACTCATTTAAAGTGAAATTTTATTTGTTACTGACTTAATTCAATTTGTTACTGTTCAGTTAATAGATTGTCTTTGTGATGAATATTTTTCATTCAAAAAAAACTTCTTTCTCTCTATGTGGAAAACACAATAAAACAAAACCTTACTATTGTAACATTGGATTTATGTATTTTTCTCTTTTGGATAAAATATATCATTGATAATAAGTAGGGGAAGCATGAATTTTGTATTCTGAATTTCTAAGAACTGATTATAGAGCCATCAGATGTTTCTTAAGGAAAACTCAAACGTTTGATAATCATGGCATAAAAAATGTGTAATGGAGAAGATTCCATGTTAGATGTTTAAAAAATTTTGTACTAATTCCTGGTAACTTTCCTTGAGCATCTGATAGAGTAATTTTTTTTTTATGTGATGCTTATTTAGGAGACTTAGCACTTTTTTCTTTTTGGCCATTTTATATATAAGTCTCTGGTATTCTTATTTCAGAGGTGAAGTAGGATTGGGTTCATATTTTAAACCCGGCAGATCCTCACTTGTACAAAAGAAAAAAATTAAATATTGGTCCCATCTTCTCATTATTTGTAACTTTGAAATTGCATTTTTAAAAACCTGCATTCTTTAATTTGTCATAATTCCAACTTTTATTTCAATTAAAGTGCCATTTATTGTGTGTCTAACTTTATGACAAGTTATGGTAGGCAGAGTAAGACTTACATTGCCTTTGAGCTTAGGTCTTATGGAGCAGAAAGAAAGACATAATTTTGAAATAGTATCATGAGTGACTTTATGATGTTTTATTTTATGATGAGATGACAGGTCATTATTCATATTTGATATTTTTAATAAAGATATTTCTTTATTACTATAACATACTAATATGTATTGTGAAATATACACTAATACCTACTTACATGTACAACTTCTGTTTTTTAGTTTGTTACTCTAGAGCAGCGATTTGCAACTAGTGTGCTGCAAGAATTTTAAAACATGCAATACCTGACTATTTAATCAGGGGCACTGAGATCTTTTCCTTTAGATTGTCAAATGAAAAGATGACAATAGCCAACACAATAGTAGTTTATTGTGAACAGATCAAAATTATACCTATTTTTTTTGTCAGATTGGCAAAAAATATATTTTTTGGTGTGCTGCAGAATTTTATCAATTTATTTATGCCATGAGATCAAAAAGGTTGAAATTGCTACTCTAAATGAACATTCAGGAGCAAATATTGTCCCTAAAATTTTTTTATATCTCCTAATCCTATATAATAAAAGGCTAATATGCTAAGTGTCTGGTCATCCGGTCAGCTGTTCAACCAATTAAAACATGCTAATTATGTACTAAGGCCACTCAACCGCTCACTATGACATGCACTGACCATCAGGGGGCAGACAGTTGACTGGTTGACCAGTCGCTATGATGTTCACTGACCACCAGAGGGCAGACACTCTGACTGGTAGGTTAGCTTGCTGCTGGTCCAGCTGATCGGGACTGCGTGAGACAGGCTGGAAACACCCTGGAGCCCTCCCGTGGTCCCTCCCTGGCTGGCCAGTCTCTCATGTCTCTCCCGCCCCGATCGTGCATTGGTGGGGTTCCTCGGCCTGGCCTGCACCCTCTCGCAATCTGGGACCCCTTGGGGGATGTCGGAGAGCTGGTTTTGGCCCGATCCCACAGGGCGAGTGCCGCTCAGCCAGAAGCCGGGTTCACGGCTGAAGAGCGCAGAGGCGGTGGCAGGAGCCTCTCCCGCCTCCACAGCAGTGCTAAGGATGTCCAACTGCCTGGGGAGCGGGCCTAAGCTGGCAGTCGGACACTCCCCGGAGGCTCCCAGACTGCGAAGAGGGTGCAGGCTGGGCTGAGGGACACCGCCCCCCGCCCCCCCCCCCCCGCCCCCCCGCAGTGCACTATTTTGTGTACCGGCCCTCTAGTATGAAATAAAATTAAACAGAACAAATTCTCAAAGATATTTTATAAATGAACTTAAGTAAAACGTATTAAAAACAAACAAATCTGAGTAATCTCAGTGTATTAGTCACATGCTGCCATGTCAAGAGCCAACCAAAATCTGCTTAGATTAATTAGGTTGATTGTTTTATGGCTGTGATAAATGCATTCAAAGGGAGAGTTTTTCTTACCTGATTTGGGAGCCCCAGGCTGTTGCTCAAGTGACATTTAACTCATTTCCCTAGGGATTTATCCTTTCTGGTCAGGTAATAACTTTTAAAAGTCTGAATTTTGAAGCAATGCTCATAGAAGTTATTTATGCAGCCTGGTTGACATCCACTTGAGATATTTAAATGTACTCAAGTGTGAAATTGTGGAACTCTTGCTTAATCTGAAGCTACCATGGCAAATTCTGCAGAAGACCTGACATGTTGCCTTTCTTCCAGAGGACCAAGTCCCAGGAACTCTAGATTGGGAGGCTACACTGCCACACCTGCTAGGGTCAACCTGATGGGTGGGCTCCCTGAAAACCGGGATATGGCCACACAACCGTAGGAGAAAGTCAGCAATACACTAAAACTCCTATTGCTATAACCAATCATGATAACTTTTAAGTTGCTCTGTTACCAGATAACTGGCCTTCCTGTTGACAATTTAACTAAATACTATATAAATCATAAAAAATATAGTAAAATAAAACAGGATTGAATGCTTTGTGAAAACTTAATATTTTTAAAAATTTTGGCTAAGTTATATGTGGATGAGAATTATAAAAGATAAGAAAAACAAAAATCTAGGAAGATTCTGTGCTCAAATTGCTTCACAATAGGCTTTAAAGAAAGCAGAATGCATCAGATGATGCATTCTAGTATTATTTGTGCAGGAAAGATGTTGCACAATTCTCATAAATCAATGCATACTCAAATAAAAGGGCTCGCCTTACAATGGAATATTTGTGAAGGAATTAATATACATAGTGTGTATTTTATTTTATTTTATTTTATTTTTTTAAAATATATTTTATTGATTTTTTACAGAGAGGAAGGGAGAGAGATAGAGAGTTAGAAATATCGATGAGAGAGAAACATCGATCAGCTGCTTCTTGCACATCTCCCACTGGGGATGTGCCCACAACCCAGGTACATGCCCTTGACCGGAATCGAACCTGGGACCCTTCAGTCCGCAGGCCGATGCTCTATCCACTGAGCCAAACTGGTTTCGGCCATAGTGTGTATTTTAAGTTAAAATATTTGATATGTATCAATTTTTATGGCTTTCAATTTTAAATTCCCTTTTCAAATCATCATTCATCTACCAGCCCAATTGTGTTGAAGGAGAGTTTTTCTCCTCCACACATATATAGACACTATTGTTCTCCTATCTTCAACAACTTGTTTTCAACAATATTTAGGAAATATTTTTGTTTGTTTGTTTCAGTGATTGCAGTAGGCACCAGGAACTAATGATGCACAAAGTGATCCCTATCTTCAAGAATTTTAGAGTATTATAATGTAGTTATCAATGAAGTATAATGATGCTATTTTATTTAATTATTTTTTTTGTTACTCCTCACCTGAGGATATTTTTCCATTGATTTTTCAAGAGAGTGGAAGGGAAGGGGAGAGACAGAGAGATAAACATTGATGCGAGAGAGAGAGACATTGATTGGCTTCTTTCTTCACACAGTCTGATAGAGCCAGGGATTGAGCTTGCAACCTAGGTACAAGCCCTTGACCAGAATGGAACCTGGGACCCTTCAGTCAACAGGCCAATGCTCTTTCCACTGAGCCAAACTGGCTAGGGCCAAACATATCTCTTGAGTACTACATCGGTCACAATGGAATACTTTCTTGAACATTAGCTGTGATAGTATTTGTTTCCTTAGTTTATTCACATAAAGACACTTCCTACAGAATACTAATACAAACCATCCAAAACCAGTACCAGCAGTTCTCAACCTGTGGGTTGCGAACAATGAAAATACATCCTGCATATCACATATTTACATTACGATTCATAACAGTAGCAAAATTACAGTTATGAAGTAGCAACAAAAATAATTTCATGGTTGGGGGTCACCACAACATGAGGAACTGTATTAAAGGGTCGTGGCATTACCATCCAATTCATTCCAAAAACCTCATTCAAATATCCCTAACTTTTTCAATGTCTCTTTTTTCTTCCTGGTCCAGGACCTACTCTAGGATCATGTCTCACATTTAGTTCTCACATTTTTTGATTTCTTTTAATCTGGAGCAGCTTCAAAGTCTTTCCCTGACTTTCATGTAGCTTACAGTTTTAGAGTATAAAGAATGTCAATCAACCTAGGGCCATGTTATATTTTCTTATGTCCAGGCTTAAGCCATTCATTCTCATCAGGAATAGCACAGAAACAATATTGTAGTATTTATCAAGAGTCCTTCAATGTTATTCCTTCCTACCACTAGAGATGTTAACCTTGATAACCTGTGCAAGTTGGTGCCTGTCAGATTCCTGAACCATAAGTCCACCTTTTCCCACTTTGTAGGTGGTATTTATTAAGAGATACTCCAAGACTATGCAAATATGTAATTCATTTTTTTTTTTTACACTTGCCAGTACTCAAGGGGAGGAGGGCTTGGGGAATAACTGGATAAAGACAGTGAAGGGATTAGCTAAAGAACATATATCCATACCCCATGGACATGGACAATAGTTTGGTGAAGGCCAAGGGAGGGGGAAGGAAGGGTGGCAGACACATATGTTTTATATATATCTATATCTACGTGTTACCTAATTATATATTTGTACACACATCTTTATCTATTCCTGGATCTCTCTCAGTTGCAATCCCATCCTGTAACCTCTATTTCCATTTTCATAAACCTCTAACTATGAGAACCCTGGTTCCCATTATCTTCATTCTATTTAATGAAGTAATCTCCTGACTATGCCGTCAGACTTCTTGGCCTCTGGTCTCATCACCTCCTCATCCATTTCCTCCATCTTTCTAACCTCCTCAGCCCAACTACCTCCACAAGAAGGGAAAGAAAGAGGAGAGGAGACAGAAGGAGAAAAAAGAGGAAACAACTTTTTATTTTTTATACACACTTCTTACAAAAGAAAAAAAAATTTGAAACTAATGGGTTTGACCAAATTTCACTGTAACTGAGACTAGAAGAAATGCAGTGAACAAATTTTAAAAAAGGACAAATCATAAGGGGCATTTTGATAACTTTGTAAAGGTTCTGTACATTAAAAAGTTGGACTTTAGAGCATCGGCCTGCAGACTGAAAGGTCCCAGGTTCGATTCCAGTCAAGGGCATGTACCTTGGTTGCGGGCACATCTCCAGTGGAGAGTGTGCAGGAGGCAGCTGATTGATGTTTCTCTCCCATCGATGTTTCCAACTCTCTATCCCTCTCCCTTCCTCTCTGTAAAATCAATAACATATATTTAAAAAAAAAAAAAAAGTTGGACTAATATTTGCAACATGTATATCTGTTTTCTAGTGCTACTATAACAAATCACCGCAAACTTGGTGGCTTTGAACAACACAAATGTATTACCTTGCAGTTCCAGAGGTCAGAACTCCTAAATGGGTCTCTCTGGTCAAATATCAAGCAGTTAGCAGCACTGTGTTCCTTCTGGAAACTCTATTTTCTTGCCCTTCCCAGCCTGCAGAGGCACCCACATCCTTTGTTTTGTGGCTCCATTTCTCCATCACTAAAATCAGCAGTGTAGCATCTTCAAATCTCCCTCTGAGTCTGATCCCTCCCCTGTCTCGCTTTTCCACTTCTAAGAATCCTTATAATTACGTTGAGTCCACTGGGTAACCCAGGGCCATCTCCTTATTTTAAGGTCAGTTGATTAGCAACCTTAATTTTAATTTGCATGTGAAATAACGTATTCAGAGGTTCTTGGGACAAGGATGTGAACATTTTTGGGAGGCCATAATTCTATCTGTAAGGCATAAAAAAATGTTGACTTTTTTTTAATCCTCACCAGGTGATAGTTTTCCAGTGATTTTTAGAGAGAGTGGAAGAGAGAGGGAAAGACAGAAAGAAACATAGATGTGAGAGAAACACACTGATTGGTTGCCTCCTGCATAGAGTCCCGACCAGGGGCCGGGCCTGGGAGGAGCCTACAACTGAGGTAGGTTATGAGCCCTTGACCGAAGTTGAACTCAGGACCCTTCGGTTTGCATGCTGAAGCTCTATCTATTGAGCCAAACTGGCTAGGGCAGAATGCCAAGGGAGTTAAAGGGTTGACCCTGAACACATCAGCGGGCATGTAGATGAGGGTCAGGGTTGTTTTACTGGCAGACATGACTGTGCTCTGTACTTTGGGGGGCAACTTTGAGGTAGCCAGTTTGACTGTCCTTTAGCTTTCCACTAGTAACCTGGAGTTTATTCTTCGGGTAAGGTAAAAGAGGGTGATTGTCACCTACTCTTGAGGACAGGAGATGGGCTATGGTGAACTTAGAAGCAGAGGCAGCTGAGCTGGCCCCTCTCCTGATCCTGATCCTGACCCAAGGCCAGACCTGCAGCTCCAGACGCACATCCCAGATCCCTAGCTTTCCACTCTATTTCCCTCTCCTTCCCTAGTAATGACTTTTATAAACTCCCTAGGAAATGGGAGCATGCTCTGATGGAAAACCTTCTGGAAGATGTCCTCTATCAATGGCAATATTGATTTCTTACACAGGCTTATGATGGCTACTGAGTTGTGAACAACTAAATGATGTAGTGTTAGAGATAAATCGTAGGGAGTAAAAATAAAGAAGAGCAAAAATCTGGGTTAACACAAAATTCAATTATTAGCATAAAAGTTGTGATAATGGTTACCTCAGAATGTGGGAGGACAGAAATGTGATTGGGAGGGGACACACAAGGACACACAAGGACACACAAGGACTCATTTTATTAAGGTGGATGCTCAGGTGTTCATTTTATTATTTTTGAAAATGAATATTTTCATTTTATGTATATTTATATTTCAATGTCCCTGTATATATGGGTAATATTTTTAAAAAGAAGATGTGAAGAGGCAGGAGCATGAGGATGATGAAGAAATAAGGTTATGTGGAGGTGGGGCTACGTATCACAAGGATGGTTTTCTTTGTCTACCATTATTTTACTCTATATTCTCTACAATAGCCCTGTTGTCTCTAATTTGTTATAAAAAATTAATGACAGATATTTGTTTAACCTTACAAGAGGCTTTGCTAAGCAAAGTGCTTTGTGAATTAGAAGTGGAATTTACAGTCCGTTAGAAGGGCCTACAGGATATGAAAGCTGTAGAGCCCGAGCTAGCAGCATTGAACAAATGCGGCATAAAAGGATTTGCATTGTGTTCCAACCAGAGAGCAAATGCATTTAATGGAGTTATAAGGGAACCATGGGAATTCTGTGTTTATAGAGAGTTCAAAGGGAGTTGCCACTGTTTCAGTGAGGAGGGGCTTTGTGGAGGAGGCAGGATTGCTGGAGCCATTTGATAGAAGCAGGAGAGTTTGAACCGGGGGGAAGAAAATGGTTCAGGATTTGAAGGACTCGTGGTCCTGTTGCTATTTCGTCGGCTATAGAGGAGGAGCTGCCTGCATGGTGATCTCCCCAGGCCCGCGGTGGACTGTTCAGGAATGCTCCACTGTGGCTTCCACCTCCTCTCTGGCAGTCCTTCTCCCAAACCACAAAACCCAAATGAATGTGTTTTTCTTCTAAATGGGCAGAGCTTTAAATACGAAACCCAAATTTTCAGTTTGAGACGAGCCAAGCTTTGGACGGCATTTTTATTTCTGGTCTTTATTTTTCAAGTGTAGCAGTAAAGATAAACTAACCTCCTCCATCCATGCTTACATCTTTCTATGGCTAACCAGAAGCTGGACACCCGGGTGCTCCTCATGTTTATCCCCATTCTTGTCTGCTTGTTATGTACTTTTAGTCTGTTTTTTCTCAACCATGGAAGTGTGCCTGCCCCTTGGTATTCAAATTCACTTTGTGACGGGAAAAGAGAGTTACCAAAGGCCTAACGATTTCAGCATCCTCTCCCGTTTCCGGCTTCCTTTGGGGTGGGAGACCTCTTCAGTTTCCACATGAATATTAGGATCAGCTTGTCAATATCTATCTATCTATCTATCTATCTATCTATCTATCTTTATGTTGAAAATATTACAGATGTTGCCCCCCCATGCTCTTGTTCCTTTTCATTGTCCTTCTCGTCCCCCACATCCCAAAGTCCTTTTGTTCTTCTAAACTCACTCTAGCAAAAGACTCCACATTGGGAAAGACTGATGAATCCCTCCAGGAGACAACCTGACATCATAATCACACACCTGCTGCTGCCCATCCCAGGAAACTTGGACCTGCACCATCTATGATGGACATAATTATAAGGAGCAGTTTAAACTGTTGCTTAAATTGGCCCAAATACAGAAGTCAGTTTATTTTTCATAGAAATTGTATCTAATCAGAGTAGAAGTAAAATAGAATTCTTTTTATATTCTCTATGTAGAAAATGATATCACAACATCATCATAGGAACAATGCATGCAGCTAAAAAAAATATAGAGGAAAGGTATTATAGAGGCATGCTGGTCAATGAACAAAACTATGATGTTAATTTTGATTTTGTGATGTTTATATTTTTTAACTTTTCAAAATTTATCTTTTGAGATTAAAATTCTCAATATAGCATTTACCTTTGTGCTCTATGTATATAATTTTATGTTTTATTTTCATCACAATAAACCTCTAAGTTATAAAAGCTTCAGCCTCCACAACACTTGGCTCTGCCCTGAGAGCCCAGGAAAAGAACAACTGCAAATGTGAACAGTGAACAAAAAGTGAAGGAGCTTATCCTCATATCCACGTGAGAAGGAGAAATGTAGCTTCTTTTATGCTGCTTTTACAATGTTTCTGGTTCTGCTTTTTAACCCATATTTTTATATTTCCTGCTACCATGTGGGACCATTTTTTCAGAGTCAAGTTCATGTTACACTGACTCTTTTCAGAGCATTAGCCACCCTCCTAATTCAGAACTGTGCTTTCTGGTTGCTGGAAACCTGCCCAGTGAGCATTGCCCTTGTGCACCCATTTGATATAGAGCTTCCACGAACTGATGTTTAATAAATATTTAATAGGATGTGTTCAGCTAAATTAGGTCAGCAGCTAAGGTGGGAGGGGAACTACAGTTTTATTAATATTGCAGCAGCTTCGGATGTCAAAAAGCATTAGAAAGCAAAGGCCCTGACAGGGAGGACAGTAGGTCTTGCCCTCTTTTTGTCAGGGAACTCCAGAAGCGGCTCAGAATTCCCAAGATGTTCCAGGCAATAGCAGCTTGAGCCTAATGCTGATCTGAGAGCCCAGGGAGAGAGGCATTGTAACACCCCAGCCTGTGAGCTTCAGAAACTCACACAACATGGGTCCAAATTATTGTGGAATATTGGAGAATATAGTCGTGAAAGGGCGTCATTTCTGCAACTTACAGTCAAATGATACAGGAGGAAAAAATGAGAGCTAAAGCAAAGATGGCAAAATTTAACAATTGGGAGATCTGGGTAAAAATACATGGGCCCTGGCTGGGTGGCTCAGTTGGTTGGAGCATCACCCTGTAAACCAAAAAGTTTCAGGTTTGATTCCCAGTCAGGGCACACACCTAGGTTGCTGGTTCGATCCTCAATCGGGGCAAATACATATGGGAGGCAACTCACATCAATGTTTCTCTCTCTCTCTCATCAATAAAAATTATCCTCAGCTGAGGATTAAAATGGAATTTTTTTGGTACCACTCTTTTTTATTTAAATTCTATTTTTTAAATTACAGTTTACATTCATTATTATTTTGTGTTACTTGCAGGTGTATAGCAAGTGGTTAGACAATCATATACCTTCCAAAGTATTCCCTCGATATTTCAAGTACCCACCTCACAATACATAGTTATTGTAATATTGTTGCCTATATTTCTTATGCTGTACTTTGCATCCCTATCTATACTGCTCTTGAAACTTTTATACAAATCTGCAATTATCTACACTAATAAAAGACAAAGATGCTAATTGACCATACCTTTGCTATGCCCCAAGCCACGCCCACCAGCCAATCAGAGTGACTATATGCAAATTAACCCAACCAAGATGGCGGCTGGCAGCCATGGAGGTGGAGCAAGCAGGAGGCTTGGTTGCCTGGGCAATGGAGGAAGCCAAGCTTCCTGCCTGCCCAGAGCCAGCTGTGGCCTCCGCTCATGGCAACAAAGTCTCAATTATAGAAGACAAATAAATCCCAGATACCTGCTTCCAGCCAGCCTCCACTGGGAGCTTGGGTGGCTAAGGGCCGTGGCCAGCCTGCAAACAGCCATCAGCCCCTCACCCAGGATGGCCACACCCTCATGGGGTGAGGGTCCCCGCTGGGGGGCTTGGCCAGCCTGCAAACAGCAATCAGCCCCTCACCCAGACTGGCCAGGCACCCCAGCAGGGATCCCCACTCTGAAGGGGCTGTGGCCAGCCTGCAAACAGCCATCAGCCACTCACCCAGGCTGGCCAGGCACCCCAGGGAGGACCTCTACCCTGAAGGGGCTATGGTCAGCCTGCAAACAGCCATCAGCCCCTCACCCAGGCTGGTCAGGCACTCCTATATAATAAAAAAATAATATGCAAATTGACCCTAACAGCAGAATGGGAATGACTGGTCACTATGACACACACTGACCACCAGGGGCAGACGCTCAATGCAGGAGCTGCCCTCTGGTGATCAGTGCGCTCCCACAGGGGGAGCTCTGCTCAGCCACAGCCAGGCTGATGGCTGCCAGTACAGTGGTGGTGGTGGGAACCTCTCCGGCCTCCTCAGCATCGCTAAGGATGTTCGACTGCAGCTTAGGCCTGCTCCCTGCTGGCAAGTGGACATCCCCCAAGGGGCCCCAGACTGTGAGAGGGCACAGGCCGGGCTAAGGGACCCCCCCACCAAGTGCACAAATTTTTGTGCACCGGGCCTCTAGTCTATATAGATAAAAGCCTAATATGTAAAGTATCCCCTCAGGAGTTCGACCAACTGCATGTTCCATTGTTTGCTATGACATGCACTGACCACAAGGGAGCGATGCAGAACTAAGGAAGACCCTGGCTGGAAGCTGGCAGCTGGGTAAGGGAGGCTCTGGCAGGTGGCTGGCAGCTGCAAGAGACCCTACCCATGCACGAGTTTCATGCACTGGGCCTCTAGTGTAAAAATAAAAAGTTAATGGAAAACAACTAAATTTCCTCCTTCAAGGCACGGGTGGTCATGGGCTTGTTGGCATAAACTTTAGACTTCAAAAAACCCCAAAGAAAAAAGTCCAACAGTGTTAAATCGCTGGGCATGATCTGGGCAGCCAATTCTGATCACCAAAACAGAAAATTACACGACCAGGAAATGACTCATGCAGTAATTGAATTGTTTCTTGGGCTGTATGACATATGGCACTGTCTTGTTGAAACCACATGTCGTCCACATCCATATCTTGAAATTTAGGCACAAAAAACTGGATTATCATGTTGCGATCGCGAGGACCATTATCTGTTATTGCCTGAGCAGCCGCATTTTGGAAGAAGAATGATCTAATGATGCCTCCAGCCCAAAATCCACACCAAACAGTGACATGTTGTGGATGCATTTGTTTCTCAACAATCACTCGTGAATTTTCTGAACCTCAAATGCGACAATTTTGTTGATCAACCAAGCCATCAAGATGAAAATGAGCCCCATCAAAATTCAGCCACATTTATGCAAAACAATCATGGAAAATTTCAACAAAAGAGTGCGTATGTGCCAGCAAAGCCGTGGAGGCCATTTACCTTATATGCTGTTCCATACATAACCCTATACTGCATACTTTATGAATCAATAAAAAATTTACAATTTTTAATTATAAACCTGTGTTTTCTAACAAAATTTCTTCTTGCGTGAATTTTGGGACATGCTTTACAACAAATAAACACAGAGCAAAACAGTAACAAAATAACTGTGGATCTCCATTTCAACCCTACTTTTTTCCTTAGTATAATGAAAACACTGACATAAAAAAATTTAAAGGATTGGTCCCATCTTTCTTTACCTGAAAATTACTGAATGCTAAGCATTATCGAGGTTTTTTTAAAAATTTAAATTGTTTTAAATGCTGCCTATTTAAGAGAATCAGAACAGTCTGTGAATAAAAGGAAATCTGAATCTTTTAGGACTCAATAGACAATTTGACATTTCAAACAATATAGATAACACAAGCAGTAGGACCCCTCAAGTTTTTTTGAAAAGTGGGATAAAGTTAGATGTTCTGGCATTACTGCCAGTAGCCTGACTTTATTGTTGTTATGGCTATTCTTCTTCACTTTTTTTACATCGCCTCAAAACAAGGTAGGTTCCGTTGAGATGGTAAAAGGGTTATGAAGGTGTTCCTCCAAAAAGGAGAATTTTGCACTATACTGGAGGAACAAGGCACCTGTTTGCTAAATAGAGGGGAACTTTGACTGGAGTAGGACCCGCCACCTATGATATCGCTATGAGGTCACTGCAGGCCAAAGAGGTGTGCAAAAAAGACAATGAAATATCCAAAAAACATTTTCCTTATGGTAGCCCTTGCCGTTAGGAAGAGAAAACACATTTTCCCTTTGTTTCTTCTTTTCTCACCTCTTTATGCCTTCTTTCTTCCTTCTCCACATGCCCATCTATTCCCAGAACTTAAGGTAAGTGTGTTTGAATGACTCTTCTGCTGTGATTACTATGCCACATACATATAAAAGCATATTAACCACTTAACCATCTCCTAAAAAGATATTTATGTGGTTCTAAGCATCTAATTTAATGGTAACTTTAGAAACAAAGACTACAAACTAAGAAATGCATTATGAATTTTTACTTTTTTTTTTTTTTTTTTTTATTTATTTATTTTTTTTTATTTTTCGCTTAAAGTATTACAAAGGGTATTACATAAGTGTCCTTCCCCCCCCCCCCCCCCCCGCCCTTGACAAACCCCTACCTTCCCTTACCCCCCAGTGTCTTATGTCCATTAGTTATGCTTATATGCATGCATACAAGTCCTTCGGTTGATCTCTTACTCCCCTCCCTCCTGCCCCCCAACTCTCTCTGGCCTTCCCACTGCAGTTTGACAATCAGTTTGAGGCAGCTCTGCCTCTGTATCTATTATTGTTCAAAAGTTTGTAATGGTCTTTATTATCCATGAATGAGTGAGATCATGTGGTATTTTTCCTTCATTGACTGGCTTGTTTCACTTAGCATTATGCTCTCCAGTTCCATCCATGATGTTGCAAATGGTAGGAGTTCCTTCTTTTTAACAGCAGCATAGTATTCCATCGTGTAGATGTACCACAGTTTTCTAATCCATTCATCTACTGATGGGCACTTAGGCTGTTTCCAGATCTTAGCTATGGTGAATTGTGCTGCTATGAACATCTGGTTACATATATCCTTTCTGATAGGTGTTTCTGGTTTCTTGGGATATATTCCTAGTAGTGGGATCACAGGGTCAAATGGGAGTTCCATTTCCAATTTTTTGAGGAACCTCCATACTGCCTTCCATAGTGGCTGCACCAGTCTGCATTCCCACCAGCAGTGCACAAGTGTTCCTTTTTCTCCACATCCTCTCCAGCACTTGTCGTTTGTTGATTTGTTGATGATGGCCATTCTGACAGGTGTGAGATGGTACCTCATTGTTGTTTTGATTTGCATCTCTCGGATGATTAGTGACTTTGAGCATGTTTTCATATGCCTCTTGGCTTTCTGAATGTCCTCTTTTGAAAGGTGTCTATTTAGATCCTTTGCCCATTTTTTGATTGGATTGTTTATCTTCTTTTTGTTAAGTTGTATGAGTTCCCTATAAATTTTGGAGATTAAGCCCTTATCAGATATGACGTTGGCAAATATGTTTTCCCAAGAGGTGGGTTTTCTTGTTGTTTTGTTGATGGTTTCTTTTGCTGTGCAGAAGCTTTTTATTTTGATGTAGTCCCATTTGTTCAGTTTCTCTTTAGTTTCAACTGCCCTAGGAGCTGTATCAGTGAAGAAATTGTTTTGGCATAAGTCTGAGATTTTGTTGCCTTTGTATTCTTCTAGAATTTTTATGGTTTCCTGTCGTACATTTAAGTCCTTTATCCATTTTGAGTTTATTCTTGTGTATGGTGTAAGTTGGTGGTCTAGTTTCATTTTCTTGCATATATCTATCCAATTTTCCCAACACCATTTATTGAAGAGACTATCTTGGCTCCATTGTATGTTCATGCCTCCTTTGTCAAAAATTAATTGAGCATATTGGTTCGGGCTAATTTCTGGACTCTCTATTCTATTCCACTGGTCTATATGTCTGTTCTTGTGCCAGTACCAGGCAGTTTTGAGAACAGTGGCTTTGTAATACAGTTTGATATCTGGCATTGAGATCCCACCTACTTTGTTCTTTCTCAGGATCGCTGCAGCTATTCGGGGTCTTTTTTTATTCCAGATGAATTTTTGGAGAGTTCGTTCTAGATCTTTGAAGAAGGCCATTGGTATTTTAATGGGAAGTGCGTTGAATGTATAGATTGCTTTGGGTAGTATGGACATTTTAATGATGTTGATTCTACCAATCCAAGAACATGGTATGTTCTTCCATCTGTTTATGTCTTCCTCTATCTCTTTTTTCAACGTCCTGTAGTTTTCTGAGTAGAGGTCTTTAACCTCTTTAGTTAAGTTTATTCCTAGGTATCTTAATTTTTTTGGTGCGATGGTAAATGGGATTGTTTTTCTAATCTCTCTTTCTGAAAGTTCACTATTGGTGTATAGAAATGCCTCAGATTTCTTGGGGTTAATTTTGTATCCTGCTACATTGCCAAATTCATGTATTAAGTCTAGTAGCTTTTTGATGGAGTCTCTAGGGTTTTGTATGTATAATATCATGTCATCTGCAAATAAGGACAGTTTTACTTCCTCTTTTCCAATTTGGATGCCTTTTATTTCTTCTTCTTGCCTAATTGCAATGGCTAATACTTCCAGTACTATGTTGAACAGGAGTGGTGAGAGTGGGCATCCCTGTCTTGTTCCTGTTCTTAGGGGAAATGGTGTTAGTTTTTGTCCATTGAGTATGATGTTGGCTGTGGGCTTGTCATATATGGCTTTTATTATGTTGAGGTATGATCCTTCTATTCCCACCTTTCTGAGAGTTTTTATCAAAAATGGGTGTTGGATTTTGTCGAATGCTTTTTCTGCATCAATTGATATGACCATGTGGTTTTTTTCTTTCAATTTGTTTATGTGATGTATCACATTTATTGATTTACGGATGTTGTACCATCCTTGCATCTCTGGGATAAATCCTACTTGGTCATGGTGTATGATCCTTCTGATGTACTGCTGGATCCGATTTGCTAAGATTTTGTTGAGGATTTTGGCATCTATGTTCATGAGGGATATTGGCCTGTAATTCTCTTTCATTGTGATGTCTTTACCTGGTTTTGGTATTAGGGTGATGCTGGCTTCATAGAATGAGCTTGGAAGTGTTCCTTCCTCTTGAATTTTTTGTAGTAGTCTGAGGAGGGTAGGTTTTAGTTCTTCCTTGAATGTTTGGTAGAACTCCCCTGTGAAGCCGTCCGGCCCTGGGCTTTTGTTTGCTGGGAGCTTTCTGATGACTGCTTCAATTTCTTCCATAGTTATTGGCCTATTGAGGTTTTTAGATTCTTCCTGATTGAGTTTTGGAATGTTGTATTTTTCTAGGAATTTGTCCATTTCCTCCAGGTTGTCTAGTTTGTTGGAGTAGAGTTGCCCGTAGTATTGTTTAACAATCATTTGTATTTCTGTGGGGTCTGTTGTTATTTCGCCTCTATCATTTCTGATTTGGTTTATTTGGGACCTTTCTCTTTGCTTCTTGGTGAGCCTGGCGAGGGGTTTGTCAATCTTGTTTATCCTTTCAAAGAACCAGCTCTTGGTTTCATTGATTTTCTGTATTGTTTTTTTGGTCTCTATGTCATTGATTTCTGCTCTAATCTTTATTATCTCCTTCCTTCTGCTCACTCTGGGGTTTTCTTGTTGCTCTCTTTCTAATTCTTTGAGTTGTAGAGTTAGATGATTAACTACCATTTTTTCTTGTTTTTTGAGATAGGCCTGTAGAGCTATAAACTTCCCTCTCAGGACTGCTTTCATTGTGTCCCAGAGGTTTTGGATTGTTGTGTTTTCATTGTCATTAGTGTCCAGGATGTTTTTAATTTCTTCTTTGATGTCATCGGTAACCCAATCAATATTTAATAACATGCTATTCAGCTTCCACGTGTTTGAGTATTTTGGGTTGTTTTTATTGTAGTTTATTTCTAACATTATGCCATCGTGGTCTGAGAAGATGCTTTTTATGATCTCAATCTTCTTGAATTTGTGGAGACTTTGCTTGTGACCCAATATGTGGTCTATTTTTGAATATGTCCCATGAGCACCTGAGAGGAATGTATATTCCGCAGCTGTGGGGTGTAGAGTTCTGAAGATGTCAATTAAGTCCATCTGATCTAGTGAGTCATTTAGGATTGCTGTTTCTTTGCTGATTGTTTGTCTAGCGGATTTATCCAGTGATGTCAGTGGTGTATTAAAGTCCCCTACTATGATTGTGTTATTGTCGATATCTCCCCTGATATCTTCCAGAAGTTTTCTTATGTATGTGGGTGCTCCTGCATTGGGTGCATATATGTTTACCAGGGTTATATCTTCTTGTTGTATTGATCCCTTTAGTATTATGAAGTGGCCTTCCTTATCTCTGGTTATGGCCTTCACTTTGAGATGTATTTTGTCAGATATAAGTATTGCTACCCCAGCTTTCTTTTCCTTTCCATTTGCGTGAAAGATATTTTTCCATCCCTTCACTTTCAGTCTGTGTGAGTCCTTTCCAATGAGGTGGGTCTCTTGTAGACAGCAGATGTATGGGTCATGTTTTTTTATCCATTCAGCCACTCGATGTCTTTTATTTGGAGCATTTAGTCCATTTACATTTAAAGTTATTATTGAAAGGTACTTGTTTGTAGCCATTTCTTTTTTTGTGTGTGTGTGTGGCTGATTTCTTTCTGAGCTTGATATTTCTTCTTTTACACCAGTCCCTTTAGCATTTCTTGCATGGCTGGCTTGGTGGTGATAAACTCCCTTAGCCCTTTTTTGTCTGTGAAGCTTCTTATTTCCCCTTCAATTTTGAATGATAGCCTTGCTGGATAGAGTATTCTTGGATTCAGTCCTTTGCTTTGCATCACTTTGTAGATTTCCGTCCATTCTTTTCTGGCCTGATGTGTTTCTGTTGAGAAATCATTTGATAATCGAATGGGAGATCCCTTGTATGTTACTTTCCGCCTCTCTCTTGCAGCCTGTAAGATTCTCTCTTTATCCTGAACATTTGCCATGGTAATTATGATGTGTCTTGGTGTGGGTCTTTTCGGGTTCACCTTGTTTGGGACTCTCTGGGCTTGTGTGACTTTTTTCTTCCCCACCTCAGGGAAGTTTTCTGATATTATTTCTTCGAATAGGTTTTCTAATCCATGTTCATCTTTCTGTTGTTCTGGCACCCCTATTATTCGTATGTTGCTTCGTTTCATGTTGTCCCAAAGTTCCCTTAGGCTCTCCTCCTGTCTTTTAATTTTTTTCTCCATTTGCAGTACAGTTTGAGTGTGTTTTGCTTCCTTGTCTTCTAATTCACTGATTCGGTCCTCCGCTTCTCCCAGTCTACTGTTGATACTTTCAATGGTGTTTTTTATTGCAGCTATGTCGCTCTTCATTTCTTCTTGGGACTTACTTAAGTTGTTGATTTTTTCATCTGTTTCTTCTAGCTTCTTGCATACGTAGTTGAGTTTTTCATCTGTTTCTTCTTGCTTCTTGAACATCCGGTGCATGTACTCTAGGAACCTTATTCTGAATTCTTTTTCCGTCATGTTGCATATCTCTGTCTCACTTAGCTGCTTTTCTGGCGAGTCCTCCTTTTCTTTCCTTTGGGGGTTTCTTTGTCTACCCATGTTTGATCTCACTGACATTACTTGTTGTTGAATCGTTCAGTGGCTGGACCCTGGGTGGCAGTGGCTGCTCCCTGGGTGGCAGTGGCTCCTCGGTCTGTGGTTGCTCCTTTGGCGGTTGTGGTAGCAGCGGCTCCTCTGTTGATAGCAGAGCCTCTGATGGGTGCTGTTCACAGTTGTGGTGGCTCTTCTGGCTGGTGGAGGGTGGCTTCAGACTCAGCAACTGTTCCCCAGGCAGAGCGTGTGGTGATCAGGAGGCCGCTGTTGCTTGAATCTGTTGCGTTGATTTAGAGGCACAAAATACAACACAACAAGGCACAACGTACCGGGCACTGAACACTATTGTATTTACGATATTACTAACCCCAAATAAAGGTGGCCACCCGAGCTAAGAGAGTTGGGAGGTAAGGGGGAAAGAAGAGAAAAAGGTAGAAGAGAAAAAAGCAAGAAAGAAAAAAAGGAGTGCAAAAATGAGATTGGAAAAGGGAGGGGAAAACGAGGAGGAAAAAAAAAGAAAAAAAAAAAAAAAAAAAAAAAAAAAAAGAAGAGAGAAAAGAGAGTGAAGTGTAAAAGGGGGAGAGACTATTTATGTGAGGAGGAAACTCCTATAGGACCGCCACTAATACCAACAAATTGCAGCAACAGATTCCTGGAGATGAATACAAACTATAAACAACCAATATTATCAAGCTACGCAAGGGGACAGAGAAGCGCAGAAATGACCGGGGGGGGGGGGGGCGGGGAGAGGGAGGGGCAGGAAAATAAAAAGAATAAGCAGTCTAACCTTACAAACAATCAAAAAAAGAAGAAGAAAAAAGAAGAAAAAAGAAAAACAATATACTCGTCAATCAGACAAACAACGATAAAACAATAGAGAGAGAAAAGAAGAAGAAGAGAGAGAGGAAAAAAAAATGGATAGTGAAGGAAGATAAGGGAAAGGTGTGTAAGGATTTAGAACAGGGGATTGGACGTAGGATATTTAAGCAGGGTTAAATTTTGACAGAGGGTAAAAAGAATAGGGAAGATCTAAAGCTGGAGTAGGGTAAGAGAAACAGGACAGCAAAAGGGAAAAAGTGGGGAAGATTGTTTAGCACAGAGGCAAATTGAGGTAGAGAAAAATGTTGCTAAAGGAACGATGAAAATAGAATGGAGAACATTAGTCCCAAAATAAAATAAAGACAAGATAAGATGACACTTTAAAAACTGGTAAAATGGTAGCGGTAATAATACTAGTTAAAAATAAAAATGTAGTAGCTGAAAGGGCAAAATCGGGTGATGGAGAAAAAGAAAAATGAAAAAAAAAAAAAAAAAAAAAAAAAAAAAAAAAAAAAGAAAAGAAGAAAAAAAAAAAAAAGAAAAATGTTTTCTTAGTTAAAAGGAGAAAAAGTAATTTAAAAAAATAAAAATAAAAATGTGCATTAATGCAGGTGCTTCAGATCTTCTACTCTTCTTATTGGCACGCCCGGAATTCAGGAGAATGTTGACTTTCTCTCTGATACACTGCTCCTCCTTGTTGCAAGCCACAGTCCTTATTGCCTTATCTGTATTTACAGAGGAGTCAGTTCGTGGCTCTGCCTCTGGGTGGCAGTGTGTCTGGGTTGACCTCCGAGGTTATAATTTCTCTTCGACCAGTTCTCTATTGTACCTGAACCAGCTCCGCCCAGAGGTGGTTCCCTCGGCGCCACTCCCAGCTCTGTTTCCCAGGCTCCCCAAAAACAATCTTCCCCTACAAGCTCTGCTAGTGACCCCAACTGGGCACTCACATGCACTGGGCTCAACAATCAAACTCACAGATGTAAGAGGAAGTGTGCAAACTAGAGCCTGGGAAGCTGTTCGAACTCGCAGGGTTCCACCCTCCAGAACCGCGCGGAGTGTCTGCGCGCGCTCAAGCCCCTGGCATCAACAAGTAGCCGGTTATCAGGGAAACTCTGAGGCAGCCCTCATGCATCCAGTCCAACTATGGGCTCATTTATAGTGTTACCTTCTGGCAGCAGCCCTGCGGGAGCCCTCCCCCCTTGCGAGACACGCTGGCCTCTATAGGCACGGATTTTGGAGAGCGCGGATTTTGGCGGACGCAGATTTCCCCCTGCGCCTGTGCGCGCGTTCCTCGCTCCAACCTGAACTGCGAACCGCACCTTTGAGGTAAGTCTAACCTTTCCGTGGAGGGGTGCAGGTCTCCCCTTGGCTCTTGCAGTCGCGCTGTTTGCGAATCGTTGCCTCCGGGTCAGTAGCCGATCTCTGGATGCCGGTGAACGCTGCCTGAGATGGCGCGGTCTCGCCGCTGCGCTGGCGCCCAGGGGGAGGTTTCAGCCTCAATCTTTAACCATCCGCATTTTTTAGGAGTTTTCTGTCTTTCCTGGCTGCAGACTGTCTCTCAGCTGAACCTCCCCAGCTTGATCGGGCCGATTGTTACCCGTTTCAGCTGCTCGCCCCTATCTGGTCCGGGACAAAGCACCAACACGTCTGTCTAAGCCTCCGCCATTTTCTCTCTCCCCGAATTTTTACTTTTGAGTCAAAACAATTTTCAGTTTTGCACAGCCTCAATTTAGTACAGCTATAGAGGAGGAAACCTGACCTTGGCCGAGAAATTGGGACTCTTATTCATGTCCCATAAACAACAGCATCTGAGAGAGTGTGTCCCCAGTAAATCTTTGCTTCCCTGTGTTTTATATAATAGGTCTCCAGCAACCCATTTTTTTTAGTCCTGATAAAAGTTTCTATTAAATTATTTGGCATCATTACTACCTCAGTAGTAAAGTCAATTGCATTCTGATTATCTTTAATGTTTGACTTTAAGGTTTTTCAGCCTTCCTGGTAAGGAAATAAAAGGTACAGCATTAATTTTCTATACTTGGCCAATCACTAGGATCTTTGAGGAGCTTGTTAAGACATAGATCCCCAGGTTCCTACCTGGTGGTCTGGACCAAATTCCAGAATCTGGAATTTGTAATAGCTCCTTACTAAGTAAGGAGTATTAGCTCCTTACTTAGCTAAGTTTGGGAAACAATGCCAATGGAAAAGGGAAATTGGAAAGTTTCCCAAATGGTACTAAATATGCAAGTCATTCATGCAGAGAAATAGCTTTATTAACTGGTATGCGAATAAATAATGAGCCGTATTTTGTTTTTCCCAATGTCCTTTATTTAGGTAATTGTTTTACCTAAATAAACAGGTAACATTTATTGCAAGAAATGTAGTGCCAAATACAGAATTGTTTTGAATCCTCAAAATACTTTTATTAGATCCGTATTATCCCCATTTTTCCAATATTGGGAGAAGGATTCAGATGAGCTCAACAACTTGGCCACAGTTCTCCTGATGGCAGGTTGAAGAGCTAGAATTTGAATTTAGAAATGTGTGCTGTCTAGGTAAGTGCTGGTAAAATGCTATTTTCCTGGGGAGTGATATACATCCAGATCCTGTATTTTCTATCTGTGATAGCAATAAGACTAGTATACAAATGATAAGCTTGAGACTATGTAAGAACCAAACATGAAATATTTGCTAGGCTTTATTTGCTATGGCAGGAAGAAGGAAGACATCTCATGTTCTGTTTTTCTGATTAACCCTAAACTAGTTTACCACATCCATTGAGTTAAATTAGTTTCCAGAATCTAGAATTACTTCTGATAGTTACTAGTGAATATGAATATACTTGTAGTTTGCCAGATTTCCTTAAAAACACAAAAGAAGCACTGACTGGTTTGGCTCAGTGGATAGAGCGTCAGCCTGAGGACTCAAGGGTCCTGGGTTCGATTCCGGTCAAGGGCATGTACCTTGGTTGTGGGCACATCCCCAATAGGAGGTGTGCAGGAGGCAGCTGATCGATGTTTCTCTCTCATTGATGTTTCTAACTCTCTATCCCTCTCCCTTCCTTTCTGTAAAAAATTGATAAAATATATATATTTTTTAAAAAAACCACAAAACAAAATAAAATTTAAAAGCTACCCAGGGAGTCTGATACTGGAGCACCTGGCAATCCTTCCAGAACGTTCTTACCTAAATACAAACTTTCCTTCTTCCTTTAACCCATCTTCCTTCGCCCCATGCCACTTCCTAAAGAGCAAGACCTCTGGAAATTGAATCTCAGCTGCAGTTTAGTATGTGTCAGGCACTGTGTCAGCATTTGTTATACAACCATAAAAGGTGATGTTTTGGCCTCATGGAATTTACATTTCTAAAGGGAAAAAATAATCAACAGGCAAACAGCTGAGAAATATCAGAGTACCATGGAAAATACAAAATCAATGAACAGGATAATACAACTAGAAAGTGAGTACCACGGATTGGATGATCAAGCAAGGACTCTCAGAGCTCTGAGTGGCAAAAAGGAGGCAGACACTCAGCCATCACTCCAAACTTCTTTGGAGCTGGGTGGCGGGGTGGGCTCTCCCCCCATTTCCCTTTGAAGTCCTATGTTTGATTGCTGTGAGGGAAGACATGCTGTAGTGGGACTGGTGACCTGTAATACCCAAATAAATCTATGAAAAGAGGAAAAATGCTGGCTAGTAGCTGGAAAGTGTACCATAATTACTGGATTCCTACATTAATTTAAGAAGCTGTGTTCTCTACAATAAAAACAACAAATAACCCAATTAAAAAACAGGTAAAGGGTCTGGCCAGTCTGGTTCAGTGGTTGAGCATCGACCTATGAACCAGGAGGTCACAGTTTGACTCCTGGTCAGGGCACATGCCTGGGTCGTGGGCTTGATATCCAGTAGGGGATGTGCAGGAGGCAGCCAATCAATGATTCTTTCTCATCATTGATGTTTGTATCTCTCCCTCTCCCTTCCTCTCTGAAATCAATAAAAATATATTTGAAGAAACAAAAACGGATAAAGGATTTGAATAGATGGTTCTCCAAAAAATATATATAAATGGTCATTAAAGCACAAGAAAAGTGTTTAATATCATTAATCTTTAGGAAAATGCAAATCAAAACCACAATGAGATACCACTGCACACCCACTAGGATGGCTATCATTAAAATTAAAAGGAAAATAATAAATGTTGGCAAGGATGTGGAGAAATTGGAATCCTTATATATTGCTGGTGGGAATGGAAAATGATGTTACTGAAACAGTGGGAAACCGTTTGGCAGTACTTCAAAAAGTTATGCATATAACCCAAAGATTATACTCCTAAGCATAGACTAAATATAATAAAAAACATATTTTCACACATACACACACACACACACAAAAGTGGTGCACAAATGTTCATAGCACCATTATTTATATTAACTAACAAGTGGAAACAACCCAAATACCTATCAACTGATGAATGAATAAAAAATGTGGTATATCCGTACAATTATTCAACCGTAGAAAGAAATGAGGTTCTGATACATTCTACAACATGGATCAACCTTGAATACGTTAACCTTAGCATAAGAAGCCAGCCACAAAAGATCACTTATTGGATGATTTAATTTACATGAAATAGGCAAATCCATAGAGAAAGAACATTGATTAGTGGTTTCTCGAGGGCTGGTTTGGTGGAGGTGGGAAGGGAGAATGGGGAGTGTATTAATGGTTTCTTTTGGGGGTAATAAAAATGTTCTACTTTTGGATAGTGGTGATGGTTATACAACTTTGTGAATACACTAAAAACAACCTTAAAATTGTGAATTTTATGGTATGTGAATTATATCTTATTAAGAAATATGTTGAATAAAGCTGTGTTACTCCCCTGACATGTAAATATTGAGGTTGTCTTTCATAAATCAAGTAACTGAGAAGATTTTAATTGTTGAACAAGAAAGATATCTATCTACACCAACAAAACAAAGTTCATCAGTTATTTTTTATGAAAAAGGTGGTGAAAAAGTTAAATGTAATTTATAAAGAAGTAGAACTTGATGCCGAAACCGGTTTGGCTCAGTGGCTAGAGCGTCAGCCTGCGGACTGAAGGGTCCCAGGTTCGATTCCGGTCAAGGGCATGTACCTGAGTTGCGGGCACATCCCCTGTAGGAGATGTGCAGGAGGCAGCTGATCGATGTTTCTCTCTCATCAATGTTTCTAACTCTCTATCTCTCTCCCTTCCTCTCTGTAAAAAATCAATAAAATATACTTAAAAAAAAAAAAAAAGAAGAAGTAGAACTTGAAAATTCAGGCACTTGACTTGGTTAAAGATCTTATCCATTCCTGCCTTGGTATTACTTTACAGAGTATCAACAAGCTAAAGAGCTAATCAGATAATCGCATTGAGGGCTAGATAGACTGACTGGGGATTCTTCATCATGATCTTTAAAGAGCATCTGATAGCTCAGTAAGAGTGGGGACTTGGCCTTGAATGAACATTAACACTCAAGAATGTAAAGATTGAAGGAAGAGATAAGTGCCAAGGTAGTAAGATAGAAATTATGGGGCTTAGTCAGGGGGAGAGAATGTGTTGATTAGTTTTCTGGAGAGTAAGGATATAGGAGTAACAGGATAATGTGTGGAAGATTGAACTAGAGGGAAGAAGAAAGCTCAAATGCCAGGATAAAGAGATAGAAGAAAACTAAGAATTCCACGTTTGTCCTGGATTTTCCCTAAGTCCCCGAGTAAAGTTGGATAATTTACTTTTCACTCTCTCTGTTCGAGATTCCTTTTCTATAATGGGAGGTACTGGAGTTAATTTCTACAGAAAGTGTTTTATTTTTGTTAATGCTGTATTTCATGGTTCACTCGATTAGTTTGATATTATTGCTGTAACAAATTAAGGCACAAACTCAGTGGCTTACAACAATATAAATTTAGCCTGGCTTAGTAGTTGAGTGTTGACCTATGAACCAGGAGGTCACGGTTCGATCCCGGTCAGGGCACATGACAGAGTTTCGAGCTCAATCCCCAGTAAGGAGTGTGCAGGAGGCAGCCGATCAATGAATCTCTCTCATCATGATGTTTCTATCTCTCTCTCCCTCTCCCTTCCTCTCTGAAATCAATAAAAACATATTTTAAAAAAACAAAGAACAAACAAACAAAAACACACACACATAAATTTATTATTTTACAGTTCTAGAGATCAGAGGGATAAGATCAAGATGTCACAGAGCAGTGTTCCTTCTGGAGATTTCAGGCGACAACCTGGGAATCTGTTTCCTTGCCTTTTCCAGCTTTCAGAGACACATCACCCCAACCACTGGTCCCATTGTCACATTTTTTTTTTTTTTCCACTTTGACCCGCTTGCCTCCTTCTTATAGGGGCCCTGTGATTACACGGGCCTACCTGCATAGCCAGGAAAATCTTCCCATCTCAAGATCCTTAACTTAATCACACCTGCTAAGTCTCTTTTGTCGTTTAAGCTAATTTATTCACAGGTTCTGAGGATTACAACTGTGGACATCTTTGGGGCCATTATTCAGCTCATCACAATCACCTATTATAAATGTACTGGCATTCTTAAAGTATATGTGTTTGCAAGAGTCTCCTTCTAGACCTCCAGGAGTGGAGTCAGGAATATGCATTTTAAATAAGCTTCTCCAAGTTTGAGAATCACTGCTCTGAGAAAAGGCATGTCACTCAAGAGTTTTGAGGATGAGTAGAGGAATGAAATTAGTAAAACAGTATCTTAACATAAACTGTGAGATCTTTAAAACCATGTGAGTGTTAAGCTGTGTGGAGGGCTACTGAAGTTTTGGTCGACAGTTACTCCTTTTTTTGTATGGTAGGAGGAAATTCTGCATAGAATTTGGATTAAAAAAAAGAAAGAAAGCAGTTGATTTAGAAGTGAGAATATAAGCAAGCCTGCTTTTCTTTCTTTCTTTTTTTAATCCTCACCCAAGGATATTTTTTCCATTGATTTTTAGAGAAAGTGGAAGGAAGAGGGAGAGACAGAGAGAAACACTGATGTGAGAGAGACACATTGATTGGTTGCCTCCTGCATGCCCCTGATGAGGCCTGGAGCCTGCAGCTGAGGTAAGTGCCCTTGACAGGAATTAAACCCGGGAGCCTTCAGTCCGCAGGCCAACACTCTATTCACTGAGCCAAACTGGCTAGGGCAAGCCTGCTTTTCTAGTCTATGAGCCATCCTTGTTATTAAACTCCTTTGCTCCTTGGGGGAATCCTGCTTTCCTGGGGAATGACTTGCCAGCAGGCAAGGCTTTCAAAAATCTTGTTGCAACCTGACGGTGGACATGCACTGCTACAGCACCTGTGCACACGGAATGAACTTCAAAATGAGGTTGGCAAGCCCTTCCTTCCCGTCAGATAATTGCCCTCTATGCACTACTTTGCTTTAGTGTCACGTGACAGGTTCCTGAGCCCTAAAGCTCAGAATGAAAAAAATCCTCTTGCATCATGGTGAGTCAGTCCTCAGGAGGGGCTGGGGTGCGTAAGACGGCTTCCTCAGCTCAGCTTGTCCTTTCCCTAAGCACGTGTCCTCAAAATGAAACACATCAGCCAGGTTGCCAAGGGGTTTCCTCCCGGAGGCAATGTCATGAGGTCCTAGCAGGTGGGCCCGCATCTGTTGCATCAGTGCTCGGCCTCACCTGCACATTGGAGTCAGATGAGGGAACTAAACCAAACTATCCCTCTATCCTGGATATTCTGCAATTGGTTGAAGAAGGGTCTCTGCCATCAGTATTTAAAAAAAACCCTCTCCAAATCATTCTAATGCAAAGCCAAGGTTGGATGCCACTGAAGTAGGACCTTTTAGGTGGGTCCAGGTTAGTAACTGTCTAATTACAGTCATTATCGTATTTTTAGAAATGGAGTACAGTTAAGGATTCTATTTTAGCTTATAAGCAAAGCTCATTCACCATGTGTAATGCATGGTGCTCACTTTGGTGATAATGAAGGGTTAGAAGGAATTTTGGAAATATTCTCATGAGATTTAGTAAAACAAACAAACAAAACCTTGGGCTTTGGAGAAAGGGAGACTTGGGTTTGAATGACTTTTTCTCTTTCCATTTAGTAGCTGGGAAATCTTAAACACTTACCCCTCCTAAACTTCAGTTTCCTCCTCTGTATAATGTGCATAATTATAATTTGTAGCTTTGCTAAAAAGAATAAATGTAACATATAAGAAGTCCCTATCATATTAGTAAACACAGTAAATATTATTACCCGCCCCTTTCCATACAGAGGAGAAAGTTTAGGCAGGAAAAAAACCAACCCTGCTGTGTGTCTTCCCTAAGCAATGCTATTAAACTAGTACTGATGCTTTGTAGCTGGGATCTAGGTCAGTGATGGCGAACCTATGACACACGTGTCAGAGGTGACACGAGAACTCATTTTTTTGGTTGATTTTTCTTTGTTAAATGACATTTAAATATATAAAATAAATATCAAAAATATAAGTCTTTGTTTTACTATGGTTGCAAATATCAAAAAATTTCTATATGTGACACGGCACCAGAGTTAAGTTAGGGTTTTTCAAAATGCTGACATGCCGAGCTCAAAAGGTTTGCCATCACTGCTCTAGTATAACTATAAAATGGGCAAAAGGTGGGATGTTATATGAAAATAAATGAGAGAAAGAATATAAAAAGAAAGAGAAAATAGAGTATGTCTGTCTGAATTGACATCTGGCAACTGACACTTCAAGCAAGAATAGACTGTCTCCTCTTGTAAGTGGAAACACCCTGGCTAAAGAGCTCTTTATGCTGGTATCTGAAAGGCTGGGGATGGTGCACAGTCTGATACAAAGGTCTGGCAGGCAGTGTGCCTACTGGGCTCCCAGTGGGTTCCCACAGGCAGCTGTCACCATAGCAACGCTCAAGATTGAGGCTGGAGCCCTAAAAGCAGCTGCTCTTGCACCATGGCCCCACTCCTCACATCCATCCTGATGGCCCGAACCACAGTCTAATCAATCAATCACTGTGAAATCCCCAGAGAGCTCAATTGAAACACTTTTTTTTTTTTTTTTGCAGTAAAATGTAAGACTTGGAAAGAAGTTCAGACATTAAACTGATTCAGCAAATATAATGTTAGGCCTCTTTCTGTTAAAATAATAAAATCAAAATATAAATTTCACTGTATCCTATTGCCATATGTGATTCTCTGCTAAGAAGTACTGTCCCCTTTTCCTGCATTAATATATTTACTCATTTAGTGTCAGCGGGATGGTTATTGGTGCCATTTCCCAAGCACATAGTAGGATAACATTTTTCCTTTGAGAGGTTAAAGTATCTTTGTTGGGAATCAATTAAGACAATCAGAGTAAAATGCATTCTATTTCTGTCTATACAATTGATTTATTTTGGCCCATGCAATGGTAGTGGTGTCATGTGTTACTTCCAGCTAGAACCCTTTAGGAAGTGGTGCATAATTCACCCATTTCCTCCCTTGCCTGCAGTGTTTCAGAGGGTGGAGGCTCCATCAGTCTTAATATCTGAATGAGGACCACTTAGAGCAGAGTACCTCACTCATTTGATGAGCCTGAAGTGAAACCATTTTTAGAACATTGGGATTTAGAGGCTTGTGTGCTGTTAAACAGGAACAGTTTAGCATCTCTTGACTAACACAGTGAAAATACCAAAATAAAAATAAAACTCAAAGATTGAAAAAACCTGATGAGAACAGTTTTTATATTAAACTATTAATTTCAAGAGTATTCTGTTTATTGCAAGATCAGCTTCAAGAAAAAATCAGTTTAGTGGTATGATTTCTTTTCATGCCAATATCATGTGTCTTCCAATCAAGAATAGTCTTGGTTTAGATTAAAGCAAAAAATTAGTCTGTACTAGTGACTAAATGGTCTCCTCAGCCTTCTTCGTGTCAAAACACACATAAAAATATTTGATGACACCTATATATAGAGATATTAAAATGAATTTTAAAATAAAATATTTCAGTTCTCATCTACACTAATAAAAGAGCAACATGGTAATTAGCGTACGACCGCTACCCTTTTCATTGGCTAATCAGTGAGTATATGCAAATTAACTGTCAGCCAAGATGGCGGCCGGCAGCCAGGCAGCTGAGAACAGGATGCTTGGTTGCCCCAGCGATAGAGGTAACCAAGGTTCCCCCTGCAGCTGCAGGGCTCTGAGCTCCTGAAGCAACAGCTCCAAAAGATACAATGTTTCAATTATAGAAGCTAAAAGATGGCAGTTAATCTGCATATTCAGACTCCAAGCGGTAGAGCGAAGCCAAACAGCCCTTGAAGCCGCAGAGCAGAGAGGCCTCACTGCCCAGGGATCAGCAGAGTGGTGAGGCCTCCCGGCCATCTGGATCAGCAGAGCCTGATGGAAGCCCTGTGTGTTTATGCACCCTGGGGGTTCAGAGGTCCTGTCCTAGGCAGAGGCCTATGGCGTAATTTTCGACTCTAAGAAGCAGCCTACAGGCTGGAAGGCGGCTCCTCTGACCTTAGTGCTGGAGAAGACCATTAAGCAGAAAACTAAAGAAACTGATTTTACATCATTTCCCAGGTGGAGAACAGTTGGCATGTAAGCCCCTGACCAGTGCCCAGCCTCTCCTCTGTCAGTCTATCTCACTCTTAGGTACCATGTTCTTTGTTCTGTCTTAACTGCAACTCATTTTTAAACTATATTGCTTTTAAAAGAAGACTAAATAAAGTTTCCCTTGAGTTATTTAGGTGGTGCTGGGGCTGCTGGGGGTGCTGGGGGCCTGATAGAAGACACAAACATGCAATGGGGGGCCTGTACCCAGCAGCTTCAAGGCCCGCCACCTTGGTGCTGGGGGTGCTGGGGGTATCAGAGACACAAACCCGCAGGCCTGGCACCCAGCAGACCCAAGGCCTTCGTGGCAGCACTAAGGAGCAGCAAGCCAAGTGGTAGGAAGCAGCAAGCAGGTGGGCAGTAAGGAGGGAGGGGTCCCGGACTGCAAGAGGGCATATGCTGGGCTAAGGGACCCCCCACCCATCCCCAGTGCACGAATTTCGTGCACCGGGCCTCTAGTCCTATATAATAAAAGCCTAATATGCTAAGTGTCCAGTCGTCTGGGCTGCCATTCAACCAATCAAAGCATAATATGCTAATGATATGCTAAGTCCACTCAACTGCTCACTATGACATGCCTGACCACCAGGGGGCAGACGCTTCGACCAGTAGGTTAGCTTGCTGCTGGGGTCGGCCAATCAGGACTGAGTGAGAAGGGTTGACACACCCTGGACCCCTCCCACAGCCCCTCCCCAGCTGGCCAACTTTCTGCATCCTTCCCTGGCCCTGATCGTGCAACAGTGGGGTTCCTTGGCCTGGCCTGTGCCCTCTTGCAATCCGGGAGCCCTCAGGGGATGTCGGAGAGCCGGTTTCAGCATGGGCTGAAGGACCAGTTGCTATGACTTGCACTGACCACCAGGGGGCATATGCTCAATGCAGGAGCTGCCCTCTGGTAGTCAGAGCGCTCCCACAGGGGAAGCACCACTCAGCCAGAAGCCAGGCTCATGGCTGGTGAGTGCAGCATGAGCCTCTCCCACCTCCATAGCTAAGGATGTCTGACTGCGAGAGGGTGTAGGCCGGGCTGAGGGATCCCCCCACAAGTGCGTGAATTTAGTGCACCAGGCCTCTAGTCCTATATAATAAAAGCCTAATATGCTAATTGACTGAACAGTGGACTGACCTGTCGCTATGACATGCACTGACCACCAGGGGGCAGACAATCAACGTATGAGCTACCCCCAGCCCACAGGCCCCAGGCCAGCCAAGGTGGGTTCCAGTGGGGGCCCCCTGATTGCCCCACCAGTTGCACTGCAGATCAGCCCTGATTGCTGGCCAGTCTAGGGACCCTACTTGAGCACAAATTTCATGCACCAGTCCTCTAGTATTTAAATAAATAGCTTGTGGGAGAGGTGGGTGATATATACTTAGTACATTATTTGACATTTTAAAGATTATTTGTGGGGAATCCTAGGGAACAATCTGAAAGATATCTGTTTTATTTTTATCATTTTAGATACATTTGTTTGACTTTACTACTAGTTCATTATTGTTTCAGCATAGTGCAATGATTAATGGAGGTTTCAAAATGCCAAATATTAAAGTATTAATACTTCCCATAATTAAAGGTATATTCCAAACAATAAAGCAAAAAAAAAAAAAATTATTGAAGATTGCTTTGAACAATGAGATCCTGCTTATTGTAAGCATGTATTCTCCAAAAAATGCAGCATTTAGATATATCAATCTTGATGTGTGTGTATGTATCTCATCCATTACCTCAAACAGTTTTTAAAATTATATATGATATAAAAACTTAAAAGTGAGAAAGCAGTCATATTATTTTATAATTACATATCCTAACAGACTCTTTAAACATCCACTAAAGATAAATAAATATAAAAACCAACAAATAATTCTGGTGGATTTTATAAATGCCAAGGATGAGATTTCCTTTCTTTTACTTTGATACTCAGAAAAGAAAATCACTTTAGCAACTCTATTATTATTATTATTTTTTAAAGCAGGAAACTTAGAAGTTAAGTAGGATGCCTCCTTCGTGTGTCTTCCCACTTCCCTCCAGGTCTAGTACATTCTGCCAGTTGGCCAGTAAGGGGAGCCATCACAAAGTAATTACAGACACATTTACATGACAATTTCCCTCATAGAATTAAAGTTTGTGAGGGATTTTCTAATGCACACTTTGCTCTCTAGTGAATTTTCTAGGTCATCACCGACCATGCTTTGTCTGTACGTGCCCAGCTGTCATAGCCCCAGGCCACCGGATAGTAAATGCTGTATAAAACTCAGATGTTGTGCGGTTCCTTTGGAAATTCTTTCCCCGTGTCCCATGCTGTTAGAAAAAGCTTCTATTGCATCGGATCCAGGCCAAAGGCTCTGATCTGAGTCACGCTGCTGCTTTCATGTCTACCCCTATTCCAGTATCTTTATTAACTGCTCTCACCTCTCCAATAATAAATGTAAATTACATGTTTCTTTCACGTCCACCTACTCACTTCTTTCAGGAAAAGCCATTTGCTCCCATGCACCTGGAGCTAATTCTCGCTTCTTGCATCTTACCTACTGAGCGAACCTCCCGCCTTGCCACCTCCTCCCAGACGCCCCTTGGCGCCATTTTTACCTCTTTTGGAGGCCTGAACTGATGTGCTTCTAGGCTGGCCCCCAGTGAAAGCATTCACGCACTGAGGTTTCCCAGGTACAGGAATTCTCGGCACTGTTTCAGATCCTTAAAGAGTTGAGGGCAAGTTTCGAGTGTGGCACCTCGCCAAGCATAGTTGTTTCAAGAAAAGTCAATAATGCATATTATAAACATGGTTTGGTGACCAAACACAGCCTCCCAACTATAGGTCTCTCGTAGAAAAGTAAGGCAATTATCTCAATCAGTCAAGTGAAAAGGTCCATTTATGCTTCAATTCTCTAGCTAATTCAGGCAAAAATAAAATTTTCATCTGAATGATCTCAGTAATTGGCTTGCTGCTTTGCTTTACCAGTGAAAACTTGACAAAGAGGCAGAGGCTGTTCCCTGCTGACAGGTTAAGGGTAATCACAGGGAACTTCTGCACAGAAAACATCTACGAGAAAGCACATTAGTGGAGACTTTGTTGAGAAATTTCAACAAAGATAACTCCTAATCATAGATGGTTAGGTAAACATTAGAATTCAGTCTTTCTCTCACCCTCCCTGCCCCTTCCCTTTACCTTCCCCTGCTCACCAACTCTTCTTTCTTCAGTGTATCCAATCTGGAGCAACTGTACCACTAGGTGCAAATCAAGAAATCTATCATCCTTGACTCCCTCTCTCTTAATCTTCATTCATGAACAGGTTACCTCCTGGATGTTTCCACAGCCATTATGTTAGTTCAGGAAACCATTGGTATTTTGCTTGAGCCTGTTCCATGTGCAGATACAATGTCAGGTACTGCAAATACAACGATGAGCAAGACAGACATAGTGCCATCGATCGTGGTTACTCTTACTCAGTTTCTCTGCTTACTATCTTACACACCTTCACTAATCCATTCTATCTTGCTGTCAGACTTACTCTTTCCAAACACCACGCTTGTTGCAGCTCTTTGTTGCCAAAGCCTTATGTATGACATACAAGAATCCTGATGATATTGTTCATTCTCCCCTTTACCGCTTTCATGGTCTTATATTTGGCAAACCTGCTCTTTACATAATTGCCTAAGATAGCTGCTTTGATCAGATATGCCTCTTCCCCATTTTATCTGGTTAAGTTACACCTGCACTGCTTTTTTTGTTTGTTTGTTTTGGTTAATCTTCACCCGAGGATATTTTTCCATTGGTTTTAGAGAGAGTATAAGGGAGGGGGAGAGACACACAGAGAGAAATATCAATGTGAGAGAGACACATTGATTAATTGCCTCCCTCACGCACCCCAATCAGGGCAGGAGAATTGAGCCTGCAAATGAGGTACATGCCCTTGACTAGAATTGAACCCTGGACCCTTCAGGCCCCAGGCCAATGCTCTATCCACTGAGCCAAACCAGCAAGGTCCTGCACTGCTTTTCTACTTGGTTTTGACTATTAAAACGATCCCCCCTATATTATGACAACTGTTGGCTTCTTAGATTTTTAGCTATTCATTCCACAGGGAGTAATTTCAGCCTCTTTAGGTATCTGAAGAAAACCTCTATTTAGTGTAAACGTCAATTCTTTCACCTAGTCCTCTTTTGTTTTACTTCTTAACTCCTTTACAATTCTGATGGCTCTCATGTGTGAACACATCCAGAAAGTGGATATTCCTCTTAAACTGCAGTAAGCAGAGATGAACTCAGCACTCCATGTGGGTCTATCATGAAGGACAAATCTTGTACTGGTGAATATATGTGTTCGTTTTTTAGACCCAAGTTAAAGACTTCACATTTATCTCTGTACTTCTTCTTTTGATGTGATGGAGATGGAGATGCACCGCCCAAAGTCTTTTTAGTGCTGACTGTTCTGTCTTTGAGAGATGACCTCAGCTTCAGAGAGATACTTTGCTCAAAAGTGTGACCTACCTGGGCGTTTGCATCCCATGACTGATCATGGCAAGGCTATAAAGACCTGGCACTTTTGCTCACTAGGGAATAACTCCAAAGGACCACATTGTCTTTGGGGTTCCTTGTGGGTTGGGCTGAAACTTTGTCAGACTGCATCACAGTTCAACTTATCCACCTATTCAAGTGCTTTCTCATTGTTGCTTCTACAAGGTATTGATAACTAATAAATATTCTGCACATCAAACTCCATTTCAGAATCTGTTTCTAGAAAACCTAATCTGACATTTGGTACCAGGAATGGTCCAAAAAAGCAGTTAATGACATTTGGAGCTGCATTTGCATTTGCCACTTGGCTGGTAATGTGGACCCCATGACTGATGGTATGTGGAACACAGAATTTCCTCGCCCAAGGTGGCAATCCAGTGGGGATGACAGAACTCTCAAATAATCGAGGATGGGTGGTGGCATATAACTGCTAAAAACCAAAGGATGTAATTATCATAATGAGCAGCAGAGTGGCAGCCAGAATGTCCTAACCCACAGAGATTTATGACAGTGGTTAATAGAAAGGGGTATATTTAGAGACAAAATAGATGGACAGCCAACAAGGCTACTTCTCAGTTTATACCATCACAAGAAATTAGGTTGGATGACCAGGAACCTGAAGGCAATTACCCCAATAAAATATAATATCTCTTACCCACTTTCCAGACCTGAGTTAGTTTTCAGACACAGGACCCATTAACCCAATAAGAGGACAGGTCCTTAGGAGGAAAGACCCAGCTACAAGTAGACATGGTAGTGATTGAGCAGTGCTTCCAAAAAGGTACCTACAGCCATTTATGTGGATGACTGTGCACCAGAAAAAGGGGAATACTCAAACATTTAGAGGATGTTTGATATTGTATTAGATTTGACAATTATCTGGAAGACTGAAGCCTTATCATGAGCTCCCTGTTCAAGAGGGGATATATAAGAATCAGGTAATAAACAGAGACTTGGTCAAATCCATGGGGTTTTATACCCATTCAGCAGTCATTTATTCTATTTCCAAGTACATTATTGGGATTGAAATATTTGGTATATATGTATGTAATCCCCTCAGTGGACCTTTGACCTATGGGATAAAGACTGTAATAGTGGGGAATTTTCTGAAACTGTTTCTGCCCCATCCCCCAATCAATGTAAAATAAAAAAGCAAGTTTGCATTTCAGAGGCAATAGTGGAAATGAGTGATACCCTTAAAGACCTAAAGGATGTAGAGGTGGTGGTCCCCATTATATTCCCATTTAAGTCACCTCAGTGCAAGGAGTAGCCCCTTGCAGAACACAGAAGAATTCCAGAGAATGAGTAGATTATTGTCAATTTCATCAAGTGGTAGCATAGGGTGCAGTTTCTGTGCCAGATATAGTACTTTTGCTAGAGAAGGCTAACCAATATCAGGGACATGGATGAGGCCATTGATTTGGCAAATTCATTCTTTCCTATTCCAGTTAGAAAAAAGGATCTAATGGTATGCGGAACACAGAATTTCCTTGCCCAATCAAGGTGGCAACCGAATGCATTTACATGAGATTTTGTTATAATACATTACAAAGAGATCCAGACTCTAGACCTCCTGCAGGATACCACTCCGTTTATATTATGATACTCGGGGCAGATGAGCAATAAGCTGTCAGCATGCCGGAGGCCTTGGTAAAACACATGCACTCTGGAGGGTGGGAAATAAATCCTTTGAAGATTCAGGGCCTGCTCCATCACGTTAATCTTTAGGGATCCCGTGGTCTGGGGCAATTCAGACATCTTCACAGTAAAGATAAATGACTGCATATTGCACCTTCCACTATGAAGAAGGAAACACAATACCTAGCAAACCTCTTCAAGTTCTGGATTTAGCACATTTCACACCTGGCCGTAAACAGGGCAACATGAAAGACTGCCAGCTTCGAGAGGAATATGGAGCAGACAAGGTCTGTGTAGAAGGTCTTGGTTGCAGTATTCAAAGTCCTTCTGCTTGGGCCACATGACCCACAGACACTATGGTATTAGAGGTACTGGTGGTGGCAAAAGATGCGGTATGGAGGTTATGGCAAGTGCCAGTTGTAGAATCACACAGAGGCCCTGAGATCCAGGCATTGCCGTTCTTATCAGCAATGTATATGCCTTTTGAAAAACAGCTCCTCATTATATTAGGAGGCCTCTCCAAGAGGCCTTGGAGAGACTAGGTGCCTGAATGTGGGATGCCAAGTGGCCATGCCTCTGGAAGCATGCATCGTGAGCTGGGTTCTAACAGAGCCACTAAATCAGAAGAGAAGACAGGGCTAGCAGCACTATGTTGTAAGACAGAAGTAGAAAAACTGGGATTGAGCACCAACAGGGCAGGAAGGCACAGGAAGATGCATGGATGGGTGGCCCTGACTTCCATGCCATCCACCACCCTTGGAGCGGCACCTTTCCCTCAGCTCACCTCTCACTCCACAGGAAGCATTCCCCATGGCCAGCTGATGGGGAGGAGGAAACATCAATTTTCTTTGGTAAGTGGATGCAATTGCAATGCAGCCAAAAATTGGTGGCTACTGCTCTGCAGTCTCACTTAGGGGTAGCTTTAAAAGACAGTGGCCAGGGACAACCTTTGAAATGGGCAGAGTGTTGGTAGTATACCTACTCATTCTCTTTGTGTGGCTCTGTTAGAATATATATACGGACTCATATCCAGCTGGAGTAGCTCAGTGATTGACTGTTGGCTGATGAGCAAGGAGATCATGGTTTGATTCCTGGTCAGGTAACATGCCTGGGTTGCAGGCTCGATCCCCAGAAGGTGGCGTGTAGAAGGAAGCCAATTAATGTTTCTATCTCTCTATCTCTCACCCTTCTCTCTAAAAAAATCTATCTATCTATCTATCTATCTATCTATCTATCTATCATCTATCTGAATATATATATATATATCCCATATAATAAAAGGCCAATATGCAAATAGATCGAACAGCAGAATGACCGGTCACTATGATACACACTGACCAACAGGGGGCAGATGCTCAATATGCTCCCACAGGGGGAGCACTGCTCAGCCAGAAGCTGGGCTCACAGCTGGCGAGCGAAGCTGCGGTGATGGGAGCCTCTCCCACCTCTGCAGCAGTGCTAAGGATGTCCCTCTGGGGAGCGGGCCTAAGCCGTCAGTCAGACATCCCCCAAGGGCTCCTGGACTGAGAGAGGGCACAGGCCGAGACAAGGGACTCCCCTTCCAAGTGCACAAATTTTGTGCATGGGGCCTCTAATATATATAATTAAAATACATGAATTAAAATACATGAAATTAATTTCATGTATTTTTTTCTCACCCCCTACTTTTTAATATATATATATATATATGCTCATGCACAGAGGTGAATGGTCTGGTTGACTAGTCAGGGGTCTGAAAGGTGAGATATTAGACAATTAGGAAAAAGGAGGTCTGGGATATGATCATGTGGATAGACATATGGGAGTGCACACACAATGTGAAGATCTTAGTATCACATGTTAGCACTTACCAGAGAGCATCTACTATGAAAGGACAGTCTGTACCTTTACTCTGTCCAGTCCAAATTACATGCTGTAAGTGTAAAATATACACTAGATTTAAAGACTTAGTGGCTCACAAAATAATGAAAATAAAAATAACAATTTTTTTATTGATAACATCTATACTAATAAAAGCGTAATATGCTAATTAGACCAGACAGCCAAACGACCTTCTGGACATCCTTCCGGACAAAGCTGCAGTGGCGGAGGCTGAGGCCGAAGCGGTTAGGGGCAATCAGGCAGGCAGTGGAGCAGTTAGGCGTGATCAGGCCAGCAGGGGAGCAGTTAGGGAGTGATCAGGCTGGCAGGCAGAGGCAGTTAGGCACAATCAGGCCTACAGGCAGAGGCAGTTAAGGGCAATCAGGCAGTCAGACAGAGGGGTTAGTGGTGATATGGCAGGCAGGCAGGTGAGCAGTTAGGAGCCAGTGGTCCCAGATTGTGAAAGGGTCTGGAGTTGGACATCCCCTGAGGGGTCCCAGATTGGAGAGGGTTCAGGCCAGGCTGAGGGGAGACCCCCCCACCCCCCCCAGTGCATAAATTTCATGCACTGGGCCTCTAGTGTTAAAATAACATTTTTATATTAGGTTAAATAAAATATATTGAAATTAATTTCATGTATTTTTTTCTCCCCCCCTACTTTTAAATATGTTTTTATTGATTTTAGAAAGAGAAAGGGAGGAGAGATAGAAACATTGAATTGAGAAGAACATGGATCAGCTGTCTCTTGCACGCTCCCTACTGGGGATTGGGCATACAACTCAGGCATGTGCCCTGACCAGGAATTGAACCAGTGACCTCTTGATGCGTAGGTCAATGCTCAATCCATTGAGCCACATAGCAGGGCTTTTCTACTATTTTCAATATGTCTACTAGAAAATGCAACTCACCCTTGTGGCTCACACTGTATTTGGTTTGGAAAGTATTGATACAGACAGAATATCTTGGCAAACAACAGCAGCCAGTCTCAGCCATTGGCTATTCCAATGCTGCCATGATAGACACATGAATAGGTGGTAGTGGGAGACATAAAGACTGTGCCTGGCCCATGAGCATGGCCTCCCATTTACCAAGGTTAATAAAGCTACTGCTTCTGCCAAATTCACAGATTGCCAGCAACAGAGACTGATGCTGAGCTCTCAATATGGCACTGCTCTTCTGGATTCTGACCAGACACTTGCTGGCAGATTAGTTACATTAGACTTCTATCCTTGAAGGACAGATGGATGTATGTATAGGATTGGGCAAAAGTAGATTTATAGTTGTTCAGATGGAAAATACAATAATTCAAATAATACAAGTATGATTTTGTCTTTCTTAGTTGCAGGGCTTACAGTGTATTTGATCTATCCACATGGGACCTCACATAATAACATCATATCAGAGCAGGTAAGTTAACTTACAGGAAAAGGGTATGGGAATGAGCCCATGACCATGAGAGCCACTGGTTACATCAGTCCAGCAGGATCTGGACTCAGAAGCTGGTGGCTGTTACAGTGCAAGTTTGGAGGTGGGACTCTGCAGGATGGGTACCATGTTTCAGGATGCAGTATGTAGTTTTATGTAGTTTTGTTTTTCCAATAGGAACTCATGAGTTCCTTCCCTGGGGGTGAAAGCAGTGGTTTAACATAAACCACTGGGGAAAATTGTGTCTTCTATCCCACAACAATATAGGCTCTGCTGGGTTAAAAGTCCTAGTTCCCAAAGCAGGAATACTGTTATCAGGGGATTAAAGATCCCCATGAACTTAATCTACTGCTGCTGCCTGGGCATTTTAGGCAGGGAGAAGAGTCACCATTTTGGTAGAGGTAACTAATCTTGAGGTAATTAAAGAGATGGATCTACTGTTGGACAATGGGAATGGGAAGAAATATCCACTTAGATGCCTCTTGGGTCTGGGCCATACCACAACGTAAAGCCACTGAGATGAGCAAAGTTATTGCTGAGGCTGAGAAGAATGTAGAATTTATAGTGAAAGATGAGATGATGAGTATCCATTGTGGTTCTAAGATTGGCTGGAGTGGCAGCCGTTATAGTTTGTTTTACTAACCAAGCTTTTCTAAGTTTTCCCGAACCCTGGAGGGCCTTCTCCATGAGATTTAGATGAAGTTGATTGGGGGGTGGGCTGTGGAAGACACAGAGTGGTGCCACCTGCCAGAGTTCCCTTCAAGGAAGGACTTTCCCGGCTTCTGAGAGCGCTGTCAGCAGCCTCCAGCTCTCAGCTTTGTCCACGCATCTCCTCTACTGCAGGTCCCCGACTCCCCCCAGAGCACTCCCTTCCTGGGGTGGATGGCATCCAAGGACTGACTGATCCTGGGGCGGCTATTAAGGCCCAGCATGTTCAGCCCACCAGCTCTGAAGAGCCCTTTATGCCCCAGGGCACCCAGGTGGGGATGGCCTGGTGTGCTTGTTGGGTCTGCATCACAGTATGATTTCTCCCTTCCCCAGCTTCCACAGTATTGATTCCTAATCAATATTCTGCTTGCTAAACTCCATCTCAGCATCTTCTTCTGCGGAAGACAGGTTTCAAAGATTCAGTTCTCTCCATTATGATCTCTGTCTCTATAGTCTCCTCTTAAAACACTCACTCACTGCAAGTCTTATATCCTTATCTAAGCTCCTCACATTTCTTTTTTTAAAATATATTTTTACTGATTTCAGAGAGAAAGGGAGACAGAAATAGAAACATCAATGATGAGAGAGAATCATTCATTAGCGCCTCCTGCATGCCCCACACTGGGGATCGAGCCCACAACCTGGGCATGTACCCTTGAGGAATCGAACCCGGAGCACCTTAGTCCACAGGCTGATGCTCTATCCACCGAGCCAAAGAAGGTAAGGCTCACATTTCTTTCTGTCCATTATTTTTATTGTGTATTCTAGCATCAATTCTAATGCTATATCTATTATGTTAACTCAGTTCCCATACTCCACCTACAGTATTTTAAGCTCATAATCTTGTTACCTTTCATCTCTCCCACTCAAGTAGGCCTTCTGATAACTAACCCTTTCTTTGCCATAGTCACCCAGACCCCTACACTTGCTTATCTGGGAGGACCCTGTCTGTTTTGCTCACTGCAGCCCTCTGGTTCTCTAGCACAGTGTCCTAAACAGAGTAGGACCTGGACAATTATTTTTCTCATGAATAGTGATTGCAATCAGAGGACTTTTACTTTGGAAGTCCCATCTTCCCAAATTGTCTGTGTACTGCAATCAGATTCCACACAGCTAAACATCACTCTTGTTTGGTTGAACTTCCTCTTCTAATACTTTCAGGATATTTGTAGTTCTCTAAGGATACAAGGCAGACTTTTTGGACTGGTTCTTTAAAGCTCTGCAATATTTGAAAAGAGTCTCCTCAGCTGATGGCTCATTTGTTCCCAAAGGTAAATCGTCTGCTCTTAGCAACCTCCTCTTGCCCCAAACAGAAGGGGGTGACTTAATCGTGACTCAGCCTTTCCTCACACCATCCCATCATGTCGAATATGAATGTCCCCTACCAGCTGAAACTCTCCCTCCTTCTGACAGCCAGCCATCTGTCCCTCATCTGCACTCCTGCAAATGCACCTCTCATTTCTGTACTGCACATATATCAGTAAACATGTTTTAAGCATCTACCATGTTCCCGGCACTAAGCTGGAGGACAATAGAGAGAGTAACAAGACACATTTTCTGTTCTCAGGGAGTCCTGCGGAGGGAGTAGACACATACATAAGTGTATGCAGTGAGACCTAGAGAGGCTCTAATAAATGTCTTCAGATTGGGCATAAAAGAGCAGGTAATCAATTCTCAGGAGAATTAGAAAGGAACCTAAAAGGACACTTGAGTTTTCTCTTGAAAGATAAATAGCTGATCATTAGAATTGTGCTGTCAGAATGGAGTTGTGTGGTGTGTACTCTGGGCAAAGGGGACATGCTGAACAGAAGCAGAGAAAAATGGAGCAGCAGGCAAAGTCTAAACAGTCTTTTCTGTGGGTAAGGAAGGCCATGGGAGGCAGTGAGAGTTTGATAAGCAAAACTAGGCTACAGAGGTTTGCTGTACCCAGAGCTGGTGGGGCATTCCAAAGAGTTTGAATTTTATGTTAATGGCAATAAGGAAGGAACGCTACAGAAGAGTTCGTAAGTAAGTGATCTGATCAACATGATCAAATTTGAGTTTTGGGATAATCACACAATCACACATTACTATTTAACTGTCAAAAATATAGATCCAGTGTCCAGATGTAAGATGTAAGTTATTTGAGGACAGTGACTTGCATATAATAGATTGGGAAATATGCATTTTCTTTTTTCTTCATTCTACTGCTAATAAAAGTACTAGTAAGTTTGGTTACCTTCAATCAGTACTGCTAAACAGATAAGGCATATGTATGTCCCTATCTGTACACATGTATTCTAAATGCCAAATCACACAGATCCTGTTTTAAGCAAGGCAAAACACAAATACTACTGAACAGGTGAATTACAGGATGCAACTTAAAAGGGGTTGGAGTTGCCTTTGTAAAAATATTATCCTCTATTTAATTTGAATAGGGGGCTCCCTCTCTGGCCCCTGTATTTATGTATACATCATTTCTTGATGAAGGAGTTGAATAGTTGAGGAAGAAAAATGTTATTAAGCACCTCCACTTAGAGATCAAACATCATAAAGTTAACACATCTTTGAGATGATAATATAATGAGCCATTATATTATCCAGGAACTGGATTCACTCACAGCTTTTCAAGAATGTCTCTGTTACACAGAGGGAGGGAGGTTTTCTTGAGTGTGTGTGTGTGTGACAGCTCGGAATGTAAGAACAAAGGGCTTACACAAAATGCAACAGTAGATACAACTTAGAAACCAGTTTTACTCTGCTGCAAACAAATGGACAAGATATTATACAATATATAATAAAAAGTACAGCATAGTACAAGTGCCACTAATAAAAGAAACTTAAGGATAAGACTTAAAAATGCTTGTTTGTGATATATGTATATATATATATACACACATTGCCATAAAAAGCCACAATAAATACACAAATTTCCATGTCATTCATAATAAATACTGAAAATATAAATACAGAAGATTATAGCTAATATGAATAAATTATTACAACATAAGGTCCAGGTTAAGTTCTATTGAATAATATTGTAGCTTATTTTATATACCCTTTGGCATCTTTGATGTTATAACTTATACACAAGAGAAATCAGTCTAGAAACTGTGACATATAACATGACATCTTAGAGTATAGTGACTGTGTGTGTGAACTGTAAGTTTGATTTTTCCCCCTTCTGACCTTTCCATTTGATTAGACTACTATTTAAATTGAGTAAAAATAATAACAGAAATCAACAAAAAGATAAAACCAGTCAAATGTTAAAAAATTGTTACAGTTTATCTCACTGAGTTTTTAAATTACTCCCCCTCCCCTGAAGTGAAAACAAACAAAAGCAAAACAAAATACTCTCAAAAGACTTCCCTTGTGTAAAGCCCATTCCCAATGTTCCACAGTTTAACATAGACTGAAGGATAACGCCCGGGTGCTCTAGAGCATTCGATCCACCATCTCATTCAGCTCACTAGGTTTCACTAGAATCTGCAAATGTACCAAATTTCTATGGCAGTTGGAAAGTGGAGACACAGTTGATGTCTAAGACTATGATCAAGGTCAAGATACTGCAAAAGGTGACATCTGTCTATGCAATGGATTATACAAATATATTTCAAATGGGGAAAATGCATTTTTGACCAACGTCAAATGATCTTTTCCTATCAAATTGATATACCCTGTGACACTGAGGGAAACACACTGAAATAACAAGGCGCCATTTTCTGCATTAACAGGCATTAACCAGTACATATGTATTAATAGTTCTACCTCAAGAGGCTATTATTACACCAAAAATGCAATAAACGAAATGAAAGCAGATCATCTTTACTAAGACACAATAAAGGCTGAGGTTCTCAGGAACAGAGTCATCATCTACAGGTTTTTAATTTTTAAAAACTATTTCTGCACTGTAAATGTCTAGCGTTTATTTTACAGCAAACACTTTTGAAACATGTTTCACAAACTACGCCTCAGACTTATTTCCATAGAGGTGCCTAAAGTCAATTAAAACATGGGCCAAATCATTCAACCTTCTTTACATAAGATTCTATAGCTTGCTTTATTTATTTATTTATTTATTTATTCATTTATTAATTAAGTAAAAGGGTTATTTCCCCTGTTGGTGGTGGTGGGGAACAACCACACTGATGTGGCTGGTGTTTCACAAGAGCATCCTAATCGGGGAGATTTTAAAAATCCCATGGAGAAAGGAGACTTTTTGGGGGTGCTCCTCATCATAGGCTAGTTCTGACTCCTAGTTGGAAGCAACTAAGCAAACACAAAAACAAAAACAACGTTCTGAAAGCTGGCTGCAGGGGGTGATTGGGTCAAGCGATGCAATCAGAAAAAAGTCACCATCCTACAGAACTCCTCCCTTGGCTTTCAGGCTTTGTCAGAATGATAAATTTTTAAATCATTTTGCCGATCCCTGGGAAGGCGAGCAACTATTGTTTATATAACATGGGAAGAAAGGCTGGGATCAAATGGAGGGTGAGCAATTCTTTGGAGTAATTTTATTTCACATCAGACTCTCCCCAGCTAGTTCCAACTTCCCCAGAAGAAGTGGAAAACCATGAGATTCTCACTTGTCATTTTAGGGTAAAGAGAGTTTAATGCGAAGGTATTTATTTAGAGGCAAGAAGGTAAAAAAATGCTCATTTTTTGTAATTGTAACTTCTCAGAAACAGTCACTTTTCCTGAAATTGTCTCCTGACATCTCAGTGATGAAAAACAAAAAACAAAACACACACACACAAAAAACTAACTAAAGTCATTATTTTCCAGAGCAGGTCATAATTTTTGACCTGACATAATTGTTTCAATACCCACATCTTTATTTTAAAAAATCTAGTTTCTTAGGAGACTTGTGGAATCATCAAATATAATAATTATCAAAGGATGGAGAAATCCAACTTTCTTTAAGTGTCCCAGTACAATGGCCCAAATCACCACAACTGTTGCCAAGTGCCTAGCTCACAACGACTGGCCAAGATATTTTCTTATTGTGAGAAAAACCTAAGAGATCTGGATTGTGTTGCCAAGGGAACCGCCTTCCCTGGAGATGTGAAGAATAGATGGGTATCTCTCCTGTTGTGCATGCCTGAGTGACAGTCCTCCCTGGAAGTAGATGGATGAGCCAGATGACCCCTGGAGATCTCTTCTGGTCTTAGGACTATAAAATTTAAAGAATATAGAAGAACCTCAAACTTTCCATTGTTCACACACAGTTGGCCATTGTGAGTATCTTTGAAAAGATTAAACTATTTTGAGATACCCCTTCAGCATGACTAGCACTGATGAATCAAGATTCAGACAGTAAACTTTGACAGTGGACCTTATTTGATTATGGTACAAAGGAAATGACTTTGCCAACTGCCAACATTTAAAGTCTGTCAAGTTCAGATATCATTTTGGTATTATTAAAACACCCAAGGATCAACACTAAGTTAGCAAAAAACAAACAGAACAAACAAACCAAAACCAAAACCAAACAAAACCAAAAACAAACAAACAAAAAAACTAACCTCAGGCAAAAATAGATATTTAGATTTTCCTGTATAGGAAAATTCAGATTTGGGTGGGTTTTTGTTTGTTTAATTTTTTTTTACTTCTTTCTTCTCTTTCATATTTAAGTAAAATTTCAAAGTAATATATAGATCTTTGAATTTGTTTTAAAGATGGTTGGCTTTATTTATGGCTAAGGAGACTAGCTTAGTTGCCAACATAAAAGGAGCCAAACAAAACTGGATAAATCATGCTATAAAGTTAGAAATTTTATTCTCTTTTAAAATAAGGAAGCTAGACCTCTGAGAAGGGGGTTTCTGATTTTACCTAGAGTGGCACTAGGTCTTGATGAAAATCTCTGGTGATAGAAACTCCTAAATAATTTTTAAAGAGGTATTTTCCAATCCAATTTCCTTTCAAATATTCATTAATAAATAACTTTAAAGATACTCCCAACCCAGGTAAAAAATATTGGAAGAAAGCCAAAAGAGAAAAAGAGAGGGGTACCTAACAAAAAAAGCCGTTCCAAAATTACAACTGAAACCATTCTATGAGGTCACATAAATTAACTTAAACAAAGGCAAGGCTAATTTCTACTATAAATTTGTCTTCTCCTGAATCCTTCTGATCAATATACATTATCTTAAAAATATTTAACTGGCCTCACACATCACAAAAATGAGTTATTGAACTGACATGACTATCACCGTGGTAATGAGTAACACAAGGAAAGGAATGGCATCATTAGCATGTTGAATACAAATATTGTCCAAAATAGAATTATATTCCTTTGAAAACTTTAGTTCTGCCAGAAACTTATGAGATGTAATAAAATGACACACTAGAGCTGGCTTTTCTTGAATTATAAATGTCAAGTATCAAATTAAAAAAAAATTACCCTGTAGAGTGATATATTTATCACAAGTGAAAGTAGTCAACAACGTGATTTAAGTCCTTGAAATTACCTCATTTTCTATGAATGTAACAAGCACCTGTATTTACTGAAATTCCAAGCCACCTGCTAATTAGATTACAAAAACTGCACGCAGAAAATGAACTCGTTTAGGCTTTGAATCTGTACAATCCTGCTTCCCATCCTTCTGTCTGAGTCACCACTGTCAGGATACAAAACTCAAGACATGACATTTACTATCCAGAGCGTACAGTTAGACTAATCCCAGGACTGCCCACCGGTAACACCCAGCTTTTGAGTTTGAATTTCTGACAAGAAAAAAAACCAAAAGACCTGTATTGGTTAGGAAGGGGGAATCTCATGGTCTTGGCTGAAAGATAGGAAAAGAGTTGAAGTAAAATTTAGAAAAGTGACTGTTTTAAAGAGTCACACTGAATATGCAGATTGGCAAGTAAAATATTAACTTGCCATTATTTCCATATTTACCATTTATTTCCATACTACTTCTGACAAATAGTCTGTCATTTGAATATAAAATGTGTTTAAATCTTAAAAATGGTTTCTTTAGCATGTTCCAGCTGTTTTTATTTTTTAAAGCGTCAGATGATTTTTGGATAGGAAGATGGAATTTGTACGAACGGTGGGCAGCAGACTGAGCACCACCAGGGCTGTTGAATGCCCACACTGTGACTGCCCTTCTAGAATCTGGGCTGCCATTTGTGAATCTACTTTTTTCTATTATAGTAACATTTTAGTTTTTCATCTCTGCTGAAACTTATGGTTTCAAGGAGACACTATCACTTATTACGTTTATATTCCATCCTCACCCCACCCTGACACTTCCATAATTCTAATGAGGTTTCAAAATGCAGATTATTCAGTTAAATTTAATCAATTAAATTATTCAATGCTACATAACACATCTGATGAGCTGTGCTATTTGTGCAAAGCTGGAGCATTTGGCTTAGGCATTTAAGTTTCCCTTGAACATGTTAGTAGATCTCAGAAGGAATAATGTAATCAGAAGTCATAATTTGTGTTAGAACCAGGAGTAGTGATTAAGGCTTTAAACTTTTGGCGCTGGTTGTGGTCAGGATCTATGGAGAGTTCCAGTTTCAAATGACAGTACAATCTTGCCTTTGAAAGCACGCCAGTACTCCCCGTTTGAGTTTGGTATTTTATACACTGACTACAATAATGAATCTCTAAACTCTGTGAGAGAGAAGGAGCAGATGCCATTTGAAAGAGGAAGATTAAGTCATATTTGGAGAAATGGAAGGCTTTGTGGCACCTTCTAAATAGGCGGTCTCCTGTTGACTTCTGACGATGTCAATTTTCCACCTGCTGATTTGATGGTTTGTAACCCCAGCGAAGGTGAGAGGGCAGAATGATCTTTCTGTTTTCTAGGGGCTGCAAGGCAATGCATTTGAAACTTGGAACTAGGGCTTTGCTATTTTGATAGGCTGTTTATTAACAGAAGTGTGATTGTGTTCCCTATTGCTGTTTCAAAGGTTTCCTGAAATGCTTCCTGCCTTATGCATGAGTCAACCCGCCTTTGAAATTGTCTAGTAGGAGCTTGCTGGTATAAATTTAGCATCACTTATATGGGTCTCACACTGAAAAAGCAATTAGCTGAAAAATCTCTTTTTCATTCGATTCAGTTATTCTCACTGGGTCCAGATTTAATTCATAAATGTCAGATAAGAGGAAAGGAGGAGAATACAGGAAGTCTCATTAATTTAGAAAATAAGAAGTTTCCTTTTAGCTGCAGCTTGCATATAACTAGACAAGAATTGATGTCCCACTGTCTATCACTTTATAAAATCACAAATTAAAAAGATGATAAGGATTGATTATTTCATGCTACTTTTTATCATCATAACCTTTAGAAATTGTAGCGGTTTCCCCCCTGTTTTTTACCATCTCTAACACAGTAGAAGTTCAATAAATATTTGTTGAAAGAAAAAATTGTTACTTAATAAATTCTAAATATCACGACCAAAGGGTTATATAAACCTGTACAACAATATCAGAACTTTAATTAAAGAGCCAGTGATACATCATATGTTCTTCTGCTTAATGGTAACCAAACCAGATTTTTGCCCGGAAGTCAGCTGAGTGTAAAAATTTAAAGAACATAATCACTTATAATCTCTTTGTTTCTGGATTAATTTGTGGCCTGTGTGTCTGTAACTCATAGTTGTATATGTGTGTATGGGGGGGGGGGGAAGGGGGGATGTGGCGATTGCTGAGTTATATATGGTTGTGAAGATTTTATCACTTTAATAAGTATTAATTTCACATTTTATATGTAGCTCGCACAATAAGAAAAATATAGTTTTATCACAAAGAAAAGATTGCCTTTCGAAAAGTAACTATATTATTCAATTAACCAAAAGACATGAGACAAGCAGATCTTACTTATGTCTTAATAATCAATGTTCAAGAGATGGGGGAGACCTTAAATGAATCTCTTTCACTGATTTCTTTCTCTCATAAAAAAACCCTGGAATGTCAAAGAAAATGAAAGCTACTCCAAGTCACTTGACTTGCAAATCAGTTTGGCCTGGATTCTAACTGGGAATTAAGCTCCAATAAAAGGTAGAGGGCTGGTGCTAAAACAACAGGGACCAAAGCAGGAGGCTTTGCCCTTGACAGTGAATGACTAAAGAGTTGTGTGTCAAAAAAAGGCTGTAATTTGGTTAGATAATGCTATGGGAGCAATGAAAGAGCTGCTGGTCTGGTTAATGTGGCTTGGTATAATGATCTTAAGTATCCCCACTGTCTGTGTCTAGCTTGATCCCCATTTTAAAAAGCTTTCCTGGTATGTGGGCAGTATTTGTTGAATAGAAGGGCTATTAATGGGGAAAAAAGTCAGATAGAACACTGTGCTCTCTCAGCTTTTCTGGGAAAGGAAGTAACAATGAAATGATTCCGTCAATAACATTATTTGCAACTTTGAGTCAATCTTTTCAAACTATAGCTTTAAAAATTATACTTTTTCCAAATCACATTTTTAGATCATAAAACCCAACCAGATTCTAGGGTAGGGAAAATTCAGTACTCATTGGCCATTGCCTAAAATCTACTGTTCTCCAGTGCGTGTGTGTGTGTGTGTGTGTGTGTGTGTGTGTATGAGAGAGAGAGAGAGAGAGAGAGGGAGAGAGAGAGAGAGAGAGAGGTGTTTTAATAGGTAATCTGTGTAGGCAGCTTGTGGGAGATGTTTAGGGGTTAGGTTATGTACATAAAGACTTGGAATGGTTGGAAGGCTAATCCTTCTGTGTAGCAGTGACTTTTATCCCCAATTGGACAGATAGGGAGATAAGCTCTGGGGTGTTTGTTTGTCTGTTTGCTTGTTCCTAGGTTAAGCATCCTTTTGGAAACGAAGCTACAAAACAAAGACCAATGAAACATAACCAAGTAGGCATCAGCCTTCTTGGGAAAAATGAAGCTGAACGGAATTGAATATCTATCCTTTCAGGAAGTGGACTGACATTCTATACCCTTCAACTCTGCCCCAGCCAGAGTCGCCTCTCCCCCACTCTGCTGTACTCTGTGTTCCAAGAATAAGCTGAGTGCTTCCCACGTAAATACTGCAGGGACTTGCAACTGGTCCAGCAAATATGGCACATATGATTCTTTTACGTGCTTGAATAAGGAACAATAACCTTTCGTCAGTATCTCTTTGGGTCTGTGCTCTTTGCATTGTATGGGTAGGGGGGAAATTTGAAGATCAAACACTAAAAACTGTAACTTTGTAGACATACCCTATATGCTACTGATCAAGCAAAACCTCAATCAGATTACCAAGGGGCTTATCACTCAAAAGGAATATCCCTGCCTTCCTTACTTTACCTCCATAAAGGATAAACCCAAAGATCCTTTAACGTTAACATTAATGGTTATAAATTTGGCCCACTGGTGGGTAGAGAAGGGGCAGGAACCAACCGCACAGTGGAGAGCTGCAAGTAAACACATTGTCCCCAAGTCAAGTTTTAGTAGAAACTTTTCCATTGGAGGACTTTAGATCAAACATTTCCAAGTTCAATGAAGTAAGATGGTATTTTTTAAGGAACTGAGATCTATGATCTATTTATGTCCATATTTCTAAACATCCACGTCTAAAAGACAGAAAAAATAAGTAGCAATGCAGTCACTGAATAGCAAGGCATGTCCACATTTCAAAGAGGCAGAAACTGTGAAATGATATAACAATAGGTCCAAAATATGGAACAGATTTAGCATAGGCATAGTGTATTGAAAAAAAGAAGGGAAAACACGTTATTTAGTTACCTAAATTAATTTACAGGAAAACAGGATCTTAGAAGTCCTCCGACGAGCCATGTATAGATCATCTAAAGGTGGGGAGTGCTTGTTTTATTTCTAACTGTCCCCTTTAACAAGAGAACGTGAGGTAATTAGAAAGTATTCAATGCTTTCTGGACTGTTCTGTTAAATGTCCCAGGCAAGATAAATCAAAATGCTGCAGAAAAGTAAGGCCTAGTTGAGTATTTGGGTAGAGGCCCCCCCTTCAATCAGCTAGTCACTAAATGGAAATCTCATTATACACGCATTCTGTAGAGATGGATTGGTCTCGCTGTAGAAAAGGCTGGTTGCTGAGGATGTGTCTCTTCCATGATCCTCAGCCTCTTCTGCATTTACAGAGTTAGGTCTTCAGAGCGGCGAAGGAAAACAGGTCATTTTTCCTTCACAGAGTACCATTGGATGATTCCTCTATATTAAGTATATGAACCTTACCAGAGTTACAGATTTAAAAAAAATTGTTTTAAAATTTGTCATCTTAAAGAATTCTCAGTCCCCACCCCTCACAAGTTACCATGAAGGGGCACTAAAGTGCATTTTGATGTAGGGGAGTAGAGTTTAAAAGTGCTGTCCAAGGTAAGAACCAAGATGATGCTGTTTAAAAAAGAAAGGCAATTCCTTCTACCTCCATCTCTGGAGTCAATTGAGGGAGGGCAATGAACTAGGCCCTCCCCAAAGGATTGTCCTAACTCTTAACTTGAGAGAAAGCTGTGTAAGGACCTGCACATATAGACTCATTGATTTGTCCAAAATAGCAAAAATAGGCCTATTTCACCCTTAAGAAAGTATTTGCAAATTTGATCAGTTATGATCGTAAAAACGTGAATGGATTCCAGATGCAATCCATGTGGGCATGCTCGGTGGTACTAACTATGCATCTTCAGCTTAAAAGAACATGCGGCTGCTCATTTTCATCAAAACATGACTTCGAACTACCATAAATGAAATACACATGGGACAATTAAATCTTTTTCTTACAATAATTATGTTTACATTAAAAAGTCACCATCATCTTCAGATAATATCGAAAAGTAGGACTCTAAATCTTATTCTCTCCCAGTCTTAGTTAACAATTTTGCACAGGCCCGATAATCCAAAACTTGGAGCTCTGGTCTACACAACTTGGCAGGTTTCACACAGTTTGACAGGTAGGCAATTGTGAACTATGCTTTTTAAAAATTAGCATTTTCTATCAAAACAGTCTGAAATCGTTTAAAATCCTCACAGAGACTGTATTTGTGCAATGCCACAGACACACAGCTAGAAAGGGGAAAACAAAGTACAGTCTGGAAGATTCATCACAGTCCAAGTTTTCTTGGTCCTCAGTTTAAACAACCACGAGCCCAGGAAATCCAATTAAATACAGTGCTTTAAATAGAAGACTTGGTCCTAGAATAACTTAGGTGACTAGACAGGGACGGTCTCCACCACGGGTGATTTGATGCACTCCTCGTGCAGTCTGCTCTTTTCTGCAAGGCTCAGAGGATTTTCAGCAGAATGCTCTGAAATGTGGCTGCCATTCAATGTAGAGACAAACCCCTCCTGGGAGGGGCCTTTCAAGTATGAGTGAAATTCCATTTGAGGGTGATTAGACCTGTGTTCGGGATATAAGCTATTGCAGGCCACACCGCTGTCATTTTCCGAGGACGAGCAGCAAACGATGACAGAGGGGTTGGCAGCTGGGTAGTGGGAGGTGCCGTAGGCCTCTTCTGCGTGTCGGGCGTAGTCAACGAACTGCTCTGGGGTCATGGTGTAAGGCACCAGCGAGAGGGTACCATTTTTGACAGTATCTCTTTCAGCATAGTTCTCAGAGATCTGGTTAGGAGTTCCTGGAATGTGGCTATCTATTTGGTAATACAGAGTTGAAGAGTTGGCATAAAAAGAAGCATTTTTTGCGTGGCTTTCGTGCACGGCGGTGCCATCAGAATAACACAGGACGGAAGGGAGAGGGACAACTTCAGCATGGGTACCCAAACCTTCCATGAAACTGTCTCCTTTCTCCTCCTCCTCCTCTTCCTCCTCCTCCTCTTCCTCTTCCTCCTCCTCATCTGACTCACTGGGTGCCAAGCTCTGAGTGCTGGAATCGGTGACACCGCTGCAGAAGCTGCTCCCATCCTCCTCCTCCTCCTCCTCTTCCTCCTCCTCTCCTTGGCAATCTAATTCCTCAGCGGACTGCAAGTGCAGTACTGCAGCCTGGGGGTCAGTTTCAATCTCAAAATTGTCTGTGATAGAATATTCTACGGAGTGAGCGACAGGGCCCATGGAACTACTGTGAGCACTTATCTCACCATGGCAGCCGTTCAGCGTGGGGATCTGCTGCTCTCGGTTTTTCTCCAGTTCAAGTTTCATGATTGTGTGCAAAAAGTGAGTCCGGACACGGATAGGATTAAATTCAATTCTACCTGCTGTGTTACTACATCCTTCTTTAGTGCAGCCACACGGGAAAGACATTCGATCCACCTTGGAAGGAAGGACACAGATTAGCCCCATGGAACTCTTACAAACCAAATATAAGTCCAGTACCTTCCAGCAACCCCTCTGAATCTGGGATTACTTAATTCCACTTTGGCTAGACCAAATGACAATCAAATTGCAAACAGAAATGAAAAGGGAAATGGAGGCTTAAAACATAAGAGTCAACCCAGTTTTAAAACCTACATTTAAAATAAAAGTGAGTTACAGTATTATACTAGAAATATATTGCATATTTTGAGTTTGCTGACCCCTCCTGTGCTTTCTCCACTTCCTCCTCCATTCTTCCTTTTTTCCTTCTCTTCATCCCATTCACTTTGCTCCCTTTCTAAAAATGTTTCTGTCCTTTCCCCAAGATCCCTTTCCTTGCATGCCAGCTCATGCGTCCAATTTTAAACAAACTTGCCACCCTCATCTCCACCTGCTATTTTTAAATCTAGATTTTATGACATTCCCCATATTAGTCATGTATTTTTTTCTTGGCTTATTATAAGATGAACTTCTCTGTCCAAGGTGTCCAGATTGACACCACTCAGAATATTGTGTAGCCTGATCATTTGTTCCCATTGGTTTGCCTCTGTGCTCGATGCATGTATGCTGGCTGCAGGGCTGTGATGGATATGCACATTCATGATTTTGACTGGTGGACCCCTGTGCTTAGGTCCTGGCTCCTTCCTTCCCCACTCCACTCCAGTAGACTACAAGTTCCTCAAGTAAAGGGGATGCTCATTTCATGAATATCTTAAAATTATTCAAGTGATTGGATCCTGTGGATAGAGTAGTGGGTTTCGGCAAGTGTTGTTGGACTGAATGCTTAAATAAGTGATATGTGGAATTCTGGGCAATCCAAGGGTACTCCGAAGATATTTGCTAATTGTCCCAGATTCCTCCAATTAGCCTATATGCAGACCAGAGCACAGGCTACCAGAACTTGCTCTATTAGCACCTTATCCAAATGTGGGGCATTTCCTATGCAATAGAGGAGAAGGCAGACTCTCATGCAGTCATCTGGGCCCAATAAAAATTAGTAGCAGATGTCAGAACCAGAATCGACAGCTGTTTTCTTACTCATTAATCCCTTTTCTGTGAATCTACCTCAAACAACTATTCAGCTGATGAGAACTATTCTCTCCTTCTGCCTGTCTGAGGAGCTCTCCTTATTAAAAAAGCCAAGTTTCTGCCTAAAATAATGACACCTAACTAATCATGGAGCACCCGTGCTGTTACAGATGAATGGGGACCTGAGAATCATCTAATCCAGGGGTTGGCAAACTTTTTTTGGTAAAGGGTCAGAGAGGAAATACTTTAGGCTTTGTGGGTCATAGGTCTCTGTGGCAACGAGTTGGCTCTGCTGTGGAAGGGTGAAAGCTGTCACAGACAACACACACACTGTGTGTCCACAAAACTTTATTTACAAAAAAAACAGGCGGCGGTCCAGATTGGGCCTGTGAGTTATAGAGTTTGCCAACACCTGATCAAGTTCAGCCCTTTCACTTTAGAGGTGGGGAGACTGAGCCCAGAAAGTTGACCTGACCTGCCAATTTCAAGTAGCTGGCAACAAGCAGAGCCAGGAGTAGGACTCAGTTTTCTCCGTGTCAGTCTAGTGATTTTTCCACTCGTCTATACCACCTCTCCCCAGTCATCATTTTAAACCCCTGGATGGATCCGAAAATAGAAACTCAAATGTTAGGGAAGTGATGATCTGCCTGAATGCTTGTAAAAAGCCAAAGTAAACTAGTCTGATCAACGGATCCAAGAGCAAATAATGTCAGTTAACTCAGCTACAGCTTGGGTTGCCTTTCATAAAGGCAATAAAGATGTGCAGCATTGTGCTACTGGGATTATATCTGAGATGTATGAGCATGTTATGTGTGCCCATACATGTCCTTGGATGAGGATTTCTTTTTTTCTTGAATCAGGTGTCTTGCCTCACCCAACGTTTCCTTCCACCCGTGGGAAACTTCATTACCTGGAACACGACTGTCTCTTTAGGGGGTGGTGTGTTACCCCCTGTCTTTGGGTTCCCCGAGATGCAAATCCTTACCTGACACTTAATGCCCGCCAGGCTACAGGTACACGTTTCTGGGTCACAGAACACACGGCAGTCACAGCCACAGTCCTCTCGCGACAGGCGGATGGCTCGCAGCTCGTGTTTTTCTTCCACATCGATCTTTTTCACTCCAGACGCCCGCAGCAGTGCTCGTCGTTTTTTTGTCGGCAGGGGTTGTAGGAAGAAGTATTCGTCTACCTCTGTGTTGTCTAAATCAATATCATCATCAGAAATGTCATCCACGGTCAGAGTGCTAGCTTCTTCAGACTCCACGGTGCCGTTCTTCGTCATCTAGAAACACACCGCAGCAAATAAGAGACCGCGAGGGCAGTGGCTGCAATCATAACTTCCACAGTTCAGAACAATGAAACTATTCCATTCCATCAGGTCCCCATAATCAGTAAGTGTTTGTGGGTCCAATCACTTCCATTTATTTTCCTCTTTAGAGAAGTCACAGGGAGGAAAATGAAGGCATCAAAATGACAGGCTTTTAAATGCACAGAGGACTGTTAATTGGGTCTCTTAACCTCCTAATGTGAGAGCTAGAGTTGTTAGAGCTTTTAGCCAGGGCAATGTGAAAAGGACCAAAGGTTACAGATGCCCATCAATGAAAGCTATCTTTAGACTTGGTTCGTGATGGGCGGCTCTGGTGTTGGAATAAATTCAACCTTGTTCAGAGATGGTAACACCTTCGTGGGAGCCATTGCCACCTAAGTCAGCAAACATGCTATCCTTGAAATGACCACCCTGTCTTTGGGAGTCCAGCAAAAGCATGTACTAGGAAATAAACATGTGCAGCATTGTGCTACTGGAATTAGGAACGCGGTTACCCTACAGAGCATTCCAACAACGAGCCCTTGATATGAAGCAATCAGTCAGGTCACTGTGACCGCAGTAAGACAAGGAGCAGAGGGCTGTGCTGGCAGGAGCTGGCCAGTGGGCACTGAGACAATAACCTCGCCCTCAAAGGAGGTCCCACAAACCTGTGCCCAAAGCAAGCGCTTCCTCATTACAGCTCCTGTGGACAACTGTCTCCCCATAACTGTTCTGCTGCTATTTATGTTTCTTCTCTAATTAATGCCATCCATCAGTAAACCCTGTATCAGTATTTCACTTCTGACTGTCCTACCACCACATATTGTTTCCTTCTTAAAAAAGCATTTAGAAAGAGACGTTTTCTCTGATTATGAGCAAAAATGTATTTTGAGGGGTAGCACAGGAATACATGCCAAAGCTCTGTAAGGGATTATTCAAAAAAAGTTTTAAATATGGAAGCTTTTTTGATCCTTTAATTTTAAAATTTATTCATAAATGTCACTAATTGTAATCATTAAAATGCTATTTGATCTTAACAATGGCTCAATCATGACACAGTTAAAATGCTCGAGTGTCAGCAAACATCAATCTCTCAACTTCATAGAGAAGGTCCGACATTTAGATTAGAATATTAATTACTGACCCCAAATCCCAAACTGGATTACTCTGAATGTACTGAAAAATGAATAGAAGACTGGTCTTTGCCCTCAAGTAGAGGAAGCAATACAGTAGCAAGTGTATATTAAAATGTATTTCAAAAGGTCCCTGAAATGCATTTTAGAAAACTACTACATTGTACTTTTTGAATATTTTAGAACTTAAATCTATTTTCTTGCAAAGGTGTGCATTCCCCTTCATTGGGTTTTGTTTCTTGGCATGATCTGCAATTTTTTCCTTCCTTGGCATTTCTTTATAAAGGTATTGGTTCAGCCGTTTTCATGTTTCCGGATGTCCACTATTAGGATGTTATTTTGAGTGGTTTCTGTTACCATTTGTGCTAATTCTTATTTGCAAACAGAAGCATCTTTCTATCTGTAAAGATCTGATTTGCTAAAGAATTCAAGTGTGTAATTGCCTAACATCTACTCAAGTCTCTGTGACAGAAAAAGCTGCATTACCACACAGGAAGAGTTACCTTTCTCATCTTGTCACCTCTGTGGCACTTAGATTTGTTTCCATTGATTCTTGGCTTGCCTAAGTGAACCTCATCTAACTTCTGACTCCATGGCACATGAATACCAGAAATATTCTGGAAGAACATATTCTTTTTTTTTTTTTCAAAATGCTTGTTTTTTTTAAAAATTTTATCTTATTGTTTAAAGTATTACAAATAGTAGTACACATGTCTGCCCAAGCCTGGAGCACTGATCTGGCCCCCGCAGGTGACGCTGATGCAGATGCCCATGGTGGCCCTCCAGCAGCCTCAAAAGTGCGAAGAACATATTCTTAAAGGTATTGCATTTGCCTGGGGCTGAAGGCCAGTCTCCCGGTCTCCATCTCTTTGGTTAGACATATTTTCTCTGTACTTGTCAAAATAGGTTGTGCATATGACATGGCAAGTATTTGGAATATTAAAGTTTTCCATTTGGTGTTGGAGTAGGCCTCCATTTGGGGATGTATTCCGGGGAGGCAAAGCAGGAAGTATGCCCTTGAGTAATCTCTGTAGTGTTTAACAGCGAAGTTCTGTAGGGATAAGTGGAGTTAAAAAAATACCATGTTGTTAGAGAAAACTGAGAAAAGTGTATAACTCTGGGAAGACGTTGGAAATGGTACCAGAGGGGAGATAGTCCTAATCCCAGGAAGGAGAGGAAGAACAGTCAAGGTTGAAAAAACATTGAGAAAAAGAGGCCAGTCAAAGCTGTGAAAGCTAAATTAAATTTCCTAGAACAAGGTAGTAGAATCCAGTAAGATATAACCCAGAGGCAACTGGAAATGCCAAGGCTCTTTGAAATGTTCAAATGGCTGCCTAATGCATTTTACAGATACATGTGAAATGGGAATAAAGGCTAATGTAATTGTTCAACAGTGTGGTGCTGATGATGAAATCTAAGCACTTAATTTGGAAAAGAGTATAGTATCAAGATGACTGCATTGATTACTGTGAAGAGTATGACATGTTTGAATGCGCTTGACAGAGAAAAGGAACTGTGCTCTGTAATTTAGAAATCTAAAGGTAGTTATTTCTTCTGGGACCATGCATTTTATTCAATCAGCTTTCTCTATTAATTGTTTTTAGACAATGTTTGGAACATCAACAACAAAAAGGATACACTTGAGCCCCCAAAATAGTGGGGTTTTTTTCTACAAATCTAATTGTACATATTATTACCCAATATATCTATGTCATAATTTGATTGAGATGAATTACTAAATTAGAAGAAATTTTATAATGAAAAATGAATCTCTATTCTTAATTTGTCCTCAACATATCTACACTAATAAAAGAGAAACATGGTAATTAGCGTACGACCACTACCCTTCCCATTGGCTAATCAGCATATCCTTATGCAAATTAATTGTCAGCCAAGATGGCGGCCGGCAGCCAGGCAGCTGGAAGCGAACATGAGGCTTGCTTGCTCCAGTGACTGCAGACTCCAACGTTCCCCACCTGACTTGCCGGCCTCTGAGCTGCAACTCTAAGAAACTTTGTAACAAATATAGAAGCTAAACAAAACCCCAGAAACCAGCTTTCAGCCAGCCGGGATCTCAGAGCTGGAGTTATACATTGTTTCGATTATAGAACGCAATCAGCAGCGGAAGCCTCAGAGCTAGAACCAGAGCTAAAGCTGGCTCAGAATAAAAAAAAAAGAAAAAGAAAAAAAGGAGCGGTTGGGAGCTTCAGTCAACAACCGCCAGCCTGAAAGCAGCCCTCAGCCCCTCACCCAGACTGGCCAGGCACCCCCACCCTGAAGGGTGTGTGATCAGCTGCAAACAGCCATCATCCCCTCATCCAGGCTGGCCAGGCACCCCAGTGGGGACCCCCACCCTGATCCAGGACACCCTTCAGGGCAAACAAGCCGGCCCCCAGGCCTCTATCCTATATAGTAAAAGGGTAATATGCCTCCCAGCACCGGGATCAGCGGAGCTGCGAGGCCTCCTGGCACCAGATCAGCATGACAGGGGGCAGCGCCCAAACCCCCTGATCGCCCTGCAGCTCTGTGTGTGACAGAGTGTGGCGCCCCAACCCCCCCCAACCCCCCCCCCCCCACAGGCCCTGCTCTGTGTGTGACAGGGTAGAGCCATAACCTCCCCATCGGCCCTGCCCTGAGTGTGACAGTGGCGGCGCCCCAACCCCCTGATCGGCCCTGCTCTGTGTGTGACAGGGGGTGGCACCCCAACCCCCCCCCCCCCACGGGCCCTGCTTTGTGTGTGACGGGGTAAAGTCATAACCTCCCCATTGGCCCTGCCCTGAGTGTGACAGTGGCGGGGCCCCAACCCCCTGATCGGCCCTGCTCTGTGGGTGATAGAGGGCGGCACCCCAACCCCCTGATCCATCCTGCTCTGTGTGTGACAGGGGGCGGTGACCTAACTCCCCTATTAGCCCTGCTCTGTGCGTGACAGGGGGGAGCTCCTCAACCCCCTGATCGGCCCTGCTCTGTGCATGACAGGGGGGAGCTCCCCAACCCCCTGATGGGCCCTGCTCTGTGCATGACAGGGGGCAGCGCCCCAACCCCCTGATTGGCCCTGCTCTGTGCGTGACAGGGGGTGGTGCCGCAACCTCCCCATCGACCCTGCCTTGAGTGTGACAGGGGGCGGTGCCCCAACCCCCCAATTAGCCCTACCCTGAGCGTGACTGAGGGTGGCATCGCAACCTCCCAATCCGCCCTGCTCTGTGCATGACAGGGGGCGGCGCCCCAACTCCCCAATCAGCCCTGCTCTGAGCCTGACCAGGGGCTGCACCTAGGGATTGGGCCTGCCCTCTGCCACCCAGGAGCAGGCCTAAGCCAGCAGGTCGTTATCTCCTGAAGGGTCCCAGACTGCGAGAGGGCACAGGCCGGGCTGAGAGACCCCCCCTCTCCCCCCGAGTGCACAAATTTTTGTGCACCGGGCCTCTAGTTTATTATAAGGAAGCACTAAGAAGTGTGGATGTTTCTTTTCACTACTTCTCCACTATGAAGGCCTCATTGGAAGAGGTGCTATGGAATACATTGGGTTGGAGGCACAGAGGAAAGAGAAAATGTCTCTTTACTGCTTTGGGGCTGTTGGTTCTCAAATAAGTAGGAGGGAAACTGCCCGGTTCCAAGTCCAATGGGTTTCCTGTGGTGTTTTATCTGGTCTCCGTAGTGAGAGCTTTGGAAAGTGTTTGTCTTGTCAGATGCTGCCTTCTCTCTGCTTTACTCAACAGGCGGTTCACTGCCTCTCACAGAGGACCACCTGCAGGCAAAACCAAAGTGGCAAAGTTTGTTTGCGGCAATCCTGGCTTTCTTCTTTGGACCCCTTCCTGCTGCCCCAGTGAAAATAATAAAATTACTTTAGCTACATTTGTTTTGCTACTTACCTCGGAGGGATTTTTATTTCAAAACAAATGTTGCTAATATTAAAGGTAAAATTTCAAGTATCAGAGCGAAATTTTTGGACAGTTAATTTTTTTTTTTTCCAGTTAATGTTTTTGGATAGCTAATTTTAGATTTTGAATAGGTAAACCTTATCCCAATAGAGTCAGTGATATGTCAAAAACCATAAATGTTGCCAAAACCTGTTTGGCTCAGTGGATAGAGCGTCGGCCTGCGGACTGAAGGGTCCCGGGTTCGATTCTGGTCAAGGGCATGTGCCTGGGTTGCGGGCACATCCCCAGTGGGAGATGTGCAGGAGGCAGCTGATCGATGTTTCTCTCTCATCGATGTTTCTGACTCTCTGTCTCTCTCCCTTCCTCTCTGTAAAAAAATCAATGAAATATATTAAAAAAAAACCAAAACTATAAATGTTAATATGCTAGAGGAATCACAATGAAAATATACAAGCTTTCCTCTATTAATTTTCCTTAGTTCTTTTCATTTTTTTTAGCAAACTGGTCCACATTGCTGTGATCTTTTATTAGGTTCATGTGATCATGTGATGTGTGTTTCTGAGTTTCTGAACACTTTCAGTGTAGTGAGGCTAAAATCAGGTCATCTTAGAATCCCATTATCGTTTTTGCTTGGTATTCATTTGGAAGAAGCTATGCTATCCAAATGATTTTTGTTTGCATCTTCACCAAAAGAAAAGGCTGCATGTTTTCACCTCTCTGCTTATCAATGACAAGCCAAGACATGCCACCTACTCAGATGATTGCCTCTCCAACTTCTAACACAAAGCACAATGAATAAAGTGAATTAATAATAGAATGCTCTTTTTGTTCCTTTTCTTCTTCAGCTTGTTAAAAAAGGCATAGAGGTAGCTGAATACAAATGACAGGGTCAGAATATATCACTGCCTGATGTGGAGGAAGGTTCCTGTAGTTGTGTGGCTCCCCCTGATATCCATCACATGCACAATCTGCTTCAAAGTTCACAATAAATCTTCTGGTTTTCGGATAGAATTATAGTTCCCCAGCTGTTAAAAACCACTGCACACAGTACTAAACCTCAGAAAGGGACGGCTCCCTATAGGTACACAGATTGTCTTTCTCAACATCTATAGGGGATAATCAATTAATTTTAGAAGAGGAAGTAACAAGATCATAGGACCAGTTTCCTGCCGAGTGAGCCAGCTATATCACATCTTGGTGCTGCTTCTTCTTTAGTTGTACACATGGTCTCATAATTTACCTATTCCACTGGGTCTTTGCTAATATTAACGTAAGTAATGTTTACAAAATGTCTGACAAATAAAAATCACTGAATGAATGGCAACCATTACTACTGAGTTTGAAGAATGACTTCACTCTTTTGAGTAGGAGGTAGAGTCGATTTGTAGTGGGTTAGAAAGGCAGAGGGTGGATTTCACCAGCAAATCTGCAAATTATTATTAAGTTAAACAACATGCAAAGCAGTCACAAACAACAGCAACAATAATAATGGATTGCTACCAAAAAATCTTAAGGGACATTTAATGAAAGATGGCAAAAGCACCTCCAAAGGAAATAAGAAACAGGCTCTATGTCGACTGTGTCCAGCTTAATTTAAGTACCTGCCTGCTTGTGCAGTTGGTAGCAAAGCACATATATAAATAGCAAAATGCATAGAAACAAGGGATTTGGAAACACACATCATATCTCTGCCAACTTTATACCAGAAACTAAAAACTAAAGATACAGGTAATAATGGTATGCTTATGGTGCTTCAGCTATTTCATGAATAACCCTTTATGTTAAGTACTCTGAATTACCTGGATTTTTTTTGTCATTAGATAATGATGGGAGAGCATTTTATATATATTGGTACATTGATGAATCACTGCAGATATAAAAAGAGCCTCTGGTTGATGAAAGAAGTTTTCTGAGCTGTGTTTCTCTCCAGTTAATCTCTAATGTGGCAGAACAATGGGTGTCTCCACCTGGACACCTCCCTGACATGTCTTAAAGAACTCAAAAGCCTCTGAAAATTAGTATGTCCAAAAAATATCTTATTTACACCTCCCCGCCACACATACCCAGCCCCAATCTGTACCTCTTCCTGGATTCCTTGTCATATCCTTGTCATAGAGGAAGATACTATCATCCACAACTTACTCACTTTTGTAAGCCAGAAATTTAGGAGTCGTTCTTTTCCTTCCAAATCCACCCATTATCAAGGACTGTTGATTTTACTCCCTAAATTTCTCCCTCTGTCTATCTCTTTTCATCTTCCTTACAATCAATCTAATCTAGCTCACCCTCATCTTTCTCCTGGACTGTTGCAATAGCCTCTTACCTGGTCTAATTCCACATACCACCCGCCCCCAACATGGCTGTCCCCACCCCTTACCCCCAAAATATTCTCACATCAGAGCATGACCAGATCACATTACTCCACCAACCCAAACCCATGCTGAGAACTGCTGGATGATTTCTGATGGCCTTAGGATGAAGAGAGAAAGGAAAAAGCTCTAACAGGGTCTACAAGGCCCTGTCCCAACTCCTTCACGTCACTCCACTCTTCCTGTCCCTGCTGCAGCCACACACGCCTGTGTGCTCACCAAGCTTCTTCCTGCCACAGGGCAGCTCCGGGCCTTCCTGCTGCCTGAGCCAATGTTGCCACCCCTTTCGCCTAGTTATCTGCTCAGATTTCAGTTCAGCTGTCATTCCCTTGAAGAAACCTTCTGTGAACTTCAGATCACAATTCTCTATTATGTACTTTTACAGCACCCTGCAACTCTCCTTCATAGCACTTAATACAGCGGTGACTCTATTTTGTCTACATGATTAATATTTTCCTTTCCTATTAATATATTAATATGTAAGTTCCAGGAGAAAAGGGACCGTATCTACTTTTGATACCAGTTAGCCCCAGCCAAAACACAGGGTCTATGATCTAGAATTACTCAATAAAACACCTTTTCAAAGTGTATTTTTTTAAATAAACCTTTTCAAAAAAAGGTTTCGTTATATCTCACTACCAATTTCACACACACACACACACACACACACACACTCACACACTCACACACACACACTCACACACATACACACACACACACACTCACACACACACACACTCACACACACACACACACACACTCACACACACACACACACACACACACACACACACACACACTGAGCACCCCCACCCTCCTTGCCCTCAGGGGCAGATTTCTGAAGCACCATTTTCCCTTCTATTCTTAAGTCCAGAGTTTGCAGGCCCAGAGAGGGATCAGCCTTCCCCCAAGCTCACACAGCGAGGGAGGGAGATGGATAGAGGAAGGGGACCTAGATGGGCAGGCAGCGCTGCACTGTCTCCTTGGAATCCTAGGGAGTCTGGGCCCGGTTGTGTGGGAGAACTGCTCCTCACTTCTGGGCCAGTAGATGCCTTCCACCTGCCGCTTCTCCCGAAGTTCCCACACCAGCAGCACCAGCCCCACGGCCAGGAGCAGGGCAGCCAAGAGGGAAAAGACCACGGAGACAGCAGCGGTGGCCTCCCTATAGAATGAATTATGCATAAACAACATCAGGTAAATTTTCCACATTACTTCATTACTTTCAGCGAAGACACTATACCGTTTTTGCTTGAAAAAAAAAAAAAGGTGTAGCAGGCAGTCTGTTGTATAAAATGCCCAGTTTGGCCTGTGGATATAAATATGAAAATGCTTAACTCAACTAAATTGAAGACAAGACACGGGGTTTTGCAAAAAGTGAGTTTCAAATGCTGTTTACCTTTAGTTTTAAAGAGTTCAGTTTTTCCTCCCTGAGGTGTTCTCTTAACATCTCCCGGTGGATCCGCTCCTGCTCCCGGGCGAATTCGCCCAGAGTGTACTGGCGCACGCTGTTGTGGCGGCTGGACATGCCCAGCGTGCTGCCCCCTTGGCTGGGCACGCTGGTGAAGCCCTGCCTCCTGGTGAAGTAGTACACGGTGACACAGCTGAAATGCACATTCTTCGTCCGCAGCCGCTTCTCCCTTTTGAGGATGGAGGAAGCTGAAAGAGGAAAAAGCAAGACAGTGAACACTTGGGGCAGCAGTTTTAGATGAGGCCAAGAATTAGAAACTGCCACCTGAATCTTTTGGTCAATCCTTTTTGGCGGAGAGACACAAAAAAGGTCATATCTCAGGATTAGCGCCTATTTCTATGTCCTTTCTTTAATCTTTCTCTAGCTGTGGTGGAGTAGACTTTTAAGTTCCATAAATAGCAGTAGTCTAAACAAAACTTTAGGAAAGTTGCCAATAGTCTGTGAATCTGTCGCAGAATTTAATTTTTCACTTCCCCAAACCTCTGAAGTTTCTGTTTTATGGTTTTCACATGAGTTGCATCAGACTTTAATCAGAAAAGACATAATACAAACCTTCACACTTTGGGTCTCATTTTGATATAGAGGGCATTTCTGCTGTTCTAAGTCCCTTGGCATAAAAATATGCCTACTTAAAAATTTCAGAAAATTCTAAAAAGCAATAAAAATCCACAAAAAAGGCTCACTGGCAGTTTTTAGGTATTTTTATAATAAAAATTTAACAAAGCTTTTATTTGATATGACTCTCACTAAGTAGCATTACAGACAGGGGGATTTTAATCTAAGTGTATGCTGAGACCATTGAAAATGCCATGAGACGTTTTATTATTAGTTACTAGAGGCCCGGTGCATGAAATTTGTGCATTGGGGGGTGGAGGAGGGGTGGGTGGGTGAGGTCCCTCAGCCAGGTCTGTGACCTCTCGCAGTCCAGGAGCCCTCGGGGGGATGTCCCTCAGTAGGACAAACAGTGCTGCAGTGGAGGTGGGAGAGGCTCCTGCCACCACTGCTGCACTCGACAGCCGTGAGCCCAGCTTCTGGCTGAGCAGTGCCCCCACCCCCCACCCCCCGGGAGCACACTGATCACAAGGGGGCAGCTCCTGCATTGAGCATCTGCCCCCTGGTGGTCAGTGTACATCATAGCGACCCGTCGTTCCACAGTTCGGTTGATTTGCATATTAGCCTTTTATTATATAGGATAGGGACTCAAGATGCACAGAGCATCATGGAGGGTTGAGACACATACTGTAGTCGACAGAAAGAAAGTCACATTCTAATCAGGACCTTTTAGAGTCGAAAGACATGCTAGACATCATCTAGCCCATTCTTTTTATTTTATAGTGAAGTGACCCAGGCTTGCAGAATTTGAGTGGCTTCTTTAAGTGTAGACAGTCGCAAAACGAATCTTAAACCCAAAGCACCGGGTCTGTTGCTATATTATATGACACTTCTCCATTGGGTAAGGAAAGGTACAATGAATTGAAGAGACAGATATAGAATAATGCTGCTATGGATTAAACTGTGCCTCCTCACGCCCAAAATATACTGAATTTCTCTCTCTCAATACCTTGGATGTAACCTTATTAAGGAATAGCGTCATCAGAGAGGTGATCACGTTACCGTAAGGTCTTTAGGGCGGGTCTTAATCCAATATGACTGTGTCCACATAAAAAAGGGAACAATTGGGCACAGACATGCACAGAGGGGTGATGTAGACACAGGGGAGAAGCCCACATGAAGATGGAGAAAGATGGGGATTTTTCTGCCAAAGCCAAGGAATGCTTGGGGCCACCTGAAACCGGAAAAGGCCAATAAAGGCCATTCCCTTGCAGCTTTCAGCTGAGCATGGCCCTGCCAGCACCTTGACTTTGATCTTCTAGTCTCCAGAACTGTGAGACAGGAAACTTCTGTTCTAAGCCACTGAGTTGGTGGCATTTTTTTTTTTTTACAGCAGCTTTAGGAAACTAACACACATGCTGAAGTAGAATAACAGACAGGAAGAAACAATGCACTGAGAATAAATCCTTGAATAGCACAAATTAATAAAAACTAACATTTGCGAAGTGCTTCCTAAGTTCTGTATTATGCAAAGAACTTTACATGAATTATTTTATCTTGACAACTCCTTGGGTTGATATTGCCCTTGTCTCCGCCTCCATTTTGAGGAAACCAAGTCATCAAAAGTTACATAACACGGCCAAGGTCATATAACCAGTGGTGAAGCTGGGATTCATTATTCCTGAGCCCAGGGTTTTAAGCATCATGTCACAGCCAGAGCTGAAGTCACCCAGGAAGTTGCACAAAGCTAAGAGATGTCAAATGCTACTGTCCTCCAAGATGATTTTAATTTGGAAGGCTGCATAAGCAATGTAAAAGAAAGACTACAGTATCACTTTGGATTTATATAGAATCTTCTTCCATGTTGGGTTCAAGTTTTTTTTGTGTGTATCTTATTCCCCACCTCACTCAATAACATATTTAAGCCAAATATAAAAAGGCTGCTATGATTGATGTCATTTCATAGATTTATGTATTCAATAAGTATTAATCAAGGACCTAGTACGTACGAGGAAATGTTCTAAATGATTGGATACATTGGTGAATAAACCAGATGGTGATCCCTGACCGTGAAGCTTTCATTTTCAGTGATGAGCTCAGACAGAATGAACAGATTTAGAAGAATATAGAGTATGAGAAATAGGACATCTGGGCAAGAATTTAGCTTCCCCAACCTCCCCTCTTCCCTACTGTTATACTTCTCCAAAGGAGATTGCAGAAAGCAAATGCTTTCAAACGCGTACATAATTTCCCCATTTATTTATGTGTATGTTCACTGCAACATATACTCCTGTCTGCAGAGACAATTTTCAGCTTTGACTTAAAAACTCTGATCTGACGCTAAACTCTGACTTTAAATCACCTCAAAAAAGAGAAGCATTTGTAAAAATGTAAAAGATCACCGTAGAAAGCAAAATTCAACAATCTGCCTGGTGATCTGACAACCTCATCTGTCACCCCTTACAGCAGACTAGAGCTTCTGATTTTGGGGTGATAATCTTCAACCTTTTTCACCCTTGATATCATAAAAATGATGCCCTTAAGTCATTATCATTTAAGGCCATACATTTATAGGTAAGAAAAAATATTAATGTAGTAATTTAAGATAATTATTATAAGCACCTCTGACAACTTTATTACTTGTTTCTTCTTAGACAATTCTGGTACTCTACACCAATTTCCTTCTTAAAAATTTATTTAGATCGTAAATCTGTATTTTTAGATTATAAGAAGAACTCTTCAATCTTCTGCATGAACATATTGTACCACCGTTTCCTAAAAAACCAGATAATCCTTTCCAGAAAGTCAGTCCAGAAAAGACTTTCTAACAGAGAGCAGGGACCCCTCACCTGGGTTCTTGGCATCACTAGCATTGTCAAATTGTGCTAGGATTCGTGATGCTTCTGTCCCACAAGCCTTCACAAGTCAAACCTGTGCATATGGTTGTTTTAGCATTTGCATATTATAAATAGCACTGATAAAAGAATGATTGGAACGCCTATAAAGTATATTCAAAAGGAAGGCTTTGAAATACTATAAGATCAGCTGTATGAGGGATGTTTTAAGTGTGGGTTTCCTGAACTTAGGAGTCACCCCGTCTCTTCTGATTGCATCAGAGCACTAGCATGGGCTTTTATGGGCTATCTCCTGCCTCCAGGCCCCAATTTGACTAACATCACAAAATGAAGTCATAAAAAAAGAGTCTGTTTTTCAAGTCTGGGAAAAACAGACAAATTCACTCAACACATCTGCCTTAGGGAATCCAAAACCTCCCTGATATACCTACCTAGTAAGTTGTGCCCTTTGCAGAATGCCTGAACTCAGCTTTGTGTCTCTACAGAGTTTCGTGTTCAGTTTACTACTGTGAGGTCAAGAGCAAGAAAAAGGCAGGAGAAGCGGTCTTTCATTACTGTTTTAAAAAGAATTAGTCTGTTTTCATGCACAATACTAATTTTTTGGTGTCTTTCAGCTCCTTTTCTTTTATCCCATTTACAATTAACTCCCGCCCAATCCCCCCTCCCCACCACCTCCCAAAGCAGAAGTGTCTGAATGCAACAATACTGCACATGCTGCCTAGGACACAGCTCTTGGGAACACCACTATGGTAACCACATCATAATGTGCATATTAGTGTTACTATAAAATGATCACATATTATGGAGATAATGTTGATTTCTATAAATTAAAGAAATAAACAGCTCAGGGAGAATGATATTAGCTATCAGCAGGTTATTCTTCCTAAAAAATGCTTTAGAAATGAATGGTAAATAAAAATGAGAGAGTCACTCATTCACAATGCCAGGGTAAGAATTTAATTAAATAAAGTAAAATAAAATGTATCACAAAATATATAATTAGTTCATGGGCAGAGTGGATTAAAAATGGAAGTCAAAACTACATTTGGGGCAGTGTGTTTCCAGGGTGAGACAGTATTCCGATAAGACCAATATTCTGGATATTTTCATCCCACAGAGGAGATGAATATATCAGGTATCAGAGTTGAATCACATCAATCTCTAATAAAATTCAACTGACTTTGCTTAATTTCCACACTCATAAACCAACCTGTTCATATAAATTTGGACTAATGAGTTGACACAACAATTTTGTTTCTTACTGCAAACGACTTGTTTCAAATTTATACTTTAGCCATTAGTGAATGTGATTAGTGCATACCACGCCATCTGAAATTGCCTTCTCAGCACGCACCATCATGTGGCGACAGAGGGAAGCTGGATAGACAGGGACCATGATGGAGGGTAGGAAATAGAACCGGGAAACCCAGCTGGGCAGGGAAGGAAGGGCACACACAGCAGACAAAGTTTAAAATGTATGGATGTTGCTAAGACAGGCAGCTTGCAAATAACCAATCACAAGGCAGTGAGGTGTATAAACCAATCCCAAGGGTGTGGCTAAGGCAGAATTCTTTGACAGGACCAATCAAGAACTAGCAAGATATGCATCTGCCCCTAGATTAAAAAGCGCACATGCTTCCTCTCTCCTCTCTGCTCTCCCTGCTGTGCTAGATTCTTGGGTTGATGGCTCCCCTGCACCCATGTGGTTTATGGCCATGTGGGACTCTACACATGGACTAATGAGACTTTAACACCTGACTGTAACACGGGAAGAAAGCTCTGAACACACTGGCCTGCTCCTAGCATTCCTACACCTTTTCCGGGACTGGCTTCTCTCAATAAACTTTGCTTCTGCTGACCGTTTTGGTCCATGACTTCATGCTTCAATCTCGCGAGAGAATGAACTGACTCAGACGCCCCACATTTGGGTTTCAATCATGGATCTGGGCCTGCAAAGTGGAAGAGCAGATTCAGAACATGGACACCACCATAGTGCTGCCATCCTGGAGCTCGTGCTGGCACAGCAAGCCAGTCACCCTCTCAACGCAGGCTTGTTCCTTGTGCCAGCAACTACCAGCAAAGCCTGGGTATAGCTGGAAAGGCAGGAAGCAGTAAACAGAGCTAAGTATTTTGCCACTAAATCTGGCACATGCAAGTTGAGAGTTCATGGCCCAGTGTGATGTGAAACAAGTGGTAAACCCTGGAAAATATTAGTTCTGCTGTTTGGGTCTGAAGTCATTAGCTCACTTCTCTCTCCTGTGCACTATGCTCAGAAGGAAAACATCAGGTGATTTGAAAGTCTATACTTTGGGTTTATTTTTCATTTATCTGGGGGAAATTTAGTAGAAGCAAAGTGAAATTGCTGAAATTAACTTGTTTATTTTGGTAAATCTTGGGCAATGAAACGCGAGTTTTTAAAACATACAGACCAAATGAATCGGGGCTCTGAAAGTGTGCATGTTGCTTTGTACCTTTTGAAAAACAAATTAAGGTCAAATCAGACTTAGGAAGTCAGGAAGCCTAGCTTACAAACCCAAAATCTTGTTTCGTCAGGAAATATTTTATGTAGAAATTAGCCTAATAGCTTAGATATTAAATCAATTTTCAATGATTAAAGTGATTAAGATTTTTTAATAAGTCCTAATCTTTACAAGTGACTTCTGCAAATTTCCTGTGATCATATTCTCACATTTTTATCCATGTTGACATGACTATCAAGGTTGGTTCCTCTTCATGAGAGTGTTGCCCACATGTTCTTAAATCTTAACCATAAGTAAGGAGCGAAAATCAATCTAGCAACCAAGAAATATAGGAATAGTTTCTTTGAAAATAAAGTGTAGTCTGCTATAGAAAGCAATTCATACTTATTTTAATTGTCCTCCTTTATTCCTTTAAGTTACATCCTCAAGTTTTCTGAATATAGTTGCTCTAGTTTTGTCTTTTGTTATTTTGCTCAAGTAAGTCTTTTAGGGCAGTTGTAAATCATTCAAGTGGGAGAAACTCCAAAAAATTTATATTCTTGGGTCCTGGGTGAATGAGAGGAAAAATGAAAGTAAAGATTAATTGGGAATATTTTCTTTCCAACCACACACAAAATACAAATTACCTAAAGTGTGTAATGTAAAGTGATCTATGGCAAATATTACATTATTTACACTCAGTTATGAAGAGCATAAAACACACACAATCACAAACAAAAGAGACTCTCCCAAATGCTGTACATATTATAAGCAATAGTGTGTATATCCAATATTTTGGAATTAAAGTGCTTTGCATTTCCAAAAAGGAACTGAGACAGTCAGCAAATGTGAGAAAATGTCAGAATCCAGATAATAGGAAACAAATCAGGAACCATTTTTTTCTTCTCCTACTGCCCCTATTACTATGAAAATAGCATTAAAAAACAAAAGACCAAAGAAAAATAGGTCCCACCCATAGTGCTAATCGAGATGCCTAGTCCACATTTGTATTTGGTTCCCTATAGTGAGAATGATAGCCCTAAATGCTTTTAAAATTGCAGCACATCTCTCGCCTCAGTCCCTAAATGGCACTCTTCTCCATCTCAAAGCAACCAGCCAACTTATGTACTAGTTAGCAAAGCAGCAAGTAAACAGAACCGTATAAAATACGATAAACATACATAAGAACCAGTCATCATTCTGATTTCAGTCCTTCTGCAGAGGAGGAATAGTTTTATAATTCCTAGACAAAATTAGGTAATTTAACCATTTAGCCGCATTTTCCATTCCAATATTAAGTTAGAAATATTCACAATGAATTGCCCTCAAGGCTAATAATGTATTTCGTGCATCGCAGCTTCTGAGTGAAATCATTTAAGATGAGTCGCTTTGAAGTCATTAGTGTATCAAATCAAAACCAAAAATAAGACCTTCTCATATAAGACTATGGAAAATAGTAAGTATCCTATCAAGAGGTGTACAAGTACCGCATCATGCATTTAAACAAAAAATATTAGCAAGACTAGAAATAACATGAAAAGATGACCCTTGAGGCTGGATGACTAAAGCTTTGTTTTGGATCATAAACATGCAAGTCACGTCGTCATCCATTCAGTCTGTCGGCTACATCCACACAAGCAAGCGAGAGATCTGCATGGAGGAAACCAGCTTTCTCGCGAGTCTCTCCACACAGCTACACCCCAGCTGCCCTGCACACTGCTAGCTGCATTTGACATTACAGGGGTTGTTTCACAGCATAATTGTTGATTTGCAATTCTCAGCTTGGAAAAATGTAAGGTTTACCACCCAGGGTTTTGACGTACATTCGGAAACCTGCCTATAAAAATTAAGTGTCAACTTTGACCTTCCAGCTTTGATGTCATAGATAATTAAAATGATTAAATATCAAAGAGTAATCATCTTTCAGAACTAGCTATTTTTCATCCACACATTCTCCTGATTAAAGATGCTCCCTGCACTTTCTAATTTTTGTGAGTAATCTTTAAAAAAGCGGGGGGGGGGGGGAGTGAAGGGGGTTGTTTTATTCTCATACTTGTTAGGACACAAGGAATAAATGTTACATTTTAACGTTATAAAATTGAAACAGCAAAAGTTTAAAAAAGAAAACACGTTCTCTTTTATATATAATCTTAACATATAATTGACTTAGCACTGATCCTCGTCCCTCTTACATTAAATTGACATTCCCTTGAAAATGTGATATGACTGCAGAATGTCCTAGCCACCAACACAAAATGCCATTAACATTGGGGATGGTGAATTGTTAAACTTAAAACAAATTTAGATGAAACTATAGATTAAAATAGTACCAGTAACTGAGCAATCTACTGATTTTCATCCTAATTTTCCTTTTGCATCAATTTATCCATCAAATTTATAGTATTAGGCATCATGAATTTTGGTGTTCCAATTCTATGTTTGGAACAGTCTTCCTTCTGGCTCAATTTTGTCTTTGCATGACACACCACTTAAAGTCTATACATTAAGATCCTTGAGCAAAATTATTTGAAACACAATGTGACATTAAAATATTTTGCTAAATTTAGGCCCTGCATTCTGATCAGTTCTGCCCAAAGGAGACAGGATGTTGGAAATTTTTTTTTTCCTGTTCCATAAAGTCAGCTAACCATTCTACATTATTATTGGTAAAATCACTTTATAGAATTTTGATCAATGTTACCAGCTCTTTTCTCTTTTCACACAATGTACATTCCTTTAGGTAACATTAAACTTTTCCAAGGAATCTTTGAGGTTTCTACAGTCATTGTTATAGTCATATGGAACATACATAATTTTTGAGGTACCTAAATATCTTTTCACTTTTTAAAAAATAAAATGTTTCTTTATTGGAAGCATATCCTGGTATTAATAATGAATTAGAGAAAATATTCTTCTGTCCTGAGAAAATGATAAATTGTGAAATAATAAAATCAATAAAAAATCTGAATTCTAATACTTGCTAAAATCCATTATACAGATTATATTAATGAGCAGCTGCATTCCTCAGTTCCTGCACTAATATTTTCAGAATTATGTTTATCTACCTCATAGTTATGTTATCAAAAATAATTACCTTTGTGAAATGCCTTAAGAATCACAGATGGAAAGCATTACATATGCAGAGTACTATCGTGATGACGCTGTTAAACCAAATAAAAATCATGAGAAAATAAGTACCACCTACTTCCCAGCTTGTTTCCTTGATTTCTCATATGTGCAATTAAACCCTAAAACTTCATGCTAAAGAACCATATCTCACTGCTACTAAAGTAACAGCTATTTCCAAAATATATAAACCTATACTCTCATTTTATGAAAATCTCAATATGGATATCATTTTAAGACCATACCGCTTCTTATTGGGGAAAAAGGTAGTCGTTACTAAACATAAGTAGTTGCAGTTCTGGCTGCAGTCCAAGGTGTAAGCACTTTCCTCTGCTGTCTCAGCAATTCTCCTGATGTCAAAGACACATTAAAATAAATGGGAACCATATGGCTCCTCAGCAGAGTACCCGCGCTCTTACAACCGAGAGGGCAATGCAATTCATTACCACCATCGGAGAAATATTTGAGGGACATGGAATATCTCAATGCAAAATAAAGCTGCATGAGGCAGGCCATTTGATTAAAAGGCTCACACAATGACAGAAGGAGACATTTGCTATTCTTCAGCTCTCTCAACCTGTTTCGCTGCTTTTGACATTTTCTCAATACCACCAGGAGCCTTTCCTGTTAGAAGAATTACACAGCACTTTCCACCTGCTCCGTGACTTTGCCACACAGTATTTCATCTGGGGCAACAACATAGCCCCATTAAGCCTAACACATCATAATAACCCAGGTCAGAACATCACTGAGCAACAGCAACAAAACAAAATCCTCAACAATAAGAGCAACACAACTCTCCTAAGATCAAGTCATCCTGGAGAGCAACAGCAGGCCAAAGATTATACACTTGAATTTTGAACTTTGCCCGTAAGGATGAAATCTGGATGCTTGTGTTCTGTTTTTGTCCTTAAGCTTGAAACACCTTTACTATACTTATCACAAATAAAAATACAAATCATTGAACAAATACGGAAGGAAGAAATTAATCAATGTTGGCTCCGTATGTCAGAAATTCTAAATTTTAAAAAAGGATCCAGGGCTTCAGAGTTGGGATTAAAGCGGAGGCTGGGAAGGCTGGTGGGTGAGGGGCAGCTAGGTTACTCAGGTACTTTCTTTTTTTGGCTATCAATGAATAATTGAATGAATATTCATTGAATATTCAATGAATAGTCAAAACCCAAAAGACGCACTTTTAGCTATGATTTTTCTATAAACATACCCATTTTTTGGTTGACCTTATGGGTAGTTTTCATAATATTTCTTGTTTGTTTTTAATCCTTTTTAAAATGACGAATAAAAAAGTTACTTATACACAATGTCTAGTATGGAACTGTTACCCAACATCTACTAGAAAAATAAAATTGTCACTCAGCTCAAGTGTCAACTCCAGAAAGCCTTTCATAGGACTCGTAGGATAAGGTGAGAGCTCGGTCTGCACATTTCCAGAGCGTCCTTGCCTTGATATTGATCACATTAGTGTGTGTCTCTCCTCCACTAGCGTTCAATTAAGACCTAGCGTGGAGGACCGAATTTTACTCCCTGGAGAACCCTCAGCAAATGGCATGCTGCTGGGCACCTAGAACTCACTCGATAAGAGTTAAACTAAGTTCCATGAATGAGTATATGAAGTATGGGGTAAATCAATAAACATTTGCTAAATATATTTTTCTTAATTTTAAATGATAACATGACATATGACAGCTTTTCCCTGAAGCCTTATGGTTAGCATATCTTCCTTCCTCACTAATTTCTAGACACTTTATTTTCCTGGGGTGCTTTTCAACGGAAAAAACTGTATTGAAAAGAGGACATATCACCCTCATGGCTAGTGGGCACACATAACTTTTGTATTAGAAACCATTTGAAAAATGCTATAATTTACATGCCAGAAGATCTCACATAATCAACCAACCATGGCATCATAATAAACCTCTAAACAGTCCGTCAACAATGAGCCTGTAAATCCATCTCTAAAAACCAAGTAGTGGTTGGGGGAAACAGTTACCTGAATATTATAAAATGATTTTGAAATAGAAATCCTGCTTATAAAATATCACTAATTGGTTTTGACTGACAGCAAAAACATGACTGAAATGCTTGCCTGTAGCAATTCACTGGTGATGGATCTACAAAATGATTCTGTCTCTTAGTATTTAAATTGTCATCTTTGCCTTAGAGCAGTGACTGTCCCATAAAAATAAAATCATACTGCTCAAGAATTAATTTCCGATGAACTATAACATACAGGCATGCTCTACGACAGATGACTTTCTCCTTTTGGTGATGAGACAGAAGAACAAGGCCCAGTTGATGAAACCCTGAGACAAGGTACAGGAATAAGCAAAGGGGATTTTACATTTTTACTGAAATATGAAAACAGGACAGAACTGAAACAATGTGGGCTGGAATGAAAATTGAATGAGGGCAGAGATTTGTCATGTCTGGGACTGAATTTACCCTAAAGCTAAAAAGTTGTCCTGTTCATGTTTCATGAATGAGGGCAAAAGACAGGAGACTCCTGGGTCAGAACAAACTGCTTTATTATTCCCAGCATATCAAGTGTCATGAACATCATGTGTCCGTTGGTATTTCTTGTCCCCCAAGTTCTACAGGGGCCATATGTGTGCGTGTGTGCGTGTGTGTGTGTGTGTGTGCAAACAGATATTACACACACAGTAGGTTTGCATTGGATCCAAGGCATAATGAGTATAGGAAACCACAGTTTTTCAGTGAGCAAGTAAGTAAGCCTGTTTTGTTTTGTTTTTGTCCCAGAAGGAGACATTACCTCATCCATCAAGGTTGCTTGCTACAAACACAACCCTCAGAACTGGCTCAGGTAGAGAGGGCCAAGGTCAGTGCATTCTTGGCACCCTCAGAAAAACAGCTAGGAGTATGAAAAGCCATGCAGGAGTGTCTCCCAATGGAATTTTTATTTTATTTTGTACAATCATATACCCCAGGAATCTGAAATAGAATGTTGTGTAATATTCAATTCATAGTTTAATAAGTGAGTGGGATTTATTGATATGTTTCTACTCTTATTAAACACTGCAATTCTTATAAAATTCTAATTTTACAAGCACATATGCATAACTATTATTTAGTATGTGAAAGCAATATTCAAAAAACACATAGTCTTTCTTTACAAGGAGACTATGAACTAAAACAGTTCCTAAAGAATGCTTAATGAGGTATTTTTATTACTGTGAGGTATAGCATCTTTCATCTTCATAGCTCAGGGATATTTCCCTTTGCAGACGTGTTGCCAAAAGAGAAAATCAATTCAAAGACCTTTGGAATGATTTCAGCAGTTCCAAGGAGTGGTATCAGCTACAGCTCTCCTATCACCTCTGTGATCTATGGATATTTTTTCCCCTCAGGTACCTCCTGGACACATATAAACAGTCCCAAAAGGATATATGTTTGCCCTTTTCTATGCTACTCTTCTGATATATGGGTTGTTACAAACATATTTTTTTTCCAAAGCTAAAGTAACCCTGGGTTTGGACTGTATAAAGGAGAGGGTTTCTTTTCCTTCTTGCCCCTACATTGAAGGAGTTTATATTCCTCAGGATAGAAGAGGAAAACATAAGCAGAAGAATGAGTGTACTATATTTTACAAAAGCAGGATTCAACTTCTTCCATCTTTAAGAGCATCATTTCTCAAAATTTCTGTTCTATCATCTAGAGCAAACCAGATTTCCGAATTTTGGCTCACAGCAGTCTCCATTAACCAGTTTCTCTGCCCTCCTTTTCATGTACACAGTCTTCAATGCCTCTAAATTTGATTTTTCAGTGACCTCCACAAGCGAAATATTCATCTCTGATCCAATTTACTCACCAAAGAGTCGGAAAAAGGAAAAGAGTGAAAAGCAGAATCAACTTAAGGTAAACTGGGCCTTGGCCCCCAGACTTCTGGCCTTTGATAAAGGACTCAGTAGAGATAACACAGAATGTTGAATATGTGAATACTATTGAGGGAATGAAGAAACTGTTGTTCTCAGATGGTAATGGAGATAATTGCTTTGCTTCAGCAGTTACCCTTTTTCTTTAGTATGTCACCGGAGGAGGCCCCAGGTACCGTTGAGCAAAGAACTCTTTACGGAGCGGGGATGCAATGATCCAGGGTGTCCAGGGAAACTCCTGGCATTGGGGAAAGATAAACTGGGACTTGGTGAACCGTTTCTGTAGTCTAGTTTAAAACTGTATGGAATCTATTACTATAGCAATCCATTTCCATAATTTATACATAAAATAAGGATATTGGGATGCTTGCTAATTTTAATGATAGAGATGTGTGGCCACAACAATTTGGAAAGCTACTGGTACACAAGAGGAGAGACTGAGTAAAAGACAAATTTGGATAATTTTAAAGTATGTATTAGTGATGTTTTTATTAGTGAAGTTTTATTTTTATGTTCACTATGTGCCAACGACCTTTCTTAGTGCCTTATAAGTATTAATTTATTGAATCCTCACATCAATACAATCATGGGTTGAAGAGGTAGAACTGTACCAATTTTACAAATGAAACTGAGGTCTAGAGAGGTGAAGTCATTTACCAAAACCTCACAGCTGGTAACAGCACAGCCCGATTTGAATGCAGACAGTGGCAGTCCAGAGCTCAAGCCATTCATCTTGACAACATACTGCCTGCTTTTCTGAGATCTGGAATGGTATGATACTCTTCCTGCTTCTTTCTGATATTCCATGAGCACCTGCTTCCGGGACCCTAACACAATCTAGAATTATGGCAATGATCATCTAGCTGCACTATTAAAACAGGAAGTGATAAAGCAAGTAGCCTTATTCTTAGAAGCAGCTTAGGAAACCATTGTAAGCCTCTGCTGTTTTATTACCAAACCGCTGGTGACCTGGAGCTATAAATCGTAATGACACAGGCTTTGGAGTCAGACACACCAGTATGTACATCGCTGCCTTAGGTCAGTTACTTAAGCCCTGTTCCTTTATCTGAAATCTCCTAGGAATGTTGTGACGAAATGTAATTTATAAACGTGAGCTCTGGGGCCAAAGCACTTAGTTCAAATCCTGAGTCTACCATTTACTTGCTGTGACTTTGGACAATTTACTTTCTTTATGCCTCATGCATAAAATGGTTTTAATAATAATACCTATTATGTAGCATTGTTACAAGGATTAAATAAATTCGTATTTGTAAAGCATTAAACAACACTTGGAGCACAGTAAGTACCATATAAGTGTTTGTTAGGTAAAAATAAAGAAATCAATAACTCATTCATATAATTTGAGTCCACATAAGTCATTTATATAAAGCAGCCGAATGTTTGAAATAGAGAGATCGATAGGTGTTAACTATTTATTGGTAGTGTCTAGTCCTATATGACATGGGTTTTATGATTGAAATGCTTTATTCTGCACTTTAAATGTACAGTACTCTGTATTTTACTTTTTTTGTTCTGACATTTATTTTTGGTGTATTTTGGGCATTGAGTATCTGACATATATATCTGATAGATAATTGACAAAACATATTGGGAATTATGAAAAGTCCTAGGGCTATAATTGTGGATGAGAGACAAAATGTAGCTGTAAGAACCATTTAGTCTAAGGAGAGTATCTTCACTTTGATGCTGTGGCAGAGAAAACAGTGGGTCTCAGCCAATGTCACAAGTGGGCAAATGAGACTCACAGTCACTCACCTCTGTCCTGCATCACCTGGTGGCCCTTCCATTTCCTGTCGCTGCTTCTCCTCAGGTGTCAGCATACTGGCTACGTCATTCTCAGTTTTGCACTTTCCTTGCTGTCGTTAGTTATGCCAACTCCTATCTATTTTTCAAAATGATAGGTTTTAAAGAACATTTTTCTTTTTACTGGTTCCCTTTAAAATGAATTAATTTATCTTTATCTGTCTATTCCTTCATTTCTTTACTCATCCATATTTATCTCCATTCACCTGTAGCTAGATCACTAAAGTATGAAGATATAGTCAATCTTCACTATTCATGGATTTTGCATTTCTGAATTCCCCTCCTCACTTAAACTTTTGGTAACCCCCAAATCCACACTCCTGGCACTTTCATAGTGTCTCACAGACATGGGCAGGGTTAGGAAACATTTGAGTGGCCTCCCACTCCCAGCCCAGGCTGAACAAGGTGGCTGCCTGCCCTCTCGTTTGAGCTCTCCCCTGTAAAAAGCATCCTTAGTGTGACAGGTGCAGCGCCACATTATTTGCTCTTTTGTAGGTCATTTTGCTGTTTAAAATGGCCCCAAAGCGTAGGGCTGGAGTGCTGTTTAGTGTTGTGAAGCACAAGAGGTCTGTGATGGGCCTTACAGAGAAAATTCATGCAGCAGTCAGATCAGCTTTGTTCAGGCAGGAGTTACAGTGCTGTTGGCCATGAGTTTAATGTTAATCAATCAATAATATATTAAATAAGGTGTCTTTAAACAGAAACACACTAAACAAGGTCTGTATTGATCGGTGAATGAAAATGTTATGAGCAGAGGCTCCCAGACATCTAACCCTGTATTTCTCTAGGAACAATGGTTTGATATTTGCTAATTTATAGTGTTCACTGAGACCTTATGGAAAATAACTGCCATGAATAATGAGAATCAGCTATACTTTTTCTCTGTACATGGGATTTTTTTTTTAACAATTAACTGATGATCAAAGTTTAAAAAAATAGAAAGCTGACAAGAAATGATATTAGAATGTTTGAAGAAGGTAAAAAAAAGTGTTTGACCTCACTAATAATCAAAGAAAGCAAAATCAAAACGATAGCAAAATACAATTTTCTCTCATCTAATTAGCAAATAAATAAATTATTATAATCTTAAATTGTGACAACAGTACAAAGAGATGAGTTATTTTCTATACTACTAATTGTTATATAAATAATAACATTTCCAGAAAGCAACTTCTTAATGTATACCAATAACCTATAAAATCTTTACCTTTTTGAATAAAAATAATTCTGAATCTAGGATTATATAATCAGAAATTTAGAAAATTATAGATATCCAAACCTGTTCCTCATTAAGTTATGTGTAACAATGGCAAATTGACAACTACCTAAATGCTGGGCACTGTGAAAATGGGTGAGCAAAATGGGGCTCTGTCTATATGAAGGGATATTTTTATAGCCAATAAAAAATTAATAAGATTTTTTAGATGTTTTTAATAATTAGAAATGCCCGATACAGTGTTCAGTGAAAAAAAAAAGAACAGATTCGATAAAAAAGTTTAACTATATGTGGCAACTATGTAATAATACACACAAAAATAGTAGGACAAAAACCACAATGCTAATAGTGGTTGTCTTGAGGGTGATAGCATTACAATTTGAAAAACATTTCCTTATACCCTTTTGAACTTTCCAACTTTTATGCAATGAACATCACAAAAAGCAAAACACAAAGATTGCAAATTCTCTATTTTGTACTTTAAGAAACACTTCTATAGTTTTCTGAATACAAGACAATAAAAATGTTTAATACATCATGAAGTGGCATTACTATAAATGAGTCATCTTATACCCTAGCACTTATGGCCATATGTTTCACATTTTCAAAAATTTCATTAAACATAAGCACAAGTACTTATTCATAGAATTCCATAAAGTAGTTTTAAGAGCATAAACCACTTCATAGTGGTTATGAATCTGTCATTTCTTGCTGGTCCCATCACAACCCGCTGTGAGTACTACTCCCACCCAATTCTAAGCCAATGAAAATGAGCCTGGAAATACATTAATGGCACCATCTCCATTAGCATGCCAACTATACACTTAGTTTGGTTTTTTCCTTCCAGGTAGATTCAAATCCACTGGTAGATTCAAATCCACTGGATTTCTGCCAAATCTCCATGTAAAGACCCAGACAGTGTGAAGCAGCCTGATTCTCGGTCCTAGATTTGATTCCATTTTCCTGTGAGAATTCAAGCTTTCCTAGCAGAGTCTTAATCTTGTTAGCTCTTTCATTCTACTCAGGACTTGGTCTTGTTCCTTTAATTCCAAACTATTGTATGAGTTCCTGCTGTAGGCTTGTTTAATTAACCTAGAATCACAGCTCTCGACTATTTGATGCAGCAATATTTTCTGCCACACTTCTTTCCACTTCATCACATATTTTAGCTGAAAATAAAAGACTGACTTGGTCGGAATTGCATGCTATGATAGCTGCAGTGTTGTGAATAGAACTGCTGGTCATCTTACATAAAGAACAACCCTACTTCCCAGTGACTGTCCTCAGTCTCTGTCAACCAGTCATAAATCCAGTCTCACTGTGCTCTGGTAAAAACCAAACAAATTTAAAGCCAGTGATCCAGTCAAGGTTTAATACTCTAGTTACTTAAAAAAGTAATAAAAGTGTAGCAGCATTAGCATGATGAAACTTTGGAATGGCTGGAGAAATATCCATAGAAATTAAGTTGTGCTAGAATTTAAATACACATGTGATTTACATATACAAGTATCATTTACTAGTATATATCATGTTTTCACAGGCATACACCCCTTCGTGATCAATATGGTTTCTGGCTGATTTGCTAATTGGGTTCTAGTGATGCCCAGGTCACACACGGTAATCTTGCACATTGGTGCTATTAGAGATGAGAAGCAAATGGGAGAGATGTATTTAAATAACACAAACACATCAACGTTGCCGGGAAAGCTTCTCAAGACACGGCTACTAACTAGTATTGATGAAGTTAGAACTGTTATCCTCATTCACAGATCTCTAAAATCATGTAGTTCATCTTCCTATCTTATTCACTTCTTCAAAAAATTCCTCACCTATCCACTCCTAATTTATCCATGGATTCATGCATCAAATTACACATGCATGCATTCATATTTATTCACTCACTGAATAAATATATATTAAGCACCTGTAACCCAGGCAATTCCTAAGTGGCTTTGCATAAAACACTAAGCTGCTTATAAATGGTTTGTCACCAGCCACAGCTGAAAAGAACAAATAAGTTGAAAGACACTGTTCCTCTCAATGTTAGTAGGAATATTATTAAAACACAGTGCCATGTGTTGACATAGATTTAGAAGACTGGGTTACAATGAAGAACAGGTTTCTTTACCCTTGAGTCTGCTACTCCCATGCTGTGTTTGGATAGGTGAGTTTATGAGTGGAATCTGGAGGAAGCTAAAGGGCTCTGCATAATGGAAGGAGATGACTTACAGCTCTCAGGGGAGCAATTCGTGAGAAAAGGAGAGACTGTGGAAGGAGAGAGGAAGAGTGGAGCCAGGGGATGGAGGAAGGTTGTGTACTTTGTCGTATAATGACTACCCGTGGCTCTGAACTAGATTTTCAATTCTACAGAATCATGTAATTCTGGGCTGTGACCTTGATGAGCTGGACTAGACCATGACCACAACACCCAGATGCTAATTGTCATCTAACACAAAATCCAGACCAGTCCAGACTAATCCTACCATTAGGTAAGATACTGAATGTAGACAATGTCGTCGCCCTAGCTGGTTTGGCTCTGTGGATAGAATGTTGGCCTGTGGACTGAAGGGTGGAAGATTTGATTCTGGTCAAGGGCATGTGCCTCGGTTGCAGGCTCCCTCCCTGGCCCCAACAGTGTGGGAGGCAACCAATCAATGTGTCTCTCTCACATCGATGTTTTTCTCTCTCTGTCTCTCCCTCTCCCTTCCACTCTCTCTAAGAATCAATGGAAAAAATATCTTCGGGTGAGAATTAGCCAAAAAAAAAAAAGAGAGACAATATTGTCTCCTATGCAAATAATAAAATAAAATTAGAGATTAAAAATAGGTATCTGTCCTGTGTATGCCATGAATGTCCCTCCAGGAACACAGATTATCCTGTTTCTTTCTCATTGCTTGCTCTTTCTGCTTCACTGAACACCAATGTCCTTATCAAAACAGCTGATTATCTCAGAGACCATGTCTCAGATATGCCTCTGAGAATGAGAATAAGGGTCCCTGAAGACTCTGGAATTTCAACTTTCCATTTAAAAATGCCTCTTTTCCTGGGAGAAAAACAGGGACAAGCTTTTGTTAACCAAGATGAATCAAGCTGTCCTGTATGGTCTTGGGTACATTTTTTATGATTCAGGGAGAAAACAATAAAAGATTCTCCAGGTTCCACTAATTCATTTCCACTTTCACAGTAAACTTCTCAAACAGAAGGAAGAGGATGACGGCACAGGAGCCCCAGGGGTCCCGCCTGGCTGCACTGCTTTGGCAGCTCTCCCACTCATGGCGGCTCTCCGTGTGAACAGTAATTCACAGGGGAGAGCAATCAGCTCCCTCTGCTGAGAACCAAGATGGGAGCTCCAGGTGGCTCCTCCCCAGCTCCAGCTGAAGTGCTGGGATGTCTCCCCTCCAGACCAAGAAGCAGCCGCTGGGTCTCGAATACACTGGGCCCTAAGCACCCTGGAGCATTCCAGGATGAACACATGGTTCTTTCCTGGGTGAGATGACAATAGAGTAAGGCACACAGAAGCACATAAAAGAGCAAGGCAACCACACCAGTGTTAGAATGGCTCTCCCCCATAGGTTGTATCAGTGTACTTTCCACACCCTAGAGTGCAATTATTGTCACCTGACAGGTAAGTCTCTTCATGATGTGAGTGAGCAAGGAGCGTGTTTCATGGATCTTTATATTCTCAATCCCTAGCACAAGGCCTAGCATATTTCTTTGAGTAATCCAGCTTTCTACTCACATGCCTTTTACTCTAACTTCCCTGTGTAGAAGAGCCACCCATCCATCATTCTTCATTTCCTTTTCCTCCTTTGTTTTTGTCTGCATCTATATCATTGCCTGATGTTATGTATCTGTCTGTAATTATCCATCTTAACCATCAGAATATAAGCTTTGTAAGAAGGGGCCTTTGTCAGTCTTGTTCATCACTGTATTCTCCGTGCCCAGAATATTGCAGAATAGGTGTCCAATACATCTTTTACAGATGATATTTTATAACAACAAATATTTGTTGAATGAGTGAATTGCTTTAATACTGTAATGGATGTAAGGAGTGCTATGAAAATTTAATAAAGAAATTAATCTTGGTTACAGAAGGATCAGGAAAGATTTCACAGAGCAGGGCTTTGGAAGTATGGGTAGCATTTCAATAGTTCTAATAAGTACCCCCAAGTTGTAAGGGGCAGAACACATTCAGAGAGCCATGAATAGTGGGTGGTTGTGGAGGAGGTTCTGTTCATACTTCAGTTATTAATTAAATTTGACAGATATTTTGTGAGCATATACTATGGGCCAGGCACTATTCTCTGCACTGAGGAAATGAACAAAGGAATCAGACCTAGCATTCAACAAGAAATAGGGGAATAGGCTAGCTTAATTTTAAGCTTAAATCCTGTGATCAGGAAATGGAATTTTATTCTGTACTGTGGGGAGTCTTGGAAAGCTTGTGAGCTGGGGGATTCAAGTTATTATGTTGAAAACAAAGGAAGGCATTAGAATGTTGAATAGAGAAAGATAAAGAAGCTGCAATTTCTTAAGAGTTTGCTTTCTTGTTGCAATTAAAAAAATGTCCAAATACTTCCATGCGCATTCACAAGAAATCTTAGAAAAATAACAAAGATAAAGATATTATTGATGCCAGAATTTGAGGCCTCATGACAGGCCATTTCATTCTTTCTTAAAGACAGAGACCCTAAATCTGCAGACTCCAGGAGGTTAATGTTTCACATTTCAACATAGTTCCAGGTGATAGAAGAATGAAAGAAGTCCTGGCTGCCTTCCTAGAACAATATTATTGTATTACCAGCCATGTGGAGTAGAGCATCCCTAGGTCTAAATATCCTGAAATGGTATTATCAGGTAATGATTGGGATGAATGCTTTAAAGGCATTAAACAAGCGTAACCACACAATCAGTGTGTGCTTCGCTCAGGTGGTCCTTTTGCTAAGTTTAAGATGACAGGAACATTTGCATTGAGTAGGACATGAAAGATGTTCAAATGCTACAGAATGTATCAAAAAGGGAAGAAAACTAACATTTTTCACATGTGTGCCACAGTGCTAAGTGCTTTTCAGGTTTTATCTCATTCACTCTTGGCACAGCTCTACAAAGGAGATAAAGGGCTTCCATTTTGTAGATAGGAAACAGAATTGACAGCTGATAAGTCTCTGAGTCCAGGTTGCTCAACCAAATTAGAGAGTGCAAAGCTCTGATAAAACAGCAGCAAAATAAAGAATCATGGGGCAGGTCATGATCATACTTATTGGAAATATCCCATGAAGAAATATTCATTTAATCGAAGTTATGTTTTATGAATCAAAAGGGAGTATTCTAATGGAGAATTTATCTAAAATATGAATGTGTTGAGATTTGTTGATGTCTAGACTTAAATTTTTTTAAATGAAAATGTAAGGTTCTAGAGTCCAAATGCAGGGACAGACTGTGAATGAAAAGAGAGAGAGAACATTTGGTTTCTCTTATTTCACTTTTTTGTTCATAATAGGATGATAAATTTGTGGCATTGATAAGAAAATAAGAAGAATTTCTTACTAAATTCAGAATTAATACCTAGGCTACATTCTAAGCACTTATAAAATGCTTAATGGTTTTCTATTATCATCAGTGTGATGATGGTCATATTTCATTATCATTTCTAGGCCTGGCCACACAGCACAGATATTGTGAAAATACTACAAGCAAGTCTCGAGTGGATATTTTCAATGGCAATAGTGTTTGAACTCATCCCTTTAATACAGGTTTATACCTATTTTATCGCAGAGGTCAACCAACCTTTTCTGTCAAGAGCCAGAGAGTAAACATCCTGGCTTTGTGGGCCATTTGGTCTCTTGCAACTATTTAACTCTGTCACAGTGCAAAAGCAGCCCCAGACACTGTGCAAAATGTGAATGAATGAGCGTGGCTGTGCTCCAATCAAGCTTATGAAAACTGGCAACAGCATGGGTTTGGCCTGCCATGGCTGTAGTTTACTGAAATCTGATATGGTGAAATTCATTATTGTTATAAAACTATTTAAACACAAGGATGTAGTCTGATTGTCTAATTACTCAGGTGTGTAATTCACCTGTTTCCACGTCTGTCTCATCTGCTAGATGAAGGTCTTCTGGGGCATGGCGTGCATCCTGCTTTTCCTTAAAATTTCTAATACATCATGGGCAGGATAGCTGAGCAATTGCCAAGGGCTCCTCTAAGTAACTCCATAACGGGTTACTTAATATCCCTGGAATAAATAAAAGATGTGTGCCAGGAAGGCTGACTTCCACAGGAGACTGGCAGCTTGTAAATTGGACTTGTTCCCACCAAAGTAAACAGCTCCCATGAGCAAGAATATAAAAAAGCCTTCACTGACACCACTCATTTGCTGAGGAGATGCCTGGTGTGCACACAAGCTGCTCCGTGCGGCGGCAGGAAGAGCCACTTGCCTGCACAGACGCTGCCCCAGCCCCTAGTCAGTTGCTTGAAATGAACGAGAGCTGAAATTCTGAAAATGTGGGATGCGCGGCATCGCTGCTGTTTACCGGGAACATGTGATTTATTGTATCATTTACATTTAAAACCCTCTTATAGGCCTCCTCAGAAGTTATCTGGTTCAGAAAATTGCAATAGCAAGGCAATTACGATTAAGTTAGAATGTTACATGATATTTAGTGCAGGTAATAAATCTCTCATTTTGAACATAATGAAAAAGGTATACAATAATTGAAAACCCTGGTCTTAATAAGAAAACGTTGAGCAAATAATTAGCCTTCCTAGGGTAGCCACATGTCCCTGGGTATGCCTGGGCGGTCTTTTGATAAATGTTGAATGAATGAGGGCAACAGGCCTTGGTTCCACCAGTTCTGAAGAATCAAAGAGCTGACTTTAGACATGTTGAATATTAGCAATTTTACGATATGAGAAATAAAGTAATTTCTGATAAAGTTACCAAGAGGGGATAGCTGTACAAGGTCAGTGTTTCCTAAAACGGTGTTGAAATTCACAGCGAGTGACTTATATCCGTGCTCACAGTAAATGTGAAATGTCGACTTTGTCTTTCCGCTGCCATCTGGGTGAGAAAGAGAGGCACTGTGAGAGCGGTTCTGGGGGAGACCCAGCTGGGAACGTTGCTGGTATCCAGCTGAAGGGACGAGCTCGTGGCGGGCCCTCACGAGCACCCAAAATGTCTCCACCACGCACGCACCGCAGTTAATGCCCGGGGGAGGTCGGGGGCTAACAAACAGGAGAAACTCTGGTGGATTTCAAAATGTGGAAGAAGAAGGTATTACAAATGGGCAAAGCAGGAAAGGCAATAAAGCAGGGCGAATAAACACTTGGAGAAAAGGAAGTCAGATCTAGGTATAGAAGAAATAAAACTCACAATTCTAAATGCTGTCTCAGCAGAAAATGAAAAGACTATTTCAAAATGCATGTGCATAATTTTAGAATTAATTCATTGCTCACCAAGAACACCAGAGTTTAATTTGTCAGACCGAAAAGGAGACAAAAGGAGCTTTTAGTCCTTCAAAAATCAAAGAACAGGCACTCTTGTATGGTGCACCCTAGGTCTTATTTTAGTCTACACATAGATACAATGATTAAGCTTTTGTATAGTCTGTGAGAGTCTTTGAAAGAAAGCTTGTTTTAAACAATCAAATCCACCTGACTACAAAGGAGAAGGCTGCAAGCTTTCTTTTAAGTGGTTGAGCACTGAACCACAGGAAATCAGCTTGGAGTCGTCTAGATCCGAGAGAAGAAATAGCTTGCTGAATGCAGCACGCAGGGCACCTGGGAATTAAAAAGGGAATCGATGAAAGGTAGAGTGCAAAATGAAGATAAATAAAGATGAAAACTTTTAAAGGGAGAAAAAGTGTGATCACATAGGATTTATGTTAGGCGGCTAGATTTTCACAAACATAGTCATTTGATGATTCTGGAATTTAACATTTACTAACTTGATTTCTGAATCACACATGCCTACAGGTATCTTTATGTCTCACTTGGTAGGCTATTTCACAAGTGATCCTGGAGGAGGAAGACTACACTTTGCCTCTACTTTAGTCTCTCTCCTGACTTGACAAGTAACCAGATGACCTCAGACAAGTTACATACCTGCGATTTTTGACCCACTTCACAGATGGGGGGATCTTAAGTGCACTCTGGACTTGATAGCATTTTGGAGAAAAATCATGGTAGCTTTACCTGTTTGAATAAAGTGCATGGACCAGGAAATGAAAAAGTATGACTATTACAAGTACAATGGATCTGGGAGAGTTTAAGGGCTGTAGAATTTGCAGTTGTTGCATATTATTTACTGGGACAAGAGGAGGCAAATAGTGAGCACACATGGCAGTCCTTCATCTGTCCCTGGAACCTGAAACTTGAAGGTGAAAGAAATGTCAGGAGAACAACATGGTAAGAGTCTGAAGAAGCAGAACACAGACTAATCCTCCTGAGCAGGGTATAAAATATGATCTATGAAAATGTTCTCAAACTTTAGTGTGTGCCAGAATCACCTAGAAGCAGCAGTGAGCTGAAAAATGTTTAACAAATGTTTGCTAGGATAAAAAGCTCTGATTTGTAGTGTTTGCCAATTTCTGTTGTGTAAATATTCCTGACATGGCCAATTTTGAGCTACAAAGGTAGCATCACTAGTATGGACACAGGAAGAGATGCTAAGGTGCCTGTACCAGCTCCCACTGGCTCAAATATGCTCCCCGCAACCCCCTGCCCAAGGGCTTGCTAAAACACAGCTTTCTGGGCCTTCACTCAGTGTTTCTGATTCAGTAGTTCCCCCATGATGCTGATGCTTCTATCTCAGGGACCACACTTTGAGAGCCACTGGTCACCCAAGAGAAACTTTGCAGACAATATGTACAGAAAGAAATTGAGAAGCAGTACCACACAGGTAAGCAAAGAGGACAAGAAAAGCAGGAGGAGGAGTGTTGTAAGGGCATAAAATGGCATAACAAGAATAGGGTAGATATGAAATAACAGTCTGTTTGTGGTTGTGGTAGGGAAGATCCTGGAGTGCATCCCTCAGGGTTGACTTGGGATGTGAACCTACTGAATAAGAATAGGAGAAATCATCCAGAAATCAAATGTCAAGCTTATATATAAAATGACACCAGACTAGGGTTGCTAGAAACCATTTTTGAGGCAATTCCACTGTATACGCATAGGCTAAAACTACCCATTCATTCTCTTTAGGAATTCAACAAAGGCTCCAAGAGAATTTGTTTCTTCAAGCATTGCAAGGCATTAATAGCTCCAGTAAAATAGGCTGGGCCATGTGTTGTAGGGCCTTGGATAGACAAGGAGTCTTTAGAAGAAAGGGTTCAAGTAGCAACTCTCTGTTCATTGGCTGTGGGCTGGAGGTAGGGGTATTGCAAGACCTCTCTGATCATAGTTTTTCATCTATGAAAAATAGAAGCCATGCCCTGACTACTCCTCTGTGTGGAGAGGATTGTATAAAGGCATTTGTTCAATCACATATACCAATATTAGGTGGGGCATCATTTGTGAAAAGTAAGGTGCAAGGTCATGTGTCAAGAGGAAGAAAGTGTTACTGACTTGGCAGAGTTTTCTTTTAGGTAGAGAGTGTTTATAAGTAACAGAGGAGGGCACCAAAAACATGGTTCAGTATGTGGTTTAAGCACTCAGTGCAGTGTGAAGGGATAAGAGGGGCTTCAATGAGGAGAGACCATGAGTGTGTTCTTTCAAAAGAGGATGAAAAGGCTATTTTGAGTAGACGGCCACAAATCATTTCTCAGTAAAGATAAGTTACGCCAACATCAAGGGCCCAGAAGGAAGGAGGAAAGAACTCAGAAAAGCTACCTGTGGCTATAATAGGCAGAGCATCTCGCGCAAAAAAGCTTGCAGGGAAAATGGCAAAGGATTTCAGGTGATGGAAAGACAAACAAACTGGCTCAGAATGGACAATAGAGAAATAAAAAAAAATGGCAGGAAAAGTATTGCACCTGCTGAAGAGAGGAGATGGGTAACTTGCGTCAGAGGTAGATGCCTTCTCAGGCCAGGAGTAGGAGGAGAATACTGAGGGGAAATATCAAGCCCAGGTAAATTGCTCCCGCCAGGGATCACTGTAGTCAGATACTGGGCAGGAGGAAGACTCATTCATAGTTCTGACAGAACCAGCAGAAGGTGAAGGAGTTCAAAGGAAGCCACGACAACGTAACCTCTAAGTTGCATAAAAGCATAAAGCCAGAAAAGACATCACCTGAGACGGAGGCTGGCAACACAGGCCACACAATGGTGAAGGAAGTGCCACGGAAAAAGGAAAGAAGTTTTCATCGTGTTTTTGGGGAAATGGGATGTAACTGAGGAAACGGAAACCTGATTTGGGAATGATTATAAGTAACTTTATCATTTTGTCGACAAGTGTGGATCAAGAGCTTTCACGTGTGGGAGAGACTGGTCCACTTTGAGGTGAAGGCACGTGGCCACTGGGTACAAGGAGGAGAGAGCAGTGGCAGTGAAAGGTGGCAGAGGCTCTCTGGGCGAACTTAATGTGGAAGGTGGCAAAAGGAACCACATCATAGCAAGTTTTCAGATGTGCTCAGCTCTCAAATATGCTTTACACAAGGAATAATGAGTGTTATAAATACATGGAAACTTTAAAGGGGGAACAAAGACATTTATGTACCTGAAATACACCAATATATATGTGATGAAGAGTCTCTTAATCATTACAAGCTTTTGGGTTCATTACTACTAAATCCAGCTTTGCACTTTCCTTTTGCCTGGAATATTCTTATCCCAGAAACCCATGTGCCTCCTTCCCTTACTCTGCATCTCTGCTTAAATTGCACCTTCTTGGAAAAGCCTTTTCTTACCCCGCCCCCCCCCCCCCCGCCTTTTTTCTTTTCTCATCTTCCTTGTTCTTTTTTTTCTTTAGAGCACTTACAACTAGATGATATGTATATTTATCATCTGTCTCCTCACTAAAACGTTGGTTCCTTGGGAGAGTGGGTCATAAAGGTCTTATTCACTACCATAACCTAAATGTCTAGAACTGTGGCTGGCACATACAAAATGCCTAGGCTTGGCTGGCGTGGCTCCAGGGTGGAGCATTGGCCTATGAACCAGGAGGTCACGGTTCCATTCCCGATCAGGGCACATGCCTGGGTTACGGGCTCAATCCCAAGTGTGGGGCATGCAGGAGGCAGCCAATCAATGATTCTCTTTCATCATTGATGTTTCTCTCTCTCTCCCTCTCCCTTCCTCTCTGAAATCAATAAAAATATATTTTTAAAAAAGAAAGTGCTTAGGAAATATTTAGTGAATGAAAGAATGAATCACTGTCTCCAATGTACTGGTGAGGAAATTAACTAGGAAGGTTAGTGACTTACCTAGGATACAACCAATAAGGTGGAGGCAGGATTTGAAATGGGATCTTTTGGACTGTCACACTGTTTCAGTTTTTTCTCCATGACACCTTTAAAAACAGCAAACCTGGCTGAAAGGCAGTGGGACATAGTGTTGGCTTCAAGTCAGAATGGATTTCCATCCTGGCTCAGCCACTATTTAGTTTCCCACCTTCTCCAGGCTTCCTGGCCTCTCCATGCCTGCTTCCTCTTTGTAAAATGAGACTATGGGGTTGTGGAGATTAACAAGTATAACTTCTGGCACCTAAGCGACTTCTGGTAGGTGAGACTACTGGAGCGGACAGAATAAATACAGGAACGAGGTGACTGGAAGAAGGAGGAAATGAAGAGAGGCAAGGGAAGGAAAGGTGAGGTCTCTGGCTTTCCTCGAGGGCTGTCGGATGAACAGAAGGCTTCTTAGTGCAGAGGAGAAAACTCGACAGCTTTTGTGGAGAGGGAGGGCCTGTACAGGGGAATTTATGAGGTGCTCAGTTAACAATGGATGTGAGCAGCTGGCCAGCAAGGGCTCTGTAGGTACCATGTACCCCAAGAGGGATCCCTTACAAAGCTGTAGTATTGTAGGGTGAATAGGTCTAGAGACGTAATGTACAGCATGATGACTCTAGTTCAGTGACTTTCAACCGGTGTGCTGCAAAAATTTTTAAAATACGCAATACCTGCTCCTTAGTCAGGGGCACTGACCTCTTTCCCCTTACATTGTCAAATTTAAAAAAAATGACAACAGCCAACATAACAATAGCTGTCAAAGGTGAATAAATCAAAATTATACCTATTTTTTGTTAGATCAGTAAAAAAATATATTTTTCAGTGCATTGCAGATTTTTTAGTGATTAGTTTATATGTGCCATCAAGAAAGGTTGAAAATTGCTGCTTTAGTTAATAATACTGTCTTTTAGACAGGAAATTTAGTGAGAGTGGACTTCTGGTGCTCTCTCTCTCCCTCACACAAAGAGTAACTATGTGAAGAAATGGAAACATTCATTAGCTTGATGGTAGTAATCATTTCACTATGTATATGTATAGCAAGCATCATGTTTTATGCCATATATACATATATATATTAATATATATATTAAAAATAAAGCATGTATCGTGATTCTTCATGGTAAAATGAAGAAAATCAAGGTAAAAATTTTAAAATATTCTACATTGAATTAAATAAACACTTTTAAAATGTTGATTTTATTTTATGTGAATTTTACCTCAATGAAAAAAAACACAAGGAGAAAAAGACGGATGAACCTACAGACATCTATAATAATTTAACTCCATAAAATGAGGTAACCATGAGCTTACATAAAAGAGAAAAAAAAGACTGACTTTGGAGAACATTTCAGGAAGAAGAAAGTACTGGCCTCATGAAGGCCCTCCGTGGTGGTGCTATAGAGCAGGCGCAGAGCCCTTTGCTCATTCCATCACAGAACCAGGGTGGGGCATATACTCACAATCCCAAAGCTGGACCTGTGTTTTGAGAAAGATTATTTTACTTTCTAGCTCCTGAATATATATATGCTTAAAAGAAGTAAAAATATTTCATAAAATTCCTCTATTAAAAGGACAAAATTATGTAAAATAAGGACTATTGTCCTTCTTTCCCCACAAAATTCCAGAATGGTTTTCTTGAATCTTCTTTAGGGCACAGGATGACAGAAGACACAAGGTACTCGAGCTACAGCAGCAGTGCAGGGTAGCTGGGACGATTTTCGTACTGTTTTTAGGGTACATAGCAAGCTTAAGCTCTATTCTATATATATATATATATATATATATATATATATATATATCCCACGTTCAAAGGCTGTTAAATTGCATTGTTTACCCATATCTTCAGAAAAAAATCACTTCTACTGTCGTGGTAAACAACCTGCTTCCGTATTTATAATGGTCTGGCCCTCTAGCAACTTCAGCATGAAATTATAGCTAATTTGACTACAAACGTCAGGTGGTCATAATAATCTGGCGACTCAGTGTATACTGTAGCTAAAGCTACTATTATTTTGTTATAGCAGTCAAACTAATACATTCATACCAAAGAAAAAGTTATTTAGCCGTGGCCGGCATGGCTCAGTGGTTAGAGCATCAGTCTGTGCACCGGAGGGTCACTGGTTAGTTAGATTCATGGTTAAGGGCACATACCTGGATTGCAGGTCCTATTGCTGTCCCCAGTCAGGGCTTGTGCTGGAGGCAACCAATGGGTGATTCTCTCTTATCATTGATGTTTATCTCTCCTTCTCCCTTCTTATCTCTGAAATCATTAAAAAACATTTAAAAAGATCCTTGCGTGAGGATTAACAACAAAAAAACTATTCAAATATATGCTTCTCTTTAATATGCTATTTATAAAGAGTACATATTTTGACTCTTAAAAAAATGTACAGACCCAGAACTAACCCATATAGAGATCTATAAAGCCAGAAGAGAATTAGGAAGGCTTAGCTGGGTAACAAAATGGTGGAAAATATGTGTATAAAAGAAGGAAAATGGGTGCTAGAATTTAAAATACACACACACACACACACACACACACACGTATATATATGCAAAAAACTTTTTGGATTCAATTTGAGCCATACTCTCTTTTCTGACTGTCACAGTAACTTCAGACAGTATTTTTTAATATGGAAACTATGGTAGAGGTATAGTCAGATGGCTATTAGAAAGGAGACTTTTCAAGATAGACAAGAAAGACCAGCAGAGAGTAGTTCTGCCTGCCTTTCAAGATTTGTAAGAGCAGGGGGACGTGTTAAATGATCTGAAGAAAATTCTCTAAGTGGTAGAGCTAAGGGCTCTGAAGAGCAAAATAAACATTCTTCTCTGTAGCAACATTTAATAGCACACATAGAAATAGCAAGTGGGGAGTCACAATAACAAGAGCCGAGAGTAAATGAGGCCAAGGCGGGAGAGACAGACACACAGATGCGCATGTGCACACAAGTATGAGGCTAAAATGTGCTGAGACTTTAAAAGAGATGAGTTTTTCCCCCCAATGGTACAAACTGTGCAAGAACAAGAAAAAATAGAAAATATTGTAAGAAATTGTTCTAAATTCTCTTTAACAAAGAAATATTATTTGCAATTAAAAACAAAATATCTCAAACATCTCATCTGTAAGACTTTATTGGTCCAAATCCTTTTTAAACAGTGATCTTCAGCCTCTGTGCTGCTTAGCACATTGTTCCTTATTTCTACCAACTCACTTTATGCTCTACTACACATTGTTTGCCTCTTCCTTTCCCATCAGTAAACCTGGGAGTTCCTTAAGGGCCAGACCATGTTTTATTTCTTGTGTGTCTTCTATTTTTAGCATATCAAATGGAAGAATACTTGAAGAATATTGTGCCTGCTAGGAGGAAAGTGAGATGAAAAGCCAGAAAAGAAAGCCAGACTTGGCATCGATGGTATTTCAATGAAAAGATTGAAGGAGGCAGGCAGAGCACAAACAATAATATTTGGTGGGGCGCCTGCAGTGAGAGCTGCCAAGAACAGCTGTGGATGAACAAGACTCAGCACAGTACCCAGGACTACACTGATCCAAGACTGCTTACCAAGAACTGATAGTCATTTAGTTTGGCTTTTGATTTCCAGCTTAAGATGTGTCATAATGTAGTCATACTCTTAAGTTCTTTTACAACCGAGAAAGAAATCAAAATAGAATAAGAGAAGTGAGATAACAATATGGTGGTAATTTCTCTCCTAAAGTATAAATTTGAAGAAAAGTATACTAGAAAGAGGTCATCTAAAGAACTGATCATTATGTATATGATCATATATGTCATACGCAAATATATATGAAAGAGAGGATAAAAATGCAGGGTGGTAAACAAAGTTTGAGGCCATCTAATCCATAGACAATATTAACATTTGGTTGTAGAAAAGGAATTATAATGTAATATCCTTCAGATAAACTCCTTTTCTGAAAATATGTGAGCATCCTTTGAATGAGGAGGCACTTTACAAATATCAGATGTAAGATTTCAGCCACTGCACTTATGGGATACCAATATTATTCTACCCACTATGGGCTAACATTGCAAAATACAATGGAAAATTATAAGGATGTGCTTACAATATTTCATGAATTCTATGGTAATATTTAAATAAGATCTTTTCTGTTTTACTAACCTGCCGAACAATTTGTAAACAAAATAAACATTTATGTAGTTTTTATTTGAACAAAAGTAATCTATTTGGAAGTGACAGAGACATCTGAGATACCAAGTGCTGCATGATGTACCATGTCAACCCCATTGGACATATCCTTCCTTCTGAGGAAATCATATTTTAGTATTTAGAGCAATGGGCTTTCAATTGTATGACTTAGGTTCCCTTTATAATATCATTTTTACTATTCCCTACATGACCTTTTAATTGGGTAATATATGGCAAAAAGCCACTTTGGACTTGGAGTAATTATTGTAAGTAAATATGCTTTATTTAATTATAACAGCATCTGCATAGATTTCCAAAAAATAAAAAAATAAAAATATTTATTCACTCTAAAATGTTTCTTTTTAAAAATTCTTTATTGTTTAAAGTACTACATAAGTCTCCTTTTCCCCCATTGACCTCTCCCCAGCCACTCCCACTCCCAAGCACATGCCCTAACCCACCTACTGTCTGTGTCCATTGGTAAAATGTTTTTTTTTTCTATTTTTGAACAGTAGAGGATCAAATACTTTAGATAATTTTTAGAAGGTTTGTACAGGCATAAGCTCCAGTTGGATCAAATTGATTAAAAAACACACCTGTAAAATGTGTAAGTGTTTATATGCTTTATGCTGTGACAGTTATAGAAAACCATGTAACAAGTAATTACTAACCACCAAGCTGCCCTTAATTCTACTTAAAAAAACTTTTTAAATTAACTTTTGTTTATGTGACTTATAAAATCCTGAAAAACAAGAGAAAAAAGGGGGTTGCATTTCTTTGGGTACCCACTTCATATAGATACAGCTTCATCTGAGAATTTTTCTTTGATTTCCAAGCCTTACTCTTATTAAGAGTTTATTCCTCCAACTAGAGTAATAAGCATAGCCCAATTCATAATTCACTAGTAATTTTGAAAGAACTCTTGAAACTCTTTAGCCTTGTAATTTCTAAGTCCTTCTGATTTAGGTGGTTGTATAAGCAATTCAATAACTTTTATTAGATTGAACTACTAGGGAAATAACCCAGGTCAAAATTACCTATACTAGGATATGTGCCAGTGAATAAACTCTAGGATACAAGACAAGAATTTCTGAGCCTCTAATTCTTCTCTTTTTTATAGTTTTACATTGTGTATGTAGAACTTCATAATTGATTCAGAAATATATGTTCTCTCTCGATATTTCTGCCATCTTCTTGATTTTGCCAGTAGCTATGAGGTACAATATTGAGGGCAGAAATCATGTGGTCCCCAAACCTAACTCACCAATGAGCACTGTTTGCTTCCCAGGCTCAGAACTAATGTAATGAAATATTGTGTGGTTCAATGTGATTCCATAGTTGTGTGAATTTGATTCAAAAGGAGCTTAGGTAAGAGGAAAAAAATACCTTGTGATTTTTAAATTCACAATAAATGAAAAGTTAGGACACAGAAGAAGGGATTATCTTATAATAAATCCTTTATCTACTCTGTATTTTTCTAGGAACAATTTCAGATAAAATTGTAAGTTAGAAGGCATTTGGCTTTAATTCTCTATTTTGTTGCCCTTTTCCTTGATTTTATTGTAACAGTTCTGTAATTCAGACAATGCAGAGCACTACGGGGGCCCTAGGTCCCTTCTGTTAGAGACAAAGTTATTCCCACTATCTTGGGTGTAACTGATAGTTTTATGATTTTAAGGCCCTAATAGTAATCATTCCAAAAGAAGGAATGGGAAGTGGAGGTCTAAATGAAAAAAAAAAAAAAATGTTACAGGACTTTTGAACAGCCTCCCAAGCTCAGACCACATAAACAACATTCATAAGGGTAGTTCAGCATAACCTTGATATATCCTTCTTTTTCCATCCTCTAATACAACAATTTTCAATATTTTTCATCTCAAGGCACACGCAAACTAAGTATAAAACTCTGCAGCATACCAAAATATATATTTTTGCCAATCTGACAAAGAAAGTATAATTTTGATTCATTCACACTGTATGGCTATTGTTATGTTGGCTGTTGTTATTTTATTTGACAATCTAAGGGAAAAGAGGTCAGTGCCCCTGACTAAATAGTCATATATTGCATGTTTTAAAAGTTCTTGTGGCACACTGGTTAAAAATCGCTGCTCTAAATCATTCTGTAAGCCCAACTCAGAATTTGGTTCTCTGGATAAACCCATCATAATTAACCTCAGAGCATTTTCCATCCCCATGAAGGTTATTATTTCTAGAACCCCCTAATCCTTCCACATATATAATTTGCTCTGTGTGGGCTGTAGACAGGAAGAGGAGATGAAGGGATAGCAAAGAACTCCTAATAGTGGCTACACAATTATATGAAATAGTATAATCTGTGTAAATCGTCTATTTGTTTAGTTTTTGGTTCATATTGTCTTTCTACTGCTATTGCTCCTCAACAGCACAGTTGCCTAACTTTGTGAATTTCATGGAGCCCAATTAAATGACCGTCCTATTTGGGTGTTAAATGTTAGCTAATGTTAACGACAGTGACAGCTATGTTAATGAGATAATACACTTCTATTTTCAAGAGGTAAAACAAAAAGGATACTTAAAGTTTTTCAAGCAACTGCTTGAAGACAACACAGCAAAAAGTCCTATCACCACTGTGTTGAAAAATCCCAGATGGGATATTCTTGTTGTTATATCATATGTGACTATGGTCTGCGTACAAAGATCATTGAGCATCACACACTTTGAACGGTGTTTTTTCTGTTCCTGTGATCTGTTTTCATTTACTTATTGCATCTAATCTTTTGGCAAGCATCTTGCGGTTTTGTATATATCACCTAGACAATATAAAAGTAATCTTTATAAGAAATAAAGAGTTCAAGGCAAGAGCAAGGATCAATGTTCTTACTTTTTAGGCAATACAAATAAAATCTGTACAATGAAGACTTTATGAAATCATATGGCCATGATCTGATTTTATACTTAGACAACGAAATCACACCCACCAAGATTTCTGTAAGTGTTAAAATCAAGCCTAGACTAAAAATTACACATCAGAGAGGGGAAAGAAGGTTTCATTGAGCAGGTCCTTCGAGACTTCAAGCGAAAGGTGTATGGCTAAGAGTGTAAACACTGGCCTGAGGATGACCAGAGTTGGAAGCTGGTTCTGCCACTTATACTGCCCTGGGAAAGTCAGCAACCGCCTCGGAAACCCAGTTTCATTATCTGTAAAATTAAGATTAAAAGTAATGCCCATTTCCTAGGGTTGCTGTGAGAATTGTGTGTTAATACATGTAGCGTGTAGTAGTAAACATTTTTAAAATCTCACATTTCTTTCACCGTTTGAAAAGAAAGCCACCCTTTTTTATGACGTTGCAATAGATTCCATCTCTTAACTGGAAACTTTAAGAGATGCTAACTGGAACGGTAGCAATTGATTTTCTAACACCTATTTTTATCACTCGCTTGTTGTCTGTGCTTTGTGCCGGAGCCAAGCACAGGCCTCCACCCTGCAATGCGTTTCCTGCTTGCTACCCCTTTTCCTTTCCTAATTCCATATTCTGAGTATATATGTATACACTCTCAGTGCAATCGACCTGCATTATCTTCTCTTCCCCACTTCCTTACGCTCCCTCTCTTAGACTTTTAAGCTTCAAGTTACTATTTCTTCTAGTAAATTGTCCTTGATAAATGTTATACAAAAATTCCCAGAAATACCTGTGCCAGCATTTATTTCTCTGTCCTGGTATTTACATAAAAGTCACATTATTGATGTTCTGATAATGCCTAGAATTCAGGAGAATAAGCCCAAAAGACATCAAACATTTGCTGTGACTATTTCCCATAAATCTTATCTTGGAGTGCACTCTTAAAAGCTCTCCCATGCTTCCATTAAGATGGCCTACAAGGCAGCTCTCTGCAAATGGCCCACGCTAATGAGCCCATGGATATTTTTAAAGCCTGATGTGGTCAATCAAAGGGGAGGCAGCTGCCATGACACTCCCTTCTCCGCAGCTCTGAAGCACTTCCTGCAGAAACCGGGGCCTGGCTGAGAGGTGCCACAAGGCCCAGTCTTACCTCCTCAGTCATAACATGTCAGCAGCTCTTCTTTCCTGCTCCTTCTACTCTCACAAGAAAAATACCACTCAGAAAAAGACTAAGTGTTCAGCTTTAGAAAAACATCTAAGAGAACAAAGTTCTGACATCAGCCATAGAATTTCAATACAAAGGTTTAGGGCTCCAATACAAAAGCTGTGTGCATGAAAGAGCTAGTGAGCAAATACAGCGTATTCACTGTGAACCCAAGTCATTTAATATTTATCAAGTTTCTCTCATTTAAAGTGGAATCTATGTGTCTTTTGTTTTGTTTTGTTTTTTTTTTAGCAGTAGACTTTACTATATTTTCCAAATTGGATGCAAACTGTGAGGGGATGTTTTCAGAATTCTGAAAAGTGATGCTAGAATGAGAATGGGTGATGTTGCTATTTTCAACAATAATTATGGGAAACAATATAATGGAAAAATACAGGTTCCAGTCAGACTAACATAAAGATCTAAAGCTGGCCCCATTACTTATTAGCTTTGTAATTCTGGGCAGCTTCTTAAAGTCAGCATCAGATGCTTCCTAGGCTGTGCTAAGTAAGATAACGCATAGAATGTAAGTGCAGTACCGAGCATTGAATGTTTAATGAAAGATCGATAAATGACAGTTATAACTGCTATGGCTATTATTCTCAACCCTTATTATTTTTTTGTAGAAATAATTCCGGGAAGAATAGAGAGTATACGCTGGAAATATTTATTTCCATAGCAACTGTGATTGAATCTCAGAATGTTCCCTGAATAAGTTTCCACTACCTACACCAGGAGCAACAAAGAGCTATTTGTTAAATTGAATATAGACTCAAAAAGAATGTCATTGGATTAGGTAGGCTTATTATTATTATCACTATTACTAGTGAATAGAAAGCCTTTGGGAAGGTACATCCTAGATCCACTATACCTTCTTGTCAGACACCTGGTAACTTTCTCACAGTTATGACTTGAAGATACTTGAATTTGCATCTCTAATCTTGATCTTTTCCAGACTTCTCTCCCACTCTACCAAAAACAGACCTACTCTCTGTACATGTATTTTGCAGAATAACTATTAATAAAATGTGTGTTGTCCCTCATTGAAAACATCATCATCATCATCATCATCATCATGGCTAACACTTTTTGGGCTTTTACTAAATATCCAGCACAATGTAAATCATTTTGCCTGTATTCACTCTTTGAAGCCAACATCACACTTATAATACAGGTACTATATTTTAATCAATATTTATAGATGAGGAAATGTATGTCAGAGATACTACTTGGCTCTGAGTTGACAATCTTTGATGAGAATTTGAGAAATTAGGCATTTGGAGTCCAGACATTACATTTTTAAATAATAGAGAGAACTAGATAGGCCACCTATATGTGGATTTTTAAATAATCATCCCAAAGGAATCATCCCAAAGGGATTACATTCATGGTGGGAATTTCAGTCATGGGGTTGAAAAGATATTTTAGGACAGAAAAGCCTCTTAAAACATACTGCCTCAAAGCCTGCTCATTCTGTTGACAAGTAGAGTTGACCTCACCAACATTAAAAAACAATTAGCACAGAAATACCACAAATGTAGACATTTAGTTTTATAAATAACATTTCATGATATCAAATGGTTACCTAGTATGCATTTTAAAAATGTTTCCAATCATTCCTTCTAATTTCTCATTCTTTTGTGACTTTATTTTGAAATTGTGTTAGAATATTCCTTTAGTAATGAAATATTCTAGAGTGCTCACGTTCACATTTTAGTTAAAGTCAGCTTTGAATATAACTTTGTAAAATCATCAAGTAAATAAATATTCTATTTATTTTCCCATATCTTACTGCCAATGAACCAACATACACAACTCCTTACTTTAACGATCATCACTTATTTTTACTTAGTCCCACATTATTAAACTGCATTTTTTACAGATCTAATGTACTATACTTTGAGCGCTTTATCTGCTTAATCAAGACATCCAAAAATAACATTAATTGAAATAATTCACATGATTTCCTTTTTTTGTTTTGTTTTGTTAAATCTACAAGCTAAAAGTATACTATTGGACTTCGGTACACCAATGGTAGTACACAAGCATAAATACTGAAAACACAAAGATGTCCTCAAGTATAAAACTGTAAATAACTCAAGCAAAATAGGACTACCAGAGGCATGTTATATTTGGAGGGAAGAAGGATTATTCGAATCTCATGCAAATTATAATACCACTTGGAGTGCGGGAAACGAGTTAAGTCGGCTCGCGTGAATTGCGCGTACTCGGCGGGAGCCGTCTTAACTCGGTTCATATAGATTTGCGGTGGAGTGCGGGAAACGTGTAAACTCGGGCCGATTGTAACTGCGTATTACCAAATATTTGTTTGTTTGCCGTTCACAAAGATACCTACCTGCATATGCGAACCGTTTCATACCCATTGGGGTAATAGGTATCATAAAAATCCCTGATTTTGCGCGGGAAACCTAAATAATTGCCCGCGCCATCTTATATTTTGGCGGGAAATTCACCCGACACCGTAGTGATACCTATTCCCACGTTTTCCAAATGAAGAAACAGTTCAAATGATGTGACCACCGTCAGAGCTACTTAGAACTAAAACTAGATTGAGGATCTCTGGCTCCTCGGCTGGGGCTTTTGCTGTTATTATAAACTTAAGGGATTTGCAGTAGAGCCCCATTCTCAGAAGTTTAGCTGATGCACTTGGGAAAGAAAAATCATAGCAAATCTAAATTTTTTCCCCCCTCCGATGGCTCCTAAACACAGGCAACTACTTCACCGATGACCCACTGGAGAAACAATATTCTATTCTAACACCACTGGGGGGAAACAGTATGTGGGACTTGCTGTATGTTGTATTTTATAAGCACAAGAAGCAATTTCCATTGCTGATTTTCCTAAATGTCATTGTGCAGCCTTGAGCCTAATGCCAGGAAGATATGTCTCCCTACATTTTAGGAATTAGGTAATAAATTTGTGTGAAAGGTTTTATACGTAGCAGAGCAGCTCCCTCCCTGCAATGTATTGAAAGTCAGCCCTCAACACAAGGGTTTGTAATATTTCTTCTTTTTTTATATATACAAATAAAATAAATTAAAAAAGGAAAGAGAAAAAAAAAGAAAAACGAAAGAAAGAAATTTGTGTGAAAGGAGTTGAGGAAAACATTTGACAATGTTGGTTGGCTCTCACTGTGGACAAGATGAAGGCTCTGAATGACTATATTAAATTTTGTTCTACTTAATGACTAAAATTGGCCTGAGAGTTTCTAATGTGCTACGGCCCTCTGCTGCCTTTCTCTATTAGGAATACAGTGGTATTCAAAACAGACACAGAAACATGAACAAATATACTATAAAATAGCTGTAAACTGTGGTATGTATTATGAAAGAAAAGAATGGGGTGGGCATGGTGGGGGGACACATAGACTTTTATCCCAAGTGCAAGGTATGTGAAACTTGTTAAAAATTATAAAACATTTCAAACCTCCCAGATAAAACATGCACTTACTACCCATACTTAATGGTTACTAATATTTTGCCATATTCACTTCTTATTGCTCCTTTAAAAATATATATAAAAGTGAGAAAGTACAGCTAAAGCATTCACCACCCATTCTTAACACCCTTATCTCTAGAGATACCAGTCCTCACATTTGAATAAGAATATGATGTGATCCATGAACTCCTGCATAGGGAAGAGCCTGTGACTCCCGAGAGAGGAAGCAGAGAGAACAGCTGGAGGCTCCTGTACTGTGCAGGGGAGATGAAAGTTACATGTGATTGGGTGATACAAAGCAAATGGAGAGAGGTAGACAGACTTGAGACATATTTATATAACACATGACTGTGGGAGAAAAAACAAACACATAAGAAGACCAAAAGAACTTTAAAAAAAGTCTAAGCAGGTTGAAATAGATAAATCTAGTAAGTTCCCTTTTATAAGGTCCTGATCATGAATTTAAACAAAACCAAATGACAACTACATGAACTATACTTACATAATGTTAGTGATCTGACTTGGTAATGCCTTTTTCCCTAGCTGATTCAAAGGATGGTGAAGGTGAAAGCAACCTGGATTGCCTCAAGTGCGTTATACAGCTACTGCATAAAGAGTGCACAGCATCCAATTAAACAGTGATGCTTCTGCCTGGGAAAGCTATATATACAAGCGAATGAAATCGTAAAGGAACATGTTTGGAATACATAATTACAGTGGGGCCCTATTTAAAACACAGTTCAGCATTACATGTATTGAAATATAATAATCAATAAATGAGGATTCTGATACATCACAATCATAAATTACAAAGTTAGCTTGTAAATTGGTATTTATTTCCACTAATGTTCATGCCATTATAAAGTCCTACACTAAATGTGTCTTTTTTTTTCACTTATATCATTTAGATGTACTAAACAAAGGACAATCCTCTACATAGCTAAGTGTTATATGTCAAGTATTTAATAGTAATTGAACAACACCAGTTTAAGTACTGAGAAGAACATGAGCTTAAGCTCTATAAATCTCCAAAAAGATAAGGTATGTATGCAAATAACAATGTAAAACAGAATACAGTAAGCATTGGAGAATGCTAAAGTATTATTAGGGTGTGAGTTTCTATAGGAACTGGATCATGTCTCATCTTATATAATAAAAACCTAATATGCTAAGTGTCCAGTTGACTGGTCAGCCATTCAACTAATCAAAGCGTAATATGCTAATGATATGCTAAGGCCACTCAACAACTCGCTATGACTTGCACTGACCACCAGGGGGCAGACACTCTGACCAGTAGGTTAGCTTGCTGCTGGGGTCCAGCCTATCTGGACTAGGCGAGAGGGGGCTGGAGCCCTCCCGCAGCCCCTCCCCGGACCTGATCATGCACCAGTGGGGTCCCTCCGCCTGGTCTGCACCCTCTCACAATCTGGGACCCCTCAGGGGATGTCGGAGAGCCGGTTTCATTTTCTCCAAAACTTCTTTAAGTTTTCAGGTATTTTGAATAAAAAAGAAATACGGACTGAAGAATTTGGGAGAAAAATGGTTAAGAGTCTGGCCTTGCATATATGCATAACCCATGGGCACAGACAATAATGCGGTGAAGGCCTGGAGAGAGCAGGATGGAGGGGAGTCAGTGAAGGAAAAATGGGGACATCTGTAATACTTCCAACAATAAAGATAAATAAATAAAATAATAATTCTGAGAGGGAAAGATAAACCAAGCTAATAAAGTTAAAACAAAACAACATACAAGAGTCTGGCCTTCAGATGAAATTTAAAAAAAAATACCTGAAATAATGGAGCAAATGGTGAAGGGTGGAAGAAGATGTAAAGACAAGAAGTGGGTGCTATGTTTGGGAAAACAAGAGGAGGAAGTAAAAAATAAAAGTGCATAAGGGGAGGAAGAAAGTGGAAGAAAAAGGGGTATGGCCTGAGTTTGGAATTTGACATTTTGGAGTTGTAGAACTCTACTAGTTTATGAAAATATTCTGGATAAGGGTGTGGACATTGGCAGCTGAGTGACGTGGCAGTCAAGGACATGAATGGAATAGGTAGAGGTGATCAAAGAAGTATGAGACTGATGGTCCAATGAGCCATGACATGGTTGCTGACATCATGATTTTGTGGGGAATACTAAGATGGAAGGAGATAGAAAACTATCACCAAATTATCTGAATGTTGGTGAAATACCAGGGGATTCTGAGAAAATGGCAAAGAGGGTGAGTAGAATGAGAGACTTGGTAAATATTTCATGGGGCAAGAAATACTTGATATGAACCTTGTAGTACATATAAAAGTTCACAATCAGAGAGATTGGGAGGCAGAGGAGAAGACTTTTAAGCCTGAAGGATGGTCTAAGTAACGTCAGGGGAGGCAGGAATGGTTAACTTTCTGATTCATCATTACTGGATCTCTCGCATGAAATGATCTGAAACAATTACATGGTTCCAGTCAATGGGCTTTATAGTATTTTCTAAAAGGACCACCAGCTCATATCTATCTCCCTTCACTCATAATTATCTGAACTCCCTAACTCCCTTATCCCCAGCAAAGCAAACTCAACACCTAATGATTCAACTGGTCCATGTCTGGTATTTATATATGTGACCTGGTATAGAAGATCTCCAACTGGTTCCATCTGATCTGACAAGGCCTGGCTAATTGGGTTCTTTTCAACATAAGGGGCTGCAGAAAGTCTAATTTCTTAATTTAATAGTAGCTTTTCAGAGGTGTCTTAAACTTGCTTATCTTTCCCTATTTGGACATGGCTCTAACTTAAGATGGTATTTGATCCTTGTTCTGAGAATTATACTTTCACAGAATAGAAAGGAGCTTTGGAGGGTCATGTGGTCCCACCTCCTCTCAATCAAAGACTTTCCCTAAAAATACTGTGCTCAGTTTCAGCCTGAACACTCCTCACATATTGAAAAATCACTAATTCAAGGGTAGATCGCTACATTTGTCTTTGCTGTAATAAATTCTTAAATTAATACCACAATGCTGGGTAGACATGATCTGTAACTGTTATCGCCAAGTTGTATTTACTATTTGTAGTTTATCATTTAGACCGGTCTGAAAGCACCTACACTGAGCCTGTAACAGATACACTATATTTGTTGAAACCAAATCTAAATCTTCAAGGCATCTTAACTGCTCAGTAGAGAAGAGATATATTTCAGTCATACTTCCAGTACAGTATAGTTTCACGTCACAATCTGTTTTCTATTGATTATTTATTTCCAAATCCATTATGAAATGTGTAACCAGAGGAAGACTCTGACTTGGGTGCACATGGTAGCATATTTATGCTCAGTGTATTTAGAGAGAAAAGAGAAGAAAGGAAGCAGGGAGAGAGGGAGTGAGGTAAAAATAGGTTATAATCTCAGCCCTTGGGTATATTATAAATACACCTGAATGTTAATTCCTACTTTTATAAAATGAGTACAATATTGTCCCCTAATTCACAACAATTTTGGATATCAAATGAGCTCAAGATAATAAAAGTGGTTATAAACTAGAAAATCTTATCCCTTTGTAAGACATCCATACTTGCTTTTAGGTGCAATTTAGAGTATCTCTCCTTTTACTTCTTGATATTGTCACTTCCTAAATACTATACATTTATTTGTAGAAGCACTCCATTTCAGGAAAAATAACGTGTTCCTCTGGAAGGATGTTTCATCACATAGCTTCTCATTATTCGTGTGAAGTGCCAAGAACCTCGAGAAGACAGGAGAAAAATCAGTCCTCTCTAGCTTCTCTGTAGCTCTCCTTTTGACAGTGCTCAAGTACAGGCTGGCTGGCTATAGTTCCACAGGGATTTGATGGAGCAAAGCGTTCCACAGCAATACAGAATCCAGCCGCTTCTGTCTCAAGGGAAGTATAAGATACGACCTTGGTTGATCGCTCTTAGGTATGCTGGTTGTCTGGCAAATCTCAGAAATCCAAGGAAAAAGGCATAAGCCTTTATTGGTTTGCATTTTGAAGCTTTCATTATCATAATGTGATGTGCTGCAAATTGAATATCTTTACAGAAAGCTTAGAACAGCATGGCATTTCCTACTAAGATAGCCTACTGACATGTTCCAAATAATCTTATCAATTCCTGTATCTGTGATGATAACAAAATGTCATTATGCAATATGTTAGTGCTTATAAAGCACTAAGTACATAGGATATTTTAAACCTGAAAGATGAGTTCATGATGAGTGAGATTTAAATAACCATATTTTTAATACTCTCAATGTGAAAGTAAATTTGATTTCTTCATGCTACACACATTTCATAGCCATCAAAAATCCTTCTTTCCTCTAAGATCATCATTTTATTTCTGAAAGTAGGGAAATATATTAAAGAAAGAGGATTCCTTAATAATAACACTTCCAAAAGTGTATGTGCATAGATTTATATATAGATAAGACCATTGCAGGTAAGTACACATTTTACCTAGATGGAAATATAAATGAAACATTTTCTAAAAATGTGTGCAAAAATCATTGTACTAGCAAATAATCTGAATAGATTTCTAGAAACAAAAACCTTTTAACTTCTCTTCTCACATTGGTTAGTTAACATGCTTAGATCTTTTTTAAAAATATATTTTTATTGATTTCAGAGAGGAAGGGAGAGGGAGAGAGAGATAGAAATATCAATGATGAGAGAGAATCATTGATCAGCCGCCTCCTGCACACCCAACACTGGGGATTGAGCCTGCAACCTTGGCATGTGCCCTGACTAGGAATCGAACCAACTCCCACTTCTTAGGTCCACGCTTAACCATTGAGCAACACTGGCCAGGCCATGCTTAGATCTTTCATACAGTAAATATTCTAGGTAGATTTTTTAAATATTTTCATTCTTAGCTTAGACTATTAAATAAAATCACACTCTTAATTAAATCAGTCATTTAATTATCTTTAAAAATCATGAAAAATCTCTGTTGGATTTTATTTAATACAAAGTTAAATAGCAAAGGTGGAGGTGGAGCTGGAAGAGGTTATAGGGGTCTAAGTAGTGATGGGAAAAAAGAAAAGAAAGAAAACAAAAACAAAGCTAAATCAGCAATTTAGTAAGCTCATCATTACTAACTACCACTGATAATAAATAATGAGCTCAAACATTTCAAAAACTTTTTGGACATCTTAAAGTATATCTATTTTCTTCAATGGAAAAGATAATTTCTGCTGGCCATAACACAAAAGTCTTTATTAGTTACATGGTTACATGCAGTAATGATAAAGTACTGCATGATTGAGCTGATCATGACATTTCAATCTGCTGTTTGCATACGTACACAATCTAAACTAATTTTAGTTTAAACTTAAAACTTATTTGCTGTGGGATGCACAGAATAGTAACAGAAATAAAAATTAATACATATGAAAATTAATCCATAATTCTAATACTTTAACAAATCAAATCTAGTTTTTAGGGCATCTTAGCATTCTTTGTTCTTATGCATACATAGACTTTTTCTGACAGTATAGGTAAGTTGGTTTTTTTTTTAAAATATATTTTATTGATTTTTTACAGAGAGGAAGGGAGAGAGAGAGAGAGTTAGAAACATCGATGAGAGAGAAACATCGATCAGCTGTCTCCTGCACATCTCCCACCAGGGATGTGCCCGCAACCCAGGTACATGCCCTTGACCGGAATCGAACCTGGGACTTTTCAGTCTGCAGGCCGACGCTCTATCCACTGAGCCAAACCGGTTTTGGCAAGTTTTGGTTTTTAAATAGTCATAAAGTTTTCATAAATATAATGAAAATAAATAAATTATATATATATGTTACCATAACTTAATGTATCACTTCCCCACTCTTAGATGCTACCTTTTTCATCCCCACCTTCAACCCATGATTTTTGGTACTACCATCAAGCACCAACATTTTCATTTATGAGTCTTTCCCCTTTATTTGTGATGTTTCTTCCTTCAGATAAATTAGTTTAAATATAGACTTACAGACATGAATATTTTGGCTTTTATATTTCCAAGTGCTTTCTAAATTTCACTACCACCAATAGCAACGATATATGTACCTATGATTTGCACTGCTACCTTCACCAGCACTTAAGTATTAGTATTTTTCATTGAATAAAGGAGCACTAATTTCATGGAGATGAAATTTCCATGATTATTGAGTTGTATTGATTTTACAGAGAGGAAGGGAGAGTGAGAGAGAGAAACACTGATCAGTTGCCTCCAGAACATACCCTGACCGGGAATCAAACTTACAACCTTTCAGTGTATGGGACAGCACTCCAACCAACTGAGCCACATGGCCAGGGCTCATAAGTATTGTTTTAATCTGTATTATTACCATTGTTATGAGATGCTTAAAATATTTTCTAATCATATTTTCCATTATATAGAGCAGTGATGGTGAACCTATGACACGCGTGTCAGAGGTGACACGTGAACTCATTTTTTTGGTTGATTTTTCTTTGTTAAATGGCATTTAAATATATAAAATAAATATCAAAATTATAAATCTTTTTTTTTCTATGGTTGCAAATATCAAAAAATTTCTATATGTGACACAGCACCAGAGTTAAGTTAGGGTTTTTCAGAATGCTGGCACGCCGAGCTCAAAAGGTTTGCCATCACTGATATAGATTATCTTTAGAGTGTGTGTCTTAATATTTATTGAAAAAATGCATTTTTTAAAACTCAATCTAGAAAGTAACCTATATTGTATTAACTGCAAATATTTTTTTCCGAAATGGATTGTTTTAAGCTTTTTTTGTAGTCGATAAGTTTAATATTTTTATATTATTAAATGTGTTAAGTATATTGCAATGTGAGATTTTTCTGTTACTTCAAGGCTCATATAATGATTTACTAAATGTCTTGAAAATATGCACCTTCCCCCATGATTTTTTTTTTTTTAAAGAAAATTTATCTAATTAATCCATCTGGAATGTAGTTTGGTATATGTTGTGAGATGTGTATCTAAGTTACTTTATTTTAAAACTCTATTAAATTTATTAAATACTCCTTTCCCTTCCCATTGTTTTATAATGCTCTATTTTTATATATTAAATTTTTATATAACATGTTGATATTTTCCATAATTTCTTAGATCTAGCCAGTATCAAAAAAGTTAAATTATATAATTTTCTCCTATGATTTGATGTCTGGAATGGCTTTTCAACATTTATGGATTCTTTAAAAAATATCCTTTTATTCTTATTAGCTTATTTTTCCAAATAGATTTTATCATTCTATCACCTTCTAAGAAAATCCAGTTGAGAATTTTATTGAGATCATACTCTTATAAGTTAATGTGAAAAGCTTTACTTATCATAATAACCAGAAAGGTAACCTCTCTTCACTAATTCAAGCATTCTTTTATAACTCACTAGAGGTCTGATGCATGAAGATTCATGGAAGAATGGGCCTTCCTTCCCCTGGCTGCCAGCACCGCCTTCGCGCCTGCTGGAGCTGCCTTTCCGCCTTCCCACGCTACACAGAGGCCTGGAGCGGTGCTGAAGGCCTGCGCTATGACGTCAGCATCCCACCCGCTCCCAGCCACTGGCACCTGCGTATGCAATTTAACCCGCCATCTTTTTTTGGGGGGTTAATTTGCATACTCACTCCTGATTGGCTGGTGGGTGTCACGAAGGTGGGGTCAATTTGCATCTTTCTCTTTTTTAGTGTAGATAATATTTTAAAGATATGTTCAATATTATATAATTAAGGGGCAGAATGGGATAATGAAAAATTTGAAGACTATGGAGTGGGACAAATATATGTATCTCTAGGTTCAAATCCTGTGTGATTTGGGGCAAGATGTTTAGCTTCTCTGAGCCTCAGATGTATCCTATGTACATTGAAGGGAGTGGTACTACTAGGATGGCTATCTAAAGCCATTGGAGCATAGCATATATACGATAAATGTTAGCTATGATTTTTTATTATAGCATTGTGTTTAGAATTTGACATTTTACAAAGTTCTTTCATGTGTTTCTATCTCATCTGCTCTGTTGATCTTGACAAAACCGTGTTAGTTGATAATGTCATTGTTATTATCACTATTGATATTAAGACAAAATTGGTAAAATTCTTTTGAATCAGAAACATAAGATCATATCCTCATAACATATGTAAATGCATTTAAATCACCTACATCACACAATAACCTTGTCCCTAAATATTTTGTGATTTTTCCCATTATAATAGTTGCAATTGCTCTTTCACTATAATTTCTTTATTTATTATTATTTTTTTCTTTCACTATAATTTCTATTAGTTTTATTTATTTAAAGGAACAATGTTGATTTTGGTATATTTGTTTCATGTTCAACAGTTTTACTGAGTCCCTTATCACCTCTTAAAAATATGGTTAATTCTTTTGGTTTTCTGGGTTGTCATATTTCCAAAATAAATTCTATATTATAGAATCATATTAACATACTCAGCCACTTAATTGAAAAATGAAAAAAAAACCACCTAAGACTAGTTATCTATCATGATATGATATATTACAATCTGCCTGTTAGAAACAAAAATTCTATTTATGAGATTATTTATCTGTTACTAGTAAGTTTCCTTTAGCTTGTAGGTTGTATTACTTTATGAATTTTCCTCATCATTCTTTCAAACCTCATAATACCTTGACTGATAGGAAGACATGATGTCACAGTGTGGAAAAAAAGGAATCAAAGAGAAACCAAACATTTTTTTTCTTCTTTGTGGTTTTTAAATATTATTCTTGGGGATGAGAGAATAAAGGGATGAGTAAGAACGAGGACTAAACTGCATGTACTTGCACACTTGGGAGATTTTTGCTGTTTTTTTGTTCTCTTAATGCATAGCTGGCTGAGCTCCTTTTCATCCTAACCTAGACCTTCAATTCCCCAGAATATTGTCAGGTATAGGAGGATAAATTATTTTGTGCCTTTACTTGTCTTTTCCCATCTACTCCCAGAGTAGAGTGCTTCCTTCAAAAAGTAATAATAAAATGTCTTTTTTTTCCATTGAATCAGTTGGTCAACAAAACCAAATAATCCACTGCCAACAGCAACCTAAAGGAATCCACTGTTGCCGCCGACATATTTCATTTTTACTTAAGCATGATTTGTTTTTAGATCAATTATAAAAAAAATGGTAATGAAGGCTAAAAAAAAATGACCAAGTTGATACAATTATTTTCACTGCAGACCCAGACAATTGGCTTCAGGTAGGGATTCTGTACTCACGGGGGAAATGATTAGAGGTGGATGGATTGACACTGTCCCCACTGTCAGCACTTTCACTGCTGGAAACTTCATCATCAGATTCCCGCACGGAGGAGCAGGGCGAGGAGCCGTCAACTTCTTCAAACTTCCTCTTTAAAATTCCACTCATAGCTGCAGCTCTGTCACATGTACCTGGAACAGGAATGGGAGCAACGAAGCGTTGAAATATGTGACCGCTGGATGGGCAGCCAAGGTCCCTAGAGTCATGTCTAAGTGGCTTTTTATACATGAGCTTTACCTTGGAAAGATCACCAAGCAGGTTTTTAAAAAAAATATCTTCAAATTAACAAAAATGACTTTACATTAAATATCAGCATTTGATCATTTGCTTACCGAAATGTACCATTTTTTTGGACATAGTTCCTCTTATTGGAATACCTCTATTCCCTTTTGTTGGCAAATTAAGAAAATCCACTGGAGTCCATGAAATTCTGTTAATGAAAATAAATGCCAGTGTCCCCCAAAGTCTTAAATGATTACTGCTTGTAAAAAATTCATCTGGAAGAAACACAGAGAAGTATGCACAAATGCCATGCTCAAGTTTTGAAATGAAAGAACCTAATTAGCTGAGTACAGTGAAGCATATGAAACCTGCGCTAAATTTTAGGTAGTTTCCATTTCAATATTGCAATAAGGTGCAATGTGTCCCCATGATACCTGCTTGCTGAAGCTGTTGCCACTGTTTCAGGAACTATCTAAGGCTGTTTACCTGGGAGATAGCACTAATTGGTGAGGGGTGGGGTGAGGGCATGGTTTTTCCTAAGTCCTTTCTCTAAGATGAATGGGCTTTCCCTTCCTCCTGGGGCTTTCTGCACCTTCCCCATTTACCTTGACGTATGTACAGTCAGCTAAAGGACAGAAACTTTCCTTGCAGTGAAAGGATATTTTGGAGAAAACCTATGTATAAATTAGCTTAGATGTATGTACTTGGCTTTACATTGCCAAATTATCTGAAAGTGTTATTAAGTCGATCCCATGCATTCTATCTTCCATCCCATTTGTCAGCTCATCTGAATTCTCATTTGAGTTATTGAAGCCATTCTCTCCTTCTCCTGCCAGAGCGTAGCCATCAGCCCTTTGATCAGGAGGAAGCAAGACCCTTAAAGCTATTCTGAAGCCCACTTAGTTACATTATCCAGCTATTGCTCTCAGAAATCTCTGAACTTACCCCTCCTCTGCACAGATCACAGAGCAAGCAGCTCACCTAGATCCCTTTAGCTGGGCCAGCTCTTCAACACCTAATTCAGTAGTTTTCTTTCACAGAGGGCTACTTGGATTAGCAGCCTCAGCATCACCCAGGAGGGAGACTGTGAGAATGCAAATTCTCAGGCCCCTCTCCAGCTCATCTGAATCAGAAACTCCCAGGGGGGCGGGGCCTAGCACTCTGTGCTTCAGGAAGGCTTCCAGGTGATCTTGATGAGCACTCAAACTGGAGGACCACTTGTCTCATTCTAGTCTGCTCTCCAGCAGCTTCTCCCTGGACTTGTCCTTTCTTGGGTATGTCCACACACCAGCCCTAGAGAGTCACATAACCCAGCACTCAATTCCTAGTCAAAAGGCTATCCGTGATGTGATTTCTAGTGAAATTATTAGACATGTATGAGATGTCTCCTAAGTCTATCACTGATTTCAATGTACTCCACTCACCTACACATGTGTTGAGGAACTGGTATGAATATGTTTGACTTCTTGGGTGGAGTAGGGGAGATAAAAGGGAGTAGAATATGTTACTTGCCCATCCACTATGGGCAATTGTGAACACTCCCAAATTCACGTTTTACAGCCTGTTCTAGTAATCCATGTCTTTTTGCACTTACATTAACAATGGAGAAAACTGATCGCAATAAGACGATATTGCATTGTCCACACTTTTGAGAATAAAATCTTTATTCTTACTCTTATTTTACCACTATTCAGATTAGTATATTATTTTCTCCAGCTAAAAGAGTGTGAAATGAATAAAGTGTTCATGCAAATCTGAGCATGGAAAAGAGAAAGATATTTTAAGTAAGTTCTTAAAATAAAAGTAGGACGGGATATAAATTTTAAAATGGTTCACTTCAAACAAGATGCAAAGAAATTCATGAGGGAGAAACTCCAAGACACAAAGTAATACAAGATGAAAACCTATTTTTTAAGTATATTTTTATAATAAAATATTGCAATGGGAAAAGTTAAAAACCACATCATTAAGCTTCCCCAACTTCCTTAGGAAAGGCAGGGTCCTCAAGACACTAAATTGGGCCACAGGGAACCATGTTCCAATATGGTGAGATGAGTACCTTTGTCACTTCCTCAAGAATGAGAGGGGGAATCTTGGGAGGGGTGACAAGAGAATTAAAAGTCATTTCCCCCTTTGTTATTACATTTGGAACCTGCAAGACTTTAAACCATGGAGTTGAAGGTTGGATATAACTTCTATATACATTTTCAGGAGTGAAAAAGCCTAAGCCAGACCCATGTCAAAGAGAAAAAAAAAAGGCACTGCCTGCTTAGAGTAGAATTAGTGCCTATGCTTAAAATAAAAATGTTAAGTAGTTACAGGAGGGCATAACCTTATACCCATGAAATTGGCTAAGTGCTAAATTACTTGTGCAACAACCAAGCATAATATCTATTTGGTTTCACTGCCTTTTAAAAAAATGTGAGTGTAACAAGATGTCATCACAAATTGTGAGGGTCAAATGACCTACTGCTTACCAGTATCTTAACCTTGGTTTAGACCTAATAGTGGAGTGGTTTCCTGCTACATCATCTATATTATCTCACTAGGGAAGAAAAGAACACAAGAATTTAGGCAGAAGATAAAGCTGGGTAGGTATTCATTTATTTTAAATGTGAGCAGCTGAAAATCTAAACCCCGATAACGGCCATTTTTTACACAGCTACTGTTTTCCAATTCATAAAACTCATGCTAGTCAAGGGCATCACCATTTCTCACTCAGACTAGGACAAAAGCCTCCTAATTATTTTTTCCCCCATCCACTACTGTTTGCTTTCAATGTGTTTTCCAGGTTGCTGGCAGAAAGATAAATTTAACATGCAAATGTGATCATGTCAGTCTGTAGTTTAAAACTCTTAAGTGGCTTTGGATTGCCTTAGGATAAAGTCCGAAATCCTCAAATGGCTTATAAAATCCGTAACAGTCTATTTTGGCTAATCTCTTCATCTTCATTTTGAGCCGCTGACCCTGTTGTCAATATTTTAGCTCGAATGATCTCTCAGTTTCTCCACCCTGCCATTTCTCTCTGGCAGCTAGGCCTTTTTCTTGGTTCATTTTAAAAATATTTTCCCATGGCACTCACCACTTTCTAAATACATGTTATTTATTTATGTGTTTCTGCATAAAAAAACAACAACAATGTTTATTGTATATTATTTTTGTCTTTAGCTAAAATATTTAAAGATCTTTTTTTTTCTTTACTAGTGTTCCAGGGGTCACAGCCAATGCCTTCTATATAATAGGAGGTTAATAAATATGTGTTTGATGAATGAATGAAACCTTTCCATTTCCACACTTCAATTTCTCTATCAGTGTCTCATTTCTTCGCTGGACTGAAAGCTCCATGAAGCAGAAATCATGTTCATCTCATTCACCACTCTCTCCTGACTAACAATATATCTGGGTATATTTGATTGAATGAGAATCAAAATGAGAGATAACATTGACCTCAAAACGTCATATATATATATATTTTTTGCTTGCAAGCAACCTAAAAGCCAATTCTAGCTAACTTAAGCACAAAGACATCTGTTGAAAAGATACTAAACTAGTTCATGCAATCTGAGACAGAGTTAAAACCTAAATGCATTCCCTCTGAGGAAATGTAGGAATAAGGACAGCTTCTAGGATTCTGACTAGAAATTCCTTGATCTTTTCCCTAAAATGCTACTGTTACCAAGTTTAAGCCCAACAACTGTTCTCTATGTCTTGCCTTTCAAGTTTAATGTTTCAAGGGGTGAAGAACGTTTTAGCCCACCTTGGGTCAGGTGCCAGGCTTTGATCGTTCAACTACATGACCAGTAGGCAGGGAGCCACCCAATTAGGTAATACTCCAGAGACTCACTCAGAGGCTTCAATAAGTTCAATTGCATTTCAAAGTCACTAGTCTCTCCTTGGCTAACACAGATTTATCTTATTTTTTCATTTATTAATATGGTCCATGATTTCACCACTTGGACAGCTTCCTCTTTTCCTGTGACCACATGCCCTTTCTATTGTCAAATTGTATTAATAACTACTTTATTTTAAAACTCTGTGATCTTGGGTATCTGTTGTTGTTGATTAACATATAGACATATTTCATATTTGTATTAGATGTAACTATTGCTCAGGAGCCTCTCAGCACATTTAATGAAAAAGTAGTAAAGAAGTATAAATGCTTCCAAATCAAGAAGTTAGATAAAAATGGACATTTCAATGCCTTTCGAAGAAGAATGGAAGCTAAACTTTGGGTAGCACTCTTTTGATATCCCAAATATTTCATAGCTTCCATAGGTAACACATTGAGCTCTTACTATCCCATTTATAGTCATCTAATGTTTAATCCTTTTTTCTTCTGACATTTGCCCCTATTTCCTGATGCTTTGCTATGTATTTTAAGAAAATGACCACAGGAAAAATGCCTTAAGAATATCATGGATCCCTCAATTCTGAGGAGCAAGTCATCTGATTTGCAGAAAAACCACTTTAGGGTTTGCCAGACTTAGCAAATAAAAATATGACACCCAGACAAATTTGAGTTTGAGGTTAAAAAATACCATTTGGGATATATTTATACTTATTATTTGTTGCTTATCTGAAATTTAGATTTAATTGGGCATCCTGCATTTCTTTTGACAACCCTAACTGGTGCTCTTGATTCTTGGTGAGAAAATAGAATGACTATGAAATCAACAAATACAGTTACATAAGAAATGCCACCTACCAAGTGACTACCATACAAGAATATTTCTGTCCCTAACCAATCAGGTTAAACACAGTAAATAAAACATTTACAATCATTAGGGTAAATCATAAATTTATCAAATAATTTACAAAAGATGTGACAGGTGGGTGGTGGTTAATAGGTAATGGTCAGGCTTGGCCTATCACTGATGCAGAAAATATATATTTAAAAGGAGGTAATTTTGTCATGGCGAGAATTTCCTTGTATAGTAATGGGGATGTCTTTTTAGGAAGATGCCATCTCTTACCGGGCTTGATGAAAAAACAGGTAGTGAGCTGTGAGTTCCCAGTTAATTTTACCTGGTAGGTCCTTTTTCCATGGAGGCTGCCCAACCAGGAGCTTTCCCTGCTCCTCTCTCAGGAACAAAGGGAGGCAGGTAGAGCCCTGGGTTCACCTTCATTCTCTTGTATTGCTTCCTTGCTAATTTTGTAGTTAATCAACACGAGAGTGACCTTTAGCTGCAAGGTCATTAACAAAGACCCTTCTGCCTGGTGAGATGGCATGTTAAACAACCTGGCATAGGGGGTATTTCTTCATGACTTGTCAAAGAACAAAGTATTTATTTTGTGTTCTCACCAAATTCTTCCAGCAAACACAAAACACTAACAAACTATGATAAATTTCTATTCTAACTACTTTGATAAGGTAAGGCTGACTGCTTCAATCACCAAGGGGCTGGGATGTCACCAAATGCAAATGATGAGATGAAAGGCATTGCCAACAGGTTGATGAAAATACTGGTGTGTGGCTCATCTGTGGTAGCAGGTGGGAAGAGCTTAGCTGGCAAAAGCAAGATTATTTACAATGTCACACTTCATCAACCAGATTATCTACTGGGCCAGGTAGAGGATGAAGAGGACAGTTGCTCAATCAATGGTGTATAGGTTTTATTCTAATATTTAAGAAAGGAGAGCTCAGCTAAAAAAAAAAGTGCTATTTTTATTCTTTGGTATGATATCTTTAGTTATCCAGATGTATCCCTAAGTATCAGGATACAATTTTACCTAAGTTAGTTTGTATTAAATCCTTTCATCCTTAATTTTTCTAAACCATGATTTTAAGTAATTGGTGATGTTCTCCCCTAATACTGACACTATTACTGACCTTACACTATTATCAAACACTGACTATAAGATGTAGCCCCTGCTAAAATAAGATAACCATTATTTTAAGAAGTTGGCATTAGATTTTAATGCCTCGAACACTTATGAGTTCACACATTCTCAGAATGCTTATGCATTTTTCTAAACAACAAAAAGATATATTTTTCCACAATACTAGGGCCATTTTTACTAGAACCCATTGGGCAAGAAATTAACATAATTGCCACCAAGAGGATAAAGATTTGGCAATGATTTCACAAAGTAAAATCCCGCAAGGTGTTTCAATGGGGAACCACCAATGTGAAAAATGCTGCTGGTCGCTTGCCAATGTGAGAAGCAAAGCACAAGTTGGCCAAATACACTTCTCTTGTCCAGGTGTCCGCTTAAGCCAAGAACCCTAGGAGCACTCGTACCTAATGAGCATTTTTATTTGAGAAATAATTGTAGGGTTCCCCAATTATGTATGTGTTCCTTGTGCTGGAGTTGCCTGTGACCTTGAGTTAAAGTTCTGAATTTTTGTGCTTAGAATTTCATTATTTTGCACCTTGATGATTTGTAGTTGGAGAATTTAATGAAAGAAATGAATGTTTTGCCCTAACTGGTTTGGCTCAGTGAATAGAGAGTCAGCCTGCGGTCTGAAGGGTCCCTGGTTCAATTCTGGTCCAGGGCACATGCCCAGGTTGTGGGTTCGATCCCCAGTGTGGATCATGCAGGAGGCAGCCAGTCAATGATTCTCTCTCATCATTGATGTTTCTCTCTCTCCCCACCTCTCTCTCCCTCTCTGAAATCAATAAAAATATATTTCAAAAACTGAATGTTTTCTCCAGAAAAAAAAGTGCAGAAAAGCACAAATGCATGCCATCTATCCATATCCTCTCAGTTTATAACCTCTGCTCTGGTGACTTGTACCACTGCCCCAGCTTGGGTGGCTATCCAGAACTTGGAGAAATGATTCATTGTGACTCGTTAGTTCAAAGCACGACAGAAGTTTGGACATCTGTTGCCTCCTGTTCCCTTTACTACCAGGTTTACCCACTTCCTAGGGAAGGCTTCTTTCTGGCTCCCTCAGTTTCTTCTGCCATGTGTGCCAAAGGGTCTTACTGCATCTTATGGGGACATCCCAACCATGTTTAAGGGTTTCTTTCTTCAGTGCTCACTTGGCTGCCCTAAATGCCTCTGTGGCTTGGTGAAGGCTTGACTAGAATGGTTCTAGGTTGAGTACGTTTTCCTCAAAACAGTGTCTGTCTTTCCTAAAACATAGTTTAGGTTCCTCGTTCCATTTATAATAATATAGTCAGCCTTTAGTGAGTACCCATCAGGGCCAGATACTTTGTACCTATTCTCTGTCATCTTTTCCCAAATCCTATAAGGTAGTTTTTACAAAGAAATGGAAGTTTCAGAAATCTAGATAATTTGCCCAAGAGGCCTGACTGACCAAACTTTCTCCAAAAAATATTCTCTGTCCAGCACCACACTGGGTTAAGTGACCCCTCTCCAGTCATAATACCTGCTTGATGCGTTTAGCAGTACTTCTTACACTGTATCACAACTGCTAAGTTCAGTGACATTTTTTCACCCTTTACTGTGAGATTCTTCATGGACTGACTATGTACTCCAGTGCTTGCTCAGTGAATGAATGGTCATCAATCTGGAGTCTAATTTTGGATCAGATCCTAACAAATAGCCTAATTTTAAGTAAGAGGAATACCTCTCTTATTTATCTACTTATCAAAATATGAGAATAGGTTCTGATGTAATGCAGTCCTAAGTACCTGGAGTAATGATAAAAGCAGTGGCCTCCTGGTGCCTCTAATGCCCAACCTTCTTCTCTGACTGTGTACAAATTGCAAAGGCTAAACTAATTTATGCCCTGCTGATATAGGGATGGATGGCTACTCTACTTACTAATGGTAAATGGGTTCTTTATGACTCTTTCTGGCTGGGGGTACCCCAAGAAATTTTCTGTTACGTCCCTGGGGATTAATATCCATTAAAAACAGACAGAACTGGTTTTTTAAAAACGCTACTTAACTCTAAACATTGATCACTAGTTGGTATTTGGCAACATAGTGTAATAAAATACATATGGACTGGAGTCCAAAGTCCTTCCCTAAAGTAACTTTCAGGAAGCTCTTTTAATTAGCAAGAGTGGAGAAAGTCAACCGAGAACATAATAAGGCTTTTAAAACTGTTGAAAATTGATCAAGTGCCTGTTGTAAGCCTATTTTCCCCACTCTAACAACAAAAGTACCAATAAAAAATTTATTTTATATGCTTGCTATTAAGACTAAAGAACAGTACTTAGCCTGATTCCTTGGATGACTGGCAAGACTTACCACATTAAGAGAATAAAAGACCACACAGACGTGAAGAATTTAGAATTATTACTGCAGCATTGGAAGATTACACATTTTTTTCCTCCTTAGCTCTTAAGAAGTTTCACTTCAGTCTTTTATGAAGTTTCTGACTGAATAATAAAGTAGACTAGCAAGTGTTATTTAAGAGATATGATATCCTTTTCCTTTGGAAGAATCACCAGAATGGTCTGAAGGGAAAGGAACGTTTGCAAACATTTGTCTTATAAAGTATTCTAAAATGGACATCAGAATAAAATACGGCCAAGCTTTAGGGCCATTCCCGTTTAAGCACTGGGATCCTGCCAAAAATACTGTGCAGAAAATAAAGATTTTAGAATTAGAATAAGTAGAAAACAGTACTTTGGATATTCTTTAAATTAAATCACCACCTTAAGCAAGGTATAGATTTTTTACTACCTAAGGCAGAGGACAATACATAGTTGCCTGACATTGCATTAAGCAGCAATTAGTAAAATAATAAAGAGTAAGATTAGATATCTAGATTTTCAAGTTTCAATGTCGGTTCTGCTTGCAAAGATTAAAATGGGTTTACATAGAAATAAGTCACACCAAACTCATATAATCTTTTAAAGGTCAGAAACCCACTATTTAGAGAAGTTTCTCCATTCAAATTGGGTTTCACAAAAGCAAAGAGTCATGACATTCCTCCCCACTAATTTATCCAACTTGTTACCAATGTAAATTAATAAAAAAAACAACAACAACTAAGTATGCTACTATTAAAACAATTTTAACTTAAAAATATATTTTAAAATTCATTTTGAAAATCCTTGTGACCAAATTAATTAATGCAATATTTCTAAACATCATTCTGATACAGAGAAATTTAAAAATAGCAATATATCTGTGAGATAGAGATTGTTTCATGATTCAGACAAATTAGCACTAAGTCATTAGGTAAAATTATACTCATTATGCTCTTAACAGCATTGGCTCAGCAAACATTTTTTTTTGGGCCAGGCTCTCTCTATAATCAAAAAGTCCATAGTCTATGGATGAGACAGGAACTCTAGATAGAGCAGAGATGAATGACTAATGCCTTAATTATACAAAGTCAACATGGAAATAGAAAAATAGTAGAACAAAAGCACAAGGATGAAAAATTTCAAAGCAAGAAAAGATATAAAATAAGAGCTCAGTAAAGTACACTTTACCACATATGTGAGGAGTCTGTGGACATTGTTCTTCCATTTGGAAAAATTAAAGGCATATAGGGAGCTACATATAGTTTGAACCTTGGTGACTACATGGTGACTGCCTTCTCTATGTGTCCCATGCTATGCAGTACTACTTAAGTAGGACCCCCAATAAACTCCTCCTGTGTTTCTATTTTTGGAAAACATGTCCCTTTCTCATCCATTCAAATCTAAGCTGTTTCATCAAGATTCTCTAACCCTAGGCTTTTGCTGAACTTGCCTTATCAACACCAGGGGACCAATTCCTATGGTTTAAAAAAATAATAGCTATTGTTTATAATGCTGTTATGTGCCAGGCATGCATTATGCCATTTCATTTTCATAAAAATAATCTTTGATATAAACACAATTATTTTGCATATGAAAACATTGAGGCTTACAGACTTAAGTACCATGTCCAAGGCCACATGGATTGTTCAGAGGCAAACCATATCTTGGAAGTGACAACAGGTTTACAACTTGAACTTGAACCTAAGTTCCTAATTGCTATCCTATTAAGCCTCTTCATACTTCATTATATAGCGTTAACTCACATACCCAATACATAATAAAAGCACTTACCTATTAAGAAAACACTATACGATATTTTCCTGGATTTTTAGTTGTTCATGAGTTGCCCTAAATTTATACGGTTTTAATGTATCTAACAGTATAACCCAGCTTTGTAAAATGCTATTGGACAAAAGAAGTCCAGAATAAGCAGCTTTTCCCCAATACTTTGGACTAGTTCTCATTCTTACAGAGTAACCTTTGACACTAAGTTCATGGAACCAACATTCCTTCAGATCTTCAAAGTTCTTCAGAATGGATGAGTACACCTACTAGTTAGTGGGTATAATATTAGATGCCTTGTTTATCTTCACACAATTGAATTTGTAAATTTTCAAAGCAATAGGGATTGATAACTCAGTGTGATTTGGGGGGGTGGGGGAATTTAAAGTGTGTGCACCTGTGTGCATATACACACATGACTACATGCATTTCTAAATGAATAAGCTTACATGGAGCTGAAGGTTTGTCTAAGTAATAACTCTTCTTAGTTAGCATGGTGGTTAGAGCTGATGAATCTCAAAGCCCCAGGATCTGACAATGAAATAGACCACAACTCCCAAAATTGGTAAGAATAGGTATATGACACCAATGATACATCAATTACTACAAATAAAAATTTGGTCTATATGGGTTGTGTTTTTTTTTTTTTTGTATACCTGTTAGCAATTCCTCATTTCCCTATTATACAGAATAATGTCAAATTCCTGTTGATGGTTTAATATGACAGATTCTTACTGTAGCAACCAGAACAACTTCTAATTTATGTAGAGCTCAGACATGATTTTTCAAAATCCTGAACATAAGAACTCAGATGCATTTTGTTTATCTTCCATGTTCCTATGCTCAATATACTAATTATGTGTCTGCATCAGGAGTTCAGTGCATAGAAGAAGAATGGAGGGATGTTTATTTCTTTCCCTTTCCCCATTATGCAATTTAGAATTAATGTAAAATGTAGTGCATAAAGTTAGTATTTGAGTTGCTCTCAGATAAGGAGAAATTATTAACTGTATTAAAATAAATATTAACATGAGAAAACAGTAAAATTATAAAAAGTATATACCTGGTACATATATAAAATATAAAAAATTATATACAAAAAGCATATACTAGCATCACCACTTGGTGTTAGAGAACAGTTTTATCTTTTGCACTAAGTCAATGTAATGGTGGGAATAATGATTATTATGCCATGAGGAAAAGCCTAAACTGATTTCCATTTTGTTCAGCAATGCAGAATCACAGGAGAGCAATTAACATTAAAAAAACCTAGACATTAAAATTATACATTTTAGTTATCTGAATAGGTTTATTTAGCACAGATTATTTTCCAACTGCTCTAGACAAAGTAGTATTATAGCATTGCTATGTGTCTACTAATATGGAGTAAAAATAAAAATGTAAAAAAAATTTTACACTTTTTTGTGCTTATACTTTTCAATAAAACTGATACAATTCTATGTAAATTCCAGAATAAATGATACAAAAGGCAATCAATGTTTTGCCAGGTGAAAATAAATAAATGTGATTGCTTTGAATACTCAATTATCTTGAGCATTTTCTTTTTAATATAAGTAATGTGTCATTCTTTCTATTTCATAGACACCAAAAGTTCAAGAGAAGGACACATATAATGATAGTACAGCTTAAAACACACGCTTTCAAGTTTGAGATGACAACAGTTATTTGTAGAGTTTAGACTCTCCTCCATCCTGCTAGACTGGGCACAACATGTTTGCCCTAAACTCTTTTGCAAGCTTACAATATGGTCTCCACTTTCAAGTGATGAAAGAGATAGACTGGTAATCAGAATGCAGGACATTAATTTTTGAAAAGTCCTTAATGATTCCTTTGAAGTCTGATATAATACCATTTCTTGGTACACTAACTGCATATGCTTCAATGCTTTGTTTTTACAGCTTTACCTTCCAAATTTGATTTGAAGTGCATTTATACAAATACATTTTATATACATTTAAATATCCAGACCACGAACTTAGTATGTACATGCTGCTGAGATTTGTATGGCAGTATGGCCCCAGCAAATGCAAAAAAGACTTCCCAGTTTTGAGTGAATTTGCATAGAGACATAAATTATCCACAGTAGTCAAAGCCATAAATTTACTGCAGGACATATAAAAAACTCTCTCCTGGCTCACAGAAGCACAATTCTCTTTACTTAATGTGTCTCTAATAATCATGTTTTGTCTAAGAATCTTTGCAGGTCCTCCTTCTTTGTCCACACTGTTTTTATGTCCATATTCAGAATGTGCTAACTGGTAGTGGTTGCATTTACAAAATTAATAATATCGAACTATCTAAATGAATTTCAGCTTGGTTCTTTCCTCCTTCCCGTGCTCTGCCTAGAGCACACACGGTGGTTATTATATAAAACCCATGGATGGGCAAGACTTAAGTTAAAAGTAAAATTTAAATTTTTTTTCCAAATTGTTGAATTGAATATGATTGACCTTTAGAAAAATTTTGATTCTTTGAAAATATATATATATATGTATACATGCATAGATGGTATATACAAAATATATCATATATAATGTAATACAGATATATAAAATGTATATATATTTTATTATAAATTATATATACATATATATATAAGACAATTGTTTACAAATATGTTATTTAAAATAGAGGACAGGATATTGCAATCAACATAAGAAAAAAACAATTTATTTGAAATATATCCCCGTTAGCTGCAGTCATTATTGAAAGTTTCAAAAGAGAAAGTTTAGAAAAAATTGGCAGTTTTTGCATTTTTAAAAACCACACAGAACATGGATTCCTTTTCCTAAATTAATCTCAGGATCCTGGATAAATGTCATAATGTCCCCATAGAGTGACAAAGGGTGAGAATCTGGACCTGCATGACTACAGCAAAGTGATTTCATAGACAGTTGAAATAATTGCCCTTCACTGTTTAATTGATCAACCCCCTGTTTTGATCCACCATCCACACCCCCTTCTTAATTTAAAATAAAAGATATCGTTGCCAAACTACCGAGTCTTAATCATTATAATAAATTAACACTCTTCAGTGCAAAGAAAGTAATTAAGTTTATCTAAACATGTGCTAGCTCTTTGTATGTAAGCTTCATAAAATTCATTTTAAAATGTCTTATGCAAATATAAAAGCATAAAACAGTAATTTCATGACTAAACATTATTTTGCCTCTTTATTTTTCCAAAATATTTTCATACACATACAACCTGTGATGTAGACAGATGCTGACTTGGTGCAATACTTCCCATCAACATTGTAACTGCTGAATTGATATATTTTAAAATTTTAATGGTATGGATAAACATGTTTTAAATCATGCTTTAAATTTATTTAAAATATGTTTTAGAAATAAAAAAGCAATATCAACAATAAAAGTGAGTACTCGTTTGTTTGGCACAGGTCAGATCCTACCATGATGTAATCACACATTTTACAAAAGTGGGATATTTAGTGCATAAAAAAAAAAAAAAAGAAGAAGACTTGTCCTGCCTGTAACATTTATGGGGATCACTTTACTATCCGAGTTAACTAAAAGAAAATGTCATGGGAAGTTAAACATGTTGAATTCAAAATAGTATAGTCTAAAAAGCCCCCTCCCCAAAATAATAACAATTTGGAAAATTAGAGAGGCACTTAAAAGATGCAACACCAAAACAAGAAATTATTTCTCTGATAAGGCGTTTATGTAGAATAAGATGTAGAATAAAGACTCTCAAAACTGACACCCTCTCCTAAAATGAAATGAAAATATAACTTATTAAAACTGTCACGATGTGGTCTGGGATAGGAACAAAAGAGCTCAGTTATTTAATTCCAGATACCTCACAAGAACAGGAGGCTAGGAACCCAGTTCTTCCTGAAAATACATTTCTTACAAGTGTGAAAATCCTCTAAAGTTGTAAGTCCTAGATGTTTCAACCCAGGTATCTCTCTGCAATCAAAAACTTTCCCCCCAAATGTAATTATTTAACGCCCAAACCCAATCTTTTCTCCCATGAAATTATTCCATTTGAACAAAACACCCCTGTTTCAAATCCAGAAAACATCAATATCTAAAGAATAAACTAGTTAAGGGAACCCTTCGAGGGAGAAGGCACTGCTAATCTCCGCAATGAATGAAAATAGCCAATCCTCATGCAGTGTCTTCCACAGAAATAAAATCAGGCGCATCAGGAAATCTGTCACCGTACCTGCGTGCACTTTAAAAGACTACGGCACACGCTGTAAAATCTTCGCTCTGAGAAATAAAGCACACTTCATTTAACTGCTGCAAAACACTGCTGCAGAGCAGCCCAGTGCATTTTTTTTTTTTTCAGGCGACCGATCCAGCTCTCCACCAGCCCTGTGACCTTTGAACTCCCCCCACCCCCCACCCCCCGCTTCTGCAGTCAAAGCCTCCGAGCTGGCTCATTTGCATAAGGCTCGGGCAGTCCTCCAGCGGCTGAAACGGAATGCTGGGTAAGGGCTGGGAGCTGCAGCTCTGCCAGAATACCTGAATCACCCGCGGGAGGGCTGCAGCGGGCGAGGGGCAGTGGGCAGGGACTTCCCCGGGCTGGCAGCATCACAGACCCCCAGGTCTATTAATGGATAAGTGTTTTTTGACTCTGTTTTAGAGCCCTGCTTTTCCCTGCTCCCCACCAAAAGAAGGTGTCACATCAACTATGGTAACTAAGGAAACCCACATAAGTCAAATACTTCATTGAAATACATGTGGAAGGCCAATTTAAATTTTTCATTGACTTCCCTTGTTTTTGAAACATAGCTGATTTTTCCCCCCACTGGAATACATAGCATTGCACACATAATCAAGAGACATTGGGTATTTCTTTTGGTTGTGGGTTTAAACAGCATTTTGCAGGCATACATTTATTTTAGTCATTATACAAATACATCATGTCACCAGAATAATTCCATAAAATATTAAATGTGCCCCAGTGTCTTGAAGACAATCATCCTAAATGGTGTCCAAGAAATTAATTATAAAGGATTTAGATGCCGGGCTGTCTTTAAAATAATACCGCAGTGAAAATGTAGAGCAAAGTTAAACTATGTGTTTCAATCTAAAGGTTCATGTAGCAGTAATGCTTGTCTTTGGCAAAGATGTTCAGTGTTGTGCTATTATTTGTTAGAGTTATTTCTTCCCCTGTCTTCCTACACACAGCAATCTATTTAAAACACAAACTTCTCTATTGCTCATAAACCTAGGAAGTGATTATTTTCTAGATACAGAAGGTCATGTGTGTACATATTTTTATAAATACACATGAAGGCACATCTTTTTTAAATGGTGAGCCAATAGAATTATGCATCATTACATAATTAATCTATTCTTTTTACAATTAAGCTAATTTGTTTTTTCCATTAGTGAGTGAATAATATCTATGAAATAAAAGGTTTTATGCAATAAGATTTCCCATTTGTCAAAGGAAATATAACATGAAAAATAAAAGGCACACAAGAGAATAATATAGATATATAATATATTGCTATATTTGAATATAAAATATTGTTCTGATAGCGTTACTAACATTTCAAAATTCTTATTTAAAACATTTTTATTGAAATAATTAAATATTCCAAACCTTCCTCTTGCAGTATGCCGAAAGACATTAATGAATTCTGAATGATATTTCATCCAATTAATAAGACGTGTAAAGTATTTCAATATAATATTTTTAATACTGGAAAAATAAATTTAAGCTTTTAATTTGAGCTATTTATTAGTAGTACTCTGCTTTATATTATTCCTGCATATATAAGAGATTAGAAATTATTGGAGGAATTTTTCTCTTACCCATAAATTTTTTAAAAAGGATAAATAACTTTTCAGTTTACTATAATCATATAAACATTTCTCTATCCCATCTGACTATATCAACAATTTAATCATATTGGGTCAATTCAAGTGCATCCTTCATATGACACACTGCAAATATCTTGCAAAGTTTTTGTTTAGGGCAAAGCACACATCAGCCCATTCTAATTTAAATCCAATCAAACACAAGGAAGTGCTGGAGTAATTTAGAAAATCACTGACCTGTTCAAATAGCTGTAGTCTTAGTCCTTGCAGTCTCTATTCATTAGAATCCCAAAGAAATTGATTATCATTTTATAATATGTGTCAGCATCACCAAAGGCACTGTTCTTCCTGGTTCAGCGGAATCTTCTTAAATTTGCCAGCCCTGTGTTTTATTGCTGGTACCGTATGCTTTATTGTTCAGCGACAAGAGCTTCACTCTGCACAAAGACTCATTACCTACTGCTAGCTGCACGGCATCAGCCTCACTGAGGCTGCCTATATGTGATCACATGGGAGTTTTGTCTGAGAAAGCCAGGCATGCCACTGACTTCACTGTGTCTATGGATATTTTTATCAGCTGAGGTCTGCTAGGAGGAAGGAATAACAGACGATGAAGCTGCTCTAAGTCATTAATGCAACACAACTTATGGAAATCCCTTTACAAGATTTTTTTCATGATAGAAAACGTTTGAGCCAGCATTCAAAAGAAGTTAACTAGATTTTATTTTAATAAGAGGCTGAATAATTATTTAAGGAAGGGGAACTAGCAAAAAGCTGTTTCCTACCTCCTGCTTTCTGAAAGTACTTTTGTACAAATGTTATTAAAGAGCCTTGCTCAACTGAATGATTTGACAGTATGTTTTAACCGTTAGATTGCTGGTGTTTTTTTTCCTTGGCAGAGATTATTTTCAAAAGGATAAGTGTCCATTTCCCTCAAAATCTCCTCTATGAAAATCTCAGTCACTAATAGATACTATATATGAATAAAAATAGAGATCTTCTAATTACTTTTGACAAAGTAGATGAAAGGGTGAATCTCTTTTATTGATGTATATAAATGAGGCAGATGATTAATTTATCTTCTCAAAAGATGACACATCCTTAGAACAGCTGACTTAAAAGAACAATGAAGATTTCAATTTAAAGATCTAAAGAACATGTGGTTCATATTAATTCTTAAAATCGCAGTAACTTATTTTAGACAGCTTACCTCAGTAAAGCATATGGTTTACCTTATCTGATTTCAATGTTAACAAGTAGTTTCAGAGCTGACTACTCAACATATACAGGGATTTTCTGCTATGTAGATATTAAATTAATATATAGATACACACAAACATGTATGTGTATAATCAGACTACCTTTCTAAAATATTTTAAAAAATAGATACCTAAAATTATTTCTCAAAATTTGAAAAAGGATTGTGGTTTTCCAAATTAAAAATAAAATTAGCTATTGGAATTTAGTTTTAAAAATATTTCTTACATTTTTAATAATTTATCTAAATTGAATTGGTAATTGAAAGCTTGTTGCTTGTTAATCCCAATGGAAATCTTATGACAAATAATGCAAAATGCAACAAAGAACACACAAAGAAAAGTCAGAAGCACCATAAATGAAGATCAAAAAACAAATATTCTGTATAGTTACATATACAGTACATTTTAATAGTGGTTGTAAATAATTCAATAATTTCAAAAACAGCAAATTTATATACCTGCGTTAGCCTTCCAATAACAAATTATTTTTGGAAATATTTATAACAATTGAAGATTTTAAAAATAATTTTAAGCCAGAATAGGCAAGAATGGCTAAAAAGTCCAGTCTCTAAATACAATGATTTAATATCATTCTTTACAAAATTTTTTGCAGGGTTAGATATTGATTTAGAATGTTTCATAACTTAAGTAAATGCTTTTTGGTGGTTTGTTCTTAACACTGAAACATATTCAGATATGTTTTAAATGCCACAATGTTAATGTATTTGTTCCCACATGTCCAGGTTCATTTTACCCTCTGCATCAAAAGCTACGACAAAGCTACAAAACCTTGGGGCATTGAAACACAAAAGACCAGACTGTTTCTGACTTACTGTGCACCTCTGGGTTTTTAAAGATATGTACATTCTAGCTAATATCTTTGATGATGTCATCATGTTAATGTACAAGGAAATAAACAAAAGGCAGCCATTTTTTCTCTTACTGCATCACTTCAAAAACAATGAAATAAAATGGTTGCCAAATGGAAGAAAAGAATCAGCAGAAAACTAAGTTACTTCCAAATTCTAGGGAGAAGGAGGGGCCAGGAGTATAAAATTGGAAATAAAAACCACATATATTTGGAGTTTGTATGAATGCATGTAAAGAAATAATTTACAATGAGAAAAGACTATAAATACAAAGAATACAGAAATAGCTAGCAATTAAAACAAATTTTCAGTAAAATAGTGAATCTACATTGAAAAGACTATAGACTACAAATTTAATGTAGTAAATGTAAGAGCCTATTAAGTTCATTAATGTTGAAAAAGGTATTTAAAGGCGGACAAGAGAACTAGAGAAATTAGGAAGAGACAGAATGATCATGAAATAGTAATAATCTTCCCAGGTCTACTGTTGTTTAAATGACCTTGGTGAGTTATTCTAGCATCTTATGCCTTAGTTTTCAAGTCAGCAAAACTGGAACAGAAAAGTCTTTGGAAAGCATGTCATGGAAATATATAGCACTATATATATTTTTTTAATTTCAGTTCTTTAAATTGGCTTTAACCAAGCATTGCCAGTAATATTAGTAAAATGAGAAGAAATTATGTAAATCCTAATGATTGTTTAAAATAATTTTAAGTGCATTATCCTAATAGCAGAGACAAACTGATATAATAATTAGGACTTCTGGAAACAAAAATTGATTTTTTTTCCTTAATACATACAGAAAAAAATAGAAATAAACTTAGTCATTTAAGACATATCTCATGAAATTGCTTCAGGATTAAAACAAATTACAAAATATAGCCATCCTTCCAAGAGAATTGCAGCAGAGTTTCTGATTCTAACATTACACATTGAACAACAGTGCCTGTGCTTATATAACAGTTTCATCAGCCAAGAGTTCTTTAAATTTGAAATTAACAGAGAAACACAAGATCACAGCTTAAAAAGCAAATTTCAGCCAAGATTAAAAGGCTATTTTAATTTACTTTGTTATGTTAAAAGTTGTGAATTGAACAAAAGATATTTTGATTCCTACTGTTGATTCTATTAGCTTATTTTTCCTCTAATGACAAAGATCCATAATAGAATCATTTTGTTTGCTCCCCTTTTCTACAAAATAACAAACACTTGTCAGAATATAAAATGTTTGTTATTTAGCTCATGTAGTAATTTAGGCATAGATATGCTCAATAGATAATCCCTTGAACATTCTATTGCATGAAGGAAGACGAAGAAGATTTACTGATACCATGACCTGTGTTTCCTGGAACTATATTAATTGGCATATGTGCTAGTACCTCCTATTGGATTTACCCTTGATCAGGCTGGATTTTCTCTCTACATATCATTCTACCTTACAACATATTCGTAGAAGTCAGTAAGTTGGCCATGACAGCCTCAAAATCTAGGACTAATTCAATTCAATAAATATTTACTGAGAAGTTGCCATGTACCAAGCTCCAAGACAGTTGCTAGGGATATAAAAATGAAATATATACTGTTTCCAAGAAGATTACAGTCTATCTAGCTAAAAAAAAATTGTTGAGAATGTTATGAGAGGGTGGTAAAAGTAGGGACATGTTTTAAAAGTTTGAATATTTTATTGACTTAACATGCATTTTATGTACAATCAATTACAGTTTCTTTATTTTCAATATTGTTTCCTAAAATCAGGAAATTATTATAAAAATCATATATTAAAAATCATATATACATATAAAAATTTTAAATATATATACCAGGATGGCTGCTAATTTTATGCTATCCTTCTCATGAAAAAGTTGAATCTACTTTCCCTCACCTTTATTTGAACCTAGACTTAATAATTTGCTTAACCAATAGAGGCTGTAGAAGTAATGTTCTAGAAATTCCAAGACTAGGTCCTAAGAAACTTTGTAGCTTCTACCTGAGCCTCTTGTAATGCTCTCTCCAGAAGCCTGGAGCTGCCACATCAGAGGATTATCCACTCTAAAACTACCATGGGGAAGCCACATATAGGCATTCCAGTCAACAGTCCCAACTGGGTCCAGTGTTATAGCCATTCCCGATGCCTCACATATTGGTAAAGCCACCTTGAACCCTCCAAACCTACCCATTCACCAAGTGGACACCATGAAGTAATCCTGGCTGTCACTATGGGAAGAAGAATCGCTTAGTTGAGCTTTTCTCAAATTCTTGTCCTATAGAATGTATTACAGTAAAACAGTTGCTGTCTTAAGCCACTCATTGTTGTGGTAGTTACTAAGCAATTGATAACTGGAAAATATTTACATGTGTATGACAGAGACAATACAATAAACCTAAAAGTACATGAAAGGACAGTCTTATATGCAGATTCAGTGAAATCTCTGAATATTATTTAATGAGTGAATTAAAAGAAAATACACCTTCGGAGGTTGAAAAAGAGATGCAAAATAATTTAGGCAGTGTCCAAAGTAAAGAAGGATTATCTGAGAAAACTATTGCAGCAATGGAGTCTCTGAATGAATAGTTAAGAGTGTGCATAATTAGCTGGGAGAAAAGGGGATTCCCAATTGCAAAATGATACTTTGGGAAAAGCTCAGAATCAAGGGCACGAGCTTTACTAACTAATGAGAGAAACTGAGGAAATTTGGGTGACAGGAGATTTAGGCATGTATTGGGTTGGTGAAGGAGAAACAAAGATGTGTGGTTCTCCTTGAAGTGCTCTGAAGCCTGAGGTGAGGAGATTTTTGCAACATATAAGACTTTAGGAAGTCACCAAAGGATAAGAAAAGAGGAGTGGTCAAAGCGATGATTAAAGACAACCATGACAGCTGAGGAGCGACAAGACCAGTGGAGCCCTGAGGCAGCAGCAGAGAGTCTGATGAAGAGGAGATGGGAAGAAATAGGAGGGATTGAATTCAAGGCAGTGACAGGATTGAGGAGAAAGGAATCTGTCATAAAGAAAGAAAGAATTTAAATGTGGTTTGATAAACAGGTCTGTGATCTGTTATAACTTCAAAAGTCAATGATTCTGTGATTCACTTACCAATTATATATGACAAGTAGAGAGCATTAAACTAGTTTTATTAGACAGTTTTAGTAAGTTCACAGGTATTTTGATTTTTATTATCAACTTTCAAATATTCTGAAAAATTATTGATATCAAATATTGTTGTGTTTGGGAGACTGTGAAAGACTAAACAACAGGACCTTCCTCAAATAAAGTACATAGAGGAGAGTATTTCTATTTCTTTGTTATCTTATTTCAGTAGGAAAAATGTAGGAGAAAGACAATTATGTCCTCTCTCTACAAAGATAAAAAACAACAACACAGATAATGCAAACACAATATGTACAAACACGATCTGCACATGGCTGTAAAGAAAGGAAAGTGACCCAGAAAGGAAAGTACCCAGATTTTCCCACCACCTTTCAGCCTCTTTATCACCACAAAGGCATTAGAAAACAGCATCGATCAAGAGAAAAGAGTAAATGAAGCAGGCCTCCCCTCTGAGAACACAAAGAATACATTTATTTCTTAGTGACCATGAAAGTTGATTTATAATGATTTCTTCTTATCCAAATTAGCTTTCTAACCTGGGACAAAAATATGGAGTCAAATAGCATATGCAAAAAACATGAACTGAACAGGCAATAATAATAATAAGTAATAATAATAATAATAATATAGTAATTTAATAGAACCAGTGGCTTTTCCATGTGAATGAGAATATTGCACCATAATTGAAAGGCCTATGAGACACAAAGCACAAGAAAGAGTTTCCTATATTTTATTTCACCAGCCACAGTCCACAAATACTTGGCTAATATATTGAATCTACTTTGATTTGTATAACAGAGACATACAGAAACAGTCTAAGTTTATTCATTTATTCACTCATGCGTTTATTCATTTTACACTCACTGAGTACATGTGTTCAGAACTGCTTCAGTGTTCTTATAGGTTAAAGAGGTGAATAAGTCAGTCTGCAAGCTAAGTGGCTCCCCACCAAGAAGGAGAGACAGATATAAGAAGATCTATGCTTATCTCAGCACAATAGATTGAGATAAGAATATAGAAGAACATAAAGACAGGAGTGAATAATCCTATATAATAAATGGCTAATATGCAAATCAACCAAACTGCTGAATGACCAGTTGCTATGATGTGCACTGACCACCAGGTGGCAGACACTCAACCCAAGAGCTTCCCCCTGGTGGTCAGTGCATCCCCACAGGGGGAGCGCAGCTCAGCCAGAAGCCAGGCTCATGGCTGGCGAGCGCAGCAGTGGTGATGGGAGCCTCTCCTGCCTTCGCAGCAGGAGCAGGCCTAAGCTGTCAGTCAGACATCCCCCGAGGGCTCCTGGACTGTGAGAGGGCTCAGGCAGGGCTGAGGGACCCCCCCTGCACCCGGCACTCCCCTGTCCCCCCCCCCCCCCCCACACACACACCAGTGCACCAATTTTGAGCACCGGGCCTCTAGTGTTATATAAAAATAGAAAATAGTTATCAAACACTTAGTAAGACTGAAGTGTTTTACATGTATTAATTAACTCATATAACCACAGCAACAAGCATATGAGGTAGCTACTTTCACCATCTCCATTTCATAGATGAGACTACTGAGGGACAAATTAGTTAAGTGATTTCTCAACAATAGTCAATATCCAAACTTAGGTACTATGGCTTTAATGCAGGGTAGCTCTACTGGCAGCATATTATCTAAGGTAGTCATGGTGGACTTCACAGAAGTGGAAAATAAATCTTAAGGGATGTATAGGCGTTCTTTTGTGGAAAAGGAGAAAACTATTTTAGCAGAAGAGTTGGCATGTGTACAGATTGTGAAGCTTGACTAATGTATGTGTGTAGGAAATGAAAATTTCACTGTGGAAATGGTGAGATTTTTTAATGTTAGTGAAATTATGCATTTGTATGAGTCAGTTTGTACTCATTGCAGGTGTTTAAGTGATTTGATTATAACTGTGTTTTATTAGGTAACTCTGGAGAATGAGTTGGAGGGAAGACCAAGAAGGGAGACCAAAGAAAACCGTTGAAATATCCCAGAAAAAAAGTTATAAAGATCTGAATGGGGATAGAAAAGAAAGATACTGAGGAAATGAATCAACAGGTACTTAGCCCGAGAGTGAGAAAAAACCCTGAATCTAGGATTTTTAATTTGGGAGACAGCATAGATGATACCATTAACAAAAGTTAGAAATACAAGAGGAAGCTTAGATATGGAACCATTCAATGGTAAATATTGAATGCCTACCATACACCAGGTAAGAGTATAAGATTCTAAGAATACAAGGATGCCATCTTGTCGTCTGAATATTCAATGCCTGGTAGAGGAGCTTATAGTCAAAATCTGTATGCAGATACACAATTCCCTTCATAAAAGCTACTTTTAAGATTAAGTATAGAATTTCTCTCAGTGACCTGATTAAAGGTTAAGAAAGAACAAAGAGTGACTACCTTTTTCACAATAAAGTTTCAAATCAGGAATACTATCAATTGAAGTTAATTGTGATACTCAGATATGAAAATTATATGAAAGTGTTCTATGCAGACTAAAATCATGATCCAGATCACAAAATCCACCTCCATGCTTTATCTGAGTCATACAACATGAAGAAATACAAGAAATAAATTTGATTTCTCCTTTAGGCAAATGTTTTAATGAGCTTAGTCTCATGGCTTGATTCTAATGCTAGTGACTGGCTTCTTTGAAATGAGGCATGCATTTTCTTTCTTGTTCATGTAGTCAGCTTCCTATTTAGTATTCATTATTCATGTCTATTTTTATCAAAGAGCACTATTACATGAAACCATGATCCAAGCATGTTGGGTTCTAATTTTTACCTACAGAAGGAAGGAAATTTTACATTGTTATTACAATGATATGATCATTATGTACACATATGATTATAGTACATATGTGTTCCTTCATATAAGAATGTGGTGCTATTTAATTCAGGTGGTCAGGTAGTTACACCTGCTTTAGTTTAGAATATCAACATTCCATTGAAGAAAAGCCCTTAGTCTTGTAAATCGACTAGTAAAAACTAGTTTTTATCACAGTCTCAATAAACTCTATCTAAATATTCTAAGAGAGAAACCAAGATGGCGGCATAGGTTAACGCCGGAGTTTGCTGCCTCGAACAACCACTTCAAAAATACAACTAAAAGACAAAACGGACATCATCCAGAACCACAGGAAGGCTGGCTGAGTGGAAGTTCTACAACTAGGAGGAACCGAGAATCAGAGGAGGCGCAGTGCTGAAGTAAAATACTAAGGTGCGGAGTGCACGAGGCGAGGGCTGGTGGCTGAGAGTGCGGTTGTTTCAATCCGGAGGGAGCCTCAGACTCTGAGCTCCAGATCCGGGCGAGTCTCTAGGGACCCAGACTCAAACGGGAGAAGCAGGACTGTCTGGCTACGGTCCCTCCGAGGTTTGCAGCTGTTGCTGGGACAGAGAGGCAGAGCCCCTGGGGACAGACTGAGAGCAGCCATAACTGCTCCCTCCTCCGCCCTGTTGATCCCGTGGGACCCACCCCGCCCAAGCCCTGCACAGAGGCATTTGCCAGATAGCCTCAGGCAAAGGCTAGATTAGCACCTCCCTAGAGGACACAAGTTCTTCCACTGCAGACACAGCTGATTAACACAGCCAGTTGGCCTGGAGGTCAAATCCCTCTAGTATTAACTACAACAATCAAGGCTTAACTACAACAAGACTGCTAGGGGGTGTACCAAGAAAGCGTAAAAAATGCAGAGACAAAGAAACAGGACAAAACTATCAAGGGAGGATATTGAGTTCAGAACCACACTTTTGAGGTCTCTCAAGAGGCTTCTAGAGTCTGTTGATAAACTTGATGAGATGTACAGGAAATCTAATGAGACCCTCGATGGTGTGATAAAGGACCATCTAGAAAGTAAGCATACACTGACTGAAATAAAGAATATTATACAGACTCCCAACAGCAGACCAGAGGAGGGCAAGAATCAAGTCAAAGATTCGAAATGCGAAGAAGCGAGAAACACCCAACCGGAAAAGCAAAATGAAAAAAGAACCCAAAAATACGAAGATAGTGTAAGGAGCCTCTGGGACAGCTTCAAACGTACCAACATCAGAATTATAGGGGTACCAGAAGATGAGAGACAGCAAGATATTGAAAACCTATTTGAAGAAATAATGACAGAAAACTTCCCCCACCTGGTGAAAGAAATAGACTTACAAGTCCAGGAAGCGCAAAGAACCCCAAACAAAAGGAATCCAAAGAGGACCACACCAAGACACATCATAATTAAAATGCCAAGAGCAAAAGACAAAGAGAGAATCTTAAAAGCAGCAAGAGAAAGAAACTCAGTTACCTACAAGGGAGTACCCATACGACTGTCAGCTGATTTCTCAACAGAAACTTTGCAGGCCAGAAGGGAGTGGCAAGAAATATTCAAAGTGATGAATACCAAGAACCTACAACCAAGATTACTTTATCCAGCAAAGCTATAATTCAGAATTGAAGGTCAGATAAAGAGCTTCACAGATAAGGAAAAGCTAAAGGAGTTCATCACCACTAAACCAGTATTATATGAAATGCTGAAAGGTATCCTGTAAGAAGAGGAAGAAGAAAAAGGTAAAGATACAAATTATGAACAACAAATACACATCTATCAACAAGTGAATCTAAGAATCAAGTGAATAAATAATCTGATGAACAGTATGAACTGGTGATTATAATGAATCAGGGACATAGAAAGGGAATGGACTGACTATTCTTGGGGGGGAAAGGGCTGTGAGGGATGCGGGAAGAGACTGGACAAAAATTGTGCACCTATGGATGAGGACAGTGGGTGGGGAGTGAGGGCGGAGGGTGGGGTGGGAGCTGGAAGGAGGGGAGTTATGGGGGGAAAAAAGAGGAACAAATGTAATAATCTGAACAATAAAGATTTAATAAAAAAAATTAAAAAAAATAAATATTCTAAGAATTTCTTATGTGAATAGCAAACCATATGGAATTAAGAATAGAGAGAAGTGCAAACATTTTATCGAAATATTATGACCCTTAATAACTTTAGCTGACAATTGTGAATACTACAGCAATTGCTACTCTTTGGAGGCCATAGCATGCTTTGGATCTTTGCCTCTTTACATACTGATAGTTATCCATGGAATGTGCAGTCAAGATGGCTGAGAGAAAAAATGGACCTTATATTACTACTGTTTCCCAGCCATTCACAGTGAAGTGACTTTAACATTGTCTACATGTGTTTGTTACATTTTATTTATACAGTATTTTTTTTTTTTTTTACCTAGGAAACCATGGCTACATTACTCTATTTCCTCATTACTCTAATTTACTATATTCTATGGCTATTGTGGAATTAGGTAGCAGCAATAAATTTATGGTTTAATAGACTACGAAAAGAATGAGGCCTTTAAATGCAAAGGTATTTCAGGAACCACACTTAAAATAATTAAAACTTAAAATCACCCAAATATATTTAATATATTTATCAGTGTGGTGGACTATCAGACAGCCATTACAATCAGAATCATTACAAGTGTATTAAAACAATAAAAATGTTCACAAAATTAGTGAGAAACTTCACCAAAAATATAAACAATATAATTACAACTAATATGTACAGAAGAAGACTGGAAAGGAACTAAAGGAAATAAGGGATTATGTGTGAGTATAAAGCAACATACACATTGCGATCTCAATATTTTAAATATATTTAAAATTATTAAGATCATCATCTCTTAGACATTAAGTAATAGGTGATTTTGACTTTTGACTTTGGATTTTTATACATTTTGCAAGTGTTCTGTTTCCTGTTACTAATATATATATAGATAGATATGTGTGTATATATATATATATATATATATATATATATATATGCCTAAGTGACAGTCTGACTGGCATTTAAAAATAAGAATATTATTTAAATAATTTCAACTGCTGTGAGCTCAAGCTTTTAGAAATCAAAGAAGTTGAACTCTGCCTCCACACGCCACCCTTCAGCTGGATTTATTGCTTGGAGCCAGGCTCCCTAAAGACATGTTTGCTTTTGATTGATGAACAGACACCTTTTCAACCTTTTTTTTCAAGCAACCACACACTATGATGTTCTTCTAATTCGCTTCCGAGGTACTAAAAGGAGATTCTATATATTCTCATTCTTTCTCTAAATGGCAGTGGACCAAAAAGGGTGATTGGATGTGGCACAATAAGGTGTCAGTAAGCAATACTACTCTGACCCAGCTGCTGAGTCCTACATTACCATTAATTATTTTGCTTGCCTGGAGGACAGAGATTGTATTTTTACCAAAAAAAAAAAAAATTTGTGAGAACACTAGAGGAATGTAATACATGTTAAAATTGGGGGAAGAACTTGAGAATTAAAAGAACAACAACCCAGGAGCCAGACATTATATAGTCCCAGCTGAAATTTAACAGCAGAAAACCCTGAGGTGAAAGCATCTAATTGGGAAAATATTAGTGTCTTCATACTAAGTCTTCCTTTGCTGGAGGGTGCTGCGATGCACGCACCCAGCTGTTGAACTCTTGCTTTCTTGCTATTCCAGAGAGACATGATGTTGAAGACTTCTGAACCTAAACACACTACAGTGAGTTTTGTTCGCGTTATTAATTGTATACTGGAAAAGAACCAAACACAACATAGCTGGAGAGCGTTTCTTAGGCAACAATTTGAGGGCAACTTTCAATATGTGTTGACCAATAAATCCTTGACTAGAAATAGGAGAGACTGGAATAGAAGCCCATTCTCTATCCATAACACAGTATTAACTGTAAGATGGTTTTCTGATTTCTTACAATCACTTCTTCCCTTCATCAAGTAAACGCTTGCTCCCTAGTTAAGTCTCAGCTCAAAATTTCCTCCTCCCCACTTTAAAGCCTATCTTCATATCCTTTACACATGGGCAGGAAAAGGTCATTCCTTTCTCTCTCTTCCATGTTTTTTTGTTTATTACTCTACTATACATTATACATCAAATGGTATTAAGGTGTTGGCATTTCTAGAAAGATACCAGTAAGCTGAGATCACACACATAAAGCCTCTACCTTATTCATATTTATATCCTTAAAGGCTACGACAAGGATACAATGAGAGATGCTCAATGTTGTTGAACAAGTTCTTGAGAAAGTGTTTTTTAGAATATAGACGTAAAGTGACACAAGCTTTCGACAGTGTCTTTAGAATGTTCGATAATGGTAACATGTAGATTGCTATTCAGAAGACAGGGTTATTGTTTGACACTGCTTCCAGCTTGTACTTTTTGAGCTTGTCCAAATAACAAACAGATGAAAAGCTAGCGGCACTGAACACCCTTCGTCCACCCACCCCTCACAACAGGGTTATGAGAATTGGACCAGACAGGTATCTTGAAATTTTCTCTGTTCCACAACGAGTAACACATTTTCAGTCTTGTTAAAAATTCCTCCAACTTATAAAACTTCTTGGGCCTTTTTCTCAAGCACCAATCACCATTACTACTGTCTTTGACAACATTTTCCCCCCTTTCCTCCTTTTCTTTCAAATATAGAAAATATGTGCTTTAACTGTTTCACGTTCAAGCACAGTCCCTGTGATTTTGCATGTAGTATTCAATTATCTAACAGTCCCTGTGAAGTCACAGGTAGATTTCTTTTAGAGAACAGACACTTGCACATCCAGGAGAATTGTGTTCAGGCTTCACTAATAGGCCTTCACAGGCATTTTCACATTTTGGATCAGCACATCTGCTAATATGCAAGCCATTCTACAAATACTCTTTCTATCAACAGAAGCTTCCTGTCAATTAATGGCATGTGTTAAACAAAACTGGGTAAATATAGACTAAAATGTCCATGTGTTAATATTACACATAGAAGAGCTTTTTATTTATATTCAGCCAGCATTAATTTCACTGGACTTTAACAGTCATTAGCATAAGACATGCTTATTGAGACATTGATTGATAATGTGAACCTTTTCCCCCCACCGATAAACCTACAACAGATGGACCTGAAAGAAAAGGGGTTTACAAAGTAGAAATTCTTTTCTAAGTTTTTGTCCATCATATTTGTCTATTCTTTCCGCTTTAGCATAGGACATAGGCTGCTGTAGAAAATAGTAATATTTCAGTGTAGTTGTGGAGAATTTCCTAGGACAAAAGAGATTATAATGTAGGCTGTATTGAAGTAATTTTATAAATATTGGCATTAAATTTAAACAAGAGAGAGTAAATGTAATTTTATAATATTTGCAGAGAGGAGAAAACCCAAATGAACAGTTCATTTTTGAACTTAGTGAATATATTGCCAAAATGAAAATGACATTTTGGAGAATATCAAGAACAAAGAACAATCAGAAGAATCATTACTGAGTTGGAAAAGTAAGTAATTACTATTGGAAATAAAGGAAAAAGGATCTCAAACATTCTCTCTTTATGAGTCCTATTTCATATGGCCTTTTAAAGAGGGTTTGTGCTGCCTAATTTGAATTTATTCAACCTTTTGATGGACTTGAATTTTCTCCTGAGATGTTTGAAAACTTTTCTTCCATCCTTAAATAACCATGCAAGGTAGAAGGACCACTTATAACTTTATCCCATTTTACTAATGGGGAAACTAAGGCATAAATATTTCAAGTGGCCACTTCCTTAGCTTAAGCTAATGTTTTTTTCACTCAAGTATTTTGGCTTTTTATTATTTTAGTGCAGAAATGTATTTGACAAGTAGTAGTTCTTAGTAACTAATATAAGAAATTAAATTTTTCCTTTTATATATTAGGTAAATAGTGTTTAAAGGAATGTTAAATGGACAGCTATAACTAAATATAAAAAATAGCAATTTTAATCTCTTACTTGTTTAAGTTTCAGTGAGCCAAACCACATCATGAACACTAGTGCAACAAACAGTTTAGAGATTATAGACAGATGACTGATGGAGTATATATGACAGCCAAGTGCATAAAGGGGAAAAGTTCAACATATGGACCTGCATTTCATAGCTGATCAAGTAGTCAACAAAATTACACATAGATAGATACTCTGAGCTCTGCTTTTAGATAGTACTTTATACCTGAGTACTGTGTTGCATTTTTTGTGTGTGTGTCAAAGACAGAGTGATTGAATAACGCAAGCAAGCTCAGTTTGGTAGCCAATGCTGCAATATGGCAGTCAAGCTCCCGGTGGTTTGGCTGGACAATGTCAGAGGAGACGAGAAGGCTGTGGGTGTAGACGGAATCACTCAGTGAGAACCACATGTCTTAAGGGTAGAAAGAAAAGGTAGTGTAAAGCTTGGGTTGGCTCTGTAGAGTAACATGATAGAAGAGGATTCGGGAAAAGAGATGGACAGGTAAGGATTGTTTACGAACAATTATGAAAAGTGTGGTCAAGGTGAGTGCTAACAAGGGATTTTAACTACCCAATCCTCTTGCTACACAAATGAGCACCATGGGTCATTTTCAAAAATGCTCCACAGAAGTCACTGAGCAATTTCCTCTGCCTCTAGTGGTATATCTATGCTATTTAAAATTGATATTCCAACTTTCTAAATATTTTCTGAAGTCTATCAATTCCACCATTTAATAAGAGGGAAATTTCCAGGTGAAATAATAAAAGGGTTTGTGAGATTCCTAGGAAAAGTAATAGAACCTAACTGTAACCTTTTGTCCTTGGATTAAGGACGAATAAAAAATTGGCTGTCAGTTTTTAAAAAGTATTACATACAGAGTAATTAAATAATATGAGAGCAATATGAGACTAGGAAGATGACTTAAATAGAAATTTAATATTTTTCTTATTTGTTCTTATAGATCTACTAGAGGCCCAGTGCATGGATTCGTGCACCGGTGGGGTCCCTCAGCTTGGCCTATGCCCTCTCGAAATCTGGGACCCTTCAGGGGATATTGGACTGCCAGTTTTGGCCTGATCACCGCAGGGATGTAGTAGTGCATGAAGTGGCAGGTGGCTGGGGAGGAGCCCGAGCCCAGGCCACACGCTGTGCAGCTGGCCCCACTGCACCTGCTGCAGCTGCTTGGAGTGCTGTCATGGAGGCAGGAAAGGCTTGTGTCACCACAGCTGCACTCACCAGCTGTGAGCCTAGTGTCTGGCAACCGTAAGTCAGCTGAGCAGCGCTCCTGCTGTGGGAGCACACTGACCACCAGGGCCAGCTCCTGCATTGAGTGTCTGCCACCCGGTGGCCAGTGCGTGTCATAGCAATTGGTCAACCTGTCGTTTAGTCGTTTGGTTGCTTAGGCTTTTATATATATAGATTAATTTACAATGTCAAATTTTAATGTAATAAAGCTAGATGGTGACAATAGAACCTAATTTCCCTCATTAGAATAATTATTGGTTCCATTACACATCCCTTCTCTTTACTGGTGAGTGACTCTGGGACACCTTTCAAGGAATAGTCTGCTAATAAATTTCATTTTGTTCATTTAAAAAAAAGTCAGCTTTCCAACGGTTATCTTGATCTTGATCTAATGCATTTCAATTTGTTCAGTTAGAAAGGCTAAATAAGATACTTAGTACAAAGCATGTTTAACTGTCAACCATATCCTGTTTCCCCCAGCCTTTATCTGTGAGAAGTTTTTTGTTTTTTTTTTAAGTGTCACTTTCATTTTTTTTTACATATTTTTATTGATTCAGAGAGGAAGGGAGAGGAGAGAGGGATAGAAACATCAGTTATGAGAGAGAAAATTCCTTTGGCTGCCTCCTGCACATACCACACCGGGGATCGAGCCTGCAACCCAGGCATGTGCCCCTGACCGGATTTGAACCTGGGACCCTTCAGTCCGCAGGTCGCCGCTCTATCTACTGAGCCAAACTGGCTAGGGCTATCTGTGAGAAGTTTAATACCATTTAGAACAAGGAACCTTAAAGGTACACCTCCATCAGTAGAGATCAGCATTGGCAGACTATTTTTACTGCTGTCTTTCTCACCTTCTCAGACTGAGCACTGCTTTTTTTCTGGTACCAGAAAGCTTTATTAAAGAAAGTGGCAAAGAACTCAAATTTTGTGTCTGTTGGAAAATGCAATCAGAAAGAAGAATCTAAAAATCCCATATTCCCATAGGACAAAATATTTTGCTTTTTTTTCTTTGCACATTTTCTTCTTTCTCTCTCAACAGCTTCTGACACATCACTTTACTGTAAGTTTGTGCTATACTATAGCTGAGTTAGACTAGGTTGTAGATTCGAGGTTGCCTAGTTACTGTTATGTTGCTTGTATAGACATATTCTCTGTCGTTGGGCACTATAACACTATCGTCAGTCACTTTGGAGTATTCCTTTCAGCAATCTATGCCTTACTAATGATAAGAATGATCATGCCAAGATGAATATCTTTATAGGTCATCACATGTACAGCTCCCTTTGATATGCAAAGATTTATTGGGGAGAACTAAAGAATACCAGATCATTGAGCGCTTGCAAAATTAATTTTTGCATTCACAATAGATTAATAGGTAAGATCACTGACACTTTCACATACATGCTGTTACTTTTTTAAAAATTGGGGCTTATTTTTAAATACAATTGACATATAATATCAAGGTGTACAACCTGTGGGTTTGATATATTTATGTATTGCAATATGATTATCACTGCCATGCTATTACTTTTTAAGTAAACAAGAAATATCTTGTGATTTGAGTAATCTGGGTGAATACATGTATATTTCTGTAAATATTCATGCCTAAGCACATGTATATTTAAGCCATGCTAAAAGTAGACCTAAAGTTGATCATCTGGACTGTTCTTATGCTTTCAGATAATTCATTAGAAATTACAAATTTAATACTTTTAAGGTCTAGGCTGGCAATATATGTTTATGAGCAAATGTAGACAGCAGAAATTGTGACAAAGGCCGTTAAAGAGTAGTGTTTATATATCCAAGCGTGTCAAATTCACATGCTTAATACTCACCATGCTGGCAAAATAAAATAATAGTTGTCATATACGCTACTCTATAGTCATTTTTCTTTGTTAAATTTTCAACTTTCTTTGTCCTCATGTTTTCTTTACATTGTTAGTAGCTCTAGAAAACAATATTCATGCCTTTTATTTGTATAGTGATTATTCTCAAAACCCCTTTGTGACTTATAGAGTTATTCAGGGTGAAACAAAAGAGAAAAACAGGCAAATTTTAATAAGAATATTAGCTCTGACTATGGTGACTCCATTTAGTGAACTGAAAATTAACTAAATAAGAAGCCAGTTTCCATTTCCGTTACACCTCTAAACATAACATCAAACTTTAATAAATGTGGGCCCAGGTAGTAAGAGAATTAAATGCAAGGCCCTAAGGGCAGAGGTTTCTAGGAATGTGCTTATAATAGAGTTTCACCTGGGATTCAATTAAATATTTAGTGAGAGAGGCTGAAAGAAAGGCGCAGTGCTGAAAGCTGTGGGGGAGATGGAGATGAATACGACACAGTTTTTGTCCTCTAGAATGTCATGATCGGTGGCAGCCAACACATTTAACTCAGAGTGTGGAGTGCATGCGGTGAGGGCCGAGCTCCCTGCTCTTTCTCCTCCAGCATCTACAAAGCTGTTTATATTTGCACAGTCCCATCACCTTTTCCTCCGGTTTTATAGGATGAAGTGTCCTTTTGTTGTTGTTGTTGGAGGCCAGTGCCTCTGCATGTGCCCTGGATCCCATCTTCTCCTTCTCTCTTCTCAGAAATTGTACTATAAATCAGTGGTCAACAAGCTTCTTCTGTGATAGACCAGTTAGTAAATATTTTGCACTTTTTCAAGACACATGGTAGCTGTCACAGCTACTCAACTTTCTTGTTGTAATGTGAAAGCAACTGTTGACAACATGTCAACAAATAGATGTGTCTGTTCCAATAAAACTTTATATATGGGCCCTGAAATTTGAATTTCATAAAATTGTTATGTGTCATGAAATGTTCTTCCTATTTTAACTTTTTTTAAGGTATTTAAGTCATAAAACCATTCTGTGTTTGAGGGCCAGAACAAAGAGGCAGTAGGCCAAATTAGACTCTTCTGCCAATTTACTGACCTCTGCCCCTCTTCCATGTCTTCAAACATCCCTGCTCTACTTCCTTTCCCCTTGGCCTATAATCACACTGAGGCGACTATACAACTTATTTGGCAATGACTCTACACTGCCTAAGGACTCTGGATTCTGTCTATTCAGAATAGATACACCTGCCAATCAACAAACTAGTGGACAATGTTGGTATGTACAGGTTAAATATCAGCCCAGATCACATCTTCTCATCTCATTTGAAAAACAAAGCTATTGCACTGACATCTTGATATTGCTTATCATATCTTCTCTTTTTGTCCTTTTTTTTTTGAAAATTATTTTAATTTGTCATCTTTCATCCATGCTTCAATAAGGCATCTATTCTCATCATTACTTTAAAACTGACCTCTTTAGAAGAAATTTTCAGCCCTTTTTAAAAATCTTCTATTTCTGTCACTTGCATTAAATTCTCCTAATTATCTTCCACCTCTCTGCCTTTTGGCTCTTGCTTCCCATGGTAGGTTTTTCTTCATTGGTGCCTCCCTCCTGCAAGCATTCTTACGTGGTATTGCCCAGTGTTCTCGATGCACTACCTCCTGTCCCCTGTTCTTGCCTTGGCAGTCTGATCCATTCTAAGGGTTTGATTTTAACTTTTATGTAGATGATCTTCATGCCTACGTCTCCACTATAGCATCTCTCTAGAAAGACCATTAGACTCATTTCACCATATGCATTTCCCTGAGGTATCTCAAAGTCAGTGCGCTAAACAAACAACCAGTAGTCATCCCACTCGACATGCTTCCCTTGCATCCAGTGACTTAGTCCACCACCACCACTGCTGTTGCTAAAGTCAAGAAACTTGTAATCATCCTCAATTCTTTCCTGTCTTCACTTCTAGTTTTAATTAATTAGGTACCAAGAACCACTGACTTTTTCTCCAAAAGTTTCTTTGTTCTGCTTCTTCAGCAGCATCATTAAGAATGCTATTTTAGTCAAGGCTTTTGCATAGCTGGACTACTACACTAGTTTATTTACTGGCCTTCCTCTTCACACTGCCATCAGGCGGACAATCTAAAAACACAAATGTAATGAGGAACTCCCCTGCTAAACTCCTGAATAACTCACTATCAGATAGTTAGCATGGCCCTAAGACCCTCCATTATCTTCCTGCCTCAGTCTTATCTTCTATCAAATCATATGTAATTTTAAAAAAATTTCCAGTAATAAGGAACTGAACATAAAATGCAATTATATACCTCCATGTCTTTACACATGTTATCGCTAACATCTAATATATCTCTTCTTTTCTTTATCTGGCTAATGCTTACTCATCCATTAAGATTCAGCTTCTGAATTCATAAGACTGGTCTAAAACCCTATCCTAGTTTTTTCCTTTGTTTTTATTGACCAAATTTTATTGATAATGCCGCTTCCCTCCTCTGTAATTATTTCAGGCTCACCATTAATGAGTACACAAAGTATGGTTAGCCATTGCCACTCCAGCTCTTACTCCAGTAACTGGTAAACACGCTTAGGTGAAGAGTGCTTGTGAAGCCACAGGAGTCAGACTGCCAGGGTCCATTCCTAGCAGCACATCTTACTTGCTAAATGGTTCTGGACTTATACATTCTAAGTCTCATTTTTAAAATGAAAACTCAGTTTAGTCATAAAAAAATACTCATTGAGTATAGACTATGTTTCAGGTATTCTTATAGGTACAGAAGAAAATTCCTTTTATTTTAGTGGAAGTAGAGGAACAAAGAAAACAAATGAGTAAAAAAGAAAGTAACTAAATAAAACATACAGCATATCATTTAGCGGTAAGTGCACAGAGAATAGATGTGGGGCATAGGAGTGAAGGAGGTCCTAGGCAGTGATGGGAAAATCTTAAATAGAGTGGTTAGAGAAGGCCTCACTGAAAAATGACACTTGAGCAAACCCCAAAGGGGATGAAGAAGTGAGCCAGGGGGAGATCTGGGGTGAAGAGAATTCAAGAAAGAAGAAATAGCAATTTCAAAGGAACTGGTATGTTCTAGGAATAACAAAGAGGTGAAAATGTTGGAAAATAGTGAGCAAGGGAAGGAGTGAGGAGCTGAGAAGGGGAGTGAGAAGAGCAGCAGACAGTGCTGTCATTTGTAGCCCATTGGTGAGGACTTTGACTTTCACTCCTGGTGAAATAGTGAATCATCGGAGGGTCTTGGGCAGAAGAGTGAATGATCTGAATAAAGTTAAAGGTGGCTCTGGTTGCTGTATTGAAAATACAGTGTAGGAGAGGAGGGTAGAAAGAGGGACTAGTTAGGAGTTTGCTACAATGATCTGAATAATAGATGGTGGTGGCATGGATCGGGTGAAGGTGGTAAAACATGGTTGATTCTGAATACGGCTTGGAGTAGAATAAAAAACTGTCTGATGGATGTTGGGTGAAGGAAAAGAAAGGAGACAACGTTGACTCCAAGGAGTCTCACTTCAGGGATTACACGGAGGGTGGGTGTTAGCACTTTGTGCTTGGAACGATTGCAAAAGTTCAGGCAAGGTCAAATTACTAGTAGCTTTGAGACGTCAACTCAAATGGAGATGGTGAACTGGTAGTTCTATCTATGTGGATGAAGTTCATGGAGGGATTTTAAGTTAACAATAAATATTTTCCATTAAAAAGAACATTTAAAGCCTCTAGCCTAGAGATAGAGAAGAGAGGCAGTCCTGTGCACTTCAGCGTCTAATGACTGGGGAGATGAGGAAGAATGAGCAAAGAACTCAGAGAAGAGGCAGCAAACCCTGTAAGAGGTGTTAAAATAAAAAAAAAACACACAAAAAAACAGAGGCCAACCTTAAAAATTCTCAGCAGGCAAATCCAGTTTAGTCATCTAAACAAAGCTTAATTTAGCTTACTTAGCAAGGTTAACTTGACCTGGGTCTTTTCTTGCTTATGCCTCTGGAAATCATAAGCAAATCTTGCACTGTTTCCAAGGTTAATATGAGGAAACCACTGAAAATTCTAATGTTATAACCAATCACTGTGAAGAGAATAGTCGCTGTGTTCTCACTGGAGAAGCTGCTTTATAACAATTTACTCCCAAGCCTCTTGCCATTTGGTCTGAGCGCTTCCGGTTTACAAACTGTCCTGATGTGCGAACAATAAACTTTTACTAATTACTACACTTCGGTGATTCATTGGCTTTACTTCTGTTATTTCTGAATTTTTGACAGAGGTAAACCAGAAGAGTGCATTTTTTTTTCTGGCAACAAAGTAAAAAAAAAAAAGAAAATACACAAATAGGGAAGCACGCAGTGGATTGCGATCAACTGTCTCAAAAGCTACTGGTGGGTCAAGTAAGTGGAAGACTGAGAATTTATAATTCCGCTTAGAAACACAGAGGACACTGTGACCTTGATGAACAGTTTTGATGAAGTGGTGGGGGCAATGCTTGATCTGAATGTTTGTAGTTCTTTCAAAGAGTTTTGCTAAGGAGGTGGATAGAAATGGTATAGTAAATGGAAGGCAGTGTGGGAAAAAAAGAGAATTTTCACTTTAAAGGGAAAAAAAGAGTGTACTTATATACTGATAGAAATGATATAGTAGAGTGAAATATTAGTGATATAGGAGCAGGATATATACTGGAGCAATATCTTTGGGTAGGCAACAAGGAATGAGATTAAATGCATAAGTTTAGTATCTGGCCTTGAATAAGAACATAAGCAGTTTATCTATCATGACAAATAGAAGGCAGAGATATAGCCGGGGCGGGGGGGTAATGAAAATTCTCTTCTGCTATTATTGGCTCAGTGAATTAGAAAACAAGATCATAAATTGATTATGAAGATGTTGAGAAGAGGTGTTGGAGTTTTGTCGTAAGAAGAGAGAGAATGTTTTCTGGATAGGGAGAGACTCAGTGGACCAGGGGAATAAGACAGAATTACTGGCTACCACCAAGGCTCATTTGAAATTAGTGGCTATGAATTCAAATAGGAAAACATCTGCATAGTTGTAAGTTGTATTTTTCCCCCCAGTCATGTTCAGCTGGAACTCAGCGCAAAATAGGCAGAGTGTTAGACTGAACCTGGGCTGGGGTCATGCCAGGCATGTACTACAAAGCAGGAAAGATGGACAAAGGGAGTTGAGGGTAAATTTAAGAAAGTGATTACAGTGATGAACATGGAAACTAGTTTATTTCCAGAAGAAAAGAAAACATGAGTGAACAGGTGGTGATAGCAATATATCATAGGTCCCAGTGGGGGTGAAGAATGACAGGAATCAGATTACTAGGGGGAGGGAGCTAGAAAGATAGAAGGCAGTGGTTTGAGAATGGACTCCTTGAGAATGAAATTATGGAAAGGTTACAATTATTAGTTTGAAAGTTATTTTGTTTGTGCACAAAGGAAAGTGAAAAATAACACTATTGGAAAAAGTAGTCATAAAACTACAACTGGAAGAATCATCTACATGAACGTTCAAGAATTGTGAAGGTGTGGTATTAGGGAGAGTAACAGTGAGACACAAACTAAATCATCAAGGAAGGAGAGGGTGATATGTGGTCTGTAGATGAATATACAGGGAAACAATGATAATTTGTACCTTTCAGGTTGCTAAGAATTAAATTAGATATGAATATGAAGTGATTACCAGAGTACACACTCCATGGTGAACTCAATAAACATCAACATTTATTATCCTATCATGTCTATAGCTGGCAACTATGTTGCCAACATCAAAGAATAACTGACCTTAATAATGTGACTGAGAATGAGCTTTGTGTTGGAATGGATGTTTGGTTTTCTATCCAGATTACTGGTTGAAATGGCTACAGGGGCTTGAAGGGGGTGGGCTTAAGAGGACTGGAAGTGTAATTCCTGGGATGAGACTATTTTAATATATAATACACTTATATTAACAAGGAATTCCATAAAATTATGATCTATCTATTTGCAGAAAAACAAATAGCTCTTTTCTCTTTTAAATTTCCACTTGAACCATCCTACCTAACAGGCTTATAAATGGAAGATCTGAGCCAAGGGAAGTGATTTTATGTCAGAACACTAGCCTTCCCAGCAATGCGTTTTCTCTAAACTTTGGAGTATGGTATTTTTCTTGAAATCTTTATAAACCAAGGATGTAGGCTGCCTCGTTGATTTACTATCATGTCATGAAAATTAATGCTAGACTCTTCATTGAAAATAAATATTAATGCTTTTTTACATTTTTATATTTATTGAATTTTTGTATTTCTTTAGTGATTCTTAAAATGCTTTCTGAAGATTTCTTTCTATGAATCTGGCTCATTTGAGAACAGGTTGACATTACATCCTAAACTTAGAGTTCTGAACTTGTATTTTTTAAAAATATATTTTATTGATTTTTTTACAGAAAGTTAGAAACATCAATGAGAGAGAAACATCGATCAGCTGCCTCCTGCACACCCCCTACTGGGGATATGCCTGCAACCGAGGTACATGCCCTTGACTGGAATTGAACCTGGGACCCTTCAGTCCACAGGCCGATGCTCTATCCACTGAGCCAAACCAGTTAGGGCTTGTATGTTCTTTTTGAAATAATCTATATTTGTTTTTCTTTCAGATCCACTCTGCTTGTATGTTCTTTTTGAAATAATCTATATTCCTGTTTTTCTCTCCAGAGTGGTAACCCAATATTTTATGATATAGCCGTAGAGCTTGCATGTCAGCACTTTAGTAAACACATATTTTTCTTTGTTGTGAAGTGCAACTGGTTAGATTCCTCCAGGAGTACAACTTTGTTCTGCTCACAGTTTTCTATTTTAGCAATGAATAGCTAGAATTAGAAAGGAATAGTTATTATCAAGATCTGCAGGGGCTTTTGGAACTGACTTCTGTCATTGCTGGATACATGTGAAAGTTTTCAATGTACAACTTCTTCATCTCCACTTATGGTTTAGCACTTAAGACAACAGAGAAAGAAAAATATGAGAGGCAGTGAGAATTCCTACTATTCATTTTGGTCTTGGAGGAAACTAAAAGATTTTGGGGGAGATAAGGCAGGATGGAATTAAGGTGTGAAGGATACTTTATTTTATCTTTGTGGTAACTTTTTATATGTCCGATTTAATACTCTTATATAGCGTTCATTTTGGGTGCGAAGAATGCATAGTAGTATGTCTATCCTAGCGCTCTGAATAGACACGAAATGATTAGGGGTATTAGCTTGATTTAGCATGTGTAAAACATGAGTTCAACACTCCATGTGGGAATGACCTTGGAATTACATGTAAAGCTCAGGTAGATTCGGAATAAAAGAATGGTAGGAGAGGAAGGACTATTAAAGCTGTCTAGGTCTGGAAGCAGATGATAGAAAAAGGTAAGCAAAGGTGAATCTGGAAGAGTGACTTCAGATGTGGAAGAAAATAAATCTTCATTAGGACGTGAAGGGGAGAGAGCAAGGTTATGTGACAAAACTAAAAATATAAAGAAACTCTGAGGAAAAGCTGACCACTGTCATTTTATCAAACAACTGTTTTGTCAGCACCCTAAATCCAGTGCAGAGAACTGATGAGAAAACATTATTCACCTACAGAGTGACGATGGCCTCCTAAGGCACAGCCAGTGACTGTGTACTGGAGATGGAGGAGAAAGTAGGGCAGCAGGGAATGGGAAACATTCAGAAGAGACCAGCCAGATTTCTCTAGTGACCATTTATCTACATTCGTCTAAATATAGAAACTTAAAAAGAAGTTGTGCCTTGACTGTGTTCTAGAAAACAAGGAATGGGTAAATCTTAATTTCTACTCAGCAAGTGAAGCCTTTTTTGATTTGTTCTGTTGTCATCAGGAACAATGAAAGCACACATTTATGTGAAACATAAGATATGTTAGAATAGCTGGAATTTATTTGTCCCAGGAAGACAATGACTCAGCTAATTCTGCACTGTTGGTACTCACTTGAGTTGTTAATACCATTCCCACTCTATTCAAAATCAACTGTCTATTCTGTTCCTCCTTGATTTTCTTTCTCCCACAGAACCACATCATAATTCATCTACAGGATTAATGATATATTTAATTGCTCTTTAAAGTAAGGTCTTATTTATAGTCATATTCTATACTATCAAAGTAACCTTTTGCTTTTTTGTTTATGCATTGCCAGTGACACTTGAAAATTTGGTGGGTTTTCATTGATGTCTTTGTTTTTGCCCTCACATCATTAACAATGATCAGCATGGTCTGGGAATAATATGTATTACTTTACTACATCTTGAATTCCTTGCTAAGGCCAGAGTTATTTAGCTAGATCTTAAATTATTCAAGGTCCTATACATACAATGGCAATTTAACTGCTAAGGACTGGATATGCTTCTCACTCTAAAATGTTATGATTCTGAGGAGCCATAGATACAAGAAAGACAGGGGCTGGTCTGATCGTTTTTTATTTCCTCTGAACATTTCCAAGGTCATTTTGATGATTATCTCTACACATCAATACAGATGTGAAAGGACACATCATCTGTACCATATGGTCTACAGAAAGACTGAATACTCCTCCAGGCTGCCATAACAATGAATCTTCATTGTACTCTAGAGCTTGTGTGGCCTTGTAGGGGGGTTACAATGGGTAGGAAAAAATACTCCATCTCCTTGTCATGCTAAATTGTGTCATATTCCCCACCCCTTCAATTCTTTCCAATTTGAGTCCTAGTGAAAAGATGTCTTTCAGCAATTTTGTAAAGATTTAAATGAAATAACATAGAAGAAAAATGTAACAGCTCATTGAGAACAATAATGCTATATGTAATTGAGAGACACCACATTTAAGCTTAAATTAAGCTTGAGCAAGTAGTGAGGGTATTTTGCTTAAACAAAGCACAAGTCTGACCGAACCCCAGCACTTTCCATGCTAGAGAGCCCAAGTTCTGAATCAGCCTACTTTCATAAACAGTACTTGCTATTAACTTGGATTAATTGACTACAGGTATCAACTGTTAAGTGGGTATCTTAAATTAAAATGTGTATTTTCTACCCTGATATTCAACTCTCCGAATTGAATGAATAGATTTCAATTGTAAATTTGGTAAAGCTATATTTTCATATTGAAAAATAACAACCATTCCTGGTATTTACCAGATTTAATCGGATTCTAAGATGCAGACTTTGTAACAATGCAGTCTTTATTAGCACAGATTATAAATAGTATCATCTTCACAATATGAAACACCAGCTCAAGTTCCTTCCTGGCCTTGCAGGCAATCTCAGCGTAGCTGAAAGTACAGTAAGCAGCCAGGTTCAAAGAATTCAAAAGTGGTTTTCCTTCAGTAAGCCACAAAAGTCTTTACTACTTAAAATTTAAAAATTCAGACATTACCTCAGTAAAACAAATTTTTAAAACGTTAAAAGAATAGAAAAATAAGCAGTGAAAAAATATTTTTAAAAGCTAATTTCCTTTCTATTTACACTGGAATAGAAATTCTTAAAAGAGTCGTTCTGAAAAATGACATGAATATGGATTGCATTAATTTTTAAAATAATTCTGGCTAAACTTCCTTGTTAAAGACTATCTTATACCCAGTAGGCTCTTTACAGAAATATTGAGACATCATAATTAATTATGTCACTGTAATGGCTCTAAAACACAAAAAACCCAGAGGTCTCTGGTAGGTTTTATGTGCTTGCTCATGTTTATCCTTTCCTTAAATTTTAGGACATAATGATTTCCAACAATTTAGATTCCCTTGTTTCAAAATAATAAATGTTATGACCCAGTAAAACTGTTATGTTTTATGTCTAAACATTTAAAAAAATCTTGTTTGTGATTAGACTAAGATTTTTGGTTATAAATAATCAAGGAAAAATAATATTTTCCCCATATAAATCTATTTATAAGATATAGTTAAATGGAATAGTTTGGATAATTCAAATTCAAATTCTATTTATTGGACACTGTCCCATGTGACAGGCAGTATTGTTATTTACCCTCAGAGTATTTTACAGAGTTATATGTGACTAATCCCATTTGCAGCTGAGGAGGAGTGAGGTAGTTTTTAATGCTGGACTATTAGTAAATGGCAGAAATGGGACTCAAGTCACATCTTCAAATTTCAAGGCAATGTTTTATCCATGACACTTCAGGAAAAGCATAATTTCAACATTTAATTATTTTAATTAGTGCATATTTTGAGGGACTTTCCACTTCAGTATTACTGAAATAGGCTTTCTATATGGGTCTGCTGCCAAAATAATAAGGCAATATTTTTAAGAAAGTAAATTCTACAATAAAAACTAAATAAATTTAAAAATTTTAAATATCTGCTTCAAAACAATATGTGCAACCCTTTGTCACTTTAGTAAAATAGTATACTATTAAACCATGTAGAGTGTATATATGGACCCAAATGTTAATACTGCGTCCTCTGTCATTGTAAGTGGTTTTAACATTTTTCTTAATAGTGTTCTTAATGTTTGTTTAAATAGTTTTCTGCATACCGCCATCTTTTTCTCTTAACATTATCATGTTTTACTTTTATAGTCAGGAAAACATACCCACAAAAAGAAATACTTTCCATTTGGAAAATAATAACCTGCAAACACAGTGCTATTTCCTCATTAGAATTCAGGTACCCTGTAGAATATTTCAGTAAAGTTTAAAATACTGAGAACTGGGAATATTTTAAATTCTATGCAAATACTTAATAGAAAAAAGAAATTCCAACTGCCAATATACAACTGAAAAAATCCTCAACCCTCTAATAATCAGGGAAATGCGAATTAAAACCCAGAGACACCAGAAGAACACACACACACACACACACACACACACACACACACACACCCCAGATTGGCAGAAGTTAGGACAGATAATATCCAGTGTTGGCAAAGGGCTGTGATGGCTGGCTTTTGCTGACATCACTAGAGACAGCTTTTTGTTGTTGTTGTTCAGTAATTTGGCATTATCTGTCAAAATTATCAAGTGCCCCAATTTTTTTTATCAGCGATTCAATGTCTAGGAAGATATTTCGTGGACATACATAGATGTTTGCTGTAGCACTATTTGCGATTTGAAAAGAATCTCAAATGTCCTTCCATATGGAAATAGTTAAATGAGTAATGACACATGCACACAACTGCAGATGTGAAAATGAGTATGATTCATCAGTATGTCCCAAACTGGAGAACAGCAAGATAACATTTTTACTGTACATGGAAAAAGGCTTGAAAGGAGACACAGTCAGCAGTGACTGTGCTTACCAATTAGGACGGGAGTCAATCAAAGGGAGACATAGAGGAAACATCACTCTTTGCTAAGTACATTTAATATTACTTGAAAAGATTTTTACAGTGCTTATTAATATACTTCAATTTTAAAAAAATCAGAACAAAGCTAAAGCGGAATTTTGTACTTTTCTCGAAGACAGTTGGATTTCATTTTTCAAAAAAAGCACAAGGAATTCAGTTTCTGCTTTGTAAAGTTTTCCAGTGTCCCAAGTTATGAATGGATTTCAATATTGGTAGCTCCTGCTCTTCCCACTGGGTTATAAAGGTAGGAACCTATTATAAAAAGTAATCTGGCTACACATTATGTTATTGGAGGAAATTCTTCTACTAATACTAATTCAAATGTATTTCTATATTTCTTAAAAGGCTACTAATTAGAAATACTCTTTGAGCCAAGATAAGACTTTTATAAAACAGCTCTAAATTTATGTGGTGAAGAAACTGTTTAGGAAGACTCTGATTCAAAGAAAATATTGATTTGAGGCAATATTTTTATGCAGGCTACCAGGACTGTAAAATTGAGATGTGTGAAGTATGAGAATGAATGGGAGTGGGGATTGAGGGATTCAGACAGACAGCCCCAGGCTGAGTTCAGGTCTTTCATTTCATATTGTGATTTCATCTCTGAGCCTCAATTTTCTAATCTATAAAATGGGGCTAATTACAATATCTTACTATATAAATGTGAAACCATACCACATTCTTGGCACCCAATACATACTATTTTTATTTTGATTCAGAATTATACAGTATTTAGCAAATTACCCAAGGTAGACCATTTTTTCTAATATTGTATTTCACCAGTTCTAGACTCCTGGATCCACTGAACTCTTTCAGACTAAAAGTTAGTAAATATTCATTATGTTAAATTTAATAAATACAGGTAAAAGAGAAGAAAATAAAATATTTCATCCATCTAATCAGTCAATTTGAAAATATTTCTTTTGTATCGATTTATTGTGCCAGGACCCATCCTAGGCACCAGGCACACAGGGTAGATAAGATAGCTCTGGTTGCTATCCTCATGAACTCGAGTTAATAATTAATAACCTAGAATGAAGTAACAAAAACCTACCCACACCTGCAATCTGAATCTTATGCTCCTTGAACTATTTATAATGAGCCTACCATGATAGTGTCAAGACATATTAAAATCTCCAATATGCTCCTTTTCCTTTATGCACTCCATCCCAGCCCATCTTGATTGTTCAAGATCACTGAAGCAGAATTCTTTTCTATTCCCACATCTTTAGTTTTTCACTCTCCATTGGATCATTTTCATATAAATATGCTGTTGTTTCTCACATTTAAAAAAATACAACCTTCTCCTGACACTATTTTCCCTCCAGTTACTGCTTCCTTTCTCTGGTCCCCTTTGTAGCAAAACTTCTTGAAATAATTATTTACTCATACACGCTAAATTTCCATCCATTCACTCTTGAACCCTCTTAAAATGTGGTTTAATCCTACTGGTTCACATAAACTGCTCTCATCAAGGCCATCAGTGGACTGCATAGTGGCAAATACAATGGGCAATTCTCAATCTGCCTTTTACTTGATCCATCAGAAACAAGTGACAACCAATCATTCTCATTGATAAGCGTTCTGCACTTGGTACCATGTCTTGTGGATTTCCTCCTACTTTTACTGATTGGTCCTTCCCAATCTCCTTAGCTGGTTACTCTTCCTCAACAACCTAATTAAATTGGAGAAGGTCCAGTCTCAGTTCTTTACTCTGCTCTGTATTTATATCTATTGCCTTTTTTATCTCCTGCTCTACCATGGTTTACTAGTATATGCCATCTATATTCTGACGATTCCACAAATTGTATATTTTGCCCAGATTGTTTTCCTGAACTCCATTCCCCACTATCTAACTGCCTCTTCAGTATCTCCACTTGAATGAACAATGGATAGTATAAATTATATCCTCACCTGAACTGATTTTCCACTGAGTCCTGCTATCTGGGGCTTTCTCCATCTCTACTGATAATATTTTGATCCCAGCTGCTCCATTTTTCATCTTTTCTCTTTTGTAGCTCACAACCTGCCAATAAATCCCACTGGAACTACCTTCAAAACATATCCAAAAATAGGCCACTTTTTACACCTCCATTGCTATAACCTTGGTTCAAGCCTCCTAAAAGGTCTCCCTTCTTCCTTTCTTTTCGCATTCAATTTTTAAACAGCAACTTGGCAGGTCCTTTTAAATATATGTCAGATGTCACCCCCTTCTCAAAGTGGTCAAAGGCTTGCTTCTCTATTTACTCGAACTAATAAAGCCTTTGATTAGCCAAAAGGGCCTACATAAACAGTCCCCTTCACTTCTGTGAGTTTATCTCTGACAATTCTTTCCTTAGCCCATTCTTCTTAATCATTCCAGACACGCATGGCTCCATTGCTGTGCTTTGATCATAGGAGCTCGCTCTGCCTGAGGGCCTCTGTTCTGCTCCTTCCCTCTGCCTGGAACACTGTTGACTCAAGTAACCCTTGGCTCCATCCTCTGTCTATTTCATTTAATTTTTTTCTCTCTCTGTAAATCCTAAACTGTCTACTTTATTTAATACCACCATCTTCCTCCTACTCTGTATTATAGACCACACAACCAAGTTCTGCTTTTCTTTTTTCCATATCACTTTCTAAAACCCTAAAATAAGCTGTACATATGATATACTAGTATATAATAGACAAGAATTAAATTAATTGCTAATAGTATGTCTCCCTTCACTAGAAAGTAAGCTCCGGGAGGCAGGTACTTTCATCTCTTTGGTTTACTGATGCATACTAGAATAGTAACTTGCACATAGTAGAAGCTCAATCAATATTTATTGAATTAATGATTTAAAACCACTGATATTCACTGCAACTTCAAAATAAGATAAATGTTATTATTTAAATCAGCTTCTACCTTCATCAGGAGAACATCAACAGAATTCTGAATAGGAAGAAAATAATTGAGTTTGATGCCTGAGAAGTTTCCACCCCTTTCCTGAGTAAATCAGATTTTTAAAAAATATTTAGAAAATAATATATTTGACCTTTTCAGATGTAACTAAGTGATATTGAAGATATTGTAATAATCACATATCCAGTTTAAAATTCTGACTGAAACACAACTTAAATGTTCACAAGATCTCAGGTAAATTATTTTTTAAAAAATATTTATTTCGCCAAAACCGGTTTGGCTCAGTGGATAGAGCGTCGGCCTGCGGACTGAAAGGTCCCAGGTTCGATTCCGGTCAAGGGCATGTACCTGGGTTGCAGGCACATCCCCAGTAGGAGGTGTGCAGGAGGCAGCTGATCGATGTTTCTCTCTCATCGATGTTTCTAACTGTCTATCTCTCTCCCTTCCTCTCTGTAAAAAATCAATAAAATATATTTTTTTAAAAAAAAGTGTTTTAAAAAAATATATATTTATTTCTATCTCTACTAGCTAAATATACTTTTAACTTGCATGTCTTTTGTTATAAGCATTATATTCTATGAATAAAACAAGCAGAACAATTAAAAAAAATTCTATTAATGAAAATGATAACAAATATAAGAATCCAGGATGACCTTAAAGATAAGGGCAACTATAGCTCTGTGATCTAGGTAGATGTCTGGCATAGTTAAGGAAGATGGATGAGACAAACTGGTCTAGTAAAGGTAGGGGAAAATCCCCAGGCCTCAAAGTAAATGTGAGTCAATTGATGTTTCAGCTATCCCAGGAAGCCAGGGAGCTGTCACCCTCAGCCCCTTCAGAAGACGGCCCCATGACATATTTCAACTGCTAATAAGAACTGACTGTTGTTTGATCTATTTCGGAGGAAGAGAGGGTCCACTGCTGCTTACTAAAGCACAGGCTCTTGGTAAATTCAGAAAAATGTCATTCAGATTTACTCTTGGATACTCACTCTATAAAAACTTGTCACCAGAGATCTTAAAGAGTATTAATATTCCTAAATAATAATGTCTATTCCAATGTAAAAAACAATTCCTAAGAGAGAATACTATAATCCTTTGCAACTAGAATATGCAAGGTAAATGTCAATTGATTTGGCATTACTTGACAAAGGTCTTAAAATTCATTTCTAGGTATTTATGCAGAGAGAATAATCACACACACACATATATAAATTTAAGTCTAAGAGTCAATATAAATAGTAGAAAAATATAAACAATCTCACTGTTTAGAAGTAGGGGATTTATCATATCATTTGATACATCCATACATGTAGACTCATATTTTTATGAGGTTATTCAATATCTGATGACATGAAAAAAAGTTCATAATATACTAACAACTGAAATAAGCAGCTAGTATTATATTTGAATTGTTGGACTTCTTTTGAGCATTGAATTTTTATATATATACATACTTATATGCATATATCCACATTATATTTCACAGCATATACATCTTATGGAATTTATGTGTGTGTCTGTATGTGCTTATATATATTGATTTATTAATAGTGACAGAATAAATAGTAATAGTGAGTTTTAAGAGACTTATGAGTCCAAGAAAATTATATGCAACCATTTGTGCTATGGGCTTCTCCCCCCAACCCCTAGAAAGCTTCATCTAATTCTCAAAAGGCTGGTTATGAACCCTTTTGCTTTCTCTATACCACTCACTTGTACAGAACAATCCCATCAGTGATATTCTGCATTAGGTGAACCAATGTTCCAGAGGAGGGAACAGAATGCCAGGAGTGTTAGGATGATGTACCAAAAGTTCTGGAAAGGAATGGGAACTGTGAAACATAGTCCTCAAAAATCCCAATCACTGCTCTAAGCTGTGATAGCTGCATTTGGAAACTCTCAGCAAGGACACTGCGGTCGTGAACAGATTTTCAAGTTCTAGACCTGGCCAAGACTTTGGACAAATCACCTGACCACACAAAGTCTCAGTTACCTCCTTGGTAAGAAGGCAGTATTGCCCACTTCCTAAGTGACCTTGCTTTTATGACACTATACAAAGACTTTGAAAAATACAAAATCTGTAGAAAAGACCAATTAACTCTATACTCCACAACCTTGGCAACTGTAAGCATTAACCTTATATCTGGGATGATCGGAGACCTGTGCCTTCACTGAGTGCACAATGGAAGGGATGGATATGACTGCTCAGGTTATGACCCACGTACTTGGAGTAGAAAAAGCTGCCGAGTGGTATGAGATCTATATTGCAAACATGAGAGTTCAGACATTGCATCTAGATGATCTAATTCATCTTTGCATCCCATGGTGGGTGTCACTTGGGCTGGATTCCTCCCAGTGCTTTAGATGTGTGAGGAGAGGAATCTGTGCCATAAGGTGCACAGAAGACTTTGGTGGCAGGTACAACCCATTATGTGATAGGCAGACCTCCAAGTTCAGGACATCCCGAAGTAGCTAAAGACAGAGGAGAGAGGCCTTAGGACAATGAGCGTCCCACTGGGCCACCTCTACAGTGCTCATGAGGACTGAGAGCCCACATTCTGCAACTGATGTGAAAAAACATCAGGTAGAGAATAAGGCAAAAGGGCTTTTGTCTGTAGTCCATACTTTTCTCTGAAAAGTATGCCTTTCCGAAGAAAATGTTTCATTATAACACCTTGTATAGTCCTGACCGCTAGAATTTAAAGTCAGTATTTTATATTCCATCACCCAATCAACCGCTTTTAGCCCATCATAAAGATTATAAACATGGAGAATATCTAGTATGTGAGTTACACAATAAGAAACAAACCTCACAGGCCTTCTGCACTGTCAGAAACATCCAGTTGGTGGAGAGTTTGTGAAAACTTGTCAGTTGATGAGATAAAGGCCAGAAGCTCTAGATACTGATTGCAGTAGAATTTCAACTCTGAAAAGTAACTAACCGTTCAGATGCATATAAAATACTGACTTTGAATTTAGGCCATCAGGGTGATACAAGATGTTATAATGAAACATTTTCTTTGGAAAGGCATACTTTTCAGAGAAAACCCTGCCAGACAAAAATATTTGATTTTTTTCAAGTATATGCAAAGTGTTCCTGTGATGTTATTTCTAGATGCATAAATTACACAAATTATCTAGAAACTATGCTAAAATAAATACTGAGAAACTACCAAACTACCAACCAAAGAAAATAGATTGTCCCTTCCAGACAGGGCCCAGCAGCTGAGCTCTCCTCTACATTACTTGAATCCAGAGTTCAGGCTTCAGAGGTTTAGACTAAGGAGGTAATTGGGAATGCAGCCAGCATACTGTAGGGACCAGCCAGCAGGGATTCCTGTGGAAAACAATGAACTGGTGCAATAAAGCTGGAAAGATCAATGAGGTGTCTTATGGAATGGAGGAGGAAAGTCTGCATGTGTCTCCAGGGCTTAGCGATCACAGGATGGTGAGAAAGCTGACTGCACAGTTAAGCATTGCAAGGAGATAAAGAGAATGCCTTGCCCAGAAGTAGAGCAAAGAATGAGAACATAGGTATTAATTATGCTTCCCACAGAATTAAGATCATGCAAAAATAAAGTTTTCTAAGTAAAAGACTTCTAACTAGAGAATGCAATGAGCATTATAAGCTTCTGTCTTGGAGAGAATATCAACGTATCCAGTGTTGTTTACACGAATGGAAATGTTAAACACTGGCCTACAAACTAAAAATTAATACACTACTAGTACACTGAATTTAACAATAAAGACAGGGAGTAATTTGCCAGGGCAAGCCACTGAAGCAAATAATATAAATGAGTTCAACAGCTTATTCAATGCAGTTTAGAACAAAAAGAGAAAGAGAACTGGTTGCCAGCCAACACCTGACCTCAGTGAGACAATGCACTTGCTCTCCAGGAATAGCAATAGGTAGAGGCTGGAACAGGAGAGTATTGTAATGTAACATTGTTTTGGAGGATGGTCTACAGGTCAGTTACCTCCAGCATTTCATCCTTTGGGTTGACTAGCATATCACCAGCTGCTCTGATCTCTTTAAGTTTAAGAATGAGGCTTTACCTGTGGATTTAGTCTGATTCCCAGCACTTCTAGTTTCAAGTCAAGAAAGTTTCTTACCATTTGCTCCAGCATGAACTCTAACAGACATTCCTAACCAGGAATCAGTCTCACATAAAAACCAAAAGAGCCCAGGTACATATTAAATTCATGTTTAAAATTTATGCCATTTTTATACCAACCATTACCATTGCGACTGCCTACTTGTTCCTTACAGTCAACCAAATTGCTAGGAGGCAACCACTTGGAGTGCCACATAAATTCACAATAGTTCAAGCAAGAAGGTCATAGAAAGAAAGTTGTCAAAAATATTAAAATTATCATCAAAATGCAGTTATTAAACATCTGATGATACGTTAGCTCTGTAAGTCATGCTGTAACTTATACTATAGAGCAACGTTTTTGTCTTCTTGGAGTTCTCAGTGAAAGACGAGCTATGAAAAATGCTCAAAATACACAAGCCTTAGGGGAAAATAATCAGATCTTGAACAAACAGGTGAGGCTTTTGTGTAATGTCAGGTGAAATGTCAGCTTACTCAGGAGTGAGAGAGAAGTGGGTATGTACATGATGAGGGAAAAAATCAAGTAGGTTATCCATGAAAATTCAGTGTCCTAGTAGAACAGGGTAAAGGAAAAACGAACTCTTGTCTATTTCTGCTTCTCTATCAAGGAAGGCATGTTGGACTTAACATCAAGCCAGAGTAAAAACTGTGCATATTGATCTGTCAGTTTTACTGAAAATACTTGGAGAAAATGTTTTAAGTAATCAAAACCTTCTATCATAGCACGATAAATGTAAATATACTATGGAGTTAAATGCAAAAATTGCATAAATTTTATTTTTTTCTCTCTCTTTAAAAAAAAAACACTTTTATTGTTGTAAGATACTCCCTGTTTCCCCCATTGGCCCCCTCCACCCCACTGTTGTGCTCCCCCCCTGCCCCCAGCCTTCACTGCACTATTGTCTGTGTCCATAAGCATATAAATTATTTGGTTAAACACCCTCCCCACCCCCCGCTTCCCTCTGAGATTCATCAGTCTGTTCCATGCTTCCATGTCTGATAATGGATAAGACTCCCAAAAAATTGCAGTTTGTCATGGTTGCTTAAATAACACCTCACCTTGCTCATGATCATGTTTGCTGCAGTCCATCATTAAGAACATTTTTTAAAAATAAATTTTTATTGATTTCAGAGAGCAAGGGAGAGGGAGTGAGAGATAGAAATATCAATGATGAGAGAGAATCATTAATCAGCTGCCTCCTGCACTCCCCATTCTAGGGACCGAGCCTGCAACCCTGGCATGTGCCCTTGACCATAATGGAACCTGGGACCCTTCAGTCTGCAGGCTGATGCTCTATCCACTGAGCCAAACCAGCTAGGGCAAGAACATTTCTTCACCAAATTTGGGGAAAACCCTAAATATATTTGGGGTGATTATAAAGTAAGAAGTGATAGAAATGTTATACAGAGCAGTTTCTGCTGTTTCATAAACTAGCAAGGCAGGTACCTAGCAATGGTGACAGACACCAGATCCTTCACAAATGAGGAGTGTGTCCCTAAAATAGTATTCACAATTGTATTGTCACATTCCAGAAAATGTGTCAAGACGCAATGCAAAGAGAAACCACTTCATTATTCTTTAATTAAGGGGAGGGGGACACTTCAACTGAAGCATAAGCATTGGATTATCTATTTCTATCCATGGAGATAATTATTAAAAAAATGAGAACAATGTCAAGACGAGATATTAAAGAGGATGCCACTGAAAATGTCAATGATCCATTTCAAAAGCAATTTCACAAACTGGCTCTTTACGACTATATGGGTTCTTGAGTTCTTTCTCTTTTTCTATTCTTTTTGGTTCAGCCTTTCCCTTCCCCCTCCCCCAACATGTGTGATTGCAGAGGAGAGGAGGGTGGGTGAGGTGGAAGACAGTGTGGGGAGGATGAATGGTGATGGGAAAAAATAAAAGAAAAGAAAAGAAGCAAAAAAGAGAATATATGGAAATAATGAATGACTAGGTATGCCCTTTCTTCCTTAAGAGTCATGAAAGAAGACAGAATGGAAATGGGGACAGTGGGCAAGTGGCAGAGAACACAGAGATAACTAATTTACGAATATGGGAAAATAGAGGCAGCTAATACCATCTTCAAAGAAGCAAGAATACTAATTGGAATCCAAGAGCCTTAAAATGGCCTGTCCCACTTTTCTCCTACTGGTTTTGGGTGAAATTGCACAATTAGAGGCAGGATGGTATATGATGATAATAATAATAGAAGAAATTAAACAATGCACCATGGGACTCCCAAATAGGAAGAGCTTAATTAACTAGATTTCTCTCAGGGGTGTTTGTATTTATAGACATTCCTATAGTAGCGAATGAAAGTTTCTGTCTTCTGAAGGAATTGTAGCCACCACGACAGCTGGGAATATTGCTAGGGCAGTAGGTCCTTGCTAATAATGCTAAAGATAAAGGTCAACTCCATCCTCTTCCTTTATCCTCAAACATTCTAGTTCTGCTTTTCTTACTCCTTTTCAGGAACCAAAGGGGAAAAAAAAAAGATCCGTAGTTTCCTCAAGGCAGAAGCTATTTCTTCTTCACTTAGAATTCTCAGTGCCTGTGCCCATGGGAGGTAATAAGTGCTTTCTGAATTGAATGTATCAAAAATAAGAATGGAAGGCAAACAGCAATTCTAGGTCATAAATTTAATTAAGGCGAGGGAAGGAAACTCTAACATCAATCGGAAGTGAAGAAAACAGAAAGGGGAGGGTGGAGAAAGGAAAAGCAAAAGAAAGAAGTGAGGAAACATGAAGAGGCCACAGAAAAGGGAGTTCTGAGTGAATAACATCATGATTATTGCTTTTGAGGCACCATCAGTGAAATGTTAAAAAACAAAACAAAACAGCAACCTATGAGCTCCCTAAGAGGAAGTGTTGCATGCTGAATAATTGCAAAGACTTCATAACAAATGAGTTTAAAGTTAGTAATAATTTTCCCCCCCACATTTACACTTCTAATGCTGACAGAAAGTATTGATTGTTGATGATAAAAGTCTTTCTTACAGCTACTCATAAAACAACCTTGATATGAAAGAGCAGATAAATGCCATTCATTATATTTCTAGGATCCAGGGATACTCTCACTGGGGAAAATGCAAGGTGAGGTTCCTGGCATTAGGGCCTTGAGGTCCCCTGTTGTTTAGTCTCTGAATGCATTTGCCATGTGGCCAACAATCCCTAAAGCTGAGTGTTCCTGGGGTCAGGGTCTGTAGAACCTCAGTGAGTAGCTTCTTTCCCCCTTGCCTTTTCCCTTCGCCACACACATGACAGAGCAGCATGGCGTTGAATGGGTCAGCAGCAGTCGAGCTTGTTCGTCCCATCCTTCTCTCCTGACATTTGAAGCGGTTGATTTATCTTCTGCCGTGGGCAGCAGAGACAGCAACGCCACGTGAAAAATAGAGATAGGGCCTGCTGTGGATGGTTCTTTGGGAGAGTCCATTGAGACAGAGGGAGGAAAGGGAAGGCAGAGTTCCCTGTTTGGTTGTCTGGGTTATATATCTTGTTTCCAATCTCCCTTCCGGGGCTACCCTACATCTGATACAACATGGAAACAAAAACAATGGCTATAACCAGTGTAGCAACACATGGTCCTAGAGCAAATCTTCATACAGATTGCTTAATATTGTCATACTATTTATTCGCTATGTAATTGAAAAACTATTTAAAATCCTGTTCTCCGGTGACTGAACATTTAATGCGTCAATCCAATCACTGTCATACATGAAAGCACTATCTGTAGCGGATCATGGTTAAATGTAACTTTCCGAGGAATGAGCCGATGCTGCCAGAATCTGCATCTGTACCTGTGCTTCTGTGGCAACGGCCGAACTCAAATAATCTCACCCATGGTTCTGTTCACTGAACTGACCTGAAGGGCTTAACGCATGTTGAACATTAAATATTCTACAAATGCTAAGTGTAATTTTATAAACACCTAGAAAAAACAACCAAGTCTTAAAGACAGTTATTATCTGTTTTTCACCTGATGAAACTAATACTTTAGGTGACAAGTATGGTTTTCGTGTGTTCATCGGATGCTGGCAGGCTCCCTGACAGATGGAATCATATGAAACCATATTCAGCTGAAACTTAGGAGACATTGTGGAAATCAGCATTAATTGACTCTTAGGGAAGAAGTAAAATGCATATTCAGATGCATTTTGAAGGAAACAAACTGTTTAATCATGATTACTAATGAACATGAGTAATTTGAGGTCAAATGAATTTGCATTCTAAAACTTTGAAGCTGTCTGTCCTAAACTAACGTTAGAACAACAATACTACCACCATTTAACAGGCAACTAGAATATATGACACTTTGCATTTAAATGGACAAATGCTCAGAAAGGTTGCTGACATACTTGGTTAAGATTTAATTAAAACGAATTTTGGAAGCATACTGTTGGCACACACATGTGCGGACACACCGGAGTTCCAAACTAGATTGCCATTTTCACCGCCAGTGTTAACATGAGAAAATCAATTTAAAGTAAAGCCAGGGGCCTATGGATGAGTGAACCTCTGATTTAACATACAGACTTTTGTGTGCATTTTTCTGCGGAGTCGTAGTTTCATAGGAAACAGAAACTTTCAAACGTTACCAATTCTGGTGATGTCTAGACTGACTAAATATATCATTAAATCGACTGCCTAAATATATGTCATTCTGTCAGCTTCTCATGGGGGTTTATAACATCAGCCTCACCACACTCAATTCAAAGCCTCTCATCTGCTGGGTGCTTCGAATATGTTTGCTATTGATAATAATGACAATAGTCCAAGCCATGATCTCATTTTCTAGACTATGGTCCTTTCTTCATTGTCAAGTTTGTCTGTAAGCCAGCAAGGTTTTAATTCTCTCTCATCTTGGCAATAAACCTGTTATTGTGATCAGGTCAGACATAAACATTTCCAAGGCTAGCATACAAATGTCTTCTCTTGCATGCAAGCTTGCCTCATTCTCGGTTCTCTCCTTCATGACAGGAAGACCGTCTTGTATATCATCTGTCCATTTGCAGACCAAATGGTCTACAAGGACAGGGCGTCTACATTTTGCCAAGTTTATTTTGCAAACCAGTGTCTGGTTCAAGGTTAAGGCAAAGATAACAAATTTTTCTTCTCAACAGCAAGAGAAAAATACTTTTTCTTACTTTTCAAACAGATTATTATAGATTTTTAAAATGTGCATCAGAACAATAGATATCTAAAGCATTTAGAATAGACCTGATCCCCAGAATAAAACTATCCAAACATGTTTCTCTGCTTATGTCTATGAAAAATATGTGCCTAAATATTTAAGTGTTTTTCTTCTTCCTAAGGATGTTAGATTTTTAAAAATTTACTTATATTTCTAAAAATGAATTTTTTCATTTAAATAAAAAAAACTCAAAAATACCAAAGAGACATAATCCAATGAGTGTTTACAATTTGCACCATATTATATACCATTATTCTTACTGTATCAATAGCCAAACTATGCCTTAGGTGTAAATATAGAAAAATGGTGTCTTAACCAATATTTTTAATAGAATATTTTAGTGTTTTGGGTGTCTACAGTTTAGCTTTTAACTATGTGTCATATATGCTTGCTCTAATAATTTAAAAGTTAAGAAAATATGGGTTTAGAATATTAGAAACACACCATAATCCCACTCCAAAATGGACAGTTACCCTTACCAGCTTGGTATACATTAGCAATATACTAATGTATTATTATTTTAACTAGTGGCCTGGTGCACAAATTTGTGCACATTAAAAGGAAATTAATTATCAGAAATATTTTAATATCGTTATTTGCCCTTTCTCTATAATAGAAGTGTCAACCAAATTCACGATTGGCAATGACAGATCGAAATACATGCGTGCGATTGGCACCAGCGAGAACTTTATATGTAGCGCAATTGCATGAGTCAACTTAGCCTTTTATATATATAGAATAAACTTGCTTAACTAGACCTGCTTTCTGATCTAGCAAAACTTTCTCCAGCCCAATGAAGCACCCCAACTTCTCTTTCAGGTAATTGTCAGCAACACAGCAGTAAATATCAACACAAAGCAGATTATTATTGTAGAGCATGCAGGGAGAACAAAGGGTAAAATATTTAACTTCAGCAGTGTTTGACTATATTCTGTGCAGTGAGAAAACCTGAAGTCATTTTCAAGTTCCACCATTTCTTACTTCTTTTCAGTCGGGTCAAGTTTCTAAGCTTTCTAAATCTCTATTTTCCAGCTAATGAAAAGAAAATAGGGTTCCACTGAGTCCCCTATCTACCTACTCTAGGACTTCTGTGAGGATCAAATGAAATGAGGCATGGCAAAAGACTTCACAGACATTTGGTTAAAGTGTAAAATGTTTCTACCTGGCTATAAAGCAAGTTATGTTCCTGGGCTGAAGGAACTCCAAGGAGGCTAGTCGCTAAGGAGAAGAAGCTGGATGTTACTATGTGATGTCATTACCTGGCGCCAACAGAAACCATTTCCAGGTTGGGCTGGGCTGGACTGTGGGCTGCATTTTGTGCTATGGGTCTCAGCAGCGTTGGCTGCGATTTGGTGGGCTGTCGTTTTGGGGTGTTGGCGGGTCCTGTGTCCCACTTGGGGGAAGCCAAGTGTTGCTTTGTGGGTGCCAGTTCCATGGTGCCATTTCTCTATAAATGGCCAGTCTGTGTCACAGAAGCTCCTGAGTTGAGCATCTGTCCCCTGGTGGTCAGGGTGCATTATAGCAACTGGTTGGATGGACACTTAGAATATTAGCCTTTTATATATATAGATAATATGCGATAGTTATTAACAGAAAAATAAAAATATTTTGTCACCTTCTTTTTCATTTGATATTTATTTGATGCCTTTCCATGTCGGTGTATGTTAGAACTATCTCATTCCAGATTGCCTTTTTCATCATTAAAGAGCATTATGATGTTCCATTATATGGATTTACTATAAATTATTAAACTAATACCTACTGACATAGTCTTTGGAAGGTTTCTGATTTTTCTTTACTCTCAATTTATCAGGGAACATCCTTTATTCACTATATCAGTGTTTCTGTAGAACAGCTTCAGAGAGATAGAAGATTCAAAGGAATTAATACTTTAATAAATATTTCCAAGTACCACCCTTAAAAGTATTGCAAAGAATTTACGTGTCTATGATATATAAGAAAATAGTATATAGGAAAATCTGCCCTATATACTAGTCAAGGTTTTTAAAATCATGCAAAAACAACTTTTTAAAGCTGGGGCAACAAACTCAGATGCCTTCAGGGCCAGACAGATGACAAAATAAGTGAAATAGCACAGAGTAAGAAAGTGGGCAGTAGAAATTCAGCAAATGTAATTTAAAAAAAGAAACAACTATGATGTCTAAACAAAATATATCTTCAGCTTTCAGGAAGCCAGTTTTCAGTCCTTGTCTAAATGTAAAACATTTTTCAATTTTAAAGCACAGATGTTCCTTTACCAGGAAAAGCAGTACAACCTTTGATGAGATACTTATTTTTATTACATACATCTTATTATCACCTTATTTTCTTACTTTATATATTTTTCAAATTCTACAGTTATGAGAAGAATCATTCTTGCCTAGATTTAGGATGCATTGTATGTTGTATTGATTTTATCACCACAAATCTATAATAGGTATGCAACAAAAATATTGTCTAATATTTTACCTATTTATAAACACAAATTTCTAACTTGTCTTCAGTGTGAAGCCTTTTATTTTAAACACTAGTGGCTTGGTGCATGGATTCGTGTACATTTAAAGGGAATCTGGTCAGGTGAACCAGATTCAGGGCTGACAGGGCCCCACCAGAAAGCTAACCTACCAGTCAGAGCATCTGCTCCCTGGTAGTCATTGCACGTCATAGCTATTGTTCAAACAGTCGAATGGTCTAACAGTCGCTTAGGGTGTTGGCAGGGCCTGTGTCCCACTTGGGGGAAGCCGGGAGTTGCTTTGTGGGTGCCAGTTCCATGGTGCACGAAATTCATGCATGGGGTGGGGGGTGTCCCTCAGCCCAGCCTGTACCCTCTCCAATCTGGGACCCCTCTCAAAATCCAGGACTACTGGCTCCCAACTGCTTGCCTGCCTGCCTGCCTGATTGCCCCTAACTACTTCTGCCTGCCGGCCTGATCACCCCCTAACCACTACCCTTCTGGCCTGATCAACGTCTAACTGCTCCCCTGCCAGCCCGATTGCCCCTAACTGCCCTCCCCTCCAGGCTTGGTCACCCCCAACTGCCCTCCCTGCAGGCCCGGTTATCCCTAACTACCCTCCCCTGCAGGACTGGCTCCCCTCAACTGCCCTCCCCTGCTTGCCTGATAGCCCACAACTTCCCTCCCCTGCAGCCCATCTTGTGTCCACATGGAGGTGGCCATCTTTGACCACATGGGGGCAGCCATCTTGTGTGTTGGAGTGATGGTCAATTTGCATATCACTCTTTTATTAGCTAGGATAGATAGTATTATTTAATACTCTTATTATTCACATATCAGTAACAGAGAAATAGAAACGAAATATTACCTGTTCTGAATAGAAGTGATAACCTGCTAAACTTTATATTTAACCTGGTAAGACAGACTTGAGAAGAAAAAAGAAATTCCATTATTTTAGCGTGACAAAAAACAGAAGAGGCAAATTCTAGTTTCTTTTTGGTAACTGTGGTTATCATGTGTCTGTGAGAAAGGATGAAGGCCATGGAGAAAATTGGTGCAGCTCTCATTTTTCTAGTCCCACTGCATCGATAAACCTCTAGAAGTTTCAACACACGGAACACAGTGTGAGTGTGAGGCAGCTTGGCTCCCGTTAGCACTCGCTGTTCCCCTTAACCTCTGAGACTGTCCAGTGGAGATGGATCAGTAAGGGATTCCCGTTGCTATGGACAGCACTGAAAAAATCTAGTTCAAAGCAGAATAGTTCCTCAGTCAGCCTTAGACGAGGGCGATGATAATTAAGAAGGAGGGTTTGGAAATGAGCCAAACTATGATGGCCAAATAAAATATATCTTTTCTTATATTATGTTATATTATTTATATATTGTACTTTTGTATTGTTGACTGTTTTTTATGCCATATTTCTGTCTTTAAAGGACTAAAAAATAAAATATCTAGAAATAAAATAAAGCATAAAATAGCAATTTTTAAACAATTAATAACTTATATTGTATTTAACAAAAAGATAAAATCACCACCACTGCTGGATGTAGAAGAAATGGTTATATGAATATTGACAATTGGAAATCAAACCTATGTTAAAGACAATTCCTAAGTGTTTGTGTTCAAATCATATCATATTATCCTGTTTTGAAAAATCATTTTGATAAATAAAATAACTTTAATACTAAGAGATAGTTAAAGGTGTTCTGAAATAGGTTCCATCTGTTAGTTTTATTTTTTCTTAATATATCAGGCCATATGAGAAATATCTCATAGCATATATTCATTTCTTTAGATTCTTAAAAGCAATCATGAGAAAAATAACATTGTTCAGGAAATGTATGCTTTAGAGTAGGACAAAATTGTCCAAAAGTAACACAAATTTTTAGATGCTTATATTTGGCTTGATATTAAAAGCCTAAAGAAACAGCTAAATTAAAATCCACTCTGCTTAAAATAAAGGGCAGGAAAATATCGAGCTATAATAATTTATATGCAAAGAAATCCAAGAGAGCCTCCTAATTCATCATGCTCATAACATTAAAAAAAACTAATTAGAAAAGGAAAATGTTTTCCATCATCCGGTGATATTTTTAGCTATATACTTTCAACTTTACCCTAAAAACAACACAAAAACAGCTTGGAAATATTTCATTTATTCCATTTGTATATCTATCTGTCCTTATTAAAATCATAAATATGACTTTTTAAATATTTTTTCTATATTCTTTGTCTGAAATTATAGATGACTGGAACGAACTATAATTTTATTAAAATTAGAAGAGTCATTCTCTATAAGATAATCCAACTTATTTGAATGGAATTCTACTGGTTTAGACCTCTGGCCCTTCTATCAGATTGGTAGTAGAACTAATTGACAGATATCCCAAAGCTATATAAATTGGGCAGCTTCTTGTAAAGAGAATTTTTAGAGGACTTTCAAGTTATGAGCTTTTAGAATTGAGGTCAACAAACATACTCTATCATCAAAATTTCATTAGCTTTGAAAATGTATACTCCCTTTTGCAAATCCTCATAGATCTTGTACTCTATGACAATGTTTCATTTTTAGCTACCTTTGGGAAACTATAATCATGCATCTGTTCTTATTCCTCACCATTTAAAAGCATTAGTAATCATGAGTGTTACTTTAGTATAAAATTCTCCTCCATTCCTTTCTCTCAAATTCCCTGTAACTCTCATACACATTGAGTTTAATAAATGAGAGAAAGGTAATTTTCCACCATAATTCAAATTTTAAATCACTTCACAACTAACTTCATAAAGGTGGGTAGGAGTTTAATAAAATTTAATCTCAGTTAAGTTCAGCAAAGTGATATGCCATATTCTTGCTCCTTTGAAACCTCAGTGTGATGGTCTTCACCTATTTTAAATTATACATTTCACCAGTAACAAGGTGTTTTTGCATGCACGTCACTACTATATATATATATATATATATATATATATATATATGACTGTACAAATTATCTAAATTATGAGAACACTTAAACATAGAAGTTAGAAATGATGAAGAAACAAATATAAATACTATGCTTCTCAAAAGATATCTTTGCTTATCCCACAGGTTATATGCATTATACTTTGGAGGTCTCTGGTCTTAAGGGAAGGTTAACATGCAAATAGATAATTAGAATAAAGTGATCAATTATCTCATAGATAGTAAATACAAGATGCTAAAGTCTGAAAAAAGCTCAGAAAAGACTTTCTGGAGGGGGCTCTAAACCTTTCAATATAAAGAGAGATTTGATTTTGGGTGGTGAACACAATACAATACACAGATGATGTATTACAGAATTGTATACTTGAAACCTGTATAATTTTATTATTAATCAATGTCATCTCAATAAATTTAATATTTTTTTTAAAAAATTAAAAATAAAAAGGGCTTAATGAAGCAAATAAAAGGTAGGGAAGGATGAAAAGAAGAGCATTTCAACCAGAAAGAGCATCTATGTAAAAGCACAAAGTTATGAAACCAAGATGTGTTTTCAGGAAATTTAGAGACTACTAGAAAACACCAAGAAGGCAATAAATTAAATCTACACCTCACTACCCAGGCTTACCCACTTTTTTATGCATATACACATACACATATTGATTTAAATAATAGCCCTTCCTTCTATACATATACATGATTTAATAGCATCACACTGTGAAAGCTGTTCTGTAAGTAAAAAAAGAGGCAATAAAATAGCTTTGAGAGTATGCTGCTGGAATTCCCTTATTTTAACTATCTCAGATTGTTACTTTGAATATATTTTATTGTTGTTGTTAATCCTCACTTGAGGATATTTATCCCATTGATTTAGAAAGAGTGGAAGGGAGGGTGTGGGTGGGGAGAGAGAGAGAAACATCAATGTGAGAAAGACACATCGATTGGTTGCCTCCTGCAAGGCACCAGGATGAAGCTGGGGATTGAACCTGCAATCTGTAACCCAGGTACATGCCCTTGATCAGGAGTCAAACCTGCGACTCTTCAGAGTGGGCTGACGTTCTATCCACTGAGCAACACTGGCCAGGGCCTGAATAGATTTCTAATGACTTAATTATTTTTTATGTCATAGTCATGCAGAAGTTTCCCATTTTCATTGTTTTACATTTCAAATAAACATCTTTGTACACATAGCTTTGTGTTCATTAACTGATTATTTCATTAAGGTTTTAAAGATTTGGAACCCTTAGGTCAAAGGATATGCAAAGAGTAAGGTTTTTTGATACACAATGACAAATGGCTTTCTAGAAAAGTTAAACCAAATTACCTGCATATCCTTATAGTATGACATGTTTTATCTTCCCACATCTTCATCAACATTGAACATCTATACTAATAAAAGGTTAATATGCTAATTAGACCAGGCATCTTCTAGACGTCCTTCCGGACAAAGCCACGGTGGCAGGGGCTGAGGCAGAGGTGGTTAGGTGAGATCAGGCCATGACGGGGGAGCAGTTAGGGGGCGATCAGGCCAGCAGAGGCGGTTAGGGGAGATCTGGCCAACAGGGGAGCAGTTAGGGGCATCAGGCCGGCAGGCAGAGGTGGTTAGGGGTGATCAGGCAGGCAGGCAGGTGAGCAGTTAGGAGCCAGCAGTTCCGGTTTGTGAGAGGGCCTAAACCGGCAGTTGGACAGCCCCCAAGGGGTCCTGGATTGGAGATGGTGCAGGCTGGATTGAGGGACCCCCACCCCATGCACAAATTTTGTGCAACGGGCCTCTAGTATTTATGATAATAATCCACAAGTGAGTGTTGACAGTGGGCCAGCCTCTGTGTCTACTTTATTAATAAAGTATCTCAACATTAGAGAGTTTAAACAGTTTGTCTAAATCCTCATAGAGAATTGGAGAATGAACTAAAAGTTCAGTCTAACCTTAAAAATGATGCTTTTTGTCAGTATGCTATTTCCCCAAGTTTTATATGTTTATATGACTAATAAAGGCGCAATGCACGAAATTCGTCCATTGGGCCTGGCCCTCACAGCCACGGTGGCTTGCCTTGGTCCTCGCAGTCCCAGCTTCAACCGGAAGGTCATCCAGAAGATTGTTTGGCTGTCTGGTCTAATTAGCATATTGTGCTTTTATTATTATAGATTACATATCAAACATTTTTGAATACTAGTTATGTTGAATATTTTCTTTCAGGTTTAGAGGTCACCAGAAACTCTTTCATAAGAAGTTACCATAAGGCCTAACCACAGAAGTGTATATTTTCTCAGTGATATCTAATATTCTGTATTTTAATAATCTTGACCACTTTTATCTTATATATGCAATGAATATTTTCTCAAGTGTCTTTTCTTATTTAAGTTGAATTTGGAGCATTTTTAATATACATCAATTTTCCAATCAAAATCCCAACAAGATTTTTTGGAGATATCACCAAGCTGATTCTAAAATTTATAAGACAAGGCAAAGAAATTAGAATACCAAAGCAATTTTTAAAAAGAAGAGGATGCACACTATCTTATCTCAAAACTTACTCTAAAGCTATAGTAATCAAGGCAGTGTGATAATGGGAAGAAGTAGAGGCCAGAAATAGACCCACATCAACATGACTCATTTTTGACAAAGGTGCAGAGGCAATTTTAGGAAGAGAAGATAATCTTTTAAAAATAGTGATGGAACAATTGGATGTCTGTATGCAAAATATTAAACTTCATTCTCTTACCTTATACAAAGATGTACTCAAAATGAATCATATACCTAAATGTAAAATATAAAATTAAACATGTAGAAGAAAAATAGGTGAAAAATTTGTGACCTTGAGGAGTTAAGCAAAAAGCTGTTAGATACAACATGAAAACCAATAGCCATCAGAGAAATAATTTGGTAAATATGACTTCATCTTACTCTGTGAAAATGGCCAAGAGGACAAAAAACAAGCCACAGATGGGAAAGAAAATGTTTGCAAATTGCGCATCTCCCAAAAGATTTTTATCCAGAATATTTATAAAGAACTCATAAAACTCAACAACGTAAAACAACTCAGTAAAAAAATTGGCAAAATAAAATACACAAAGAATAGCTCTTAAAACTCAACAAAAATTTAAAAATGGGTGAAAGGCACCTCATCAAAGAACATACACAGATGGAAAATGAGCATAAGTAAAGACATTCCACATCATATGTCATCTGGAAAATGAAGATTAAACAATGAGATGCAACTACACACCGATTACAATGGCCCAAATCCAAAACACTGACTACACCACGTGCTGGAGAGGAGGTGGAGCAAGAGGAACTCCTCCTATTCATTGCCAGTGGGAATGCAAAATGGTACAGGCACTATGGAAGACATTTGGTAATTTTTTACAAAACTAAAAATAATCTGACAATATGACTTACCAATGGCACTCTTTGGTAGTCACTAAAAGGAATTGAACACTTATCTCCATGTGAAAACTGTACATGAATGTTTCTAGAATTTTTATTCATAATTGCCAAGACTTAAAGCATCCAAGATGTTCTTCAGTAGATAAATGGATAAATAAAGTGTGGTACATCCAGACAATGAAATATTTTTCAGCACTACACAAAATGGACTATCAACCCACAAGAAGACATGGAGCAACCGATGCTCCATAACTAATTGAAAGAAGCCAATCTGAGAAGGTTATCCTATATAATAAAGAGCTAATATGCAAATGGTCATCATGCCCTTGCACCCTCGCGCCAGGGCCGGGGGACCTGAGGCCATGCCCCCCACCTGGCACCAGAGCAGGGGACTTGAGGTTGCACCCCCTGCCCGGTGGGGCTTGATGGGGGTGGGGCCAGCTGGGTCTGTGTCTCGTGCAATTTCGAGGTAAGCGTGGGTGGGTGAGGACTTGACGCTGGGTCCTGCGGCATGCCCCAGACTCTGACAGGAGGGAGACTTTCATATACATTTTACTAATTTTCTTTCATCCCTGACACTTCTATTATAGAGAAAGGGCAAATAGCAATATTAAAATGTTTCCTCTAATTAATTCCTTTTTAATGTGCATGAATTTTGTGCACCGGGCCACTAGTATACTATATGGTTCTAAGTATATAACATTCTGGAAAAGGCAACACTAGAGAAACAGTAAAAAGAGAAGTGGTTGCCAGCAGTTAGGGTGTATAAAGGAGGATTGAATAGGTAGAGCACAAAGGATTTTTAGGGCAGTCTAAATACTCTGTATAATATACTACAATGATGGATACATGTCATTATACATTTGTCTAAACCCATAGAATGTACACCACCAAGAGTGAATCCTCAGTAAACTCTGATGTGTCACTGTATGTCATAAATTGTAACAAATGTACTCCTCTGGTGGGGGGTATTGGTAATGAGGGAAGATATGCATATGTATGGGTGGGGAATAGATATCTGTACTTCTCACTTTTGTGCTGTAATATGTACATCTTAGCTTAATTGAAGAACAGGGTTGGAGTCATCATTCCATCTATGTTAACAATAAAGTCATAAGAGTGGCTCTACTTGACAAGGAAGAGCAGGGAAAATAGATGAGCGATAAGCTTAGGGTAGATCTCTCGGAAGTCATTTGAGTAAAAGAACTTTTGTGGGCACATTATTTGGCCTACAGAGTATTGTTTTCAATTAGCTGTCTCCACTCATTTATATTACGTATTGCCACCTCATCGTATTTGAGTTTGTGATTCGTGACTTTCTGAAAGGACAGAGAAAGAAGAGCCAGTGGAAGCGGCCTTTACAAAAGGGTGTACAAGGTGTGAAACCAGCCTAGAGGAAGGGGTGGCACAACAGCCTGGGGAGTGAAAGAAGAAAAATGAAGTTAACAGTGTCAAATACCCCTGAGAGAGCCAGTCAAGATAAGGACTGAGGGTCATCTGTGCCTTTAGAGAGAGCATGCTCTGTTAAATGGGGTTAGAAATCAGATCACACTATGCTGAGGGGGTGACTGAATCTTAGGAATTGGAGATAATGCTTGCAGATTGCATTGGAGACTTTGAATGAGTTGGAGAGGAGAGAGATTGAATGGTAGTGGCGGTGAAATCCAGCGGAGAGAGAGGTCAGCTTGTTTTTGTTTGCCAATTTCCTCTTTTGGATAGAAGTTTGAACAATGTGTACAGGTTGAAGGAAATGGGCTAGAAAAGAAGGAAAAGTTGAAGATAAAGGATAGAAAGAAAAATAACTAATGGCAAAAGCCTCGGCATCAGGAAGAGGGAATAAAATCAAACACAGCCTTTGCCTTCAATAGCAGGAAGGGCACCTGATCCTTTAAGATTGGAGGAAAGAAAGTAAGAATGTTGTTAGATGTAGCCATGTGATACTGGAGAGGATTGCAAGGATGCACGAATGGTTTCCACACAATGACCTCAATTTTCTTTTTAAAATAGCAGGTGCACTGAGAGCGAAAGGGAGAGACTGTATGGCTTAAGTGGAGTGATAAACTTTTGAAATAGTGGCTGACCACAGTCAGAGGGAAAGGATTAGTGAATGTTATTGAGAGGCTAACTCAGATTAGAAAACCACAAATCTGCAGGCTGGTATATTTTGCTCCTGTAGCATTCAATGTGCCTGGATATGAAAAAGAGAAGATTCACTATAGTTTGGATTCAAGGTTGAATGTATAATGTAAGAAAGGACAGGCTGTAGAAATGTAAAGGCTCATGTCCAAGCTAAATTCCAAGCAAGACTTGGAGAACATAGAAAGATCTCAAAGAAAACCTCAGAGAATAAAGATTTAATTTTATTTGTAACCTAACACCATTCCTGACCTAATCTCATTTTTTATTTTATTTTAGTCCTTTTCCCTAATCCTTTTTCAAACTGATTTTATATTCACTCTTCTTATTTTGTAAGACACATTTTAGATACAAGGTCAGGTATAAGCAAATAAAAGACAACTAAAAACACACAGATGGTCAGACAGAAGTCAGTTTTAATTTAACAAGGGAGGCTGGAACTTAAAGCATCTCAGATGAGTTTTAATTGAGAGGAAGATGTTGCGGGTGGTTAGGATGATGTGGAGTAGACATTTATTGAGGTTGTGGAGTTAGGGTTTAACGTGGTTCTCATCCTGAGATAATTTTGTCCTGAAGGGACATTGGGCCATGTCTGGAACCATTTTTAGGAGAGTGGAGTAGTACTGGCGTGTAGTGCCAGGGATGCTGCTACACACCCTACAGGACAGCCCCTACAGGATTATCTGACCAAAATATCAGTAGTGCTCAGTTTGAGAACCTTGGTTTAGATACATTATAAACATGATAGAAGGATGAGAATGGCCAGAAATCATCCGGAGAACCATTGAAAAAGGTAGAGAAGGAGGAACTATCCAGAGCATCACCATGCCAGGTGATGTGAGGTTCAAAGATATCTATTTGTGGGTGATGGCTTGTGAAAGAATGGAAGAGTCATTGTTTGGAAAAGTTTATGCTATTGTGACACAAATTCACAAATGATTCCTGAGGCTAGCGTTTTGTAAAGCAAATAGAGGGAGGATGAAAGCAAGGGCACTTCAGGGAAAGCATATGCTTTTGTTTCAGTTGCCCTTAAACAAGAGTTCCTAGTTCTTTCCTCCAAAGTTTCCAGATGAATGCATTAATTTTGGTTTAGAAAAAATCTAGCTCTGACATACCGGCATGACTTGAGAAGTCTTCTTTTTCTCCATAACCCTCCTCCACATCCCTGTGTTTCTCATTTTTTAGTTTCTTTTGGTTTTCCCTAAATAGACACTACTTCTTATGGTCAACCGTACAGAGCTGACCATTTCTTTTGCTACAACATGCAACAAACACTCCCTGCTTTGGTTTAATTAATACAGGCCCTCTAAACAATGGTGACCTTGACTTTACAATCCTTTTAATACTCCAATACTGGACATTTGTTTTTTTAGATACTATTTAGAATGTCTGACTTCTGAAAGATTGAAGGAGTTTCAATATTGAGACCTCCTAATCCAAATTGTATTTATTTGGATGACTAGATATTTCTTTTACATTGACTTATTAACAGTGGAAAAATAATTGATTTAACTATTTTTTTCTGCTACCAGATTGGCTAAATTTTTTAATTCTATCCAGTAGTCAGGACTGAATTACTTTTAAGATAATATCAATTTATATATTGGGTTTATCTATAGGCTGCAAAACAGCAGGGTTTTCTGGGCCATAAACATCTCCAGACTCCTGTACTCAGCACCCAGTGTTTCATAGAACAATTTCAACCAGATGATCATAAAAAGAAACTTGATAACTCATTTGTTGATGATCACAAACAGATTGCTATACTTTAATTTCCAAATCTCCATATATCTTCTAGTAAACCTAGTATACAAAGGAAGACATGTCCTTAAAAAAATTAGTGTACCACGTGAATAAGGTAGTATAAATAATTCCTTTCTGTTTTCAATCCAATTACTTAGTGCTCTCTTAACATAAGACTAATGATAAAACAAAAACAAAAAGAGAAAAACTCCTAGCACCATGTATCATCTGTATGTATTGTCAGAATGATCCTTAACTATTTTAGGTTTATAATATTTATTCAATTAAAACAAGTGAATCAATTCCGTCCCCCACCCCTACATAGAAGAATAACTATAGTCTTTACCCCCTTTGCATGTGAATGGACTAACCCAGATTCAATTGTATATTTCTTTATTTCAAACATTTTGACAATATTTCATGTACATGTAGTAAATGTATTATCATTGTTAAAATATGTATTTTCTTTATGGTGAAATTGAGAAAGACATACACTAGTTATTGTACATGTATTAGCAACATTCACCTTAACAAATGCTGAGGTAGAAAACAAATCCAATATAATAAAAGAGTAATATGCAAATCGACCGAATGGCAAAATGACCGGTTGCTATGACATGCACTGACCACCAGGGGCAGATGCTCAACACAGGAGCTGACCCCTGGTGGTCAGTGAACCACACAGAGGGAGCACCGCTCAGCCAGAAGTCAGCTCATGGCTGGCAAGTGCAGCAGCAATGGCAGGAGCCTCTCCCACCTCTGTGGCAGTGCTAAGGATGTCTGACTGCTGGTTTAGGTCTGTTTCCCATGGGGAGCAGGCCTAAGCCTTCAATCAGACATCCCATGAGGGCTCCCAGACTGGGAGAAGGCACAGGCTGGCTGAGGAACCTGTGCCCCACCCCCACCCCCAGTGCACGAATATTGTGCACCAGGCCTCTAGTAGGTGTTATATTTCATCACACTTGTTTTTAGTTGTCATTATGCAGACAAAAGTAATATCTATTTCTTTTGTGTAAATTATGCAGTATTAAATCATTAGGCTTATTTTAAAATTCCACCCCTTCCTATACTCTATATTCCCTTTCCTGCTTTCTATTTCTTCATAGCACTATCACCATCTAACATAATACATAACTAACTTTGTTGTTGTTGTTTTGCTTATGTGTATTCACCCTTTAGAATGTAATTTCCTCTAAGGCAATGATATCGGTATATTTTATTCAATGCTGTTGCTCCCTTGCACACAGTAGGCACTTGATGAATACTTGTTGAATGATTGTGGTTATATAAATTAATTCAACCACTTGTCTAATGGCATAATTTCTTCAAGGGGTGTCTTCAGTGACTTTTCACAAAAGAACTTTACTATTTTTAATTAGTTGACTTGCTTTAACTTCTTAAGATATCACCTTTTTAAAAGGTTTTCGTGAGAAGCACAGTGGTGTGTAATTCTGTTTCAGGTAGAGTTTAGACTCCCACTCCACTGCAAACCTCTTTACTCACCCAGCTACTATGTGCATATTGACTCCTTAGGAGTTTATAGCATGTCTTTCTAGGTCTCTGGGGAAGTCATTTAATTCTCTGAGGAGCTTAATAAAGAAGTCAAATATACTGGGAGAGAAAAAACAACTAGGCAATCCTCACTTTTGTTCTTTTCGTAGGTGTTGTATAACTATTTTCTACAACATTAAATTTGCAGTTGTGGCATAAAAGAAACTTTTCTTTCTTAGAATGTCATATTATTTACTTGTGTTATACTTGAATAACTACTTTCATAGTGGGTGGGGGATGGGAAGAGATTAACCAAAGAACTTATATGTATACTAGTGACCCAGTACACAAATTCTTGCACATTGAAAGGAAATTAATTAGAAGGTGGCTGGTGGGGCGGGACTGGGCGAGATGGGCCAGACATGCCCTGGAGCCATCCTACCTCGGTCCCTCCCTGGTGTCTACGGAGTGAGTGGGGTTCTTCCGGCAGATGGGGTCCCTTGGCCTTGCCTGTGGGGATCGGGCCAAACCCATCTCTCTGACTCCCCCCAGTTGGGTTCTGGAGTGTGAGAGGGCACTCTGCAAAGTTGCTGTCATACAAGGTGTGGAATGCAAACGCAAGTGTGCAGTAAACCAGATTCGGGGCCGACAGTGCCCCAGCAACAATATAACCCACGGCTGAAGGTGGAATCGCGTGGCCCTGTGAGGAATCGGGCTTCCTCCTCTCTGGTTTTGGAGTGCGTCACCCTAGAACCTCTGCTGCCAAGTCACTGCAGCTCAGCAGCTCCTGCATTGAGTGTCTGCCCCCTGCTGGTCAGTGTGCATCATAGTGACTGGTTGGACAGTAGGAGGGACACTTAGCATACTAGCCTTTTATATATATAGATAGATATAGATAGGCATAACCCATGGACACAGACAATAGTGTGGTGAAGTCCTGGAATGGGGTGGGGACTGGGTGGAGGCAGGCAAGGAGCGGGGGGAGAATGGGAGACATCGGTAATACTCTCAACAATAAAATAAAATAAAATAAAATAAAATAAAATAAAATAAAAAAGAAAGTCAGTTAGGTGTGGCTTATAATAGAGCAAAACTCCCATTGGTATAAACTCTCAATATTTTAGCCTACTAAAAGCCATACTGTAAAATAGTGTATAATCCCCAACTCATTCGCATTGGGTTTTAGAATTCATAGAATACTCTTTTATATCTAGCTTGTCCTTTTAATTATGTGTTTCTCGTGTTAATAATAAAACTTGTCTGAGTAACATATGGTTGGACAATTCTTGAGAACAAAAACCATATCTTACTCATTTTGAAACAACCAAACACTTAGCTCATTGCCTTGTATATGGTAAGTTCCAGACAAATGTGAATGAATACATCTTTGGATCAGTGATGAAAGATACAGACACTAAAAAGAAGCTTGACCAAAGCAATCAAAATAAAAAAGATCATCAATATGTTTTCATTTAAAATTATGAATATTTTGATATTGAGTCCCACAATATAAAGAAGTCAGAAATCATCCACTTTCTCAGGCCATCCATTAGAATGAACCATTTTAACCTAAATGATAATCCAAACTTCCAAATGAATATTTTTTATTAGTGTATTATTATAATAAGCTGCTTAATAAGAGAAGGCTTATTTTGGTTTTCCTCTTCAGACTCATGACTCTAAACAGCTTAGAAAAGATTCTTAAATATTCTTTTGCTCATTTATATTGTCATTTTGTTGCAGGCACATGTCCAACAAAAGAACAATTTTTTTGACTGTACTGAGGGGAAGCCATGGAATCTGATTCAAAGAATTTTAGAAGGATTGATGATTAGTTATTTTTAAACAATATGTGTGTGTTTTAGCCAAAGATACAATAGAAAGGTAAAATTTGCTATATAGGTGTAGATTCCTTAACAAATAAGTGAAGCAAATTATAATGTGGTTCTCTACTAAAATAGTATTTTCTTTTAACCATCCCTAATTGCACAAATAATACATTTATGGTATAAAGGGAATTTTTTAAATCTTAAAGAGATTTTGTTAAAAATATGTATTTTAAATAAGGACATTTTCCTTATTATATAATTACATGTTAGCAATAACAACTTAGAACAGTTACACAATTATATCTCAGATCTGTAAAAACATGAAAATAATAATGTATGAACTGCTAACCTTGAGATCTCATGAACGCCAGTGTCTTCCTGAAGATTATGCCTCTGAAGACATCTTTTCAGTCTGTTGATATCTCCTTATTTTTTCCTTAAAAAAAGAGATTTGTTTCAATATGTTATATTTTCGAACAGTAAAGCTGACTACAAAATGTAAATATGACCTAGAGAAAAATCAATAGAAATCTTGGAATATAAATAAGGCATTAAAAATAGTGTGGAATAATTGTACTACACATAATTTAGTGCAGAAAGAATATCCATTCTAGAAGAATGCAGTAAATTTCTAATAATTTACAACCATTTTCATTCATTTACTTACCTGTTATTTAATCAAATATTTCTATGAACAAAAAGTTAAAGTCCTTCTATCTTACTAATTGGTATTACACTAGATTTAAGTCTAGAAGATTCATATCTTCGAAACACACAAAAATCAAGGAAAATTAACCAAAATGCTACAGCTATATAGGTGATGACAATCACAATGAATATATATTATATTTTGGAGGGTGTACTTAAGGAATTTAATTCTAAAATTAACTGAAATATTTGTATATTCAGGTTTTAAGATAACTTAGACTTTAATAACATAATTTAAACACAAAATTCTTTAACATAAACATGATTTAAGAAAAATCTTGTTTTTTAAAATTGCAGTGCCATAATTCACAATGATTAATGCAAATATTTAAAGAGGTGATAAAATCCTGGTAGTAATTATACACTTTTACTTTCCCAGATTAAAATGTATATAATCAGTTTTTCTAAAGAATTAATAAACTTTACATTCTAATATGTTAGGTCATGTCCATATACAATGTAAAAATTTTCCTTAAAAATGATGTAGAGAACCTTGGAAAATGTGGTTTATTTATTGTCTTCCTATAATACTCAGAGATGAACTATCACTGATCATAGCCAATACCAATAGCTGGTGTAGAAGTACCATAAATCGGTTACTTAAATGAAAAAATAGGCTCAGTAAGCAACTTATACTGATGTCAGTTTTATTCTTTTATATCTTAAAACTCTTGAGAACATTACCCTCAAATGATGGCATGTAAAGACCACTGAAGCAATAACTTACATCACCTATTGCACTCACTTTGAAGAACAGTTTAGCATATAACTTTTCTGCCTTCTCTGTTAATGATACATATCATGAGATTGCAAGTCAAGCAACTAAAAATCAATGGACAAGCATGTTAATTGATCTCTACCTTCTCATAATGTGTCCATTAAATACAAACTTTAAATTATTATTTGCAAAATTACAACAAAATACTAAAAATAAATTACATACTGCATTACATATGTCTACAAATGTCATTTATAATCTGAAACCATTTCTTGTTGATGAAAATTAATTCTATTATTTAAATATCATTTTTATCTGCTGAGATGTCATTTAAAATTTTATCCCTTCAAAATGAGTTTTTGCTGCTATAAAAATATGGGAAAATTGCTACTAGTTCAATTTCCCTATGTTACAAATAAGGAGACTTACTACTACATATTTGTGACATGTAGCTAAATCTAAAGAAAGAAATTAAGATTTTTTATTGTCTACTGTTAAAATTAAAATAAAAAATAATTGTATTTTACAACCAAATAAATGAAGTATTTTATTTAGGCATTTAAGGTAGTCTATTGAGGAAAGCAAAAATATTGAGAAATCTAGTGATCTAAAGTTACATACCTCTAATTAGCCTGTAATTTACACAGAGGCCAAGGAACCGTTGGTGTTAGGAAAAAGGGACTCAAACTCTGACCTGTTGGAAGGTCTAAGATATAAAATATATCTGATGGACAGAGCTGACCCTAACTGAGGCCAGTGAAGCCCCTGGGAGGGAGTTCATCACAAAGGAAGAAGAATTCTGAAAGACTATGTCATAGTCAATGCAAAGTTCCAAGTATTGGGGATGTGAGGATCGATGCTAGTACTTGGCACAATGTGTAGTAGTTGATGCTGGAAACCATTTCAACTCAGCACCTTGGTTCTGTGAATGTGATTCAGAGGCATTGGCTGTGTGAAACTGTGTGAGGAAGTTCTGCGTACACATGTGAAAGAGAGAATTTAAAGAGTTGTGGTGCTAAGATATCTAGGTCATTAGCACTTGCTCTGAGACCCAGCAACTCTGGAGAGGTATAATCCCCAGATCTAAGGGCTTTTCCTTTTCCTTTACAAGCCTTTTGGGCCCATCAGGGGCGAATTACACAGGATTAGTGGAAACTGTCATTTTCCTAGAAACCCATGTTTATGGGGTGGTCCCAACCTGAGCTGGATACCCTCAGCATAGACTATTATATCACTACTTGAGTGGGACCCTGGTCCCATGGATGGTCTCAACAGTGACAAGTGATATCTGGGACCGATTTGTGGATATATATTACCATCCCAGATACTATGAAAAATATTCAAGGAGGGTGACATTTATAAAATACTAAGAACATGTACAGTAATGTAAATGTAATGCTATTCGTCCTCACAATTTTTTTTGTGCTCATCAAAAGAACCCCAGTTTCTGATTATGAATTCTATGAAAAAGAAAACAAACACGAACCTGTGTTATCATTTAGAAATGTCCACCTAACACTTATGGCTCATATCTGGTCTTTTCTGCTATCTGGGTTCAACTGAAAAATTCTCTGAAAACCAGTTTTTCACTTTTAGAAATTCCTGCAATATTGCAGGGCTAGAGAGAGAGGTGAACATCACTTGCTCCAGGCCCCTTGGCTTCCTGGTTGCCCCTGGACATTACTGCAAATCTCCCTTAGTCCCAGCAGCCATGCACAATGGCAAGGGTCGAGTCACTCTTCCATGTTTATCAACATTGTCTCCAAAGGGCACCGTTAGTAGGTCAGTGTTGGCATACCTTAATCAATAGTCATGCTAGACTTCACTGAGGTCATTAAAGGTCCCATCGGCCATGAGTGAGCTATAACTTCAGCTGTGCTGTTTTTAATGGATGACTCAATGATTAACCCTAAGGAAATATAACGTGTTTGAAACACTCCTATCTTCTTCCTGTCTTTAGTGTTTTGTTTTGTTTTGTTTTCCTGACAAATGCTGGGGTTTTGAGAATAAACTTGTTACAGAATCACAGAATTTGAGGCTCCCCACCCCAGCTGATCACTTCTCCATGTCTGGAAGCATGGCTCATATCAGTGTAGGAATGTAACTGAAGAAATGTGAAATTGCTGTTCAGTGTTTCTAAAGTGATGAGAAGATTTTTAAGTTCAGTATAATAGTTTAATTGCATTTGTTACTGCATCTCAAACTATAATATTGCATAATTACTATGCCTGCAACCAGCAAAAGCATCATTCACTCTGAAGGACAGCTTCCTGACTAAAGCAAAGGACTTAGAGCAAACAAATCTAGCAGGAAAGATGAATCTGAAATGTAAAGTCTGACCCTATTTGTTAAGGGAATAAAACCCACTGACAATCATACTGATTCTATTTAGAATTATTTTATTAGTAACAATTCCATTCCAATTTCATACCTTCATACATGCTGAAGTGCAGTTATCAAAATATATGCAGCAATCAATTTACTTTTTTAACAAACAAAAAATGAATTTCCATTTTTTTCCTAACATGTGTTGAACTATAATAAAAGTGTCACATGACCCAAAAAGTTTCTAAAATGATGGTAGTACTTAGTCATCCTATTTCAGTAAGTGGACAGGAGTTATTAAAACAAATTAAATCCAGTCCTCTTTAGGCTATTTATATATCAGGTGGTCACCATGTTGTTCTTCTACTCAATCAGCTGTGCTTGAAAGTGCAAAAACTTCTCCAAAATTGTTCAGATATATCTCTGTAAAGGCATACGAAAAGACTTCACTGGGAATTTGCAAGAATTTTAGATGTAAGTTTAAGTAAAAATGTAAAAACCCAAAGAAGCATATAATTTACAAAAAAATGGTAAATTAGCAAGACTGAACCAAGAAGAGGTACAAACTTGCCTAGACAGGGTATCCTAAAAGGATTGAAAAAGTGTTTGAACATCGAAAGAACAAACAGGATCAGCAGGGGACAGGGAAGCTTTTTTTTTTTTTTTTTTTAAATATATTTTATTGATTTTTTACAGAGAGGAAGGGAGAGAGATAGAGAGTCAGAAACATCGATGAGAGAGAAACATCGATCAGCTGCCTCCTGCACATCTCCGACTGGAGATGTGCCCGCAACCCAGGTACATGCCCTTGACCGGAATCGAACCCGGGACCCTTCATTCCGCAGGCCGATGCTCTATCCACTGAGCCAAACCGGTGTCGGCAGGGAAGCTTTTAATAACGTTTGCAACAATGGTCTCCAAATTGTTTAGATCATACACTTTGCCAACAAAAAAAGCTTCTTGACCTCTACACATTTTTCACTCATGCTGCTCATTTTCACACTTCCCCACTTACTCAATTTAGGGTCCATCATTCAACATGGTAGTCTCTCCTTTCCATATACAATCACCTCCAAGGCCTTTCTCTCTCTTCAAATCAGTCTGACAAAAATAAAATGACCTAGTTAAGTTCAGCTATCTTCCTTCTATGAACCTACTCCTAGTAGCTGAACAGATGATTACAGCTAGAGAAAATGTAGACTATGGCATTACTGGCATAACTACTGATAATATGATAAAGACCTTTAAGTGCGTCCCTGATCATCTGATCATAGTTCTCTTATTAATTCATACTTCAACTCTATGATACTACTAAAAGAGGCATCTGTGCTTCTTTTCCACTCTTCAACATTTCTTCCCATCTCCTCTCTCTCTGTTTATGACATAGCTTCTAAAAAAAAATTTAAGAACCATGATTCAATTTCGTCTTCTCACCACTATATCCTACATATCCTTGATATTTCTACCCCTGTAGTCAACCTTCAATCCTCTAATAAAGGCGAAACTGTTCTCTCCAACCTAAGGTCAACCCTTTCCCTGAAGCCTTGGATTCCATTTTTTCTCACCAATTTTAGGTCTTTGTTACTTCAATAATCCCCTTTCTCTCCTACATTGTCATTTTTTTCCTTCATATTACTGGATAATTCCCATCTGTCTGCAAATATATTGTAATGTCTCCCAACTTTAAAAAATTCCTTGATATCAATTCCTTATCTCACTTTCGCCTTATTTCTCCACTGTACTTTATAGCAACATCCTAAAAGAGAGCATTCTCCATTCCTCAGATAAAATTCTATGTTGAACTCCCCAAAATTAGATTTCATTTTCACAGCTCCACTGAAACAGTACTATCAAGGTCAGATGTAAAATTGGATATTGCCAAATCCAATGGTAAATTTTTAGTCTTTATCTTCCTTAATGTCTCAAGAGAGTTTGACACAATCACATTCATTTTCTTGAAATATTTCTTTTCCTTGCTTCTAGGATTCCGTACAGGAGGTAGGCTTGTCTGCTACCTCATCTGCTGCCCTTTCTCAATCTCCTTGCCCGATTTCTTCCCCTCTTACTAACCCTAAATCCTGAGGTCTGAGACTTCTCTGACTCTTTCCTAGGAAAGCAGATCTTATGTCTTTTTAATAGCACCATTTATTTATGAGTCCCAAATTTAGATGGCTAATCTGAACCTCTTCTCTGAGTTTTATGTTCTTTTTTTTTTTTTTTTTAGATTTTTTACTGATTTTTAGAGAGAAAGTAAGAGAGAGGGAGAGAAAGAAACACCCGGTGAGAGCAGAACATTGGTCAGCTGCCTCCTTCACACCCCCGACAGGGGTTGAGGCCACAACCCAGGTGTATGCTCTGACTGGGAATTGAACCAGCCACCTCTCCTGCACAGGACAACACCCAATTAACTGAGCCACACCAGCCAGGGCATCTGAGCACTATATTCTTATCTGCACTGCCAACATTACAGTTCCATTTGAATAGCTATTGAGCTTTACAACCTTAATATATCAAAACAAAATAATAATAATGAAAAGAGGGAAGGTAAGATGGAAGGAAAGGAGGAAGGAAGGAAATAACATGCTCTAGAATTTCTCTTCTAACTCAGTCTTTCCCATTTTAGTAAATGGCATCACTGCTTACCCAATGACTCATATTAAAAACCTAGCTCAGTGATGGCGAACCTATGACACGTGTGTCAGAGGTGACACGTGAACTCATTTTTTTGGTTGATTTTTCTTTGCTAAATGGCATTTAAATATATAAAATAAATATCAAAAATATAAATCTTTGTTTTACTATGGTTGCAAATATTTAAAAATTTCTATATGTGACATGCTACCAGAGTTAAGTTAGGGTTTTTCAAAATGCTGACACGCCGAGCTCAAAAGGTTCGCCATCACTGACCTAGCTCCTTGAGAGATGGCTTATTCTAGGATTGCAGCAGGATAGATACCAGATGAACCTGTAGCATCTTACAGTGACGGAAAGTAAGAAGGGATAAAAACATAGGTATTGTCATGTCAAAAGGACCCAAGAACTGACCTGAAAATACTCTCAATAGTCAAAGCTGGAATAATCTAAACAATAAAATTAATGATAGTATTACATTGTAATCCAAAGAATCAATATAAATATTCATGAGTCTATACTGATAGAAATAAATGACCGAATAAGTAATTAAGAGATAAGCAACATGCCGAAACTGGTTTGGCTCAGTGGATAGAGCGTCGGCCTGCGGACTGAAAGGTCCCAGGTTCGATTCTGGTCAAGGGCATGTACCTGGGTTGCGGGCACATCCCCAGTGGGAGATGTGTAGGAGGCAGCTGGTCGATGTTTCTCTCTCATCGATGTTTCTAACTTTCTATCTCTCTCCCTTCCTCTCTGTAAAAAATCAATAAAATATATTAAAAAAAAAAAGAGAGATAAGCAACAAAGCTTCCTTACAAAAGACTTACAAATATACATGTAGATATTCTCCCCACTTCCGGAAATGGAACTTGATCCCCAATCTCCACCGTAAGTGTGAGCTGCATTTAGTAATTTACTTTCAAATAATAGATAATGGAAAAAGGACAATAGTAATGTTACAATGGAGAAACCTGGCAAATATCATCTTAATTAAATGACTCACATTATTATCACCAGTGATGCATCATGCTGATATCATTTACTCCCTGATATTATCTGATACAAAAAGGCAAGCACTTCACATCTGTGGCATTCTTCCTTCAAATCCATAACTCAAGTCTAATACTGAGAAAATACCAGAGAACAATAAAATTGAGGAATATTCTAATTATGCTTTTCAAAAAAGTTCTGGTCATGAAAAGCAAGGAAAGACTGAGAAACTGCCACTGATGAGGAAACTAAGGAGCCATGACTAAACTTGATATGCTGTCCTTAAGTAGATCTGAGGATAGCAATGGATAAACTATGAAATCTGAAGAGCCTGTGGTTTGGCTAATAGTACTACTAGTATATACCAATGTTAAATTCTTTGTTTGGGCAAGTGTACCATTCTTATGTAATACTAGAGACCTGGTGCACAAAATTTGTGCACAGGAGTGGGGGGTGTCCCTCAGCCTGGCCTGCACCCTCTTACAATCTGGGACCCTTCAGGGGATGTCTGACTGCCGGTTTAGGCCTGATCCAGCAGGGATCCCTGTGGGATTGTGCCTAAACTGGCAGTCGGACATCCCTCTCGCAATCTGGGACTGCTGGCTCCTAACCACTCACCTGCCTGTCGTCTAATCGCCCCTAACCACTCTTCCTGCCTGCCTAATCACCCCTAACCACTCGCCTGCCTGACTGATCACCCCTAACTGCCTCTGCCTGTGTGCCTGATACCTCTAACTGCTCACCTGCCTGCCTGATCACCCCTAACCACTTTCCTGCCTGCCTGATCGCCCCTAACTGCTTGCCTGCCTGATTGCCCCTAACTGCCTCTGCCTCAGCCCCCACCACAGCAGCTTTGTCTGGAAGGGCATCTAGAATGACGTCCAGAAGGTCGTTTGGCTGTCCGGTCTAATTAGCATATTATGCTTTTATTATTATAGATGCTAACATTGGGGAAAGCTGAGCAAAGGGTCTATGGTAATTAACTGTGTGCTGTTTTTGCAACTTTTCCAGTAATCTAAAATTCTTATGAAATAAAAGTTTAATTTAAAAAGCCCATGAATTATTTTTTTTTTTTATTGCTTAAAGCATTACAAAGGGTATTACATATGTGTCCTTTTTTCCCCCCCACCCTTGACAAGCCCCTGCCCTCCCTTACCCCCCAGTGTCTTATGTCCATTAGTTATGGTTATATGGATGCATACAAGTCCTTCGGTTGATCTCTTACTCCCCTCCCTCCTGTCCCCCAACCCTCCCTGGCCTTACCACTGAAGTCTGACAATCTGTTTGAGGCAGCTCTGCCACTGTATTTATTATTGTTCAAAAGTTTGTAATGGTCTTAATTATCCATGAAAGAATGAGATCATGTGGTATTTTTCCTTCATTGACTGGCTTGTTTCACTTAGCATAATGCTCTCCAGTTCCATCCATGCTGTTGCAAATGGTAAGAGTTCCTTCTTTTTAACAGCAGCATAGTATTCCATCGTGTAGATGTACCACAGTTTTCTAATCCATTCATCTACTGATGGGCACTTAGGCTGTTTCCAGATCTTAGCTATGGTGAATTGTGCTGCTATGAACATAGGGGTGCATATATCCTTTCTGATTGGTGTTTCTGGTTTCTTGGGATATATTCCTAGAAGTGGGATCACAGGGTCAAATGGGAGTTCCATTTCCAATTTTTTGAGGAACCTCCATACTGCCTTCCATAGTGGCTGCACCAGTCTGCATTCCCACCAGCAGTGCACAAGTGTTCCTTTTTCTCCACATCCTCTCCAGCACTTGTCGTTTGTTGATTTGTTGATGATGGCCATTCTGACAGGTGTGAGATGGTACCTCATTGTTGTTTTGATTTGCATCTCTCGGATGATTAGTGACTTTGAGCATGTTTTCATATGTCTCTTGGCTTTCTGAATGTCCTCTTTTGAAAGGTGTCTATTTAGATCCTTTGCCCATTTTTTGATTGGATTGTTTATCTTCTTTTTGTTAAGTTGTATGAGTTCCCTATAAATTTTGGAGATTAAGCCCTTATCAGATATGACGTTGGCAAATATGTTTTCCCACGAGGTGGGTTTTCTTGTTGTTTTGTTGATGGTTTCTTTTGCTGTGCAGAAGCTTTTTATTTTGATGTAGTCCCATTTGTTCATTTTCTCTTTAGTTTCAACTGCCCTAGGAGCTGTATCAGTGAAGAAATTGCTTTGGCATATGTTTGAGATTTTGTTGCCTTTGTATTCTTCTAGAATTTTTATGGTTTCCTGTCGTACATTTAAGTCCTTTATCCATTTTGAGTTTATTCTTGTGTATGGTGTAAGTTGGTGGTCTAGTTTCATTTTCTTGCATATGTCTGTCCAATTTTCCCAACACCATTTATTGAAGAGACTATCTTGGCTCCATTGTATGTTCATGCCTCCTTTGTCAAAAATTAATTGAGCATATTGGTTCGGGCTAATTTCTGGACTCTCTATTCTATTCCACTGATCTATATGTCTGTTCTTGTGCCAGTACCAGGCAGTTTTGAGAACAGTGGCTTTGTAATACAGCTTGATATCTGGCATTGAGATCCCACCTACTTTGTTCTTTCTCAGGATCGTTGCAGCTATTCGGGGTCTTTTTTTATTCCAGATGAATTTTTGGAGAGTTCGTTCTAGATCTTTGAAGAAGGCCATTGGTATTTTAATGGGAAGTGCGTTGAATGTATAGATTGCTTTGGGTAGTATGGACATTTTAATGATGTTGATTCTACCAATCCAAGAACATGGTATGTTCTTCCATCTGTTTATGTCTTCCTCTATCTCTTTTTTCAACGTCCTGTAGTTTTCTGAGTAGAGGTCTTTAACCTCTTTAGTTAAGTTTATTCCTAGGTATCTTAATTTTTTTGGTGCGATGGTAAATGGGATTGTTTTTCTGATCTCCCTTTCTGAAAGTTCACTATTGGTGTATAGAAATGCCTCAGATTTCTTGGGGTTAATTTTGTATCCTGCTACATTGCCAAATTCATGTATTAAGTCTAGTAGCTTTTTGATGGAGTCTCTAGGGTTTTGTATGTATAATATCATGTCATCTGCAAATAGGGACAGTTTTACTTCCTCTTTTCCAATTTGGATGCCTTTTATTTCTTCTTCTTGCCTAATTGCAATGGCTAATACTTCCAGTACTATGTTGAACAGGAGTGGTGAGAGTGGGCATCCCTGTCTTGTTCCTGTTCTTAGGGGAAATGGTGTTAGTTTTTGTCCATTGAGTATGATGTTGGCTGTGGGCCTGTCATATATGGCTTTTATTATGTTGAGGTATGATCCTTCTATTCCCACCTTTCTGAGAGTTTTTATCAAAAATGGGTGTTGGATTTTGTCGAATGCTTTTTCTGCATCAATTGATATGACCATGTGGTTTTTTTCTTTCAATTTGTTTATGTGATGTATCACATTTATTGATTTACGGATGTTGTACCATCCTTGCATCTCTGGGATAAATCCTACTTGGTCATGGTGTATGATCCTTCTGATGTACTGCTGGATCCGATTCGCTAAGATTTTGTTGAGGATTTTGGCATCTATGTTCATGAGGGATATTGGCCTGTAATTCTCTTTCATTGTGATGTCTTTACCTGGTTTTGGTATTAGGGTGATGCTGGCTTCATAGAATGAGCTTGGAAGTGTTCCTTCCTCTTGAATTTTTTGTAGTAGTCTGAGGAGGGTAGGTTTTAGTTCTTCCTTGAATGTTTGGTAGAACTCCCCTGTGAAGCCATCTGGCCCTAGCCCATGAATTATTTATGTTTATCTCCTTCTCTTAAAGCTCACATCCAAACAATCAGTACCTTCTGTCAGCTCTACCTTTAAGATGTATTCTGTATCTGACCACTTCTCAACAAGTCCCCTCAGCTCTCACTTCTACTACCAAACAATAACCTCTGACTTGGTCTCTTTTCCTTCTCCATTGACTGTTTACAGTGTCAGATGCCTTGCTGACATCTCATGTTTGCTCTTCTTTCTAGAGACCTCCTTCCAATCCAGATATCACATGGCCCACTCCCTCACTCCATCAAGTCTTTATCAAAATAGAATATCTTTGGAGGGGCCTCTTATGACCATCTTATTTAAAAATAGGCATCCCCACCCCTATATCCTAAAACTGCTTTATTTTTCTTCACAGTACATTTATGACCATTTATGACATCATATTATTTACATATTTGTTTATTATTCTTCTTGACTACTAACATAAAGATCATGAGGGCAGAGATCTTATCTCATGGATGAGGAAATAAATACCTATTGCTTGGGACTTAAGGATAAAAGTGAAATTATACCCAAACCTGGTAGAAGTATGACTTTTGCTGCCTTTTTGAAAAAAACAATATACCAATATCTAGTAAGCTAATTCTCCCACTTTTAGAAATTTATTCGATAAAAAGTAAAGCACTAGAATGTAAGGACATTTTCAAAAGAACATGTATTATAGCCTTGTTCCATAGTGTCATAAAAACTAAGCTGAAACAAATGAACACTTATATGGAAAGACTGATTAAAATGTGATATATTCATACTTTGGAATATTGTGCAGCCATTAAAAATAATAAAACAGCCCAGATTGTGTGTCTCAGCAGTTGAGTGCTGACCTATCCACCAAGAGGTCGCTGGTTTGATTTCTGGTCAAGGCACATACCTTGGTTTTGGACTTGATCCCCAGTAGGGGGCATGTAGAGGTAGTTGATCAATGATGTTTCTCTCTCATCGATGTTTTTACCTCTCTATCTCCCTCCCTTCCTCTCATTAAAAAAAGAAGAAGAATAAAACAAAGCTATAACAAATAATGTAGATAATTTTCATCAGCTATTGTTTAATGAAACAAATCAAGTTGAACTAAAATGTATATGATACAGTCCATTTTTGATAAAAATTTTGTGGGAATATGTATATACACTGAGTGGCCAGATTATTATGACCTCCTGACGTTTGTAGGCAAACTAGCTATAATTTTGCACTGAAGTTGCTCAAGGGCCAGACCATTATAAATAGGGAAGCAAGTTGTTTACCATGACAATAGAAGTGATTTTTTTTCTGAAGATATGGATAAACAACGAGATTTAACAGCCTTTGAATGTGATTATGTTTGTCTATGATTATATGATATTGAAAAAAACATAAAATAATATAAATTAGGTCCATAAGAGTTCCCTACCAGAGCAAGAGATGTGGATGAAGGACAAATAGTTAAAAAAAGAAAAAGCCAACTAAAAAAATATAATAAAGATAGGAGGGAAGGAGGGAAAGAGAGAAAACATTAAACAAATTCTGTGATACGATATTTATGACCTCACATAAAAATTCATGTGTCTTCATGAAGGAGAATTATTTAAGGAAATCAATTTTGAAGCACAGAATGATTTTTGGACACTGGGCCCACAATTTTTTCATGCAGAAACCAACTTTTAAATATAAAATTGATTGCAGGGCGCCTTAATCTCAAAGAGAAAATAGAGAATTGCTGCTAGAATTGATCAGATTCCCAGGAAATGCATAAATTCTTACAGATGGTCCTAAGAACACAGCTAAATTTCAGACTATGATAGTCAGTGTGCTTTATGCTCAGCTTCAGAAAATAGAAATCAAACCTAAAAAAAGTAAAAAAGCAATATCCACTCAGAGGACTAAAAGAAGAAGATCTCAGCATTTGCACCCTCAACTTTTAATGAAGCAGCCTCTGGTTTTGTATTTTGTAAGATAAGTAAAGGCATTTAAAACAACATGTGATTGATAGTAGATCTTTAATGTACTAGTTCTCTTTATTAACCAGAAAAAGAAAAAGAAGTGATAGGATATTTATAAATTTAAAACGCAACTGGCTTGAGCTATTCCTGATATTCACTTATGAAGAATTTTATTATACAGTGATGTTTTAAAAAAATTAATTTGGATCTTCATATTTATTAACAATGGATTCAAAGGAATCCTATATAATAAAAGCCTAATAGGCTAAGTGTCTGGTCATCCGGTTGTCCTTTTGTCCATTCAATCAATCAAAGTGTAATATGCTAATGATATGCTAAGGCCATTCAACAGCTCACTATGATGTGCACTGATCACCAGGGGGCAGACACTCTGACTGATAGATTAGCTTGCTGCTAGGGTCCATCTGATTGGGACTGAGCAAGACAGGCCGGACATGCCCTGGAGTCCTCCCACAGTTCCTGGCTGGCCAACCTCCTGTGTCCCTCCCCAACCCCTATCGTGCACCGGTGGGGTCCCTCAGCCTGGCCATCGCCCTCTTGCAATCCAGGACCCCTCCAGGGATGTCGGAGAGCTGGTTTTGGCCTGATCCCACAGGCCAGGCTGAGGGATCCCACTGGTGCACGAATTTGTGCACCAGGCCTCCAGTTACTAATAAGATAGTCATTATTATTGGCCACCCAATGTTTTTCTACTTCTCATTTTTTTTTTCTGGTAACACACTCTGTATCTCCTTTTTTATTACAAGAATTGGTAAATAAATGAGATTTAGCCAATCAAAGGACCTTATCCCTTGGCCACAGTGATTGGTTCAGTGAAGGACATTTGACCCATGCTAGAGTTGTCAGTAAGGGTTCAGCTCAGAAAACAGTGCCAATGTTAGCTGGTCCAATAGAATAAATTTCATGAAGTGAACTACTTATAAGGGCTTTTTAAGAGCTAAAATGCCAAACAAATAAGAGAAAACAAAGGAACTCAGAGCTTAGCAACAGTAGGAAGATGCTGACACCCTCCAGCTGGAGGCACAAAAGAAGGAGTGATGTCACTAGAGCTCAATACCTGGCGCTCCCATTGGGTGCCAGACCTGTGAGGAAGCTGTTACATGGGGATTGGGGCCACAAAAGCAGTGTTCTTACAACAAGGCCCAGGACCATGGAGAAGGGGCAGTGGCCACCTACAGCATGAGTGAATGGGCTGGAATTTTCTGGTTTATCTTTTAATCCTGCTCTCCATAGTCCTACCAGTGCCTATTATTGGCTGAATCCATATGTAATTCAGTAGGCAAGGCAGTCAGGAAATGCAAATTTCAGAGGAAGGCCAGAGACTGGATCTGAACACAATTGACACATTAAGACAATCCTCAGAAAGGCAGAAGATATTTCACCACCTAACCTGTTGGAGCCAGGGATAAAAGAGGCCGCATCTTAACTTCAAGAACATAGTTGGGAAGATGTCTATGTCTATGTGGAGGCAGATATCACCCACAGATCATTGGGGAAAGCCATATCTCCATATGCTGTAGGAGAAAATGAGGCCTTCCAAAGTGAGAGCAGAGCCAAGTCCTGGGGGGCGGGGGGGCGGGGGGGAGAACACTGAAGTCATCATTTGAATCCCAGATCCATTTTTGCCTGATATGACCTCACCCCTGTCTTTCTCAGTTACATGAACTAAGATATCTATTTTTTGTTTAAGCTAGATTGTGTAGGGCTTTTTTCACTTGCAAAAAAAGTCTTAACATAACCTTGATTATTAACAACATTTTAAAGAAGTGCTAGGACAAATGCTAAGTATTACCAGTAAAATAAATGAAAGAATGGGTATAGTCATGTTTTACCAATAAAAGAAATTAAGCAAATATGGTTATGTTGACTGGTCTTGGTTTACTGTAATACTGAATGAATTCTCTCTTTTTTTTAAATTAAATTTACTGGGGTGACATTGATTAATAAGATCATATAGGTTTCAAGTGTACATTTCATAGAAATGTATCATAGAAATGTATGCACTATCTCTTATATCTCAAATAGGAAATTTAAATTAAAAAATGTAAATATAAAATACTTTCTCTCAACCTTTTAAAATACAGGAGCCAGTTGATTTCTTTGATTCATGTCTGGTAATCAGACTAAAAAGATTACAGATCAGTGCCAGATGGAGGTTATCAAATAAGAATTGGCCACAAAGAAACAAAAATGTATTTAATGTTAAGCTACAGCTACAATATGTGGGATGGTGAACAGCAGTTTTATCCTCTTTTAATCTACCTCAACAATCTAGGAGAGTTTTGTGTGTTTTTTAAATAAATGGATGATTACCTTTTAACCCATTTGCAAAAAAGTTAAAGGAGGCCTGATCAACCCTGCATGTATTTATTTGTACTGAAAACTAATGTTTCTAAATTCTCCTTCTTTCACATCAAGCAATATCTAATAAACGTTTCATTTTCTTCACATTTTCACCAACATTTGTTATCTCTTGTCTTTTTTATAACAGCCATCCTGACAGGTGTGAGGGGATGTCTCGTTAACATTTTGATTTGTATTTCGCTGGCGATTAGTAATGTTGAACATCTTCTCATATAATTTATATTACTTAGGTCCTTTGCCCATTTTCTCATTGATTGTTTGTTAAAGAGTTGCACATGGTCCTTATATACTTTGAATATTAACCCCTTATCAGATATACGGTTTGCAAATATCCCCTCTATTCTGTAGGCTGCCTCTTCATCTTGCGGAGGGTCTCATTTGCTGTGCAGAAGCTTTTCGGTTTGTTGGAGTCCTACTTGTTGATTATTTTTTTGCTATTGTTTCTTGTGTTTTTAGTGTCATATCAAAACTCATTGCCAAGATGGATATCAATGAGCTTTTACCCTATTTTCATCTACAGGAGCTTTACAGTTCCAGATATCACATTTAAGTTCTTAATTCATTTCAAGTCAATTTTTGTGAATGTTGTAAGACAGGGGACAGTTTTATTCTTATTCTTGTGACAGTCCAGTTTTCCTATACAATTTATTAAAAGATTGTCTTCTTTCTCCATTGAGTATTTTCATTTCCCTTCTAAAATATTAGTTGACCATATATGTATGGGTGTATTTCAGGGGTGCTTATTCCATTCCATTTATACCAGCACCATACTATTTTAATTGCTATAGCTTTGTAATAGTTCAAAATCTGATGAGTGAAGCCTCCAGCTTTGTTCTTTCTTAATGAAGCATATTTTTAAATGGATTTTAAAATAATGTTGAACATTTTTAAGGATCCCTTAATGCGCACACATTTGACCCTCATATGCACTTAAATAAATTACTTTGTGTTAGAGTCAAAGGCAATAGTCATTTTATATTAGAAAACATTTTCTTCAGTTCATCATATTAACAGGTCAAAGAAAAAATAGGATTATTCTGATATGTACTAATAAAGAATTTGATGAAACTTCATATTCATTATCAACTAAAAACTCTTAATAGGATAGCTCTTTAAGTAAGATAAAGGATATCCTATGGCCAAATTAAAGAAAGCATTTCTATTAAAAGAAATGAAAAAAAAATGCCTTGTCTAGTACCAAATATAAACTGCTAGGACTCATATTTAAAAAATCTTATTCATAATAGGCACAAAATATTTTTAAAAATTAGTGGCTCTCCCTGATCAGCATGGCTCAGTTGGTTGGGTGTCGTCCCATGCACCAAAAGGTTGCAGGTTTGATTCCCTGTCAGGGTGCATGCCTGGGTTGCAGGCTCCATCCCTGGCAGGGGGCATTGCAGGAGGCAACATATGATTCTCACATCTCTCTCTCTCCCTCTCCCCTCCTCTTTCGTTAAAAGTCAATAAAAATGAAAATAAAATCTTAGGGACTCAGCAAAGAAAATGTACTGCAAATAAAAAGCACAAAACTCTACTGTGGGTCAAGTATCAGTTAAAGATGAAAGATAGCTGGCATTCCTGAACGGAAGGGTAATATGGTAAAGATGTCAATCTGCATTGTGGCTCAAATAAAGTATAAATTTAATGTAATTCTAATGGCATAGAAATGGTTTGTTTGGAAACATGAGAATATTCTTTTAAATTTTAAATAATCATGTGAAAATAACTTATAGAGTCTTTAAAGGGTATGGTAGTGTATTGTGTTTCTATTTATAGTAGTGGGTTAGGAAAATTGGGAACTCCTATGTGAGAGAATAAAACTTACAAGAGAGCCATAATATCACACTATTGTTAGATTAGGAAAATCATCCAGATCATGAAGTAGAAAGGAAACCAGACACCGATTCTATGGTATGTAAGAATTTAGTTTAAGATTAAGAGGAGAATTTCAAATCAGTAGAAAACATTTGATTATTCAATACATGATTTTTTAAAAATTTGGAAAATAATCTATTTCACACAATATGCCAACATAATTTTCAAATGGTCTAAAGATTTACATATATAATACAAACTTATGAAAGTTCTAGAGAAGATTATTTGTGTGCAATTACTTTTGGGAGCAGAGAAGGTCTGCCAAAGCATTTCCTAATGGCCAAATCGATGATATACTTGACCACATAAACATATTTATATGGCAAACATAAATTTAAAAGACAAATAAAAGAGAAGGAAGAGAGAGAGAGATAGATAGAGAGAGAGAGAGAGAGAGAGAGAGAGAGAGAGGAGAAAGTGAATAATCTGAGAAGCTATTAGAGAAATAGGCAGCAAGAATTATATTAGTGAAAAATTCTAGAAAGCTTTATAATGAATGTATATGATAAGTCTTATTAGGCTAAAATATATGAACACAAATTGAGAAGACATAGATATTTAAAATATTGAATAACATATGTATAACAAAAATTATTCATAATTCTACTATCCATAAAAATTTTCTCTTGTTTTCTATATTTCTTTTTTTTTTTTTTTTTAATATATTTCACTGATTTTTTACAGAGAGGAAGGGAGAGAGACAGAGAGTTAGAAACATCGACGAGAGAGAAACATCGATCAGCTGCCTCCTACACATCCCCCACTGGGGATGTGCCCGCAACCCAGGTACATGCCCCTGACCGGAATCGAACCTGGGACCCCCCAGTCCGCAGGCCGACGCTCCATCCACTGAGCCAAACCGGTTTCGGCTTGTTTTCTATATTTCTATAGAAAATATGTTTCTCTTTTTACTGGTACTTCTGTATCTTATTACATTTATACCTTATTCATAAGATTTTACAAATGGGATAATACTGTAATATAATTTTATAATATAACTAATGTGAACATGTTTTTATGGCAAGAGATACATTTGCTCAACTGTTTTTATTGGCAACATAGTAATCTATTGTATTGGTTTTCATAGAATTTATCATCATAAGAAAAAATACTGAAAAACACTCATCCTTATAGTTGAATTTTTTAAAATATATTTTTATTGATTTCAGAGAGAAACGGAGAGGGAGAGAGAGATAGAAACATCAATGATGAGAGAGAATCATTGATTGGCTGCCTCCTGCACATCCTCCACTGGTGACTGAGCCCACAACCTGGGCATGTGCCCTGACCAGGAATCAAACCATGACCTCCTGGTTCATAGGTTGATGCTCAACCACTGAGAAATGCCAGCCAGGCAATATATTTAATTTTTTGATACATTTAGCTTTTCAAAGTAATAAATTAGTGTTAATATATTGATTCAAAATACTTATCTCAATGCTCCATTCTTAAAATATTGAATTTTAATTTAATAAATTTAAAGGTTGCTAAAACTATGCAGGAAGTTTGAAAAGTGGTTTTATTTATACTGGCAATATTGTATGCAAAAATTGGGAACTTCATGAATATATGACATGAAAAAGTTTTTTCCTTGGATTTGTGCCTATTGAAGAAGATTTTAATTGTATCCCATAATTTTAATTTCTATACGTTTATCCTATTTCAGTTCACTCATCATTTTTTAAGATGACAAAAAATCATTTGATTAAGTCAAATAATTTCTGGAAAAAAAGTCATGAACAGGCCAATCAAAATAAACTTATTTAGTACCAAATGTAAGAATCAAGTGAAATAATTTGTTTAAAGCATCTAGCACAATGCCTGGCAGATGACAAAATTATTGCATACAATAAAGCTTGCTATTATGATTATTACCATGCAGTAATGTAGGGCAAATATAGAACACAGTCCTTGTCATCAAGAAGCTTAAACTAACTGTAATTATAAATTTCAACCATTTTTATATTCTAGCTGCAAAGCTAGTAAATGCCATAAAAAAAAAAAAAAGTAAGAGCTATTCTGTTGAAAATAAAAATGTTTATTTATGGTGTGCTTACTATTTTTTTATCCCATTTATTCTTTAATTTTTCATCAAACAATTTGCTGATCTCATATTGAGGGGAATTTTAAAATTATATGCTTTTTATTAATGTCCATAAATTATTTATTCAAGTTTATTCCCTAGGAATTCTTTTGCGGTCTCTCCAACTTGATGCATTTTTTTAAAAATCTAGGCCTAATATATGATATATATATCTTATTAGTCAGGATCTTAGCATAACATTTAATTTTAGTACTGATTGTGACCACCACAATTGTCAGCCTAATCATCAATTATTGTTTTTTAAAAAATATATTTTTATTGATTTCAGAGAGGAGGAAAGAAGAAGACAGAGCTAGAAACATCAATGACAAGAGAGAATCATTGAATGGTTGCTTCCTGCATGCCCCCCCCCCCCCCCCGAGGATCGAGCCTGTAACTGGGCCATGTGTCCTGACTGAGAATCAAACTGTGACCTCCTGGCTCATAGGCCAACATTCAACCTCTGAGCCACACTGGCGTGGCTCATAAATTCTTTTGGTAGTATAACATCCTTAAAATGTGTGTATGTCTTGTGTGTATATATATATATATATATATATATATATATATATATAATATATAATTTACAGGGTATCCCAAAAATGTATACACACTCTGAATAATTATTAATTCCAATGATTTAAATCTGAAAAGAAAGAAACATCAATTGAGCTATCAGCAGTTAAAGTGTGTATACATTTTTAGGGGACACCATGTATGCTATATAGTATAACACCATCATTTTGGCTTGAAGAGAACAGAACACATTTCATATTAAAATATATATAAAATGATGTCATAGAAACAGCAAACAGTAGAAAGTCTGATATGACATAGCATGATAATGAATGACATCTTTTATATATTTTACATATAAAATATATATAAAATGGTGTCATAGAAACAGCAAACAGTAAAGTCAGATATGACATAGCATGATAATGGATGACATCTTTGGGAAAATTATGAAATAAAACAGGCTATGTTAGAAAAATTAACTATGTTTAAAATTAATAGTTATCATTTCTTCCAAATTCAATTCCTCAAAGATGGAATTAAATACCACCAACTCTGTCATTGGTAAGATTTAGAGTATATATGTTTTTCACAATATAGAAGTTACAGGTATTAGAGAAAATTTAAAGATGAACTATATCAAGTATTTTTTATTGTGACTACTTAAAATAATTTTATTAATATGATTTAAAACTAAAATATGTACATTTTCATGTTACAATATTTCTACTAACATTATCATCCAATCATGGCATAAAAATGTATAGTGTCCCATTCATTTTCACATCTCCACAATGTCAAAATCAATGGGTATTTCAGTAAGAAATACCTAATGCTTTTAGCACTCCAGCTAGCAACCTTCACCAGCCTTCACAGTGCTTTGGAAATTGTTTTCATAGAGTTTGGGATATTTATTGGAAGGAAGGGTAGTCATGCTACCTTTCACTTTAAGGATTTTAAAGTGATTTCATAGTTCATTGTATAAAACAAGTTTCATAATATTTCATTCAAGTTCCTAGAATTGTAAATTATATAAATCAATCTTTATTACTGCTCCTTTAGTATAATATTTATTAGATAAGATAAAAGCAAATGCAACAAATTCAGTGTCCATTTCAGGTTTAACTGCAAACACTTTCCTACCTGAACATTAAATACCATTTAAAGAAAGTGACTTTCTAGTTTTTACATGTAGGCTTGTGTTAGAAAAGCAAATATTTATATTTTATTATATTTATGACGATTGCTCTTTCTTCATTACATTTAAAAAACTACACTTTTAACCCTAACCCAACTCTCAGTGGAATTCAGTAAATTTGAGACATTTCATTATTCAATTTCATGCCAGATCATCACTATAGCTGAACACATAAAACATATTGTACAACAATTCCAAGGCCCTTTTAATTCCCTAATTTCTCAGGCAAAAGAGAAGGAACAGTTTTAGAGTATAAACAAACTTACCAGAGTGAAATGGTTAAATATTGCAGCCAGTGCAGAAATAGCACTAATTGGCTCCTTTTCCTCTCTCTTTCTTTAAAGCAGGACCAGGTTTAATTCTTTTCTGTGTTACATGCTTACAAATATACTTCCCTTGAGCTGTCAGAAAGCATCAGGTTGCCTGATCTGCATGATGAATTTTAAAATCTTTTCAGAAACACAAGGACATTTGCTTCAGGCATTATGGTTTCATCATCACTATCATAAACAAGTATAAGCCAACCAATCTCTGGTATTCAAACCAAAGCCAAATGGTACTTTGAAAATGGTTAGTAGAATTGTAATCATCAGAATTCACTTGAATCCATTTTTTAAGTCATGATATTTTGAAGTTGGGCAATCATTTCTTTATTGCCATGGCCACTCCTAGGTGACCCCAAAATAAAAATGTGATTTTATAGAGAGGTTTAGAAAATGCAAATACTCTCAGAATATTTGTGAATAAATTACACTGTAAGATGAAAATATTCTGGTGACTAAAGTAAAGATGGTGTCTTTAATATTTAATAACAACTTTAATTCTTGCGCTCTTTATAAAATACTGCCACAATATCAATTCCATCTTGAATATCCTGAGTAAATCATAGATGTGGGAAATTGGAAGATTTTTTATGATATATTTCAGATTTCGTAATCATAGAGCCTTATCCCTTGAATGATGTGTGAAACAATATTATTAACCAATATCACCAAGACTACTTTTATATTTATTCTTTGTGAAGCTGAGAGTTAAAAGCACAAGCTGAGTCCAGCCGGCATGGTTTACTGGTTGAGCATCGACCCATGAACCAGGAGGTCAAGGTTCGATTCCTGGTCAGGGCACATGCTGGGGTTGTGAGTTGAATCCCCATTGTGGGGCATGCAGGAAGCATCCAGTCAATGATTCTCTTTCATCATTGGTGTTTCTATCTCTCTCTCCCTCTCCCTTCTTCTCTGAAATCAATAAAGATATATTTTTTAAAATCCACAAGCAATAAATGTTTTCCTAGATTCACTATATTGATATATAAAATTTTATCTGAAATTTAATCCAATTTCATTTTTAAGTTTAAAGCCAAATTTAAGTTTTCCATGGCTTAAAACAAATAAGCAAACATTAACAGCCAATTCTGTACTTAGCCAGCAAATGGAATATAATTACTCCATGCAATCAGAAGCTGTGACTAAGTGACTCTAATCGAAATACAAGGTAAGTGTGTTTCTGAGGTCTTGAATTATTGAACAAGTAAAGTAGGATCCTGGAGTTCAGAGAATGGAAAGCCATCATTATCTGTTCTTCCAGAGAGTCCAGGATGCCCATTCACCCCTCAGGCAAAAAGTGGAATGTACAAAACATTTTACTTTTAAAGCAAATGAAATGACCCTCTATTTGTTAGCTGCTATTAAAGATGCACGCTGCATATTTCGCCTCACCTTCCCTTCATTGTAACATTTTCACTTTATCAGGAGTAGCATTATGTCACCAAGACAAACCAATTTCCTTCATGTAAATGTAAAACAACATGTTTGCTGTAAGATATCTCCATCAATGTCAGTGACATACCAGGGAAGTCTCAACAGTCTGCCCTGTCACTTACGGAAAGGGGAAGGCAAATTGTTTATTCACACTCAATTAATTTCTCTGTCTACTATTTCTTTAGCTCATTGAATTTATTCATCAACTTATCACTGGCACAATATTACATCCAGGAGATATCAGCACTTTCATTGGAAACCAACTGAAAGAAAAAGGCAAAAGGAGATAAGATGCCCATTACCTTTACCAAAAGATAGACTCATTCATTCCCTTTCTAAGAAAAGGTGGCCAAAAGATACAGGCATTTCTTTCACTTGATGACTTGGGTCCCTTCACTTAGTAGTCGGCAGTGTAACAGGCCCATCAGAGACAATAGGGATCTATATTCAAGTCCTCTGTTGCTAGCTCACATTTGGATTCTTGTCAAGTTACTCTCTCTGGACCTAGGTCTTCACATTGTAAAACAAGAGAGTCAGCTTAGATTTTCTCAAAGGCCTTACTATCTCTAACATTCTTCGAATTCAAAATGAGGGTTGATGCTTTACTATTGTTTGTCTTACTTTGTCTTATAGAGCATTGGATCTTCTCAAAATACATAATTAAATTGGTTTTCTTTCTCAATTTGTCCAACTTTATAAAATAATTAATAAGGTTTTATATTGGAGATCAGGCTAAGAATAGCCCACAGTCACAGAAATTCCCCATAGATGACATTTTTCATCTATCTATTCTTCCTTACTCTTCCTCCCTACTGTTTATTCCCAATCCCGGTTCTGAGCACACATTAAATTACAAGTTGTTCAATGATGCCTATCTTCATTTCCTTATAGAGGAGTATCAGCAAATGGTTCCCTCAAAACTCTGAAAATTCACAAAGAAATGTACATTAGCATCAGTGCTGGAAAAAGCTAATCAAATGTTGCAGCTGTTTTCTTTGCTAGCCTGACTTCTCCTCCATACACACAAGATGTCACCTCCTCCACAGACTCTCATAATGGTGATGAACCAAAAAAGTTATGACCAGATATCAAAATAGTTATCAAATAGTTTATTTTATAAAGATAAAACCACTCTCTGCTCCATCTTTTGCCCTTACAGGGAATTGTTCAGGTGCTTATTACAAGCGCCTGACCTACAACTTTTTAAACCACCAGAACATCACTTTCATCTGGAAAGAATCTTGAGCCACAATTATAAGACCTGATGGTGTTTAAATGAACATTATAGGTACTTTGTGAACTCACAGCTATAGAAATCAATAGGCATCTTGCATAGAGAAGTCTTGCAATTGATTTTTCTAGCAGAGTCAATTCGTAACTTTAGGAGAGGCATAGACACCCGAGAAGTTGTCAGCATGCTGGAGGTTACAAAAAACCCCCACAGGTATGTGAAAAATGCTGCACTGTACTAGTTGAAGTGGTATCTCAAAGCAGCAGAGTCTAGATTGACGATGTTTTTCAGGAGTGGCTACAAGAAAATATTTGAAAAATACTAGGCAGCTCCTGCAATGCTCCTGGGCTTGGAGAAGAAGAGCTCTTCAAGGTACATGGAAAATGCAATGAATAGAGTGTTCCTGAGGCTCTTGATTTAAATGTATACTGTTGCTTTTCTAAGGATAAAAATAGCCAGTGGACTTGTTGTCTCCAGTTTCTTTTTTTAAATCATCTGAAATTATAAACATAATGTATTGTACACTTGAAATTTGCCACAAGCATAGATTTCAAGTGTTCTCACCACTACCATAAAAAAAAAGTAACTGTGAGGTGATGGATGTGTTAATTAGCTTCTTATGGTAATTATTTCATAATACAACTTAAATTAAAGCAGCATGTTGCACATCTTAAATATGTATAATTTTTATTTGTCAATAAAAGTGTAAAAACAAGAATTATCTAAAATTAATATATTTAATCAATAAAGAAATCTAAGCATCATTCAGTGCTCTTCTAAGCACCACTGGTGACAGCAAGATGTGTGCCCTCTGCAAGGCTACAGTTAGTTAGCAGAAGGAGCCAAAGGCTATAGATACATCTCAAACAAAACTTATACCCTCTTCCCCCAAATCCACTGACTGACAATAGCCTTTTTAACGTAACTAGAGAATCTTGTTCTCAAAACAGCTACTGTTTTCTCCTTTCTCCCAAGTGTTCCTTTATCTGCTTCTTATTTTTTATACTTTCTACAAGTTCATAAAAAATAAGTTCTATTTTAGCAAAAAGATAAATAATATACACGCTAAATATTCTTATAAATTATACCTATTTTTATACTAAATATGCCTAAGAGTGATGAGGGAGAATTCATGAATAGCAAGCAAACTTTTGAATCTTGGGGGGTAGGAAGAAGAGAGTGAAAAATGGAATTTCAGGTGTCACAGAGACACGCTGTATAAACTTCAGTGTGAATTTTATTTTTATTTTTTAAATATATCTTTATTGATTTCAGAGAGGAAGGGAGAGGGAGAGAGAGATAGAAACATCAATGATGAGAGAGGGTCATTGATTGGTTGCCTCCTGCATGCCCTCTTCTGGGGATTGAGCCCGCAACCCAGGCATGTGCCCTGACTGGGAATCGAACTGTGATCTCCTGGTTCATAGGTTGATGCTCAACCACTGAGCCAAGCTGGTCAGGCATTCAGTGTGAATTTTAAAAGTTTGCTTTGGTGAGTTAAAAATCCCCAAACACAAATGCCCCCAATAAAAAATGTTAGGGAAAAAAAACTATTATGTGGAGTGGGGAAACAAAACTCTCTTTTGTGTTGGATAATTTTTACCTTTACTTATGGAGCAGCTTCAAAAGGAAGTTATAATCAACATCTTATGAGGGTGACATTATGGGGTTTTTATTGACCTTGTTTAATTTTGCTTTGCATGATGTTAACTCTTCTAAAATTAATTTGGAGATCCTTCTTCCCCTAATGACTGGGGTTGAATGGACATGGAGATGTTGGAAAGAATTCACCGCTTTCAAAATCTTTATATGTGCAGGGAATACCATTTGAAATGACTAGCATTTTAAGTCAGAACATTTCACACTATGCTAAATAATATTCTTCACAGTAACTGCTTAGGAGAAGTATACACATGTAGAAAGCTTCAGTTGTTGTAGTTCATGAGCCTGGCCTTGAGTCTGAGGTTCACCAGTGTTCAAACATCCATAGAATATCAGGGATTTCAAGGCTTTGATTTCAGTGCAGCCTTCTTTTAAAAATAAACATCATTTCTCACTTATGAAGTAAATCTGCTGCACTCAGTACCACAAGAATTCCACAATTCATTAACCACTAGTAGCCAGGTGCATGAAATTCGTGCAAATTAAAAGGGAATTAATTGCCCTAACCTGTTTGGCTCAGTGGATAGAGCATCAGCCTGTGGACTCAAGGGTCCCAGGTTTGATTCCGGTCAAAGGCATGTACCTTGGTTGCAGGCACATCCCCATTGGGGAATGTGCAGGAGACAGCTGATCGATATTTCTCTCTCATCGATGTGTCTAACTCTCTATCCCTCTCCCTTCCTCTCTGTAAAAAATTAATAAAAAATATATTTTTTAAAAAGGGAATTAATTAGCAGAGATATTTTAATATTGCTATTTGCCCTTTATAATAGAAGTGTGAGAGATGAAAGGAAATTAGTAAAATATATATGAAAATAATATATAAATTTATTAATAAATAAACAGTAACAAAAGGATATAACAACAGAGACATGATATAAAAACGACAAAAACATGATATGAAAACAACAAAAACATGATATGAAAACAACAGTGATGCAAACAATGGCTGATAAAGTGATTAAACTTATTCTAATATCTCCCTGCACACCACATTAAGAGTGAAAACACTTTCAGAGTGCTTGACTAATTTCCCTTGTGATGAAGTATTTAGAACTTTAACTGTAACGTCACATGCTCTTTAAACTCGAGAGAAAGCAACATATAACTGACCATGTGCAAAAATGGGTTCAGGTAGGAATATGCCTACTTTGTCTAGAGTTTGTCCTTGTGATTTATAGTAGTCATCACAAATGCTGGCATCATGGGAAACTGTCATCAAATCAATTTAAATGGGAGGCCAGTGTCAGATGGGAACAAATTAATTTTTGGAATCAGAACAACCTCTCCCTCTGCAGATCCTGTTAATACTTCAGCTTTGATAATGTTAGGTAATAATCTTTTGATAATAAATCTGGTACCATTACAAAGACCCCATTTATTATTGAGATTTCTCAATAGCATGATGATTGCACCTACTTTCAATTTTAATTTATGACACGGCATTCCCGAAGGAGCAATACTATTAAGAAATTCGAGGGGGAATTTTCCTTTTCAGCATCATCTGTGGAATCAATGGAATGATCACTCAAATATGTATGAAAATCTCCATTGAGTATATCCAAATTTTCTTCATTTAATTTTTGAACATGCTCATTTTTTGGACAAAGAATTGCACGTTTAGATATATTTTTAATGTTATCTATAGCAGTGGTTCTCAACCTTGGCTGCACATTAGAATCACCTGGGAATCTTTTTAAAATCCTGATTTCTGGGCCTCACCCTCCGGAAATTGTTTCTTTGTTAGGGGGTGGGGCCACAACATTAGTAACAAAGAAACAGAATTTCCGGAGGATGAGGCCCAGAAATCAGGATTTTAAAAAGATTCCCAGGTGATTCTAATGTGCAGCCAAGGTTGAGAACCACTGATCTATAGATATAGTATTTCCAAAGGTAGCTTCAATAATAGATCCATTACAAATTATTTCACTTCTACGCTCTGCTCCAAGGGTGGGTTCCTGCCTGAAAACTCTCCCTAAGGGCCAGTTCCTGCCTGAAACCTCTCCCTGAGGGCGGGTTCCTGCCTGAAGCCTCACCCTCCAGGAAACAGCTTGGGGAGGGCGCAGCTGTTTCCAAGATGACCCCTGCAGGACTGACTTCCTTCTGGTTGGTCGAGGTTCTGGCCGAGATGTTACACCCAGGGTTTTTATATAAGTAGATTAGTATTAGAAGTTCAAAGGATCTCAATTTATTAGGTTTCAAAAGTATGGATCTATTTCAGAAAGCTGAAGGCACATATGAAATCATTTTCAATTGCTATCTGTTTACCTTGGATTGAACTAATTTCTGCCTCTCATACTTACTCCATAGAGATGAACAGAAGTATACTACTGAGACTATATTAACCAAAATGATATAATGTTTGCAAATAAGTTTAGTATGATAAAAACAACAACTTTGGAGCAGATAAAAGCCAGTGGATAAATACAGAAACTCCAAGAATCAACCCTACACCACCATTTGAAGTACAACTTGCAATACAGCTTCTGATACTCACCAGTGAATGATTAGAGGTGGATGGATTGACACTATCAACACTGTCAGCACTGTCACAGCTAAAAACTTCATCATCTGATTCCTGCACAGAGGAATAGGATCTGTCAATTTCTTCACACTTCCCCCTTAAAATTCCACTCATAGCTATAGCACTGTCACATGTACCTGGAACAGAAACAGGAACAACAGAGCATTGAAATACTTGACCACTGATTGCATACTCATGGTTTCCAAATTGTTTGGGTGGCTGTGATTATTTTTTTTTATTGAATTCATTGAGGTGTCATTGGTTAATAAAATTATATAGGTTTCAGGTATACAATTCTATAATACATTGTACTATGTATTGTACTGTGTGTTTATCATCCCAAGTCTCCTTCCATCACCATTTATCCCCCCCTTTACCTCCTTCCCTCTGGCAATCTCCATACTGTTGTCTATGTCCATGCATCTTTCGGGGCTGTAATTTTTTGAACTACATCTACCACATTATCATATCTATGCAGAAATTATCCTGTCTATAATGTTTGAAAGCATTGAAAACAATTCTACCCTGATTGTTATTTGCACTCTCATCTGACAACAGTATTTTATAAGAAAAAAATCAAAATTAAAAATGTGGAATCAGAGAGTTGCATAGGCAATATGTTTTAGTGTTTTCAAACGTCAAAACAGGAGTCAAATACATTTATTTGATTTGTTCTAGTAAACCGTGTTCTGTCTTTGACAGAGCCAGAGTTCAGAACAAAATAGATCACTCACTTGCATGCTGTCATACCCACAGCATACTGATTAGGGCACGTCTATCTTACTTGGAATTTCCTTTTTCTCAGGTACAAAGACATCTACTTTCCTGGGCCTCTTTGTCCATCAAAAATCAAATTGGTTGTTAGGAATGGCTATACCTGCAGAATTTAGATGCCTTATCATGTTTCCAGTCAAATAAGCAGAGCTACAGGGAATACTTGAGTCCTAGCCAAGGAGGTTGGCGCAATACATCATATATATATATATAGTAAAACACAGTCCCTAAATATTTTACTGGGTAAAATATTTATTTAAGTCTCTTCACTCTCTGTATCAACACATCAGTGAAAGCTAGGCAGAGGTATCCCATTGCATTAAAAAAATGTTAATATCCATTTAGATGAGTCATTAAATCTCTGAGAGGAATAATTTCTTCATAGCCACAGAGTAACTGTTCAGGTTATCAGCAGTTGCAAACACAAACTCTACAATGCTGGCAACCTCAATGAGTGAAGAGGGTCAGATGTAATAAAACCATGCAGTCATCTTAGTTTTCTCTTTTGTCTACTGTTATTTTTTAAATATTTTTATTGATTTCAGAGAGGGAGGGAGAGGGAGAGATAGAAATATCAATGATGAGAGAGAATCATTAATCAGCTGCATCCTGCACACCCCCTACTGGGGATTGAGCCCACAACCCAGGCATGTGCCCTTGACCGGAATCAAACCCAGGACCTTTCAGTCTGCAAGCCGGCACTCTATCCACTGAGCCAAACCAGCTAAGACTCATCTACTGTTATTTGTAACAAAGGTATGAAGAAATACTTCTACACCCTAAGGGGAATCATAGCACAGGAACAATAGAGAATGCTCTCACAAACAAGGAGACAGTAGGTGGTAGTAGTGTGAACTGTGGTGAACAAGAGATGCATGCCTAGGCCAAAGGGAGTACCTGTACTCAAGTCCAGATCACAGTCTCTTTCAATGATGGTAGCTACATTTCCTTGGGACATATTTGTTGGGGTCCTTCTATGCTTTCTGCTTCCTCATACTCCTAACTCGCATATGATTTTGGCTTCTGACAGACCTGCCTCTACCTCAATATATCCTGAAAATCTCAAATCTGAATGCCAATTGACTCATTCTTTCAGTCTATCTCAGTTCAGATTGTTGCAAAAGGGAATCCAAATGTTGTTCAGTCATTGATGCCATTCAATAGAAAAAATATTTGTTTGTCTGGTGCCCTTTGTTTAGGAGCCATTTATTATTTATTCAGTAAACATCAATTGAGCTTTCATCATGTACCAATGACTATTTTAGATGCTGGAGAATAAAGTACAACACAGAAAAAAAAAACTTTCTCTAATGGTGCTCACTTACTGGGTGTTTTTTGGTGAAGGGGTAAACAAATAATAAACAGGTAGGTAAATTAAAATATATAATATGTCATATGGAGATCAAAGCTATGGAGAAAAATAAGCAAGTAAGTGGTATAGTGACTACAAGTTTGGTCGATAAAGAACTATATATATATACATATATATATATTATATGTTTTTATTGATTTTAGAGAGAGAGGAAGGGAGAGGGAAAGACAGAAACATGGATGAGAGTCTGGCTGATGTGGCTCAGTGGTTGAGCGTCAACCCACATTCATGTTTCTCTCTCTCTCTCCCACTTTCTTCTTCTCTCTCTGAAGTCAATTAAAAACAACAACAACAACAATAAATATTTAAAGGCCTAGTCAGTTTGGTTCAAAAAGAAACATCAATGAGAGGGAAGCATCAACATCGATCGGCTGCCTCCTTCACACCCCCTACTGGAAATCAAACCCACAACCTGGGTGTGTGCCTTGAGTGGGAACTGAACCTGTGACCTCTTGGTGCATGAGTTGATGCTCAACCACTGAGCCACACCAGCAGGGAAGGACATTCTACTTTTTGATGAGCTAATGTCACAGTGAGAAAGTAGCATTGAGACATGGAAGAAGTGAGAGAGCTGGCAATTTTGCCATCTGGGGGAAGAGTCAAAGGAATGGTACCAAGGCCCTGGGCTGGGTATAGTAGGCAATGAGGTTAGACAGGTATTGGGGGCTATAGTGTGTAGAGCCTGTGAGGATGTGGGCTATTACTCTAGATGAGATGGAGGTCACTATGGGCTTAAATAGTAGTGACATCCTGGTTCATAATGTCACAGGACTACTCATTGGCCTGTCGTTTCATAAGGCCTGTGGTAAAGGGAAAGGTAAATTTGGCAGGAGAAGAAAAAGATTAAGAATTAAGAAAGAGCCCTAACCGGTTTGGCTCAGTGGATAGAGCGTCAGCTTGCGGACTGAAGGGTCCCAGGTTCGATTCCGGCTAAGGGCATGTACCTTGGTTGTGGGCACATCCCCAGTAGGAGGTGTGAAGGAGGCAGCTGATCAATGTTTCTCTCTCATTGATGTTTCTATCTCTCTATCACTCTTCCTTCCTCTCTGTAAAATATTCAATAAAATATATTTTAAAAAAAAAGAATTAAGAAAGATATGACTTAGTGGCTCAGATGAGCAGTTAAAGTCAGAAAACCTAATGAGTGTGTGGGCTGGAGAGGTTATTTGTTCCTTTTGAGGGGAAATAATTTAGAAAAATGTTAGAAGAGGAGGAAAGGTCAAAGTGCTTCCCAAAGCAATGTGGTTACTTAATTTTACCTAGAACCACCTCTGTCTCTAGACTTCCCAATTATTTTATAACTAGTAGCCCAGTACACAAAATTCGTGCACTGGGGGGAGAGGGGGTGGGGAGGAATTCCCCAGCCTGGCCTATGCCCTGTCACAGTGTGGGAGCCCTGCGATCCATTGCCCCAAAGAGGTAGGCCAGAGCCGGGGGAGACCTGCGGACCCCAGGCCGGGCCGTGGTGGAGGCCTGTGGACCCCCAGGGGTGGGACCGCAGCAGAGGCGCACAGAGAGGGAGGCCTCCGCTGCGGCCCCACCCCTGTTCCCGCTGCAAGGCCCCACCCACCTGAGCCTGCTGCTCATGCAGCCTGCTGATCAGTCATTACTGTGATGGTGTCTCGACCAATTTGCATATTACCCTTTTATTAGATAGATTGTGGAGGCCATCTTACAAGCTAGGTCTCAAATAGGATCAGTTCAGATACATTGTACCACTCTGTGGTGTTCCTTTTTTAAAATAAATTAACAATGAAAAAGTACATTATCCTTTATCATCCCAGAGGGCTAAAGGAATACATTTTTAATTTGGTAGATAAGAACAAATATATGGATAGTGACCACTATCAAGGATTTACTTATTTGTAGGAAAATGAAGGCAAAGAGTTAATAATTATTTTACCCACCGTCCTCCCTAAAGTTTCTTATTCAAGATTTTTTAAATGTCAAATACACAGCCACTACCTGCTACTGCCAGGGTTCTAGGACCCTGGATCTGGGTTAACCCTGTTTGAAAGCCAGACAATCTTCAACTTAAAAAGTCATTTGGTGACCTAATATGACCATTATTTGGTTGACGAGATTGCTCTTATTTTTAACTGATTTAAGAAAGTTTTCAAATAATTGCTTGTAAAGACTGAGAACTGTTGATAGATTTTAAAAAAATATTGATATACCTTAAGTTTTTAGTTACAGGAAACTATTTGGAAAATTTTCCTTAGCTGTTATGAAATCCATGTAAATAAGTTGTGCATGAATTTGCTCCTATTTATGCTTTTAGTTTCTGGTGACCTTGAAGAATCTTGCACTAAGTCATTAGAGAAAGACTGAACTATATAATTAGACATCTGAGTAAACACAGAGAAAGGGTAGGGGAGAAATATCCCAAAGCATAATAGACACTTGTTGGAAGAGAGAGACTCATCCTCATTTGTGTTTGCCAATCTGATTTCACTGTCGTGTACTCTGGTTGTAGTACTAAAATTGCAATGCTACAATTATTTCCATGGCAACAGTTGGTGAGATCAGGCAGGAGAAGCTAAAATGTGGGAGTTTAAGATGCTACCCCTATTCAGATGTCTGCAGTAACAAGTGGGGAAGGAGAGCGACTGAGGGAGAAAACAGTTACTACAAATGTCCTTGATTGAGACTGTTCCATCCACATATCAAGTGAAAGAAATCCTAAACAATATTAAGAGTCACCCTATAACACAGAATGCTGTTGAGAATATATGGCTGGAAGAAACTGTTAGCAAATAGCAAAGTACATATGGCTTATTTATATTTTTTGGCACTTAAGATTACAATATTTGTTAGAAGCCAAAAGTTTTAGAATTCTATTCAGAATCCCTTTAACAGGGTTCTGTGTTTCCCAGATTTTCTTCATCTGATGAGAATACTGTATTATTACTACTCCTTTATACAATAATTCTTTTTGAAAGCTATATAAAATAATTTTCTCAATACTGCTTCTAATATGAAGAATTAGTTACCCATGGATATGGATTGATCACCAGATGTTAATAGGTAAAAATTAGAGTAAGAGTGGGGACAGGAAATTAAAGTTAGTGATGGATGCCGAATAAAGGTGAATAAAAGCAAAAGTAGATTGAATGGCCCTTGGAATTTGGAGGGGAAAGTAGGACATGGAGGAGAGTCAGAGAGGGATGGAGGGAACTCCCCAAAGATGGACATTTTTGTTACTTGAGAGAACCGGCATTGATTTTTATCAAGAATTTATTAGTCACAGAAAGAGTGAGAGGTAGAAGAAGTGAGCCTGGGTTATAATATCTATGGAGAAATGTCATTCCAAAGTTCAGAGAATTTGGTACATCTTCCTTTGTGTTGAGAGGCAAATGGGAAGAATTGCTTTAATATGAACTTGTGTTGTTATCTGGATCCCCTAATTAAAAGCACATCCATCGCCCTGGCCAGTTTGGTCCAAGGACTGAAGGGTCTCAATCCTGGTCAAGGGCATGTACCTCAGTTGCAGGTTCAATCCTCAGTGCCAGTTGGGGTGCGTGCGGGAGAAAACCAATCAATGTGTCTCTCTCACATCAATGTTTCTCTCTCTCTCTCTGTCTCTCCCTCTCCCTTACACTCTCTAAAAATCAATGGAAAAGATATCCTTGGGTGAGGATTAATAACAACAACAAAAGAAGCACATGGGTTAATTTGAAGTTTAAGATCTGAGAGGCTGGAGCTAGAAAAAGCTTAGGAGACAAGCAATCTGCATTGTTACCGCTCATTTGCCTTTAGGTATAGGAAAGTGGTGATGTGTAATGCTGTAAAACTTAGACTAGGCTAATCATTAAAATTTCTTAGGGAGATTTAAAAAAATAGAGTCCCAGGAATCACTGGAATGGTGAAGAGGGTGAAGCCAGTTGCTTGAACACCTGCTTTCACCATTTCTTAAATAGTTTTTCAGCAAGCTAATTAATTTCTCTGAGCCATATTTTCTTACCTGTAATATGGGATTATGAGTAGCTGTTTTAGTGTTAGAATATGCACTGCAGGTGCGCTCCTAATAATCGTTAACTTCTACATTCTCCATGGATACCTATTATGTACTCCAGATGCCTTGCATTATAGCTAAAACAAAACAAAAACAATTCTCTAAAATCTTGGCTGAGAGTATAATTTAGCCAGATTAGTATAAAGGAGGGCTATGAATTAGGAGTGAGAGACCAGACACTCTATTTGCACTTTGAGGCATTGAATGGATGACAACAGCACAGAAAACTAGGGGAGATAAGGTCTTTAGAGGATGCCCTTGCTGAATGAGCATGACCAGAAGAACAGTGTCAGGTGATCCTGTGTTGCCAAAAGCCCACCTCAAACTCCATGGGGATCCCTAAGAAGTCTCTAGAAGCCCAGTTTTACCTAAAACAATCTGAGGAGACTTGTAGGGTGAGTTCCCTCCCTTGTTAAGTGACCTTGTGTTGCCAAAAATGCCACCTCACACTCCGGGAAGGAGTGTGAATTGATTAACACTATAATTTTTTAACCTAGGATTTTTCTACTGATAACATGAGCATGTTTCCTTCTCATTAAATAACTTTCAAAACTATGTGTTTTTGTCTTATTTGATTTTTATTTTTGTGCTTAAGGCTACGTAGCATTTTATTGAGTAGCCATGCCATAATGTCATCTAACACTTTAAAGGAGATATGTGGGTTTTTTTAAAGTATTTATTATTACAAATCATCATATATTAATATTTTCTTTCATGTTGTCTTTGTGTATACCTCTGATATATCTTTAGGATGAATTCTAAAAGTGGAATTACTGAGCTTTCAATACACATTGCTAAATTACCTGGCAGAAAGTTTCCACCAATTTACATATTCAATGGTGGATTGGCATATCACGTTATCATATACTTGCCATTACTATTGACATTGCTATTTTTTTTCATATATTTTATTGATTTTTTACAGAGAGGAAGGGAGAGGGATAGAAAGTTAGAAACATCAATGAGAGAGAAACATCGATCAGCCGCCTCCTGCACACCTCCTACTGGGGATGTGCCCACAACCCGGGCATGTGCCCTTGACCAGAATCGAACCTGGGACCTTTCAGTCTGAAGGCCGATGCTCTATCCACTGAGCCAAACTGGTTAGGGCTTGACATTGCTGTTTTTAAACAGTTCTGTTATTTTTTCAGATACAAATGCACATACAGTGTTTACTATGTGCCAGGAACTTTCTAGCATAAGCTGTATACAAGATTCCTGATCCTCTAAGTGTGCATGTTTTTTATAATCCCAAGATAACACATATGGTAAGATATCACTCCCATGATTCCGGACACCTTTTATGGCAAAGGAAATCTTCATATGTAATTAAGGCCCCAAATCAGTGACCTGGTAGATTGTCCAGGTGGGCCTGGCCTATTCACATGAACATGTTAAATGTAAGGGTCAGATATGAAGGGTGAGAAGGGTTCAGTGCAAGACCCTGTGGCTGACTTTGACAATGGAAGGGGCCACAGTCCCATGACCAAAAGGAACTGAATTTTGTCAAAAAGAGCTTGGAAGCAGATTTTCCTCCAGAGTGACCAGACAAAAGTTCAGTTGAGCTGACCATAATTTCAGCTATGTGAAACTCTGAGCAAAGAACTTTGCTACACTGTGCAGGACCTGTAGCACTATACACTAATAAGTGGGCATCATATTATGTTGCTAAGTTTGTGGTAATTTGTTACACAGCAGTGGAAAACTAATACAACAGATATCAATTCATGTAATCTTCATCATGCCCATATGGTTCATTCCATTTTCAGATTAAAAACTGAAGCACAGAAAAGTTAGATAGTGAGACCGAGGTCATAGAGCTAATAGCTACAGGCAGCATTCGAACTAAGGCATTCTGGCATTTGATGAGCATACTTTTAATCAGCACATTCTTCCTTGATTCTTGACTCTTCACCACTAGAATTGCCTCCACAATTCTAATATCTCATACAATACTAACTCAACCAGTCAGTTGATGCCCAATGATCTAACTATAGAAATATGAAAAAAATAGAAAAACTAGCCAATATAGAAGAATTTTTGTTTTTGTTTTGTTTGGGGTTTTTTTTGTAATTCCTTAATGAGAAATAATATTTAGGAAGCTATTGAAAACCTTCAGGATTATCTTGCTTCTCCCATTCTTGGCTTATAAACAAAAAGAATGACTAGCAATAACAACTAAAATTGCATGCAATTCCTACGCCCAAATTCTGTGGTAAAAAATGTTCTACACCGACCTATCAATCTTTACAGTATCACACAGTTAGATAGCTGATTTTATAGAAAAGGAAACTGGCTCAGATAGTTTAAATAACTTGTCCAAATTTACACCAGCAGTAAGATGCCATGTCTGGAGCTGAACTACAGTCTGTATGATTGCAAAGTCCATTACACATTCCATCAATCATTATGCTGCACCACCTACAGAACTAATAGGTAAGCCAAGTTACAAGACCCCATTAGCTCAGAGAAAGCACTTTTAGAAACAGGCATGCTGGCTGGGTGACTGAATCATCCATTTTAAGAGTATAAATGTATACCACAGCACAGTTCCCATATAAATGAACTGAACACATCTGTGATATATTACCAATCACTTTGTCGTCAGACTCCCAGATATCCCATCAGGGCATATATCCACTTTTTTTTTTATCAGTTCTACCTGGCTGCGGTAGACACTTCTTCATGTCCCATATTATCTGCTTACATTTACCTTTACCTTCTGACATATTAAACTCCAGTAAAATAGCTGTATTAACTCTCAATATATACTCTTGGCTTCTTTGTACCTGATTCAGCATTGTTACTTGCCAAGCATTATGGCTTGGAATTTTTCATCAGAACACAATTCAAATGGCAGAAGAGCAGAACAATATTTCTGAACAATTTTAATCAAAGGTGTGGGAATTACAAAAAATATATATAAAGTATATATATATGTATATATATATGTATATGTATATATATATATGTATATTTATATACTATCTTATTTATTGCTAGTCATTCTTTTTGTTTATAAGCCAAGAATGGGAGAAGCAAAATAATCCTGAAGGTTTTCAATAGCTTCCTAAATATTATTTCTCATTAAGGAATTACAAAAAATATATATAAAGTATATATATATATATATATACTCTTATTTATATACTGTCTTATTTATATACTGTCTTATTTACCTGCCTTATTTATAGACAGGTAAAATACATATTACTATATTTTCTTTTTTAAAATATGTTTTTATTGATTTCAGAGAAAGGAAGGGAGACTGAGAGAAAGATAGAAACATCAATGATGAGAGAGAATCATTGATCGGCTGTCTCCTGCATGCCCCCTACTGGGGACAGATCCTGCAACCCAGATATGTGCCTGGACCAGGATTTGAACCATTACCTCCTGGTTCATGGGTCAATGTTCAACCACTGAGCAACACCAGCTGGACAATATCACTGTGTTATTTAAAATTTATATTACAAGTTAATATAAAAATTATAATTTATATACAATCAATCCATGGATGTACTATTGGATGACCGGTGTGTGTATGTATATCAGAGCCAGAATAGTGGTATTACAAAATAGCACAGTGCAGAGAGTCATGAAATGCGGACACAATTCCCTGTAAAGTAGGAGAGCTCAAATGGAGTGCATACAATAAAAAGCCTGCAATACAAAATCTTCCATGGCCTAATGGCATCTAAGTGACATGGAAGTTGTCACTTTGAAGAGCATTAACAGAGAAGCACATGAAAGGAAGGGACTATCTTAGAATGTAACGAGGGTCTGACATTGGGAGGGCATAAGAAAAGGGTAAGATGACTATCTGACAAGATTATTCGCTCATTTATTCAGTCAGCAAAACAATTTGGGACCACATAATATGTATCAGACATTATATTAGGTGTTGCTGATGCAAAGAAAAAGAAGCCGCCTAGTACTGAGAATTAAATTGAGATCGCTGAATTAAAGATTATAGAGAGGTCAAGGACGTGCCTGTAATGACCACACAAAAGGGCCATGGGACAGGCCTCAGGTGACCCTGAGGCTGCTCTCATTGGCTCTGCCCGTAAAGATGTGTGAAGATCTCTGAATATAGAAGCTTATACTGGAGTCCTCAAGCTCAGAGTTACCCATGTGACTCAGTCCTAGGGGACTTCAGGGACCAGCATGAGAGAGTCCACTCGTGGCCCTTTACTGATTCAGATCATAGTGGCCAAATAATCAAACATTTGAAATATAAGTTTGATAAGTTTCAAAAAGGAAATTTTGAGAAAGCAAAGCAAGAATTTTTTAAAATAACATTTGAAAGCCTTTCCCATCATCCTTCTGCTCTAATATTCTGACAGCATTACAACCAGTATAACCTGGGTGAGGATGAATGACAAATATTGATTTTCTGTGGCCAGCCTAAGTGGGATAGAAAAGGAAGTGAAAATCTTTGTAAATAGATTCAGGAGTCCTGTTTAGGAAATTATTTGTGTCATTTATTAAATGTAATGTGATATACCCACAACATGACAACTAACTATATCAACACTTACTAGAAAACAAAGCTGCAATGCATTTTTCACATTGACAATATACTCACAGAAGGTCAAGGGCACTGTGACAGTAAGTCAAAGCGATCAGGCTCACAGAATACCAAGGGGAGCATTCTGCACATCTCCCAATGTCCTGTGTTGTTATGCACTGGGAATCATCTGGCCACGCCATAATTTTTCACTTTTCAAAGTCCTCCTAAACTCTGCTTTTCTTTCATCCAGTAATTAATGCATTAGATCCACATATAATGAGTGTCTGTCATTGGGAGGGTATAAGAAAAGGGTAGGATGACTGAGCCTGTGTTGGGCTGTTGTGATTTTGCCTAAGCAAATCATCTGGCTTCCCACTAAAAAATCACTGTGAAACTGCATCTTACTTCCTTCATAGGAAAATGAGCAATCCAGGAAGGAATGATCTCTACAGGCCACTCCCATGCTTTTAGGGTAATGAAAGACGACAATATCCAAAGGAAAATAATGAAAATCAAATGAGTATTTGCCAAATAATTTTATAAACTTTATAGTCATTATATAAAGATATAAACATTTACATAAGAATTACTTTTACCTGGTGGTTGATATTTTTGTTTAAAATAATATTGTTGTAAATGTGCATGGGAGTCAGGAGAAATATAGTAATATATTGTATGCACCACCCTTTGTTGTTATATTGAAAGATATGTTAAGCTCTTGATCTAACTAGAATACAAGACTCTTTGGAAATAAATCATATGGCTACTATTTACTTTTTTAGCCATGAGACTAAAATGAATGGCAAATTTGATCTCATGTCAAGTGCATTTCTTGCTAAAGCGTGATCCTTAGAATTAGTATTGACATTTATCAAGGTCATCATAATCTTGAATTAAATGCTTCAAAAGCTACATTGAGTCTGTATTCTCATAGTATGTGTATTCAACAATTTTCATGTCAAACTAGTTAGTCTAATATAACTGAGATCAAAACAATTGACAGAAATCCAATGATCTGTCAACTGATTCAAGGAGATGTGTGAAACATCCAAATGTGATCGTTAGCTTGATAATTAAATCCATGACTTGCTTCTTGATTCACAAAATGGTAAATAAAGAGTAATAGTGCTGCTTTGAACCAATCCTGATTCTATACTTAACATAAGCCCTATGTTATATTATTAGGTAGTAAATATGTACTAAGTCAAAAATAACTTCTGATCAATATTTTTCAATTATGACCTACCATAGTACAATTGTTAATGTGCCTTTTCATTAGTTTGTACCTTAACTACATAACAGTGTGAAACCTGACCGAAGCTTTCCACCTTGGTATAATTTCTGTTTCTTTTAAATCCTACCTTTCCACTTCCAGTAATGTAGGGCTACTTGCCAAACTAGCATATTTTCATTATTGATATTAAGTTATTTAGCTATATTACAGAGGAAGCTATTAATATTTCATTTTCCTGAATACATTTTGTGAAACTTAAAAGACAGTTGTAAATTCACATATGAATATGGCAAGCTACTTCTAGCAAATAAAGAAGCATAAAGCAATAAAGAGATACTACTAATAAACAGTAATTAAAAATTATCTGCAGTTAAGAGTAAGACTATGAAATGCATTATTTTCAGGAGCTTAAAATATACTTGATAATTTTGATTGTGCCTTAAAATGAGGATTCTTTGCACAGGTTGCATAATCCATTTACTAGCCTAATTTGTCAGCATATTCTTTAATGTCATCTGTATTTATGCTGAAAGTACTGCCACTAAAGTGTTTTGCTCATGTTAATTGATAAAAACTGAATACTTCCCTTTATACTATCTCTTTTTAAAATATAACATACTTACATACCAAATTCATTTAACTTTAAGTAATGTATTGGCCAAATACTAAATACATTAAAACATGGTTTAATTACATGATACTTTATTTGCTACATTGCTGACACTAAATCTAAGAGACTAAGGTTAATATTATGAAAATAAAGTGTTATGTCAAAAACAACTGACAAAAGAGTAAATAGTTAGAAATCTCATCTAAATTACAATAAAATAGGAAAAAAGTGATAATTTTATGATGATTTTCTTTCCTCACCAAATAACTGAGAGAATAACAATGTATAATGAAAGTGTTTTAATTTAAGAAATTGCCTAGGGTAAAATATGACAATAAAGAAAAGTTAGATAAAATAAATTTTTATTTCCGTAAAAGCAAAAGGCTTCTAATAAAACAAAAAGAGCACATATGAATTTATGATAATTTCTATTAAGTTTCAAATATATTACCTTAATAACATAAAATCGTCTTTAGGTGCTGTTTAATAATATTAAACCACTTTTAGATTGTTGCAATGTGTAATTTTTTATATATTAGATAGATCACAGAGGTAGAGAAATAACTGCATTAATGAAACATGGTCTGAATATTTAAGTTTAAAAAATTCTCAATCTAATATGCCTCCACTTCAGCTCGCTTTCTCTCTCTCTCTCTTTCTCTTTCTCTCTCTCTCTCTCTCTCAGTCTCTGCAGTAAAAACTACCATAGTTATCTCATGGAGATAGCTCACACTGGCATCTGCCAGTGGATAACAGCAGATGCTTATTGAGAAAAGGTTTATCTACATTTCATCCAAAATATGTGAACCATTACGGAAATTATAAAAAGCAGCAACAATACACTGGTTTTATTCAGAACCTTTCCCTTAGTGATTATTAAAAGGATGATATTTTTAGCCAAAGAAAGCAACATGCATCTGCAGCAGCTGGTTTCCAAGGAAACAGAATAATTTAAAAGCATGTGGAACTCTGCTCTCTCATTTTCATCAATTCTCCTTCATTCCTGGAGTTAGCTTTACTTGGAATTTTTAATTTCCAAAAAATATAACTGCCTTGGCTTATTTTCTCTAACACATATCAGGCAGTGAATATCTGGTCTTATATGTCATCCTAAATTCCAACCTAGGGGGTAGATTAATTTCTACTATCATTTTGTTTTAAAAACCATGATCAAAAGAATCAATAATGAGAAACATGGCAATGGCTCAGTACCATACGATGATTTTTGAAATCCAGAAATAGTTTAACATAAACCATGCAAGAGTGTTTGCTTGGGTCAATATGACACTTAAGTATGTAAACATATTACTCTCTGTATTTAGTACATTTAGGAAGTTTAAGATAGTTCTTCATTCATTTAGATAATTGTTACCCAATATTCAGTAGTTTCCCTCCCCCTTTTAAAAATTTTGCAAGAAATATTGTTTTTGTCTGATACTTAAAGATAAAACTTATCTTTTAAATTACAAAAAAGCAAAAACAGGACCCCCCCAAAACCTTAGAAATTATTTATATTCATTCTTATTAGTTTGTGGTTCATTAAAAAAAAGTATTTTAAAAATATATTATTTCATTGAAATGATGTAATCAATTACATCATTGAAAGACTTTTATTTTGTTATTACAATCAACAAGTATTAATTAATTGCCAATGGACCCAGGTCAGTAATAATCTTTAAAAAAGCTCAGTGTTTCAAAGGTTACCCCACCCTTATTGACCTATATTTATGAATTAAGAAAAGAATAAAATAAAATGACTTGGAGTAAAACTTTTCAATGTATTTACTGTAAGTGTGTCAGTCTACATATCTGGAACTTTCTTATTTTCCCTAAGTGGGGGGTTGGGGGGGGGGGGAACAATATTAACATATATAAGCCACTGATAAAGTAAAATCTTAACTTTTGAGCTTTAAAAAAAATATTGCCTAGAAATATTCCCAACAACATGAATACTATGATGGAATTCTTATCCAGATATATTTTATTGATAAATGAAACTAGCAATGAAACTGGGCTATTATGATGCAATTTTTATGGTAATGTTTAATTTTTCCCAAATAGATTTCTGTGCTTTTAAAATGAAAGCAGTCCCACGCATATTGACAAGTATAGAGTTTACATATAATATACGCTTACAATTTACTAAATAAAATGATGCAACTACCCAATAGCATAAGATTTATCAATAAAGAAAGTTAAAAGGAATTAAATACACATAAATCACTCATTCTAAATTAGTGTTAAAAGGGTCTACAGCCAGCAAAAATTATTTTTCTAAGCCATTCGCTATATTGTAAATATTAGAAGACACCACATGAAATTATACATTGCATATTTAGAGAAAGGTCCATTTTCCCAGGACCTGTGGAATTTCCCGAGCTCTCCTTTGATTCCTAACAACATAAGCTTAAGTAAAAGCAAAAAAAGCACACGATGACTCATTTTATCAATTAATTTTGCTTCAGGAACGCATGCTTAGAAAGTTACCCAGGATAAGACATGCCTCTGGTGTTTTTATCCGCTAAGGGTTCTGCAGGGAGAAAGAACAACTCACTACAAGGCTCCCTCAAGCAATGAAAAGGACATACTTTCAGGAAATGTCTTCAGAATGACTTTCATATTACAAAATTCTCTTAGTGGGAATTGAGAAGCATTTTCTTTTGAATAAAAATAACATTTTATCTTCTTGTTTGTCCTTACCTGTAAATATGGTTTCTGTACTTCTGCTCCGTCAGATCAGACTGAAGACTTCACTCCTCCCTCTTCTATCCATCAGGCAGCAGCCAACCAATAACAAAAGCCAGATCCTGGCATTCTCTGGTTCCTGCTCCCGGCTCTGTTTCCCTCCCTTACTCCCTCCCACCCCCACTCTTTTGGAAGACAAATCCTTGCAGCTGGGAGAGAGAAAGGAAGTGGAGAAAAAGAATATGGAGAAGAAAGGAATAAAGAGATGAAAGATATTTCAAAGAACAGCTCCTATGAAAAATATCTGTAGGTGAACTCAGCTGAAGTAAATGTCTTGCTTTGGATTTCGGAAAACAGGGTCAATCAATCCTCCCTCAGCTGAAATCAAAGCAAAACACAGGGAAACCTAGGTAAATCGCCTATTAATTCAGCTCCCGCTGTTTTTCCCAGTACAGAAAATTTATCCCCTCATTGCACATTTTGATATGCAGATAGACCAGGTTGAGGCTGAACATCAAGATAATATTATGCATATAGAGTCTTGCAAAGAGATAAAATTAAACTGACTTGAGACCTTGTACATTGATAGATCATACTATTTGCATTTCAACCTCTGTTTGGCACTGTTTCCATTTAAAACCAGTGTCAAAGCCTAATCAGTATGAAAAATATATGTTATCCTGAATATTAGAATATTCAAATATTTCAAAATTGTGTGGTTTGCATTCCTGCATATTTCTTAAGTGTTGGCATCAATTTGTCTATGTAAATAATGGAGCTTGTTAAAGATTAAAAAGGAATCAGCACTTAGTTGCCATGTCTCAAAGTGACTAATTAAACTCCAATTTTATTCTAGTAACCTTGGGCAAAATCATTTCATGTCTGAACTAAAAAGCATAACATGTGTAAAAGAACAATGGGGGAAAACATCACATTAGAATTCTTTAAGGCAACAAAACAAATTCATCCACAGCTTAAAGGATGTTAGGTGGAGACTATCAAAGATTTTGAAATATCTATATCTATCTATATCTATATCTATATCTATATCTATATCTATATCTATATCTATCTAAATTATATATCTATATTTATATCATCATCCATATCTATATATCTACCTACATTTACACAGTATATTCTTACCTAGTCGTCTAGTGCACAAAATTTGTGCACGGGGGGTGGGTGGGTTAGGGGTCCCTCAGCCCAGCCTGAACCCTCTCGCAATCCAGGACTGCTGGCTTCTAACTGCTCGCCTGCGTGCCTGATCACCCCTAACCGCCTCTGCCTTGGCCCCTGCCACTGCGCCTTCATCTAAAAGGACGTCCAGAATAACATCCAGAAGGTCATTCTGCTGTCCAGTCTAATTAGCATATTATGCTTTTATTATTATAGATATTCAAAATATAATACAAACCATAATTCTTTATGATAAAAGGAACTATTAATTGAGCTTCTGGTTCTCAGGGTAGTCGGATAATGTTTTCTTGGGGAGATGTAAATTAAACAATGGATGTTATTTCTATCTTAGAGGTATCTACTACCTACCTGAGATATTTATAGGCTTTGCAACTTAATTTCTTAAATAAGTAATATGGAAATAAGACTAAGAGAAAAAAGAAGAGAGAGAAATGGCAAGGAAATATTCTTTATTTCCGAGAGTAACTATCATGAGGGTAAATATTGATAGTCTAGAAATAACTGTATGAAAGGGTTTAGGGGTGTCAATACTGTTAGGAGGAGAGTAGCTGGTAACTTCACCTGAAACTGACTGTAGATAGAAGGGTAATGATTTTTACTGTGTGCGCAGTTATTTGGAGTAGCTTTGGAAGGCTCTGCTTGAGATAAGGGGAAAGTTAAACCATCCCTTATTTCCATCCTAAGCCCTCTGCCTTGGAAAATGCTTTTAAAGGCCCTGTCATCCTACAGCTAGGAATAGCTGAAAATATCCCTAGAACAACATTTCTAAAAGTGGGGGCCTGGGTCATCTGCCTCAGAATCATTGCTGGGAAGCAAGTTAAAAATGCCGATCTGCCCTGCTGGTGTGGTTCAGTGGTTAAGCATCAACCTATGAACCAGGAGGTCACGGTTCAATTCCTAGTCAGGCACATGCCAGGTGTGTGAGCTTGATCCCCAGTGTGGGGGGTGTTGTGCAGGAGGTGGCTGATTAATGATTCTCTCTCATGATTGATGTTTCTGTCTTTCATTCTCTCCCTTCCTCTCTGAAATAAAAAAATAAAATAAAATATTTTAAAAATGCAGATTTGTACCCCCCCTCCCACTTAAGGAATTAGCATTTGAGGAGTTTGTGATTTAGCACCCCAGGGTATTTTTATGCCAACTATTCTAGGTTAGCGACTCAGTAGATAAGTGTTCCTTGGACACAAACTCTAACCAGATTATTTCTGGTTTGATTAAGGCACCATTATCTTAGATAAAGGAAAAAGAAGAGGTGGTAGAGTTGGGGAAGATAAACTTAGTTGGGACATTTGATTTTTTTTTTAATATCCAGATTAGAATATTATGTACTCAATTGAAATCATGGATAGGTCTGAGGTCTAGGTACAATTTGGAGATTATCTATGGTATGGTTAATGCAATGAAAAGCGAATGAGTGCTCTTAGGGCCAATCTCAAAATTGTGGCATAAGGAACTTCTTTCTAAAAATTAAAAGTACAGACTAGAACTCCACCTCACACCACTGAATCAGAGGCTCTGCAATGGGGCTTAGGAAGCTCCATTTTCAATAAATTTCCAAGCTAACTTTTTTTTTTTTAATAAATCTTTATTGTTCAGATTACATTTGTTCCTCTCCCCCCCCCCCATAACTTCCCTCCTCCCAGTTCCTGCCCCACCCTCCGCCCTCACTCCCCACCCACTGTCCTCATCCATAGGTGCAAGGTTTTTGTCCAGTCTCTTCCCACATCTCCCATTCCCCATTCTCCTTCCCCCCCCCCCAAGAATAGTCAGTCCATTCCCTTTCTATGTCCCTGATTCATTGTAATCACCAGTTCATTCTGTACATCAGATTATTTATTCACTTGATTCTTAGATTCACTTGTTGATAGATGCATGTTTGTTGTTCACAATTTGTATCTTTACCTTTTTCTTCTTCCTCTTCTTAAAGGATACCTTTCAGCATTTCGTATAATACTGATTTAGTGGTGATGAACTCCTTTAGCTTTTCCTTATCTGTGAAGCTCTTTATCTGACCTTCAATTCTGAATGATAGCTTTGCTGGATAAAGTAATCTTGGTTGTAGGTTCTTGGTATTCAGCACTTTGAATATTTCTTGCCACTCCCTTCTGGCCTGCAAAGTTTCTGTTGAGAAATCAGCTGACAGTCGTATGGGTATTCCCTTGTAGGTAATTGAGTCTCTTTCTCTTGCTGCTTTTAAGATTCTCTCTTTGTCTTTTGCTCTTGGCATTTTAATTATGATGTGTCTTGGTATGGTCCTCTTTGGATTCCTTTTGTTTGGGGTTCTCTGCACTTCTTGGACCTGTAAGTCCATTTCTTTCACCAGGTGGGGGAAGTTTTCTGTCATTATTTCTTCAAATAGGTTTTCAATATCTTGCTGTCTCTCATCTTCTGGCACTGCTATAATCCTGATATTACTGCGCTTGAAGCTGTCCCAGAGGCTCCTTACACTATCTTCGTAATTTTGGATTCTTTTTTCATTTTGCTTTTCCGGTTGGGTGTTTTTTGCTTCTTCGCATTTCAAATCTTTGACTTGATTCTTGCGCTCCTCTGGTCTGCTATTAGGTATAACATTCTTTATTTCAGTCCGTGTATGCTTAATTTCTAGTTGGTTCTTTATCATAGCATCGAGGGTCTCATTAGTTTTCATGAGGCTCTTGTCAAGTTTATTGCAAGCCCTCAAAATTGCGCTTTTTAGCTCCATATCCTCCATTTCTGTCATGTTTTTTTTGTCTCCGCATTTTTTATGCTTTCTTGGTGCACCCCCTTGTGGTCTTTGTGCACAGTCTTGTTCTAGTTAAGCCTTGATTGTTGTAGTTAATACTAGAGGGAAACTTCTGTCCTCTGGGGAGGTGCTAATCTAGCCTTTGCCTGAGGCGATCCGGCAAATGGCTCTGTGCAGGGCTTGGGTGGGGCGGGGTCAACAGGGCGGGTGGAGGGAGGAGTTATGGCTGCTCTCAGTCCCGTTCCCAGAGGCTCTGCTTCTCAGAACCCCGGCAACTGCTGCAAACCTCGAAGAGAAAGCTGCCCTCATGTTCCAACTGATGGTAGACAATCCCGCTTCTCCCGTTTGAGTCTGAGTCTCTAGAGACTCGCCCAGATCTGGAGCTCAGAGTCTGATACTCCCTCCTGATTGAAAACGACAACTGCGCCCTCAGCCACCAGCCCGCTTTGCGCGCGCACCTCCACACCTTTAAATTTTCCACACTGCGCCTCCTCTGAGCTTCGGTATGCTGTTGTCTTTCCTTCTAGTTGAAGAATCTCTCCTCAGCCAGCCTTCCTGTGTTTCTGGGTGATGTCCGTTCCGTCTTTTAGTTGTATTTTTGAAATGGTTGTTTGCGGCAGCAGTCTCCGGTGTTTACCTATGCCGCCATCTTGTTGGTCCCAAGCTAACTTTCTTTGTGTACTAAACTTTGGGAATCCTTACTCTAGAAAAAGAAGTAAATTGAGGATGAAGCTTTGGGGATGACTTCATAAAGAACAAACAGAGGAAGTCCTATAAAGAAAAGATACTTAAGAGGAACAGTTAGCAAGGAGGGGAGTCTCCCCAAAAAAACTGGTGTAGCAAAATCCAAAGGAATAGAGAATTTCTAGAAAAGGCCCCTCAAAGGCCACAGTGAGGTCTAAGGCCTTACTATAGGAGGTGCAGCTCACTGAAGTCAAACAGCTCCCTAGGGCTTGTTGCGATATAGAATCTTGGGCCCTACGCCAGCAAACTAAATCACAATTTCAACAAGATCCATACATGAGTCCCATGCACATTTAACTTTTATTTGTATTTATTTTTTCACTGAAATATATTTGACATATAACAATGTGTAAATTTAAGGTGTAAAATACGTTAATTTAATACACTTATATATTGCAATATGATAGCTATTGTAGTACTAGCTAGCATCTCTATCATGCTGCATCACCGTCCTTTCTTTTTAGTGGTTGGAATAATTAAGTCTAATCTCTTAGCAAGTTTGGTGATTATAATACAGTATTGCTGTCTATACTCACTGTGCTGTGCATTAGCTATCCAGGGCTTATTTACTATTGTTTGTAAGTTTGTATCCTTAAACAATATCTGTACTGACCCCTCCGACTCCCTCCCTCTCGTAACCACCATTTTGTTCTCTGTTGTTACAAGTTCGGCTTTTTAAAATTCCACATATAAGTGACATTGAGACAGTATATGGACGTGGGCTCAGGAATAGGAAAATACCAGGTGATGTCAAACTACTGTTCTGCACGTGCAGTTGCTCAAGGTTGGCCACTGTATATATGACCTTCCTGGGGTGGAGGAAGTGAGCAACACCAAAACTATCACAAAATACGACATTTAAGTTAGAAGAAGATTGTGGATCAAATGATGTATCAAAGGTTTTTTTTCTTAGTAAGGAGATACTCTCAATTAAAAGAAAACTGGTAACATGGTTTCCTTAGGGATTCATACTGAAAATAGCTGCAGATAGGGTTGTTAATTTCATAACAATCAAGTGATATTAATAAAATATTCTTGAGAAACATAAAACATATCCAAGTGTCTTGCTTCTATGCACATTCCCTAGGGAGTGCCTAATAAAATAAATGAGAATAAGCAATAGAAAACTTTACAGGTCAGCATGAATAAACAACATAGTAGATGCTTTTCTTAAATTAAAATAAAGTTTCAACTTAAAACTTTATTTTAATTTAAGAAAAAGTAATTTAAACCTTAAACTATGATGATGTTTGAACATCAGTGGTAACACATTAAAAGATTGATATCACCGAAACCGGTTTGGCTCAGTGGATAGAGCGTCGGCCTGTGGACTGAAAGGTCCCAGGTTCGATTCCGGTCAGGGGCATGTACCTTGGTTGCGGGCACATCTCCAGTAGGAGATGTGCAAGAGGCAGCTGATCAATGTTTCTCTCTCATCGATGTTTCTAACTGTCTATCTCTCTCCCTTCCTTTTCTGTAAAAAATCAATAAAATATATTTTTTAAAAAAAGATTGATATCACTTTGGTTCTAAAGGCATTATTCCATGTTGTCCCAAATACTCACAAACCTACTTGTCTTCTGAAAGCATAGTAAGAAATTTTTTTCAAAGGTGTGATTTATTTTATGAAAATGTGCAGAATGTCTGTACTTGAAATGCCACCGTAATGACTGGTTATTGTTAGACAGTCAGGAGCAGAGCAAGATGATGGGCCCAGGACAGAAACACCAGGGCAGAAAGCCCCGGAGGCCTAGCAAGGGCCCAAACTGGGAAAACAAGAGCCTTGTCCTCGGGTGACCTTTCCTCCCCGAGAATATCGCTGGTCCTGTGGTTTGGACCCCTGACCTTTCCTCCCGAAAGATAACATCTAGGCCTCAGTTGTATTTCAGCTCCAGGCCCAGGAAAACAGCAAAAACAAACAAGTGATGCCATGGCTGCCTCAGGACCAGCTACATTTGACTAATGTGCCCCTGCCCTAACACCAACCAGTTAGAGCAGAGCACAGCCTGAAAGAGCACACCTGGAGAGCTGATGAATATTCTATTGAGACAACCCCCTGAGGCCTCCCCTAAGATTTCTACCTGCAAGAGAGAGATAAATATGCTCAGGACAAAGGACCCAACGGGAGCACCAGCTCCATCTCCCTTCCTCTCTAAGAGACCCCATGAGACTTGCCACCAGGGGAGCAATGGGCAGTGGCAGCTGGTCCCAGGCTAACCCCTGAACCTGTCTCCAGCACCCCTTTCCTCTGACTTCCCTATGAGCCAAAGCAGCCCAGCCTAGGCTCTCCTATCGCTTCTTCTATGCCCTTCCTCGTTTCGCTGTCCTAAGTATGTTTTTGCTGCCATCATGGACCCAGTACCTTTCAGCTCAGTGCTATGTAGCCCTTCCCTTTGGCTATTCCCATTCCCCATGCCCTTTTCTTTAAATAAATTCCATTTTTCTTTATTCACCATCTGAGACTGCTATTTAGCTGGCCCGTGCACCACCAACTTTAACCTTTCAGTTATCACAGGTCAAGAAAGACATAAAATAACAGAAAATATCTGCAGAAAGGCAAGTCCAGTGATCATTGGTGACTGTGGATAATGTAAACAGAAATTTCTATGCCAAATTTTAGGCAGCTTCAGCTGAGAGGGAGATCATTTTATGATCAATAAAAACAAGTAATTGCTACCCTAGCTGGTTTGGCTCAGTGGATAGAGCACCAGCCTGAGGACTGAAGAGTTCCAGGTTCGATTCCGGTCAAGGGCGCAGGCACGTGCTCGGGTTGCAGGCTTGATCCCCAGTAGGGGGCGTGCAGGAGGCTGTTGGGGTTCAACCCCAGCGGGTCCAGGGGTCCCCAAAGGTGTGGACGGAGTCGGCAATGAAGAAATGACACAGAGACAGCATTCAGTTGATCAGCAGCCTAGCCAGGATCTCTAGCCAAGTTCTGTGTCCATGTTCTCTCGCTAGGTTCTGTCTCTAGGTTCTGTATTCAGGTTCTGTTGCAAGGTTCTCTAGCCAGGTTCAGTCACCAGGTTCTTTAGCCAGGTTCTATCCAGGTTCTTTTGCCATGTTCTGTCTAGGTTCTCCAGTGAAGTTCTGTAGCCAGGTTCTGTCCAGGATCTTTTGCCATGTTCTCTGGCTAGGTTATGGTTAGGATCTGACGTTTATTGTCTTGTTACATCTGTATTTATACCAGCCGATTTTAATCCTGTCAATTTCTATTACAAAGGTTAGGGAGTTTCTTATCTCCATTCCAGGGAGTAAAGATTATGTAGCTTAACTACCCGCCTGGCACTTAATTAAGGGGTTGTATCCCCTCCCTAACCTCAGGGAAAAATCCCCACCTGGGGAAACAACCTTTCTCAGAGAGGTGACCTTTGTTAAAACACATGGCACTAAGGAGAGCAAACATATTAAGAACAATATGCTATATATGCCAGGTCCCTTGAAACATATGCTGTGCAGATGTTTCTTTCCTGCAGCGACTGTGTCAAGCAGCAAGGATGGACCGGCTTCCGGCAGGAGGCAGTCAATCAATGATCTGCTCTCATCATTGATGTTTCTATCTCTCTTGGCTCTCCCTTCCTCTCTGAAATCAATAAAAATATATTTAAAAACAAAAACAAAACACAAACACAAGTAATTGTTTCCTCTTCTCCCAAACACTCCACATCTTAATTACCCAACATGGATGGGAAATGCAATGACTTAGATTAGACTGGTTTCAAAACAATCTAAGGTTTTTCTTTGTGATGTGAAAAATTCAGAAGTATGACATTGTATTTAACACTTAGGTGTGCAGAGTATACACAGTGGCTGGCAAATAATAGATCAATAAACTTGGAAAGATGTAAACCCAAAGTAAGAGTGTGAGTAGAGTTGGGAGAAAGAAGAAGAGAGCAAGCAAGCATGCACAAATCAAAACTGCACAAATAAATTGATCAGGTCTTCAATTCAACTACCCTTCATAATTATATGGGATAAGGATTTCCAACTACGAGCATGCCAACTTCTGGAATAAGGAGGTGAAACAGAAATACTGGAAATAAAAAAGAACAGCCTCGTGAACCAGAACCTGAAACTGCTACACTCCTCGGATATTCATCTATCTAATGATTCTCTGTCCGGAATATTCTGAGATGAAAGTAGACAAAAGCAAAATAGTGCCAAGCTCCTTAATAGGAAACAATTTGGCAGGTGACAGTGAGAGAGAGCCCGGCTAACACAGAAACATGCAAAGCATCTCTAAGATCCCTGCTGATTTTTTGGTTAGCTATCAGAGCCAAGAAGTTGAAAGGATGCTTGCATTTACGGCTCATGAAGACTACAGAAAAAGCCTTTACTAAAGTGTGAGTTGGCTTTCCCCCAAACATTACATTACCCTTGAATGGAAAATTGATCGGATGACATATGGTGATAACATCTGCCACCCATGGATAAAGCGGGAGTGCCATGTGGGTGGTAATGGAAGCTGTAATAGTGAGGGTGGAGAATTTAATGACAGTATGCAACACTGAGGAGGGTAGCAGCAATCTGAAAGAAAGGAACAATTTGTGTAAATCTTTACAATGGGCACTACAGGACTATCCATCCTGTTCTTCTGTCGTCATCTCAGAGGGAATGATAGAAATGAAAGATGCTTTCTCATTTTATTACCTCCAGGTTGATCTCAGCCATAACCCACAGGGAGGCATTTCTTCCCGATATTACTGTAGGTAGGCACTCATTCTTATCATTAAACAGATATTTATTACAAATCTGGAATGATCATAGCAAGAAATAATAGCAATCCAAGATTATTTATGTTAAATATAAAAATGAGGACAAAAAATCACTTCTAAAATTTATAAAAAAATATGTAAATATGAATGTTCAGAAAGTAAAAGGAAGCAAGTATTGAAATAATAATGTTTTATAAATACATTTGAAATTCTTTTGTTTTGTCCTCATATAGAAATAAATGGTATCTACAGCTGTACATTGTAAGCATAAGCGATTTATTTGCAAAACAATAAAAAGAACAAGGAAAATCTTGCCATGGTTACACAATAATATGAGTTTTGGCCAATGTTTCCTATGGAATTCAAAATTTGAAATGGCAGCAGGCATCCTGACAGACTTTGGCATAAAATGTTTTTAGGTGAATTTTCTCTTTCTCAAAATAGCCTTAAAAACTAAAAATTCTCATACAGTTTTTAGAAGTGTTCTTAATTAATTCAAAGCTAGTTCTGTGTTTTGTTAAATTGCAAAGATTAACTTTTGGTTTTCCTCTGTCCTGAAGTATAAGAAAGCCTCAGCTGGTTCCCATTGCAGCTCTGATACTTCTTAAGCAATCCATAGGGGGTAATGGAATGCCTGGCCAATTTTTCACTGCAGTTTGATTTTTCATCCAGTTTAAACCAGTTCAGTCAAAATCACTGCATCTTCTTATACTCCTACACACATAATTCTGAAGTTACTTCATTCTCCCAGTTTTTCTCCAAATCTCCATTTGAGGGAACAAAATTACATTAAGATTTTAAGCTTTGATCCTGCCAAAGTAGATGCTGTGAGGTTCTTCTTCTTCCTCTTTTTTAAAATTATTATTATTCCTCTTTTTAAAATTATTATTATTGATAAAGATCATTTGCAGTGTGAACTTATTTAAAGCAAAGGATTGAGAATAAACTTAGTTATTTCATTTCAGAAAGGTGGGCCAAATTTGAAACTTTAGTTTGGATTGTGACAGCCAGATATTTGAGAAAACTAAATGAATTCAGGATCGGTACAGCATACAGGTAGATAACAAAACCGCAACTGCAATGCACAGGACTAGACGCTGATATCCACAGGGGTATGCAATAATTTTCCATGAAAACATATTTTCCTATCTATAGTCACCCACATTCCTGTCAAAGATAATCACAGTAACACTAATTTGTTTGCAAAATAAATTTAGTGTCATTAAATTTGGTCTGATTATTTACACAAGTACAGCAAGGATAGTGATGACCATATATGCTCTTTTTCAGTCTCCTTTTCTGGAATTTGGACTTTTAAAAGCCTCTTGAGGCTAAGAAGCCAAGCCAAGGACTTGCCATCAGATGTCACCTATAATACAAATAGATTTGGGTGAATTCCTCTCTTCTCAAGGTCCCCAAAACCCTGAGGTTCCTGGGCCTACCAGGAAGTGACTTTCCTTATTCACCTCCAAGGGCTCTACAAACCCTGATAGCAAAAGACCAGGCATTTTTTTGAAGGGTTATCTACACTAATAAAAGAGAAACATGGTAATTAGCGTACGACCGCTACCCTCCCCATTGGCTAATCAGCATATCCTTATGCAAATTAACTGTCAGCCAAGATGGCGGCCGGCAGCCATGCACTGAAGCGAGCAGGGAGGCTTGCTTGCTTCAGTGACTGCGGACTCCAACGTTCCCTTGCTGGCCTCTCAGCTGCATCTCTAAGCAACTATGTACTATGTTGCAAATAAGAAGCTAAACAAAACCCTAGAAACCAGCTGGACTGAAAGCTAGCTGGACTGCAACATTGTATTGATGTTTTCAGCAGCGAGGCCTCAGAGCTAAAGAAAGAAAACAAGGAGCGGTTGGGAGCTTCAGTCACTCGCCAGCCGGAAAACAGCCCTCAGCCCCTCACCCAGACTGGCCAGGCACCCCAGTGGGGACCCCCACCTGATCCAGGACACCCTTCAGGGCAAACCAGCCAGCCCCTACCCATGCACCAGGCCTCTATTCTATATAGTAAAAGGGTAATATGCCTCCCAGCACCGGGATCAGCGGAGCAGCGAGGCTCCCGGCACCGGGATCAGCGTGACAGGGGGCAGCGCCCAAACCCCCTGATCACCCTGCGGCTCTGTGTGTGACAGGGGGCAGGGCCACAACCTCCCTATCTGCCCTGCTCTGTTCGTGACAGGGGAAGGCGCCCCAACCCCCTGATCAGCCCTGCTCTGTGCCTCATAGGGGGGAGCTCCCCATACCCCTGATTGCCCTGCGGCTCTGTGTGTGACAGGGTGCGGCGCCCCAACCCCCTGATCAGCCCTGTTCTGTGCCTGATAGGGGGCAGCTCCCCAATCCCCTGATTGCCCTGCAGCTCTGTGTTTGACAGGGTGCAGCGCACCAACCCCCTGATTGGCCCTGCTCTGTGTGTGACAGGGTAGAGCCATAACTTCTCCATCGGCCCTGCCCCGAGTGTGACAGTGGCGGCGCCCCAACCCCCTGATCGGCCCTGCTCTGTGGGTGATAGAGGGTGGCACCCTAACCCCCCCTCCACGGGCCTTGCTCTATGTGTGACAGGGTAGAGCCATAACCTCCCCATTGGCCATGCCCTGAGTGTGACAGGGTGTAGTGCCCCAACCCCCTGATCCGCCCTGCTCTGTGTGTGACAGGGGGCGGTGCCCCTACTCCCCTATCGGCCCTACTGTGAGTGACAGGGGGGAGCTCCTCAACCCCCTGATCAGCCTTGCTCTGTGCATGACAGGGAGGAGCTCCCCAACCCCCTGATCGCCCTGCAGCTCAGTGTGTGACAGATTACGGAGCCCCAACCCCCCTGATGGGCCCTGCTCTGTGAGTGACAGGGGGCAGCGCCCCAACCTCCTGATTGGCCCTGCTCTGTGCGTGACAGGGGGTGGCGCCGCAACCTCCCCATCGACCCTGCCTTGAGTGTGACAGGGGGCGGTCCCCCAATCCCCCAATCGGCCCTACCCTGAGCATGACTGAGGGTGGCATCACAACCTCCCAATCCTCCCTGCTCTGTGCATGACGGGGCGGGGCCCCAACTCCCCAATCGGCCCTGCTCTGAGCCTCACCAGGGGCTGCACCTAGAGATTGGACCTGCCCTCTGCCACCTGGGAGCAGGCCTAAGCCAGCAGGTTGTTATCTCCCAAGGGGTCCCAGACTGCGAGAGGGCACAGGCCGGGCTGGGGGACCCCCCTCTCCACCCCCCTGAGTGCACAAATTTTTGTGCACCGGGCCTCTAGTATATATATATATATAGAGAGAGAGAGAGAGAGAGAGAGAGAGAGAGACAGAGAGACAGAGAGACAGAAAGAGACAGAGAGATGAGAGAGAGAGAGAGAGAGATTTCAGAGAGGAAGGGAGGGGGAGAAAGAGATAGAAACATCAATGATGAGAGAGAATCACTGATAGGCTTCCTCCTCCACGCCCCACACTGGGGATTTAGCTTGAAATCTGGGCATGTGCCCCAACCAGGAATTGAGCCATGACCTCCTGATTCCTAGGTCAATGATCAACCACTGAACCATGCCAGCCTGGCAGGTTTTATTCTTTAAAATTGTCTGATCACATCTGATTCTATGAATATCATTCCCAAATATGGTATTGCAATCAAAATCTTGGTAGCATACCCAACTTTTCTAGTTGTGTCCTGTTACAAGGAGAAGAGATTCTCATTGAATTTATGCAAATAACTATATTGCCATGAAAATGAGAATACTCAATAAGAGTTTCCAATTTGGAAGATTGCATCCCCGTGGAGTTATTTAACATGTTCCTTTTGTACTTAGATCTAGAAGTTTGATCACCTCTAGGCTTTTACTTCCTCGGTTGTGTGTGTACTTCTATCAGTATAAGTTTAGGTGAACTTTTTGTGTGTGATACTTTGCATTCATAACTGTTAAAAACAATACAACAGGACCAAAATGGAGACACTTACAGTAACTGTCACATCACCCAAACAAGACAAACATAATTACAGTTTCAGGGCTACCAGAAACAGAATCTTAAACCAGTCTATAAGAAATCGCCTCATCAGCACTAGTTAGGTAATCTACCTGATAAACCCTTGTCATCCCCTAAAGAAGGTGAGCTTTCCTTAATCTATTTTTTTTTGTCTAGCACTTCCTTGTATATGCTCTCTTCTGCCTATAAAAGTCTTCCATTTTTTACAGCTCCTTGGAGTTTCTTTCCATCTGCTAGATTGGATACTGCCTGATTCATGAATCATTAAAGAAAGCCAACAAAATCTTTAAAATGTACTGACTTGAATTTTGTTTTTTAACAACTTAGATTTATTATTTTACTTGTGTCCTGATGCACGGATTCATGCATATTGAAAGGAATTTAGTTAGAAGAAATATTTTAATATTCGCTATGTGTGCCTTGTTAATAAAAAGAAAATAGGACTCTACTGACTCTCCTATCTACCTACTCCAGGACTTCTGTGAGGATCAAATGAGATGAGGCACAGGAAAAGACTTCACAAACATTTGGTTAAACTGTAAAATGTTTGCACCTGGCTATAAAGCAAGTCGGGTTCCTGGGCTGAAGAAACTGCAAGGAGGCTAGTCACTAGGGAGAGGAAGCCGGGCGTTGCTATGAGATGTCATTACACAGTGCCCACAGCCACCGTTTCTGGACTGGGCTGGGCTGTTGGCCGCATTTTGTACCATGGGGTCTCGGCAGCATTGGCTGCGATTTGGTGGGGTGTTGATCCAGGGTGGTGGCGTGGCCTGTGTCCCACTTGGGGGAAGCCGAGTGTTGGTTTGTCCACTCCATGTCTGTGGTGCCATTTATTTTTAAATGGCCAGTGGTGTCATGACAGCTCTTGCATTGAGCGTCTGCCCCCTGGTGGTCAGTGCGCATCATAGCGACCAGTCAGAAGGATGAACACTTAGCCTTTCATATATATAGATTAGTGATAATCTAATATTATCATTCCTTGTAAATTTTATGACTAGAATTAAGAAACTTAATTTCTTCAATATTTACTGAAGATTAACAGTTCAGATAGGAAAAACAGAATTGATCTTATTTTATAATTTTTTTTACCATTTTTCAAAATAATGATCTAATGGGTTAAAGATTGTATGAATATGCACTTTTGCCAAAGTTTAACCAATTTCTTTACTTAGAAACTTCATACTTCTTATGATTACCAGTAGCCATATTTAGAGTGTTTTACCACAGCCTTGCCACTAGTAGTCTACCAAACATTTGAATTTTTGTCAATTAGATAGATTATCAATAAAATGTTAGATAATTAAATATAGAATTTACAATACATGATTAGATCTAGTAGGTTGTGATTGTTTTCCTGAAAGAGGTGAGGTGTGTGCTGGGACTTTAAGTAGAATTAGATAGAGGATGCCTTTGGTTTCTGTGATGGAGTTTGGGAGATTTGTTCAAAGGCAGACATTGGAAGAAGCTAATTCAAATAAATGACAAGAACTAAGCTTAGCAAAATCTAAAGAGCAAATCCCATTTATTTTTAAGTAAATTGGATATTTTTTTCCTTGTTAAAGGAATACCAATTTCCTTAGAGAGAAAAATGGAGGAGAGTGGATCTTGGGTTTGGGGGTGAAAGGGAATTTCTCTGAGGCTGTAGCAATAAGGGAGCAGAGGTGAAGGAGAGCAGTGGGGTTTCTGAACAGCTGAAGGCATGTTTGGAGCCTCTTTAAACAGCACCTGGCTGGTGTCATGACTGGACAACCTGGTGTAAATAAGCTAAGTCCTAAGTCACCATTCATCTCCTGGAGCTCCACCTGATAAGGATCCAAGACTAACCTCATGACCCTCTTTGATTTTGACATACTCATCTGGCCTAAATACCTTCAAAAAGAGACTTTATCTTGTCTGCAACTTCTAGGTCCTTCCTTAAGGTTACCTATGTTGTCATGCTGTGAATGGGCATTTTAGGAGATCCTTATTTCTAGATCCTTTAATCACCCCCTTCACTTTAACCATTCCCTTCATGTCTACTAAGAGGGATCTGATAAAACAAATCCGCCAAAGCTGAACAACAGATAAACGTCCTCATTTTTTCCCTTTGTTGATATTTATATCTTTGTATCCTCTTTCAACCAAAATGGGATCTTGGATTGGAAATTCTGAGAGTTCCTCTGGAAAACCTGATTAATTTTTTTCCCTTAGCCTGCCAAGGCACACATTTCATGAGCTTCCTAGATAATTGAGCCTGAGAAATAACTTTTGGCATCAAGTAAATTGGTCTTCGGCCAACACTGGGTCTCTAGGAAAGATTGCTTAAAAAGGAAATTCCAAGATAGTTATGACGGGGGGAGTGGTCAGTGGCCAAATAGGCATGTTTCCTTTTTAAATGCCATTAGCCCCATTTTTCCACAGATAAAACACCGTTATGTCATGGTTTCTGCTTGTTTTAAGGCTTCAGGCTCAAATTACAAAGGGAGGAAGAAAACCCCACTCCATTTTCACGAGATGTTGCCCAGTGAGTTCCACCTACTTTAAATTCTGATGTGTGAAACAAACATGCGGAGCCAGAGAGCTCCCTAGCTACCACGCAGGTGCAGCTGCTGAGCGCAGCACTATTGCAGTTAGTTTTGACACCAGACATTTGTGCCTGAAGAAATGTCTAATTTTTTTTTTTTGCTTCCCTCAGATGGTTTCTCACTCCTGTATAGCAAGCAGGGGTTTTTATTATAACACTTATCTTGGGTCAGACTATCCCATTTTTGGGAACCCACCAACACAAATGTTAATGCTATGCAGATCTGGCCTTTCCTAAAATGGCAGTGCATCAGCCAAACTTCATTTCCAGGGGAGGTTGCTAAGACAATTCATAAATCTTGCCAAATTTTACTAATGTGCTGAGTAGACCTGATGTTATCATATGGGTGTTTATCAGGAGCCAAATCTCTGTACATACATATTAATCATCTCCTTTTTGTGTGTTTTTCCTGACTACTAATTTCCATAAAAACAGAAAGTTTCATGAGTCTCAACAATGTGTATTCCCTTGTAACAATATTAATAACAGTATTTTTATGTAATTTCTCACGTGAGAGTCAAATAACTTCCCATTCTCAAGAAATCGTCTCATGATTGAATGCAGACCTTGGTTCCTCTGTTGGTTGTAGGTCCTCCGTTGTTAGAGGCCATAAAATCTGCCTCTGTGAAAAGTCTATTTCAAAAATCAGCAAATGCCACACTTCCATCTCTATGTCTCACAAGCTGCATACCGGGCCTGTCTTATCATCTGTCCTGGCTTTATTTTCTGAAATTCTAAGTTCATCATAACTTTGTAATTATGTCTCATTTCCATGCTTTTCTACATTTTATTTCCTTTCCCCCTTTCCATGAAAAAAAAAAAACCTGGCAAAATTCCAGTTCTCCATAGAGCCCCGGACCAGACAGACCCTGCCTGGTCTGAAGCCTTTCCTATTTCTCTCAAGGGGACAAAGACTTGATGGGGGTGAAGGGGTGTCTCTTTTCCTTCTGCCTGCACCCTTTTGTACCACTCTTCATTATAAAAATGGTGTTACTATGTAGTAATGACCCAGGTAGTAAAGGCATACGTATATGGCTCTCAAATATTGTTTGAACTTGGCTCACTGAAAGAAATATATCTTTTACTTTTGCCCACATTTCAATGCAGAAAAAAACAGGACCTGATTATAACAATAAAGTGACTCCTTTTAAGAAAATTTTGAGGGTGGAATTACATACATATTTCCTATAGAAATATGGGTAATCATCATTATACATATTTGTTATAGACTAAAGGTTTGTGCCTCCCCCCACCCCTTTGGAGATTGAAACTCTACTTCCCATGGTGATGGTATTGGGAGGTGCAGCTCTGGGGAGGTAATTATGTCAGAAGTGTGGAGATCTGGTCAGAGGACACAGCAAGAAGACAGCCTTCTATGAGCCAGGAAACAAGCTCTCACCAGACACTGAATTGGCTTGTGCCTTCTTAATCTTGGACTTCTCAGCCTCCAGAACAGTGAGTAATACATTTCTTTTTTTGTATAAGCCACTTAGTCTATAGTATCCTGTTATAGTAGCCCAAACAGATGAAAACAAGCACTGGACATTCCAGATGGATGGGGTTAGCTAAATATTCTACAACCAACTAATAAGCAATGAAGAGAAAGTGGAAGCAATTAAAAGTAATAAATAACTTCAAATAAAAACCTTAGACAACTCAAGACATGCTTACAACAAAACGTTCTTCACAAAAATTAAAGATATTTCAAATATATTTGTGTTTATGTGCAGTAGGTCTGCAAAACTGCCAAGAGTTTGGAAGTAGATAGAAGCTTTAAAAGCTTAAAGTCACTGAGTGGAGCAGCAGGTGTGGTTCAGTTGGTGGAGAGTCCTCTCACGCAGCAAAAGGTCTCTGGTTCAATTCCCGGTCAGGGCACATACCCAGGTTTCGGGTTCAATCCCCAGTTGGGGTTCTTGCTGGAAGCAACCAGTTGATGTTTCTCATGTCGATGTTTCTCTCTCTCCCTGTTCATTTCCTCCTCTCTAAAAACAAAATCAATAGAAACATATTTTTAAAATCATCGAGTGGATTCTCAAAGTTCTTAGGAAAAAGACAAACATTCCTAACACTGCCTACATGGTCCAGGACAATTGGGCCTCTAATACTTTATCGTTTTCATGCCAGTCTCCTTGCTAGAGGGTCTCAGCCATTGTGGATTTCCTCTCGTGCCACCATACTCTGCCTCATGGCTTTTCCTCCCGTCTACGAATGCTTCATTTACTCTCCAACTTCCTTTTCATTACAGCCTTCAACGTAATGCTTGCTTATACTTCAGAAAGTAGCTCAAATCTAACTTTCAGGACTGTTTTCTCTTGCTCTGTCAGATTGTATCTGGTTCTTCATTATAGTTTTGTTCTAATAGCTTGTGTTTGCACTTCTGAGTACATATTACTATTTGTGTTTATACATTTGTGTGATTTAATTAATATCTGTCTCAGTAACTATACTGTAGGGTTTCTGAGGTCAGGGGAGGTGTTTGATGTGCTCACAATTCAATCCCCAACATGTAGTACAATTTGTCAATGAAAACATGGGTTCCAGTGGTTCATCTACACAATGGAATGCTACGCTGCTATAAAAAAGGAACTTTTACCATTTGCAACAGCATGGATGAACCTGGAGAGCATTATGCTAAGTGAAATAAGCCAGTCAGAGAAAGATAAATATCACATGATCTCACTCTTATGTGGGATATAATGAACAACATAAATTGATGAACAAAAATAGACCCAGAGACAAAGAAACACTGAACAGACCTTCCAACCTCAGAGATGGGGGTCGGGTAAGAGATCAACCAAAGAACTTGTATGCATGCATATTAGCATAAACAATGGACACAGACACTGGGGTAGTGGGGGCTTGTCCTGGGGGATGGGTGTGGCCGGTGCTGGCACTCAATCAGAGAAAAAAGAGACATATGTCATACTTTAAACAGTAAAAAAAACAACAACAACAACAAAAAACAACAACAGAAAACATGGGTTCTAGCCCTAGGCGATTTGGCTCAGTGGTTAAAGCACAGCTCTGTGGACTGAAGGGTCACTGGTTCAATTCTGGTAAAGGGCAAGTATCTCAGTTGCAGGCTAGATTCTGGCTCAATCCTGGCTATCCCTGGCTCTGGTTGGGGCCCATGCCTGAGGCAACCTGTGGATGTTTCTCTTTCTCTGTCTCTCCCTCTCCCTTCCTCTCTAAAAAAATCAATGGAGGAAAATATACTTGGGTGAGGATTAACCAAAACAAAGGAAGGAAGGAAGGAAGGAAGGAAGAAAGAAGGAAAGAAAGAAAAAAGAAAGAAAGAAAGAAAGAAAGAAAGAAAGAAAGAAAGAAAGAAACAATTGAATTCAAGCATGGGAGAGTGGGTGGGTGGGAAGAGATCAACCAAAGACCTTGTATGCATATATGCATAACCCATGGACACAAATAATAGGGTGATGAGGGCCTGGGGTGGAGGGTGAGGGTGGGCTAGAAGAGGTCAACAGGAGAAAAAAGGGGACATATGTAATATTTCTACAATAAAGATTTTTTTTAGAGAATAGTTTCAGATCCAGAACCTTGATTCCAGTCCTGCCTTTATTAGGTAAACCTCTCTAAGCCTTTGTTTCTTTCTTTGTATAGTGGGATTAATAGTAATATTCATTACTTTACTTTATAGAGTTGTTTTTGTGTTTGAAGAGATAATATTTACATTTAAAATACCCATAGACTTATGTATATCTAGTACAATGCATATCACAATGGTAGATATATTAAAAATAAATTTTGCTGAAAGAATAAATTAAAAAATTGATATAGATTCTTTAGTACATCATAATAGTGTGCTGATTTTAGTTCATGAATACTTAGTTTAGGAACTCTAGTAACCCAGTTTTGAGTATGTAACCTAACCCATGGGCATATATAAAAAGGAAAGTCCATAGACCTTCCTATCATTCTTTCACCAGATGGAAGAAAGTGTGTTTCTCAGCCCTGGAAGCTCCCTGAGGACAGGAACTTTTATTTATCTTCATGCCTCCATTGCTCATCACTATGCCAGATGTGTAAAAAGATGTTTCAAAATATAAGTAAATAACATGTCAGTTTACACTCGAGTCCAAGACCAAATACATACTTTTAATCCCATCAGTTTATCTCAATTTCTAAGAAATGGGAATTTGTTCAATGAGAATAGGTAGGTGAAAGGGGTAATTATGTTGACTACTTTAGTAAACTTAAAATATATCTTTCCGAAGCTTTAAAATGATGGAAAACAGTCCCAATGCTCACATCTTTTCTGTCAAAGTTCACAGAGAGGCAGAAACCAGTAGACCTGATGGGCCAGAAACCTCATGAAACAGATACGATGAGCAGCAATTGAATTCAAGTATGTATTGAATATAATACAATAGTCTAAATAAAGCTTTTATTTTTCCAAAAGTGAGAATAAACACATCTACTAGAAATAACTTAAAAACAGAATTAAGGGCTTAATAGCACAAGTAGTGTCCAGTGCGTATTGAGCACTCCATAAATACCCACTGCGTAAAGGAGCAAGCCGTGTTTATTCTGACCTCGCTTTTAAATGATTAGGTCTTGATGTTCCAGCCGCAGTGAACAGTAAAACAGCTTGAGCAAGTGCAGCCCGAAATAGCAAAACAGCGTGAGCACCACCATTTGTGCAGTACCCAAGGTGAAAGCAGGCATGTTGAGCACAGAAAGCATAGATAAAAGTCGCCACCTACTAACTTCTGGAAACATTCAGACAAGCCAACCTAGGGAAAAAAGAAGAAAGAAAAAAGAAAGAAAATGCCTGGTAGTAGAAGAGCAGTGCTTGCAAATCAATTTGAACTCTCTAGTATTCTCATCTAGCTGGGGCTTCTTTTCTTAATATTTTTATAAGTTGGAGAAATTTTGAGAAACAGAGAACTAAATTTTATGTACGTAAAAGTATGTACATGTACACCCATACATGAGGCACACACATTTGCTCCTATGTTAGGTCTAGAATGGTGGTGCTTTTTATTTAGTGGATATGACTGGGGGAAAAAACACATTTCTGGTAAAAGTAATATAAGGGATCAATATAGCATTCCTTGGATACAATATTCTCTTAGGAAAACTGTTAACGAGGTGTGTGTGTGTGTGTGTGTGTGTGTGTGTGTGTGTGTGGCGCACAGACAGGGGTTACAGAGGAGGTATACAAGGAGTTTTCCTGCTTTATTACTTCACTTTCTGGGTGGGTGCTAACTTAGCTGTGATGCTTGACCAGGTTAGATAACAAAAAGCTTTGTCAAAGAACAACGTTTTTCCCATTATTTATGGGAAGGGTGTGGAGGATGAGTTGCCAGAGTATCAGATTATTTTCTTTCAAAACCCCGTGTGTCCCATAAGCACATGCCAAATATCAACAGAACTGAAATAGGCCATTTGTAACCCAACAGGGCTTATTTCAGGATGACCTTAATGACTTAATTAGTCTTCCAGGTAGGGAAAGATTAAAAGTGAAAAGAAACACACACACACACACACACACACACACACACACACCACATCAGAGAAAGACAAAAATTGTAAGGATGTACAGTGCTTAAAGTTAACATATCAAAAGCATATATTGATAAAAGCCACATGAAAATAACAGCAACAAAGATGGTTTACTTGTAATTGTGCAGTTCAAAAAATGTGTTTAAATATTTTATCAAGTCAAACATGTATTATTTACTCATACACTCAACTGATGTGAGGAATCATGGATTCTGTTTCTGAAAAGAAATAAATAAATAGGAAATAAACTCCTACTCCTTTTATGAACCTAAGAGCTTTAAAGGCATGATCTCATTTAATTCCAATGAGACTTCAAGGAAGAAATCATGACCTCCAATTTACAGGTTCGAAAATGAGGTCAGAAAAACTAAATAAATTGCCTGAACTAACTCAGTAAGGAATTTAAACACAGAAACATCTGGCTCTCAGAAATATATCACTAACATCTTGGAAAAACCTTGAAATCTATTGAGTCTCTTGCCAGTAAAAGACATACACACATACAAAGTGTTGTCCACAGATCTTCCCAGTCCCACTCAAACACATGAGAAATCTGTGCCATATCAGGCTTCCTCAGACTGAATACTCACATCAAGCAAGTCATCACTTTTTCTCCTCAGAATTGAAAACTTACTGGTAAACACATTTCTATATTGAATAGTTGGATACAAGTTGGCTTACAATCAAAACTTAAAAAGTCTAAACAATTACTTCAAAGAGAAATATTAAAATGGTTTAAGATTTGATGATTCATAAACATTGAAATAAAACATGAGAAAAATACATTAAGGCTTTTTTCCAACATATTAGGCTCTCAGGGATATAGTTTCAATGTTTGAGGATATGGTACTGATTAATAAATAATAGAATACTAATATTCCATTTAAGTTATATTGTATATTCACAGTAAAAATGTATTTATTGACATGTAAATAATTCATAATGTAGTTTATGATCAAACATTTTATTTTGTGTCAGAAGAATTTTAGAAAAATATATAGGAAGAATTTTAGAAGAATAGATCAAAATGTTTATAATTTTCTTTCTGGAGGTAAAATCTTCTCATACAGGTTTTTTCTTTTCATTTTCTTTTGTTTGCATTTCAAATTTCTATATAATAATTATGTACTATATAAAGTTACATAATAAGTTGGCATAGTACATCATTGCTCAAATGGCAAAACTTCATGGACATTAAAAACTCTGTGGTTAAAGCCAAACGTTACCTTTATGACTTGAAATCATTCTCAACACACAGATATTTCACCAATTTAGTTTGGGGAGAAATAAGAGGGTTTTTTGTTTGTTTGTTTGGTTGGTTGTTGCCAGGAAACAGAAGGCACCTTTCCGGCTAGTGTGCTCTGTAAGAAAACCATTAATCCTGACTCAAGTGTGGGGACATCTAGTGAACTGTTCCTGCAGACAGTTGCTGGTTTTCTCCTCTGTGGCTCCCCACCTCCTGCCTCTTTTCTCCCAGTGCACAGTCTTTGACATCTGCTCTCTCATAAAGCATGCATGTTTCCTGAATACAGAGAAGGCAAATTTTGAGTCATGCGAACGCCTGTAAGTGACTCCTCATTGTGTTCACCTTGGCAAGAGAGAGAGCCATGTGAGTAACACACTCTTTCCTCTGGAGAACAACAGTAGAGCTTCAGATTTGGGGTTAAGTTTCACCTAGCGTTACATCTGTTCGCAGTTAAAAATTGGTGCCATATTTGCTTAGGACAGGTAGGGACTGAGTGTCTACAGTCAGACTATAGGTCACTGACCAACTCTCCCCTCACTGATAAGCTTGAATTTTGGGAAACAGACAACTATCCCTGTAGGGTGCCAATAGAGGCAAAGTCAGGCAGTGCCTTAATCCTTGGGTAAAAACACAGATAAACTAGTTATTAATACTGATGTGTAAGACCACGACTGAACTAGCAGGACCTGTAACTTTTTAAAAATAGATATTTTTATTAATTTTGAGAGAGAGAGAGAGAGAGAGAGAGAGAGAGAGAGAGAGAAAGGTAGAAGGAGAGAGAGAAACATTGGTTCCCCCTGCATACCCCCTACCAGGGATTAATCCATTCCAGGTTGTTAGAGAAGCTATTTGTTTGAAAACCAAATTATTTTTCTCCACTAGAAATAATATAAATTGAATTAATCTGTTTCAGACCCCCTGAAGTTGAGAACCAAATTTTTGTCGGACAACTGAGATTTTGTGTGTGAACAACTTGGTCAAAAACCCAATTGTTTCAGCCCTAGCTGGTTTGGTTCAGTGGATAGAGCATCAGCCTGAGGACTGAAGGGTCCAGGATTTGATTCCTGGTCAGGGCACATGCCTGGGTTGTGGGCTCAATCCCCAGTAGGGGGCGTGGAAGGTAGCTCATCAATGATTCTCTCTTATCATTGATGTTTCAATCTCTCTCCCTTTCCCTTCCTCTCTGAAATCTATAAAAAAATATTTAACACACACTCTCTGAAATCTAGAAAAAATATTTAATACACACACACACACACACACACACACACACACACACACACACCAATTGTTCCAGATGGGAGATGTTGGAAAACCAAGGTTTGACTATAGTTATGGAGGTGGAACCTATAGTTTAAAGTTAGGATTGGTCCAAAAGAACAGGGAAGAAAGTCACCAAGTGACCTTGGCAATGAAGAAAAAAAATGGAGGCAGAGCTTGATATTATGTGAAGTAGTCCTCTAATTATCTTGGATAAGTTATGTAGTCCTCCATGTTAATATAAAATTGTCAAGATCTCAATTAAAGGCTTGCCCATAAAAATTATTGATAGAAGTTTGAGATCAATATTCTTCAGAGAGGAGTTTTTCTCATCCTCACCCGAGGATATATGTTTTATTGCTTTTAGAGATAGAGGAAAGGAGAGGGAGAGGGAGAAACAGAAACATCGATGTGAGAGAGAAACATCAATTGGTTGCCCCCTGCACAACTCCCAACTGGGGATTAACTAGGGATCAAGCCTGCAACCTGAGTGTGCCTGTGACCCTTATGCACAGGACAATGCTCCAAGCAACTGAGCCACACAGGCTAGAGCTTAAGAGAACCGTTGACATCACAAACACTCTTGGCCAACCATAAGCAGAGATTTAAACACTGTATTTTGTGAGATCATTCTTGTCCTAAAACTATTTCAGGTCCATTATGCTCTGTCAAGTTCAGAGGGAGGATAAGAAAAGAAAAGTTGTAGGGGAGCAAAAGGTTGGAGTCACATGACAAAGTTTGCTAGTCAGCTTAAAACATGAGGTTGGCTAGATATCCTATAACCTGGATATTCAGATTCTAGTCAATAAATATCAAAGAATAAACAGCTTAGGCATTTGTATAAAAAGAAAGGCAGTAAACCAGCATTCTAAAAAATCCACAGCATTCTGGAGATTAAATAAAATAGCCTTAAAGCAAATTTAAGGCACCGATATGTGCCCATTAAACTAGCAAAAGCAATACATATCCATTAGTGACAGGTTAAGGTAAAAAGGTATGCTTATATATTTTAAGTGGTATAATAAATTGGTTTAAATTTTCTGCAGAGCTATTTGTGACTAAAGCTACATAACAGTTTCTTTCCTTTGACCTAGTAATTTCACTTTGGGGAATATACTCCTAGAAAATAATCCAAAAGCAAATAAGTAATTTGTTCCAAGCTGTTCACACAAAACTGTTTATGAAAGGGAAAATTTGAAAATAACTAGAATGTCCAACAATAAGCAATTGTCCAAAGAAACTTGTGTTTAATACCATGAAATAATACCTGGCCTGTTATAAGAACTATGTTAATATGGGCCCATATTTATAATAAATAATTCAGTGAGTAAGAAAAAGATTCATATGTGATACCTGGTTAGAGTCCTATAAATACATATGCCTGTGCTTGAAGGACCATCAGAGGAGACTCTTAAGTCAAGGGGAGGAGTAAATTCATATTTATTGATATACTAGAGGCCTGCAGGGATCCCCTTACTGGGGATCGAGCCCACAACCCAGGCATGTGCCTTTGACCGGAATCTAACCTGGGACCTTTCAGTCCACAGACCAACACTCTATTCACTGAGCCATACCAGCTAGGGTGGTTGAATGATTTTGAAAATATGTTCAAATATATTATCCTAATGTTAATTGGCATACATTTTGAAGTTTTAGAGTAAATAAGCCAGTTTAGAATTGTCTAAGATAGCATTTCCCAATCTAGCAAATTCTATGTGTGTGTTTTTATTTGTGTGTCTGTGTTTACAAGCACACATGAACATTTGTGGCAACTCTTGATAAATCATAAAATTCAAGTTCTGCAGAACACAGTTTGGTAAATACTGATTTAAAGTTTTGTGCTACTAGACCTTGTTTTGAGGTTAAGTATTAAAACTTAAATTTTCAAAATTTAAAGAATTAAACTTTATAAAACTTGATTATCTATTGTATAAACCCCAATCTGAAGGCACTCAAAGGATTAAGCATAAATTAGAGAATTGCTCAAGGCTTAAATGTAAATAAATGTATAAATCCATGTTTTCTGTCTTCCTTAAAGCAATAAGTGGCAGCTCTTTAAATATTGGCATAGAAAAGTAACATGGAATCTGAGGTTAGTCTCACTTGGAAGAGCAAGTTCATGGCATTTTGTTCCAGCTGTATTGTAGATAAAGAAATTAAAATTTTGATATTTTTGAGGGTCAGAAAAATAGCTATTAGAGTGAACATTGAGGAGGAAGTAGAAGATGAAGTTTATGAGTCCATAATGGCACATACTGGAAATAAGACTGATTCAGCACCCTGGGAGGTGACTGTGTTAAGTTTAAAGATAATTAACACTAAGAATTGTATCCTCTGTGATTACATTTAGTCAGCAATGTAGACTCACCGCTGAGTGTGATTCAGAAGACCTCTGGCATTGGCCATACTAGAGGATTAAGCCTCCCTTCCTTTATGTTTGACAATTGCTCTTGTTATTGGTGGGGATCTCTCCTAGCTCCCACCTGTTGCTGGTGGAAGTGGGCTTCTTATGATGTCACGAGATAATTTTCTGAGACTCACATGGGAGAATGAGATATTGTAGAAAGCTTTATTTTTGTGGAATTAAATCCCTGAGTTTCCAAGGTTCCATTCCCCTTCATCCCACCAAGGAAAAAGTCTTATTTTGTTTTGAGCAGGGCTAAGATCAAAGCCAGTGTCCGGAGTTTCCGCTCCATATTTGCACACCACAGTCCAGCATCAGGCTAGCTTAGTTTGAGTTCCCAGCTATAGTCCATCCGTCCATTGCATGCGGAGGGCCACCTGGCTATGGAGGGAACACTGGCAGGAGCAAATCCAGAAACTAGAGAGCCAAGAGTGTCAAGAGCCAAGAGAGAGAGCTCCTCTGTCTGGGGGCTTACGTATTTCCAAATTTTCGAGGGCTTGCATTGGCCCCACCACTTCTAGTCAATTATCTTGGTTCTCAGGTTTGCTTGACAGGTACCTTCCCTCTGTCACCTCAACTTGATTGAACATGTGCCCATCTCCCCGTTGTCCTGTCCCTTCCCCCAGCAGTCTGCATGGAATGGATCAATGGTTCCCTGTGGAGTGTAAAGTTGCAGCATCCTGGTGAAACTGCCCAGATGGTCATGCTTATAATGTCTGGCCTCCCTTTTGCTCCTGTCCTATTATTAATAACTAACTATTTACAATGGTATCACGGGCATCACAAATAGATGGCCTGGATATGTGGTTAACTCTATAATCTCCACCAGCCTCCTATGGCTTTCTGACTTCTTGTATTGCAAATACACATACTGCTAGGCAAAACCAAGGTTTCTGTTAGGCAAATGCCACTTTAAGGCAAGTTCCAAGAGCTATTCCCATTCCTTTCAGCCAAAGTTCTATCTCCCGGGCAAAAACTCTGGTGCTACCTCTGGAATGCTCTGACATCTTCCTTTGTTGAGTGGTACTCGACTGTGACCATGTGCCTGAGCATGTCCAGCAAGCGACGCTTAGTTCCACCACAGTCCCAATCTCCTCTATTGCTTACTTCTGAGCCTTCAAAGAATTAAGCATCTTAAGTTTTACAGAGACCAGTTACTTTATCTGAGAGTCCCTCCACTGGCCAGAGACATTGAAACCTGAATGGCAATCATGAACTTAATCAGCTTTGGCACTTAGGATGCAACTCACCAGGGCTCTAGGTTGCCTCTTCAGGAGTCAGCACATCAATACAGAACTGAGATGGGTTTGTCACTCCGTTCTAGGTACTGTTTCTGGATATCCTGGGATGCAGTAAGGGATTGGTGTGGAGATTCAGATGAGAATTTGTCCTACTTCTGGATCCATTGCTATTTCAACCATGTGCTACTACTGTTCACTACATGGAGACTGACTGGGATGAAATATCGGCGTGCCACCTCCCAGATCCATAAAATCAGAGTCCCTGGTTGGGCACTGGTTTTTTTTTTTAAGTTGCCCAGATGATGAGGGCTGAGAATCATCTTTACTAAACATTCAAAGTGTGTCTTGTGATATTTTTTGTGATGTAGGCCTTCCTTAATCTTTGGAGCCATATTCTCTTCTTTAGATTTCAGCCACTTCTGATCCAGTTGATTTTATTACCAACCCTGTGCAGTTTATAAAACAAGGAGCAATGCAAAGGGGGCCATTTGAATTTCATATAAGGAAATAGAAAACTTACTTTTTTATAAGAATGGTCTAGTTGATATTTACCAAAGATCTATTGGAAATTTCTTGAGCTTTATAGAAAGGGCACTTTAAATGTAGAAAATAAAATGCAATGTAATAATATAAATTTGGGGGCAAATATTATTTTTGCAATTTTCATAAATAATTTTCTCCTTGTTCAAGTAATTACAAGTAATCCCTAAAGACATCCATCAAAATAATAATATAGTGGAAGTAATATTTAATGTACCAGTTTCCTTGATTTAACAAAACCCTAGCTGAAACTCAGAGGTTGTTATGTTTTTCTGCACAAAAGAGCTTGGAGTTGTAAAAACAAATTGCAAGGAACACAAATTATATATTATTACCCTACCTGCCTCTCAAATGTTGGACCATACTATTTACTCAAACAAAGTCTTCTTGCTGCTTCCTAATCTACTAACACAAATGCCCGTTGCCCCATGAACAAAGATAAAAGGCAGTTCTGAGATACTTCTTCCCCATGGAGGACATGCTTACAAATGTCCTTTCTGGCTTGTTAAGGAAATATTTATATCAAGTCACCAATATGCATGGTTAAAGGGCACTGGAGTTATCATCTGAGATTCAGGATGGTTTTAAGCAAGTTTTCATATCAGTCTGCACTTTAGTTTCCTCATCTGTGAAATGGGAGTTTGGAGACCACATTTTGAAGACTGGCAGCTAATGCCTTAATTTTGGCCTGAAAATGTGTTATATTTGACAAGCAGTGCATTTTGTGTGTGCATGTGTGTGCATCAGTTGCCAACATTTGGGATGTTTACAAAAAGGTCCATATTTTAAGTTTTCTTGGCAGATTTGGCCTACATTCTTGCTTGGCAGTAATTCACTGGATCTGAGTCTGCTGCACTGCCCCCTATAGGTGGATCTGTGTTCCCTAATGCAACATAGTCCCCAGCAAGCCCACTTTTTACTCACTGCTGCGCTGCCTGGCTCCAGGAGTTTTGGCAATGGTAGTCTGTGCTTTAATAGTTTCTTAGATCCCTTCCAGTTCTGAAAGTCTATGTTTCTTCTTTTCCCAAAAGGCCAACACATGGAGCAGAAGAGGATAGGAGGTGGATGGAAAAAACTTTGGTACATCTACACAATGGAATACTACACTGCTATTAAAAAGAAGGAACTATTACCATTTGCAACAGCATGGATGGAACTGGAGAGCATTATGCTAAGCGAAATAAGCCAGTTGGGGAAAGATAAATATCACATGATCTCACTCATTTGTGGGATATAATGATCAACATAATTTGATGAACAAGAATAGATCGATCTAGAGACAAATGGTAGGGGAGGGCGGGTTAGAGAGCAACAAAAGGACTTATATGCATCATACTACCATAACCAATGGACACAGACACTGGGGCAGTGGGGGCTTGCCTGGGCTGGAAAGGGGTGGGGGAGGGGTCAATTGGGGAAAAAGGAGACATATAAAACTTTAGACAATAAAAAAACACAAACAAACAAAAAAAGAAGGTGGATGGAAAGAGACAGAACAGAATGAAGAAGAAGTGGGGCTCTTGGCTTCCCCTCTGAGTGTGAATGCATAAATTCTCTTGGATAAAAAAATAGACTTAATCCCTTAAAAAATGTGATCCATAATTTCAGAAAGAGTGGTGGGTGAGAAAGACATACAAACACCACAGTCATATTTACCAGCTGATGTGGTGATTAGAGGAACGACAAGGAAGAAAAGTAGCTGCCAAATGCCATTGTTATTTTAAAAGTTAGATTAGTTCCCTTTCAGATTATAAAAATCACCTATGTTAATTCTAGCCTGTTTGGAAAATTCAGTTATGTATAAAACAGTACCAGATTAACATCCACTTAGTTTTAATCTACAGGGAGATAAAATATTTTATTTCAATTAATTATAACAAGAATTATTGTGCACCTGTGTGTATGTTAGGTAATTAAAGGGATACCAAGATTAACTGAAGAAATAACGTTGAACTTCTGGAAGCACATAATCTACAAGAAGGAAATACTAGAAGTATATACACAACTGATACAAAGCAAAATATACAACTGGTAAAAGAAAAATACTAAATATAATAATTTCAAGGTCTGTAATTCACAGAAGCTTGCCAGTGAAAGAATATAAAGAATTTCATATTTTCCAAGAAAAAGACACACCCACATTTTCAATGTTTCAGTTATAACAAATAATGTAATTCAAAAAATAAAGGTGTAATTAAAATGGAAAAATCACCTATCAGTGATGCATATACAAATTATATTTCATCAAAAGTTATCCAAGACAAAAAAATAATACAATATGGTAAAAAAAAAAAAAAAGTAGAAATGGAGCCCATTCCTAATCACTGTTGTAGTAGAAGAAATGGAATTAGATTTCATAGCTTACTAGATGAATATTATGCTTTGACCAAGACTTCATGGGACCTAGGACTGAAAATAATTACCGTAATTTAAAATACCTTTGTTTGAAAGATTTCCATTCTCATATAGGCCATAAACCATCCAGAACATTATTTCAGTATGTTATGATTAATATTTAAGATAAAAATTATTATGTTCAGACATATACTGGTAGACAAAGAGAGAGAGAGAAAACCCTTTCTTTTGATTTAATTTAAAAATGATAATTGGTCCATTTCTCAAAGGACCTTAATTCAGAAAAAAATGTGCCATAGCATTTTCATGTATGTAAAACCTAATTATACCCTAGATAATAAGTTCCCAAATGAAATTATAAACAATGCGATGCTACATACATTGTTTTCAAGTCTACAATGTTATTACATTATCACTGCTTTGCAAATTAGTATTTGCTTTCTTTATTTTTTTTAAAATTTTCACCTGAGGAGTGAGTATATTTTTTTCCATTGATTTTTAGAGAGTGTGGAAAGGAGGGAGGGATGGAGGGGAGAAAGAGAGAAACATCAATGTGAGAGAGACACATCAATTGGTTGCCTCCCACATGTACCCTGACCAGGGAGGGGATCCAACCTGAAACCCAGGTACATGACCTTGACCAGGAATTGAACCTGGGACCCTCTGGTGGGCAGGCTGGTACTCAAGCCACTGAGCCACACCGGCTGTTTTCATTTTTGTGGTAAGTGACCAAGGGGGAAAATAGCTCAACGTGAATGCAAAACAGTAAATATGAATCACTAAAATTTGTGTCTATTTTTCCCTGGAATCATTTCCTCCCTCATAAAAAATATGGCTTACAACAATAATAAAATATTTCCCCCCAGCTTTTTATAGTTGTAAAGGCTGGTGTGCTCACCACAGAATCTTTATTTATCTAGAAAATTTAGTGGAAACAGCATACAGTCCACTGGGTAGAGCATGTGTAATAAATATGATCCTTCAAATGCACTGCTTATTTATCAAGTGTATAGTTGTCAACCTCATCAATTCATTTGATGGATCAACATTTCCATTGCTAAGAGAAAACGTACACCTCTGAGCTCTGCAGACCAAAAGACACGGTTGTCATGGCAACTGCAAACCGTGGGGAGTCTGTCATGACCCAGTAACAGTATAATAGAAAACATCTGCCAGGAAATCACAATCGCGGACTGGCACAAGGTCTTTGGGAGGAAGTACTTGAGAGAATTTCACCTTAAAAGATTTCCCTCAATTCTAATCTCAGACTCCCCCAATGCAAGTATTTTAAATGGTGCCTTATTATTGTCAACATCCGAAGCACAGAGCATAAAGGGAAAGACAGAGAAAATGTGAGGTTTTATTCATTGTCAATAATACAACTTTCAAGGATCAAGTTTTTTATTATAAAATTGTTTATTATAAAGTTCCCTCCCACCCCCACATGTCTGATTCCATAGCTAAGGGTGGGGTCTGAGAACTGGTATGTCTAGTTCCCAGGTGATGCTGTTGCTGCTGGCCTGGGACCCACAATTTGAGAACCACAGATCTAAACCAAAAACCTCAAAGGGCTCTAAAAGCTTGCCAGCAATAGAATGTTGAGAGGAGTAAGAAAAATGTCAGTTTTTACTACAAAGCTCACTTCAATGATATAAACTACAGAGGTTTCTGTACTTGGTCCCGCATGAGAAGTCACTTTAAAAAATACAAAATCCCAGGTCCTACCCTTAGAGACTTGGTTTTAGTTGGTCTTGGATGGAATCCAGTGTCTGGATATTTTTAACAAGCGTCCGAAATTAACTCTCATGTAAGCCTGCTTTACTTTGCTTGGGAATCACTGATTTAAGATATGTTGACACTTTTTGGTTTATAATAATAACTACTAAAGCTTATTTGAAAACTCTGATCATTGCCTCAGTTACTTAGATTCAGTGGGTCTTGATGGGACACAGAAATTTAAATTTTATCAAGCACTACCAGGACTTGGTGAAGGAGACAACAAACATTAGTCTTTAAAAAGTGAATTGTTCAAGACATCTATAGAAGATGGGGGAAGAAAATATTAGAACGCTCTCTGTGTGTGTGTGTTTTAGTTTTTATCTGAAAACCAAGAAAGACATTAAGCTTTACTCTTACTCTGGACCTCACAATGAGTCCATGGTCAGGGGCAGTTGTGGGTCACCTACTATGGGAGGGAAGATGAGCCTTTAACATGGAGGAGGGGCTGACAGCAACATTCTCATTCAAGTAGTATTATAATGCAGTTCATTGGGAATCACTTAGGTGGACTCATGGATTTTTTTTCTCTTAGTTTTCACTGACCTAAGCCTTTGGATAATGGAGTAGTGGCTTAAAAGAATTGTGATTGATTGAAGACATTACAAATAATGAAGCCACGAGTGAGCCACCTGAAAATGGCACAGCTGACACATTTCCTACTCTCAGTGCAAAAATGCTTCCCAAACTAATTAAGAGAATAAGCTAAGATGCAAGAAGTTGATCAATAAAAAGAAAATAACAATTTTCTGAAAGAAATACAGGCTATGGAAAGAGCAATTTGAAAACAGGTATTTCCATTCTCATATAATTTTGTTGCTAAAAATCTGCTCACTTAAAAACATGAAAACCAAATTTTCTACCTTGATTAAAAATCTTCACAGGATCTCAGTGGGTTTTGAACCATTATTTAAAGATATAATTAACACTTGATTAGGTTTTATTTGAAGAAAGATTAAAACGTGCTTGAATTTCACCAAAAATCTTTAGTGAACAACATAGAAAAATGAGTAGAATGACGTGGTAAGCAAACTAAATATTTTTTCCCTTTTAAATCTGTGCCAGGTTTCTTGTTCCAGCATCTAGAAGGGTTCAGCAATCTGGAGAAGGGCTGTGTGTAACTTAATAAAGAGTCCAGAGACGAAGTATAATTTTGAAAGGCATTTGGGGGTCCGAGGAGCCTAGTTAAAGAAACTAAGATCTCCTCAGCTCAGGACCCCTTGCTTTTTATTAACACAATTTGTCCTAAGGCAAGGCAGAGATATATACATCAAAGGGTCAGGTTTCATATACAGAAACATTGTCAGATCTGGGAAAATGCCTATGGCTGTTCAGGTGTTTGGCCAGTAGGAGGCAATAATATGTAGATTAAGATGCCCTTAGCTGTCTGGCAGCAAGCAGTCATCCTTTTCAGGTTTGGGGAAATGCCATCAGCCATTCTCAACAGGTGACAACATATGTGCCTCAGCCCTTGTTGAGTCTCCAAGTTCCATCAACTTTTTGATGAAACTCTTGCAATTATGACATGCTGGAACTGGCTTCTGGCAGATCTGCATTTATTTTGTCAGCTAAGATAGGCTACTAAGTCCAAGTATCTCTAAATTGAGCTTAAACTCAGATCTACACATTTCTGTAATATAAAGTGTTAGGCCAAACTGTTTTTATAAATAATGAGGCATATTCAATATTAATTTGATCTCCTATGACATAATGTATATTATTTATTTTAAAAGGAAAGACATTTTGTTACCTTATAAATTAAAAGTCATAAAAATAATGTCTATATTATTCTTGGTTCATTTTTTAAAAAATTCCATTGCATTCTTTGTAATGTAAGGGATATAGGAATATATTTCTTTATAACTTATAAATAAATATACATGTACTGGAGATAGGTGTTTGGAAATATCTTACTGATTTGCAGATCAGGCTTTGGAAAAACTGTACTAGAGAAAATATTTTTCTTTAGAGATCTAGTCAATAAGTTGGAAATCCTTTCTTTTCTTATTGAATTAGGCATATGTACTATTTTAATGATGGTAATGAGAATATTCATTATCTGGGTATTATAAGCATTGTATTAATGCTACCTATAATAGATGTTAAAGACCATTGTAATTATTCAATAATTATTGGGCTAAAAGTAACTGAGATTTACTATTACTTTTTTGAGTAAATGGTATTTAGTCTTAGAAAAGGTTATTATAGTTAAGCAGATATTTATCAGGATCATAAAACTGAAAGCCATAACAACTAAATAAATATTTTAACTCAATTGTATTAACCATCTTTGGGAAATCAGTGAAAGATTCACCAGTGAAAAATATGTCATTTGATTTTTTTATTTTACACTGAATAGACTTTGAACAATATACAGTATAATTACTTTTTAAATGATTACAAATGATATACCACGCATGCTTCCCTCAAATGGAATGTACAATCTAGTTGGAAAGGTAAGAGATAAAACTGTACCCTACATATTGTTTTACTAGAATGAAAAGAATATCACACACTGTGGGTACTGAGACAAGTTCTCACCACTACAAAGATATAAATAGCACTGGCAGCAAAGAAATGCTTTGTTGAAAGTTTATATCATAGTTAGCAGCATGGAACTTCAGCACCTCCTCTAGACAGCTTAACTAGTTTTCTACTGCTGTGTAACGAATTATCACAGATTTAGCAGCTTTGAACAACATCCATTTATTAACCAGTTTCTATAGGATCAAAGTCCAGGCACCAGTGAAGCAGCAATCTAGGTGTCAGTCAGGGCTGGAGTCTCAGGAATCTCCTTTCTCAAGCTGATGTGGTTGTTGGTAGAATTCTTTCCTTGCACCTATAGACTTCATGGTAGCTTGTTCTTCAAGTTCATCCATCAGAAGAAGGGCTCTCTTATCTCTTCTCCTGTTTTTAAAGGGCCCACCTTGATTAGATCCTATCTAAGAAAATTACTCTCTATTTTTATTAATTCAGAGTCAATTGATTGGTAACCTAATCACTGGAATGCTATCCCATCATATTCATTAATCCTGTCCACACTCAAGAGGAGGGGATTAAATAACACATGTACACCAGGAGGTGCAGTATTAGAGACCATCTGCTTTTCACAGCAGGCGCGCATTCTGTGGGCTTACATTCCGTATTATTCTTTCATCTATGCATTGAATTCAAGGCATTGTTTCTTGCTTATAGTCATCAATCCAGTTCGATAAAAATTTCAATTAGTTGTTCAACAACAAAAAAAAATCTTGATTCTTTTTGGCAGAGAGTCTTTAATGAAAATAAAGTCATAAAACTCATAACTTTTGAATGGTCCGTAGAAGACTTTTGCTCTTGGCTGTTTGGTATAAGGCTAAAGTCTAAAGGACAGTGAACCTCTGGGGTCATACAATTCCATGATACCCCTTCTAGTCAAACCTTTCCCCTCTACCTCCAGTGGATGGTGACTGGTGCTATGCTTTCTGTCATAATTTTGCCTTTTTATAGAATTCTATGTAAGTGGAATCATACAGTAGATATGTGTGCCTTGGAAAATGCTGACTGTTTATAATTTAACCCAAGAATGACTGCACCATGATATCATTACTAGAGGCCCGATGCACGAAATTTGTGCAAGAGTAGGCCTTCCTTCCCCTGGCTGCCAGCACCAGCTTCCCTCTGGCACCCGGGACCTGGGCTTCCCTCACAGAGGGAGGCTCCACCCACCCGCAGCAGCCAGTTGGTAGGTGGCCTGGGCCTCCCTCTTTGGGGTGATCATGGAGCCTCCTGATTTATCACTCCACCTGCCGGTGGCTTGAGCCTCCCTCTATGGGGCAATTATGGGGCGATGGCCAGGCCCCTGACCAATTGCATCGCACCTGCCTTGCTTGGCCTGGCCCCAGTGGGTGTCATAGTGTGGTCCCGGATGGTCATCCGGATGTTCGTTCCGCTGTTTGGCGGTTCAGTTGATTTGCATATTACACTTTTATTATATAAGATATGGTACTAATCACAATGCTTTGGATCAGATTTACTTTGGGGACTATGCTTTCCTGAGATAATTTTTCTCTGTTATAATGGGTTTTGTTATATACAGTACAAGGTGGACATTCTCTTTGTAGGAAGAGTAACTCATTGAATGGTTTTGGAGCTGAAAAGAAATAGTCCACCTATGTGGAATCATGATACTTCCTGTGTTATTTTGTTAAAACCCCTGGCCACAGAAACTCAGGGAGATTATGGTCTAGTTATTTTATTCCTGATACAACTTCAACAAATGTTGCTTTATCAATTAATAAATGACAATTTATTTCACGAATCAGAGAAAGAATGTAAGACATGAGCTGAGTTAGACAACCAAATTTTGCTGTCCTCACAAAAATACGACTATATACTTTCAAGACCCATTCAATTATTCACAGTAATAACAACAAAATTATTTGAAACATTATATTAATATAAATACTTGGATACTTTGCTGATTCAGGTTTATGTGAGTCTTTGAAATGCTTTCCATGAACCTTTTCTTTAGTTTCATAATTTATTCATATTGGTTTAATTTTTAAACTGTGAGGTCTTTGCTCATGCAAAGAAATCTTTTTTTTTTTAATATGGATGCTTCAACACAAACTTTTTTCTTGAAGAGCACTGTCACATGTAAAACATTGCTTTTTCAGGAATGTCTCCAAAATGTACATTTGCTTCTTTTTAAAAAATTTAAAGTAGATGCAAAATAAGCAAAAAATGTATTTTCAAGGCTAACTCTCCTCCTTATTCTGTTGAAAAAAAAAAAGAAGAAATTCTAGTCATGTTTCTTAATGGAAGCAGCGTCCCCTAGTGGGTAGGTTTGTAATAATGTTAACATTTTTTCATATAAATTTTTATTAAAGTGAAATTCACACAATATAACAATTTAAAGTGTACAATTCAGTGGCATTTAGCTTACTCACAATGTTGCACAACCACAAGCTCTCTCCCTAGTTTCAAAATGTTTTAATCACCCTACAAAAACACCCATAACCAGAGACTAATCACTCCCTATTCTGTCTACCCCAATTCCCTGGTAATCTCTACTTTTATTTCTGTTCCTATGAATTTACTTATTCTAGATATATCACATACAAGGAATCACAAAAACATGTGACCTTTGTATCTGGCTTCTTTCATTTAACAAAATATGTTTATGACAATTTAAATTATAATATGTATCAGTACTTCTTCATTTTTATTTTTGAATAATATTTCATTGTATGTACAAGGGTGGGCAAAAGTAGCTTACAGTTGTTTCTATGGGAAAAGACATACAGGTTATGATAATTACAATTGCTTTATTAACTCAACAGAATGTCACAATGCAACTGTGAACCTACTTTTCCCGACCCCCAGATACATCACAATTTGCTTATTCATACAATGTTAGACATTTAGGTTGTTGCCCTACTTTTGCTCTCATGAGTAATCCTGTTGTAAACATTCATGTACAAGCTTCTGGTAACGTATGTTTCCCTTTCTCATGGGTAAATACCTAGCAGTGAAATTGCTGGGTCATATGGTAATTCTGTGTCTAACTTTTTGAGGAACCACCAGAAAAAGACCAACCAGTACACATCAGAATATGATTTTCAAAGATATTGGCATGTTTTGCAAGAGAATGCTTGTTAATGTGGGGGGAAATGGCATTGGGTATAAACCTATTCATATTTCCTTTTAATAATGTCAATTCATCATAGGAAGTCTTTCTATACTAAGCATTGGGTGATGCTCCCTCTTATCCCATAAAGAATATCTCTAATAATATACCATAAGATTTATGAATTAAAGATGTGTATGATGCATTTATGTGCATCAAGATGTTCGAGTTGTCCCCTATTGCATTTTAACTTCTAAGGAACTTTCTCTCATCTTCTTGAATCTTATCATGAAGAACATGAGGCTTTAGTTTGAAAAACCAAAAATTTAGCTAACAGTCACATAAATAATGGGAAAAAAACATTGCTCACATTCAAATTTGATATTTATAACTCCCTTAGTAATGCTGAGATTTTGCATAGTGAGACTCACAGTTCAAAGAATTGAATCAAGTGTACTGGTATTATGTAAGGGGCATTCTTGCTCACAGGAAAGAGAAAACATTTCCTGTTGCTGGCCAGTGGAATGAAGAAAGGAGAAATGAAGAGAAAAAAGGTTAGATATGGGTAGTATGATTCTTCCTTCCATCCTCATAGTGGAAACTAATATTGGGAGTGGTGGTGGTAGACCACACCCATTCAAATATAGATTTAAGCAACTCCCAAGGAGAAGGCACATTCTGCATTTTTTGAGACATAGTCCAAGAAAGTTTCAACATGGTTATAAATGCCCACCACACTTGGAAAAACCCTGCAGCAATGTAGTGCTGTCATATAGGTATGGGAAGAATGTGAAAGAGTGGCTATCATGTCATAAGGTCTGCTTCTCACATGTAAGAGAATCCAGAATTTCTTTGGACTTCTAGCATGGGAAGGATAGAATGCAGAGTATGAAATTCCCCAAAATGCAGTGGATCAGAGACATCTGAAGGTAATTGGAATAGAGAGAAGTGGGAATTTGAATGGAGAGAATGCAGAGTCCCTGTTCATGGAAATTCACCTGTGACCAGCAAGTAAATGTTGCCAGGTAGAGACCATGCGTCTCTCTAAGCCAAATTCTCATTTGATCCTACTGTTTGGCTTCTTATAGCTTTTCTCATTAATTAATGAGTTATGTGAAATCTTTGACATGTATTTATTTTTTATTCATATGAGAGTCATGATTTTAGGTGGTTTTGGGGAAATTATCATTTTATGGAAGACAAAGATGTCATCCTCAAAATACTAAAATAGAAAAAAAATACTACTTTAGAATTCTTTATCTAGTGAAAATATTCTTTAAAACAAAGTAAAAGAGAGACACTTTTGAGAAAAATTAAACTTGAGAGACTCAATAAGAGCAGATACACTGTAAAGAAAATACTAAAGGGAATTGTTTTTTTCAGGTAGAAGAAAAGTAGGTAGGTAGATTTATAAAAAGGTAAAAAAATTAGGAAGAAATCAAAAGCATAAATATTTTTGCAAGTGTGAGTGTTGACTGTAATGATGTCTTCCAGAGTTTAAAATATTTATTAAATGAAAATATATGACAATGATAGCACAAAGGATGAGAGGGGAGAAATAAAAGTATTCTCATGTCTTAGCAATCAATAACAACTGGTAAAAGTACTAATTTATTTTAGAATTTAATAAGTCACAAGAGCATGTGGCAATTGCTGGGGCAACTACAATCTGTATAGTAACAAAATGTATAAAATGGGACAATACAAATAATGAATCCAAAGAAGTTATAAATTTAAATCCATATGTTGTATGTATGTGATTGTCAGACAGAGATGGTCAGATTGTATACAAAACAAAACTCATTTATATTCATTATTGAATATGATGTTACAGAAATATTAAAAGTAAAACAATAAAAAAAGATATACCATGTAACACTCTCCAAGCAAAAGCAATTGTAAATATAATGCCAGACAAAGTAAACCTAAGGCAGTTGTTGCTAGAAATTAAGGAGCCAATTTCATAATGATAAAAGGAATAATTTATGAAAATGTAGCAATTTTAAATTTTAGGCAGCTAATATCCATCAAATAACCAAATAAAATAAAAACATATATAACAAAGGTTAACAGGAATAAAAGGAGAAATAAACAAATTCTAATCATAATGAGTGCTTTATACACATCTTTCCAGGTAAATGATAGAAAGAAATCAGACAAAATAATTCAGTAGAGGTGTATTTTGAATGACATAATTAATAAACTTGACCTATTAAATAAAACCTTGCATCTAACCACTGAATAATGTACTTTATTTTCAACTACACATAACAATTATATTACGTTCGACAAATGCTGAGCTTCTTAAGAAGTTCACCCAAAATGTTCAAGAATGAAAAGCATGTAGAGTATGTTATCTTAATGAAAGGAAATCCAATTAGAAATTAAAACAAATATATCTTTAATCCTTCAGTATCTGGAAATTTAGCAGAAGTCTTATTAATTTCTAATAAGATAAAAAGAAGTCAGAATGGAAATTAGAATATATTTTAATTGAATAGTAACAAAATTTAAAGAAATTTGTGGATGATATCAAAGCCATGTTTAGAGAGAAATTTATAGCCTAAGTACATTTACTTTAAAAAAGAATAAAAGCTAAAAATCAATTTTAATAATTTAGAAAATAATTTTAAATTAAAATCAAAGAAATAGAAAAAAGAACATGATAATTATGAAGAAATAAAGAAATATTAAAGAACATATGGAGGAACGATTTTTTAAAAAGCCAAAAGTTGGTTTTTTGAAAGATTAAATAAGTAAAAAAAGAAGTCACAAAATATGAATAATATGAACAAAAAAGAGGCCATTACTACAGGTCCTATAGAGTTTTAAAAGACAATATTAAGTTATAGGCAACTTTATGTTAATAAACCTTAAATTTTATTGGAAATGGATAAATTTCTAAAAAATTTGTGTTATAGAAACTGAAACAAGAAGAAACAGCAAATCTGAACTGTCCTTTATTTATTAAGAAAATTAAAACATAATTAAAAACTTGTAGCTAAAAAGTAACCCAGCCCCAGAAGTCTTCACTAATTAATTATCCAAATAATTAAGGAAAGTTAACAAAAATCTTAATCTCCACCAGAGAACAAAAAATGAGAAAACCATCCTAACTTGTTTTAAGAGGTTAGCATAATCTTATGATCAAATCCTAACAAGCACATTAAAATAAAGAAAATTTACAAGCCAAATTCTTTCATGAACATACCTTTAAAGATAGCAAAATATTAAAAAACAAAATACTATAAAAAGAAAAAAAGTGCTTAATAACCCTGTACCTGTTAAAGAAATTAGTTTCTTTAATTAAAAACTTTTGACCTAGGAAGACTCGAGTTTCAGATGGATTTACTAGTGAAGTCTATCAATATTTATGGGTTAAATAAACCCATTCTCACAAAAATTCTTTTCAGAATGAATATTTCCTAACTTGTTTTATAAGGACAGAACTATCCTGATAACAAAGCCTGATGAATTACCCAGAAAGAGCACCAAAAATAAAAGAAATATTGAGGGCACACTATGTTAACGTATATGATTGTCTAACCACTAAGCTGTACACCTGAAACCAATACAAAATAAAATTGAAAGATAAAAAATAAGGGAGTGACTTTAAGATAACAAGAAAGAAAATTTAGAAATGTCAATAGGTAATCCTCAGGAATTCAAGATAGAGAGAATAAAATATAGGAGGAGAAAGTATTATAATGCTAAAAGCTGAAAATTTCCCTCAAATTGTATCAAAGATATTAATAAATATATGAATCTTTAAATTACATTGGCATGAATTTTGATGAATAAAAGCAATTTCATGGCTAGACTAAAAAATTGAAAAACACCAAAATAATCTAAGCTAATCTATTAAAAATGTGGCTGAAATAAAGGCATTGCTACTCACAGACCTTACTAATAGAATTCCTCATATATTTTAAGGAAATAGAACACAAAATAATGAAGTAGGCAGAAGAAGCAAATTTGTGGAAACAAATTCATTCATATGTGAGGAAGTCTAAATAAATACTGCTATACAAATTCACAATCATAATACTGTTTAATTTGTTGACTGTCAGATAAGGTAGAATTAAGATAGTGGACCAAAAATAACATAATAGTTAGGCAATGGTATGTAATTTGTTTTAGAAACTTCATTGTTGCAGGTCAGGTTATTGATTATATTTCACTAATTAAGTATGCATGTTAAAATGTAAGGGGAATCACTTTCGGAGAGAAGCAAGATAAAAGGAAGGAAAGAAGGAAAAAGGGAAGACAGTGGGAATCTTTCCAACTAGTAGAGATGGGGTAAAGAAACTAAAGAAAAAATTAATGCAAAAGAGGACAAGAAGGAAGGAACCCAGAAAAGAAAAACTTGGGGTGGGGGGAAGCATGAAATAACGTGATAAAAATAAGATAAAATATATCTATATATAAAATAAATGTGAGTAGATTAAGATAGGCTATTAACAGAAAATGTCAGATTGGATTTTTTAATTGAGGTATATCTTTTTAAAAACATATACCAAAAGGTAAGAACATAGACATCTTTAAAAATAGATAGGAAATGAGATCTCTGTAAACTATTAGCCAAAAAAAAAGGGCAATGCAGCCTATTACTTTCAGATTAAATAGGGACAGATGTATTGATTTTACTGCTTATTCTATTGCTCAAGAACAATTAATCGCTGCTCATTGCCAACAGAATAAATTCCAGACTCTTCAGCATAACTTTCAAGGTTCTTCATCTCTGGCTATACAACCTTCCTTTGGACAGTTAAGTCCATCTTTGATCTCTCAGCTGTTATCACAAATCTGATTATGTAGTAGACACTCAAATATTATTTAGTTCAGATTAAAGAAAGAAAAAAAACACTATCCACGCAATCATTGTAACATTTACTTTAATAGCATCCTCTTACCTTTTTCATAGGTATTTTTTTCTTTGAAAAGAATTGGAGGAGAAACATGTTTTATTGTCTATTTAATATATTGACAACTGAACACAATTTTTCCCCTCTTACCTCTTTCTATCCCTTTCCCCCATAGTTTCTGTAGATATTAACAGTAAAAGATATTTTCCCCCGAGGATCATTCATAAACCATTCCCTCACATTTATTATACTGTCCCACCTTCCTCTCCTTTTTCCCTATTTTTCTTCCCTATTCCTTCTCTCCATTTCTTCCCCTCTCTATTTTTTTTGCTCCTTTCTTTTCTTTGTAAATTATTCTGTATTATACAGAGATCAGGAAAACAAGTGAGATGAGAGGTGTTCACGAATGGAGAATTTGAGAATGGGAATCTTTCCTGTTTAAATTCATGACTTGATAATGACAAATTGAATGTTTATTTTATGGTGGCGAGTGTAAGCTGCCTCCCATTGGCCCAGATTAATGGTTCTTACACAAGGCACATAGGATTCACCTGGATGGGGGAGGGGTATTTCATGAATCCATACTGTTTCCAAAACCAGCTCCATATTCACCTCATGCAGTATGTATGAGGGGTGGTTACAGTACCGTTATGTATGTGAGTATGTATGTGTAATTCGAAAAGCTCTGTACACTATTCTTATGGAATCCCTTTCCCACCAACTTCTGTCCTAGAAGAGAACCCCCAATATAAATGTATCAATGTCACACTATAAGACAAACACCCCCAAAGCAATTAATATTGGTAATCTCATTTGTACATGATGAGTTATATGAGTTATAATCTCTAAAGGGAACAAGTGCATTTTCTGTAGAACATATTTTCCTATTGGGCAAGGATACCATAAATCATTGACTCTCATTCCTTCATCTGAATCAGCACCAATGGGAGCCTTTAAAAAATTAGGTGCTTAAGTCTGATCTCCTGAAATATGAGTTCTGGTGGTCTGGTCTTGGTTCATGCATTGGCATTTTTAAAAAGTGTCTTGGGTAATTATAATATGCAATCTGATTTGAGAAGCATTTCATAAACTGCTCATAATTAAATGCAAAAACCAAAACTGTGTCATTGTTTGCGTTTTATGAAGTCTTCAGATCTAAGCTCACTTTGAATTTTTGGCAATTTAATTGTAGAAATAAATAGCTACTATATGGACTTTTTATAATGGCAATAGATAATTAAGAGTTACGTGCACAAGCTCAGATGTGATAAATAAGAAATTTGGTAAACAGAAAAGAAACAAGATATCCTGAGTGAAAAATACTGAGAGCCCGAGGAAGAGATGGAAAGTAGATCAAGGATACATAGGGAAGAAACTAAAATGAAAAAGCGAAAAACAAAACAAAATAGTAGGTAGAGGGAAGGAGAAAGGATGCACAACTTAAAATGTTAGTCAGTTTTTATTGATTTTTATAACTTTCCACTAACCAATACCATATCTAGGCTTTTGGCCTATATTTAAACTAGATATCTAGTACACTCTTCTTAATTAATTTCCATTCCATGAAAAAAATTAAAGATGAATTATTATATTTCATGTCTATTCTTTACATTAATTTTTTCTGATTGATCATTTTTACATGATAGAAATTTACCTTTTAATGTCATTTCAAAGATAGAAACAAAGACAGAACAATTAAATACAAAAACAAAAGCAAAACCTTTATTCTTTTGGCTTGATTGTAATGTGGTTTACCGTTCTTTATGGTAATAGCATTTTCCTGCATGCATTTCACCAACACACTACAAGTCAATAGCTTTAGTATAAAGAATCTACTTTTAATGTTGCTTGTGAAAGAAACACAAAATGTTTTGCTATAACTGGTAATATAATTTCACTATCTGATTCTGTGGGGGGAAAAAGCTTGGATCTCATACCATACCCGATACAGTTATAACGCCATGTGGGTTAATGAGAATAAGATCTACCTGTATAAACAAACACTAGAAAAGACTGATGATTTACTCAATATAAAGACTATGTGGAAACATCTGCTCAAGCAATGCCAAGCATATCAGCTGATCTTTCCTTAAGCCTTTTGATGATAGGGCATTACTTTGAAAGCAAATAAGTGTTGGACTTAGTCTGATATTTTTCTCACATTGAATTGTGTGCAAAGTTTACAGTACTAATAAAAAAGCAGAAATCTACACTGCATTTTAGTCTTCGTTACTTATTTTGTGAAGTGCCTTAATTTAAAAGTGCTAGGAACAGAAACTAACAATAGTGACTGTGACATCAACCTGAAGATACTCTTAATTTCTCATTTTATGTACAAAAGGCTGAAAATAAAATAAAGTGAACTTTTTACAGTATTTATATTTTCTTAGAAAACTCTAACCATATATTTTCAACAGATTTAAGCGGCTTGCAACATGTTTGCACAGTTGGGCTTTTTAACCATAGAGTGTTCAATGGAGATTGGAAGAATAAAAAGCAAGAAGCTCTTCTTTGCTGCTGCCTATTGCTTCATGACATGAAGAATGAGGTCTTGGTAGAACAACTGGTTTCGCTTTACCACTGGCATATGGCTTCCCATATTAGACTTCTGAACAGTGGAAGGAGTAAGATACAGCAGCATAGGCAAGATAAACATGCAGCAGTGACAGCTTCAAACTATAATGGAACCAATTACATCATATTACCTGTTGAAAGCTGGCAAACTATACTTACTGTGGTACATATTTGATGCAAGAAATACTGTGCTTAAGTCATCATTTTTGTTTGCTCAAACATGCACCACTGGGTAAAATTACTATTTACAAAGCAGACTTTTATTTATTTTTTTAAATTGACATATACACTGTCAACCTTACCAAGAGCAGAAAATGGCTAAACAATACTGCAGGAAAAAGAAGAATCAACTTTATAAAGTGGTGGTGGGGATGCTTTTTGGTCAGTTCGGGTTCTTAGAAAGGACTTGATAGAATAGTTTTATTTTATGCCAAAGGGCACTTATCAAAAATGTTATAGTCATGCTGCCGGGATTCTGAATGACTATGTAATGGTGTGTGTATATACATCTACATGTATATACATGCACATATACATATATACATATATACATGTACATATAATGAATTATGTAAAAATAAAACAGTTCTTTAATGCTTGTGAATTCTATGGAACATTTACAGGCACATTAAAATTTTCCTGGATGAGACACCTTAAAAACATGATTAGCTATTTAAGCACCTCAAAAATCTAAAAACATCCTTAAACAAGAAGTAAACTCTTTCCTTTTGTGATGTGATTTTTTTTTCATGTGTGAATGAGAAGTGCAGCATGCCTTCATTTAAAATATATCATTATACAGTAGAGAAATGTAAAGATTCCCTACCTTTAATCCCTCGCCCCAAACATAAACCCATTTACAAAAATAGTCACATATAATAGTAAACAACCTGTGAATTAAAACAAAAGAAAAAAACAACAATAAATTCACAGCGTACATTTTGTAGAAATATGGCAGGTGCGGCAGTTAAACATAAACAGTGGTGACCATTATTGTTATCAAGTGTCACGTGTTGAATTTACATAAAAATTGAACCTCCCTCCCCCCTTTAAATTGGTGCCTATGGTCTGAGTAGCCATTACATCTCTGCTCTTCAGCAGTGTCAGCTGGTTGTGAAAACAGAAACCTCCTGTCAATGCTGATTTTCTGGTTTGCTGAGTCCCAGTTGGCTGACCAGAGATCCCTGTCTTGTTAGAGGCACTGACCTTAAGTATACATTTGTAAAAACAGTCAGTTTGGCATAGACCTCCTGTGGGAGTCTTGTTGACACTAATACATCACCATCACAGGCTGTAAACAATTGATCAGAAAAGAAATATTGTTTCTTTTTTACTTTTTACTTTCCCTGATATCTTTCCCTTTGTCTTCCTTTTCTGATTTGTCTTTTTCGAATTTTTCTTTTTCCGGTTTGGTCACACTATCATAGGAAGGTGGAGATGTGGTAGAAGGTGTCACATCGGTTTTCTCCGGAGTTGAATTCTCATTTAGTTTATCAATAAGGATATCTTCTTTGATATCTTCTTTGATAGGTGTTCCGTGACCTTCTTTGTCTTTCTTATATATAGCTGAAACCTTTTTAACTTTTTGCCTCAAGAGGTAGCATCTATAAGCCCTCTGGATAATGGTAGCAGACACCTCCTCTTGTTTGCGTTTCAAAGTGGTGGTGATGGGTTCATAGGAGACTTTGGATGGGTTCGATGCCATGAATCGCTCTTCCATCTGTACTCGAAGGGCATCCATCTCTCCACTCTCACCCAAAACACGCTTTGTAAAGGCAAATAAAATGTCGAGGCAGTGGATCCGGTCCCCACTGACCATGGGCAGGTCCATGGCAATGAGCTGAACTTTGTTTGGTTTTGCTACCAGAAGAGGAGGATCTAGGGCAGCTGCAAAATCTGAGAGCTTGGAGAACTCTATAAACTGGGTAGCATCGGGGTCAAACTTCTCCCAAACCTCGTAGAACATCTCAAAGTCATCCTCACTCAGGGGCTCTGCACTTTCTTCAGTAGCAACACTGAAGTTCTCCAGGATGACAGCGATGTACATGTTCACCACAACCAGAAAGGATATGATGATGTAACTGACGAAAAAGAAAATCCCCACCGATGGGTTCCCACAGTCTCCCTTAACTGAGCTTCCAGGGTGATCTTTTTCAGGGTCACAGTCTGGGGGTCCGCTATTAAGAATAGGTGCCAGCAACCCATCCCAGCCAGCAGAGGTGGTAATCTGGAACAGGCAGATCATACTGTTGCCAAAAGTTTCAAAGTTGAACATGTCATCAATTCCAACTTCCCTCTTGACATAGGCAAAGTTGGACATTCCAAAGATGGCGTAGATGAACATGACCAGGAAGAGCAGGAGGCCGATGTTAAACAACGCAGGGAGGGACATCATCAGAGCAAAGAGCAGCGTGCGGATCCCCTTTGCTCCTTTGATCAGACGTAGGATTCGGCCAATCCTGGCAAGACGGATCACTCGGAACAGGGTAGGGGACACAAAATATTTTTCTATCAGCTCAGCCAGAAACATACCTGTAGAAAACCAAGAGATAACAGCAAATATAGGGTTATATTTACCATCAGCAAATAAAAGTTTACATTGCTAAGATAAACGTTAACTAGCTTTATAAAATGTGAACGTGAGAATTAGGTATATATTAGTACAAACATTAACACACACATATATACACAATCTGCACTATTTGTTCAGCAAAATAAAACTGGTATGTTTGGTGTTACAACATGAACACCTTTCTACTAACTGAAGGTATTAATAGCCATTTTTCCTAGTTTAAGAAAACCATCTATCAAAAGAAATACCCAACCACTGAAGGTCTAAATATGCCACAAAGTGTAAGGCAGCCAAGCATAGAAATGGATTTATATTTCTAAAATACTAGTTCTAGTATTTGCATAAGAAATAATGGAAAAAGCATGTGATTTTGGATCAGGAATATGAGAGTCTTTACTCTTTTGAGATGGCTGTGATCCATTTTATTTGGAAGATGTAAAATGGTGTACAGGGGAGAATCCCAGCTTTGGAGACAGGAATGCTTGGGACTGAATCCTGGCCCTCAATTTTATGTATTACTAAATGGTTATAATCCCTCATGTTATTGTTTAGATGTTGTTGTTGTCGTTAAACTTAAAATTTACTGAATCTTCTCTTTGTGCTTGGCACAGTGCTAAGTGTATTCACTTATATACTCTCATTTAATCCTCACAACAACATTCACAGAAATATTTCTTAGAAAATGAGGGATTTGGGAGGTGAAGTAACCTGCCACTGGTCACAGAGCTGGTAAGTAGTAGAAACAGGGTGGCCCCAGGCCAGGTCTGAATGACCTTTGAGTCTTATCCTTTAATCATTATATTTCTACCACATAGCTCTTTTGTGAGGAGTAAATGAAATGGGACATTTTTTCAAAATTCTATTTTATCAGAGAAAGTGTATAAATAGTGCAATGCTATTTTTCTCTCTATGTGTATGTTCATATTCCTCCAATAGGCAGAATCTTGTCTTAAATCTTTTATTTTTACTTCTAACATCTCATTTAATGTCACATACATAAATAATTAATATGTATTGAAGATAATGAATCTGTTTTGAATTTTTGAACAAATGTCTACTTCTGAAGAATATTACAAACCACAGAAAACTATCTAAACTCAAAGATAAGAAGCTTATATGCATCTATCTATATATATAAACACATGTATATAAACACACATGTGTACTATACCAATTATCAAGGATATCTTATTTATGGACTACTTCCAGCGGTTTATATGTGTATGCATATATGAATTGTTTATTAAAAGTCATACTTGTCTATATAACAGCAGTATGACTATCTAAAATAAGACAAGATGATACATGAAAGCAGAAAAATAGAAATTCTGTTTTTACACATTATTTTTAAAAAATACATTTTATTGATTTTTTACAGAGAGGAAGGGAGAGGGATAGAAACTTAGAAACATCCATGAGAGAGAAACATCCATCAGCTGCCTCTTGCACACCCCCTACTGGGGATGTGCCCACAACCAAGGTACATGCCCTTGACCGGAATCGAACCTGGGACTCTTCAGTCCACAGGCCGACGCTCTAGCCACTGAGCCAAACTGGTCAGGGCTTTACACATTATTTTATATACAGTGTACACTTAGAGAAATCATAAGCTGTTATATTTTCATTTGAGATTTCTGTATGAATGAGAAAAATTCATAAAAAACACTTTCAAAGTTGTATTTTTATTAAATTTATTGAGGTGACATTGGTCAACGTGATCATATAGGTTTCAGGTATGGATTTCTCTGTTACAAGATCTGTATATTGCAATGTGCATCCACCCCTCAAAGTCAAATATTCTCCTGTCACCATATATTAGGATCCCTTTCTGCCCCCACCCCCCTTCCCTCTGGCAACCACCACACTGCTATTTGTGTTCATGAGTTTGTTTTATACCCCACATATGAGTGAAATCATATAATTCTTAGCTTTTTCTGATTGACTTATTTCACTTAGCATAATGTTCTCAAGGTCTATCCATGTTGTTGCAAATGGCAGTATTTCATCCTTTCTTATGGCTAAGTAGTATTCCACTGTGTATATGTTCCACATCTCCTTTATCTAGTCCTCTATTGCAGGATACTGGTTGTTTCCATGTCTTGGCCACTGTGAGTAATGCTGCAATGAACATAGGGGTGTATATATCTTTGTGAATACATGATTTTAAGTTTTTTTGGGTAATACCCAGGGGAGGGATTGCTGGGTCATATGGTAGCTCTATTCTTAATTTTTCGAGGAATACTCAGACTGCTTTCCATAGTGGTTGTACCAGCCTACATTCCCACCAGCAGTGAATGAGTTCCGAATGTTTTTTTCAGAACCTCTCCAACACTTGCTATTGCTTGTCTTATTGAGAATAGCCACTCTAACAGGTGTGAGGTAGTATCTCATTGTAGTTTTGATTTGCATCCCCCTGATTGCTAGTGAGGTTGAACATCTTTTCATATATCTATTGGCCGCGCATATGTCTTTTTGGGAGAAGTGTACTTTCAGGTCCGCTGCCCATATTTTGATTGGGTTGTTTGTTTAGTGTTGAGTTTTATGAATTCTTTATATATCTTGGAAATTAAACCTTTGTCGGAGCTACTATTTGCCAATATCATCTCCCATCTGGCTGGCTGCCTCTTTGTTGTTGTTTTTTTTGTCAGTTTTTTTTTTGCTATGAAGAAGCTTTTTATTTTGATATAGTTCCATTCACTTATTCTTGCCTTTACTTCCCTTATCTTTGGGGTCAAGTTCATAAAATGTTCTCTACGACCAATGTCCATAAGTTTGGTGCCTATATTTTCCTCTTATTGTATGTAACTTATTTTGGGGAGTCTTACATTTAGGTCTTTGATCCATTTTGCATTAATTTTTCTACATGGGGATAAATTGTAATCCAGTTTCATTCATTTGCATGTGGCTTTCCAGCGTTCCTACCATCATTTGTTGAAGAGACTATCTTCACTCCAGTGTGTTTCTGGCTCCTTCATTGAAAATTAACTGTCCATATACATGATTCTATAGCTTGGCTCTCTATTATGTTCCATTGATATGTGTGTCTGTTTTTCTGCCAACACCAGGCTGTTTTGATTATTGTAGCTCTGTAGTATAATGTAAAATCAAGTACATGATACTTCCAGCTTTGTTCTTTTTTCTCTGGATTGCTTTGGCTATTGAGGTTCTTTTGTGGTTCCATACAAATTTGATGATTTCTCTTATTTCTTTAAAAAATTACATTGGGATTTTGATGGGGATTGCATTAAATATGTATATTGCTTTTGGTAATATGGCAATTTTCACTATGTTGAGTCTTCCAATCCATGAACAAGGGATATTTTCCATTTGTGTCTTTTTCAATCTATTTAATAATACGTACTTTGTAATTTTCAGTATATAGGTCTTTCACATTCTTTTTAAGTTTATTCCTAGGTATTTTATTCTTTGGTTGCAATTGCAAAAGGAATTTCTTTTTTCATTTATTTTTCTGAACTTTTGTTAGTACACAGGAAGGCAATGGATTTTTGCACATTGATTTTGTATTCTGTAACTTGACTATATTTGTTCATTGTTTCTAACAGTTTATTTTTATAAATTTAATTGAAACCACACACAAACATTCCTAAGCCAGGACACATAGCTTAAATAAAGAGGAAACAGAGGAAAGAAGTATGAAATACCACCAAACGAAAACAACGGAAAGAAACATAAGGGAAAAGAAACAATGAAGACATAGAGCTACCAGAAAACAAAAGATAAATGACTATAGGAAATCCTCATACATCAATAATTACCCTTAATGTAAACGGTCTGAATTCACTAGTAAAGAGGCACAGAGTAGCAGAGTGGATAAAAACAAAAACAAAAACAACCCCAACCATATGCTGTCTACAAGGGACACATCTAAGCTGCAAAAACAAAGGTAGATTAAAAGTAAAAGGGTGGAAAATGATTCTTCAAGCAAACAGCATCCACAGAAAAGCAGGTATAACCATACTTATATCTGAAAAAATAGATTTAAAAGTAACAAAGATAACAAGAGACAAAGATATACATTTTATAAAGACAAAGGGGACACTACATCAAGAAAACCTAACACTTCTTAATATATATGCACCCAACCAGGGAGTACCGAAATATATAATGAAACTACTCAAAGAACTAAAGGGAGAAACAGATCAACACACAATCAGAGTTGGGGACCTTACTACTCCATTGACAGCTCTAGACAGATCAACCAAACAGAAAATCAATAAATATCAGAACATCAGATTATACATTCTTCAGTGCACATGGAACATTCTCAAGGATAGACCATATGTTGAGTCACAAAACTGGCATCAACAAATTAAAGAATATTGAAATTATACCAAGCATATTCTCACACCACAATGACTTGAAATTAGAAATCAACTGCAAAAAAGAAAGTAAAGAAGTCCACAAATGTGTGGAGATTAAAGAACATACTACTAAAAAAATGACTGGGTCCAAGAGGAAATAAAAGATGAGATGAAAAGATAGATAGAGATAAATGAGAATGACAATACAACATATCAAAATGTCTGGGATGCAGAGAAAGCAGTAATAAGAGGGAAGTTGATATCATTACAGGCCTATCTCAAGAAACAAGAGAAATCCCAAGTAAACAACTAACATCATATCTTGAAGAATTAGAAAAAAAACACACAAAAACAACCCAAAACCAGAAGAAAGGAAATAATAAAAATTAGAGCAGCATTGAATGAAATAGAGAACAAAAAGACTATATAAAAAATGAATAGTCCTATCTGGTTTGGCTCAGTGAATAGTGCATTGGCCTGTGGACTGAAGGGTCCCGGGTTCAATTCTGGTCAATGGCTTATACTTGGTGGTATGTGGGAGGCAACCAATTGATGTGTCTCTCTCACATTGGTGTTTCTGTCTCTTCCTCTCTCTTCCACTCTCTCTAAAAATCAATGGAAAAAATATACACTGGTGAGGATTTAAAAAAAATTAATAAAACAGAGCTGGCTCTTTAAAAAGATTAAGAAAATTGAGAAACCTCTGTCTAGACTCACTAAGGGAAAAAGGGAAAAGACCCATATAAACAAAATCAGAAATGAGAGAAGTCACCACAACATCACAGATATACAAAGAATCATACTAGAATATTTTGAAAGACTACATGCCACCAAAATCAATAATCTAGAAGAAATGGAGAAGTTACTAGAAATATGTAACTTTCCTAGAATAAATAATGAAGACTTGGAAAATTTAAATAGACTAATCAGCAATGAGGAAATTGAAACAACCATCAAAAACCTCCCAAATAATAAAAGTCCAGGATGAGATTGCTTCACCAGTGAATTCTATCAAAGGTTCAAAGAAGATTTAAAACCTATTCTTCTCAAACTCTTCCAAAAAATAGAAGAGGCAATACTTCCTAACATATTTTAGGAGGCCAATAAACCTTGATACCAAAATCTGGTAAAGATACCACAAAAAAAGAAAAATGCAGATCAATATCTCTGATGAAAACAGATGCAAAAATACTTTTAAAAAATTAGCAAATCAAATACTATAGTACATCAAAAAAATAATACATCACAATCAAGTGAGGTTCATTCTAGGGGCACAAGGAGGATGGTTCAACAGATGCAAATCAACCAATGTAATATACCACATTAACAACAACAACAACAAAGGATAGAAGTCATATGATCTTATCAATAGACACAGAAAAAGCATTTGGTAAGATATAACATCATTTATGATTAAAACACTCAATAAAATAGAAGAAGACAGAAAGTATCCCAACATAATAAAGGCCATATATGACAATCCTTCAGCTAATATCAAAGTTTTAGAACACACCTTTTCACTGTTAACTTTCTTGATTGAGTAAAAGTACCTCTTCTTACCTACAATGGATAGAATGACCACCACAAAATCGAAAATATTCCATCCAATGGTGAAATAGTAATAACGAAGAGAGATTAATTTCAGCACACATTCTCCAGTGAACAGGACAATAAACACCAGATTAATCCAGTACAGAATGTTTGTCATTTCTTGACTCTGGTCATCAGTTTCCACCATCATGGTGACCATGTTCAGGCAGATGAGGATCATGATGCTGATATCAAAGACTTGTTTGGTGACAAAATCAAAGACCATTCCTTGGAATTTGTTCTGGAACAAAGAATATGTAAAAGTTCATTTAGGAACTGGGGGGAAAATCAAGTTCAACTTATTTGATTTTAGCACAGCAATATGAAAATGCAGCTTTTTATAAAAACACACATGTTTGTTTTATATTAGGAATAATTTGATATGTAAGATGTTAAAATAAGAAAAACTGGGTGAAGATTTTATGAGGTAACTCTTCTGTAATAAAATTATCTTTAAAAATTATAGTTCACAATTCAGATATTCCACTTTTGCCCAATTTAGTTTGGGCCTTATTTCCAAGAACTTATGGGCCTTATGTCTTGTTTATGAAATTAGGGCCTCATCTTGTAAACCAATTCTGCAAATTGGACCATGTTTTGTTCTTTTTTGCCTGTATCTGATTTTTGTCTGTGTCAAGCACTCTAAGGCATTGGCCATGACAAAATTCTGCTAAGCTGTCTTCTACCTTCTCAAAGACTGGTGTTCTGCTACCTATACTAGTACACTTCATAGTTTCCCGGTTCGATACATTCACAGGTCTGGATTCTCTCTACTGGTGTTCTGACCTCACCATGTGGTTGTTACATTTTATTCTTTTCTCTGAATACATATCTGGCCTGCTGGATTGGACTTAATAAATGCATTGAATTCCCATTCTAAGGTCTTCCTTCTTCTTGGTTGCTGCAGTTGCCCTTCCCAGGTCTGGTTATGTTCCCTCTATTTCTACCTTTCTGATATTTCCTATCACTGTTCTGTCATATCATTTTATCTTGTTTATCTGTCTCCTCTATCTAAAACGGACGTCTCTGGTGAATTCTAACTCAGTTTTAAGTTTTAAGCACTCTGATCTCAGAAAACTTTGTGCTCACATTTGTCATAATATTGATGGCATTATATTGTCAATGATTTGCTCTTAGTTAACTTAAATTTTCTCTTCCACTTGTTTGGAGCCTCTGTCAGGACAGAACCATGTCATTTTTCTCTCAGATACAGCATCTGGAGTTGTAGTGGTTTCAGATGTGCTTAAAAGCAGAAACTTGGTCTTTATTTTCATATTATCATGATGAATAAAAAGCATCTTAGAGGCCCTGCCCATATAGTTTCCTAATGGGTCACCTCTATATAAAACTTCAATCCTTAGTCACTGATTGATGTCTCCAATTTAAATTCCAGGGTGTAGAATATGCTGGAGGAAGGTATACTAGTATAACCCTGGGGGCCTTGTTCACCAGAGATTTATGTTCTATCACTTCATTTTAGCCCTTGATAATGATAAAACATCCTTTGTTCCTCAGTTGCTCCCAGGATAGTTCTCACTTTCTCAGAAATTTCCCTGCTCTCTGCACTCCAGCCTCACTGGCCTTCCTACCTCAGGGCCTTCACATATGCATTCTCCTTTTCCTGGAGGACTTTTCTCTTTCCACTTTGCCTATTGATACCTTCTAATTTTTCTTCAATCCTCAGCTCATGCATCACTTCAGTGAAGCTTTCCCTAACTTTCCTATTAATGAGCTCCCTCCCCCTTATCAGCTCTCACAGCCAAGTGGTGTATGTATTCTTTCTTGGATATTTCTACTAGTGTGACTTTTTTATTACAACTTGCTGCACTAAATTGACTCTGTGTTGTTCAATACTAAATTTCAAATGCTAGCCGAAACTGGTTTGGCTCAGTGGATGGAGCGTCGGCCTGCGGACTGGAGGGTCCCAGGTTCGATTCCGGTCAGGGGCATGTACCTTGGTTGCGGGCACATCCCCAGTGGGGGATGTGCAGGAGGCAGCTGATCGATGTTTCTCTCTCATCGATGTTTCTGGCTCTCTATCTCTCTCCCTTCCTCTCTGTGGAAAATCAATAAAATATATTTAAAAAAAAAAAATAAATAAATTTCAAATGCTTGAGATAGCATATTCTTTTTTTATAAAATATTTTAACTTGATTTTTAGAGAGAGAGTAAGGAAGAGGGAAAGAGAGATAAACATTGATGTGAGAGACAAGCCCCTTACCAGGGGTTCAGCCACAACCTGGGCACGTGCCCTGACTGGAAATTGAACTGGCATCCATTCAGTGCACAGGACAATGCTCAACTAACTGAGCCACACCGGCCAGGGCACACAGTACAATCTTAAAGAATGACTGAAGAAGATGGATTATACTACATCATTTCCTAATTTGCCAAATTGTCACCAATAATATTATAGCTAAATGCCCTGATTTCTTCCCATGTATCCCTACACCTATCCATGTAAATCTATGTCATTTGATGTAATTAAACAGGCTCTCTTTTTTTTGAAATTTTCTCAATCATACCTTTCTCTACATACTGACTTACTAATCAATCTCTTCCTTCTTTGATTTACCTCTTCCTCTAATAGGGAAGTGCCCAAGGCTTCATGCTCAGCATTTTTCTTTTTTTTTTGTCTATTCTAATTATCTTTCAAAAATGAATCTATGCTTCAGAGCATAACTAAATTCTGTCTGGCAAGTCTAGAATCCTTACCTCAGTCTGACCTTCCATAGGAACTACATCTGTATTGCCAAATGCATTTATAATACATTTTCTTTCATTGGTTATTGGAGCCAATCATTTCATAAAACATCAACTGTTCTAAGTTTTTCATTGTCTACATATTTTCCTTCTTTTCCTAGACTTTATAGCTGCCTCAGCCCATTGAGTTTTCTTATTAGCTCATATATCTCTCATGTTTCAGTCCTATTTGGCATGACCCCATATTATGGACTCATCTGTTATTTTGTCCCTAACATCTTCTTAAACCAGTCTCTAAAATCTTCTTTTTTTTCACATTAGCATGCTGTTTGTTTTTTTTTAACTATATTGTATTTGTATTGCTTAATTAAGATAAATTTCTTCAGACTGATAATGGTTACCTTCATTCATTTAACCCAGAAAACACTGTATTTACTACCCACTAAATAAAATGTCACTATTATCAATGGAAATGTTTATTTTCATGGCTTGGACTATACATTTTCTCATACAGGCAATGTAGTCTGCTTTTCTTCCCATCCATTCAAACTGTATTATTTCTCAAAAACTAGGCTCACACTGTACATTCCTTATGTTTTATTCAATAACACTATTTTTTCTGATTTTTTGGCCAACTTACAAACTGAACACGGGCATAGCTAGTTTTATATTGTCATTAATTGATTCATAGAATATAGATTCCTGGAGAACACTGGATTGCCTTGCACTATGTACGCCTTGGGGGAGGAGTTCTGAAAAAATAAAGGAACTTTCCTGACAACAATTTCCAACAACAAACAGAACCAGCAGCAAATGGCAAATATATAATTGGAATAGCCACAACTGGTCATAAAAAGAATCATGTTATCTGATGTAGGGGCAAGATGCTAGGAGAAAATATGAAGTTAAAAAACAACCACACTGTTACTTGTTTCATTAATGATTTCATCCAGTCTACAGAGTTGGATAGAAAATGGGGCATATCTGAGATGTACCAATTATCCCAATCTGCTTCCACTACACACTGAGCATATACAATATTTCAATATGGATATATTTTCCTCTCTACATTATTAGAAGCTCCTCAATGATGTAACTGGCATTTTTATTTATATATATTTTACATGTCTGTATATAAAATATATTTATACATATTGCATATATAAAATCCATGCACTTAGGCTATTTGGTCTAGCTAGTCACATTGCTAAGGTAAAACGTTTTTTTGAAAATTAAAAAAATACCAGTATCTAACAATTTGAACTGTGAAAGTGAGAGATAACATAGCTTTTACTGATGATGAAAGTGTTATTCTTACAGCAGGTCGAGGTATGGGTTTTTGTGGTTTCTTTGAACCCAGTTTTTTCATTGCATTATAGTATTTCTTCTGTTCTTCTGTCATAAAAATGTCTTGACCTCCAAAGTAAAGAAATGAAAAAAAAACTTGTTTAAAATCATGTTCTTGGCTAGCTATATAATCCACCTTAGTAGCTGTGTGAAAATTGGCTCCACGTTCTATGTTAATGTTGCTCATTAATATCTCTATTTATAAAGATGCATATAGTCAATATATAAGTTATGCCATATTGGTCAGTCAGATTTCTATACTGGAAATACATGTGTTATAAGCCATCTTATAGTTAAATAAGTCTCTCAAAATAGTTTATGGATTTTACATTTTTTCTTTTTTGTGGCTGCATTTTGGAGCCAAAAAGAAACAATATGACACGTTCAGTTCACATTTAGAACAAAGATAAAGTTTTAGTATACTTATCTTCTTTTTCTGTTGGTTGAAGTTATCTATGATGACACCAATAAAAAGATTCAGAGTAAAGAATGAACCAAAAATAATAAAGATGACAAAATAAAGATACATGTACAGATTGTCTTCATACTTTGGTTGTAATTCTACCTACAAAATATAAAGAATGACCAGTATTAGACCTAATACTTGTTTCATAAAAAGAATATCATGTGAATTTTCAATTCTCAAAGCATGTCTCAATAACTGGGAATAAAATTAATTCCACCCAATAACTACTTAGATTATGAATGCATTTTATAAGCAAATACCCCAATAGGGCATGCAAAGTCAGGATTTCCTCCTCCAAAAGAAGAAATGTTATGCTAAAACCTTTAAAATATACTGACTCAGTTCCTCATCTGTAAAATGGAAATAATAAAGCCTAAACCTCATATGGTAGTTGGAAGGTTAAATATAGTAGTAATATATGAAGAGTACTTAAAACAGTGCTTGGTGAATCTATAATAATAAAAGGGTAATATGCTAATTAGACCAGATGTCTTCCGGATGTCATTCCAGATGTCCTTCCTGATAAAGCCGGGGCCAGAGGGAAGCCAGCCCAGGTCCTGGGTGCCAGAGGGAAGCCAGTGCAGGCAGTCGGGGGAAGGAAAGCCTACTCTTGCATAAATTTTCATGTATTGGGCCTCTAGTAGTAATATAATAGCTAAAAATAAAGGTTTTATTTCTATTACACATTTCTTATGTATGTGTGGATATAGGTATATCAGAAGGATCTTATTCTGAATATGAATCTATTGATTCATCTTATTAAGTAGGCCTTAGGCACAGATTCTACATGATGAATTCTCTTGTCCAGCACACTTTCGATCAAAAAAAGGTGTGATAGTTTGTGCTTTTGGTTGTAATCTATAGTTCAGGTCTCACAAAATATTGTTCTAAGTTAACCAGTCACAGGAGATAATGGATGCAGGTAATTGCCTAACGTGTCATAAAATCACTTTAGAGGGTAATAGCCAACATTATTTTTTTTTTCCCTAATGAAATAGAATAAAATAAGAAATATCACAAATATTATAAAAACACATATATTTTGATAATACTTTTATTTCATTTGTGTGAGTTAGTAGAAAGTAATATAAAATGGCATTTTAAAATGTTTTTCATCCTATATGATAAAAGGCTAATATGCAAATCAACCAAATGGCAGAATGACCAGTTGCTATGATGCCCACTGACCACCAGGGGGCAGACACTCAATGCAGGAGCTGCCCTCTGGTGGTCAGTGCACTCCCACAGGGGAAGCGCTGCTCAGTCAGAAGCTGGGCTCACAGCTGGGGAGGGCTCCCAGACTGGGAGAGGGTGCAGGCCAGGCTGAGGGATGCTCCCCCCCCAACCCCCCCCCCCCCCCCCCCCCCCCCGTACAGTACACAAATTTCATGCACTGGGCCTCTAGTTATATAATAAATACATAAGCGTACATAGCATATAAGTATAAGATGTAATAAATGGTTATAAAGCGAATTTCACAACTCAGAACATTGTCAGGACCTCAGAAACCCTTGGTTTATCCTTCCCAAACATAAATTCGACCATTTCTGCTAGAGGTAATCATTATCTTGACTTCTATGGTAATTATTTTCTTGCTTTTTCTTTAGAGTTAACACCTAAGAACCTATTCATAAACAATAAGATTAATTTTGTCTACATTTTGCATGGCAGACACATTTGTTATAGCTCTGTTATATTTTGAAGATTCATCCACATTGTTGTGCATATTATATTCATATATAATTTTTATCACCAAATAATATTCAATTATTTGTCCATTTCTACTACTTTGAGTTGTTTACAGTTTTTGGTAATGCAAAAAAGTTATGTTTATTCTTGTACACAGATCTCCAATGTATGTACACTAGTTTCTGTAGGATATAGCTAAAAATGGAATTTCAGGATTAAAGAATATCTTAACTTTATTGAATAATGTGATGATTCCTAAGGTTTTAAAGGAATATTTGTCCTCTTTTTCCCCCAATTAGCAAAGTGTAAGAGTTATTATTGCTGTTTAACCTTGGCAGCACTTAGTACTATCAAACTTTTTAATATGCCAATCAGGTAGGTGTGCAGGTGATATCTCATTTTGGATTAAATTTACATTTCTTTGTGGATTAATGAGAGTAAGAGCGAGCAACTTTTCATATTTTTAAGGGACAATTAGATTCCATCTTTCGTAAAGTGCTTGAATGTCAAGGAGTTATGTAGCAGACAATGTATGCTAAATGATTAAGATAGAAACTGAAAGTAAGTTGCATGTCACGTAGGTTATTGATAAAAAAGATAGAGAGAACTTTAAATGAAGTAATCAAATAAGTAGAAAACTACTGTAGAAAGCAGTTATAAGCCCATTGTGGTCAAAAGTTCAAAAATATGTTCTACCACTTAGTGTGTTAATCCTCTTTGATTCCATGATAAAATAGAGTTGGATGTCAAGCTACATAATAAGGTTATTATTTAGGATTAAATGATAAAATGTCAGAAAGTCCTTGGCATAGCACTTACAGAGGTACAATGCAGGGATCTTAGCTCTTGTGCTCTCTTTATTAGTAAGGTGGAATGAATGAATAAATAAATAAATAAATAAATAAATACACACCCAAAAAATAAACAAACAAAAAACCCCTCAGGAATTCTTTTGAGTTAAGCCTGGTGGCTGGTGCTAGGTAAATAACATTTTAAGCTTAATTATCATGTTCTGGTGATATACCAGAGATCAGTCTTTTTCATTTTAATGTGATTTCCTCCCTCGCTGTTTATGAAATCAACAAATGAATGAAATTAATGAAAATTGTACAAAAGATTTCAAAAGTGTTGAAGTGTATAAGGTGAACTGTGAATGCCCTGTTCTTCTACCACAAATATCTCACTTCCCAGGGAGGAGCACTATTAAGTTTTTTGTTTGTTTTGTAATGTTTGTTTTTTCCCACCATTAACCAGATCCCTGTATTACAAGAAAGATAAAGCTGAAGGAAACCTAGATAGATGAGGAAAGTGCCCACAAGGGCTCCTCATACACAAATGACCGTAACCATCAGAGCCAAAACTAAAATGTCTCATCTCCAACTCACTCAACAAATTTTTAAGTGCCAGGTGTCATGCTAGACACAAGAAAATACGTTAAAAGATTCACAGTGAGCCGAAACCGGTTTGGCTCAGTGGATAGAGCGTCGGCCTGCGGACTGAAGGGTCCCGGGTTCGATTCTGGTCAAGGGCATGTACCTGGGTTGTGGGCACATCCCCAGTGGGAGATGTGCAGGAGGCAGCTGATCGATGTTTCTCTCTCATCGATGTTTCTAACTCTCTATCTCTCTCCCTTCCTCTCTCTGTAAAAAATCAATAAAATATATTTTAAAAAAAAGATTCACAGTGAGAAAAAGATCAGGCGAATATTTTATCTTTGTAATATAGATGTGTTCTATAAAGTGATCCACGGTTTTATTTTATTGACAATATCACTAAAATACAACACTGTGAAAATACTCGCTGGATCAAATTAAGCAATTTTCCCTCTAAGAAGACTTACATTTCGTGAATCAACAGCTGCATACATGATATCCATCCATCCCTTAAATGTGGCCTGTAAAAAAATCACATCATTTAATTTTCCCCCCAAATTACAATTTTATAAAATAAATTAAATATCAGATTGATTGACCAAGATTAATTTAAACCAGGTATGTATAATAATTTGGAATTAATATCTAAACTCTTTGGGCATAGTTTTATAATATATGCTTTGGAAATACTTCTACTTTAATATTCTTCTATTATATCTATATCTATATTTATGTCTATATCTATCTATCTATATCTTTAATATCTTTAATTAAATTCTGATAGATAATAACAACATGCTATTATAAAAACAATTATTAACAACTTTTGTATCTGATGTGCCTAACATGAAATTTGATTAAATAATTTCATGTATGTAGTACTAGCATCAAACAAGTTGAAAAGGATGGTGCATTGTTTGATCTTAATGCTTTTTTCCCTATGTTTTCTGTTCTAAAAGGTATTATCAATAATATGAATCATGATGGTTTGTTCCTGAAAATTTCCTCCATATTATTGAATATACTATTTTGAGGCACTATTCTATAAGAAGGAGTTTCTTAATCTGAAACAAACATTATATTCAATTGCAATTTAGTCTTTTAAGTATTTGCTTTTTTGTGTGGACACAGTAATCCTGAAAACAAGTCTTGTACATTGTTTTCAGTTCCTTAGTGTCACAGGGTCTTCCCTCTACTGTTCATACAGTGTTGGGAATTGTGTGGGTGGGTCATCTCATGGAGTATGTGGGCATAACTTAGAGTGGTCATTTGAGAAGTTGCACTAATTGTTATGAATTGATATGAATTTTTGTGAATTGATAGTGACATAATAGACTTGATAGGAAGGTTTTCATTTGCAAGAGAGTAATTCTCCTCTCTGAAAGTGTTCAAGCATCAGGCAAGAACATGCGAATGAGGTAGCAGTCTGTATGAAGGATGTAAAGGTGGGGAGTTTTGGTTAGGGCGGGGTGAAGTGTGGGTGGGTGAGGACTTTTATCTATATTCTCAGGTTCCTGAGAAAGAGCACAGAAACCTACCACTCCAACCCCACCCTGGGGCCTGTGCCTCTACTTTCTCAGAGTAAGATGGGGAAAACAATAGGAACCCACAAAGAAATCTCAATAACAAAGAACTATTACTGGGGTCTAATGCATAGCCTGGGAGATGATAAACTTTGCAGAGCTGTCCACTTTCAACATAGTGAAGATAGATAGTTCAGTAATTTTCAGTATTTCTTCAGGTCTATACAGATGGACCTGGCGAAGTATGTATTTATGAATACAGAAAAAAAATTACATTCACTTCAATAATACATCACAGAGAGTAACAAAATGGTTACTTACGACTTGAAGCAGAGAAAGATATCCAAGTCCTACATTATCAAAGTTTACTTTCACATTTTTCCACCGAGCAGTTTGATTGCTCTCTATGAGGGCTTTACATTCGCTGTAGTTGTTGACCACACTTACATCAAAGATTTCTCCAGTGGTGTAGTTAATACAATGATAAAACTTGCCAGCAAAGAGATTCACTCCCATGATACTGAATATTAGCCAAAAGATCAGACAAACCAGAAGTACATTCATTATGGATGGAATGGCTCCTAAAAGAGCATTGACAACAACCTGACATGAGAAGAAAAAATAGGTGAAAAGTCAACAACAAATATTTACTTATGGTTAACTATTTTTAAATACTATAAAAAGAACAACAGTCAAATGAGAGAAAATATATATGTTCTTAAAGTTACAGATTAGGCAGAAACTAGTCTCTAGTGGCTCCAACTACAATGTTTAATTATACTTCAGAATAGTATAAAATATATTTTATGTTGTAGAATGTTTTGTCAAGTGGTAAGGCAATATTCATATCAAATTGTCACCAAAGGATGGGACTAATCACAAATGCAAAAAAAATAATTAAGAATACAAATAATAACATGACTACAGAAGTAATGTAATCATGTGAATGTCACAATTTTTGAAAATCATGACAACCATAGCATTTACTATCCAAAATCTGAAAGTAAAAGAGAACACTTGAGGGTCAGTTTCCAGGGTGAAAGAGAATACTAATGATAACTATTCTGAGAAAGCAAGTGTAAGGCGGGACTGTCCCAAGCAATGTACCAGTAGTACAGGGTCACTCTACATAGGAAAACTGGAGCAAAGAGAGCGAAGCATGGAGATTGAACATGTTAGGAGGAGAAAGAGTTTGGAAGTCAGGCTATCTGTATTCTACTTTGTGTCACACAATTAGCTATGCACCTTTGAACAAGTTATGTAACTTTTCTGGCCCTAGGGATCCTCCTTTGTGGAATCCCTTTCAAAAATAAATGAAAGCAAGTTTTAAAGACCTTATTAAAGTTTGAAGTTACTACCAGAATTTCAACTCTCATAATTCAGAGGTACTTTGTCTTGACACTTATTTATTTTTTTATTTCAGAGAGGGAGAGATAGAAACATCAATGATAGAGACTCATGGATCAGCTGCCTCCTGAAAGACCCCCCACTGGGGTTGGAGCCCACAACCTGGGCATGTGCCCTGACCAGGAATTGAATCGTGACCTCCTCGTTCATAGGTCAATGCTCAACCACTGAACCACGCCGGCTGGGCGACACTTAATTTTTAAGCTCACCATAGAAAATGCTCTACTATGCAAATGTGAGAAGATATTGTTTAATACAATTATATATTTTTTAAAAAGCTGGGTAGCAAAAAACAACACATGTGTTTTCCAATACATTTAAATCTATGGAAGTATTAAGGATTTAGGTGCAGACATACGCAAATTTGATTTAAAAAAATAGGAAAATTATTCTAGTACTGAACGTTTGATTGCATTTTTACAAGAAAAACCACTACTGTAAAAACAGCAATTTTGCCCAGCCAGTGTGGCTCAGTGGTTGAGCATTGACATATGAACCAGGAGGTTATGGCTTGATTCCCGGTCAGGGCACATGCCTGGATTGTGGGCTCGATCCCCAGTAGGGGACATGCAGGAGGCAGCCGATCAATGATTCACTCTCATCATTGATGTTTCTATCTCTCTCTCCCTCTCTTTCCCTCTCTGAAATCAATAAAAATATATTTTTAAAAACCCACAGCAATTTAAATTGGTAAAGTGAAAAGAACTTAGAGGCTAATAATTAGTTTCCATGCAACTGTATGTGCACAAACACACAGACACACATAGCTATTCTTACCATCCAAACAATGTTGTGTCTGAAATATTCATAGAAAGTCCCAATAATTTTCAAGTATCACAAAAAACATCATTTTTTGAAAGTTCCTTTTTAAATAACTAAATCCACTATGACACAGCATCATTTCCTCAGTGCTGACGGTGTGTGGTCTCAGGTTTCGTGCGGCAGGGTTGACAAGTGATAAGCACAAATTCCTTCCTGTTCTTTGTACCACCTTTCTAAATGACTGTTAGATTTCCACAGTTGACCTACTTTTCAGCCATCTCACCCTGTGTTTCAAATCTAAGAGGCCAGATCTGGACTTTGAAAGGCTCAAAACACATCAGTCACAGGGAGCAATGAAGAAATGATGGGAAATGATTTGTTTAAATTACAGTGAGTGGGATTTCCTGCACATTTATAAATGGAATAAACACCATTTATCTTGACTCACATCAGAAGCCTCCACAACATGATAGAGATTTCCCACAGAGTAAAAAATCTAGTAAGGAACAAGCACTTAGGCATGATATTCTGTGAGTGTCCCCAGCAGTGTCAAATATTATTGATTGACCGGTTATGTCAGTATGAATGTAGAAGACACAAATTTTCCATGGATGTGTCATTTCTAAGGTACAAAATGTCTGTCTGTTCTTGCTTATAATTTCAACAAATTCTAAGCATTTGGTCTTACCCTCATTCCTTCAAAGCGGGATAAGGCTCTCAATGGCCTCAGAGCTCTTAGTGTCCTGAGGGACTTGATGGCACCAAGCTCTGAGTACCCCAAGGCATTTGCAGTCAAGCTAACCAAGGAGACCTATACAGAAAAAGCAACACAATTTTCTTACTTACAGACAAAAATGCTTACACAGATCAACCATGCTCTATGCAGTAAACAAGTAGTTAGTTCTCAAACTTTACCAAGTATCAAAATCACCTGGAGGGCTTGTTGAAACAGAAAGATCCTGGCAGAGTCTGATTCAATAGGTTTGGGGTGGGGCCTGATAATTTGGGTTTCCTAACATTTCCAGGTGAATCTAATGATAGGAGTCGGTGACCCACACTTTTAGAACCACTATCATACACTTATGAAAAAGAAGAAACTATGCAGGTTCTCTTCCCAAGAATCTTGACACGAACATTTTTGTAAATTAAGTGTAAAGCAAGAAAAATAATGGCACAGATATGCAATCTCCATCTATGTAGCTATAAAACTTTATCATTTTTCATGCTATTTAGCAGACCTGAAAGGAAAATTAAAACTTGGTACAAGTACACAGGTAACTGCAAAACACTGGTGAATCTGAACATAAACACATCCAGAAAGATCTTGGCACCTACACAGTGGCTTTGTCTTTATGTAAATTTTAGTGTGAGGGTGTAAAGGCATTAATTAGCTCAAATTTATAATAATAAAACCATAATATGCTAATTAGACCAGACAGCTGAATGACCTTCCAGACGTCCTTCCGGACAACCTTCTGGAAGAAGCCTAGGCTGCAAAGGCTGAGGCAAGCCACCACAACTGCGAGGGCTGAGCCCCTTGCATGAATTTCGTGCATCGGGCCTCTAGTTAATTTATAAAAGCTGAGATTTTAGTATAAGTAATTAGAAATTGCCAAAACAATGTTTTCTTTAATCATGTGTACAAATGACTAATGTAGTTGGTATGACTAATGTAGTTTTAAAGTCTCAGCTGACAAAAAAGGAAAGGACTGTCACAGGTGACACAGAAATATCTGACTTCCTTTGAAAATACACAGGAAACTCATTGAACTTATGTAAGCTAAGAAAAAAATATGTTCTCCTAAAGTGCACCTGAATTTCAAAGCAAATAAATAAAAATAGATATATAGTATAGTTTTAAGACTATGGCATTAATAGATATTTGAAAAATATATTTTTTAAGAAAAATAAGTGAAACAAAACATTTTTATAGTAAAATGACATTCAAACTTATATGTGTTTTCCGATGGTCTTAGGTGGCCCCTATGAAAGGGTCATTCGACCCCCAAAGGGGTCGCGACCCACAGGTTGAGAACCGCTGTTCTAGTTGAATACCTATCTGTCCTCACAGGACAACTATCAGTTCCCATAGGCCCGGAAAAATGACATTCACATTAGTTTCTTCAATAACAAAATAGATGAGCAATATATATTGATATAAGGCAAAGTATTGTTTAGTTTAATATTCTCAAACTAGTTTTTGTTTTTTTTAATCCAAGAAGGTAAATATCAGGATATGTTAGGTAATATGAACACCAGCTACAGGACAACTAGATTTCTCTTACGGATTCCTTTATATTCAGGTAGTATTGCCTTAATGCCTTTATTATTAAACTAGAGGCCCAGGGGGCTGCTAACGCTAGCAATCCGGGACCTTTCAGGGGATGTCCGGCTACCAGTTTAGGTCCGATCTTGCAGGGATTCCTTCGGATCAGGCCTAAAATGGCAGTCGGACATCCTTCTTGCAATCTGGGACCGCTGGCTCCTAACAACTAGCCTGCCTGCCTGATCCCCCTAACTATTCTGCCTGCCTGCATGATTGCCCCTAACTGCTCCCCTGCCTGCCTGATCACCCCTAACCACTTCCATGCCTGCCTGCCTGATCACCCCTAACCACTTCCATGCCTGCCTGCCTGATCACCCCTAATCACTTGCCTGCCTGCCTGCCTAATATCCCCTAACTGCTCGCTGGGGGGCGGGGCCAGCCAGGGTGAGGGGGCCGTGGTCATTCTGGTCTCTAGTCATTCTGGTTGTTCCGCTGTTCCAGTCTCTGGGCTTTTATTATATAGGATAGTGTGTTAAATATAGGATGTTTTATTATACATTTATCAAGTATCTTAACCATTTATAGAAAATAAGGAGAAGAAAAAGTATCATCTATAAACTCATTATACAAATAAAAGAATGGTATAGTTTTGGTATGTTTTTTCATTTTTTATAATGTCTAAATATATGAATTTAAAATATTATTTATTGCCCTAACCAGTTTGGCTCAGTGGATAGAACGTCGGCCTGCGGACTCAACGGTCCCAGGTTCCATTCCAGTCAAGGGCATGTACCTTGGTTGAGGACACATACCCTGTGGGGAGTGTGCAGGAGGCAGCTGATCGATATTTCTCTCTCATCGATGTTTCTAACTCTCTATCCCTTTCCCTTCCTCTCTGTAAAAAATCAATAAAATATATTTTTAAAAAATTATTTATTGTCATTTTATTGCCAGAAAATTTTTGATGTGATTTTGTATGTAATTTTATATATTTAATAGTAGATTTGCTTCAGGCAGATTAGGAAAAAACTAAAATATACTTTTCTCTGCTAAATGCAAAGAACTCTCTTTGTCTCTTTCATAATTTTTTCTTGTGTTCAGTGATTAGAAAGGTCATAGTGGATTAAAAATTGATATTTTTTTTTTACCTGAAACTGTAAAAAATAATTTTCTTCAAGAAAGTGTCTATTTTTCTCTTTGCTAACATGATATTTAAATTTTATATATCAAAATATGTCTTTAATTGCCAAGAAATTATTAAAATCAACATAATATTATCTTTACAATGCACTATTAAACATATTGTGCTTTCCTGAAAATTCAGTTTTCTTCCTCTATGTTGATGGTGATCATCAATCTGTTCCCTTCTCCGAATCCTTACTCTCTGTGCTCACCAGCTCCCCTAGACTTTATTTTTACATTTTTTTTTTTATAATCCTTTATTGTTGAAAGTATTACACATATCCCCTTTCCTCCCCATTGATGCCCTCCAGCCCCCCACCCTCCACCCCAGGCCTTCAGCACCCTATTGTCTGTGTCCATGGGCCATGCATATATGTACACAAGGTCTTTGGTTGATTACCCTCCACCCATCCACCCTCCCCTGCCTTCCCTCTGAGATTCTGCACTCTGTTCCATGCTTCCATGTCTCTGGATCCACATCAGCTTATTTTGTTACTTAGATTCCACATATGAGTGCGATCACATGATACTTGTCTTTTTCTACTGACTTATTTCACTTAGCATGATACTCCCCAGGTCCCAACCACGAGGTCTCAAAGGGTAAGAGAAACTTCTTTTCTTACTGCTGCATAGTATTTCATGGCACAAATGTATCACAGCTTTTTTATCCACTCCTCTACTGATGGGCACTTGGGCTGTTTACAGATCTTAGCTATTGTAAATTGTGCTGCTATGAACATATCCCCTAGACTTGTCTAGACAAAAAGCCTTTAAATTATTTTCTCTCGATTCTGAATAAATTAATAATTTGAAAGGCATTTAAGAAGTAAATCTCCAAAATGAAATAAACATAATTTAAAACTTTTTTGTTCAGTATGATCTTATATTTGTGAATAAAAGATGAGATGTTCCTCAAACTTCTCACTCAGAAATCAGGAGTAACCTCATGTTCAATGTTTTAAAGCTTCTTATACTCTGGTTCTCCATCTTACTTTATTTTCAACACCAATGCAGTTTAATAAACCTTTAAATGATTAGTTCATAGCCAATCTGTTCCAACCATCATATGAATCAAGAAGTATCTCTTGCTATTTGGACTTTCACATTTCTTTGTAATTAGTAATCCATCTGTGGGCCAAGCACTTCTCAACAGTCTCTGTTGATAACAAAGATGCTAATGTCAAAGATGTGAATAATTTAAATACAGTTATTGTATTAAATGTGAGAGTGAAAAAAGCAAAATTACCTTAACATATTATTTGTATAGCTTGGAATGTTAAATATTAATTTGAAGCTAAATCAATAATGATAATAACATAGCATTTGCTGTTTCACCTATGAAAGTATATGTATTTAAATTGGCAAAAAAAAAAAAAGGTTTTGGGACTTTGTATCATTGGGAGAATAGAAATCACCATTTATATTTGCACCCATGCAGACAGTATTGATGGAGTGCCTACTATATATATGCTAAGCATCATTGTGAGGACTAATATGTATCACAAGCATGTCAAACTCGCAGCCCACGGGCCGCATGTGCAGCCCAGCCAATATAACGGTATGTAAGAAATGTTTTAATAAAAATTTCGTAACTTAATTTTTACAATATCCTGTTATACATAATTATTAATAATGAACTACAATGTTCGCTAGTGACTGACTACTATAATTGTGTTGCACTCATTTCCCTTACGCACCTTATGCGTAGGTGCACCATTTCTCCCCACTAATACTAGCAGCAAATATTTTAGCAGCCGATTACCGCATCATTAGTCTTGGACTGACTTGTTTGGTGTGCGCAACAGGAAATATTTCACTTTCGGAGAACAAGAAAAATAGGTTTAGTTGCTTTACGCCTATTAATTTGTGCAGTTATTTAGTGTCTGGTAAGTTAATGTTCAAGAAAAAATATTAATTTTTATTAAAATGTTCTATTATTTTATGTTAACTATTACTCATTTATTTCAGCCCTTTGTATTCAGCATGTCTCTATCAAAATAAACCTACGTTTCTATGAAATTTGAAGGTTGTTTTTTGCAGCCCACATAAACTTAAACCTTGTTTATCTGGCTCATGTTAGCCTTTGAGTTTGACATGCTTGATGGATCATCACATGCCAATGGAATGAAACAGTGAAGAATACTCACATCCACAATCAAAAAATCTAGCCAGCACCAGGCGTTGGTAAAATACATTTGAAAACCATATGCAACCCACTTGAGAAGCATTTCCAGGATGAATATGTAAGTGAAAACTTTGTCAGCATATTCTAATATGGTCTTAATTGTTTTTCGCTGCTCAATATATATATCTTCAAAGGCCTGTAAGGGAAAAAATGCAATTAAATTTCATTGTACTGTCGCTAATTAATAGCTTATTAGAAAATACATGCTCTTCTCAGGTGCCCGCACTGGAAGCCTTCCTGTTTTCATAGCTGCATTTTGCCTTATAGTTATCTATATGCAAATGACTGCTGCCTGGGCATTTCAGTCAACCAATAAATTCAAATAATTTTAAAGTTTTAGTATCAGTACCTCAAAACAACTTAACATTTTTACTGCCAGCTGCTTCTCTCTACAGCAGAAAGTCACTGCAAGTAGACCCACTTCCTTTAGTGCAGTCACTGGGCTGTAACCCCTCACTAATGCAAATGTAAAGCAATGAGCTCCATTAGCCAGGGGAAGGACACTGGACTATAATCTCTCTCTCTCTCCCTCTCTCTCTCTCTCTCTCTCTCTCTCTCACACACACACACACAAAATGTCTAGAAGCTCCCTAAGCCATCATTTTGCAGAATTCCTCAGAAAGGGTTGGGGACTCATTTACAGGAGTCCCTGGGACATCTGAATGAAAAAAGCAATTGTCTAACTCAATGCCCTTACATGCAGTGGTTCTCAAACTTCCTAATGCCTCAACCCTTTAATACAATTCCTCATGTTGTGGTGACCCCCAATTTCATTGTTACAAATTGAACATAATTAAAGCATAGTGATTAATCACAAAAACAATATGTAATTATATATGTGTTTTCTGATGGTCTTAGGCAACCCCTGTGAAAGGGTCGTTCGACCCCCAAAGGGGTCGCGACCCACAGGTTGAGAACCGCTGCCTTACAGGAAAGACTATGAGGGTAACCTGGTGGTCCGGGTGAATGATAAAGAAAAAATTTCTTTTTTGAAGAAAAAGGGAATCTGAGCTTGTGAGCTTAGCACCAGGGCCTAAAAGCTTTCAGCTCAATTTATAGCTGAGGGTGGAAGCTGCTTAGAAGCCAGCCTGTTGATGTACTTCCTTGAGCTTTGACTGGATGTACTTGAAACCAAGAGCTACTACAACAAGGACACTAGTCACTAATGAGATTCAGTATTGTCTTTCCACTTGGCATTAAAACACAGGGCTCACCCTCTTTGTTCTGAGTACATGGCAGGATGCAGGATTGCCAATTACATCAGAGGTGGGCTTAGAGGCCTCCAGATACAATGCCATATCCTTATATTGAAATCAATTCACCAAACACTACTACTAACTGAAAAAATAGTACAAATGCAACCATGTTTGTATCACCAAATAGGAAAACAGGTCACACTTTTTATTATGTTAATCAATATTCTGACCAAATTGATCATTCCATTGAGTGAAATCAGACATAAAATAAGTTCGTAATGCTTTCACTTTGCTACTAGTCAGTAATTATGTCAGTGTACTATTTACCATTCACTATGGTTGGCACTAGTGAATCAGCACGAACAAGGCAGGTGAGTTCCCTGTAGCAATGGAGTTATGTTACGTAGTTTGATATTTAGCGATAATCCCATATCATACCTGCATAGTCATTCTTAGTAAGAACAGTCTCTTTTGAGTGAAAGTAAAAAAGATCCTTTTTTAGATATTACAAAAACCATAGTGTTCTGAGTTTGATTCATCCTGAGGCCTACTTCAGAACAATAAATTTATTGAGCCTATTTATTGAGCCTCTCACAACTATGCTAAAAATATCACACAATGTCTCTCATCCTCACCAACAAGTTATTGTAAAAACATGAAATAGGAGGTGCATTGAAAGGAAAGGTAAAGGAGCAGATCCTATGTCACTTACCAGTGCCCCACTGCTGAGCAGAATCATGAAGACAATGAAGGTTTCGAACCAGTTATGCTCCACTATTTTATAGCAAGTTTTTCTCAAGTTCCACCAGAGTTTTCCTTTGCCTTCTTCTATGCTTATCTGGCAACACTTAAACTTCCGTACACAGTCTAAAATATGTCAAAGTAAAGGAAGAAAAAGAAAATACTCTTTGATTATGAACATTTGTGTTGGTGGACATTCATCTATATTATTATCTGACAACTGGTAAATGACTTCATTTTTTAAGATGGCTTCCACTTATAGAAATAGAAGTCATCTATAATGTTTTTCAATTACTCATTCCACACATTTTTTTATGTTTACGGGACTATTAAATTGGATTATATTGCATTAGAAATACATAGAAAAACAGAGAGAAAATTAAAATCACCAGAAGTTGATCATTTCATTCATATGTGGATATTTGTATATTTGAATTCTAATTATTTCACTTAATGGTATAATATAAACATTTCCTTTTAAAAATATATGTTTTTATTGCTTTTAGAGAGAGAGGAAGAGAGAAAGAGAGGAAGAGGGAGAGGGGGAGAGAGAGAGAGAGAGAGAGAGAGAGAGAGAGAGAGAGAGAGGAGATAAACATTGACTGAAAGAGAAACATTGATCAGTTGTCTCTTGCACATACCCCAACTGGAGATCGAACCTGCAATCTGGGCATGTGCCCTGATGGGGAATCAAACCAGCAACCCCCAGGTGCATGGGACCATGCCCAACTAACCGAGCCACACTGGCGAGGCCCAATATTTCCTTTTTAATTACAAGTAAATAGAATATGAAAGGTTTCATAATATCTCTAAATAAGATTACCAGACTTAACAAGAATTAATATAGTTATTCCACTATTATTGAATATTTATGTAGCTTTAATTCTGGCTATTATTAGCAACAATGTAATAAACATCTTTGTATAATGTGGGGACTACTAGATCAAAGGCTTGTCAACAAATATTTATTGAACATCTCTCGTATTCAAGGACTTGTATTGAACAAATTATAATACTAGAATGTTTAAGACATAGCCTTGCTCTAAAAAGAATGTGCATTTGAAACAGGAGAGATTCTATAATTACAAAAAGCAATAATTATCACAAAAAAACTAAGGTATTGTGAGAGTTTGTGGACAGAGATTAATTTCTGATATTGAGCTTTATGGAGGTAACGGATATGAGGTGAGATTTTAGAAGATGTGTAAGAACCAGTTCTAGTACCTGGAGCTGTGAGGAATGCAGAAACAATTATACAAATAGAACTTGGTGAGATAAATGCCTGGAAGTTGCATGACAGAGAGGATTAGGAATCAAGACTAGAAAAGACACCGAGAGCTAATCTGAAAAGAGGACCTGAATGAGAAAATGTAAATTTTATCTGCTATCTAATGGGGGAAACATTGAAGGGTTTTTTTTTGTAAGTTATGAAAATTTACCTGATAAGAACACTGATTTAGAATTATGTATGCCTATTTTGAAAATTGGATAGAAGAAAGAAGATGGGAAAGGAGTTCAGAGTCTATGAGACACAATCAACTGAATGTTAAGAAAAATGAAAGCAGGGGTAAAGGTGGTGACAGTGGTCAAGATACTGCTAAGTTGATAGGACCTGGCAGCACACAGAATATGGTGTCACTGGTGTGTGGGAGCCAGAAGAAGCCAGGAGATAGGGTGTTAACCATGATAGAGGACTCTTATCCAATGAATGGAAGAATGGTTACCTCATCTGCAAGGAGCATAGTATTTTATTGGGTAGATATTTATCAGATGCTACTTTATAATGTAAGCAGCCAGATCATATCCTTTGTTTCATGAAAATTTAATGAAGGGCTATTAAATGTTATTAGTTTCTCATTAAGAAATACAGGGCATATTTGTTGTTTTTTGAGGGCAACCTCCTTTTGATATTTCTGTTTCCCAAAGGACTAAGGAGAATTACATGCCCTAATATATTCATTGCAATTTATTAAATGAAACTGTAATTTCCCCCCTAATGAGGATATGAGATGAAAAGACACTGTTTAACCAAAAAGAAAGACCAGGTTAGTAGGAATAATAAATGACAAAATATTGAGACACTGGTTTACCTCTAAGATAGAAGAAAGGAAGGGGTACAAAGGGGCCTAATCTGTATCTGTTTTATTCTTAAATAAAAACTGAAGCAAATATAACAAAAATATTCTAATTGTCAAAGTTGGTCAGTATCTATGAATTAGTCATTATTGTCTATAATGCTATGCTGGTAATATTTCATTCTTAAAAGTTTTTTAACTTTATAAAAGACAATGTTGATAGCATCATATTTATTATTATGCATACTAGAGGCACAGTGCAGGAATTAGTGCATGGGTGGGGTCTGGCCGCCCCACCCCAATGGGGGACCATTGGGCTGAGCCAGTAGGGGGGAGGGGCCATGGCAGTTGGCTGGCCGGCCCCACCCCTGATCGGGATGTTGGGGGCAATGGGGGCTGGGCCAGCTGGAGGGGGGCCTGATCAGGGCCCAGATCAGGCTGGTTGGCTGCCGCAATGCACGTCATATCCACTGGTTGTTCCGATCATTCTGGTTGTTCCGCCGTTCTGGTTGCTGGGCTTTTATATATATAGATATCCTAAAGTAAGCTAGTTGTCTGGAAAAGAGTAATAACTTAATGCCACAAAAATAATTTTTGTGAGATACCACTTGAATGTTTTGTGAAGTCATAATTCTTTTTTTTGTTGTTGTTAATCTTCATCTGAGAATATTTTTTTCCATTGATTTTTAGAGAGAGTAGAAGGGAGAGAGGGGAGGAGGAAGAGAGAGAGACAGAGAGAGAAACATGGATGTATGAGAGGCACATTGATGGTTGCTTTCCTGCACATGTGCTGACCAGGCTGGGATCAAACCTGCAACCCATGTACATGCCCTGGACTGGGAATCAAACTCGAGACCCTTTGGTGCCTGGGTTGATGCTCTAACCACTGAGAACACTGGTCAAGGCTCATAAATATTTTTATAATCAAGTAATTATACTGAAATGTATGCAGATTTTTTGAAGGAAATAAGAAAAAAGTAGCATCCATCATAACTTATGCTGAACAAACAGCTTTTGCTCTAAAGTTATTTAAAACTTGAAATGAATATTTAAATATTTATTTTCACCAATGCATTTAAGTCCAAAATCAATAAGTATATGCAACATAATCTTCTATAAAAACCTAGAAAGAATCTGTTGACATCATTTGTGATTTCTAATATCTGTATATTTGCATTTTTTAAAAATATATTTCTTTATTGATTTCAGAGAGGAAGAGAGTAGAGAGAGATAGAAACATCAATGATGAGAGAGAATCACTGATTGGCTACCTCCTGCACACCCCCCACTGGGGAACGAGCCCGCAACCCAGGCATGTGCCCTTGGCCAGAATCGAACCTGGGACCCTTCAGTCCGCAGACTGACGCTCTATCCACTGAGCCAAACCTGCTAGGGCTATATTTGCATTTTTAAAAACAGCTTAAAGTTTAAATTAAAACAGTTTTAATGTCCTTAATATAAACATATATTGCCCAAATGAAGCTTTTTTAAGATTTAGTTGCAATAAACTAGCAATAATTTGAGGCAATCATTATTATTAAAAAAAAAACCTTTTTATTTCAGCAATTACTGTATGGTATTGGATTTGGGATTAAGACATAGTATGAATTATTAAATAGCTGTTAATTAAAAAGTGAGTGAAAATGAAGTGAGTCCCAGGGTTTTAGAGAAGCGTTTCTCTGTCTATAATAGTGGCTTACATGAGAAATGTAAAGAATTTTGTGTCCTGTGGTCTTGCACTAATTTTGTATACCTTTTGGCATCATTAGTAGTACATTCTCACACTGAATCTGGACTGGCCAGGACAGGAGCACACCTGACACAAGTGGAAGCTTGACCTTAGTACTCGGGCTTCCTCTCTCGCCCCTTTGCCTTCAGGATTAGAACAACCTCAGGCTAGGGTGTGGAGGATGAGATAGCCAAGTGGAGCTGAGTCACTTCAAGTGTCTCATCCAAGACCTCAGACTTGTGAGAAAGCCCAAGCAAGATCAGCAAAACTAGCTAGCCGGCAATGGAATTGTGGGCAAAAATATGCTTGTTGTTATATGCTAAGAAATTTTGGGTGGTTTGATACACAGTATTATTGTTCAAGAGATAATTCATCCATACCTCAAATAACCTACTTTTAGCTTTCTACAGAAAATCCTCTTCAGATTACTACAATGGCATGGTGCTCCATATAATATAATATATATTAACTCATAGTTTATTTTAGGATTTAATTATCTCTTATAATCCAGAGCTCATAAAAATGTTTAACCTTAGCAGACACAGGTAACCCTTTAGGCACTATTTAAAATGTACTCTCATTGCCGAAACCGGTTTGGCTCAGTGGATAGAGCGTCGGCCTGCGGACTGAAAGGTCCCAGGTTTGATTCCGGTCAAGGGCATGTACCTGGGTTGCGGGCACATCCCCAGTAGGAGATGTGCAGGAGGCAGCTGGTCGATGTTTCTCTCTCATCGATGTTTCTAACTCTCTATCTCTCTCCCTTCCTCTCTGTAAAAAATCAATAAAATATATTAAAAAAAAAAAAAATAAAAAAAAAATAAAATGTACTCTCATCAGTTAGTACCCATTATGATCAGATAAAATAGTAAACCATAAACTAGTTCTTTGAGTTTCAATTTTTTTTTTCTCTTATTTTCTAAAGCTAAAGAGAGATAGGCGTGATTTGGCTTTCTCTTCTATTCGATAGTCTAGAAGGTCACCAAAAAAACCCAGATAGTTAGAAGCATTTCCAAGAGTTGAATAGGATCCACAAAAACAAGAATATCTGATCACATAAATTAAATCTTACCTCTTTAAAAATCATCTTTGTTTTGATATAGAAAAAGTAAAGCAAACAAATAACGGTTGTTAGATAGATGTAGATGATTTTAAAAGCGGGAGGGGAATAGATGGGTGGCTAAGAGAAGTCTACTGAACATACATGCATTGTTTCTCTTACCTTCTGTGAAACAGGCTTCAGGTTCCAGAGATTCTTCAGGTTCCACTTCCGGTTGTTCTCCCTCAGCGGGAGCTCCTATGTCAACTGTGCTGCCTTCTGATGAACTAGTAGCATTTAACTTCTGAAAATCAATTCCACAGAAAAGTTTTTAAATGTTTTCTTTACTCTATAATATAAAAATTCAAAAGGTGTGCCCTCAAGTCTTCAGGACGCATCCCCTTGATCTGTAATTTAAGAGTATCTTAAACATAATGCCAATCTGCTTTAGTAGAGGTGGGGGTCACAAGATTAGATACAGCAATAAAGGATATTTTTTCTTTAAAAATATGCTACTAACAACTTATACAATTTTTAATTAAGCCCATCATAAAGATTCTGAAATAAAATCCTGCAGAGAGCTCATGGAAGCTGCCAGAGGTGTATGGTCATCCATGATCTTGCTTTTGTAAATTAGTTTGCGAATAGTATAGTGTGTTTTATTCTAAAATTGTGACCCAACCAACGAAAGCTGTATAAGTGTATTTTCATGTCAAATGCAGAAAAGATTTGATCAAATGCACATAAACAGCAACAATCTAAATTTATCCACTTTTCATTGACATGAAAACATATACCATCAGTTGTTATTAAATATATTCTATAGTTTTCTAATTCCCAAAAGAGCAGCACATTGTTAGCTTTGTAGCAAGAGCTGATATTTCGCATTCTCTTTGGCCAATGCACGCCCGTGTTTCATTGTGCATTTGGAAACTACTTGTTACTCTGGCACTCTTACCTGTTTTGTTAATACAAGCAGAAATACATCTTTGGTTGCTGTTGTTGTTTTTTTCCTTTAGGTTAAATCAAATACCACCAAAAGTATATATATGTACTAGAAAGAAATTGTTTTAAACCTTAAAATGCAATAAACTTTATGTAGGTCAGGTCCTTCATGGATCAGCATCAATGAAGAGACCCCAGCCTTGAACCTGATCTTAAGATACTGCAGTCATGACACAGGGCCAGGTATGAGTGCCACATGGAATCAAAGTAGTTTGGGCCAGGGCATTCTCCAACCTGTTACAATGTTATTACCATTAATGCATAACATTAGGAAACGGCTGAGCTGGTAAGAGCTACATTATAAAGGGGATGAGGTAAGCACATGATAAAATGCAGGTTAAAATATGTTGAACTATTATAAAATGGATGTAGTCAGTACTAGAAACAATCTATGCACATTTGGCCTAAGGATTCTATGAATTACCCTGGGAAAATGGTTACTTTATTGTATGAAAATAATTTTCTTTATATAAAATATTTACTTGACAAGTGGTGCTCATGAAGTAAAATATTTATAGATAATATATGAGATCAAATGCTTTGGTCCTGACCAGAGAGCTCAGTTGGTTAGAGTGTCAGCCAGATATGCCAAGGTTGCAGGTTTGATCCCCCGTGGGGGCACATAGGAGAAACAACCAATGAATATATAAATAAGTGGAACAACAAATCGATGTTGCTCTCTCTCTCTCATTTTCTCAAAATCAATCAATCGATATTTTTAAAAACAGAAAATGTATCTTATGTAATTTAACAATACCAATGATAGACATGTAAATATCATATATGTCTGCCTTGGAACTAGCTTGGGCAATGCTTTTTAATTTGACAAAATTAATGAAATCAAGAATTATATATTGTAAGGTGTTTCTAGGTTGCTGATTCATTTTTCTACTTATCAACTATATCACAATACTAGACAGACACTCAATTATAATATTTTTGTCAACAAAATTTAAATATATTTTGTTTTAAGATGAAATGTCAAAGTTAAATTTATTACAAATATTCTAAGTTGTTGGACTATTTCTAACTTCTTGTCCTCTGTCTTAGATATGTGTAGCTTTTTTACATACATAATTGATTAAGAAATGACTTAATTACCCTCTCTTTCCAACCCATCCGATTCACATGAAGTTGTTACCTACCAGGGATCTGAAAATACTCATCATTTGCAGGATGTTGAAATATGATATAAGTAATCAGAAAAATTAAAGCACAATCATATCTGATCTAACTACAGACAGCCCACAATTAGAATTGGATAACATCCCTCTTAGGAACAAGCATCACACTGCAAATACAGATTAGGGGAAGGCCTGGGAGTGGGTCCCAGTAAAAAATGAGGATCCATATTCAGGGTGCTCCACACTCTCAAGCTGGCATTGGTCAATTACTGCATCAGAGCCTACATCAGGGCTGGGTATGTTGAAGGTTCTTAATAAATATTGTTTTAAAATGAATGAATGAGTGGACCTCACAACGTAATGATGGTTAGCCCTTGACAATGATTGGAAAAACTCACTAGACAAGATATTCCAGGAAAACTTTGTTCAAAATGTTCAAAAGTTTCCAGAGGATCCTGTAATATCAATTTATCAATCCTTTCATTTAGCCCAGTGATTTAGTATTGACATAAAATTAATAGATGCTTCTAAAATATTGACTTCAGATAGAGAGGAAGTGAAAGGGAGAGAAAGATCTATGTGATAGAGAAATATTGATCAGCCTCCTGCCTGCTCTCTACTAGGGATTGAGACCACAACCCAGGCATGTGCCCTGACCAGGAATCCAACCAGGCAACCTTCAGGTTCATGGGACAATTCTCAACCAACTAAGCCACACAGGCCAGGGGTAGATGCTTTTTAAAAAAAAAATAATTTTTTTTTTATTGATTTCAGAGAGGAAGGGAGAGGGAGAGAGAGATAGAAACATCAATGATGAGAGAGAATCCTTGATTGGCCGCCTCCTGCACGCCCCACACTGGGGATCAAACCCGCAACCCAGACATGTGCCCTGACTGGGAATCAAACTGTGTCCTCCTGTTCATAGGTCGATGCTCAACAACTGAGCCACGCCAGCCGGGCTAGATGCTTTTTTATCGAAGCCAAATATGTATGTACTTAAAGGCCGTGTTATTACTTTTATAAAAGTGCACATAAAATATGTTGTATTTCTAGAAGACATATCTCACCAGACTTAATTTTTTGAGACAAATATCATGCTTTTGCCATCTCTGTATCTCTAGTACTTATCATCAATGTTGTGTTTAATAAATGTTTGTTGAGTAAATGAATGACTGTTACATGGGATCTTATTCCACCACGATTTCTAAAACCTCCTATCTAATACTTACTTTCACATCCAAGTGCATACAAATAATATTCTGACTGAAAGTTCAGAGTAACACAAATCCTGCAAGATTCTAAACTGTGTAATGACCAACAACTCTTAGAATTAGGAGTGCTGTCTCAACACCCGGCTCCCAATTATTCATTCCTGAGATGAGTCCACAAAGCAAACTGTAGTTTAACTCTGGAGTCAGGAAAACTAACACTGACAATGTTTTCTCTCTTTTCACTCTATAAAGAAGGATCTACAGTCCCAGCAAGTGAATGGAACCTCTTGAAGGAGAGGAACTCTCATCCTTCTTCATCTTCTCTCTGATGTGGAACAATACAGGACCTACCTCTCTCATGAATTACTTGAATAGCTTTACTTGGTTTACAAATGAAGAATCTGGGCTGCACATTCATCCTCAACATCAACCATGCCAGTGTCTATTTAGAGAAGGAAATGGGGCTTTAAATGACCTTCTCAAAAGTCATAATGAGTCAGTAGTTGGACTCTAGAGCTTCTGTGCCCCTTTTTTCCTTAAATAATTTCTTTGAAGATTCAGAGGTAAACCCAATGTTTATCTATTTAAAACATTTAGTAGACTTAACATGTAATCAAACATTGTAGGTTTAAAATAGTTCTCATGATATTGTCATTTACCATCTCTCATGATCATGAACGTAGTATTAGTTCAGGTTATATTTATATTTTGAAATTCTGACTTATAAAATCTTTCTAGATAACCTCAATGTAATGACTTTCTTAAATCACCTGAGATAAATATCATAATTATACAAAATATGTTGACTAAAAGTTAAAATCTGTAAGGTACCTATGAAAACCAAATGAATCTAAGACTATAAAAATCTTCAGCTCCAGAAAAGGTCATAATTACAATCAATCCTCACTACAGTGCAACTTCACACACATCATTATATGGAACTATTAGTCCCCATACACCTAAAAAAGAATTGTCAAATAAAGGCTGCTTGTCATACTTCAGTCTAGGCATAGTTCACTACAAAATGCTATATGAGTAAGAGACCAAAATATTAACTGTCTAGAAATAAAACCAGTTCTATAGTTTCAAGTTCTGTACCTGACATGTTCTACTTCTCCTTGCTAAATTTAGATGGGTAGGTTATCTTTTTATTGTCTGAGCTTATTTATTGGGAAACAATAGACTGACTGATATTGTTAGCATAGCCCTTACCTCATTAAACTTTAACAAAATACAAATCCAATGTCAGGATAGTTAAGATATCAAACAGGAATAGCAAATTTTTATTTGCTATGAATAAAAGCACTGGCAATCATTTACTTTTAAATGTAAATATTAAACATTTTTAAAGTGCAAACTTCATTATACGGCTCATATTATTTAAAACCTGGATTCTTCTAAGAGCTGGGTAATTCCAATTTTAGGAGTTAAGCAGAGCAAAACCATATTTTGCTTAGTGATCTAATAAATAAATGTCAAGACACAAATATTCAGTTTGTATTTTTAAACATATAATTCTTTTGCTTTCTACATCATTGATAAATTATTATTAAACATCAATGTGCCAAAATAATTGTCCTTCTTTCAGAAAGTATAAGTATTTATAAAAATAATTAATCAAATAGAAAAAGGGAGAGAAAACTTTACTTCCTATTAAGATTTTCATAAGCACACGTGTTTCTTGTTATGCAGTTATTTTTTAAAAATTCAATTAGTAAACATTGTATATAATTTAGAAAAAAAGACTAGTATATTCTAATCTCTGTCAATAAAATAATATTTTTTAAAAATAAAAGGATCATTCAAGTATAGATTAAATCAAGTATTCCATATCTAACTAACATTTTGGTCCTTAAGAATGGCAATCCTTTGTCCCACGTGGATCCTAGTACTAACCTGTACTTAAAGACAGCTCTGGGTCATTTTACATGAGAAATCTTAACACTGGAACAACGAAAGTGTTGGTCTTGCTTGCTTTGGGATAGGCTCAAGGCCAAAGTTACACTTTAGTACTACACTTTAGTCCTTGTTACCTTCTTAATAAAGGAGATGGAAAAAATCAAAAGTATCATTACTAATGTACTGCATTCTCCAGAAAATACTTTATTCTTTATAATGAATATATTACAAAATTTTCTGACCTATGACTCTCAGGATCTTAAATCTCTTTCTTGGGATGGCAAAAGGAAACTTTATGGCCTATCCTTCAGCAGAGAACTAGTGGCCCCAAAACACACATATTTACTCATTTTGTTCTTACGGGTTGTTTAGAGCTTTCTTTCTCCCTTCCTCACTATCCCACTGGAAAACTTTCCTTTGAGAACTACACATTCTCCAGGATAAAATCATAGATGTATTGAACTCATCCCACCATTGCTTACCCAAACCTTCCATATACATTCCCCACCCCACCCCCCCCCCCCCCGCCACCCCCCGCCCACACACACACACACACACACCTCTTAAGTATTAGAATTCAGTATGTTAGACATGAGCGGCTGCGGTGAGGCCTGCCCTAGGATCGGACCAACATTGCCTTCAGACTGTCACTGGCAAATGGGAGCCAGCTGCTTCTTGGCACAAGCTCAGAGGAAAAGGACATGACCTCAGTGACAACGTGACCTTACTAAGGCCTGGACTAATTATAATAAAAACTTGCATTTTGGTTTTCACCCCTCACCTGTATGGGTTTTTCTGTATGCATTATGGGTAAGGGCATGCCCAGAAGAAAGATAGTTTCTGGCAATCATCCCTGAATACAAATGAAAGGCTCCACCCAGAAAACCTCCACTTTAAACCCAGAAATTCAAGGCCAATCTCTCTCTCTCTCTCTCTCTCTCTCTCTCTCTCTCTCTCCTGGCATGTGCCTCCTTTGTAATGCATCTTCAATAAACCCCATTTTGCTTTACTTTCATTTTCGTTGACCTTAAAATCTTTTCTGTGTGGATGAAAAGAACCGAGGTCCCAGCAGGTAGCCCTAATCGGTAACAAGTATGCATATATACTCTTTTAGAAAACTGACAGTGTTTCCTAAAGGAGGATCAGAGACCTATTAAAAAAGTTGGAAACTATAATGTGAGAGTTGAGAATAAATGAAGTCAATTTAAATCAGTTCCCATTTGGTTTGTATTCTATACTTACTGCAGCCAAATCTGCTTTTCCCCATCTACCTCTCAACAAAGGCACACCACAGATGGGATACTCAGAGAATAAGGAAACTGAGAAAAACAAGCCATTATCCTAAAGAGTCATGCTTTTTCTGAAGAATTATTATAAATAGGAAAAAGTATTTCTAGTCCCTGTGTATATGTGTTAAATCATGAGCAATGATACTTCTAAGGTCTCATTTTATATATCATCCCTCCAATATATGAGGCATTACCTTTTATGGAATCTAGAGTGCCAGTGACTGAATATTTTATTCTAAAGGATAAGAGAATGCTACAAGAATGGCACAATCATTTCTCCTCCCAAATAAGCAGATATGCTTATGGTAAGGTTGTTTCATAGTTTTGATGACAGAAGGAGAGGAAACCGCATCTAAGTGACAAACTAATAATCTTAAAAAAATCATTAGGTCGAGTAATTTGGTTAGCATATTTTAGCACATATTGATTTGTGCTAAAATGTTTGATTTCAACATCAGGAAATGAAAAATCCACCAAATGGATCTCACAGAATGGGATAACGCTCATTTCTGTAGTCACATGACAAGGGAGGTCCCTCATTTTCAAAAACACCAAAGAAACAAGAGCTCACAATGATTTTTTCCCCTGTATAAGAGTCTGCGTGGCATATTTAAATAATATTTTTCAGGAGAAAATTTCCCAGCAGGTCTGGATACAATAGAGGAGAGACAAAAACACAAAGGACTGAAGAAGAATAGGATAAAGAAAGTGGATTTCAGATCTATTTTCTTTCTGAAAATACCACCTTTAAGACTGTCTTTTTTTTGTATAAAAAAACATATTTCTTTTTTTTTTTCAGTTTTAGGAGTTTTTAGGGGTAAACAACAGAATCTCCAAGGGGGTCATATTCTAAATGCAAAATACTTTTGGTCAATTGCTAGATAAAGCAATGCTATTTTCTCTAAAATTAAGCAGATAAAAATTATACCCATGCTGATAGCAGCCAAAACATAAACATTCCCATTCATTTACATTATTATAACATAAAGGCATCCTTCAGGAAGTTTGCACATGTATAAAGGATTGCTTTAATTTGCAGACTACCCTTCAGAAAAACTTAATATGATACTGAACAAAAATAATTACCAACAAAGCGCACTCGTTGAGGCTATATTAAAAAAAAGGGTAATTGAAAAATAAATTTAACAGAGGGGGGGATGGCAACAGAAAGCTTTTCTGTGAGAGTCTTTCAAAGAGCACCTACATTTCTCCTTTAGGCCCTCAGCATGTTAAAAACTCTGTAACGTTAAATGGAAATTAAATAATCCATAAAGGCATGCACTTCTACTTTACACTGAGCATAATTTCCATTAAAAATCTAGTAAGGAAACTAGCAGCTAAATCATTTTTTAAAAGTTGGGTTGCCAGACTTGCCTGACCAGCATAAGAGCAAGCTGTGCATGTTTTATTTTACTGCCAATGGATGGGCAAGGAATGTAGCTGAGTAACATGCAGGCCAGTCAAAATTCATTTAGAAACTGATTCTATTTATATATGTACAACTTGCTTGGGTAACCTGGGTAAAAGTGGTGGCACGAGCCTCTGGCTGGTTAAAAAACACCAGCGTTGCGTTCTTGATGGCTCCAGCTTGATTTTACTCCTGTGAGAGGTAAGAATGGTAAGCAGTGAAGGTCACCAGATTGCACTAGTAAATTTCACTTTGAAAAATCAAGCATGCTTTCAACATTATTAAAACTCTCGAGAAAAATCAATCATTCAAAAATCACAAAGTGTAAAAGGAATCACATTAAATATAGTAAAAACAACATAGGAGTTAAAACATGCATGATCATGATGAATTTAAAATGATATGCTCTAGAAAATCTACGGAACTATCAAAGAATCACGCAAATTTGGCAAAGACAAAATAGAAGAGTATTTAGTTCAAGCACCTAAACAACCTCTGGCCCACTTGGGTAATCTGCCCTATAAAAAGGAAATCACTTAGGCATTCCAAAAATTAAAAAGTGCTCTATTTTTCCCTTTAATATTTTTAACCACTTAGAAAAGAATATCAATAAGCCTCATACCATTTCTTACAACTCTACATGCAATATTGAACAGCATAATCCCATCCCACCAGCTAAGAAAAGGACAAGATAAAAATAACTTGAGGACAGAACACTAAATCAGACATCTCAGGTGGGAATATTTGGATTGTTTCAATTCTCTTTTGTCTTCTAGTGTTAGACCTACCACATTAAATACCAAAAGATTAAAGCCTGCACATATTCCCTACCTAAACCATTACATAATCTTTTATTCATTTATGAGTTTATATTTAGGAAGTTTGAGATGAATCCATAATTGAAAAGTTCTCCAAATAATATATTTTAACACCCAGGTAACAATCTCTACGGTGGGAAGGTATTGAGAGGACTCCATAGCTGAAGCAATAAAATAAGTTTATTTACAATGGGGAGATCAGTTGTCTGCCTCCAATTCCAAAGTACTGAGGTCACATATATTATTTTGGAGTACTTAACTCATACAGAAAACAAATGACAAATTTAATGATAACAGGAAAAAATTGGGAAGACAGTTTGGATTTTCCTGCTATAATCCCCAGTTTATTGGATGCTCTTCTAATGTCAAACCTAATTCTTTGAGGTGAGGCATAATACATGTTCTTTTGGAGAAGCTTGAGACTTTAAAATTTCTGAATAAAGAAGACTGGATGACAAGTTATCTACACTTCAAAAAATACTCAAACTTAGCCAAAAGCTTAATCTGACCGAGGGCTGAAACGTTTGATTATTTATAATTCATTCTTAGTTTATATAAGACTCTAAGCATACATACAAATAAAAATTGACTTCCCTTTCTATAAGGGAAATATTAACTGTTAAGAATAATGTCAAAACAATAAGAGGGGAATAGATATTAAAATGTAATGACCCAATTTTATTTTCCAACCTCTGACTTCAGCTTCTAGTGATATAAAATACCAGAAATTAGGCCCTACCATTTCAGCATAGACCAACCAACTATGCATATCCAAAATTTTATTAACCATATCTTAAGATATTTAATCTTAAAATAATGGTCTTACTAGTAAACATTTCACTTCAACTAACTACAGTGATTCTTTGCCCTGGGCTATAAGGTTTTAAAATATTTCCCTTGAATTTCATCACTATTCTGTGAAACTAGTCGCTATAACTTTGTTACTTACATATAATTTTAGTACCTATATTTAAAATTCCCTTGAATTAAGCTAACATCTACTTCTACCTAATTATTGCATTAGCAATACTATTTAACTTATAAACAAGAAAGAATAGAAAATGGCATATTCTTTAGTAATTTTATGGAATACATATAGGAATACTGACTGAAATATCTAAAGTTCCCTTCTTAGAAATACATTTTTGTTAATAATTTTTGTTAACTGATTCCTAATTATACTTTGTTCCACTACTTAAATTTTATACTTTAATGCTTCAAATTCCCCCAAATCATCTATCTTTTTTAGAATAAGAACAGTAAAAGGGGTCTTTATTTTCCCTGCCAATCAATTCCAGTGACAAATAAAGATAAATCTTTGGTGATGGTTGGTATTTTTATTTATTTATGCAAGCTTTTGTTACTGGGAAAGCCACCCATATTTTTGTATAGGTAAACAATTAAATACTGAGGATTTCAATTCCTTTTCTCTTTACCCCAACTCTGCACATATTAACCTATAAACAAACAAAAACATACTCTGATACTCATAATTGTGGTAAATCAAAAAATACTTTAAACTACCAAGACTCTTATTGTAGTTATTAAATGCACAATTTTACATTCTATAAAATATTATGCAGGCACTGGGCTCAATAGAGTTACCAATATTTTTCAGTGTGATTCCTCATCAATATCTTCACTTCCTTAAAAAATTATTTACTTCACAAAATATGAAAGTATATATTAATATCAAGCCAAGATTCCAATCAGATTTTCCATGAATAAATATGCTTGTGCAAACTAAATAAAATCACATTTTATGAAGTATTTCCTAAGAGCCAAGAATATAGCAAAGTCAGAATTGGAACTTACCTTCTCGACAAGTATTTTTGATACATATAAAAAAAATCATTTGGGAGAATTATAAAGAAGAAAGTGGATAATCTGAGGCATTTTTACAAATCTATATTTATATTTCAATACTTAGAAAAATTCATATTAATCTGATTTTTAATATTGTCAATAATTCAAAATAGTAAATACTTGAAAATTAGCAGATTACTTGTCTAGCTATGTTTTAACATATCACTGATTTATCACCAATTTGCCATAGAAAATGTATCAATTGATATTTCCAATTTTCTTACTGAAAGAAAAAATAATTTTAAATAGTTTGATATTTTAAAGCTTAATACCAAAATATCTTCTTATTTAAAATCTCCTACCTCTTTGCTTTCCTCCATATCGGACTCGCTGCTGAATTCTTCAGTATTTAAATTTTCAAAGTCAGATTCTCCAACAGCAATTGGTACAGTCACAGTGAGGCTGGGGTTGTTTATGAATGACATGTAATCACTTTCATCCACGACATATTTTTCTACACTGCTGCCTATGCCACTGGTAGTTCCATTCCCATCTTTGAGATAATTGAGATCTTTGCCTATTTCTACGGTAGTATGGTTGGAAATACAGCTGTCTTTTTTGTTATTCAGATCTTCAAGAGGTTTAATCTCATCTAAAGCTTTCTGCTTCCTAACAATGGCTTTCTGAATAAATTCATGTACTTTTCTTTTAACATAATCAATTCCTCTCTGCATCCTTCCCACAGCAATCTGGAGATTGTTCATTTCATTATCATCATCAGTGGCAGCAAGGTTGTCAGAACTGAATGAACTCAAAAGCAAGGCCAGGAAGAGGTTCAGAACCTAAAATACAATAGGAAATTAGGTGATCAAAACATTCTGTCATTTCAATGGTTCTTGACTTTAAGTTTTCCAAAATTATTCTTAAACTTGATTTTTTTTCATAAACTTAATTTTTTTTCTAGCTCATAATCAACTATCTTAAGGGAAAAAAAGTGAATGAAATAAATACCTGGCTAATATAAAATGATGCTATTAACATCATTTCCTTTTTAGTCATTACAAAATTACTGAAACCATTGTTGCATCTACACTAATAAAAGAGAAACATGGTAATTGGCGTACGACCGCTACCCTTTTCATTGGCTAATCAGTGAGTATATGCAAATTAACTGTCAGCCAAGATGGCGGCCGGCAGCCAGGCACTGAAGCAAACATGAGGCTTGCTTGCTGCGGATTCCAACGTTCCCCGCCTCACTTTCCGGCCTCTCAGTTGCAACTCTAAGAAACTATTACTATGTTGCAAATAACAAGCTAAACAAAAGCCCAGAAACCGGCTTTCAGTCAGCCGGGCTTTAGCAACATTGTATCCATGTTTTCAGCTGCGAGGCCTCAGAGCTAAAGCTGGCCCAGAATAAAAAAAAAAAAAAAAGAAAACAAGGAGCAGTTGGAAGCTTCAGTCACTCGCTTCTGGAAAACAGCCCTCAGCCCCTCACCCAGACTGGCCAGGCACCCCAGTGGGGACCCCCACCCTGATCCAGGACACCCTTCAGGGCAAACCAGCCAGCCCCCACCCGTGAACCAGGCCTCTATCCTATATAGTAAAAGGGTAATATGCCTCCCGGCACCGGGATCAGCGGAGCAGTGAGGCTCCCGGCACGGGGATCAGCATGACAGGGGGCAGCGCCCAAACCACCTGATCGCCCTGCGGCTCTGTGTGTGACAGGGGGCGGGGCCACAACCTCCCTATCCACCCTGCTCTGTTTGTGACAGGGGAAGGCACCCCAACCCCTTGATCCGCCCTGTTCTGTGTGTAACAAGGTAGAGCCATAACCTCCCCATTGGCCCTGCCCTGAGTGTGACAGGGTGCAGCGCCCCAACCCCCTGATCCGCCCTGCTCTGTGTGTGACAGGGAGCCGTGCCCCAACTCCCCTATCGGCCCTACTCTGTGAGTGACAGCGGGGAGCTCCTCAATCCCCTGACGGGCCCTGCTCTGTGCGTGACAGAGTACGGAGCCCCAACCCCCCTGATGGGCCCTGCTCTGTGCGTGACAGAGTACGGAGCCCCAACCCCCCTGATGGGCCCTGCTCTGTGCATGACAGGGGGCAGCACCCCAACCCCCTGATTGGCCCTGCTCTGTGCGTGACAGGGGGTGGCGCCACAACCTCCCCATCGACCCTGCCTTGAGTGTGACAGGGGGTGGTGCCCCAGCCCCCCAATTGGCCCTACCCTGAGCGTGACTGAGGGTGGCATCGCAACCTCCTGATCTGCCCTGCTCTGTGCATGATGGGGCGGCGCCCCAACTCCCCAATCGGCCCTGCTCTGAGCCTGACCAGGGGCTGCACCTAGGGATTGGGCCTGCCCTCTGCCACCCGGAAGCAGGCCTAAGCCAGCAGGTCATTATCTCCCGAGGGGTCCCAGACTGCGAGAGGGCACAGGCTGGGCTGGGGGCCCCCCCCCCCCCGCCCCGAGTGCACAAATTTTTGTGCACCGGGCCTCTAGTAATATATATATATCTATATATATATATACACACATATATATATTAAGTTTCATTCAAAAAGAGAATGAAACTTAATTATTACTTAATTATCTACTTACATATCTACTTAGTTATGTAGATAATAGTACAGTGAAAAAGAAAAAAAAAGTTTTAATTGGGATGCAATTTTGCTCATGTAACCTGAATTTTCTAGGACAATAATAGTTTATTATAATTTTATTTTTAAAACCAAAAGTAATTCTAATATATTTAAATATGCTTTGATTTTTATGTAATTATACAAATTTTTCTGCCTAGATAACTTGCCAAATTAGAAAAAAAAATATACCTTTTACTAGATAAAAAAACAGATTATTTATTTTTTGACTCAGAAAATCATGACCACTATATTTATACAATGGTTGAAAATATTACAAATGAATGTTTACTATAAAATAATGATGATGCTAACATTGAGTTTAAGATTGTGGAATAAAGGTATTTTCATGAATAAAACCAGTAATTAGTCTGTAAGTCTCATTTCCAACAATAGGCCTCATTGGTATGAGTGTGGGAAAAGAATATTAACATATCTTGATTCATGTAAAATTTTGGGGAACTATTATGTCTGGACAACTCAAAATAGATATGTCAACCTTTCTTCCTACCAAGTTAAAACTTACACCTCAATTAAAGATATTTCAAGTCCAAATTCCTTGACAAAACCTTTCCTTGTCATTTTGAGAACTTGACATATGGCAGTTTGTTTTTATATCTTTGACATGTATTAGAGACTTCCTATTTTTACTTCTGTTCGAGTAAATGTATTATCACTGTGCCATATTTATTTTCCTATCATCTTTCCCATGCCTCCAGGACTCAGTACAGAGGTGCTGGGCATGGTTCATTTTACAGAGACATGATAGTAAGTGATTGTTGAGTCAATGTTACTTGCTCATACTCTAGTTTTAGGCACCCAAAACTTCATGTACTCTTAATGGGCTGAGAGGATCACTAATTTTTTTTAACTCCAATTTGTGGAAAACTCAAATTTGAAACACTTCAAGTAATACCGTTGTTAGTACTTATAAATGAAACGAGTGGCTGTTCTAAGTAACCCTTCCATGCTTTAGCATAAGAACTGAAAAATAAAAACCAGAAATGGCCTTCTCCACGACCAGGAACCAGGAGGTTTTGTGATGAAGAACAACTTTGGCTCAAAACGTATCTTAAGAGTTAGTTATAGATCCTTTTGTAGGTCATAAGCGTGATGATTGGGTGTTCATGCTCTCGTGTGAGATATGCCTCTCTGAAACCTTGTTACATCAGCACATTACCCATATGATGTGAAAAAAATTATGTTACATATGTCAATTATATCTCAATAAGAAAAACTAATTAAAACACTTCTGAAAATACTTATGTGTGATCCCACTCCTAGGAATATATCCTAAGAAACTAGAAACACCAATCAGAAAGGATATATGCACCCAGATGTTCATAGAAGCACAATTTGCAATAGCTAAGATTTGGAAACAGCCTAAGTGCCCATCAGCAGATGAGTGGATTAAAAAACTGTGATACATCTACATAATGGAATACTACACTGCTGTAAAAAGGAATTTCTACCATCTGCAACAGCATGAATAGACCTGGAGAGCATTATGCCAAGCTAAATAAGTCAGTTGGAGAAAGATAAATATCACATGATCTCACTCATTTGTGTAATATAATAAACAACATAAACTGATGAACAAAAACAGATCCAGAGACAGAGAAGCATTGATCAGACTATTAAACCTCAGAGGGAAGGTAGGGGAGGGAGAGATCAACCCAAGGACCTGTATGCATGCATATAAGCCTAACCAATGGACACAGACACCAGGGAGGAGTGCATGAGTGGGGAGAGTGGGGGGTAATGGGGGGATAAGGACACATATGTAATACCTTAATCAATAAAGAAAAAATAAAAATAAAAATACATGAATTTCAATAGTATAAACTCTACCTAGCTCCTGAAATAATGAATAATTGAGAATTGGAACTGGCCTTGATACAAAAAACAACATATAAAACATTCCTCAGTTGAACATAGTTTTATATATGGTTACATTATATTTTACTGAAAATGAGAAAACTGTTTTTACATACCACTAGGTTTCCAATGACCATGACCATCATGAAGACAGTAAGGCACATGGTTTGACCAGCGACCTCCATGCAGTCCCACATGGTCTCTATCCACTCTCCACATAGCACGCGGAACACAATCAGGAAGGAGTGGAAGAAGTCATGCATGTGCCAGCGTGGAAGTTCACAGTCATTGGAGATCTTGCAGACACATTCTTTGTAGCTCTTACCAAAGAGCTGCATGCCGACTACGGCAAAAATGAAGACGATGATGGCCAACACCAAGGTGAGGTTACCCAGAGCCCCCACTGAATTGCCGATGATCTTAATGAGCATGTTCAGGGTGGGCCAGGATTTTGCCAACTTGAAAACTCGGAGCTGGAAACAAAATCAAGAAAGCTGTTACTGTCCTGTCTTCTAAAGAATCTATAAATCTATTTATGTGGAAAATCTCCAATGTCTCAATTATAGGGTGATGAATTATTTGTGTGTCAAACTATTATCTAGAAAATGTTATCAGCTTATTTTTCTATCATGGGGCACTATTCATGTGGAAATAGATACACCAAATTCCCCAGAATCTTACATAAGCACATGTAAATACTTCTTTTTTTTTTTTTTTTTGTAAGGAACTGAGGTATTTCAGATTTAATGGTAATTAACTAAGACTGTTTCAGAGAAGTAGAGGCTCTCAATATTTAAAAATGGGCACTTAGTGGATATATTTTTTCAGTGTACTTAAAATATCATGTTAAAATGCAAAGATGCAGACAAAATTAAAACAAATTACATAATGTACAAGAGAAAAAAACTAATTAAAAAAATAGATTGCTGTATCTTTAGCTTACTGTAATATTAAGCTATATTTTAAAGATTTATTATATTCAAAGAAGAAATACTTTGACTTAAGTAAAAGCTGCATTTTGTCAACCTTTATGTCTTCAGTGATTTAATTAATCAACAACTCATTAGAGTGTGTAAATGTCTCTCCACCCCTGTGCCTGACTCATTGGTTGTTTTAGCTCATAGAAGCCTCTAAAATACCATTTATGGTTAAACAGCAGCAACATTTTATTTCTGATGCTTCAACAAATGTCAGGCCAGTGATAGTACATTATTTAATGGCATCTAAGTGACTCAAAGAATCAAATATAAGTACCATAATGTTTAAATTATTCCCAGAGGGTAATTAATGCAAAAATGCCTGACATTCTAAGCAAGATGCTAATGATATTTTGCTTCCCATTTCCTTAAACTGCATCACATTATCACAACGATTTGCTAAACAGTTTTTAAAAGAGTTGCCCATATTTACTTTTATGTAATAATTTCTAACGTTTATTCTATTTTTTGCATTCTTCTGACTTCAAATTAGATCCACAGCTCTCTGTGAAGGCTGGGGGAAAAGACCACAGCTCTAAAGATCTCAACTCAAATATGAAATTTGAAAGTGGTAAGGGGAATTCTAAACAGACTTCAGAACACTGTCTTGAGACTAATCGTGGCTCAGTTGATTGGAGCAATCTGGTTTGTTTTTAAAATGTACTCAAATAATATTGTGACTATGTAAAATACCATAATGGTTACTAGAAAGGGTGAAAATAAATTAAATTAATTAGAATAATATTATGGATACCCCCAATTAATTTACCAGCCGAAATGATCGAAGAACTGACAATCCTTCCACATTTGCCAAACCAAGTTCCATTAAACTAAGGCTCACGATGAAACCATCAAAAATATTCCAGCCTTCCTGAAAGTAATAATAGGGATCCATGGCAATGATCTTGAGAAACATTTCTGCGGTGAAGATCCCAGTGAAGACCTAAATGAGAAATGTTTATTACATGGGTGAATAATCTTAAAAACATAAATAATTATTGAGTCATTTACCGCTAAGAAATCATAATTCTGTATTTTAAAAATCGGTTTAAGTCCAGCAAACTATTCCCTCAAATGGTTTGTATTCAAATCAATATTTGTTTACTATATTTAAGGTTTATCAAGTGATGAAGAGCACATAAGTTAAGATAATAAAGTTAACATTCTTATTTTTACATTCTTATATGAAAGGCTCAGCTCACTCATTGTGGTCAACTGCCTGAATCTGCCTTTGATCTCTCTAACCTTCCAAAAACTCACCAAATGATTGCCTAGTAGTTGGTTTTCTCCCATGGCCCCACAGGGTTGTTAAGTGCTAAGAATGCACTTAACATCCCTATGTAATAAACATGGTCACCACTCACCCTTCAGATGGTAAAAATGCTAAAAAAAAAATTTTAAATAAAAATTAATAATGCCCAGCCACTAGAAGCAATATTTCCCATTCTCCATTTTTTTTCTGTACAACTGTATCAATTGATATTTTGTTTCTTAGTTTTAAAAGATCCATATACATATAAAATATAAAGATCAAATGAAACGCCCTTTCTTTAAAATTAACGTTTTATCTTTTTTCTTTCTTTCATCAGGCTGCTTTCTTAGGGCCTTAATTGTTTCCAGTGAGATGTTAGTCCCTTTTGTATTACAGTCATGTGCTGCTTGGGGACAAGCATGCATTCTGAGAAATGTGTCCTAAGGCAATTTTGTTGTTGTGTGAACTTCAAAGAATGCACTTACACAAACCTAGTGATACAGCCTACTACATACACATCCAGGCTGTATATTATAGCCTATTGCTCTGTAGGGGAGAAAAAAATTTTCCTCTACCCTCTAGGTTCTTGGCTCAGACATTCCTGTAATAAAAGAAATTAACAGGAGAAAAAAAATACACAAATGTTTAATAGCACGTATACATAGGACATCCAGGGAAACCAAAATGGCCGAAGCCACCACCGTAAATACCATCTGCAGCTAGAGACAAAAGAAGATGTTGGGGGTCAGGGGAGTCAGTTATGAAGGGTTACCAGGAAAAGCACAGTAAACAGGGATAAGGTTGTTATGCAAGTTTAAGTCCTGCATCTGCATTGATAAGAATTTCTAGAGATAAGGTCATCCCCTCTTCCTGGTATAGCAGGGAGGCACCCTTACAAATGGAAATTTCTTTTAAAAATGTAATTGTCTTTTGCAAAGGGTTCTATTTCATCTATAGAGCTCCCTTTGTCTACTGCTTCTTAAAATTAACCAGTTTAAAATAAAATCATCCTTATGCAAGAGAGACATATTTCTGTGTAACAAATTCAGTTTCCCTACAGCTCTTAGGCTACAAACCTACTCAGCATATCATTATATTGAATACTGTTGGCAATAGCAACAGAGAGGTATTTGTGTAATGTAATGTGCTATGACAATACTATAACTATGACATCATCAGATGATAGGAATAGTTCAGTTCCATTATAATCTTACTAGAGGCCCAGTGCACAAAAATTTGTGCACTCGGAGGGTCCCTCAGCCCGGCCTATGCCCTCTTGCAGTGTGGGACCTCTCGGAGGATGTCCACCCCAGTGGGGACACTCACCCCACGGAGGTTTGGCCAGCCTGGGTGAGGGGCTGATGGCTGTTTCCAGGCTGGTCACACCCCCTTTAGGGTGGGGGTCCCCACTGGAGTGCCTGGCCAGTCTGGGTGAGGGACTGAGGGCCATTTTCAGGCTGGCCAAGCCCCCTGGCGACGTAAGCTCCCAGCCTCTCCTTTTTTTCTTTTTTTTTTTATTCTGGGATTTATTTACCTTCTGTAATTGAAACTTTGTTGCTTTCAGTGGAGCTCAGAGCTGGCTTCGGCAGGCAGGGAAGCTTGGCTTCCTCCATCACTGGAGCAAGCAAGCCTCCTGCTCGCTCCAGCTCCGTGGCTGCCGGCCGCCAACTTGATTGGGTTAATTTGCATATAGTTGCTCTGATTGGCTGGTGGGCGTGGCTTAAGGGGTAGCGAAGGTACAGTCAATTACATGTTTGTCTTTTATTAGTGTAGATGGGACTTCCATTGTGGACTGTCTATGGCAGAAATGTGGTGCATAACTGTTTAAAATATTTGTCTTCTGGCTGTTTGAAAGTTTCTTTTCAGCAGCTTGACTGAGCTGTGCTCAATGTATTTTGCTTTATATTTATTCTTGTTGATGTTCACTGAAATTTTATAATTTGTTATTAAGATGTCTAAGTTAATATTTTTTCAATGGAAAAAAATTTGTCCATTATTTCTTCAAATATTTGTTTTCTTCCATACTCTCTCTCTTTTCTCCTTCTGGATCTCCCTTATACAAATGCTAGTGGCCAGGTGCATGAATTTGTGCACATTGAAAGGGAATTAATTAGAAGAAATATTTTAATATAGCCATTCGCCCTTTCTCTATAATGGAAGTGTCAATCACACATGTGCGATTGGCGCCAGTGAGAGCTTCATATGTATCATGCATGTGTGAGTCAACTTAGCCTTTTATATATGTAGAATCAGCTTGCTTAATTATACCTGCTTTCTGATTTAGCTGATTTTTTTTCCAGTCCAGTGAAGCATCCCAACTTTTCTCTTTCAGGTAATTGTCAGCAACACAAACAGTGGTAAATATCAACATGAAGCAGATTATTATTGTAGATCACACAGGGAGAACAAAGGGTAAAATATTTAACTGTATTTTAAGTGTTTGACTATATTCTGCACAGTGAGAAAACCTGAAGTCATTTTCAAGGTCCACCATTTATTAGTTCTTTTCAGTTGGGTCAAGTTTCTAAGCTTTCTAAGTCTCCATTTTCCAGCTAATGAAAAGAAAATAGGATTCCACTGACTCTCCTATCTACCTACTCCAGGACTTTTGTGAGGATCAAATGAGATGAGGCATGGGAAAATGTTTCACAGACATTTGGTTAAAGTGTAAAGCATTTGCACCTGGCTATAAAGCAAGTCATGTTCCTGGGCTGGAGAAACTGCAAGGAGGCTAGTCCCTAGGGAGAAGAAGCCAGGTGTTGCTAAATGATGTCATTACCCAGCACCCACAGCCACCGTTTCTGGGCGGGGCTGGGCTGTGGGTGCATTTTAAACCATAGGGTCTTGGCAACATCAGCTGTGATTTGGTGGGTTGTTGCTTCAGGGTAATGGTGGAGCCTGTGTCCCACTTGTGAGAAGCTGAGTGTTGCTTTGTGGGTGCCAGGTCCGCAGTGCCATTTCTCTGTAAATGGCCAATGTGCGTCACGGCAGCTCCTGCATTGAGCATCTGTCCCCTGGTGGTTAGTGTGCATCATAGCGACAGGTCAGATGGTCTGACACTTAGCATATTAGCCTTTTATATATATAGATTAGGCCACTCAATAGTATTCTACAGATTAGTGAGACTCAAATTCATTTTTTCTTTCATTTTTTTCTGCTGTTCAAATTAGATAATTTCTATTGATTTGCTTTAAGTTTAATAACCCTTTCTTCTGACAAACTGTGCCTCTCCTAGAAAAGTTGTAATTTCTGTCAGTTGCCCCTCAAACCCTGTACTTAATTAGCACCAGACAAAGCTGCACCAAATACCACTTTATCAGGCAAAGGGAATTTCTCAACCTTAGTGCAGACACAGTTAAGCCCCAGAATGACTGCTTGGTGACCTTACCCTCTTTACAACAGTAAAACACACACCTGAGTGGAGATTTAACATGCTAATGAGACAGTCCATGTAGGAAGAAGTATGTAGTTCCACTGCACAGGTGCCAAAGAGTCCCCGCCTCTAAATATTAGACTTCAGGCTTCTGCCTTTTAAAACTGTTCCCAGCTTTTGTTCTGGAAGCAGCAGCCATTTATTTCCCCATTGGACACTGTTTCCCTTGTGAGCACAATCTATTTAATAAACCTTTGCCTGAGTCCTGATCCTGTGGTTACACTCTTGATTTCTATCGTGTAAGTTCCCAGGAACCCAGGGCACTAGTTAAACATCCAGTGAGTTTTTCATTTCAGAATTTGTACTTTTCAGTTCTAAAATGATTGCTTTTTATAGTTTTCATTTTTATATTTATACTAATAAAAGAGTAATATACTAATTAGACTGGAGACCTTCCAGACATCCTTCTGAACAAAGCTGGGGGCTTGGCCGGCCTGCAAACCGCCCCCAAACGGCCCTTGCCCAAGCCAGTACGCCCCCCACACGGACCTTCACCCCAATGGGGGCATGGCCAGCCTGCAAACAGCCCTCAGCCCCTTTCCCAGGCCCACCCAGCCCCCAGCAGGGACCCTCACCCCAATGGGGGTGTGGCCAGCCTGCAAACTGCCCTCAGCCCCTCGCCCAGGCCGGCCACACCTCCCAGCAGGGACCCCCACCCCAAAGAGTGTGTGGCCAGCCTAAAAACGGCCCTCAGCCCCTTCCCCAGGCAGGCATGACCCCCAGTGGGGACCCCTACCCCAATAGGGGCATAGCCAGCCTGCAAACCACCCCAGGCCCCTTGCCCAGGCTGGCCCTGCCTCCCAAGGGAACCCCTACCCTGATCTGGGACCCCCTTTAGGGCAGACCAGCCGGCTCCCACCCATGAACCAGGTCTCTATCTATACTTATAAAAGGGTAATATGCTAATTAGACTAGGAGACCTTCTAGGAGACCTTCCATATGTCCTTCCAGACAAAGCCATGGTGGCGGAGCTGAGGCAGAGGTGGTTAGGGGCGATCAGGCCAGGAGATGAGGGGAGTTGGGTGTGATAAGGTCGGTGGAGGGGGAAGTTGGAGGTGAGCAGGCTGGCAGGGGTGGCCAGTTGGGGGCGAGCAGTCCAGCAGTGGGAGGCAGTTGGGAGCGATCAGTCTGGTAAGAGGGGCCAGTTGGGGGTGAGCAGGCCAGCAGGCAGAGTGGTTACGGGCAATCAGGCAGGCAGGCAGATGAGCAGTTAGGAGCCAGCAGTCCTGGATTTTGAGAGGGATGTCCGACTGCTGGTTTAGGCCTAGGGGCAGTCAGACATCCCCCAAGGGATCCCAGATGGGAGAGGGTGCAGGCCGGACTGAGGGACAACCCCCCTGTACAAATTTTGTGCACCGGGCCACTAGTGTTTATATAAACACTAGAGGCCCGGTGCACAAAAATTTGTGCACTCGGGGGAGAGGGGGGTCCCCCAGCCCGGCCTGTGCCCTCTCTCAGTCTGGGACCCCTCGGGAGATAACGACCTGCTGGTTTAGGCCTGCTCCCGGGTGGCAGAGGGCACGCCCAATCCCTAGGTTCAGCCCCTGGTCAGGCTCAGAGCAGGGCCGATTGGGGAGTTAGGGCACCTCCCCCTGTCATGCACAGAGCAGGGTGGATCGGGAGGTTGCGATGCCACCCTCAGTCACGCTCAGAGTAGGCCGATTGGGGGGTGGGGACACCGCCCCCTGTCACACTCAAGGCAGGGTCGATGGGGAGGTTGCAGCACCACCCCCTGTCACGCACAGAGCAGGGCGGATCAGGGGGTTGGGGCACTGCCCCCTGTCACTCACAGAGCAGGGCCCATCAGGGGGGTTGGGGCTCCATACCCTGTCACACACAGAGCAGGGTCGATCAGGGGGTTGGGGAGCTCCCCCCTGTCACACACAGAGCAGGGCCCATCAGGGGGTTGAGGAGCTCCCCCCTGTCATGCACAGAGCAGGGCCGAAAGGGGAGTTGAGGAGATCCCCCCTGTCACTCACATAGTAGGGCTGATAAAGCAGTTGGGGCACCACCCCCTGTCACACACAGAGCAGGGTGGATCAGGGGGTTGGGGCGCTGCACCCTGTCACACTCAGGGCAGGGCCAATAAGGAGGTTATGGCTCTACCCCGTTATACACAGAGCAAGGCCCGTGGAGGGGGGTTGGGGCGTCGCCCTCTATCACCCATAGAGCAGGGCCGATCAGGGGTTTGGGGCGCCGCCACTGTCACACTCAGGGCAGGTCCGATGAGAGGTTATGGCTCTACCCCGTCACACACAGAGCAGGGCCAGTTGGGGGGGGGGGGGGGGTTGGGGCACCGCACCCTGTCACACACAGAGCAGGACCGATCAGGGGGTTGGGAAGCTCCCCCCTATCAGGCACAGAGCAGGGCTGATCAGGGGGTTGGGGCGCCTTCCCCTGTCATGAACAGAGCAGGGCAGATAGGGAGGTTGTGGCCCCACCTCCTGTCACACACAGAGCCGCAGGGCGATCAGGGGGTTTGGGTGCTGCCCCCTGTCACACTGATCCCAGTGCCGGGAGCCTCGCTGCTCCGCTGATCCCGGTGCCAGGAGGCATATTACCCTTTGGGGGCTGGCTGGTTTGCCCTGAAGGGCATCCTGGATCAGGGTGGGGGTCCCCACTGGGGTGCCTGGCCAGTCTGGCTGAGGGGCTGAGGGCCGTTTTCAGGCTGGCGGGTGACTGAAGCTCCCAACCGCTCCTTTTTTCTTTTTTTTTATTTTATTCTGGGCCAGCTTTAGCTCTGAGGCCTGGCTGCTGAAAACATTGATACAATGTTGCAGTATGGCTGGCTGAAGCCTGGCTGACTGAAAGCCGGTTTCTGGGGTTTTGTTTAGCTTCTATATTTGCAAGATAGTTGCTTAGAGTTGCCGCTGAGAGGCCGGCAAGTCAGGCGGGGAACGTTGGAGTTCGCCATCACTGGAGCAAGCAAGCCTCCCTGTTCGCTTCATTGCATGGCTGCTGGCCGCCATCTTGGCTGACAGTTAATTTCCATAAGGATATGCTGATTAGCCAATGGGAAGGGTAGCGGTCGTACGCTAATTACCATGTTTCTCTTTTATTAGTGTAGATATATCTTTATATATGTTTATATTCTCCATCTGTTTATTATTTGTGATTATTTTTTTCCTTTCAAATGTTTATACATATATAGCTCCTTTAAAACCTCCTTTTAATAATAGTTCCACTAAAATTCTCTTTTGTTAAGTCTATCAATTCTGTCATTTCTGGTTCTATTTCTATTGAGTGTTTTTTTTCTCACAATTGTGAGTCATATTTACCTATTTCTTCACATAATACATAATCTTATATGTGCTATGGATGATGTGTTGTAGCGATTTTTGATTCAATTATTTTCCATTAAAGAGTATTGATATTTTTCTAGCAGGCAGTTAAATTATAGGTTGGCCACCTGAAACTTACAGTACCTTGGTTTTATATTTAATTAGGGTAGGGTTGCTTTGGTTTACTCTTTGTTCTAGTTAATACTTCTGGTTCTCGGACATAATTTTTACTCCTAAAGTGTAGCCATCTGGGGTTTCAAAGTATTTGTCCAATTTCTTTTCTTGGTTTGCTTCAAATTCCCAACTTTGTTGGCAAGTATTCCCTTCTAATTTTTTATTTTTTATTTTTTTGGAACAGTTTGTGAAGAACTGGCATCAATTTTTTTTTTAATTTAGATTTTAGAGAGAGAAAGAGAAACATTGATTGGCTGCCTTCTGTACACACCCTGATTGGGATGGAACCCACAATCTGGGTATGTGCCCTGAATGGGAATCAAACCCAAGACCCTTCAGTGTATAAGACAACATTCCAACCAACTGAGCCACACTAGCCAGGGCTTGGTGCTAATTCTTAAAACGTTCGGTAGAATTAACCAGTAAAACTATTTTGGCCTAGGCTTGCCTTTGTGGGAATATTATTTTTAAATTACTAATTCAATTTGTACTTGTTATAGGCTTTTGCAGATTTTCTGTTTCTTCTTGGGTCAGTTTCAGTAGTTTGTTACTTTCTAGGGATTTTTCCATTTTATCAAGATTATCTAATTTGTTGGCATACAATTGTTTGTATTATTCTTTATACTCCTTTTTATTTCTATAAGGTTTATAGTGAGATTCTCTCTTCCTTCTTCATTCCCACTTTTATTGATTTTAGTCTTTTATTTTTGTACTAGAGGCCCAGTGCATGAAATTCATGCATGGGGGTGTCCCTCAGCCCAGCCTTCACCCTCTCCAATCCAGGACCCCTCAGGGGATGTCCACAAGGATCGGGCCTAAACTAGCAGTCAGACATGCCTCTAGCAATCTGGGACTGCTGGCTCCTAACCACTTGCCTGCTTGTCTTCCTGATTGCCCCTAACTACCTCTGCCTCAGCCCTGCACCCAGGACCCAGGCTTCCCTCCCTCTGGCCAGCCACAGGCACCCAACACCCGGCCGGCTTCACCTGGGCAGGCTGTAGCCACAAGGGACCATAGGCAGGCGGCTTCACCCAGGCCAACTGCAGGCACCTAGGACCAAGGGACAGGCAGCTTTTCTCCATCTCCTGGGCTGCAAGCGTTGGTGCCTGGGACCACGGGGCACGCGGCTTTTCTCCGTCTCCCAGGCTACAGGCGCTGGCACCTGGGACCACGGGCGGCGGCTTTGCCTGGGCCCAGCTTTGTCAGGAAGGACATATGGAAGGTCGTCTGAAAGATGTCTGGTCTAATAAGCATACTACCCTTTTATTAGTATAGACTAGAGGCCCGGTGCACAAAAATCTGTACTCTCGGGGGGGGGGGGGGGGGGGGTCCTTCAGCCCAGCCTGTGCCCTCTTGCAGTCTGGGACCCCTTGAGGGATGACCACCTGCTGGCTTAGGCCTGCTCCTCAGGGGATTTGGCCTAAGATGGCAATCAGACATCCCTCTGGCAGCCTGGCAGCCCTCGAGGGATGTCCACTTGCCAGCAGGGAGCAGACCTAAGCTGCAGTCAGACATCCTTAGTGCTGCTGAGGAGGCAGGAGAGGCTCCTGCCACCACTGCTGTACTGGCAGCCATCAGCCTGGCTTGTGGCTGAGCAGAGCTCCCCCTGTGGGAGCGCCCTGACCACCAGAGGGCAGCTCCTGCATTGAACGTCTGCCCCCTGGTGGTCAGCCTGTGTCATAGTGACCAGTCATTCCCAGTCATTCTGCTGTTAGGGTCAGTTTGCATATTACCCTTTTACTATATAGGTCAGAGGCCTGGTGCAGGGGTGGGGGCCGGCTGGTTTTCCCTGAAGGGTGTCCCGGATCAGGGTGGGGGTCCCGCTTGGGTGACTGGCCAGCCTGGATGAGGGGATGATGGCTGTTTTCAGGCTGCCTGCACCCCCTTCAGGGTGGGGGTCCCCACTGGGGTGCCTGGCCAGTCTGGGTGAGGGGCTGAGGGCCGTTTTCAGGCTGGGAGGCGACTGAAGTTCCCAACCTCTCTTTTTTTTCTTTTTTTTTTAATTCTGAGATTTATTTACCTTCTATAGCTGTCACTGGAGCTGAGAGCTTGCTTTAGCTCTGAGGCCTGGCTCCAGCTCTGAGACCTCAGCTGCTGAAAGCTGGTATCTGGGGTTTCTTTAGCTTTTATAATTGAAACACTATTGCTTAGAGTGCAACTCAGAGCCCAGCTGCGGCAAGCGGGGAACCTTGGCTTCCTCCATCACTGGAGCAAGCAAGCCTCATGTTCGCTTCAGCTGTGTGGCTGCCCGCCGCCATCTTGGTTGGCAGTTAATTTGCATATCCTGCTGATTAGCCAATGGGAAGCATATTGGAGGTACGGTTAATTACCCTATTTGTCTTTTATTAGATAGGATGTCTAGCTAAAGACTTGTCATTTTTGTCAATCTTTTCAAAGAATCAACTTTTGAGTTTCTTGATTTTTTTCTAGTTTTCCTATTCTCTATTTCATTCATTTTCACTCTTTATTATTTCTTTTCTTCTGCTAGCATAGGGTTTAGTTTCTGCTTCCTTTTTTAGTTTCTTAAAGGGTAAGGATAGATTATGGATTGTTTCTGAATATCCACCACCACAATCCATAATCTATTCTTATCACCAACATACACAACCTTTTTTTCTTCTTTAAACCACTGGTTACTTAGGAGTATGTTTTTCAATTTCCACATATTTGTAAATTTTCCAAATTTATTTCTGTTACTGATTTCATTCTGTTTTTGTCAGAAAATGTACTTTATATGATTTCTATCTTTTTTAAGTTCAAAGAGGCTTGTCTTATGACCTAAAATATAGCTTACCCTGGGTAATATTCCATATGATCTTGAGACGAATGTGTATCTTGTCTCTCTATATTTCATTACTCTATGATTCACCTCAAATACAAATTTACCTTCTTTAACACATAAGACTAGTCCCACCTATGAATTGTCCATTTGTTACTATGTCTTTCTAGCAACTACTTTCTCTTCTTCTGGTAATAACAGACCTACTTTTTTTCTTCATAATTGATTTTATTTACTCTGTCTTCAGTGATAAGACAGGGTTGTTGTTTTACCAAATAGGCATGCTAACCCTAGAATCAGAGTCACCACTGGCTTAGAAATGGTCATGTAACTCCAACCCAGCCAATGATAACCAACTCTTAGGCTTCTGTTAAAACTATTAGTTAGGAAGTACTAATAGGACCTATGTTGGTAACATAAAGGTTGTGTAGAACATTGTCATCAATAGAATACCCAGTCATAGATGAACAAAACATACTGGGAAGAATTAGGGCAGGAAGCTGACTCCCAATAACATTGACTGAGAACTTGAATCTAGCCAGGTTAAAATATGGAGCTATGCCCAAATTGACTTTATTTACTTGAGTTAATGGATTCTCTTTTTTTTTTTGCTTAAGCCCACTTGAGTTGTTTCTAAATACCCACCTCCACAAAGCTTTCTTTCATCTCTTTCTCATAGTTTAGAGATAATGTTGAAGAGATTCCTATGTAGATGACAATTTGCAAGAGGTAATGCTATTGTCCTTCCCTCCTCTAAAGGTCTGTGATTGTTGGCGATAGCTAACAATATTCTCTGAAATAGCTTTCACAGTCTGTGATACAGTGTTCACACCTTCCACCACTATGTCAGTTTCTCATGGGTACAGTTTCCCAAGTGGTAAAATGCAGACAATCACAGTATCTACCTTAGGACTAAATTTGTGGGAACCTAGAGAGAGGAGTTTTATGTAAACCATTTAGCATAGTGCCTAATAATACAAGTGATCAGCATATATTAACTTTATCATTAGATCAGTGAAGACCAGTCTGTACTATAATAGAAAACAAAGTGGTTACTTCAGATCCTAAAAACATTGTACACTGTACTTTAGAATATATTATTTAATATCTATATACAACCTGCTAATATGTTCATATATCAAGTTGGAAAATGCACGAGAACTTAATAAGCCTCTTATATTTTTTGTATAAATTTATTCCTTTTGTTTGTCTGTAAAGACCACTTTACTTTCATTTCTATCACTGTCATATAGCCAGAGTAAAAATATATGCAAAAATCATCATTTATAAATTCCTAATTTTATAGAAGAAATTTAAACAGAAATAATAACCACTATATGGTGTTTCCTACCACAAGAATCCACCTTAATCCTATATAATAAAAGCCTAATATGCAAATCAATGGAAGGCCAGAATGACAGGTGACTATGACACACACTGACTACCAGGGGGCAGACGCTCAATGCAAAAGCTGCCCCCTGGTGGTCAGTGCACTCCCACAGGGGAAGTGCTGCTCAGCCAGAAGCCAGGCTCATGGCAGCACTAAGAAGCAGGGCTAAGGAGCAACGAGCAGGTGGGTGGTAAGGAGCGAGGTCCCATACTGCGAGAGGGTGCAGGCCAGGCTGAGGGACCCTGCCCCCGCCCCCAGTGCATGAATTTCATGCACTGGGCCTCTAGTGTATTTATAAGTGATAAAATTATCTGACTTGGCATATTTTATAATTTGTTTGGCAAAAGTATATATGTTCTAAAAATCTATTCTAAATACTTGAAAAATACATCAGGATTTTAAAAAAAATCATAGATCAATGTCCTCCATAATTCATAATCATCTTTCTAATGAATGGACAACTTAAATTTAATTCTAAATCAAATTGTACATAAAATCTTTGAATTTTTTGCACTCCTTCATTTGGTGATATATTTTTGTTATTTAAAAAGGGAAGCTAAACTTTTTCTGACGAGGTATACTCAGCCAATAAATTCGTATTTAATTTGAGAGTTGATATTCATCAAGTGTGAGAGTAAAATTCATTATGACAATCATTCAATCCATTGAAAGAGGGACCCTCAGTGAGCCTTACCAGGTTTCCGACTGACAGCACACTGCTGAACTGCTCCGTCATGGGATAGTGCTCCATGGCCATGAAGAGTGTATTTAAGACAATGCAGATGGTGATGGCCAGGTCAACAAATGGGTCCATCACGACCAGGTTGACGAGATGTTTCACTTTTAACCAGGGTTTACAGCAGTCCCAAATCAAACACAGGTTAGCAAATTTATACCAGCAGGGTGGGCATTTCTGCCTGGATTCTTCAAGTTCTGGAAGAAAAAAGTTAGACTAATGAAAACTGCTTACTTTCTATTAAGCAGCCTTTGGTTTAAATTGAAAGTGATATTGAAAAAAAAATCTAAAGTTATTAAATGTGTTAATCTGATGATGGGGCAAGAAAACACTTATAATGGATTAGTTGTCATAGAAGGCATGGGCACAGAAAAGCTATTAAACTTTCCAAATTCTTCTTGGCTAAGCAGAGTTTCCACGATTCTATCTGTAATATTAAACTGTCTGATAATTATCTTCAAAGCTATGAGAAATTAATAGGTGGGACTTGTATTAAGGATACTGAAAACTCATCCATGTTCCAGATAGAGCAAGATACACATATATTATCAAAGAATTACTCTCAAGAGATGTCCGTAAAACCTTTATCAGTCATGTGGAATCTCAGTTTCTTGGATTACATATGTTTTGCGGGTCTTTCAATGAAATAGTTTTGTCAGTATCACCAGTCATAGTAAAAAAGTTTCTAATTAAGCTTATTAGATACAGGCTATATATTAAGCTCTACAAGATTTGTTTTCTTAATTTAATTAGAGAGTATGAAAGAAGAGGAAATATCAACTCTAAGAAACTGGATCTTCACTATATAATAAATCGATGTTTCACAAAGTGGAAAAATGTAGAATTCATAAATTGTATGATATAGTTTTTATGTTAAAATGTATAACTATTATACAAACCTATGATATAAAATTTCATGTTAAAATATGTTTATTTTTTATTTTTTTAAAAATATATTTTATTGATTTTTCACAGAGAGGAAGGGAGAGAGACAGAGAGTTAGAAACATCGATGAGAGAGAAACAACTACCAGCTGCCTCCTGCACATCTCCTACTGGGGATGTGCCCGCAACCCAGGTACATGCCCTTGACCGGAATCGAAGCCGGGACCCTTCAGTCCGCAAGCCGACGCTCTATCCACTGAGCCAAACCGGTTTCGGCAAAATATGTTTATTTTTAAGTACTTTCTTTTCAAAAAGGACTTTAACTAAATAATGGGAAAAAGAGTTCAGAAATGCACAGGTCTTTAAGATGATACAATACTGAAACTTGGTAAATATTGGAAAATAATTTTAGAAAATTAGAAGTGGGAAATGATCTATTCTCTTCCTTTAGTAGGATGATCTCTTAATCAACTCTTCAGTGGAAACAGCATGCAGAACTTGTTTTCTGACAAAATCATTGTCGCATACCCTACTACCTGCTCTATTAAATGAGACCATCACTTCTTAGTAGAGAGAAAGATTCTTTTTTCATTTGCGGCATCATTGATTCTGGTAAGACACTTCGGTATTACTACTGTGCCAACTGGAATATCCCTCTAAACTTGGTATAGTTTATTAGGAACTAAACTTTGTAAGGGAAGAAACAGCATATGAAATAAACAATCACAACCACAGGTAATGATTTTTGTCCTGCTGATAAACATTCACTACTAACCAATGCTATAAAGCTTACCACTTCCCTAAAATAAATTAACTTCCTGGTGTGTTTTTTTTTTTTTTTTTAACAGAATTCCATTAGCAGTGGATTCTCCAACTGTCTTTGTAGGTATTGAAATTCTTCCAGTGCACAGTTTGTTTATATTTCTTTTAACATGCAATTTTGTAAGCAATAAAGAGTAGCTGAGTTTTAAATCAGAGGAAAAATATAAATATAATTATTATACACTATTTTGTAGTTATTTTTAAGATTAAAATATATTATCATTTACAGTAAATCACAAAAGAGAAACAAAGAAATCTCTTTGTGTACAGTCAGAGCAAGTCAGAGCAAGTCAGAGCAAATTTTTTTAAATGCTACCTGTCATTTATTAGATAAACAGAACCAAACAGTAATTGTGCAGAAAAAAGAGAAATAAATCAGAGACAAGTTCAAAAGTGGAAATTCAGCCGGTATTATTCATCTCGACTCCAGGAAAAGTGTAGCAAAGCTGTTAAGTTCTAAAGTAAAATTGTTCAATTATTCATGCCAAAAGAGGGAGAGTTTTCTATTTTGAAACAACAAAGCATTCAGGAGAGAACTACAGCCATCTCTTCATTATTCCTGTGTGAGTTATCCACACTGAGAATCAACAGCCTGGTTGAGACTTCTGCTCAATTCCTCAGGTGCTCCTAACTCACCCTCCCACTATCCTTCCCAAGGCTGTGACCAGGAGACATTTCTATATGGCTTAGGATTTTGAAAAAGTGGAAAGGCAATTCATTTTTGCTCATCTCCTATAGTTTCATGAACTAAGTAGCTATTAATTACCCTGGACAATGGAGACTTGGCTGTAATTCAAAAGAAGGAAAACAAAAGTTGCCAGCCCAATCAACAAGCTGCTTCATAAAAAGGGAAAGCAAACTAAATCATAATTAGACTTAGAAGTAAAGAACACGAAATAAACAGATTATGTCCACCTAAGAAACCTTTCCTCCATTATTAGGAGCAAAAACAAAAAAGGCTATATAGAAAAGACAGCTCTGGTATACATATGCATGCTAAGGATTGCTAACAACAAGCTTGGATTAATGCCACATTCAAGGTGTTTAGAAATCATTGAATAAAATGTAAGCTTTTTATTCTATACAGCCAATGAAAAACGAATAAAACTTAGACATTGTCTTTCACATGAAAACACCATAAAGTCAAAAGCTCTGCCGATATTAAAACCAAACACTCAGTGTCCTGCTTCCTCAGTTACACTTATTTCCAGGACATCCTTTCCCCCTAAGTGACCCCATGAGACACATTCCCATGGAGGGTGATCTGGGTGCACTCATTTTGAACCCTGTATCTGAATTAGTGGACAAGTTCGATCTTGTGGTGGGTTGATGTTTTCTAAGTAATTTCTTACGTTAGCTCAAACTTAATGCTATCAGAAGTGCAAAGTAGGACTGTTGGTTTAGACTTACCCTGTCTCCTTCTCTGCTTCTTGCGTTAGGGAGCAGACATGCTGCTGACATCGGTAGCAGAACCACTGGCAGCTTCCTCTCAGTGGTTTTGCTATGGCAAGGAGCAGAAGACCAGAGAATCTTCAAAAGATTTACCTGGAGGGACAGGGAGGAGCAAGCTACTGGCAGCTGGGGGAGAAGAGGGAGTGCAAGCTAACGCAGGTGAGGTTGGGGGAGAATGGACTGAGTTTAATATTCCATAGAAATCAGTGAAAAGATTTCTGATACTGCATTAGGACATTACGAAAAATTGGTGTTGTAATGCTGACATGTCTGTGATCTAAATTGCCATCTGCACTCTGAGTTTCTTCTGGCTGTTACTTTTAGGTTTTTGGTACTGCTGTTAGTATCATGGGGTTTTTCCATTCAGACTGAAAAGTACTTATTCCAAGAGCCTATTGAATAATAAGTGAAACTATAACTAAAGATAAAGTCATGTGCACAACGTGTGCTCTCCCCCCTCCCTCTCATTCTTCTCTCATTCTTTATCCGTTTTTTCCTTTGACACATCTACACACACACACACACACACACACACACACACACACACACACATCTGGGGAGGGTGGAAAGGGCTGGATTATAAAAGAGAAAAGGAGAAAAGGGGAAAGGGGGATAAGGGAAGAGGATAGAATATATTTTATATGAAAGTATTTTCCAAATACTTGAAGTAGATATTCCAGTTCACTTACAGTATAGAAAGGCACAAACTTGTAAATGAACAAAAACAACAAAAACAAAACAATGAATAATAATAATATTTATTGACTGACTTCTACATGCCAGGTACAATAGGTGCTTCACATATGATGCCCCATTTAATCCTTATAACAACCTTATGCCTAAACATCATTATCCACATTTTATTGATGAAGAAACTAAAGTTTAGAGTCATAAACTAACACACTTAATACATGGCAGAACCGAGAACTGGTCACAGATCAAGTTGTCCCCAAAATCTTTACTTTGGCTTCATCAGAACCAGATTTCTAAACAATGTTAACTACTCAGACATAATCTGCAAAGAAGGCTAATATAGTACTCTGGTCAGAGAGAGGCAAAAGTAGATTTATAAAAATTTGAAAACTTTGCTTCAAAGTGATTTATATCAAACCCTGATTTACAGTTTTCATTTACATTTCTGGTTAAATCAGAGGATTTTATAACCTGTTTCTCAAGCAGTTAATGCATTTGAAATGGGTTAGCATCATTCTAAAAATAAGCATTTATCATTACACTCCTTTCAGTGTCATGCGCACAACACATTTCAATGATTCAGTATTTATTCTATGAAAGTAATATTCCAAGTATACCTTTGAGTTTGCAGTAGCTTCCTGGAGGCTAAATATAAAAATCTATAATAGATGGAGGAATATATGTATAGCAAAAGACATAATGATGATGTGGTATTAAGTCAGAAAGAATTTTCTTGGAATTTATGGACTTATTTTTTTTTTAATCATTAACAAAGCACCACCAAGTAGCTATGCTGTAAGACCTTTGACATACCTTCCATGGTGTTGGTCAAAATACTTGCTAAACTCATTGCTCTTTGCCTTGCTGTAGGATCTTCCAAAAAATCCATGGAAACGTGATAAGAACTGGACCGTCTCTTCCTTATTTCTGTTTCAGTAGTCGTCCCCTAAAAATAAAATTTTAGATGAAATTATTATTCTTAAGGGCAGCAAAATTAAAAGCATTCCCATCACTTTTGCTACCTAACTAACTATTCACCATGCTTTCTCAGATGTGAACAGCTCATTAAGACATTGCTGAATCACCATTCTTGGGAAGTGTTTGAAAGCCCATCAGAGTCTCAGTTTTAAGGAATGCCTGGGTTTGTTATCAAAATGGACAATTCTAATTCCCCCATTTTGGAGCTTTGGGCTGGAAGAACCATGCATACAATTGGATAGATACCTTTTTCGTACTTAATTCCATCTAGAACTTCAGACTGAAACATATGGTTTCTTGAATTACTCTCAGATTGAGTTATTAGATCTTTATAGACATATATTCATGTGATTTAATGTAAAAAAAGAATTTTTAAGTTTCCCTAATATGTATCAATAACAGTTTCCTTAAAATGTGAATTCCACTGTAAAATGCTTATCCTATATAATAAAAGGCTAATATGCAAATCGACCCAACGGTGAAACAACCGGTCACTATGATGCACACTGACCACCAGGGGACAGATGCTCAATGCAGGAGCTGTCCCCTGGTGGTCATTGCGCTCCCACAAGGGGAATGCCGCTCAGCCACAAGCCAGGCTCATGGCTGGTGAGTGCAGCGGCAGTGGCAGGAGCCTCTTCCGCCTCCGCAGCGGCTCTAAAGATGTCCGACAGTGGGCCTAAGCCATCAGTCGGACGTCCCCTGAGGGATCCCAGACTGCAAGAGGTCACAGGCTGGGTTGAGCGACCCCCCAAGTGCACAAATTTTGCGCAGTGGGCTTCTAGTGTTAATTATAAACAGCCTAGAGGCCTGATGCATGAAATTCATGCAAGAGTAGGCCTTCCTTCCCCCTGGCTCCCGGCACCAGCTTTCCCTGGCACCCAGGACCAGGGCTTCCCCCACAGCCCCGGCTTCATCCAGAAGGTCATCCAGAAGGATGTCCAGTCTAATTAGCATGTCACACTTTTATTATTATATATAATATTTTCCAACATCCTTAATAATAAAGCTATTAGAACTAATCAATAACATTTTTTACATTTACAAAAAAGACTCCATCCACAAAACACCACATCCTTGGCATTGAAACTGTAGATTAAGGCAGTAACACCAATTGGGGAGGGGAATGTCTTTGATTTCTAACAATGGTATGATAATTTGGTACTTTTCTATTACAAAATAAGCTCACCAAAATTTCAACATGGGCAGAAATTTATTACTACTTTAGAAGACCAAAAAATGAAGTTAAGTATCACAGAAAAAAGGCTAAAACAAGCATTTCAAATGCAGGTCTGAATGCCAATAATAAATAAGAAATCACTTTTAGTTCTCTAAAAATTTCCCTTATTTCTAAAATAACAATGTAAGTCATATTCATCTACTTTGACCTTATTGGGATATGAGTAACATTATTTTTTATCAACATACACATGTCTAATACATATATATTCAAAAACAAAGTTTCTACTCAATTGATACGGTTGACATGATGGTGATAAATATCCATGCAGGTCACCATACAATTAATTTTACAGCCAAAGGGGAGAAAAATGAATGAGAAAATAAATAACCCCTCTCTGAAACTAAAGTTCTTTAAATCAAAATGTTTGCCACTCAAAATTTAACATATTTTGCCTGGTCAGAGAAAGGCAAAATTTTTAAAGAAAAATAGTGTTGCATAAAGGTCATATAGTTCATTCTACTCTATACAGAACTATATTGTGCAATAATCCTAGATTTGTCTAACTTTTAACGATGGATTCCAACACTTCTAATGATGTTACTGAGGGAATTCTTTAAGTTAAATTGTTTATGTTGAAGTTATGTGTGAAGTTCAAGATATTGTGTGCTCTGGAAGGGGTCATTTGCCTGCAGCTGTTTATGTTCTATCCTCATTTCCTCTCTGCAGCCTCTCAAAGCCAAGTTCTTCTCTCTGCACCTTCAGCTCAGGCTGCACCACAGTGCCTTGCCTCTCAGACGCTGACTGGCTGTGGGATTGAAGAATGGACATGAGGGAACTGGAAAAAAGGGGATCACACTAAGCTTTGTTTCAAACTGGCTGCAATTTGCCTTCAGAGATTTAGTCCATCCTTTCTGACAGGACAGGAGTTTTGTGGTACATTGCTGATAAATGCTACGTTCTGACAGACTGACACTTTCTGTGCATGTATGCAGTAAAGCTGTGCACTTGTTTTTGTTGCCTCAATGAACAAGATCAGTGATACTCATACTTTATTATGTGTAAGAACCATGTGGGATGCTTTTTCAAGGGAGAAGATTCCCTGACCTTGTTCTCCTCAGTGTTTTGGTCTGAATAAGTCTGGATTAACTCAGGAATCTCCATTTTTTTTTTTCTTTAAACCACTTTATTGAAGACCAATTGAAATGTAAAAAGCTGTATATATTGAATGTATACAACTTGATGAGTTTAGGGATAGTATACAACCTGAACTATCACCACCATCAAGGCCATGATCATTTCCATCACTTTCCAAAGTTTCCTCCCACTGTCTTTATTGTTGTTGTTTTTGTTTGTTTGTGGTAAAAACACACACACACCATTAGATCATACTTTTAGCAAAATTTCAGTGTATAATATACTATTGTTAATTCTAGGCACCATGCTATATACTAGATGTCCAGAACTTATTTATCTTACAAAACTGAATTTCTGTACCCTTTGACCATCAGACTCATAGAAGCAGAGAGGAGAATGGTGGTTGCCAGGTGTGGGGGGAGCGGAAATGAGAAATCTCCATTTTTAAGAAGCATCTCAGGAATTCTGATATAAGTAGTCTGAGGGTGAAGTATATTTTGAGAGATACTGGGTTAAAATGAAACTGTTTCCTTCTCCACCTCTTCTTTTCCATTTAAGAAAGTTAAAAGTATTCAATGGGAGGCAATATTTCAATATGGATACAAAGTCCTTTCAGTAGCCAGCATACCTGGGGTCAAATCTTAGCTCCACTGTACATAGGCCTCAATTTCATCCTCTGTAAAATGGGGATCATATTAGTACCTCTATAAAGGATTTTTGTGAGGATTAAAGGAATTAGCACATGTGAAGTGTTCTGGACAGTGTCTGGTATATAGTTAGCCATGATTATTTTTAAAGGGAAGTTTGAATTCTTCCTGGTTCCTTCAGTACAAAGTTCTACTTTTTCATGATTTGACTTGACGCCAGAATACTTGGACATTTCTCACTGAGAAAGTGGTGGAAAGCGGCCATGAGGAAAAAAGTGAAGAAGATCAATGGCTATTTCTATAATGCAAGGTAAGAAGCTCCTCTCTTAGTGACTGAAAGCTCACTCCATATGATCTCAAGCCTAAAGAGCTTGTCTAACTATAATAAATGGAATTGTGTAAAAATTAATAATGCAAAGATTTTAATATAATTCAGCAAACTATAAAATACAATCAAATGACATTGCTAGAATATTTTATATTGGCAAATGAAATCTTATTTAATAACAAAGTTATGTCTTACAAAGGAAATGTCAATAACATATCCCTATCAATGTCTGGTATTTAACTGAAACTCTTTTCCCCTAGGCCTTTGAAATACAGACTCAGGCCTGGCTAGCGTAGCTCAGTGGTTGAGCATCAACCTATGAATCAGGAAGTCACAGTTTGATTCCTGGTCAGGGCTCAGTCCCCAGTGTGGGGCATGAAGGAGGCAGCCGATCAATGATTCTCTCTCATCATTGATGTTTCTATCGCTCTCTCCCTCTCCTTTCCTCTCTGAAATCAAATATCTATACCTATATCTATCTATCTATCTATCTATCTATCTATCATCTATCTATCTATCTATCTATCTATCTATCTATCTATTCATCTATCTATCTATCATCTATCTATCTATCGAAATACTCCAGCCTACTCCCTTCCCAACAGATGCTGTTTTCATGGGCCTCACCTCTGGCAGGAGTTGTCCAGCCGGAGAGGTGAGAGCTGAAGGGCCCCCGACTAGGGAGACCACTCCGTTGCAATCAACTGCGCTGTGCATCTTCCCATTCATGGGCAGAATGGGGAGCACCCTGGAGGCACGGCTGGCCTGGCTGACGTTGCTATGGCGCCGCTCCCCATGTCTGTGTGGTACAAACAGAGAGTCTCTTCTGCTGTCGTTGTCTTCAAACGTGCTGTGCTCGTCATCAGCAAAGTCATTCTCAGAGCCAATATCCTTTGCTCGGCCTCTGAAGCTGAAAAGGCTTGCTCTACTGTTGCGTCTTGGAGAGAAAAGGGAGCCACGGATGCTCAGTAAAGACTATGGGCAACAAGAGGGGAAACAGAAAACAGATGAACAGAAGTAAAAGCTGGCATCCTGAGCAATATGAGACTGGGTTCCTTGTTTCAGAATTGTTGACCTACGTACAGATAAGTCCTTAGACGGGGGGAACCAAAGGCTCCTGCCGTAATTGCTGGGGATCTGGAACTCTCTATTAGGTTCACCTCTTTCATTTTTCTTTCCCTTTTCTCCCTTCCTTCCTTTTTCATTTTCTGTCTTTTTTTTTTTTACTTTATCCATGCCTTAAGATAGTCACAAGTACCCACTCAGCATTGTTTAGTCCCAAAATTGGCACCCAAAAGTGAAAATTTTGCTAGACTTCTCTCTAGAACAGCGGTTCTCAACCTGTGGGTCGAGACCCCTTTGGCGGTCGAACGACCCTTTCACAGGGGTCGCCTAAGACCATCCTGCATATCAGATATTTACATTACGATTCATAACAGTAGCAACATTACAGTTATGAAGTAGCAACAAAAATAATTTTATGGTTGGGTCACAACATGAGGAACTGTATTTAAAGGGCCAGAAGGTTGAGAACCACTGCTCTAGAAGCTCATCTGATTTAATAATCCAATGAAAAGCAACTAAATACACACCTACTTTTAGACCCTTCAAAGCCAAAAATAAGGGCTCACTAGTGACCACACCCTGATGCAGCTCTTACCACAGAGGAAAATAAAATTCATGCTAGTAGGTCTGTTTAATTATAGCACAAGGAGATGCTTCTTCCCTGCTCTTTGCATATTTTATAATGTCTTCATGAATAAGACTAAACAAATCAAGCTGAAAGAACTGTCTGACTCATTCCCTGATTTTCACTCTTCTTAAGCAAGCTGAAGAGCACCATATTTACAAAAACCTGGTTTTCACTAGGTATCTGGTCACAGTCATTTAACAATTGTCTAAGTGCCTACATTGTCTCTGCCATTGTGCAGTTTACCTTGATTCTTTAGCTCAGCAGCATTGAGTGCAATGAACCACTTCCTGTTTATTTCTAGTGTACTTTTATAATTTTCTTGTAGTGAATATTTATTTTTGCTTGTCCAATATCTATTTCTTCTTCTTCTGTTGTCAGTGTCCTGATTATCCTTAAAAATAAGCCTCAGGAAAAACTGTAACCCAGGCATAGCCAATGGGTATATTCTGTACCCCTGGATGTAGAGAATGGATTAAAGATGGTCCATTGACAGCCACCTCTTTCTGTTATAATTGTTGGACAAGAGGTGCATTTTAAATTAGGGTTGGTAAAAATCTATAATAATAAAAGCATAATATGCTAATTAGACCAGACAGCCAAATGACCTTCCAGATGTCCTTCTGGACAAAGCCGGGGCTGCGAGGGCCACGCCCCTTGCACGAATTTTGTGCATCAGGCCTCTGGTATTAATTATATGTGTAGAGCTGCAGGAGGCATCTTGCCACTATATTGGAAGAACCTGGACTGAGATCTGGAGAAGACAGTACTGAAAAATGTTATATCTGTGAGCAAAATTTGCAGAAAGGAGGAAGACAAATGCCAGGTTATTTCACTGACATGTGGAATCTAAAAAACAAAATACATGAAAAAGCAGAACAAAAAAAGACTAATAGGCATAGAGAACATTTTGACGGTTGCCAGAAAGGATGGGGATTGAGAGGATGGGTGGAAAAGGGCCAGGGATTAAGAGGTACAGATTGGTAATTACAGAATAGTTACGGGAATGTAAAGTTCAGAATAAAGAATATAGTCAATAATTTTACAATAAATATATATGGTGTCAGATGGGTACTAGATTTTTTATCAGGTGATTGGTTTCTAAGTTATATAAATGTCTAATCACAGGGTTGTGTACCTGAAATTAATATAATATTGTATGTGAACTGTAACTGGAAAAAAATCTACTCTTCAAATGAAGTTTGCACAGATGGTCTGAGAGAGTCCCCAATTCACCACTGGGAACCTTCCACTCAGAAAACCCACGATTCATTGAGCTCAGGCCTAGTAGCTAAGAAGAGATGGAAAACATCTGCTGATAATTCCTCATGTGGAAAGTTGCCACAAGATGTTTGAGTCTTTAATGAAACCTCAAAACTATAAGCCTTCTCATGCCCAGTGGAATCTATGCTCTAAAAATGCTTTTCTGGGATCCAAAATTTGTGTGGAAGAAAAAGGGACTCTATGGAAAGGAACCTCACAGGATGATCTGGTCATAAATTCCTAACAGGGCAGGTCATGGTGCGTAGTCACACCCCATGCATGTAACTGCTTTGATAAAAGGTCTTTGCCTTAAGCAAGCCCCGTGCATTGTTTCTGTGCATTTAGGTTAACACACTTTTGAAATGGCTCCCTTCGGCCCCCTCTTCCCAATACCGGATCATCCTTTCAGATCCCTCCTTCTAAATCGTGATAGCACAGAGCATAAACTTAATTAGTTTATAATCTGATCCCCCCACCTTGCTTTCTCCCACCTTCATGTGATCTTCCTTATGTTCCCTCCTTAACTCAAATGCATAAGAGAAATTGCAAAACTGTTATTCTCGGGAGCATGTGAGATCTTGCTTCCCCCCATGTGCCCTAGTTTGGCTCAAACAAACTCTTACAAAATAATTCTCTGCTGGTTTGAACGTTTCTTACATCAACGGTTGTAAAATTCACAAATTCTCTGAGGTCATAATCACAACACTTGAGGATCATGACCATTCTGAAAGCATTGTGCCATCCAAGGGCGGGGGGAGGCAGTTTCATCTCTGCCGAACCCTGGCATATCTTTACAAGATTGTTTGTAATGAAAATGCACTTTATGTCATCTCATATTTTTACCTGGTGTGGAGAAGAAAACCTCTTTTCATATGTCAGCCTGCTTCCTTCTAAGGAAAAACGGAACCCTTTTCTTCTAATGCTGTCTTCAGATTCAGACTTGCAGACTCTGTCTTCCTTCTCTTCTTCTCCAGATTGTTCTTTCTGTTTCTTTTTCTTCCTTCTGTTTTTCAGCTCTTTTTCACTCTTGGAGCTCAACTTGGATGCTACTGAAGAACTCTCTGAGAAAACTCCTAACCCGCCTGCTCCACTGAAGTCTCTGGATTCAGCAGATGTTGCTGCAGCTGCTGCCTAGAAGGGCACAGAGTACATGTTAGTTGCATACAAACTTTGGGGAAAATCTCTCCATGTTACTGTTTCACTTACCTTTAGTATCATTCTGGTACATATTTTGGAAAATAATATATTGCCATCAAACCAATTAAAGAATTAAAATGAACAGACCCGTGGAAGATGAAACATGTGACTGATGAAAACCTCATACTATACTTTCTGATTCTCTAATAATATGAACAAGACACGTGAATGCCATGACAATATTTTTCTCTGATTTAAATAGTATCTTAAGAAGCAATGATTTTAAGAATTAAAGTTTCCTGTTTTAACCTGATCCATCACACTTTCGTTTGACAACGATTTTTAATGCCAGTCTAAATCACTGAATTTAATTCAGTCAAGTATTGTATTGTTTTATTTTAATGAACTCCTCCCCTCTTTGACTTAAATTAAGTATTGCACTAAGAAATGCACAATAAAAACATATTACAGATTATATACAAGGAAATCCCAGATCATGTCATCTGAATGAATTTATAAATTACAATAGCACAGTGTCTGGAAAGATACAATGTTCATTGTTGTTGCTGCTACCCCAGTATGTTTTTATTTATCTCACCTTTATTCTGTAATCAGTGTTAAAAGAGAACTATACTCAAGATCCAAGAAAAGCCAAAAATAGGCAATTAAATTAGTTAATGTCATTAAGCTAAGCAAATATAATTAGGGAAATTCTTGCCTTGTTTGGAAGTTTCATCAAGTACAAATTAAAGGATTTACAAGGAGAAGGCAGAGGATGTAGCGATTTACTATGTTCAAACAGCAGTGTTTCCCTTATGCAGTCCACAAACTTGCATTTAAATACTCTTCAAATGGAAAATAAATATTAAATAGGTATCTGTCTTTCCAGACTCTAGAAAATAATCTTCCCAGTTTGACTCCGGTTTCCTGACCTTTCCCATGTTTAGTGACACTAATGAAGAAGTAGCTATAACTGAATTCCTCTTCAGAAGTTTAAGGAAAGACTTTGATTGAAGGCATGTTAGTCTAATTACTTAGTGAGTTTGAACAAATGAGGGGTCACAAGGGAGAGAAAAATGTCAATAAGGCAACTATAAATCTCCACATTTTGATGTCATTAGTATTGACAGTAATTTTCAAAATAAAATAATAATCTCCTAATAACCAAACAGGCTTCTAGCATTTATCAAGCACACATGACATGTTTCAAATATCAATGTAACCACTGCTGATTTTGTTTCTCTTCAGTTCATGCCACTTGACTTCACTGGTTGGGATAGAGAATTGAGATTAACAAACACAAAAGAGCTCAACGTTTGCTAACTATACCTGAGCTTCTTCTTGTTGTTTTCTTAGCTGTTCAAGCATCTGCTGAAATTCAGCCTCTTTCTGCTCTGCCTCTTCCATGGTGGCCTGATTCTGTTCCTCATAGGCCATGGCCACCACAGCCAGGATCAAATTTATCAGGTAGAAGGAGCCCAAGAAAATGACCAGCACAAAAAAGATCATGTATGTTTTCCCAGCAGCACGCAGTGTCTACAAAATGGAAGAGATATTTTATTAAAAATGATATGGGATGTTACGAGCTCACACTCTACTTAATAAAGTATTCTACAGCAGTTCTGATCTCAGTATTTCATGCTTCTCAGAAGAGTCGTTTTTTTCTGTTCTCACCAGCTGATAAAGGTTTTCCCAGAAGTCTTGTGTCATAAGACGAAATAAGGACAGGAAGGCCCAGCTAAAGGTGTCAAAGCTCGTGTAGCCATAGTTGGGGTTGCGACCAGCCTTCACACAGATGTATCCTTCCGGGCACTGGCTGAAATTAGGTTCAAGCGAAGAGAGGAAGTCAGTAGCTGCAAGTCTGCTGGCTGTCTTTCTGGATTGACAGATGCCAATGCCTATTTTATACAACACTAAGGGAAGCAGATTTCTCTCACTTTACCCAGCACTTAACTCAGCACCCTTGGACTGATTTACATAATAACAGAATCTGCTAAGTTTATTTGTGAATTCCTATGTGATTCACCATTGCCATTGTTATATTTATCACATCTCCATTTATAAAAGCAGTCATGTTATGATTAATATCTCTGGGGACTTGTGGACATAAAGAGAAAAATAAGTCTACAGAGAAAAAATAAACACTCACTGAAAATATCCAGAGGCAGAAATGTGTGTGTGAGAAAAGGGGTGAGGAAAAGGTTGGTGGGGAGAGGTTGAGAGGAGGAAATGGCTCTGCATAGTGAAGATGTCATATGACTCATATGACCTTGATGATCAAGCTGACCTGGGTTCTTCATTGTGCCTGATGTTTCTGGGCTGCATGATCGGGGGCAGGTCTCCTAACCTGGCTCAGCTTTGGGCACTTCATATGTAAGAAGGGCCTAATGACAGAACCTGCCTTACAAATGGACAGGCATTGAATAGGATATTGTATGTATAGCATTCAGTACAGTACAGACAAGGAATTCAAGGCAGTCTGTTTTACTGATCCCTGGGATCTGAAAGTAAAGGCAGTGCAATCTTTATCATATGAGTCAAACGCAAAGCCTGCAACCATTGAGAATTTTGCTACAGGTATCAGTTACTAATGTCCACAATATCATGTTCCATAGAAAGAACAATGAAAAGTTCTTATTAAGTGCGATAGTAGCTGTACATTCACTAACCCATTTAATTCTTTACAGTCACCCTCCTATTATACCCCTTTATTACCTAAGGAAACTATAAGGCAAGGAGAAGTGCCTTTATATGTTAGAGTCAGGGTTTGAATACATGCAAACTTGCCAGTCTATGCTCTTTACCACTTTGCTAAAATAATCTGGGACATACACTCACCATGCCTCAGGTAATGACTTTATCTTCAGATATTGCACTCTTTAAGTCATGGAGACCATATTAGCATAGTAGATAAAATATCACACTTTTATAAAAGTACATACTTTTAAATTCTATTAACTTAAGCTTCTATTAACTGCTTTTCTATTTTTCATGGAACTAATTTGGAAGGTCACCTGCTATCTAGTATGGAAAAGTAATTGCTTCATATGAGTGTGTGAAAGAAGTGAGAATCTACACTTATCCCAGCTATTTTGAGAGTCAGCGTGAAGTTGAATTTATGGAGAGTTTTGAATGAGGAGAGAACAGGGGCAAGGTGGGTGGGAGGTGGCAGATTATTGAGGTGGATAGAGCAGGTGGACTGAAACTCAATTTGAAATATCACTTACCCTGCATCTGAGCTGTTGCCACAAAGCAGAGCATCATTTTGCCCTTCCAAGAAATAAAAGTGACCTATTTAAAGAGTGAGGAATAGAAAGAATCATTAAAAAGCCCTCAAAGTATTTCTGTCATTCTGCCTACATAATAAAGCTTACAATGTTTCAACTATAACAAAATAAATAAAATAATAAATATGTATATGACAATGAAAATATTTTAATAATAATTGAATACTAAAATATATCAAAATATAACATTGTAAATTAAACAAATGTTTAAAAAAATCTGTTTTAAAAAAAATTTGCAGGGAATAATTATGCTAACATTCTCATATCAGAATTTACTCTAAATATAAACCCAAATTATTTGAGGTACTTCAAAAAGGGCTGCCAAATTAAGGCTGTGTTCTTGACAAAAAAGAGAGAGAGAGAGAGAGAGAGAGAGAGAGAGAGAGAGATGGGGGAGGGAGAGAGAGGTAAGCTTTGTTGCTTCTAAATGTTTTCATGCAAATAAAATTTTACTTTACAAATACGTTTTGCCTGGACTCCAAAAGATACAGATATTTTTCTCCCACCCATTTTAAGTTAATTTCCTTTGAAAAGTGGACTTAGAAATTTGCTCTTTCTATGATACTGTAAATAAGTGTTTTACTTTGTATTTTGGCTTGATTACTATCTTTCAAATGACCAAAATAAACTTCTTTCTCTGGAGATATACATTTTCTAAATATATCTAGCTCTTATTCTTATGGAATACCTTACATATAACTTCAATAAATTGCAAAGATGATCTCAAAAAACATACACATACATAAACAGAAGTATGTATATACTTACATATAAACACACACATGCACCCATTAAAACACACACACATACACAAATACCGAACAAAAACTTATTATGATTGTTTTTAGGAATACTTAGTCCGTATTCAAGAAATATCCTAATATATTATGCAGGAAAATATGAGTCACTGTTTTGCAAACAAAACAAAAAAAAGTCTTAATCCTTACCTCACAACATATATTAAAAACTAATTCTAGATTTTTAAAGATTTATAAAAAAAAGTCCATTAATCTGATATAAAGGACATATGGGGTTTTTAATGTAGAATATGGAGGTGGCTGCTTTACATGTAGACTACCTAAGTGAATTTTTATTATCTCTAAATCAAAATTTTTTTCTAAACTAAAATATAGAAAAGGATTTAAAAATTTAATGGTACCATTGCCAAAAATATCATAATCCCTTGGGCATCAAAAACAAGTAATAAGATGAAAAAGAAGCAGGATAATATATTTGCCAAAAATGTTAATATTCTTGCCGAAACCGGTTTGGCTCAGTGGATAGAGCGTCGGCTTGCAGACTGAAGGGTCCCAGGTTCCATTCCGGTCAAGGGCATGTACCTGGGTTGCGGGCACATCCCTAGTGGGAGATGTGCAGGAGGCAGCTGATCAATGTTTCTCTCTCATCGATGTTTCTAACTCTCTAGCTCTCTCCCTTCCGCTCTGTAAAAAATCAATAAAATATATTTAAAAAAATGTTAATATTCTTGATAAAATAAGAGTTCATATGAATTTTGTAAATATACTATCACCTGATGGAATAATGGGTAAAAATATCAAAAGATAATTCACATTATATAAAATATGTGTAACTTACTAATGATACTAATAAACGTATCTTTTAAATTCTACTGCATAAATAGTTAGGAACAAGAGGATACACTTATCCTTCTATCAAAAGATTTTAAATATGGTAATAACAATATTAGTGAGTGGTCTGATCTCTCTGAAGAGCAATTTGACAATGTCTCCATAACCTTAATCTGGTCGTATTCTTGAACCAAAAATATTCCATTAATGAAAATCCACCTGAAGGAAACAATTAGAGATAGAGGAAATATTTATGTGCAAAGATTATCATTGTGCTATTATTATATCAATAAATGGAAAACCTCACAAATAATAAAATAATTTGTTTTATTTATTCAGTTATCCAAATAATCTTAATCTCCCCATTATAATCTTCATAAGAACATTAAAATATTATTAATACATTATTAATGTTAAAATATTAATATAGTGTGAGAAAGGATAACATTTCATATGGTTCTAAAAGCCATAAAGGTTTTAGAATTAGTGTGCCAGTGGAGTTTTGATAATCAAGGGATCAATGGAAATTGTTTAGCTAATTGTACATGGAGCAGATGAGACTTTAAAACCAAATGATGGAGGGGATGGCTTCAATGGTAAGAAATTATATTTCAGCATTAATTCAAACTACTAATTTGTTTAAGATGATTAAAAACCTCTGATCTGCGCCTACCAAATAAACAAAGCTTAATGTGGTATTGCTTTCAACACTGATTTAGGAAAAGATAACACACATTCAAATAATAACTTTTACCATGTTGATTGACAGATAAGAAAAAAGATATCTAATTTCTGCCTCACATGTACCGATCTATCTTAAATTGATCTGGTCATTTGGTTCACATAAAAATTGAGGCAATTTCCACTATGTGTATTTTTGAATAATTAAATGACTAAACAACTTCATGGATAAAAGAGTATAGCTTACTTTCATCCTCAATATAGTCATCCCAGTTAAAGGTGCTCACTGTCCTATTGAAAGTGGTACCATTCCCATCCAATGAATAATTAAAGAAAGAAGTGATGTTTATTTCAAAGGAGGAATTATCTGGGGGCCATTGCAAACATTTATTCCGCAGGTTGCCCATAAACAGCTGTAGTCCTATTAATGCAAACACGCTCAGACAGAACACAGTCAGGATCATGACGTCAGAGAGCTTCTTCACTGACTGGATCAGGGCCCCCACGATGGTCTTCAGGCCTGAAAATAAAATCGGAGAGGGAAATTTAAATGTACTATTTAACGGCTACTCGACTGACAAAAACATCATGAGCTTGTCCTGGAAAATAAAGATGTCATGCAGAATGCCAAGAATATTACTTTAATGTTTGTGATTGAATAACATTTTCATGAAAAGCCTGCTAGCTGGTGAAAATGAATGGAAGCAGAACTTGTATGTTCATTAGAAAACTGAATGGAAATGAACCAAAGTGTATTTCCAAACACTCCTTAGAGCAGAAAAATGATTTTGCTATTCATGCTTAAACATTAACCTTGTGTAAATAGTTTGCTTTTATTTGCAGATGTCTTACTCCCTTACCTCTTAGCGATTTTTGAAAAAAAAAATCTATATGAATAGAGTAGTAATAAACCTTTAAATGACTAAATTATGAGGTTATATTTTTGCGAATTCTATAAGCTTGAGTATGGGTTAAAAAAGGAAGACATCTGAAAACTGAGCCTCATGCAACACTCATGCTATCCCTTGCTCTTTCATTTGTCTGCAGGTAAGAAAATTACCAGTTTTTGACCTAAGTGGTTCAATTTGCATCAGTTCGAATTTCTCATAGTTTAGCTTCTATGCGGAAAGCTTGATGTTATAGGATGCAGACCATGTAGCCTGTTACTGCAAATGCCTCATGCAAAAACTTGTTAAACTCAAAGGCTGATTTAGAACAGTTTTAAAGAAAGCAACTAGTAAAAGCAAAGAATCAAGTCCATCCAAAATATGATGTGTGATTCTTGCTTTATTACAGATTTACCAGTATTTACAATAGGTGACAAGCAATAAGGCTTATGCACAAATGCAGCTAAACTCAGCCAATGCACCAATGCAGCTAAACTCAGCCTCGGTGTTTAACCCAGCTCTCACCTGGAATGACTGAAATTGTTTTCAATGCTCGGAGAACTCTGAATGTTCTCAACGCTGAGACATTACCCAGGTCCACAAACTCTGTCACATATCTGCAGTAGGGAGTTCACACACAAACACAATGACAAAACACAAGAAACAGTTGGAGATATAAGGGGCCTACCACCTTATACCAGTTTCTTCTTACCTGGGATTACAGAAATAGTTTTCAAAGCTCTCAAGACTCTGAAAGTTCGAAGAGCTGAAACATTGCCTAGGTTTACAAATTCTGTTATATACCTGTAGAATTAAATCAGAGTTATTCAGAATTTAGGGAAATCTAAGTCTATGTTGGTCTTACATCAAGACCTTTTCAACTTCAATGAGTGTTGCCATTAGATTTCCCAATTAAGAGAAAAATGGCATTGTCATCAATCATCTCTGTTACTTGGGAAACTACTATTTTACAGTGTTAATTGAAACCAAAACCATATAATTCAATATGATAGTCCTTAATTTCTCCAAAGTACATAATTTAATTGGAAGAAAAATATTCTGAATTCGCATGATAACTATGAAAAATGTTTGATCTGACAAGGGAAGCCGCCAAGGACAAATACAGTGTAGGCTTCCATCAATGATTTATTCTTCCAGCTTGGAAAATGTATTAAAATACTTACGCAAAAGTAATGACTGTGAAATCCAACCAATTCCATGGGTCCCGTAGAAAAGTGAAATCTTCTAAACAAAAGCCCCTTGCAAGTATTTTTACAAGTGATTCAAAAGTATAAATTCCTGTAAAGGTGTACCTGAGAAAAAATAGCCAAGCCCACATTAAAGATATAGTAGGTGATTTACATGTACATATCTCAAAAGGGACTTACACAACACAAGTTAGAGGCTTCTATATGGGTCTATGTCTGTCTCCCAAAAATGTAGAGTGTAGGTAAGATTTAAGGCAGGAAAAAATATTACATTTTGAAAGACATTCTCTTTGATTATAACTAAATGAACACTGTACTTGCTACATCAATTTGAAGGCCAAATAATAAGATTCTGTATGAAGATATTATTTAATACACTGGCATTTGGTCTGATTGAAGCAATTAGGTAATAGTCCAAGAAATGAATGAAGCAATGGTGTTCAATAAAATATGCAGTATTAAGATACATGAAATATATACTAATAAAACATAGAAAGGTAATAGCCATGAGAAAATGAATATACAAACTAGGTATAATTATATAGGTATAAAATTTATTATTGAATATTAGTAATCACTGATCTTCAAAAGTGTGAGACTCACAAGGAAGATAAAGGGCTACAAATATTGGCTGTCAGACTAGTTCAATAATTTGAGCTAATGAGTGAACCACCACTGCAACCTTGGTCCTAGAGGAAGTTATTGCTTGAAATGAACTTGAGTCATTGTCACTAACATAATTGGAGGAGCCAGTATGATTTGTTAAGGAAGCTGAAGTCTCAAGCTGTTCAATGCACAGTTTGAAATACAAAGGGATGAGAATATTGAGAGAGAGATTTAATTTTCTACTTACTCCACATTCTTTGTCCAGTCTGGAGGATTACTCATTGTCATAAATACACAGTTGGTAAGAATGGTGCACATAATGAGCACATTGAATAAAGTAGAATATCGTCAAGGAAGACAAAGTTCAATGGAAAATCTCACTTTCATGCATTACCATGTCTTTCACTACCATGAAGATTAGAACTTTTAAGACCTTATACTTTTATTATTGAAGTTTGTTCTTTCTATTTCTGTCATTCAACAACCCCATAGCTAGGCCATGCCGCGTCAAGTCATTAACTATTTTGAGGCTACTGTGGTGCTTTTTAGTAATTAAAAAGATTGAATGCAAAGCAATGGGTTCATTAGCAAATAATTCAACAACTTAACTTTTTTCAATGACAGACTCGACTCACTCAACCACTGCTGCATGATCAGCATGTATGTAAATCATGACCAAAAAATTCAGAATCCAAGTAATTAATTAAATGCATTGTATCTCCATTCTAAGGGTCACTCTAGTGGAATGTCTTTAATAAGATCATTTCTAAGTGGAGTATATAATATACTGTAATTGGTTATAATATTCTGAACAGTAAGAGAAAATGGATGATATTAGTTTTGGCATTTCTTGGATTTGTAACTGTGGCCAAATTACTTGTTAATTTTTCTGAGCCTTGGTTCACTTCACCATAAAAGTAAGAAAAAATAACTATTTTATAGGATTTCTGTGAGGGTCTAATTATTTAAAATATGTTAAAGCTATTACACTTAATGTGTTTGATATATAGTAAATGCTCAATAAATTGCTTTTCTAACTTCCTGAATTGCAAATAACATTACTCATAAAAAATGTCTAGTTTGCTTCACTCTACCCTTACTTTGCTTTTGTAGAAAGAGACAATGCTCTTCAGTTTCCTGAAAAATAACAAAACTCTTTAAGAAAATATTTGGTAATCAGATAATGAAATTACTTTCTTTTATATTTAATAAAAAGCATGAGGATTCAGTTGCAATTATGAAAACAACAACCTTTACCAATGTAAATTTAGACACAATTATAAATATGCCAGAGAACACATCGATGCTATTCATAACCCTTCTCCCTCTTTATTTTAATTACAAATTTTCACATTATGTACTTGAACAAAATATCAACATGATTTTAATTGTGGTAAAATAGAACAGTGAGTAGCCAATGTTTCACTAACTTATAAAGGAAGTTTCTTTGCATCTACAACTGGTTTTAGTCAAAGCAATGATTGATTTCTTGTTTTTATTAGTAGCAATATATTATTGCACATGTTTAATTCTCAGCTTGTCCAAAGGCACCCACATGGAAACAACCATAAGTGAATGATGTGGATCCGCCACGTGAGGGCACTACAAACCAGGAAACACACACAAACACCATTTCAAAGAAGACACATAGCTTTCCTTTATTGCTGAAAACAAACAAAAAATAAGGTAAAATTGAAGATGATTTGCTGTTAGTGTTTAAAACCCTCCTTGGCAGATTAGCACCATTCTGAATGCTTGGTTCCCAACCTCAAGGGCCCTCAATATAGTCTTGAATTTCTCCACTTAGCTCCATTTCTTACTCTCTGCAAAGAAAATTTCAAATATTCTCTACTCTACTCTGATTTCCAACCTTCTTCTTTTTTCCCTCCCACCTGAAGCTGATAACCTTATTTCCTACTTCACTGAGAGAAGAGATAATATCAGTCTGCCATATCTCTACTCCTCACCCCCAAATGGACAAACCTTCTGTAGTGGGACCTATCATTTCTCCTTCCTGTTTCAATGGGGGAAGTTTTCAATTCCTCCATCCCTACTCTGGACACCTTCTACTTTTCCAGAATACTTCATAAATCTCTTTCTTCTCTTATATTACTATCTTCCACTCTACTGGACTCTTTCTATCAACATAAACTTGCTTATGACTCTCCTGTCTTGAGGAAAAAGAAGTGAGGATCCTTTTCTATAACCCACAATTCTCTTTAACTACTTTTAGCCCTAACTCTTTTCTCCATTCATAGCCAAACTCCTCAAAAGAGCTGTTTATCTTTTCCTCAGTCTACTAGCTTTTCTTTCTGAAGACAACACACTCTTCATGTTTTGTCACTAAGAATAAAAGGATAATTTTGAATTATTTGACTTGCTCACTCAGCAGTATTTGATAAGGATGATTCTTTCCCCTTTCATTATGCTCTTTTCCCTTTGCTTCATGAGGTCCCAATCCCCTGTGCCTCATGAGCAACGATTTCCTTGTATCTTTTTAAATGTTGTAATTCCTTTTTGAAAAGAAGGACACCTATAAGGCCCAGCTTTGTGGCTCTGTGGTTGAGCATCAACTTATGAACCAGGGGGTCACGATTCAATTCCCAGTCAGGGCACATGCCCAGGTTGCAGGCTCAGTCCTCAGTAGGGGATGCACAGGAGGCAGCCAATCAATGATTCTCACTCGTCATTGATGTTTCTCTCTCTCTCTCTCTCTTTCTCTCTCTCTCTCTCTCTCTCCTCCTTTCCTCTCTGAAATCAATAAAAATAGTTTTAAAAAAGAAAAGAAGGACATAGGATATCTCAGCCATTTCTTCCTCTCCTGCTATATTCATCCTAATAGAGTTCATCAACAAACATAGCTTCAAGTACCATTTATGTACCCACTGATCTTAAATATTTCTCTCCAGGTTAGAGCTCTCTTCTGAACTCCACATACCCGATTGTCCATATGGTATATGTACTTATGTATCTCATTGATACTTCAAAAACATTTAAAAGATGGCCAAGAGACATATGAAAAAATGCTCAAAGTTACTAATCATCTGAGAGATGTAAATCAAAACGACAATAAAGTACCATCTCACACCTGTCAGAATGGCTATCACCAACAAATCAACAAACAACAAGTGCTGGCAAGGACGTGGAGAAAAAGTAACCCTCATGCACTGCTGGTGTGAATGCAAACCGGTGCAGCCACTGTGGAAAACAGTATGGAGTTTCCTCAAAAAATTAACCCAGTAATCCCACTTCTAGGAATATATCCCAAGAATTCAGAAACACTAATCAGAAAGAATATATGCACTCCTATGTTCATAGCAGCACAATTTACCACAGCTAAGATTTGGAAACAGCCTAAGTGCCCATCAGCAGATGAGTGGATTCAAAAACTGTGGTACATCTACACAATAGAATACTACACTGCTGTCAAAAAAGAAAGAACTCTTACCATTTGCAACAGCATGGATGGACCTGGAGAGCATTATGCCAATAAGCCAAGTGAAATAAGCCAGTCAGAAAAAGATAAGTATCACATGATCTCACTCACTTGTGGAATATAATGAACAATATAAACTGGTGAATAAAAATAGATACAGAGACATAAAAGCACTGAACAGACCATCAAACCTTAGAGGGAAGGCAGGGGAGGGTGGGAGGAGAGGTAAGAGATCAACCAAAAGACTTATATGCATGTATAGAAGCATAATAGATGGACACAGACAATAGGGGGTGAGGGCCAGTGCAGGGAGGTGGGAGCAAGCTGGGAGAGGTCAATGGGGGAAGTAGGAGACATGCAATACTTTCATATATAAAAGAAATCTATTCTGCATACTGTGCCAAAATGACCTTTGCAAATGTAATTCAATATAATTTCAAGAGCTGTCCACCATTTTTAGGATCATGATCAAATGTCTTAAATCATCTAGATTTTAGAAGGTCTTAACTCCTGCTATTTCTCTAGTTTTGTATTATTTACTCCTCATTGCACTCTCCCTTGTCCCTTTGATTATAATTGTTGGAGATCATCTAATAAAATATGCTCTTTCTCAAATAAGCCTTTGCAAATGCCATCCCTTCCCCCCTTCTTCAGTACTTGCAAACGCTTTCTACTTGACTCTAGCTAACTCATACTTCTTCTTTAGTATTCAGATTAAAAGTTATTTCCAGTAGAAAGTTATTCACAATAGCACCTGACCTGTTTAGATATACCAGGAATCTATTCCAGTAGCATCTTATAGTACTCCTCCAATGACTAATTTTAAGGTTGATTATTTCTACTAGAATGCGTAATTAATGAGGGCAGGGACAAAGTCTATATGGATCACCATTATATCATTGCCATTTCACACAGTATCAGTTGACTATTAAATAAAATCAATTTTATAACTCATTTATGACTAAATAAATATTTTTCCTTTTTAATGATTTAGTTATCCATATGGGACAAAAGTACATATGAAATTTGTCTACACACATATTGAGCACACAAGTTTCTATACTTTTTTTGAAAGGGAGGACATAAAAACATAAGGTGGATATTAATAGCCTCATGAAATTTATGTCATAATGGTTATGACCCTTAAAAATATTGACTCTTTATAATGGTAGAATTACCTATATATAAAAGCCTAAGCGACCATTATGACTAGATGACCAGATGGCTGTCCTGTAGCTATGATGTGCACTGACCACCAGGGGGCAGACACTCAACAAAGAAGCTGCCCCTTGGTGGTCAGTACACTCCCTTGGCCAGCTAAGCTCCTGCGGCCGGCCAACCTCCCATGGTCCCTCCCCCTGGCCAGCTGGCCCCAATTGGCTTGATCGCAGGCCAGGCCGAGGGACCCCACCCATACATGAGTTCATGCGCCGTACATACATCTAGTATATAATGAAGTAATACATATACTTCACTATTAGTAAACAATAGAAAAAATGGTTATTGTCCAGTAAGTCACAATTAATAAAACATTATGCTCAAACACTTTTTTCCACATTGCATGACTATCATTTGAATAATAAAAAAGACACTTAAGTTAAAGATCCTGACATACATTTAACAAGGAAAGCAAATAAAACTAATTTGCTTTTAAAACAAATTAAGCAACAACTAGAGTCAAGTTTTTATGCTTTTGATTTAATACGTGTCTCTAAATAGAGAGCTTCAAATTCTGTTATCTTTGTCATGACTTTCAATACCATCCATATACTGATATCTCTCAAAGTTATGTCTCCAGCCCAATCCTTTCTGGAACTCTACACTATTCCAATGAACATCTAATAGGCATCTCAAAAAAAAAAAAACATAATGTTCAAATCAGAGCTCTGGATTTTACTCACGATTATTGATTCACTGGAAGTTATCCCAAGCTCAGTCAACAGGAACTACATTTTTCTTTCTTGACCAGACTAAACACTTGGACTCATCCTTAGCTCTACTCATTTCCTCATATTCTACATCCAATTGCTCAGCAAAACCTGTCAGCTTTTCTGAAAAATACTTCTAAATCTGATAACATTTTGCCATCCTCATTGTTTCTACCATAGTCCATGCCATGATCGTCCCTTTACTTCATAATGGCGGTAGGCCTCCAATCTATCTTTTTGCTTCTACACTTTCCCCCATGCATCATATACTCCGTGAAGCAGGCAGGGCAATCTTTGTAAAATGAGAGTCAGATCATGACATTCTTCTGTTGAAAACCCTTCAGTCATCTCTTCCTATATCTTAAAAGTAAACTGGTGTCCTCACCATGAGCTATAGCTTCAGCCCCTGATCTCCACTCTCACTGATCTATTTCCTTCTACTCCCTGCCTTTCTGACTTTTCTGCAGTCACACTGGGCTCCTTGCTGATTCTTGAACACCCCAGTTTCACCTTCACCTTCATAATTTGTCCTTGTATTTGCTATTCTCCTTACATTCACATTTCTCCTAAATCCCCACATCTCACTTCCTCACTTCCTTTGAATCTTTGTTGAAAAAGATTTGAAATGAGTTCTTCCCTGACCATATCATCTCGCCACTCTTCTTTTTATACTGCTTTATTTTTTAATAGCACATATCACTAGATGATATGATTTATTTTTATTACCTTTCTCCTCTCAAATACACACATAAACATCAATGTAACTACATGAGAGCTGGACATTATTTTGTTCAATGTTGCATCCCAATGCCTAGAAGAACATCTGTCACATAGTAGATACTCAATAATTATTGGCAAATCAACATTTAAATGAGTAATGAATATAAAATAAAAAGTGCATATTAAGTTAAAACTGACATGAAACACATTTAAAACTCTGGCAATTTAAGAAATATGCATTATTTTTGTTTACTATCTAAAATAATGTAACCATATTTTATTTAACTACTAAAGCAAGATACCAGGCACATCAAAAGCATTTTCAGTTTTCAAAATATACCCTGCCAAAAATGTAGTAAGTATAACTTATTCTGCCAAAATCAAGAAACAGAGCCAATTTGATATTCATCAGCTTCTAATGAAGATAACAGTTCTTTATGAAGCAAGCTGGAATTTTTATTGTTAGTAGAAGTATCAGTCTAGATTTAAAATACAAATTTCTTTATTTTGAATGGTCATTTTCTGGTTTATAAATTAATGATAATGAATACACAATAATCTCTGAACCCATTGTGACTATCCTTAAGCATTTTTAACTTACAGCAAAGGGCACTGAGCCTGAAGTCAGAAAACCAAGATTTGAGCCTAGGGTTTGCATTGTGAAACATAAAAGACAAAACTATTAGGAAACACTCTTGGAAACTGTACAGAATCGTATATACTAAAGTGTACCAGGATCTCTTATCAAGTGCACCATTATCAGCAAAAGGCTAAAGAATTTATCTGTCTTAGACTATTATCCAACTGCTTTTTCTTTTCTTATATCTCTATTCCAGCATGAGGTAATTTGAAATATAATATTTTAATATAGGCAATTAGAGATTTTTAAAAATCTACATTTTCTATATGGGAAGAAAACTGTGGCTATCAGCCAATTTTTAAGCTTCTAGGAGAGTCAGCCTTTTGGCAAATCTTAATAGATCTACCTGGTTGCTTTCACATTTCAACTTGCATGACTGCAGGCCATCTAACAACTTTGCCCCTTAGGGTTTTTTTTTTTTTTTTTTTTGGAAGCAAGTGCAAACCCTCAAATTCAAGTTGTACCTTGATTCCTAGAGAGCAACCACCATAAACTATGTCCTCAATGCCCTGATTCTCTGGTCAGAAGTTCTGAAACTGCCCTTGTCCTCTACCACTCGGAATTTCCCTTTCTGGAGGGTCAGAAATTAAAATTTATGGGTTCCCTAACCTTCTAGGATTTTTTTGAGTGGAAATTATTGCTTTCATGACATTCTCAAAAATCTCCATGCAAATTTTTAAAAAACAAAAAGCTGCCTTTTTCTTTAATATTGGGCTTTCTTAATTCCATCTCATCATTCAGATTCAGAACAAAATAGATTTTCCAAACCTATTTAAACCTTCCATTTTGTTACTTGTTTTGCATCTGATTCTCTAACCTGTAATTCATTGGCTACTTATTTATTCAACACATACTCTACAGTTTCTACTCTGAATAAAGCTCTAGCATAAATCTGTATTTTAACATAATTACATGTAGAGATAATGTTGATATCAAGGGTATACAATTATTTGTAAAACTAGAGGCCCAGTGCACAAACTTTGTGCACTCTGGGGTGGGGTGTTCCTCAGCCAGCCCTGCGCCCTCTAGCAGTCCAGTAGCCCTTGGGGGATCCTTAGTGCTGCCATGGAGGCAGGAGAGGCTCCTGTCCCTGCCGCTGTGCTCGCCAGCTGTGAGGCCGGCTTCTGGTGCACTGACCACCAGGGGGCAGCTCCTGCATTGAACGTCTGCCCCTTGGTGGTCAGTGGACGTCAAAGCGACCAGTCATTTTGCCGTTAGGTCAATTTGCATATTAGCCTTTTATTATATAGGATATAATAAATAATTTATAAAAAGTTGTATTCAGTGCACAGATTATAAATACTTGAAACATAATAATAGAGCATAATTTATAATTCAGGAGACCCAAATCTAAATCTAAACTTTATTACTCATTCCTAATGCTAAGTCAAAGACTTTTTTTTGCTTCTTGTACACCTGGGTTATCTTATTTGAAAAACAATAAGGAAACACACTGCTTTACATAATTCAGAAGAAATGATTAAATCTTAAAATATAAAAACATCAAATTAAAATATGCTGATGCCTATACAAAACTTTGAGGGAGAGAGAGGGGAATGAACTAGAGATTGAAGGAGACTGACTTCCAAAAGGCCATGCTTCTGAAGAAATCATTTATCCCAAGGCTGAGCAAATCTGGAGACATGATTGACAGCCTCTCCACCAAGCACTGAAACCGATTCCCTGGTACTAAGCCTATCCCATCTCCTGACTTCCGCACTTGATTTACTTCAAATATTATCTGGGCCTGCTAGGGGCAGTGAGCTTTTCTACTGCAAGCCTTACAGCCAGGTCCTGGGCTGGCCATGCCATGGAACCCCAGGCAAGGCTCTTCTAAAGAAGATGCAACATGAAACGTTGTCCTGGCTGAGGCTTTGCTTAAATTTCAGTTTCCCCTTCAGGAACCTTACCTCTGGCTCCTGATTCAAGTCAGTCCTCATCCCAATGCTTCCATGTTTTTTCTCTAACTGTCCCTGCCTGGCATTGCCCAGTCCTCCAAACCTTTGCTTCCAAGGCTGGCTGTCAGGCAGACCCCTAGCCCCTCCCTGGAATAAAGCCCATCATTCACAGCTACTCTATGTGACTTCCAGGAGTAAATCAAATGACCATTTCTCACCGAAGTGTCATCATCCCATTTCTAGGAAGTAGTAACTTCAATAAGGAGAATGAAGAATAAAATGAAATATAAATGGCAGACAGGCATTAATCCTTTGGAGAGAGACAGTGTCGCAGGATCTGTGACTTGAATAGAACATAAGAACAAGTGACCGAAAGAAAAGAAAGAAACAAAGGAAGAAAGGACAAAAGGAAAGGAAAATAGAAAATCACTGGGAATACTGTTGGGAATTGAATTTGAAGAAATATTTGAAAGGCTAATATGTATACAGTCACAATTTTAAACACTTACCAACCCAAAGCTTTCAAATGTTAAAATGAAAAACAGAAAATAGTAAAATTTAGACCAAAAAAAAAAGAAATAAAATTGTGTAACTAAGATTAGGTCTATATTTTCCAAAAGTAGAAGCAGTAAACAAAATTAGCTCATGAAGTTGACCCATTACATAACATTGTAAAATTTGAAGAGGAAGACATGTAATAGGAGAACTTGGAAATATGGTCAAAATTCATAAAGAATTGTTTAATGCAGCAAGCAGTTCAGCGGGGAGCAGAGGAGGAAAGAAGGAAGTAGTGAGTCAGGAAGAGGAGAGACACTTAGAAGATAAGAAAAACTGTTTCACTTACCTATGATCCTATTTTGTAATATGCTAACTGTTAAGTAAGAGGAAAGAAAATGCATATAACATTGCCAACCAACCACATAAATTTTTAAAAAAATAACAACCCAGCTCAATAATTCTGTCAAAAAGCAAAGTCACATCAAGTGACTATTTGAAAAAAGGATATGAATGTACCAAAATCTTAATAGCTAGTTTTCTAATGGGATTGAAGGGAGTTAAAATGTACAGGGCAGAGGTGGCACTGAACCGAGAGATCGCTTTCCCTTTATTCAATACTATGAATGTCTGAAAAAGAAAAAGCACAACAACACAGAGTAGGATTTAGAATACGCATCCAGGACATTTGAAGAGAAAGGGGAGACCATTCTTTAGAAACATAGCCTTATAACATAATGTAGCAACATACTAATTACCAACATATGACATCACGATAGATGCTTTTTTCTTTCTGAGTGCTGTAAATCCTCATACATCAGTATGTGACATGAGGATTTAAAGAAAACAAAACAAAAAAAAATGTAGTCAATGCCATAGGAAATCTTAGCATCTTTACCAAGTTTTGATACCAGTATTTTTAAACTGTAATTATAATTCAGGAAACACATGAAAGGAAGCTGTGATTACTTCTTCATTTAAAAAAAACAAATTCACAAGAACTTCAGGGTTTTCCAAGTGTATTTTTGGATAAAATTCTTTTTGGGGCACTTGGAAAGGGCAAAGTCTATGGCATGAAGGTGTAAGCCTGCTGAAAAGCCAAGTACCTTATACAGAGCTTAATATCATAAAGAGGCATTTAGATACTACTCCTGGAAATGCAGGGTGAGGCAAAAGCAGGTTTACAGCTGTGAGTACACCAAACACAAAGTTTATTCTTGTATTATCATTTATTAATTACTAGTGGCCCGGTGTACAAAATTTGTGCATGGGGGGGGGCGGTGCTCCTCAGCCTGGCTTGCACCCTCTCCAATCTGGGACCCCTCGAAGGATGTCCTACTGCCGGTTTACAGGGATCAGGCTTAAACCGGCAGTCGGACATCCCTCTCGAAATCCGGGACTGCTGGCTCCTAACCGCTCACCTGCCTGCCTGCCTGCCTGTCTGCCTGCCTGATTGTCCCTAACCACTCTGCCTGCTGGCCTGCTCACTCCCAATTTCCCCCCACCACTGGCCTGCTTGCCCCCAAATGCCCCCCTTGCCAGCCTGATCACCCCCAACTGCCTGCCCTGCTGGCCTGCTCACCCCCACCTTCCCTCCCCACTAGCCTGCTCGCCCCCAACTGCCCCCCTGCTGGCCTTCTCACTCCAAACTGCCCCCCCCCCCCCCGCTGTCCTGATCACCTCCAACTGACCCCCACTGATGGCCTGCTTGCCCCCTACTGGCCCCCCTGCTGGTCTGCTTACCCCCAAAAGCTCCGCCCCCCACCAGCCTGATCACCCACAACTTCCCTCCCCTCTTGGCCTCTAACCACCTCTACCTCTGCCCGCCACCATGGCTTTGTCCAGAAGAACGTCCAGAAGGTCTCCTGGAAGGTCTCCCAGTCTAATTAGCATATTACCCTTTTATTAACATAGATTGTATTTTTTTTCTATATGAGCAACCATAAACCCACTTTTGCCCCACCTGTATAAAACATGCATATGAAACAATGACTCCTTTTCACTTTCTGCTTCACCACACTGTAGGGTGACAGCCTTTGCCCTTCCTCAGTTCCCACTCTGCAGAATGCCTCTTTAGTTCTCTGCCTGCTCTGAGAATGTAGGTTCCGATGAGTGCTTCCAAAACACTTCTAGGATAATAAGGTCATTCCATGGTCAGGCCCACCCAGCATCCTACTGCTACCTGACCCAGAGAGGAAGAGGCCCAGTGCTCTTTACCAGACATCCCTGGGGAGAGCCCAGAACCAATTAGGAAGTAGGGGAAGTCAAGGGAACTTGATCAAGAACTCACTTTCTTATTGATGTAGTACGGGTCCAGGTCCTCCAGGGGCTCTGACACCATCTCAGGAGGGATGTCCCCATAAATAAACGGAAGGGATTTTCCTGCTTCCAAGTCACTATTTGGCTTTGGGCCATTTTCATCATCCTCATCCTTGCGCTCTTGCTTGGGTCTCTTAGCTTTCTCTTCTGCGATGCGTTGTTCAATAGCAGCAAGGGATTCCCTGGTAAAGAAGCGGAAGCTGTCAGGTCCTGGTGGTACCAGCACTGACTGTGCCATCTTTTCATCCTGCTTTAGTCACTGTTTAGCTCCTTGCATAAGAAAGTGCTATGGAAACAAGAGACAGACACACACAGAGAGAGAAAGCAATGGCCATTAGGGAAAAAGGTGACTGGCACGAAATATATAAACCAAGCTAGATGTAACAATATTTTACTAAGGCAGCTGTATTTGGCACCCAGGGAATTCTCTGCATGTATTCACTTGCTTGCCTGGAGATCTATCTTACATATTCAGTAGATTTCTATGAGGTAATCTTCTCTCCCTCTTCCAAAATGTTTTAAGTGGAAATATTCAATTCAGAACTCAGAAATGGAGGATACTGGTTTGTGCTTGCTATTTCACTTGTGTGAATAATTTGGCAGCCATCTTTTTTAAAAAAAATCATTTCTGAAAAAATATCAGAGATCCAAAACAAGAGATGAATCATCACCCAAAACTGTAGAACCTGGGCTGCTCCGGGGATCTTGCACGTATCTCTTTATTTTTTTTTTCTATGCTCCTTTTGGCCTACTTTTCCACCCCTAAGAGCTTATTCAAAATCCACGCACCTGGTAAAAAGCTCTGGGGATCCCGAAATGCCAGGCTGTGGGAACATAGGTGGATGCTGCTTGAAAGCAAGGGAGCAGGAAGGAGCAGGGGATGCCCGTTTGAATTTGGAACTGCTCAGAAGCTGCACAGGAAGGGATCCAGCTCCTGCCAAACTGGGCAGGAAGTCACCCACGTCAGAGGTCTGGAGCTAGGACCCCAGCTAGGACCCCCGGCTTAGCAACCTGCTGTTAGCTGGTGTCATTGCTTCTTAAGTGAACAAATTTGCAGTGCCTTAGAAAACACTCTGGAGAAAGCCCATTTTCTCAAATAGTGCCCATTTCATAAAAGGTACAGAGCAGCTTTGGACTTGAAAAAAACACAATAAGTTGAAGATAGTTTATCCTTTAAGCAAACGCCTATTTGGCTGGTCTTTGCAATACCATAAATAAAGTTTTACTGTATTCTAATCACATTTGACTGGATTAACATATATAACCCAACAGAGCACACCAATCACGCCGAATGTGATCTCTCCATCAGTGGCAGGAGTGTCTATGCTTTTTAAAATAATACAACCAAAATCTTGACACCAGAATGTTCATCTGTATTCAATCATTTATCTATTTTCCCTTCTTTTAAAAAATGTCAATCCATTTTAACCCCACTCTACAGGAATGAGAATTGCCATTTATTATGAAGTGCATTTTCTAAGAGTACAATTCCTTAATATCTGGGTAATTTCTGTAGCATGCGCCAGATAAAACAGGGACATTAAAAATAACATAAGCTACAGTACCGTCTCCACATTTGTTTTCGAAGTAGACTAGGTAGGACCTTTCAGCCCCCAGCCAGCAGACTGCCTTCAGTATCTCGGTGCCTCCAAACAGCCCTCATCTTCCTCACCCAGCCCCAGAGACCCTTTTGCCCGGAGACAGGCATGGCAGCCCCTCCCCGGAGTGTGCAAGCAGAGAACTGCCATGCCTGGATGTTCTAATAAAAGAGACAGGCTAACACATGCAGTCAGCAGGTTCAAAATGAAAGTGGTCCTCTGCTGATTCCCCCAAGGATTCTACTGTAAAGGTACAGAAGCATCACAGAGAACAAGCATAATAAGAATATTAAAACATTACCCCTGCAGAATCTTTTATACTCAGATTTTGGGATTGATAAACTGGCATCAAGAAGACTGCAGATAAAATTCCATCATGCTTTTTTTCATTTTTTTTTTTTTTAATTCTCCTTCAAAGACCACACCTAACTTCCTGTAAAAGGATTGTGGTAACTGAAGTAAGAACAGGCATTTCCTGTGCATGGGGACTACAAAATGGCATTCTTGTAACTACCACTAGAGGGCGGGGCAACTGTGGAGAGAAACTCCTCAGGGTGTACACACAGACATATGTTTGAAGCAGCTCAAAGCTTTCAGTAATGGAAGTCTGATCTTCAATTATTAATTTTGTTAACTAATAATGCTTCTGTTTGTGCTTTTATTTGCCAAGCCAGAAATCATTTAATCAATACAAATAATTCAAATTAAAAGTAAAATGGAAGTAAATAAACTTAGGGATAAAAATAAAAACTCATAAAACAGCAATTATATTAATGAAGGTCTGATATACAGTGCAATTTAACATTAGGCTCAGCCCCAGAGTATCTGAAATCCAATAAAATGCTTTGCTAATTCAACAAAGAGGTTGCCTTTGTGTTATACGAGTTAGCTTTCTCTAGAAATAAAATCAACCTGATGAGACACCCATTTTATTTTATCTCTGATTTAAATGACTGAAACACAACGAGAAGAAAACTGAACAGCCAGTGGGACCCTAAATGCCAGTCTTTCAACTAATAACAGAGCTAAGATTTGAAGGCTTACTATGTGCCCATCACTGACTGGGCTAAGACATCTGCATGTGCTATTTCATTTCATGCTCCCCACAACCCTGACAGATAAACACTTTCGTGGCCTTTATTTAAAAACTGAAGAAAACAAGCACACTGAGGTTAGGAAAAAGTCACCTAAGATCACACAGGCAGAATTCAAACTCAAAATCTGACACCAAAAATCTGTGAACTTAATTCAGTCTTTTCTTTTTTTTTTTTTTTAAATATATTTTATTGATTTTTTACAGAGAGGAAGGGAGAGAGATAGAGAGTTAGAAACATCGATGAGAGAGAAACATCGATCAGCTGCCTCCTGCACATCTCCTACTGGGGATGTGCCCGCAACCCAAGTACATGCCCTTGACCGGAATCGAACCTGGGACCTTTCAGTCCGCAGGCCGACACTCTACCCACTGAGCCAAACCGGTTTCGGCGTTAATTCAGTCTTAAAAACAAACACCTACACATGCAAAAAAACCTAAAATACAATAAGAATAAAAGTGACACCAATTATTATAATCAGAAAAAGTTATAATTATTAAATTGGTATATTTTGCCTATTTTCTAGCTTAACCATTTTCATTTAAAAATACATTTATCAGAAATAAGCAAAGAGAAGATATAGCCCTAAAGAATTTTTAGTCTCTGTACCAAGTCTGTTTTGGTTATAAGAGACAAAAGAATTACTCAAATTGGCTTAAGAGAAAGGGAACATGGAATAAAGGAGGAAGGAAGGAAGGAAGGAAGGAAGGAAGGAAGGAAGGAAGGAAGGAAGGAAGGAAGGAAGGGAGGGTGAGGGAGGAAGAGAGTTCATTGGTTCAAGTTTTATTGTCTACAACTAGCTTTAGGCTTGGGATGATTTGGGAGCTCAACTAATGTTACTTGCACCTAGTCATGCTGTATCCTTTAGCTCTGGCTTCTATGGTGATAGCTTTTCCAGAGATTTGTTCCTTATTGTAGTAAGATGCTATAGCAGCTCCAGCCTCCCAACTTCCCAGACTTAAATCCAAGAGGAACAAAGACCCAGAAAAACTCATGTTTTATCTCACTGACTCCAGTTGGGTCACGTGCCCATCCCCGCAGTCATCATTCCATCCAGGGCAAAGCCAGGCTTTGTGCTTTGGTGGCTTTCCCTAAGCCAAATGCCCCGCCCTTGGAAACAGGAGGAAACCTCACTTGAAACCTATGAACAGTCAGGTGATGGTGGTATAGAAACATTTGTCAAAAGCAGAGTTGGAGTACTATAACTAGAATAAGGGGGCATTGCTGCTGATTAACAAAAACAAATGAGTGAACTCCAGTCACATATCTGTCATATTTCTAGTGCTCCAATACTTAGAGAGTAACATTATAACATCAGTATGTGTATATATATATTCAAGTGAAATACAACATGAGTTTTTCTGGGTCCTTGTTCCTCTTGGATTTAAGTCTGGGAAGTTGGGAGGCTGGAGCTGCTCCAGTATCTTACTACAATAAGGAACAAATCTCTCTCTCTATATATATATTCAGTATATACTTTCTTTCTAGTTCTACTACTTTCATTGATATTCCATGTTTAGGACTTAGACACCAGGCAAGATATTTAAGAAAATTTAAAATATTTTTATTGATTTCAGCAGGAGGAAGGGAGAGGGAACAAGAGATAGAAACATCCATAAGAGGGAGACATTGATCAGCTGTCTTCTGCATGCCCCCTCCTGAGGAATCAAGCCTGAAACCCAGGCATGTGCCCTGACTGGGAATTAATCTGGCAGCCTCCTGTGCATGGGACGACGCTCCACCAAATGAGCCACACTGGCCAGGCCCGGTGTGGCAAGATATTTAGAAGATTCCTCCCCCAAAGGAAGCTGTCTTACTATAATCAAATATTTCACAAATCTCAATGGTGAGCATTAGCTTCATTTATCATATAAATATGTGAATATTCCGGTGTCTCTTTTCAGATATGCTCAAAAATAAGCTAACTTATACAAAATATTCTATTTCAAAAAATAAATGAAGGAGTTCAAAATTTATAGTGATTTGTCAGACATATTTTTGGGGAGGCGATTAGCCATAATAATAACGCATAGTGCTAACTTTTTTGTCTGGCACTATTTTGAGAACTATAAAATGATTTCTTTTAACAACTTGATGAATTAGATACTGTGGTCATCTCCATTTGAAACATGAGAAAACCAAGGCACCAAAAAGGTAAATAATTTACAATAAGCATAAGGTCACAGCTGGAAGTAGTAGAGTCAGAATTAAAACCCAGGCTCTTTGGCTATAGAATCCATGTTCCTAACCACTACACAGTGCTTCTCAAGCTTTTTTCCAAGTCATCCACTTTCAGAAACACACTAAGAGAATATATTTGTTGTAGGATTATCTCTTTCTCTCCCATTGATCCTAGCCAGTTAATGTGCCTTAGGATATTTAAAAGGGTGAACTTGTTATCAAAATACACAAGACCTAAGATGAGCAACACCATCTCAAAAAGACTTTGATGAAATATAGATTTGAAATAAGAATCATAGTCTCTTGTTTCTGATTTCCCAGGATACAGTTTTCAGAAGTCACGCACGTTCGTTTTTTCTTTCATTCGGTCTGACCCTGGTAACACCATGATGACATTTTATTATGAGAATGCTAAGTGACACATTCCTATGGTTTTTAAACTTCATTCAGTTATACTACTTTTCAAATAGAAGATTTTGTAATACAACTTTTAAGGCCAGATACTATAATTGGAAAACCCATTAATAATGGAAACACAAACAATATTATTTTAAGTAGCCAGAAAGGAAAACATATTAAGAATTAGATTACTAAATTCTGCTGACATTTCTGTTTCCCTTTCCATGCCTTCTTTCTTTTAGTTTTCTCACTTATAAAAGAGGAAAAATAATTTTCTAACTTAAAATATAAAAGAAAAAATAAGTTATGTTAATACATATAATGACATCTACAAAAAGAGTAGTTAAATTATACAAAAAATAAGGCAATACAAAACAAAGATATGTAGTAATAAATAGTATACAATTCTTTCAACGAAGATCCACATTTACAATAATAAGTACTCTAAAATTAAATTCATACTAAGAAAATTATTGGTTCATTAAATCTCACAGATAAGGAAGTAGTTGTAGTCTTATTCTATAATTAGTGACTGTGGATAAGTGTTCAAAAAACTTACAGGCTTTTGTTCCTGAGTTAGGAAAGCCGAGAAATACTAAGGAATGTCTTTTTCTGAAATTGATATTTTAATCCTATTTTATAATTGTAATGTTTAATTCTCTTCAGTACCTTAAGGAAATGCCGAAAATAAAAGCTAAGCAAAGATTTGCTAAATGTTAGCAGCAGGTTTATTTTCTGGGTTTTCTAGTTTCCTTAATCCATAGATTCGAGTCTATTTTCTCATGAACTTTCTGATTTCCACTTATTTTGTTTTTCTTTTTATATCCTTCACTCTTAAACTTTGATCCACTAGCTCATTTCTGTAACTAACAGTTTCCATAAGAGGAAAAAAGTTCTGAACAACCAGACTTGGATGTTTTTCCATTCTAGATTAGGAACAGCGCAAAATAGAAGAAAAAAAAAAGACATAGGCTCACTATGTGCTATTTAGATAAACTGTCATTTCTCTTTAAGTGTTAGCTATAGTTACAATTTAAAACCCTTACTTTAAGTATTTTACATTCATATAATATTTGTTGAGCAATATTCTTCATACAAGTATAGGTGTTTCTTTAAATAATTATGTTTTAAACACATTTTGTTTTTCTTTAATAGAAATGCACACCAATGTTATCATGCTAACCCCTGAAAAATTATTCAATGTACTGATAATCACTTTACAATCAACTTTCCTAGGAAAAAAATTACATGTAATGAAATAGACCTATACCTTTATAAAGCATTTTTATTTTATTGCAGGTAAACTAGCAACATGTTTCTACATCCTTCCTTAAACTTCAGATGCATTAAATGCATGTCAGTAGACATCCATGAGCTACTTCAACCCTCCCGAAACCACTAATCAGCTGGAAGGCTTCCTTTAATCTGATTACTTATTAGTTTGTTTTTGATGCCTCTATTATACTAGAATCCCAGAATTCCACTTCTGCATCTTAACAGTCCAGTAAGAAAGATTTTTTAAGGTGTGATTATCCCCAAGAGGAGGAGACATTCCCATTTGTTCCAAATGCCTAGATATTTCCAGCTGCTTTCTTCATTCCTCTCTTTCATTAGGACTTCTATCTACAACTTTCCCCCGTGGCCCTCACCCTCGTCTATAGGAGTTTGTTTGTTGCCATTAAACTCCTCAGTGGGGTAGCAGATCTGCATGTCTGGGAATCTTCCTCAGGAGAAAACCAGCAGAGTCGAGAGCAGAAGGGCTTTGGAATGAAAAACAATGCTCAAAAAATAGCAACATCCCAAAGTGCCCTGGGTACAAACCTGGGTACAAAATATGTGTGTGTGTGTGTGTGTGTGTGTGTGTGTGTGTGTGTGTCTGAGAGAGAGAGAGAGAGAGAGAGAGAGAGAGAGAGAGAACTAGAGATGAGAGAATGAAAACATGAGAAACCACAAATTTGTTTCTTCATGTCATGTTAACATGGCCTAAATTCTGTCACTCTACTAGGTTCTTGATATTAGTTATCTCATTTAATTCTTGTAATATGTTGTGGAGGAAGTTGTGTTTTCACTTTTCTAATAGCACTTTTCTATGTGCTATTTCCTGGTTTAATCATGACCACACAGAGCCAGCATTTAAACTCACATGTAGCTGATTCCAAATTCTAAATACACTTGATTGTACCATTTTTCCTTGGAGGTGAGAAATGTGCCATTGATACAGAAGTTGAAAAGAGTAATGTGAAATACGTCTGATTTTTTAAGTAACTGGATCTCTAGCTATACCTAAGATATTTATAGAATACCATGGGTTTACTGCTGGTCACCTATTAAGAATAACTTAAGTTTCTACTTATACTCTTGCTATTGTGGGGTTAGCTTACTTCTGCTAGAATCAGTCTTCAACTCTCTTCGCCTCAGTTTTGTCATCACTAGAAATGTAGGCTCATTTTGAGTTTTATGAAATACATTTATAAGAAAAAGGTAAGCACAAAAATTAAGACATAGTAATTGTTTAATGAATATTGGTTACTTTTCATTTTTTAGAGATATCTTAGTGTAGTTTGTCATTTCTAACTTGTATTATTTACACAAAACCTATTTCCCCTATCATCTCATCTTGTTCATCTTTCTTTATGGCTTCCACAATATCCAGTATCTGTGGTAGTTTTAGATAATGCTTTCTTTTGGGGTTGTCACTTTCTTTTAGGGAGCTAATTTAAAGATTTTTTTTTCGTTGTTGTTTGTTTTGTTTTGAGAGAGAAACATCAATCAGCTCTGCCTCCTCCTGCACATACCAACCTGGGACTGAACCCACAACCTATAGGTACGTGCCCTGACTGGACTCAAACCCACCACCTTTCCATGTATGGGACGACACTCCAACCCACTTAGCCACACCAGCTAGGGGGCAGTTTTTTTTGTTGTTGTTTTTTTTAACCAAGGAGTGTTGACATTCAGTTTCTAGCTACATGTGATTTATGCAAACATAATTCATCTTGAGGGGCTTTTATTGACTATTATTTGGTAGACACTATGCTTCTGAAGAAAAAGCCTCCAACTTTGGAACCAGATGAAACTAGTTTGCATCCTGACCCTGCTAATTTCTAGCTGTACTTCTCTGGGCAAAGGACTTGGATTATAGTAAGGATTAAAGAAGATAAATAAAATACCCAGGACACATGGCAAATGCTACTTACCTATGCCCTTCAACTCTTCAGCATTGTACTAAGCAAAATGAATAAGACCAAATGTAAAGCCAGAAGTCTGATCTTTCAAAATTTGCAATGCAATTTATCATTTAACCAAACAAATTTCAAGTGCTAAGCAATCGCCAGCATTTTTCAGATGCTTAGAATACAGTAACTAAGCAAACAGACAAAAGTCGGCAAAACTCTGCCCTCGTGAAGCTTATATTCTGTGTCCTAGTGATACAGCCTCCATCCAAGTAAATTAAATATAGAATACAGCAGGTGGTGCTGCTATAGAAAAGGATAATGCTGGAAAACAAGGAAAAATATCAGGGGAGGAGGTTGGGGAGAACGGCGTGTTGTAAATTTATAAAGGGTGCTTAGGGAAAGGCTCGTTGAGGAAGTGGCGTGTAAGCAAAAGCCCTCGAAGGACCCACGGGAAGCCAGCCAAGTCATGAGCCTTCCTGGATGGTGGAGTTCCAGGCAGAGCAAATGCATGAAAACAGTCACAGAAAGGTACCCACATTTGGAAAGGTCTATAGAAAGGTGAATAACATTGACAGAATGAAAATGACCACACAAGGCAATCACATCAACAGGAAGCAGAGAGAGCAGGCCACAGGCACAGTGAGTACCACAGCAGATGCTGCTGTCCTCAGTTAGGCCCGCCATCTGGTTTCCCAGCAGTTTCTCCGGTGATACCTGTAACATAAATGCCAAGCTCGGAGCCCAAGCCAGACCTGAGAAGCAACAATCGGACCAGAAATAAAGGAAAGCTCACTGCCCCTCGGTGTCCTGCGCCTGCGCTCAGAAGGGGTGTGTAGCAAGCAGACTAGCAGGCCTGGATGCTCAGGAAAGTCTCAGCCTGGATGGCTTCCTGCAGGCGGACCCAGAACAGTCTCACAGAAATGGTGAGCTCAGCAGCCAGGTTAGCAGCTAGCAGCAGCTCTGCAGCAGAGAAGCAGACAAAGCAAAATGTTGCCTATCTAAATGCCTACAAATGTTTGTTGAAATTTTAAAAGACTAAAAAAGGGATATTTTTCTTGTCCCAGGATGCAGTCATAAAAAGACACAATAGCACCAATTATGAAACAGATATTTCTACAAAACTTTTTGTTTGTTTTCATCTGTAAAAAAAAAAAAGTGTTGGTTTTCAAGTATGAAAAATGCACTTGCCTATGTAGCATGTTGGCAGCTATTCTCACTAGCACATTTCCTTATTTTTAACCACTCCTCACATATTTTGGAGAGACTAGATTAGCCACTCTTGTTCCTCAGTTCCCCTAATCTCTTCCCCCTTCGGCTTTTCCTTTCTTTGTCTTTTTCTTCTTCACCTGCTCCTCTTCTTCCTCCTTTTCCTCTTCCTCCTCCTTGTCCTCCTCCTTCTTTTCCCCTCTCTCTTTAGGATAAAGATAATTCCTATCCTGGTCAAATCTTAAGTTTGCTGTTGGGATAAACTCATATTATTGGAAGTAAAATATTTTTGGAACTACAATACATTGTAGGCAAATTTATTTTATTTATTTTCTTAATATTATTAAAATATCAATTTTACCTGCAGAAATGAATGGAAAGAGGGGATTTCAAATGAAAAAAAAATGATGTCTATTCTGAAGTTTCCCTATATAACTCAATGTTTGTGAATTATAAAAGTATGGCTAGAACTTTTAAGATGGTTAAATTTTGAACAGCTCTCTATCATGTACATAAATGCAAAGCCCTCATATGTCAAATCCTGTGATTTTCACCCTACCATATCGTTGCACCAATTTCATATGAAAACTAAAACAGGAAAAGAGCTGGTTTGAGAAAGGAGAAAGGCAAAAGGCTCAGAAAAACATACTCCCTTCCCCCCAGTGAACTGATCATGTGCTTCTACATATTCATTTCCAGGCTCATATTCGTGAATGACATTTCCCATTTATTTTTCTCAGTCCCAAACAAACAAAATATATTGAATCATTAAAAGCAAGGACTGATCTATAAAACAGTTTCGTCACTTGGAAATTATCAAAGGGAAAGATATGACTCACACAGCTTTTTAAAAGTTCAAATCATGATTACAAATTGCAAACAATTTTTTGGGGGGAGTTGAGAGAGAGAGAGAGAGAGAAGAGAAGAGAGAGATTGTTTTGAGTTTTATTAAAAAATATATTCTTCCAGCCCTGACCGGTTTGGCTCAGTGGATAGAGAGTTGGCCTGCGGATGCAAGGGTCCCAGGTTCGATTCTGGTCAAGGGCATGTACCTTGGTTGCGGGCATATCCCCAGGAGGGGGTGTTCAGGAGGCAGCTGATTAATGTTTCTCTCTCATCAATATTTTTAACTCTCTATCCCTCTCCTTTCCTCTCTGTAAAAAACCAATAAAATATATTAAAAATATATATTCTTCCAAATAAAATAATTTATAAATTGGAAGATATGAATTAGATTTAGAATTAACCCTCTACTTTTCTTTATGGCACTGAGCAAAATTTTCCCTTATATTGGCACAACAACCAATGCTAATTAAAATAATAGGTTTCGTGTTTGGAAGAGGGGGCCTCCCAAGAGATCATTTACACAGACTATTTCTATTTCTTAATAATTGAACTAAAATCAGAGACAGATGCCTTTGTCCAGGTCTCAGAACAGAGGTTTCAGAATTTGTCCTTGGTTATCTATTCCATTCTTTAATCACCATCTCACTTATTCTTTAGTTATAACCTCTATCAGTATTAAGAGTATCCAGACTATTTCTGCTAGTGCTTCATTGGGTGGAATAGGAAGCATCATATACACTCCTGGGGTTTATTATGGGGAAATTGTTAAAGCAGTTATCATTCTGTTTATTGCCATTGAAAGGATGTTTACTTATTGGTTCAACCAAGATCCATGATTTACTATTGTAGGAGAATAAAAACATTGGCTGATGGTGGGCATGATCCCTATAATTCTCAGCCTTCAGTCTGCTCTTCTGCCTATCTACTTCTTCAGCTCTTCTAAAAAGTATAAAATATTAATTTGATTAAGTAGTTCCTGAGACAATACAATGGTTAAAAGGCATGAACACACCGATTGTTTTAACATGTTGTATTCTAATTGTCATTCCTCATAGAACACTTTTAAATATTCCTTATGACTTCTTCTTTGATCCATGGATCAATAATTTAGAAATATGTTGCTTAATTCCCAATCCCCAAATGGGCTTTTGCTAGATAGCTTATTGTTATTGGTTTCTGATTTCATTCCACTGTAGTCTAATACTATAAAATGAATTGAGACTTATTTATGGCCTAGCAGATAGTCTTTGGTAAATGTTCCATGTGCACTTAAAAAGAACATATAATCTGCAGTTGGTTATAATATTCTATAAATATTGATCAGGTCCTCATGTTAGATCATTGATAACATTATTCAATTTATCTATATCCTTACTAATTTTTTTCTACTTGTTCCATTGTCTATTGAGAGAAAATTGTTAAAATCTCTAACAATAATTGTGCATTTGTCTATTTTTCACTTTAGTCCTGTCAATTTTTTCTTCTCTTTTGGAATTCAATGATCTTACCATACAAATTTAAGATTGTTATGTCTTGTTACAAATTGGCTCTTTTACCGCATGAAATGATTGTTGTTGTTTTTTAAAATCTGTATTAGTATTCCTTGTCTTGAAGTGTACTTTATTCACTATCAATATAACCCTACTAGTTTTCTTACAGTGTATACGCTATATCTTTTGCTATTCTTTTACTTTCAATCTGTCTGTATTATTATACTTAAAATGTGTCTCTGGAAAAAAGTGCATCATTGGAGCTTGTTTTTTATCCAGTTGGTAACAAATGCAAAAATAATAAAAATATAAACCTACAAAAATACCTATGCATGAACACTTGGAGTGCGGGTGAATTTCCCGCCAAAATATAAGATGGCTCTGTCTTTTGGTTTTGTTCCATCCACCAAAAGGGTGGATTACAAACAAATATTTGGTAATACGCAGTTACAATCGGCCCGAGTTTACACGTTTCCCGCACTCCACCGCAAATCTATATGAACCGAGTTAAAGACGGCTCCCGCGGAGTACGCGCAATTCACGCGAGCCGACTTAACTCGTTTCCCGCACTCCAAGTGTGAATATTCATAGCAGCTTATCTATACACTAGAGGCCTGGTGCACAGATTCATGCACCAGTGGGGTCCCTTGGTCTGGCCTGCACCCTCTTGCAATCCAGGATAGCTGGTTTTGTCTCGATCCGCACATGCCCAATCCAGACTGGAGGGAGCCCTATCCTGCATGTTGAGTGTCTGTCCCCTGGTGCTCAGTGCCCATCATAGCGACTGGTCGACCAGTCGTTTGGTTGTTCAGTCACTTAGGCTTGCACTGACCATCAGGGAGCAAACACTCAACGCAAGAGCTGCCCCCTGGTGGTCAGTGCACTCCCACAATGGGAGCACCATTCAGCTGACTGACCCATCCCCATGGCCCACCAGCCTGGCAGCAGCCACTCACTCCCTCAGCAGTCTTGCAGGTCCAATCTCTGGAGAATGGTCCAGGCACTGACAGACCAGAGCCACCGGCACAATCCCGACAGCACCACCTGCCTCCTAGAAGTCAGCTTCTGGCACTGCAGTCACTTTCCCTCCTTAGATGCTCTGCAAGGAAGAAATTATATAAAAGGGGCTGCTGCCGGAAGCCGGTCCATCCTTACTGCTTGACACAGTCATTGCAGGGAAGAAACATCTGCACAGCATATGTTTCAAGGGACCTGGCGTATATGGCATACTGTTCTTAATATGTTTGCACCCCTTCTTAGTGCTATGTGTTTTAACCAAGGTCACCTCTCCGAGAAAGATTGTTTCCCCAGGTGGGGATTTTTCCCTGGAGTTAGGGATTAACAGGACTAAGGAAAGGAATAAATCAGTAAAACCCCTTAACTAAGTGCCAGGCGGGTAGTTAATCACTTTAACTACAAACAATCACACTTAAGCTACATAATCTTTACTTAGGATAATCTCCTTCAGTTACTTCCTTGTAGCTTAACAGAACAATAGAGTAGTGACCTTGGAATGGAGATAAAAAATGCCCTAACCTTTGGAATAGAATGGATAGGATTAAAATTAACTGGTACAAATACAGATGTAATAGGAGAATAAGAACAGAACCTGGCTGGAGAAACTGGCTGGAGAACCTGGATTACCTGGCTAGGCTGCTGATCAACTGAACGCTGTCTCCTTGTCATTTCTTCTTCGCCAACTCCTTCCACACCTTTGGGAACCCCTGGACCTGCTGGGGTTGGACCCCAACAACTGGCGCCGGTGGCGGAAGAGATTGTGCTCCCTGGCCTCCGGCTTGCCTTCTGCCAGGAGTTCTCGAAGCCCTCTACTCAGAGTCTGCTCTGGACCACTCGACCACCCGACCATCCGGAGCCCATTTGTTGGCCTCCTCGTCGCCCTCGGGTCACCAGGCTGGGGCATATTGGGGTGGCCCCCTCTCCCGACGGTGTTCCATGGAGTAGGGTCCCAGATTGTTGTCCTGAAGAGCGAGCGAGCTTGGCCCCCTCCCCCCCTTGTTCCTCCCTCCTTCAGCCTCAACATGGCTAACAACAGCCCAGCGCTGACCGGCAACTCGCAGCCGCAGCACCAGGCGGCCGTGGCCGAGACCCAGCAGCAACAGCAGCCGTGTGGCGGCAGCGCCACCAAGCCGGCGGTGTCGGGCAAGCAGGGCAACGTGCTGCCGCTGTGGGGCAACGAGAAGTCGATGAACCTCAACCCCATGATCTTAACCAACATCCTGTCGTCACCTTACTTCAAAGGGCAGCTCTACGAGCTCAAGACCTACCACGAGGTGGTGGACGAGATCTACTTCAAGGTCACACATGTTGAGCCATGGGAGAAAGGAAGCAGGAAGACAGCGGGCCAAACAGGAATGTGGGGAGGGGTTTGAGGTGTTGGAATAGGAGGAATTGTTTCTACAGCTTTTTGCTTGTTATACAAATTGTTTACTCTGAAGTTAACCCGCAAGCAAGTGATGGGTCTCATAACCCACACAGACTCTCCATATATTAGAGCCCTCGGATTTATGTACATAAGGTACATACAGCCCCCTACAGATCTATGGGATTGGTTTGAGTCCTTCCTTGATGACGAAGAGGACCTAGATATGAAGGCTGGAGGAGGCTGTGTAATGACCATTGGAGAAATGCTGTGGTCTTTTCTCACAAAACTGGAGTGGTTTTCTACCTTGTTTCCAAGAATTCCAGTTCCAGTTCAGAAGAATATTGAACAACAGATTAAAACCCGGCCTAGGAAAATCAAGAAAGATGGGAAGGAGGGTACTGAGGAAATAGACAGACATGTTGAATGCAGGCGTTCAAGGTCTCCAAGGAGATCACTAAGCCCACGGAGGTCCTCAAGAAGATCAAGAAGTCGAAGCCATCATCGGGAGGGCCATGGGTGTTCTAGTTTTGATCGAGAATTAGAAAGAGAGAAAGAATGCCAGCGTCTAGAGCGTGAGGCCAAAGAAAGAGAGAAAGAAAAGCGAAGATCCCGGAGTATTGATCAGGGCTTAGATCGCAGGCATAGCAGGAGTAGGAAAAGGCATAGAAGTCGGAGTCGGAGTTGTGATAGGAAAGGAGACAGAAGGGACAGGGATCGGGAAAGAGAAAAAGAAAATGAGAGGGGTAGAAGGCGCGATCGTGACTATGACAAGGAAAGAGGTAATGACCAAGAAAAGGAGCGCGAGCGATCAAGAGCACGGTCCAAGGAGCGGAGAAGTAGGGGCAAGGTGGAAGAAAAAAAACATAAAGAAGACAAAGATGATAGGCGGCACAGGGATGACAAAAAAGATTCCAAAAAAGAGAAAAAACACAGTAGAAGCAGAAGCAGAGAAAGGAAGCATAGAAGTAGGAGTAGAAGTAGGAATGCAGGGAAACGGAGTAGAAGCAAGAGCAAGGAGAAATCCAGTAAGCACAAGAGCAAAAGCAAGGAGAAGTCAAATAAACGAAGTCAGAGTGGCAGTCAAGGAAGAACTGACGGTGCTGAAAAAAGAAAACGGGAATGGAGCCCCAGCAAAGATAAATCTAGAAAGCGTAGCGGCAGCAAAGAACATGCCCACAAACGGGATCACAGTGATAGCAAGGACCAGTCTGACAAACACAATTAGCGAAGGAGCCAAAGCGCAGAACCAGAGAGCCAAGAAAAACCACACAAAAACAAAGACGAGACTCATTTATGCTTTTGAACAATTGCAACAGGTTCCCTTTAACTTGTACACTGACTCAATATATAGTTAAATTATTTCCTCATATTGCGATCGCCTCTCTCCCACAAGGAAGAACAGCCATTTTTTCTTTGTTAACTCAGCTACAAACTTACATTCATAAACGAGAAAAGGCTTTCTATATTGGACATATAAGAGCTCATTCCTGCCTACCAGGACCCTTAAGCTAAGGAAATTATCAGGCGGATTTACTAACTCACCCAGTAGTTTGTACAGCTCTAGAAGAAGCCCAGCGGTCTCATGCCATTCATCAAAATGCTTTTGCTTTCTGTCTATATTATCGCATATCTAGAGAAGCTGCTCAAAGTATTGTACGTGACTGCGGCCATTGTCCTACTCATTTTCCTAGCCCTGCTACTGGAGTTAATCCAAGAGGACTTAGACCCTGTGACTTATGGCAGATGGATATTACTCATGTCCCATCTTTTGGCAAACTTTGCTATGTGCATGTTTGTATTGATACCTTTTCTCATGTTATCCTTGCTTCTGCACATACAGGAGAAGCCTTTAGAGATGTAAGTCAACATTTATTCCAATGTTTTTCCTACCTAGGAATACCAAGGGCACTTAAAACAGACAATGGGCCTGCCTGTACCTCTAGAGCTTTTAAAAACTTATGCTCTACATTCGGCATCACACATACTACAGGAATACCCTACAATCCTCAAGGCCAAGCAATAGTAGAAAGGGCTCACCAAACTTTAAAAACACAAATTAAAAATTTACAAGAAAATGAGTTTAAATATTCCTCTCCTCATCATGTTCTACAACATGCTCTATTTGTAATTAATATACTAAATGTAGATTCTGAGGGAAATTCCCCAATGTACAGACATTGGAAACCTGATCTAACTAAACCTAAAGCCCTCGTCAAATGGAGAGACTTACTTACAGGATCCTGGAAGGGACCTGATGTACTTTTAACCTGGGGGAGAGGATATGCTTGTATATTTCCACAGGACGCAGACTCACCTGTGTGGATTCCAGATCGTCTAGTCCAACCTTATATCACACCGCCGTCCGTCTCCGCCTCCTCCTCCTCCTCCCCAGTATCATCCATATCAGCCGACCCAGAGGGCACAGCTGACTCCTCCCCGGACACCCACCGAGACCACCATCAAGCACGGCCCTGATGGATCCATGATCCTGCCCTTCAATGCGCTGATGCTTCGGGAAGCCCGTCACCAATGATGCCACCTGCTAGTCATATCAACAAGGACAACCAAACCACTGACTTGAAGAGAACTGAAATCCCTTGACTGAAGAGGCCAGCAACCTTCTACAGGAACAAGGCTCCATGTGCACTCCATCCACTATGTTTATAGCTATGCTCGCTATCATTGCTTGTCAGTCTTCTTCTGAGTCTTAACACAATCTGAGAGGTGGCCCCTGATTTACAGGCGCTATCCTTTAAAAAATAAAAAAAGGGGGAAGCCCGAACCAGTTTGGCTCAGTGGATAGAGCGTCGGCCTGCGGACTCAAGGTTCCCAGGTTCGATTCCGGTCAAGGGCATGTACTTTGGTTGCTGGCATATCCCCAGTAAGGGGAGTGGAGTAACAGCAGAAGAGAACAGGCCAACACAAGACAACTAACAATGCAGTGTATAATTTGTGATAACATGACAAGCTTGAATAAATTTCTAAAAAGTTTTCAAATGTTTTTATATACATTATTTTACCTAAGGAGGCAGATCAGGGAGGTTTGAATAACTTAATCTTATAGATGAAGAAACTAAGTTTTTAGCCAGCCTATGTCAAGTGTCAACAGCAAATAAACAATAGATGGAGGACTGCAACTTATGCATTTTGATCCCCCCAGGTCTCCCAAAAGGATTTATTCTATATGCCCTGCTATTCATAAAAGCTTAAAGACATTGAGGGCTGAAGTGAAGAACAAAGGATTCTTGGATGAGGTGGAACTCACACTGGGCTTTAAAGGTTTGGCTGAAAGGGAAGGACATTCCACTTGGAGGGGAAATCATGAGCAAAGGCCCAGCCCCAAGCATGTCTGGCTGTGACCTACAAGAGAAAACCAGGTAGGTTGGGACAAGAGCAAATGAAAAGACCAGTTGGACTGGAGGGAAGGTTTTGGGATAGATCAAGTTGCAGATCTAATCAGAGAAGGATGATAGAAGCCAGATGGAGAAGGTGTCAAATTTGATGCCAAAGGTCAGTGACTACTTACTGAAGCCTTTAAGAAAAAAAAGTGAAATATCAAAAAGAAAAGTGTATATTACAAAATATCTCAAATGTTATGGAACATTAATATGGAAATACTAATACATATATAAGACTATAATTTTAGTACAGTAGTGAAAATGGATAAGCAACAAGTGGCTTAATAGATTAAGTGCACAAATGTTGTTTAAGAAATTCACTGTTGGGGGGAAGGATAAAGAACTAAAGCACACATTTTTCAATATAAGAAAGGGCCACTTTGCTGGTTGTTTATATAAGACAAAAGATATCTACACTAATAAAAGAGAAACATGGTAATTGGCGTACGACTGCTACCCTACCCATTGGCTAATCAGCGTATCCTTATGCAAATTAACTGTCAGCCAAGATGGCGGCCGGCAGCCATGCACTGCAGCGAACAGGGAGGCTTGCTTGCTCCAGTGACTGTGGACTCCAACATTCCCCGCCTGACTTGCTGGCCTCTCAGCTGCAACTCTAAGCAACTATGTTGCAAATATAGAAGCTAAACAAAACCCCAGAAACCGGCTTTCAGTCAGCCAGGCTTCAGCCAGCCAGACCGCAACATTGTATCAAATAAAGAAGGTAAAGGCCAGAAACCTGCTTTCAGCAGTGAGGCCTCAGAGCTAAAGCGGGCCCAGAATAAAAAAAAAAAAGAAAGAAAAAAAGGAGCAGTTGGGAGCTTCAGTCACCTGCCAGCCTGAAAACGGCCCTCAGCCCCTCAGCCAGACTGGCCAGGCATCCCAGTGGGGACCCCCACCCTGATCCAGGACACCCTTCAGGGCAAACCAGCCAGCCCCCACCCATGCACCAGGCCTCTATTCTATATAGTAAAAGGGTAATATGCCTTCTGGCACCGGAATCAGCTGATCAGCATGACAGGGGGCAGCGCCCAAACCCCCTGATTGCCCTGTGGCTCTGTGTGTGACGGGGGGGGGGGGGGGAAGGGGGGGGCGCACAACCTCCCTATCTGCCCTGCTCTGTTCCTGACAGGGGGAAGGTGCCCCAACCCCCTGATCACCCCGGCTCTGTGCCTGATAGGGGGGAGCTCCCCAACCCCCTGATCACCCTGCCGCTCTGTGTGTGACAGGGTGCGGTGCCCCAACTCCCCCCATGCCCCAAGGGCCCTGTCCTGTGTGTGACGGGGTAGAGCCATAACCTCCCCATTGGCCCTGCCCTGAGTGTGACAGGGTGCAGCGCCCCAACCCCCTGATCCGCCCTGCTCTGTGTGTGACAGGGGGTGGTGCCCCAACTGCTTTATCAGCCCTACTCTGTGAGTGACAGGGGGGATCTCCTCAACCCCCTGATTGGCCCTGCTCTGTGCATGACAGGGGGGAGCTCCCCAACCCCCTGATGGGCCCTGCTCTGTGTGTGACAGGGTACGGAGCCCCAACCTCCCTGATGGGCCCTGCTCTGTGAGTGACAGGGGGCAGCACCCCAACCCCCTGATCGGCCCTGCTCTGTGCGTGACAGGGGGTGGCGCAGCAACCTCCCCATCAACCCTGCCTTGAGTGTGACAGGGGGTGGTGCCCCAACCCCCCAATCGGCCCTACCCTGAGCGTGACTGAGGGTGGCATCGCAACCTCCTGATCCGCCCTACGCTGTGCATGACAGGGGGCGGCGCCCCAACTCCCCAATTGACCCTGCTCTGAGCCTGACCAGGGGCTGCACCTAGGGATTGGGCATGCCCTTTGCCACTCGGGAGCAGGCCTAAGCCAGCAGGTCGTTATCTCCCGAGGGGTCCCAGACTGCGAGAGGGCAGAGGCCGGGCTGGGGGACCCCCCTCCCCCCGCTCAAGTGCACAAATTTTTGTGCACCGGCCCTCTAGTCCTATGTAATAAAAGAGAAACATGGTAATTAGCCGTACGGTGGCTACCCTTCCCATTGGCTAATCAGGGAGATATGCAAATTAACTGCCAGCCAAGATGGCGACCGGCTGCCAGGCAGCTTAAAGCTAACAAGAGGCTTGCTTGCTTCAGTGACAGAGGACTCCAATGTTCCCCGCCTGCGCTGCCAGCCTCTGAGCTTGCAGTTTGAAACATTGTAACAAATATAGAAGCTAAACAAAATCCCAGAAACCTGTTTTCAGTCAGCCGGGATCTCAGAGCTGGAGTCGCAACAAAGTTTCAAATACAGAAGGTAAACAAAGGCCAGAAACCTGCTTTCAGCAGCCGAGCCTCAGAGAGAAAGCCAGCTCTCAGCTCCAGTGACAGCCATAGTAGGTAAATAAATGCCAGAATAAAAAAAAAAGAAAAAAAGGAGTGGTTTGGAGCTTCAGTCGCCCGCCAGACTGAAAACAGCCCTCAGCCCCTCACCCAGACTGGCCAGGCACCTCAGTGGGGACCCCCACCCTGAAGCAACAAGATGGCAGCTAATTTGCATACTGAAGGCAGGTGGCAGCAGGCAAGGCTGTCTGTGGTCTGGGACCCGGATCTGTGACCCTGCCAGACAGGGGGCAGTGCTTGAGGCTGTTCATAGTCCCGGGACCAGGATCCGTGTCCTGGTGGGCAGGGGGGCAGCACAGGAGGCTGTCTGCAGTCCGGGACCCGAATCTGTGACCCTGCCGGGTGGGGGTCAGTGCTTGAGGCTGTCCTTGGGACCAAGACACGGATCTTTGACCCTGCCAAGGGTGGGGGCAGCGCTTGAGGCTGTGCAAGGTCCCGGGACTCGGATCTGTGACCCTTCACGGCGGGGAGGCAGCCATCAGCACACAGGAGTGATTGCGCAAGATCCGCCTCCTGGCCCAGAAGGTGCAGGATCTCAGGGGCAGCCATCGTGGCGAGCCAGACTGACGTCCTCCTGGCCGCACCACGGGGGTTTGCGGATCAGCAAAGCCAGAGGCCTCGGGTGTGCACATCCCCCCTGGTGTGAGAACATCCCCCAGCACAGTCACCCTCCCAAGCCTGCAACATTTGCAAACCAAGGCGTGCACAAGTTCCCCCCCGCCTCTCCACTGTACTTCCATCAACCCGGCATGCCTAACACCCCCCACAGGATGTGCACACATCCCCTCTGATGCACTCACGTCCTTTGGAGAGTGTCTGGGTGTTCTGGGTGCTGAGAGTGGGCGCCTGTGAGATGACAGTGAGAGGGCGGAGTGGTGATGCCCTGTTCCCATGGAGGCCAGTGCAGCTATGAGATCACCTCTGGGGAGTTAATGCAGGTGCTGAGGCAGGAGCAGGTGCAGACAGACACACCTGGTGGGCACAGGCGGCCCTCTCTGAGGTGCCTTCGGTCAGCGTTCAAGATCAAGAACCCAGAGGCGGAGAGGAATTCCATCCTCTCAGTGAAACAGTGGGATAGTCGGGGCGACTGTAGAGGAGGAATGTGCATTTTGGGTGCCAGCACCCATGAGTGAAGGCTGCCCTGCCTGAGCCTTGCTTGCTTGGGGCTTAGCACACTCCTGCCAGGCAGCGGGTGACAGGACGTGCTTTTCTGAATTAATGAGAGAAAACATTGATTCTCCTGCTGCCCATGAAGGTGGAAAGTGAAGTGGGGAGACATGTGGGGAGTGAGCGAGGTTCCCTGTCTGGGGGTTCCAAATCTGCTGTTGGTTTCTTTCACCACTGACTAGAGATATACAGGGTGTCCCCCCAAAATGTATACACACTTTGAATACCTACTAATTCCAATGGTTTTAAGCATAAGAAAGGAACAACAATGGAGCTGTTATCTGTTAAAAGTGTGGGGACAAACAGGTAGTTGGACATTCCCTGAGGGGTCTCAGATTGGAGAGGGTGAAGACCAGACTGAGGGGCCCCTTCTCCCCCCCCCGCCACCCCAGTGCACAAATTTTGTGCACCGGGCTACTAGTTTTAATAATGAAAATACAGAAATTATGGAAACTTGATTTTGATAAACATCAAATTTAGGTAATAAATTTAGTTAATAATTCTTATATATTTAGGACCTCTCACTGTTAAATTAGCATTTTCCCCTCACTTGAATAAAAGAAAATATTATGTCCTCATCTGAGGTCAATTTTAGCTTAAAATTAGGAAAAAAATTCTCTCTGAATGCTCCAGATACTCCAGAAATGTAACACAATAGAACATCATAATAACCAACTTTTTAAAAATTAGTCAAGAAAAGCTACTATTTGTTGAAAGTTTACTAAGGGCAAGGACTGTTCTAAATGTTTTACATATCCACAGTATTATTTAATTTAATCTTCACAATAACCTGTGATGTAGGAACAATTATTAACCCTATTTTACAAAAGGAGGCCCAAGTGGTTTATTTCTTGCCCAAGAACAGATTAGTAAGTAGAAAAGTCGGAATTTGGACTGGGGCAACCTGATGGGTGAGTCCAAGTTCTTCACCACCATGTTGCATGTTGACTAAAATTATCTATGTAAACGGTACAATGTCAGTCACGGTCTATTTCCTGTCACTGTGCTAAAGTTTCAAGATTTTATTTTAGGGCTACTGTTACCTGGACAGCCTATGACCACTGCCACCTCCTAGGTGTTATATTGAGCCGAACCTCATGCTCAAGTGTAAAGTCCATGGGGTGGAGTTATCTTATGTGCAATTAAATCTGGATTTTATGTAAGGACACGGGAAATCATTGAGGAATATTATTCTGAAGAGCAACACAATCGGGTTTACTTCTTAGATATCACTCTGATGATAGTACGGAAGAGGTCTAGAGTGTGAATACCTTCGGGGCAGGAGATAAGATTAACGGCTAGGCTACTGGTATTGTAAAAGCCCAAACAAGAGACTATGAATGTCGAAATGAGGCAGAGCAATGGGATGGGAAAGGGATGATTTGAGTATTTCTGAGGTTGCTTCAATGACATTTAAGGTTTGCCTGCACAGTGGTGAAGAAGGAGCTGCAGAAACTTAAGATGACTCCAACATTTTTGTCGGGAAGGGGAGGGGGGGGGGTCACTTGATGCACAGAAAGCAGACACTCTCTCTGCTTTCCCAGCCCTCACTAATCTTCATCTTCTTTAAAGTACAATTTCCTGTGAAAACGCCCCAAATATATGAAGGAAAACAGGACAAAAGTTGTGTTGAAAAGTTATTCTGCCCTGAGATACGGGAGCAAGAGGAAGATTAAAACAAAGGATACTAGTGAGGAATCTTTTGCAGGAGGAAACTCAAGTCAGTTGGAAGTGAAACTGCAGCGGGGAGGAGGGGGCCATGATGAAGAATGAATAGCTCTGATTATTTCATTAAAAAATTTTGAGTGAGTGGGTCAACGTGTAGGTTAGAGTTAAGGGTACTGGCAGATGCTGGATGCTGAACAGACCTATAGTTCCTTTTAAGTCACATTTTGACAGGCATCTCCACATAACACACCCATGTCCACAGATCAGACCAAAGAGCCTTCCGATGCCAAATAGAAGCCACATGTGGTTTTGAAATGCAGAAACCAAACTGAAACGTGTGGTTTTCCTCTGGACAGGATGCAAAGGTGATTTCTTTTCCTGGGTTCTTGTCCAGGTGGATTTGAAGAAGGAAGCCACGGACGAAAGGTGGTAGATGGAAATTTATGGGAAAACAAGCACAGACTCCCATGTAGAGAGGGGGTCTCAAGGGTGTAAGCCCCTTTTTCCTAAGGTTTAGAAAGGCTGCAGTTCTTTGTCTTTTGACATTCCCTTCTTATTGGTCACTACAGCAGCTTCAAAGCTCAAACCCCACGTGCGCCCCCACCCCCCGCCCCTTTGTCTCCCTCTTCTGTGGCAGAATTCTCTATCCCCTGTGAAAATCTGTTTTCCTCTTTCTCCCTTTTGTTTCTCTACTCCCTGTGGCTTTCCCCTTCTTCTGAGAACGGGTACCTTCCTCTCCCCTTATCCAGTGGCATCTCTTTCCTCTCTCTGTGAATGTGTGCCTTTTGGTAGCTCCCATCCCTCAACTTTGCAGTCCTCTCCCTATGGGCCCTCTTTATTTTTAAAACTTCCTAAACCTGCCTATTTTACCCCTAAAATATCCTTTCAGTTTTAATAATTTTAAATGATTCACCGTCTGTTCTGTTACTATAGTACTATATGAAATATTCCATTACTGCAGATATTTTGACGTCAACTTTAATGCGCTCTCTTTTTTGATTAAAGAAGGCTTCCCCTGGGTTTCTGCATAATATTAAAGCTGATCTTTGTTACCCTCTTCTAGCTCTGAGATGCTTGGGTGTTAATTGAATTAGATTTGGGGGATCTTTATAAGATTCAAACTTACACTTAATGGTTTTTAGACATTAACAAAACTGATTCTTTAAAAGAAATCCAGTTCTCCTAATTCTGCCATGCACATTGCTACCTTATAAACAGCACTTTTGTACCTATGGTAATGAAGTCAGCAGATAGAAAACAAGTTATTCCTCCACCCTTCTAAAATTTGAAAACATGCTAATAAGGGACTGAAACTATTACTTCGAATAGGATCCCCAAAGCCACCTAGTTTTTGCCATGTCTGGAGTGATAACTTTGTGTTTAATTTCAAAAGAATTATCAGGCTCTACAATATAGGGATGGTAGATTCATTTTACCGTTATGCTTAGGAAAAGGATAGTAAAGTGTGCATAACATTCTATTTCACATATAATCTTGTGTGGTAAAGGCATTAGAGTTACTTTTGATGTATATATAAGAACTCAAAGTATTTACGATTTAAATCCTATTATAAATGCTGACAAATTTAAGAGCCCATGTGTTACAAAACCTTCTGTCACCTGAATTAATAAACCTAAAATATTAACATGGGTTTTAACAACCACCTCCTAGCATTCAAACTGTACTTTAAATACATTGATTGCAGTAAGTAAGTGTTTCATTTTAATTTGAGCAAGTTTGGTTTACTCTTCATTCATGGGATTTTGTTCTTCCACAGTAATAATTAATACATAAAATTTGAAAAAAACTGAGTAAAACTTGAATGGCCAATCAACATAGCCTTTGATAATCGTGTTAACAATAGGTAAATATTTCCACAGTTTATTGACTGTTACGAACTTGTTTCTATAACAAGAAGTACAATAATCTTTCTAGAAAGGGTTTTGATTAGATTCACTGGAGACATTTTTTTTAATAATAACCAGTTTAAAAAAAATAGAGGCCATTCCATCTGAGAGATAACCAAAGCACTGAAAAGCCGTTTTCATTGTACAGATTATGCAATACCCAGAGAAACAGTAAACAATTACTATTTTTTACAAACCAACACTTTAGAATGATTGAAAGATCATCCCTTTTCTATTTTTCAAACAATTAAAACACATTCAATATCATTACACAGTGATGCAGAGTGACTGAAATGATGGGCTGCTCAGGCAAGGTCTGAGAGGAAGTGGTAGAACTACAGCAATCTTCTCTGTTAGAGATAATTTTCTGCAAAAAGTTCCAGGTGGAGCCTTCTCTGAATCACTCTCACTTTACCCACTGAGAAGGCTAAAAGGCAAATTCCAATGTATCCCTGATGTTTGGGGGGCTGGGGGGGGGGGGGGAGCTAGCAATCTGAATCTGTGCCAGTGACCTAATGTACATTCTTGATAACCTATAATTAAGTCACTGCCCCTTTCTCCCCTATCTGGTCTTGCAAGACCTGTTACCTAAATGCTCACATTTTACAGAGGCCATAAACCATGAACAATACACAACCCCAGGAGGGGATTATCAGTGCTGGCACCAGGCCAGGCCCTTAGATATGGCCTCAAGGCCCCCATGCAAAGCCCATGAAAGGTCCAGAAGCCCCATCCATATTTGAGAGACAAAGAAACCAAAGGGGATAAAAGAAGAGCTTCCACCATGTTGGTTTGCTCAGACTTTGGAGGCAACTCCTCTGAGACCACTGGCATAATAAAGCTGTGTAACTCCATTTCTCTAAGCATTGCTTGGGTTTCTTCAGTCTTCTACAACACCACCACTAAGATAGTTAGCCTATTTTATTTTCACAAATAATACAAAATTAATAACACAGAGAAAGTTGACAATGCAAACCAAAGGTTAGACCATTGGTATCTATAAGCACACTGATATCTATCTAGTGTCTAACTGTTCTATTTTACTAACAATTCAGAACTGGAGTTTTGAGCAATCTTTTGTCTTTTAAATGAAGCAATAACCTCATCCTTTCTTGTTGATCTACTCTACAGTTTTTAAACATGGGTAGCATCAACAACGATGGTATTAATGTGCACTAGAAGAAACATCGAGCTAAGACTTTAGAGATAATCTTGCCCATTTCTTTCATGTTAATGGCAATAAAATAAAAGCTTATGGAATTTAAGAGTTCAGGTAGTTATTGTCAGATCTGGGACCAGAGCTCTGATTTTCTGGCTTATTTTCACTGGTAATAATTTTTTATTTATAAAGGATAGAACAAGCTATGAGATTTTTAAAGGGAACAAAAAGTATTTGAACTGAAAGATAAAAATGAGAATTGTTTTTTATTAAGTAAATAAAAACACATATTTATTAGCATCACCAAATACTTCTATTATATCTCTTTCTTTTATTCATGAATAAACTTAGGATTTGAAGGCATTTACTTTGGGGTAAAATAGTCCTTTGATCACAGACATTATATCCCTCTCCTAATTCACCCTCTCATGTCCCTGATGCAAGTGAAAATAACATTTATACTCTTAAATGAGTTGAGAAGGGAAAACGCATATCATTGCTGGAAACTAGGAAGAAAAAACTGCAATGCCATAAGTGTCTTTTTTTAGATATAGTCCAGCAGGAGCAGATTAAAGAAAAGTCAAATTTTGCAGAATTGCAGGCTCAAGGATGATCATTATAGTTCAGAAATAAATGCAAGATGTGCCCATCAAACATCATAATCTCAATGGGACACTGTGGCAAGGGCTGGAGGAAGAATATGTTTGGTAGCAGTAGTAGGACACTGAAGATTTCACCAATATTTCTGAGATGTTCACCAGATGGCAAAATCTGTGCCCAGCTTACAGCAGGTGCAGATGGCCATGCCAGACAAAGAATAGGAATACTGCTCCCCACGAAGGCAACTGAATTCAGGAAATAATTCCTCACTTCCTAGGATTCAGTCCTGGCTGCCGAACCTACATAGTCCCTGCCTTGATTAGCTTTTATTTTCTGTAGGCCACTGGATCCTGAACTTCAAAATTACTGAAACCATTGTTGCATAATATATCTATATTAAGTTTCATCCCAAAAGAGAAATCTTAGCCCTAGCCAGTTTGACTCAATGGCTAGAGCGTTAGCCTGTAGACCAAAGAGTCCCAGGTTCGATTCAGGTCAAGGGCATGTACTGTGGTTGCTGGCTCCTCCCTGGCCCAGGCCATGTAGGAGGCATGTAGGAGGCAACCAATTGATGGTGTCTCTCTCATATCAATGTTTCTCTCTGTCTTTCCCTCTCTCTTCTGCTCTCTTTAAAAATCAATAGAAAAATATCCTCGGGTGAGGAATAATAATAATGATAATAGAATAAATGTTCTCTGTAATGAGAAATAAAAGGAAACTCCTTACATGATAAAATCTGTCCCAAATTAAATTTACATCAGTATAGTTATATCACTATAAATACTGATATAAATATAGTTTAGTGATGAAATGTTATAAATGTTTATATCAAAAGTTAGGAAAAAGATAGAAATTTTTACTATTGATTTTTTCCAGAAAAATCTGCCAATGTAACTAGGAGAAAATATTGATTAGAAGTAAGTAGAGGAAACATTGATTAAAGGTAAGTATTGTAAAGAGTATATATGTTTACCATAATTATTCACAAATTATATACCTAGAAAAGCTAAAAGAATCAACTAAAAAGGGTAACATTAATAGATTATATCGGTAGTATAGCTATATCTATACATTTCATTGTATGAGATCATTCATCTAGAAAGTTAAATACTTCCAAACGTGTATACTTTGCAATTATGCAGCAATGTGAGCATATAGGCTAGAGGACTGCAACCCTGTTGTAAAAGGGCCATTTAATAAGTGTTTTCAGCTTTGTGAGCCATATGGCCTTCGTTGCAACTAAGCAACTCTGTTGTAATAGCATGAAAATAGCTATAAACAGCACATGAAGAAATGGGCATGGATATTCCAATAAAACTTTACTTAATCGACACCAAACTTCAATTTTCATGTAATTTTTATGTCATGAACTATTCTTTATTTTCCAACTATTTTAAACAAAAGAGTTGATAGAAGGCCATAGTTTGCTAACCCTTGATATAAGCTACAAGTGGTCTGTCAATAATGTCATCACAAATCAATTGGCTAGGTATTATGCAAATCAAAGTGGCACTCTCAAAGCCCATGTCATATCATGAAGAATTTCATGAACTTCATGGAAGAAAGATTTTTTTACTACCAGGTATTTAAATGAGAAGAAAATTTTGAATATGAAGATTAGAAAAGACACAGAGAAGACACAGGGGTCCCACTAAGAAGGAATATAGACAAAACCAACTTACATATTCTTAGAAATAGGGTGACCATATATCACAGTTTGTCAGGCACAGTCCTGTTTCACTCCTGTTGTCTACAGAAATTATTAACAAACTACACTGTGGTTTAGAATAGATCATACACTTTATAGTCACTCTGTCTACAACTAGGTTTCCCAGTCTTCTGAGGCCAGAAAATAGGCAGTATACGTCTGAACACTTCTCTGGCACATCCTAACTGCCTGACAATTTCTGGACCGTGACAGTGGCTCAATCCAGGGGACACAGAAAAGGAAGAAAACATCCTAGCTGGTAATGCTGGGTTGATAAAGATACTACAATTGGTCCCTGACTGGCTTGCTTCATGCCTTGGATATTTCACTTTTTACATCAATCATCTCATCATAATCTTATCATAAATTTATCATGATATTCAAACCAATCAATGATCTTTCATATGAGCCTCATCAAGATCTTGATGTTCCATTGTCATCTTCTCATACATATCACTCACACAAGATGTAGCAAGGCATAATTGCATATTTATTTATTAATGCCATGAAGACATGCTCATGCTGAAAGTGTATTAAAATCCCAATGATCCTAGATACTTATACAAGACTTAATCATTGTTAAGTACAACAATGATTCAAACAATTAAAAGCTCTTTTTGAGGGTGATTGCTTCCTAAGATCATTTTATTCCAGTACAAAATTAATTTTTGGCAAGTAGAAACAAAAAGTTAATTAAAATAATAATTTTCTTGCACTCAAAAATATTTTAACACATTGTGACAAAATATACTTAAATAGTCATGATTCTTAAACCATTTCTTCAAATAACAAAAGGCCTTTGTTAGTAGACTTTTTATTATTATTATTAATTCAGTTAGTAATTATATTTTCTTCCAAATGAAAATCTTGTGGCTAAAGGACAAATGGAGGCTGACATACATTTAAATAATTAAAAATTATGAACCAAGCTAACGAACTCTGAAATAATGTATGATCGACCTTCTTACTTTGACAAATTAATTTTATAAAACCCTGGAAGGCCATGTTTACATTTAGGCTTCTCGAACTAGTTGAATTCTGCACTGGAATGCGGGTGAGCTGGGAGAGCCAGCTCAGGGACCCTTACCCCTAGCTGTTGGCCTGCCCCCTTCTCTTCCAGCCTGGCTCCACTTCTCACTGTGAGGTTGTTTTGTTTTTTTGGTTTTTGCACACACATTTGATACCTCAGCCCCTGTATCCAAGATCCACTCATGCAGTTCCTTTGGCAATGTGCAAATAGAAAAAATAATGTTTAATGGAATATTATCAGGAAAAATTTGCAAAGTCCACCTTCACCTCTGCTTCCACCCACCTCTGATTTCTCTAAGCCCAAATGCAGTAAGGGGGAGATGACACTAATGTGTAAATATTGCAGGGAGATAAACTAGTAGCTTTTGCTTTTGAGTTTTAATATACTTTCATTTCATGTTCCTAATGCAGGCCATCTTTTCCTACATAGAAATAATATGTCAATAAGCATCAGTATTTTACCAATGATAATCATCATCATTATCAAAAAATATATATAATTATAATGTACCTTAAAATCAATATGACACAAAATTACAATTTTGAAGATAAAGATCTTATTTGCTTTCATAGGCAGTGTAACTCTACTTTTATGAATCCTAAAGCAAGATCTTCCACCAAAATAAGCAAACCACTTTTTCTCAAAAATCTTACCATTACTATGTTTAAACAAAATATAGATCATATTAAATTTGAATTCTAAAGATAATAGACATGTGAAGTAGCTGTTGGAAAAATCCAAACCACAGTATTTAAAAATTTAACATGTTTATTAAAATCTCTTAATTTTTTTCCTAATTGGGTTCCCTTTGAAATAAACTTGTTTGTAACTCTCATCAATATTTAAAGCACCCTGAATAATCTGCATTAATAAGTTATAGAGCAAAAAAGTGTAAATCAGGTAAAGAAGTGGGATTTTTTTCCCATCTACTGACAACATCTGAAAGTGGTCTGGAATTGATGTTAAAAGTATTTGTGCCCTGTTGATTGGAGCATCATCTCATACATCAAAAGGTGACAGGTTTGATTCCCAGTCAAGGCACATACCCATGCCGTGGGTTTGATCTTTGTAACGTCAATTTTTCTTTCTCTTTCCTCCTTCCTTCTCTAAAAATTCAATAATAAAAAATAGTATTTGTGACCTTTGTTAGCAAAATTTTCAATAGGAATTTTAGAAGTCCTTAATGTATACCTGTAGCATGTTTACTTAGAGTAGAAATCTGAAATATATTATTCTGAGGCCTGCATTGTGTTTTCTATGAGCTATTATCTCTTATATAAAAGGCCCATGGCTGTCATGCCATAACGCCGTCATGACCAAATGAGCAGTGGCTCTCACAGCAGACTGGGTGGGGCGCGAGCTCCTAGCAGGGAGAGCTACAAGCAGTGGAGGGCATGGTGCAAGCTACAAGCAGCGATGGGCGGGGCGCCTAGCTGAGGCAAGCAGAAGCAAGCTACTCGTGCATGATTTCGTGCAAGCTGGGCCTCTAGTAAAATTATAAAATAAATATTTTTAAAAAATATATTTTATTGATTTTTTACAGAGAGGAAGGGAGAAGGATAGAGAGTTAGAAACATCGATGAGAGAGAAACATCGATCAGCTGCCTCTAGCACACTCCCTGCTGGGGATGTGCCTGCAACCAAGGTACATGCCTTTGACCGGAATTGAACCTGGGACCCTTGAGTCCACAGGCTGACACACTATCCACTGGGCCAAACCGGTTAGGGCTAAAATAAATATTTTTTAAAGAGAATCAACAACAAAACCAAACATAGAGTTTAATCCCTTTGAAAGTGCTCTGAGCTGAGAAGTGGTGAGCCTGGTTTGTGGCATGGTGATCAGGCGCCTCAAAACCTCTAGTACCAACCTCTAGTGTAGTTGTGACAGCACAATAGCTGTCAATGGGACTAAACTTGAGTTACTGTTTCTGTTTCAGATCATCAGCTACCCCATCAGCCTTCAAAGTAGCCACACTGATGGTCCAGAAAGGATGGAGACAAATAAACACCAAGTTCTGAAATGGATAAGGGTTCTACAGCTGGCAACCATGGCCCAAATTTCCTAATCACAACAGAATGAAAATAAACACAAATAAAATCTATGGCTGGGAACTGAAGCTAGATCATCTCATTTAAGGCTTAGCAGGTGAGTGAGACAGTTATGAGGACATCTAGAGAGGAGGGAAGAAGAGGACACTGACGTCTGCCTTTATAATGTTGCCCCCCGTCAGCCCTGAGGTGAGGAAAGGGGTGTATCTGTATCTTTATCTGTATCTGCACTGCCACCTAAATGCTTACTTCTGCCCTTCTCTCCTTAAACTGTCAGGCTCACCACACAGCTCAACAGAATCAGGTATAGAGACAAGGAAGTGATATTTCTACTCAACCAATCCTGACCGGAACTGAGTCCATTTGAACTGAGAAAGCAATTACTTCACAGGCGTCCCTGTGAAGAATGGGATTCTTCATCACACCTGTGCCTTCTTCAAGGCCTCATATTGCCATTACATGGCATGTGAGTGCAAGGGAACGCTTAGACATTGGCTCTCGGAAATGTGCAAGAGGATTCTGGCACCATTAAAGAAGTGAGAACTTCTGATAGGAAGCTGCATAAAGGAGTTTAGGGAAGGAAGTGTGTGACTAAATGGACTTTCTTCTCTCTTTACCCAAATCCTTGTCAAAGTACTAATGAAACTGAGGGAGGAAAAGGCCAGAGTTTGAATAATTGATGCAGATGCTGGCAAACTAGACCTTAATAATCAAAGTAGATACCCATACTAGGTATGTATTGGTCCGATCCTATGCAAACTTAAAAGAGAAGCTACTTTTTAAACAGGTCATTCTGGATAAAAAATGGATAACTAAAGTATGTACAATAAGCATAATGTGAAACAGTATTGTTAGTTTCAACATCAAGGATTAATATGGCAAAAGTGTGCTCTGCTGAAAAGTGTGTTTTTTATTTATTCCAGAAAGTCCATATTTCACAAATACCCTTTTCTGGGGATATATATATATATAATATTTATCTTATAGACAAAGATTTAATTTCCAAGAACAGGGCACCTTACAGCAGCTTATTTTATATCAGCTCTTACTTCTTCATATCTCAAAGTAAAAGCATTCTTGAACCTTATCTCTCTTATCTCCTATTGGATTGCAATTTATTTTTTCTCTTTGTTTTACAAATGTTTCTTTTCTGACTTAATAACCTTACTCTATAAAGGGTCTGAGGTTTCTCTAATCCTACCTAAAATCAAATTTTCCTCAACAGTACGTTGCTCCTCAATTAAAAAAAAAAGTTATCTCTTTTCTTTCACTGGCAAAAGTCTTAAAATCTAAAATTACTCTTCATTTTTCTCATTTCTTATTTAATCCTCAGTCTGAGCCCCTGTCTCTACAAATCTACTAAACCTCTTAAAATTCATCCATGACATAGTAATAATAATAATAATAATAATAATAATGAAGTTCATGAGCTCCTCCCCTATTCTCTTACTAATCAACCACTTTATGGGTTTGCTACTGTTTCAGAGCCCTATTTTGGTATAAACTCACCTGCTTTGCCTCCTATGACATTGTTATTCCTACAAAGTCTTCCATTACTTTTACACAGTTAGCTTCACTCCACTTTTATTCCCCAAATATGCTCATGAATGTGTGACCTAATTATTGCCATAGCTTCATGCACATCATATATTTAGCTTTATCTTCTAATCTAAAATCTGGACATAAAATTTTCACCTTATAGAACATCTCTATGTGAGAGTATGTGTTAGTATGTCAAAGTCATAATATCAAAAGTCAAATCCATTATCCTTACTTTCACTGTCCCCAAAAACAAAACAAAACAAAACAAAAAACCTACTATCTTCAGGCTTCTATCAGATTGGATATTTAACATATTCTATAATTTCTCCATGTAATGTCCTATAGTTTCTTATTTTCTTGTATTTGCTTGTTTTACCTTGGTGCCTGAAATAAGCAACTTAAAAAAAAGTTATCTCTTTTCTTTCACTGGCAAAAGTCTTAAAACCTAAAATTACTTTTCATTTTTCTCTTTTCTTATTTAATCCTCAGTCTGAACCCCTGTTTCTATTTTTATTTGTTTATACTCAACTCACTCTCAAAGATCTAATTTAACTGTCATATCCTCTTAAAATTATTTTCTCTGGGCTCTGAGCTCCTCATGCACAGAAATGGTGAATGTTGGCTTACTCTGACTCTCAGGCATAACACAGTGCCTGGTACAAGACCCGTATTCACATACCTGCCCCATTACTTTCTCATCTTCATTTTTATATTTATAATATTTCAAACTACAGTACTATCTGTACATGCACATTTCCATGTCAAACTCCATGAGGTAAAATACATGCCTCTGTTTATGCCTTAGTCTCTACAGTGGACACTTCTTGGTAGGTGTGTGGTACCCCATATATATTGTATGTGGGAGTGCCACATTTGGATTTATTTTCTTTCTCAAAATGTTAAAGAAGTAGCCTAGGCCCAGTAAGTGAAAAAAAAAAAACCATATGGAAGGACAGGGCACAAGATGATGTTCTTGTAAGGGTAGATAGACTAATGAACATGCACGCTTTGTTCTATTAGGTAGGAGGAATAGAGTCATGAGTTAACAAGTGGCCATGCATGTCATTCATGGGCATAGAGTAGACTAGTATACCTCATCAAATGAGGAGAGGAGAATGCTAAGAAACAGAGAGTCTCCATAACATTGTTTTTGTTTTTTTGGATGCTTTGTCAGAGGCCTGAGAAAATTGAACACTACATAAAATATGTATTGAGTAGCATGTGCACTGAAACTCTACTTCATATAATTTACCCAAACACACACACACACACACACACACACACACACACACACACAGAGTCTATTTCATACACCTGCTATATGCCCCTTGGATTCACACCAGAGGTAAATGGAGTTACTGCTATGAAAGACACTGAAAACTGCCAACCAGTGTTCTAGTCTTGCCTCTGATTCTAATTTAATGTGTGGCTCTAGGAAATTAACTTAACCTCACAGCCACACTTGTTATTCTTTAAATGATGACATAGATAAATGCTAGAGATCTGAGATTCTAAACATTCCCATGCATATAGAAACATGTGGGACTTAAATCTCTCTATAGATCCCACATGTCAAAAGAATGGATTTCTTTTTTCTTGGTGGTTCAAACCATTCTATAAAATCATTCCCCATAGCTTTCACAACCTCTGACACAGCAGAGTTACCTCTTTATAGGAAAATGCTGAGTGAGATAGAAACATCCTGATGCACCCCCACCACCTGCCACTTCCTATACCACCCCCCCGCCACACACACATGCACACACACATCTCTTTCTAAGGAGGAGAGAATGAGGATTTTAAAAACAATTTTACAAAATATTTTACAATTTCATTTAAAACTGATCTAAATGGCAATTGCGACTTTTAAATGCAGGATTTCTTTATTGATTTCTTCCTATTAATTTGATAGCAATAAAAAGAGGATTTAGGGGAAGGCATGAGGAAGAAGCAGAAAAAAGCAGGGCTGTTGCATGCAATTTCTAGCTCCTGAGTCATTCCACTCTTTAGCACAGCTAAAGTCACATGATCAAAAATAATTTAAAATGTGAACACCTTATACAATATCGACTATTTTTAATGGCCACAGTTCTATCCTCACAAAGCCAAGAAGATCAGAGGAATATCCATTTCTCAGTAATTAATTTGTTTTCAGTCTACTCCTCACATCCATACCGGAGGGAGAGGGAAGGTCTGTATTATCATTCCAAGTCTATTAAACACATTACATAAATCTTCCATTGATGTGGAAGAAAGACTTACATATTTTTTCTAAAAAGGAAAATAACAAACAAAAGCAAATAAGCCATAGCATCATTACCGGCAGGAAATGTGCAGAAGGCCTTTAGGCTCAGGATGTTGGCATGCCTCTGAGGCTGCTATCAGAAGGCTCCGCTCCGGGCTTCAGCAAAGCCACTGCCATGTTAATCTGCTTCATTACATCTCTACAATTTGCTCACCGAATTAAGGAGCAGTATTTCCCTATTTCAAAGTGAAGGAAGGAGGCAGACCCATCCATCCTTCACTTTGAAAGCTCTACCTTCAAAAGGCACACAACGTAGGGCACAGATGGACACTAAAGGCCAGAAAACCGAAGGATCATTAAAATACAGCATGCTAGGGTTGGAGTTCATTTCAGTGTAGGAGGATTTAAAAACCCAGCACAGCTAGAATTAGAGCTTTTAAATCCTTTAGATCTGAATCTAAGTTTACAAAGCACACATCTTGCTTTCAATCTTTTCATTAACATAGATAAAAATTCTTTGATAGGTCAAAGATAGAATCATGTTGGCTTACCTGAAATAAAGGTAATTGTAAATCATAGCACAGAATCCATATGTGTGTTAAAGAGTCTCCAATGCAGTTCTTCAGAATTTCGACTAAAGCAGAAAGCAAAATCTTATATGTGTTCCATCTTCACTAAAAAATAAAAAACAAGAAAGGATGACCTCAGCATCCTCTCTGCTTCTGCCTTAGCGTTCCGTTCTGACACTCACTCGATGGTATCCACTGTCTGTTAGAAAGCAGCATGCTAAATTGAAATGAATAAATATATAAATAAATATAAGGCAGCGTCTTACATGACAGCGCCATCTCCTGGCCAAAAGTGGAACCATATTCAAGATCCTTTGGCAATGGCACATCTAGCAGGTTTGATTAAGTGGTGTATAGCTCACAATTCCACTGTATTTGAAATAAACTACCTTAAAATTAATTGTAAATTAAACATTTAAGAAGCATTAGAGTATGAATTTTTAAAATATGTAATCCTACTTTTAGGATTTTTGGGGTTTTTTATTTAGTTAAATTTATTTACCTTATATTTAAATGGAAGCTTTTCATACATCATTAAAAACTTCATGCTTCAAATTTAGTCCTGGCTGGTGTGACTCAGTTGGTTGAGCATCGTCTCACCTGGTCATACAGGAGGCAACCCATCAAAATTTCTCTCTCACATTGATGTTTCTCTCTCTCCCTTCCTTTCTCTCTAAAATCAATTACAACAAGCTTTAAAAAAATAGCTTCATTCTTACCTTAAGACTTATTTAATTTTCTTTACAACCTGAATAAGTAACATGTAACTACTATAAAGTAATTCTGTATGTCAAATTGGTCTTTACTGGGTACCTCTTTGAGGAGAAGTTGTATAAGTTCTTGTTTCTAGAGAAATTCTGAATTATGCTGTTATTATTTTTATTTGGGGAGATGTTGAAGGGTTAAAGTCAATACAGGACAATGAAATTACTAAAAAAAATAATAGAAAATCTTTAATCAGTCCCAGCTTTTAATGACTTCAAAGCATACAGATATCAAATTACACCCTTTGTGAACTTTGATAATTATTGTATTCTATAGCAGGTAGTTATACCCTACTGGGGGAATTAGAGAAAACTTAAGTTATAATGAGAATGCATTTGGTAAATAACACCAGTTAACTGAGAATATATACTATGTACTCAATAATATATTTTTAAATTACTTTTTTATAGTAAATTGTGAAGCCCTGGTTCATTTTAATTTTTGAAATAAAAAGATAGAGTCTTTCACTTTTTTTACAATACCGTTTAAATTTGGGGACAGGTATGTAACCTAAAATTCTCCCGAGTATTTTGATATTCCAAAGCGTTTCATTAGCTGCTACTGCAGTAACGCTGTAACTCTGTCCGTGGTTCTGAAAACCAACTCCAGCACTCAAAGATTCTAAGTCTTAAACTGGTCTGAAATGTTGTCTTGTAATTTTGATATAAATCCCATTTTTAAAAGTTTTATATCATCCAGAATAAGTGATAGTACCTAAGATACAAAAATCTAGGTACTATTTAGGCAATATTTTTCCCACAGAATATATAGTATACATGTTGATCAGAAGCCACAATGCTGATGAATCTATTTAGTAAAAATATGATTATCAGTCACACTTTCTTTGGATTTTTATAGAGAATTTAAATTTATCCTTTCTAAGGTATATTGTTCCAGCATTAGTGCTCTCATTGAATAGATGAGGATACCTAAGCCCACTCTTCAGTAACCATTGCAGAGTTCATTCAGAACAAACTTGGTTCTCTAAATTTTACCTTACTCCTATTTTTACAATACCATTGAGATACATTTGTATAGTTTTTAAAATACATTATTAACATTGCACAAGTAAATATAGTGACTTAGCAGATCAAACAAGTATTTCATCTCCTAACTTTTCTGCAAAAACATAAGATCCTGATATAAACTCTCAGAACACATAAATTATGATAACTTTTCTCACATTTTACAGCAAAGCATTCTTAATGGCCAAGAAGATTGAAAACAGCAAATCAGAGCCTGAGATGCCAAAACATGAAATATCACTGAAGCCTTACTTAATCAATAAAATAATGAAAGTTGTATAATAATTTATGTGATATTTAAATACTTTCTTGTAATATTATTTTTCCTATTATTTTGAGAGTAAAATTTACCCTTTAGGAAGATGTGTCTAATTTATCTTGGGAATTTATGTATCTTCAAGCATGCCACCACATGCTCCTATGAACACAATAAGCCTCTTTGAAGACCGTGAGATTATGTGATATAAAATCAATTCACCTCAGCAAATAGGTAATTACCTAAAATGTTTAATATATTCATTTCTAGCATATAACTTCAATTTTGACTAATCATAAAACAAAAAGTTCAATGTTAATAAGTGGTGCATTTTAAATAGTTATAAAATATATTTGAATTTGAATTTTTAATATGTTCTTATCAAATTTACTGTGGTTTAATTATAAACATTGTCACAATCTTTTTCTCCTCCCTATATTCATGTATTTTGCACTGTGACCGAGGGGATGTTGAAGGGTTAAAGTCAATACAGGACAATGATGGAATACAGGACAATTAAGAGATGGAAGCTATTTTTTTTTTTTATCTTTAATCTGGGCTGACCTCATGACTTACTGATAGAATTTAGTAGAAGTGATATTATTCCAGTTTTAACTCTAGGACTCAACATTTCTTAATGCTTCTGCTTTCACTCTGGAAACCCTTTCTGATCACCAAATGAGAAAAGTGAATTCAAAATAAAATTTTAAAGTGGTGGAGCCTGAAAGATGCTAATAGCTTTGAGGATGGAGTAGTAAGCGAAAGATGAGGTCTGGAGAAGTCTGAGTGTCTCCAGGTTCACCTTACAGTGAGGAATAAGGACTCTAGTTTCTAGAGATAAGAGGTGGCACTGCACATTTTTTCCCTTGACCCATGCTCATCACAATCTACGAGTTACTCAGGATTTGATGGAACACTTAGAAATGAAATGCCACAGAATTAACAACTTTGACATCTGGGCACCAAATAGTGTTCCTCCAGCATCCAACATCATTGGATGAGGCATATAAACACGGTGAAGAGCCAGCTTGTTCTCCTCTTGGACGTGGTTGTGGTGGGCATTTCCTTGTTCTAAAAATCAACTGGAAATAGAGTTCTCTGGGTGGACAAACATTGTTTTAGTCATGTAGCCAGTCACTGAGATGCTAAAGTAGAGAGGAGGTTGAAATCAGAGTAATCATTTAAATGTGTTTTTTGGAGAAATGACACATCACCACCAGAATGATATTATCGGAGATAAATAACATAAGGTCAGTGGTGGGGGAAGTGATATACAAGGCCCAGGAACAGGTGAGGTTCTGAACAGCTGTTCATGTGTAATGTCAAAACTGTTCCTGTGATCAGCTAGGGGCACTTAGTGACTCAAGCTGAGCTCAAGAAGATGATCCCAAAGGAAAGTGCTCTGGTTTCAATGGAGATTTCATTGGTTAGTTGATCTTACTATTTCAGCTGGACCAGTTACCTGGAAAAACTTAAATGAGATAGAGATTTTTTTTCATGGGGGTGTAAATATCTGCCTGGCACACATTATACTTCTAAACCAGCTTTCAGGGCATAAGCCAACAAGATCTTTGAGTGAGGAAGGCTTCCGTTCTAATAACAGATTATATGAAATTCATTGCTTTCTTGACATTAGTAATTGTAACAAAGAGTGGAGAAACCAGCAGTCACCCATCATTGGTAACTAGAAAACCTTAGAAATGACAAAATATATTGATCGAACCAGCATCTCCCAAAGTTAGCCTTGCATATCTGCTTGATATACACAAGAGGATCCCACTGTATTGACAGGGTGGCTTGAAATTCCCATTTTGATCTTTACTGTTTCACCAGTAGAAGGCCTAGAAGAAAATGTCTGCATATTTGGAGATATTTAACCCATTTTCTTCCTGGATTAAAGAGAGAATAAGGTCTAAGTAAAGAGAAAAAGTTTCCATATGTGTTTATGGAACAAGAAGGGTCAAAATTGTCATATAGAGCACAGAAAACCATTTTTATTACAGAAAATGAATTCACATTTATCATCAACAGAGTGAATAGATGAGGGTAGTGAGCCAGAAATAAAAGATATGAATGTTGAGATACAAACTGAACCCATAGATGAGGAAGCTAAAGCTGTCAAAGGGCATAAAATACTCAGCAGTGATTTTTTATGTTGCTCAGAATTGGTAGGCAGAGTTGTTAGCTCAAATACCATCTCAGTGGACCAAAAAGAGGAACAAACATTTGCATATGAGAGAGCTGAATGATGATATGTAGAGTTTGAACAATTATGAAGATAGGTGGTATGATTCAGTGTAAATATTAATGGTGCAGAGGCACTTTCAATAGTTTTACAAGTAGCTGAGGTGAAGAGGAAGGTCTCAAATATCTAAGTTCCACCTGCATGTACCATAATGCTTCCGCTCAATATAAGAGAGAACTGAAAGATAGCCATGTGACTGTGGAAAACCCTTTGAGTTTCACCATAGTATGTACACCTGTCAAAAGTGCTGTCAAATGGATTTTTGGACCGAGGATTTTTGTACTGATATAGAAATATCTGACTCCTATGATGCACTTGGGTTCTTAAAGAACAAGATGCAGGGCAAATATCTACATACTCTCTTGTTTTATAAATCTGGAAGCTGATTTAAACTTCAGATTGATACCTCAGAAAAGGTAGATGACTTAACAAATATATTACTTCGAGAGAGAGAACTAGAAATCCTACCACCTTGTCCTCTAACCAATTTTCTTTCTACTACACTAAACAGGCTCTGACAATGGAAAGGAGGTACAACTCCTCACGGGGATTATAGTGAAAGTAGCCTCATTGCTTTGTCCTGCTCTCTGTGAAGCATTCCGTGTATTTTCAAAAGACAGTGCAACAGGAAGAGTTGAATTAAGAAAGTCAGTCTCTGACATTTTTTCAAACTCCAGGGTAGTAGAGACCATTATCTGTATTCACCAAACCATTTCATTTTCTTTAACATACAACCAAGCCACTATTGTCAGAGTCTTTGCAGTTGATAGGACTATGTGACTTCTAACCAAAACAATGTAAGCAAAACTGATGGCCCTTTAATCTTCTCACGTGACCCTTGATGCTCCCCTTTATTCCTTCTATCCTGACCAGGTCCAGAGGACCAAGTAGAACATGATGAAGAACCAGATGGTATCTGAGTCATCAATTAGAGAAGTTCCAACTAGGAGGTAGAGAATGGTGAGGAAAATCATGGAGCAAGACATGCCTCAAAGAACCAAGAAACCATAATTCAAGAATCCTTTGGTGGGTCCAGTGCTGCCTAAAAGTGCATTTTCTAGAAGTTTCATTTTTCAACATGTTAGTAGATTTTTCACAAAAAGAAAAAAAGGTTCTTTCGGTGGTCAAAAATAGTTGAAAGAATGTTGAGTACAATAAAGCATAAACTGCAATATAACAAAGTTATACTCTTGCTCAAACAGGACAGAAAAAATTTCTCTCTCATAAAAGTCTGAAGTAGGAAGGCAGAGCATTGTCCTCATCTTTATATTTGAAGTTGGCTGAGAGGAAGTGGAGAACATGCAATTTTTGTTTAAGCAAATAGTGTAGAAGTTGTACATATATCTTCTATTATAATCCATTGGTGAGGACTCAATTGCATTGCTATGCCTGATTTCAAGGGAAGATGTTGGATAGCCATAATCCAGGTTAAACTCTTTTACTATGGAAAAGGGTGAGAACACATTTGAGGGGACACTAGCAGTCTATTACATTGGATTAAAACAATAAAAAAATATATTTTTTACTCAAGGCTTTCTCAAGATATTTAAAGCACTAATGTGTATTATGATTCTGTAGCAGGGAGCTTTTTAGAAGAAGCATTTGCCATAAATATGGGTCTCTAGAAACTTTTTTTTCATTGGAATATCTTCAGGGCTAGTGTTCCATAGAACATACTGTCAGAAACATTAGACTCTTGAGCTTCTCTAGTTATAAAGCCTGGGATTCATCTACCACACTTGCCCTTGAAATCATGAAAGGATCTCTACCCCCCAGCCTCACTTCTAAAGTTCTACCGGAATAAACAAATAATATGCAACCTAACATAACAGTTTCTATCCATAGATTCCCAAACAGAAACAACACAAATCAAAATAACTCCAGAGGACTTTTCTCACTGCTTCCAAATCTGTGTATGTGTTTGGGAATAAGTATGAAAGGCTTTCTTCAATAGAATTCTTGAAGGAGAAAAATGCTTTTTGATCCACACATTAAAATGTTACCCACAGACCACAGTCAGTATGTTTAACAATTGTTAGTTAGAAATCATCCAGCCTTATAAGTTTAGAACAGAGTACCAGCACAGAAGGCTTAAAATATAAGAGTGGGAGTGCTGCTGCCGGGACAGATTTAATGGCAGTTGTGGTTACAGCAGCAAAGCTCGGGTTTTCTGCCACGTGCCAACCATTCCAACCTCTCTCCCGGTTCTCCATCCAGTGAGAGCTCTGACTGCTCTTTGCCTTCTCCTTCTACGATCATGTCTGTCTGATGAGACAAAGTGTTTTCATTGTAAAGAGCATGCTGTTTTTTTAAATAATGATAAGGGGCTAACAGTTGCAAATGATTACTTTTTAATATAATTTAAACTGTATCTGAGATTATTCCTACAGTAGTGTGAATTCTACTCCCTTTCATTCAGATAGGCTTTGTTAAGGGCAGAGAAGATTTATAGTTAGCAAGTTAATAATAATATTTCACCTTGGGTAGAGCCAGGGAATTGGATCTCCAGTGTAAACAGCATATATTTTGAAGCAGAGAAAGATTTAATGCCTATGTTCCATCATGCGCAATTGTGCATTCTGAATAATTTTCCACTTAGCTCAAACTATCATAGCTGGGGAAAGCATTCAATGGCTCACTGCTGCCCAGAGATGAAGTCCTACCACTTTAGGATGGCAAGCAAGAGCCTTTGTGCCGTGATTTCTGGTGACCTTACCTTTGCAGGTTTACCTGCACCCTCTTTCCACCATGTACCATATTAGCTTCTATCTTATTGGGTATTGCCAGTCACAATATGCATGTTCATGCCTCTGTTCCCTTCTTCACATTGTTATCTTCACTGAGAAGCTTCTTTCTTTTCCATCACCATCTGATAATTTACCAGTCTTTCAAATCCCAGGACCTGTGAGGACTGTGAGAACTATTCAAAGCAGATTCATCAATGCCTTCTCTCTTTTCTTCTCTTCTCTCTTCTCTTCTCTCTTAACTATCCAACAGTATTATAGTTACTTCTACCACCCCAATTCACAAGGTTGTTATAAGGATCAATGAAATAGAAAAAAAATGCTTGTGAAGTTATTTCTGAAACAATAAGCTGTTACAACATTATTTTAAAGTTATCAGTAGGCAGTGCTTGATAGCAATCCCAAGAGAACCTTTGATCTTCTTTGTCTTCCTCCCTCGGCATTGATGTAAGATGCTGTCACATTGCGATACCACATTTATTTAATTTTGTCATTGTGGTCCACCCTTCTTTTAGTCTGTCCCTGGGGATACAAAGAGCAGGCTTCTAATCAGAAGAGCACCAGCTGGAATGAAATTGACAGTGTGGGGGCTGAGCAAAGTGTTATTAACACTGTGGGCAGGAGCAAAGGATCAGAGAAACGCTTTCTTCCTAGAAATAGCTCTTGGGCTCTCCTTCACCTTGTTTGCACCTCAAGTGTTAGTCATGTGTACTTAAGAGGATAGGACACAATGTTTCAAACCTGTCCTGTCTCTTTAAGTGAAGGCAATTCCAAATGTCTGAGAATATCCAGACCATTGTGGAAATCCTGTGCTAGGTGCGAGGGACACACAGATGAGCAAGGCAAAAATCTCTGCTTCGAGTAGTTCAGTTTCTAATAGATGAGAAGGAAAACGAAACCAAGATATGCATGAGTGGGATACATATCATAATACAGGCAAGTATAGCAGATGTCAGAGCTCTACTTCCAAGGTTGGAAGCAAGGAGATCCAGAGAGGTTTCTTAGGTAAAACAACAGAAGTATACACACCAGTATAATTATACAACTTCCTACCACAAACCTACGTAAGTCCTCATTTAATGTTGTCCGTAGGTTCTTGGAAACTGCAACTTTAAGTGAAACAATGTATAATGGAACCAATTTTACCTTTTACCATTGGATAATTGATATACACAAGAGTTAAATTCCTACAGCATATTTCTGGTCACAAAGATAGCATGAAATTTCTAAATAAAGACCCCAGCCCAGCAGCATGGCTCAGTGGTTGAGCATCAACCCATGATCCAGTAGGTCACGGTTTGATGGTTTGATTCCTGGTCAAGGGCACACGCCCAGGTTGCGGGCTCAATCCCCAGTGTGGGACGTGCAGGAGGCAGCCAATCAATGATTCTCTCTCATCATTGATGTTTCTATCTCTCTCTCCCTTCCTCTCTCAAATCCATAAAAATATTTTAAAGACTCCAAATACTTCTAATATTAAACATTGAAATAAATGTAAGCTATACAAACATTTAAGAAAGATTAATAAAAACAAGTAAGAGAATTCTTTCCCAACTCTCTTATTCCAGTTTGGAGTTGAGAGTAGCTGGAGCCCATACCAATAGCTAAGGATGTAAGGTGGGAACTCACCCTGAACAGTATACCTTTCCATCACAAGGTACATTCACACCTCCACTCACTCAGGCAATGTAGACATGGCAGTTAACCTCATATGCACATCACTGGGATGTGGGAGGAAACTGGAGGACCCAGCAGACAGGGGAGAATGTGTAAACACTACACAGTGGCCCTGGCTGGTAATCAACTTTTCTTTTTTCTCATCAACATTATAAGGAAATGACATTGAATGAAATTATGTTATTTGAGGACCTGCTGTTTTTGCCCTGCCCTTCAGAGCATGTGTTTTATGAATTTATCATGTGACCAAATATCTTCTAAATTTGGGAAAATGTTATCACCTACATTTTTAATTACCAGTTAAAGCTTCACCTCCCCGTCTGTGTCGCACCCAGTCTAAATTTTAAATAAACTTAATGTTTATTTAAACATAACGTGATGTTCTATTTAAACTACTACTATGTATATTAATTTTCTTATCAAGATTTTTTTTGCAAATATTTTCAATTTTATGTCATTCAATGTCATAATCAACTATTTTTAAGTTAAATTGCATTTAAAAAATGTGTTTTTATTGATTTCAGAGAGAGGAGGGGAGAGGGAGAGAGAGATGAAAGCATCAATGATGAAAGAGAATAATCTATGAGCCCCCTCCTGCATGCCACCTACTGGGATCAAGCCTACAATGTGGGCATGTGCTCTGACGGGAATCGAATCATGACCCTCTGGTTCCTGGGTTGATGCTCAACCATTGAGACACACCGGCCAAGCGTTAAATTGCATTTTAAGTTGATTTCAGTTCATTTCCTATACCCTATTACCTCAGCTCTACATTTATGAGACTATTAACACTTTCTGGTCTTTTGGACAAATTGGAGACCCATTTATGAAAATAGAGGATCACTTAAGTCTCACTAATATATTCAAAAAGTTGTTCCATACAGACATTGAAAGGTCAAATCCAAAACTAAGCCAGCATCAGATCTTGAGCAAAAGGCTATTACATGAGCAATTTTGGCTAAATTATTAAGTTTTCTATATAATTTAAGGAATCCTGAAGCATCAATTTTTAGAACTGATTCAATAAAAACAATTTTTCCACAACAAAATCCCACAGTAAATGAAGCAGAAAGAAAATTGGAAATAAAACTGGTGCTTAGACAAATTTTTAGAGGAAAGTTGATCAGATAAAACCCAAGTGGAAACTAAACCCCAAGAAAAGTCCTCAAGAAATGTATGAGTCTCATATTGTAATTTCCATTTGGGTAGTTGTCTTGTGGGCATTCATATGAGCTTGTCTACTGACAAATTTCATGATTAATTTCATGATTAAAACCTGCTTTAGTTAGAGCCTGGACACCAGTGAAACAACCAGAAGGTCTTCTCTGGCTATGCATTAGCCCAACTTAAACTAGTAGAAAACATGAGAGAAAAGGCACTGCTTTTAACCAAGAAAGTAATGAGGCTGAAAGCAGGACGAGAGGCTACAATCACAGTGTATCTCCTAGGGCGAAGAGCTAATTTAATGCTGCTCTCTCACAACACAAGAGAAAATAGTTTTCATTCATGCTTTAATTAATCAGATTAATGTAAGCACTAGCTGGATGGAATAAATGTTTCACTTTTCCATTCTTGTGTGTTATGATTTGCTTATTGGTATCTCAGCTCCATTTCAGATAGCTTAGAGGAATAATTTTGCTTAGTCAAGCATGCCAACAGAGCTGGTTCCGACAAGAACTCTGTGCAATGCAGAGTATGGCTCAAAGGAATCTGCAGAGAAAATTCCATTTCTATGAAGTCAGGCAAGAACATTTGTCCCAAAGAGATGAATCAAAAAGCAATCTTTCATAAGATAAAGACTAAATGTTTTAAGAGACTATTTTCTTATGTAATGTTATTGTTTATGGAAGAACACCTCCACCATCTCTCTTTCATCTTTTTATCTTATCTCCTCCATCCTACTCCTAGGGACTGGCTCGAGGGCCACCTCTTTCTTAACTTGTCCTGAATACCCTTGCCCACATTGCTTTTTTTCTCTAAACAATGCATGTTTTGGCATTGATTCTGATAATAATACAATCAGTAGATGGCAAATATTTTTATGCGTGCCTGAGCTAGAAAAGAATGTGGGCTTTGGTGCAAGACAATCCTTTAGTGAAATCTTGGTTTAAACATTTATTTAGCCTTTCTAGTATCATTTGACACTTCTGTGATACTCATCTGTAACTATCTTGTAAGGTTGTGAGCATTTAGTTAAAAGAAAACAAAAACAAAAAAACAAAACAGAACAAAAACCTAAAACAATTTCCGTTAAAAAAAAAAGTCTAATACAGAGTAGACATTCCATAAATGATATGGTAGCAATACAAATAATATAATAGCTTATAAAGAAGGTTTATTCATATTAATTGTATTTTTATCTAGAGAAAGAAATACATTTTTAGTATAATTGGGATACAAACTCTATTCATTCCTATGACTATTTTCAAACAAGCCCTTCTGATATATTGACAAATTAATTTACTTGTCTTTTATTTAAAAGACTATTTAATTCTTGAACCCAAACACAAAATACAGGAAAACCAAAGTTTGCCATACCCTTACTCATCTTTGCTTCATACTATTTCATTTTCATGTCCCAGTCTCCCTCCTTTCATAGGATCATGTTCCTCATTTCAGGTACTCAGTATTCTCCTCTTCATTTACTTGCTTCCTAAAAACAAATAAAAAAAGTGGTTTCTAGCCCAGCCAGTGTGGCTCAGTAATTGAGCATTGACCTATGAACCAGGTGGTCATGGTTTGATTTCTGGTCAGGGCACATGCCTGGGTTGTGGGCTTGATCCCCAGTGAGGGTTGTGCAGGAGACAGCCAATTATTCTCTCTCATCATTGATGTTTCTATCTCTCCCTCTCCCTTCTTCTCTGAAATCATTTTAAAAATATATATTTTTTAAAAAGTGGTTTCTAAGAATTCAGTCATATAGTTTGTGAAGATCTAAAGGATTTTTCTTCTGATTATTTCCCATTTTAATGTTTAGATCTTTATGGAATAAAGTCTGTTTCATAACTAAGATATTTAGACACCACACAATTATATGGATGGTATATGGATGAGATGACACCCACACATACAAATATATATATATGTATATATATATATATTCCTTAATCCTAATGAGAACCAATAAGGTTCTAAGGCAAAAGCAACAGAATGAAAAAAAGAATAGATAAGAGAGAAATTAAAATTTTATAATGTACAATATTTAAAAAGAAGTTAAGACAAGTGTGTCAAGAAAATTCATTGGTCTCTTCAACAAAGGGCATTGAGTCTATTGGATATGCACATACGAAAGGATGAAGTTGAACCCTGTTCTTAGAACATATAGAAAAATTAAGTCAAAATGGATAATAAACTTAAGTTTAAAACTAAATAAAACTCTTAGCGATATTGTATGAAGTAAGGGGTCCTCTTCCCCACTGGGGGTGGACTTCTTGTGATATCTCAAGGGAAAAAAAATTTCTGAGACTTGCATGGGAGATTGAGTGGGTTTTATTTGCATGGAATTAAATCCCTGTGTTTCTAAAGTCACATTGCCCTTAGTCCAGCCATAAAAGAAGTGTAGCTGGGGTTCCAGTAAAACCAGATGAAAAGACAGTATCCAGAGTTTCTTTCCATGTTCCAGTTGAGTTCAGTTCAGATTCGGGCTAAATACAGTCCATTAATCCATTGTGTGTGGGGGTCTGCATGGCCATTGGCCACACAGTAACCAAGCATAAGCCATGAGCCAAGCCTGCTAAAAGGAACCAAGAGAGTGAACTTCTTTGTTCAAGGGGTTATATATCACAAATTTCAGCACATTTGCAGTCACCATGACAATTCTGGCCAATCACCTCTGTTCTTGGATGTGACTGACAGAAAGCACATTCCTTAGTCATCCCAACTTTACTGGGCATGCATCTATCTTCCCTTTGTTGGACGCAGGGGTGTGTAAAGTTGTAGCTTCCTGCTGAAGCTGTCTAAATGACATGCATATAACATCTGGCCTTCCCTTTGCTCCTTTCCTGTTATTAATAACTAGAGGCTCAGTGCACAAAAATTTGTGCACTTGGGGGGGGTCCCTCAGCCCGGCCTGTGCCCTCTCGCAGTCTGGGACCACTCAGGATATGACCACCTGCTGGCTTAGGCCTGCTCCCTGGGAGTCAGCTGGCAGTCAGACATCCCTCTGGCAGCCTGGGAGCCCTCGGGGGATGTCCACTTGCCAGCGGGGAGTAGGCTTAAGCTTCAGTCATCATCCTTAGCGCTGCTGAGGAGGCGGAAGAGGCTCCCACCACCACCGCTGTACTGGCAGCTGGCAGCCTGGCTTGTGGCTGAGCAGAGCTCCCCCTGTGGGAGCACACTGATCACCAGGAGGCAGGTCCCTGCATTGATCATCTGCCCCCTGGTGGTCAGTGTATGTCACAGCGACCAGTCATTCCTAGTCATTCTGCTGTTAGGGTCAATTTGCATATTACCCTTTTATTATATAGGAGTGCCTGGTCAGCCTGGGTGAGGGGCTGATGGCTGTTTGCAGGCTGGCCACAGCCCCTTCAGGGTGGGTGGGTTCTGCTGGGGTGCCTGGCCAGTCTGGATGAATGGCTGATGGCAGTTTGCAGGCTGGCCAAGCCCCCCAGTGGGGACCTTCACCCCATGAGGGTGTGGCCAGCCTGGGTGAGTGGCTGATGGCTGTTTGAAGGCTAGCCACAGACCCTTCAGGGTGGGGATCCACGCTGAGGTGCCTGGCCAGCCTGGGTGAGGGGCTGATGGCTGTTTGCAGGCTGGCCACAGCCCCTTCAGGGTGGGGGGTCCTGCTGGGGTGCCTGGCCAGTCTGGGTGAGGGGCTGAGGGCCATTTTCAGGCTGGCTAAGCCCCCAGCACGGACCCTCACCCATGAGGGTGTGGCCACCCTGGGTGAGGGGCTGATGGCTGTTTGCAGGCTGGCCACAACCCCCAGGCACCCAAGCTCCCAGTAGAGGCTGGCTGGAAGCAGGTATCTGGGATTTATTTGTCTTCTATAATTGAAACTTTGTTGCCATGAGCAGAGGTCTCAGCCGGCTCAGGGCTGGTGGGAAGCTTGGCTTCCTCCATCACCTGGGCAACCAAGCCTCCGGTTTGCTCCAGCTTGCTCCAGCTCCGTGGCTGCCGGCTGCCATCTTGGTTGGGTTAATTTGCATATAGTCACTCTGATTGGCTGGTGGGCATGGCAAAGGTATGGCCAATTAGCATCTTGGTCTTTTTTTAGTGTAGACTAGCTAATTACAATGGTATCATTAGAAGAGAACATAGAAATAACTTTAAAAAATGTTTGTTGATGTATAGTTGATATACAATAATATATTAGTTTACCGTGTACAACACAGTGACTCAACATTTATATAACTTATGACATGATCACCTCAGTAAATCTAGTAGCCATCTGTTACCATACAAAGTTATTACAATATTATTGACTATATTTCCCATGCTGTATATCCTTATGACTTATTTATTTTATAACTGGAAGTTTGTAGCTCTTAATCTCTTTCACCTATTTCACCCTTGCCCCCAATCCTCTCCACTCTAGCAACCATCAGTTTGTTCTCTGTATCTATGAATCTGTCCTTGTTTTTTGTTTGTTTGTTTGATCATTTGTTTTGTTTTTTAGATTCCACAAAGTGAAATCATGCAATATTTATCTGACTTATTTCACTTACCGTAACACCCTCTAGGTCCATCCATGTTGTCATGGATGTAAAAATTGTATTCTTTTTTATGGATGGTAGTATTCCATTATATAATATACCACATCTTCTTTATCCATTCATCTATCAATGAACAAGTTTATGATTTATAAAATAGTATTTCAATGCTTTCCTCTTCAGCAGTTAGAATGCTATTGTGTAATGACACAAAGAATTCTAAGACTGTTTCTCAAGATTATTTAAATATTCGTCTCTAGTTAGACTTCTGTGTGTATGTGCGAGCATGTGTATGTGATCAAAGATTGTCTACAATTCAATCATTAACTGTTCTCTATGTCACTAACCCGTCATAATCAGAATAGACTTTTTTCCTGGCAAATATTTTCTGTTTAGATCATTAGAGGTGGTCAAGAATTTAATTGGTTGTGTAGCTTTAGTTATGTCAGACTCTGAGGTCCGGAGGTGGTCTTTAAGAGATGAGCACTCTAGTTTATGATTATGGCTATTTCTTGTTTACCAAATTGTCTACTTGTTGTTTAGTCTTTTACCACTCATCTACACTAATAAAAGAGAAACATGGTAATTAGCGTACAACTGCTACCCTTCCCATTGGCTAATCAGCATATCCTTATGCAAATTAACTGTCAGCCAAGATGGCGGCAGGCAGCCAGGCAGCTGGAAGCGAACATGAGGCTTGCTTGCTCCAGGGACTGCAGACTCCAACATTCCCCGCCTGACTTGCCGGCCTCTGAACTACAACTCTAAGAAACTAAGTTGCACATATAGAAGATAAACAAAACCCCAGAAACCAGCTTTCAGCCGGCCGGGATCTCAGAGCTAGAGTTATACATTGTTTTGATTATAGCAGCGGAAGCCTCAGAGCTAGAGCCAGAGCTAAAGCTGGCCCAGAATTAAAAAAAAAAGAAAAAGAAAAACAGGAGTGGTTGGGAGCTTCAGTCAATTGCCAGCCTGAAAGCAGCCCTCAGCTCCTCACCCAGACTGGCCAGGCACCTCAGTGGGGACCCCCACCCTAATCCAGAACACCCTTCAGGGCAAACCAGCCGGCCCCCAGGCCTCTATCCTATATAGTAAAAGGGTAATATGCCTCCCAGCACTGGGATCAGTGGAGCCGCGAGGCCTCCTGGCACTGGATCAGCGTGACAGGGGGCAGCGCCCAAACCCCCTGATCGCCCTGCGGCTCTGTGAGTGACAGGGTGCGGCGTCCCAACCCCCTCCCCCCCCACAGGCCCTGCTCTGTGTGTGTCAGGGTAGAGCCATAACCTCCCATCGGCCCTGCCCTGAGTGTGAGAGTGGCGGCGCCCCAATCCCCTGATCGCCCCTGCTCTGTGTGTGACAGGGGGTGGCGCCCCAACCACCCCCCCCCCCACACACACACAGGCCCTGCTCTGTGTGTGATGGGGTAGAGCCATAACCTCCCCATTGGCCCTGCCCTGAGTGTGACAGTGGCAGCACCCCAAACCCCTGATCCGCCCTGCTGTGTGTGTGACAGGGGGGCAGTGCCCTAACTCCCCTATCGACCCTGCTCTGTGCGTGACAGGGTACGGAGCCCCAACCCCCCTGATGGGCCCTGCCCTGTGTGTCACAGGGGGTGGTGCCCCAACCCCCCAATCAGCCCTACCCTGAGCGTGACTGAGGGTGGCATCACAACCTCCCAATCTGCCCTGCTCTGTGCATGACAGGGGGCGGTGCCCCAACTCCCCAATCAGCCCTGCTCTGAGCCCGACCAGAGGCTGCACTTAGGGATTGGGCCTGCCCGCTGCCACCGAGGAGCAGGTCTAAGCCAGCAGGTCGTTATCTCCCGAGGGGTCCCAGACTGCAAGAGGGCACAGGCCGGGATGAGGGACTCCCCCCCCCAGTGCACAAATTTTTGTGCACCGGGCCTCTAGTTTACTAATAATTAGCAACCAATTTAAGAAGTAAAAGCTATTTCCTTAATCTTCATTTTTTCTGGAAGTTATTATAAAAAGTTTGGGAATTTATAGGACGCGTTTCTAATTAGTGAAGGAAAATTGCTCATCTACTCAATCATAAGAAAAAAAATACACCGCATTATTGTCAATTATCATCATTTACATCACGCTGCTTGTCAGTGATGATATGAACTATGCTAGTCCAATTAATTTACAAGGATGCTCTTCAAACAGAGGAACACAGCAAGGACAAAATTGTTTGAATGCCTGATCACTTTTGCTGGTAACAATTCAATAGATTATAGGGCTGTTGAAAAGTAAGTGAATCAGTGGGGCTTTACACAGATGCAACAGCACACTGCAAAGGATGTGGAGAGACAAAATGAGTATGGGTTAAACATAATAGATAAATCAGGATGTTTAAATTAGAAATTTCAACAAAAAACCCATAAAAATTAATAAATAAAATGCTGTATTCCAAAGAAGTTTCCAGACATCCATATCTGAGACAAGTTTCATGATTCTCAAAACCCTGCATCCACCTCAAGGGGACAAAAGTTGGTCTGTGGAAATTAGAGGGGATTTTCAAAAAGGATTTCTTAAAAAATCTTCTGCTTATTAGTTCCCAAAACACCATCCACTAAGAGAGAAGCACCATTAGTCTTCACCTCAAGCATAGTGATAGGGGTTTCCCTGGGATCAATCATGGAGCTTAATACAAGCTCCATTTAATAAACAGTAGGGCTCAGAAAAATCTAAAAATATGTTTGGCAAATTCTACTTCTGCAAAATGAAACAGAGTGATTTCTGCACCTAGATTAAAGTCCATCCCCAGAAATTCTTAGGCAAAAATATTTAAGTGTTTCTACACTCTGGAACCATTTTTAAACGCTTTCCAGTGTTTGAAAGAAACGGCAATTGCCATTTGAAAAGGCAATGAGATGTAGACAAGTGACCTTCATGAAGTGCTCGCCAGAAAACCAGGAGCTGAGGAAGGAAACACTTTACAGGATTGTAGGGTAATGCTCTTGTGAAGGGAAGGGTAGTCGAATATTCTTAAGTATTCCCTCTAAAGAATCCGTCTTAAGAGAATCACCTTTAAACTCTGGAAATTCCTGAGATATCAAGGCAAAGCCATCTTACAACCTTACCAACCAAGTAAGCATTTTTCTTCTTCCCCTTTCCATCCCCACCCATCTTTACTCCTAGAAGCATCAGAACCTGAGTGCAATGCTGGGAGTAGAGGTGGGATCTCAAGGAGGGGAAAGAGAGGACTGCCTTTCAATTTCCACCAAAGGGAGAGAACATTCTAAGTTTAAATCAAATTCGAAGTTTTATTCTCTAAATGGGTCTAGATACATACGGTTAGTAAATTTAGAATATGTTTGTGACCAAACAAGACCATATGACTTTGTATTACTTCAGAGTGACCCCCAAAATTATTGGGCATGCCCGAGATTTGAACCAAGAGCAGGGGGAGAAATGCTTCCACTGTATACCATTTTTAAAAATAGTGTTACTTTTGAGATCATAACCTGGGAGCTCTGTCTGTTAAATGTTTTATTTGGCTACGAATGTTCTGTTAAAAAATCGATGGTCTAGTATTTACAGTTGACCCTTGAGCAACACCAGAATCAGGGGCCCCGACTTCCTGTGCTGTCGCAAATCTGAGTATAACTTTTGACTTTCCCAACAACTAGTTGTCCCTCTGTGTCTGCAGGGGATTGTTTCTAGGACCTCCTCGGATAACAAAATCCCCAGATGATCAACTTTTCTAGTAAAATGGTGTAGATCAATACATACAGTCAGCACTCCACATTTGCATACTCTCAACTGTGGATCAAAAACAGAATGGGTATTTATTGAAAAAAAAATCTGCATATTCAAAGGTCCATTGTACATTGTCACTATGTGTGTAAGGATACTTATTTCTAAGGCTCCTGAATGGGAGTTGTTGCATATAATTTGTTCAGGCATTTCAGTAGCCACCTAGAATAATTATCTTATTTCAAAGGTTTCCAAAAAATGGAATAAGTATGGCTAATTTTTATGGCTAATTTTTAACAAATAAGCAATAAAAAGCTATTGGAAGAATCCAGAGGAGTCCAGATATCATCATTTCAGGACTTGGATCCAAATAAGCACAAAGGAACTCTAGCTCCTACAAATTTTAGTTCATTAGCCTGTTATTGCCCCCTTTGTCTTGCGTCTTTTGAATACAGGCTCTGTAACTCAGAATCCACAGAATTCTGAAATGTACATGGTGTCAATAGGACCATGTGATTTCCTTTGAAAAAGTTTATTAGAAGCATCCATGGATACACTTCACAGAGACCATCCTGTGTGAGGTGAGTGACCTCAGGACATTTACACATCTTAAATGCTATCCCAGTTTTAAAGTTGTTTCCATTTCACGTAATGAAAGGAAGAACGATTTTTCTCTGTGGGCAGTCCCAGTCAGGTATCTCACAGCACCTGTGCATGCCTTCATCTCCAGATGTTCATCATGTTGAAACTGCTTTGTTGTCAGTCTCTCTCCGTGGTCTGTAAGACCCTTGAGGTCAGGGACCAGGTTTTATTCTTAGCTGTGTCCTACCATCCAGCAGACTGAGTGGCACATCATAAATTTTTAATAAATACTTGTTAAGAAAATAAATAACTCAACCCTCAATATTTTGAAACATCCAGATTCCTGTCATAAACTATTCCTTAAACTTTGAAGGTGAGGTTCCCTGTATCATTGTATCCTCTACCAGTAATATTACATTATTTTTCACATGAAACACATTGAACCTGTCTCTGATGTATCATAATACTCAATTAGCACAGATACATGGCATGACTCTTACGTTGACGTCTCCATTGCTAAGAGATAGAGAGCTAATCAGGCTGGACACTTTTATTTATGTTTACAAACCTACCCAGATCAAGTTACCTGCAGCCTTGCTTTAACATGGCTACTTCCTTTGCTGTGTTCTTAAAACTGAAAGAAAGAATGAGTGATAAATAAATAAATAAATAAATAAATAAATAAATAAATAGCTAGTAGCACCTATCTAAGACTGGGAAGCTGAGACTCTTAAAACAGTGAGAATAAACCAACAACTAATATTTATTCAAGTGCTTACAATTGTCCAGTCCATGCAGAGCACCTGCCTTGGTGTTAATCAGCATTTAACTACTGTGTGAGCTGCTGCCAGACCCTCCTGACTGCCAGGAATTATTTTAGATTCTAAGGTCTGTGTTTGCATTTTTAGCCCTTCTATTTGGCTCCCTCCTGAGCTTACCATAGCCTGTGCCCGCCCACCCACTCAGTGCGGCTGCAAAGCACCGTGCCATGTCCATTTATGTCCCACAGGACGGCCCACCCTCATCCCACCTGCTCCATTTGAGACTGAACAATGGAGTCCAGGTGTACAGTGACCTGTAGCAACAGGAAGCAAAACCAGGGCCACCTGTCTAGCTGGGTAGCAGAGGGAAAGATTTTTCTAGGAGATTACACATTGCTAATTTAGGGCAAATTATTGTCTGTAGCTGGAGAAACACTTTGCAAAGGAAGTAAAAGTACTATTATTTCCCAGATAGAAATTTTACAAAAAGGACTTGTGTTGTTAGAGATAAGCTATTGCAAAAAAAAAAAAAAAAAAGCAAGTATCATCCAAAAGATTTTAAAAGATACTTAGTAATACTTATTAAGGGGGATAAGAATTGCTTAGGGCTATCCACACAATTGTGTAGATCTGTGGTAAATTATGGGGTTTTTTTCTCCATATAACCAAATTTTGTATGCTAAAGTTACTTCTTTGTCTTTCTATTATCTAGGCTTAAACACCATAACACACTTAACATTTCCCTATGGGACTTTTACTCTTAACAATTGTGTGGCTGCTACCCTTTTCATTTGGGTCAAATTTGAGAATCATTATCCATAAACTCTGTATTTGCCATTTAAAAATTTTTTTCTTTCCACACTCAGCAATTCAAAACTTTTGATATGAGTATACTTCTGCTGTTTGGAGTTCTTAATTTTACTTTTTTTTTTCTTTCAAGCTTCTTCATTAGGTGTCAAATTAGAGATTCTACAGCATTATAAAATACATTACCTCTTTTGTTATAATAAAAGCCATTCCTTTCAGAGATATTTTATTGTAACTTATTTTATGGTTTTGTTCCATTCATTTCCACAATTATTTATTTATTTTTTTTTAACTGTTGCAAAAAGCTTTATTGTCTCATTTGGTCCAATGCATGGGAGAGGGCTCCAGGGTGGTTAAAGGAATGGCTAGTAGTTTCGGGAAGAGGCTCAGGTAAAAGCCAGAGACGCCAGGGGGGTGCAGGGGGGGCCTTGGAAAGGCCTCTGGGCTCCAAAGGCTCCTAGTCGTGCTTGAGGGTGAGCCTCTCGAAGAGATACTCGCCCAGCCCAGCCTGGGGGCCGGCCAGCCTGCGGATGTTAGTCAGGTGGTCGCCCATCTTCTTGATGAGTTTCACCTCCTCATCCAGGAAGTGGTTCTCCAGGAAGTCGCAGAGATGAGGGTCGACACGGGTCGAACCCAGGGCATGCAGATCCAAAAGGGCCTGGTTCAGGTTCTTCTCCAAGGCCAGGGCGGCTTCCATGGCGTCCTGAGTTTTGCCCCACTCATCCTGGGAAGGTTTCTGCACGTCCTGGAAGAGAATGCGGCCGCCGCGCTTGTTCTGCAACCTGAGGAGATGCTCCGCGCCCTCGCGCTTCTTCTCCGCCAGCTCGCGGAAGAAGTGGCCCACGCCCTCCAGAGCCACATCGTCGCGGTCGAAATAGTAGCCCAGAGAGAGGTAGGTGTGGGAGGCCCGCAGATGCAGGTTGGCGAGGCGGTTGACCACAGCCTCCACCTCGGTGGAATAATTCTGACGAATTTGGGAGCTCATGGCTGTTCGGCAATAAGGAGTTTAAGGTAGAAAAAAAACAAAAAAAACAACCGGTGTTGGCTGGTCCCGGGGGTGGTCCTGAAGGTGGTGAGTAGATGAGACGCAGGAGAGTGGCCGGAGGCTGGAAGAAGGGGTGTCCCTGAGTCTGTTCCGTCCAAACACTGTTGAAGCAAGAGACAGATCCGGGAGCTCCAAGTGCAATGCCCATTTCCACAATTATTTATAGCATAAAATATTTTGTACAAGAGATCACATCAAAAAATTTAGAGATTACAAGGACAAGGAAAATATTTACACTCTCATGAGTCAATCTATTTGGTGGTCTAATATCCTATATAATAAAAGCCTAATATGCAAATTGCCCAAATGACAGGCAGAATGACCGGTTGCTATGATGTGCACTGACCACCAGGGAGCAGACACTCAATGCAGGAGCTGCCCCCAGCCTGCAGGCTCCAGGCCAGCCAAGCCGGTGCCAGCAGGGCACCCCCCCATCACCCCGCCGGTCGCCCCACAGATCAGCCATGATCACCGGCCAGGCCTAGGGACCCTACCCATGCATGAATTTCGTAATTATAATAAATGTTAACACATAATAAATGCTAAAAGAAGTAAACCAGCTTTTTCACCAAATCCCTTACTATGAAAATGAAAGTTCAGTAACTACTGACATTCCTATTCTATATTCACCAGCTGTGTGATCTTGGTTAAGTCACTTGACCTCTTCAAGCCACAATTTCTGCAAAGGAAGATAATACTGATATTTACTTCATAGAGCTGGGGGGAGGGGAGGAATCCATGTGAAGTACATTACCAGTGCTTGCCAATCATTGTACCCCCAAAATATAAGCTATTACATTTTTATGGTCATATTTTTATATCAAAAGGTCAGAAAGATGAAAGAATATATTAAAAAATTAATGAAAAACTGAGAAGTAAATTGTTTGGATAGAAAACTTTGGCTAGGCCTTGGAAATGACCCTTCTGGTGATGAGGAAGGGAGGCAAGAAGTCCTAAACATTAGTTTAAATATCCTTCCCCTTCAGTGGAATGGGGCACCAGAATCTAAATAAAATGTTTGTCGAATGTAAAGAAATATGGTATTACCTGAATGCCTAGATGGGGGACTCTCAGTGAGACTTACTATGTCGGGTCCAGGTTGATGACAAGGAAGAGCTTACTTCTTCCACTTCTGTGTGGCATCATCTAGCCACTCAGCAACCACTCGGGGAAGTGGGTTCCTCCAATTTGAATATTGTAGTGTTTGTTTCAAGTCCAGAGGAGAGAAAGCTGTTCCGGAAAAACATAAAGTAAGAGAAAGAAGGGAATGTGCAAGAGACTCTGAAAAAGCACACACGGTTTATAGCAAATGCAACCCAATACTTGTCCCAACTACTAAAGTTAGAAAACTGGATAGAAAATAGTAGGTTAAAAAATTACAGTGTGAAAAAAACACACCAAGAAGGTAGTTAGGGTTTAAAGGAATTAAGAGAAACTGAGAGAAGAGACAGTGAGAGGTTTCTGCAGTGATCCCTTGAACTGACAGACAGATTGAGAGCAGTAGGTTTTTAAGGAACAGGAATCAGGGTCCTCTTCTCTAGCAGCTTGAAAAGGGACAAAAACCTTAAAGAGGAAGGGCTAAATTTTACACCCAAAAGACACTCTCATGAGTCAATCTATTTGGTGGTCTAATATCCTATAAAAGCCTAATATGCAAATGGCCAGCCCCACCCCCTAGTCGAACTCCACTCAAACTCCCAGTCGAGGGGACAATTTGCATATTAACCTTTTATTATATAAGATGAATCCTTGTGACCTCTGCAAATGTATGACCAAAAATTGAATCCCTCATCTCCACTTTCATGATTCGGCCCTATACAAGACTCTGGAACTTTGATATTGTCAATGCTAGAAGTGTCCAAACATGTAGATACTTTTTATGAGTTTATGTGAGCCAAATTGATGACAATTGCCGGGAAGCCAAAAATCTCAATGGATTGAGAAAATACTCCATAGAGGAGCAGTTTTGCACTTGATTTTAAACATCACAATCAAAGGAGATGTGAGGTAGTTACATGAAACGTAGTTACATGGTGATAGATTAGGGAGGTGGGAGAAAGCAAAACGGGGAAATCTCTGGGATTATATAAAAAGTAAAACAGACATATATTTCTTTTACATTGGTGGGTAGAAGACAGTTAGCAATTAACAGCTCAGAGAGATGGAATGCTGGAGAACAAGATGAAAATGAGGGGATCTGTGGTCTCTGCTATGGTGGGAGGTGATGCCCTGAGGGGTCTAGAAAAAGATTACCCTGACATCCAAAGGTATTTATCATAGATGCAAAAAGACAATACACAGGCTCTGTTAAGGTAAAGATTTGCCTTTGTCAAGAAAGATACTGGCAGACCTAGAACATGACTACCCTCCATGATGTGCTTTTAGTTAGGAGGTTTTAATTTCAGACCATCCTATGAATTTATAAGTCTCTTAATTTATAAGGCTGCCATGCAGGCCTCCACTAAACTTGTCAGGTGTAGTATGGCCACTTTTTCATCCACAATATGATGGGTGGAGGTGCCCTAATAATTACTGAATTGGAAATTACACACCTGAATATAGACTGAAATTCATATACAGTATACGACATCCTATACAATAAAAGGCTAATATGCAAATTGTCCCCTTGACTGAGAGTTCGAACAGGAGTTCAACCGGGAGTTCGACCAGGGGTGCGGGGCCGGCCAACCAACCGCCCGTGGCCCCTCCCCCTGGCCAGCTGGGATCAATTTTTCAAATTTATAGATGGCCATCTATCTCCACTTGCATCAACTTATGCACAGCAACACCTTTCTCCCAGGTTTACAATGGTAACACCCCAAGTTTCACCCTATCTTTCTTCTTGGCCTCCTTCTAGTAGATAGAGTCCCTTAATAATGCAGTCCCTTGCTTCCTTTCCAGTTTTTTCTTCATTAGCATCTCCCAATTCCTCCCACACCCTCTGGTCTCCATTCTTTTCTCAACAACCCCCCTCTCTGCCCACAGCACATTGGAAAGTTGCATTAATCTACCTTGTAAACTTAAACAGGAAAGTTATGTTCTGAAATATTAATACAATTCCAATTATGATTAAAATATAAATTCTTTAATTTCATTTCTTCACTAATAAAGTGAACTTATGAACTGTGAAGAATTTTTTTTGCTATTTTTTCTAATTTTACATAAGAAGATTTTCAAATAATTACAGCCTCTAGACTTAGAAGATATAGGGTCTAAGCATGGTTTCCTATCTTACTGTGTTAGCATTAAATGATGCTAAACAAACTGTAAACTATTAATGGGAGTTCAAGTAAATATTTTCAAAAAATAAAAAAGAGCATATCAAAATTTTTAATTCTTCTCATATTGACCTAATTATGCATAGATTTAGACACAGTTACTTGTACCCAGCAAATTTTAGAAGATAGAATTAGAGATTGTATAAGTGACTTGTCTAAGTGCTTACTTATAATTAGCAATAAATGCTAAGGGATCATGGAAATAACAGCAATATATTTTTCCTATTAGCTTAGTCGATCTGACAGTTTGATAGCGTCACACTAACAAATTTGTGTAGGAAAAAAAGGTCTGTTGCTTAGTCACAAAGCCCTAGAGTGGAGAATGCATGTGCGTGTGGGTAAACAGATTATCCATAGATCTGTGAGAGAAGCAGGGAAGTGTATCTCCAGCACCCGACCGAACCTGCTTCACATCTGTCCGTGTGTAATGAAACCCCATGGCATTGAATGGGCGCTTACAAGCATCTAAGAATATTCAGTTATTTGAATGAATGGCATTTTCATTTCCAACAATGTGCATAGTAGTATGAAAGGTAGTGTTCAAAGACTGCTGTTAAGTGGATGCTTTGCCCTTAGAGATCACCACAAACTGTTACACTATTGGGAAGTTGGAGTGAGTTTGCCTGCCTTTTAGAAATAGAATAGAATCTTGTTCTAGCTTTGGTATTAAATGTCAAGGCTTTTCTCATTACTAGTTTTCTAAATGGAAGAGATAAAGAAAACAACAATTTATAAACAGTGACACAAATACCATCCTATGCAGAAAGATACTACTGAACACCTGCTATGTGCCAGGCATTGTGTTAAAACAAAGAAAAAGATATGAAAAGACTGTGTAAAAGGTATAGTACTTGTTCCCAGGGAATTCATAGCCTTGTGGAGGAGAGAGTTAAAGAGAATGATTGGAAAGAAGCCAACATTTACAGTGTAGTATGGAAAATACTACCATGATGATATCACAAAATATAACCATAGCATAGAATGCTACTTATATAATCTGGGGGATAAAGAGGAGGGTGTCTAAGACATTTGTGGGGAGAACAGGACAGGATATCAACTTCATTATCCTGAGTCTTCAAGAACAAATAGCAGTTGGCCAGGTGTTAGAGGAAAATGGGGATGAAAAGGGCAGCGATGAAAAGTGATTTGAAACTGAGAGAATAACACTGTAAAAGAACTTGGGACAAATTAGTAGCTCAAGATACCTTCAGGAGGTTGTAATTACCTAGCTGTATAGCCACAACATGGAGGATAATCTATATTGGAAACCACTTGGAAATATAGTATTTTTTACTGCATTATTCTTTTAGAGTAGGGGTAAAAATATATTAGTACTACTGAATTGAATTATACCTAATAAGTAATATTTTGACAATTATTATATCTGGAATATTTGAGTCCTTGATGTAAAATTGCATTGTCTTCTGAGTAGACTTTAAACTGACAATTATCCCATTTTTAGACCAATTTTTACCACCACGTAATTTTTGCTTTTCTGTACCAATTTTTTTCACCTGAAAAATGTGAAAAATGTGTACATTTCTAACTTCTTAGAGATGTTGTAAAGAAAAAAAGATATAATAGATGTGAATGTATTTAATTGTATTTTATCAGAGTCATTTTTGTAATTTACAACACCTTATGTAAAAGCACTGGGCAAATGTGAGTTAGTGTCAGTATTTAATAGGAGATTCTGCTCTTGGATGGATACAGAGGTGAAAAGGTAGAAAGAACATAATGTAAATTAACTTATGTTTGCTTAAATTAATACCTAATAAAAATAAATGCAAGCATAGAGGTAGGCAAGTTTGCTATCAAGGTAACTAAAAACAAACATAGAAGCTAAATATCAGCATGAATGAGGCCTTCTGGAAGAAAACAGATTTCAGCATCTTCTCAAATAGCAAAAGGGATCTATTCTAGACTCAAAAAGAGAACTGAGGAACAAATATGTATAAATAGTATAAAAGGACATATTTAATGTATTTTTAATATTGTAAATGTATTTTTTTGATCCTCACTCAAGGATATGTTTTTATTGATTTTTTTTTGAGAAAAAAAGAAAGAGAGAGAGAGAGAGAGAGAGAGAGAGAGAGAAAGGAAGGAAGAAAGAGAGAAGGAAACATCTATGTGAAAGAGAAACATTGAGGTTTCCAGCTCCCTCCATCATGCACCACAACCAGGGATGGAATGGGTAACTTAGGTATGTGCCCTGACTGGGAAAGGTGCATGGGACAAAGGTGTCTGGATTAGGCCTAGGGAACCAGGGAACCACTGTTAAAATTATAAGGGAGAGAAAGGCAATGAGAGGGAGACATCTAAGAAAATTTAAAAGAGAATTGCTAAATTAGGTTTAAATATTTGGAATAATAATTGTTGCTCATTGCCAGAACTAATGAAGCAATTACAAATGTTAGCAATGAATATATGAATTAGATGAGACTGATATTTCTACATTAAAATGTAAATTTGCTATAATTTGTATTTATAATTTACATTTATATTGATATTTATTATAATTATATAATTTTGTTATATCTTTGTCAGTTGAATTCATTGTAGAATGGCCTTTGTTTTTTCTTCCCCTAAATTTTGATTTTATCCCATGGTAATTCTACATATTGTCCTCAGAATAGAGTTTATTCTTTAAAATGTTGGCTGCTATTATGGCACCAGAATGTGTCCAGAGATTAGACCTTGGCTCAGCAACCTTGGTACTTGAGTTCTGCTAAGAAAGAATTCAGAGGCAAAACTCACATACAAGCAAAATTTTACTGAGAAAGTCACAGAGGTAGAAATATGTTCAGGAAGCAAGGTTCAGAGGCAAACGAAGGGCCCTTGGCACTGGCTGGGTGGCTCAGGTGGTTGGAGTGTCACCCCGGACACCAAAAAGGTTTCCGGTTTGATTCCTGATCAGGGCCCATACCTAGGTTTTAGGTTCGATACCTGGTTGGGGCATATACAGGAGGTGGCTGATAGATGTTTCTCTCTCACATCGATATTTCTCTCCCTTCCTCTCTCTTTCTAAAATCAATAGAAACATATCCTTGGATGAGGATTTAAAAAGAAAAAGAAGGGTTCTTGGGGCTTAGGAGAGAAAGGTAAGGGTAATGCACCTGGGGGGAGATGGGGAGAGGAGAGCGAGGGGGGAGGCATTAGTGAGCAGCTCTGGAGCTCTGGAGAGGCAAAGCGCCTGGGTCCTCCCTCCCAAGGGCTCTTAAGGATGGAGATTTTAGATGAGGTCCCAGGGGAGGATAGCTATAGCATATTCATCAGCCTCCCAGGGTAACAGTCTCCGCTGATGGCACCAGGGCAGGGGCTCATTAGTCAATGCAGCTGGTCCTGCTGTCGCTGTGGCATTGCTTATCAATTTGTCGCTTGTCTGGGCCAGGAGCTGACACACACCTGAGGCCTAAATGTTATCCTAGAGCAGCGGTTCTCAACCTGTGAGTCCTGACCCCTTTAGGGGTCGAACGACCCTTTCACAGGGGTCGCCTAAGACCATCGGAAAACACATATATAATTACATATTGTTTTTGTGATTAATCACTATGCTTTAATTATGTTCAATTTGTAACAATGAAATTGGGGGTCACCACAACATGAGGAACTGTATTAAAGGGTCGCAGTGTTAGGAAGGTTGAGAACCACTGGAGAGGTTAATGCTTAAGGGAGAGGTTGTGAAAGGACCCTCCTGGGAGTCACATGAGGCCATTCTTCAGCCCTTTGTTCCTCCTCCAAGGGGGTCTATGGAATGATTAGCAACAAGCTAGGGGAGGAAGGTCAGGGGAGGGACCAAACCATATGACCAGTGATATGAAAGGTCAGAGGGTCTAAGCCGCATGACCATGATATGCGAGGGGAAGAAAGGCTACCCTGGGGGCAAAGTCCTTGTTTTCACAGTTCTGCCCGTTGCTAGGCATCCAGGTTTTCTGCCCTGGTGATCTTCTATACCTGGCCCATCATCCTTGCTCTGCTCATGTCTGTCTAACTGCCTACCACAAAAACCACACACACACACACACACACACACACACAGGTGTGCGCACATGCACCTGCACACGCACACACCCATGCACACACGCAAGCACACACACACACAGCCTAGAATCACCTAAAAAATTCGTTTCTCAGAAAACACTGCCGGGATACTTTTAAATATATGGATTCCCAACAGGCATCAGAATGAACATACTTCTAAGAATATGACTAGTGGAGAAATCAGTACGGAGTGCTAGGGACTGGCAGAATTAACATTTAGTTAAGTAGTACTAAGGTAAAAGTTATTAGAAAGTGGAAATATCTCATGACAGAAAACTTATACAATTAAATGGTAAAATGTCATAAATTTTCACACAAAAAGTGTGAGTAGCAGGCGTCTAAATTAGTGGGAGCTCATTTCCTTTATGCTCCTCCAGCACTTGGTCCATGTTGGTATCACAGCAGTTAACCTACTCAATTATAATTGCTTGTGTGGCAAGATGACATGTGACATACTAACGAAGGTGTTTTTACTTCCCTCCTTGCTTGTTTCATCTGTAAAATGTATATAATAATACCTCCTATGCGACAGGGTTAAACAAATATGCAAACTGCTTGGGACAGTGGCTGGTGCGTAGCACTGAATGAATTTTGGTTTTTATTGTTGTTACTATTGTTGGATTTCTTGACTATTACCTGAGGCTCTGCCTCCCAGCTACTCCCCCAAATTCTGGCCAGATAGCAAGGCCATTATTTCCTCAGTGGAATTGTCATGGGAAACATATAAAAGAATCATCACATTGTGTTTTAAATTTAAAAAGCTTCAGTCTAAGTGTTATGAGTTGAATTGTGTCCTCTAGTCCTCCCCTCCCCACCCCAACAAAAAGATATGTTGAAGTCCTAATCCCCAGTATTTTAGAATATATGATATATGCCCTTATTTGGAAATAAGGTCTTATGGAGGTAATCAAACTAAAATGAAGTCATTAGGGTGGGCTCTAACCTATAAGGACTGGGGTCCTTGTAAAAAGGGGACACTTTGGACACAAAGACAAGCATGCACAAGGGGAAGATGATGTGAGGAGACCCAGAGGGAATCACAGACATGATGTTGGAGTTATAGTGACACAAGCCAGGTAATGCCTGGGCTACCGGAAGCTGAAAGGGACCAAGAAGGATCCTTCCCCTTCAGGTCTCAGAGCTGGATTTAGGACTTTTGACCTCCAGAACTGGGAAACAACACATTTCTGTTGGTCTGAGCCACCCAGTGTGGTACTTTGTTTCATTAGACCTAGAGGACTAATAAGTTAGCTACAAGACAGAAGGAAGTGAGAGGAAAGCTTATGGATCCAGTTTGCTACTGGCACGGAAGACAGTTTTGGGGCTGGAAAGGAAGCTTGTGAGGAAGCAAGGGAGCCAAACCCAACTGAGGCCTCTGATAAACAACCCCCTACCTAGCTTGCCTGCCCAGGATTAGCTAAAAAGGTAGAAAAATGAGGTGCTGGAATATTCTCATGTAGCAGAGAGTGTGCCTCACTTGTCTGAAGACCACAGAGCAGTGTGCGGTGCTTGCGACCTGGGACTTAGGTCAACAAATTACAGCCCAGAGTAGCCCTGGAAATCTGGTAGGCAGTTAGGCAGACATGGGCAGAGCAAGGACGAAGGGCTAGGTACAGAAGGTCACCAGAGCGGAAAACCCCAGGTACTGGCAATGGACAATTAACTGTAGGGTGGGACCTTGTCCCCAGGGTGACCTTTCCTCCCCTAGCATATCGCTGGTCAAGTGGTTTGGACCTCCCCCCACCATCTTTCCTCCCTAGAGGTAATCTGAAACTCGGGGTTCGGGGTGCAGACTTTTCTTCCCGTGGGTTCTTGTCCTCACAAAGTTTGAAGAATAAACTCATGGACAAAAAGGCTTCTTTAATAAAAAATGTAGAGGTGTATTGGAAGCAGATGCAAACTCCATCTGGGCAAGGGTGTCCCCAAAGGGTCCCCCAATGGGAAAAGCCTGCTCTCTCTCTCTCTAACGGGAAAAATTTAAAAATCCTACCTGGTGTCTCTTTGTCTCAAGTTTATATATGCTGCAGTTCTTTGCTTGAATCTGATCTTTTTAAAATTGGTCCCTTTCCTTAATTTGGGATCTCCCCCTCCCTCCCCCCCCGTCACTTTCCTCACTGGTCATTCTGCTACATAAAATTAGTTTCAAAGCTCTAAGTCCACGTGGTGCCCCCCCCCCCCATTTTCTCTCCCCCTTATCTTGCTGGTTGGGGTCACTTTTGATTTATCTTATGGTTTTCTTCCAGCTGTGCTGGCAGAGAAAGCCCTATCTTATAGCTCTCCCAGCTACTCAAGTCAGGGCTACTTTTGGTCTAACTTATGGTCACTTTAATTGCTCAGGCCAGAGATACCCCTGTCTGTCCTCGGTTTATGGCTGTTTTAATTGCTTAGGCCAGAAATAGTTCCATCTGCCTGTGACATTGCTCTATCCTCTGTACAAGTAAGATAAACACCCTGGCGTCTTCAAGTCTCCATCTATGTATTCCTCTCCCATGGACCCTCCTCATTCCCTAAACCTTCCTAAACCTGCCTCTTTTGTCCCTAAAACTCATTTCAATAACATCTAGGCCTCAGTTGTATTTCAGCTCAGGCCCAGATAAGCAACAAAACCAGCCAACTCTGATGCCAGAACCAGCTGCATTGAATTATGACCCTCTGCACTGGTGCCATCCAATAAATTAGTGGAGACCACAACCCTGAGAGGACACTGAATATTCTATTAAGATCTTTCCCTGGGACTTCCCCTAAAATCTCTGCCCTTAAAGCCCTCAGGAAGAGGATCCAGTATGCTCTCCCTCCTGGGAGCAAGCCTGGGCCTTACCTTTTCCCTTTCCCTCCCCCACCCCTCCACCCCAGGCATGTTACCTTTGCTTCCTCACTCCCAAGCTCCAAAGGCCCTTTCTTTACCTCTATAACTTGCTTCCTAAGCCCATTTCTTTTAGGAATCACTTCTTCCACCTCAGTGATTTACCAAATAAATGTTCTCTTTCAGTTTGGGTCTTGGCTCTGAATTCTTTCGTAGCCAGAACCCAAGTACCGAGGTTGCTGAACCCAGGTTTGGTCTGACCACTTGGGGCCAGACATCTGGTACTGTTCCCTCCTTCTACAGCAGAAGGATGCTACTTGTTTTTCCTTCCTACTCCCCAAAGGACAGGAACTGAAGTTACCTGAAAGAAAAAGCCAACAAAACCTGAGGTCATGAGGAGGAAATACTGCCATGAAAAACTAAATGGATGGGGTGTTTGGGGCTGAACAGGAATGTGGGCACACTGGCAGATGTTTGTGTGGAGGAATGATGATGCCTGAGGATCACACAGGATTTTACACCTCATTGGGTGCCCACATACAAAAGTCCAGATATGTAAATGTTCCTGGACTTACCTGGTAGATGAGTCCACATGAGAAGAGATGAAAGAGGAAAACCATGCATTAGTTTAGTGTAAACCCAAAATCACAGGGGAAAGCCTCAAGTGACTCAATCTACCCAGAACTGACTACATTTATTTTTCTGCATTAGGCAAAATGGGGATGGAAATGGAAAACTAAGTAATTAACACTCCTTTAGCACATGGCTTCAAAATATCATTATATTTGTCTCTCTTTATTATACATCCCCTTGGTGATAGAAACTGTGTGTTTTTATCTTTGTCTCTTTGAAGCTAATACAGTGCCTGACATCAATTTAAGGTGCTCCATCAATATGAATGCATTTCATTAATCTACATATATAAAAGGCTAATATGCAAATTGTCCCCTCAAGAATTCAACCAGGAGACCTGGAGTTTGATTGCTCGCTCTGATGTGCGCTGACCACCAGGGGGAAGCGCGGATTGGAGAAAGGCTCTGGCCGGCAGCCGGAAGGCCCTGATAGGCCCTGATTGCCCACCAGGCCTAGGGAACCTACCTGTGCATGAATTTCATGCACCGGGCCTCTAGTTAACAATAAGCTAATAAATTATAGTTGTTTGCTAAGTAAATATGAAAAGTCAAATGAAAGGAAAGCACTTGATTAGCTGAGAAATGTCTTTTTAATAAACTGACAAAAAATCATTTCCATTTTGCTTATGTATTGTGTGCTTCAATATTCTCATAAATATTTTCTGAAGTATTTTAAAGATATAGATATATTACATAACTGCTGAGTTGTCTCATGTAACATAAATTTCAACTGTTCCTTGTATCAATATACACACCAAGGTAATCCACAGATCTAAAGCAACTAGGCCCCACTGAAGTTTACAATACTTTTCTACATTCAGATGTTATTTCTTGTAAATGTTTTACCAAAAAGTAATTCAAAAAGACTACCAGTGAAAGTGCATGATACTGTTCTTTTTTTTTTTTATCCTCATTCAAGGATATGGTTTTATTGATTTTTAGAGAAAGAGAGGAACGTCGATGTGAGAAACATATGCTCCTTGACTGGGGATTGAACCCACAACCTACATATGTGCCCTGACCAGGAATTGAACTCACAACCTTTTGTTGCATGGGGCTGTGCTTCAACCAACTGAGAACCTGGCCAGGGCTACGCTGTTCTTTATGGAGTCAGATTACTTACTTAGAATTCATTCTATGACAAGCAAAAGTTTTCAGGCCACAAGAGTCATGATTTTGCAAAACTTTACATGTAGAGTATATGGAAATCTAAAAAACTAATTTTCAAACAGATATTTGTAGGACCTTTTGTTGTTGTTGTTGTTTATTGTGCTACTTTATGGCTGAATCAACTTTTTAAATTTATGAATATTTGAAAACATATTATGAGGTGCAAATAATTGAGTATGCAAAAGAGTCTCTTTGTACATACTCATATGTTGTTTTACTTTACGATAAAGAATAATGGGGTTGTTTTTCCTTTTATTCAATTCTATGTGTCTACCAGTAGATGGCGGTACCACGCTGGTTTCTGTCAGCCTTTTCTTTTTTTTTTTTTTTTTCCCTCAAAGCTGTTTTCTGATATATGTTGGGTACCATAGAGTGAATCTCAGAACAGGAAGCGGAGGCATTGCAGAGAGGATTCTGGAAAGGTCCCTTTGTGTTCTTGTCCACAGAGAGAGCAAAGAAAAAAAAAACATTGTAATTAATTTGTAAACCTCTGTGGCCAAAAATGTGAACAACTGCAAAAGAAGGCACACTGCACTCTAACCATCTTGGATGCGGGGCTTTGTTATGCTGTGATCCCTAAGGCTCTCTTTCATCAGGTAAGCTGGCAAAACCTTTCATTATCTGCACCATAGAATCTGCTACCACATCATTTTTCTCATTTTAAAATCATCTTCATACTATTTTAACCTAATATTGTTTGAATGTAAATTACAGAAACCAAAGACATCATTTGATGTGTAAACTGCTTACTATTCCTTTCTCTCTCAATAGAAACAGAGCCTCTGTCTAGAAATGGTGACTTATGGTACAGACTAGGCATCACTGGTCCTGTGGTTCAGAAACATGCAGATGTTTGATTCACTGTATTCAGAGACAGTATTTTTTATTACACGAAGCTAACCTAATGGATTTTATGGCTGTACATCTCTGTTTAAATATCTAGTGTGTCTAGTATTTTTAAACATAAGTGTACAGTGAAACTGGAACTATCACTGTGCCTTAGTCTTTCATTTAACAGCTTTAAAGGGGCCGTGAGTATAGGGAGTGACAATAAGATAGAGGTGTTTGGCTGTTTGAAACACATTCTCTTTTTTTCTAAAAATCTATTCTCACTGATGGAAGAAGATCACCAACACTAACCGTTAAAAAAGATATTTAACTTTATAATAATAAAATCATCTCTCTATGCTCCATAATGTGCAATTTCTTTTATGTTTTGATATGTTTATTTCTATATTAGTTACCTTTTAAATTTATTGACTTAAAGGGTATTATATCTTCTTGATGCATTGTCTCATAAGCTTGAAACATTTCAGGTTTTTTTTCCTGTATAGATTTAATAATTGGTTATTATTATTACTGTTATTAATTACCAGGGAGAGCTGCATGAGCCAAAAAAATAATTATTTATTTTATCTATATTTTTTATAGTTTTCTCTAAAATATTGTATAGAGTAACTACAAATGCATCATTCAATTAGCTATCACATACTTAGAATAAGAAATTATTGGCAGAAAATCTATAGGTAGTAATTGAAAGAAGGGGCTTAGAAATCGTAAAGTTGTTGTTTTTTAATATAGCAGGTGGTGTAGTGTAGCATATGAGGACAAAGATGAAGCATAAGTGACTGTAGGGATTTGCATGGAAATATTTCATCACTGTCACTTGAGTAGTAAGTGCCCTGTGTGAAATAAAGACCTCTGATTTCAACCTGGCTTCCCAGTCAGTAATGGTCAAGAGGGCCTAAAAATAGAACTCAAGGCCTCTGCTCTAAAAGCAACGGTCATTTTCAATGATGTAGCAAAAACACTGATTTTTCACTTAATGTTTTAAAATGAGTAACAATAATACTCTTCCTTAAAAAATTACAAACTAGTGGATGCCTCTGAGAAAGCCCTGGGTCTTGTATATTTCAGAACTTCTACCATAGGATATAAACAAAACTGCCTCTATGAAAAGGCTTCCCAGAAATGGATGTTAATTGACTCGTGTGTACTGTACGTGCAGCGCCTCTCTACAGGTGACCAAATGTAACTTTGTTCTGTGTAAACACAAGAGCTGGTCTTGATGGAACTGTTTTACATTTATGAATGGATGTTTACATTTGGCCCTGAGTGTTAGCAGTTTGGGGGGTTTAGTTTCAATAATCTCTTAGTTATTTGTCTATCTATGAAGTCACAATGTAAAGAGGTGACGTAGACAAAGTTAGTCACAAAATGTTTTGATTAAATGTATATCACATAAGCTTGTATATCTTATTCTTTAGAAAAAGCTAATAGTAACTGCATAATACTGTAATTTATTGACGCAGTAGAGAAAATAGGTTGAGTACTGAGATGGAAGTCTTAGGTTTTGGTTCAAGTTCTGCCCCTAAGGAGATTTGTCACCTCAGAAAATTTGACACCAAGTGTCACTGAAGCATGTTTTCCTTGCCTGTAAAAGATGGGAATTTGAATCAAGGATATATAAGATATATAAGGACACTTTTCAGTTTTAAAATTCTATGATTCTAATTTATCTGGATTTTCACCAATTGATTTCTCAGCTTAACTGGTACATCTTTGACTCTTACTGTGTTGTATATCACCACTAATGGTGGGCTAAACATGGGGATAGAGAAGTCGAGGGAGAGAGATGTTTTAAAGGTCCTTGGCCTGTTCCTTCTGTGGTGCCAACACCTAGGAAGCAATGTGGAGAAGTGGTTAAGAGCTAGGGCTGGCAGATTGAATCCTAGCTCCACTATTACTTGACAAAGTATTTAAACTTTCTGAATCTTTATTACATCTTCTATCAAATAGGCATGACTATGCCTCTGATGCAGGAATGTGTAAACAAAATAATGTCTGTTCAGTGCTTATTCTGTATCCGGAGACATGATTAAGTGCCCACTCTCTTGCCGTCCAACCCCCACCAAACAGAACAGGTTTTCTTGTTATTATCGGTGATGATGGTATAATATCTTCCACCACAACAGGAAGATATTATACCATCTGCCAAGGAATTCTGCAGTTGAAAAGTGAATAATTCTCATCTTGGAAGAGTGCCCTTGCTAAAACAACAGCAAGATATGTTCCCTGTAATGATGTCAATTAGTGCTAACATTGTGGACATTTCCTGGAGAGTTTATAGAACTCTCATGATATCTTCTGGAAGAATGTTCTTGCCCAATGGTATACATAGACTCCACTTAAAAGGGTTTATTTTTTCTTCTTTTTAACAAAATGGGGGCAAGGGACTTTATTTCACTTGTGCCTTAATAGTATAGACCGATTAGGCAAAAGTCTGAAGATTCACAAAGAAAATCTAGGTTTCACTAAGAATCACATTTAAATGCCAAATAATTTCTATGATCATCAAATTATAGAGCTTAAATCCCCCAAATAAGTGCATGTGTTGGCTATGCGATCAACTCACACCCTCTCTACTGCTTAAATCCTATTAATGGTAAAAGAGAAGGTGGAAGGGCCCACTGTGCCTGATGAAATTGTTGACATACTGCAAATCCCTGTTTCCCTCCAAAGGTTTTCTCTGTGTCCAGCTTTGTGCTCTTGACAGCTGTGTGCTCCTGGGATCTTCGGGAGCTAGAGCTGGGATGTCCTCTTAGCACCCCAGGCCTCCCAGGTCTTCCCTTCAACCACCCTGGGCCTCTTTAAACTGACTCAAGTAACGGCGCTGTCAGTTTCATCTTCATGGCAGACTTAATGGGCTCGTGATTAGACAGATCTGAGATGGCGGAAAGTTTGGAAGGCTTAAAGAATGAGGGTGAGGTTTCTCAAATAGACAATGCTTTGCTTGGAATTTGTTGCTAGTTCATTTTTCCTGATACTAGGTCACTCCTAGCCCTTGTGATTCCTTAATTTTAGGGTTGAAGTTAACGGAAAGCACTCATAACTATAAGCATATTAAGACAAATGTGTTTTTTCCCCCCACCAAAGAAGGAACATGTGACTAGATGGTGAAATTTCTTTGCATGGGTAACTGGGCAGGTTACTTTTTTCTCACTACCATTCATGTATAGAAACATTGTGAACTACCTGAAGGTTGGAAAGTAATGTTTCATTTGTCATCTAAAAATATATTATTCAATCTTCCTAATATTGATGGATGTTTCACCAGTTTTTCCAAATGATGGGAATGAATTACCCACCTACCCCTGAAATATAATTCAGGATATTAACAGTATACTTCTGTACTTTAAAGACCTAGTTTTTAAATTTAGATTCATTTTAATTGTAAATCATCTTTGCTTCCACTTGAACTTTGCCCGTTAACAATTTTAATGGCAATCGTTAGAGAATCTGTATCTGAACTACTACTTCGTGAGGTAGATTGTTCTTGGGAATACTTATAAAGTTTGAGAAGGACAAAAGCCAATTCTATTGTTGCTTTAGGTTGCAAGTTCACACATTTATCTTCGATTGGGAAACTGCCTTTTAGTTCGGCTTTACCTAATATTTTTCACTCTGGGATAAAGTTAACCCATTCTTTGGATACATTTTAATAGGACATATCAAGTGTACTAGTAGATACATATTTCAGAGCAGAATATTGTTAATTGTGGTCTACTTGATAAAACAGTAATAAATAAAATTTTGCTCTCTTGCTAAGTAAGCAAAGACATGCATTGTCCTCTCAACTGCCTGAGTGGCACCAGCTCTTTAGGATCTGAAATCTGAATCTACACCCAGACACATAACTCTTTACAATTTATATAAATACCCACTCAACTGGCTACCGTGCGTTTTAATGTGCCAAGCAAGTGATTGATTTTTTTATAGTCTACCTCTTTTCTCCAGAATGTCAAGCGATAAAAGATCGATGGAAAGTATTTTAGAGAAGTTTCTGCCCAAGATAATATGAACAGAGAGCAACTGCAAAGTAACTTATAAGCAGTGCACATAAACATATGCTAGGTGGTGGTTGTATAAGGGAATTCTCAGGGGTTGTTTTAGTTCAGAGGAATCTTTTGAAAGTCTGGAGTTATTTCTGTAATAAGTGAATTAGGTTTTCATCCTTTGGAGACTGCCTGTGGGGAGCTCTGCATGTGATTAAGCTCTGTGCTGGAGCAAAGTGAAGGAAGTGACGGGCCTTGAATTATTAAGCAGCGGTTTAATATTGTTTTATTCAATGGGTGAATTTAAAGATGGGAAGTCACTCTTTAAATAACTCTGGCCATTTTCTGCCAAGAAGCTCACTTTTGGGAATTTTAATATCCTGATATTCAGAATATACTTCATTCTTACTTGAGTTGTACAGAACACTTTGTCCGTTTCCTTTCCCAAGAATTCAGGCTGGAATAATTCACTGACTCCCAGTTCTCATTGCTAAGTGACATTGTGCTTCTGCACAAGAACCTCAAATATTCTTGCATAGGGTTAATGAGACATATTATGGGTTTAAGCCTGTATTTGTGAACCTGTCACCTGTTGGTTAGTTTCTCTGTCTCCTTGGTGTGTTTGCTTGTGACATTTATATTTGTTCTCTTTGTAAGTTATTTTTGTTCTACAAAGTATTCTGGGCATTTTCTTTTCAAGGAACTTACTATATTGTGATTGGAAATGACCCTAAGAATAAATTTTCCAGGAAAACAACTCAAATTTCTACATGAGCAGAGAAGATAGGAAAAATAAGTGAAGCCAGTCAAAGTGGGACTAAGGAACTCAACAGCCCTTGCTAAGAGGAGGAGCTCCTTAGGGCCAGAGAGATGTCAAATCAAACCCTTTCTCCAAAGAAGCTTAAACTTCGGATTTTCATTAGGAATCTCCCTCTTGTTAATTGTTGTCATCTATTTCAAATTACTTACAACACTGGATAAATCCAACATTTCCAATCCAACCAGTACTTTTACCAATGAGGGAAAATAAACCTCATGAAAAGGAAATGGCTTAACAATTTTTAGAGGCATAGCCACTGGGACTAAAGATTTTTTTTTCTATTACTCCAGGCTCCCCCAGCTGCCCACCATTTGTCCATCTCTTTCATTTCAAGTCCTTGAATATTCTACATACTTCTTTTTCCCCCACTGATATTTACATCTCCAAACTTCAGGGGATGTTCCCTAAAGGAATAGTTACCCACACCTTTGATTGCTTTTAATGCTTCCCTTGCTGTGGGTATCTTGTTACTGATATGTTAGTTGGTGCAATATATAATATTCTCCCTTCTGCCCTATTCTGAAACCATTGAAATTTGTCTTTAAAGCTTAAAATTTAGGCCAAAACCGGTTTGGCTCAGTGGATAGAGCGTCGGCCTGCGGACTGAAAGGTCCCAGGTTCGATTCCGGTCAAGGGCATGTACCTGGGTTGCGGGCACATCCCCACTGGGAGGTGTGCAGGAGGCAGCTGATCGATGTTTCTCTCTCATCGATGTTTCTAACTCTCTATCTCTCTCCCTTCCTCTCTGTAAAAAATCAATAAAATATTTTAAAAAAAAAGCTTAAAATTTAGAGAAAACATATGTCCTTTAGCTGTGAAATGGTATAACTTTTACTAATAGGATATTTACATGTCCTTGAATCCCACAGGATCTCCAAATCCTAAAATATCTTTAATCATACCCAATAATGATTACAACTCAAGTAAATCCATTCTTAAATATTAGTTTTCAACAACTGTATAGGGCTTTACTATCAATCTTTATATATTTATGGCAGTAATTGAATTATATTATTACATTAGCATTGGAAGAACAGACAAAAGTATAATTCACAATCACATTGCATTCTATTTCTTTTTTTAAATTTTATCTTCATTATTGAAAGTATTACAGATGTCCCCTTTTACCCCGTATTAACCCCTCCAGTTTGTCCATGCCCCCCACACCCGCAAGGCCTTCATCGCACTATTGTCTGTGCCCATGGGTTATGTGTATATGCATATAAGTTCTTTGGTTAATATGTCCCCCCTCCACCTTTCCTCTGAGATTCCTCAGTCTGTTCCATGCTTCTATGCCTCTACATTTTCTTTCATTGTATAAAAAATTGGTAGTATTAGATAAAAATATATATCAAATACATATATCTGGAATGAGAAATTCTTGGACAGTAAGTGGAAAAACAATAAAAAGCAAAATGAGAGTAAAAAAAAATTAGATTTTTAAAACCTCAATAAAAGTGACAGGAGGAACAAATAGACATGCAAACATTCTGAGAGAAGAAGAAAGAGCTAAACCATGATAAGTTTATTCAGTGAGCGGCCCACAGCTCTGGCTGCATGTTGCTATTGCCTGCAAAGCTAAAAAAGAGCAATGCTTGGCTCCACCTTTCACCAATTGAATTAGATCCTCTGGGCTGGTTTGTGTATCAGTGTTTGTTTAAAAGCTCTGCAAGTATAGTTCAAACATGCAGCCAGGTTTGAGAACCAAGTGACTAGAGCAGCGGTTCTCAACCTGTGGGTCGAGACTCCTTTGGGAATCGAACGAACCTTTCACAGGGGTCGCCTAAGACCATCGGAAAACACATATATAATTACATATTGTTTTTGTGATTAATCACTATGCTTTAATTATGTTCAATTTGTAACAATGAAAATACATCCTGCATATCAGATATTTACATTATGGTTTATAACAGTAGCAAAATTACAATTATGAAGTAGCAACAAAAATAATTTTATGGTTGGGGGTCACCACAACATGAGGAACTGTATTAAAGGGTCGCGGCATTAGGAAGGTTGAGACCCACTGGACTAGAGGAAGGCAGAAAAAAATAAGAGAACTTAATGGGACCTTATCTAGAGAAGTGAAAATTGGCTGAGAAATGACGTCCAAAGTAATTTCTTTATATGCTAATGAGTGAGCCCATGTTAACTAAAGAGACTATGCAAATACTTAAGAAAATAAAAAATACATTCATGTCCATTTCTTTCTTGTTTGAACAAGCTGGTGTTTATTCTATATGTGTGAGCAGTTTTATATTTCAAATTGTTAATTCCCTACCCTTAACTCTATCTGAAAGTTGATTCAGCTGCTTATGATACATTTTGCAAACTAACAATACAAACAATTGTGCACACTTGGAAATAAGCATCCACAAACTTCAATTTGTAAAATCAGAGATACGCCCTTTTTTCATTCTGTGCCTTATGAATTGCTTCTTTGAAACTTGTTCTCAATAATCAAATAAGAGTGTCTATTGAAAAATAATCTTTGGCTGTCCAGGTCAGCCAGCTGGAAACAAAACATTGATTTCTAATTTTCAAAACTGCAATTGTGGAATATTCAGAGAAAAGGCAGCTCTGTAAACCAACACATTTTAAAAAGCCAAAATGCATTTAAAATGTATTTTCAGAAAGTGGTATTTCTCAAAAAAAAAAAAAAAAGAAATGAATTAATCTAGTGGAATTAATAATAAATTTCATTTCTTAAAAGGAATTCCTTTACCAAGGTGACTCAGCTTTTTCAACTCTTTAAGGAGACATTCACTGGGTTAACACCCCAGTTGTTTCCATGTTGGTTTCCCCACAGTCCTTCCCACAGCTGAGGATGACACAGTGGTAGCCTTTAATAAAATAATCTTCTTTGTCCTTCAGAGCAGATTATATCCTAAAGTCTTTCCTCTAGAGAAATATCCTTTAATATTTCCACTTAACTATGCTTTCTTCACGACCTCTACCATTCTGTCCACCTGGTCAGTAAAATGATCACTGTGTAAAAAGACCTATTAAATCTCAGGATGAGAATATCCACATTCTGAAGCTGGAGGCTGGCACATCTGTGGTAAACATTAGCAATGCAATGGTATGTCTGAGGCTAGATTCATGACGGATGTCTGTGAAGCAGTGCTTGGATTCTCAAAGTGGGATTGCATTATTTACTTACATCTTACCTTTTTACACACAGCACTTAGGTAGTCTGCAATGAAAATATAAGTAACAAACCAGTAAAATATTAATAAGAATGCTTTTTGACATTCTTTTGACAGAGAAGGTATGCTTTTTTGAAGAAGGGTCACCTTAAATTATTCAGTCAATGTAGAGAACAGAAATTTATTGTGCTATAACCATTCCCTCCACCAACATGGTGACAACTGTGAGAACTGACTTGATTCTTAGGGGAAAAGCATTCCAACTTGTTATTCAAAGCATTTAGTACATTTTGAAAAGGAAAAGAGTGATGCCTGGGAGTAAATAAAAAGTGGCAGAGCACATCCGAACCATGATGCAGATCTCTATACAAATTAACACGAGAGTTAAGATGCACCACCAAAGCCACAATAATGACCTCTCTCTTAGACATTTGTTAGACATGTTGTTTACTTGGTGCCTTAAAATTACCCTGAATCACTGTAAGACACATTTCTTTAAAATACCCATCAAATGCAGTCTAGTGGTGCCACGTGTCAGACAACAGTCTGTGAGATCAAATGAATCACAAAATAATACATGTTTTTCCCACCAATCCATATCCCTCCGAAAAGCTAAATTTGAGGAATTTTATGCATGACAATATACTTTCTACTTATTTACTTAATTTCTTCCTGAGTAAAAAATTTGAAGACTAAGTATTGAAGACAAAAAAGGGAACTTGATGTGGGAACTATTTGTACTTTCCAATTTAATTTTAGTTTTTGTAAACCTAGAACTGCTCTAAAAAGAAAGTCTTTTAATTGTATTTAAAGATGGGACACTTAGTCATAAAAACTTAAGACACTTGTCAAACGGTACCAGGAATGTGAACAGAGCCAGCTTGCCCTGAGGAGACCCAACAGGGACAAGTCCAATACATCTTTGTCAGTCCAGGCCTCGGCTTGAAGACCACCATTTGCAGAGCTCAACTCTGCATGAGGGTATGCTTGCTAATGCCAAATGAATGCAAGGCAGCCACTCCTGAGGGATTAGAGATACTTTCAATCTTGGGATGTGCCCCAAAGCCTATACCTCACACCCATTTTTTTTTTTAGAGCACACCTAAAAAAAGAGATCTCATTGAGTGCATAAAATTGCATACCAGAACCCTATCCATATGGACAGGAACATTTCTAGTAGAAAAAGGATAAACCAAAACAACCAAAATACATACATACATACATACATAAATGTGGGACACTTAAAAAATGAGTGGATCGAATGTCCTTGTGTTGGACAGGCAATTTTACCAAAATCCTGAATTATCCATGTCCCTGAGGAGATATTTTAGGTGGCACACCTGGAACACTGTAGGAACGTCAGAAGTTCCAGTTCCGTCTTCTCTAGCATCTCCTCCCTTCAGCTCTTCTTATGCTTCTCCTCATGACTGTGTCCTCCCCAGCAGGGTCTTATTTGCTAGTCCTCAGTCCTGGGAAGCACGGGAAAGACAAGCGCGGTCTTGGCTCTCATTAGCAGTTTGGTTGCTGCCATCCCTGTCTTGGGGAAAAATTACATCATGTGATTTCCTTTTACCTATAGCATCCGGCCCTCCTTTAGCCTTCGAAGAATTGATCTCTGAACAGGGCCCCTCCTGCCTTTACATGCGGAGACCTCCCCCCTTGCATTCCTGCTGCAGTAGTGGCATGCTGGGCGCCTAGATCAGGGCAATGCACACAGAGCCTTGCTCCAAGGTTGGTGCCAATGATGCGCTCAGCTGCTGAAGGAAAACACAGACCCTCTGGGTACTGAATTCCAGTCCCAGAAATAGATATTTTCATCTATTCTTTCCTTTAAAAGGTCCTATTTCGGGGGGGGGGGGGGGGAGATTAACCAGCTGACTTGTCATCTTTCACTGAAAACTAGACAAAGTTTTGTCAGTGTTTTTCTTTTTAACTGCTATTTGGATAGAATTTCCCAGGTGAGAAGGTTTCTCATACTATAATTTCATGCAGAAATCGTGCATCAGAATTGAATATCTAGAGTTAGAAAGAATTCGAGGAATCGTTCTTTTCAGTAACCAATTTTCCAGCTATGCTCTATTCAAGGCATTCCTATTGACTCATCATAAACATGGTTTACATTTAAAACTAGCAAGTCCCTAGTGCACTACCTCTAGTATAGGAAGACAGCCTCTGGTAGGTATAGCACAGCCTAGCTCAGTCACATGATTAGTCAGTATTCAAGTACCCTTGTTGTTCAGAGCATAAGGTTATTGCCCTGCCTCAAGTAATTCCCATAAGGGATCAATGTTGGAGTCTACCTCATACAGAGAGCTAGAGCCTGGGCACTGGACTAGAGTTTGAGAGATAAAGGACACACTACAAAAGAACTAGTCAATTTCCCTCCTCACTTTTACAAATGCGGACACTGATCATCAGAGAGGTGCTGAGTGTTCAATATGTCACAGCAAGTGTGGGCAAAGACAAATCTAACATACATTTTACCTGAAGTGCAAGTCTCATTCCTTTTCTTCTGTTTTTCTTCCTTTCTTCCCTATATTTTCACTGAAACTTGTTTCAAAAAAGATGGGGCAGGGGATGTTACACTGTCACCACCTCACAGTAATCTGATACCCCAGCACTATCACCATCTCCTGTGGGGCGTGCTCGGTAGAGAAGGCCCCTCAGGGGCTGGGTTCTGGCTGGTGAAGAATCATGTGAGGGCTGAACATCTGCCCCACCTGAAGCCACCTGTGTTCCAGTTGCGTTTACCACTAGCCCTGATGTGAAGGCAGTGAATACAGCCACTCAGCTCCGGGCTAGATCCCACTCAATTCTTCGTATTTTAAACCCCAAAGGAGTGCAGGAAACTTGTCAAGTAAGCACCACCATCTTGAAGTAGCAAGTTGTACCTCAAGCTCCCTGTTCTCAAGTTCCCTCAGGTTGCCAAGCGAAAAAGGCGATCGACTCAACACTCGGTTGTGTAAACAGTGCGCTGTCATTTTGATTACAGTCAGTAAACAGTCTGTGGTTGCCTGGAAAGAAATTGCCTAAAGCACAAGCACCAGCAAGCAGTAGGAGAAACACGGCCCAGGGCAACTCAGAGGGCTATTATGGCTGAAGCAAAACGGATGTGAGGGTAGGAATGCAGATCAAGAATTGATTATTGGGCTGAGAATGCTGTTTGCTTTCTATTTGTCATGATGCCAACTTATTTCAAAATAGAAAGCTTCCTATAAGTCTGTTGTATTCTGGCTTAAATGCCCTTTCTGCTCCATATGCTCATGCATGCATGCACACAGATGTTTGCTCATGGACAAAGTAGCATTTTCACTGTAGTGTTTCTTTGTCCAAAATCCTATTACTTAAGGACAAGAACAATAACCTGACCAAATAATATCGAGAATCAATCAATCTAGAGAGTGCTGCAGTGTTTTCTAAGAGCATTTCAGACTAGGGGATCACCTCCTTCCTTAATTCATGAATTTGTTTATGGGTTTGATCCCTTGGAGGAGGGTGAAGGAGTAGGAGAAAGGTGTAGAGTAGACCAGCACTCTTCAATAGAAATATGAGGCCAACATAGGTACTTAAAATTTCTAGATGCCAACTTGAAAAAAAGACAAAAGAAACGACATGCCCAAAACATTATCATTTCAAAATTTGGCAATAGCAACATTTCAAGCTTTCAGCTACTGCACATGCCGATAGCTGCCAGGTTGAACTGTGCTGTTGTAGAATTCATTTTAACTAGTTGTATTCAAGAGATACTTAATAATGCCTGCTTACTTCTAGGCTTATAGTCTACCCAGGAGAGACAGAAAATGAATAATCAACATAAATAAGCAAATTATCCTATATAATAAAGAGTTAATATGAAAATGGTCGTCACACCCTCACTCCTCACACTGAAACGGATCAGACACTCAACACAGGGAGAAAGGAATGGGGACCAGCCAGGCATAAATGAGCTCGCAAGAGAGGAATGGGGACCAGCGAGGCTGCCACCCGGGAGAGGGACCACCATGGTCCTGGGTGCCAGCAGCTGGGGCTGCGGTCCGGGGGAGGGACAAGCCACCCACCCCACAGTCCTGGGCGCCTGCGGCTGTGGCCTGGGTGAAGCCGCCCACCCACGGTCCCCTGCGGCTGCAGCTGCGGCCAGCCCGGGCGAAGCCGGCCCAGGTCCTGGATGCCTGTGGCCAGCCAGAGAGAGGGAAGCCTGGGTCCTGGGTGCCTGCGACAGGCCAGAGAAGAGAGTCCTGGGTCCCAGGTGTGGGGTGAGGCAGAGGCAGTTAGGGGCAATCAGGACAGCAGGGGAGCAATTAGGGGCTATCAGGCCAGTAGGGGAGCAGTTAAGTGTGATCAGGCAGGCAGAGGTGGTTAGGGGCAATCAGTAAGGCAGGCAGGGAGCGGTTAGGAGCCAGCGGTCCCAGATTGCGAGGGGCAGTTGGACATCTCCCAAGGGGTTCCGGATTGGAGAGGGTGCAGGCCGGGCTAAGGGACCACACCCCCCCTGCACAAATTTCATGCACTTGGCCTCTAGTATACTACATAATAAGGTGATAAGTGCTTTGGAAACAATAGAGTAGGATAAGCAGCTGAAAGAAAAGCACAGCATGTGTCTTTGAGAAGATAAACTTTTGCCAAGACTTGAAAGAGGTCAGGGAGTTAGGCATTCAGCTGTCTAGAGGAAGAGTGTTCCTGAGAGCTGGAACAGTGTATGTGTATTTGGCTAGTGCAGAGTACAGCCAGAAGCCAATTGGGCTAGAGAGGAGTGAGAGAGGTGGGGAGCAGGAAGAGATGAATTTAGCTAGGGAACTGGAAGGCTGTATCATAAAGCCTTATAGGCAATTGGAAGGAGTTTGGCCTTTTCACTGGGTAGCCTCTGGGCTTCTGAGCAGCAAAAGAACATGATTTGATTTCTGTTTTCCCCAAATCACTCTAACTACTGGGTGAAATGAGGCTATATGGGAGTCAGGCTGGAAGGGAGACAGTGACGAAGCTATTGCATGCTTCTGTGAAATACTGCCATAAATCATTCCAAAGTTCCAGGTTTGGAGGAATTATACTACAGGACATTAAATAAATGAACAAATGAGGCAGGAGAAGCTATGATTGTCATCTTTGAGAATTCATAAAAATGAGAGCAATATACCCAGCTGGTGTGGCTGGGTGGTTGAGCATTAATCTCTGACCAAGAAGTTGAGTTTTGATTCCCGGTCAGGGCACATGATGAGGATGAGGGCTCGATCCTGAGTGGGGGTCACGTAGGAGGCAGCCAATTGATGATTCTCTCTCACTGATGTTTCTATCTCACTCTGCCTCCTCTCTGAAATCAATAAAATAATATATATGCTAGAGGCCCGGTGCATGAAAATTCATGCACTGGAGGGGGGTCCCTCAGCCTGGCCTGCCTCCTCTCACAGTCCGGGAGCCCTCAGAGGCAGGAGGCAACCCAGTGATCAGGGGAAGGCGATGCCCCCATCACACCTCTGCTGCTGCCACTGCCGGCAGTGCAATCCTCGGCCAGCCCTGGTTACCTGCGCCTCAGGTGGCCCTGGGTTGCTGGCCATCTGAGGCTTGGCTGCTCTTTGGGCCAGCCCTGGGCAGCTGGGGGGCTGAGGGGACTGGGGGACTCTGGAGGCAGGTGCTGAGGAGACTGGGCACCACCATCTTGTGGCTGTGGGTGCTGTCATCTTTGAGGGCATGGCAGTCAATTAGCATATTCCCTCCTTATTGGCTGTGGGTGCTGCCATCTTTGCAATGGTGTGAGGGTCAATTAGCATATTCTCTCTTTATTAGGTAATATATATATATTGTTAAAATGAGAGCAATATGACTACCACATATGTTTCTAACTTCAGAAAACCTTTAATTCTGAACTCAATAAGCCAGTCATTGTCAAAGTGTGGTCCCGGGCCAGTGGCAACAGCAGCATCTGTGTGCTTGTAGAAATGCAGAATTTGGGACCTCTCCCATATCTGCAGAATCAGCAACTCTGGGGTGAGACCTGACAAGCAGTGTTTTAACAAAAAGTCCTCCAGGTGATTCTGATGTTCAGTTTTAGGGACCACTGCTTAAAAATGCGAATGGTGAAACTAGATGACCTGAAAGATTGATTTCAATGTTAAAACACTGGGCTTTCAAGTTCAAATTTTAACATTTATATTCCTTATAGAATTAAGATATGAGAAAAATGATTTATGTATAAGAAGCATAGACTCCTGCTTAAGAACAAATAAAATCTTTTAAATCACATATTTAGAGAATTTTGATTTTTAGTCATTATATCCTACCTTTTTAAATAAAAAACTAGAGGCCTGGTGCACAAAATTCATGCATGGTAGGGTCCCTAGTGGCTGCTGGCTGTGACCTTCCTTCATTCCACACCGCCCCCTGGTAGTCAGCGCATGTCATAGTGAGTGATCAAACTCCCAGTTGGTAGAACTCCTGAGGGGACACTTTGCATATTAGGCTTTTATGTATATAGATAATATAAAGTGGTGCATTATTTTTAAAAAATTAATGCACAGTAGGAAGTCGAAGAGAAAGGAAATGTAGAAAAGTGTAGATGATAAACCCATTAAAGACTGTGGTTCATGAAGTTACTCTTCCAGAATGTACATTTTGCTCAGAGACTCCGGGGTGCAACATTTTTAGAGTGAAGGCAGGAATGAATTTTATACAATGCAAAGAAAGGAGTCCCAGATTTTCAGTTAACATGAACACCATGAAGCCTTTGGAGGATTAAACTGATTCAGGAGAACATCTGGAGCACCCGGAGCAGTGGACGGACGGTTTGGTTCCTAGACAAACTTGCAGTGTTTCAATGCATAACATCTTGGTGGTTTAGCCATTTGAAGTTATCTCCTTGATAAGGGCCTCAATCCAGATGAGCAGCTGGTAAGGTAAGACTATTTCAGACATTGCAACACCAACCGGCATTCCCACCCAGATGGAAGGCTGCCTTTTCCCCAGGGGCAACGCTGTGGGGACCTGCTGGGAAAGTCTGGGAGTTCCTCGGCCACAGCTGTGGATCTGCTGCAGCCCTTGCACAGAGCCGAGTCCCCCGGGGTTTTACAGCCGAGTGCATGACAGAAATGGTTTTGAACTGGAAAATTCTGAAGCAGGTACATCATGCTATCAACATAAAAAAAGATAAAATGGAATGAAAGGGAAAGAAAATAGCATAAATGGCCCCAAATAGTTAAAGGATAAACTAGAAAGACAAAATGATGGTTAAAAACAATGGAGCTGGAGTAAGACAAAAATTTAAGACCCTCTAGGGCAGTGGTTCTCAACCTTCTGGCCCTTTAAATACAGTTCCTCATGTTGTGACCCAACCATAAAATTATTTTCGTTGCAACTTCATAACTGTAATGTTGCTACTGTTATGAGTCGTAACGTAAATATCTGATATGCAGGATGGTCTTAGGCGACCCCTGTGAAAGGGTCGTTTGACTGCCAAAGGGATCGAGACCCACAGGTTGAGAACGGCTGGAACATTTGAAAGGATAAACTGTCAGGATAAAATAAAGTAACACAAAATATAAAGTTACATTCATCTCTTAAAAGTTCAATTGTTGATATTAGTATTACAGTTAGCAGCATCAATAGTAAAAATAAAAATGGGTGAAGAAAAATAAACTTAAAACATTTTGTCCAAGGTTCTCTAGTGACACCCACCCTTTTCAGAGCAGCCTCTGTCATGCTCTTTGAGCTGTCACTTCCTCACTTGTGGCATGAACTTCCCCATGATTTCCGAATGCTGAAATTCCCGGAAGGTAATTTTAGAGGCTCCCTCTCCATTTTGGGGGAATTCTCTAATTCCAACGCTTGTATTAGATAATCTGAAAGTAAAGTTTCTGAACCATTTTATCTCACCACTTTTTAAATGGGATTGACTGAGTTTGATTTTAACCATCAGGAAAAGATTTATTAGATTAAACCTTGTATGTTGTTTTTTTTTTGGTAAAATTAAATTTAAGACATCTGTTAAGCAATGTTATGTAGTGTCCCTAATGCTATGTCCTAAGCAAAATTTCTTTCTTCAGTTTAGTTCTCAGAGAAAGTATGTCTTTTTATATACAGCCTTTAGGAATTGTTTGTTTGTTTGTTTTAATTGTGATGCTTTTTAAAAACATGTTTTTATTGATTTGTAGAGAGAGGAAGGTAAAGGGATAGAGAGATGGAAACATCAATGAGAGAATATGATCATTGATTGGCTGCCTCCTGCACGCCCCTACTGGGGATTGAGCCCCCAACCCAGGCATGTGCCCTCACCAGGAATGGAGCCTGTGGCTTCTTGGTTCCTGGGTTGTTGCTTAACCACTGAGCCACATAAGCAGGGCAGGAATCATTTTTGTTTTGTTTTTCTAAAATAGAAGAGAAAATATAATAAAAACAAAAGCCTTGTGATCTGGCGCGCTTCCACTTGTTCTTACTTACTGGGAACATTAGAGCTGAATCCCAGCCTTGATTGTACAAAGCACCCATCTCATATTTCCAGGAATCTCTACTCTTTTCCTTCAGAGCAGTCTTCTCAAATTGTAACCCATGTGCCACCTGCACCAGATTCACTGAGGAAGTTTTGTTTAAAATGCAAATTCTTGGGTCTTGCCCCACACCAACTTTCTTGGAGTCTCCAGAGATTGAACCCAAAAATCTGATTTTTTAACAAATAGCCCAAGTGTAGCTCAGAACTGCTTTTAAGAATCCCGATTGTTAACTCAAGACATGCAGTTTTATATGATGGTTAATCTGTAAGCCATGGGCTGCTTTTAAAGAGCTAGAAATCTTACTGAGACATATGCAACTTGAAATAGGAGGCCTAAAGTGGATCATGAGGCCATACACAGAACTCACAGCTATTTCCCATGGATTCTTGGAATTGGAAAAAAAAAATTTCTCCCAATTGGAGCCCAGGCCATAAGCTATATTTTTCTGATCTGCGAATCAGTGATTTTCAATGAGCTCACTGATGCTCAGTTTTAGGGACCGCTGCCTGAAAACGAGAATGGTGAAACTAGATGACGTGAAAGATTCATTTCAATGTTGAAACACTGGGCTTCCAAGTGTTTTCATTGTCGGAATAAGTGTGAGGACACAGGCAGAGGAGAACAAGAGCTGGGATGCTTTCTCCAACTGTACTCTCCTGCTCTCCCTTCTCTTAGTCCCTCTTTGATGTTCAGCCTTCCTTACCTCATCCCCCTCCATGTCCCCGTATTTTGGTTATTTAACATTATGCTCATTACATATGTCAGGCTGGAGACCAAGCTATTTAAAACCCAGTTACTTGTGTGTTGTGAAGAGAAGGGAAGTAACATTTACTAACCTGTGGCTGTAAAGGAGAGGGAACTAACATTTATTGAAAGGCTATACATTTATTTAATAATTTAATGCTTTATACTCTAATGCATGGGTCTGTTTGATGGGTATTATTAGAATTATTATCATTTTATAGAAAATGATAACTATAATACTATTGTTACTATTATTTTCACCTCCAATATTATTAAAACCTCCAGCTTTTATGGAAAACTTACTTTATACCAGATACTATGCAAGTATCTTTACATATGCATGTATAATCTCATTTAATTCTAACACCAGCCCTATTTTGCTGGGTATTATAATCCCCATTAACAGGTGGGAAACTAAAATGTAGATTGGTTAGGTAACATGTTCAATGTCACGCAGCTAGTGAATGGCAGAGCCAGGTCTGTGTTACTACAAAGTGAAAGTTAAGGGAGGAGAGGCAGGCCCAGATCTTAAAGGCACTTGCACACTTTGCTACACTGACTATAAATCACTGATGGACAGATTTTTAATAGTGGTAGGATACATGTTTTAGAAAAATCACTCTGATGACAGATTCAAGAAATGATTGGTGGCTTAGGAGTGAGTTCTCATCAGGAGTCAAAGATTTTTTAAAAAATATGTATAAAATAAAAAAAAGTGAGATTTAATGTAATTTTTTTTTCCATAGTAAATTATAAAAGAAAATTTATTGGTGAGAATCCATAACCAGTTAGGGTTATGGGCATTGTATAAGTGAATTAAATAATATTGTTTTACACATCAATTGCTGATTTTAAAATTACTTATATTCTCCTTTGAAATAGTCACCAGTTTAACTGGGCTGAGCCATTGCCAATGGTTATATCTGATAGGAATATAACTTCAGATGGTTATACTGAAATGAATATTACGCCTCGGTTTAGTATGCTGGTTTTTTCACCTTTGCTTGTACAAAGCTTACTCTTAGAAGCCACTGAAGACAGTTTATTGGTCTTACTTTACTCATATTATCATATAGGGTTTTAGGTAGAGAAGAAGAGGAGCTGAAAAGGAACTAAAACACTATAACCGCATACTTCACTGGTCTGCTTCTTTGGTCTTTCTGGCATTTGAAGAAAAGAAACCAAGGGGAAGTAAAGAGGGGAGATGGGGGGGGCGGGTGCGGGGAAGTAGGAAGTGACGAACAGGAGGATACTCTGGACTCCAGCGTGCCTTCAGAAAGAGTTCCTGCATCAGGGCCAGAGGAAGAAGGAGAGCCCACCGACCCAGAACTCTGGCGCTGGTTCCTGGCCCCATCCTTCCTTGAGCAGCCCAGGGTGCACTGCTTACAAGGGTCAAACAACCTGCTTGGCCTCAGTCCTACTTTCTCAATCTAGGGCTATGAGTAAACAAAGTATGAAAGCCCAGAGCCAGAGCACGCAATTCAGTCCGAATGCCCAAGATGCTGGACTAACTTCACCTGTGCTCCTTTTCTACACAGATCCTGGAACAAGAAAGCTGACACCAAGCCTCATCAGAGTTCCTCGGAGACAAGATATCTGTCAAGGAGTATTGGCAGAGTGGCTTACTGGGGTACAAACGCAGAATCTCTTCTAGGGATAGTACACGACAAATGAGATAATTCCCAGAAGTGGCCTGGAGCTCTTCCGGAAACAGGTACTGTGAAGGCGCTTAACTACCGGTGGGTATAAATTTGTGTTTGTGGAAAGTAAACTAAAATCTCTATTAGCGAACAAGGACAGTTAGAGCAGAGCAAAAAAGCAAGCGTAGAGAGGGACATGGCAGAGATGATCTCAGGGAATGGAACGAAGCCAAAGGCTCCTGATGGGAGAAAGAGACAAATCTAACTTTTTACTTTGTTTTCTTTTTAAGAAAGACATCATCCTGTATACTTAGTAAATAACCCAAGATTGTACTTACTTGCATTTTATTATATTTATTTGGCAACTGGATCCATAGCTCACCATTTTGCATGGAGTGAAAGATATCCAAATATATGGTTAGTATTTGGTTGTAAGCTGGCTTCTGAACTGGCCAAGTTTTTGAACCAACAAGGAGTATTATTTGTTTGGTGTATCAGCTGCTGCTCACTCGAAAAGCTGTCTAAAATGGTCTTAGTCAAGAAGAATGTTTATTGAATGTAACAAGCAGTGCAGAGGTGGTTTGGGTCCAAGAGCTGAATGACCCATCCAGAGCCCATGGGTAGAGCTGTCTCTGTGATCTGCCGCCCTCAGTGTGTCAGCTTTGCCCTCAGAATGTCATCCCTTCTGATTGTAAGTTGGAGTAATGCCACGTATCATATCCCAGAGAATTCCGTCTCCGTGGTCTCTTTCTTAGCAGTGAAGAAGCCTTTCACAGACACCCGCATGGTGGACTTCTCACCTTTTGTTGGCCAGAATTGGACCACATGCCTATTCCTTAACCAATAATTAGCACAGAGCTTGGAGGAGGTATCTGAAGTGGAATGAATATTGGGGAGTTGAACAGACAATTTCATTTTGCAAACATACAGGAGAAAAAATCAGAACCAGTAGTTCTGACTTGTCTATAATTATGTTGGCTTAATTGTTGTTACTAGTTAGCAGTTGTCTCTCTAAGCTCGTAGCTGTCTGGTAAGAACAAAGTCACGAGGAACTTCATCTCCTGGAAGCTAATTATTTCCGAGGTAAAAATTGTTCAGAAGATGGAGATGAGCTCATGATTTCATACAGCTATTTCTTTCCAGGGGCATGACACTGAGTCCAGGTAGAGAAAAGCAGATGTAGATTCACTTATTAAACACCGCTGCCACAGCCGCCCCCATGGGCTGCCAGCACCGGCGCCACTCTCACCCGCTGCTGACCCGGAGCGATTGGGGCTGGCTCCATCAGTGGGTGCAAGCAGAAGCTGATGCCCCAATCGCCCCTCAGGAGCAGGGGCAGGTGGAGAAGCCCTCAGGGGCGATCATGGCCAGCAGCTTCTGCTCGCAATGACTGCTCCGAGTGATCAGGACCTGCGTTGGGCGCCAGCAGTGGGAGCGAGTGCCAGGCGGGACTGCAGCCCCTGGGAGCAAAGAACTTTGAGTAACCACCAGAGGCTCATTCCATGACAACAACTGGCACCCTGCCTTAGTCTGGTGCCCCTGCTCACCTGCTCCATCATCCCGCTGCAGCCAATGCCCACCATGTTCCGTGCATGTCCTCTAGTGGTCAGCGCACATCATAGCGACCGGTTGTTCGGTTGTTCTGTTGTTCAGTCTATTTGCATATTAGGGTTTTATATAGAGAGATTAGCAAGTCAATAAATAATATTTATGTCTGGACAGACATATGTTTAGCTACTAGGAAAAGAACAAGGGTAGTGAAAGTCTAGATTGAATTTGAATTTGGCCATGGAATAGTGCTTTCTTTGCTATACTTACTTTCTCAATAGTTTATTCAGACTAGGATGAATGCTGAATTCTTTGACACCACACTGACAATAAGAGGTACATGATATAGGAGAAAGTGGCCTAGGCTTTTAATTTACCTCTAGATAACTCCAATGTGCTGAACATACATATGAACATGAATATATTAGAAGTGGATTTTATTTTTGTTATTAATTCATTCATGTTTGTTTTATCTTCTATATTAAAACAAAGATGAGGATTATATTGCTATATTTCTTAGGTTGCACCACCCCATTCATAACATGGGGCTCTATACATAGCAACCACCCAATAAAGTAGCTGACTTATCCTAATTCAATATCAGAAAAGATAAACTAAACATATCATTTTGTAGGCTATTTCCTGAACCAACTGGGTTTAAATCCTGGCTCCTTGACTTATTACTTTTGTGACATTGATAAGTTATCTAACCTACCTGCATCTCTATTTTTTGATCTGTAAAATGAGAATAATAATACCAACCTCATAAGTTTATAAGGGTGATTAAGTAAGTTAATATTCATAAATTATATAACAGAATGTCTGAGACATAGTAATTATTCAATGGTTTTATCTATAATTATTTAATCTTCAAAGCCACCTCGTTAGCTAGGTACACCAACCCGGCATTATTTCAAAACTTTTGAAATATTAAAAATAATATTAAATTTTGCTTTGGAAGAATGATCAATGGTTATCATAATGTGCTGAGTGCTCTCTGTATGCCTGCAATAATATATGATGCTCTTGGCCACATGCTGCCTGAGAACATATGCTAAATACTAATACCTGATAATCATGAACCCAAAATGAAAATTACTTTTGAAAAAATTAATAACTTTTTTCTATAGGAGGGTGATTAATTAGTTCATCCTTTTAGATTATGTCCTTCCTATAATAGTCTCTTTTGTTGATACCAAGAAAACACAGCATCCTTGCCCCAGTAATTGACCGAGACTTTTCCTGACAACTCACCCTCTCTCCATCAAGAACACTAGATATTTTTCCCTAATCTTTCAAGTTGTATGACACAGAGCAACTTTCCATTCTTGAAGATGGCAAATTTACAGCCTGTGACATAAATCTGTTTCCATGGCAACAGACCAGAAGTAATTGATTTTGTCTGTAACATAATCATCAAAACCGAGAGAGAGAGAGAGAGAGAGAGAGAGAGAGAGAGAGAGAGAGACTGTTGATACTATCAGGTTATAGGACAATACAATTCATCAAACTGACATTATGGAAAATTCAGCAAGATGAGAACTCATGGTCAATATAACCAATAATAAATAAATAAATAAATAAACTTTCATTTTTGCCCCAGTAATGCCACAGACTATCCAAATGTTTACTGTGCCATTTTGTTTTGTTTTTCCAGATTCTGATTCATTAACAAATATGACTTCATATAGTTTCAGAAGCTTATGTTAGCATCATAGCATACAGATATGTGAGCCTGGAAAACAGAATTGAACTATACATAACTATTTTTCTGTAGTTATTCATATACAGCTTAGATCTTTACAATCAAATCACACAATTGTAAGATTCAAGATAAAAGTGTCAAGTATAATAGTAAAAGTCAGTCAAGAATAGAACGTGTGGAAAATATTTTACCTCAGAGCAATAATTTTTATTTGTCAGTAGACATTTCAGTGAAGATTACTTAGCTTCTCTGTGCCTGCACCTCATTTACTTTAAAGTCAGGGAGTTGGACTAACTATCAAATCCAGTGTATGCCTCTTCATTAGCATCTCGGAAATTCCTCCTTTGGCATCCATATAACTGCTCTGACTTCCTTGTCTAATATCCTGTGTTCCCTCTCCTTAAAAATTGGTAGTCACAGGAGTCCTGCCTCTTCATCTTTCCAATTTTTATCCTAGACAATGTAATGTATATTCTTAACTTCAGTTTCAACCATTGATTCTTAATCAATATTTTCCCAGCCCAGATGGCTTTCCTGAGTCTCAGACCCCTATTTTAATTAGACACCCAGTTGTCTCACAGGCATCTCAAGTTAAATAAATCCTAAACAGAATTTATTATCATGCCCTACAAACCTCCACTTCTCTGTTGGGTTAATGACAATCTGGGAATGAGCTTGTAGTTCTTCCTCCTCCCTCTCTCAGATCAAGTCATCACAAAATCTCAATGGTTTTCTCTCTCCTTCTTGTGCCTTGAAAACAGTTCCCTGGTCGTGGTTTGTTTTCTCTCTGACTTATTGATGACCTACTATCTTCTAGGCACTGTGCTCACCCTCTAGGTGCATTTTGTCATTTATATACATTAACTCTAAAGTATGCGCTATTAATATCTCCAGATAACGCAGATAGTGTGCAGATAGGCAACCTAAAGAGTAAAGGATAAAAACAGTTGTCCGAGATCACACCACTAAAGCGCAGCAGAACCAGGGCTTGAATACCGTTCTGATCGCCAAGGCTCTGTCCTTAGAGATTTGGTCAAAATTTCTTGCCCTATTCTTTAGAATACTGGTGTCCATCGGCTTCCTTCCTGGGCAGCTGTTCTCAAAAGGTGGTTTGCAGGCAACTGGGGCGGGGGTGAGGGATGGTTCCTGAATCCCTTTTGGGGGGACTATGAGGTCCAACTTATTTTCTTAATAATACCAAGATGCATGTGCCTTTTCCCACTGCTTTGGTATTTGCGCTTTATTGCCAAAGTCCTGGGGTTAAAACTGCTAAAGGCTTAGCAAGAATCAAGGCAGCAGCATTGAACTGAAGTAGTCCACGTGCCAGTTCATGTAAGAACATCTTTGATGAAGCAGTAAATATTACTAATTTTATTAATAACATCGAGCCAAAGAACACATAGTTTTAATATTCTGTATAATGAAATGGGAAGAATACAGAAAGCATTTCTGCTGCATACAGAAGCACATGATTGCCTCAAGGAAAAGCATTTGTCTGATTGTGAGTCAGGAGCTGAATGAGCCACTCCTATCTTTTCATGGAACACCATTTTCACTGAAAGAAGAGCTGACAAACTATGGTTATTCAGACTCAGGTATGAGGCAGATATTTTCTCAGAAAATGAACAAAGAATAAGCCTTTCACTTCAGGAAAAGCAAATGACAGCATTTATTGACAGTGAAAACTGGAGCTTTCAAATGGAAATTGGAATTTTGGAAAACTTTTACTTGCCCCCAGGAGCTTGACAGCCTCCCAATGCATTATCACTTTTCTCATGAGTTCAGTGATATTAACAAATGTGAGTTTTTGAATGTTATATAATGAAATTTGTCAAAATATAGAAAATATGCATAATAATGTGCCAATATTTTCTAAATTACTCATGCATGATGGGATAAAATCCATGCAAAGGGCAAAATCAATTAAAGTTCATTAATATAGTTTCAGGTTCTATTTTTTATTAATTGTATTTTTTCTATATTAAGGTATTACATATGTGTCCTTATCCCCCCATTGCCCTCCACCCCCTGCTCGTGCCCTCACCCCACCCCCCTAGTGTCTGTGTCCATTGGTTAGGCTTATATGCATGCATACAAGTCCTTTGGTTGATCTCTCCTCCTCCCCTCCACCCTCTCCTGCCTTCCCTCTGAGGTTTGATTGTCTGATAGATGCCTCTCTGTCTCTGTTTTTGTTTTTGTTCATCAGTTTGTGTTGTTCGTTATAATCCACAAATGAGTGATATTTACCTTTCTCCAACTGACTTATTTTGCTTAGCATAATAAGTCAGTTGCAGTTGCAGATAATAGGAATTCCTTCCTTTTTTATAACAGCATAGTATTCCATTGTGTAGATGTACCACAGTTTTCTAATCCACTCATCTGCTGATGGGCACTTAGGCTGTTTCCAAATCTTAGCTATTGCAAATTGTAATATATCCTTTCTGATTGGTGTTTCTAGTTTCTTGGGATATATTCTTAGAAGTGGAATCACTGGGTCAAATGGGAGTTCCATTTTTAGTTTTTTGAGGAAACTCCATACTGTTCTCCACAGTGGCTGCACCAGTCTGCATTCCCACCAGCAGTGCATGAGGGTTCCTTTTTCTCCGCATCCTCTCCAGCACTTGTCATTTGCTGATTTGTTGATGATAGCCATTCTGACAGGTGTGAGATGGTACCTCATTGTTGTTTTAATTTGCATCTCTCAGATGATTAGTGACTTTGAGCATGTTTTCATAAGTCTCTTGGCCTTCTGTATGTCCTCTTTTGAAAAGTATCTATTTAGATCCGTTGCCCATTTTTTAATTGGGTTGTTTATCTTCCTTGTTAAGTTGTATGAGTTCCCTGTAAATGTTGGAGATTAAACCCTTATCAGAGATAACATTGGCAAATATGTTCTCCCACGCAGTGGGCTTTCTTGTTGTTTTGTTGATGATTTCTTTTGCTGTGCAGAAGCTTTTTATTTTGATGTAGTCCCATTTGTTTATCTTCTCTTTAGTTTCCATTGCCTTAGAAGCTGTATTGGTGAAGAAATTGCTTCGGCATATGTCTGAGATTTTGCTGCCTGTGGATTCCTCTAATATTTTTATGCTTTCCCGTCTTACGTTTAAGTCTTTTATCCATTTTGAGTTTATTTTTGTGTATGGTGTAATTTGGTGGTGTACTTTCTTTTTTTTGCATGTATCTGTCCAGGTTCTATTTTGAAACTAATTTAAAAACTGCCATTTGTTGTTTTAGTGTTTATCCAAAAAGAATATCACAATTTTCTGAAAAAGCAATTAACTTAAAATTCTCCTTTTCCAGATACATATATATGGGAATTTATATGTGAGAATTTTCTTAATTTGCAATAGATTGAACTCAAAAAACAGATATAAGAATCTAGCTGTAGCCCTACCTGGTTTGGCTCAGTGGATAGAGTGTTGGCCTGTGGACTGAAGGATCCCAGGTTCCATTCCGGTCAAGGGCACATGCCTGGGTTGCAGGCTCGGTCCCTAGTGCAGGGCCTGCAGGAGGCAGCCGATAAATGATCCTGTCTCATCACTGATGTTTTCATCTCTCTCTGCCTTCCTCTCTGAAATAAATAAGAATATATTTTTTAAAAAAGAATCTAGCTGTGTTTCATCAAGCCAGACAATGAGGAGATTTAACCAAATGTAAAACAAATTCATTCTCACTCAATTCTTTTCATTTGGGCTAATATAGTTATTGTCACTAAACATTTGTTTTACTAGTATATGTAAACATACAATAGTTTACTATTAAGTTAATTAATTTAAATTTTTCTTTTAATTTTGAATGTGGTAAACATGGGGAGATAAGTCCCCCCATAAACAAAAGCTCTTTGAGGTCACTGATGATTTTAAGAGTATAAAGGGATCCTGAAACCAAAGTTTTGAAACCCTTTGTTCTAAGGTTACTTCCTACTTGTCTACACTTCAAAATGCCACCATCTTTCTAATCTTTAAATTGATCATGTCAGTCCCCATCCCTGGCTTACCTTAGTATTCTGTACAAGACCTTTAGTAATCTATGTCCTGCCTAACTTTCTAGTCCTTCCTCTTTCTACTCCCTTTTGGGCAGGTTAGTTTCCACGCATAATAAACTCCTTATAGTACCTCCCAGACTCTCCATGCTCTTTGTTATTTCTAGATCCCTGTACATGCTGTCTCCCTGCTTAGATGTCTCTACAGATAGGTCTTTCTACTAGCCCTCCCCCAACTACCACCACCACATCTAATTGGTCAAATCCCAAATAGTCTACAAAACCTACCTCAGGGAAACTTGCATGAACCACACCCCTCCCTCCCTTCCTTCCCTTGGCAGAAGAAATTGTTCCCTTTTATGGGGCCAGCTACATATAATTGCATTATAATCATTTGCATAAATATCTGTCTCTCCCAAGAGATGGTCAGCTCCCTAAAGGCAGGGACCACAGGTGTGTACTCCAAGCACAGTACTGATACATGATAGTCTCCCAATAAGTATTTCCTGAATTATCCTAATTCCCTTCCAGGTTTGAAATTCTGTGGTCCATCCCTATAACAGGATAATTTGAACCACAATCTTTTTGTTGATTAACAGAGGGATGCTTTTGCTTGACTCACACACATTCACACATAGAGATACAAGTGTTAATCTAAGAGATCATTTCAGATCTTTTTTATTCTTATCTTTTTTTGTCCTTGCAAGGACAGTTCTGGAGAAAATTTGGCATATTAAATTTGATGTATTTTAATAAATTATAATGCACATATATTCATTAATAATCTATATTCCACACCAAGACATCAGCAGGAATTAATTTTTAAAAGTCTGCTCTATTAGAAATATAAAATTATGTAAGAGTTTTGTATAATAAGATCACAAGGAACAAAAGAGAAGAAAAATTTTAAAGTGGGATTAAAATTAAAATAGAACTTCCAAAGAACTAGGAGAGGTTTCTAAACAGCAAAGCTGCAGGTGGGGCCACCGGAAACTCTACTCCCTGTAATCTTTAATGTCTCAGCCTATCCAAATAGTTCCCCTTGCAGAGGAAAAGCTGAGTTGGGGACTGGCCTGGCTTCTCAGGATATAAGAGATAAGATTATAGGAATTTTAAAAAGACTTCATTACTTTCTTTCTACCAAGACTCAAATTCTTTATTCTAGTCTTGATAAGTGAACATGAAGGTACAGAACTATTTATTTTTAAATAAATATTCATGATTTTGTGATGGTCGTTGTTCTATGATATTTCAAAGAAATCAGGATCATCTCCAAAGATTATTGAAAGATTTCCACATTAAATGCTTTTAGCCTAATTTCATTTTAAAACTTAGCAACCAGGAGAGTCCAATTAAATGAGTATAATTAGTTATTTCTTTGTGGCAAAGTGCTGCCACATACATGATAAGGCACTTCAATGGCACTGGGGTTGAGGAAGGTTAAATGACACAGGCAAACGGTTAGTGACAGACTCAGTGCTAACCCAGCTCTCCCATTCCGATTGCTACATGTTTTCCATTCCATTGTGAATAAAGAAACCAAAATCATTGCTCAAATACAAAAGCAACCTTTATTTTCCCCTAAGAAAGCAACCATGTTTTATAGAAACTTCTTAAGACAGGTTTGCCATGCTGTTCCATTTTCATTGAACACTTGAGAAGAAACTTACCCACTCAGTTCATGACAGGCGATGAGAGAATCACGCATCTCTGGGTATTTAAGACTTATAGTTAAGGGCAAACTCCTTCCATACTCGAAAGTATAAAGGCTGTGATTATTCCACACAGCCTCGAGCTGGATCAATTATGTGCCCATCAAAACTGACATGATATAGAAGAAAACACTGATTCTGTTGTAAATTAATAGTTGACTGTTTTTGAGTAAAACAGAATAACTATCCTCAAACCTTCTGATTTACATTCACATCCCACTTAATGAAGTACAAAAAAAAAAAAATAAAGCTTTACCATGCCTCAAATCAGAAGGTCTTTTTTAGAACTAGTGGGGAAATGACACAATTTTTGACAAATCTAATACTTTATAACTTATCCTTCATAGTGGCAGAGCATATAAGAGAATATAATAATGTCATGTTATAAATACAAATTCCATGGGAAAAAACAGCTATTAAAATCATTTTTTGTCATTAGAACAGACTCGGGAACCAGTAATCCAGATTTAAACTCAAAAATGATATAAACCTATACATTTTTTCTTATGTTCTTATAAGATCCAGGGTTTCTCACTATCTATAAATTCAGTATATGCAACAAACTGCTAAGAATTAGAAAGCCACTGAGGGATAAACGACTATGGAGACTAGACCAGTTCGGGGACAAGGGCTGGGTGGGCGGATGGGGGCAGGGAAAATGTGACAGACGACTTTGATCACTACTTTGAGGCCATGGTTTTAGATCATTCTACAAGATGACTGATGCACTCATATTTTGTTGTCATTGTCTCTGTTTTCTATCTTGACTTTTAAAATGTGATTTTTTTTTGGCACAATGCAAAATAACTATTAATGTACGTTTCAAAATTTATGTCTCTGATTTCCTGTATTTTGGACAGTTGTGTCACATTTCCAGCAGACACAATGCTTCCTCCTTCCCCAGGAAACTGAGCAAGGCGACTCCACATGTCTGCCTTCTCTCCTTCCCTCTCCCAGCCAGGTGGCAGGCATGTGTGAATGCCCCCCCCTCCACCCTGTGCTCTTCACTTTCCAGCCCATTCCTGGAGCTCTGTGGTCAGCTGTGGTTCCAGCAAATCAAGTCCTTACTTAAATGAGAGTGACTTGAATCATAAAAATGCTTGAAACCGCAACAGGAGTAATGGCTGGAGAGACTGAGGATAAGTAGATTATGATCGCTGACACTAAAATAGTGTTACTAATTCCAGAAACTGTTCTAAACACTTCATGTAAATTCATTCATTTATTCCTTACAATAACCTGGGAGGTCAGTTCTCTTATTCCTTTTTATGGATGAAGGCTGAAGCACTGAGGGGTTACATTTTACAAAGTCATGTATCTCACAAGTGGTAGAGCCAGGATTTAGAACAAAGGGTTCTAGCTCCATATTCCATGCTTTTTAATTTTTTTAAATTGATTTCAGAGAGGACGGGAAAGGGAGAGAGAGATGTAAACATCAATTATGAGAGAGAATCATTGATCAACTGCCTCCTGCATGCTCCACACTGGGGATCAAGCCCACAACCGGGCATGTGTTCAGACAGGGAATCAAATCATGACCTCCTGGTTCATAGGTCGATGCTCAACCATTGAGCCATGCCAGCCAGGCCATATTCCATGCTTTTAACCACTATACCAAATGAAAGATTCAGGAAGCATCTGAAAATTGTCTTAGAATAGTTAAAGAGCAGCAGATTAGAAAATGAAATAAACATACAGGGTTGGACAAAAGTAGGATCACAGTTCTGAGTACGAAAAACGCAGTGTTATTATTTATTAATTAGAGGCCCGGTGCACAAAAATTTGTGCACTGGGGGGGGGGGGGGGGGGGGGTGGAGGTTGTCCCTCAGCCTGGCCTGTGTCCTCTTGCAGCCTGGGAGCCCTCGGGGGATGTCCACCTGCCAGCTTAGGCCTGTTCCCTGGAGGATAGGACCTAAGCTGGCAGTCAGACACCTTAGCGCTGCCGAGAAGGCGGGAGAGGCTCCAGCCACACTGCTGTGTTTGCAGCCCTCAGCCTGGCTTATGGCTGAGCAGAGCTCCCCCTGTGGGAGCACACTGACCACCAGGGGGCAGCTCCTGCATTGAGCATCTGCCCCCTGGTGGTCGTTCCAGGTTGTAATGCCGTTAGGGTCAATTTGCATATTACCCTTTTATTATATAGTATTACTAGAGGCCAAATGTATGAAATTTGTGCACTCAGGTGGGTCCCTCAGCCCGGCCTGCACCCTCTTGCAGTCCAAGACCCCTCGGGGGATGTCTGCCTGCTGGCTTAGGCCCAATACCCCCCAAGGGGCAGCTCCTGTGTTGAGCATCTGCCCCCTGATGGTCACATCATAGCGACCAGTTGTTCCACCATTTGGTCAATTTGCATAAAGGGGTTTTATTATATAGGATTGTATTCTTTTCCATAAGAACAACTGTAAACCTACCTTCCCCCCCTTCCCCTGCCGTATTCTGCATTGCCTCAGAAGATGCCCCAGAAGGATCCAAAAGAAAAAGCTAAAAGGAAACAAAGTCTTGACTTCCCTGTACTTGCTGTTGGTCAGACCTTCCCTGGAGAACCAGTGATCAAGGATGCTGATGACTAGAACAAGGGTTGGGTTACACAAAACTTCTTTCCTATCCTGAGATTCTATGAGTCAGTCTATAATATTGTCTTTTCTTCAATATGTCTTTATTTGGAGAGTAAGATCTGCTAAAAGGAGAGGTGAGAGAAATATGAGTCCTTAAGAATTTTATTAACAAGCATTACTTTTTACCAAAAGTATACTATATTTTGGCTCAGAACAGTTTCGATAGACTTCTAAAGTTGGCTGATTAAAAATTTTAGATTGAATTATGATGTGTCCAAGTTAAAATTTGTAGTGCGGTACTTTTAAAAAATTACTAGAAGGAACATTAAATAACATCTTGGATGATTTTCTTAATCCCTCTCATTCATTTGCTTCCCTAACTCTCACTCATTTTTGTTTGTTTACAGGCAATTCTTATGCAAGAAGCTACACGTGATTAAATGTGCAGGATGAAAAGATGGCACAGGCACTGCTGGTACCCCCGGGACCTGAGAGCTTCCGCCTTTTCACTAGAGATTCCCTTGCTGCTATCGAAAAACGTGCTGCAGAAGAGAAAGCCAAGAACCCCAAGAGAGAACAAGACAATGATGATGAGAACAAACCAAAGCCAAATGGTGACTTGGAAGCTGGAAAAAACCTTCCATTTATTTATGGAGACATCCCTCCTGGGATGGTGTCAGAGCCCCTGGAGGACCTGGACCCGTACTACATCAGTAAGAAAGTGAGTGCTGATTCTATGCTTCTGAAAGTTCAGTTATGCTTCCAAAGTTAAGTCTTTTATTAAACACTCAACATTAGTAGACTTTTCTCAGGCTCATATACATGCCGCACCACATACTGTTCAAATTTGATTCTGTAAGAAGCAGAAATGCTCATAAGAAATGAAGTCAAGATTTGGCTCCAGTGGAGAGAAGTCAAGAGATGGACCATGTCTGCAATGTCCCAGCAATTGAGATAGAATTAAATTGGCATTAGCAAAGCAAAGTATCTGTTATTGTCAACCTACTTAAGCAGATGGCACACTAGTACTTATCACCCGGGGATCTTGTTAAATACAGATTCTGATTCTATAGACCTGGGGTGGGGCCAGAGATCCCACATTTCTAAGGTGCCACCGAGTGAGACTCATGCGGCTCGTACATGGGACACATTTTGAGCAGCAAGCTTTAGAACGCTTTATTTAAAGCCACCACACAAAATTAAATACTTAAACAATTCTTTTCTTCTTCCTTTTAAACTAGTTTCATAGAAGGTGGCAATGAGAATATATTCCTAGATTCCTAAAAGTAATTTATTCCAGCATGTTTCTATAGAAATTTTGAAATTTAGTTGCTGGATTATTACACACGATGATGAGAGTAAGACATCCCCCAAGGAACCAGAAGACAGTTCTCCTATGAAAAGAATATATTTGCAAAGATACCTTCAAGAGATGGGGTATCACTTACTTTGACATGATTCAATGCATTTGCAACTTAAAGACAGGAAGTATCTTTAAGCAAGGGAAATGGTAAGATAAATAAGGGAGGGGGGAGAATACTAGAGATTGACATTAGCATTTTCTAAGGGAGACAGATATTTAGTAGTATCCTGAAAGCATTTTTCTCCTCAAATGAAGGCCATTTCATTGTAGGGAAGGTACAGTGGGTTACCTAACAGAGATGTTAAGCATTCTGAATCATTTGATTAAGAAGATTTTTTAAGGCTCCAACCTCAGCAAAAAAAAAAAAAAACTTCTTATAATTTGTCTTCCCATAGATCTGCTTAAAAGGAAAGATTGTGCTAGCTATGCTATTGCAATTATTTCAGTCCATGTGAAAGTAATATATCTCATTGTAAATAAACGGGTTGGCATTATGATTTCGTATGTTAGGCTTTAAAACTTGGTTAATGTGAGTCTGCCGCTTGGAAACGGAATTGTTCTCTGTGTGCGAACAAAGTCAGCTTTATTGCCTCCTGTCTGAGAACCAGATTTGGACCTTGATTTGTTCATAGTGGCCATGACCCATCTTGAGAGACATCTAGTCTGTTTTCTCATCACTGTTGGCTGCACTGCTTTCCTTTTTAAATATCTATAAAGATGAAGTTCGAGGTGCTATTGAAGAAAAAGTAGTTTATGATCTCTTAAGGTGAAAGTAATGTAAGAAGTTAATGGAGAAGTTCTGGAATTTTAAGATATGCTATGAAACTTACGTTAATTAGTAAATAATGCAGGTGAAAGGCTTTTTAAAGTTGTAAAACATTATGTAACTGTTTGCTGCCATTAAAGATATATTTATACACCTAATCTAACCAAGTGAGCACCATCACAATGTCTTTAATGGCATTTACGTGGACAAGGAAATAACTTAAGGACAGTGACAGTGATAATAATAATAGCTAACATTTGTTGTGCACATACTTTGTCAGGCACTGTGAGTAGAACTCAAACGTAACTCATTTGATAGTGAAAGAGCCAGTGGGGTAGGTCCTACGTTAGTGTCATTTTACAGATGGAAAGAGAAGCGCAGAGCAGTTAAGTAACTTACCCAAGATCTCACATGATAAGTGTTGAATTCAAGATTTGAACCCAGGCAGTGAGGCTCCAGGCTGGAGCTCTTAACCATTAAGCAGAACTCTACATGTTGTTTATTAATGTAACACAAGAAAATGTTTTAAAATTGGTTGTATAGTTTTTTTTAATTCTCTGATTAATGTGAACCTTCCTACTCAGAGATGGAAAGCTTATTCTTGCGCCAAGTAGTCAAAATGTTAGTAAAGCTAATTAACATGTGTGTTTACCTGGAAAAACAGAAGCACTCAGCATTCCAGAGTGGACGAGGACCAGTTTAACATACCTCCACTTACAACAATCGTCACCTAGTAGGAATGGGCTATTATTGTATTTTTAAAGTCACCTCAATGCTTATCATTACTTGAAGACCAGCTTTTGGAATTGACACTATTCACTCCTCCTCCAATTATCTGTCATCTTCTCAAGTCTTTTCAGTTTTCACATCTTTCAGTAACATCAGAGGCCACATTTCAAATGTCTTTCTTGTCTCCTATACAGGATGCTAGTATCTCACTTCTCAGAAATCAAGGTTTATTTTGTGATAGGTGTTGTTTTGCAGAAATAAACTGGCCTTTTTACACATACTTTTTGTTCTGAAGGCCTGCTTTGTTCTAGAACCTGCAAATTCAATGAAGACGCCCTTGGCATGTCTGCTTTAATCCCATTAGTGTCACACAAGTGAATCTCGCAGGAGGAGTGTAGGAGTCCATGTGTAAATGAACAGTTTGCTTTCATCGCTTTGCCTTTGGATATTTTTTCAAAACAAAATCTCCTCCTAATGTTACAAGTGGCAATTGCTTTTCAGGGAAATTGTTTCAAAAAAGCATAATCAAATGCATCTTGAATTATGGTGGACTTTATATGTTATTGCTGTCATCGACTGCTTAAATGGATCCAGACTATTTGACTATAATATTAGATGATCTAATCCTGTGAATTCAAGAAAATCTTTTAATGCATTTGTGCTTCAAGGGCAGTCTTCCCATGTCCACAGTTCCTTCTGGATAATCTCAATGCTAATACAGAACAACTTACTTGCTCTCTTCATAGAATTGTTCACATTTATAGAATGCCATTCAGAAAAAAAATATGGTTGGTTAGGTAATGGTTGGCTCCATGGTCTTAAATACAAAATGGCAATGTATAGAGAAATGGTGTTCTCTGCCCTTTATACTCACAATATGTTTCTGACTACCTATTCAAATGAGGCGTGTTGTCAGTGAACATGATTATATAGGATATAGATGTTGGTTAAAGGGTAAAAACATATTATTAAGTAAATGGGTATATATATGTCCTAAGGGTAAATGGCATGTTAAAGGTATACCCACATTTAATTAAACAAGTATTTATTTACAAATAGCACTATTAAATACTGTGAAAAGTGTGGAGGAAAAGAAGATTGCATACTTTTTATGCTTAGTGGTTTATAACGTCTGACCTAGCCCTCAGTGGAATGAACCCTACATGTAAATTACTACTTAACTATAATTACAAGCAACATGTCAAAGTGTGCAAATTAACATACAAAGATTTCACTGGTGAAGAAAACAATTAGGGAGTGATCAGAAGACATCGCAATTTATTTGGAAAGACATGATGGAAGAGGTGACTGATAACTGAGGACATTCACAAAGATTTTCAAACCTGGCTGAATTTTAGAATCATCTGAGGAAATTTTTAAACATGTCTGTGCCCATCCTTCAGCATATTGGCAATTTTAAAGTCACCCCAGGAGATTCTAATATGAGACAAGACTAAGAACTTTGATAAAATAGTGGGGCATTGTAGGTGGGATCTTATTGCCAAGTCTGCTATGGACATGAAATGGGAGGGAGTTTGCGGAGATGACGTATCAGGGTCCTCTTTCCTCTAGGATCCTGTGACATCCTTTTTCAGAGTCAGAGGGAGAAGCTGACAGGTTGTGAGTGGGATTGACAAGTGAGTTGAATTGGCTGAAGCAGAGTTGCCTTGAAGGAAAAAAATAAAAGATGATCTTAGAGGTTCTCAACCTGTGGGTCGCCAGAGAGATGTGGTAGGTAATCTCTGGTAGCGTAGCTTCAATGCTAAATTGATGATTAGAGGTTTCAGATTATAGGCTTTTAGCTATAAATTCCCTTCAAAATGATATATTTTACCCTAATTTTCAATGTAGTTGTCTCTTCTGTTACCAGCAGATCTATGGAATCATCAAAACCAGGTTTTGACATTTTAAAGTAGGACAACTACCACAGGGAAAATAAAGAGTCCTCATAAACATTGGAGGTAGATGACTTGATGTAATTAAAATATTTATAAAAGATTATTTTAATAGCAACATGTACAGAATAAACTGAAAAGTTCCCAAAGCTGTGACAGATGGGAAGCTTTAAATAGAATTGGAGTCTGCTAAGTTACCTTATAACTCGGTAAACATTTTGTGTTGGATATTAATTTGTATCATAAAGTTAGAACCTTAGAGACAGATTAGATAATGTTAAGTCATATTTTTATTTGTAGCTGTAAGTTATTTTAGGGGACAGACATTTACCATGTTTTTTTGTTATGCTATACCAACTGGTTTAAACAAACAAGTTTGAAGAAATCAGGTAAAAAGTTCTCATGTGTGTAAGCTCTTCAAATAAGCCACATGTCTAATCTATTATTTTTTCTCATATTTTCTTTTTCAGACTTTTATAGTATTGAATAAAGGGAAGGCAATTTTCCGATTCAGTGCCACCTCTGCCTTGTATATTTTAACTCCACTAAACCCTGTTAGAAAAATTGCTATTAAGATTTTGGTACATTCATATCCTTTTCATGTGAATTGTCTAAATGATACTTCTAGTGGTTAATTTTTTACATTGTTCTTTAATCTGTTGTTCTCATTAATTTTCTGCTACTTAAAAGAGTATAGAATGACTGTTCTATTTATAGAATATTATATTATAGAATGACTACTGTATTATATAATGATTATTGTATTATAGATGACTTCTATTTATAGAATATTATATTATAGAATGACTAGTGAATTATAGAATGATAATAGAGGTAAAATTGCAACTATCATAGCGGATGTGTAAATGAATTACATTGTGCAGTAGAAACAACAGCAAAGCTTCTTCACACTTTTATTAACCTCAATTAGACCATATATAACCATTGCTAAAGAAACACAGTCTATTGTATTATAACCTATTTTACTAAATGTTCAAACTTCTTTTGCCTTAATTGGCTCTGTATCTTTACCATCTGGGTCTGGCTGTCCCTGCTCCTTCCTTTTTTTTTTTTTTTTTTAAATGTTTTGTATGGATTTTAGAGAGAGAGGGACAGAGAGAGGGGAAACATCAATGAGAGAGAAACATCTATTGGCTACCTCCTGCAAGCCCCCTACTGGGGATTGAGCCTGAAACCTGGAATGTGCCCTGACCAGGAATTGAACCAGGGACAATGCTGGTTGGGCTTCCCTCTCCTCCCCTCCCCTCCCCTCCCCTTTCCTCCCCTCCCCTCTCCTCCCCTCCCCTCCCCTCCCTTCCCTTCCATTCTGATTGATACATATTTTTAAATCATTGAACTTAGTTACAATGATAGTCAAAAAGTATGTGTAGCCCTAGCTGGTTTGGCTCAGGGGATAGAACATCAGCCTGTGGAATGAAGGGTCCCAGGTTTGATTCCAATCAAGGGTACATGCTGGGTTGTGGGCTTGATCCCCAGTAGGGGGCATGCAGGGGGCAGCCAATCAATGATTTTCTCTCATCATTGATGTTTCTATCTCCTCTCCCTCTCCCTTCTTCTCTGAAATCAATAAAAATATGTTTTTAAAAAAGTATGTGTAAAATGACAGAAAAGTGGATTTCAATAAAATTTTCAAGCAAATAATGATAAAATAGAAATGTGCTCTTCTGAGGCAGTTTCAAGAATAGGCATTTCATATAGGCAGATTCAAAGTAGATTTATATAAAATCAGAGAGACAAAAGACTGGTTACCCTAGAGATAGGACAAATAGAACTGGTAACCTTTTGAGGTACATTTAAATTCTCTCATTCTATGATATAATATTGGAAAGTATTTATATTAAAAAATAAAGATTCACTTAAAAATAATCATAAGCTTCCTTAGAGTGAAATCTGGATTGAGATCTTAAGAGAAATTATCACACTAATTTCCAGGAAGCTCTCAAAATAGTGTTTATCTGTTTAGTCACTATAAGACTACTAGCGTACCTCATTACAGTAGAATTCTCAGTCAATGTAATCCTTGACTGTACTGGCCTATCCATTTTTAGGGTTTTTATATTTATTAACATTTTGTCTGTCAGTGGATATTTTTAATTATATCTGAACTACAACTTTTACACTTGTGTTATACTGTAAACTCACTAAATAAGAGTCATTTCCTCTTACAGTGCAATTTCACATAACTGACTGGAATGCAGATTTCCCACTTACTTCAAATGGAGATCTCTTTCTATAAAATTCAGTTTTGTGAGGAAATGATATAAAATTTACAAAAGGGTGGACCAAGAATATACAACAGGCTTTGAAGTTTCTTATTATTTTTTTCATTGTTTTAAAACTAATAATAAGTAAGTTTAATTTCACAGGTAAATTGTGTTTGTGATAGTTGCCTGATTTGGATCATTTGTAAAGGCTCATGATAATATACTAGCATTGACTCCTTAACTAACCTACTTTATTCAGCATGCTTATCATGTGCACTATTTTGACCAACTGTGTATTTATGACCTTGAGTAACCCTCCAGACTGGACAAAGAATGTAGAGTAAGTAGGAATGACTTCTTGCAATTAGAAATGCACACTCACATCCTCTAGCAATTTCCTTATGGTTATGGTCTGACTGATGGAAGTCAGGCTAAACACTTCTAAGAAAAAAAAAATATTTCTGTAATATGAAAGAAGATAAGGGAAGTTTTGAGGGGAGTTTTTCTTCAATTAGGTATTTTTTCCCCAACAAACGGAAGATAGTATCTGTTTAAGAAAGATTATAAATAGCACATAATAGCTAGTGAACAAAACCAATCATTTCATATAAGTTAATACTCAATCATATTTATGTATTTTAGATAAAATACAATGACCATTTGAAAGATTTGAGGGATAAAATAATTACATTCTAGTCTATTACTATAGGTGTTTAGCTCTATATTATTATATTGGGCATTTGATTATATGTTATATTTAGGAAAGTTACATTTAGATAACTAAGTTACTTAGATACTCGGATATATTGTTTACTTTAGCATGTGTGCTAAAACATCAGAAATGTGTTTCATAAAAGAAATAAAATGCCTCCACAAAAGTATGCTCAAAAAATAAAAGGGCTTAAGGGTAAAAGATGATAAAGGAAAGGTCACTCAAAACTTATGAAACTGTAATTATTACACTAATGAAAACAATAACAATCCCAATGAAAAGATACTGGCCCAGTTAACTCTCTATGGACATCTGTACCTAAAATCACAGCCAGCAACTACTTTGCAGACTCAGACCCTGGGTCCTGTCCTTTTTCCCTTGAGATGGAGACCCTGAGGACATTTGAAAGATATTATCAAAATAAAACATTTGATTCAATATTGTAGGAGGCACAGTAGCTCTTGGGCATGTTAAATGAGACCCTGCTTGCACTAAATAAGGCACTTCTGACAATTTTCCGCTTTAGTATTAAGTTCTTTTATTGCTCAGGATGTTCTATTTAAGTGTGGGGAAAAGATGCCCCTGATTGTTTCAAAACATCAATAGGCTAGGGAACATTGTGCATTAAATAACACAATTTCTGCACTGGAACAACATTATCCCCACAGACGTGGTTATAAATCACATATGAGGTTATTCATGATAAAGAAACATGTTTTGTTTTTCAGTGATGCATAAGGTGTTTAGGTTATATAAGCTATTTATGTATGGTATAATACAATAATTAGGTATTTGGTTTAGTAAAGAAAAATTAGTATAATATTTTTATTGTTATAGTTTTAAAATAATTTCCAATAGGAGATGGGTTATTATAATGAAAACTGTAGTTTTATTTCTAACTATTTTTATAGATTTCCATGAAGATTTATTGTACCATCCTAAGCCATCATTTGCCAGTGGTTTAACACATTAAAGAGTTTTTGTAGTAGCTTGGAAATGCTCCCTAGAAATTATTTTAGTAAGTAGAAAATCCAGTTTTTATATTTGAAGCAGGCCATTTAACAACATTCTCAGTTACCACTTATGATATGGAGGTTAACAAATGAACGTATATCTATACAACTATTCTGTATGTACTTTTCCCACCAGAAGTTATTCAAGCATTTAAACATGGTTACATGACACCTGAATATTATCACCTGAATATGCAGGTCTCTCTTTTAAAGTCATTTTTAGAGTTGACTATATCCATTATGAAAAAAAGCTTAGCCTTACAATTGTTTTTGAATTACATCTTTCATTTGGAAAAGTTTATACAGGTTTCCTGATCAATTATATCTAGCAAAAAAAACAAGCAAAATATTAGCGGTTACAGAAAAGAACACCTCCAAACCCTAGAATCCAATGAAAAGAGAAGACAACTCAGTTCTGACATGAAAACAGAAGTCGTCAGAGCAGAAACAGTCCCTGTCCAAAGAGGACAAAGAGGTGGCATGCACAGATATGGCCTGAGGACCACACTGTACAGTGAGGGTCATATGATGTAAAACAAGGCACTTTAATAGACATATAGACATAATTACTGGGGGTGGGGGAAGCAACCTGGACAGAATCAACAGGATGAGTAGGAGCCTAGTGGGCACAGAGCCAAGAAAGATCAAGGTTTCCTTGATTCTCACTTACCTGTTCAATCTAGTTTGGTAATAGGTACTTCTCAACACCTGTTCTGTGCAATCTGTCTCCTATGTTAAGCTCTAGGACTCTTCCTTCCATAGCTATCAACACTCACCATATACTCCAAGTATCCCAACAAAATTTTGACTTAACTTTTCTTTTTTAAAAATATATTTTTATTGATTTGGAAAGGAGAGGGAGAGAAACATCAATGATGAGAGAGAATCATTGATTGGCTGCCTCCTGAACACCCCACACTGGGGATGCGCCCTGACTGGGAATTAAACTGTGACCTCCTGGTTCAAAGGTCGATGCTCAACCACTAAGCCATGTCGGTCGGGCAAAATTTTTTACTTAAAAAAAAAAAAGGAATAGAAGTAGGGAATTTAATCTTACTTCTAGTAATTGTAGATTACTCAGAATTGTGTAAGTATAGGCCATAAGGCACTAACCATTAGTATGATAAATAGAACATACACGTGAATTGTCTCTTATGGCCTTTTACAAGGCCGGCTTTCTCTCCAAACAGTAATATCTTGATGATTATGTGTAATACACAAATAATCAAACTAAAACACAAGTAAACATAATCTTGACATTGCAAATTATACCTCTTCCTAATAAAGTCAACTACTTCATAATAAGTAAAGGTAGCAATTAAATATATTCCTTTTCAAATCAACTGAATTGGTTAAAAAAGGAGGAAAAATTTTAGATGTGGAGATTTCTGCACACATTTTCTTCTGATTTCTTTGTTCCTCATATAAGAAAATTTCAACAGGAAACAGTGCAAAATAACGCTCATTTTTTCACATTTAAATTCTAGTAGGCTTGAAAATATAATGATTTTTAATAAGAGTAAATCAAATATTTGTGACTTGGGTGAAATAATCTGAGGAATAAACTTAAATTGCACTTTAAAAAAGAACACAATGTTGACAAGCAAGCATTTCAATTACTTTTGGAAGAAATAGAAATAAGTTATATTGTCAACACTCAAAGAAGAAAGGGCTAGAAATTCACTATGTAAACAGGAAATGGAAAAGTCTTTCACCATTTTAGGAGCTGAAATTTGAATCTGAGCATGTTTACGTGATTTGGCCCAATTCCATAGAGATAGTAGCTGGTGCAAGGTTAGATTCGGGAATTTTATCTCTGAAATTTGGTAATTGTATACACTTACATACTAATGAATTAAAAAGTTTCTTATGATAATATTTCTACAAAACATATGTGAAGAGAGAGAGAAGCAGTTGTATAACTCTATGCCTGACTCTTAAGTCTATTTTTTAGATTCAAGATGTAAAATATCCCCCAAAATAATTCTAATCATTATGAAATTTGAATGAAATATTTTATTATAAATATACCAACCCAAGAAATATTACCTCTAGAGCTGTCCAATGAGGGAGACACCGGCATCTGAGGCCATTGAAACTTGAAATTTGGCTAGTCTTAATGATTAAAATGATAATAATTTAGGTGTATTGGTTTAAATAAAATATAATATAAAAATTAGACTCACTGGTTCCTTCTTTATTATTTGGCTACAAGAAAATTGAAAACTGCATATATAGCTTATTTTATATTTTAATCAGATAATGTTGCTTGAGTCAAGTTTGATTATTCATAACATAGGAAACTTATTCTAAAACTTAAGTAGTAAATAAGATAATATTCTTTGGGGAAAATATTATCTCTTCAGTTTAACCCTTTACTCAAAGATTAATTAAACTAGATTTTAATTAATTTTGTAAGATTAATTAAGCTAGATTTTTTTTTTGGTAAGTGAAAATAGGAACAAAATTTTAGTCAATTGAAAACCCAAAGAAGAAAAAGATTTGCTATATTTGAAAACATCTACTTCAACAGTTCAAACAAAATTGTTAATTTTTACTTGGATGGTTTTCCTAGGTACACATTCACTGGGATCTATACCTTTGAGTCTCTAATAAAAATCTTGGCAAGAGGATTTTGCCTAGAAAATTTTACATTCCTTCGTGATCCATGGAACTGGTTGGATTTCAGTGTCATTGTGATGGCGTGAGTATTTCTGAAAAATTGATAAACTCAAAGGAATGAAAATAGTTGCAGCATAAATCATGTTGTGGCATATTTTAAATATAGAGTATGCTTATTAATCAAATTAACTATATGCTCCATATATTTTGAGAATACATATTAGAATACATATTACAAGGTATATTTATCTGGTAAATGAGCTAAAAATGGTATTACTTTCATGTCATACAGTCTTCCACTTCATCAAAATGAAGTTATTCATTGACTATAATTTAATACCACCAACTGTACTTTGATTCATTTTGCAAACACATTTGTTTACATTAGTGAAAATTATATTGAAATAAAGTGACACAATTTTAATCCTTAGAAGCAGCTTTTATCATATGGCACCTTGAACTCTATAACAATTCCACTTGTTTAACTCAAGGACTTAATATGTCAAACCTAGCTTGCATTCTTTAATATAAACTTTGCCAAAACTATCAGTAACTCGGATTTTATTCTACAGGTATATAACAGAATTTGTAAACCTAGGCAATGTTTCAGCTCTTCGAACTTTCAGAGTCTTGAGAGCTTTGAAAACGATTTCTGTAATCCCAGGTAAGAAGAAACTGGTATATGAGGATAAGACCCTTATATCTTCAACTGTTCTTGTGCGTTGCTGTGTTTGTGTGAACTCCCTATTGCAGATACGTGACAGAGTTTGTGGAACTGGGTAATGTCTCAGCATTGAGAGCATTCAGATTTCTCCAAGCGTTAAAAACAATTTCAGTCACTCCAGGTGAGAGCTGGGTTAAACACTGAGGCTGTCTGAATATACGGTAGTAATAGTGAAGTTGAAATCACACTTATAGCATTAGCCAAGTTGCTTATTATTCTTGTTACCTCTGAGAATGCTAACTGATTTTTCAATGCATCCCAGTTCTTAGAATTTTAAAAGTCATATGCTTATTTATGAAATCAGCCTTTGAGTTTAATAGAGAATTGCATGGGATGCCTATAAAAATACTACTTTTGCTCTCTTCCTCTATTTTTTTCTTTGCATTGATAATGTAAAGTTTTCTCTTTTACAGTCTTAAAATAGCTTTGCTACCATGGCTTTACTAACTGATTTGGATTTTATCACTGCAGATCTATTTCAACAGGGGATCTTCTTTTAAGAGAAAATATTATTAAACAGCATGCATGTGGCTGTTTTTATCATTTTAAAATTCTTTACTCCTCTAAATCATTGCTACTTGGAAGCTAGTATAAAGAATGTCTTGGAGGGAAATAGCCTCATGAAACACAAAATGAGAAATGAAAAATAATTGGACCTGTGTCTTTTCATGTTGGTGGCAGCATGTAAAGCCACACACACACACACACACACACAAAACTTCCTGCCTAGACATTTACACTTTCATTTTTAACCTCCAGAAAGCACATTGTTCACAAATGAAATCTGCTCGTCACCCATTTCTCAAACCATCTGGCTGTCCACAAAGCTGGGATTGAGAATGTGTGTGACTATTAAGGGGACATGTGGGTATGGCACTCTTCCTCAGTTGACCTAGCATTCTCCCTTCTCAGGCCTGAAGACCATCGTGGGGGCCCTGATCCAGTCGGTGAAGAAGCTCTCTGACGTCATGATCCTGACGGTGTTCTGTCTGAGTGTGTTTGCTCTAATTGGTCTGCAGCTGTTCATGGGCAACCTGCGGAATAAATGCTTGCAATGGCCCCCAAGCGATTCTGCTTTTGAAAGCAACACCACTTCCTTCTTTAATGGCACAATGGATTCAAACGGGACATTTGTTAATGTAACAACGAGCACATTTAACTGGAAGGATTACATTGAAGATGACAGTAAGAAATTGCTACATTGCTAACCTTCGCTCTTGCTGAACGAATTTTCAATAGTTGAGGCTGTGGGTGTGAAGCTATCTTTGTAAATATACTTTATTGGTGTCCATTTTGGAAATAACTGAGGTAGTCAAACTCTCATTTTTCTTAATGTCAATAGGACTGACATGAACTAAACTAGTTTATTTTTCATATTAACAGGTCACTTTTATGTTTTGGCTGAAAGTAACGATCCTTTACTCTGTGGAAATGGCTCAGATGCAGGGTAAGGAACAATATTTTTTAAAGATATAGAGCACTTGGGGAAAAAGCAGGTAAGAAAAAACATAAGGATAGCATCACATGCATACAATAAAGGGTGGCGCTGCCTACCCAGGAAGTACCTTCTCTGTCTTATTGGATTGCTATCAGTTCTAAACTCATAGGCTCTAACGCCATCCCTTTGGGTGAAGATCTCTGCAAAGTTTCACAATTAAGATGCACTTGTACTATTGCTCCAAAGTGCGAATGTCCATAGTCTGTCCTTCCTGTGAATGCTTCAGAGCCATTTAGGAAATACAGGGAAGGAAACACAAGATGGGAGGCTTGGGGTGAAGATGTGCAGTTGGATAAGTTTTGATGTGGCGGGAAAGAATCCAGAATATAGCATGGTCTTCAGGGTGCAAGCCCATTGGGAAACAGCTTTGAGAGACTTCATAATCTTGAAATAACATGAAACCCTGTGTGTAATGAAGCCAAGAGGCAGATGAATGTCAAGGGCATGTTCAAGTGTGAGTTTGTATATTAACAGTTCTTTTTGGTCACATTCTACAGGAACAGATGCTGCAATATCTTAGCCATCCTGCTAGTCTCTCACACCCAACATATTTTTGAAAGAATATTTTAAATTAATTTTAAATCAGGATAGAGAGTAAATTTTTTAGAATCCAAGAGATAGCAATAGTAAGTGACTCTTAGATCACAGAACTTACAGAACATACTTTGAGTCATCCTAGAAAACTGAAAACTGGTTTAGCCATGGAAGTCTAAGTGAGCTATTAAAAACATATACCAATCTTAGAGATGGAGTTTAGGGGAGATTTTTTTTTTTTCCTGATAGTTTTCCCAACCTTTGCTGTTAGACTATAGTAAATAAGAGCATAACTTCTAGTTCATATATGCCTACATTCAAATTCTAACTCCACCATTTATAAACTCTTTGCCCTTGGAAAAGTGTCCTAAGCTCTTTCTAGCTGAATTTACTTATTTCTAAAATGGGGAGAGTGATATCACCTCTCTCTTATGGTTGTTACGGTGATTAATTACTAGCATCTGGTCCATCATAAGCATTTATTGCATGTTACCTATTATTTTTTATTATTATTTTTAATGTAAAAGATTAGATAAGATTTTGGATAAAGCTGGTTAATGCCTACTTTATTCTTATTAAATAATAGCAATCACTTCCTTTTATTGAGTACATACTATGGGTTGGTTCATTTATTTACTAAAATTGATAACTGCTCTATTGTTAAATGTCAAATAAAATCCTTAATGAAGTATGGACTTTGGTTAATAATAATGTATCGATATTTATTGAAATGTACCAGAAGATGTTAATAATATGCAAAAGCTGGGTATGGGACATATGGGAAGTCTCTTACACTCTGCAAATTTTCTGTAAGTCTAAAATTGTTCTAAAATATAAATGTTATCTTAGAAAATTCTACCAAAGTGGTTGACAAATAAGCTCATTAAGTTGAGCTTAATTAACCTTTGGTTGTTTTCTGACTTTTTATTGTTTTATTATTTATTTATTTAAAAATATTTTTATTGATTTCAGAGAGGAAGTGAGAGGGAGAGAGAGATAAAACATCAATGATGACAGAGAAGCATTGATTGGCTGCCTCCTGCACACCCCTACTGGGATTGAGCCCACAACCGGGGCATGTTCCTGACCTGGAATTGAACCATGACCTCCTGGTTCATCGGTCAATGCTCAACCACTGAGCCATGCCAACCAGGCTTATTTTTATTTTTATTTTTTTAAAATATATTTTATTGATTTTTTACAGAGAGGAAGGGAGAGAGATAGAGAGTTAAAAAGATCGATGAGAGGAAACATCGATCAGCTGCCTCCTGCACATCTCCCACTGGGGATGTGCCCGCAACCCAGGTACATGCCCTTGACCGGAATCGAACCTGGGACCTTTCAGTCCGCAGGCCGATGCTCTATCCACTGAGCCAAACCAGTTTCGGCCAGGCTTATTTTTAATTATTGACCCTTGCCACTTTGTAAAGAGCAGGATATTGATGGTGACAGAGACAATAGTGTGTGATTGCTGCCTCTCTGCCATTCTGTCTATAAACCTGACTTTTTGAACCTAAATTTTCTATTGGTTTCCCTAATAAATTTCATCTAATAAGAGTTTCACTGTGAGCAATTATCTGAAATGTTCTAGAAATGAAAGGCAAGAAAATTAATCACAGACAACAATGTTGATTGAGATTGCAGTAATTGCCATACTGACCTTAGCTCCATTTCTCTCTTACAGCCAGTGCCCAGAGGGATACATCTGTGTGAAGGCTGGTCGAAACCCCAACTATGGCTACACAAGCTTTGACACCTTTAGCTGGGCTTTCTTGTCTCTATTTCGACTGATGACTCAAGACTACTGGGAAAACCTTTACCAGTTGGTAAGTGTTTTCGTCCATTTGGCCTGTCATAACAAAATACCACACCTGGGTAGCTTACAAATAATAGAAATTTATTGCTTACAGTTCTAGAGTCTAGGAAGTGCAAAATCAAGACACCAGCATGGTCTCACCTTGGCCAGAGCCTTCTTTCTGGTTCAGAACTTATCACCTTATCACTGTGTCATCACCTGGTGTAAGGAGCGAGGGAGCTCTCTGGAAACTCTTTTTATAAGACACTAATCTCATTCATGAGGGCTCCAACTCACGATCTAAGCACCTCCCAAAAATATCATCACATTGGGCATTAGGATTTCAACATGTGAATTTTGGGGGCATTTAGGCCATCACAGTGATGTTAAATTAACATGCCTAGAATTTAATTTTATGAACATACATGAAATGACAAATATGGATACTTGTTTATAACACTCTGGAATACAGAGGAAGGTCCTGTTTAAAGTCAGGGTGCTGAGGACCCCAATTGTTCATTCAGTTAGTACATATATATTGAGAGTTTCTTGTATGAAAGGCATCATAGAGGGTGCCTTTCAGATGTGGTTAAAATACATTGGATGCTAAAAAGCATTCACCTTCTGGTTATCTAAGTATGGTAATCAGGTATTTATTGACATGATATGAAATACTCATGAAATTATTCCTCCCCCCCCGCCCCCCTTAGACATTACGTGCTGCTGGAAAAACATATATGATATTTTTTGTCCTGGTGATTTTTCTGGGCTCTTTTTACTTGGTGAATTTGATCCTGGCTGTGGTGGCCATGGCCTATGAAGAACAGAATCAGGCCACCTTGGAAGAAGCAGAGCAGAAAGAGGCTGAATTTCAGCAGATGCTCGAACAGCTTAAAAAGCAACAGGAAGAAGCTCAGGTACTGAGGGATGAACAAAGCTTTATTATTATTATTAAAATTTTAAGTAGAAATATTTCTGTCAAATTGGAACTGGGTTTTCATTTGGTATACAGGCATTCTCATTCGAAAAGAGAAATACAAAATTGTTGCTGAAGTTAGGAAGTCAAGGAAACTTTTTAGATATATATAAGAAAATTAGCAGGTGGTAGAAAATACATTTGGGATGACGTTAACTACTATACAATTGTCTCAAGAAAGCTGAGAGGGAATCTGATTGTCAGTTTAATGTGAAATAGAGACATCACTGATATTTCCAACCACTGTATTTTACTACTTATAATATTTGAGGTTTTATTCTGAAGTTAAGTAGTCTAAAATGTTAAGAAGAAAACCTTAGGTATACCCACTCCTAACCATTCTTTTGGGTTTCTGTAGCACAAAAGGTGTTTCCTGCAGCTCCTCTCATGATATCAGGAAGGCATCTTCTATTAGATTCTAACTTTACATTCTCATTAATATTATGGCCTATTTTGGTTAGAGGCATGTTAAATGGGCACTTATGTCTTGAGGAGAAGAGAAAGGATAACAGCGTTTTATTAAAAGGAAAATGTAAGTTGAAAGGTAAATATCATGGAAAGCTATAGTAAGATCTAATTCATGTCAGAGTTACAGTGCCTCACATACATCTGCCAGCATTGGGTACTGTAAGGCTTATTATCCATTATATTAAATATCTCATTGCTGTTTTGTTTTGCATTTTCTTAATGACTAATGATGTTGAGTGTCTTTTCATGTCCTTGCTCTCTGTATGTATAGCTTCTATTGAGAAATGGATGTTCAGATCTTTTGCCATTATATTAACTGAGCGGTTTGTTTTCTTATTAAGTTTTGAGTAGTTTTTATATGTTCTAGGAATAAGTCAGTCCTTTATAACATGTATGCTTTGCAAATATTTTTCCCAGTCTGTAACTTGTCTTTTCATTCTCCTAATAGTATTTTTTTAAATAAAAGTTTTTAATTTTTATAAATTAATTTATCAAACTTTTTTGTGTGATTGTGCTTTTGGTGTTGTATCTAATTCTTTTTTTTTTCTCTTTTTTGTCAAACTAGCATTATGAAGATTTTCTCCTATTTTTTTCTTCTACAAGTTTTATATTTAGATCAATGTTATTTTTTTGTGTGTAAAATGTGTTTTATGGGTTGGTATTGTTTTATATATAGACTAGAGGCCCAGTGGATGATTCATGCGCTGGTGGGGTCCCTCAGCCTGGCCTGCACCCTCTCGCAATCCGGGACCCCTCGAGGGAAGTCAGACTGCTGGTTTTGGCCCGATCCCCACAGGCCAGGGGATCAAAACCAGCAGTCCGACATCCCTCGAGGGATGTAGTAGTGAGAGAAGTAGCAGGCAGTCAGGGAGAAGCCCGAACTTGGGTTGGGCACCGCACTGCTCCTGCCACCGCCACTCGGTAATGCTGCCACAGAGGCTTGCGCCGCTGCAGCTGCGCTTGCCAGGTGAGCCCTGAGTCTGGTGTCTGTTGGTTAGCTGAGCACCGCTCCTGCTGTGGGAGTGCACTGACCATCAGGGGGCAGCTCCTGCACTGAGCGCCTGCCCCCTGGTGGTCAGTGCAGGTCATAGCTACTGGCCAGGCTTTTATATATATCCTATCTAATAATAGAGAAACATGCTAATTAACCATAACTTTGCGACCCTTCCCATTGGCTAATCAGCGAGATATGCAAATTAACTGCCAACCAAGATGGCAGCCGGCAGCCAGGCAGCTGAAGCGAACATGAGGGCTTGCTTGCTCCAGTGATGGAGGAAGCCAAGGTTCCCCGCCAGCTGCGGCACAGCTGAGCTCCGGAAACAACAATGTTGCAATTATAGAAGCTAAACAAACCCCAGGTACCTGCTTTCAGCCACCAGCGGGCTCAGAGCTTAGAGCACCAGTGATGGCAACAGAGTTTCAATTATAGAAGCTAAACAAACCCAGATACCTGCTTTCAGCCAGCCACGGCCTCAGAGCTGGAGTTGGCTCTCAGCTCCAGTGACAGCTATAGAAGGTAAATAAATCCCAGAATAAAAAAAAAAGAAAAAAAGGAGAGTTTGGGAGCTTCAGTCACCCACTAGCCTGAAAACGGCCCTCAGCCCCTCACCCAGACTGGCCAGGCACCCCAGTGGGGACCCCCACACTGAAGGGGGTGTTACCAGCTGCAAACAGCCATCATCCCCTCATCCAGGCTGGCCAGGCACCCCAGCAGGACCCCCACCCTGATCCAGATCACCCTTCAGGGCAAACCAGCCGGCCCCCACCCATGTACCAGCCCTCTATCCTATATAGTAAAAGGGTAAAATGCAAATTGACCCTAACAGCAGAAGGACTGGGAATGACTGGTCACTATGACACACACTGACCACCAGGGGGCAGACGCTCAATGCAGGAGCTGCCCTCTGGTGGTCAGGGTGCTCTCACATGGGAGGAGCTCTGCTCAGCCACAAGTCAGGCTGATGGCTGCCAGTACAGCGGTGGTGGTGGGAGCCTCTCCTGCCTCCTCAACAGCGCTAAGGATGTCCAACTGCAGTTTAGGCCTGCTCCCCGCTGGCAAGTGGACATCCCCCGAGGGCTGCCGGGCTGCCAGAGGGATGTCTGATTGCCATCTTAGGCCCAATCTCCCAGGGAGCGGGCCTAAGCCAGCAGGTGGTCATTCCCTGAGGGGTCCCAGACTGCGAGAGGGCACAGGCCGGGCTGAGGGACCCCTCTCTCCCCCTCCGAGTGCACAAATTTTTGTGCACCAGGCCTCTGGTATATATATAGATATCTAATTGTTCCAGCACTATTTACTGAACAAAATATTCTTCCTCCTCTAATTGCCTTTGAACCTTTGTCAAAAATCAGTTCTCCATATGTGAGTGAGTTTATTTCTGAATTCTATTCTGTTAAATTGATTTATTTGTCTGTCTTTGCACCAATACCACACTCTTAATTACTGTAGCTGGTTAATAAGTCTTACAATCAGATAGTGATAATTCTCCAACTTTATTTTTATCTTTTTCAAAGCTGTTTTGACTATTCTAGGTCCTTTGTAGTTTCATTTGAGCTTTAGAATCATCTTTTTTTTTTGGCTTGGATAGTTTCTATTGCTATGTCTTTATCATCTTTTCCCCTTCAGTGTCATGTCTTCTATTAATCCCATTCAGGGTATTTTCCATCTCAGACATTATAGTTTTCATCTCTAAAAGCTCAATCTGCATCTCTTTTATATCTCCCTTGTTTCTAATGTTTTGAATATATATAATACAGTTGTAATAACTGTTTAAAGTCCTTATCTAGTAATTCTAACATCTATGATGTATATGGTTTTAATTAATTATTTTATTCATGAATGGTCATCTACTCCTGTGTGTATTTTGTTTTGTTGGTTGTTTTTGTTGTTTTTTTTTTACACTGCCGAAAATCTTCAGTTGAATTACAGACGCTGTTCATTTTACCTTTTTGTTGCTCAATATTTTTGTATTTCTATAAAAATTATCGATCCTTTTTTAGGAGTCATAGTTACATTACTTATAAACAGTTTGATCCTTTCACATCTTCAAACCTTTGAAATTCGTTAGGTAGAATTAGGGCAGCACTTAGTTTAGGGTTAATTATTCCCTACTGTTAATTATTCTCTACTGTTTAGTGAGAATCCTTCTGAATACTCTACCCAATGTCTCATTCATTCAGTCTTCAAAACCATTATTACATGCATTCTGTCCATTTTATTGATTGTTTCAGGAAGGAGAGTAAATCTGATCCCTGTTACTATTTCTTGGCCAGAAATAGAAGTGCAAAAAAACTTTTGTACATAGTGACTTTTTGAAATATAGGGATTCTTTTTTTTTTTTTTTCAGATAGATGGCTCCAGATATTTGAAACTTTATTTGAAAGACAGTATATCCTTGGAATTTGTAGTTTCAAAATTGAAGTTTTTAATAATACTTAGTTACTTTGAAGATGCATAGCATATAATATTAGGTCTTTATTTTAGGCTTTTTTGTGTGTATGTGTGTGTGAGAAATGGGGATTTAACAATGAATTGGTTAGTTGGTTACGCAGTTCAACCATATATTTAGAATTTGCTGATCATGGGGATCAAGCCCACAACCTGGGCTTGTGCCCTGACTAGGAATCGAACCGGCGACTTCTTGATGCATGGGACAGCGCTCAGCTAACTGAGCATACTGGCCAGGACAGTGTCTTGTAGTTTTGAGTAGGGTTTTAAAACTGGATTTTATGTTTAAAATGCAGTATAATCACTGGCAGTAATGTGGTTTTATATTTTAAAGACACAGATACTGAGTTACAGAGCCTATTTTGAATCACACAGATATTTTAAAAGAAGAAAATGTTATTCTCCTGTAATTATTAAGGACTTATTAATTATTTGCTATAAGAGGAATTCAGCAAGCCATTTTCAAATAAAGAGGACATTGGCCATGTCACAGAGCTAGGTATAAACAGGTACACAGACATGAGAGGTGACAGGAAACATCTGCCTTTGAGGGATCATCAAATCACTGGAAGTGGAACAAGTGACAGATTTGAGTTGGTGAGTGACACAGAAAATGTGTTGTGTCGGGAGGTTACCATTGTTGCCTTAGAAATATGTTTTGGTTTTGAGTTATTTGCCAACTGTTACCCAGAATAGGTAGGGAAATCATGTCTTATGCAAAACAAATTCCGGAAGTGATTTAAATGAACACGAGTTTCAGGATTATGGCAAAGGAATATTACCACCACTTCCTTTGTTTCTAACAACAAGTGAGACAATAAATGATTAGCACTGTGTGTTGCATGTTTCTGTCTATTCAAAGTGGAAAGGTGCATTAAGGACTTTATTTGGATAAAGAGGAATACATGTATATTCCATCCTTTCAATGGTATGTATTATATATATTCTGTGTATCAGGCATAATCAACTATATTTAACTTGCTACAGAAATGTGCTTCTTTTTTTCATTTATTTTACAAATATTTATATTTAACATATTCATATTTTAAAATATCTCATAATATTTCTAATCTTTCATCATTGATGATGTTAGAAGTAATACTGATGACCAAGAATTCAATAAAAGTCTGGCTATCTGACTATATGCAATTCTATAAATACCCAAATTCTGAATTAATGTTTCATCTGAATGCTAGGCATTGTCTTATACCAAATTTTAGACCTGGGTTTCCATAATTAATATAGTATTCAATATTAACAAATATCTGTCTTACATTTTATCTGTTGCTTAGCTCAACACAAGTATTTAGTACTATACGTAGTACCAGGGATTCCATCACTGGAATCATGTTAGTCCTAGAGAATTTGTATTTCTCTACATATGGTATATTTTAAGTTGAGATGAGATTCAGAATGGAAGCTACTTAGGAGAGTTTGTTTCTCCCTGGGAAGGAGGGAACATAAAACACAACATGATGTCAAAGCATTATAACTTTTATCTTCATTCTTTCCTAAAATACATTTCTGTTATACATTCTGACAGTCTTCTATGAGATCTGGAAAAGTCAAAGCTAAGTATGCCTTATATTCTCCCCCCAACCCCACATCAGTGTCTAAAAAAACCTGACAACATTATGCCTTTTTTCATCTTTATTTACTAAATAGTAACTGAGCCCCCGTTTTTTTTTATGTCAGGTGACATACTAGGCAATGCGCACCAAAACGTGAGAAAAGTCCTGTCTAACTTACAGTCTAGTGGAAAAGATAGGACAAAATGGTAGATAAGTTAGAGTTACTTATACTTACGAATGACATATGTACAGAGTTGAACCAGTATCCTCATAATGTAATCATTGCCACTTCCTTGATGATGTTTAAAAACAGGAATATACTTAATGAGAACTCAGCTTTGATATGCACTATATTGCTGTTTCATATCCTCTCTAGTCATGTTTATATCATTTCCAGTCTAAAAATACTATTCATATAAATAAAAATACAAAATGTTTGCCATACTTTATCTCAGAGCTGGCTGTGTTTCTTCAGCATGTACAGAAATTTGAAATGCTTAACTATGTACCTAGTGCTAAAATATGGAAAAATATTGAGAAATTATCATAAATCCTTGAATGATAATTTTAGGTACTTATTGACTGATATGTTAGCATGTGTTATTATTTATTATAATAATTTATAACATTGAAGAATTTAAAATTAAAAGTGCTATGCAGTAAATTAATCATTGATCTCTGGGATTAACATGACCCTAAAGATGTGAACTATAGTAATAAATGTAATTCAAATGAAGTAAGAGGATAAACTAGCCAATACATTCCCACAACTTCTATCCAGAGGTAAACAGTAAACACTTTAAATGCTTTGAGTTCACACAAACACACAAATATTTTGTCCTAGATTTAGAAAGAAAAAAAAATGCCACGCAGTTGTTCACAATCACATGTTTCAGAAGAAACACGCTTATGAATGGAGTTGGAATAGTAACCAGACCAGTAATCATGAAAAGAAACATTTGCTTTTAAAATGTAAAAGATATTTTTTAAGAGAATAACTGTCTCCTGAAATGAAGCTAATCTCCACAGAGTTGGCACATCTTTTCAGGAGATGTGCCAAACAGGGCTTTTCTTGCCCTAATGCATATTGCTTTATGGTATGTAAAACTGTGTCATTAGTAATGGAACTCTTGTAGTAAACGCACAATGAAATGACCAGAAGACATCATGTTCACATATAGTTAATAGCCATAAGTGGCAACATTTGTACCACTGAACTGTTTTCAAAGTCATATGTTCTAACCAGTGCCTCGCTCTGTTTTAAACAGGCAGTTGCAGCAGCATCAGCTGCTTCAAGAGATTTTAGTGGAATAGGTGGCCTGGGAGAGCTCTTGGAAAGTTCCTCAGAAGCCTCAAAGTTAAGCTCCAAAAGTGCTAAGGAGTGGAGGAACAGAAGGAAGAAGAGAAGACAGAGGGAGCATCTTGAAGGAAACAACAAAGGCGAGGGAGACAGGTTTCCCAAATCTGAATCTGAAGACAGTGTCAAGAGAAGAAGCTTCCTTTATTCCATGGATGGAAACCGCCTGACTAGTGACAAGAAATTCTACTCCCCTCATCAGGTATGGCTTTCTACCAAGTGCTCCAATTTACTTTGTCATTGCTGTTACTTGTTAATTGCTGTGTTTTGTTTTATATATCTGATTTAAATGAAAGGCGGGTAACTAATATTTACTATAGTTATTTATATTTGTATTATAAATTACTTTTAAACAAGGCTTTTGTTAACCCACTAGTGGCCCAGTGCATGAATTCGTGCACATTGAAAGGAAATTAATTAGAATAAATATTTTAATATTGGTATTCGCCCTTTCCCTATAATGATAGATCAAAACACATGCATGCAATTGGTGCCACTGAGAGTTTTATATGTATTGTGCCTGCGTGAGTCAATGTAGCCTCTTATAGATATAGAATAAACTTGCTTAATTAGACCTGCTTTCTGATTTCGTTAAACTTTTTCCAGCCCAGTGAAGCACCCCAACTTCTCTTTCAGGTAACTGTCAGCAACACAGCAGTAAATATCAACACGAAGCAGATTATTATTGTAGAGCATGCAGGGAGAACAAAGGGTAAAATATTTAACGGCAGCAGTGTTTGACTATATTCTGCACAGTGAGAAAACCTGAAGTTGTTTTCAAGGTCCACCATTTACTTCTTTCCAATTTGATCAAGTTTCTAAACTTTCTAAATCTCTGTTTTCCGGCTAATGAAAAGAAAATAGGATTCTACCGAGTCTCCTATTTACCTGCTCCAGGACTTCTGTGAGGATCAAATGAGATGAGGCATGAAAAATATTTGGTTACAGTGTGAAATGTTGCCAACTAGCTATGAAGCAAGTCATGTTCCTGGGCTGAAGAAACTGTAAGGAGGCTAATCGCTAGGGAGAGGAAGCTGGGCATTACTATGTGATGTCATTACCCAGTGCCCACAGCCACCGTTTCTGGGCTGGGCTGGACTGTGGGCCGCATTTTGCACCATGGGGTCTTGGCAGCATCAGCTGTGACTTGGTGGGCTGTCGCTCTGGGGTGGTGGCAGGACCTGTGTCTTACTTGGGGGAAGCCGAGTGTTGCTTTGTGGGCGCCAGGTCCACGGTGCCATTTCTCTATAAATGGCAAGTGGGCATCATAGCAGCTCCTGCGTTGAGCATCTGCCACCTGGTGGTCAGTGTGCATCATAGTGACTGGTCAGACAGTGGGAGGGACACTTAACACATTAGCCTTTTATATAGATTAACTTTTAACTTAAGGTAATCAGCTTTAAATGTTGCATTATTTTGAGACCATGTTTCTTCATCTGCTTTTTTTTTTGAGGAGGGGATTGCTGTGGGGAATAAAACCTCTCTATCATACTTTTCAGGGAGATAGTTTTGCAATCTTTTGCTTACCTTTTCCTTTCTGAGACCTCAGATGAATTTATCTTCTTTACATCTGGGTTTCTGCCTTTATTATCTGTGGTTCTGATTGCAACATATGTTATGAATCTTGAAAAGAAATGTCTCTGGACTTGGCCTTTATCTTCTGACTAGAGGCCCAGTACATAAAAATTCATGCACTGGAGGGGGTGTCCCTCAGTCCAGCCTGCCCTCTCTCACAGACTGGGAGCCCTCAGGGGCGGGAGGGGACCCAGTGATAAGGGGAAGGTGATGCCCCCATCACACCTCTGCTGCTGCCACTGCTGGCAGCGCAAGCCTCAGCCGGCCCTGAGTACCTGAGCCTTGGGTGGCCCTGGGAGGCTGGGCAGCTGCCATCTGAGGCTTGCCTGTGCCTTGGGCCAGCCCTGGGGGGCTGGGGGGCTGAGGGGACTGGGGGACTCCGAAGGCAGGTGTGTGGCAAGGCCGGGCCCCGGCAGGGCTAAGGGGACTGGGCACCGCCATCTTGTGGCTGTGGGCTCCGCCATCTTTGAGGGCAGGGAAGTCAATTAGCATATTTCCTCCTTATTGGCTGTAGGCACCACCATCTTTGAGGGCGGGGCATTTAATTAGCATATTCCCTCCTTATTGGCTATGGGCGCCACTCTCTTTGTGACAGCATGAGGGTCAATTAGCATATTCCCTCTTTATAAGATAGGATAGGAGAACTGTACTGCTGTGAGCCTCCATTATCCTGATCTGGTATCATGCTATAATTCATTAGAATGAAATTATGACCTAATTGCTCTTGAAGAGAACTAAATTGAAGATGGTCTTTTTTTGTTCTGATTTAATGCCAACTAATCAATTCTTTAGCATATGTCAAGTCAGAGAGAAAAATCGTTTTAACTTTCTGTCTGTCAATAAGTTTTATCTGTTACATAATGTAAAGAGTAAATAGTTATGAAATTGGTGATTAAGTACTTATGACTTTGAACACTGGTTCCATTAAATGCTCATGTACAATGAATTATTAACTCTTCTAATCATATTAATCTGGGTCATAATTATACCCTAAAGGTAATATTTTGAGGAACACTCTACATAATTAAAATTAAGTTAGAGCAAAAAATATATATATATCAAACGAGGGCTATATGTCCTTATAAAGAACAAACTTCTTATAAAACTTCTTTAAAAAGTGGAATAAGTACAAAATTCATTGTTTAGTTCTTGGTTGGGAGCAAAAGGCATATACAAGTTATCAATGGGTATTTATTTTATAATTTACATTTAATGTGTAAATAAAAATTAACTCTGTTAATAATTTATAGCTTGACTTTTCATATTCGGACAAAATAGTTATGTACACACAAAAAGTTATAAGATGAACACTGTTTCCTACAGATAATGCTGGTATCAAGAGATCCAACAACTATCTGGCATAATACAAATATAAAGTATGACAGTACATCAGTATAACACTTTTGAGTTTAACTTGAACCTCTATAGAACCAGATTCTTTTTTGGCTTAAACTATCATCTCTGATATAGTTTAGCATTATTAAGATGAGTAGAAGTTGTTAGGATTAGTAGTATTTGACACCACAGCTTAATGATTGATGTTACAAAGCCTGTGTTCATATTTCAACTCCAAATTAGTTCTGTGACCATGGTCGAGTCACTTTTACTTTGTAAAATAGGGTGATAATGTCTACCTTAAACAGTTGTGTGGAATTAAACAATATGGAATACCTATGTGACAAATAGTAAAGCTCTTGTTAAATTAAAATAGGTAAAATGAATTCTAAATGAGAAACTAGAAATTTGAGTAGTTTCAATTACTCATAAATGTATATGCATAGAAGCAACATTTACATGAACATATATCTATGTGTTTTTGAAAATCAGCATTTGTCCACCATTGTTTCATCATGGTGCTCAAAAAAAAAAAAAAAAAAAAACTTGTGGATTAGTTCATTTGTCCAATCAACAAGTATTTATTAATAACCTACTGTGTGGCAGAAACACTTCGAGATGCTGAAAATATCTCACTGAACAAAAGCAATACAACTCACTGACCTCAGGGAACTTTATATTAAAGGAGGAGACAGACAATTAATAAGTTATAGACTGTGTTAGAAGGTGATAAGTGCTATAGGAATAAATAAAGTTGAAAAGGGGAATCAGGATCACTCACTGGAGATAAACATTTTAAATAGGGTTGGTCTGGAAAACCTCACTGTAAAAGAGACATTTAGCAAACATTTAGAGATGACAAGCGAAGAAGCTACCTCACAGAAGAGCATCGTGGGCTCTTCCAGCAAGTGTAAGTCGGTCCCTGGTGCGGTAATGTGCCTGGGATGCCCAACAGGCAGCTGGGAGGCCTGTGCTGAGGAGCCATGGAGAGGCCTAGCAGAGGGAAATTAGCTGACAGCCAGAGTTAAATTCCCTGCACCGCCTTCCACCTTGACTTTTACAAAACTACTTGAGTCCAGCCCTGCATTGTGTTTTACAGACCTGATTTCTTCTATTCTCCCTTCTGTTGTTGAAAATTAAGAAAAAGAGTTCAGATTTACCTTCTGGGCCCATGGTAACATGAAACCCTGGGATGGACGCTGGGGCATGCCTGAGGCAAAGAAAGAGGATCTTTCGCTCCTAGAGCACAAAAGCTTGTTTTCCCTGGAGAAAGGCCTGGCGCAGCTGTGGGCATTCCCTGCACTCTGCTGCATCTTTGAGTGTGTTATTTTTGGTTCCTTTTCTCTGAATACTATTTTTGTCATCGCCTTTTTCAGTCTCCATTGCCTTGAAAGCTGTGCTCACACCCATTATTATACTTTCCAAAGAGTGAATAGAAGTTTCAAATAAACTCAAAGATCTGGACCGCCTTTGAAAACACCCTGACATGAAAACATGCAAATTAAAGGCACGTGCAGGATACATTATGAATGTACCACATACTCCCAACCTTTGCATACAGAATTTCAGTTTCCCAAGATAGCCTCTGAACATGCGTATATTAAGATGATTACACTGACCCGTCCTAGGGATTAATGTAAGCGTGTAGAGTGAGGCCCACCTGCACAGAACCACCTGGTGAATATTCAGATTCCAGAGTCCGACCCTCTCTCACTGAATCCAAATTCCAGAAGGCAAGGACCTAAAAATCCACACTAAAGTTTCAAAAACCAGTCTGGACATCACCAAGGTACTGATCATTTAAATTGAATCTGAGGAGATTTAAAACATTAACATTCTTTATAATGAGGGACTGAATTAATTTCTCCTTAATGTCTAATTTCTTGATCAGTTTGAAGAGTGGAAATCCGCCTAAGTGCTGTCCATAGTGAGTAGACAAGCCTGCTGCACAAACGTGTGTCATGCAGGCACAGCCGCAGGTTGGACAAATAGGCAGTCGGTATTTCCTGTGGCGATCCTAACCAAATCCAAAGCAATGACACCTTTTTATTTTATTTATTTTATTTTAATATATTTTTATTTATTCAGAGAGGAAAGGAGAGGGAGAGAGAAATAGAAACATCAATGATGAGAGAGAACCATTGATTGGATGCCTCCTGCACTCCCACACTGGGGACTGAGCTCGCAACCCGGGCATGTGCCCTGACCAGGAATTGAACCGTGACTTCTTGGTTCAACAGTCAATGCTCAATCACTGATCTATGCCGGCCGGGCCAATGGCATCTTTTTAAATGCATAGGATCTTCTCAGAGCATCCCCGTTATAAAGGGCAACAAAGATTATCCTAGTGCTTTGTAGTCTGGGAAAAGTCATAAAAATAAAGCTATGAATGAGGCCTAAGAAAATCAGCATTATCTAATTAGGCAGAGGGACCAAAATAAATTTGATGGAGTTTGCCTTTCCAATGTTTTTCCCCACTAAAATTTTATTTGGTTTTACACTGAAGCTTGGGGAAAGAAAGGGAAGATCCGGGCATATTTATGCTGACATGTGACTACGTGTGCACATGTGTCTGTATGTACAAATACATTATTACCCTGGCTATGCAGAGAGATAGGAGAGGTCATGAGAGATGAACTGGAGAGTGGGGGGGAGGGGGAGCAACAGGGAGTGTCACAGTCAGTGAGAAAGGGAGTAAACAAAGGTTCTGCAGACTGAATAAAGATGTCTTTGAAAACTGCCATCAAGGCTAGAATAAACGTAGAAGTATTCGGTGCTGCGAGTTTAAAATCTATCCAAAAAGTGAAAGAAGAGACTTCAGGCTAAATCCTCATTTTCCTGTACCAGAAACTATTAACTTGATTTATTTGTGAACATGTGTAATGTTCAAAATGGTTTTGAATCATCCAGTTCCTTTTAATAAAATTAAAGTGAGATCAGAAGGATAAGCTGTGTTTTATATCACCCTCTTTAGCAAAGTCAAGTATATATATCTTGCTTTTTAAAGCACTTAGCGTTAAATGTTAAATAAGAAAATGATTTATAAAGCAGTTTAGAAATACTCTCTGTTGTCATTACTCTGATATATATTCTCTCAAATAGCGTGAATCATGATTAGCCATTTGGGAAACTGCTAGCAAATTTGGCAGTCAAGGTCATAGATTAACTTTATGACTTTTATTCCCAGGTGGATAGAGACAAACAGGTCCAGAAAAAGAATAATTTCCTGTCAGAATCCAAAAGAAGTGACTGAAGAAAAAATAGTTTTGTTTTTTAAACCATTACATCCAGAAGTAAAATATTTTCTACAAATATTTGAAATCTGAGCCAACAGTCTCACTTGAGCCATAACTTATTTTCCAAGTTGTATGTCCTTTCAGATCACAGTATTTGGCAGAGAAAGCAACCTACTACTTGTTTAACTATCACTCCCACCAAAACAAACAAAAAACCCACTTGTCCTCTTCAACATGAAGTTCCAGCCCTATAACATTGTGATTAAAAAATACACCTCACAGTACTAGATGAAGATTAAATGAAATGGTCGTGGACTTAATAACTTGCAAATCAAGATTCTTAGTAAAGAAATGAACACTTTATACTTAAATTTGCATTGTGACCTATAATAAAAATATCAAAACATATGTGTTCTCTATAAATTTGATTACCTGTGTTTAAGAGCAAGACTATTCTACACCCAAAAGAAAATAGATTCTGCAATATTAGGACTTTTATTAAATAATTGTGTGTATGCCCCCCCCCCCCCCCCCCCCCGTCCCCATTCCTTTCTTCCTTGCTCTCTCCTCAGTCTCTGCTAAGTATCCGTGGCTCCCTGTTTTCCCCACGACGCAACAGCAAAACAAGTATTTTCAGCTTCAGAGGCCGGGCCAAGGATGTCGGTTCTGAAAATGACTTTGCTGATGATGAGCACAGTACATTTGAAGACAGCGAGAGCAGGAGAGACTCACTGTTTGTGCCCCACAGACATGGAGAGCGACGCAACAGTAACGTTAGTCAGGCCAGTATGTCATCCAGGATGGTGCCAGGGCTTCCAGCAAATGGGAAGATGCACAGCACTGTGGATTGCAATGGTGTGGTTTCCTTGGTGGGTGGACCATCAGCTTTAACCTCACCTACTGGACAACTGCCAGAGGTGATAATAGATAATAAGTTAGCTTCTACTGACATTATATACCAATTTGAAATAGTCAAGGCCTAGTAATGAAATAATACATTATTTTTAAGGACTGTCATTTTGGAAGCAGTCCTTAAATATTATGTATTATTCACTGAACGCAAAACAACAAACTTTTTAGAATCAATTGAATTGTATGGGACCATAGCTTTCAAATGCTTAAGTTAAAAGAGCCCAGTTTTTAGAATCTGGGATGAAATAATATCTGCAAATTCAGTAGACCTGCCAACACAAAATAATGAGCACTTTAAAAACCAAATCATTATTATAGATATATGATCACCCAGAATTTTTCATATTCTGGAAATTTCATATATTTAAAATTAAATATTATAGTGAGCAATATAGATAAGGGGCAGTTTTTACACAACTGTCAATATTACAGTGAGTCAAATATTTTGATATCTATTAAAATGGCTCTAAAATGTTATTTCTTATAAAATGGCATATAGAAATAATTAAGAAAATCTCAGGAAAGCACACACATTTCATTGTACATCTGTGTTTGTGCATGAAAAAATTGGCCCATATATGTCAATATTGTCAATATAGCCTCAAGTAAAATAACTTACCCTTGGGACTATATAATCTTATTATTTATTGGGAGGGAAGATTGATCTGATTATAAGTTATCAAAATAAGCAGAAAAACAATTTGAATGTGAACAAGATGAAACAATACTTGACATTAGCATGCTTATGAAAATTTCCCTGAAAAATCCAGCAGGTTCTGCAATATAATTGCCCTGTACAATTGCATTCTAACTGGTGAATTCTTGGTAAAGGCTATCACCTATGGTAATTTTTTAAGAAACTGTTTATAACTCAAGAACAAATTTAATATTTTATTACTTGAAAATTGTGACTTGGAAAAATTGCATGTAGCATGGTTTTCCAAAAAAATACTATGTGGTGTTGTATTAGTCATTGAAAAGGGTGGTTTGAGCCATCAGTATTTGGTTTGCAGGGCACCACCACTGAAACAGAAGTCAGAAAGAGAAGGCTAAGTTCTTACCAGATTTCGATGGAAATGCTAGAGGATTCCTCTGGAAGGCAGAGAGCCATGAGCATAGCCAGCATCCTGACCAACACAATGGAGGGTAAGAAGCAGGCCATGAGGCAGGCCGCTTTCTATGATCATATGCTTTGTGGAACCTAGGTCTTCTCTTTAAATTACCACAGTTAATTACCCAGGATCAGAACTATGTATTAGACCTAAGTAGATGATATATGGAACATATTACGTTCCCATTGGTTATAGAAACTAATATTGTTCTTATTTCTTTTTTACTTCGGTCCTTAACATCTCTGCAGAGTGACATTTCCCCACTTGGTACTCTATCAGTGATTATTTACCCTGATATTACATTATCCTTAAGTAATTAGAGTAAATGCTTCCCTTTTTAAGTGTTGGTATGAAGAAGCACAAAGAAACGTCTCTTTCAACCTTTAACCTGTTTTCCAGGCAAGGAGGTGGTAATGGGGTTCAGAGAAGCATATGAGTGAGTTGGACAAATCAAAACACGTGCTCCACTTCAACAAGGGCCCTAAAGATCTCCCCCATCTTCCACATTCCCAGAAACCATTACATCCTCTTAAAGGAGAGCTGACACAATGCTTACTAATTTTGACACAGGGGAATGGGCAGTAATTATTAATCCTTTATTCGTTCATTAAATGAGTCATTACTTCTTGAAGCTTAGAAGGGTATTTAATTAGCACTGCAGTGTATGTTGTTACATAAGTCATACCTAACATACGTTCTTTAGAAAGCATCAGTTACATTTTGTATCTTCTTCTATTAGTGTATTGGATATCTAAGCAGTCACATCATTATTTTTTAACAGGCTTCACCCATTAAAATTACTAGTAATTTTTTATATAGTAGGCTAAACTTCTGAAACATATAAAGAAATATGAATAACAGAAGTAGATTTGGGTTTCAATCTATACTAAAAATATATATACTATATTCTCATTGTGTGCAAGATCAGTGCTGTTGTGGAAACAGAGGAAAGAATAAGTCACATGTATTGATAAAGATCACATCTTTAAACAGTGTTTTTAAAAAACGTACTTTCAAATTAAACAATAATTATTTGATACATTTAATATTCCTATAAAGCTGATACAAAAACTTGTTTTGATGAGAGAATATAGCAATTAATCAACTATTACCTAAGTTATTAGGTAATAAAGTTAATTTGAAGCAAAATATTAACTCAAAGTGTTTATTTTTTGTATTTAATTAAAGGAAAAATACAGTTTATTTCATGACATTTTTAATGAATATTTTATGAAAAATATTTAATGGGATTGTCTTCTCAAGTTTGTTAAGCTGTTTTATCAACTTCTATTCCCCAAGTAGAAATGTCCATTTTAAAAATAATGTATAATCTAGAGCAACGATTCATTTTCAATGTTTTTACTAACTCTTCTTTATTCTTCTTCTAGAACTTGAAGAATCTAGGCAGAAATGTCCACCCTGCTGGTATAGATTTGCCAATGTGTTCTTGATCTGGGACTGCTGTGATGCATGGTTAAAAGTGAAGCATCTTGTGAATTTAATTGTGATGGACCCATTTGTTGATCTTGCCATCACTATTTGCATTGTCTTAAACACCCTCTTTATGGCCATGGAGCACTATCCAATGACTGGTCAATTCAGTAGTGTGTTGACTATAGGAAACCTGGTAAGTTTATTTGAAGTTTACTTAATTCCTTGGGCAGGAGTGGGGGATATAGACCAAAAAAAGATATCCATCTGTGCTGCATTGAAACAAAAAAATATAGTCTTTTTTTTTTCCGCAGAAAAAAATAATCTAAGGAAATATTATAAAGAATCTCAGTGATAAGGTCTAAAATTCAACTATTTTGACTGCTGATTGTTTAGATCAACGTCAGTCTGATGGATAATGGTCTCACCAGTTGTAAACTTGTTCAGATTTTTACTGTCATTCTTGCTGGAGATAGCGGTCTAGCGAAACCATCAGATCTAAATCTAGCTACATAAGCATGAATTTTAGCACACATAGCCTCTTAAGAAATCATGTCCAATTAAAGGAACACACAGATTAATTTCTGTACAATACAGGGCATAGTTATTTCAAATTGAATTACCTAAAACAGCAATTTTCAACCCTTTTCATCTCATGACACACAAACTAATTACAAAAATTCTGTGGCACACCAAAAAAATTATTTTTGACTATCTGACAAAAAAATAAGTATAATTTTGATTCATTCACACCAATGGCTATTGTTGAGTTGGCTCCTGATATTTTTTAATTTGGCAATCTAAGGGAAAAGGGGTAGTATCCTGACTAAATAGTCAGGTATTGCATGTTTACAAAATTCTTGCCACACACCAGTGTGCCTCTGGCAGCACACCAGCTGAAAATTGCTGATCTAATAAAATGTTTCAGTAGTATTCACACAGAGAAGAAATAGTTGGTAAAATGCATTCGTAATTTAGCCAGTTTTGGTTCAAATTACTAGAGCAGTCACCTATGTATGTGTGTTGACATGTACGTTTCCTCCTAAATTATATAAAGAAATTGGACTGAATAAACAAGTAAGAAAAGTATTTTATTTAGTTTGTTAATCAAGATCTTCCTTTTGGCACAAAACAGAAAAAACCCTTCAAACTAGCTTAAAGTGGGAAGGGGATGACTTGTGGAATGGAAAGGAAAGATAGACTACCAAACCACAGAAAGGGTAATTTTGTAGTTGGGCTCCAAGAAATTGCTTTAACCAAGGGCTTTGATGTAGCCCAAATAATCATTGCGTCTTTTGTCTCTAGTTCAGGAAATATGCTTATCCATAGATCACTGGTTTTACCTCTTGTAAACTCTGCACTGAAAAAGGACTGGCTCTCTTTTCAGTTTCAGTTCAACTACTCTCGTGACAGGGGAACTCTTTGGCATAGCATGGATTAGATGCTCACTTCTGGTTTAATCAGTCTGGCAGAGGGTGGAGCCATATGAAAACATGGCAGACTAATATAATCATACACGTGGAGGAGCAATCTCTAACAGAAGGTAGAAAATACTGGGCAGACAGTTGCATAAAATTGCATAAACATCTATTCCCCCAAAATGGTTTTAATTTCACTGCCTTATTTGTTTCAATAGACCCCCACCAGATCCTTGAGCAATTCTCCATCTTTGGCGCATGTAATATTGATTTTTTTTCTCTGATTGTTCTTTGATTTTTCTAATCAGTCCAACCCTACTTCTTTGCTTATGCTTATTACAGCTATGTCTTTCACTCAATATTTTTATGTACTCAATAACTCTAGTAATTATTTACTCTTGTGATATAAGCTGTGATCAAGTAAGTGCTATATTTCCAACTGCTGCAGACCATTGGTCAAGGACAACTTTAAATATAATAGATGACAGCTGAAAAATAATCTTTCTCTCAGTTTATTGAGAGTCCTAACAAATATCACTTCACTTTTGTGTTACCTCTAGTAGTGGCCAACCTCAAAGATAGGAATCTTACAGCCATTCTAACTTCCTTTCCCCTATTTCTTAGTTGAAATGAAGACCCATTACTTCTTCATTCAAGGTATGTCTTTTTTAATCCTATAACTATTATCAAAATAACATTTTTAGTACTCGGTACTCAAGTGCTATTACCTTGCTAAAGTATCTATTATCTGTAGTTGTGGGCCAACACTCTTTTCTGGTTTTTAAGACTCCCCCAATCCCACCTGAGCCCATCCTTCCTATACCATCTTGTTCTGCAGTGTTTCCTGATCAATCACCATCAGTCCCATCAGTATAGCCTTACCACTCTACCACACAAACACCACACACATTTTTATATAGTGACATAGAGGAAAATATCTCACCGCTGTCTACATTCACATTTAGAGTATTCTGACTCAAATCACCTCATCTTAATTCTGCATATTTTTAATGTTCAATTCCAGTCTTATCTCCTCTAATGATACTCAGTGCAATTAAACACTCTTTTCTTAACTCCAAATGCATTTGCAAATAAAACATGGTTGAATATTAAACACTTTCTTGCTGTATCATAATTCTTGATTTTCAAACCTATTATAAATTAGCTCAATGGCTAAAGTCATGCTCCACTTTTCTTTTGAATCTCCAACAGTGTTTACATGATTGTTGCTCAATAAACAACCAACTCATTGTTTCCTATCCAAAAGGGCTGATTCAGGTAGCAGTTTTTGTGGAATAATGTGGGCTTTACAGTCTGGTGGAACTGGGTTTGACCTCATTGCCAGTGCTTACTAATAATGTAGCATCTGGACACGTATGATAAAACATCTGAGTCTTTGTTTTCTATTATTGAAACGGATATAATACCCAGCTTCCAGAGCTGTTGTGAAGGTCAAGTGAGGTACTGTGAAAACATTTAGCACTATGTCTGGCATCTAGCATGTGCTCAATAAACAATTTCCTTCCTCTAATATCTGCTATTAACCTTTCTTTGAAATACTGATGGAAATTAGCTCTTGTATTTTCCCCAGGATATCGGGATGTTAGGGAAGTTGAACAAATGAAGGAAGAAATTTGTCAGAGTGAGGCAGGAAGTTGAGATTTTATAGAATTCCAATGTTGAAGCAATTGAATATGGAAGCAAATGATAAGAGAGGCTTTATGATAGTATTAGCAAATGGAAAAGCACTAGACTAAAGCACCAAATCTGAGTCCAAGTCCAAGTGGTCATGCTTACTATCTGGGAGTTCCTGAAAAAGTTGCGTAGATCTTTGGGCCTATTTTTCTCATGAGTACAATGTTTTGACTAGATAACTGTTCATGCCCCACTTAGTTCTAAATTCTATGACTTTAGGAGTAGCAATGAGGATAATGAGGCAGGGAAGTGAGGTAGAAGACTGATGACTGGTAAAACCATTGATAAACTGATGTTAATGATGGGGAAACAAGGCTCATCAAGATGGAGAGTGTGGATGACAGGAAACAGACTTGAATTAACTATTCAAGAACAGGGGAATGTGTAAACTGACAGTTTCTTCTGGTTGATAGTTCCTTGTTATTATTAATAACATAATATTCATAAATAATTTTATAGTTTAATTCCTTATATATCTTATTTTATTCCAAGAATTTTATACTAAATGTTTATATATGAAAACTACTATGTATTTCACACACATATGTAATATAAATATATATTTAATATGTAAGTAGATAAATAAAATATTCTTTATATCATTGGCACTTAACTGGCTTTTGACGACATTATATACGTTGGATGGTTGCATTTCACATTTTGTGGGGTTTATAGTTTGCTCATTAAAATAAATTTAGAATTTCTATGGACTAGTTTATTACTGTTCAAATGACTGCACAGTGCCTTTTAAATAACAGCATAGAAGTTTGGGTTGAATTGGTTAACACAAGAATGTCTCATAAAATAATTGTACAACTTTCAGTCTTTACTTAGAAAGTATTTTCATCCTATTTCTGGGGCATATAAAATTATATCACTTCTCTGCTGGTTGGGTTGATTAAATTTGAGTATCAAGAGACCTCAAACTTCTATTGAGTTTCTCTAAGATGTTCTATTTTGGTTTTGGTTTTTATTGTGTTTTGATCATTACTCCAAGAAATCCTCCAATCATTCATAGTAGGTTAGACAACCTCTTCATCACACAAACATTTCCAACTAACTTGTAACTATTTTTTTCCAGGGAATATAGACAAAGTTTTGTAGTTCCTAACATTTCCAACTAACTTGTAACTATTTTCCCATGGAATATAGGCAAAGACTTGTAGTTCCTAATGATTTTTGATTACTTTTCTTGCTATAACTCTCATTGTAACCAGTGATTAAGGGTCTATGATATATCCGTATTCTGCTAAACCCAGAAGGGAACTCAGATCATGGTACCTGCTCTAAGGATCTTACAGGTTGTTTGAAAATATAAAAGCCTAAAGAAACACAATTAGCTAAAAAGATCACCTTATGATTTTCTTTAGGTAGAGATATTTGTAGTTCATTTACCTGGATAGCTTCTAACTCTTTCCTGGGTAGTTCAATATATTTCTATTAGTAAGCTGCCTATTTCAAATAGTAGCTGCGTCTGAAGCTTTACATAAGAAATGCTATATGTATAAATCAGAACTTATTTTAGATTCACCAGGGGGAAAATAATCATGGTGAGTCATTCCATAAAATGAAAAAATAATCACATTTCAATGTACACTCCACAATGTATCTGAATTTCCATGTACCAAGCTTGCTTGAAATACATTTGAGTGAATAAATGATGAAATGGAGATTTTTTTTTCTGGATGGGTATTTTCTTTAGGTCATACTGTGACTGGGAAAATGAGATATTTGCTCCACTGACATATTAGTAAGAGTAGATAAAGATTTTTAATTAATATGGTGTTTTAGGAAATAATTTTAGGAAATAATTAATATGATGTTTTAGAAAATAATTATGACTGTTATTTTGACAGAGTTTCTCCAAGGTAAAGGCTGACTTACCTTGGTAAATAGTAAGTTTTACTTTAAAGTCCTAAAATACAGCTTTTACTTATAGTTGTTTAAGAGAATTGCCTTAAAAGGTTTCTTATTTTGCAAGAGTAATTTCATAACTCTTGTGTCCTTGGGCCTCTTTGACTATGAAACAAATTTTGAGTTTGTTTTATTGTTTTTCTTTCTATTGTCAAATAGACATCATGCAACCACTCAGATAATTTATTAATCTTAATTATGGATGTGTGCATACTGAGGATGTTCTCTTACTGCTTTAATGAAATCTGCAGTTCCTTGTTCTATGAATCATTAACCTCAATTCTGAGGCATGCACCCAGAGATCATTATTATAAAACATTTGTGGCACACTCTTTCAGCAATTTTTCAGGAATTTTTATAAAATCATAGAAATAAGACATTGTCTCTTAAAAAACAAAAATCATGAACAAATTACTGTTTTTACTAAATTTAAAATATTTATGTGTAACTTCCAATAACATATAGATTTTTTCTTAATGTAAAAATACTAAAAAAAAATTGTAATTATAGAAGCATAGTGTACTAAAAATAGCTACAACTCCATAGCTGTTATTTAGTATCAAATTTAAAATGTGAACAATGAAATGTTTTAAAATCAGCATTTTCCTGAAAATCTATCAGATTTGTTAAATAAAACAAATCTGCTTAAAATACTCCCCTGAAATAAAATGCTAAGCTTGTATCAAGTTGTCACATTTCTTTACTGTAGGTCTTCACTGGGATCTTCACCGCAGAAATGGTTCTCAAGATCATTGCCATGGACCCCTATTATTATTTCCAGGAGGGCTGGAATATCTTTGATGGCATTATTGTCAGTCTCAGTTTGATGGAGCTTGGCCTGTCCAATGTGGAGGGATTGTCTGTACTAAGATCATTCAGACTGGTATCTGCACATAGACTGTTCATATTTTCTTTTTCATTAACAGAACATTTCTTCTGAAAGTGAATCAAAATGTATTTATAAAATATTTACTTTGAATTTTAAATTTATACCAATATGTGTGGTAGTCTATGAAAATATAGAAATGTTCTCTTTAAAATTAAGTGTGACTGTTTTCTAAGAATGATAAAAATGGTTGAAACACTTCATAATGATTAACTATGTAGGGCACATTTAAAAACACTTATGTGCTTCTAAAATTATGTTTTAAATTCCTTAACTTGTTTTTGCTTTAAAGTCTATACATAAATGCAAATAAAAACTTTAGGTCCCAATTAATCTTTGCTTTTTATCAACCTTATATTAGTGGGAGCTACATTAAAGGTACATGTAGGAAAATATTTGATAGCATCAGCACTTTAAACAATAGTAAAGCAAACTTTCTGAGGTCAGCTAAAGTTTTTTTTTAGAAAAATATGTAAAATTTTGTTGGAAATTAAGTAAAATGTGTATTTTTTCAAGTGGAAAGAGAGTTTTCTATAAGTTTTTTTTATCAAAGTAGTTTACTTTTATTTTATAAATGTACAGTAAGATATGTATTTCTTTTTACTCTCAGAAATATAGTATGAGGATGACATTAATTTGCTAAATTCATAATGTCTCTAATCAAAATATTAATTTGTTTTCATAGATGTATCTGTTGATGAATCAGAAATGTTTTATTTATCACATCTGAAATATTATATCTTTTTTATTTTTGCATTTAAATAATATTATGATTTGATTTGCAATTCCAATATTATCAACACCTTTTTCTGGATTTGAATTTGTTTCGTATGTTTTGAGATTTTTATATCCAAATTTTATCCCACAGAGTTGGTCTACAATATAGTACACTAATTAAATGATGTTTAACTTCAAAAATTATATTGTGATTACTGCTAAGAATAGCTTTTCACTTGATTGCAGCTTCGAGTTTTCAAGTTGGCAAAATCCTGGCCCACCCTGAACATGCTCATTAAGATCATCGGCAATTCAGTGGGGGCTCTGGGTAACCTCACCTTGGTGTTGGCCATCATCGTCTTCATTTTTGCCGTAGTCGGCATGCAGCTCTTTGGTAAGAGCTACAAAGAATGTGTCTGCAAGATCTCCAGTGACTGTAAGCTCCCACGCTGGCACATGAATGACTTCTTCCACTCCTTCCTGATTGTGTTTCGTGTACTATGTGGAGAGTGGATAGAGACCATGTGGGACTGCATGGAGGTCGCTGGCCAAACCATGTGCCTTATTGTTTTCATGTTGGTCATGGTCATTGGAAACCTCGTGGTACGTATGCATTGCAAATATTCATAATAAGAACAGACCAGCTGGCGTGGCTCAGTGGTTGAGCATCAACCTATGAACCAGGAGATCATGGTTCGATTCCCGGTCAGGGCACATACCTGGGTTGCAGGCTCCAACCCCAGTGTAGAGCATGCAGGAGGCAGCCAATCACTGATTCTTTTCTCATCATTGATGTTTCTATCTCTCTCTCCCTCACCCTTCCTCTCTGAAATCAATAAAAATATATTATTTAAAAAAAAAGAACAAGATCAGACAGTAGCTAGGAAGGTAGGCTGACACAATAGACATATCTTTGGTTTTTCATCAATGACTTAGACTCAGATCCCAGTGCTGACACTCTAAGCATGGGCCAGTTACTTAAATTCTCAAGTTTTCAAACCATGAAACTGGAATAACAAAACTGAAATATTGTGGTTGCTATGATGATGAGATCTACCTGAAGTTTTTTTGGGGGAAAAATATTAGTGTTTTTCTTCAAATAAATGTTTTTATAATCAAGATTAACTTTATCATAATATTTTATAACCTGAATTATTTTTATCCTAATATTATTTTGATAAAATAATAATCTCCAATATATCTTAAAATACAACTATCTACTCTATATTGAAATCGCTCTTTATAAGTTCAGAGTTCATATTGTTCACTTACTCAAGGGCATAAGTTACACAGTACCAAATTTTGAAGACAAATTTCAATGAAAGAGAGTATTATAGTAGTATTTTTAGCTATGTATTGTAATTATCCAAATGGCTTGGAAGGAACTAAATATATTCTTCCCTGTATATGCTTTCTAAAAGGAAAATAAATTATTATAGTTTAAGTTACTCATACAAATGGACATTGACTAGATGTAAAAGACCTACTTTCGGCTCTGGCTTAAAAGTACGGATGTAAAAACACAATTTGTATATTTAGTTTTAATGATTAAATTGCTCAATCATGTGTAGACAAAGCATTTCTTTATACTGTCACATTGGACTATGCCTTTGAGAGGTACATTTCAAATGAGAATGCTTAAAATAATGTTGTGGAATACCTTTGAATAAGCAATTTTTTTGAATAATAAATTAAGAAGCTCTATATTCTGAACAAAATTTGATAAAGAAACAAGGAAACAAACTGGGATTTTTTATTTTCATGTGATTTCCTATCATGTAACATTTTTATAACTCAGTAACTACATTTCAGGCTAAAAATATTCCTATAAATAAATTTCCTTTTGCATCAGCTATAATTAATTATTCTGTATTAGCCATATTTTATCTGATAATTAGATAATTTTCCCCATGTATCCCAGAGATACTCTCAGAGATAAGATTTCCTCATATTTTCTGTACAAAAAGAGGAAAGAGAAAAGTAATTTATGGGTCTAGCCTATGCCTTGGGATAATTTTAGATTTTTCTCCATCTGTTGAACTATTTGGACACAAATTTCAAAGCATATTTATGGGAAATGTATTATATAATTTGCATTTAGAAATTTCTGCTATTATAAAAGTTTGTGGCTATTGGACAAAGGAATGTACATTTCAAGCATATTGTTTTAACATATTGCTAGGTTATTAAATAAATAAATTCATTATTTAAACACAAAACTAGACATTCCCTATACAAACTGATAACATGAAGTAAAAATGACTAAGATGAAAATATCTACTTTTTTCTCATTGAGATAAAACATAAAAATGGGATTTATCTTTCATTGGCAACTCTGAGTAGACACAATTTAAATCTTAGAAGCTCTGCTTCCCCATTGTCCTCAGTAGGAAATAGATGGAGCTTGTTTTCCCATTCTGCCCTTACAGCAGATAGATGTCAGGTTCTTTCAAGTAGAATTAAGACATGGTGTCTGAAATACAGTAAGCAATGTAGAAGCATTTGATGAATTAATTTTAGCAAAGATCTATGAGTGTCTTATTTAAGTTATTATCATAATGCATATTTCAATATTAATGTAACAATTTTTTTCTTTTAGGTTCTGAACCTCTTTCTGGCCTTATTGTTGAGTTCATTTAGCTCTGAAAACCTTGCTGCTACTGATGATGATAACGAAATGAACAATCTCCAGATTGCAGTAGGAAGGATGCAAAAGGGAATTGATTATGTGAAAAGTAAGATACGGGACTGTTTCCGAATAACCTTTTTTAGAAAACCCAAAGTCCTAGAAATCCAGGAAGGCAACAAAATAGACAGCTGCATGTCCAATAATACTGGAATTGAAATAAGCAAAGAGCTTAATTATCTAAAAGATGGGAACGGAACCACCAGTGGTGTAGGTACTGGAAGCAGTGTTGAAAAATATGTACTCGATGAAAATGATATGTCCTTCATCAACAACCCCAGCCTCACTGTGACAGTGCCAATTGCTGTCGGAGAGTCTGACTTTGAAAACTTAAATACTGAAGAGTTCAGCAGTGAGTCTGAACTAGAAGAAAGCAAAGAGGTAAGAATGCTTTTAAACTTTGTGTTGTATTTCTTTGAATAACCAGGCAATATGATTACTTAGTATTCTTACGTGTTTATGTTATTTAAAAGTATATTGGACATTATCTATGGTAGTATTCAAAAAGTATAAAATATTCTTTATTGGGAAATTCAATCATAGGAATTCCAACTTTCCATAGGACATGTTCGTTTTGAATAATTAATATTCATTTTCCTGGTAGTTTGAAAGTCTAATTTAAAAATATGGCCTTCCAAAAAAGAGATGTTAACTAATACTTTCTATTCTGTACTAATTATGCTCTTTAGAAAAACCAAGGAACCATATTTTATTGATCATTGTGAAAGTGTCATCTCCTTACTTTCTATAATATATTAGGGTTTGCTACAGTTTGTTTTAATGTGAAAGTTTATGTAGTTTTTGTTCACCTCTGAAAGTTTTATTGCCTATGATACTGTGTTATTCATTTACGAAAGAGTTGTACATATTAGAAAACTACAAATAGCACTGATTATATTTTGCGCAGTCAGTGATGAGCAAATCTTCCAGATGAACTTGAAAATACTAAGAACTACTTACAAAAGCTCTACTTGAAGATTACAGTTAAATTATAGATTCAAAAGCTACTTTTACTGTCATAGCACTAGTTATTTAAAAGAAAAGATAGAAGGAAATTTTTCCCACTTTATGATAAGAATTCAAAGGATACCATATTAGTAGCTTAATGGTATTAATTCTGCAATATTGTGTTGTGGAGAACAGTACTGAAATTTTTACTATTACTTATTTGTGAACTTCTAATATGCCAGTAAGAAATAAGTCTAGCATGGAGTTATAAAAGAAAGTTTTAGTTTGAGGGCATAATATTGACACCCTAGGAATCATACTAGTGTTGTCTGATTTTGTGAGCATATTTTATAACTTTCTTTTTTAAATAACAGTAGCAACAGAATTTGTATAAGTAACAAGTAGTTGACAGTATTACAAGTGATAGCTTTTTTATCTTTTTTTAGGCATTTCATAACTGCTGATATATAATAGTAAGTTTGAAAATATTTTGGGAAAAGTAAAAATAGACATTAAATGATGCATAAGATTTTTTTCTCTGAATTCCACCCAAAGTCTACTTAGTGAATTGAATCCTAATCTATATGTTGCTCATTTTAGTAAAATAAGAAGTTAATTCTAATTTTCCATCTGTTATTGATTTATTTAAGAGGAGACACCAATTAATTAACAAACATTTATTGAATACTTTGATCAACTTAGCATTCTGCTAGATACCAAGAGTAAGAAAGAATTAAAAGAGCGCTCCATAACATAACCCCCTTCAGGGAAACCTCAGCATCTTTGAGAAAGCTAACACTAACTCACAAAGTAATTAAAGACATTAAAAAGATTAATCCTATAGCATTGAATAGAAGGGTGTGGGTATTGAGAACAGCAAGAACATAGTAAGTTGCTAAATGGAAGAGATAAAATTAAAACAGACCTCAAAGTCTGGGTCAAATATACAAAGAGAACGCAAAAAAGCAAAAACCTACTAAACTAAAGACACAATTGAGAGTGAGCTTAATATTAAGGTGAGACAGTGAAACAATCAACATAGATAAAGAATTGGTTGAGAAGATAGTGGAAAATATTTTGAATGAGTTAGTTTCAGATTGCTCAGTCTTTGAAGTAAGTTGATGAGTTTGGAATTGTCTGCAGAGTCAGTAAGAAGCTGTCTATATTGAAGCAGGGGAAAACCAAGAGAAAAATGATGTTTTAGGAAATTTTATTTTGTATCAATGAGTTGAACAGTTTAGAGTGAGGGATAAGTGGGGTTGTGGTGGGGAATGTAGTAGCAATCATTTGATAGCAAGGAGGTGAGGAAATCCTGGAGTAGGGGAGTAAGTGTGAGGGTTTGATAAACCCCATAAAAAATCTGGGAAATTGGAAAAATGATAATGCCAATGTCTAAAAATCTTTGTAGAAAAGATCACCAGGCTTATATGGGAAGAGAAGGAATTTCATTATGATATGCTGAAGTAGAAGTGACAATGTTTGGAACAAGAGACTAGGTGAAAGGTCAGGGTTTAAAAATAGCTTCAAAAATGCAGATTCATAATTATCTGATCCCTTGAAATTACAGGAGTTTACCAAAGAGGTAAGTACAAAGAAAAAATGAGGGAAGACAAGGGACAAGACTAGGTTGGGTTCAAAAAGAGCTAGAAAAGCCAAAGAGCTGGAGAAATGTTTGCTACATTAATGTCACAGGTTTCATCATCTTGGCACTGTGAAAACTAAATATCTTGAAACAGTTGCTTTCCATAATACTTCAAAAAACTCTGTAATGTCTGTAGATATCGCAAATGATTGCTTTGTAGACTACTACCTCACTGTCATGTCTTTTTAGTGGCTAAAAAAATCATAAACTTGGAATAATGGGATACAATGTCTTCATTATCAAGTCCTAGAAAACAGTTTGTTATCAGAACAAAAATTCCTTTATTGGGTGACTTTTTCAATAAGCATTCTCTCTTCTTTCAAGCTAATTTTAAAGTGTACAGAAAATAAGGTGGGAAAATGAATCAAAGTAAATATACAATTAAATACTTTTACAAAGTTAGGATAAAATGGCAAAGTATTTTGTGCAGTAAAATTAAATTCAACAGTAAATTTTATGTCAATGATTTTTAAAACTAGTACCAAATAAATTCCTGAAAACGTAACAGGGAAATCAATTTTCATATATGCTCACACAAAAATTAAAAGTACACTTTTTTAAAAGCAAAAATCAGCATGTTCTAACATTATAGAGAAGATTTAAATAAATTTCAGCAACGTTCAGTTTTGATTTTCTGAAAACTGCTGACATTGAACACATTTCAGGAGCACATTAATGTTAGCTGTGTTCTTTTTTAGTAATTATTGTGCACACGCATGCACACACACACACACACAACATATTCTTATAAGTGACATTTTGGCTCAAGTTTCTTAGTTGTTGTTGTTTTTTGTTTGTTTGTTTGTTTTGTTTGTTTTTTTACCACAAGTAGGAAAAGAACATTGAGCTGTGCTTTGGAGAGCACAGTATCGTATCTCTTCGCTGACAAAGTGAGAAAACAAGCTAAACCCAGCAAAGTGATACATTTATCACAGAAAAAAAAAAGGAAGAGAAAAAATTTTACAATTCATTTCTGCTTTAGGAAGAGGCAGTAAATTAATCATTAATGTAGATGGTGTATGAAACCTATCTAATCAACTCCTTTTATTGATTTTCATAATAAACTCTATCCAGCTGTAACACAGTTGGGGAGAAATTTTTAGATAAAAGTTTTTAGAGGTAAAAAAATGAATTGCTGTTATTATATAGTATATGACATATGATATATATGGACCACTAACAAACAGTCTGGTATGAAAATAAATATAAAGCTTTGCATGAAAATATGTAAGAAAATTTAAGGTACAGATTTCAAAATAGTGATCTTTTTCTTTTTGAATAGTCTGGAATTACACAAATATTGTGACAAGATATAACATATAATTTTGTTCATTTTTATCTTTTTTAAAGTTTCCATAATCACGATTTCTTTGAATTTTTATATAATTATCAATTTTGACAATTTAGTCCTTAAAAGGTTTCATTGTCTTCCTAGATAAAGGATATAGAATAAATGCTCTTAAGAATCGTATTTGAAGTTGAATTCCAAAGCACAATCTAGCATTATCCTGCTGTGACCTTCACTGCTTGCCATTCTTACTTCTCACAGGGGTAAAATCGAGCGGGAGCCATCAAGAATGCAGCTCTGGGGGTTTTTAACCAGCCAGAAACTCGTGCCACCACTTTTACCCAGGTTACCCAAGCAAGTGTACAAGTACAATTACTTTCTAAATGAATCTTGACTGGCCTGCATGCTACTCAGCTATGTTCCTTCCCCTGCCGTGGCAAGGAACTGCTAGACATGCTCAGCTGCTCTCTGCTGAATCGTGTGACACATCACAGCATGGTCAGCTACTTGGGCAGCCCCAACATCGTATCTGGTTCTGCTAATGAGTTTTCCAGTTTAGTCTTTTTACACTTTTAAAAGCAATAATTGCATGATCATAGGATTTATATCTATTTTAAAACATGATAGGAATGTTTAAAGTTCAAGATAGTCAAGAACTTGAGGGCATGCATTTTTATTTATTTATCTGCTTTTATTTCGTTAAAATAAGACCACAACTTTTTGTTGTTGATTCAGCCCTTATAAGTCAATTGTATTACCAAAATGAGACTCACATAGATGTTTAAATAGTGCTTCCATTCTCAGATCTGTAAATATAATTTTCAATCCGTCCAACCCATGTGCTCCAAATGGAAATGTTTGTTTTCATGTGTTTTGGGATAAGCTCTTTTAAAAGAAGAGTAGGGTGACTGTAAGTTTTTGGATATGCAGGGCCGTAGTCTGTATGCATTTGGGCACTACATATCTTGGATTTCATGTAGTTTAGAAAAGTTGTTAAATCATATGTCTACAAAACCCTAAGTGATCACTGTAAAGTAATTAAAAGGAGGAAAGCATCATTATATGGGGTAGGAAAAGTTCCTTGTGTCTTGATCATTAAGTAATTGGTCCAGTGTACCCATTTTTAAAAATTTCCCTGATCTACATTAATTTCTCCCTAAAATGTTCTACCCAAAACTGAGCAGGCAAAAAAAGAGGTGGAAAATTTCCTACTTTTGAATATTAATTATAGTTTTATGAAGAGTAAAGGGCATCTCCCAAATTTACTGTAGGTTTGTGGATTAACTAAATGTCTAGCTTATTCTCTTGACTCAACTTTTTCCTGTTGATATCATTGCTTATTGGAGCCTGAGTGAGGGTTTGGGGAAAGATATTATAAAGCAAAAGTGAAAGGTTTATGAATATTGGCAATTTTCAAGGCTCTTGGTGAAAAATGATATTTAAGTAGAGTTTAGGGTTGTTTCTAGGTTTAATTTATAAATACTTTCTTATTCTTTAGAGATAACTGATAATTAGCTGTAGACTGGAACAAATTCAGAAATAAGATTATTAGTGAAAAATAGAAAAAAATGCAGTCCCAGGTGATTTATGCATTTTTTTTTATTTAAAAATGACCGAATGTGAGGTGTCTCTTACAAAGCACAGATGGGTGTGTGAATAGCCATTTTAGAGAACTGTTCTGGTGCTTTAGTATATTTCTGCTGAAATTACTCAATGAAGGCTGGTTTAGATGATGTTTTTGTGTATCTTCTCAAGATAAACCAGCCTTTTCTTCTGCCTTCTTGATGTCCCTTTACCTTATTCTTTAATTACCACATAATTATTTTTAGTTTCATATATTCTGTCCTTATTAAGGCTACTTTAAAAGGAGTACAGGGGGGATTGCACATTTTAAATGTTGAGGCCAAACCAAATACAGGTGATTTATATTTTTAACCATTCAAAAAGTGGTCCATCAAAGAGAACTATTGGTTCTAGTTGTGTACTTCCTGCCTTGGATAAGCAACCCAATGGTCTCAACTATGTGGCTACCTGTTCAAGTGAAATGTCTTCATTCAAGATATGGATATGCATATCCAAAAGATCAGACTAAGGCCCGATAGTATGTCTGACCAAAAAATTTTCCTCTTCTACTTACAAGACAAAACCCAGAAGGGGTTTTGAGATCAATGGCTAGATTTTAAAGGCAATCTGTAATGGCTGAATCTTTTATTTTTGCCTCTTGAATCATACAGCAGTTTGTGAGAGTCAAACATTTGATAGCTGATTGAAAACAAATGAAATGTGAGCGCATTTCAGTGGAAGTAGGCCAGTTGCTAACATTCTCTTCTATCTCTGAAAGTTAAATTTCATTATTTAATTGGATAAAAATCAAGAGGAACATTCATCATAAGGGGAGGATTTCTATATAAGTTCATGCTATCAGGGGAAAACATGGTCTCATGGCTTTCCTGGGTGCTGATTCTGGTATTTCTGATGAGCGGTACTTGTAATTAATCTTCTTGAAAACTTCATGTTCAGGTACCATGTCTTTGAGCGCATGGTTCTTGGATCAGCGTGCAGCTTCCACAGCATTGCGCCAGGCTTCTGCTACAGCCAGGCATGTGTTCTGCGGCTGAATTAGGCCTGGAGAATGTTGCATCTTAAAACCTGCTTTCCAGTGTGCATTTGTACAGCATAAGCCATCATCCCTCTGTAGACTCAGTGATTTCTACAAGGGATGGGAGAGTCTAATCTTAAGTGCCATCCAATATGGGAGGAGCAGGAAGAAAATAGTACAAGAAAACAAGTCTCAGCTTGTACTATGTGGCTTTATATGAAAGCATAAGCATTGCATCGTGATGCCTATAGAGCTAATCATGTTTTTCAAACTACTTCAGAACAAGTATTAATTTTAGTTATTTAGTACAGTCATTAAGCTCCTTAATATGAAAAAATTCATTTCAGGTTTTCTTTGCTTTTTTTTATATCGTTGTAGTATCACAGCTATGGCAATATAGAGAAAGTAAGTTCTTTTTTGTATTTATCACCATTCACTTGCTTTTAAATCAGTTACATGTGTTTAAATAGCCATCCTGGAAGTCATTTGGGTTTGGCCAAGATAAAATGTATTACAAACTACCCTCTACCAGAGTATGAATGTCAAAGTGTTGAACTTAGAAAATGTTTAGATTATGTAGATAGTATTTTCTCAATGTATAGAATTTTAAATGCTTAACTAGTTTCCTGGGGTATAAAAATCATGATTTAAAACCACAGCAATAAAATTTTTTATGGATCCGGTGAATAGAGCATATAAGGAAGTATATCATAATCGGTAAGTTGTTATAATGTAATGACAATCTAAGCTTTAATTATAAATGCAGGTAAATTTACAACTTTTATGTAGTTGATATAATATTTTTATAACTTTCCTATGACAAAATTGTGGCCTATGAAGGTTATAATATGAAAAAGCCTGATTCTTCAATTTAAGAAGAATTAATCTTGTATCAACCTCAATAGGGAAAGGAGCTTCCCACAGAACACTTTTTAGTGAAACGAACAGTAACCTACCAACTATGTTTGAAGCTTTGGTGCATGAGGGTCTACAGATCTCTGAACATTCCTTAAGGAGCTTTACAGATTGTAAGTTTAAAGAACTTATCCTTAGAATCAGACAATTCCTGGATAACAGTGAAGCGATTCTCGTTGTAAAATAGGTTTGAGAAGAGAAGGCATGCAGAATTTTTTCCTTTTCTGTTTTCAAAAAACATGTTATGTTTCACAATACCAAGCAGATAGAGGTGAACTAACTCACTACTGAACCTCTTTACATTATGATTTTGAATGCATAGTCTCTAGAGCCATTTAGAAAATTAAAATTATATGTATCCAAACATGTTATCACATTCACCAATGTTTATAATCCAAAGACAGTACCATAACAAAAATATGTATTGAGGTCAAAACTTAGTAAACAGTAGATCCAGTTGTCATTCAGATTAGCAGCTACTATTACTGGTGCTGTGAAGAGTTTGCTTTAAATAAGTATTTGTATTTAAATATAAGACATAATATATAGCAGACAAATATTATGAAAAACAATAAACATCTTAGAGTCATATTAACAGTGCTAAAATGAGAAGTGAAGGGTGAGTATATTTTCAAAAGTTTTCAAATAGGAAAGTACATGTGTATCTATGTGGGTATATACATATACACTATTAATTTCTTCTCTCAGATTTCTTTATTGAGTGTCTGCCAATATTTTAGAGAAACATTTTTGAAATATGTTTTTATCACTAAAATATTAATTAAATAATTCCTATTTATGCAGAAAAATGTGTTTCCTAATACAATTAAATAAGCTCTGTTAAGACAATAATTATTTATCAAAATGGAGAGATGAAATTATCTAAATACTATAATTCTGTCTGTAAGAGTAACACAGCCCAGCTGGTGCAGCTCAGTGGTTGAGTGTTAAACTGTGATCCAGGAGGTCACAGTTTGGTTCCTAATCAGGTCACATGCCCAATTGTGGGCTTGATCCCTAGTAGGGGGTGTGCAAGGGGCAGCCAATTGATGATTCTCTCTCATCACTGCTGTTTCTATCTCTCTCTCTCCCTCTCCCTTCCTCTCTGAAATCAATAAAAATATATTTCAAAAAAAATAGAGTAACATAGAAATATAATTATTCATTTATTCACTCTTCATAAACTCAACAACGGTATTGTCTATTTTGTGCTTGGATTGTCTGGTGTGTGTGTGTGTGTGTGTGTGTGTGTATGTGTGTGTGTGTGTATACATTTTGGTATATATGTTTTTGTATATGTACAAAAATTATAATTTTATCTGTGGTAATTTATATATATATATATATATATATATATACATACATATGTATATATATATATATAAACATATTTGGTGAAAACAAACAAGTAAAATGGACTAACCATTCTATGAAATTTAGTGTGGAGAAATAATGCAAGAAATAAAGGCTTCATGGGAGATGGACCATGACCAGGCTCAAAATAAATCATTGAGCTTGGACTGGCCAAGAGGAAGAAGCATGAAACTTTTTATAAGTAATCTCAAAAAATATTTGTTTTTTTACTGGTTTTTGTATGAAGTTGTGATGTTATCATATTATGCAACTATGATATTCTTGCTAACACTCATTAAACATTATAGTGTCCAACCCATAAAACAGTGAAATTAGAAGGGGAGAGTTGTTGCCAAGTCTAAATAATTATCCAGCATTTTCTTCATAATACCAGAATCGGCCGCAATTCTATCCAGCAATAGCTTTCCTGGGATTCTCTTAAAAGAATAATGATATTAAAAGAAAAGTCCTTGAAGAAAATATGACCACCTCTCAAAAAAATAGAGAATTTTAATGGTAAAATTCTTGTACTATAATGATCCTATGAACCATCAGCCCAAAATGATGGCCTCGCTTCTCTCTGTAGCATAATCCAGGATAGGAGGTATTTCATTAGAGAATTATATTTTGACTTAATTTTCATAATCTATTTAGTTGCACCTGGTTAACTTCACCCTCAAAGTAACATCACAAAAAGTATCATCTGGATACTAACTACTCTTCAATTGGGTCGCATTATAACATATCTAACTATATTTGCATTATGATTTCAGTAAATCAAGAATTTTGAATCAAATTTTCTCCTGCGCTTAGGAAGACATTTAGGCATATTTTAGTAACACATCAACTCTTTCAGAAGGCTAGGGCAGAGTGACCCTTCCATTCAGCTACTAAAGCTAATGGAGGCTTTGAAACCATTAAGATGACCATGCACCATTCTTTCATTCTGAAAGCTTTACATTGCCTAGGTTTTGCTGTATGTCATGTCTTTGCATCAGTTTTCATAAAATGTTGCACATCCATAATGTCTTCCTAAGTGACCTCAGAGTACTTATTAGATATTTATTATTGTAACATTAAAGTGGTTCTTGCTAGCCACGTAGCATGTCACAGTGATTTATTTAATGGAAAGATCCACAGCCTGATCACATGTTGAATTAAGAATGTGCTCCTAATAAGTCAAAACAAATTCTGAACAATGTCATTTATGAAGAAATTCCCATTTAGAAATCTTTAGCAAATATTAAACAGGAGAGAGAGAAAGAGAGATCATTTTTCTGCTAGTAAAGAAGTAAAGTAAGGAGAAGATTATGTAAGTCAGAGAAAAATATAGCTCAAAATTGAAGTATAATGACTTTGACTAATGTTAATGAGCCATTCTTCCTTTCTAAAATTACAGAAACATGGACAGTAGTACAGACAACTGGTAATGTTCTTTGCCCTCTGAAAATTTCCATTGGAAGAGGTGGAAATTAGAATTTGACTTGATACATTTTAATTAATATAATCAGTAGTGGATGCCAGCATACCAAACTTTTATCAAACTATTCTTGAGTTGGCCTGCGTATTGATGAATTAAATGCTTTTCATGTGGCATTCCTATGTAGAGATCATAAAACTAGTTAACCGGTATAATCTATCTTTCCCAGTCACCCACATTGAATGCTGTCTAAACTTTATTTTCTCTGAAGTCAGTAGTTACGTTGTTTTGAATAGGACTTTAATTATGTTAAATTATTAGTACATAATTATCATTAATGTTAATGGAGTCAAATACCATTTTTTTCACACTATGACAGAGCATTTCCAAATTAACTAATAAAAGGGGAGAGAAATCACATCTTTGCAATGGGGTTTTGTTTCCAGAAATTAAATGGAACCAGCTCCTCTGAAGGAAGCACCGTTGATGTTGCTCCGCCCCGAGAAGGTGAACAAGCTGAGGTTGAACCAGAAGAAGACCTTAAACCAGAAGCTTGTTTTACTGAAGGTAAACTAGCTCTAATGCGATTAAATGTAATCTCCCTTCTTTCCTTACAGAGACCGAATATACCTCATTTGACAGAAATATTTCAAAGAAATGGTGAAGGCATGTTTATTCTTGTTTTCCTCTTTTCTTCCAAAAAGTTAATTTATCTATATTTCCGGATTGTATTATAGCAATGGCCACGCCTGTGCAATTAAGATGATTTGACATGTCTTTTTTTTTTCCCTCCAGAATATGGAAAAGTTAACCTTATGAGATAAATGGCATTCTGGAATGTCATCTCATTGATACAGCAATGCCTTCAGACTCCATTGTTAGTGTGGTGATTTGATTTATAGCTGCCGCTGTAATTACACCCCATTCCGCCCTGGCCGGGTTAGCTCAGTAGATAGAGCAACCCGGGTTTGATTCCAGTCAAGGGCATGTATCTTGGTTGCAGGCTCCTCCCCAGCCTGGGCCATGGTAGGGGCTCATGCAAGAGGCAACCAATTGATGAGTTTCTCTCACATCGATGTTTCTCTCTGTCTTTCCCTCTCTCTCCCACTCTCCCTAAAAATCAATGGAAAAATGTCCTTGGGTGAGGATTAACAAAAGAAATAAATAAATTTAATTACACCCCATCCTTTACAGTTTCAAATGTGCTTAATTTGTGCTGTGACCAGAGCTGTTCGGGGCTGTAGCTGTGTTGTAGAGCTTTGTCAGGGAGAACAGTAGTTGTTCTCACAGCAACCACTACAGCATCTTGCTTGTAAATCAATAGAGATTTGCTGATTCAGTGTGATTGGATTAAATCTGATGAGGAGAAGCTCACAGAGTTAGAGCAGAAGAGTAGATGGAAGTTAGAAATACAGTAACATGAAAGCAAAGAGGGGGAAGACAAAGGAATAGAGAGATACTGACTGACAAGATGAGTCATAGGTGTGACTAAGAAAAGCACTGAGGCTGAAAATAAATCAGCTCGGAAAAACTGACAGTGGCCGATACTGGGGAACACAGAGGGATTTTCTGTGCATGAAAAGAGGGAAATGAAAATCCAGGATCACATTAAAAAAAGAATAAGCAATTTGAACATGTAGTTTTTCCCTAATCCTGACAAGTGCTATTTTCATCAATGGCCTTGAGGCAGAGAGATCCTAACTAGTGTTAAAGAACGAACCCATTTATACTTACGCAACTTTTGGTAAAGTAATTCCTTGAATTCTAGGAATTGATGATTCCTTATACTGGAGGGGTGCTGAAGATAACTAGGTAATGAAGTAACCAGTTACCCTATAAAATGATGATTTAAGACTGAGATGGGAGTAACAAAATTTATTTTTTCCTAATTAAGAGTAAAATTTATTTTCCTAACTTATTTCATTTACTCTTATCTTTTAGGATGTATTAAAAAGTTTCCATTCTGTCAAGTAAGTACAGAAGAAGGCAAAGGAAAGGTCTGGTGGAATCTTCGGAAAACCTGCTACAGCATTGTTGAACACAACTGGTTTGAGACTTTCATTGTCTTCATGATCCTCCTTAGTAGTGGTGCTTTGGTAAGTCAAATGCATGTTGGCAAGAATCAGGTCTTAGTAACATAGCCTATTCTCCGAAAATACCAAAAGCATACACTGAGTTTAAAAAACAAATGAGGCCTAGCCGGAGTGGCTCAGTGATTGAGCGTCTACCTATGAACCAGGAAGTCACTGTTCAATTCCTTATCAGGGCACGTGACTGGGTTAAGAACTCAGTCCCCCAATGGGGGGCGTGCAAGAGGTAGCCAATCTATGATTCTCTCTCATCATTGATGTTTCTATCTCTCTCTCCCTCTCCCTTTCTCTCTGAAGTCAATAAAAATTTTAAAAATTTTTCGAAAAGCAAATGAGATATACCTGTGCCTTGCAGAGCTTAGCATCTAGGGATTAACTATGCAAAATTCAGTACAAAATAAATCAGGACCATGATGAGCCAGATGGACTTTCTCGTCTGGTGTTTATCTAACAGATGTTCTCCTCACTGAGAAAACCATTTCCAGAGACATTCTGTAACTATGTTACCTTCCATATCAAATACCATCCACTTGTCCCTAAAAATCATATTAACACTTAGGGAATAAAAAATGTATCTTGATTTATTTATGTCTAATCAATTTATTCTTTCAAAATAAACCAGGTCCTTCAGGAAAACATTCAAGGTCATGTTGGAATAAGTCAAGTCTTTCCCTCATTAACAAAACTTCTAATTATTTTTCTCAGTGTATGTTACTTCTCTAAAAGCATGTCTTTGTAGCAGTAATTTTAATAGAGATTTGGTGTGAAAGCAAGGAAGAAAGCACATACTAAATCAGTAAAGATATTGACATTTACTTGACCACATTTTCCATTAGTTTTAGTTTTTAAATTTTGCCTGATGTCCAATGTTTGTCTGATATTAGCTAATACTTATCAAATTATTGCTGTGTGACCAGTATTATACTAAGCGATTTTATCAAATATATGGGGAAGGCAAGCCATTCAAATAAAATTCTTCATTCACAGGCTTTTGAAGATATATACATTGAACAACGAAAGACTATCAAAACCATGCTTGAATATGCTGACAAAGTCTTCACTTACATATTCATCCTGGAGATGCTTCTCAAATGGGTAGCTTATGGATTTCAAACATATTTCACAAATGCCTGGTGCTGGCTAGATTTCTTAATCGTTGATGTAAGTATACTGATTAATTTTTAGAAAGTGATTTCTTAAATCGCAAGTTTGACATTTCATATATATCTATTAACTAAAACCTTGACTTTTGAGAACTTAGTTTCACTAATCCTGACACAATTATGCAGTTACCTTTTAAAATATGTATAATAGATACAAAAATTAGAAAAGTCTCATGGAAAACAGAAGTCCTAGAAATGTGGACAGTGGTAACAGAAAATACAGACATATGTTCCATGCCACAAGAAGACAGCTCTTCTTTTTCTGAAAGTTTAGGACCTCAAATTCAGGAATAGCTAAAAAAATTTCTGCTAATTGACAGACCTAAGCATTTATCTTATTAACAGTTAAATTAAAGTAAGTTCAAGGAAGTAAAACCAAGACAAGCTTTGGGGCCAGGCATTGTGAGAACTACCTCTTACACTTACTAGGGAACGTGTTATTAAATAATGTTAAAATAAACTATACTGTATTCATTCAGTCACATACACACAGAGACAGTGAAATGCATTTCTAGTCTTACACCAGTAGTTATATAGCCCAGTAGTAATCAAATATTTAGCACGCAAAGAGTTAGGTGTAGGAGTCCTGCTCTAAACTGATTGTCCTGGGGTGAGTAGTCATAGGAATGTTGGCAGTAGTGGAATCTGTTTAACTTGCAGTTTATTTTTTTATTTTTATTTTAAGCAATGTAGTGGCACTGGGGCAACATGATAGTTACCTGGTTCTTTGTAGTCTGTGATATTCCATTGCACAAGGCTTCACAGCCTCCCAGCAAGTACCTCTAGCTGTTTCATAGCAATCATAAAGCACTTTATTTTTAGCTCTCACACTTGGCACTATAAATCAATGATTGTCATATGTGTGCATTCATTCTTTTTATCATTTTTGACAAGTATGGGCTTATCTAAATTCTACTTTCCTTTCTCTCACACATACATACTCATAATTCTATAACCAAAATGTGTTTAACCCTTTGAGTTGAAAAGAAATCTGCTGCTGAGTCACTTTTAATAGACCAGAAATAACTTCCAATTTCCATGGCTGGTCTTTAATGATTAATAGAGATGAGTCTCAATATTGTCCTGAAAAGCTATTCATCAAAGTTAAGTTTAATATTCTCATATTCTGCAGCTGGAATGGATCTTAAAGAATATCTAGCCTTTATTCTAGATAGTTTTCTGAAGAGTTTATTCTAAACTGAAGCCTCAGTTTAAAGAATTTTCCTAAAATAACACAACTTAGTAACAAAGCTGAGATTAGTGTCCAAATTTCCTAATTCTAAATTCAGTGTTCCTTACCCGCCTCCACTCCCAGATTTCATATTTAACTGGTACAAATGTAATATTTTTTTCAGACTGGCCTTGGGATTTAGCATTTATAATCTCTAGCTTCTCCCTGAAATGATTGAACACTAAATATATTTAAGAATCTTCTCTGGTTCGAAAAGATTTTGCCATGTATTAAGATAATCCACAAATGTGATAGAACTCCAGAAAACTCTGAAGTTTACTGAATATTTACATTTACTGAAAAAATGTACATTCACTGAAATACTTATTACATTGCATTTTTAGTATTTCCATGTATTTTCCTCATGCAGAAGACATGAATACCATGCAAAAATCTCTCAAGAGCAGGGGTATTGTATCATCTTTGTATCCTTAACCACCTTATGTAAATGGTTATTCAGGTGTCTATTAAATAATGTCAAAAATGAATAAATTAATGAAAAAGAATGGTTCCCAAAAAATTACTTTCCTTTTAGTGGGACTGAATTAGTAGATTAGAACTGGGTACTTAAAGCCTTCTGTTATTGGGTAAATTATATTATCTTAAATGGGTCTATTTTCTTCTTTCTCCTAAAGCAGGAACTGAAATATATGAATTACTGTAATCTCAGATAACAATTTTTTCTCAGACCACTAGGCTAATGTAAATGTAGAGTTAAAACAGTTTTTGAAAGTATAAGCCAGTCAGAGAAAGATAAATACCACATGATCTCACTCATTTGTGGAATATAGAGAACAACATAGACTGATGAACAGGGACAGATCCAAAGACAGAGAAACAGCAATCAGACTATTAATCCCCAGAGGGAAAGCAGGGGAGGGTGGGGGTAAGGGGAAGAGATCAAACAAAGGACTTGTATGCATGCATATAAGCCAAACCAATGGACATGAACAACAGGGGGATGAGAGCATGAGTGGGGGGGGGATGGCGGTTAATGGGGGGGATGAGGACACATTTGTAATTCCTTAACTAATAAAGAATTTAAAGATTAAAAAAAAGTATAAGTAAAATATATGTAAAAGGGGTTAACAATCCATCAGGTATTTTTGCAGTAACAAAACTAAACAGCTATAGAATTTTTTTTAAAAAAATCTGAGGTATAAATGAAGTATGTCATACCTGAAGAAATATACTTTCAAAAGTTGAAAAATTTATTTATGTAAAAAATGTACTCTATTTTATTCTCTACCTAAAAGTAAAAGTAAATTTTAGTGAGCTACCTGTCCATCCTCAAAACATTCATTCAAATATTCTGAGCACTTTGTTATTGTAGAGAAAGGAGAGATAGATTAAGCTTGAGCTTACACTCTAATATATTTTTTGCTGATCTGACAGGTATAATTTTTTTTAAGTATATTTTATTGATTTTTTACAGAGAGGAAGGGAGAGAGATAGAGAGTTAGAAACATCGATGAGAGAGAAACATCGATCAGCTGCCTCCTGCACATCTCCTACTGGGGATGTGCCCACAACCCAGGTACATGCCCTTGACCGGAATCGAACCTGGGACCTTTCAGTCCACAGGCCGATGCTCTATCCACTGAGCCAAACCGGTTTTGGCTGACAGGTATAATTTTGATTCATTCACAATGGATGGCTATTTTTGTGTTGGCTGTTGTCGTTATTTTGACAACTTGTGGGAAAAGAAGTCAGTGCCCATAAATAGTCAGGCATTACTTTTTAAAAATTCTTGTGGCACCTTGGTTGAAAGTCACTGTTCTATGGGAGTATAGAACAGGTAGTAGAGATATAAACAAATAAACTCTAAAAATAAGTTAATAGATTGTGATTGCTGCTATTAAATTAAAAAGGATAATAGGATAGAGAATTACTACAAAGTGGAGAACAGGAGGAGGGTATTAGCTAGACTGTCTAGGGAAGGTGTCTTTGCAAAGGTAAATGATGAGGCAGGGTATCTTAGGCCACTTGGGCTGCTGTAACAGAATACGATAGGCTAAGTGACTTAGAAACAACATAAACTTCTCAGTCCCAGATCCAGGCACTGGCAGATTCAGTCACTGGGGTGAGTCTGCTTCATGGCTCCTAGAAGGCTTTCTTCTTGCTGTGACCTCTCATGGCTGAAGGAACAAAGGAGCTCTCTGAGGTCTTCTTTGTGAGGGGACTAATCCCCTTCATGAGGGCTCTGCCTTATGACCTGATCACTTTCCAAGGGTTCCCACCTCCAAATATTATTACATTGGGGATTAGGTTTCAACATATCAATTTGGGGGTAGACATAAACATTCAGTCTATAACAACGGGCCAGTCATTCAAAGGCCAATCTGAAGGTCCTGGAATAAGTGTGAGCAGAGGACACTCAAGAAACAGAAAGAAAACTACTGTGCTTGTGTGCGAGGGAACATGGGTAAGAATGACAGAAACTGACTTAAGAAAGGTACCTGAAGGCCATGCAAGAAGTTGTGTGTTTTTATTGTAATTTATTATATATTGTGTATATTAAGTAATTTCGTATGTATTAATTCTAGTTACAATAGGAAGCTCAGGAAGGGGTGTGTGCAGGGATCTGATCTATAGTTTCAAAATGATCATATCTTGATGGGGAAAGAATGGCAGAGTCAAAACAGGGAGACCAACTAGAGAATTGTATTGATAACCTAGGAAAGAAGATTGTGTCAGACTGAGGTGATGAGACTGAATGGTGGACTGGATGTGTGGTGTGATGAAAAGGGAGGCTTCTACAAATAGATTTTCTTTCAACCCGTGGTTGAACAAACAGGTAGAGAATGAGGAAGATCAAAACACATTTGACCAGGCGAGCAAATGGTAGGTGGAAGAGGAATGCACTAAGTTTGAGATGCCAATTAGACATTTAAGAATATATGTGGACTTTTCTATAAGTCTTGAACTCTAGAGAGGAGCCAGGACCTGATTATGAATTTAGGAGTCATTAGGTTATAAATGACATTTGAAGCCCTGAACCTGGATTAGACAGAGAATGTACTAATTAAGAGCCTTTCCTAATAGTAATCAAAATTAATAACCCTAGTTTAATGCTTACTGTGTACAGTTGCTACTAAAAGCACTTTATATATGTACTTATTTAATCTTCAAAACTGGATGAGTTAGAAACCATAATCACTCTCTTTTTTCAGATGGGGAAACTGAGACAAAGAAAAGTTGTTGTTGCTTGCCTAAGTAAATATAGCTAATAAGAGGCTAAGATGAATTTTGTACTCAAATAGTCTGACTGTGCTCCCAACCCCTACATTATAAAACTTATTATCAATATCTCTTTTGTGTTATAAATTATTTATTAATCCTCTTAACACTCATGTGATGTAAGCCTTATTATCACTATTTTGCTACTGAGAAAATGAGGTTTGGAGAGGTCATACATCCAGTAAGTGGCAGAGCAACCTCTCTCTAGCACTGTGCTCTTTGCCACATATTTGCAGTAGGGCACACACCTGTTTGAAATGTTGTGTTGCACTAGTCAAAGAGTCCCCACATTGTACTCCATGGTGGAATGGAAACAATTGTTAATATGAACACACCTGCCTTGTTTAGCTGGAGCTTTTGTGAAGAGAATTAGGTTAAATTAAAAGAACTTCCAAAGGAACTGAATAACATAACATTGTCATTTCATGTCAATTTCTGATCTCTCTGCAGACATACGTTCATGTAAACAGTTTAGTATGTGCTTTAGCTTTTTCTATAAATGTCTCCTAGTAGGGATGATTCGCTTTGTTCCTTTTTTTGGGGAAGGATGCAATTCTCTTTTAGCATCATTGATTTGTTAATAAGAAAACTTTCTCACTGCCCATGGTTAATCAATTATCCTATTAACAGTATAAAATTCTGTATTTCATTCTTTAAAATATCATGACTTTTAGCACAAAGAGAGTTTAAGTCTTTCCTGAAACCACAACGCACCTTTCTAAATGCTTCCTAGATAGTACCTACTTTTACTCCTCCTGTATGAGTACATTCATTTTCTTTTCCCTCTAATCATGTATTTCTTCCTGAATTCCAGTTTAGTCTGATGGTGGTATATCTATAAAACTATACCAAATGTCATCTTCAACCTACCCTTCTCTATCACTCCTCACAACCAGATGATCAGCAAATTTTTCATGTTACCAAATAAAAAATAAATTGGGGACCTGGGTCCTCCCCTTTAGCACTAACACCATATGACTAACTGGACCAAGAAATGGCTTACCTAATGTCCTCTGAACCTCCAGTCATAAACTCATAAAGTCTCTCTCATAGAAAGGTCCCTCTTTCTAAGGGATATTATATCAGCTCATCATCTAAGATTCTAAATAGTGACAGAAAAGGCAGATAAGAGTTCCTTTACATAATATTAATAACAGCTAACCTTTGCCATAAATCATTTAATCTTCACAACAACCACTGAGGCATCTACTGTTATGATCCCAATTTTGTAGATGAGGAAAATCATTATGTAAAATGTCAAAAACAATTCCTATTTTCCCAGAAAAAAAAGGGTTAAACCCAAGGATAGATACATAGTTACATATCCCATAAACAGAAGTATTTTTCCAGTAGTATACTGATTAAGGATAATGTATCTGTAAATAAAAATACTGTGATTTATCTTTCAGCATGAATACAGTATTATTTTGCTTTAACCATCTTGAAATTATTGAATTATAGAATTTCAGACAAGGAAGTAAACTTAGAAATGACCTGGTTCAAGGTGCTTGTTTTCTTTGTGTTTGTTTTTTTTTTTTAAAAAAGTGTTAGTAATATTTAAATGAAATCCCTGTGGAACCCATGGCTCCGTGTGCCATACAGCAGCCCACAGTAAAGCACCACCAGAATTTGCTCATCTGTTCCCCAGGGATGAACACTTATAGATTATCTCCAGCTTCCCATTGCCAAAAAAAATTATAATTAAAAATAAATGGTATAATGACCAAAATATTTGCTTCTTATAGCTTGTGAGCATTGTGGATTTTCTAATCATGTACAAAGTTAAAGACAAATAAACTGTAAAAGCCTAAGATAGAAGTAGAGAGATGTCAAAGGCAAAGAGGCAACTCCTGGCTTATAAACTCCCCTTACATAAAAATGAGCTCTCCTTCCTGACTGGTATTGCATAGGAACTGTTCTTTACTTCTCACAGACACTGGATATCCTTCACTCCATTCTTGCCGTAAACCTTACCCATCCCAGTTGATCAAATCCCACCAGCTCCAACATCCCTCACCTCCCTTCTTCATCAACAACCCTTTGCCAGCACCCCCATGGCAGCTTTGTACCTGACCCTCACCAGTATCTGAGCCCCGTTTTAGCAGCTGCCTAGCATAAAGGACACAGGACTGTCCTGGGGTGGAAGAGAGGAGGTGTACACTAAGTGTCCTGAAGTTCCAGGTGCCCTTGCTCTAAGAAATATTGATTTAGTCCACATGCTAGTTGAACCCGATGGTGCTATTAATGAAAAACCCTCCATTTCATGATGTGCTGAAGAGGCCTTTTGTGGTCTCACGGGTCTCACAGTGTAGATTATTGTTTCTATGTTCTGACTTCTATTGCAGATATAGACGTTACTCTGTAAATTGTGAAGGTGCATTATTCCCGTCTGTTCTTCTGCAGAGCTGTAGAGAGGTGGATGAAGGGACTCAGCCTTCCTGTGGAGACTTTCAACCACTTCTGTTTTCAGTGCCATCCATTACCTCCCTATTTGAGAGGAACTTGGTGCCTCCAGGTTCAGCTCCTTTTGAGAGTTCATTGAAACAACTTGACTTCTGCAGGCACTTGGGTTTCTGCTTGGCTGAGAAAGTAATCATTCTTGTGCTCTCCATAGTCCAGAATTTATTTGTATTGTATTAAATTTATTGTGGTGACATTGGTTAATAAGATTATATATGTTTCAAGTGCAAAAATCTATATACGTAAACTGTATACTGCATTATGTGCCCACCACCCAGAGTCACATCTTCTGTCACCATATATTTGGTCCCCTTTACCCTTTATTATTTTCCCAGTCTCCTTCCCTCTGGTAACCACCATTTTGTTGTCTGTGTCTATGAGTTTCAGTTTTATATCCCACGTATGAGTGGAATCATATGGTTCTTAGCTTTTTCTGAATGACTTACTTTACTTAGCATGGTATTCTCAAGGTCCATCGGTGTTGCAAATGGCAGTACTTCATTATTTCTTATCCAATTATTTATTGATGGATATATGTTAAAATTGTATAGCACAAGCCCGGCTGGTGTGGCGCAGTGGTTGAGCATTGACCTATGAACCAGGAGGTCACAGTTTAATTACCAGTCAGGACACATGCCCGGGGTGTCGGCTCGATCTCCAGTAGGGGGCATGCAGGGGGCAGCCGATTGGTGATTCTCTCTCATCATTGATGTGTTTTTTTTAAATATATTTTATTGATTTTTTACAGAGAGGAAGGGAGAGAGATAGAGAGTTAGAAACATCGATGAGAGAGAGAAACATCAATCAGCTGCCTCCTGCACATCTCCTACCGGGGATGTGCCCGCAACCCAGGTACATGCCCTTGACCAGAATCGAACCTGGGACCCTTCAGTCCGCAGGCCAACGCTCTATCCACTGAGCCAAACCGGTTTCGGCTCATCATTGATGTTTTTATCTCTCTCTCCCTCTCCCTTCCTCTCTGAAATCAATCAAAAATACATACATTTTTAAAAAATACATATTTCAAAAATACCTTAAAGAATATTAAGGTTTTCACAATAGTTAACTCAATAAAGTGAGTTTTTGCGTTACACAAAATGACATGAGGCCCATTAAAATAAAGGCAATTCAATAATTCCCAGCTTCCCCAGCAACACACCGAGCCACTCAGTCCAGTGTTGGGTGGTTATATGTCAGTGGTGCCTCCTAGCCTTTGAACCCACAACTTCCTAACCTGCCAGTACCTTTGGGTTCTGGCTATTACCATTTTCTTTTCCATTCAATGCATGAACCTCCTTATTTTAGGGTCTTGAAAAATCTGCAGCCATTTATCTTTAAATAAAAGACTAAGTTGGGAGGGTAGAGGAAGTCTTCAGTAAGAAGCTCCAGAAATAAAAAGAGGTTGCTAAAGCCTCCTGAGGCAAAGGAACCCAGAATATAGAAGGCTGTGTGTTCTCTAATAACTTTCCCACCTTTCCAGTCTTCCGCAGCAGCAAACACTAGACAGAAATGAATAGCTCAATAAATTATCCTGCCACTAGTCAATTTTAATTTCAAGTCATTTATTTTCTGTTCAATTTTGTGAGATGTATGCTAAATTAAACAATGAGGGGACAGTGGCTCTGATTGTATCTTCCCTCAAAAGATTGTTGGTAGGTTCACTTATTATCCATTTCCAATAGCATCTTTCACAAGAAATTAAACCCTAACGCCCTTATGCCATCCAATGGATGCACTGACTTGATTACATGGCAAATGCCTCCACTATGCATAACCAAGATACTACATAAATTCAGGAGAGAAACATGGTTCCTAATCAATGTTATTAGCACAGATCTATGAAGGATATGGCTTTTATACCAAACCCTGAATTATTAATGGTATACAGGGTGTCCTAAAAATGTATAGCTCAATTTTGAAAATGAAATATATTTTAATAAACACTACCTTTATAAGTATTCAAAGTGTGTGTATACATTTTAGAAGAATACCCTATATATGCAGAAGGGAAAAAAAAGGGCTCCATGGGCGAAATATCTAACCAGAGGAGTTTCCAAATGTTTATAAAAATGAGCAAGGACTCCGGTTTCACTGGTAAGGAAAGCAATAGTATGAGATGAGGCTGGCCATGTAAGATGATCCCACTATGTGGAAGATGAAAGCTGCCAAGATATGTCTGAAGTTTTATATGGTTGCCACTGAAGATTAGGCCATATTCGATGCCTTCAGCCAGCAGTTTATTTCTTGGTGGACTGATGAATAATTTTTCCTTTTGTAGGTTTCTTTGGTTAGCTTGGTCGCCACTGCACTCGGCTACTCAGAACTTGGTGCCATCAAATCCCTCCGGACACTAAGAGCTTTAAGACCTCTAAGAGCTTTATCCCGGTTTGAAGGCATGAGGGTAAGAAGGCCAAGAGCTCTCTGATGATTCATGTCAGAATTAAATGTAGGTTATGATTTAGTTACAGAGTGGGGTCATATTGTCTTGAAATTTATTTAATAGAATTACAAAGTTTCAGAGCAGGAATCTTAGACATCACGAAGCCTAGCCTGAAACTGAAACAAGCCTTCAAAAAATTGTCTGTGGCAGAAGGAGGACTAGAGTCCAGGTCTTCTGACAAAAGTTCAAGGATGTTTCCAAAAACCATTTATTTCTTTTCTTTGCTTATACACATGGAAATGACTATTTACTACTGACATTCATCCTAGGAGGGTTTGTGGGGTTTTTTTCTTCAATAGGTAGTTTGATTTCTCAAAAATTACAGGTGATGAATGAAAGGTAAAATGGTTTTTGTGTGCTTTTACTTTTTCAATTAACATCAGTAATAAAAATAGTTGTTAAACAAGAAAACAACACTAAATTGTAGCCTCTGACAAAATCTATATATCCAGAGAAAACAAAGTAGGGGGTTAGGATAATTAAAGATCGCAGGCAACCCCTGGGGTTTGCTTATAGATCTCCCTTTTAAGTGAGCATTCTGAATGAGGTTCACTTTTTCTATAGCACTTGTATTTTCCTCTCCTGCTCTCCTCCTTAGTGTATATTTTATGCATCTAAACATACCGTACACACTTGTATACACCCCCACTTGCAACAAACTCAAAATACTATTTAGCACAGGGGCCAGCTTTGTTTAATCCAGCTTACAAAAGCGCATGGATATTGAATTTCTTCTAGGCCATAGGGCTTTTATGTTAGGAGGAAGTTTGGATACTAAAAGCACCTCAGCCTTGACTTTGAGATTCACTCTTGAGGGTGAATTAAACCACTCTCCAGGCTTTTCAGCTCATTGCACGGAAAGAAATACTCGGTTTGCACATTAAAATTTTATTATACTGATAGTTGATAATGGAAGTCACAAGATACTATTAATAAAATTACACAATTTCAGGTTCTTTTCACACCAATTTTTTTTTACCATTACTGACATTACATAAGCCCTCATCTGGTTGTATGACTTCATATTAATAATTCATTTTTGAGGGGACATAGCAATTAAATGAAACAAAAAAACATATATTTGCTCTAATCTGAGAAAAATATTCTGTCATTTTTAACTCAGTCATATGGCAAAATTAACATTCCAGCTATAAAATATGGTAAAATATATAATGCATTTATTTAATGACAAGAGAATTTATGGAGGTAATTTTACACAAATTTTAGTAACATAAAACCTGATTTCAGTATAATATATTTGACTTAATTTCTAAAGGAAATCAAATTCAAGTAGCATATAACAGTTTTGGATTCCAGGTTTTGATGTCAATTTAAAATTCTTTGGTGGTGATTTCTAAGATAATATTCATAATATCTTACATAATAAAAGGCTAATATGCAAATTAACCAAACAGCAGAATGACTGGTCTGCTCACTGACTACCAGGGAGCAGATTCTCAACGCAGGAGCTGCCCCCTGGTGGTAAATGCGATCCTACAGGGGGAGCGCTGCTCAGCCAGAAGCCTTGCTCATGGCTGGCCAGCACAGCAGTGATGGTGGGAGCCTCTCTCACATCCGCAGCAACGCTAAGGATGTCCCACTGACAGCTTAGGCCCGACATCCCCCGAGGGCTCCCGGACTGTGAGAGGGTGCAGACTGGATGAGGGGACTCCCTCCTCCAGTGCATGAATTTTGTGCACCAGGCCTCTCGTTTTTAAATAAAACAATAGTTTCACTTAGTATAAATGCTTAAAAAATAGTCCATTATAAACCAGATTATATTAGTTAAGAAAAGATACTGTTGATAGCCCTAGAGATTTCAAAATACATCTTAATCTCTTCTGAATTTAGTTAAAGGAAAGATGACTATGACTGAATTTCTCCTTAATGAAATAGGTCAGCCTGGTTAAGTGACATGTGCCACAAAGTGAACATTTAAGAGAGTTGGAATAATAATGATGGGGACAGATTCAGTACTTTCATGTCTCATTTCCTAATATATTTTTTAAATAGAATTTATCAATAGGAGAAAAAAAATTTGCAAATTCCTAATCCTGTTTTTACATCCATGACAAGTTAACTTGTGCTGTGGATACAGATTTAATGCATCACTAATACTTTGCTTATTTGTAAAAGGTTTAATCACATTTTCCAGTAATCAATCATCTATTAACACTCTTGAAAATTAAAATATATTGCTGAATGATGACTATTTATTTTGTTGGTACTTAATATGTCTTTTCCCCCCTCTTTTTCCCCAGCATGCAAACATTTTCTGACTCCATCTGACTATATTAGGTTTTGTTTATTTCTTTTCATGCTTTGACATATTGTTTTCCTTAAGTCCTTTAGCTCTTTAGTTATGTTCGTTTTCCTTCATCAAATATGTCCTAGAAAATACTAGAAGAAACAACTTGTCCATCTAGATTTTTATTTTATTTTCACACCATTTTAGTACTAAATAAATGAAAGGAATGGTTTCCATTTTAACGATTTGTAAGCTGCCTTGTCCTCATTTCTTCTTCTAGGTGGTTGTGAATGCTCTTATTGGAGCAATTCCCTCTATCATGAACGTGCTCTTGGTTTGTCTCATCTTCTGGCTGATCTTTAGCATCATGGGTGTGAATTTGTTTGCTGGCAAGTTCTACCATTGTGTTAACACAACAACGGGTAACAAGTTTGAAGTTAGTGAAGTCAACAACTTTAGCGATTGTCAGGCTCTTGGCAAGCAAGCTCGGTGGAAAAACGTGAAAGTAAACTTTGACAATGTTGGTGCTGGATATCTCGCATTGCTGCAAGTGGTAAGTGGCTGCTGTGTGAGTTTTGAAAACATTTTCAAAATGTTTCCGTTAAGATCATTTCTCTGATGCTCTTTGTTTGAATGATTAATATCTAACAGTACAAAAGCAGTTGATGATAACACCTATACTACAAGCTTGACTTGACTATGAAGAAGATGTTTTGCAATTATTTTATCATGTATTTTCCCCAGAGTTCAGCTTTTAGTGTGTTTTAATGTGATTTTACATTTCTGCTTCCTGTATTTCCTTATAATATTATCGAGCACTACTGTGCCATTAGCATTTCTAAGTTTTTTGTAGCAATCATTACCAAAGGAGCAATCTTATGTATTAAAATAACAATGTATACTAGTGTATTGAGTAATGAATTAAATGGATTATTAGCCATATGGTTAATTATTCCAACATATAAAGAGTATGGTTCTAATATATGTGAAAATGCAAACTTATGGAGTGAATTTAAAAATGAGTAATGTTTAATAATTTTGACTTAATTGACAGTATATTAACTAATAGATAATTACTTAATGAAAATGACTGAATTGTGTTTAAACACGTCACAGGTTTGAATCACAGAGCACACCTTAAGTATGAAAAAGATTTGAGATGGAGATGGGGTTTTATGAATCAAGCGTCTAGTTAAATTTTAGCTTAAAAAAAGAAAAAAAGAAAAACCTTCCAAGAGAAACAAAGAAAACAAGTCCCAGACTCAAAATAAAATCTTGTTCTACTTCAATTTCATTTCTTCATTCAACTCGATAACACTGTACAAAAATTTATTTGTAATAACACTATCATGTTTTCATAAGGTAAAATGTATATTCTTGGATTAGGTTTTTATGCAGAATTTAAATATATGTTGTTTACAGGCCACATTTAAAGGCTGGATGGACATAATGTATGCAGCTGTTGATTCACGAGATGTAAGTGTCGCTTAAAAACTATTTATAGCTACTAGATATTTCATAGTGAACATCTGTGATAATTTAACTGAAAGGCCCAGAATTTTATATTAGACTAGAGGCCTGCTGCATGAATTCATGCATGGGTGGGGTCCGGCCGGCCCTGATCGGAGCCCATTGGGCTGGGCTGGCAGGGTGTGGGGGACTGTGGGCAGTTGGCCGGCGTCCCCGCCCCCTGGTCAAACTCCTGGTCGATGGGACAATTTGCATATTAGCCTTTTATTATGTAGGATATTATCAGATCATTTACAATCGTATGTAGAAATGACCTTTTTAAGACCATACACTTCAATGTAAATAATTTTTGGTTAATATATGTCTATTTTATGTATCTAAAATGAAAAGATATCTAACTTCTTGGATCAGAAGGTGTAAAATTGATCCAGCAAATGAAACTGTTAAGATTAGGAAAGGTCTCTCCCTCTCCCTGGTAAGTATGATAAACAACCCGGGTCTGGGAAACAACTTCCAAAAATACCATGATAAAAGCAAGCAAGTTTCAAGGAAATTCAATTTTAAAAATAGGAATAAAAATAATTCCTCAGAGCATATCGTTTATGCTGAATTTTCCTCTGAGAAGTTGATGCTCTGTTATTAAAGCCGTATCTCCAAGAGCCAGCATTTCCATTTCCAAACCCAAATTGAAAATACTGCAAAAATATATATGACTAATAATAGGCTCAAAATGTTTGCCCTGTTTTTACCACTGTTACTTACTCTAAATAATATGTACAGATACGCCACAATGGGAAAACAGATGCAAGAACACTCATAAAAATTACAAGCTTTCCTTATACTTCATCACAATAATTTGAAAAAGAATTGTTTTTGCAAACTACTGTTTCAGGGAAAGGCAAAAGTAGCTCTATATTAAGTAACAACACTCATCAAATTGTTATTCGGTTTAAGTATTTACTGTGTTTTTAAATATTTTATATTTTTAATATTATTTAGGTTAAACTGCAGCCTGTTTATGAAGAAAATCTGTACATGTACTTATACTTTGTCATCTTTATCATCTTCGGGTCATTCTTCACTCTGAATCTGTTCATTGGTGTCATCATAGATAACTTCAACCAACAGAAAAAGAAGATAAGTATTCCTCAGCTCTCACCTCTCTCCATTCTGAGCTTTTCTCTGTTATATATGAACACTCGCAGTTATGACAGACTTAGATCATTTTTATATTCTTTTCCATTCACTATCTGGTCAATTCAGCTGCAGAGGAGTCCAGCTGTAGTCACTGGCTCCTCTCCAGGGGCATCCTCTGCAGATCTGCTAATAGGGTCTTTCTGACCCAAAATTACGGCCACTGCCTCAAAACATCCAGTGGGCCTCCAGTGTTTTATCCTTGCTTACGAAGCATTTCAGGGATGATCTCAACCCAGCTTTCCAGCCTCATTTTCTCCATAACATATTTTCTATATCCACTTCCCTAGTCCTCAGTCACTGCCCACCCACCATCAACACTACTATCATTTTCTACACTCACGGCTGCATGGATTTTCTGTCCTTTTTCTGAACAAGCCATATTCTTCTACCTTCATAACTTTATGTAGAATATGTTCTCTGCCTGGACTTCTTTGCTTAGCAAACCCTGAACCACCCTTTAAGGCAGTGGTTCTCAACCTTCTGGCCCTTTAAATACAGTTCCTCATGTGACCCAATCATAAAATTATTTTTGTTGCTACTTCACAACTATAATGTTGCTACTGTTATGAATCCTAATGTAAATATCTGATATGCAGGATGGTCTTAGGCAACCCCTGTGAAAGGGTCGTTCGACCGCCAAAGGGGTCGCGACCCCATAGGTTGAGAACCTATGCTAGGGTCTCTAGCTTAAGGGTACTCTCCTATACAAAGCCCATTTCCGAGTCTTGGAATTTATTGTTATCCCTGCAGTGCCTGCAGTGCTTGTTTGTTGACACTGTATCTTATATCTATGAAAGTCTGATACCAGATACATTGTTTAGCACCCAGGAGGTGCTCAAAAATTGTTGAATATAGAAGTAAAACTGTCAACAGTGAAATAGTTTAAGAAAACATTTTTTTCTTTCACGAAAATATATGAGACCGCTGATCCTCCTTCTAAACATATTATAATCAAATTAAGATCCTGTACTAATCAGAGTTTTATGTGATTACAGGGTTTGCATAATATTTAAGTACTCAGAATTTCATATAAATGGGAAAAGCAGAAAAATCTGTATGAAGCAGGGTAATAATCCATTTAAAAACGGAGAGAGGATTAAAGGAAAGACCCAGAAATATTTTTGTAAAAGTGCTGTTGTAACACGTGTTGGGATTGTAACCAATTTTATTCTGTGTCTTTACTTTGGAGGTCAGGACATCTTTATGACAGAGGAACAAAAGAAATATTACAATGCAATGAAGAAACTTGGGTCCAAGAAACCTCAGAAACCCATACCTCGGCCTGCAGTAAGAATGACTCATCTTTAAAATTCCAAAGCCTGATTTCCATAGGATGACACTGGGCGGTGCTCTGGGTCAGAGCACATTGTGTGATATCACCAATACATAACATGACCTGATTGTGAGGTCCATGTTGTGTAACACAATTCACAACTGCTACACTCGATAAGACACTCAATAAGAATTACTAAGTTCATTAAAAAGGGGAAATGTTCTTTACAGTCGGTCAATTGAAAGCCTCCAACTAAAGGGTTCCAGGTAACTGCTTCCCACACAGGCTCAATGCTCCCACTGCTGCCAGCAATGAATGCGCTGGGATCCTGCTCCTCTGATCTTGTTAAGGGTACCCTCTTGGCCTTTTAAGTAGATGGAGTTTTTCAGATTTCCCATCCCACACCCATGGCCTCCCTCTGTGCTGCTTGTTCTCTTTATTCATATGACTAAAAATATTCTTAACCTTTTTAGCAAGGAAAAGGATGTCATCAAAATAGTTTGTTTCATAAAATACCCACAACAAAAACATACTGGGAATGCATACTCTGTAGAGCTCCCTAGTGATAGGAAGGCATGATAATGGGGTATTATGCTCACAGAGCTGTACTCTAACCCATCTATCCTCTCAGATGTGTAAGTAATAAGGAAACTGAGGCCCACAGAAGGTAAATATCACACCCCAAGTCATAAAGCCTGTAATTGCTAGAACTGGGACTAGACAGGGTCTCCTGAATCCTATAAATGGCTTCACTTCACCATATGTTTAAGAGTAGTTAGAGCTGGGTAGGAGATGGGAGGAGGAGGTGCAGGGTACACAAAAGGGCATGACCTGCTTTACGGAAGGTCATTTAAATATTTCAGTTAGAAGAGGTAGAATTAAATAGAAAATGACTGACATATTTTGTGGGAGAGAGAGATAGAAAAAAGATACTATCAGTCCTAAAGTATTGATAAATGAATTGGAGTATTGTACAAGTCTGTCTACATTAACCTCCTTTGTAAATATTTATTACTAGTTGCCATTATTTTTTTATAAAAATAATCATAGTTATCAGCCAACCGCCACCAATTTATGCCTTATTCAGCTTTATCTTTCCATAGAACCTAAATAAACCAAATATGTTTTGCTCTTGTCAAATGACTTTTTCTTTTTTCTTTTTCTTTTTTAATATGTTTTATTGATTTCAGAGAGGAAGGGAGAGGGAGAGAGAGAGATAGAAACATCAATGATAACAGAGAATCATTGATCGGCTGCCTCCTGCATGCCCCACACTGGGGATCGACCCCACAACCTGGGCAGGTGCCCTGACCAGGAATTGAGCCATGACCTCCTGGTTCATGGGTCAATGCTCAACCACCGAGCAACACTGGCTGGGCACAAATCACTTTTTTCATTTCTTTCTCTTTTTTTAACATAAGAAAAATGAAGCATTCATAATTGTCTGGGGTTATATGAGAAGGGTGTACATCTCATGGCCACTGGTGGAACTTTGACTGTAATTTTATTGGATCATTATTTATGAAATATGCATATTAACTTTCTCTATCCTCTCTCTTCTTCTAGAACAAATTTCAAGGAATGGTCTTTGATTTTGTAACCAGACAGGTCTTTGATATCAGCATCATGATCCTCATCTGCCTGAACATGGTCACCATGATGGTGGAAACTGATGACCAGAGCAAATACATGACTCTAGTTTTATCCCGGATCAACCTTGTGTTCATTATCCTATTCACTGGAGAATTTGTGCTAAAGCTTATCTCCCTCAGATACTACTACTTCACCATAGGCTGGAATATTTTTGACTTTGTGGTGGTGATTCTCTCCATTGTAGGTAAGGATGCTTTCATTACAGGGAGGTCTATTATAGGAAGGTCCCTCAAGGCCTGACAGCTGTGTAACATGGAAATAAGGTCTGAGAATTATAATGTGTGTAGATCTGAAGTTTAACAGTCTTGTTCATTTCCCTCTAACTGAAAAATGTTGGTATTAAAAAATAAAAAATAATATATTTCTAAATTTCAGAAAAAAATCTTTGTAATTAGCACATTTCATATATGAGGATACCTGTTCACCGAAAATGGTGTGTATAAACTTAAATTGCTATATCACTATGAGATTATTTACTTTGTTGGATTTTGCAAAAATCCATATAAGTTTATAACATTACATAATAATTGTATAAAACTGTAATCTTTAATTGCTAAATTAGGAAGTGGATCTAAATATTTAGCAAAGGTTTATATTCATAACGAATTTGTTGTTTTCATAGAACTTGCAAAGATAACGTATTCATGTAAGCATAAGATATTCACTGTTAGTGGTTTTCTGTATTTTTTCCACAGGCATGTTTCTGGCTGAGATGATAGAAAAATATTTTGTGTCCCCTACCCTGTTCCGAGTGATCCGTCTTGCCAGGATTGGCCGAATCCTACGTCTGATCAAAGGGGCGAAGGGGATCCGCACGCTGCTCTTTGCTCTGATGATGTCCCTCCCTGCGTTGTTTAACATCGGCCTCCTGCTCTTCTTGGTCATGTTCATCTATGCCATCTTTGGAATGTCCAACTTTGCCTATGTTAAAAAGGAAGCTGGAATTGATGACATGTTCAACTTTGAAACTTTTGGCAACAGCATGCTCTGCCTGTTCCAGATTACCACCTCTGCTGGCTGGGATGGTTTGTTAGCACCTATTCTCAACAGTGCCCCACCTGACTGTGACCCTGATACAATTCACCCTGGAAGCTCAGTTAAGGGAGACTGTGGGAACCCATCGGTGGGGATTTTCTTTTTCGTCAGTTACATCATCATATCCTTTCTGGTTGTGGTGAACATGTACATCGCTGTCATCCTGGAGAACTTCAGTGTTGCTACTGAAGAAAGTGCAGAGCCCCTGAGTGAGGATGACTTTGAGATGTTCTACGAGGTTTGGGAGAAGTTTGACCCCGATGCTACCCAGTTTATAGAGTTCTCCAAGCTCTCAGATTTTGCAGCTGCCCTGGATCCTCCTCTTCTGGTAGCAAAACCAAACAAAGTTCAGCTCATTGCCATGGACCTGCCCATGGTCAGTGGGGACCGGATCCACTGCCTCGACATTTTATTTGCCTTTACAAAGCGTGTTTTGGGTGAGAGTGGAGAGATGGATGCCCTTCGAATACAGATGGAAGACCGGTTCATGGCATCGAACCCATCCAAAGTCTCCTATGAACCCATCACCACCACTTTGAAACGCAAACAAGAGGAGGTGTCTGCTGCTATTATTCAGCGTAATTTCAGATGTTATCTTTTAAAGCAAAGGTTAAAAAAGGTATCAAGTAAATATAATAAAGAGGCAATCAAAGGGAGGGTTGACTTACCTATAAAAGAAGACATGATTATTGACAAATTAAATGGGAACTCCACCCCAGAAAAAACAGATGCAAGTTCCTCTACCACCTCTCCTCCTTCCTATGATAGTGTAACAAAGCCAGACAAAGAAAAGTTTGAGAGAGACAAACCAGAAAAAGAAAGCAAAGGGAAAGAGGTCAGGGAAAATCAGAAGTAAAAACAAAGAATTATCTTTGTAATCAATTGTTTACAGCCTATGAAGGTAAAGTCTATGTGTCAACAGGACTCCCAGAGGAGGTCTATGCCAAACTGACTGTTTTAACAAATACTCATGGTCAGTGCCTATAACAAGACAGTGGCCTCTCTGTCACTACAACTCTGTGAGTCAGGGTATCAACATTGACAAAAAGTTGCTGTTCTCATTACCAGCTGACACTGCTGAGGAGGAACTCAACAGCTACCTAGACTGTAGGGATAGTTGTGCAGTGATCATTGTAACTACACCAAACACCTTTAGTACAGTACTAGCATCCACTCTATTTTTAACTTCCATATCTGCCATATTTTTACAAAATCTGTTCTAGTGGATTCCCTGGTCCCTAATTCATAGTTTATTCATAATACTATGTCACTATTTTTGTAAATGAGGTTTAAGTTGAGAAAAAAGTATATGATCCCTGTGTTCCTATTCCAAAAGTTTCTCAAATAATCAGACAACAGTGTTTTGTCTGAGAGATGAAATTCTAGCTCAGAACCAGAAACAAAATTGTAATATCAACAATTTCAGGTACTTCCATTTTCTAGATGATTTTAATTTTGAAAGTGTTTGTCTATGTTTGTTTATATCTGAACAGTTATGTGCCTGTAAAGTCTCCTCTAATTTTAAAGGATTATTTTTATGCAAAGTGTTCTGTTTCAGCAAGTGCAAATTTTATTCCAAGTTCCAGAGTTCTATATTTAATTTTGGTTAAATGCTTTTAAAAAAAAAGTAATTTAATAATCTGTTCTAGAAAAGTATAGTCTATCTAAAGTATCACTTTAGAATAGTTGTTCCACTTTCTGCTGCAGTATTGTTTTGCCATCTTTTGCTCTTAGCAAAGCTGACATTTTATTAAACACCCTGTTATGTAAATAGTTATTTTTTCCTGTGGTGCATGTTTGGGCAAATATATATATATATAAGTATATATACAGCCTGATAAACAAGTTCTATTAAATCAAATATGTACCACAGTGTATGTGTCTTTTGCGAGCTTCCAACAGGGATATATCCTGTACCATTCATTAAACATAAATAGTTCGAAGACTATCACTAATGCATGTTAATATTGCCTATGCTGCTCTATTTTACTCAACCCATTCTTCATAAGTCTTGGTTAGAAGAAGTGACATGTTGGTGGTAGAGTGAATTCAACCAGCTCTCCGTCTAGTATGTCAAGCAGAATAGCTTGCAGTTATTTAAAAGCACTTTTACTTTTGCATTTTTAATTTAACTTGAGTGTTGTGTGGTGCCTCTCTAGATCTCAAGGAAACACACTGCATACTGCCTGTTGTCAAAACCTGTATACTTCATATTTTGCTATAAATATGTCCAACACTTGTTGAAATATAATGTAAAAATATGATCAATTTTATTTGTCGCATTTGTACATAAGAAAATTATTTTCAGGTTGATGACATGGCAACTTATTTTGCTTTCTACTTTTGCTTCTTAATTTTAATCACAACTCCAAACTTTTGAATTCATAAGACTTTTCAAAGGATAATCTCCTAAAATAAAAGTTAGACACTGGGTTTTGTGAATTTCTTTGTTATATTTTCTACCATACCAATAGTAGATACATTGGTCAAAAACTCAAACCTAGATCATTTTTACCAATTCTGGTTGCCTCAATATAACCCTTTATTCATGGAAGGTTTTTTTTTTTAACTCAACTTTTGTAGTATTTGCTTATGCAGACTAGTCTTATTTTTTTAATTCTTGCTACACTAAAGCTATTAGAGATATAACTTGGGCTGTGTCCTTTCCAGCCATGAACAAAGTGGCAAAGTTGTGCAATGATCTGAAATGATATAATTTCTTGCACAAACCAAAAATTTAATGTTAATTCATTTTACAAAACTATTTATTTGTAGTGTATTGATGAACTGCATGCAGGGAATTGCTATTACTAAAAGAGAATGGTGAGCTACGTCATTATTGAGCCAAAAGAATAAATATTTCATTTTTTATTGTATTTAATTTCTTGGCCTCTGTTTTTTTATTGTTCGAAGTTTAAAATATATATAATTAGTAAAAGCTATACTTGATCTGACATCTGTATACATAAAAGTTCACATGAATTACATAACAACCTAGTGCATGATCCACCAAGCAGTACTACAGAATAAAGCACTTTTGTGAACTTTTGTGTATGCAAAGGATCAAACCCGCATGTTCGTTTGTAGGTATCCTAACAATAACAGTAGCTCTCTACAATGATCATTAACTCAAAATTAATTCCTTTGGCTGTAATCATTTTAATCTCAACTCCTCTCTGTGTAACTGTTACCATCTCCAAATTTCTTAGTAGTTAATAATTCTTATATACTTCATATTTAAATGGATTTTATGAACTCCTATTTACAGATAAAATATTAATGATGTAGTGATTGAGGATTTATATTAACTTTTTTCAGGGTTCCTTGGATTGATGTCATGTCAAAACCAAATATTTATTATCAGTGGTAAACTCCAGTTATAATGCATGTGTTTTGAAGATGAATTGGGTCTAAATATGCATTTCAGATTTAACCCTAACCCCAACATAAATGATATAAGGTGACTTAATTGAAATTCATTGACTTCTTTCTGCTCAAATAAATTTTCATATCTTGCCAACATCACAGAGAAGTATTGCTTTGCAAAATCCTTAGCCTTTTTATGTATCCTACTATGTAACTACTAGAGGCCCAATGCATGAAATTTGTGCAAGAGTAGGCCTGCCTTTCCCCGGCTGCCAGCACCGGCTTTCCTCTGGCACCCAGGACCTGCGCTTCCCTTGCAGCCCCGGCTTCATCTGGAAGGTCATCCAGAAGGACATCTGGTCTAATTAGCATATTACGCTTTTTTATTATAGATTAGCCAAGCAATCTATCAATTGATATGAATTGTATCTAAATAACCATCTTCTAAAATAGTCAGAAGAGTCAATATACCTTTTAAAAAATTACTCAGATAACTTTAAATAGACAGAAACACATTTGGCCTTGACTTTAATCCCATTAAAAGTCTTCTTGACCTCAAAGATTTTATACTACAAGGTTGAAGGATGTTTAAAATAATTGAAAAAAAATAGCTATTTTTTCTTCTTTGTGATATTACAGATTTCTAAAAGATAACATCTGATATATAACCAAAGAGATTAAAGCAAATAAATAATTAGTCATTTGTGAAACTGTCTGAAAACAAAAATTACTTATTTCTTGATCATTAACATTTGCCACAAAACATGAAAAAGTTGGGCTTAAGTTTTGCATTCCCTAGAGTACTTTTTTTAATCACAAAAGAAAGAAGCACATCATTTTCTTACCTTATAACATCAAAAATGTTTTATTCTTTTTACAGAGAAAAGAATTAATGATTTGATGCATCCAAACATTTGTTGTTACTCACTCCTAGAGATCCTTTTGTTGGCAGCAACTCCCTTCCCCTCCCCTCCTCTCCTCTTCAGAATCTCTCTGTCCTCTGGAATTCTGCCAGTTGACATACAGAAATGCATATCGGAAACCTTCTAAACTAGACAGCACCCCATTACTGAGAGATCAATTTTATCTTAGTATGGAGTAAAAAAAATACTCTGGATAACCTGCCCTTCACATATCCCACTACTATCATCTGTCATGGCCACTACTCCACAACCCCTGTTCTCTCCTCCATAGAATCACATTACACAATGTTTTGATATCTCTCCTGTCTCTACACATGCTATTCTCTTTGCCTGAAGTGTCCTTCCCTCTCCCTTCCCCCCCTGGTAAAGCACTGCTCACCTTTTAAGAATTGGCTCAAATATCATCATATTTTAGGAACCGTCCTCAGATTTCCCCAAGTAGAATATATCATTTCTTCTTAGACTTCTTAAGTGTATCAATGATGGTGTGTATCATAATGTGCTATATTACCTCCTTTTCATTTATCTCTTCTAGTAGATTGTATATATCCAAAGTATGGGGCACATCTCATTAATTTTTTTTACTCTTCTTTCCTATCAGCAGTGACTACCACAGCATCAGTGACTATCAGTATTCAGATATATTACTAGTACAATTGATTCTTGCAGGAGTACACAAAAATATTTAAGTGCCAAACAATAATACTAGTACTATACATTTTTTCAGTCCCAATTGAGAATAACTCTCAAATTTATTAGCATCTAATTCACCACCTTTATAATCAGTTAAAAATATACACATATCTTGGAAATACTGTATACCTTTTAGCTGTGGCTTTCAAGTAATATATATTACCTAACAGAAACTACTAAAACAAAAACTTCATTTCATTAATTGTATCAATGGAAGAATAGTTTTACTTAGTTGTCTTCAATCAGACATATGTTGCATGGATAAAAACATAGGTTTTATTTTGGTACCTTAATCATGAAAATATTCTTCACATTTGATAATTCATGAGTGCACTTTAGTGTGATGTTAGGATTTTGCTTAACGAATATATAATTCCATCATATAATGAGACTACTATCCTAAAATCTTCCTATCATAAAATACCTAAAAACAAAATAATGTATTTTTAAAGACCATTTTACTGTATGGTTGGGCTTACAGGAAAGCAGGGGAAATTCCATAGGGCTGATAGAGAAAGGTAAGCAAGCACTGAACTTAGAGGCTGCTCTGGGGGCTTCTGTGGACCCCAGTAACCTATAGCTTGGTCTTAATGACTTGGGAATAAGGAATAGAAGACAAATATTTTGATCCAATTCGAGTGAGAGATCCTGAATAAATTCAAGACCACAAAAAGCTACTCACTTAATGAAAACATTTTTTTAAAAACCAACCTTGCAAAGGCAGATAGAAAGGCAATTTGGTAAGCAAATTTTTGTCTTGTCTTAGTTCTGGGTTTATGGGGAAAAATCTCTCTTGAAATTCATAACCCAGAATTCACCCAGATTTGACCCGTATTTATACTACCAGCCTTGTACAAAATACTGCCAGGCAAAAATTCAATTTAAAGCAGACACAAGTTGCTAGTGGCTCCAGGCTCCTGGTAGAAATGAACAGAAATCCTTTCTGAAAGACCACAGCTCAGCCCAGGCTTCAAAGATACCCCACAAATAAAGTTCAAGAAACCTGAATTCATAATTAAAGAAATGACGAACTAAACAATGAGAAAACTGCAGAGTGGGAGCAGAAGGACACATCCACTGTCTCCAGATATAGGATGTAAGTATGCTTAAGAGTATTAAAAAATAAAAATATGAATAGTGAGGGAGAGAGAAAAAATTATGAGGCACACTTGAAGAATATTACGCCATTTCTGGAAACAAAGAATACAATAAGTGAAATTAAAACAAAATGGAAGGCTTATATAGCAACTTACATGAAAGAGAGAAATCGTGAATTAAAATCTGAAAAAAATTACAAACTAAACAGCAGAGGCAAAAATAGAAAATATATGAAAAACCTTAAGAGAAATTAAGGGAGTTGTGTGAAGATATAACAGAATTGGAATTCCAAACGAGAAATTATAATATAAGGGAATCCAATATGTGATTACGTAATGACTAAGAATTTTTCATTATTGATGATGAACAAAAATTCTAACATTAGGAATCACAAAAATCCTAATCAAGATAAACAAAAGAGAGCCATAATCAGGCACATCTTAATAAGTTTCACAACAAAGCAAATGACGAAATCTTACAAGTAAAAGAAAGACAAAGTAAACAGAACAATTTTATTATAACAGCATGAAATGTTACAAGAAAATGTATGTTAAACAGGTATTTTATACACAGGAAAACTATCATTAAGAATAGAGAGGAAATTCAAACATTTTCAGATAAACAAAAATGGAGATATTTTATTACCAATATATTCTCACAAAGAAATGTCTAAAAGATATACTTCAAGTAGAAGAAAAATCATTTCATCAGAAAGTTCTAAGATGCAGAAAGGAATGTTGAGACAAAAACAAAACAAAACTGTAAATGTATGATTAACAGATAAAATTAAAAAACAGTGATGGCAAGAAGCAATAATAATTTTTACTTCAGTTGTTAAAACAAAAAAAATAGAGCTAAAAGAATAAAATATTTTCATGCAAGCTGGGAGAGATGTTGGAGTTCAAAAATTCTAAGTCTTTGTATTATTCAGGAGGATGATAAAAATATTAACTTTATTATTTTTTACTAAATTTATTGGGGTGACAATTGGTCAACATGATCATCTGGTTTCAGGTGTGGGCTTCTATGTTACAAGACCTGTATATTGCACTGTGTGCCCAGCACCCAAGTCACATCTTCTCCTGTCACCATAAGGTAGGACCATGAACTTTAAACTTTGCTTAAAACTCTTACTAAAATTTCAAAGATATACAAAGAAAAATGAATGTTAAGATCAGAGCAGAAATAAAGTGAAATAACCTGATATTCAATGAATTTAAAAGCACAAGAAGGAAAAGAAAAATAGAAATATAAGATAAATAAAAAGTAAAAAATAATCTGGTGGAAATTAACAATAGTCAAAATGTAATGAGTGAACAAAAAACCTAAAAGCACATGTATTCTTTGGTGATAAATAAAAGCTTCAAATACTAGACACACAAAGAACTCTTCAGTAGCATTTGAAAAAGTACCATGATTTTTTCAATTGCATAGTCACATTTATTAAAACACATTAAATGACAAACCAAAAAGCAAGTGTCAAAAAATTTCAAAGAACTGATATCATATGGACCACACCAGGTTTAAATGTAATTAAATTAGAAATCTAACTTTTGGGAATGTATTTGGAGTCTTAGCTCAAATTGTGGTTAAGGACAAAGAGCTTTGGAGCAGTTCCTGAGGGACTGACTTTATTTGGAATAGAGAGTGCAGAACTCCATGTCTAAGGGTATTACTAAAACAACAAGATCTTGGTGGACATTATGAGGCTAGTAGCCCCATGATTCAAGCAAAACAATAGAGCAGCCAGAAGTTTAATGGAGTGAACCAAGGAAAAAGAAAGCTAAAAAGAACCGTGTTAAGGTCACAGCCAATTATGTGGGTCAAAAAGACTGTACAGGGACTAGGCTTCATTCACTTAGGAGAAATTAGAACAAGATATGGGCATACATGAAAGCACTCCCCCAAATTCACACAAAGCCATCATATAAGATGGCATGAGGCTCACTTGTATAAGAGGCTTAAATACAACCTCTGCCAAACACTGACTGAAGAACACACTATTCTAATTCAGGGGTGACTCTTAGGAGGCAGGATTAAAAATAAATTCAGGCTCTTGTCTGGCCATGTGAAAGATTGTGTGCATGTCCAAGGTTGTACCCGCTAAGGAGCAGAGAGAAGAATTCAAAGCGACTAGTCCCTGAATGACATAGGGCCCCAAACACAAACACCCTGAACCATGATATCAACCTCCAAGCCACACATACATCCAATGGCAAAAAGTAAAACTCTAACTGGATAAGGGGGCTTAAGCACAACCTTTGACCAATAAATGGCTAATGCCAACCCAAGGGCAACACCTAAGATAAAAAAATAAAGGAAGGCAATCTGAGCAGGAAAATTAGTGGTTACACACTTTAGAGTAAGTAGACTTTACAAAATTAGTCCAGTCAAATCACTAAACAATTAAAAAATAAAAAAAGCAAGCAAACAATAACAACAGTCTTAGAAACTGTAGGGTTGAAAAACAATAATTTCACTAGAGGGATTCAACAGTGAATTTGAGCTGGCAGAACAAAAAATCAGCAAAATTGAGAAGAGACTGATAGAGTTTACATAATCTGAAGAAGAGAGAGGGGGGAAAAAAAGACAAACAGCCTTAGAAAAAAATATGACACACCATTAAGCATTCCAACATACATATAATGGCAATGCCAAAACAAGAGAACAGAAAGAAAAATGAAGAACATCTGAAGAAATAATAGTTGAAAACTTCCTGAATTTAATGAAATACATTAATCTGCATATCCAAGAAGACAAGTGCTGGTGAGCATATGGAGACAATTGAAATTCCTGCACATTGTTGGTGTGAGTGCAAAATAATGTAGCTGCTACAGAAAACTGTATGAAGATTATTCAAAAAAAATTTTTAAATAACTAAAATAAGATCCATCAATCTCACTTCTGGTTATTTATCCAAAAGACTGAAATCAAGATCTGAAAGAGATATTATCACTTGCATTTTTATCACAGCACTATTCAAAATAATCAAGATGTGGAAACAACCTAAATGTCCATCTATGATGAATGGGTTAAAAAAAAAAATGTAGCATATACATACTAAGGAATACTATTTAGGAAGGAAGTTCTGCAGTTTGAGACAACATGGATGAACCCCAAGGACACTATGCTAAGTGGAATCAGCCAATCACAGGAAGACGTATAATTCCATTTATACCAGATACCTAAAATAGTCAAAATCATAGATTCAAAGATTGAAATGGTAGTTGTCAGGGGCTGGGGGAAGAAGGAGAGGGCGGTTATTAATCAACAAGCATAAAGTTTCCTTAAGCAAGATAAATAAGCTCTAAAGAGCTGCTTTGCAGAATTATATCCACGGGCAACAATATTGTATTACACACTTAAAATTTTGTTAAGAGAGTAAATCTTATGTTAAGTGTTCTTACTACAATAAAACAAAAATTTTAAAATAAATACAATAAAACCTTGTTGGGATGTACTTCATAGATGACATGTTTTTTGGGGGGTGTTATTTTCAGTAAATGTTCTATAATGTCTATTCTGCAATTGTGAGATACAGTGATCTACATATTTAACGCTTCATCATCTCTGCACTTACTGAGTTTTTGTGTGCTTATTCTATTAGTCACTGAGAAAAGTATGTTAAAATCTCCTATATAATTGTGAATTTGTCTATGTCTCCTTTAAATTTAGTCAAGTTTCGGCTACAAACGCACCTGGCCCAGGATTCAGAGAAACCCAAAGAGAAGATCAAGAGGGTGGGTGACCTGCCTTAGAAGCTGTTGCCGGGTAATGCGGAGCTGCACACCAACTGGTCCAGGACCCAGAGAAGGTGAAGGAGATGAACTATGGCGCCAGAGGAGTTGCAAACCCAATGCTGCCAGGGCTGCTCCCACAAGATGAAAAGCAGCAGGCACAATTTAGCATACTGCTGGGGGCCATGTGCATCCCTCAGAGCATAAATAGCATGGCGGCTGCTTCTGGTGTGCCTATTGGCAACTCTAAACCAAAGCCATGGGGAAAGGGAATTCTGGGAAATGTAGTTCCAGCTTATCTAAATTCATTCCACATGGGCCAACCCCCCAGGTTGAGCAAGGGTCCGGGGCCCAAGACAGCCTTGACACAAATTGTAATTCATTTGATTCAGGATGCTAGTTGAAACCACAAGTCTGGAAGAAATGGCCTTGAGATAAAGAATAACGGGAAAATTACTGTACCAACCCACTACCATTACCAGGTATAGCCACAAGGCAAAAATATACCTATTTTCTAATAAAAGTTCACTTACTTAAAGGGATATATATATATATATATATATATATATATAATATTGCTAAGAATTTGTGACAAAGGTTAAGTCAGATGCTCATCCCCAAATAAATTAACTTGGGATATTTAGGTTTGTATAAAGTATATGGCACACATCTGTGGAGCCTAATGATAAAACAATGTTTTGTTTGGGGTTTTGTTTTTTTGGTAGGGGGGTACAACTTTAAATTATAATAATAATGATACCATTGTAACTAACCTAATTATTAATAACAGGAAAGGAGCAAAGGGAAGGGCAAATAGTATAGGCATGTCTTTCGAACTGCTTCATCAGGAAGCTAAAGCTTACACTCCCTAGGGAGCCACCTGTCTCTTCCCTGAAGATTGCTGGGGGGCGGGACTGGACAAAGAGAAGAATAGCCACATGCCCAGCTAAATTGGGGGGAATTGGCAAAGGTACTTGCATGTTAGTCACACCTGGGGACAGGTCATTGACCAGAATGGGTGTGGTCACTGCAAAGGCTCGACAATTGGGGTATTTAATCCCCTAAACAAAGGAGTGTGCCCTCTTGTGCTCTTGGTTTCCCGTGTGCTCTTGGCTCTTGGTTCTTGGAGTGTTGCTCTTGACTCCTGGCTTGCGGGGCTGCTTGCTCCTGCTTCCTGTTTTTGCCCACATTGGCCCACGGCCATGTGGATTCTCACACACAATGGACTAGTGGGCTGCACCTAGCCTGATGCTGAACTGGACCCAGCTGCAACATGCAACAGAAAGTCTAGACACTGCCTTTGCTTTTAGCTCTACTGAAACCCCAACTATACTTTTTCTATAACTGGACTAAGGGAAATGGGACTTTGGAAACCCAGGGATGCAATTCCACACAAATAAAAATCACTCATCCTCCTGCGTGAGTCTCAGAAAATTATTTTTCTTGAGATATCATAAGGACTCCATCCCAGCACTCAGAAGGGAAAGGAATACCTCAATTTCCCCAATAACAGTAAGTCTGATTAAACAAAAAGCAAAGGAAATAATTTTTATTCCTTTCAAATATTCATAATGTATAGCAACAATATTCCCAGGCTAAGACAGGGTTTAACTTTCCAGTGATCATTAATATTTAAATCATTTCATGAATTGGAGAACTAGAGACAAAGTTAAAATTAACATAAAAGGAAAGTGAATGAGAAACTGTACCAGCTGTTGAAAAAACCCTTGTGATGTGGATTTTTTGTAACAAAACAAGGTTGTGAGCGAGAGGATTTTGGGTAACACCATCATGTACAAACAATAAGAGAGAGATACAATTAAGCAAATTTCTCCGGAAAGGGGAAATGAGGTGAGATTTTCCTCAGAAACGGCCCCTCCCCCTGCTCTCAGAAGGCCTTTAGCTACAAGCAGGTTCCCAGAGGACACAAGGTTGTCATGGAGACGGGAGAGGCCTCCTCCTCTGCCCTGAGCAGAAGCAGCAGGGCTGGTTGGAGCCAGCATGAGAACACAGTGGTGAAGCCTTTTGCTGTGACATGAAGCAATGACTAGGACGTTGAAAGAGAAAAGGAAAAGCATACAAACAATCTCCCCTCATTCCCTCCCCACACACAATACAACATTAAGGACAATAAGGGATACTCTGATCATTAGCTAAAATTTAAATAAATCAAAGAGCTGTTTTTTAAAAATATATTTTTATTGATTTCAGAGAGGAAAGGAAAGGGAGAGATAGAAACATCAATGGTGAAAGAGAATCATTGATCAGCTGCCTCCTGAAGGCCTCCATTGAGGATCAAGCCCCCAACCCAGGCATGTGCCCTGACAGGGAATCCAATCATGACCTCCTGGTTCATAGATAGCCGTTCAACCACTGAGCTACATGGACTGGGTTCAAAGAGCTGTTTTTAGGAAAGCCATTTATTTCTTCTAGGGTTCAATAAAGACAAAGGTCTTACTGTTCCAATATAATTGTATTCCTATGTAATAGTAAAAAGAATAAATAATATTATAATAAGAATATATACATTCCTTAAGAAAGCTATAGATCAGTTTAGTAATTGTCATCTTTCATTAAAGGCCAGTAATATGTACAAAAAGATAAGCACAAACTACCAAATTTCCTCAAATTAAAAGTGGCTAAAACAAGCATAAATATAAATATGGAATCTATTACCACTTATAAAGAACCTCTCCTCCTAGTTTATAAAAATGCCTTATTTATATTATAAAACAGAGCAAATTAATTCAACTGGAATTTAAAATAGAAAAAAAGTGAATCAGTGATATTTAATCGTATTCTTTATATTTCAATTGTATGGACAAACATAAATAGCATTTCTTCCTTTATTCTGTAGTCTTATAAATTCAAAGCACAGATAGTTTGTCTAGAAAATCTATGGTCACATCTTTAATTTATGTTGACATCCTGTATCCTTTAGGAGAAAATGCAAACAGGAAAAGCAGTATGTAAATGAAAAAAGTTATAAATTAAATAATAAATTTACATGCAAACTACTTTTATTATTTAATTACTGCAAGCTACCTCCCTTGAAAAAAAAATTCCAAAAGAAAATTATCACAAGTACATTCTTGGATTTTTTTATGACCTTATGTAAAAATGCTGTGAAGGTCTTGGTTTATACATTATTCATGAACTGTATATCAACACTAAAGTTCCCAATGTGTGTGGTGTGTTATTTTTAATTTAGATGATGGATAATATGGATGGAATTTTTGACCTTCAAATAAGGAAGCATATTTATTCATGAAGACTTTATCCTTCTGGATTCTGAGAGCACAATCAAACAAATGAATACAGGAATTTATAACATAATGCAACTCCAATCCTTTTGGAATAAAACTTGGAAAACAAACCACAAATGAAGAAATGTTACATGAAAATGGATATTAAGCTATAATGAAAAGGCAAAATGCACTTCTTAAGGGTTACCCACACTTGCTTAACATACTAAAAAGTGATGTCATGATCAATATTTAAGTTCTTAATGACTTTGGGGACATAACATATTATGACAGTAATGTTAACTATAATAATAAAAGAACAAAGATTAGAAATGGTGATGGCAGTTTATCTTCAGTAAGTTAGGAAGTGTTCCTGGACTCTTATAACTACTCTGACTTTTCACTTTGAAATGAAACAATTGAAAAATTTCCTTCTACTTCCTGGTTATTTTCTTTCTCCCCATTTTTCTCTCTCTCATAAGGAGTGTGAGGTGGAGTGTATAATACACATACCTATATATTTATACAAACATTAAAGAGAAAATACATGTGTATATGTACACACCACACATACACACACAGAGACACATATGCATCTCATGTTTTCATAGAGGAAATTTCCAACTCAATATCCCAGAAGGAAAAGTGTGGAAAGAAAATTTCTAGGCTCTGTTCACCTTAATCCTCCCAGGGATTTAGTAGAAGAAACCAGGAAAACTTGGATTTCACCTTCTGAGTTCTATTTTGGGGTCTTCCTGCCTGCAGAAAGACATAGTAACCCTTGTGGGCTAGCTTTACTCCAGCCAAGAAAACACAATTGTCTAGCTTGGTTTGAGATTGAGGGGAGTATATTTGGCCACCTCCAAATCTTAAATATATACATATGTGTATGTGTAGTTTTCCTTCTCTTAATTTTCAAATTTTACCTCAAGAAGTTAATCTAGCTTCAATTATTTAATTTCTCAATTTGTATCTATCATACAGGGAATAAAACAGCAGAATTCAAACTTTAAAGTGAATTCAAGGGCCAAATATTAAGGTCAATCATTTCTAAGTCTAGTCTCCAACAATATGATTTCAATACTGCTTCTAAAATATAAAAATGCATATTTTATAAGGTTTAATTTTCCATTTTAATAATGTACTCTTAAAAGCATATTATAGGAGCAATCATTTCATTTAAAATAATAACACTAGAGGTCCAGTGCATGAATTTGTGCACGGGTGGGGTCCAGCCAGCCTGGCCCCAATTGGGGCAGATAAGGGCCGGGCCTGTCAGGAGGAGGAGACGGCAGGAGGTTGGGGTGGGAGGGCCGATTGGGAGAGGGGCCAGCCATGGGGTGGGGCTGTGGGCAGTGGGCTGGCTGGCTACACCCCCTGATTGGGCCTGTTCGCTGGCCACAGTGGGCATCATAGCGACCGGTCATTCCAGTTGTTACAGCGTTCTGGTTGCTGGCTTTTTTTTTTTTTTTTGTATATATGTATGCAAACATTAAAGAGAAAAATACATCTAGAGATTTCTCCATCTCTAGAAGCTACAACACAACATTCTTTTGTTTACTGCATGCGTTCCTATGTGCCCAAAATTATAAAGACCCAGAGGTTTTTAAATTTATTTTAAAAGATCTTTTTTTTGTAGAAGAAAATAAGGCAATACATATGTATTTATAAATAAATGTAAAGAATTTATAAATAAATGTAAAGGCATTATATATAAATGTAAAGAATCTCCTATTGGTCAGAAAGAAAATAGCAAAATGATAATTATAGACCACTGTACTATGTATCCAGTGTTTATAAAATTTTATCCTATTTATACCTCATAAGACCCTAATGAGGTAAATTTTACTAATTCTATTTTAAAGATAAGGAAACTGAGGCTCCAGGACCACTAAGTCAGTGGCAGAGCCAACATTATAACCTGAATCTAGCTGGTACCAAACCTGCTGAAATGCAATCCCTATGTAGCATACCGACTCTCTAAATAATAGCTATTTCACTGTTGTCTTTAGTCAATATTTTCCCTGAAACCACATTTGATATTACTTTATACTCATTGATTATCACTTTATGTGGAGAATCAGCAGGTGTGAGAGAATAGAAAAGAAAACTGAGTTCCTGCCCTTGAGCTTAAAATAATTTAATTTCAAAACAAGTTGTTCTGAGTTTAAAGCCTTGATCATATGAACTATTTTGTTCTGGATGTGGAAAAAAATTGGTTAAATAGATAGTGTCTCACCCAATTAGGGTCAGGCAGCACTGACATACACACAGAGAAGAAATAATTAAACACAAGCACTAAGAAATGAAGCAAGGGATATAAACAGAGATAGTGGAGAGGTCAAAGCAAAATTCATGCAAGATGATCATTGATTCAGTTAACATATTAATTGAGCACCTACTGTGCCTGGCACTGTACTAAATGCTGAGGAAACAACGTTGGCCAAGAATGTACAGTACACTCCCTGCTCTCACGGAATTTACCAACTAATAAGGGGCACTGAGAAGCTGTGAATAAGGCTAAAAAGCGGGGGCACATACAGGCTGCTATGGGGACAGAAAAGTGGGTACTTAATCCAGTCCTCACTAGTTCGTTCTACAAAGGGATGTCTAAGTGAACCTGAGAGGTCAAAAGGAGTTAACTAGCTGGAAAGGCTACAATCCACTTGAGGGAACAGAGCATATAATACCATGAGCCCTGGCATGAATTCCTGGCAAAGGGTGTACAATAAATATTTTGTGACTCACCAAACTGTCCAAGTAAATGGATTAAGAGGAAGATAAGCTTGAATCCAGCCAAGGGAAGAATGATATGCCTGTGTAAGAGCTTCTTTTGAGGAGAGGCTGCTATAAGATTTTTTTTTAATTTTTATTTAATTTATTGGGGTGACATTGGTTAATGAAATTATATAGGTTTCAGGTGTACTATTCTATAATACATCATCTGTATATTGTATTGTGTATTTTTAACTCTACTTTTGATATTGCCAGTTGGCAAGAATTCAAACATCTTAGCCTTGGGAGTAAGTATTTAATGAGACCTGAAGAGGATGGTGCATGTTAAGCCACACTAGTCTCTGCCATTTAAACAAAGGTTAGTGGAGCTACAGTGAAGCATATTTTTGAAAGGGTAGCAATATACTTCTACACGGTTCTTAAGTGCTTATGAATTACAAATTTTATTTTAAATGTTTTGTCAGCATTTGCATCCACCTCTGTCTTTTTATGAAAGAAAATGTAAGTTTACTATACTTAGAAATGAAGTATTCAAATCTACCAGCTAAAGTTATAAAAATGACTTCTTTAGGGAGGAAATGTAAATGGGTTGTTTCCAATGTTTGTCAGTTTTGGAAAGAAGTTTTATCAGTCTGACTGTCACTGACATATGGTGCAAGACTTTTTCACATTTGATTTTGGAGCTCCGTAGTAAATTTAAAGAGCAGAAAGGGGCTGCTGAAGGTCATATGTTAACAAAATATTGTGAAATGACATACTAATAAGTGAAGTAAAAATTAGGGTTAAATATATATATATGATAAAGGCATTCTTGTGAAAGTTATCCCAGGAGAGCAAAGGGCATTGTACATAAGCTTTAGCCATCTAGTCTACCAACATACACTGAGTTTGTTACTTGAGACCTGATGCAAGCATCACATCCAGATCTATGAGCAGCTTCTATTAGTAGCAAGTAGAAACCCACTTGCTACTAAATATTAACACAAGGTTACCAACAGTGAAGTGCAGCCAAGATCACACTGTTTGTGCAGATTAAAGATAGTGACAAATTCTTTTCACTTCTCCCATTGAGAATTGGGTCTGTATTCTGTCCCCTTGAATCTGGATGGATTCTGTGACTACCTTGACCAATAGATTACAGCAGAAGTAATATGCCAATTTTTGAACCGGGGGTCTCATGTCTGTCCCTTAGAAAACTCTGTGTGGAGAAAACTAGCTGCGTTGTAAGAAAACAAACTACCCTAAGACCATCATGCTGCAAAGCAGCTCTAAGCCAGCAAAGTGGAAAGGCCACAATGAAAGTGAGATGCCCCCTCATCCCCTCAGCTCTTACAGGCCTATCATCCCAGGCAGACATATGAGGCAGTGTGGGGGCTAATTTTATGTATCAGCTTGAGTGGGCTATGGGAAGCCTAAATAGCTGGTAAAAACATTATTTCTCAATGTCTCTGTGCTTTGTGTGTCTCTGGAAGAGATTAGCATTTGAAGCAGTATATTGAATACAGTAATGAAGATCCCCTCACCAATCTGAGTGGGCATCATCCAATCCATTCAGGGCTTGAACAGAGCAACGGGTACAGGAAAGGTGCATTCTCTCTCTTTGCTTGAGCTGAGACATCCATCTACTCCTGCCCTCAGACACCCATGCTCTAGGTTCTCAGCCTATCAGACTAAGACCAGGACTTATATCACCCCACCCCCACCCGCCCACTCATCTCCTTTGATTTTCATGCACTCCAACTGAATTATGATACTGGTTTCCTGGTTTTCCAGTTTGCAGATAGCAGATCATGGGACTTCTCAGCCTCCATAACCATAGGAGCCAATTCCTACAATAAATATATTATTTATATCTATACATATGCCATTGGTTTCTCTGGGGAACCCTAATACAGGGAGGAAGCCTTTAGATGACTCTGTCTCAGTTGACCTCAACTACATTAGAAACCTTAAGTAAAATGCTAAACTGAACCAATTCACAGAATTATGAGAGGAAATAATAATTTGTTTAATTTTAGATCGGGTTTGTCACGTGGCAGCACATGGCAGCAGATAAGGAAAAGAATGTTATGAAGTGGTAGAGTCAGGATTTAGACAGTAGGACACGATCTCTGCAGGAGGTCTCTATTTTCATAATAATACCAAGTCGCACCTAATGCAAGATGATATTTGCTTTCTTCGCTGTGTTAACATTTGCACTGATTGGTAGATAAAATTAGGAATGTCTTAGACTGATTCAAGGCAGTGATATGAATAGGCTCTATACTCTCATTGCCACACACACAATTAAGAAAAAAACAACAACAAAAAACAGCAACAACATTTTACTTTAAAATGTGCTAGATGAAGCAGTAAAAAAAATAATGACTTTATAAAATTTTGACCATGTGTTCTCATATTTTGAGGATTGTATAACAAAAAGGGAATATACAATAAACCCTTCTGCTTTATACCTGTCATTTTGAGGAAAAGCAATTGGTTGTTGAACTTGGAGATAAGCTAGCTGCATTTTTCATGGAACACCATTTTTATTTGAAAGAACCACTGACAGACAAGTTATGGTTATTCAGACTTGGGTATTTGACAGGCATTTTCTTGGAAATAAATGAAATGAGCCTGTCACTTCAAGGTAAAAAACACACTATTTTTGCCAGTGATAAAATTCAAACTTCCAAGCAAAAATAAAAAATTTGGAAAACTTGTAACTGCCTCAGTGAACTTGACAGCTTCCCAATACATAAAAACTTCTCTGATGGCCGAAACCGGTTTGGCTCAGTGGATAGAGCGTCGGCCTGGGGACTGAAGGGTCCCAGGTTCGATTCCGGTCAAGGGCATGTAACTGGGTTTCGGGCACATCCCCAGTGGGAGATGTGCAGGAGGCAGCTGATTGATGTTTCTCTCTCATCGATGTTTCTAACTCTCTATCTCTCTCCCTTCCTCTCTGTAAAAAATCAATAAAATATATTTTTAAAAAAACTTCTCTGATGATATTAACAAATCAGAAAATAATTTTTGTATTGTATAATGAATTGTGTTAACATTGGGAAGATCTATATAACTTAATGAAGCAATATTTTCCAATTGTCCAATCCATGATAGTAAAAAAATCACATCAGAGTTAAGATCCATTCAAAGTGTAAGATAGGTCAATAAATTTTAAATGTCACAGAGTATCCAAAATTTACTTATTTGATTTCAGATTCCACATTGCCACTAACTTTTAAGAAATACCAACTTGTTGAGTTTCAGTGTGGTACAAAAGAACAATATCCACAATTATCTGAAAAGCTATTAAAATGCTTCTCTTTTCCCCAATTGCATATCTAGGTGAGGCCATATCCTCTTCATACACTTCATCCAAAACAACATATTGCTATAGATTGAGTGCAGAAATAGGAACGGCAATCTACTTGTCTTCTATTAATCAGGCATTAAAGAGATTTGCAAAAACTTAAAACAGTACCATTCTTTTCACTAAATTTCCTTCATTTTGGAAATTAGAGTTGTTTTCACGTATAAATATATTATTTCACTATGTAATTGTTTTATTACTGTTATTTTAAAATAAATCAATAAATACATATTTTAAAAAATTGTTAGTTTTAATTTCAATACAGTAAATAGCATTCATATAACCCACATAAACAAAAAAACATTGGGGTTCTCAATAATTTTTAAAAGTATAAGGTGTCTTGAGATCAGAAAGTGTGAGAGCCACGGTATTAAAATAAAATATCACTTCACGCGCCATACACACAAACAGCGATCTGATCATACATTTATTATCCGGTAAGAGTTCATATAGCCCAGGCAGCAAAGAAGTAGGCCCAGAATCAGAAACAGGCCTATCAAAAATGATCTGCAGATGGCATCAGAAGACGAATTACAAGCATATTCAATGTTGAAGGTCAACAGTCACACATTAGAGGCACATGTGTAGTAGTGCTTTTTATTGTTGCATTTAAAAAAATATTTTTATTGATTTCAGAGAGGAAGGGAGCATGAGAGATAGAAACATCAATGATGAGAGAGAATCATTGACTGGCTGCCTCCGGTATGCCCCTACTGGGGCTCGAGCCGGCAACCTGGACATGTGCCCTGACCAGGAATTGAACTGTGACCTCCTGGTTCATAGGCTACTGAATTTAGCCAGGCTATTGTTGCATTTAACAATACTATTTATGGATGACAGTCTCTTAATACTAATTATACACAAGAACTTCACAATTAAATTTATACACAGAAATACAGTCTTATGTCATGGATTTATTACCAGATGTTAACATGCAAATTTTATCTGTTGTGTTGCCCTATTGTTACTAAGCAAGAAAGCTAGATAATCAAAATTTGTTTCACATTTACACCGAAGTCATTCTTGGGTTGACAGCATGTCTCCTAAAAAAAAAAGTGTCAGTTAGTTCCTGGCTGGAGAGTGGATTTACTGTTCCCTGAGTTCAGACACTTAATGTTCCATAACAACATCCTTAGGACATTTTTACAATCTTATTAAATGAAAGGCAAGAATAAGTCTATCAGTATAGCCTGAATGGAATTAAAAAAAAAAAAAACTCAAGTAATTAGAGAAAGATATTAGAAAAGGTGCTCTTCTGTGTTATGCTTAGATTTTTCTTTAACAATTTTTCAAACACAAATTTTTCATCTGAAGCTTTTCTGGAGCAGGGCCCTTGGTGAGAATGTTGTTGCTAACTCTGCGATTTATTTTTAGTCTGAATTACAGATAACCCTTTTGTTCTGTTTACAACCCACACACTCATGAAACATTCCCTCTTCCTACCACAGAAATCAGTTGCTTCAGCTTTGGGAAGAGAGTCATATTGTCACTACATGACTCATTTCGATAAGGACCCTGAAGCATTTCATCAAGATAGTGCTGCCATGGCAAACAGATATAGTAGCTAGTTCTGTGTACATCAGGGGGAACAGTATATGCAGTTATATTAATATAGATGCATACATGCATGCTAATTCAAATGCTACTACAGTTGTCTTCCTTCTCTAAGGAGCTTATAGAAAATACTTTAAAATTATTTTTTTTCCTGGTTAAATAAAGAGTATCAACTGGTTTCCAAAAAATACAAAATACAATATTTTAAATATGTGTTTTCCTAACTCCTTCTGGCAAGTAAAGGATATTTCTCACTAATGGCACTATCACAGATATGGGGACTAACATACCTTTACATATTTCATGTTTCTTAAAATTCCCATGACTACACCATCAACTGGGTTTCAAATGTGTATGTGCATTTACATAAAGAACATAAGGCTTTAGACAAAGAGCTATACTATTTTAAAAAGTGTTTTCCATTTTTTCATGGAAGAATGTTGTTTGTGAGTAAGTACTGAGTAGATTTGTGCTCAGTAAGAACTGGATATTGATTTTTTTAAGGTTACCTTAAACATTAATGTTTCTCTGAGTTCATGGTGTTAGTCTCTCCTCCCTTCACATCTACTCTCCCTACACATATATACATGGACATTAGAAATTAAATTTGTCTCCCTAAGCACTTTAAGTAACTCCAACAGTGACATGACTCAGATTATATAAGGAGGTAACACCTGAAATTATAAAGTCCCAAAGAGTGCCTTTCCTCATTAAAAATATTAATTTTAATGTAAGTAAACTTTATATACATTTAACTTTATCAAACACTAGAAAAGTGACATAACTTTTGATTCACTGGGGCAATGGATGTGAGAGAGAGGTTGGATAAGAAAATGTATATAAGAGCTAAAATTAAGATAGATTTGATGTAAATGTATTTGGTGAAAATGACATATAACATTTCAGAATGCTTTCACAGCTCTATAACCATAACACCAAAAAGTAAAAATGCCATAGTAGTTTAAGAACACTGCATATTATATAAGTTACTTCAAAAATTACATGGCCCAAAATTTAATAGCTGTCAAAAATATTCTGTCACTGTGTGGCTGTTTTTTGTTTTTTTTAAATATATTTTATTGATTTTTTACAGAGAGGAAGGGAGAAGGATAGAGAGTTAGAAACATCGATCAGCTGCCTCCTGCACACTCCCTACTGGGGATGTGCCCACAACCAAGGTACACGCCCTTGACCAGAATCGAACCTGGGACCCTTGAGTCCGCAGGCTGACGCTCTATCCACTGAGCCAAACCGGTTAGGGCTGTATGGTTGTTTTATTTTTTCTTCATGAGTCCCACTTTAGTCCCAAGTAAACTACCTTTCACAAATTCTTTCTCCAGAGCCTAAACCCTCTGCCTAACTTTGCAGTGTTTGCATTCACAATAGCACAAGCCCACATTTGCTTTCACCATGCAGTCAGTCCAAGGCCAGCTCAAAGAGAATCCTAGTGGGGCGCAGGAGTTACTGAGGTGCTACTCATTTGACCTGCCAGAAAGTGACAAGTCTGTGTTGCAACAGACATAATATGGCAGCCATTGACCACTTATAATTTCAAGTAATAAATACATTTTAATCCACTGATGATTTTTGTTTTAATTTTAAATTGCATATCCCCAGATACCTGGAGTTGAGCCAAAAATAGTCCATTCCAGTTCATCTAGCATTTATTGAGGGCCTATTACATGCCAATCACCGGCTTCAGTAAATTCATAGGTGACTAAGGGACCCATACAAGAAAATCAATGATTTTAGGTTGTGTAGTTTGTGTCATAGTTAAGTGTTTTATTTTTGGTTGTGAAAAATGGTAATCAAATTCAGATAGGTTACCGGTCAGGTTGAAACAGCCCCAGTGTGGTAGGGACAACCCCGGTGAGGTTGAAACGGCCCCCATGAGGTAGGGACGACCCCGGTGAGGTTGAAACGGCCCCCGTGAGGTAGGGATGACCCCGGTGAGGTTGAAACGGCCCCCGTGAGGTAGGGACGACCCCGGTCAGGTCGAAACGGCCCCGGTGTGGTAGGGACGACCCCGGTGAGGTTGAAACGGCCCCCGTGAGGTAGGGACGACCCTGGTCAGGTCGTAACGGCCCCGGTGTGGTAGGGACAACCCCGGTCAGGTTGAAACAGCCCCGGTGTGGTAGGGACAACCCCGGTGAGGTTGAAACGGCCCCCGTGAGGTAGGGACGACCCCGGTGAGGTTGAAACGGCCCCCGTGAGGTAGGGACGACCCTGGTGAGGTTGAAACGGCCCCCGTGAGGTAGGGACGACCCTGGTCAGGTCGTAACGGCCCCGGTGTGGTAGGGACAACCCCGGTCAGGTTGAAACAGCCCCGGTGTGGTAGGGACAACCCCGGTGAGGTTGAAACGGCCCCCGTGAGGTAGGGACGACCCCGGTGAGGTTGAAACGGCCCCCGTGAGGTAGGGACGACCCCGGTGAGGTTGAAACGGCCCCCGTGAGGTAGGGACGGCCCCGGTGAGGTTGAAACGGCCCTGGTGAGGCTCAGACGGCCCTGGTGAGGTTGAGACTACTTCAGTGAGGTTGGGACAAATAAAGGGGACCAGTATGGACTGATGTACAGGGGTAGATACAGAAGCAGAGCAACATTGAACAGAATGTTAAACTACAGTGGGAAGCCTGGGGAGGGTTGGGGGGGGGATTAAGAGACCAACTGAAGGACTTATATGCATGCATATAAGATTAACCAATGGACACAAGACACGGGGCGGGGGGGGGCGGGGGGTAGGGTCGGGGGGAATGTCAAGGGGGGGAAAAAAGGAGACATATGTAATACTCTTTGTAATACTTTAAGAAATAAAAATTATTAAAATTCAGATAGGTTAAGCAAAAAAAAAAAAAGGATATTGATTAGGAGCATGGTGAAGTACCTTATACTAGTAAAATTCAAAAGTGTTGAACAAGAAAACTTCAAAAAGTAGAGAAACCAAGACATCAGAATAACCTCCTCAGCAGAAATTTGCTGATCTCCCTTTCAATTGGCTGCCTCTTAGTCGACACTATGCCATTTCCAAAAGAGAGATGCTGATTATCTTATTTGAGTGGACAGGGTCAAGTTGTATAAGCACAGCTCTTGAAGGATCATTTGGAGGACCTGTTTGTATCTGGGCACAATACCCAAAGTAGTGTAGCTTCTTTAAGATCATAAGAGCTAGTTCTAGGACAAAAAGCAAAATACAGAGAGGAAACACAAATAACTCATTCTGGTGGGTGGGGGGCAAAGTGGTAAAACAACTAAAGTTTAAAAATGTCACTGGTTGAGTAGTCGTTAGCCAGGTGGTTCATGATATAGGAAAAGAACATTGAGAATATGGAAAATAGAGCATGTCAGGGAAAACCTAGTTCATTCTGTTCACATGCAAGAGTAAATATTGAATAAGGAGATCATTAAAAGCAAGAATTTGGAATGCTGGAAAGGGAGTCTAAATTTTGTTTGCACATCCTGGTGCATTGCCTGGCATATATTTGAGGCCCCTGACTCCATCCTTTCGGCGAACTCTAACTATTCTTTGAAGACCCAGCTCAAAATCCACCCACAGTATAATGTCTTCAAAGATAAGAAATATGCTACCTTGGTATATTATTTATACTGCTGATTGCACTTATCATATTACATTGTTATAATTTTGCTTATGTTTCTATCATAGTAAATTCTGGATGCGTGAATGGATCAGTACCTAACTCAATCTGGGACACAGAGGACCTTACCTAAAGTTTTAATAAATGAATAGAAGGCAAAGGGGAAACTAAAAAATTTTGAGCTAAGTCTTGAGTCTGACATAATTACATTTGTGGGATGGTTCTGTAGTCATAGACTGGAGTTGGACAAGACTGAAGACAAGGGACAAGGTTAATGGAAGCACCCACATAAAAGTGCTACAAGCTGCAATGAATGCAATGGTGGGGTGGGGTGGGCGGGGGGGGGGGGAGCGGGATTGATTGTGAATAAATAGTATTAAAGATTGGGAGATACAGAAACAGAGGCTTAAAGATGAATTGCAGATTGCAGAGTTCACTGGATAAAAATGACAGTACCAATCTCTAATAGAGCAAATATGGATAATGGGGCATGTTGTGGGCAAAAGCAATAGATTCCATTTAGGAAATGTTGTATATGGGATATTACTGGGATATCTTGGTAGATTCAAACACAGACTAACTAGCTCCACAGGGTATACCCATGACACCTAAACTCTGCCACACATCCTAGGGGTGGTGTGAGGCATAAATGTGCTACTGAATTTAGTACAGGGTTAGGAAGAGCTTGTTGAAAGTTTGCTGTAATTGTCCTCAAAAGTAAGAGTCTATGCAGTGGTTGAGCATTGACCTAGGAGGTCATGGTTCAATTCCTGCTTGGGGCATATGCCTGGGTTGTGGGCTCGATCCCCAGTGTGGGGCATGCAGGAGGCAGCCGATCAATGATTCTCTTTCATCACTGATGTTTCTATCTCTTTCTCCCTCTTCCTTCCTCTCTGAAATCAATAAAAATATATTTTTTTAAAAAGTAAGAGGCTATGAATCTTCAAAACATCAAGGTTGTTGTTGCCTTTTGCTCAAAGCCAGCTTTTATGACTGTGATCAACAGAGGTATAATGGGCTTTCTTTAACATCTGGCCCCAGCAGAGAGCTCAAAAATATTTTTCTCTTTTACCTTAAGGTAGGTCCACCTTCAAGAACAATGAAAAGCTTATCAGGACAGAAGGTGTGACAAAAGAAAAAAAAAGTCTAGAAATGATGTCTTTTTTACAAAACTTTTCCTTACAGGATGTATTTCTATTATCTAGAAATAGAAGCATTAGGTAGTTAAGCATTCAAATATAAAATATAGAAATGTGGCTCAACAGAAAGTTTCAAACTTTCATAATCATTAGTTTTTAGAGAGCTCATATTTCACATTTATAAAATTCAATAACTAAAAATAAAATTAATGACTCAATCTTTCCTTGGAAACAAAGCATATGTGTTATTCATATTAGTAAGCTCAGTGTTGACACATGGTTGTAACATAGTAAGTGCTCAATATATTATTTTTGAATTAAATTCCCAGTATAAATTATAAAGATTTCTAAAAAATTATTTTAAAAATATATTTAGCTAGCCAATTATGCCCTGATCTTTACTGAAATTCTCTATGAGAGAAAGTATAAAAGTTCAAATTATTTAAATAAACAAGAGTGCAACTTTGTCTAGCTACCTGCTAAAAAGTTCTTAACTCAGGCTAATTCACACCTGCCTACCATTATTGTGGCATTCACATGAGATTAAATAAAAACAAGTAAAGAAATATTAGAAACCAATAAATAATAAAAATATAGGCCATGCCAGTTTAGTTTAACATAGATCACAAAAAATAAAGAAACTAGCCCAGCTGGTGTGGCTCAGGGTTTGAGTATCAACCTATGAACCAGGAGGTCATGGTTTGATTCCTGGTCGGGGCACATGCCTAGGTTGCACCTTGATCCCCTGTAAGGAAATGCAGAAGGCAGCTGATCAATGATTCTCTCTCACCATCGATGTTTCTATTTCTCTTTCTCTATGAATATATATATATATATATATATATATATATATATATATGTATGTGTGTGTGTTTTAAAAGAAACCTTGATTTTTTTTCTCTCTTCTTGCCCCATAGATATTTATAAAATATGATGGTCAGTCAAGTTGGGTTGGCTTGATATAAAGCAGGAAGCTGGAAACTATAGCCTTCTGCAGGGTAATATTAAGAAATGATTCCAAAGTCCACATTTTCAATTAATAGTTGTAGCAATTATTCATGAAACCAGCTTTTTAAACCACCTAGACCAAAGCAGACACCAAAAAGACATACTTCATAGAATATGATGAACAGGATGAATCCATTTTATCTAGCATAATAATTATCTGAAATATTTTTATTGACTTGGCAAGCAATAGGAAAAATTATTTAAATTATTTCTGTAAACATTGTTGCACAGTCCCAGAAGTAGAGTTTGACCTAGATTCTGATGACCTAGACTCTCATAGCTGCAAATCTTGGCTACAGGCTTTTGGGGTTTTTCAAAATGCAATTAAAATTTAAACAAATATGTGGAAATGTGCCCTTTTGCTTTTCTCTTTCTGCACAAGACTGTGGCATGAACAGTCTAATATTCAAGGCGCATTCATTTTACAATCTAAAATAGCTAAATGCAATTACCTCTAGTGTGCTTGGCGAAGTGTTCTCCCAGGAGAACCAAAGCTCATCCTACAGATCAAGGGATGTAAAATGAACCACCAAGCTTTCACAGGAATATGCTGACTTGAGATTTTAAAAAAGTTTAATGGCATTTTATTGCAATAATAACCCTTGCTTCTTTTATTACCGTTAAATATTTAACTGTCTCCCATCATGATCATTCTGAGTTTTTTGAGGTTGGCCGCAGCACAGCTGGGCCACTTGATCTGTTAGCTCCCAGCTGTATAGCTGCTGAATAAAGACCATGGAAACAATGATCTGGGGAGTATGCTGGGTGCTAAATAACCAACATGCAATCAGGAGGCAGTCTCGGCCTCTCTAAGTGCCTATTTCATTCTGATAACACTTTCTGAGCTATTATATAAAAAAGAAATTTGGTTTTAGAACACAGAGTTAAGTAGGAACAATCCAAGCCAGGTACTGTCTTCAAAAACCCTGCACTTCATATGTATTTCTGTATGTATATCTTTCATCATGTCATCGTCTATCTACCCATATAACTACCACCAGAGCATCAATATTTAACACATTCTGGTACAATTCCTATTCTATGAAAAATATTGGGCAGATATTAAGGTGAATAAAATAGGTTCTGACATACATGGCCAGTGTCTAATGTGGAAAACTCATATAAAAAAAAGCCATAATACAATGAAGTATTTTAGAAGATGTAAATTTAGCCTTTATTATGTCCAGAAGACATCCATCTTTCTTCTCACCCAAAACAAACAAATGAACAGACACACAAAAAACATAATTTATGGCAATAAATTTATGGTTGGCCTTTGTCCTATGTACCAAAAGGTTGCCACTTTGATTCTGGTCAGGTCACATGCCTAGGTTGCAGCCTTGATCCTTGGTATTGGGCATGCAGGAGGCAGCCAATCAATGTTGCACTCTCACAACGATGTTTCTCTCTCCCTCTCCTTTCCTCTCTCTATCTAAAAATTAATTTTTAAAATCTTTTAAAAAATAATAATTAGTTGGCCATACAAAGAGAAAGAGGGAATGAACAGTTTAGGCAGGAGACACTAGATGTGTAAAATCTCTGAGATAGGAAGGATTAGTAAATTGGAAGGAAGACCAGCATGCTGAGTGTGGTGGGGACTCCGAAGATTGGTGTGGGTCAAGCCTTGAACAGCAGGCAGGGGCCAGATCATGACAAACCTTAGAAGCTGTCTTAAGGAACTGGGACGATGTATAAGTAAAATGGACCAGTGGGAAAAGAATAAGAAAGAGGGAAGTAAATAAGGGGGAGCAGGGGGCCCCTGAGCAGTGCCTCATTCCTTAAATCTCCCAGCTTAAGCTCTCTGCAGCCTGCAGTCTATCTCTCCTCTCCAATCTCCCCTCCAAGCTGCCACTAGTGTTATTTTTGGAAATACAGATCTTATTCTACCACTTCCCTGTTTCAAAACTTCTGATACTATCCATGTTTTAAGGATACAGTCCCCTTATCTTAAGGAATATATTCCTGGTATACAGTATACTTTTCTAGAATTATCTGCCACTTCATCTCATATACCCTGTACTTTAGTCATACCAAGCTGTTCATGGTTCCTTAAGAATGGCACATAGCATTGTGTCTCCTTGCTTTTGCTTATGCCCTTTCTCTGTAATGTCTTACCTTCCTTAAAGATTCTGTACAACCTTCAAATATCCTCTCCTCCATGAAGTCTTCCTGGACTATATTTTCTGTGCTCCAGTGGCATTTTATCCATGTTATTTATGTAAAATATACCATTTTAAAGTTGTACTTGTGCATTTTTACACTCAAAATATGAGTTCTTTATGGGCATCTCATGATTACTTTTTTGCTCATCCTCATATATAGTACATAGTGCTCAAAAAGTTTCGTGAATGAATAAATATGTTATCTTTTGGCTAAAATCAACACATTTATGGCATTCCCAAAACTAAGTTTTACATAAAATTTGATTACTGTTGTACAGAATCTTTAAGGAAGGTAAGACAAACATGCCAGTGCTTCCAGTATGCTCAGGCAAGCAGCTCCCCTAGGAAGACCCCCGAGAGCATCTGTACCAGGAGTCTAACTTTTGTTGCAGAATTCCAATAGCAGAATTTTCCTTTCGGCTCAGCATCTCGCTGACCCAGTTTTTCACTGCCTGCAGCTCCAGACTGGTCTGCTGAAATAATGACTGCACCTCTATCACCTTTGCCTTACAAGGCAAGGTGCGCCCTGTCTGTGAAGATTGCTGTTAATGAGAGGTAAGGGTGTGCATATGTGCTCCCCCCTTCCCACGGCCATTGCTGATATCTTTGGTTCATCTTTTACAGAGAACTGTACTGGACCACACAGTCCTCCTTAGCAGATCCTTTCATACAGCCACTAATAACCAATTAAGGCTAGCATCTGAGATGTAACTTGTCACCCTGGCCAAAATGGTTTCAATGTCAACCTCCTAGCTTTTATCTAAAATAACCAGAGAATAAATTTTGGATTATAATATAATACTAGTTTTTACTGTGTGTGTCCAGAAATATTATGTAGAAAAGACTAAGTCTAGTTTGAGCTAGTTCTCCTGGTTTTATTAAATGGGTGTACTTAGAGGTTACAGTATATTACAAATTTTTTTAAAAGGCTATCTTATTTTTGTTTTCTAACCAGGACTCAGAACTAAAAGAAGATCCAATTGCTTTCATTTCATTCTTTAGCCCCTCACCTCAGCCCCTCACCCAGACTGGCCAGTCACCCCAGTGGGGACCCCCACCCTGAAAGGGCTGTGGCCAGCCTGCAAACAGCCATCAGCCCCTCATCCAGGCTGGCCAGGCACCCCAGTGGGGACCCCCACCCTGAAGGGGGTGTGACCAGCTGAAAACAGCCATCAGCCCCTCACTCAGGATGGCCAGCACCCAAGCGGGACCCCCACCCTAATCTGGGACACCATTCAGGGCAAACCAGCCGGCCCCCACCCGTGCACCAGCCCTCTATCCTATATAGTAAAAGGGTAATATGCAAACTGACCCTAACAGCAGAAAGACTGGGAATGACTGGTCACTATGACACACACTGACCACCAGGGGGCATATGCTCAATGCAGGAGCTGCCCTCTGGTGGTCAGTGCGCTCCCACATGGGGGAGCTCTGCTCAGCCACTTGCCAGGCTGATGGCTGCCAGTACAGCGGTGGTGGTGGGACCCTCTCCTGCCTCCTCAGCAGCACTAAGGATGTCTGACTGCAGCTTAGGTCTGCTCCCCACTGGCAAGTGGACATCCCCCGAGGGCTGCCAGGCTGCCAGAGGGATGTCTGATTGCCATCTTAGGCCCAATCCCTCAGGGAGCAGGCCTAAGCCAGCAGGTGGTCATCCCCCGAGGGGTCCCAGACTGCGAGAGGGCACAGGCTGGGCTGAGGGCCCCCCCCCCCCCCGAGATTAACTATATAATCTATGTGGAGTCCATAAGTATTAAGTAGAATGTCTAAAATTTAGCAATGGCTAAGAAAAAGTTTGACAAATTTCTGATATCCATTAAGATCACAAAACAACTATCTCTTTTGATCTACTCATAGTCATTTGGGTTAAAACAATTGATATAAAAATTTGGAAACATTAAACTTTAGCTACCACCATTTTGTATTTCATGCTATGATTAATAATCTCCTGGGAAAACATTATTTTTAGACAAAAAAAAGAATGACCAAAGATTTAAGGTTCTTCTCTAGCCCAAGTTATTTGTAAATGTAGACTGTCTATACCATTTAAAAGTCAGTGAGAGGAAAAAAATGAGCAGCCATGGCTGGGTGGCTCAGTTGGTTGGAGTGTCATCCCATACACTGAAGAGTTGTGGGTTTGATTCCTGGTCAGGGCACATACCTAAGTTTCAGGTTCAATTCCTGGTTAGGGCCTGTACAGAAAGTAACCGATCAATGTTTCTCACTCACATAGATTTTTCTCTCTCCCCCCCTCTCTCTCAAATCAATAAAAACATATCCTGGGATGAGGATTAAAAATAATAATAAATGAGCTATAAAATGAAATCAGCCATAGGCTTTCTGAGCCTATGCCTTTTGGCCTGGTTGCTCTGAATGAATAAAACCTTACACATATATCAAGTTGTTGATCAGTGCTGTGGATAATCACAAATATGCGCTATATATCCTTTTACTTCATCATCTAGCTACAATATCTGACTTCACAAAAGAACTCACGGACTTGGACATTTTGAATGTGTATGTGAAATAAGATGAAAAAAATATCCTCTTCTTGGTAGAGAGAAAAAGAACCAGTTTGGGGGAGGTACTTATCTCTTATTCAAATTATTTCAGCATCTAAAGTTGTGCTGTCCAACATGGTAGCCACTAGCCATGTGTGGCTACTGTGTTCTTGAAATGTGGTGAAGTATAAATTATGTGCTATAAGTGTAAGATACACATTAGATTTTGAATGCATTACAAGAAACAATGTAAATAATGGAAAACATTTATTGAACACTTATGTTTTAAGATTATATGTAAAGCAGTTGATCTTTTTAACAACCCTGTAATAGAATGACCAGTTTTTCTGAACTGAGAGGTTTTTAGAATGTGGAACTTTAGGCCCCAAATTTGAAAACATCCAGAGTGAACCTTGATGAACTAGTCACCATACCTATTCATTATATATTATTTGCCTCATTCTACAAGCATAAAAAAATTGAGGTTCATGGAGATTCAGTAACTTGTGCAAATTCCCACTGGCAAAAAGGGATTCAGTTGTGTGGCTCTGTATTATACAGTATAACATACTCTCTTCCAATCAGAGAAGATTATGTTGTTCTTTATTCATTTCTCCAATTTACACTTGTAAAATATATACTGTGAAGTGGTATTTCAAAATCTGAAATAACAACAGCTAACATCAATGTTACGTTGATTTTTTTTAAAAAATTCTTATAATTCTATAAGATAGGTGCTATTAATATCCCCATTCTACAGATAAGGAAACTAAGGTACAGATAAGTTAAGTAACTTTCCTATAGAAAGAAATTTTCAGCACCGAACTTAACCAAGACAATAGAGCTTTGGTTTTGTTAAGCTGTGATGTTAAAATAGCCCTTTAGAACTACTTGTCAATAATTATTGCAAGCACTTCAGATTTCCTGGTTCTGTGGAAGGATTGGCAAGAGCTGAGGGAAGTATAAAAAAGGTAAGGTGGTAACCTAGACTCCAAATTCATATGAAATTACTAAATTTGGGGTCCACAAAAAGTAAGTGCAGGACCGTAAATACTTTTTATGACAAAAGTATTTTTGAATTATTAATTTTGATTTGTCTTTTGTTTCACTGATGTATATTTTTCATGTTACTTTTAAAAATGGATGGGTAATGTATTTTCAGAGAATTTGCTTTTGTATAAATTACCTTTGCTGTTTTACTCATGAAAGATTGGTTGTATATAAAATCCTTGAGTTAAAACTTTTTCTTTAAATTATATAGTTCTATTATCTTCCTACATTTATATAGCAGAGAAGTCATCTGATGTCATCATAATTTTTATTTTGTTACAAAGAAACTGCTTTTATTGACCTCAATGCTTTTGAAATATTTTGTAACTCTTTTGAAAACTCTTTTTAAATTACCTAGAGGTGCCTTCCTATAGATTTCTTTGTATTGATTTTTGCTGGAACATAGAGAATCCTTTCAACAAGCATTATCCACCCAGGACATGTTCCACCAATTATCTTTGGTGACTCTGAGGCAATTATTCTAGTCTCTTTCTCAGATCATATGTAATTTTGAGGTTGACTTAACATTTTTGGCTTTTCATGTTTATGACTATCCACATCTTTTTCATTATTTTCTGTTTTTCCATACATCTTGAGACAGGTACTCACTGTTTTTCACATTATTGATTTTCCACAGTGTCAAATCTGTCTTTTACTGTCTCCAATTTGAATTTTAATTCAGATATTAAATTATCATCTCATAGACTATCAAAAATTTTATATATAACTATATACTAGTATGTCTTTAGGATATCAGAAATGCCAATCATTTTTCTAAAATCTAATTTACAAGACTACTTCTCTACCCCCAGGTCTTTCTTTCCTAGGGAATTTTTATAGTCTTCAAGGCAGATTTTTTTTTCACTTACTCAAAACTGAATACATCATGCCTAGACCCTTAACATTTATTGCGAGAAAAAAAAAATCAGTGATAACAAATGAGCAAATTAACCTTTGCACGCCTTGTCCTAATACAATATTTCTCTATGATCTATGACAGTGGTTCTCAACCTTCCTAATGCCGCGACCCTTTAATACAGTTCCTCATGTTGTGGTGACCCCCAACCATAAAATTATTTTCATTGCTACTTCATAACTGTAATTTTGCTACTGTTATGAATCATAATATAAATATCTGATATGCAGGATGTATTTTCATTGTTACAAATTGATCATAATTAAAGCATAGTGATTAATCACAAAAACAATATGTAATTATATATGTGTTTTCCAATGGTCTTAGGCGACCCCTGTGAAAGAGTCGTTCGACCCCCAAAGGGGTTGCGACCCACAGGTTGAGAACCGCTGCTCTATGATGTTATGTCAAATAATAAACACATTCTTAGCCCCCCTCCAAATATACGTATTAGTGGCTTTTACTCTAGTGAGTTTCCACTGCACTGAAGTGAGACCTTTGACTATCTCCCATTCACTGACTCTCCGATGCTCTCACAGTAGAGTCAGGGACACAAGGCTGATACCATGGCTACAGGCATCCCCTCCACGGTACTGGGCTTGCGTGGAGCATGGTTTCCAAAATGTAACATGCTACTGCCAGTAAATACAACCCCCTCCTCCTTCTGCCTAATGTCCCTTCAACTGCCCCTACTGAGTGTGTATACGGCGGAGGGAGGGGTGGGGTGAGACACGAATAACAGTTTAGTTTTGCCCCAGGTTTTGTTGGTTCAGACCCTTTGAAGTGTGTGCATCTAGAGGGCAAGAGTGACAAGGTTACCTGAAGGACAAGAAATTATAATTTTTGAATTAGAGAAAATCATAATAAAACAGCATATGATTAGGAATCTAGTTCCTGCACTTAAAAGCCCTTTTTGTGGTTCTTGCAGTTACTGAAAGTTCCTTTCAGATTTCGGAAATAGGTTATGTTTCAGTTTCATATTGTGATTGCATTGTTAGAATTCCTCTTTATCTGTGTCTTCATAGGTTCTGAGGATTTGTGAGAGGCGGCAGTGAGAACTAGCTAGAGAACTTTTAAACAAGAACCCGCTAGAATATCTTCAGTTCAGCCAAGACTTTATGCCTTACATTTTTCAAGAGTTTCTGAAATTATGTATAAAATGCTTTTCCTTTAACTTACTTCATGATTTTCTATTAGTCTTTGAAGTTCAATAGAATAACAACGCATATTGCTTTTGATCTTGGATGTTGCTGCATGGTGAGTCTTTGAGCATGCTGGGCTCGATAATTTACGTACCAACCTAAATAGCATCAAAGATCCGCGAAGCACTCTGAGTGTTGTACAGGCAGGTTGTCAGGCATAGCAGGGCTGCTTTTGATTTCAACACCACTGCTGAGTCACCTGATATGTAACTGGGTTATATGAAAATCATAATGTGATATTGAACTCTATGGCTGTTTTTAATAGGACAGTCACATCTGAATAACTACCTTCTACATTAAAATAGATTTTCCCCCAAAACTATTAAGTTCGAGCCAACAATGTTAGAGCAGGTTCAATAAAGTCACCATACGCAGACCTCAGGAGTCTATTTTGCATTGGCAGGAGATGATTTAGCAGGACATTTTCATCTCTGCCATTACAAATAACACATTTGCATTAGTAACGTTATACATGCAGATTCTAAAACAAATTCAATTTAAATTTTCATCACAGTTGCGGGTACTGTGCTATTAACGACTGCAATTTCCTTTACATTCTCCACAATTCAGCCTAAAGGCTACTTTATATAGCATTGCCATCCTAATGATCCTCCGATAAAATTGCCCCTTCTTGGGAAATATGTTCTAATATCTAACTTTGAGTATTACAGTGCATTATTTAAAGACTTTTGCTTCCTAATACCATTCTCATGTGCAGACTCCTGGGGAAACTGGACAGCATTTTCTTCAACTTTTTATTTCACTAACATGAAGTTTCCATTAATTGAGTTCTAGGTACCTTAACCATGAATGTGACATAAATAATAAAAAGTCTATAATAAAAGCTTTAATTCTCCTTTCTCTTAATTAAATTGATTGGTATATAAGCAAATATCCTATATAATAAAAGGGTAATATGCAAATAGACCTAAAGGCAGAACAACCGAACAACCAATCAAAGTGTAACATGCTAATAATATGCTAAGGCTGCTCAACCGCTCACTATGACGTGCTCTGACCACCAGGGAGAAGACAGTCAACTGGTCAAACAGTCGCTATGGCATGCACTGACCACCAGGGGGCAGATGCTCCGACTGGTAAGTTAGCTTGCTGTTGGGGTCCAGCCAATCGATCAGAACTGAGTGAGATGGGCCGGACACATCCTGGAGCCCTCCTGCGGTCCCTCCCTGGCCCAATTGTGCACTGGTGGGGTCCCTCAGCCTGGCCTGTGCCCTCTCACAATCCAGGACCCCTCAGGGGATGTTGGAGAGCCAGTTTTAGCCCGAGCCCTCAGGCCACTCCCCTTGGGTGGGTGCCAGATGCAGGGCTTATGGCTGGTGAGTGCTACTTGTTTAGCGCAAGCCTCTCCCGACTGGGACTGATTGGGTGCGAGCCCATGGCAGGCACAGTGGGACCAGGATGAGCGGGAGCAGCAGGTAGGAACTGCAGGTAGCATTGGACTGTGGGTGTCACCCCAATCCCTGCAGGCCACCCAGAGGGACCCCACCCATGCATAAATTTGAACACTGGGCCTCTAATATTTTTAAAAAATGAAACAGCCCAGAGAAAGGCTCATAGGTTAATTGTGGTCAGTAGAACTATAACCTTTCTAATAAATAAATAGAACAAAAACTCAAATCATTTTTGTAATATGACTACACTACATATCTATTGTCATTAAAAGTATTATCAACATCATTTATTTAGAATTTTTCTAGCTAGACTTTAGAAAACTGTCAGATTTCTTATGCACATCATTACACTAAATAGCCTAGGAGACTGAATAAATACATGATTAAGCAGCATATTCAATGCAAATATCTGAGCTCAGTTCAAAGACCTGTTTGGAGCATTTCTCTGACTATATCTCTGTTTGAGGGTAAGATGTGTGTACTGTTTACATAATCAAAGTCACTAATTATCAGAGAGGTGCAAATTAAAACAACAATGAGGTACCACCTCATACCTGTCAGAATGGCTACCATCAACAAAACAAATGACAAGTGCTGGCCAGGATGTAGAGAAAAGGGAACCCTAGTACACTGCTGGTGGGAATGCAGACTGGTGCAGCTTCTGTGGAAAACAGTATGGAGTTTCCTCAAAAATTTATATATGGATCTCCCATTTGACCCAGTGATCCTACTTTGAAACCAGAAACACAAATCAGAAAGAATATATACACCCTATGTTCATAGAAGTGCAATTTACAATAACTAAAATCTGGAAGCAGCCCATATTCCCATCAGTAGATGAGTGGATAAAAAAGGTGTGGTACATTTATACCATGGAATACTATGCAGCAGTAAAAAAGAAGAATCTCTTACCCTTCGAGACAGCACAGAGAGACCTGGAGAGTATTATGCTAAGCAAAATAAGCCAGTCAGAGAAAGACAAGTATCACATGATCTCACTCATATGTGGAATCTAGAGAACAAAGAAAACTGATGAACAAAATAGATCCAGAGACACAGAAGCATGGAACAGACTGTCGAATCTCAGAGGGAGGGTGAGGGTGGGAAGGTGGGTGGGAAGAGATTAACCAAATAATTTATATACATCTATGCATAACCTATGGACACAGACAATAGTGTGGTGAAGGCCTGGGGCAAGGGGCAGGTGTGGGCTAGAAGAGGTCAATAGGGAAAAAAAAGGACACATGTAATACACTCAACAGTAAAGATAAATTTTTAAAAAATGGGAAAATGAAAAGGAAAATCACTGCAGGGAGATCATCATTAACTTACTTAAACTAGGAATGATAAAGAGTAAGGCAATGGAAAAAGTTTCCATTATAGTAATGGATTTGTATTAATCATATATTTTACTTCACTTTGTTTTGCACGTCTAGATCCCTGGCTTCCCCTAACAAAGCTGGAGCCCCCAGTTCAGGGTCTCCCCCTGGTTAGGGGTAACTATGACCAGTGTAGACTTTGGTGGTAGTGGAAAGCCACCAACCCCTGAGCATCAAGCTAGGGTTTCCTCAGTTGGAGCAGCCATGGGGCTGGGCAAGAGGGGTCCCACCATGGGAAGGAGAGTGGCCTGCGTCTTCACATCACTTCAGAATCAGAGCCTGGCCCAGCCCTTTCCCTGAAAGCCCTACCTCTCGTCCATCTAGTCCCTGCTGTGGAGACTAAGGAGGGTGTTGACCAGCTTGAGAGGAAAACTCCAGTGAACACCTGTTAGCACTGGGTAGGAAAACAGAACAATCAGTTTTTCTTTATAAAAATAGCCAGTTTGGCTCAGTGGAGAGAGTGTCAGTCTGCAGACTGAAGGGTCCCGGGTTTGATTCTAGTCAAGGGCATATCTTGGTTGTGGTTTCAATCCCCAGGCCTGTTCGGGCATGTGCAGGAGGGACCAGTCGATGTGTCTCTCTCACATTGACATTTCTCTCTCTCTCTGTCTCTCCCTCTCCCTTCCACTCTCTCTCTAAAAAAAAAAAAAAGAAAAAAATCAATGTAAAAAATATTTTTGGGTGAGGATTAACAACCACAAAAATAAAATAAAAAGACTGTTTTGTTGCTTTAATTTCATGTGTGGCTTCCCAAAGTCTGTAACATTATTATGAGATGAGGATAAAAGTAAATTGCAGATTTTGCTCTCTAAATTGACTAACAATTTCAAATATTGAAAGGTTAATACAAAGGTTCTTAGAACCTAGGGGGTACTTTGCAGTTCTAAGAAGGATAATTATTCTATATTGATTTTTTAAATTTCAGAGTCGAGCAAACCATGTGTAGGTTTTCCAGATATACACTGAGTGGCCAGATTATTATGACCACCTGACGTTTGTAGGCAAATTAGCCGTACACTGCATCGTATGGGATATGGAAACCGAAGGCCTGTTCGAACACCTTTTCTGTCTGCAGTTACCAAGATAAAACGTCTCCAATTTGCACAGGAACACAAGGATTGGACAGTCGAGCATTGGAAAAAAGTCATGTGGTCTGATGAATCGTTTCCAGTTGCATCATGCAGATGGCAGAGTGAGAATTGGCGGAAACAGCATGAAAGCATGCACCCCACATGCATGAGTACAACCCTTCAAGCTGGTGGGGGCAGTGTTATGGTTTGGGGCATGGTTTCCTGGCATGATTTGGGCCCTTTAATTCGTGTGGAACGTCTGAATAGCACAACATACCTAAGTATCATTGCTGATCAAGTTCATCCTATCAGGTTGATGGTGTATCCCAATGGAGATGACTTCTTCCAACAAGACACTGAGCCATTCCACGGTGCTTGTATTGTGCAGGAGTGGTTTCAAGAACATGAGGGAGACTTTACCTTGCTTAGGTGGCCCCCACAATCACCAGATATCAATCCAATTAAGCATTTGTGGGACGAAGTTAAAAGAGCCATCAGGCAGCTGGTTCCACAACCATCAAATCTCACAGAACTGGACAGTGCTATTCATCAGGCATGGTGTCAGATTCCTCGCATCACCTTTCAACATCTTGTGGAGTCAATGCCAAGAAGAATCGCCACAGTATTGAAGGCAAAAGGTGGCCCAACGAAGTACTGATGGGGTGGTCATAATAATCTGGCCACTCATAATAATATATATCCCATGTTCAAAGGCTGTTAATTCGCATTGTTTACCCATATCTTTAGAAAAAAATGACTTCTACTGTCGTGGTAAACAACCTGCTTCCCTATTTATAATGGTCTGGCCCTCTAGCAACTTCAGAGTGAAATTATAGCTAATTTGCCTACAAACTTCAGGTGGTTATAATAATCTGGTCACTCAGTGTATACAAATAACACTGACCTGTCTAAACTTCCTTTAAAAATTATATTCTTTAAATATAGGCCCTTCAAATTGGCAACTCATTATATTTCACTGTTATGTAATATGCACTGAGAGCAACATGCCAGGTGCTGGCTAGATGCTGCAGATCCTAAGTAATTTTTCAAGTGGAAATTAATTCAGCAGTCTAGGGAAATACTATCACAAGACAATGCCCCCGAATCTCATTAAATCAATTTGGAAAGGCATATGGGTGGAAAGGTAAAAATAAATCAATAAGATTAAAAAGGAAGTATATCGCTTTGCAACAACAAGAAAGAGGAGTATAGTATCTGGTTGCTAAGCAGCAGGATTTTAAATAGGAATTATTTGTCTTCCTTATAGGATAAGGCAATTTTGAGAATTAGAACAAAATACTGTTTGCATATGGTCCAATTTCTACAAACTGCATTTTTCTCCACAAGACTTACTCCATCTTTAAAGAGGGAGATGAGCTTTCACCAGAGGAGCTATTGCCTAGCAACAAGATGCTAAGAAGGAGAGCTGAGTCCTTTCCAGAAAGGGCTCTCTCTCTTCTCTCCCCACTACACTGCAATGACCTCTAGCACAGACAGATGCCCTTGAGAGAACCACCTTAACAACCAGAGAGCTACAGGGAAAGAGTTTTGCTAAGATCACTACAAGGTCTAAGCTTTTTCTTTTGTTTTTAAATAAGACAACACAGTGCACACTCCTCTTTGCTTAGCACTACACATGAATTCTCACGAACATGCTTTTACTTCTTTTTAAGCCCCTGACTTTCACCGGTGTTGAGTCATATGATCAACTACCTGACTGGCTACAGGCCTCAGGTCAATCTGAATGTCAAATGTCTGTTGAAAAAAAATTGACCTCCAACATCTTTACCAGGCCCTCAATGTTACACTCCCCACCCCCAACCCCACCCCACCCTCCAATAGGCAGAGTAGCAAATCCTCTTTTATCCTCTTCATGGTTTAAATAGTTCTGTTTCTCTTTCTTACCCTTCACTCTCACTTATTTGATAAAAATTGTATTTAAAAACATTTTTTTAAATACAGTGTGCTAGGTCCTAGAGATAAAATTAGGGACAAGACCCAGTTCCCCTAGGTCCACAGTGGTCAGCAAACTCATTAGTCAACAGAGCCAAATATCAACAGTACAACGACTGAAATTTCTTTTGAGAGCCAAATTTTTTAAACTTAAACTATATAGGTGGGTACACTGTTATTTACTTAATTAGGGTACTCCTAAGGCTTAGGAAGAGCCACACTCAAGGGGCCAAAGAGCCACATGTGGCTCGCGAGCCGCAGTTTGCCGACCACTGCCCTAGGAGCTTATAGGGCTCCATGGGAATAAATAGATACAAGAGGCATTTCATGGCCAAGAAAATCAAGACGCAATGGAGCCAGCTGCCGAGAGATGATACCTCCACCACGAGGCCTTAAGAGCCTGCAGAAATTCGTGCCTCAAAAGGATGGGAGTCTTTATAAAGTGAGGAGGAACGGAGATGGGTGACAGGACATCTATCTGGCAGAGAGAACAAAGGCATTCTCAGGACACAGGGAGCCTGGCACCTGGGAATATGTCACCCTCCATCCTATAGTACAGTATTCACTGTAAGTTTTCAGTTCTGCATCAAATTGCCTCAAGAACTTTTTATTGGAAGCTAGAATACAGCCAAAAGCAGTTCACAAATGTAATATAAAAGCTGTTGTTTGTCATCAATATCATTCAAACTACATTTAATACAATGTGCGTCCATCTGTATCCCAAACAGGTGACAGGCCTCGGACGATGCTCAAAATAATTATTCTTAAGAACATGGGACAATATTTACTAAATAAGTCTTTTGTCAAATTGTAATTCTCCCCTCCCCTGAACTAGGAAATGTATTCTGAGCAAACCAAGTACAACCCTTGAGAATGTGTGTATTCACATGTACAGTACTTACCTATTCTTAATGCTGATCTCACATTTCTCTTAAAGGAGCAGTGTAGGCACATCAGTTGACTGGGATTGTTTAAAAAGATAAAAACATGTGTCTGATTTTTGAAGGGGTGTTTCTGAAAACACTACGCCCAAAATTAGAGCTCAGGCTTCTCTGCTTTTCAGGGCCGGGTCTGCTCTGCCTCTCTGCTGCCCCCGTGTGAGCTGAGGGAGCAGAGCCGCACAGAAAACCCTATCTAAGAACAAACCTGTATGTCCTTGGCATGGAACTATGAGGAGGGAGGGATGCTGTGACAAGCACAAGGCTTTCTCACAGAATCCAGGAATCTGGATTTGTTGTGACTCAATCACTGTGCAGATGGGTTTCTATTAAATAATATTTTTAGGCCTTATTTAAAAGAGAGGAGAGTTTTTCCAACATCCAAAGAGAGCCCAAAATATGCATTTAGGTACTAGAAAGGATAAAGAGGCACCCTGTAATTGGCTAATTAAGGCTCCAACTCGTACAATTATAGAACAACTAGAGGCCTGGCACACAAAATTTGTGCATGGATATGGTCCTTAGGCCTGGCCTGTGATCAGGGCCATCTTCCCCAGCTGCCTGCAGCCAGCCCCCCCCCCCCCCCCCCCCGCCCCGCCGCCACCCACCCTCAGTTCCCTGTTCGCATTCAAGTGATCAGAGCCTGATGGACCGGGGAAGGGACCGAGAGGTAGGCCGTTCCTTCCTGCTCACCGGCCCCACCCCCGCCCCCACCCCCGCTGCAGGTTGCCCTCTGTGTGTGGGGTACTAGTGGCCTGGTGCCACCTGCATCCCCATCCACCCATCCCCACTTCCCCATTTGCCATCAGGCGATCGGAGCCTGCCCACCGGGGAGAGGGACTGAGAGGTGGTCAGTGTGCCTCACAGTGACCGGTCGAGTGGTCGTTCTGGTCATTCCACCATTAGGGTCAATTTGCATATTTCCTTTTTATTATATAAGATAGAGGCCCGGTGCATGGGTGGGGGCCAGTTGGTCTGCCCTGATGGGGGCCCCAGATTGGGGTGGGGGTCCCTGCTGGGGGGCAGGGCTGGTTGGGGCGAGGGGCCGCAGGCAGTTTGCAGGCTGACATGCCCCTGATCGGGATAGGGGTCCCCGCTGGGGGGCGAGGCTGGCAAGGGCGAGGGGCCACGGGCAGTCTTCAGGCCGGCCACATCCCCGATCGGGATGGGGGTCCCTGCTGGGTGGTGGAGCCGGCCAGGGCGAGGGGCCATAGTCGTTCTGGTCTCTGGTCATTCTGGTTGTTCTGCTGTTTCGGTCACTGGACTTTTATGATGTAGGATTAATGCCAAGAACTAAACCTCACTGAGTTTTCCTTTCTCCCACCTTACATTTTTTGTTGATGGAATGGTATACATCAGGGACTTCATCTAACCTTATTTTACTAAAAATAAATATACTGATTTCTTTAGAAATAAGTTATTTTGATAATACATTACACACAGAATGTAAAAGAAAATTTCTACTTTGAGCTAACTGGCCTAGTGTGCTCTTCAAATAGGCCAAGTTTCTTCTTTGTTTCTATTCTCTGCCTTAGGGATTGTATCCTCAAAGCTTCATATATCCTCCTTCTGCAGATGACTCTCAAATGGTTCTCCAGTTTCTCTTTGAATGTCTTACCAGAGTCTCAAAATAAAAGGATAATTCCTGCTGTGCTCAGTCTGCTTCTGTCTTGATTTTCCTATATTCCAGGCGAGTCTCCTCACTTTTCCAGGCTAATTTCAGTCAGCAGAACGTTAGGCATTTAGATCAAGTGAGTTTCCATTCTTATGCCATCGACACCATCCCAGTTATATTGTGATCAGATCCCTGCATCTTTTAATGCTTCCCATTTTTACTTCCTAGAACAGGGCTAATGATGGCTCCCTTTGCCCCATGTTATTCAGGGCTGTACTAGGAGGCAGATGGAGAAAGTCAGTACCCCCACCTCACGCTCCCCTCTCTGATCTCGTGTCAGAGCACCCAGCTCCTGTCAGCTGAACCTAACGGCAAGGAAAATTGCAAAGTTGCTCCACACAGCCCATGAAGAAGGACAGGAGAGTGGATCTTTGGGGGTAAAAGGAAGCTTCTGCTACATTCACTCAGATATGAAGTTCTGCAAGCTAAATGTACTACTTGCTCTTTCAGCTCCTTCAGGTTCTTGCTAAAATGTTACCTCTTTGGTAAGTTCTTCTCTTATCACCTTACTTGAGGTAGCAACCACCGTACACCTGCCCCTGACTCTCCATGCCTCTTCCCTGCATAGAGTTTGGTGGCAGCACTGGCACCATGAGGCAGGCTGCACACTTCAGTTGCTTTTTTTTTTCTTTCTTTTTTTATTGTCAGCCTCTCCCCGACTAGACCATAAGCTCCAAGAGAGGAGAAATACTCTGTCTCCTGTAACATTGCCATATCCTCAATATTGCATCAGCAATATCTGGTACCCAATAGGTGCTCAATATATACTTATGGCATCAATAAGGAAAGTGTAAATCAACTTTGGAAAGAAAATTCCTATACTGTGTTTTAAAAATGAAAACTAGCCTATTAACAAAGCTAATAGGTTTAGTTTGGTTGTTTGTTTGTTTTTTTGTCTTGTTTTGTTTTGGTTTTTTTTTTTCACTACATCTTATCACTGATAGTTTTCACTACCTGAATTTTATCTCCTATTCCAGATTTCACTTTCTGGAAATATTCTTTTCTATTTAGTCTTTCCTGTTTTGTCAAAAGTAACTGCTCTCTGATGATTCTCAGATCAAATATTCTTTTCTATTTAGTCTTTCCTGTTTTTGTCAATAGTAACTGCTCTCTGATGATACTCATAGCACAGCATCTGTATCCCTAGCAGCAGAACATTCCTCCCGTATGTATCAGTTATTTGCATGCATCTCTCATCAGCAGCACTGCATCTCAAGTTCTCTGAAGAAGGGTTTGTCGGCAATGCACTGCCCACGTTCTGTGGCACTGGGCACCTGTAAGGTGATTTCAGGAGCATTAGCCCTGGGGTCAGGGGACTTGCGTTCAACTCTTGCCTCCACACAAGCTCTAAAATATTGACATTTAAGGTCTCTAAGCTACATCCTGGGATTTCTGAAAGGGTTAAATAAGATGGTACATTTGACCCATTAGCCAAGAAATGTTCAGTAAAGTATATCTAGTATTAGTCTAGTGAGTGTTCTGTATTTGTTAAACAAGTGAATGACCATATGGTAAGATATGGAAGAATGGAATGTGCACAAAATGTAATCTTTCAATGTCCTTAAATTGAACCAGGAAAGAAATCAGTGTTAAGAATATAGGTTCTCTAGTCAGGCTGTTAAAAGTCAAATCCATCCTCACCACCTGTGTGACCTTGACCAGATACATAACTTTTTTACCCTTGAGTATTCTTACCTATCTAACCTATAGTGAACAGGGCATGGATGTAGTAAATGATCAATATCACTCATTATTATGGACACTACAAGCCAAACTGAAAACAAACAAACAAACCACCTGCTTTCTTCTAATCTGATAGGCCATTAGACATTCACAACTTTTAGAAATTCAGTTTGCATGCTAATAAGTAAAGAGCTATAATTAACTTTTTAGAGTTCCTCATTGCCAAGATCTTTTCTTTTTAAATAGGGCTAAACCATAGACATTTAGGAAAAAAAATATTTCAAAACAAGCAATATTCCAGAGGTAAAATATAACTTCAAAAATCCTTTTATGTGCTTGTAAAATGTAATCCTCAAAGCAGCTGTTATTAAAACTTTCTACTTTCTGTCATCCAACGGTGTTATTTCACAATCATTAATAATTAATCATAGGTCTCTGATTCATTCTTGTACACTCTAAAAATAGGATACCATGTAGAGGCTTAGATCCTTGGCAACAGAATATTGAGGATTCCATCAGCCTAACCTGAGTACCTATTTGCATTCTGCAAACAGATCTGTCTCAGGATTGCTAAATTGGAAGGCATTTCATGGCAAAGTCAGACAACATGTTTTTCTCTATTTGCAGTAATTTCAAATTCATCTCGCTAAAAGCCTCAACATTTCTCCTGCTCTCCATTTGCTTGGGGGTAGAGAACAAGAGAGTCTGTGTTACCATTTTGAGCCTCTGAACATGAAGACCGTCAGATATGAAGCCTACCAAATCAGCACCGAGCTGACCTGATGGGAGTTTCTGGTGCCCATCACATGACAGATATTTGAATGAGCTCTGATGAAAGAGAAGATACTTGTAACATCTAATCTCTTTAAATTTAAAATGTGTTCAATAGACACTTTACAAATATAAGTGAATTTAATCTCAGTGAGAACCTCGTGGGGAAACCAATGCAACAGATTAGCATGCCTGCAAGTCACACACCCGATAAATGAAGATTCCAGGATTGAAAGCCAGGCAGCCTGGGTCCAGAATCTGAGGGCCTAACCTTTGGGCAGGCTGACAAACCAGTGAAACACGAACGAGGTTAACAAATGTCTATGTAGCTCTTGGCTTCGCGGCAGAACAAATGTGGGGGTGGGGTGGGGGTGTGTTTAGTGTGAGTGTGTATGAGGTCCTCAGCTTAGTATTCAAAACATTTAACTCACCAAGTGAGACTCTACGTATGGCGTTCACTGACGGGAACTAATAATCATGAAATAGTAGGGGGAGCTTAAAGGTGTATATCACAACCCTATACAAATAGCAGAAGCAACAACTGAAGAGCCTCAGCCCTTTGCAGTAGGTAGACCTGGGCTCACCCGGGAGCAGAAAGCAGCATTTCCCTCCCCCCCCCCCCCCCCCCCCCCCGCCACCCACCATAAAAAATAGTCTTTATCTGTCTCTCTTCCTCAGATAAATAGATGATAGATAGGTAGATAGATAGATAGATAGATAGATAGATAGATAGATAGACAGATAGACCTGCCTTCTGCCCCTCCCCCACTTCCTCTCGCCACCTGATTTCCTCTTTAGTTCTTGTTCTCCCTCCCAAATGAGGTAACATCAAGCCTGAGCTCATGAATGTCTCTCTGGACACCTCCAGTGTCCAATCTGGTAGCCATGAAGCACAAGTGGTCATACAAATTAATGATATAGCAAGGAAACAAATGTAGTTGCTCAGTCCATTAGCCAACGTGGGTAGCAGCTTTCATTGGCAGCTCAGATATGCAGCATGTTCGCCGCAAAAGCAGAAAGTCCTGCTCTAGAGGAGGACGGAGCCACTGCCGGTCCTGTCCCCTGAAAGTGGCTGCTGAGTTACCTCATTTTCCCTCATCACAGAGCTATACGATGACGTTTTAGAAAACCATCTACTATAAACATTGACATTATTTGGCAACATTTACTTTATCAGCCACTCCCTTCTGTCTGCCAACTTCCCTTAATCAAAATCGCTGGCCAGATTCCATGGATTTTTCAAGGCTTTTTTCCCTTACATAACCGCCTTCCAAGTAGGTAGAAGTAGAGGATTTAGTATATGTGATTTTTTTTTTAACCAAAGAAAATAAAGTTAGCATATTCTGTTCTTTACCTAAAAGTTCCATTTAACTTCATGTATTCTTGGGGAAAATAACCTTTTTACATTGTTTTCTCCCCTGAGATGGGCTCACCTCACTTTGTCTCTCAGAATTGTATCCGAATGAATGAAACAATATCTGAATTTAATTCCTGCACTATTATATTCCTTGTAGACTGGCAACAATTAAGACACTGTGCCAGCAACTAACAAAATTTAGACACACACACACAAAAACAGCCACAAACATGATCGTTTTATCCTACATATTAGAATAGTTCATCCATAATCTCTTTGGCTAAAGTGAATTATAATATATATTAATTTATCCATAAGATGTTTCATTATCACTTACTATATACCTGATCCTGTATTAGGTGTGTTCCCAAGTTCTTACAACAAAATTGGGCTTAAATGTCTGAAATATAAAGGTGGTGTGTGTTCGATGGAATACTACGCTGCTGTAAAAAAGAAGGAACTCTTACCATTTGCAACAGCATGGATGGAACTGGAGAGCATTATGCTAAGTGAAATAAGCCAGTCAATGAAGAAAAAATACCACATGATCTCACTCATTCATGGATAATAGAGACCATTATAAACTTTTGAACAATAATAGATACAGAGGCAGAGCTGCCTCAAACAGATTGTCAAACTGCAGCGGGAAGACTGGGGAGGGTGGGGGGGCAGGAGGGGAGGGGGGTAAGAGATCAACCGAAGGACTTGTATGCATGCATATAAGCATAACCAATGGACATAAGACACTGGGGGGTAGGGGAAGCCAGGGGATTGTCAAGGGCGGGGAGAAAAAAAGGACACATATGTAATACCCTTTGTAATACTTTAAGCAATAAAAAAATTTAAAAAAAATTAAGCACTTATAAACAGTAAAAAAAAAAAAAAAGTGGTGTGTGTTGTCCTTTGAGTTCCTACAGGGTGATGGTGACTGCCGACGCTCAAATCTGTGCTCACAATCTCCAGATTTCACACAGATACAAAAAGGGAGCAAATAAGACCATCCATAACCCATGCCTACAGCATAGCTGGGAACGAGGCATGTGACAAACTTCAATGTACATGTAAGCAGGGAGCAAGCCTCCAAAGCCGCAGGCCCACTCCAGGGCCCAGGGCAGGGCAGAAGTGAGGAGAGAGCAGAGGGCACACCAGCAGCAGAACCCTGAAGGCTATAGCATCACTCCCAGGAGGAGAAAGTTTTACCTGGACTGGAGAAACGTCAAAAATAGGGATGAGACCCAGGGGCTCAGATACTTGAAAGGGAGGGACAGAAAAGTGCACAGAAGCAGAGACGGCAGTCCTAGGGAAGTTGTGGTCTCTGGGTAGAGGGAGGGAACTTGGGGAGAATCCCTGGAGACTTGGTGATAAAGAGGAAGTAGAAGCAAGTGTTAGAGATTAAGGAAAACTAAGAGAATCAGAACCAGACGCTACACCACAAGGCCTCTCTAAAAGGTGCTACAACAGGATAAAGCATTTTTGAACTAAGAATCCCAGGAAACCATTCAAATCTCTCCCTTTTGCACACAGAAAATCAGGTAATAGGAAATAATTTTAAACAACCCAGAGAATATAATAGTCATGAACCATTCCTTATGAATCTACTAAAGGGGAGATTCATCAGCCAGGTACGAACTGGAAAACTTCAGCAGAAATGGTTTATTTATGCTGAGCACTGAATATATTTAGTATGTATTGAATTATGTGTCTAAGACTACAATAAAGGAGGAAAAAGGTGAAAGAATGGTTTGTAACTGTTGCCTGTTTTTTTTAAAAATTTAAACATACAGCTAAGCAAATGGTAATAAAAAAAGAGAAAAAAAGGAAATATTTACTGAGTACCATATAGTGATAAAAGAATAGCACTCTAAGCTGACAAACCAATAGTAGAAGCCTAAATAAAGGGACTAAGGGCAATGTAAAAAGTATTAGTATAAAGGTAAACATTAGAAAAAATATAAACTTTTCTAGATACCAAATTAAATATTCTGCCTATTTCAGCCTCCTCAAAAAAAGCAAGAAAACAGACCACTTTTCCTTGGAGAAGTATAGTAACTATGCTATATAATAAAAATCTATTATGCTAAGTGTCTGGTCGTCCATTCAACCAATCAAAGCATAAAATACTAATGATATGCTAAGGCTGTTCAACCGCTTGCTATGACATGCACTGACCACCAGGGGGAAGATGCTCTGACTGGTAAGTTAGCTTGCTGCTGGGGTCTGGCTGATTGGTACTGAGCAAGACAGGCTGGACATGCCCTGGGGTCCTCCCTGGCTGGCCAACCTCCTGTGTCCCTCGTGCACCACTGGGGTCCCTCGGCCTAGCTTGCGCCCTCTCATAATCCGGGACTCCTCGTGGGATGGGAGAGCTGGTTTTGGCCCAATAGTGGAACGACCAGTTGCTATGATGCACACTGACCACCAGGGGGCAGATGCTCAATGAAAGAGCTGCCCCCTGGTGGTCTGTGTGCTCCCACAGGGAGAGCACTGCTCAGCTGGAAGCCAGGCTCACAGCTGGTGAGCGCAGCAGTGGTGGCAGGAGCCTCTCCCACCTCCGAGGCAGCCAGACATCTCCCCAAGGGCTCCCAGACTGCAAGAGGACGCAGGCCGGGCTGAGGGGACACCCCCTCCCCCACCGAGTGCATGAATTTTGTGCACTGGGCCTCTAGTAACAATAAAAAAAAAAAAAAAAACAGAGTTCAGACCACACATATGTCATCTCAGTATATGAAAATGAGCTTAATTAAAGAGATTTCCAGATTGGCTCACCGAGTAAAGCCAAACGCTCTGCTACATACCATAGACCAGGGGTGGGCAAACTTTTTGACTCGAGGGCCACAATGGGTTCTTAAACTGGACCGGAGGGCCGGAACAAAAGCATGGATGGAGTGTTTGTGTGAACTAATATAAATTCAAAGGAAACATCATTACATAAAAGGGTACGGTCTTTTTTTTTTTTTTTAGTTTTATTCATTTCAAACGGGCCGGATCCGGCCCGCGGGCCGTAGTTTGCCCACGGCTGCCATAGACACACTTAAAAACAAGTGATCCAGGAAAGCTAAAACTAAAGGAATGGACAAAGTTATATCAGGTTAATAAAAAAGCAGGTTGATAATCTTGTATTGGATAAGGCATGTATCAGCTCAAAAAGTATTAAATGAGACAAGGAAGGTCATGATGGTCATTATTCATAATGAAGATAATATTTTCATATAGCAATGAGCACTATTACCACCTTTATAAAGTAGAAACTCCAGGAAATGCCAGGAAAAATGGTCAAAAGCACAATAATATGAGACTTCAATGTATCATTCTCAGACCAAGAAAATAAAGTGGATGAAGAACGAGGATGTAAAACACTTCTCACATTATAAATAAGGTAGATCTTGTGACTCAACATTTAATTTTACCACCAATTTTTGCATATCTTCTCAAGTGAAAATGGAACATTCACCTAACTTGAACATATATTTTATTACATAGAAATCTTCAATTATTTCCATAAGGTAAAATAATTCAAACATCATACTCTGACTAGAGTACAATATAAATAAAAATTATTAAGAAAAGTTTCCCAGATAAAAGTGTAAAAATTCTATGGAAGATCTCTTTGGTAAAAAAGAGAAATACTAGATTATATTGCAGAATATCTTTTACAAATAATGATATTAAAAACAACATATGGAATGTAATTAAAGCTGTGATCAGAGGGAAATTCATAGCTGTAACCACTTATATCAATAAAAATTAAATAACACAAATAAATAAATTTAAATATAAGCCTGAAATTCTAGAATAAACAAATAAACATTATAAACCACAAGCGAGCACAAAAAAGAAAATGGTAAAAATAAGAGCAGAAAATAATTTTTAGAAAAAATATTAGAATTAATAAATTAAAATTCTGTTTTATGGGGGCAGGAATCACTTGCTAGCTTACTTAGGAATAAAAAGAGGGGAGGCATAAATAAGAAGTAACCACTGAAAGAGAAGAAATTAAAATATTTAAGTAAGTACTTTCCACAACTCTATTCAAATAACAGAGATGAAATAATAATTTCCTAGTAAATTTAATCTATCAAAATTTATCCTATTAAATATAGGTAGCTTTAAGTATACTAATTTCCATAGGAAAATTTTTAAAAAATTATCCCCAAACTACCCTATTAAAAAGACAATAGGTGCCTTTGATAGCTTCACAAGAGAATTCTACCAAACCCTCAAAGATAAGATAATTCTATTTATGCTTAAATTATTCTAGAACATGGAAAAAGAAAGAACACTTCCAAACTTTTCTTTACAAAACCAGTAGAACATTGCTAATGAAACTTAATGAAGCTGATACTGGAGAACCACAGGTAATAAGTCCTCACCCACAAATGTTAAGAGATTGTACTTCCCCAACCCTAGGGCTCTGAGAGGGATAAGTACTGAAAGCCCTGGGGTTAACATCCCACAAGCACTGGGCAGCTACGTGCCCTGCTTGACTTGCTGGAGAGGCCTGAGCCCAAGTTTGAGTTCTGCAGACACAGGGCCTGGCACTGCATCATCCCAAGGGAAATAGAAAAGATTTTATTTTAGCTTCCTACAGCCAGGCTAAGCTAGCTGCCTCCTGCCCCTGGCCAAATCCACCATCCCCTATGAGTTCAAAACATCTGCCTTCCCCCAATGCCTCAACTCAGGGGTTCCTCGTTTTTCTTTCTCTGTTCTTTTCCAGTGGATTTGGGAGTTCGAGCAGGGGCGGGGGGAGGGGGGAGGGAAAAAGTCAGCAGGCCTGCTACATGTACCTCTTGGGTGGAAATAGAAGCTCTGAAGAAGAAAGAGATTTGAATGCTTTGACTAAAACTCAGCATTCTTAAAAGGGAATGGTGGAGGATAAAGTTAGAAAGTTATTTCAGAATTATGAAGGGTGATAAATGAGTTAACTGTAGCCATAATGACTGAGTTCTACCAAATTCAGATTTGATAGATCCCTGAATTTTTTCCAGCAAAGGAAGATTTTATTGAAAAGAGTGCTATAGAAAGATGAGTATAGTGATAATCATTAGGGGGTTATTGCAGTATTCTAGACGCCACTTCTATTCATATGGCCACAGGCCAACATCACCTGGGAACATGTTCAAATGCAAACTCCCAGCCCCCCCCTCCCCCCAGATCTATGGGGTCAGAATCTGAATTTTAATAAAATATTCAGGGGATTTATTATACATGAAAGTATGCCCAAGGCAACATAAAATAGCAACTGGAAAAAGAAAGGGTCGGATCCAAGAGAAATTATACTTTAAAGATCAGAGAAGACAGTAAGGTTTCAAGATTGGGTTACTGTATGTAAAAACTGGCCCCAAAAGCAAATTCATAATGAATTTGACTCTAGTTAAAGGCTTACAGCTGTCATGTGGCTTATTTTCAAAATAATTTAAATTGTAAAATCATAGTAATAATTCAATTTGGAAAAATAGCAATAGAAATCCCACTATTATTTCTTTAACTTGCAAAGGTTTACATGGCTTATGTTTTTAATGAAGCTATCCATCAGATTTTCCATTTTTTTTCTAACAATGTGGTAAATTTAGAGTCTTCCCCCAAAGTTCCCATTGTCACTAACCTGGGCATTTCTCCAAGCCCAAAGATAGTAGTGAAAATTATAGGCTCTTCCTACAGACTTTCCTTTTTTAAGCAACTAGATCTGTGTTCCATATTAGCAAGCCTCAATCTTTCCTTATTTGTAGAGATTTTATTTTCAACACAAGCCACTCCTTAGTCCTGATTAAAACAGAAAGCCTCCAAAAGAATCTAAACTCATTAGTGTGCAATTAAGGGTGTTGGTTTACATAGTTTACATAATTTCTTGCCAAATATACTTGAAGTTTTACAAATATTATGATAGAACTAGGGGCCCAGTGCACGAAATTCCTGCACAGGTAGGGTCCCTAGGCCTGGCTGGCAATCAGGGCCAATCTGTGGGGTGACTGACTGGTGGGGTGATCAGGGGGCTCCTACTCGCACCTGCCTTGGCTGGCCTGGGGCCTGTGGGCTGAGGGCAGCTCCTGCATTGAGCATCTGCCCCCTGGTGGTCAGTGCACATCATAGCAACCGGTCCTTCCACCGGTCATTCCGCCTTTGGTCAATTTGCATATTAGGCTTTTATTATATAGGAGCATTATTGAAATGTGAAAACATGTTAAACAGTCAAGTGCTGAAAAAGATAATCATTAATATAGAATATTGTCAATTTGGTTAATATGATATAAACAAAATATAAATAATAGTATAGAAATAGAAAGTATAATCATAATGAAAGGTGAGCCCCTCTGTGTAACATATATGTACCAACCCTCTTCTTAGGTTTTACCTTGACGCTAAAATTGAAGTTAAGAAAATTTAGTTGATCTAGTAACATCCCAGTTCACTCTCAACAACAACAGAAAACTTACCTACATACATTGAATAATTAAATATATAATTATGAACTGCATTAGAAAAAAACGCAGTTTTTTTGAGGTATCTCAGCATTTTTTAACTGTCCCTCAAAAGACAGAAAAAGATATATATTTCAAACTAGTAATTATTAAATTAACATTTAAATAATTACATATCTCTTCTTTTGGTCTCTTAATTCACTTAAAAAAATTGTGTCCTTTTTTGCTGAAAGTTGCCTATTGATTCCGCGTCCATCTTAAGCCTTCCATGTTCACATCTGTTTTTTCTCATTCTGTGTCCATAACCTACAACAAGTATACCTTCATATATCTATCTGATTAAAAACTCTATTTCTAATATTTTCCATTTCAAAAACTCAGAAGAAGATACATTCAGGGATTCTGCTGATCTGTGTAATTCTTTTACATGATCAATTTTGTTTTACATCTAACCACTATAACATACACAATCTTTTCCTCCTGAGGAGTTGGTATGCACAAACATTCATCTGTTGGTAATAACTTTTCCTCAAAACTGTGTATGTGCACATACATTCCTTTGGGACATATTGCTACAGAGCATTGTGAAGACTCTATATGAAATTATCTCACTTTCCCTATGCCAATTGTTCAGACTTTAAGTTGCTTCCAGACTATGTTAATGTCTTTATTTCAAAAAGTTATTTGCTTTATGATATTAAGGAGATGACAATATAGATTCAACCATTTGTCATTAGGCTTGCATTAGTCTCACGGAATGACAGAGACTATTTAGGAGATAAATAGTTGCAAAATCACAGTTAAACAATTGTTACCAGAAAAGCCCTTACTCCAAGATCATGCAAAATAATTAATTTCATCATATAAAATCTCAGTGGATTCCACAAGTTTTAATTGGTCAAGACAAAAAATAAAATATAAAATAAATGAGGCAGCATCTCTCGTATTAGAGGAGTCCTGGGATCTGCCTGTGTGATAATTAATTTTCATTTAAACCAAAGGCTCTTGAAATCAAACTGGATAAATAGGGAAGAGATCTAAATTATACGTTTACACTGACATGTATTATGGTCTTGGAAAATGGGCCAATTATGAAAGGGCCATTTTGTATGGTCAATGATGCAGATTTTTTTTCATAAGTAAACAACTTTTATTGTCTCAGTGGAATAGATCTAGATGAAATTTATTTTCACTCTCTACTGTTCTTGCAAATGAAGTATTCATCTCTACAACTCTGTGCATATAATTATATACCACCATGTTTGAACAACCTAAAACTTTCCCTGTAGGTTTAATTTCCTTGGTTCTCTATTATAAAGTCCTTATTTCAGTAAAGAAAATTATAGTGGCATGAATTGTCTTGATTTGGGTTGTTCTTATTCATTTTTCCTACAAAATTGCTTTGGGAAAATTGTTTGGTGCTTAGAGCTTCCTTAGGGGAAATAAACATGTCTCCTTTAAATTCTGTTCTATATGTTTTTTAGGGCAGAAATAAAATTTGGGAAAAAAAATTATTCTACCAAATGAGATTCTCAACCGTTTTTTTTAAGGCACTAAAACAACTATACTCAAATAAATTAAATTTTAAAATCTTAAAGATCAGATAGTCTATTATTTAAACTATTCCATACAACAGAAAAGGAAAGTTTCACCAATTTATTTTATGATGATATAATAACCCAAATTTTAAAACCCTGACAAAATAGTTTTTTAAATGTGCATATCAATATCTTTTATGTATATGGATAAAAAATTATAAATGAAACAGCAACAAGTTAATTCAACAGTGTGTTAAAAGACTAATAATATGATAAAGTAGAATTTCTATTAGGATTAAAAGTGTTGTTCATGCCCAGCTGGCATGGCTCAGTGGTTAAGTGTTGTTGACCTCTGAACCAGGAGGTCACAGTATGATTCCCCATCAGGGCACATGCCTGGGTTGCAGGCTCAATCCCCAGTGTGGGGTGTGTAGGCGGCAGCCAATCAATGATTCTCTCTAATAATTGATGTTTCTATCTCTCTCCCCCTCTCCCTTTCTCTCCCTTCCTCTCTAAAATGAATAAAAATATATTTTAAAGAAAGAACAGGCTCTAAGAATGGAAATCAGGGGTCTGTATATACAATTAGAGAGTCCCAAAGATGCCCTTCTGGTAGTTTGCCATCTAACTTTGCAGTTGTCTGATGGTATGACTTCACTTGATTCAGGAAGTTTTTGCTGAGCATCTTCTCTGTGCCCATCTTGATCACTGTGGTATGAAAGAGAAATATAAAACATAGTCTGTGTCCTCAAGGAGCTTACAATTTGATTGAGGAGATAACACATACAAGGCAACCACACATGAAAATATAATAAATGAGGAGCTACAAAAGCAAATGATAACAAAAAGTAGACAAAAGTAGTAAGAATGAGAGAGGAAGAAGCTGAAATAGGTGGAGCCTTGGGGAAAGGGAATCTGCTTCGGTGTCATTGCCAAGAAATTACGTTTCTGTATGCAGTATGTGTGAAGGTGAGTGAAAATATAGACCTGAAAAAGAGGATGAAAAGACAGGCCAGAAAAAGAAGTGCATCCAAAACATAATTAACAAGCAAATCTTCACTAGGGACTCTGTAATTATGAATTTACATTTTAAATGTCTCGGTAACTTCTCAACCATAAAGTCTAACAGCATGGCCAAATTATTCAGTCCTAAGGATTACTAGTAAGACTCACATAGAATCATTTCTTCTTCCCTTGGTAGATCAATGAGAAAATGGCGGGTTTCACTGCAAATATCTGAAGATTTCCACACCACAAAGCTCTCCAGGTACAACTCAGCATTTTGTCGAGTCCCACATTAAATCTGAAAAGCAGTAAAATGCTTCCCTCTAGTGGCCAAAGTGCATAATTGATGAACATTTAGCATTGTTCCTTCATGTTAGTCCGTAGTGGTCAAGGCCTCAGCAGAGAGCAGCATTCAGGTTTTATTTAAATGTTTTTGAAATTTAAAGGACAAGAACACCTTGATATAATGCTATTGAAACCTTCAAGAAATAACATTAAAGTGTTTCAAAATGGGACCTAGTGTTCTAATTACTACTATGCTTAAATGCAGACTTTTCCTCCAAGAAGTTCCAAATTTGACTTAAAATCCTGGTCAACCTTTGCCATCTATAAAGCACAATCATTTAGACTAATGTTTCAATAGAAAATTTGTCAGCCCCTAGCTCTTCTTACCCCCTGATTTTCAACCCTTTTCATCTCATGGCACACATAAACTTATTACTAAAATTTTGCAGCACTCTCCAGCTGAAATGGTTCAGCAATTGAGCATCAACCCAGGAACCAAAAGGTCATAGGTTCAATTCCCAGTCAGGGCACATGCCCTGGTTGCAGGTTCAGTCCTCAGTGGGGGGTATACAGGAGGCAGCCAATCAATAATGTTTCTCTCTCATTGATGTTTCTAGCTCTCTATCCTTCTCCCATCCTTTCTCTCTAAAAGAAATCAATAAAAACATATTTGAAAAAAATAAAATTCTGTGGCATACCAAAAAAATGTTATTTTTTTGCTGATCTGACAAAAAAGATAAGTATAATTTTGATTCATTCACATCAGATGGCTATTGTTATGTTAGCTGTTGTCTTTTTTTTTTTTTTTTTTTTTTTTTACAATCTAAGAGAAAAGAATTCAGTGTCCCTAAGTGATCAGGTACACTGCATGTTTTAAAAATTCTTGGGGTACACCAGTGAGCCCGCTACAGCACACTGGTTGAAAATCGCTGCTAGCCAGATGTGTTCTTTTCTTGCTCTGATTTCCAATAGCACTTGGGTCTACACTTGTTTGGGCCTTGTTTCCTGTTTGCAAGGAATACATTTAATCCCTTTGTGGCCCTTATGATGGGCATGGTACATGGTGTGTGCCTAATAAATATATGAATGAATGAATGAGAATTGAATGATGAATGGACAGATGGATATGTGATAAGTGGTAAAATAATCACTGTTATTTAAGCAGAGAAAAAAATCTTAATCGTTGTGCAAATACAAATACAGTTGACCCTGAGCAATACAGGGGTTAGGGGAACCGAGTTGAATTCTGGACCTTATATCCATAAAGTCTTAGGCAAGTGGCACAAGAATCATTATTTGAGTAAGACTGTCCTATTGTATTTTGCAAAAAAGTGACTTATAGTAAATTAAATCTGAAACTAGTCAAATTTTTATTTAAGTGAGAAGAAATCAGAAAGTGCAAAAGCCCATGAATTATTCTTGGAAAATTAAAAATACTTGATACTTGAAAAATTACTACAGCTGACTAAAAGAATAAATAAAAATTATAAAATTTAGGGATATTTGGTATTTAAAAATTGATAATATATAATATACCCATTAACATTAGCATTAATATCTAATCAGTAGTTTTTAACACAGCTGTTACATAATCTATCAAAAATATTTCTTTAAAAAGAAAATACACAATATAAAAATTATTAATATCAAATAATTTGATCCAAATAAATTAAAAAATACATGTTGGGAAGGAGAAGAAAAGGGAGAGTGGAAGTGTTTTTGAGTCTAATGTATAACATATGATGTAAAACATATAATGTATAAATTATAGTAATATTATATGTTTGTCATTGCTTTAAATTTACATATGTGTATATTAATCTGTGTATATATATCAAAATATGTGTACTAGTATGTCATGTAAAAATAAGTGTATATAATATATGCCTATATAATTATGCATATATTAAAAACTGTGGGGGAAAATGGGACAACTGTACATTCTACAAATACTTGTAGGAAAAAATAATAGGGCCCGGCCAGGTTAGCTCAGTGATTGAGCGTCGACCAATGAACCAGGAGGTCACGGTTCTATTCCCAGTTAGGGCACATGCTCGAGTTTCCGGCTCTATCCCCAATAAGGGACATGCAAGAGGCAGTCAATCAATGAGTCTCTCTCACTGATGTTTCTGTCTCTCTTTCCCTTGCCCTTCCTCTTTCTGAAATCAATAAAAACATATTTAGAAAAAAATAACTGATAGGAAAAAGATAATGTCCAATGACATATAATGCACAAGGGATAAGAAAATAGTAAGTATAAACCATAAATTATAAAATAAAATGGCAAAATAAGACCATACATTACTTGTCATAGTAAATGTAAATGCACCATCAGATTGGATCAAAAGGTAAAATCAAAGTCATTACTCATTACAAGAAGATATAAACAAATTGATAAATAAATGTTGAAAAAAGGGGTTCAGAAAGTTTCTCCAGTCAAAAGGAATTTTAAAAAGAGCAGTGTAGTAGAAATATTAGAATAAAAGTATCATGTATTGTGGTAAAAAAGTAAATAATATAAAATGATTATTATATATTTACAATAATAACCTTACAAAGTTATAAAATTTATGTTACTTTATAATACATAATGAAAGTATGACAATTGTAGACAATCCATATAGCATAGAAATACATAAAATATAAACGATTTGAAAATAAAGGGAAATTTTACTTAAAATTTAACATAGTACTTTAACAGATAGAACAAAGAGATGAAACAGAATTTTAAGAATAATTATAAAATATTAATAGGCGCCCTGACCGGTTTGGCTCAGTGGATGGAGCGTTGGCCTGCGGACTGAGAGGTCCCAGGTTTGATTCCAGGCAAGGGCATGTACCTTGGTTGCGGGCACATCCCCAGTGTGGGGTGTGCAGGAGGCAGCTGATCGATGTTTCTCTCTCATCGATGTTTCTGGCTCTCTGTCCCTCTCCCTTCCTCTCTGTGAAAGGTCAATGAAATATATTTTAAAATAAATAAATAAATAAATAAATAAATATATAAAGTATTAATAGGCATGATATTATACAGAGGAAACACACTTTTCTACAACATTCACAGAACAAATATTGATTCTATTAGTTTTAATAAAATAGCATTTTCACTCATCTATCCCACGGGTACATTTTTCTTTCTTTCTTTTCTTTTAATTAAATCTTTATTGTTCAGATTATTACATTTGTTCCTCTTTTTCCTCCCATAACTCCCCTCCTCCCAATTCCCACCCCACCCTCCACCCTCACTCCCCACCCACTGTCCTCATCCATAGGTGCATGATTTTTGTCCAGTCTCTTCCCGCATCTCCCACACCCCTTTCCCCCGCAAGAATAGTCAGTCCATTCCCTTTCTATGTCCCTGATCTACACTAATAAAAGAGAAAAATGGTAATTAGCATACGACCGCTACCCTTCCCATTGGCTAATCAGCGTATCCTTATGCAAATTAACTGTCAGCCAAGATGGCGGCCGGCAGCCAGGCAGCTGGAAGCGAACATGAGGCTTGCTTCCTCCAGGGACTGCAGACTCCAACGTTCCCCGCCTCACTTGCCCGACTCTCAACTGCAACTCTAAGCAACTATTACTATGTTGCAAATAAGAAGCTAAACAAGACCGGCTGTCAGTCAGCCCCGGACCACAACATTGTATCCATGTTTTCAGCAGCGAGGCTTCAGAGTTAAAGCTGGCCCAGAATAAAAAAAAAAAAAGAAAACAAGGAGCGGTTGGGAGCTTTAGTCAACTGCCAGCAGGAAAACAGCCCTCAGCCCCTCAGCCAGCGTGGCCAGGCACCCCAGTGGGGACCCCCACCTTGATCCAGGACACCCTTCAGGGCAAACCAGCCGGCCCCCACCCGTGCACCAGGCCTCTATTCTATATAGTAAAAGGGTAATATGCCTCCCGGCACCGGGATCAGCGGAGCAGCAAGGCTCCTGGCACTGGGATCAGCGTGACGGGGGCAGCGCCCAAACCCCCTGATCAGCCCTGCTCTGTGCCTGATAGAGGGGAGCTCCCCAATCCCCCGATTGCCCTGCGGCTCTGTGTGTGACAGGGTGCAGCGCACCAACCCCCTGATCAGTCCTGCTCTGTGTGTGACAGGGTAGAGCCATAACCTCTCCATCGGCCCTGCCCTGAGTGTGACAGTGGCGGTGCCCCAACCCCCTGATCAGCCCTGCTCTGTGGGTGATAGAGGGTGGTGCCCCAACCCCCCTCCATGGTCCTTGCTCTGTGTGTGACAGGGTAGAGCCATAACCTCCCCATTGGCCCTGCCCTGAGTGTGACAGGATGCAGCGCCCCAACCCCCTCATCCGCCCTGCTCTGTGTGTGACAGGGGGCGGTGCCCCAACTCCCCTATCGGCCCTACTCTGTGAGTGACAGCGGGGAGCTCCTCAACCCCCTGATTGGCCCTGCTCTGTGCATGACAGGGGGGAGCTCCTCAACCCCCTGATGGGCCCTGCTCTGTGAGTGACAGGGGGCAGTGCCCCAACCCCCCTGATGGACCCTGCTCTGTTAGTGACAGGGGGCAGCGCCCCAAACCCCTGATTGGCCCTGCTCTGTGAGTGACAGGGGCCAGCGCCCCAACCCCCTGATTGGCCCTGCTCTGTGCGTGACAGGGGGTGGCGCCACAACCTCCCCATCGACCCTGCCTTAAGTGTATCAGGGGGCGGTGCCCCAACCCCCCAATCGGCCCTACCCTGAGCGTGACTGAGGGTGGCATCGCAACCTCCCGATTTGCCCTGCTCTGTGCATGACGGGGCGGCGCCCCAACTCCCCAATCGGCCCTGCTCTGAGCCTGACCAGGGGCTGCAGTTAGGGATTGGGCCTGCCCTCTGCCACCCGGGAGCAGGCCTAAGCCAGCAGGTCGTTATCTCCCGAGGGGTCCCAGACTGTGAGAGGGCACAGGCCGGGCTGGGGGACCCCGCCCCCCGTGCACAAATTTTTGTGCACTGGGCCTCTAGTTCTATTATAATCACCAGTTCATTCTGTACATCAGGTTATTTATTCACTTGATTCTTAGATTCACTTGTTGATAGATGCATATTTGTTGTTCATAATTTGTATCTTTACCTTTTTCTTCTTCTTCCTCTTCTTAAAGGATACCGTTCAGCATTTCATATAATACTGGTTTGGTGGTGATGAACTCCTTTAGCTTTTCCTTATCTGTGAAGCTCTTCATCTGACCTTCAATTCTGAATGATAGCTTTGCTGGATAAAGTAATCTTGGTTGGAGGTTCTTGGAATTCATCACTTTGAATATTTCTTGCCACTCCCTTCTGGCCTGCAAAGTTTCTGTTGAGAAATCAGCTGACAGTCGTATGAGTATTCCCTTGTAGGTAACTGAGTTTCTTTCTCTTGCTGCTTTTAAGATTCTCTCTTTGTCTTTTGCTCTTGGCATTTTAATTATGATGTGTCTTAGTGTGGTCCTCTTTGGATTCCATTTGTTTGGGGTTCTCCGCGCTTCCTGGACCTGTAAGTCTATTTCTTTCACCAGGTAGGGGAAGTTTTCTGTCATTATTTCTTCAAATAGGTTTTCAATATCTTGCTGTCTCTCATCTTCTGGCACCCCTATAATTCTGATGTTGGTACGTTTGAAGCTGTCCCAGAGGCTCCTTACACTATCTTCGTATTTTCGGATTCTTTTTTCATTTTGCTTTTCCAGTTGGGTGTTTTTTGCTTCTTCGCATTTCAAATCTTTGACTTGATTCTTGCGCTCCTCTGGTCTGCTGTTGGGTGTCTGTATAATATTCTTTATTTCAGTCAGTGTATGCTTAATTTCTAGTTGGTTCTTTATCACAACATCGAGAGTCTCATTAGATTTCTTGTAGATCTCATTAATTTTATCGGCAGTTTCTAGAAAATTATTGAAAGACCTTAAAAGTGCAGTTTTGAGCTCCATATCCTCCAATTCTGACATCTGTGTCCTGTTTCTTTGTCTCCGCATTTTTTATGCTTTCTTGGTGCAACCCCTGGGTCTTTGTGCGCAGTCTTGTTGTAGTTAAGCCTTGATTATTGTAGGTAATACTAGGGGAGATTTGACTTCCAGGCCAACTAGCTGTGCGAATCAGCTGTGTCTGCAGTGGGAGAACTACTGTCCTCTAGGGAGGTGCTAATCTAGCCTTTGCCTGAGGCTATCCGGCAAATGCCTCTGTGCAGGGCTTGGGCGGGGCGGGTCCCAGGGGATCTACAGGGCGGGTGGAGTGAGCAGTTATGGCTGCTCTCGGTCCGTCCCTAGGGGCTCTGCCTCTCAGAGTCCCAGCAACCGCTGCAAACCTCGGTGAGAAAGCTGCCTTCAAGTTCCGACTGAAGCCAGACAGTCCTGCTTCTCCCCTTTGAGTCTGGGTCCCTAGAGATTCGCCCGGATCTGGAGCTCAGAGTCTGAGGCTCCCTCCCGATTGAAACAGACAATCGCACCCTCAGCCACCAGCCCGCTCCGCATGCACTCCGCACCTCAGTATTTTACTTCAGCACTGCGCCTCCTCTGAGTCTCAGTATGCTTTTCTCTTTCCTCCTAGTTGTAGAACTTCCGCTCAGCCAGCCTTCCTGTGGTTCTGGATGATGTCCGTTCCGTCTTTTAGTTGTATTTTTGAAGTGGTTGTTCGAGGCAGCAAACTCAGGCGTTAACCTATGCCACCATCTTGGTTTCTCCTACATTTTTCTATATCCAATGTGAGACCCTCCCTCCATATGTTAAGAAATAATCAATATTCTTCTGTCCTTAAAAGATTTTAGCCCTGAAGACAACAGTTAGCACTGATTTAGTCATCTATTATAATAAAAGCATAATATGCAAATCGACCGAATGGCCGAACAGCAGAACAACCATACGGATGACCACACTATGACATCCACTGGCACCAGGCCAGCCAAGGTGGGTGCAATGCAATTGGTCAGGGGGCCCCGCCATTGCCCCATGATCGCCCCACAGATGGAGGCCCAGGCCATTGACTGGCGGGCTGCAGTGGGTGGGTGAAACCTCCCACTGCAGGGGTGATCCATTATGGAGCCCTGGCTGGGTGGGCAGGGCCTACCTCTTTGGGGCAATCGATCACAGAGCCCCAACATTGATCACCCCAAAGAAGGAGGCCCAGGCTACCCAGCCAGCGGTGCTGCGGCGGGTGGCCTGGGCCTCCCTCTTAGAGACCACATGCAAATGAAACCCACTCCAGCCTCTCCATATACTTTACCTGACTGTTCCAGGCTGAATTAAGGCCTCTAATTGTGTCCCCATCCTAATTCCCAGGACTGGTGAATGCTGCCTTGTATAGCAAAAGGTACTATGCAGACGTGATAAAGTATTTTGAGATGAAAAGATTGTCCTGGAGTATCCAGGTGGGCCCTACAGGCCATCATGAATGTTCTTATCAGGGAGGCAGAACGAAATTTCACCACGGAAGGAAGACATTGTGACCACAGAGGCAGAGATGGAAGTGGTGTAGCCACAGGCAAAGAAAGCAAACCGCCACCAGAAGCTCGATGAGCAAGGAACAGATTGTCCCCTGGAGCTTCCAGAGGGAGTGTGACACTGTTGACACCTCGTGATATTCAGCCCAGTGATACTGATTTCAGACTTCCGGCCTCCAGAATGTTGAGGGAATAAACGTGTGTTGTTTTAAGCCACCAAGTGTGTGTGTTAAGCCACCTGCCACAGGAAATGAAAATACACATTCTCAGCGGGTAGCTACCGATTCCTCTCAGGAAATCTCAGTGTATCAGCAATGGTGCCATTGTTCTCCTGCCACCAATCACCAGGAATTTCTCCCCTTCTTACATCTATACCCAAAGTGAGGGAGATGGAGGAAATAGAATGCATTTTTATTCCCCCTCTTTTCTTAGCGAACAAGCTAAAGAATATGTCCACAAGAGAAGTATACTACATCCCACTTTTAAGTATCTTAGCAACCTAAAGGCAATGGGCATAAAAGAAATGTAAGAAAAGCACACTGTCTAAACCAGTTCTTTAAAAAAAGAGTTTCTTACACCTCTTTCTTTTACCAAAACTTTAGATTTCTGATGCATTCATCACTATATTTTTATTTTAAATTAATACCGTTGATGGAAAAGTAACACATCTCATAGATATAGAGGCTATAATAGAGAACCAAGAAGCATACAGATGAATGCAATACTTCACTGAAGATTTCTACCACCTTGATTTACATGGGCCTTAATGTTCAAAAGATTCAATTTGGCACCTTCAATAAAAAAGTATTTCTTTCAACATTTGAAAAGAACATAAAACTGACATTTCTTTCAATGCCAATATCCATTGTAAGAATCCGTCTGCATCAGCTCAGTGCATCTATCCATGTTTATGTTTTTTTTTTCCCCTCAATTGTTCAAAGCTCTTTTATGGCTCCAGAGTAAAGAGGAAGTACATGCGGTGGAATAGTCATATATGGCCAGGCAAACAGAAACCATCTCCCGTGGAGCATGGGTGGGTCTGTGGAGAATGTAAAAACCGAGAGTTAAACAAAGGGCTGTAAAACAGCCTAGGACGTTGACAATCGCAGGAAATCCTTACCATCCTGAAGCTGGAGGAACAACGGGAAAACAGGCACTGACTGGAACCAAGAGGCCAGGATGACCCTATGGGAACTGGAAACTGTGGTGGGTCTGGATGCAGCGGAGGCCGGAGTCACAGAGGAGATGAAACCATTGGAGAAGCCATCCTACGCTGAAAGGACAAGGCGGTGTCTTGACTTGACCCTCCTCCACACCACTCCTCACCTTGTCCTTCAATCTCCAACCATTGATTTAACCCTGCCTCCCCCTGACTCAATCCTGACAGGAGTCAACTAACGCAGGAGCCTGGAAAAGTCCACGTGTAGGGGATCATCGGCACCTTCACGGTGCAGAGCAGAGCAGGAGAGCAGTGAAGAATGGATCTGAGGGCAAGCAGGCCCAGGACTAGCACACCCTCTGGTAAAATGACTGTATAGTGTTAGATCATGTAAAATATCATTTAATTCTACCCTTCTACTTTACAGAGAGGAATGAGGTCCAGAGAGACTAAAACCATGTACCTAATTGCACACACCCAGCAAGCTTTTAGGCTCCAGCACACAGCGTGCTCTTATTAAGATCTACTATTTATTGTGGAACTGTGTTCTGTTCAATTTAAACCACATTAAAAAGTGCTTGGTAGCTGGGCCCATCTCATATTCATCCCCAGTATCTGATTCAGTACCTGTTGTCAAGAAAACAATATGCACTGGACTGATTGAAAGAGAAAACATAGCCCACCAATTGATTGAAGATAGCTTTAAATAATTTCCAGTCAAATATGAGTTACTGAGCAAGTTAAACAAAGGGAACTGCCACAAACAGTTTCTTAAATGTTTTAAATGGGAAGCACAGATTTTTATTGACCTGTGATGGTTTAAGGTTTCTACCATTCCAAACATGGACAAAGATATAACCCTCTTTTAACTGTCATAATATCTTTGACTTGATATAATAAACAAGGATGTCAGCAAGAAAAGAAAAACTGTATAGCTTGCATAGAATGGAGATATTCAAATTAAAAACTCATAAATATTTATGTGGTCGTGTGTGGGAGGCGTTGCCTGGAGTGTTTTCTCCACAGGCATGACTATCAGCAGAAAAGGAAACTTAGGAAAAAACATACCCAAAGAGGAATATTTAAATAGCATAGTGGGCAGCTGGGGGAGTGATGACTAATACTGCTGCTAGTAGTGGTTTAGAAACAAAAGAGATCTGCTAGAGATCTCTTTCCCCTCTGCTACCATTCCTCTTTTAAGTAAAGCTGGAAAGGAAGCAGGAAGGAAGGAAGGGAGAAACGGAGGGAGGGCAGCAACCGAGGAGGAGGGGTAGACATGAGAGAGAATGCAGGCTGAAACCCATTTCCTGCCTCTGACCAAACAGTAATATACATGTTTAAAAACTAATTTGTTGGCAAACCCAATTTAAGTGGAATTAATGAAACTCCTACATCACTTAACATTTGAACATTAGTTCACTTCCTTTATCTATAAAAACTAATATGCATTGAATTGATGTAAAACACCCGATAGGACTTAAAAAAAACTACAGTTCAAAATTTAGAGGAAAATAAAGTATCATTTAAATTAAAGTGAAGAGAAAATGAAAGACAGAGAAAATGGCTAAACAAATACAAAGGCTTTCCTTTAAAATTACAATTATTGGGGGATTTTTTTTTTTCAGGAAACTTCCTAGGGATCAGGAGAGAAGCTCTGACCCTCAGATCAGTCATTAATCACCCCACCACTGTCTGCTGCTACTCATTCAGGGGGGAGTGGAAAAAAGATCAAATAGATAAGAAAGAAGAAGGAAAAAGAGAGGAAGGGTGATGTGGAGGAAGAGTGGGAGGGTAGGAACTATCTGTTTCCACAAGACTATGCAAGGTCAAATCCATTCCAAGTTTATAAGAGAAGTCACACTGGGGACACATGTGAGAAATGATGGTAGGTATGAACCTGCTATGAAGAATTAAGAAAAACACTTTTTTTCAAAATTTAAAATTACTTTTCTAGGTAGCTGAAATAAAATTTGAAGTAGTTTATATGTTAAGTAAGTTTGTTTTCAATATTTTATGTTAGTCAATTTATAGCAGGAGAATACACATAGTGGGAATAAGCACATACAAAAATTATTAGCCCGGCAGGTGTGGCCCAATGGTTGAGCATGGACCTATGAACAGTTCGATTCCCAGTCAGGGCACATGCCTAGGTTTGATCCCCAGTGGGGGGCATGCAGGCAATCAGTGATTCTATCTCATCATTGATGTTTCTATCTCTTTCTCTCCCTTCTTCTCTGAAATCAATAAAAATACATTTAAAAATTATTAGATCTCAAAGTAAGCGTAGGGTAGTAAGTTAGATAATTTTAGCTATATCAGAGTTTTTCCTTTCTTTTCTTATGAGGAATATAATTTCATTACACAGTATACAGGTAAACAAACTAGAAAAAAATCAGGAGAGGAAATTGAAAACTTGATAAGGTAGGATAAATTCAATTGAAAAAAAAGGCATTTCATATTTTATTTAAGTGCCGGCTAAAAGATAATTCCATTTCTTAGGAGAAAGGCAATATAAAAATTTAAAAATTTTAAAGTCTGTATTAGAAAGACACACCACCTATGTAGTAGTCTTGTCAAAAATATTTTGTCTAAATATAGTGAAGAAATTACCCCAAAACACCACAAATTAAGACAATCTGCAAAAGGAATAACCTGGGCTCTTTATTAATATAAAAACATAAAATAAATTAAAAAGACAGAGAAACTGTTGCACCCAAATGTTAGAACTGTACTTCCTGGCCCAATTGTGATGGGTGGGGTTGGGTGACTAGCCATAGCCAATAAGTGATGAGTAGAAATGAAAGCCACCATGTCACTCCTGCACCAGAGTATTTAATTGAGAAATCCACCACAGTTCTCTCTAGCACAATAGAACATAAATGTTCTAGGGTGGGAGCCCAACTGATGAGTCTGTAATGACCACCAGGACCAGAGTAGTATGAGCAAGTGTGAGCCATCTAATATGAGAAAGAAAAATATATTTGGTCCTTAAGCACTGAAATTTAGGAATGGTTTGCTACCAGAGGATAACCTCGCCTTTCCTGACTGATAAGCTATTCAAATTTAGGAGAACACTTGTGAAAGGTATGTGGTTCAATAGTTTGGCTCATCATACAGCAAGGAAATGGTTGCAGTATAGTAGGACTTACATTGCTTAAAAATTTAACATAAAACTCTTGGTTTAAATGAACTCCTGAGTTCATTGTTTACTAAAGAGATTTTCAGTGGCTAATAATTGTATATTTGGCTTAGTGTAAACAAGACATTCCCATAGTTCTTTGTAGAGTTATACTAACATTGAACATTCTTCATTTATTTTTATGGGTTCCGAACAACTAGAAGATTTACTATAAGAACACATGAATATAGCATCTTGAAAGAAAAAAGGAAAAGTTCTGTTTTGTAGAGGCATTAGTCCATTTGTCAATCAAATGAAGATTAACTATTCATTAGAACTTAATCTTAGGGAGTCCAAGAACTAGAAGCTAATGAACATCATGTGACTAAAGAATAAATGAGCTTTATTCCAACAGTTGCCATCCTGAACTGTGTAATTTTAATCAGGTCATTAAAATGCTTTGAATATTTTTCATGTGTGGATAAGATTACTTTAGGCTAACCAGACCTAAAAGAGATCAAATCCTTATCAATTATTGTACTTAAAGAATAAAATACTATGTTATTTGTATTATTTATATACCCACCTTGTTTCAACATGGATTTAAAATATATTCCATATAATTATTTTATTAACACATTAAAGATCCTTTACTAAACCTGTGAGATTATAGAGTTTTTCCCTCTCATACTTTTCGGAGTATGTTAATCATATTATAGAATTTATTTACTCATGAGTACAAACTGAACTAAAAAAACCCTCTTCCCTAGAACCTTATAATACTAAGCATAGACACAAAGAAAGATCATATTTAGAAAAGTGTGTTTGACTTTTTACCCAATGCCCTGATGCCCTGCTCCAGATACCAAAATTATTGCATTTACTCAAATATAAAAGAATCTCTGTAAATTAAGGATGATGATAATTTATATACTTTAGATTTATAGATTATGTATAAATTAATGGTATCTTTTTTACCAACTAGTAGAAAGCATTCAATATTATGTTATTGTTTTAAAGTCTTCCAATGTATATGTATATAATCTAAAATATCAAAACATCACTGACCTTACAGTATAATTGAATACAAAAGGTGACTACATTAAGCCAAGTAAATTTTAAGAGACTAATTTTAACTATTCAAAACCTAGGTAAATATTTGAAAGTCATTCCTTTTGTAAAACGCAATTTTATAGGGTATTGCTAACTAAAAACCACCTATACTACTTGGATTTTCAAAGGTCTTCATAAATATTAAATCATAAAATCTTGTGAATTTTCCAATTGTTAAATGTCTCTCTCCCTAAGATATTTTGTAAATTTTTTCAATTGTGTATTAGACAGAGCATGAGCTTACCAGTGATAGTGTTTTGGACATGCTTACCCCAAAATATGGTACCTTGGCATACGAAATATCTTAAACTGAAGAAATCTGAGAAAACTGCAGAAGCAGGAAGATCACTCAGACCTCTCCTACCCCCTTCTTCTTTGAAATAGGTCATAAAACCCCCATGTGGAAAGTATCGTACCTGTCCCAGGAGGAAGGAAGACATTCTCATCACCAGAGATGGGTAATCCATCCGTACAAAGAAACCTTGTTAAATTAAATCTTATCGGTCTAGCTACTTCTTCACCACTTATTACCCTTAACTCAAAACCCTGTGTGTTGTCAATTCTTCACAAATGTATTGTGACTTTGTCTAAAAGGAATAAAGTCTTCCTGCTGTGGTCACTTCTTCAGGTCTTCATTCTCTGTGAAGGCTTCCATGTACATGCAAAATTTCAATAAAATCTGTATATGTTCCTCCTGTTAATCTTTTTGTCAGTTTCATTTCAGAAGCAATCAGAAACTGTAAGATTGTTAAGAAAAACATTTTCTTCCCTTACACTACCTTAATTAAATATATTATATAACCTTAGGTAGTTCATCTACTTAAACTGAGAGGCTTCATCAGCAACATTTCTAAGTAAGAGATATTATTAACTACCTTTTGGAAATACTGTAAGCAATTCGCGAGGCTATGCAACTACATCCAATAAGGTAATAACCCACACTGTGAAAAATATCCGTAATGAAACAGTGAAGTTACATAAGTCAAGTGCCTATCAGAAATCAAGTATCCATTAATCAATTCATACTTCCCCTTTTCCTCAACCCCAAATTCTAATAAGTGTAAGGAGAAACAGGAATATTTCAAGAAATTTTCTTTAACTATCTAACTGGGATAGTTGAGGACTCATCCATCTATCTTAATCTACAGTTCCTTCCACACCTGTTTTTGTGACTAAAGAAACCAAAATTAGACATTATTTTTTAATCCCTAAATTTCAAGTCAGTTAAGAGCTGATTAAACTACTAAAGAATCTTGGCTGAATAATGAGCATTGACTACAAATTAAACTGATTACTACATATTCTATCTGGTGTTTTGAGAGGCCATGTCTCATTGTGCACTATAATTCCATGAAAAAATAGCATACACAAAACAAGTACTTAAGAATAAGAAAATTTTGGACTTAAAAAAGCTATCAATGTAATGTGCCATGTTAGAGATGAATAGTAATTAAAATGTGCCTCAAGAGCTAAGTAAGACTCCCTCCCATCTTTTTCTGTTAAAGAACACTACAAAGGAGTAGGCGTTTTTTGGTAAACAACGCAATCAAAATGGCCAAACCAATGATGCTTACAGGAGTTTCCTGTTCTTAATATCTGAGCCTTATTCTAATGTCCTATTTCCTGTATTTCCTTGCTGAAATAGAATCTTGCTTCAGGCAAGTTTTTATCTGAACTTCTGTGTGTAGAAACCAGGGACTCTTATTGAATTGGTTCTCACTAGCCATTGATCTTAACACAGCATTGAAATAGTACTGATGCCTGGGTCGTGCCATGGAGTGCCCAGCCTATCTGTGAACTGTGCACAGGACCCGTCCAGCTCATCTGAGCCAGGGCTAAATGCAATTACAGGATTCAGAGCTAATACATAGAGCACTTCTTTTTTAGTCAATTCACCTCTGAATGGCTTATAAAATAGTTGCTTAAAAATAATCAGGTAGAAAACAAAGATAATATCTAATAAGTAAGCCTCCATAAATGAATACTGGCTTAAAGGCTAATTTTTTAAGTTATCTGAAATACATTTTCATGAAGGAAATCTATTTTGAGTGATTATTAGGTTTTTGTCATAGAGCTAAAGTTTGCAATGATAAACAAGAAGAAATAACTGGCAAAACAGTAATTGAATAATAACATAAATACAATAAAATGGTATAGAAAAATCAATATTTTAAATTTTTCCTGGTTTAAATATAAAGAGAATTAAATTAAGAATATGAAAATGTGGTTTCTCAAAATAAACGAACAAACAAAACAGACTCACTGATGGTTGCCATAAGGAAAGGCAGTTGGGGAGATGGGTAAAAAGGGTGAAGGGATTAAGGAGTACAAATTGGTAGTTACAAAACAGTCATGGGGATGTAAAATACAGCATAGAAAATATAATCAGAGGAGAGACAAGATGGTGGCGGAATAGGCAGATGTGCCCCAAGGCTTGTCCCGGAGCAAATAGAATGAGCAGCTGAAACGAATAACATCTACCCCAAATTGGTGAAGGAGACTCAGCTGGTGAGACAGTTTGTAGCTGGGAAGGGCAGAGTTCCCCTGGAAAGGTAAAAACCAGGGATCTGAGCAGGAAAGTTTGCCAGATCTCTGAGCCCAGAGGGTCAGAGGGAAACCACTCAGCACCCAGCCGCGTCCCTTGGGACAGGCACAGCCTCTGACTGGGGAAAGGAGATCTGCAGGACTGTTGGCACGGGGGGATTTGAGATCTGGGTGCCATAATTATGGAAGACTGAGCCCAGAAGGGGAAGCCTGAAGCGCTGACCAGACCACGCAGTGCCAGAGCAGCAGCTGTGTGAGCGGCCCGCTCCCCCACCTGAGGAGCAGCAACCATGTAAGCAGCCTGACCCGTCCAAGGAGCAGCAGCCGCACTAGCAGACCATCCACATCCGAGGACCGGCAGCCCTGCGCAGCTTGCATGAGTCTGAGGAGCAGAGCCACACACAGCCTGCACCTGTCTGACAAACAGCAGCCAGGTGAGTGGCCCATCCACATCCGAGGAGGAGTAGCCACACATGCAGCTCACTCCCATCCAAGGAGCAGCAGCCACACGAGCAGCCCACCCCCCTCCTAGGAGCAGTAGCCTTGCAATCAACCTGCTCCCGTCCAAGGAGCAGTAGCCTCAAAAGCAGCCCGCCCCATCAGAGGAACAACAGCAGTGTGCAGCCAGCCCCCATCCAAGGAACAGCAGCCACATGAGCAGTCTGCCCCAGTCCAAGGAGTAGCAGCTGCATGCAGCCTGACCCATCCAAGGAACAGCAGCCTCGTGATCAGCGCACCCTCTATCTGAGGAACAGCAGCTGTGCGAGAAGCCTCCCCCCATCAGCCAGAGGAGCCACCAGGGCTTCGAACAGCACCCATCATAGGAGCTGCTGCCAAATTAGGAGCAGCTGCTACCGCAACCGCCCGAGGAGCAACTGCAGCCAGAGGAGCCACTGCTACCAAAGGAGCAGCCCCTGAACGACTCAACATCTAGATCTGTTGGTGAGATCAAACATGGGTAGACAAAGAAACCCCCAAAGGAAAGAAAAGGGGGTTTCGCCAGAAAAGCAGCTAATTGAAACAGAGGCATGCAATATGTCAGAAAAAGAATTCAGAATAAGGGTCCTAGAGTGCATAAACCAGATGGAGGAAAAAATCAACTTATGCCAGAATCAAGAAGAAATTGATGAAAAAAATAAAAAACTTATGTAAGAATCAAGAAGAAATGAAGAGTTATATAGCTGCAATAAAAAACACCATGGAAAGTTTCAACAGTAGACTAGGAGAAGCAGAGGACCGAATTAGCGAATTAGAAGACAGGGAATCAAAACACACAAACTGAACTGCAATTGGAGAAAAAAATTAAAAGACAGGAGGAGAGCCTAAGGGAGCTATGGGACAACATGAAACGAAGCGACGTATGAATAATAGGGGTGCCAGAACAACAGAAAGAAGAACAAGGCATAGAAAACCTATTTGAAGAAATATTGTCCGAAAACTTTCCTGATGTGGGGAAGAAAAAAGTCACACAAGCACAGAGAGTCTGAAACAAGACAAACCCGAAAAGACCCACACCAAGACACATTATAATTACGATAGCAAATGTTCAGGAAAAAGAGAGAATCTTACAGGCTGCAAGAGAGAGACAGAAAGTTATGTACAAGGGATCTCCCATTAGATTACCAAATGATTTCTCAACATAAAACACATCAGGCCAGAAAAGAATGGAAGGAAATGTACAAAGTGATGCAAAGCACGGACTGAATCCAAGAATACTCTATCCAGTAAGGCTATCTTTCAAAATAGAAGGGTAAATAAGGAGCTTCACACACAACAAAAGACTAAGGGAGTTTATCACTACCAAACCAGCAATGCAAGAAATGCTAAAGGGACTGGTGTGAAAAGAAGAAATAAAAAGGTAAGAAAGAACACAGGCACAAAAAATAAAAATGGCTACAAACAAGTACCTTTCAATAATAACTTTAAATGTAAATGGACTAAACGCTCCAATCAAAAGACATCGAGTGGCTGAATGGATAAAAAGACATGGCCATATATATGCTGTCTACAAGAAACCCACCTCATTAGAAGGGACTCACACAGACTGAAAGTGAAGGGATGGAAAAATATATTTCAGGCAAATGGAAATGAAAAAAAGCTGGGGTAGCAATACTTATATCTGACAAAATAGACCTCAAAGTGAAGGCCATAACAAGAGATAAGGAAGGCCACATCATAATACTAAAGGGATCGATACAACAAAAGGATATAACCCTAATAAACATATATGTACCCAATGCAGGAGCACCCAAATATATTTTAAAAAAACTCCTGGAAGGTATCAAGGGAGAGATTGACAACAATACAATCATAGTAGGAGAGGAGACCAAGATGGCGGCATAGGTAAACACCGGAGATTGCTGCCGCAAACAACCACTTCAAAAATACAACTAAAAGACGGAACGGACATCACCCAGAACCACAGGAAGGCTGGCTGAGGAGAGGCTCTTCAACTAGAAGGAAAGACAACAGCATTCTGAGGATCAGAGGAGGCGCAGTGTGGAAAATTTAAAGGTACGGAGGTGTGCGCGCAAAGCGGGCTGGTGGCTGAGGGCGCGGTGGTCATTTTCAATCAGGAGGGAGTCTCAGACTCTGAGCTCCAGATCCGGGCAAGTCTCTAGGGACCCAGACTCAAACGGGAGAAGCAGGATTGTCTGGCATCAGTTGAAACGTGAGTGCAGCTTTCTCTCCGAGGTTTGCAACCTTTGCTGGGGTTCTGAGAAGCAGAGCCTCTGGGAACGGGACTGAGAGCAGCCATAACTGCTCCCTCCGCCCGTCCTGTTGATCCCGCCCCGCCCAAGCCCTGCGCAGAGCCATTTGCCGGATTGCCTCAGGCAAAGGCTAGATTAGCACCTCCCCAGAGGACAGAAGTTTTCCACACAGCTGATTCTCACAGCCAGTCGGCCTGGTGGTCAAATCCCTCTAGTATTAACTACAACAATCAAGGCTTAACTAGAACAAGACTGTGCACAAAGACCACAAGGGGGTGCACCAAGAAAGCATAAAAAAATGCGGAGACAAAAAAACATGACAGAAATGGAGGATATAGAGCTAAAAAATGCAATTTTGAGGGCTTGCAATAAACTTGAGCAGAGCCTCACGAAAACTAATGAGACCGTCGATGCTATGATAAAGAAACTAGAAATTAAGCATACAGTGACTGAAATAAAGAATATTATACCCAATAGCAGACCAGAGGAGCACAAGAATCAAGCCAAAGATTTGAAATTCGAAGAAGCAAAAAACACCCAACTGGAAAAGCAAAATGAAAAAAGAATCCGAAAGTGTGAAGATCCTGTAAGGAGCCTCTGGGACAGCTTCAAGCACACTAATATCAGAATTATAGTAGTGCCAAAAGATGAGAGACAGCAAGATATTGAAAACCTATTTGAAGAAATAATGGCAGAAAACTTCCCCCACCTGGTGAAAGAAATGGACTTACAGGTCCAAGAAGCGAAGAGAACCCCAAACAAAAGGAATCCAAAGAGGACCACACCAAGACACATCATCATTAAAATGCCAAGAGCAAAAGACAAAGAGAGAATCTTAAAAGCAGCAAGAGAAAGAGACTCAATTACCTACAAGGGAATACCCACATGACTGTCAGCTGATTTCTCAACAGAAACTTTGCAGGCCAGAAGGGAATGGCAAGAAATATTCAAAGTGCTGAATACCAAGAACCTACAACCAAGAGTACTTTACCCAGCAAAGCTATCATTCAGAATTGAAGGTCAGATAAAGAGCTTCACAGATAAGGAAAAGCTAAAGGAGTTCATCACCACTAAACCAGTATTATACGAAATGCTGAAAGGTGTCCTTTAAGAAGAGGAAGAAGAAAAAGGTAAAGATACAAATTGTGAACAACAAATATGCATCTATCAACAAGTGAATCTAAGAATCAAGTGAATAAATAATCTGATGTATAGAATGAACTGGTGATTATAATGAATCAGGGACATAGAAAGGGAATGGACTGACTATTCTTGGGGGGGAAAGGGTTGTGGGAGATGCGGGAAGAGACTGGACAAAAATCGTGCACCTATGGATGAGGACAGTGGGTGGGGAGTGAGGGCGGAGGGTGGGGTGGGAACTGGAAGGAGGGGAGTTATGGGGGGGAAAAAAAGAGGAACAAATGTAATCTGAACAATAAAGATTTAATAAAAAAAATACAATCATAGTAGGGGACTTTAATACATCACTGACATCACTGGATAAATCTTCTAGACAAAAAATCAGGAAAGAAACAGCAATCCTAAATGACTCACTAGATCAGATGGACTTAATTGACATCTTCAGAACATTTCACTTCAAAGCCACTGAATATACTTTCTTCTCAAGTGCACATGGGACATTTTAAAAAATAGACCACATATTGGGTCACAAAGTCTCCCCAACTTCAAGAAGATTGAAATCATACCAAGCATCTTCTCAGACCACAATGGCATAATATTATAAATAAACTACAATAAAAACAATCCAAAACACACAAATGCTTGGAAGCTGAATAGCATGTTATTAAATATTGATTGGGTTACCAATGAGATCAAAGAAGAAATTAAAAACATCCTGGAAACTAATGACAATGAAAACACAACAATCCAAAACCTATGGGACACAATAAAAGCAGTCCTGAGAGAGAAGTTTATAGCTCTACAGGCCTACCTCAAAAAACAAGAAAAAATGATAGTAAATCATCTAACTCTACAACTCAAAGAATTAGAGAGAAACAAGAAAAGCCCTGAGTGAGCAGAAGGAAGGAGATAATAAAGATCAGAGCAGAAAAAAATGACATAGAGACCAAAAAAAAAAACACAATACAAAAGATCAATGAAACCAAGAGCTGATGCTTTGAAAGGATAAACAAGATTGATGAACCTCTAGCCAGGCTCACCAAAAAGCAAAGAGAGAGGACCCAAATAAACAAAATCAGAAATGATAGAGGTGAAATAACAACAGACCCCACAGAAATACAAATGATTGTTTAAAAAAACCATGAACAACTCTACTCCAACAAAGTAGACAACATGAAGGAAATGGACAAATTCCTAGAAAAATACAACCTTCCAAAACTCAATCAGGAAGAATCTAAAAATCTCAACAGGCCAATAACTATGGAAGAAATTGAAGCAGTAATCAAAAAGCTTCCAGCAAACAAAAGCCCGGGGCCAGACAGCTTCACAGGGGAGTTTTACCAAACCTTCAAAGAAGAACTAAAACCTATCCTCCTCAGACTACTACAAAAAATTCAAGAGGAAGGAACACTTCCAAGCTCATTCTATGAAGCCAGCATCACCCTAATACCAAAACCAGGGAAAGACAACACAATGAAAGAGAATTACAGGCCAATATCCCTCATGAACATAGATGCCAAAATCCTCAACAAAATCCTAGCAAATCGGATCCAGCAGTACATCAGAAAGATCATATACCATGACCAAGTAGGATTTACCCCAGGGATGCAAGGATGGTACAATATCCGCAAATCAATAAATGTGATACATTGCATAAACAAATTGAGAGAAAAAAACCACATAGTCATATCAATTGATGCAGAAAAAGCATTTGACAAAATCCAACACCCATTTTTGATAAAAACCCTCAGCAAGGTGGGAATAGAAGGATCATACCTCAACATAATAAAAGCCATATATGACAAACCCACAGCCAACATCATACTCAATGGACAAAAACTAATACCATTTCCCCTAAGAACAGGAACAAGACAGGGATGCCCACTCTCACCACTCCTGTTCAACATAGTACTGAAAGTATTAGCCATTGTGATTAGACCATAAGAAGAAATAAAAGGCATCCAAATTGGAAAAGAAGAAGTAAAACTGTCCTTATTCACAGATGACATGATATTGTACATAAAAAACTCTAAAGACTCCATCAAAAAACTATTAGACTTAATAAATAAATTTGGCAATGTAGGAGGATACAAAATTAATGCCAAGAAATCTATGGCATTTCTATACACCAATAATGAACTTACAGAAAGAGAGACTAAAAAACCAATCCCATTTACCATCACACCAAAAAAATTAAGCTACCTAGAAATAAACTTAACTAAAGAGGTAAAAGAGCTCTACTCATAAAACTACAGGACGTTGAAAAAAGAGATAGAGGAAGACATAAAGAGATAGAAGAACATACCGTGTTCATGGATTGGTATAATCAACATCATTAAAATGTCCATACTACCCAAAGCAATCTATAAATTCAACGCACTCTCCATTAACTTACCAACGGCATATTTCACAGACCTAGAACGAACTCTCCAAAAATTCATCTGGAACAAAAAATGACCCTGAATAGCTGCAGCGATCCTGAGAAAGAAGAACAAAGTAGGTGCGATCTCAATACCAGATATCAAGCTGTATTACAAAGCCACTGTTCTCAAAACTGCCCCATATTGGCACAAGAACAGACATATAGATCAATGGAATAGAATAGAGAGCCCAGAAATCGACCCAAACCAATATGCTCAATTAATATTTGACAAAGGAGGCAAGAACATACAATGGAGTCAAGACAGTCTCTTCAATAAATGGTGTTGGGAAAATTGGACAGATACATGCGAAAAAATGAAACTAGACCACCAACTTACACCATACACAAAAATAAACTCAAAATGGCTAAAGGACTTAAATGTAAGATGGGAAACCATAAAAATACTAGAGGAATCCTAAGGCAACAAAATCTCAGACATATGCCGAAGCAACTTCTTCACTGATACAGCTCCTAGGGCATTGGAAACTAAAGAGAAAGTAAACAAATGGGACTACATCAAAATAAAAAGCTTCTGCACAGCAAAAGAAACCATCAACAAAACAACAAGAAAGCCCACTGCATGGGAGAACATATTTGCCAATGTTATCACCCATAAGTTTTTAATCTCCAACATTTATAGGGAACTCATACAACTTAACAAAAGGAAGATAAACAATCCAATCAAAAAATGGGCAAAGGACCTAAATAGACACCTTTCAAAAGAGGACATTCAGAAAGCCAAGAGACATATGAAAACATGCTCGAAGTCACTAATCATCTGAGAGATGCAAATCAAAACAACAATGAGTTACCATCTCACACCTGTCAGAAGGCTATCATCAACAAATCAACAAATGACAAGTGCTAGAGAGGATGCGGCGAAAAAGGAACACTTGTGCACTGCTGGTGGGAATGCAGACTGGTGCAGCCACTATGGAAGACAGTGTGGAGTTTCCTCAAAAAGTTAAAAATGGAACTCCCATTTGACCCAGTGATCCCACTTCTAGAAATATATCTCAAGAAAACAGAAACACCAATCAGAAAATATATGCACCCCTATGTTCATAGCAGCACAATTTACCATAGCTAAGATCTGGAAACAGCCTAAGTGCCCATCAGCACATGAATGGATTAGAAAACTGTGGTATATCTACATGATGGAATACTATGCTGCTGTAAAAAAAGAAAGAATTCTTACCATTTGCAACAGCATGGATGGAACTGGAGAGCATTATGCTAAGTGAAATAAGCCAGTCAATTAAAGAAAAGTACCACATGATCTCACTCATTTATGGATAATTAAGACCATTATAAACTGATGAACAAAAATAGATACCGAGGCAGAGCAACATCGAACAGACTGTCAAACTACAGCGGGAAGGCTGGGGAGGGTTGGGGGAGGGGGGTAAGAGATCAACCGAAGGACTTGTATGCATGCATATAAACATGACCAATGGACACAAGACACTGGGTGGTAGGGGAGGCCAGGGGAAGGTCAAGGGGAGAGAAAAAAAGGGAGACATATGTAATACTCTTTGTAATACTTTAAGCAATAAAACAAAATTTAAAAAAAAGAAAATGTGGTCAATAATCCTATCTAATAAAAGACAAACAGGGTAATTGACCGAACCCTTGCTATACTTCCCATTGGCTAATCAGGGCAATATGCAAATTAACTGCCAAGAAAGATGGCGGTTAACTGCCAACAAAGATGGCGGTTAATTTGCATACATAGGCGCAATGATGGGAGGCGAAAGGGGAAGGATGGGAGAATGGTGATCAGAAACCCAGGCGGCAGGCAAGAGCTGGGGGGCAGGGCCCTGCCCCCCCCGGCCCTGGATCGAAGAACCGGGGCCGCCTTTGCCCGCCCCCCAGCCGGTGATCGGAATCAGAAAGCAAGGCGGCACCCCCAGGACCCAGGAGCTTGAGATGAGATATACATTAAACTTATTAGATTACTCTTATTTTTGCCCCAAGGGGAAATTTTACAGGGTTTTAAGTAGGACATACTACACACCAAAAAGTTCTCTGGTTTTTAAAATTAAACTTTAAAGCACACACAGTCTTCTTACAGTTTACTTACTCTCGTTGTTGCTACTGTTCTACATTTCTAATCTCTAAGCCCATGGTTCCTTCTCTTTAGATAATTTACATTTTCCTAGCAGTATGTTTTACATTCTCTAGTTACCATTTTTTTCTGCCTGTGTAGTGGGGACATTTAAGGCCAGTCCAACATAAGGGCTTTGCTGTCCTCTGCTTCCCACCACCTCGGGTCAGACCCTGGGAAGCAAGGTCGTGAGAATGCAGCTGCTTGCCTGTGCTGCTCCTTCTCCAGCCCTCAGGGAGGCCCTTTTGGACATCGTGTTGAAGAAGGTAGTAGTATTTAGTGCATGAATTCTTATTATTCTTGCCCATACTATTTTAAAACTTCTGCTTACAATCACTGAGTCCTTTCTATTTGGCAAGAGGCCACTTTATTTACATTGGCATTTTCTAGAAAACATCTTAGATATAGAGTCTCATATTGAGCAAATAGGTTGGAAGAGCTGGGAGAAAGGAACACAGCTGAGAAAGGAAAAATTAAAGCAAAAGGAACTGAAATGAAAAACAAATGGATTTTTAAAAAAAGATGGAGTAAAAAAAATGCCTTGCTTCATTCTTGCTTTTATTTCATTTTCCCACATGGCTTTCTATATTCAGAAATCAGCCACTAATAAGAATAAAGCCACTTATTACAACATATTATTTTTAATTTCATGAAACACTAATAGTACTTTATATTAAAAACAACAACAACACATTTACATCTTTGCAAATCAAGCACCTTTTATTTTGTCTAATATACCCATGATACCTCTCCAGTTAACAGGAGGGAAGTATATAATACAAGGCAATATTACAAACTGAAAAATATTGAGAATTAATAATACAATTAATTGGAATCTACCTTTATCAATTTCCAAATACCTTCTCTTTCTTATTTCACTTAACCCAATAATACATGTGTCTGCCTTATTCCCCATATTAGAAATTGCCATAACCTCTCCTTATCTTACTTTCAATGATCAAGGTCCAACTCAGACCTTACCTAGCATCATGGGATTGAAGAGTTACCAATTCCAGAGGAAACTTAAAATTACTTAGTGTTTCATTTATACTGGTTATGGTTCAGGTCACTGCCCAAGCCCACCTTTTCTTCAAACTGTTTTCCCCAATCCATTCCCCAGTGCTTGGCAGGTAAACCATAGTAGCTGGCCTACAGCGTGGCCATTGACTGGATAAGGGATTGGAATCTAACCCAAGGAGAGCTCATTCCTAGGCTGGCAGCCACTCAAGAGGATGTGTGGTTCAAAAGGCTGTGCTCAACAGAGGGAGGTGACTATAGTTAGCTGAGCATGTCAAACTCACTTCCTCTAGATTTTGCCTAGGAGTGATTAATAGCTAGGAGAAATGAGGAGCCAAAAATAAGATAAAGATAAGCTGGCCATGACAGACAGAGAGAGCAAACATCTAGAGCTATCAGGAGCCCTGCCAAGTTTTCTTGTCCTAGATCTAGTGTATAAATACTTCTAACAGCTACCCCTCCTCATTTCTAAGGAGTTCAAGTAAGTTCCTCTTACCTGCAAGCAAAGTACACCCAGCCCACTTCTTATCCTTCATCATCCCCAAGAACACTCTATAATACAACGTCCATGCCCAGTGGTCATGCCTATGTTTAAATATCTCCAGTAGGAATTTAACACCCAATTTATCCCAGTATATCTCTAGGTAATTAGATTATGAAGCCATTTCTTATATTGAGTAAACCCTTAATCCCCTGAGTCTTATATTCTTCAGTTATTTAAAGAGTCAGGAGACCTTTCATCATTCTGATTCCTCTCTTCTGAAAATGGCCCAGTTTATCTGTAAATTTTCCAAATTGTGGCTTCCATAGCTGAAAATAATCTACGCATGTGTGGTGTAACCAAGACAGATGGCCTGGACTACTACTTCCCTTGTTCTGTGTCATATGTTTCAAGTCCTGTTGCCTAAGACTGCAATAGAGTTTTTTTTCAGTGACATTGTTGAATCATTTAAAAATTACTGTTAATTAAAAGCACTAACTCATTTTGAAATGAGTTTCAGATAACTCATATGTTCCCACCTTGTACCTATATCGTTTGTTTTTTAGATCCAAGGTTAGGGTGTTAAGTTTACAAATTAAATTTCAACTTTGCTGGGCTAAATTTTATCAGTTTCCAGTCTTCCATCAAATATCCCTGACCACTCACCCAGCCTTTTAAGATAACTTGATCCTTTGAATTGTTCTAGCAAATATATCTATTTTACTCATTTGGTACATTACTTACACTAATTACCTAATCAAGTTATTCATCTTTTAATGAAGGTTGGCTCCCAATTACAGAGCTAATATGTTTTATTTTCAGAAACTATAGAGTACTATACACAAAAATTTTACCCATAGTAATAATGTTCAAAAAATGAAAAAAAAAATGTGAGCATACCTGGTGGATCATACACTACTTTTCTAGTCAGAATCTATGCACTTCCAGATATGTGACTAGTGTGGGACTGTGAAATGGAGCATAGTAAATTTCCCCCTTCCTTATAGAGGACGAGTAGATAATCCTCTTAAAACATGAGTGGCTAATTGTTACCTTCAATTGCTAGTATTTGGGGCATGTCTAAAAAACATTTGTAAGACAGACAGTGCCTGTCACAAGTGGTTGAAAGGGTCATTTATTTGACTTGAGTCTTCAGTGCTTGATGAATCTCAAATTTAGACCTTAATACTACATGAAGTTATACATATAGTTGCAGAGATGCATTAAAGAGATTAAACTTTGTCCTCCATAATCAATTTTAAACATTAAAACACCATCACGCTGCTATGCATTTTAAATAAATATATTTTAATATAGCCTATTATTATCATACTAGAGGCCTGGTGCACGGATTTGTGCACTAGTGGGGTCCCTTGGCATGGTGTGTGGGGATTGGGCTGAAACCGGCAGTCCAACGCCACCTGCTGCTTCTGCCTGCCACTCCCGCTCATCCTGGCCCCACACTGTGCCTGCAGCAGGCTCATGCTGCTGACTCAGTCCCGATCCGGGAGAGGCTCGCACCGCCATAGAGGCGCTTGCCAGCTGCGAGCCCCAAGTCTGGTGCCCATAGGTCAGCTGAGCAGTGCTCCCGCTGTGGGAGTGCACTGACCACCAAGGGCAGCTCCTGCATTGATCGTCTGCCCCCTGTGTTCAGTGTGCATCTTAGCAACCAGTCAACTGATCGTTCAGTCATTAGGTCGCTTAGGCTTTTACATATATAGATGAGTAACAGTGATATTACATCGTATTTTGGAGTTAACAGCAGAGGATTAATTTGTTAAATAAAAACATTTAAAACTGTGTCACAACTGTGTGTCATCTTTTCCTATATTTTCCTTATTTTTTCAATATTCTGGTTGTATTAATAAATGGAGATGATCCAGGCCTTTCTGTTTCTCAGATGCCCTAGAGGCAAATGAGCATCATGATCTCATTACTGAAATGTTCTCCTGATGGCCCTGATTTCTGGCCACATTAAACTCACTCTCTCTTAACGAGACTTTTTACTAACTGATTTCTCTTGAGATGGTTTCCTCTACTTGGTACATTTTTAATGAGCAGCAGTAACTATACTGGGTTCAGTGAAGAAATAAAATAATCATCATCAACAAGAACAATATAGATGTGATCCATTCCATTCTCACAGACATTCCACAATTACATAGAGCACTAAGTAAATGACTGGGTGTTATATTTTAGGAATAAACAAAAATACCTGAAACCAGAAAGAAAGAGACACAGTCAGATTAGGAGGTTTAGAAGAAGTTTGCCAACCCCCTATTTCTATACTATTGGCAATCCAGGCTCTAGTCACAAAGTTATTTTGGTCCCTTTAATCCCACTTCCTGATCTTAAGCCCACTTGCCATTGTTTTTTGTTGTTATTGCTGTTTTTGTTGTCAATCCTCACCCATGGATATTTTTCCATTGATTTTTAGAGAGAGTTGAAGGGAGGACAAGAGACAGAGAGAGAAACCATAGATGTGAGAGAGACACATCAATTGGTTGCCTCCTGCACACACCCTTCCAGGGCCTGGGATCGAGCCTGCAACCAAGGTAAGTGTCCTTGACCCTTCAGTCTGCAGACTGATGCTCTATCCACTAAGCCAAACTAGCTAGGGCTACTTGCTAGTCTTTGTGATGAAGAGTATTTCTGTCACACATCATGCATGAGAAGGCAGCATTCCAGCTAGGAGAGAATACTAGTACACACCCATAGGTGTCATTTACACTTCCGCTGCCAGGGTCCCATCTCACTCTCTGCAAGTCCTCGAGATGGTATAGTCTCTAGAGCACTATCTGGGAGAGACGCTGATCTTCCTACCAGCTCAACTGAGGGCACAGAATTTCATTTCTCCCAGTTTAGTTCAACTGATACAGGATTGAAATATTGCAAATGGAAGTTTATTAAAACAAAAGAAAATAGATCAAGATCAAAATAGGTAAATCAGCTTTTATTTATCCTAGTGTAACCTTCATAGGATAAATGAAGTTTACATAAAAGGTATAAATGGGCAGGTAGCACCCAATTTCATTTCTCCAACATTGTCACTTTCCAGGTGCTTGGACTTATTTATTGAGTGATAAAAACTGGTACCATTTGAGGACAAATCACAGCTTGCTCACCTATTGTGTTACATTATGCTCTTCATATTGTAGTGGGTGTGGAGTGGCTAATGCATAATAGCTGCTCACCTCCAGCTTCTGGAGCTTGGGAACAGCTCTGAGATTACAAAGTAAATACTGTGAGCTGTACAGAGGTAGGTCAAATTGGAGTTCGATCCCCAATAGAAACACTCCTTTGCAGAGAGACTTTAAATGTACTCTCTAACACATGTGTAGAAAATACAGGCAGTAGAGCAGAAGGTGCTGAGAGTGCACTCAAGGCAGAGTCATAGCTCCAGTTTTTCTGGGTCAATCCTTGGGTTAGTGATCCAAATCTAGTAATAATTCTCTGTGATAAGCAATGCAGACCCTGAAGGAAGACATGCATAACCAGTGCTGACCAAACAATCTAAGAATATGACCAACACGAAACACACAGAAGGGAACTCACACCATATCAACAGAGAGAACATCCCCCTGGCCATACGAGCCAAGGTTTTTACCAGTTCATTAATGAGGAAAAACTAAGAATATCAAAATCAATTGACTTATAGTTGATTATATATGCATTTAATAGTAAACGATGTATGTTTTTAATACAGAGTTTAATTAAGTACAATGAACATTTTTATTGTTCCCACAAAGAGCTCAGTTAAAGAACTTCTTTAGGTGCTGTTATTTAAAAATATCTGGTTTGCATGAATCCTTCTGACTATTAGAATCACAGTCTTAACACCTCACAGGAGGTGTTACTAAGGGTTATTTTGTCTGTAAATGACAGAAACCCCCAAACAGCGTAGTTTAAACTAGATGAAAGATTATTTCCTTCTCATATTACCTGAGCAATCCAGATCTAGCATATTCACCAGGACGCAGGCACCTTCTATCTTGTTACTCCATCATCTTCAAACTGAAGTTCCCAACAGGTGGTTGGTCCAGGATAAAGCTCCAGCTTCAGCCTTCATGTCTCTGCATTCCAGCTAGTAGGAAGGAGCAAAAAGGAGGTAAAGGTATTAACCTTCTTCTTAATGATATACATTCTCCCCACATCCTCTTGTTCAGAACTTAACCACAACCAGCAGCAAGTGAAGATGTGAATTTTATTCCTCCTTTCAGGTAGCTGTGGTTTAGACAAAAATGAGAGGCTCTATAATGCTAGAGGAAAGGAGAAGAGTTAGAGCCAATACCAGACAGTTGCCAAAACTCCCTCTACATTATACTCTTATCCCCAATGTGCCTTTGTCGCATAATATTGTAACCTGTCATTCAAACCGGGACACTTTTGAGAATAAAAAAGATGCTATTCATAATTACCCTGGGACAAGAAGCCTAAACCAGGACTGTCTTGGACAAACCAATGCTTACAGTCACACTAATTTAAACTCATTCCTCAGGGCCCTACTCCCCCTGACTTCTAACCAAAAATGGCATGATAATGGCTTTACACAATTCTAATAATTACATTTAGAAAACAACAAAAATACCTAAACTATAAAATAATAATAACATGGTACCACAAGAATAAGACATCCCTTGATAATGAGTAACATATAGATCATAGAAAATAGTTATAAGAATGATTTTGTAAGATGATCAATGCCTCCCTTCCCCAAAAGAATATATTTTGATTATTTAGTCCAGGGTGTGGAGAATGTCTGGCCCAGCCAAGGCATTAGGGGTGAGTCAATTAAATATTTGACCAAATATAGCAGGCTAATTTTTAAGTTGATAATTTTGTATAGCCCGTGAATGATGTTGTACATATCCAAATGGCCCTTGGCAGATTCGGGGGCCCTACCTCTGGAAAGGGGTGATGGGGGGAGAGAGAGAGAGAGAGATCTTATTTGAGACACTACATACTAATACTAAGGCTCTACTTGTTCCAGCAGCTAAGCCAATGACCTAATATTATAGAGAATATCAAGCAGCCATTTTTACAAAAGGACAAAATTATACCCCTCTTCAGACTCCTTTCTAAGGCTGAGGAAAATGTAACTTCCTTAAGGATGTGGGTTGAAAGTTTTTATCTCTATTCTTACGCAAATTTGAATCTTAACAATGTCAGAAAGGAGTCAGGTTAGCCATCAGGAAGAGCTTTATAAATTTAGACTTCTGCCAAGAGAGCTCTTTCTCTGGTTACTTCTAAGAGAGCTAGATGCCCTTAGAAGTCACATAGCCTTCACTGTAACCAAATAATGAAGAAAAGTGATAATCCTACATGAGCATAATATGCTACCTACCTAATTATACCATCTGATAAAAAGTTCAGATTAAGGCTTTCTACATTCCTGAAAGTCTGGCTCCCATGGCCTTTACCTGGGGCAAAGAAAGACTTAATAAAACTGCTTTATGTGCATGTAATATGCATTTATTCTCTACCTCAAACACTGTAATATCTGAGTGAACTATAGGGTTCTAAAACATTAACTATGTTTACCTCTGCATGGGTGAATTGCCAGTGATTCTACGTATCCAATTCTTTCTTCTTCATGTTTTGTCATTAGCACTATAGTACTTTAAAATTATATTAAACAAATAATACTTTTGAAATTATAAAAAAAATTAAGATAAATTGTTGAAATATGTATAATGAACTTCCAATTTCTGATCCAGTATACAAAAAGCTGGGACCAGAAGCTGGAATGCTCCACTCCAACCAAAACAAGTAAAAAGCTGAACAAACTCAATGTTATGTATCACTTATGGCTACAAATGAATGAATTAAAATATAAAGCATGGATAGAAAAGATACACACCAATTTCCTGAATTAGATGATTCTAGGAGTGAAGCAGAATAAGTGGGGTTTCTATTGTGACATTAAATGTTTATTTTTGCAATTTGAAAAAAATATGATGAGATGTTAATGATTGTTAATTTGATGGAAGAGAGTATAGGATGCTTTAGAATTCTCTTAGATTTTCCATGTTTTTAAAATGCTTCATAATTGTAAATAAATGTCTAGGAACAAGAACCTGCTTAATTCTTTGATAAGTACCATGTTACATTACCACTCTTACTGTCCCTGAAACTGCTCTCTATGTATCCTCTGTGTGATTGAATATTTGCTGGGCCTTTTCCTCATCTGTAACATAAAAGGGTGAATAAATGGACATTTTTAAGATTTTTTTCTAGCTCAGCTGTCTTCCTTTTCCCATCACCTTACAAACCACCCCCTTTAAAGTTCACTCCTTGAATGTTATCAATCCATCTTCCTTTCCCCTCTTCAAGTCTCCTTTCCTGAAAAGTCACAGGAAATATTTTACCAAAGCATGGTCAGTAATCGGGTTCGCTAAAACTCAAGGAAAGTTGTTTGTTTTCCACTTAAATGAAAAAGCCTGCATTTTCATCCGTCACATTTGCCATACAAGTGGTATGGGGAGGAGGAGGTAATGGAAAAGATACTGCGGGTGAGGGTGCTACTGCGTGCTTACCTGGGCATCAGTCCAGCCAAGGAGCTGCTAACTTAGGGGTGGACTAAAACGAGGCCATCGTAACTGTACACTCTGGACAGGCACCGGGGGCAGAACCAACTATACTTTGCAGCTGGAGCTGGGGTGGGAGAGGGAGGAAAGAGGGCTGGCTGCCCAGATCAGAAACATCTGGTGGCTTCTCTGCAGGAGGAAGAAGGTGCATTTAACTGCACAAGACCCTCAGGGAAATCACCCAGGGCTGAGCCAGCCTAGTGAGCTGCGGGCTGCAGCCAGCAGCGGCGGGAGGGGCGGGGGTGGGGCCAGAGGACAAGGAACCGCGGGCCTGGCGGAGGTTTCCCGCCGCGGACCCCGGATGCTAGAGGTCTCGGAGGAGGCAGGTGCCGCTAGAGTGGGGCACCCAGGACCACTCACCTTCCACCTGCTAAGGATCCGCTGCTGCCATGGGCTACCAGGGGCAGCAGCCCATCATCCCGCCACAGGTAACGCTGGAGGCTGGGGCAGGTTCTGAAGCCAAGTCCCCGCAAGATTCATTCACCTGCAAGGGAGGTCAGCTCACCTGCTTTGGGTCCAGTGTTAGCACCACGGGGAGTTCTCCAGGAGAAAAAGTTTTGCCTTGATTTGACTTGTTTGTTTTGCTTCTTTTTGTTTTTTCTTCGCAGGCACTTTTAATGTAACCCCTTTAGTTTCATAAAATCACATCATTGGCTCCCTAACAGATCCTTTATGGGGTCCCATGTAGCAGCCCTTGAACTTGGTGAAGCTGTAATCAGGACATTTTAGGATGGAGTTTATTTACAAAGCTCTGTTGAGCTACTAGCCATTATTATTACTATTTATAATTATTTTCATTATTTTCTCATCATGATTGATGTTATCATCATTACTGATATCGTTAGTCTCCTACATTGCATATTTGTCTGACACGTTTCTGTCTTTTGAACTAGTAAATATTTGTTTAATCTTATAATTATTGGCCATTTTGTATGTTTAAATAGAGAGATCTAGCTGACAAAGAAACCCTCGTTTCTGAACATAAGCACAAAGGGAAAACTTGCCGTCAGTCTGCTGCTGTTTTTAATGTTGTCAACTCTATTATAGGATCTGGTATAATAGGTAAGTGTTGCTTTGTTGTTGTCTTTTTAATTTTAAGTGAATAGGCCAAATTTAAGACTCTTATTATGTTCCTGGTGTTTATTGATTTTTTAAAGTAAAGATCTTAAATGATAAGTTGGTAATTTTCTTTCATAAAAGTCTTCCATTTTTTTTTTCCAGTGTAACAATGGGCGTTACATAAGTTCCCTTTTCCCAGAAGGTTGGATGATGATCCACACTGTTTCTAAGTTTGAGAACATCCTCCACATGGGTTAGGGTAGGGGGAGCATCATATGAGAGATGCTGAAAATTTTTCATAGGCGGCCTGGTTATTGATAATGTGACCTAATTTACTTTTTTCCTCCTCCTGAAGTGTCCATCATTACTTGAATCACCTTTCTATGACCTTCTTGAGGTGTAAGACCTCAATATTTGGAAATATTGGAGGTACAAAAGTTTAATGTGAAAATATAACAATCTTGTGAAAAATTAAATCCAGACAATATTTCCTTACCCATCTATATAGTGTTAAATTTAAAGCACAAACTTATGAATTTATATCAATGTTAAATATCATTTACTAAATAAATAGAAATTGGTTAAATAGAAGTGTATATGATTTTTTAAACAAAGGAGCCAAATCATAATGGAAAGAAATGATCAGCTCATATTTTCTCAATTTGAAGCAAGGGGAAAGTTATGACAAAATTAAGTTCATGGCATTATATTAATAAAGGTAGTTATTTTTTTCATACTTGCTATTCTTTTTGTTATTTGAAAAATCTAATTTAAGAAAAAGTAGGGACAAAATTGAACCCTGCACTACTCACTGAGAATATTCTTTTTTCCTGTAAAGTTTTGACATTTTAACCACAGTCATCATTGAATAGTTACCCTTCATAATTTAATGTTTTAATTTTATCTATATTGTCCCAATATATAGATAATTTTCTTTTCAAATGGTACATCAAGTGGAGAAAGCTGAAGCAGAGTAGTGACACAGAGTTAAAGATTTATTTGAAATTTTGCCTCCATGTACCACTGATGAGTGGGCAGCTCTACTTGGCAGAATTCCAGACTTAATTCCTGATGTGAACATTTTATGCTGATCCATGTCAGCAACATTTAAAATGCCTCTTAATCTGTTCAGCAGACTTTTTAAAAGAAAAATATTTCAGAAAGTAAAATTTCTGGGTGGACATATTTTGAATATATTTTACTTTAAATACTTTGTTGTTCATTTTCCAAACAATTCATAAGAAAATATTTCATATTTCCCCCTTCAGCTTTATTAAAATATTTTTGCCTTCTCATTTTTCTCTCCTTTCTTTACATAGTTGCCCATTTTGACTCCTTAAATCCCATCACCCTTCTGTGCTCTTTTTATCCTCTCTGTTTGCCCAGGTAAGAAAGCTTTGGGTCTTTACTCTCCATATTCTAGATCATATGATTCCTTCACTCTGAGGTGAACATTATTTGTGTGAACTGACATCTATTTTTCATTTACTTCTTTCTTATTCTTATGTCATCACCTTATAAACTTGCTCTCTTGACATGTCCTTAATTTAAAACATTTTATTCTGAAATAAGTATTAATATATTAATGTTTAAATGTAGTAGTCATATGCGTTGTTTATAATTATGCCCTATAACTATGTCAGTTTACTTAGCCTATTATATACAGGAGTTGGAGAAAACTTCTGTATTTCTATATGTTTTATTAATATGATGGGTGGGGCATTTTGTGTGTTTTTTCAGGATTGCCATATTCAATGAAGCAAGCTGGCTTTCCTCTGGGAATATTGCTTTTATTCTGGGTTTCATATATTACAGGTAAAATACTGTATAATTGCTAGTTCCTGCAACTTAAATTGCACAAGGACTATTTTACACACACACACACACACACACACACACACACTGTACAGCAATTGATTTTACTGGATCAAAGAATCCTAAAAATTTAAACATTATGTCTGAGGAGATTTACTTTTCTTGCTAATCCTCTGAACAGATTAGAAAAGCATTATATATTCCCAAGCTAAATCCTTTTCATGTGCCTTTCACTTTATGCAGAAAGTGGTAGGTGGGAAAGTCATTTTAAAGGCTGAGTAAAGCCAAGTCAGCCACGTGCTGAAAGGGCCCTCATCAGGACCTCCTTTCCCACAGTGACCATGGGCAGGTGCACAAGAATGAGTGGCCTTTTCCAGCTACGTCTGTGCAGGTGGAACTGAAAGCCCTGGTATTCCCACCTTCCCCACCCCACGCCTGCTCAGGCTCCCCACCAACCCCTGTCTTTAAGTGCAGCAACTGGGTGCTTTTTACTACTTCTCTTCTGCTTCCCCCTTTTCACGTACCATGTTCATTCACACCCATGTTTTGCCACTCCCCCCTCTAAGTGCGGACTATACACTTGTAATCAGCTCCTCTTCCTGTTGTCCTCCTCTCTGCCTTGTCATACCATCAGCTCACGTCATGACAAATACAGGGTCTTTCCTCTACCTTAGGATCACTGTGAAAGAGGCAGCAATCACAGAAACCATCTGCTGTGGTTGCTGCTATGGTGGCCGCTATGTGTAGCCACCCTGATGCTTTTTTACCAGATAATGCAAAACACCTCAGTGTCCCCTTCTCCAGAGTGGTGACCTGAGCCTCAGTGGCACCGCCTTCCTTGATGAGGTTACGATGCCCCAGCTGCCATGTCCCCACAGCCTCCAGCCAATGACTGACTGATGACATAGGAACTTGCCTCCAGGAAAGAACTGATGTGTGGTGCACTTGGAGCTCCAGAGCATAGCTGGTCTCCACCTGGGACCTCATCCTTGCTTAGCCCTTTCCCCTGCCCTGTCCTCTCACTCACCTTCTTCTGGGAGCACTCCCTCAATTGCCCAAGAATCTGAGCTCTGCTCCAGAGACCCTACCAAGATGTTATCTCCCATAAACTCTCAGGCTTCCAAGCCCAGCCTGTAACTGCTCATTTTCTCAGGCTGAGAAAGAGAGAGTAAAGCATGAAGAAGACACCACGGTCAGGGCTGCAAAGGCACTGGCCTCCTTCCTCCTGCCTTCTCCTCACCACCCAAAACCTGAGCTGCTTTTAGCTTTGATAGTTCTTAATTTGTAGCTTAATTTGTAACTTAGTAATGGGCTCCATAACATTCAGAGTTGCTGGTGTTTAAAAATTGCATCCTATTCATACAAGCATTTATCATACAATAAAAAAATACCTCATTTAAGGATTTACCCTTATCATTTCTAATTTCCTGCTTCCCAGTCAATCAGCACTGACAAATAATTAATTTTCACCCAGGCATAATAACCATGGTCTATTTAAGTGCACTGTAAATATTTACACACATTAAATAAACTAAAATATATAGATCACCTAAGAACTCAATACTTAAGGAGAATGAACAGTTTACTAATACTAAATCATCCTATCTAATAAAAGAGTGATATGCAAATTGACCATCACTCCAACACACAAGATGGCCGCCCTCATGTGGTCAAAGATGGCCGCCCCCATGTGGACATAAGATGACCTGCAGGGGAGGGCAGTTGGAAAGGACCAGGCCTGAAAAGGAGGACAGTTGGAGGAGATCAGGCCTGCAGGGGAGAACAGTTGGGGGGAACCAGGCCTGCAGGGGAGGGCAGTTGGGGGGAACCAGGCCTGCAGGGGAGGGCAGTTGGGGGGAACCAGGCCTGCAGGGGAGGGCAGTTAGGGGCAATCAGGCTGGCAGAGGAGCAGTTAGGCGTCTATCAGGCTGGCAGGGGAGTGGTTAGGGGATGATCAGGCTGGCAGGCAGGCAAGCAGTTGGGAGCCAGCAGTCCTGGATTGTGAGAGGGATGTCTGACTGTCCCAGAGGGATTGGGCCTAAACAAGCAGTCGGACATCCTTCAAGGGGTCCCAGATTGGAGAGGGTGCAGGCTAGGCTGAGGGACACCCACTCCCCCCCCCCCCCCACGAATTTTGTGCACTGGGCCTCTAGTATTATATACAAATAAATCATGCTGTGAATAACTTTCTCAACTGATGCTATATATAAACCTACAGCAGTCATTATGAGCAGTCCTTTGCAAAGTCATATATTAGTTGACTCATTAATTTGGCTATGTGATAAAAATCCTTATATTATTTTGATAAATAAAAGATACCCACACAAAAGCAAAATTTTTTAAAGATTATGATTAATTTTGTTTTTAATTAGACTTTTAAAAGCAAAATTTATAAGTAAGGTATAATATTACACTTTTCTTTAAATTTTTCTTTAAATTGACACTGTAATTACACAATAATTTGTCTCGCTTGGGATTACTCATTGCCACGGCCCTCCTAACAGAAACCTCTATCATCCACTCATTCGGCTTAGCCTAAGAAAGGAGTCTATAGACAGGAGCCAGGAGGCCTGGGTTCAAATCCCTATAGGTACACGTCATTTCTCATCTAGGCCCCCGCCTCCTCCTCGAAAAACACTCGCATTACCCACATCATTTGGAAGGTTAGCTTGTTCTTATCTGCTGTAGATCTAAGACCTCTAACTGTTCTAAAGGGTCTTACCAGGAACTGAGAACCTTTCAAACTCATCCTGCACTCCTCCCTCCCACCTCAACAGAATCATCACTCCCCCACCCCTTCCAAGACAGAATGCGGGCTCAGCCTCCACCCCTCTCACTGCCCTCCCGGCCACCCGGCTCCACCCTGCACCCACAGGCACCTACCTGGCTCAGAGCCAGCAGATACCAGCTCCTCCTCCATCTCCCGGGGTGGTGGGGAAGCAAAAAAAAAAAAAAAAAAAATAATTTGTCTCTAGTATTATCTTTTTGTCTTTTTAAGGCCTTTAATGAAATATGGCCAATTCAACAGGTAGTTTTTCAAAGTTCTGTTTGCATGTTTGTGAAATGTTGAGAAACAAAAAAAGAATTATAACTATTTACAACAGTTTTATTTTTAATTGCCCTAAGATTTTATTTGTTGATTAGAGTAAAATAATTTTTATTGTCCAAACATACAGAATTATTTAAAAGAAAATTTTCATGTTGAATAACATAGACTCATTCATGGATTAACTAAAATTTTCATATAATGTATTTAAATTGAGATCAAAATGTTATAGTGATTGATATTTGAGATTCCTAAAAGGTTTAAGATAATATATTTATAGCTTGTATTTATTATTGACTAAATTCTTACCAAATTGTTAACTTTAAGCAATACCTCTTGAACTTTTATGAAACTCAACATTCTCATTCCAAGCATACAGTTCTTCACCAAAATTTACACCACCTGTGAAATTGGTTACTCCCTCTCTGATACTCAGGTTTTCATTGGTTATCTTCTTTGGCCAATAAGTAGCTATTTTATTGCCTTTAGCATCTGTCCACTTTCTGATCAGTCCTCCATGCTGCTTCAAGTTAACTTTATAAAACCTTGACCTGATACCTGTTACTCCCCCAATCAAAGCATTCCAAGATTCCACAATGACAACAGGAACAAAGAAGTATTGCATTCAAATTCCTTCATAGTGTAGTCACAGTATGAATTTTCAGTCTCATCTCCAACTACTCTAACCTCTCTTTTACATTGTCATGTTTGGACCTTATGTTTTAGCTATTCAGGATATATCATTCCTCACATAGAGAATATGCTTTCATGCTGCCTTCCTGTGGATAGTCCCCCTGCTTGACATTCTTTTTTTTTTCTCTACCTGGTAAAATCTTGTTCAAATTTTAAGGCACTACTCAACTCTTCTGTGAAGCTTTTCCTAGTTTTAAACAAAGGAATTAGAATTAGTTGATATGCCCTTTGTGCTTGCAAAATAGTTTAAAATATATTTATTAGGTCATTATCAAATTAAATTTGAACCCTGCTATATATTGATCATTGATTGATTTCAATATTTACTGACACTGCTGCCATTTAGCAATGAAAAGCATTATCCCTGCCTGTATGAAGCTCACTATGTAGGGTCTCAGGCAGACAAAAATACATGGTTACAACACTTCATTAAAAATACCATAATAAAAATATGTGCATGATGATAGGGACATTGGCATGCAACACAGCCTCAAAGGAGCAGGCATATTTTGGGGAGTAGGAGATATCTCCACTAATGTTTATGAAAATATATGAGTGAGCAAAGAAAATGGAAGGTTACTCTGTGCAGATGGAAATGTGGAAATACAAAAGGGACTGTGTAAATATTCAGGCCAGTTGAAGTTTAGGGCTGATGTTTGTAAGTAGAGAAAGATGCTGGTAGAGAGTTTGCAGAGGTGTTTATGAAGGCTCTCATGAGTCATTCTCATCATTACCATTTCCTGAGGACTGGCCAGATGCTGAGCACGAAGCCACCATTATACTTAATCCTTCTGACTCCAAGAAGCAGGTATTCATGTTCTGCTTTTATGGAGGAGGAAATTGAAATTTTAATGGATTAAAATAACTTGCTCAAGGTCTACAGTTACATGCAACAGAGCTGAGGTTGTGATTATGTACCTGGATGCTGGGGCCAAACTACCAGGACCTAAAGCCTGACTGCTCCATTGCTAACTCTGGGAAGTCTGGCAATTAACCTTCTGTGCCTCACTTGTCTCATTTATTAAATGGGGCTAATAATGGCAACTACCTAGGATTGTTGTAAATATTAAATAAGTTAATATATGTAAAGCATTTAGAAAAAGGCCTGTGGAAATATTGTGTAAGTATTTGCTAGCATTTTTGTGGTTGTAATCTATATTAATAAAAGGGTAATATCCTAATTAGATTGGATAGACTGGATGTCTTCTGGACATCCTTCCAGACAAAGCCACGGTGGTGGGGCCGAGGCAGAGGCAGTTAAGGGTGATCAGGCTGGCAGGCAGAGGCGGTTAGAGGCAATCAGGCCAGCAGGGAAGCAGTTAGGGTCATTAGGCAGGCAGGCAGAGGTGGTTAAGGGCGATCAGGCAGCCAGGCAGAGTGGTTAGGGGAGATCAGGCAGGCAGGCAGATGAGTGGTTAGGAGCCAGTGGTCCCGGATTGCAAGAGGGATGTCCGAGGAGTTCTGGATTGGAGAGGTTGCAGGCCAGGCTGAGGGACTTACACCCGCCCTTCCCCATGCACAAATTTCATGCACCAGGCCTCTAGTATAGTAATAATTCAGAAAAGTCAAGTATTTCACCCAAGGTCACGTAGCTCATACATAAATTTTTTCTGCCTCATAAAAAGAAGTTGATTTTTATTCAAAGTCTTTAAAGGATCCCCTGGAGTATTTTCAGCAAAAGACATGATCAGATTTATGATTTGGTTAAGACCCATTTGAGAAGGAATATTAAGAACATCTTAGCAGATGTAAAAAATGTTTTGGTAGGGGGAGAGATTGGTGGATGAGAAAACTATTTGAAGGTTATTGCAGTAATCCTTTATTGCAGTAATCCTAAGCTTTTATCATATACCAGACTAAAATAAAGCAGGTTAAGTATTAGAAATGAGCATCTACAGTTGAATAATTTATGATGCAGTAATAAACTTGGTGACCACAGGAATACAAAAGATGATGGATAATGAGAAATCTAGGTGATTCTTAAATTTCTGTTGATACTATTCAGGGATTGGAGAAATATGGATGAAGAAACAGGTTCGAAAACAAATATATAAATTAGAATTTGGATATTTTAAAACTGAGATATCTATGAGATCTCCAATGTAAAGTGTTTATTAGGCAGCTAGATGTAGAAATCTGGAGTTTTGGATTCTGGGTTAGAGATACAAATTTGGGGGTTACTAATATCTATGGGAAATTGAAACCATGGACATGAATATAATCACAGTAGGACATCTTGAAGAGTGAGAAAAAAGTCTAAGAATTCTGGATAAAAGAAAACTGGTGAAAATCTGAGTATAAATGGCCAAAAAGGTAGGAGGAAACTCAAGAGAAAGTGAAGTCACAAAGGCCAAAGGAGGATGATCGAAAAAGAGGGAAATGGTAAACAGGAAAAAAATGTTACTGAAAGAACAAATGAGATTAAGATTTAGGGTGACAATTGGATTTATCAACTTGGAGTTATTGAAGAACTTGAAAGAGGTTTCAATGATGTGGGAGAGACTCAGGGTGGAAATCATACTACAATTATTGGCATTTTCATCTTTGTCTTTTAATGCATTTTCAAGTTACTTAAAGGACCAAAACAAACAAAAAAATCACCTGTGGGTGGAAACATGAGTAAGAGAAAAGAGCAATTATCACACCCTGTGCATAGCTATGTACCCAATACATTGCATTGTTGTTCACTAGGTTAAATGGCATTCACTAGGTTCATTGAGTAAAATGGGGGGAAAATTAACTTTTAATTATATAATATTCAACTCTAAAATTGAAACTTAAATCTTTAAATTATAAATTTCAAAAATTCTTAGAGTGCTCTCAACCATAATAACTATAAAATAGAGTTACTAGTTGTACTTTATTATAAAACAAATGATCTGAGTCTCATAATCTATTTTTTATGTATGCTCACAGCATTTTTCATTCTCAGTCTTCAGATGTTGAATGCCTACGAAATATTTGATTACCCACATTCCATTGCATAGATGATTGAGCCACATCGTAATAGTCTTTGCATTGGTTAATTAGGAAGCAAAATGAAAAACTAATGCTTGACTCTAGTCTCCGCACCTTCTTCTGTCCAGTTCATTGCATAGATGTGTTAAGTATACTGGTATCTTGATTGAAAAATACATAACTGGAAACAGTACCATTTCATGAAAAGTAATATATAATGAAAAGAAAGTAAGGCTTGCTATGCTAATTTACTGTAGCATGAAATTAAACTTTAAAAAAAATCTCTTTTTATTTAAGTCAAAAACATGAAAAACCTTTGTATTAAATATAATCTGACATTTGTTTGTTATTTTTGCCACAGACTTTTCCCTTGTTTTGTTGATAAAAGGAGGGACTCTCTCTGGAACAGACACTTACCAGTCTTTGGTCAATAAAACCTTTGGCTTTCCAGGGTATCTCCTCCTCTCTGTTCTACAGTTTTTGTATCCTTTTATAGGTAAGATGAATGTGAAGGTACATATTCTACTTATCTGCATAAACATACTTCTATTTCTGAGTAAAATAGTTTTAATAGTCATTGCTTAGTCATTAAAGAGTACCAGTCATTGAAATATATTCCAAATTAAGCATTTACTTCTTTAGCCATTTCTACTTATTTCCTGGTCCTTTTGGTTGGTTTTCTGAGTACGTATTTCATTAACAAAAATGAGAGTAATTTTCATTAGGTTAGTACTTGTGCTTCCCTAGTTTGGTGAAAAATAGAATGATCTGTGATTAAAAGTGAGTGAGAGGAACAATAGATTTCTTCTAAGGCTGAAATACAATTTGAAAACCTAAGGATTGAAGGAAGCCATGTACCATAATGGTGAAAATGTCACCTAGTACTTCTTAAGTAAAATGTTAACATTCAACAATGGCCAAATTGTAATAATAATACAGAAACTATTATTTAAACCATTAGTTTCTTAAGTCTCCACCAAAGACTAAGAACATATTTCTCAAAAATCTTACTTTTTAAATGAGGAGATATCTTGGAGCCTTTACAATTTTCTGTTATTAATACTCACTTTGAGCAATACATGTGTTCCTGAAAAATGATTTGGAAACTGAATTTTAATGACAAGTAAGTCACATTTTAAATGACTCACCATTATTTAAAAATGCTTAAGTGAAAATATTTTTAATACAAATTGATAATCTCCCAAAAATCTATTGTCTAGTTATTTTTAAGTTGTACATGTTGGTAATCAAAATTGATATTTGAAAGTAGTAGGATTATACCAATACTTGTGAAGTAGTAACTGATTATTTTCAAAATATTCAATATGAAAATTGTTGGTGACTGTATTATTTTAATTATGTATTTAGCCATGATAAGTTACAACATAATAACTGGAGACACTTTGAGCAAAGTTTTCCAAAGAATCCCAGGAGGTAAGTAATATATTTATTACATATAGTTAATGTGGTTCATAATAGCTTATAAGTAAAATATCTGCAAGTTCAAGAGCTGGATGACCTCAAATATCTGGCAATATTTATGATCCATTCTGTTCCTAAAGTATTAATCTACCTTTACATACAGTGTAATTCTTATTTAACTATTTAAAAATGTTATTACTATTATTGCTGTACTCAGAAATATTATCACTATTAAGCTATACCTAACATAATAGTAAGAATTAACAGTAATATGTATTATAATTAATAGTAAATATTATGATAATAAATATTATTACTATATTTAGAATACTGTATATTTGAAATATCTTATGCTACAAATCACCATCTGTTAGTAATATTTTCTCATGTACTATTTTTACTACATCATTTCTTAGATAAGCAAGCGATCTTTTCCCCTATGACTTCTACTAATATGTAACTTAATATAGTAAAATTAACCTTTTATTGGATAGTCTTATTAGTTTTGACAAATGCATGTAGTCATATAGCAATAGCCACAATGTAAATACAGAACAATCCCTTAATATCCAAATTTTCTTTATTTCTCTGCTTAGTCAAACCCTCCCTCATCTCCAGCCCCTGGCAACCACTGAAATCTGATTTCTCTGTCTAGTTTTGTTTTCCCAGAAAGCCAAACCAATGGCATCATATAGTATGTAGCCTTTTGAGACTAGCTTCTTTCACTTAGCATAGTGCATTTGAATTTCAGCCATGACTTTTGGTATATAGTAGTTTGCTCTTAAAAAAAATGCTGGGGAGTATCCCATTGTATGAATGAATAACAGTTTATCTGTCACATAATTGAGGGACATTTCGGTTGTTTCCAATTTGGGGTGATTATGAAAAAGCAGCTATGAATATTCTCAAGCGGACCTTTTTGCCAGGTGACACAGCCCCCTCCCTGTTCAACCTTTCATTCTATTATGGCTATTTGCATAATTCAGAGTCTTTGTGCTTTGAAGAGCTTCTCATCCAAGCCACATAATCCCCATTTTATTGTGACCTAGCTCTATAGTTGTTATTGTAGCTGAGATTGATGCCGTAATGCCTGTCCTCTTAGTACTTGAGACACTCATTCTAAAAGACATACAAAACAAAACCCGGCCCTCACTGGTTTGGCTCAGTGGGTGGAGTGTAAGCCTGCAAACTGAAGGGTCCTGGGTTCAATTCTAGTCAAGGGCACATGCCTGGGTTGCAGTCTTGATCTCCAGTAGGGGGCATGCAGGAGGCAGCCAATCAATGATTCTCTCTGATCATTGATGTTTCTATCTCTCTCTCCCTCTCAGTTCCTCTCTGAAATCAATAAAAATATATTTTAAAAATAAATAAATAAAACATCATAGACAAGGCTAAAGTTCCCTTTGAAACCCATTCCTGGTTATTAATTTTATAAAACATTAAAAATTACTTTTAAAACATAGGTTACATAGCAAAGAACACACTTTTATTCTTATCACAGTTTCTTTATATCATTGAATGTTGTTTTGTAATGTATGATTATTTTTATAAAGATTAATATGATGCCAAAGTAGTTTTAGAAGTAGATTAGAAGTAGATAAAATCCTTAGTATTTTTTTCTCCTGAAATAGATCACCAATGTCTTAGACTGACAAGTTGGCAATTGCTCATACCTTTTCCAGATAACTAAATTCTTGGATCATGATACAAGTCAAATTAATGAGAAACGTTGGTGTAAGAAGTAGTATGTCTTTGATTTTGAAATTTTTGAAATATTACAATGTTCAGTACTCCCTACTATTGTTAAAACATTTAGAATGCGTACTTGGGTGCATTTTTGTTAAAAGATGAGTAGAGGTAATAGATCTCATCATTGGATCATTAGTGAAAAATGTCCTTTACATGAATAGAGATCCCGTTACTAAGCTCCACTAGGCTGTTCATAGCAGTCTATTTTAGTGTTTTTCTAGGCCTTAGAATTTTCCCAGTAAAGGAAATATATTTTCTACTAAATATATCATAGGGGGAGCGGTTTGAAGGGGTAAATAGAAACAGATATACAAATAATTTAATTCAAATTATGTTCACCAGAAATATGTAAATATTTACATTCAGGGTTTTGGGGACTTAAACTTTTATTGTTTTAATTCACAACTTTATGATGATTGTTAGCTATGGCTGAGTTAAATACTCATGATTAATTTTTCCATTCATGTGTGTGTGTGTGTGAGTGTGTGTGTGTGTGTGTGAAATTTATGCCATTTTGAAATTCCTATCTTGGAACTTTCTTTTAGTTAATTAGCCATATTAGAAAATTAGTCCCACTTTTCAGACTAATAGCTTCTTTTTTATTTTTTTTAAAAATTACACACACTTATTTGACAGATTTGGCTTCTACAGACTTTAAACTTCACAGAATTAAACACACAAAGACTTGGTACCACTAAGGATATTTAAAAAATATAACTACATGATCTCTGAAGGAATTCAATATGAGTTAAAAAATTAAAACAATGGTGTCTTCATTGGAATAGATGTAGAGCTCCTGAAGCAAATACAGTACTGTGATTAGCACAGCTTTAAAATATATATAAATCCTTGTAAGTATGTTTTAATTTATGTTTACAATTTTGGGGGTATTTGATGATAGACACACACGCACACACACACATCCTCTCTCTCAATCTCTCTCTCTCTCTCTCTCTCTCTCTAGAGCAGTGGTTCTCAACTTTCCTAATGCCATGACCCTTTGATACAGTTCCTCATGTTGTGGTGACCCCCAACCATAAAATTATTTTCATTGCTACTTCATAACTGTAATTTTGCTACTGTTATGAATCGTAATGTAAATATCTGATATGCAGGATGTATTTTCATTGTTACAAATTGAACATAATTAAAGCATAGTGATTAATCACAAAAACAATATGTAATTATATATGTGTTTTCCGATGGTCATAGGCGACCCCTGTGAAAGGGTCGTTTGACCCCCAAAGGGGTCGCCACCCACAGGTTGAGAACCGCTGCTCTAGAGTCTAAGACATTGCATTCTAGGTTTCAGCAGTTTCCCTCTGACTTACTTCTCTATTCAGGTTGCTTCTCTCTGTTTTCCTTCAAGGAAAATACTTCTTTCTCAACAAAAAGAAAAAGTATATAGTGAATATTTTTATCTAAATATTTATTTCTAAAAGTTTCTTGGAAATACAGAAAAATATTTTTTAAAGCTTCAGAATAGCTCTGGCTGGGTTGGTCAGTTGGTTGGAGCATTGTCCCGGGGTTCAATCCCTGGTCAGGGCACGTACCTAGATTTTGGGTTCAATCCCTGGTCTAGGTATATAGGGGAGGCAACTGATCAATGTTTCTCACATCAATGTCTCTGTCTGTCTCTCTCTCACTAAAAAATCAGTAAATATATATCTTTGAGGATTAAAAACCAAAAAGCCTCAGAATATGCCTTGTCCCTATGTAGCTTATTTTCTGAATGAACAGTTTGGCCATTAGAGGGCTTTGGACAAGGAGTGACATAATGTTTTTTTGATTTTGGAAAAGATGTCTGTAGTTTCCAGGTTAAGACTACACTGTACTCTGAAGGAGACAAAAAAAGGTAGAAACAAGGAAACTGACCAGGAGGCTATGAAAATATTTAAATGTAAAATATTTTAACATTATTTGAACTATAGGTTTATCCTTAAGTTATTTTGTATTTATATTTTCATGTATTATTTCTAGTTTTACATGGTTTTATGAAGCATATTTACTCTTAAAACTTTCTCTTTTAGATATTATTTAATATTAAAGTCATTTGATAATTCAATATTTACTGTGTCACTGGTATGTTATGCAGACCTGTAAACACTTTATAAAATTTGTGTTTTAGTTGATCCTGAAAACTTGTTTATTGGTCGCCACTTCATTATTGTGCTTTCCACGATTGTCTTTACTCTGCCTTTGTCCTTGTACCGAGACATAGCAAAGCTTGGAAAGGTAATTTTTACATTTTAAGTTAGCACAGAAATGTACTTCCTAATTTGCATTAATTTTGTCCAACTGCTATCTGTATGGCTAAGTTCTTATTTACAGTATTTATCGTCAGTTTCTTTTAGTTTAATTATAATTGTGCTAGAGTAAACTATGGTTGAATCTTTAGCTTACTTTTGGGAATGGGAGGTTAAATAGTTGATGAGTGTGAACTAAATATGCCTTTCGTTTTTACTTTTTTTAATAATATATTTTTATTGATTTCAGAGAGGAAGGGAAAGGGAGAGAGAGAGATAGGAACATCAATGATGAGAGATAATCATTGTTTGGCTGCCTCCTGCACGCCCCCCCAATGAGGATGAAGCCTGCAACCGAGGCATGTGCCCTGACTGGGAATCAAACCGTGACCTCCTGGTTTATAGGTTGACATTCAACCCCTGAGCCACACCGGTCAGGCCCTTTTTCCTTTGTGAGGTAGAACTCTAACTGATGTCAGGCAGCTACCCTTCACATTTAGAAAATACAAAGAACTATACTTAAACCAAGTTTAATTTCCAAAAAAGTTTTATTGTTTTTACAGACAGTAAGTTAATTTAAAAGTAAACAATTTAGAAATAGGGATGAATCACTTTATTGGCTTAAAATTTTGTTTATAAATTACAATGTCTGTTTTGCCTATTTTTTCATTCATTGCATGTCAATGTGTTGATTGATTAATTGTTGAGAATTTAGTCAATATTTATGATTTGTATTGCTAAAAACAAATGCTGATTTCTTTCTAATGAGATCAATCACATAATTATTCAATTTTCTGAATATGCCCATCAACATAGAGTAGCCTTTATCTGGTTATATTTTATTTCCTTACTGTCAAGGATATTTGTATTTTACCCAAAATATTATTGATGCTGTACCTACATGATGCCAAATATTGCAATGAAACATTTTTAAAAAGAATTATACATATATTTTTGTATTCTGCTTTGAAAAATCCAATAGCTGATTGAATTTTACTTTTTACTGTGATGTTTGATGTGTGTCCACAGTTAAGAAGTCCCTCTTTTCAGGTAGGGTTGAGAATGGAAATGATACCTGAGTATTCTGACTATTCTGCCTGCCTTCCCTAACAGTCATCTGGAGATAAACAAGGGTATATCAAAGTGGGCTTTTTATGGTAAAATATCTGAAATGGTTGAACTATTTTCCATTCACATGTTCTATGTACACATAAATGTTGCCTTCACAGAGCATAAGACAAGGAATTCATGAACAGAAGGCTGCTAATACTCTATCATATTATTACCTAAACATTTTCTCCTAAATGCCCCTTCAAAGTGTCATATTGAAATATCTAAATAAATTTCCTAATGAGTAAATCAGGGTAGTTAGAAGCCATGATCTTGAGTCAGGATTCTTACATTTGAGTTTCTCCTTTGCCACTTTCTTGCTGTGTGACCTTGGGAATGTTACTTAATATTTCTGTTCCTCAGTAGATCAGAGGGCTCATAATAGAACTTTCCTTCTAAAAACTAACAACACAGAAAACAAGGCTAACAACCATTAAATGAAATGAAATAAAGTTTGTCTTATATTTATCTTATCAGAGAAGGAAGTCTAAAATGTGTTTATCCATAAAAATTAAGAGATTAAATATAGATCTAATGTAATGAGTGTGTAGAACATATACATACACAGATCAGTTTATGTTTTAACCAGTTGAAATAGTGACCAAAGAGAAAGGAAGAAGCAAAGAAGACTTAGAAATACAGACCAAATGGCAAGATCACAAAGGCAAACAACTAAAACTAGAGAACAAAAAGGAAACATCAGAGGCACCCCAAAAAATGTGGGAGGGGATTGCTGGGTTGGAAGGGTGAGGGTAAGATAAAGACAAGCAGAAGGAGCAACTATAGATAGTAAAAAAGCATAAGTCAACACTAAAATAGGGCCTGAGGAAAAATAAACATACTTTCACTTTCATAAAAGAAAATCATCAATTTTGTGTTCTACACAGGAAGCCACTAAAATCATGTAAAGCCATCTTGCAAGATTACAACAGTCATATATGATACTTGCTCTCCCTTTTAAGTGGAAAAAAAACAGACTATGATCTGATAAAAAGTTATGTACTTGAAATTATCAACCCAATCTATAAGAATAAACCGTTAAATTATTGTATTTGAAACTGGGCATATATTTACTCAAGTAAAAAGAGAAACACCTAATACTTTCAATAAAATAACTCCTATATCAGCGATTTTCAACTTCTTTAATCTCCTGGCACACATAAACCTAATTACTAAAATTCTGTGGCACACCAAAAAAATATTATATATTATTTTCTGATATGACAAAAGAAATAGGCATATTGATTCATTCACACCAGGTGGCTATTGTTGTGTTGGCTGTTGTCATTTTTTTATTTGACAATCTAGGGTAAAAGAGGTGAGTGCCCCTGACTAAATAGTCGGGTATTGCATTTTTAAATATTAATGCAGCACACACACTGCCCTATGAAGCAACTAATGGTATCTTTACATTTTCTTTTGCAGATCTCTCTTATTTCCACAGTTTTAACAACTGTGATTCTTGGAATTGCAATGGCCAGGGTAATTTCATTGGGTCCACACATGTAAGTTTTGTTGCTATATTGATTGGTCTTTGATTTATGATCATCACATAGATATTTATTTGGCATAAATTCTGAAATGTAAAGTAATAGTGGTACCAGAAGCATCATTTTCTTTCTTTATTATTTGCAAAAATGAGAGAAAATAATTACATGTAGGTAGGCATGCATGTTTACCTTGGACTCTGCATGGCTGATGAGAATGGTGAGAAATAGGATCTAGATAGAGCACTCAGGAGGAAAAGTGGTAAATGATAGAAATTTCTATATATACCTCAGAGATAGACTTGTTCTTAACAAATTTCATCAATCCAGGTTGAAATGAGAGGAATAAAGAATATTGTGAATGCTTTTGGCCATTAAACAAAATGTAGTCACATTGAAAGCCACCCTTTACTCTCTACTAATATTATATTCTTTAATTATGTTACGTTAAAATGCTTTGTCATTTGTGAACTAATAGTGAGATGATAGTGCTATTTGTTTTTAATGTTAATAGTTGGCCAAATAAATGTTGGCAACTTGGTGTCAGTTTCCCAAATTTTATTTACTCACCCATGAAATTCAAAGTGTGGCTACTGCTGATCTAAACTGCACAGTTTTTATTATTTGGTTATAGAATAGATTCATCAGATAAGGACTGAGTAGTTCATATCCATAGTCCCACGAGAATGCTGGAATGAAACTAACTAAATTGGCTTTAAACGCAAAATTAGATTCCCATAATGCACAATAAGTATTTGTTGAATAAATACATAATACATTATGGAGTTTCCATGAGACCTTAAATATTTTCACTATCCCAAATAAGACAAAATGAAATTAATTTAAGACATAATGACAGGCTGGATCTTCAAAGAATGTGACCCGTGAGAGAGGGAAAAAAAGAAAGCCTGGTGAATAGCTACAATTAATAATGTGGTCCCCAAGGTAGCTTACTTTTTTCTATTGATTAACTGTTCTTATGCAAAAATCATTTCATTTGTTACTCGATGCTGTCAGGTAAATACCAAAAATGATGCCTCAAATTTATTGGGAAGAAAATATGAATTATCTCATCTAACTGCATTTGATATGGCCTTTCCTTTGTAAAAACAAACACTTAAATTTTTAAAGACTTAAATAAAAGGGAAATGTGTAATTATCTATGATGTTTATATTAATGTTCTCTTTAAACAACTTAATCCCAGCTCATAATTGTATTAGTCAGCTTGGGTTGCTGGAACAAAATACTATAGGTGGGTGGCTTAAACAACAGACATTTATTTTCTCACTAAATGCCCTGTGCACAAAATTCATGCACTTGAGGGGGTGGGGGAGGTCCCTCAGCCTTGCCTGTGCCCTCTAGCAGTCCGGAAGCACTCAGGGGATGCTGCAGAGGTGGGAGAGGCTCCTGTCACTGCCGCTGCACTCGCCAGTCATGAGGCCAGCTCAGGGCTTATAGATGAGCAGTGCTCCCCCTGTGGGAGCATGCTGACCATCAGAGGCAGCTCCTGCATTGAGCATCTGCCCCCTGGTGATCAGTGAGCATCATAGCGACCAGTCATTCCACCGTTTGGTCAATTTTCATACTAGCCTTTTATTATACAGGGTAGTCTAGAGGCTGCCAGTGTGGTCGGATTCTGGTGAGAAATCTCTTCCTGGTCTTCTTGCTGTGCCTTCATGTGGCAAAAAACAAGCTCTCTGGTGTCTCCTCTTATAAGAGCACTGATCCCATCAAGAGTGCCCAGCCCTCATGACCTTATCTAAACCTAATTATCTCCCAAAGTCCCCCTCTCCAGATACCATCTCACTGGAGGTTAGTACTTGAAGATTGTTGGGGTAGACCATTCAGTCCATTACAATAGAGTTTTTGAAATGCACCTGGTTCATTTCAATGTGGCCACTTATTCTTTCATATAGTAAACTCAGAATGCCTATTGTTTCTGGCTATTTTGGTGTGTGTGCCCTGAGAGAAAAAGAGCAGAGAGGCATAAGTCAGCCCTTGCTGCAAGTTGTTCACAATCAGTTATAGAGAAGAGACATATTTTTTAAAAAGAAAAAGAAATGACAGTATAGTAAAAGGAGTGCAAAATAGAAGCATAAACGAGGGGTAGCAGCAGTGCCACAGAAGAGAGTCCTTAATAGTCTGTCTGAATCAGGGAGGGCTTCCTGGAGGAAGAGAAACATGATCTGCATGTTTTGAAGGAAGAATCTGAACTTTTCCAGGTAGATAAGGGTGTAAAAGGCAATACAGGCCCAGGAAAGGAAAGCATAAAAACCCGAAAGCATATATTAAATTCTACTGATATTTACTTAGCATCTATTATGTTGGTCTGTATTCAGTTCTGATTTTCAAAAATTGATTGCACAGCAACAAAGAGCTAAGAAATATATTGAACACAAAATTCAAGTAATAATTTTTGGCTTAATTTTTCAATTGTATAAGACAACTATTTTCATTGAAGGTTTTATTATGAAAAGTGATTCTAGAGAATAAATCAGTAGGTTATAATAAAAGGTCTTATCGATTTGGCATAGCACTATGTTACAATATTGAGGAGGAAAAACAAGTCCTTAAAAATTGAAGGAAAATAAATTATTCATTAATTGACCTTCAGGAAAACCATTTAAAGCAATGATTTTTCAACTCTGGCTTCTCATTAGAATTACCTGAGCTGAGCTGCTTTTCAAAATACTGATGTCAGATCCCTGCCTGCAGAGATTCTGAGGGATCTGCATAGTGACCAGGCGATTAGGTTCATTATTTAACAGTTATGAATCTGTAAACAAGGATCTAGAGCCCCTTGGTTTAAAGAGATTAAAATTACGAGTACACTTTTAACTGATGCATCATTTCTAAAAATAGAAGGGAGATTTTATGTTATTTTAGTTACTCTTTTGTCATTATTTTTCAGGATTCATTTTCCACTTTTTTCTTAGTATCTTTTATATACAAAATGTTATGTGAGATACTATTTTGAATACAAAGAGAAGTAAAACATCTCACAAATTATCATCATAAAGGCAGCATATCTCAATACAAAGAAAGAGAAAGGAGAAGACACTTCCTGGTTGGGCTTAATGAATTGATTTTATGGCCACAGAGCTATTTATTTCTGTTGTAACCACAATGAGGCCTGCATCTTTCTAAGCTTCCTCTAATGGTTATGTCTTATTTTATCTGAGCCTTTGAAATTTTCCTAATAACAGTGGTCATTTACTTCACTCTTTCAATATTTAGATGTTAAAGAAGTGTGTTTCTTAATACTGTGCGCCTTTTATTTCTGTTTGAATACTACTGCAAACAACTTCTATTTGTCCAGATTTACAATCAGGCTAATCAAATCCCATGTTCAGGGGTTGGCATAGCAGCTAGCCAGGGAGGCTTCTTTCTGAAAATATGACAGCCACAAATGCTCATAATCCATAAAACATGAGAAATTCAGTACCCCAATGTGTTTTTCCTCATTCTTGGTTCAGATGAATGATCAGAGAAACTATATTTTTTCGTAGGGCTTTTAAATTGGTATTTGAAAGATTTTTAAACCCACTATCAGAAAGGAGGAAGGTCTTTAATGGCTACTGGTATTGACCTTGTTACTATGGAAACACCTTTCTAGTGGTTGTGTTTTAAAAATAAAACACAGTTCAATTTCCTTTTTCAGAACTCAGAGGGCCGTAAGTTCTGCTTTTTGATATGATGTCAAATAGCTCACAGTCCAATGACTTTCAGTTCTTTTTGGAAATAATGGTCAGTTTATTGTATTTTCAAACCTTTTGTTTTCGAAAAACTGAGGCAGCAAAGCAATTTAATTGCTTTCTAGAAAGTGTGCTAGTATTAAAATGCAATAACACAGGCCTCCCATCATTTTTTAAACTAGGATCAGAGACATTATTGCTATGAAAACCTTCATTCTGTGCTTTGTTAATATTCAATTCTTTATATTTAAAATAGAAATGATAGTATGCAGTCCATATTTACAGCTATTTTCTCTTCATGTGGCATCTCTTTTACAGCATTTTAAACAATAGTGTGTGTGGTTGGTGTTACAAATATAATTCCAAAAATGCAGCTACACTTTCCCCAGGAATTTATACACATAAAATGTGCCTTCCCCAAGGACCTCAACACATATTAGTTCCTCTACCCCTTATCCATTCTAATCCTGAAATTCTACAATATAATCCTATACATAAGAAGGAATAAAGGGAATTAAAGAAAAGATCAGAAAAAAATGTGTTAAGATAGAGGAACAGTGCATATTTGAAAAAATGGAATAATTATTTTTGTTAAATGGAATGTTTTGATAATGTATACATTATTGTTCTTTTTGTTGCCAATGACAACAACCACAGGACCCTAACTGAATGAAGCAAAGGGAATTTATTGCTCACATTACCGTAAAGTTCAAGGGTAGTTCTCTTATGAGATTTGGTTGAATTTAGGAGCTCAGTCAATGAAATCAGGCATAATTTATCTCTCTTTTTTTTAATCTCTTGCTTCACTTCCTGTTATGTCTCTAGTTTCTGACAGGCTTTCTCTTTATCGTGACAAGATGGCAGCAGCAGTCTCAGCCTACATCCATTCAAGTTCAAGTCCATATAAAAAGAAAGAGCTTTGTTTTATAAATTATCTCCAACTTTACTTCCAGTGTCAGTTCTGATTGTCTCTGCTGAGGACCTGTGACACTCACAAACCCTATCATCATGGCCTCTTTGAGTTGCTCATGTTTAGATTACTTGATTACCCTCCATGCAAAGGAAAAGGTCAACCAAACTAAACCACATGGACTCAGAGTGGGGGGAGGACGATCCCAAAGGAAAGCAAGGCAATGATGCCAGGAGCAGACACTGCCTGATGCAAACCACAGGTTTCTACTGCAGGTGACAGGAAGTTACCGGTAACCTTCCAGAGATTCAATCACATAATATGGGTAGAAGCCAGATGAGAGAGAATGAAGATGAAAGCAAAATGATAGGAAAGTACATTTTGCAAATCCTCTCCCTCCTCCTCCTTATTTGTGTGTGAAGAGCATAAGTAAATGCAAATGACATGACAAAACAGTGGTTTGAGGGAGTAAGAACCCTAAAGAATATCTTTTTTTTTACCGTAGAAGATATTGAACTTGTTATAGATCAAGCCAGGAGATCTTGAAAAGTTGGAATTTACGATATAGAGTAATCCTTGGAGAGGAGTTGGGATACTTCTTCCTGTTGAAATAGTAAGAGTATGGAGAGTAAATATGGTTTCATTCTGAAGACCAGTAAAGGGAATTTGCATGTCCATGTGCAGCACACTCTATTTTTTTCTGAAATGGGATTATCTGAGAGTGTGGTAGACGGGAGTAGGTTCTGAACTTGAATACTTTGGTTGGTGAAATTTGGAATTTTACCATAGGACGGGAGAAGGGACTTACATATAGGAATACAATAATAATGCTATTTGTAAAATTATCTTTATTCATCTTTTGTATGTTTTGTTGTGTGTTTTATGTACTTCTCACCACATTGTGAACTCCATGAGAACAGAGATCACGTTTGTTTTACTTCTCACCGAATCCCCATTACTCAGCACAGTGCTTAACAAACAATTAGAATTCAGCAAAGAACTGTTGATCAGTTGAATAAGTGAATGAATCTATGCTTTTTCTGATTTTAGTTGATTCACCTTGAGGATTGACTGACCAAATTTTTGAAGTAATGAAAAAATTAAAATTATCTTGGGACAATAAAAATTTCATACAAGGGGGTGGGGGTGGGCAATGGGGGATAAGGACACATATGTAATACCTTAATCAATAAAAAAATTCATACAAAAATATTCCCTTGTCAAAGAAAATTTTCCTAAGGTTATTTTCATACTAGAAAAATTTGCTAACTCATTGCTAAAATATCATTTGACTCCAAGTTTTGCAGCACTGTTAGAGCTACTGGTAAGTTTTACCAGTTTGCCTACATGAAGCAACAAATAGAATCAAACCTGAGATATTTTGGTGTCTGGGCTGATGCTCTAACCACCTCACAACACTGGCCAGGGTTCATCATTAATATTTTTATAAATGGCTGCCTTAGTGAGGTTGACAACCTGTTTGTTATTGCCAGTTAGAACACATACTGGTCTCTGGTATAGATTTATAATCAAAGAACAAAAATAGAGTAGCCTGTTTTTTCAGCCAACAAGCATTTATTAAATGTCCAGCTGATGGCAATTACTCTTCTAGGTATTGGGACTGTGAAGATGAAGAAAACAAATCTCTGGCCTTAGATATCTATAGCGTGTAGATGGGGAGAATAGACACTGGAGAGATAATCTGAATAAAATACTTAATAGAATTATAGGAAAGTGCCATGGAAACAGAGGAAGAGTCCTTAACACAAGCTGGGCAGGCAGGCAGGTGGGGTGGACAAGCACATAGAAGGTAATCACCCTAGACTATTTAATATAATTTCAAGATAATACAATATGTGCTCTGCTGCTTAAAATGTGCTGGCATTAATTGGATGAAAAGGAGAGTGGAAGGAGGTTGGAAGCCTTTGTTGACATAAGTGTGTGAGGCCTAGAGGTACGATGCATAGAATGACAGAATCAGTTCAAGATGATCACATTAGGAGAGGGACATGGAGAGGACAGACACTTTGCCATTGATTAAGAAACTATCAAATAAAAATAAAGGTGTCTCCCTTAAGAATGTCCTCAGAAACTCTATCTTGCTTTTATGTTGCAGCAGAGGTGAGCACAGGTTGGGGGTAGAAAGACATGATACAAGGGAAGAGGAAGCAAAAAGGGGGGTGATGGCCCTAACCGGTTTGGCTCAGTGGATAGAGTGTTGGCCTGCGAACTCAAGGGTCCCAGGTTCGATTCCAGTCAAGGGCATGTACCTTGGCTGTGGGCACATCCCCAGTAGGGGGTGTGCAGGAGGCAGCTGATCGATGTTTCTCTCTCATCGATGTTTCTAACTATCCCTCTCCCTTCCTCTCTGTAAAAAATCAATAAAAATATATATTAAAAAAAAAAAAAGAGGCGGGTGATGCCAAGGTTTTCTGTTTGGATAACCAGACTGGTAGATGGTCCAGAGCTCACCACCAAAATGAGGAAATGGAAGAGTCTGTTCAGTCCATTAGCATTTACTAAGTGCTTACTTGCTTTAATCACTTTTCAGGTACTGGGCCTGGGAAAATCAATAAAGCGCAACCCCTTTTTGCAGGACTCTTAAAGCTTATTGGGGGTGAGGTGGGTGGACAAACACATAGAAGGTAACCTCAGCAGACTACTTAGTAGAGTTATGAGCAGGTGTATTGAAATGTAGAAGAAGGGCCCCAGATTTTTCTAAGTTACTAACCAGGATAGGAGAGGAAGCAGTCTGGGAAAAAATAATGAGTTTTTAATATTTTAATATCTTTATTTTGAGTAACACCTGGTGTTCAGAGAGAGGAAGAAGAAGGAGAAGTCACCCAGCATTTTGGAAATGCAAGACTGGAGGTTAGGGACAGTCTGGTATGCACAAGATTGTGCAGAGACAGTGTATAAGGTGAAGAGAGGTAAACCCAAGTAGAATCCTAATAGAAAATAATTAACTGCATTACATTTACTTTAATGTAAAATATTTTAATGTAATTCTGTTCTGCAAAAAACACAGTTGAGAATCAAAACAACACTCATAATTCTAACAAACTTTTATTATATGAAGAAGTGAGGCCCTAGCCGGGTAGCTCAATTGATTAGAGCGTTTTCCTGAAGCGCCAAAGTTGAGTGTTCCATCCCCAGTCAGCCTGCATGCAAAGAGCAACCAATGAATGAATAAGTGGAACAATGAGTTGAATCGATGTTTCTCACCTCTCTCTCTCAAATCAATTTAAAAAATAAATTTAATTTAAAAATTATATAAATAAAAAATAAAAAGTGAAATCCTGCCCCCTCTGATCCACTCTCTGCTTTTTTCAATCCAAACTGACAAAACAGTTAACACCAGTTTGTAAAGAGTTAACAGAGGAATTAGAGCCAATAATGGAGGAAGAAAGAAAGAAGAGAGAGAGAGAGAGAGAGAGAGAGAGAGAGAGAGAGAGAGAAAAGAAAAGAAAAGAAAGGAAAGGAAAGGAAAGGAAAAGAAAAGAAAAGAAAAGAAAAGAAAAGAAAAGAAAAGAAAAGAAAAGAGACAATAAAATTAAAAGTGGTTAGTGTCCCAAATGAGAAAAAAGAAGTATTTGTGATATTTGTGGTGCCAAGCTGTGCAAGCTTTTTATATGATTCATATAAAAAAGATATTTTGGCAAAAAAAAATTCAGCATAATGTCTTATGCACATTTTAACTCAAGATTCGCTTTATGTAAAATGTGTTTTTCTAAAAAAAAAAAAGAGTCAGTTTTGATGTTTAGAGTGATTCCCAAGAAGAATTTTCCTGAATAGCTTTATATATTCATGTAAATCACAATTGAGTAGAGAACAGAATCAGAAGAATCAGAAGAAATGTGAGCTGGGAGCCAGGAAGCTGCAGACAACTGTCAGCCAAGGCCACGCTGGGGAAGTGGGCAGATCTGCCTCCCTCATTAATAGCTGGTGGCCTGACAGGAAACGTGGAGCTTTTGTTTGCCTGCCAGACAGAGCACTTAACTCTCCGATGTGTCTGCTTGAAGAGGTTAATATGTAAGGCTCTCTTAACAAAAATGCAGACCCTGCCGAGACGATCTGATTTGGAAGAGGCAGTGCCTGTGTTTAGCGGAAAAGAATCTGGGCAGGTACCACAGAGAGGTGTGATGTTTGATCTTTCGGATCGGAAGTCTTATGTTCTGGGGATCAGAAGCAAGCCCCCTGAAGCTTGTTTTCATAAGTCTGTGAAGACTGAAGGCATATTTGTTAGGGCTTGCTTCCTATTGCTTTGCCTTATTACTTCCACCCAACTCTTGTCAACGTGGAATTTGTCTTTCAAAATAGGATGAAATGCCTGAATCCAAGAATACAAGCTGAGGTAATTTTGCAAAATGAAGAACTCCCCCAAACCTCCCCACTCCCACACAAAAAGGCTTCTTAAAAAATGTAACTACGTATATGACTGGATTTTTTAGAGTAAGGGAAGCAAGCAATTATACTTTTGAAAGTATTTGCCATACCAAGGCTGCAAACTGCTATAAGCCAGCCTCTATTTTTGTTAATATTAAAATATATTAAAATACTTGAAGCATTTAACCTTACGGTAAGCCTCCATTATGTTGCCTTGATCTATTTGAAGCTTTGTGGGACAAAGGATCCTGATTTTCCCCAATATTACTTTCATTTGGATTTATTTTTTTCTCAAAAGAATACATTCATATATTTCTACACAGTCAAATATTACTGATAGCTTTTAATGAAACAGAGAGATCTACTACCAAATCTTTTCCTATTTCATATGTATCATTTAGCATTTATATTTTTTTACTTTACATAATATGCTTGTAATTGCTATTTCTGGTTTCTCACTGTTCTCTTGTCATATAGTAAATGAGGCTTTAGCTCTCTCAAATGATAATTTCTCTCCTTCTATATCATAATATGCAAATATATAACACAGTGTTCAAAATTAAATCGTTATAGCTCTCTTCTTGCACACTTGTTTTTCTCAAATTAACACTTGCTTTTGGCTTTGTTTTTAAACATGTTTAGCTAGATGTCCAGTTCAGATTTTTTTTTAAGACTTTGTTTTTTTAGAGCAGTTTTTAATTCACAGCAAAATTGAAAGGCAAGCATAACAGTTTTTCCATATACCTTGTACCACACACCATAGGTCCCCCATTATTAGCATCCCCTACTAAAGTGGCGCATTGGTTACAATTGATGAATGTAGATTAGTACATCCTAATCAACCAAGGTCTGTAATTTAAATAGAGTTCACTCTTGGTATTGTACATTCTGTGGGTTTGGGCAAATGTATAATGACATGCCTCCATCATTATAGTATCATGCAGAGTATTTCACTGCCCTGAAATTCCTCTCACTCTGCCTCTTCATCCCATGCCCTAAACCCCAACTCCTGGCAACCATTGATCTTTTTACTGTCTTCATAGTTTTGTCTTTTCTGGAATAAAATATAGGTGGAATTATACAGTATTTCTCTTCTTACGTACTTGTTTTTCCCCTAGAATTAACACATGTATTATGGAAGAAGTGATGGTGAATATCCTTATCTGGTTTCCATCTTTAACTGTAATATTGATAATTTGCCACTTCTTTTTTTTTTTTTAATTTTTTTATTAAATCTTTATTGTTCAGATTATTACATTAGTTACTCTTTTTTCCCACCATAACTCCCTTCCACCCAGTTCCAACCCCACCCTCTGCCCTCACTCCCCACCCACTGTCCTCATCCATAGGTGCACGATTGTTGTCTAATCTCTTCACTCACCCCCACACCCCTTTCTCCACGCCCCCCCCAAGAATAGTCAGTCCATTCCCTTTCTATGTTCCTGATTCTATTACAATCACCAGTTCATCAGATTATTTATTCACTTGATTTTTAGATTCACTTGTTGATAGATGCATATTTGTTGTTCATAATTTGTATCTTTACCTTTTTCTTCTTCTTCCTCTTCTTACAGGATACCTTTCAGCATTTCATATAATACTGGTTTGGTGGTGATGAACTCCTTTAGCTTTTTCTTATCTGTGAAGCTCTTTATCTGGCCTTCACTTCTGAATGATAGCTTTGCTGGATAAAGTAGTCTTGGTTGTAGGTTCTTGGTATTCATCACTTTGAATATTTCTTGCCATTCCCTTCTGGCCTGCAAAGTTTCTGTTGAGAAATCAGCTGACAGTCGTATGGGTACTCCCTTGTAGGTAATTGAGTCTCTTTCTCTTGCTGCTTTTAAGATTCTCTCTTTGTCTTTTGCTCTTGGCATTTTAATTATGATGTGTCTTGGTGTGGTCCTCTTTGGATTCCTTTTGTTTGGGGTTCTCTGCGCTTCCTGGACTTGGAAGTCTATTCCTTTCACCAGGTAGGGGAAGTTTTCTGTCATTATTTCTTCAAATAGGTTTTCAATATCTTGCTCTCTCTCATCTTCTGGCACCCCTATAATTCGGATGTTGGTACGCTTGAAGCTGTCCCAGAGGCTCCTTACACTATCTTCATATTTTCGGATTCTTTTTTCATTTTGCTTTTCCGGTTGGGTGTTTTTTGCTTCTTCGTATTTCAAATCTTTGACTTGATCCTTGCAACCCTCTGGTCTGCTGTTGGGAGTCTGTATAATATTCTTTATTTCAGTCAGTGTATGCTTAATTTCTAGTTGGTCCTTTATCACAACATCGAGGGTCTCATTAGATTTCTTGAGGATCTCACTACATTTATCGGCGGTCTTACCAGTCTTTTCGAGGGCTTCTAAACAGTTCTTTAAAGACCTTAAAAGTGTGGTTTTGAACTCTATATCCAACAGTTTGCTTTCCTCCAGTTCTGTCGTTTGTGTCCTGTTTCTTTGTCTCGGCATTTTTTTATGCTTCGCTGTGTCGATAGAGTGCCTTTCTGTGCTGTGTCCCAATTACCTAAGGTAGACACTCTTGGTGCACCCCCTTGTGGGCTTTGTGCACAGTCTTGTTGTGGTTAAGCCTTGATTGTTGTAGTTATCACTGTGAGGAATTGACCTCCAGGTCAATTGGCTGTGAGAATCAGCTGTGTCTGCGGTGGGAGAACTTCTGTGCTGGAGACACCCCTCTGGGGCTAGACTTGCTTCGATGGGGCTTTGGTGCTCACTGAGTCTGCCTCCTGAGTGTGTCTTTTATGATTCCACGGAGCTTAAAGCTGGATGGTCCCACTCTGACCTCTGGGCTTCCTGGCTCCTGGATCTCTAGGGAGGTGCTAATCTAGACTTTGCCTGAGGCTATCCAGCAAAAGCCTCCCTGCAGGGCTTGGGCGGGGTGGGTCCCACGGGATCAACAGGGCAGGGTTAGCAATTATGGCTGCTCTCAGTCTTGCCCTCAGAGGCTCTGCTTCTCAGTGTCCCAGTAGTCGCTGCAAGCCCCACGGAGAGAAAGCTGCCCTAGGGTTCTGAGCGATGCCAGACAGTCCCGCTTCTCCCGTATGAGTCTGGGTCCTTAGAGACTCGCCCGGAACTGGAGCTCAGAGCCTGAGACTCCCTCCCGATTGAAAACAACCGCGCCCTCAGCCTCCAGCCCGCTCCACATGCACTCCGAACCTTAGTATTTTACTTCAGCACTGCGCCTCCTCTGAGCCTCGGTGTGCTTTTCTCTTTCCTCCTAGTTGTAGAACATCCACTCAGCCAGCTTTCCTGTGGTTCTGGATGATGTCCGTTCCGTCTTTTAGTTGTATTTTTGAAGTGGTTGTTCGAGGCAGCAAACTCCCGTGTTTACCTATGCCGCCATCTTGGTTTCTCCCCAATTTGCCACTTCTAAGTATGTCATATTTCTATTAGGTTAAGGAAGTTCTATTTATTAATATTTTGCTTATCAAAATAAATACTGGATTATAGGCTATTCAAAATATTTTTCAATGCTGTTAGCTTTTAATTCCATTAACTTGTTAATGTGATGAATTACATTAATAGATTCTTCAGTTATTGAACTACCCCTGCATTTATTGGAAAAACTCTTTTTAGTCATGATTTTTTCTTACTTATTTTCTTGATTGCATTTGAGATTTCATTTTCTCTTTCAGCACCGAAGCCTAAAGTCAGAACAATCTGTATGTTCATTTTCTCATCCACATTGGGTATCAAGGTTTCAGCAATCTCATAAAATATAAAAAGACACTTTTTCATTTTTTTCTCTTGAAATGGTTGTCTAGAACTCAATCACAGGCTATTTCATAAACAATTGCAAAGCTATATTCAATATCTTTTTTGTCACTTTATCTAGATTTGTATACATATTTTTTTTCCCAAGCTATAACATATTTTTTTTGGCACTTTACATCTTATAAAATCAGCATCATTATGCTGAACACAGAAAATCCAAAATGATCTCTAGTTACTGTTCCATACTCCATCTTTGCTAGGAATATACTGAAGGAACCATATGGGCCAAAAACATTTTTAAAAACTTAAATAAAAAAGAAAAATGAATATCAAACTCCTATCTTTTCATTACTAAATAATAGTTAAAAAGACACCACTACAATCCATACTGAACAGAAAAAAATGAGTTTTATTTGCCTGCAAATACTTTAACAGGAAAAGTACATCATTTAAAATATATTAGAAAGTTAAAAATAGTCAAGTTTCTGCAACTGTTAGTACTGCCTTTAAAAAAATACTTAAAGATCATGGACAAAATATGTATTTTTTCACATTAACATTGGAATTTGACAGGTAGTAGTGGAGGCAGCAGGTGGCAGCAACTCCCACTCAAAAAACTAAGGGAAGTGGAGCAAGCCTTGTACCAGCTGGAGGCCTCCCTTGGAGGCTAGCTAGTTGCTTTGTGTCTGCATCTGCTCATTTCAAAAGTGGAAAGAAAAGGCATAATGCATAAATCTCACTAACTTTGATAAAACTAATGGTATGTTTATGTGTCTACCTCTAGAATTAATAACAAACATAAAATAGATGGATTTGTGCTTTTTAGGACTTTTCTTCCCCACCCCCCCTCTTCTAATTTCATGCATTCTTTGGGTCTTGCTAAATCTTTTTCTTTTCAGGGAAACTAGCCATACTTTTTAGACTTTTGCTACCTTTTAGTTCGTGACAGTGGATAATAACAACAATACAGTGCATAATCTGAACACTTAATATATTCCAGGCTCTCTGTCAGGAGTTTTATATGAACTCAAAGAATAAGGTACTATCATTATCCTCCTTTTGTAGATATCAAAACTGAAACACAGAGAGGCTAAGTAACTTCCCTAAGATCACACAGCTAATAAGTGGAAGGAGCCAGAAAACCCAAACAGGCTGTCCTACCTGGAGCCTATGCTCTTCACCATTACTGGGGAATGTGTTAATCAGGGAAACCAATCCCTGCCAACAGAGAGGCTAGCGAATATTTTAATTCCACCAAGAAAGAGGCTTCTTTGAGTCACTTAAAGAGTATATGTTTTCAACCTTTTTGAGAAGTATGTCCAAAGGAGGAAACAAGGTGACTGAGAGTTCAGTGTGGAAGAGATAGTGAGATGGACAGACCAAGGAGAAATCTCAACTTTTTCACTTACTATCTGAGAAGATTGACCAATTATGTGACCACCCAGAACTTTACTCTCCTAATATACTACATGGTGATAATAATACTTAGGTTATTGTGAAGATTGAGATAACATAAGATAGTTTCCCGAACATGGCTAAGTTCATCATTGATTGACATTAGTTCATGTCCACCTTCCTCAATAAAGTAGTGCCAACTCTGAATTTCTGTTGTGTAGGATGAAACTGGAAGAATTAGTTGGAGGGGAATAAAGGGCAATATTATTAATTGAGGAATAACACTGCATTATTAATTTTTGTATCTTTCTCAATTATATCAAATGAGTGCATAACAAATGTTTGGTTTGTTGTGACCAAATAGTCACAAAATTAAGTAATCAGTGGATATTTAAAATAGGTAATATAGCCTTTACAAGTATTTGACATGCATTTTTAGAGGACTGGGGTTAACAGAAAGCATTGATATACCTAAGGAATTTGTTTACAATTAATGGAGGCCCCTTATTATTTCTGACATAAAGATATTCCATTTATATTGTGACAGCATTCCTTGTTCTCAGACATGGTTATGCTTGTATCTGTTTAATTATTCATTAAATTAACTATCTTTTAGACCAAAAACAGAAGATGCCTGGGTATTTGCAAAACCCAATGCCATCCAGGCTATTGGTGTCATGTCGTTTGGTGAGTATATGGTTTCAAAGGCTCTTTCTCAATATGGAGTCTTCTGTACAGTGAAGAAGTGCTGTGTTTCAGATCTGTGTCTGGCGAACAGATGTCCTATGTCTTAGACATCCTATTAGCAGCATATGATCTAGTTTGTGCCAACATAAAATTAGGCCCAAACTTTTCTCACTCATCACTAAAATTTGCTTCCATTTGGACAAGTCTCTTTCTCATGCAGAACATTCATAAAAACCATCTTATTTCTTCACTTAAAAATCGAGCAAATGTTATGGATTTCTTTAAAACCTTGCACACAAAGTATTAGGAGTTGGCCAGATGTCTAAAGTGCCTCTGTTACATCACAGATTGGAAGAGAAGCCGTGGACCGGAAATATAGTGTTGTTTATATTCCCCTTAGGCTTGGAAAGGCCACTATAAAACGGAAAATGGGAGAGAAAATTGAATAGGCCTGGTTTATATCAAGAGTGACATGAAGAGACTACACAGGCCTAATGTGAATGAAATTTCTCGTTCCCAAAGCTATTAGAAAGATTATTTTTTGATATATCTCATAAATTAGTATATGTGAACTTCAGTTCATCTTCATTCCAAAGTAGCATGCATCTCTGAGTTTTCAGAAGTAAAAAGAGGACACTGGTGCTTGTTCAATAATGATTTTTGTTGTTTGTTTACAGCATTTATTTGCCACCATAACTGCTTCTTAGTGTATGGTTCTTTGGAGGAACGCACAGTAGCTAAGTGGTCCCGCATCATCCACGTGTCCACCTTGGTTTCTGTGCTTATCAGTATTCTCTTTGCTACATGTGGATACTTGACATTTACTGGCTTCACCCAAGGTAAATGAGAGGCTTGGTCTTACCATGTTTGGTATTCACATGGAGTGGTGTTATCACTTTTCATTTTGGGTACAATTATACCCCATGTTCTACTTCAGACAAATGTTCTCTCTTCTACCTATTTTTTCCTCTATCTCTTACCTCTCTACTGCTTCTGTCTCCTAATTTTCTCATTTTAAAACTGCTAAACTTCTTTTTTTTAAATATATTTTTTAAATTTTATTTTCTTTATTGATTAAGGTATTACATATGTGTCCTTATTGCCCCCCCCCCTCTTGCTCTCACTCCCCTGGTGTCTGTGTCCATTGGTTATGCTTATATGCATGCATACAAGTCCTTTGGTGATGAGAGATAATCATTGATTGGCTTCCTCCTGTACGACCCCTACTGGGGATCCAGCCTGAAACCCGGGCATTTGCCCTTGACCAGAATCGAACCTGGGATCCTTCAGTCCACAGGCCAATGCTCTATTCACTGAGCCAAACCAGCTAGGGCTATAAATATATATATATATATATCCCTAGCTAAATCCTCAGTAGGGGGCGTACAGGAGGAAGCCAATCAATGATTACCTCTCATCACTGATGTTTCTATCTCTCTCTCCCTCTCCCTTCCTCTCTGAAATCAAGAGAGAGGGAGAGAGAAATAGTAACATCAATGATGACAGAGAATTATCAATCAGATACCTTCTGCATGTACCCTGTCGGGGGTCAAGCCTGCAACCTGACTCTCAACCACTGAGCCACAGTGGCCCGGCAAAACTGCTAAAATTCTGTAGCCCATTCTCCCTCCTTCATGCTTTCCCTTCAGAGTACCTGAATTCTAGGTTCCTTCTCTGCTACTCCACTGCAAATTTATTTTCGAAAACAGCAATATCCTCCCACGCTTCAAAGCTAATCAAAGCTAAGAATCTTCTTCTTGGTTCTGATTCTCATAGACTTCTCTGAATCACTTATTAGTACTGAACATCCTTTCCTCCTGAAGAGAAAGGAGCACTACCATGCCCTCATTTGCTCTGTTAATAATTTTTTTCTCTCCAAGTAATTCATCTTTGCTTTCTCATCCCTCCCCCTCTGTACCCTCACCTCCCATTGATTGGTTCAGGCAAGTTGCCTTATTTCCTTTTAACAAATTCTCTGCAGACTTTCATTATCTTAACTAGTCCAGAACTGTTTATAGCTATCTTCAGCCTCTTGCCTGCAGGACATTTCTACTTAGTTGTTCCATTCTTGCCTTAAACACAAAACATCGTTATTCTCAAAACCAGCCTCTTCCCTCCCCGCAACGTCACCTCACGGCACCGCACCAAACTTTCTCCTCTGGTCTTCCATTCAGCCAGGCCCAACAACTGAGCGGTCACCGTTCTCTGCCTTTGACCCTCACATTCCCTCAGCTATGTAGTATGATATTCAGTGTGACAGCCTGCTAAATGCTGTGATTCATGAATCGCCCAGATTTTGCAGGTCTATTAGCTCATTTGACCTTTAAACAACTCCATGAAGGTAAGTGGAAAAACCAGCTTTACCCCCTTTTAAAACACAAACAGAAGTGACTTGCCCAAGCTGGCTGGTGACAAAGTAGAAAACAAGTCTCCAGACTTCCAGTACAATTTTATTTTCATTTTTTGTGCTGCTTACCACATTTTGGTCAAGGGTGACCCATTAAAAGCTGTCTCTTAGCTGCCTGCTCCCCTTAGGTGAGTTTTCAAACAGAGGTTACAGGTGACTGTGATTAAAGACAGATATTACTTGAGGAATAAAGATGGTTTCAAAAGAGAGTGATTAACATAAGGCCAATGCAGTAAAAATATAATACGTGTGTGCGCCATAAAAGTGCAGTAATGAAGTCCCTTGAGAGTCTTGTTAAGAATCTTCTCAAAATATTGCCACGTGTCACTATTTTTGCCAAGATGAATGGTCTGTGGCTCCAATCTCTACAAAACCTTGGTTTTTAAATGCCTTCTCTGTAACACACAAACCCTTTTTATTGGTCACACCTCATTGGTGTATTTAACAGTGGTAATTGCTCAGATACAATTAAATCTTTATATAACAAAGCTGACAGGTTTGGTAGGGTTGGTGCGTGTGTGTGTGTGTGTGTGTGTGTATGTGCGTGTGTGTGTGTGTGTGTGTGTTTCCCTAGCTATAATTCCCTAAAACACACTTAGTCTCAAGCTAGAAAAAGCTGACATTGTTTCTTCAGGCCATTTCACCTAAGGCAGATCTGGTCTTGTTTGTGCAAACTGTGTGCTTCTTTTCTTTTCCCTTTAAGTAGATTAATTTCAGCTTGTGAGGAGGCAGTCAGAACTCTAGATTGTTCTTGACATTCCCAGTGACTTTTGAATCGGTGTCAGGCTCATTTTTTAGTGGAGGTTAGTGAAGGGGAGCGTCTGTCCTGTTTTCTTAAAGTGCTGGAACCTTTTCCATCAACCTTAAAACAGGTCTCTGCCACTACTGCTCTGTGGTTAATCCCCTTCGGCCCCACAGAAACACTAGGAAGTAATATACATTTGTTCTAGTTGATGGTGGGAGGAGAGAAGAGTCACTTGAAATAAGTCTTAGGAAGAGGCCGGTCATTTTGCTTTTTAATGAAAGAAAGTACAAAAGTATTGTTTTCTTTTTACACAATGTAGTAGTGTGTGACTTTGAACTAATTTCCTATTCAGTCTAATGAAAACTGACCAAAATTTTAAGACATAAGTATGTTATATTTAGGAAATAAACAGACCAAAGGTTTGTTTTTTTTTTGTTTCAGTATTGGGAAACTTTTTTTGCTGACCTGTCTTTTGTGCCCTCACCAGATTACAGAGGGACCTGAGAAAATACAGTCTCTAAATAAGAACTGGTTCAAGGGATATATAGTCCCTCATTGAGTTTGGAACTAATGAAATATACTACTCTTCCATATTTTCAGTTTTGAATCGGTGCATATACAGTGGTGTTCATTGGATACCATGAAAGATAATGTATGTTTAGAATTTCTTGCTGTGCCCTGCGTTTGTGATTAGACCCTGTGGTGTGATACACAGGAAATTCATCTCCCCAGACGCAATGGTCCACTCTTCCTTTCAGGATTGTCCTTGATCTATGAATAGCATTTCAGAAGGAAATTTGTTTATTTTAAATGACCCTTTAAAAAAATAATGAAGTCACTTACTTACCAGAAACAAAGACCAGAAGCAAGTTTATAAAACCAATGCACAGGAATTTAGGGAGTTGATTCTGGTGTACGAAGACAATGGATAAAAATACTTTTCAGAAGTTGATACAAATTTAAGCAAATCTACCAAAGAAAAAAATGAGAATAAGAGGAAAACTGTTAGTGATTAATTAATCTTCAGGTGGAATATAGACTAGTTTTCATATCAGATAATAATTATATAGTTATTGAATTCAAAAACATATTTAGATTTGGCAATTTATTCTATGGATTAAATAAAATGAAGTTTATGTAGCTTCATTGATATAATAAATATCCACCATCTACTTTATTAGATATTTATATCAATGTATAATATTTATTAAGTAAATCTATTTTATATCATTCTCTAGGAGACTTATTTGAAAATTATTGCAGAAATGATGACCTGGTAACCTTTGGAAGGTTTTGTTATGGAGTCACAGTCATTTTGACTTACCCAATTGAATGCTTTGTGACTAGAGAGGTAAGCACAATTCCTTTCCAACACTTTGTCTAGGGGGATCTCTCTACTACATTTAATTTAGAAAGATTTGTAAATAACCTGAATCTGCAAATTCCCAAAATGTTCTTTTCAATCAGTTTAAAGATAAACTTATATTCAGTGTTTACAAGATATATCTTTTTAAAGTTAGATTTGGTTTCGTTTATATTAGCATAAGTGTAAATATTTACACAACTGCATTCCAAAATGAATGCCAGTCTTTAATAGAGCCAAACTAAGTTTTTAAAAACAAACAAACAAAAAACACAACATTCTTGCAAAGAAATTAAGTACTAAAGTTTAAAACATGTTTTACAAAATTATCTTTTTGCTAAGATATTTTATAAGTCAACATGTATTAAAGGCACCATAGGACAGATTCTGATCAGTTTTCATATATTTTAAAAACAAAAATATCTTACTTCCATGGAAAACCAAAATTCCATTTAAACCATTCATTTTATGGATATATTTTATATGTTTATACAAATTTATTTGTATTTATATACCATATAAAAGAATATAAATAGTATTATATATATTTCACTTTTAAGTCAACTCCAAGTTATGTTATCTAGTCCACCTAGGTTTGTGGAGGAAGATTAGGTGAAAGAGAACTAATCCTCTTTGTATAAAATTTAGAGAACATGGCTTGTCCGGAGTCCTTTATGCAAATTAGCTAAAAATCCACTGTACCAGTTAGCAAAAAAACATGATCCTGCTTCACAGTGGTTCTTTCAGGAATCACACTGAAAAGGGATTAGTCTTAGGATCTATTCCTAGAGGCTGTTTACACAGTGCACCATGTGAATGGCTCCAATGTATGAAGTGAAACTCCTACAGAGCTTTAACTACACTAATGGGCAGGCTTCTAGAGGCAGAGCGGTGCTTACCTTCTGCCAATGCTGGGGACGAGGAACAGCACAGGAACACGGAATAAGGGAAATGTTCAGCACTATGTAGGTCCTTTACAGTCAGCACTTGCCTTCACCTGCAAATGTGTAACTCACTGGTCAGTTCTCCACTTTGAATATAATGAAGACCTAGACCAGTGGTTCTCAACCTTCTTAATGCCGCAACCCTTTAATACAGTTCTTCATGTTGTGGTGACCCCCAATTTCATTGTTACAAATTGAACATAATTAAAGCATAGTGATTAATCACAAAAACAATATGTAATTATATATGTGTTTTCCGATGGTCTTAGGCGACCCCTGTGAAAGGGTCGTTCGACCCCCAAAGGGGTCGCGACCCACAGGTTGAGAACTGCTGACCTAGACTGAATTTATGTTGATTTTTAAAATCTAAGAGCCTTTAGAATTTTGCCAACTAAAGTTGGAGGCAGGAAATGGTTTTATGTTAGCTTCTGCCAGTACTTTAGCTTCAGATCTGATCTCTAGGTGAGCAATAACAGATGGTCATCCTCATATGGTTTCTGGTGAACTGTCTGTGGACAGTGTGAGTCATTCCACCTGCACAGCTATGTCTTCAATGCTTGGAACTTGTATTTCCTTTCTAGCTGCCACGGCAGGAAGACAGAACTAAATCAAGATCTCTGCCATCAGAACAATTACTAGGCAGAGGAACCTTGCATATACCTCACCCATTCACTTCCTTTCTCTTTCTCTTTTTCTTTTTCTACACGCGCACACACACACAAATATACAGTTGGTAAAAACATAATCACAGCCATTTCTGGTTATACGTAAAGCAGCCAGCCGCATACAAGGGTGTCCAAACACGTGTCTCACTATCCTGCCTCACTAGTGACTTTCCACAATTACAATTCTATCTAGAGGCCTCTATAAAAACAAATCTTAAGCAAGTTAATATTTGGAAAGACAATACCAATTGTAAAACCATAAATGAGTAAAAGTTATTAGTATCCCCATTACATTTTTGCCGAGGTTACAGTGGTATCCCTCTATGGAGAATGTTACTTATTTAGGATGTTTACTTATCACAGCTTAAAGAGTTGGCTTTGTGAAGGTCCCCCACCCTCTGGTGATCTCCTACCATTTCCAATTCTTGCCTCATGCTTTTTGTGGCGCAGTCACCATCCTGTCGAGACTGTCTCCTCTTTGTCCTTCATAGGTTTCATTCCTGTTCTTACCTCATTGTTCTTTTTTACACTGTGCATCAGTTTATAATTCTGCTCTAAATCCTATCCATGTTTCCAGCCCCACCTCAAGACAAGGTAGGAAAAGCACATTTCAGTAATGCTGTAAAGCCAATTACTTTAAGACAGACAGAGCTAGATAAATAAAGCTCCTAGACATTTTCTCTTTGCCAACATATCACAGTTTAGGACATATTAAATAGTTAACTGTTGATTGATTTCCTAATCTAAGTATCAGTGGAAAATGATGATCAACTTTTCTCCATTTATGTTGAGGAAAGGCAAGATAAAATAGATTTGACTTGTATCAAATAGGATTTAGATTTCATAAAACTAATTTCCTGTCAGTAAAGGATATTACACATCCATTATTATTAAAGAAAATTATGGTAACTCCTTTCTTAGAGATCATTCAAATAATCTCAGTAGCATCTGTGGATTGTCTTAGTGGTAACCTTGTTGGACTCAAGGAAGAATGATAGGCAACTTTCAAAAGTCTTTCTTACACTTGAGAAATACATTTATTCACACATTAGTATGCTATGTACTGCCTGTATAATAGTTCAACAAAGAATCTTTGTTATTGATGTGTGTATGTCTATGTGTAAGTACTTGGGAAAATGTACAACATTCATATGGCTTAAATTTAGATTGGTAGTATTTTATATAGTCCTAAGTGCCATAATATGAAATACTCTCTTAATAAATCCTGCCTGTGTCTGCAAATCCCTTTCTAAATGATCTGTTTATTTGGCAGGTAATTGCCAATGTATTTTTTGGTGGGAATCTTTCATCAGTGTTCCACATAATTGTAACAGTGGTTATCATCACCATAGCCACGTTCGTGTCATTGCTGATTGATTGCCTTGGAATCGTTTTAGAACTCAATGTAAGTACATTTAAAGGTTTACTCCTTCCATTTTAAACATCCCTTTAAAAATGATGTTTACATTTAACATAAGATGTGTTTTCCTTAAAAATTCACTTTCTGAAGTAAATTTAAAATGTGTTTTTTAATAGTAACTATTTATAATGATGATATTTTAAAATATCTTTATTGTTGAAAGAATTACATAGATCCTCCTTCCCTTTGACCCCCATTAATCTCTTCCTATAATGATGATATTATGCACTTTATAGGACTCTACTTTTAGAATAGTGGTTCTCCAACAGAGGAAATTTTTCCCTTCCTTCCCCATGGGACATTTAGCATTGTCTAGATGTATTTTTACAATATATTTTTATTGATTTCAGAGAGGAAGGGAGAGGTAGAGAGAGATAGAAACATCAATGATGAGAATCATTGATAAGCTGCCTCCTGGGGATGGAGCCTGCAACCTGGGCATGTGCCCTTGATCAGAAACAAACCCAGGACCCTTCCGTCTGCAGGCCAACGCTCTATCCACTGAGCCAAACTAACTAGGGCTAGAGACATATTTGATGTCACAACTGGGTAGGCAGATGCTAGTGGCATCTAAGGGCTAGAGGCCATGATGCTGCCAAACATCCCACAATGCGCGGGACAGCCCCCATGTCAAAGAACTGTCCAATCCAAAATGTCAAAGTGGTTGAAGTTTAAACACCCAGGTTTAGAGCACTTTTTCATATTTTATTTCCTATAATACATAGATATTACTAAAAATAACTATAAATTAATGTATCTGGAATTTCATTGCCAAGTAAAAATAAGTCTAGAGAAATTCATTAAAATACATGGAGAGAGTGATATCCATGCCCCACATTCAGACAATGACCCAAGTTCTTTTTCTATAAAACATTTTTTCTCTCTCTGAAACTTTCTCTTGTAAAACCTACTGCTACCTTCCAAATCCGGGTCCTCATCATATCACATCTGAATTAATACTGGCTTTTTTGCTTCAACTAGTACATATTTAACTTTTCCTTCCAATTTATCACCATCCTGCTTAAAAAATCTCCACTTTCCCATAAACTCTGTTTCCTATGCCTTCCATGGAAAGTTATTTACCATTGACACAAAATCTATCCTCATTTCTAGTCCATCTTATTTTTGGCCTACAAGTCATATTAGTTATTTTATTCTTTAGCTTATGTTTATTCTTTCTTATAATTATTAATTCCCTTTCATTTCTGTACAAATCTGTACACAGATTTAAGGTTTAGTGTAGCTTCTCATTTATTCACTAAACAGGTATATGTTGAATAATCATTGTGTGCCACACAATAATGATATAACAATGGGAGGAAATCAGGAAAGATTCATGCTTTCATGGAGCTTACAACCTCACAGATAAACATGGAAGTTCAGTTGCTATATAGGCAATAAAGAAGACAGAGGGAAGTCGATGAACTCCCAATGACGTTTTTGAGAAAAAAATTGACAGGATTTGGTGATGGATTCAATTCAATTAGGGGGACAAAGAGGTAGAATGACTCCTTGGTTCTACATTGGGGAACTAGGATAATGATGTCATTTGGTGAGACATGAATAATGCCTCAGAATCACAGCACTTAACATTTATTAGTCATTAATTATGGAGGGCTTACTTTTACAGGTGGGATCCCAAGTCATTATTTACTCACTCCATTGATAGTTGAGGGATAGGTAAAGGTATTATTGTCAGTGTCCAAGACACTGTTCCTTCCAGATGCCATTTGGATTTGAAGTTCCAGACAAAGGCAGTGGGAGATTCAGTCAGGAACATACTATACGAATTTCTTGTAGCAGTATGTGGAAAGTAGGGAGTAAATAGCTTCCCAAACCACAGAGGACTGGGGAACCATCTATTTGACCAGCAATAGAAAGAAATCTCATGGGAGAAATGGGCAAAATTCAAAGTAACCTGTACCTACTTCCTCATTTTTGCATAGGCCAAAGCCTAGTAGGTTCACCCTAAATCATTTATTTTATTTTATTTTTTATTGTCTTAAGTTTTACATATGTCTTCTTTTTCCCCAATTGATCCCCCCCCAACCATTCCCACCCCAGGCAAGTCCCCATCACCCCAGTGTCTGTGTCCATTGGTTATGCTAATATGCATGCATACAAGTCCTTTGGTTGCTCTTTAACCACCCCCCTCCCCTACCATTTGCCTCTGGATCTATTCATGTTCATCAAATTATGTTGAGCATTATATCCCACATATGAGTGAGATCATGTGATATTTATATCTCCAACTGGCTTATTTCGCTTAACATAATGCTCTCCATTTCCATCCATGCTGTTGCAAATGGTGAAAGTTCCTTCTTTTTTATAGCGGTGTAATATTCCATTGTGTAGATATACCATAGTTTTTTAATCCACTCATCTGCTGATGGGCACTTAGGTTGTTTCCGAATCTTAGCTATTGTAAAGTGTGCTGCTATGAACATAGGGATGCATATATCCTTTCTGATTGGTGTTTCTGGTTTCTTGGGATATAGTCCTAGAAGTGGGATCACTGGGTCAAATGGGAGTTCCATTTTTAGTTTTTTGAGTAAACTCATACTGTTCTCCACAGTGGCTGCACCAGTCTGCATTCCCACCAGCAGTGCAGAAGGGTTCCTTTTTTAAGTATTCAATCCATTAAATATTCTCTATTGTACTTATGTTGAAAATTTTTTTGTGATTCAGGCAGAATTCTGGTATTGTAATCAGAGAAAAATATTCAGTGAGTATGCATAATAAAGTCAAGATCTGAGCTGGCTGTAGGGGACTACTTTTTTAAAAAAATTAAAACATGCTTGTAGTTCTTTAGATTTTTAAAAACTTGGTTATATAGACATTCATTAGAAAAAAAACAACTAAAGAAGAGTGCTAAATTTTCTGTTATTATCCAATAAACCGTTATACTAGTTTTAAAGCACTTGGTATGTTAATAAAATCTAAGATCTCCTTTCTCTTCTAGACCACCTGAGCATATTTTTCCAAAGAAAAGCCTTTTGGTACACACAATGACATATTTAGGCCTTCACTCAGCTCCCTTTGGTGTGGACATTTGTCATGTTTAATAGAGTCGCATCAGGCATCATTTCTGTCAGTAACTAATGCAGGCTGGATCATATATCACTAAACGTAATGAACGCATCTGTGTTCCACTTCAGAACAACAATGTGAGCTAACATGTATTGTATACTTACTTTGTGCCATGCATCTTGCATGCACTATTTTCCTTCATTTGCATTAATGTTACAGATGAAGAAACAGAGGTGCAAAGTGATTAAATAGGTCACTGTGTTTACAACACTTGAACACAGGTTTCCAGACCTAAAGCCCACATTTTTAATCATTATGCTAGTCTGAGGTTTCCAAAGCATGGGCTCTAAATTATGTAAAATAAATATGTTCATTTCTCTATTCATTTTTTAAGTTAAAAATCTATGCATTGAGTTTACCAGTAAGAGTAATCCATAATATATAGGATAGATTTTAATAATGGTTTAAAATGAATACCCTGAGATGAAATAAAATGGGACTAAAAGCTTTTCATCTAAACTAATAATTTTTAACTAATAGATTTTATCTTAGTTAATAATTGTAATACTTTAGGAATTATTTTCTATTGTGGCTTCTGAATCATCACTAAGTAGAATAATGATCTTCACAGATGAGATGTACAATAGAATCAGACCTTCAATTTGTAAAGTTATCGAAATGCTTTTACTTAGTATAATAAAAAATTGGATAAATTATTCAGTGTTATATTATTTGTTTAATAAAAAGCAAAACCTTATTTAGAACTTAGCTTCCCTGTAATTTCATAGTTTTCATGGCAATAGACAACAATGACAAGTTTTTCCAAAGCAAACTCATCCTTGGTTTTAAAGGATTCATTTTAGAAGCAAATAAAATAAATATAAGTCCCATTCTTGGTAGCATCTCACACTGATGCTGCCATTGGAGAAAAGAGGCATCTGTGTTAATTGGGCCCTAGGGGTTCCCACTTGCAGCAGCACAAACAGAAAAGATGAAGCAGCTGGTGCCTGTGGCCAGAGTAACCAGCTCAACAAGCATTGTGTGCAGCTTACAGTTGGGGGGGGGGGGGGGGGGAAGTAAGCCAGTGCCCAGATGTAGAGCGCCAGTCACGAGGGTGAGCAGGACATGGTCCAAGCTATCAAAGCCCTCCCCAGCCAGAGTTTGTTCTTAAGATATAGGAATACATTTCATGAGTCCAGAGTATAAATTTAAAAGCATTCTTTTATTTAGTTTTCAGCTTCATTTCATCATTTGAGAGGTTTTTATTCAGGTAGGAGAATTCAGATACTTTTCCCATCTGTATTACCAATAAAAATCTTTAACACCTTCTGTTGTTTCCCTACAGCAGACTACAAAATGCCCTGGCATCAAAAGTGTTATTATCAAAGGAAATGCTGTCCTGGCTTTATAAATAAGGCTATATTTTATTATCTCTTTAAGAAACAATTATGGTATTTTTATGTCCTATCAAGCAATTTCAAAAAAATTATTCCAAACCCAGTGGTGTATTCTGAATCATGGCCATATTAAATAGATTAAATAAGCTGCACTTCTTTATGAGAAGTACAGCAGCTGGGACTGCTCGATCATTTTACACTTGATCTTGGGTCCTCACAACAACCTGTAGCAAGACTGGGCTTTCATATGTTAATAAAGTAACGGCTACCTAGACAAGATGCCCAACTGGACTTCTTCCAGTACAAACATCAGCTATATAGTCTAACTGGAGGCCCGGTGCACAAAATTCATGCACTGGGGGGTGGAGTTCCTTCAGCCCAGCCTGCCCCTCTCACAGTCCAGGAGCCCTCAGTGGATGTCCTACTGACGGCCACAGTCTGGCAGCAGAGGCTCAGAGCAGGCGTCCTCTGTGTGTTTGTGTGTGTGTGAGTGTGTGTGTCTGCTGGGGACCTGCCCCCAGCCACACCGTGGAGGCTTGGAGCAGGTGCCCCTCTGTGTTGACCTCTCAGGCTCCTGGCCTCCACTGCATGTTTTTCTCTCCCTTGAGCTGTGGCCAGGATGGGGTGCTGCCTACAGGCTGCACTTTCCTGCTCATGGATTACCGGATCACTGCAGAAACGGGGGGCAGGCCTTGCTGGGTGCTGCCCTGCTGGGTGCTGCCCAGGAGCAGGCCCACCTGGGGGCCCTCCGCCCTCTGCACTTGCCTGCTCTGGAATTGCCATGGGGTCCCAGCTGGCAGCGGGGCTTAGGCGGCACATGGGGGTCCTGGCTGGGGGTGGGGCTTAGGCGGCGGGGGCTTAGGCGGCACACGGGCGTTCCGACTGGAGCGAGGCTTAGGTGACATGATCGCGCCGCCTAAGCCCAGCCACCCAGGGCCAAACACAGGGCCCAGATGGCGTCTGGCGCTGACCAGCCCTGCCTGCAATATGCATATGGAGCTGATTAGCCAATGGGAAGCATAGCGAAGGTACGGTCAATTTCCCTTTTTGTCTTTTATTATATAGGGTTGCTACTTTTTCAATGCTTAAGAATTATAATATAAACAGAACACCCATGCTTTGCACTGCCCAGCAAGTTAGGTTTGGAACAGTCCCAGAATGCTAACTGACAACAGCTTCTTAGCAGCAGCTGGTGGCAGTGTTCACCCTGATGGCACTTCCACAGTCCCAATTCCAGATGAATTATAGCTTGTTCCTATAAAGAGAAAAGACTTTCTCCATATACATACATATATATATATGTGTGTGTGTGTGTGTGTGTGTGTGTGTGTTAATTGTCTTTTTGTTGTTTTCAAAAATTATTTCCAAGATATTGAAAAATAGTTATTATCAACACAGACTAAGTCATCCAGGATTTCCCATAATTTAAAACAGAATGTCAGTTTCAAATGTCACTATGGAGCTTAAGGGATCCATCATTCATTCAATTCTGTATGAAAACTAATCATGTGTATAGTGTGTACCTTTATAGGTATCCATTTGAATGGCAAAATTATATTGTCCATATATTTTAAATTAGAATACAATTTGGTACCTCTTAGTAGTTTGTCATTCTTATATCTCTGACTGTAGAAATATTTTCCATGAAATGTGGTCAGTCCTATTCATCCCCAGATTTTTAGATGCTGCCTGGCTAGTCTGATTTTATAACCTGTCCTCCTTAATTTCCATTCTTCTGTGCATTTGCTGTTTTTGTTAAAAAAATTAAATATATTTTGGGAATCATAGTTGTAATATTTCTGGTATGCGGATGGTACTTATTATAAAACCCAGTAATTTTAGTAAATGGTGATATGAAGAAAATATTTTCTTTAAACCTATTTTTAGGGTATAAAATGTTGTTTTACATAATCCAACTTCAAAATCAGTTTTCTATGATTTTACCAAATAACTACAGTTGTGTCAAAAAGCTTTCAAATCTTTTTTTAAAATATATTTTTATTGATTTCAGAAAGGAAGAGAGAGGGAGAGAGAATTAGAAACATCAATGATGACAGAGAACCATTGAATGGCTGCCTCCTGCACACCCCCTACTGGGGATCGAGCTTGCAACCCTGGCATGTGCCCTTCACCTGAATTGAATATGGGACCCTTTAGTCCACAGGCTGTCACTCTATCCACTGAGCCAAACTGACTAGGGCTCAAAATTTTTTAGAAAAATATTTAAACTTAAAATTACCCAAATACTGTGTCATCAAAAAGCTTTTAGATCATAGATTATAGGTGTATAAGGTTTCATTATACTAGTATTCATCTTTCTTTGTTTCTGTACATTTACAAATTTCATAACTCTTTCAAATATAGCAAAACATGAATTTTATGGAAACTTGATTTTAATCTTAAACCCATGTCACATTTGCTATTGAGTATATGTTATAAAAAAAAAAACAACTTGTGTTTTATGGCTTAAGAGAATATTATTTGTTATATAATTATATTTAATTAATATGTGTCATATTTTGTTTAATATATAGTAATTAACATTTAATAGAATTAGTAAATCTATTAAAATGACTTAAATTTTAACATTATATTTTTATTTTATTTTTAAAATATATTTTATTGATTTCAGAGAGGACGGGAGAGGGAGAGAGAGAGAGAAACATCAATGTTGAGAAAGAATCATTGCTCAGCTGCCTCCTGCACATCCACTACTGGGGATCAAGCCTGCAATCTGGGCATGTGCCTTAACCAGGAATGGAACTAGTGAATTCCTGGTTCATAGGTTGATGCTCAACCACTGAGCCACCGCAGCTGGGCAACATTATATTTTTTATTTTATTTTTTTCCCATCACAATTTATCCCCTCTATGCATTCTTGCACCTCCCTTTCCCTCCCCCCCGCCCCCCCGCAATGTCCATGAGTTCTCTCACTTTTCTTTTTTGCTTAATCCCTCCACCATCCCAATACCCCTCCCCTCAACCAGAGCTGTCTGCCTGCTATTAATCTGTCTCCAGTGCAAATTTGGCCTCCTCCAGGGGAAAGTCTCTTTTCCTTTGAAGTCAAACACTCTTGGTATTTGTATGCTAGACAAACACTACTCATAATTTTCAATCCAACATTTCCCCTCGGGTTAGACTTATCCATAAACTAGTGTGGGGGAGGGCGAATGAGTCACACTCATTTAGGTTCTACTGTCAATTTTCTAGGGTAATTAATGTGTTTCACTTTACTTGAAAGATGATTTAGAAATACAATTTCATGTTGAGTGCCCTTAGGGCTATAGTTATTCTTTCTCAAATAGGCACTTACTTTTATACAAACTCAAGTAAAAAAGGAAAGATGATATGTCCAACATGCATCTCAATAGTTCCCTCTCAAACACAATGACAAATAGATCTCTTAGATTTAAATGGCATAGTACATACGAAATAATTTGTATAAGGTATTATGATATAATGAAAATATGAAAAATTTCAAGTTTTTCAGAAGTCAGTTTTACCATCATTTTTATTTTCTGATTATTTTTCTAGTCTTAAAATTTTTATTTTATCTTATTTAATACAATTTTATGTTACTGAATTATATTTTAATCTACTGTATGTATATTTTTTCCACTCTTATTTCACTCTCTCGTTTGTAAATATGCCACCAGAAAAGAAAAACCCTATTTCTCAATTTATTTGGGGATTTTTTTTTCTTTCCTTTGTTTGAGTTAACCAAACCTATCTAACTTTTAACATGTGCAGTGACAAATACAGTTTGTAAATGTTTTTAAAAACTGTCCAAGGAATGTTCCACCCGATAACATTATCTCGTTTCTCATTTTCAATACGCAGGGTGTGCTTTGTGCAGCTCCCCTAATTTTTATCATTCCATCAGCATGTTATCTGAAACTGTCTGAAGAACCGAGGACACACTCCGATAAGATCATGTCCTGTGTCATGCTCCCCATTGGTGCTGTGGTGATGGTCGTGGGGTTCGTCATGGCTGTGACAAATCCGCAGGACTGCACGCACGGCCAGGAAATGTTCTATTGCTTTCCTGACAATGTCTCTCACACGAACATCTCAGTTTCTCATTTTCAACTGACAACTCAACTTTCAGTTTTAAACATCAGTACCTTTCAATGAGTTGACTGCTTTAAAAAATATGTACATTTTCATAGACTTCTTAACCACATCATGGCATTCACACATGTTTTAGTGTCTATATTATAAAATTATTGCCTTGGCATTTATTAAGACTTGGCTTTCCTTATTCTTTAGCTCAATAGGAAATGTAAAAAGGAGAATCAAATCCATTTTATTCTACGCTGGGACAAAATAAATGTCTTGTTTTACTGACGGCTGCACTCATCTTAATTTCAGAAGGAAAGTGAAGCCTTTGACATTTGCTGTCATCCTCTCAAAGCATTATTCTGTTATTTAATCTGTGAGCCAACATACTCTGCTTTCAAATAAGTGGGTGATGGTTGGTATAAATTTTGTTTGTTATGAAAAACAAACAAAAAAAACCCCATAATTTTTGTCTTTTAAAGTCTCTGGTATCGAAGGGAAGAGAAGGGAAACTGCTAGAGAGTAAATATTCTGAAAGCAAAGTGAAGCTCTCATTATAATTTCAGCAGCATCCCTTGTTTAGAGGGAAGGGAATCCCTGGAGAAATGAGTAAGGTCCTTGCTGTGTTAAGAGCATGAATAATAGACTGGATTTTCGGAGCAAGGTGTGTGAGGAATCAATATACCTCCCAACTTTTGATCTTGTGAGAATACGAGGGTAGTGCCATTATATGAATTATGAAACAGGAGGGGAAAAACCCACAAGTTGTTCTGAGGTAGGAGCTCACGAGGTCATTTTGCATCAGCTTTGGGCCTGTTGAATTTGAAATGCTGGCAGGAATATACAACTGGAAGCTGAACTTTCAGACAAGAAACTTGCAAGAACAATCAGGGCTGCAGAAAAGGAATTCTCACTCCTTCCGGAGGCGGGGTGGGGTGGGTGGGGGCGTTCCTCAGAGGAATTCTTGGGAGCTTTGGTTGCCTGGATTCTCCAGGAGCAGACACTGAGATGAGGTTTGGCATGCTGGGTATTTATTAGGGATCACAGCTACTGGGAGCGAGGAGGAAAGCAGGATTGGGAGGGCAAAGTGGAACTGCAGTGCAGACCAACAGAGCCTCAGCCGAGTCCACAGGGAGTTTGGAGCATACCTGGCCCATCAGAGTTGTCCCTGTTCAGGAGAAATGGCCGGGTTTCAGCACCACCACCTGCATCAGTCCTTGAAGGTGGGCTCCAGTGGAAGGACGTGCCCTTGGGCTAGGCAGCTCTTTGCAGCCAACCAAATGCTAAAGCAACTGAAAGCTGGAGGCTGTCTGCTGGTAGCTGGGGCACCACATGCTTCCTTGTAGGGGACCTGAGAGGCACAGCTGTGTCCACCACAGCTGACCTCAGTTTTAATTAGGATTTCTTATATCTGTCTCTTTTTTAAATTTAAATCCTCACCCGAGGATATGTTTTTATTGATATTAGAGAGAGAGGAAGGGCGAGGAAGAGAGAGAGAAACATCTATCCGTTGCCTCCCCTATGTGCCCCAACTAGGGATCAAACCCACAACCTGGGTATGTTCTGTGACAGGGAATTGAACCGACGACTCTTTGGTGAACAGGACAATGATCCAACCAAGTGAGCCACACTGTCCAAGGCAGGAAATGAGGATTTTATGTCTTTATATCTATGACTATCTTTTATTTTGTTTTTCAATTATAATTTACATTTAATATTATTTTGTATTAGTTTCAGGTGTACAGCGTAGTGATTGGACACTCCTATACTTTACAAAGTGTTCCCTCGATATTTCCAGTACCCATCTTGCACCATTCTATGACAGTCTTTTAAAAGTAACAACATACTTTGGGACCATCTGAGTGGCTACCTTATATCAAGTATCACCCAAGATTTTATTTCTCACCTTTTCATTTATATTTCAATCAAGTTGACAATCCATAGTATTACATTAACTATTGCCAAATACCGAGACAGCATCACAAGCCGGGTTAATACATACATACATGTGTGTTTGTACAAATCACAGGCACAAAAAAAAAAATTCCACAGGAAGCATATAAAGGAGAGTTTCACTGTCGTTTGAATAAAGAAGTGGTGAGGGCTGAGTCATCATGTGTCTCGCATAGTAAGAAAGGCCTATTGAAAGCAAAGGAAGCTGCACCTTAGCAGGCAGATCCATGCTCAGGCTTAGAGCAGTGATTTTGCTTCAATTCAGCATCGCGCATGCCACTAAATCAATTTAAATTCTATTGACTATGAAGATTTCCTGTATTTAATTTGTAGATTTTACAGTTGCTCAAGAATCATAAGGTTAAGTGGTTTGTGGCTATTTTTAGATTGCTACATGTTTTGGTAAAATAATAAAAATTCTTTCATTCCATACTGAGGGAGTGTAAGAAAAAAAAAATTTAGCAGCCTATCTCTACATTACTCAAGACTGAGAAACACTGGCCTACATAGTTATTAGATAACATCATGAGAGATGAGATTGCCAAGAATGTACAAAGAGAAACACGTCAAGGATAACGTAATTTAGCACCTAACTGCCTATTATCTTGTACTTTCGTTATGGCTTCAGATAAATTAACCTTGACTCTTCAAGTAAGTCAAAAGTTTTTGATAGGAACTGAATGCTACATTAAGGCCAAATAAATATTTGTTCTGTTGTTTTTCCAAGTCCACTGTAGAACAAGACTGCTTTGGATGCAGTTATCATGCTTTTAAGGTATGATAGAATAAATCTTAGAAATTCACATCTATTTTGCAAGAATATCTGTCTGTTTCATTATTTTGCCACCATTCAGAACCTTAAGAAACCCCCCAATCTATTTTCTGCCTCAGTGAGATTTCAAATAAACTCATGCCCTCTCTGATAATTCTTGTTCTTAACAAAGCAATTTGAGCCGAAGCCGGTTTGGCTCAATGGATGGAGCGTCGGCCTGTGGACTGAAGGGTCCTGGGTTCAATTCCGGTCAAGGGCATGTGCCTGGGTTGTGGGCACATCCGCAGTAGGAGATGTGCAGGAGGCAGCTGATTGATGTTTCTCTCTCATCGATGTTTCTGACTCTCTGTCTCTCTCCCTTCCTCTCTGTAAAAAATCAATAAAATGTATTTTTAAAAAAAGCAATTTGAGATTTTTAAACCAATTTTTGAAGTTGTCACTACATTTGAACTTATAAAATGCTTAGTTTTTAAAGAAAGGAGGAGATAGTATCTTTACACACTAATGCAAATGCCCAACAATACATTTCCTTTAAGGATATAGATGGGATTTCATCTGTATAACATAAATTCGGTCCCTGTCCATGTCACTGATGATAGGATCTTTCATCTCAATCCTAACTGGAATCATTTTTCATTTTTAAATATCAGAACAGGTAGACTGCCTTGCCTCTGACTGTGTGCAATGGTGTCAAGCAATAATTGTTGCTTTTTGTCTTTCTTAAAAGACTCTGAAGTCCAGGTTACCCAACTAAGAAAATTCTGATTACTCCTCTGTTGCACACAGCTACTCCGGTAAAGATTAATTTATTGGTCGGAGCAAGCCTCCTTCTGGTTTGTCTGCTGCACTCTACTTGGGAAAGCAGTGCTAGTCTCCTTTTTAGTAGCACTGGCCCCTGACAGGACCTGGTATTGGCCAGGATGCCAAGACTGGCTCAAGCATGGACCAGCCAGTGACCGGGCGGTAGGGTACCATATATGCTTCACTGACTGTGGTGGGGTAATAATTAACTACACCAAACAGGCCCCTTTAAGAATTTATGATTACTCTAAAAAGTATATAAAGGATTTGCCTGGATAACAGAGCACACTGAGTGGATAAGAGACACCATGAACTAGAGAACCCCTGGACTAGGAGAGAAAGACAAGAGTATAGTCATCCGCTAAAGCAGCTGGTTCTCAAACTTCTCACGGGCCCAAACCACCTGGAGGGCTTGTGAAAACACACATTGCCTGGCCTACATTTCAGAAAAGTTCCCAGATAGGTGACGGTGTTGCAATTGAATAAGATCACAATTGAATAAGGTAGGAGGTTGGACATAAGAGAGATGCTAGCTAGGGCCATCTGTTTAGAGGCTGGGCAAAAATACAAGCAAGATGTAGAAATGCCACATTGGAGCTCAGAAAAAAACAGGCAGGAGGCAGGAGGGAGAGCTACTGGCACTTAGTAAGTGTACTCATCCTTTTCCTCCTTGAAAAACCATTTGGTGATGCTTAAGGAGGAACCAAGATGGTAAGATTCATGAAGAGTAAGAGGAGAAGAGAGTTAACAAAGGAGAAAACAGAGGTTATAATGTACTGTCAAGTCAACACAGCTGCAGTGGTTAAACTGAAAGCCTGGCTCGGAACCTACATGTCTTCAGGGAAGATTGCCTGGGCTTCTCAGCTCTTAATATGAGAAGAAAGAAAATACGCCAGACTAAACTCTCAACGGAATGTCTTAATTGGAAAATTACTCAGGGAACAGAAGTAAAAATGGGTTATAGTCATCATGCAGATAAAAATTCATGTAGCTGTCTTTTATAGGATACGTACATAGTCATTCCACTAACGTTTGCTCTTCAACAATAAAGATTACCAGTAAATTTAGCTTTGGAAATTTTATTATATGTTTATAGCAACATGTTAAATGCTTTATTTTATTTTATTTTTTTAAGGGCACATACAGATTTAGTCTGCCCTGCCTTCCTAACTCCCACCTAATGCTGGTCCTTACCACCTCACACCTGAACTAATGTCATGGTCTCTTACCTAAGCATTCTGCCTTCAGGCTCTTCTCCCTTCAAGATGATTTTGTGCATCACTTCAAGAATTATCTTATTAAATGCATGCTTTGATAATACCACTTTTTTTTTTTTTTTTTGCTCCAAAGCTTTCCATGAAAGTCTTGCACTTACAGGATAAAGTACAAACTCCATAGCCTATATTCAAGGCTTTCATAATATGACCTCAATGTGTCATTCTGACCTTATCTCCCATGACTGCAGGAAGAGAACCCTTATTCTAACTAACATAGCTAAAGCATTACTTTATACCAAAACTGCTCTGTACCCCTTTAGCCTTTGCCCCTGAATTCTTGCCATTCTCTCATCTGAAATGTTCACCCCCCCTTTGCCCCTTCAAAATTCTATCAATCCTTTCATCTTCTTTCTCCCTGTGCCATGCCTGACAACTCTAGCTGCAATTTAGATCTTTCGCCTTTGGAATTCTGTCATTCTCATAGTTATGTTATATGAAGTACCCTTTTCTGAACAACCAGATTAAAAGTTCCTTGAGGACAGACAATGTGTGTTTTTAAAATATATTTTTATTGATTTCAGAGAAAGGGAGAGAGAGAGAGAGAGAGAGAGAGAGAGATGAGAGAATCATTGATTGGTGGCCTCCTGCATGCCCCACACTGGGGATTGAGTCCACAACCCAGACATGTGTCCTGACCGCGAATCAAACCATGACTTCCTGGTTAATAGGTCAATGCTCAACCACTGAGCCATGCTGGTGGGGCCAGACAATGTGTTTTAAAGCCTCTTTTTATTCTTTATGGCCGATGGCATGGTGCCTTGAATGTAGTAAGCACTTAAATATTTGAAGAGAGATTGATGCTATAAAATGGCTAATTGTACCAAGAGCCATACATATTATTTTATTGGGTTATTCCAGCTATAATGATTGTCATTAGCAATTTAATGTGATGCATTTGTCCAACAAGCTGATTTATATAACTAAGTTGGGTTCCTTCTTTTGTTTTATTATGCACAGAGCCTACAGGGAAATATTTTGAAATTCTTAAAAAGATCTTCAAGTACATACCAATCTGTACATATCTCTTTACTTGTTTTGACTGCTAAATAAACATTTACTTTATCTTTCTAAATTCTAAGCTCCTAGAATCTAAGACTATGTCATATTTAGTTGTGTGTGTGTGTGTTTTTTGCCACTGTATACTCATTTTACTCATTCAAGATGACTGATAAACATTAAATCACTTGAATTTATCTAAGTTAGAGGTATTTAACTTAAATGTATACCTCACCAAGAAAACTTACATTAAACCCTTTATTTAATATTATTTGTTAAAAATAAAGTGTCAAAACTTTAAACTGAAATGTATTTATGGTTTAGGTGTAATTATCACTTTGCTTAATCTCAGCAGACAGCTCAGTAATTTGATCGAGCACTAAAAACAAGAGGTGGTTTAGAAACACGCAGACAACAATATAAGAAAACACTTCAGGCAACATATCAGTTTGCAGTTTAAAGTTTGAAAGACTTTGGAAATGTTTATTTCAAAGGCACAATGGCAGTTATGTATTCATCATGTTTAAGCTTTATCTAGCCAGAGGACAACAGGCCAGTATTAAAACAATGAATCCAACCCAGGCTTCTTATAGTCAGCTCCCATCTCATAACATTTTTCTTTAATTCTTTAGGTTCCGAGAGGAAGAAATATTAAAGCATCTTCTGAGGAAAAAAATTATTTTATCCCCAACTGGCAGCCTTTGGGTGACTTCTGACTTTTCTTAAACAATTTTGCATTCTGGTGAAGTGCTGAAAACTGTTTCTTCTAAGTGACACCTTTTAACTATTGTTCTTCCATCTGCAAGATATCAACAAAATGGAAGTTGAGTAATATGACCTTGGGTTTTAAGTGCTCCATGTCTCAAAGAATTTCAAAATAAATTTTCATGTGTTTAAAAAGCTGTAAGAATAGACAAGGGAAGGTAATTAACTTTAAGTGTTTAGAAACATAAGGCATAGGAAACATTCAGGAGGTGCTCCCTATTCTAGAAGACAATCTGACCTTTCAAAAATAGACATTTTAAACAAGAAAATAAGAAATTAAAAATAAGAGCTTCCAGTGAAAAATTTCTTTGGAACCAAGTGATTCAATATGTGTAACCAAAGTGCCAGCTGAGGACGCCTTGCCCCCAAGTGATGTGGTTAAACTTGATCATAAACCCATTCCAGTCAGGAGCCTATTCCATAATTTTGGCAAATCCATCTGGCTTACTTTCTCATGTTTCTCTGGACCATCATAAACTAGTGTTCTTTTGCTCTGAATCTTAAAACTTTATGAACTGATACAAAACACAATCCTGTCATCAGTTTCCATACAAGTCCGCTCACATCAAGCATTGTGTAACTTTTGCTGTTGCATCTTTTGAAGATTTAGAGTGGTTACAAGAAAGGGTCACATCCCAGAACACAGCCTTCAACCAATCTTCAGAGTTCACCATCTAAGATTTGCCTTTACTTCTCTCATTTCCCATCTCCTTCAGATTAAGGAGTAATTATTTCCCTCTGACTTCCTCCAGTGACGTGCCAGCACCTCCAGGCCTTTGAGGACTCTCTCCCACTTTACCCCACACTTTGTCATTCTGTTCCTAAAAAAAATTCAGATGGAAGCTGTCGATACATTCACACTTTTTTTTTTTCATTTTCTTACATATCTGTATCTTCTTATTTACATTTGGAATTACACCCCTGGTGACTTTGCTTTCCATTAAAAGAGAAGCCCAGAAGCCATCTGCCATGCATAAAAGTAACAGTTGGGTTCATAGCTTGAACAGGAAGCTGTTCTACCCCAATGGGTCACAGAAGGTTGACCAGCTTCCACTGTGGTTTCTCAGCATAGTGAACCCACATGGTTTAGATCTGTGCTTTCACGGGTCCCTGTTGCATATTTTCAGCCATTGTAGGTTTTTACCTCAACACCTGTTCTATTCTCCAAACAAAAGCTTTATAATGCCTATTTTCTTTGCACTCTGGTCTTTCAGAATTAGATTAGATCAGTCCCAGCTATAGTGGGTGGATAATCATCCGAAAAGTCTATTTACTCATTTTTTTTTCAGATCTCCTTCATGGAATGCTACCACGGCAGCTGACATTTTTTATTGCTCTTCAGTATTTAAAAAAAGAGACATCCCATAACATTGGGCCACAAATTAGAGAATCTAAATTAACAATTAGAAAGTGTAATTCTAAGAGGATAAGAATACTACCTTCTGCACTTCTCTCCACTTCCCTAAATCCCAGCAGACTTAATATTTTGCTCAAATGTCTTCTTTCATAAAAGATCTCCCCGGTCTTCTCCAGTATGCCATAACTTTTCTTCTGCAAGGCTATGGGTCTGACAATTAATAGAAGGAAGAATTCAAGTATAAATAAGAGCTTTCTAAGAGTTAGAGATGACCAATGGTGGGATGGGCTACTCTGGAACTCAGTGAGTCCTCTGTGCCTGGAACCACTTAGAGGTTGTGCAAATACCCACAGTGTGGTAGGATCAAGTCATGTGCTATATAAACATTCAACTTGGTGATCTTTAAGGTCTCCCCTAATGCTGAGCTTCCCTACTGCCTTGGGTGCTCTGATTAAATAAAATACAGAGCTATTATGGAATGCCTTCATTATATATTTTTGCGTGTCTTTTTATTTTTCCTAAATAAATATTAAATGGGGGAGACAATAGGCAGATATGGAGCAGCACCACAAAGCATCAGATTTCTAGGATTAGGTCACACAAAAAGATGGGAGCTCACAGAGAGTTAGAAGGGTCCTTTAACAACTGCACTTATTCTACTGTGAAAAATAATATAAACAGAGGCACTTCAAAATGGAGTCAGAACAGTCATTCCAGGAACTGCCTTCCACATCTTACTCTTCAAACCTTTGAAATGTTTAAACTGGGCAAAATAACCTCTGGACTGGGTCAACATTGTATTCCAAACAACTGTTCGCAAAGCTAACAGGAAAGCAGACATTCTGACGACCAGACTGAAAATTAAAGGCATTCTTTAGGGTTAGCACTATCATGTACAGCTGAGGAATAACTTAGCTTATTTGTACCTATAGAAATTACTCCCTTAACACCAACAGAAATGCCTTCCTTCTATTTGTGTCATCCCTCCTCCCCCATTCCCTTCTCACAAAAAACACATACCTTCACACCCCTAATCGGGACCATATTTGGGTTTCTGCCTTAACCAGTGCTTCCCAAATAGCTTTTCTTTTGTTATCTCAAATGAACACTGTTATTTTTAGGCTAACACTACCATTGGATGTGTGCAGGAATTTATTGCTGCCACTGCTGACCAGCATGCAAGACCAATTCTCATTCTCTTCCTTGTTGTCATCATTCCTGATTTTCTACTTAAGGGAAATATATTTGCAGGAAACATAGGCAAACTGTTTAATAATGTGGCAAATAGATCCATAACTCTCTAATTGTCCCCTTTGATTGGAGAAAATCCCCTAAGAGCACAGACACGATGAAGACAAATGCATCAAAATCATATATCAGTTCACAGATGTGTAACAACTGTTGGTGATTATGAGCTGGAAGATGATTATATTGACCCAAAAAGTATGATTCTTGGACCATCAGCACTGGCATCAGCTGGGAGCTCTTTGGACAAGCAGAATATCAGACCCCAGACCAAGCCTACTGAACCAGAACCTGTATTATAACAAGAGCCCCAGGTTGTTCTTAAGTTTGAGAAACACACAAATGTATAGGGAGCCTTGTCCCTTGGGAGGAAAGCTTATTAGAATTAGATAGGAAACATTTAAATAAGAAACCACCTCTTGGAGAGTCTATTATGTCCACACCAGGGCTTCTGTACTAATAAGAATGTGAGATAACACATTTCCGGGGGGATTTGGGAAGAAAAAACTACTATAAATCATTGATTCATGGCTATAGCACTTAAGCCCATTCCTGTTTGTTGTGGGCTTTCCCCCAGAATGAGCATGCATTCAAAAAATGATTTTTTCACCCTGGCCTGTGTGGGTCAATTAGTGACCGAAAGGTGGTGGGTTCAATCCCCGGTCACTGTTTACACTGATTAACGTTTCTCTTTTACATCAATGTTTCTCTCTCTTCCTCTCCCTCTCCCTTCCTCTCACTCTAAAATCAATAAGAAAAAAAAATTTTTTCAACATCATCTAAAATTGAAACACATTAGGCCTACCTTTGTTTTTAAATCATAATGGCAATTTCTTTTTAACTATGGTAGAAAAAAAATGCTACAAATGAAGAAAACTTATTTTAAAATTTTTTAAATTTATATTTAGAGAGAGAGAGAAACATCAATGTGAGAGTGAAACATTGCTTGGCTGCCTCCTACAGGCCCCTACCAGGGATCGAACCTGAAACCCAGGCATACGCCCTGACCAGGAATCAAACCAGCAACCTTTCAGTACTTGGGACAACATCCAACCAACTGAACTACAGTGGCCAGGACAAAAGAACCTTTAAGACATCCTGTTGATTTCTAGTTTGTATGTTAAAAGCCCTAATGAGTAAGTCAGAATTTTTTTACCATGAGAATTAATTTACTTTAAATTTTTTATCATATCTGTTATCAAACAAATGGGGGAGGGGGGGATGGAGAGGAGTGTCACTACAATAAATGTTTAAAGCCTGAACATAGTATTTACTTTAAATGCATCAAGAGAACACAGATAAATGTATAAAAGGCATCAAAAATATTCTTTATGTTGCCTCTAGATTGAGTAAGTAGTTGATTAAACAAAATATCCACTATCATAAGACATACTCTTCAATTAGACTAAAGAACAGCTTAAAATACATTTTAGTTTAATAAAGAGGAACATGTAATTCCATTGTTAACATTAAAAGGCTAATGAAAGAAATATGCTCTATTGAGAACCAAGCAATAACTGACTCATAGAGTGTAAATTTTGTGAGGGTCTGGTATTCAGAGAAGGCCGAATATTCTTTGTTCTAATTTCAACAACTCTTAAGTAGGAGGGTGAGCCACAAAAAGCCAGATCAAGGTGAAGGCCACTGAGGTTCCTCCCGTCATTAGTGTAACAGAGCCTACGTCCAAAGTAAGAAGGATGAATCTCACCTTGGTCCTTATTCATGTAAGCAAGTGATTTAATCTTTCTGATCTCATTTTCTTCCTCTGTTAACTGAATAAATCATTGTATGTTAGGTTACTGTGAGTGTTTCCCTATGGTAAATAGATCCAAATTGTTGATAATTTGAATGATTATGTACTGTATTACATTTACTTATTTTCTGTCATTAGGGTTTTTGCTTTTTCCTTGATGAATTAACAAAAAATATCATGCCTTTACAAATAAATAAATTTGGCATTTACCTTTTAATTTTGTTAATGATCATTTTATCTAATGAAGTTTTCATTTTTATATAGCCAATACTTTTTATATATTTGATACTTTTCAATATTTTTAATAAAAGCTGTCAACTCAAGGTAAACTATTTTACACAAACTATCTTCTAGTTTTGAATTAACTACAATTCACTCATGCTTTTTAAAGTATTTTAATTATAAAATTATAAAGTACACATTGTAAATAAAAATGGAAGGACAAAGCATAAAAGGAAAAGGAAAATCACCACATTGATAATATTTTGGTTAATTGCTTTCCAATCATTTTCCTTTGGGGATAATGCTATTATTTGACATAATAAGAACTATATAATGGGTTTCTGCCTCCAGTTCCTGACACAGCTCCTAAAATCCTTGGAATTTTTTAAGTGATAAGGATGCTAGGATCATTGCTTGTTCTAATATATTTGGTCTTTGACTGAAATTCCTGACATAAGAGCTTCTAAAACCCTTGGAATCTCTGGATTAAGAGTATTTTGAGGCGGGTGGGGGAGTGGGGAGAGGATACTAATCAGATGACTGGTGGCCAGAGGTGTTAGTTTCAAGTTCAGTGTTATTTCTTTTTTAATGCTAAAAATGCAGTTTGCTAGAATATATGTAAAGCAAGTTTATTATCTAACCACTAGTGGCTTGGTGCATGAAATTTGTGCAATCGGGCCTGGGGGTCCCCCAGCCTGGCCTGTGCCCTATCACAGTGTGGAAGCCCCACAATCCATCACCCCAAAGAGGTAGGCCCCACCCACCCATCTGGGGCTCCTCGATGGATTGCCCCAAAAAGGTAGGCCGGAGCCGTGGCCCTGCTCCCGTCTGGGGCCGTGGCAGAGAGGCTTCTCTGCATGCCTGTGGACCTTGGGCGCAGGTGTGCGGAGAGGCCTCTCTGCCACGGCCCCTCCCCATCCCCTACGCTGCAAGCCCCCGTCTACCCAAGCCTGCTGTGCATACAGCCTGCTGATCAATCAGCGTCCCAACGAATTTGCATATTACCCTATTATTAGTATAGATGTTAGAGACATAATTATTATCAGCTGTGATTTTTTAAATATAGTTTGCCACTATACCAGTGATGGTGAACCTTTTGAGCTCGGCGTGTCAGCATTTTGAAAAACCCTAACTTAACTCTGGTGCTGTGTCACATATAGAAATTTTTTGATATTTGCAACCATAGTAAAACAAAGACTTATATTTTTGATATTTATTTTATATATTTAAATGCCATTTAACAAAGAAAAATCAACCAAAAAAATGAGTTGTTTGCGTGTCACCTCTGACACGTGTGTCATAGGTTCGCCATCACTGCACTATACCAATAGTGACTACAAGGCATACAGCTTTCAAATGGGGCACTCCAATTTAAGGCATAAATAAAAGACTTTCATTGATGGCTTCCCCCACACACACTTGCTTTGGACAAGTTTCTGGGCAATCACAATGTAGGAGGCCCTAAGACCACACAGGGAGGTCATTGTCTCTTTCCCCTTCTCCCAGCAATACCCAACTGTTGTGCTGTCCACAGGATCACAGCGCCTTCAGTATGCATTAACATACACCACTCACTTAGGATTACAGGATCATAGATGAAAACGTTTGAAAAGGCTCAGAATCTCTACTACTGTGTGAGAAAACTCCAGACACAAATTATATAGCCTTGAGGTAATTTGCAAGGACACAGTCTCACATTCCTCAATAAACTTGGCACATGTTTAAAGCCTTAAACAGTCTGTTCTTGGATGGCCTCACTTTTATTCCCCTTGGAGGCAGCTGGCCCCTCCTTTGGTCTTGACCCAGGGTCACTGTCCTTTCGTGCTGGGCCTACCATCATCCCAGGCCTCCTCGGACTTTGACTTCTGTAGATTTCAGGCTCCTTTCCAGCCTGGGGCGCAAGTCAAGTTCTCTGCACTCACATGGAAACTTCCAAGTGTGAGCTGAGAATTTTCTGACCAACCTCCCTCTGGAGTCTGGGCAATGGAGCAATTTACCTGAACTATCCACCCTCCCATAACAGATGTTTTGGGGGTTTTCTTAATTATTTTACTTTTCTTCTCTCTTCTTCCTATGCTTCAAATTTTTAAAGAATTGGTATTATTCTCTTATTTTCACTATTGATCATATATAGCAAAGGATTCCCCACCACTATCCATATTCCAGTCACAGTTTCTATGAATACGGGCAAGCTCAAAATACATCCTTGGACTTGTAAACTCTGCCTGACCATTGAACACTTATCACAGATGCTTTGGCCCAACAAAACACAGAGAATCACATTTTTCAGCTTAAATGCTCATGTTTGGCAGGTTTGTGACAGTCCTGTGTAACAAACATCCCTAGGGATCACCCAGATCCCCTTGGATCCTCTCTTCAGAGGACTGACTTTAAGCTGCTAGAGCCCCTTTTGTCCTTATTCTTTTAAAAATTTTTATTATTTTTTTCTTTATTGATTAAGGTATTACATATGTGTCCTTATCTCCCCGTTGTCCCCCATCCCCCCACTCATGCCCTCACCCCCCTGGTGTCTGTGTCCATTGGTTAGGCTTATATGCATGCATACAAGTCCTTTGCTTGATCTCTATCCCTTATCCCTCCCGTCCCCTACCTTCCCTCTGAGGTTTGATGGTCTGATCAATGCTTCTCTGTCTCTGGATCTGTTTTTGCTCATCAGTTTATGTTGCTCATTATATTTCACAAATGAATGAGATGTGATATTTATCTTTCTCTGACTGGCTTATTTCACTTAGCATAATGCTCTCCAGTTCCATCCATGCTCTTGCAAATGGTAAGAATTCCTTCTTTTTTACCAAAGCGTAGTATTCCATTTTGTAGATGGACCACAGTTTTTTAATCCACTCATCTGCTAATGGGCACTTAGGCTGTACCAAAAGAAACCATCAACAAAACAAGAAAGCCCACTGCATGGGAGAACATATTTGCCAATGTTATCACTGATAAGGGTTTAATCTCCAACATTTACAGGGAACTCATACAACTTAACAAAAGGAAGATAAACAATCCAATCAAAAAATGGGTAACAGACCTAAATGGATACTTTTCAAAAGAGGACATAAGGAAGGCCAAGAGACATATGAAAATATGCTCAAAGTCACTAATCATCCAAGAGATGCAAATCAAAACAACAATTCGGTACCATCTCACACCTGTCAGAATGGCCATCATCAACAAATCAACAAACAACAAGTGCTGGCTAGGATGTGGAGAAAAAGGAACCCTCGTGCACTGCTGGTGGGAATGCAGACTGGTGCAGCCACTATGGAGAACAGTATGGAGTTTCCTCAAAAAGTTAAAAATGGAACTCCCATTTGACCCAGTGATCCCACTTCTAGGAATGTATCCCAAGAAACCAGAAACACCCATCAGAAAGGACATATGCACCCCTATGTTCACAGCAGCACAAATCACCATAGCTAAGATTTATCCTTATTCTTTGCTAGAGGCTCGTTACAGGAAGAGATTCATGCAATAGGCCTTCCCTTCCCCTGGCTGCCAGCACCAGTTTTCCTCCAGCACCCAGGACCCAGGCCTTCACTGCTCCAGTGGGAGTCGTCAGTCTTTGCGGCTCCAGACAGAGCCTTCGCCCCTATGTATGCAAATTAACTGCCATCTTTGTTGGGTTAATTTACATACTCTCCTGATTAGCTGGTGAGCAGTAGCAGAAGGATGGTTAATTTACATGTTTGTCTATTATTAGGTAAGATAGGGAGAACCAGAAATGCCCCAGAGGCAGGTGCTACATTCCTGGGAAAACCCAGAGCCAAGTACTGACTTGTGTGGGAGCTTGACAGCCCATTTTTTGCCTTAAAGTGAAACAAATCTGAGAAGTAATTTATGTTCTAAAGTACCTGGTGGACTAGGTCTGAGGCTGAAATTTCTCCCTCACTTATTTTCTCCCTCTTTTCAATCCTGCTTTCTCCATTCCCTTACCTGCTTTTCCCGGGAACACGTCCTTAATGAATCTCAAATATTTATACATAAATCCTCATCTCAGGGTCATCTTCTGGAGAATTTAATCAAAAAGTTCATACCATTAAAATGTCAACATTAAAGTACAGTCAGTCCCCCAAATTCTGCAAAACTGATCATTCTAGATTTACTGAAATGTGGAAGGAGAAAGTTTGTGTCTACATTCTAGCCCCCAAAATTGAGAGATAAAATTCTCCCTTGCTAATTTTTTAGGTTGTATTTTCTTAAGTGTTAGCTTCTTTTAAAACTAATGTCTAATTACATATTTTTAAGAATCAAAACTTACTTGTATGAGTTTTGTTTTTAGTAGCAATTGCCAAGAAAAAGGAAGAATATAATTTCTACTAGTACATGTAGTAACCTGTATACAATCTTTTGACCTGAGTCTTTGCTCTCAAATAATCTGGATTATTTTTCTTAATACCACATGGTTCAGAAATACGATCAAATGGCTTTGGTTTAAGTCAAACTTTAACATGTTTCCAAGTGTATTATGTAATATATAAATATATTTATATAATATTTGCTATTTTAATTTTTTCACTTAATATTACATTCTTGAAGTTTTTTCATATTAATTGACACACATTTTTATGGTAAATTTTATTTTTCCAAGTTTTTGATCTATGAATATAAATATTATAAACATTTTTTAATCTGTGTATAAAATATCTGGAAAGAAATACATCAAAATATTATACTCATGTTGGAATGTTTTTTCTACTTGTCTACATTTTTGAGATTATTATTATAAGAACATTTTACTTTCATAATGATACATTTTAAACACAATATGAACAATACATCAAAGAAAAGAGAAGTGTTTCTTTAAAAACATTTTTTAAATATATATTTTTAAATTAATTTCAGAAAGAGGAAGGGAGAGGAAGAGAAAGAAATATCAAGGATGAGAGATAATCATTGATATGCTGCCTCCATCCAGGCAGGAGCCCTAACCAGGAATTGAACTGTCACCTCCTAGTTCATAGGTCGATGCGCAACGACTGAGCCAAACCGGCCAGGCAAGAGAAATGTTTAAAAAGCAAAGCTTCCTAAAATATATAAGCTTGCATAATTTTCATAGATTTTTCAAAACATCTAGAAAAAATTCTAGATTATAGCTATTTATATTGAAAATCACAAGCCATGTTTCTTCCACCTAGTCGATTGCCTAATACTAAATCACAATTCACATATACTGAATAAATGATATTTTGTGGAGATATATATATATGTGTGTATATATATATATATTGCTTTTTTTAACTTTGTGTTTATTAACTGATTAAGCAAGATATTTCACAATGAGCATCACTAGGATATGAGGAAGGTCTTTTGATATATTATTGTTGTTAATCCTCACCCAAGAATATTTTTCCATTGATTTTTAGAGAGAGTGGAAGAGAGGGGTAGAGACAGAGAGAGAGAAACTTTGATGTGAGAGGGACACTTCAATTGATTACCTCCCATAGGGGTCCCAATCCGGGCCAGGGATCGGGCCTGAAACTGAGATAGGAGCCCTTGACTGGAATCAAACCCAGGACTCTTCAGTCTGCAGGCCGATGCTCTATCCACTGAGCAAAACCAGCTAGGGCTTTTTGATATTTATATTACATGTAGAAATTCAAAATTCATATTCATATGCAAAATCCAATCAAAGGGAATATCTGTTTAACATAAGCAGATTGAACATTAAACAAAAGGAAGATATGAGAATTTAATATTTGTCTTCCCTAAATGCAAACACCAATATAGTAATGATTTATGTTGGAGATGTATACTTATTATCATAATTTGGCTATTGTTTTACATATTTAGTCACTGCTTTTAATATCACAGTCCTAAGGGAAGCACTTAGTCCAGAAAGTGTTTACATACTGCTGAGCACATTTGACTTCAACTCCAGGCTCATTCTTCAAATGCAAACATGTCTTAATTCATTGGAAAGAAAGTAGAGACTTATGGAGCTAATTTAAGAAATAGAGCATTTCTACTGAGAAGAGTTGTGTTCTCATATCAACACCAGATAAATAATGACTTTGTGTTGATGTAAGAATTTTAGTCATTTGTAGGAAAGGTTCCACAGTTATTCTTCCCTTAAATGCGTTTCAAATAAATTAAACATGTGACATCTCTCTATGGATACTCAAAAAAGCACTCAAATATCTAAAATATTACCAAACATTAGCTCTTGCTCCATTTTCACTTAGTATTCACTATCTTAGTATTTCTTTTGTTTATATGTTCGATCTCCCAAAAGCAAAACTATGGCAAGAATGGGCATAATTCTTAGTAACAAATTAGACATCAGCTGAAGCCATAGAAAAACAATGACAACAAAAGGATGATTTAACATGAGCCTGGCTACCATAGAACAATGTTCTGGATAGTCTGTGTCAGGGGGCCTGAACAATGGAATAACTGTCAGTGTGAGGCGGACCCATCTGGATTCAGGCTAAACTGTGATGTTTGCTCGAAGACCTTTCCAATTGCATGAGCTTGTGATTATACATGGAGGCAAGTCTCTCATGCCATCTACAAAATTAGACCTCTACAGCTTCATGGAAAAAGTGAGACAAATGTACTTTCCAGGCAGTTATTTAAGAAGGAAAAATATTTGTGAGGTATTGATTATACTGTGATGTCTTGCAATACAAGGTACAATAAAACAAGTAAGTTTTTCTTCACCTAAGAGGTACTTTTCTTTGATTTAAATGCACATGTACATGAATGAGGTATTTGAAAGGAGAGTTAACACTTTAATAACACATGCAATTAATGATGTCTTGCATGAAGTCAAAGCAAGAAAAATCAGTGTGAATGACCTTTGAATTGAAAAAAGTCAGTCTGAAATATCTTCAGTAACTATTATGGCTGCATAAAGTCTAAAGCAATGAAAGAGGTTTCAAAGTTGTTTTACAGAACCCATAAGACTTAATATCATTCTTTTTTTAAAAAAATATATATTTTATTGATTTTTTACAGAGAGGAAGGGAGAGGGATAGAGTTAGAAACATCAATGAGAGAGAAACATTGATCAGCTGCCTCCTGCACACTCCCTACTGGAAATGTGCTGGCAACCAAGGTACATGTCCTTGACCGGAATCGAACCTGGGACCCTTTAGTCCGCAGGCTGATGCTCTATCCGCTGAGCCAAACCAGTTAGAGCTCAATATCATTCTTAAGTAGTGAAGTGAAGTCTTGGGAAGAATTACGGCAACTTATTTAGGCTAAAATATGACAACTAGTAATAACATTATTCTAGTTGTAGTCAGCATACACATCTCACCTTCACCAACTTTGTGAAGCAATTAAAACAAAAATAAAAACTTTTTTTAGTTATCCTAGTAACTTTGATCAGCTATAACTAGTCTATGAAATTTTTCCTAAGATATTTTCCATGCCTTTGATTTATCAGCAAATATGAATACTCCTTCTGTTTACATACTAATTAATCTTCATTCTTATTTCTCAGAAATATGAATGCACTTATATGGGCCAAAGACAGAGCCAAGCTTTTCACACCGTCTCTTATGTATTGATCACCTACTAGTATATGAAACAACCAAATCTTTTGCTAGTTAAGAGCAGCAGGTAGGTTGAAATATTGGCGTGGGGCATGGCCACAGGGAGGAAACGTAAAGCACTTGAGACCAGGCCTTTCTCCCAGCATGTTAAGGCCCGCTGGAGCATTCTTTCAGCTTTTGCTGCTTGTCCAAATATAACCTCATAAGCTGTGACTTTTAGCTCACATACGTCTTTTGCCAATTTCCTTTGCCCTACACTCCTCTCTACTACTTAGAGATTCACCCCTGCTGCCTCTCCCAACTAGCATCTGAGGAGGGCCTTTTATTGCCCTGGCCACCCACCAAATTTACCCAGGAAAAGCCAAAACAAATAGCACCACACGGTTGACAGACATTATAAAATGGGTGTCACTTTGCCAGAAGCTCCAGCAGGGGGTCTCGAGGGGTAAGTTGAGGCTAACATACAAGACTTTCTGGAGATCTCCACTGCCCAAGGATCAAGGCTCTTCTCAGAAGCAGGAGGGGAGAATAATTTCAGGACGACTTTTCTGACTCTACAGAGCTTGCCACGACCTCTGAGTCTAAGAGAGGTAAAGGCTATATTTCTTAACGGGGAGACTGGTAGGTAAATGAATGGCTGCCCAGTTACACCAGGAAAGTGATGGCACTCCAAATGCACTGGGTTATGCCTATTCACTAAAAACCCACAGTGTAATATTTTTCAGTAATGTAGGACTTCACTAACAATGAAAAACTACTGGGGGGTTTTGAGAAGTGGAGTTGTTTTTTTAAAAGGTTACGGACAGCTCTGCAGAATATAGACTGAAGAGGACAAGAGTAGGGGTGAGGAGGTGAGTCCAGAATCCGGGTAGTAGCTACAGGTAAGAGAAGATGGCCACTTGGTTTAAGATGCTGGCATGTGGGCAATGGCTCTAAGAAAACACTGTTCCATTTTATTTTATTTTTTAAAAAAGATTTCATTAATGTTTTTATTGATTTTAGAGAGAAAAATAGAAACAGCAATGACGAAAGGGAATCGTTGATCTGCTGCCTCCTGCACGCCCCACACTGGGGACCCAGCCAGAAACCCAGGCATGTGCCCTGACCGGAAATCAAACCTTGACCTCCTGGTTCATAGGTCAACGCTCAGCCACTGAGCCACACTGGTTGGACAACAGTGTTCCATTTTAGAATAGTTTATCTGAGGACCTTCTTTGTGGCAATAACCACATAGCAGAGTTAATTACAAAGCCCACTTCTAACACCCCAAAATACAACTGTCATCTGTATGTAACAGTGTGCCTAGTAGCTAACCTCTCTGTGCTTCAACTTTGTCTTCCAGAAAATGGACTAACAGAGTACTTACCTCACGAGGTTGCTTTGAAAGTTAAAAGCATTAATACTGGAACATGTAAAGCTCTTAGAGTTTTGCTCATAGAAAGTATAAGTACAGCTATTATTATTAGCTATCTGTGTTCTATGCTAGAGTGGAAAATAGGAAAGCATAAATCAAAGTCTTTCAGAATTTACCTTAAATCATTACATTTTACGTTATAATCCAAAAAGAAGGTAAAAAGACAACCTTGCTTGGTTCCACTGGTAAATATTATCTGATCTATGATGGGCCAGCCAGTCCCCAGTAAACGAAATTCAGTTTAGCTCATGGCTGATTCCTGCCCTCAGAGTCAGAACTCAGGAGTGTTTGAAAGACGCAAGCAATGTTTTGTTATCCTAACAGTTTCCTTACAGGGAGAAGTTAGCGTATTTCTTCCCTCCTTGTGTCCTAGGGCAGTGGTCGGCAAACCACGGCTTGCGAGCCACATGCGGCTCTTTGGCTCCTTTAGTGTGGCTCTTCCACAAAATACCACGCGCGGGCGCGCACGTACAGTGCAAAGTTGACTTAAAACTTTAGGTAAAGTTTATTAAGTTAATTTTAGGGAACATTGTGGAGTGAAAGAAGATGTAGTGTCGAGGATTGAGAAAGGTATGTTGAGATGGTTTAGACATATAGAGAGGATGAACGAAAGGAGATAGACGAAACAAGTATACAAGACGAGTGTGGATGGGAGAGTTGGAAGGGGTCGACCTCAGCAAACGTACCTCAATCAGATTGAGGACGTTTTTAGCAAAGGCCAGCTTAGGAGTACCCTAATTAAGTTAATAACAATGTACCTACCTATATAGTTTAAGTTTAAAAAATTTGGCTCTCAAAAGAAATTTCAATGGTTGTACTGTTGATATTTGTCTCTGTTGACTAATGAGTTTGCTGACCACTGTCCTAGGGGATCTCTGACAGCACCTGTGTCTCCTCCATGGCTCCAGCTCTCACTGGATAGCACTATTACCCCAGAGCCCTTACTTGCCTCCAGCTATATCACTGGTCCACCTCTCATCAGATGAATGTGTGGTGAGCAGGAATCAGGAGCTGGACACAGGTTGGAGCTCAAACCATGATGAGTAGCCTTCACCCACTCTTGTTTAGTTTCTCTGTTTTCCATCACCAAGGTGATCAATTCCCTGAATTAATTCCCTCTATTTGAAAGACTGAGCGTAGTTTCTGTTTTCCTGGCTAGATGATGATTAAAAAGGCTATTCGTGGAATTGATAAAGCAGAACACTTCACATTGGCTAAGATCAGAGCCAACTATTTACTAAATTACATAAACATTTGAAGGGAGGCTATTTTATCAACCATGAGCTTTCAAAATAATTTTAAATAATGCTTAAACTTTTGTTATAAAGATAATAACTGCTTATTTTAGAAAAAAAACAAAACAGAAAAGTGCCAAAAATACAACCTTTTTTTTTAGTTACTATTGAGATACTTCTCCTATATTGTACTTGTGTAACATCACAGTAATATTTTTAGGGGATCCCTAGCCGCTTTGCCTCAGTGGATAGAGCATTGACCCGCAGACCGAATGGTCCCAGGTTCAATTTTGGTCTAGGCCACATATCTCAGTTGTAGGCTCAATCCCCACAGAGGCAACCAATTCATGTATCCCTCACATTGATATTTCTCTCAGTCTCTCCCTCTCCCTTCACTCTCTCTCTAAATAATGGAAAAAATAGCCTCCAGTGAGGAATAATAAAAGAAAAATAAATATTTTTGGTAGGGAGCAAGACACCAGCTATTTAAGATAGGGTAGATACCAATTTAACATTAATTCTATGAGAGCAGAGCTTCAGAGAGATGGAAAGAAGAGGAAAAAGGGGCTATTAATCAAGACTCTTTTAACCCCTCTCATGTGCAAAATGAAGGGTCAGCAGAAAGCAGTGACAGTTACTAAGGAAGAACAAGCAGGCTTTGTAATCCGGGGCTTTCTGCTGCCATGAAACAAGAAAGCACAGAGGGAGAGAAACAAGATAGTTCCTTCCAGTGGCAGAATGGGTACATTCCTTTATATACACCGAGGCATCCCACTTCATATTCCACCTTAATTCCCAAATAATTTCTCTTTAAAGACATATCTCTAGAGCTTTCTCTTTTTATCCATGAACACCGAGCACAGTTTGTACACTGCAGATAAGAATACCAGGATGTGCTCACATGACTTTAACTCAACCTTACAAATCAATTCTTTTATCTATAGGGATTGATGCATTCCAAAGACCTCAGAAATGTAAATTAAATATTTAAGAATCACTCACTTTTAGGAGTTATTTAAATAACCCCTAAAAGTATAAGATATTCTAGGATTTGAAAGAATGTGAAGAGTTTATTATATCTATGATTTAGCCAACCCAGAAAGTCTACATGCAAACCAACAATCATTATGAATTCATCTATAAAAATCCTCATTAAAATATATTATTCAATTTCTTTTTTATTACTTGCTTTCTTGTTAGTCAGTGTCTTGAGATTTCAGGAAGGCATCAAATATCAAATGATGACCTTGTTTTCAAAGTGAAGAACTACCTTAAGTTTTACAGGGACTACAGAAAGCCCTCCTTCTGTACTGGAGGCCAGAGGAGAGTGAAGTAAACCGACCCCTTGGTGGTAAGGCAGAGTTGGCAGCTTTCTCTTAATGACTTAATTCCAAGGCCAAATAGCTCTGAAATTCTTATTGCATCAGCCTTAGTCCTGTGGAGCACATGTGAAGTATCCCATTTTAAAAAAAATATTTAAAATGATAATGTTTTACAGCTTTCTACTATAGTTGTTTATAATCATAATGTTATCAAAAGTTACCTCACTTTAATAATAAAATATCACAAAGCATTACAAACAAACTGGCCAACATATTATTGAGAAAATATAAATATGGCATAGAGTATTGGCCATATTTAAAAGAACCCGGTTTAATTATATAGCTCTTGTGCCTGAAAGGATACTTGATTTTAAATGCTTTCAACTTAATTCTTAAATAATTTCCCTTTAAAGACATATCTCTAGAACTTTCTTTTCCTATCCATGAGCACAGAGCACTGTTTGTACACTGCATATTAGAATACCAGGATATTACACATATGACTTTTATTAAGTCTTGCCAAAAATTGATTATAATATTGCTACTGAAAAGGTATTTCTCTTTTTATCGTTTTGTTTTTCCCTTCTCTTTTTCCTCTTTTTAATTCTCCTTTTCATCCCAGTTCTCTGCCTTTCCATCCTCCTCTTCCTTCCTCTTCATGTTTATTTAGCATAAACCTGGTCCCTAACAGTCCCTTAGGTTTCAACTCTGTCCTGATCCCCATTCCTCTCCTTCTCTACAAAATACATTAACAATTTACATTGATTCTTATCTCCTTAAACTACTTGAAATCAAAACATTTAAAAATGTAAATTCTTATTTTTGGAAATTAGTGATAATATCTCAGCATCATGAGAAATTGACAAAATTAATAACAACAATGTTAGAGTATTACTAAGAAAATTCAATGGCCCAGCTAGTGTGGCTCAGTGGTTGAGCATCAACCCATGAACCAAGAGGTCACCGACTCAATTCCAGTAGGGACATCTGCCCGAGGTTGTGGGCTCGCTGCCCAGTAGGGTGCATGGAGGAGGCAGAAGATCAATGTTTCTCTCTCATCAATGTTTCCATCTCTCTATTCCTCTCCCTTCCTCTCTCTATAAAATATCAATAAAATGAAAACATATTAAAAAATTCAACAGCTATTGAAAATTAATTATGATGTACTATATCCAAAATGTAATGAATTCACTATACTCTGACTACAATCATATTTATATTCATACTAGAGGCCTGGTGCATGAAATTCGTGCACTCGGGGGGGGCGGTCCCTCAGCCTGGCCTGCACCCTCTAGCAGTGCAGGAGCCCTTGGGGGATGTCCAACTGATGCAGGGAGTGGGCCTAAGCCAGCAGTCAGACATCCTTAGGGCTGCTGCAGAGGTGGAGAGGCTTCCGCCACTGCCGCTGAGCTTGCCTGTCTTCTGGCTGAGTGGCACTCCCCCTGTGAAGCACATTGACTACCAGGGGCAGCTCCTACAGTGAGCATCTGCCCCCTGGTGGTCAGTGCACATCATAGCGACCGTTGGTTCTGCCATTTGGTCAATTTGCATATTAGCCTTTTATTATATAGGATAACAGAGTTTCTGCAGATGATTAAATTAACTCAAATAAAACCAAATTTGAGTTATTTTGTAATAGACTAGTCAGAGCCACAGGCTCACCATGGGTAAGGTTTGGGTGTCCCTTAAAGGAAATTAATATTTCCACTGTCGATCATGGGAAATGAAGAAATGAATCCCAGGGGAAGGAGGACTTATGATGGAGTGAAGAAAAAAAAATTGGTCTTTCTCAAGGGCTGTGCTTTGTTTGAACTCAGCCTTAGAGAGCTATGGAAATTTTGGTGGGGTGGGGGGAGGGGGAACGGCCCTGGTCATGTAGAAAGCCAGGAAAGAAGGCCTGGGCCCAGCATAATTGTAAATAATCTGTGTTTTCCTTCCATTGCATCATTGTCTACTCTTTTGCTCTTTCCTTTAAAGTTATAGCCCAGTCTCCGTTATGCAATGAGTAATTAGAAAAAGATCTGAGCCTGGGCATGGGATAAAGGGGGAGTGAGAGCAGCGTTTCCTGGGCAGCGTGGCAGTCTCAGTGCAGCAGCTCAGGGGCCAACAAGGAGTCCGAGGAGCAAAACCAACCAGAGGGGCTGCTTCTAAGCACCCCAGAAGCAGTAACTAGAGACTCTCAGAAAAAGCTGAGGGAACAGGTTTCTGATAGACTCAGTGAAACCAGTGTGAGTTACATGTATGTCCATATCAAATTTAAAGAAGATTAAAAATAATTTTTAGAAGACTCAGATAATAGAAAACTATACAGTGAATTTTAACTCAACATTGTATATATTCATTCATTCTTTTAATGTATAGGGAAGGCAGAAATGTATAGACTGTGTTCTTGAGGCATTTACAATCCACAATAAAAATTCCAAATATAAAGAGGAAATCATAAGGGCCTTAAAAGTTTTCCCAGAGTTTTATGGGAGTACAGAAGAAAAAAAAATATTTCTGAGGTTGAGATTCTGTAAGGTTTCATTTGCTCCAGGAAGTAGGCAATGATGACATAGTCTAAAGAAGAATCCAGGCAACACAGATCTAGGAATAAAACCCATTGCCATCATGCACCAGTTAGGATTTGTGTTCAGCTACAAGTAACAGAAAGCCCAGTATACTCTCAACCTGACAGTCTCAAGAAGGTTCCTGCTTCCCCAGGCATCTCCCCGGTTTCCTAAAGAAGGAGGAAGGAAGAGACATGAAAGATGACTACACACACAAAAAAAAGTCATCCACACCCTTAGCAGACTGTCATTTAAGTCTTTTTTATCCAGAACTATGTCAAAAGGCTCACTCCCTGCTACAAGGGAGGTTGGGATATATATTTTCTGCTTTCTTTTTGTTTTAGCTAGTCACACTGCTAAACTAACCCCCTCAAAACAAGTCAAGGTTCTGTAAAAGAAAAGAAAGAAAGAGTATTAGGTTGTTAACTACCAGAATGTGCCACATACCACTTATAAGCTGTGCAGCCTATGGTGAATATAACTAACGTTCCAAAATGTTGATTTCTTCCCCCATGACATGGTTATAATAATATCTTCCTAGTACGTGTTTTGGTAGTGATTAGAGGTTATATTTATATTTAGGATGTTCAGTACGGTCCTGACATGTTATGAGTGCACTGTAAAGTGGAGCTGCTGTTATTGTTTGTCTGGCAGGTTGGTTAGTTGGTTGGTTGATTAAGAATTGGAGGAGGAGTCAGATTTCAATAGGTAAATATTAGAAGAATGAAATTTTAGATTAAGAAAACAAGATGGCAAAGATATGGAAATAAGAAAAAAAATAATGTAAGAAAATTTAAAGTGTATTCAGGAAACCCTGTATAGTTTAGGAAGATTGCCATCCATGTGACTGAGACAAAGTGGGTGGTAGAGCTGAAATGTTAGGTTGGGCATGGGTGGAGTGTCAGCAGTGGAGAGAGGGAGGGGTAGGAGCTAGGTAGAGAGGTTTGGAATGCCTTGGCAGGTAGGGTGTAACCAGTGAAGTTTTCAATGTAGGATTAAGTCTAAGCTGTGCTTTAAGATAACCACTTCGGCAGCAGTGAATAAGATGTACTTGGGAGCTGGAGAAAAATCAAAGCAAGGAGAAGAGTAGGGGGACTAATGTCTATCTAAGTAAAACATAAAAAAAAAAAAAACACAACAAAAACAAACAAATACAGAAATAAGATAATAGCAACAGGATAGAAAACTAGACTGATTCAGGAGTCATTTTTGAAGCATTAATTACAGAATTTGGTATCTGATAGAATATTAAAGGTCAGGGGAAAGATGTTGCCAAGGTAGTGAGCTAAACTTTGAGTGTAGCCACGGAGAAAGAGCACTGCATAAAAAGAGAAAGGAGAAGATAGAAAGGGATATTGAAGGTGGAGAGGGCATGGAAAAACACTGAGACTAGAAATGTTTATTTATGTAAAATAAGATGTGTAAAAATGGTTATATTCTATTGGGTTGTTTAATTCGTAAAAGGAATTTCCTCTGGCAAATCAATGAATCTGTAACAGCTAGATGCCTAATCCTAGTCATGCGCTACTCTGGCTGTTGAGGGAGATACCACCCTTGTACACTAACTGTGTTAGCATAGAAATATTACAAAAGTATGCAAACAAGTTTCTGAAGGAAATTCTCATGCCTTAGTTTTGCACTGTCATTAGGATGCAAAATTATTGCTTTGAAACATTTGGGTGCAGTGTGACCTTCCTAGAGGCAGAGGGATGAATTAACTTACCTCTTTGGTATCTCATGCAGCCTTCAGATCCTGTGATCATGAGCTCTGGGCTCAGTTTCAGCAGTTAACGGTCACAAAGGAAACCCAACACCAAAGCAGACAAGAATCGCTGCTGGAATTGAGGCACTTTGTCACTTTGAGAAGAAGGGAGTGAGGAACATAAGTAGTCTATTGACGGAATTGTTGCTTATCATTTTTATCACCAGACATTTAAAACTGGGCAGGAAACACCTTTGAAAAATGATAATCCTAAGCAGTTTAGAGTTAATAGAGTGCTTTTATCTCCATTTCTGGGATTTTTGGTCATTTAGATGCTAACATTGTATATAGACTCAAATTATCTAAATACATTCCTCAGGTGGCAAAAAAGGGATAATTAGATTCTAGAAACATATACTGTATTTGAAGAATTATTATGAAAATTATTTTAGTGAAATTTTTTATACAGACACAATTCTTTTCAGTAATTATTAGTATTATTTCAATGTTAATTCATTTTAAGCTTCAGAAAACCCCTTTTAAAATGCCATATGTGTTTTCTTCCAATATTTTGGTTTACCTTGGAAATGATCATTTCTCCCTAAAAAAAGTCACAGGAATTTACTACAATATTTAATTTGCTCTACCTTAGGCACTTAATTAGCACTGATATCAAAAGGCACAATTTTATTATGCTAAATTATCTTTTACTTGATTAGGACTAAATGGTTTCAAGAGTCAAAATGGTTGTAAATAAATTCATATTAAAGGGCTGAATGATTGGAAATAATTTTTTCTCATCTTTCTGAGTTTTATTATACGTGAGGTTATAGATCCCATGAGTGTATAGTACTTAACCTCGAAGTAGTACAAGTGCTAAGTTGGGTATAAAAAATATTCATAAATCACCTAATAATTGCAAAAGACGATTTGTAACACATTCTTAAGTTGGCAGCTGTCTGGAATAAAACTAACCAGTCCTCTTGCCTTCTCTGTGTTAGTGAAAGCACTCGCTATGTTTTTGAATCTCACTCTGAGGTCCCCCACTGCTAAAGTAATAAAGTCTTGAATGTATATAGGACCTTCCTTGTAAAATTCTTTTTACATAAATACCAATAAGGAAATAGAAGATATGTGTTATAATCTCCTCTTACATTCTCATGACATTTTATAGACTTAAAAAATGAGGGTTAAGTCAAGGTCATCCAGTTAGAGATTACTTTTTTAACATACAGTCTAGTGTTCCATTCATTAGCTTATCTTTATTACCTTAAAATGACACTTAGCATGTAGCATGAGTTTACGCTTTGTAAAACACAGGTTTGCGATAGTCTTTGAACCAAGGTATCATGCCTTACAAGCAGCTTGCTTAAGAAACCGATTTGCTCAGCACACAGCACCAAGTTCAAAGAATTCAAAGAACTCAGATTAGGTTGCTTTTTGTAATTCTCATTATGACCTACTAAATTAAATTACAAATTGAAATGCAGCTGAAATAACTGTAACTGGTGCTAAGAAGAAAAAATTTCAATCTCTAACAGTCATCTCTGGAACATTTATTTACATAAAAGTGAGTTCCATTTGCCAAGTACTAATGAAACATTTGTAGGGCTAAAATTTTGTACTTGAATTCTTCTTAAGGAAATCATAGCACCAAGCTCAGAGGAATGTAGGATATGGATGGGATTCCAATTAATGCTATTTCAATTAGCACCAATTTCAATTAATGCTATTGATCTTTAACTTTATGCCAGAGTCTGTGCAAGGCCCCTTCATGATCATTATGACATTTAATCCTCCCTCAAACATGGGGGTCAGCCTAGCAATCCCCACTTCACAAATGATGAAATTTCAGGACTTGTTTGGTGTTTTATCCACAAGATTAAGAGTACAAGATAAGTTGATGTTGTTTGCACCTTGCATTGAAGCCAATTGATTAAATTAGGCTGTCATTATTAGCAAACAATTGAACTTATACTTGAATAAAATAAGGCCTCAGCTGGGTTGTGGCAATGGAACAGATTGTGGAACTTTATATATTTCTATATTGTTTAAATGTCTATTAGAGTAAATATTATTTGTAAGTGAAAACTGTTGCCCTAACCGGTTTGGCTCAGTGGATAAAGCATTGGCCTGTGGACTGAAGGGTCCCAGGTTTGATTCCAGTCAAGGGCATATGCCTGGGTTGCAGGCTTGATCCCCAGTAGGGGTGTGTAGGAAGCAGCTGATCGATGTTTCTCGCTCATCAATGTTTCTAACTCTCGATCCCTCTCCCATCCTCTCTGTAAAAAATCAGTAAAATATATTTTTTTAAAAACTTAAAATATAAGAAAATGATGGGGAAATTTTGGTTAGCTTTCTTTAAAATCTGGCAATGTCCACTTATTTTAATTTGATGCTGGGTCTCCATAATATATCTGGTGGAATCAATAGTAATAATACTAATAGCAGCAAACATGTATATTATACTTACTACATGCCACCTATGTTATATATGTGTGTGTATGAATATATATATATATATATATATATATATATATATATATATACTAGAGGCCTGGTGCACAAAAATTTGTGCGCTCGGGGGAGGAGGGGTCCTTCAGCTCCGCCTGTGCCCTCTCACGGTCTGGGACCCCTCAGGGGATGACAATCTGCTGGCTGAGGCCTGCTCCCCAGGGGATTGGGCCTAAGCTGGCAATCAGACATCCCTCTGGCAGCCCGGCAGCCCTCAGGGGATGTCCACTTGCCAGCAGGGAAGAGACCTAAACTGCAGTCGGACATCCTTAGCGCTGCTGAGGAGGCAGGAGAGGCGTCCACCACCACAGCTGTACTGGCAGCCATCAGCTTGGCTTGTGGCTGAGCAGAGCTCCCCCTGTGGGAGCGCACAGACCACCAGAGGGAAGCCCCTGCATTGAGTGTCTGCCTCCTGATGGTTTGTGTGTGTCATAGTGACCAGTCATTCCCAGTCTTTCTGCTGTTAGCGTCAGTTTGCATATTACCCTTTTACTATATAGGATAGAGGCCTGGTGCATGGGAGGGGGCCAGCTCGTTTGCCCTGAATGGTGTCCTGGATCAGGGTGGGGGTCCCTCTTGGGTGCCTGGCCAGCCTGGGTGAGGGACTGATGGGTGTTTTCAGGCAGGCCAAGCCTGCAACTGAAGCTCCCAGTCTCTGCTTTTTTCTTTTTTTTTTATTCTGGGATTTATTTACCTCTGTAACTGAAACTTTGTTGCGGCTCCAGCTCCGAGGCTGGCTGGCTGAAAGCAGGTATCTGGGGTTTGTTTAGCTTCTATAATTGAAACATTGTTGCTTATAGTGTAGCTTAGAGCTTGGCTGCAGCAGGCGGGGAACCTTGGCTTCCTCCATTGTCAGGGCAACCAAGCCTCATGTTCGCTTCAGCTGCCTGGCTGCCGGCCACCATCTTGGTCGGCAGTTAATTTGCATATCACCCTGATTAGCCAATGGGAAGCGTAGCAGAGGTATGGTTAATTACCATGTTTGTCTATTATTAGATAGGATATATATATATATATATATATATGCCCATTTAATCTTCATAACAACTTTTTGAGCTAGAGCTTATTATTATCCCCATTTTAGAGATGAGGAAATTGCAGCACAGATAAGTTAAAGAACTTTTCAAATGTACACAGGTAACAATTAACACGCAACCCAAGCAGTATGCCTCCTGCATATAGGCCTTTAACTCCTACTTCCTATTGTCCACACGTGTTTGAACTGCCCTATAGTCTAGTTCAATGACCTCTGGAATAATATACCATTTTGGTAGTTGCACTTTGGTATTGAAGTACCAAATTCCTAAACCTTACCTAATTCAGCAATTAGAAAACCAAATTATATTCAATTCAATTCAACACATTTATTGAAAGTTTGTCATATACCAGGTCATTTGCTGGACGCTTAGGATATATTAGCATCTGATATATTAGATGGGCAGCTGAAGTAGTAGAAAACAAACAAACAAAAATTACTTGCCTGAATTCTCCATAAAGCAGAACCTGCCAGTGACCAGGGCTTAATTAAGCACAAATTGTTAACTTAGGAATATGATCTCAGTGGTAGGATTTAGGCATGGAGGAATAAAAGAAGAACAGTGGAAGAATTAATTAATGGATGCAATTAGTTGGTCACCACTCTGGTTGAGTAGGTATACTATCCCATGGGATACTTTGTGAAAAGCATCCAGAAATATACACCTGAGAGAACAAAATGTCCATCTCCCGTTGGCCAAAGGTAGCCCTGAAGGATTAACTCCCCCACCTTTGGGTTATATTAATTTTGTGTCCAGCGAGTTCCCAAAGGCAGTCTGCACTAGCAAAGAAGTGCTAAGGCAGGAATTTAAGATGTGGGTCTGAGGTGAGACACTGTCTTTTTGCAACCTCGTGAGGCTGCTCAGAGCTCTCAGGGAACCAGGGACCAACGTCAAAGCTTGAATCCTAGGTGAGGCCAGTGGGATTGAAAGCTGTGCACAAGCTGTGTTCAATGCAGCAATGAACAAACATAATCAAATCACGTATTTGACAGAGTGATAAATGTGTTGGTAACAAAAAAATAAAATAAAGCAGTTTAAAGAGAGGGGAGAGGGTGAAAGAAGTAGGCTGATGTTTAACTGCATTGGTCAGGGTGGCCCTCATTAAGATGGAAATATTTGAGCAATGACTTGATGGACATGAAAGAACAAGCCATGCAGATAACTGAAACTTAAAAATAGCCTGAATGCTATCAATTATTAAGGACTATTGAATAATTTCCTTCTGTAATCTTCTTACTTCAACATCTGTGGTTTGGGAGGGATTTTAAGTGTTCATTAAAATCTATAAATTAGATTTTAGGTTTGGTTTTCAGGCATTTCATGAACTTTTTTTGGTTTGTTGTGTTTTCATTTCTTTCCTGTCAAATAAGGCAGCATTCAGTAGGCTTAGGTAAGAAATTAAAACTAATATGGCAGTAATGTAAAACTGTAAGTTTCCAACCCAGACCTCACCCTTAGACTCCAAACCTACCCATATAGTTGCTGAGTTAACATCTCCACTAGGACATCTAATAGCTTACCATGTCCTGATGTCCCTCCCACACCTAAGGCGCTCATTTTACTTTTTGGGTTTAGTACAATTCCATTTTTCAAGTGTTCAGTCCCCAAATCTTGGTGCCTTCCTTGATTATTTTTTTTATCTTACTTTCCACTTGTGGTTTGTTATTAAATCCTGATGTCTCTAACTTCAAAATATATCCAGAATGTAGCCACTTTCTCAAAGGCTTGGCTCTCATCTATATTACAATAACTTCTAATGTTCTTATTGCCCCCTGGCTCTGCTCCTACAGACTGTTAACATTTATTTCAGCTTATGTTATTCCTCTCATAAAAGCCTCCAGTGGCTTCCTGACCCACCCAGAGTAAAAGCCAAAGTCCAGCTTTCACCTGCAAGGCCCTGCATGTTCTGACACCGTACTACCAACTGGCTTCATCGTCTATGCCTTTCCCCAAGCCAAGCAAACCCACTTTTAGCACATAAGCCTTTAGGCTTGCTATCTTTTCCTACCTGCAATGATCTTCTCACAGATACTGGATGACCAACTCTTTCAGTTCCTTCAGATTTTTCTCAAAAGTCACCTGCTCAGTGAGCCTGCCCCCTCCATGGAGAACAGCTCAACTGCCCCGAAACCTCCAGTTGCCCTTCTCTGCTTTATTGTTCTCCTTCCTTTCTTATCTCTCTCATGTATTGTCTGTTTCCGCCACTAGCACATAAGCACCTAAAGCTATGCCAAGAACATAACATATGCTCCAAATACTTTTACTGAATGAAAGAATAAACAGTTTCAGAGGCTTCTGTTTGCCTCCCAGATAGTTATGATGATTACAATATAAATCCAAAGGAAAAGAAAATGCTCAGATTTTAACAACCAAAATGCAACTTTTCAGCTACTCAATGGGCTTGACTATCAAAATTTGTTGGGAAACAAAATATTTTCCAAGTTTCTTTAGCTTTGCCCTGGTCAGTTTTGCTCAATGACTAGAACGTTGGCCCATAGACTGAAGGGTCTCGGGTTTGATTCTCGGTCAAAGACATGTACCTCAGTTGCAGGTTCAATCCCCAGCCCTAGTCACACAGTGAGTGCGTGAGGCAACCAATCTATGTGTTTCATCTCTCTCTCTCCTCCCACCCTCCTGTCCACTCTCTATAAATCAATGGGAAAGGTATCCTCTGGTGAGGATTTAAAAAAATTCTTTATTTTCCATTAATGTATTAACAAGGTTGAGCAAATTGAGTGGCAGTGTTTTATTATAGATTACATAGAGGAGGAAACCCATGATCAGGCATCAACAAGTTTCCTTTGGAAAGGAAGAAAGAACAGAAAACTGTTCTCTTTCAGGAGAGGTGAAATTGGGAAGGAAAGAGAGGCAGAAAAATAGCCCTTCAGATGTATATTATGATTTGCCTATACCTCTCAGGATTATGGCCAGTGGGATACTGGTTAGGTTGAAGGGAGAGCCAATAGCAGAAGATCTTCGGCCCTACCTCCCACTTGGTACCCTGGGTATAAGTTACCATGAGGCCAGCCTCACACAGATACTGGGGCAAATAGAAGAGAGTTGTACAGTGTTGGCCAAGTGGAGAGAGGTGGTTAAACTGGTGGTTGCAATGAGGAAACCAAACACTCCTACAGTACAGAATTTCGAGGTGGGCACCCAGACCAGGGAGCAAGTGGGAGACATACCCAGAACAAATGAAGAATTTGTGGTACCATCTAGAATCAACATAGGATATAAGGAAAACCCAGTAGGTCCCAACTTAGTCAAGAGAAACAGTCCATAATTTCCTAGACATACATTTCATTGATAAATACCAGCAAGACACTCCTGGACTGGCCCAAACTGACCACGAGTTCAAGGATATCAATTGTTGCAAATACAAGAGCCAGACCAGTACAAAGACCATCATGGGGCACTCCACTCCCTCCAGTGAGGATCCTAAACTTTCCCCTTATTCAAATGCCCTCTTTAAACTAGGCAGGCACAGGACAAATAGTTCTGATAAATAGCTGATCTTTGAATTGACTAAATGTTTACCTAATAAAATTGTTTTAACTAGAAAGAAACTAAACTGAAAGAAAAGATATACCTTTACTTGGGAAACTGATGTTTTGATCCTTAACCACAAGTACCTTCATTGACTCAACTGAGTGCTCAGGAAAATTTTATCAGTTATCCTATATAATAAAAGGCTAATATGCAAATTGTCTCCTTGGGAGTTTGAGCAACCAGGAGGTCAACCACTTGCTATGATGTGCACTGATTAACAGGGGGTGGTGCAGAATGAAGAAAGGCCCCCGCCAGCAGCTGGCAGCCGGGAAAAGGAAGGCCCCAATCAGCCCTGGTCACCAGCCAGGCTGAGGGACCCCACTGGTGCATGAATTTGTGCACCGGGCCTCTAGTAGATAAATAAAAAGCCACACATTCTTTGCATGTCTGTGTAATAATGAATTTTCTACCTACAACCATAGCAGATACATCACCCTTTACCTCCCTAAAAGCTCTGAATTAAAATAGTATGGCCCATGTAAAACCAACCTACTTAATTCTTCATGTGTTAGTTCACACTGATCTTTATGGGGACAGGATAGCATTTCAGCCCTGTTCAGAGTCTACACTTCTGAGAAAAGACATGTAGAGAGGAAAAGTATGCTTTTATAATGATGGAAATAATGGCTCCAACATAATCAGCAGTGTATTAAATATAAAATCCATACGCCAAAAAAGAATATACATGTAATTTAGTCTACTTTCTTCTTCTCTCATTATTCTATAGAAATTCAGGTCATACTTTCCTTTACATTAACCATGCAGTTAATCAGTATCCAAAGCAGAAACTGACCCTCAAAAGTGTTTCCAAAAAGAACACCAACCAGATATATCGTTGGGTGACTTCAGGTAAAAAGAATGAATCAAAATATCCCTTAATAAATACAATACTTCTAAATAAAAATATTTTCTTTAAAGGCGGTGTAAAATTATTGTTTTCATTTAATGGCAGTTTCTTCCATTATCTCTATGTTTACTCAGAAAGACAAGTTCAATGTCATCAATAACAGGACCTCTGCTTTTGCATTGATCCTGTAATGAAGTGTTTTAACTTGTCATTTGCTGAATGTAATTGCTATTTTTAAAATAAAAATAAAGAGTTATAGCCTGTTGTTTTTGTTTGTTAGATTAAAAGGAGTTTCCTGGCTAAGTAATTAAGCTAATTCCATAGTAATTTCTTAAATTATAGATTGTTGTCTAAGACTCACTAGAGAAAATTGATGGTCACAAAGTCATTACTAACTAACCAAGAAAAACTATTGTGTCTTTCTAATAAAATCTTTCTACAGATTACAACAGGCAAGGAAAGTTTAAATATTTGACAAAATAAAATTCCATCTAGATATTCAAGTCATTTAAAATATTGTAACCAGTTTTAATGTGTACATCAAAATAAAACACATTCTATAAGAAATCCAAAGGTAAAGTAATGTATATATATCCCTAACAGTTGTGCATTATATAGATATTGTTTTTCCCATCTGCAATTTACCAAAAATGGTTAGTCTTTTTGCCCCATAAAAAATAAGTTTTTAAAAATTTTGTTTTAAACAAGGACCTCTTACCTTCTGAGACAGCATGGAGGGACCTGGAGAGTATTATGCTAAGCAAAATAAACCAGTCAGAGAAAGACAAGTATCACATGATCTCACTCATATAAACTGATGACCAAAATAGATCCAGAGACACAGAAGCATGGACAGGGAAGGTCGGGGTGGGGAGAGATTAACCAAAGAACTTATATGCATATATGCATAGCCCATAGATACAGACAACAGTTCTGTAAAGGCCTGGGAGGGAATGGAGGGGGGAGGACTGGGTGCAGGGTGGAGGGGGTCAATGGGGGAAAATAAGGGAACATTTGTAATATTTCCAACAATAAAGATAAATTAAAAAAAAATTGTTTACACTATTGCTCCTACTGACCACATTCTACACTCAATCAGATAATTTTCTCATTTTTTCTCTAATACCAGCCATCACTTACCCAATTACAGTTGCTCCTGAATAGTAGCATGTCATACTACAAATCATACTCTCTTAGATTTCTTTAATGTAAAAATGATTAGATGTGAATGCAGATTTTAGAGTTATCAATGAATTTCCTTATTGGAAAATACTGTTGCATATTTAAGACAAGTAATGAAATGATAAATTACCAAGAAATAGATTTGGTGGTTTTATGTTCAAACTGACTAATAATCTAAATTAACCATTAGATTTAGAGAAATATAGGATTTTACTCTCATTTAACATTATAAAAGTTTCCAAGGCCAAGAGCAAGGTAATCATCAAATTAGAATGTTTCAAGATTTTAAAAAGAGTGGTTTAAAAAAAAAAAAAAAAGTGAACCAATCTTTATGTTGGAGTAAAATCCCAAAATTAAAAATCATTAATTAAAACCAGGAGCTCTTAATGCTGTGACCTAAAATTGAAGTTCTCCATAGGATATAATAGGCACTCAATAATGTCTATTTTATCCTGAAGAGATATATGATTTAAAAAAAATCATCAATTATAACAAATTATAAAAAGTTAATAAAGTCTACAGTAGATTCAATTATATTTTTGATAATGTATCATTTCAAAAAGTTGAAAACTTAACTCTAATATGAATATAAAATAGACATGTGTCAACAATTTATTTTGTTCATTAGTGAAGGAAATTTTATTAAATCCGATTCCAGGAGCAGAAATAGCAAAAATAACTAGTTTTGACCTCAAAAATTAGTTCTTTTCAGTGGGAATAAAATGTTTATCAATTTATTTAAACTCAGAAATATACAAACAAAAAATACCAAACAAATAACCCCAAAGATTATTCTTGTAATCAAAACTGGTTTCATTTCATCTTAACATGTAGAGTAGCATATATGTTCATAGCCATATATACCTGCTTGCTAAAGTCATCAACCTAGAACCAAATGGTATTGAACAACTACCCAGGCCAGAAAATTAACTTCTGTGAAAATTTTATAAAAAAAAATCTCAGGTTGCATTTTCAAGAGCCTTTATTATTTCAGATACATATTTTAATTGCTTTTACTGACTCTCTTATTCTGAGACTAAGAAACCCAACCTCCAAAATTCATCTCAACAAAGTTCACCTGTAGGATCTACAAATTGGATAAATTCTTCTTTTCAAGATACCCAAAATACAAAGAGCTATCTGGCCTGCCAAAGAGTGACATGATATATAGCCTGTAAACTCTAAAACACTTATCAGACCAATTTTCTGGGACTGTTTACCGGCCTTTGGTTTCACCTATGATGTACAATCTTTGTTCCTTAATGGCGGATTTGTCAGAACTAATGAAATGAGATTTATTCTCATATAAGGCACATCTAGGTATGGTATTGGCTGCACAATCAATTTATCCAATTATGTCCTGGTAAAAAGGAGGACAGATTCTTATTGAACTGGTACAATGAACTATATAGATACAAGAAAGCTAAAAGACTCAGGAAAGTATTTGTTCTTGAATTCTGAAGCCTCTGGGAGAATGTTTCCATTTAAAGAATGGTTCATTTTAATTAGCAAAAGCATAGTATACTAACTTGAGGGTTAGGGAAAGATCAGGGAAAAAGAAAAGATCAGGTTTATTTTTCCACTCCCAATCAGAAAAAGAACACTAAAAATATTATCCACAATTAGATTTCCCTCCTATTTCTATCTTAGGTATCAGGTCAGCAGTCTGCTTTCATGCAGCTGTCCCCATCAAAACTCAGAAAGTATTGAAAATTCTGACTCAGTCTTTTAGTACCATCTGATGTTGTCTAAGTGTTGACACTTTCAGATCCATATCCTACACCCATAAATCTACATGTTGAAATATCAATAGTTAAGAATACTTGTTCAGTATTTGATTTCTATTGCTACATAATAAATCACCACAAACTTAGCAACTTAAAACAACACCCACTTATTCCGAGTTCTATAAGTCAGACCTATAGTTCTGTAGGTCAAAAATGCTGGTGGGCTCAATTGGATTCAATGTTCTCAGATTCAGTGCTGAGATAGATAGATCAAGGCTTTGGCTGGATGAAGCTCTCTGGAAGCTCCAGGGGAGAATTCTCTTGCAAGCTCATGTAAGTTGTTAGGCCTGAAGCCTTGCTGGCTGTCAGCCAGGGCCCACTCTGGGCCTAGAGGCTGGCTGAATTCTTTCTCACCTAGTCCCTCCTTCTTCAAAGCAGCAACAGTGGGCTGAATCCTTCTCTCACTTCAACTATCTCTGGTTTTGCTTTCTGCTGCCAGCTAGAGAAAACTTCTTGCTTTTAAAGAGCACTTGTGATTCACTTCAATCCAACTAGATATTATTCTTCCTGCTTTAGTTTAACTGATTTAACCTTTACGACCTCTGCACAATGCCATTTGTCCTGTAACATAACATAAATACAGACCTGACAGCTCATCACATTCATGTAGTCCTCAGGATCAAGAAGGAAATCTTGGGGGTTGAGGAGGGTAGCACTTCAGGATTCTGTATACCACATAATCCTTTTCACAATGTTCTTTCTTTCTTCCTAGACTACAGTTTAAAGCAGAGCCTTCCGAGAAGGAAGACAGGAAATGAGAAGCAGTATGTTAATGCTATGACAATGTTTGAGATTACTTTATTATAATAACTAATAATCAAATGAAAAAGAGTAAACTCTATTGGGGTGTCATGCATAATTATTTCACATGGATTTTTTCAATGTTTCTTTTAAGAAAAATATATGGACAATGTGGGAATGACAATTCTACCTAGAAATATTCTGAGTGTTAAAAGAAATTACTATGTCCTAATTTCACACTTAGTACTCCTTATCAATAAATGACCTTTTCAGAGCAGTTAGAGGCATGAAAAAATATTAGTGGGGGAGATTCACATCTTTCATACTATTCTTAAAGCACTCTCAATCACATAGTAGTTGCTGGATTTGAACATCAACCTCTATCACAATTCACAGTTTTCCTTCTCCAGCCTCTTTTCTGCCACCTCCACAAAAGACTTTAAAGGAAGAAAAGCATTTTCTTTTTCTTTGAGTTTTTGCTGTTATAGTGCCATCAAATCATTATTATTTTTTTTAAAAAAAGAAACAACCAGGTAATAACAATTTCTTTTGTGGAATAGCTTATTTGTTAAAAGGAAGACATGTTGCTCCCGAAAACTCCTATTTTTTTTTAGCCCTCTGATCTCTTCTTGTCCATGTCTCTCATTTTTAATTTACAATAGTATTATCCCTCTACATCATCCACAGACAGGAAATGCCCTACATTAGAATAGAACAAGTACTATTGTATTATTCTTAAGGCTTTTAAAAATGTTTAAAATACTCATATTTATTGAGAGCCCACAGGTAAGACGTGCTTCAAAATGTGTGTCATATTTCTTTTCAAAGATGATGCTATTAATTACTGTCAGTAGGACAGTGAACAGTAAACTATTATTCAAACAGTGCTGATGAAAGTACATAAATCCACTTACAGTTTTGCACCCTATATTTTTATGACTGCTGTCCAGAATTTGCTGTGATGTTAGAGATTATGAAACAAAGTGGATACGTGAGGTAGAAACTGCAGCCTAGTAAAAAAATAAGTAGCACTAGACTTGTTCATTGTCTTTCCCCAGTAATGTAGACTCTAAACCATTGTGAAAATAATAAATAAATAAAGTAAACCTTTGTGCCTATGAGATTTTTATCCCATTTACATAATATAAAGGATAGAGGAGGAAATTTGATGTGGCATATTGCCATGACATAGTCACTATATCAGGAATGGCAAACTTAATATTCTAGACTTTAGGAGTCACACCGTTTTCATAGTAGCAACTGTTTGATTCTGTTGTCCCAGAAACACAACCATAGACAGTAGGCAAATAAATGAGTATACTTGTTCCAAAAACTTTTTCTTTATTGACATTAAAATTTTAATTTCATATAATTTCCACATAATATTCTTATATTCGCTACTTTTTAACCATTAAAAAATGTAAACTCTTTTCTTAGCTTGTAGTTTGAGTCCCCCACCATACCATATATTAGGCAAACTCAAAGAGTACTTTTCAAGCTTGCACCTCGGGGCTGTGGGGGCAGGGGAGGTTTCATGGCACATGGCAGCCACAGAAACCAACCTCTTTTTTGGTTGATAAGAATAAACACTAGAAAGTCTGTCACCTCCATTCCTTAGGTTCTTTTAGGAAAAAGTCAGTATTGTTAGTAATTGCCACTATTATTTTTATTTGTCGCTCATTTCCAATGCTGTTCGCACTTACTGTGCACAAGTCACTATGATAGGTACTTTGAGTGCCTGGCGTCAAGCATTTATATATCAAAAACGAACAAGGGCAATACAAATAAAGACAATGCAAAACATAATAAACTAAGATTATACAGCTAATGGGAAGGCAAGAGCTTGTGTGTTTGGGGATGTGGAGTGGATTTTAGGAAAGGCTACCAGAAAGAGATAACAATTTGACCTGGGCTTACAGGAAGGGTACAGCATCAATATTGAATATTGAAAAAGGACATTCTAGTTATAATTTAGCTACTGAAGTTGCATAAAAAGCCTGTGTCCAAATATTCTCTTAACAAATGATACTTATCCACTAATGATCTGTGAACTCAAATACTAGGAACAAAGAGAAATACTATAGGCACCCTAAAAGCCCTGAAAAGTTTCTGAATATTCACAGAAAACTACCAGTTTTTACTAATTATTAAACCCAGAAAAATCCATCCACTTTTCCATTCAATTCAATTCAGTGTCTAAACCAGTGAATTTTAGTTTGTGTCTATCTGCATAAATTTCCAGTGTTTTGATGTGTGCTATGAATTTAGTATATAAATAGCATTATTTATATGGGGATGTTTATACCAAACAATCATAATAAACTAGGTGCTGTGTAAATAGATAAGTTTTTTCACTTGTATGTTGCTCATTTGACTTTATTTTAGGTATCTATAATAATAAAAGGGTAATATGCTAATTAAACTGGATGTCTTATGGATGTCACTCCGAACATCTTTCCTGACAAAGCCAGGGCCAGAGGAAAGCCAACCCAGATCCTGGGTGCCTGTGGGTGGCCAGAGGGAAGCAGCCTGGGTCCTGGGTGCTGGAGGGAAGCCGGTGCTGGCAGCCGGGAGAAGGAAGGCCTACTCTTGCACGAATTTTTGTGCATTGGGCCTCTAGTTAGGTATATTCCATTAAATGCTGACACACACAAAAAATTCTGGGTATGATACTAAATTTTTTTTAACTGACTTAGTAACATTTCAAAGATACTTAAACACTGAAGAACGTTCATCCCAAATATTGTTACAACACATTTAATCCTAGCATTTATTTATTTATTTTTTTTTATTTTTTTTTTTTTGCGGCAGCATAGCTCTTTATTCAGTCCTGTAGCTGGCAATGCATTTACTCTTTGAAGAGGATTGTTGGGGTCCAGCCCCAGCAGGTCCAGGGGTTCCCCAAGGTGTGGACAGAGTCAGCGAAGAAGGAATGACACGGAGGCAGCACTCAGTTGATCAGCAGCCTAGCCAGGATCTCTACCCACGATCTCCAGCCAGGTTCTCCAGCCAAGTTCGGTCACCAGGTTCTCCTGCCATGTTCTGTCTAGGTTCTCCAGCCAAGATCTGTAGCCAGGTTCTGTCTAGGATCTTTTGCCATGTTCTCTCGCTAGGTTCTGTCTCTAGGTTCTGTCTCTCTTAGCATTTATTTTAAAAGACCCTCTTTATACTCATACTGTATACCCATACTATATACATTATCAAGATTTGTCTACATTTCCACTGATATTTTTCTTTAAATTAGAAAAGGTAGCTAACCTTTGAAAAATCTGATTTAAATCAGTCACCCTAAGATATGCAAGTGATTGTAATGTTAATTTCCTGCAAGTACTGTTTTAGTTGCATCCAAGAAATTTTCATATGATGTATTTTATTAGCATAAAGTTTGAAATATTTTGTAATTTTCCTTGTGATTTCTCTTTTCACCATGAATTATTTAGAAGTGTGTTAATTTCCAAATATGTAACATTTTCTCTAAACATCTTATTGTTACTAATTTCTAATTTGATTCCATTGCAGTTAGGGAATATACACTGTATGATTGCAAATCTTTTAAATATACTAAGGTTTACTATTATATAGCTCAGGATATGGTTTATACTGGTGAACATAACATGTACATGTGAACATGTGAATACTGAAGTTTGGGGATATATTGGGCCATAAATGTCAATTAGGTCTTAATAGTTTTGATGTTGTACAGATCATCTATTTCTTTACTTTTTTTTTTTTTGTCTAGTTAATTAGAACTAAATATAATACTTAATCCTTTTATTTTCCCTGTGAAGTTCTTATTGGTACCATGTTGAAAGAAAAAAGAAAGGAAGGAAGGCAGGAAGGCAGGAAGGCAGGAAGGCAGGAAGGCAGGAAGGCAGGAAGGCAGGAAGGAAGGAAGGAAGGAAGGAAGGAAGGAAGGAAGGAAGGAGGGAGGGAGGGAGGGAGGGAAGGAAGAAAGGAAGGAAAGAAGGAAGGAAGGGAGGAAAGGAATAAATCAGTAACTAGCTTTAGAAAAAGTTTTAGAATAAAGAGGAAAAAGGAATGATTCATACAATTGTTGAAAAATGCAATTTTGGTTTTGCGGTTTGTTCTTTATAAGAAGCAGGAAGCTGCTGGGGTGTTTCTTAACAACAACAACAACAACAAAACTTCAACAATCAAAGAGATCCAGGAGAGCCACCCTGGCCTTCTCAGCCACACTTTTCTCACAGTTTGTGGCCAGCCAAACCTTGTCAGGTGGAAAGGGAGCCGCTTGAAAAGGAGGGTGAGGATGGAAAAAGCTGCACAGAATCAGAACATTGGGTACCAACTTCCTCGTTCTTTTTTTTTTTTCTCTCTCTCCAGACTGAAGCAAGCCGTGGTTGCTCATCCCTTTCTCTGCCTTGTCATGAATAAGCACATTCTTCTTCATGTCACTGTGTGCTTAATGGAAGGATGGCTGAATCATTCTAATCCCTGTGAGGTCTCACCTGTGAATGACATGGTGGCAGGGATAGGGGGATGGGGTGGGGTGGGACCGATGAAGTAATCTGGTTGCTCCTTGCATCACTTGTACATGATTCTGTCTTTTTCCAAAAAATGTTCAGTTTCTCGGGTTTTTATCTCAACAATGTGGCCTCTGGGCACATGGGGGTTATGGGAACTCATGGAGGAAAGGGATAGTGGAGCGCTCGCCTCTGGGTCCTGCTGGGCCAGACTGGTGCCTGTACTTGTTACCACTATGATGCAACAGGATTTTATTGCATTTGAGACATCCTCATACACTAGTGCTCTTTGTCCTGGCTCCAGGCCAGCCTGTTAGCTGCTGGGCTCTCTCAATACCTTTTTTTTAAGAGTTTCAGGCCAAGAAAGACTGCAAGAAGGAAGGAACATTGTGTTGCGCTCACTTATCTCTCCAATCCCTTGCAACAAGGCCATGCCATTGCACCCCATTGGTATGTCACCAAGCTGGCTCCTTCCAGAGGTCTCAGAACTCAGGCTACATGCTTTAGTGTTCTCAGGCTTATACTTATCTGAGTGTTTCGAATACATTTCTCTTTCTGGAATGTCCATCTTTGAAGAAGGGAGATAAGGACACACAGATCTAATCATCTCCCCTGCCTCTATCAGTCACCATGCTTCTCTACCCTGGAAGAGCTGCTTTCTCCTTCTTCCTCTTTGGAAAGCTATTCAATTTAGTCACAGCTGCTTTCTTCAAGGAACACTTAATGTGTTAGCATAGCCTGAATGGTAGGTGTTGTGTTTCTCTACTCGGTGGAAGAAACCCTGTGATCTGGACATATCAGGCATGTGCTCAACACACAAGCTGCTGACTCATCAGGTTCTGGAATGACTAAGCATGAAGATACATTGGTGTATTGTGCCAAATATAGTATTTCCATGACAGATGTTTAAAAGTTTCCAGCGTTCGGGAACACAGTTGCTTTTTAAAGCGGAGTGCAAATATTTGTGGGGGAGGAGATACAATTGATTCTTTCTTTTCCTTTTAAAACATGAATGAGGTTATAGATTATGTGAGAATGGGAACTATTTAGTAAATAAATGATATGCCACAAAAATTAAATTATATATACTAGAAACTTATACTCCTAGTTAACCACTCATTTTGCAAATACTGAATTGCACCTATGAATTGCAAGCATATTTACCTTTCTTTAATTTTTATGAAATGAATTGAATTTCTGCCAACCTTTCCCAGCCCACCTGGAGGGACACTCATCACCTGTCAATTGTTGTGCCATATCCCATGAGTTAGAGCAGAACACATGGAATTAAGCACCCACAAAATTAGGGAAGGGTCGGTCCTTGATTTGCTTTGGTCAGTGATGTTTCTGTAATTTCTTTCTGGTCAGGATCTTCTAAAATAGAGGACAGTGGTTCCCCAATGTGAGGCAGGGGACAAAGCCGCAGGTTCTTCCCAGGCACTGTTTGAAGTGCTATAGATAGAGAAGTATAAAAAGCAATTAGAAATGCCACCCTTATGGAGCTTTCATGTGAGCCCAGAGGGTGGACATTGAAGAAGCATAGAAGTATAAAATAGAATGTCCTTAGAATATTATTATGCTACTAGAGGCCTGGTGCACAAAATTTGTACACGGGGGGAGGGGGGGGGGTGGTCCCTCAGTCCGGTCTGCACCCTCTCTAATCCGGGACCCCTCTGGGGATTCTGACTGCCAGTTTAGGCCTGATCCCATAGGCCGGGACTGCTGGCTCCTAACTGCTTGTCTGCCTGCCTGCCTGATCTCCCCTAACTGCTCCCCTGCCGGCCTGATCGCCCCTAACTGCCTCTGCCTCGGCCCTGCCACCGTGACTTTGTCCGGAAGATGTCCGCTCTAATTAGCATATTACCCTTTTATTAGTATAGATTATGGGAAACATGTAGAAATGGTTTCCAAAGCAACATTATTATATTGTCTTATAGGAGACACAGTGATCCTTTTAGTGGAGTTAAATTGCCAAACAAAAAATATTTATTGATCTCCTACCTTATTGGGACTGAAAATGCTAAAATGTGTTTCCTGACCACTATAATGATTATAAAGTTATTTTTTGCCACCAGATGAAGAAGTTGACAACATGTTTTTCTAATTGTTGAATTAATTTTGGTGAGGCATACCCTATACTACAATAATAAATGTTTGCTAAAGATTAGCTTTAATTATTTGTTCATCACATTTGTTCATTGCAAAGTGACATGAACCAAGTACTAATAGATTTAAGGACTAAAAGCTTGAAGTTTTCTGAGAATTAGGAAGAGTCAGCAAAAGTTGATAAGAGATTGAAAGGAGAAATGAAGACATCACTTGTAAATGCTGGATAACTATGTTATTCAAAAGATAGTGATTTATTAGTAATAAGAAAAGTGTGCAAACAGTGATGAACTCAGATTTTAACTTGTGAACTTTCATAATTTAAATATCTAATATATTATTAATATAAATAATTTAAATTATTGTAAATGGAGATGTAAAGTTGGGAGAATAGATGCTAGGTGAGCCATGAAAATGGATGAGTTCACTCAAAAGGTGTATCTAAAACTGAAAACATGGTTCCAGTATTAAGATTAAGCCCAGAAATGAGAAAAATGAAGTTCGCAAAGATATTTTCACACCTTTAGCAGTAATTCTTTTAACTGTCTGCCAAACAAGAGTGGAAGTGCTGAAAAACGTAATAGTGTAATTCACTTTCTCATGCTCTTTGTTGTTCTTGTTGTTACAAGAGAGAATAAAAATTGAGCTTAAATCAGGGTAAAGGATCTAAAAAGTTGCAGGTATGCTTATATGCCTTGTATATGCTATGTGCAAATACATATGAGTATAAGCTAGGTACCTGGTTTTGGCTGAAAAGAATCTCCAGTTTTATTCCTTCAAGAAGTAAGTTAATAACTAAATAACATGAATAATTATTATGGAGTAGTCTTTGGCTGTATTAGAGTAAGCATTTTCATAACCAGTAAACAAAGACTGGTTGTCTTGGTTACACATGATACATAACAGAATTGGCCCATTTTCCTTGTGTGGCTTTTCACATTCTGAATCATAATTATTCATAATTATGTTAAGTACCAGTAATCATACGTGGCAGGCACAAATCAGTAGTGGTGTAACTGTGACTCATTTTCACATGTACTCTGCATATGCAAGAATCTTTAAAGAAACTTTCAAGTTAAAAACATCTACCTGGATTTACCAGTAACTTTATTTTTAATTTTATAATGAATCTTGGGAGTTAGGTTTGCTTATTTATTCAGTAAATAAATAAGTAAATATAACACAATACTTGCACAACTTTGCTCCTTCAAGTAGGTAAATACTTCATGTGCTGCAGTACTACACCAAGAAAAGTTATCATAATCTCTCTCAAAAAAGAAAAACTCCTGCCCTAACCGGTTTGGCTCAGTAGATAGAGCGTCGGCCTGGGGATTCAAGGGTCCCAGGTTCAATTCCGGCCAAGGGCATGTACCTTGGTTGCAGGCACATACCCAGTAGGGAGTGTGCAGGAGGCAGCTGATCGATGTTTCTCATCGATGTTTCTAACTTTCTATCCATCTCCCTTCCTCTCTGTAAAAAAATCAATAAAATATATTTAAAAAACAAACAAACTCCTGTCTCAGGTGTATACAAAATATTTGTATAAGTACAGTCATTTACATATTTTTTGTTGAATGAATGTTACTTTTTAATGGAAAGAATGATTCATATTATACACTTTTTTATTGAGAAAAATAACATTTAGAAAGAAATCTCAAAGCATAGCTATAAAATAAAGTAATACAATTTCCTATATTTAGATAGATCCAATATTGAGACTGGTGAATGAAATTTAGACTTCTCAGTAATAGAAATACAGCAAACCCCTATTTTACAGGGTAGTTGAAAAGGCCTAGGCCTCTCTCCAACAAAGATCAATAATTTTGGTAATGAATCAATGCAAATAGAGACTTCTCTGAAATTTCTTGAATATCTTTTTAAAAAATATTTTTATTGATTTAAGAGGGGAAGGGAGAAGGAGAGAGAGGTAGAAACATCAACGATGAGAGAGAATCATTGATTGGCTGCCTCCTGCACACCCCCAACTGAGGATGGAGCCCACAACCTGGGCATGTACCCTGACTGGAAATCAAACCGAGACCTCTTGGTTCATAGGTTGATGCTCAACCACTGAGCCATGCTAGCGGGCTGAATAATCTTTAAACTTACCCATGAGTAAAAGTGTGGGGTATGTCCTGTAAAAAATGGACAGCTATAGAACTCATCTGAAGCACTGGCTGTTTTTTGTTTCATTGATTTGTTGACTATTTCATTTTTATACACAACAGCACAATTACAATCAACCAGTCCTAAGAGATAGCAGTTATTTAAATTGTAAGTCACCTCCTCATGCTGTTTGTTGTTCTTGTTGTTACAAGATAGAATAAATACTTCATGTGCTGAAGTACAGAATTACACAATAAAAGTTCAATTACATATTTAACTTAATTGGAAGTTGGAAAAGAATAAATCTCATTTGTTTCCATTTTGTCTGATCAAAACTTTCTTTATTTAAATATCTTACATAAAGGTCATCATGGATATTTGATAAAAATACATTTGAATGAGAGTTAAACAGAAATGAAAAAGACTAATAATGAAGGATCTGTTCTTTATTTGGCTGTTTTGGGCCGTGGCCTTCTTGCCTTAGATATGACATGCTATGAGTCAATATTACTCTTTATGTAGAAAATAAAGAGCATCTTCTCATAAGAGCCTAATATGGTGCTGTACTACCCAAGTTAAATAGCATCTTCTAATAAGAGCACTATTATAGTGCTGCGCTACTCACCTTACATTGGTTCGTTTTTATTACACTATAATATTCTGAAGTAATTTTTACAACAGGAATTATGAGTTTTTTCATCATTGAAATAACAGTATTATTTTATAATATTAACCATACCTTTTTTTTTCTTACTATTAATGTCTACAAAGTGCTTTAGACAGTGCCTGGAACCTAGCAAATCTTAATCACATGGTAGATAGTTGCTATTGTGAAGATGAATAAGGAAAACCTCATTTAAAATGGGTTCGGGAAGCCCTGAATGGGGAGCTCCCAGGCACTACGACTCAGGGAACCTTGAGGACTCCAACAGGTAAAAGATTTTCTCCTTGCCTAGCAACAGACACAGCCAAAGAAAAGCCAAAACTCAACCAAAGGAAAGCCACTATACTTCCAACTCCAGGTTTCCTCTAAAAGACATCCTATATAATAAAAGGCTAATATGCAAACTGTCCCCTCAACCAGGAGTTCAACTGGGAGTTCAACCAGGGGGCCAGCCTGCCAATTGCCCATGGTCTCTCCCCCTGGCCGGCCTGGCCTGATTGGCTCCAATCAGGGTGGACCAGCAGAAACCAACCCATGCACAAATTCCTGCACCAGGCTTCTAGTTTTGCTTATAACAGCCTCTCTCAACTTTCCCCTTTTATGAATAAAAGCAAGCTCCCTTCCTCTGTTCTCTAGACTTGCCTATGTTTTTGCTATAGCCTGCTTGTTCTGAATTATAGTTCTTCACTGTTCCTGAATAAACTCATTTTGCTGGTAAACAACTGGCTATTTCATTTTTTAAGGGTGATGCTGTTATTTTCTTGGCTTCTTTGCAGAAGATAGATGACTTGAAATTGTTTGAAGAAATCCAAAGGACTGCTTAAAAAGTGACTGCCAAGAAACCAAGATGGAAAATTTAAATAACCTTTTTAGAGTCTTGTCCTCCCCAGCTCTGGACACTATCTATTACAATTCATTATGCATTTGTATTGTTCGTGGTTGCATCAGAGCTGTCTGTTTCTGCACGCAGCTCTTTGAAGTGCCCAGTGTTTCTCTTCCAGCAGTTATCTGAGTGTAGCCATAATCTTCCAGCACAGAGCTGGCCAAAGATGTTAAGTCTGAGTTCTTTAACAGAGTCACAGCTTGCAAAATTAGTTGAACTTAAATGGAAATGTCATAAATAAAAATTCTCCCTTTTTTTAGGTTTTCAAATATGATAAGATTTTGAGAAAATGGGTTTGCTCTTTTTCTTTAATACTTTTCCCCAATGGAATCATAAATTTATAACTTGGGTCAAAAACAAATATATGCAGGCTACTGCCTGTCTTATCCTCAAGTTCATTTCAATTTCAAAAGATAAAATCTTTGTAGAGTCTACATGGCTAGATTTAACATCCTGTGGTAGAGCAAATGTGAGTTTGTGTAAGTTGAGGATCTTCTTACTGAGTAGTTTGATTAGGTAGCAGTCAAGGGTGATCCAGAGATGAGAGGTAAAATGATGGATGTTAAAACTGGAAGAGATATTGAGTGAAGAAAAACCCAGAGAGTTTCAAATCAAGAACGTTACAGAGCACATCAATGTCTATTTTAAGGCACTTTAAATAATATCTTCTTTTCATTTCAACAAAGACATACATAGCAGGGAAAATTCATTAGAAATGACATAATTCTGAACTTTGTCACACTACTTCTAAACATTAGTGTAGGGGGGCAGAGGATGAGTGGAAGGGACAAAAGGGGACAGAATAGGGAACATTTGTAATAGTGTCAACAATTTAAAAAAGACAAAGAAATACAACCAGATTCTGTATTGCAACTATTTTTGAAACTAAAAAAATAATTTAAAAAATAAACATTAGTGTACACAGGTCAAAAGGACAGCATTATTTCACTCTCTTTCCAAAAGCCTGCTTTGGAAAGCTAACAATATCCTTTTGCCCTCTCTTGGGTATAGATGAAATTCTCAAGGCTGTCTCTTGAATATTTGCTCAGTTATACATTTTTAAAATGATCATTTATGAAATGAACCTGACCTTTTATACACATCCCACCCCTGAATTTAAAATTCTATCTCAGTTTTGACATTTCATTCTTCAGTTTTCTGACAACAAATGCTCAGTCCCGTTAGACTGGGTCCATGTTGTCTCTCAGATAGAGAGCTCGTTCTATCACTACTCATAGGCTCAGCTGCTTCCACAGTCAGGCATGCTTTTGCATCTGAATTTATGGATCCAAATTTATATCCATAGAGGCCTCTCTCTTTAACAAAGTTTCCACAGATTTCTTCCAACTCAGAACTTCTGGAATATTTGCTTTCTGAGGCATCTGCTGCACTCAAGGATACATTTGTGTACTGTTATAGTTTTATGTGTATTTCTCACTATGCCCAGGAAAGAAAGAAAGCTGCTAGAAGGCAGGAATCTTGTTTCATTTTATTCCCCCCCACACACTTAATCAATTCAATAAACGTACAATGAACCTTATGTACACTAACATCTAAGCTAAGCACTAGGAACATTGACATCGTTAAGAATTCTATCTACAGCTAGGAATCTCCCAATTTCTGTACCAGCAGAGATAAACGAGGGGCAATAAAAGATTTTTAAATATTTTTTATTATGGCTTACCCTTGAGGTCCTCATATTTGAGTTGTACTTTACCTTAGGCTGAAGGGGCAAAGTGGGAGAGGAGAGGAAGACTAGGAATCAATATTTTTGACATGAACACCAAGCGATTATGCTGCCAGCCAAGAATGAGATCCTCTGCCATTGATAAAAACCAAATGCTAGAAATGTCACAGAATTATTAAATTCAGTAACCAGATACTTCTTTACCCTCTGCTTTAAGCAAGATTTTATTAACATAATTAGTGGCCAATCACAAAGTAAACATTTGTATTTATATTTAAATATTCTCACTGTCTCTCTGTTTAGGCATAGTATCTTACCTCTTTAAGAGTCAAAATTGAGATTAGAATAGTGACCCTTCAGGATGTTTGTCAAAATTGTATTTGAATCTTGATATATTTATTGGACTAAATCATTATAGCAGGCATTTACCAAGTACCAAATAGTGTATTTTGTTTAGGTCTGGATAGTAATTTTTATTATTATACTTTTATTAAATACAAATAGTGAACATAAATAAATAATAACTATAAGTAAATAGTAAATGCATAATATGAAATAGTAAATATATAATTTGATTATAATAGTACTAAATGTATAAATAAAACTAAATGTATAAACACAATGAAATGTTAAATAAAACAAAATGTATACTACTACTAACATAAAAAGTTATCAGACCCTATAAGTGTTCCCATTCACCACTCAGCTCTTTTTGTTTCGTTTTTTAATACATTTTTATTGATTTTTAGAGGGAGAGGGAGGAAGAGAGAAAGAGAGAGAGAGAGAGAGAGAGAGAGAGAGAGAGAGAGGAGAAAGAAACATCCATGAGTTTCTGGACATGTGCTCTGATCCGGAATCAAACCAGTGAATATGGGATAAGCCCAACCAACTGAGCACAGTAGCTAGGGCTAGCTGTTGTTTTAAGAGCTTCCCAATCTTATACATTTACTTATCAAGACAAATAATATGACAAAAGATGAACAGCATTTTGATGAAGTTTTTAAAGAAATGATTTATCCAGCTATCCTTTCTGAAAGGATTTCAAAATATATAGTTGATTTCGAATCTATTTTAAGAATTAAGGGTCTTTAAGCTATTTGCATATTATACTTATAAAACAGTGCTTTTGAATAATGCCATTCTGGTATAGTCGATTATTTTTATGAGAAATTTGAAGAATATTTCAATCCATTTTTACCCTATTTTATTATTTTATAGTCATTACTTATTAATTATAATAATCTTAATTCTGTTATGCCCAGATTTCAAGATTCCCAAGAAACCACATCAGGGAGCCATCCAATCCGATGCAAAAGCATAAGAATCTGTATTTCAAGCTAGCTTGAGCTCTCCATCCACCAGACTCACCGACACATCGGCTAGCCAAGTGGCCAAGAGAGCCAACCCCGCCCAGAGACCGGTTATATAGGGGGGGGTCGGAGTAAGGGGAGGAGAAAGGACTGTGCTCTGCCGATTGGCCAGGCGCAAGCAGGGTCCTGTTACACAGGATGTGGTCATATCTATGGCGCGCACTTCCCTTGATTGTCATTGGTTAGTTTAAAATCCCGGGCGTGGCCAGCAGAGGCCTGGGCTTCCGGGAAGAAGGCCGCACGTGGCCCCAACATGGAGGATACAGGCAAGATGGAGGGCATAGCCCTCGCCCTTTCAAATTCAATATTGAAATAATTGAAGATAATGCTATATTCCTTAAGTAATTTAAAAATAGTTCATGGTGCCTGGCTGGTGTTGCTCAGTAGTTGAGTATCGACCTATGAGCCAGGAGGTCATTGGTTCCATTCCTGTCAGGGCACATATCCCAGTTGTGGGCTCATCCCCAGTAGGGGATATGCAGGAAGCAGCCAATCAATGATCCTCTCTCATCACTGATGTTTCTATCTCCAGGCCTCTAATATATATATATTATAAAATAGTCCTTGGTATTAAGGTAAGCTAATTCTCTACTAAGAATGTGCAGATTTTGCCCTAGCTAGTTTGGCTCAGTGGATACAGTGTAGGCCTGCGAAGGACTGAAGGGTCCTGGGTTGATTCTAGTCAAGGGCATGTACCCTGATTGCAGGCTCCTCCCTGGCCCAGGGATGTTTCTCTCTATCTTTCTCTCTTCCACTCTCTCTAAAAATCAATGGAAAAATATCCTTAGGTGAGGATTTAAAACAAAACAAAAACAAAAAAAGAATGTGCAGACTTTCACACTGCCCTTTCACTATTGTGTGTGTCCTTGGGGTAATCCCATTATAAATTTGAGCTGCATTTTATTTATCTTTAAAATAAGAATAATTATGCCTTCACTTTGAGTTATGAGCATGTCACAAGAATTAATTACATCTTTAAAATATATAGAGTTCTAACTACCTTACTAGTAAATATAACAAATATCAAACATATTATTACTATAACATTAATAAGAGATCTTCTTTTTCTTTATGGCTTGCCAGAAGGCACCAGGTTTGTAGTTTGCATTCTTAATAAAATCTATTTTATTGAACTTTAAGATATTTTATTTTTGATCATGGATTTTTTTATATTTCTAAGGAATACTTTTAGAAAAGAAAGTCACAATTTGGAGTTAGCTACAACTACTACTCTTGCTAAATAACGCAGCTTTCAAAAACAAAGATTGTTAGATTTGGAGGGAATCTAAAACATTCGTCCAACTTCCCCCTCAGGGCAGGTATCATCTCTATAACTTTCTTGATACATTGACTTCTAACCCCAACTTGACCTTTTCCCGGGGCCTACTTTCACAGATCAAAAGGAGGGAAAACATAAATAAATGCATTTGTAATTAATAACACCATGTATAAATTTCTTATAGAGACTAAACAAATAGAATGTTATTATCAACTTTATGTCGATAATTTTGAAAACTTACATAAAATAATTAGATTAGAAATTTATGTGGGGAAAAAAATTTACTCAAAGAGAAATGGGGAAGCCTAAGAACTTTGGTGACCAACTCAGGGCCCCTGCCTCCGTTTCCAGGAAGGACCCAAAGTGACCCCCGTCTCCCACACCTGAACTGAGACTGGTTAATATACTAGCACTTCAGGGTTAAAGTGTTGAATTTGTTTCAGTTACACACAAAAATGAATAAAGGTAGCTGTGGTGATAAAAATATAAAATAAGTGACAACCATCTACAACATCAAGTGTAGATCAGAATAAAGCTATAAGATGATTCTAAAGGATTCTAATTCTTATTTTTTCTTAGCTAAGATTTTTAAAATTACTTTAATTTTGAGAAAATGTGCCTTGAGGAACAGCTGCTATTCAGTTCTGGCTAACAGTGATGACCAATTGAGCTACTCATGTTTTAGCAAAAATCAAAAAAGAAAATTTAAAAATCAAAGCTGATTTTTAAATGTGAGCACTTTTCAGATTCCGAGAAAATAAAGTAATTCAGAGATTGGTAACTAGAGTCAATAGATTCAAAGGTTTCTATTTTAAGTGATGAGACTGTTTTTAGTTTCTTATGAAATGATGGTTATGAAATATGGCTATTTTTTTCTAAAACATGCTACCATAGGACTTAATCTCTTGGATGATCTGTAAACACTACATTGTTCTGATTCTATTCCTGCATCAGCACATAGTTAGCTGCATGCCCTTTAAAAAGAATTATCCTCTGTGAGTAAAGTTGCCAGATAAAATACAGCATGCCCAGTTAAATTTGAATTTCAGATACACAACAAATAATTTTTAGTATAATTAAATGTTGGGGTCCAGCCCCAGCAGGTCCAGGGGTTCCCAAAGGTGTGGACAGAGTCGGCGAAGAAGGAATGACATGGAGACAGCATTCAGTTGATCAGCAGCCTAGTCAGGTTCTCTAGCCAGGATCTCCAGCCAGGTTCTGTGTCTTACTGTCTTGTTACATCTGTATTTATACCAGTTGATTTTAATCCTGTCAATTTCTATTCCAAAGGTTAGGGCGTTTCTTATCTCCATTCCAGGGAGTAAAGATTATGTAGCTTAAGCGTGATTGTTCGTAGTTAAAGTGATTAACTACCCGCCTGGCACTTAGTTAAGGGGTTTTATTCCCTCCCTAAGTCAGGGAAAAATCCCTACCTGGGGAAACAACCTTTCTCGGAGAGGTGACCTTGGTTAAAACACATAGCACCAAGAAGGGGAGCAAAGATATTAAGAACAGTATGCCATATACGCCAGGTCCCTTGAAACATATGCTGTGCAGATGTTTCTTCCCTGCAGCGACTGTGTCAAGCAGCAAGGATGGACCGGCTTCCAGAAAATTCCCCCTTTTTTATTTTTTAAATGATAGCGCATGTAAATCAGCGACCACCTCTCGGATTGGGTTGTTTAAGACTCAGAAGAAGACTGACAAGCAATGATAGTGAGCAAAGCTATAAACATAGTGGATGTAGTGCACAAGGAGCCTTGTTCCTGTAGAAGGTTGCTGGCCTCTTCAGTCAAGGGATTTCAGCTGTCCTCAAGTCGGTGGTTTGGTTGTCCTTGTTGATCTGGCTAGCGGGCGGGCGTCATTGGCGAAGGGCTTCCGGAAGCAGAAGCGTCAGCGAGTTGAAGGGCTACATCAAAGGGTCCATCAGGGCAGGGCCATGCTTGATGGTGGTGTCAGGTGTCTGGGGAGGAGTCAGCTGTGCCCTCTGTGTCGGTCAATATGCCAATATGGATGATACCGGGGAGGAGGAGGAGGAGGCGGAGATGGAGGGTAGTAGAGAGAAAAAGAAGAGAAAGCAAAAGAACTACAAGGCATGGAAGTGTTTAGAAAAAAGAGGGAGAAGAAAGGGAAGAAGGCAGCATCCTGACACAGCCCTTTCCTTCAGCTGCCCTTTCCCTGTGGTCCAAGGTAGAAATGGGAAACAAGTCCTGTTGCAGTGAGAGGGCAGCTGCTGTCGGCCAGTCTCTGTCTTTACCTGGGTCCCGATCTGAACTGGGCGTGGGAAGCGAAGCAGCCATGGGGGCAATTAAACATTACATGGTACATACCTATGCCAAAAAAGTATTCATTGTTTATCTGAGATTCAAATTTAACTGGGTATGATGTAGTTTTATTTACTAAATCTGACAATCCTATTTATACGTCTCAGTTTTCTAATACATGGAATGGATAATTTGAACAGACAACCTCCAAAGTGTTTCTCAGAGATAACATTGTATAATAAGTATCTGTTACAGTTAGAATTTTTTTTAATAGAGTACAATTGTTATATGTATTCATAATTCAAACCTTGCACCATAGAATATTATACTAATTTATCACCTTCTTACTGATGATGAAACTAAAAATTACAAAATTATTTTCCAAATTTTCCTTCAAATATGGGATTATAATTTCCCACAAATAAAACTATGATCATTGTAAAATGACTCACTTCACTGAATTGATTTGACTTTGAAAGACATGTTGATGCTGGAATAACTAGGCAATTTATTGTTTTTTGTTAGACTCCTGTAGCCAACTTCAAATGAAACACGTAATTCACTAATGGAAGAATTGTATTCTGAAACTACCATTAACACGTTCAACCAACTTCTTAAATTCTTCAACTCCCTGTAACATTGTTTAAAAAGGTGAGATCTTTCAGAAAAATTGGAAGGAAACTCTTGGGTGTTGAAATAGTGTTAGCAATAGCTCAGCCGGTTCTATAGCATTGAGATTGCAAATTTTATAACCTGCTTAAGAATCATGCCTGGAGCTATGAGGCAATACTTAATCCAAATCAAAATATATTGAGAGGAAAGTAGCCTTATGCTTGCCAGATGGAAAACCATGTTTTAGAACATTACAAATAAAGGGTCACTGATTGTCATAAATAGTTCTTATGGAGTTGGGGAATTCAGAGTTTAAAACTGATATGGTTGTGCTGTAGTTCCCCCTTATCCATAGGGAATACATTTCACAATTCCCAGCGAATGCCTGAAACTGAAGATAGAACCAAACTCTATATAGACTATTTTTTCTTACCTTTTCACTTAAAGGAAACACTTTACTGGTTTTCTTTGGCATATACGAATTGCCAGCATCACTTTTCTTTAATAGAATTTGAAGATACTTTTCTCTTATGCTTTGGGGCCATTATTCAGTAAAACAAGGGTTACTTGAACACAACCACTGCCACACTCTGATTGAGATGGCTACAGCATGACCACAGGATGGGGAGCTTATACAGCGTGGAGACACTGGTCAAGGAGGTGATTCATGTCTGAGTGGGATAGAGCTGGATTCTGGAGATTTCATCACACTATTCATAATATAGTTAATTTAAAGCTTGTTGTTTATTTCTAGAATTTTTCTGTTTAACATTTCCTGGTTGTCATTGGCCATGGGAAACTGGAACCACAAAGCACAACCTCGGATAAGGGGGGAATACTGTGTTCATGAGGTAGGCTACGCAATGATGGGCAACAGCCACTTCAGTATTTTAGCAGCTTAACCCAACACAAGTTTATTTCTTGCTTATGCAGATTCTGTTGTAGGTCCTGGGACTCTCCTGGGCAGTTGCGCAGGGTAATAATTTAGCATTCCGGGATCCTTCAGTTCTATGCCGCCTCCTTCTTAAGATGCACTTCCATGATTGCTGCAGCCAGGGAAAAGAGCATAGAGTCAAGCACTGACCCTTAAGTGATTCCACCAGGACATGAAACATTTCATGTCTGCTCACATTATCTACAAAAACAAGTTACACTGCTAAAGCTAATTTCAGTGGGGTGAGGAGTGTAAACCTCCCCTATCCATAAAACCAGAAAGAGGACAGGAAAAATTGGAGAGCGCTGAAAATGCCTTCAGTAGTATGAAATGTTAGGAAAGTGTATTATGTTTCAGATTAAATTAATACAGTCAACAATACTACTAGCATGTCATAAATCAAGGTTGAAACCAATTAAAGTTTAATCTTGATCTTGTGATTGAAAGTTACAGACGTTAAGTAGTTTCACTGTTACTCAATGTTTGCATTATTTTCTGTGCAAGCAACTAGTCATTTAGAGTCATAAATGATTCATGAAATTGTTTAACCTGAGTTTGTTTGGAAGACTAAAAGCCACATACATTGAAATGAACTGATTTGATCAATATTAGGTAAACTATTAAAACACAACTTTTTCCCCCCTATGGTTCTAATATTGTAATCTAAACAAACCACATTTTATGTAAAGATACACTGAAAGGAATATATTCTGCATAGGAAGGAATAATTACTGACTGACTATAATAGACAAATGGCATATTACTTGGTATTTAATATGTTACTTAGTTTCAGCCATTTTTTTTGTTGCTACAATAATGAATAACTAAAGGAGCATTTAGTCCAGCATTGATTTTAAATATTAATTTAATTTTTCCCACCTACCAAATGTTATCCCGGGGTTAAATGGCTGACACAGATGTGTTACTTGATGCTAATACCACATTAGAGGCCTCTTATAGGATACTCTTTCACCTAACCTCTCTACAGCAATTTGTTTAAATGTTTATTTTTAAACTGTAGTTTAAAGTTAATTCCTTAGTTAATTTCACGTTATTTTTTTGAAAGCAAGTTTTTGGACCCATCAAAAATGGCTTGCACAATGCAACAATGGACACTTACGATCATATAAAGATATGCGAGTGTACCTGTTTATCAGGTGTAAAGAGTCATCTAAAGAGCATTCACGTGGGAACTAAACCTTACAAACAAGCGCGCAGCCGCATCTGTGGTCCCTTTATTCCGCTTTTCCAAGAGGTGAATAAGATCTATCATTTGATTCTTAATTTATAGATTGTCTTCAGACATATTATTGTCCAATCCTCATGCCACAGCAGGTACAGGCGAAAAGAAAGGAGGAAAGAAAGATGCCCCTGAAGATTGGGCAAGCTTAATCCTGCCACCATTAGATAGGTCACAGTGTCACAGGTATGCTTTCAACAGGACAGCAATCTTAGAGGTCAGGTTGAAAAACAACAAAAATAACACCCTGGACTTGGAAGATCAGACCTCAGGGAGGGCCAGCTGCAGGCCCTGTGCTGTGTGTTTACGAATCTGCGCAGTCGCCGGGATCCTCCCCTGGGGTCCTCACCGGGCAGGTCCGGTCCCTGCCGCCCTACCTGTCCGCCCAGGGCGCGCCGAGTTTTCCTAGGCGACGCCCTAGCGGTGGGAATGGGAACACCCCGCTTGGGAGCTTCCTTTCCACTCGCCTTTCCCAGCTGGACCCCAAAGCCCCCAGAGCCCCGGGAGAAGGAAGTTCCAACTCTGTCCCGGTCCATCCCCGCCCCGTTTCTCGCTCCGGCTCGCTGCCTCTCTCGCTCCGATGCCTGGGAGCCTGGCCGCCACTTCTGGGTGGCCGTCCGGCGGAGGTGGCGGCGAGCTCCCGGGCTCCGGGCAGGGACATGGGGCAGGGTGAGTGAGCCGGTTTGGGGAGCGGCTCCGCGGCGCCCAGCGAGCGCCCGGCCACCCGCCCGCGGGGCTGGGGGAGGCGCTGCCCCGGCCCGGCCCGGCCCGGCCCGCGCGGGCTGAGCCTCTGGAAGCTGCGGCTCTCTCTGCCTTCGAGTCCCGGCTGGAGCCCCGAACTGCCAGCGCCCGGCCCAGGGGAGGGAAGAGCGGGGCCGGGAGCCGCGGGAGAGAATAGGCGAGCCGCGGTCTCCTTCGGAACAGAAAGGAGGAGCCCTGGGTGGGAAGGAGAAAAGCGCCCTCCCAACTTCTCTCCGTGCCGGGCGTGGAGTCTGTCCGCCCGGGGGTGCGCTGCAGGCGTGGCGGCGAGCCCGCGCGCCTTGCCCCTTGCCCCGCTCCTCCTCCTTCCAGCCTCGGGCTGCTCTCCCTCCCCGAGAGGCGCCAAATGGCTCCCTAGTCCACCCAGGGGCGGGGGCTGCAGCACCTCCTCCCGCCGCCGCGGCTCCGGGCGCCCGCGGGCGGGGAGCCGGGCCCGCAGGTGGAAGCGCACTCCCCTCGGAGGCGGGCGGGCCGGGCAGGGGCGGCTCGGGCGGGCTCCCGACGCGCCGCCAGCCTCCCTCGGGCCTGGGAAGGCGCGCGTCCCGCCCTGACCGCGGGCCTCTCCCCCTCCAGCCGTGACGCGCCGCCTGGGAGCCGGAGCCCGCGCAGCGGTCCGCAGGGTGATGGACGGCCGAGCCCCGAGCGCGCAGGACGCCCCGGCGGTGCCGACAGCGCCCGCCGCCGCCGGGTAAGCGGGTGCCGCGCCGCCGCTCGCGGGGAGGGCGAGGGCAGAGGGGCTCCGCGCGTTCACCTGGCCGGCGCCTCGCCGCTCGGCCGGCGGCCTGACTCCGGCCAACACGCACGCGGCCGGGGAGGCTGCTTCCTCCGGCCTCCTCGGAGGCCGCCCGGGGTGGGGGCCCGGCTAGTTTTTCATGGCTTTCCTCCCGGGGCTGCTCGGGGCTGCTGAAGAGCAGCTGGATGCCAGGGACGGGGCGAGGAGTCCGGGAGCACAAATGGTAACAAAGGGCCCCTTGTTGGGGCTCTGGGAGGGCGGCGGGCGATACCTGTAACTGAGCTCCTTCCTGGGAAGGAGGAAAAAGTTTCCTTGGACCGGAGCGGAGGCCCAGGCAGGTGAGCCATGTCAAGGTGACTAAGGAGGGGGCCCTCTGCGAGCGGTTGGAGGGCCCCCGGATGGTGTGCCAGCTGTCAGCCCGCTTGACAGTTCCGGGACCGGGCGGGGTGCGCGCCTCTGATTGGGGGTGTGTGTGCCTGTGACCAATTACTGGTGCCAAAGCCTAGCGCGGAGTCAGACTGCAAACAACCATACTTTTCTTCGTATCCTCACGTGTTTGAGGAGAGATTGGAGGTGAAGGGGCTGTCACATGGTGAGTTAATGTTAAATGAAGCATGCCTTCCTGCCAGATATGCTAATATCACCTTGCTAAGCGTTTGGGTAAACAGTAATGAGAACAGGTAGTTCCGCAAGAGATTGGGGGGACCCAATCGTCTTGGTAAGCAGGGAAGGCTTACCGCGGGTGCTCTTCGAGCTTCTGAAGTGGGACACCCCTCTGATGCGGTGTAACTTTTTCCTACAAGTGTTCCCCCGACTCAGATTTTTTTTTTTTGTTCTGATACGCTGAACGCAGAAATGCCCTAAAAAGAATAGAAACATCCCAGGAAAGAAACATGAAAGGAAAAATCGACTTTGTAACCTGCGAATGAGAGTGTGCAATTTTCCTGACTTAAGAGTAGAGAAGTCATTTTTTCCCTGGGGCATGACAGACGTTTCCGTAGAAGCAAGTCACAGCATGTTTATTCATCAGAGACCGTGCGAGCATTGGCAGTTGTCTAGAGGAAACATGGGAAAGTCTCAAAGCAACATGACTAATAGAAAAGATATTTAGCATAATGCTTACGTAGTGCATGAATTAATTCTTTTATTTTGTTCCAAAGGCTTATCTTCTTCCCTTTGCAAGTAGCCGTACTACTGTTGACTTCCATTTCTATTCTTTCACCATATTTTTCTCTGTTGTTTAGATATTATCATGTATTCTTCCACATATTCTCACATTAGGATCTATGGGTAAAGAAATACATTGATAGAAAGATATTAATAATCATAGCATGAGCCTCTCAATGGAGCTGCAGAGTTATATAAATTGAAGCTGACACATATTTCAGGAATACTGAGATGTAGTAAGGAACCATAAAATAAGATATAATTAAACTGGTGGATTTGAAAATGGATAGGTTAAAGTACTGAAAAAAGAACCCAGCATATGCACTTACACTAAATATACTTATGGATGTTCAGAAATCAATTAATACTTTTGAGTAAAATAGATGAGATCAGATGGCTCTGAGATGAAGGAATGGTAAGAATTTTCTAGTGATAAGCATGGCTATAGTTAAGATACTTAAGATTTTACTTTTGAGAATTTAAAGGTTTAATTAATAAGTTCTTTGTTTAGAAGAATACACAAAACTTTTATCTAATTTCTCAAATATGAAGAAAATACTTTCAAGGAATTTTGCCCTCTCCTAATTTAAAGAGCGACATCTGGAATAATGCTTCAATATATCTAAAAGCACCCCACTGTATCATTTTATCTTACATTATTCTATTCAGAAAAGTTATCAGTATCTGAAAAGTATTAACAAAAAAAGACTTCTCTACTTTGTCTTCTTTTACTTATCTATCTTGTCCCTTGGCATATCCCAAGTGCCTGTTACATGGTATTTATTGAACATTCAGCATTCAGTATTGCTTTTGTTGTTTTCTTAAAAACCCAAGACATTTAAAAGGTTTTAACTGTGAAAAATAATATCCTAGGTATAGGTATTTTGGAAGTGGCAGGGAGCAAGCTCAGTCAATATGTTATAATAAATCATTAGGTTTAAGAAGTAAATTCCTTGCTATAAAACTACTTAAATCATGACTCATTACTCTAATAGCCTACAAGGACTAGTGCTAGTTTAATCCTTAATCATGTATATTACTGCTCTGTAGAATTTCTCTGTAATTTTCCATGCCTTACATTGTTGTAACAGGTCATTTTAAAGAAATTTAATGCAATTCTATATTTTATAAATGACAATCTGAAGCCCAGAGACACTGAGTGACTTTGCAAAAGTCTCCTAGCAAATTAGTGGCAATACCAAGGAAAACAGGACTAGTTGCCTAGTTCATTGCATTAATTGCTGTTAATCTTTTTCTAAACACAATATTATACATTTAAATTTCAAAAAGTCATCTTGGGTACCTTAGCTTTAGAGCTACTAGTGCTTGTGTTTTTTACTTGCCCGTGTAGATATGCTTAAAAATAATAAAATAAAATAAACCTCTTTGAAATTTAAATGTCAACATGTAGTTGACCTTGCTTTGAGGAACCTTAATGTATCTTTTTGTTTGTTTGTTTTTTAATACCCGAGAAGTGAGGATATTTTTTCCATTGATTTTAGAGAGAGTGGAATAGAGTGGGGAGAGGGACAAAGAGAGATGAGAGAGAAAAAAAATCTATGTGATGGGGACATACCAATTGGTTGCCTCCCATAGGAGCCTGGACCAGGAAGGGATTGGACCTATAACCCAGGTAAGTGCCCTTGACCAGAAATTGACCCTCCAGTGCACAATTGCACAGACTGACGCTCTAACCATTGAGCACCATCAGCCAGGGCAAGGGACCTTAATGTTTTGATTCTGAAACAAATTCTCAAGAATGGTCAGTGAGAAAAAAAAGTGTACTACTTTATAATTTTTCAGCTTTGGACTTAGGCAGTTAATTGAAGGTGGTGGATATAAACATTAAGGAGTGATTTAACAGCAGATGCTTTCTTTAGTTTTTATGTGGATACTAGAAGCCCATTGCATGAAATTCGTTCATGGGAGTGGTGGGTTTACCCCTCAGCCCAGCCTGCATCCTCTCCAATCTGGGACCCCTTGACGGATGTCTGACTGACGGTTTAGGCCCCATCCCCTGGGTTGGGCCTAAACCGGCAGTCGGACATCCCTCTCACAATCCTGGACCACTGGCTCCTAATCACTCACCTGCTTGCCTGCCTGATCGCCCCTCACTGCCTCTGCATGCTGGCCTGGTCGCCCCTAACTGCCCCCCACTGCCAGCCAGGTTGCCCCCAACTGCCTCCCTCTTCCAGCCTGGTTGCCCCTAACTGCCCCCCCCTCCCTCGCCGACCTGGTTGCCCCCAACTGCCCTCCCTGCCGGCCTAGTCACCCCTCACTGCCCCCCCTACTAGCCTAATCACCCCCAACTGCCCCCCTGCCAGCCTGGACACTCCCAACCGCCCCCCTCTGCCAGCCTGGTCACCCCTCACAGCCCCCCCACTGGCCTGGTCGCCCCACGCAGCCTGCTGTTCAGTTGTTTGGTTGTCCCTCACTAACACCCTGCCAGCCTGGTCGCCCCATGCAGCCTGATTGTTCAGTCATTTGGTAGTCCATCACTAACCTCCCTGCCGGCCTGGTCGTAGGCAGCCATCTTGTGAGGGTGTGAGGGTTAATTTGCATGTACCTCTTTATTATATAGGATATTACTGGTTCTAAAATTCACTGATTATGTAAACTGAGTTCTTGGTAGCTAACATTTATTGACTACTTAGAAGTTGAATGCCTTAGCTGAGGTTTCAACATGAGAGTTACCTGAGGACCTTTAATACTAATAACCATACTCTCACAATCCTATCTATTCTGATTTTGGCTGGGCTGGGACAAGGGCATGGAGAGGTTTTAAATGCTGCTCAGGTGATTCTCATATGCAACCACATCTGAGGATCTTTGGTGAAGTAAATATCAACAGGCATGATGGAGATGAAGCTATACTAGTAAAAGGGAATGGAGAACTCAAGATCACAAATTTCAGCTTTATTTTGCCTTTCAGCTTCAAAATTAAAGCTGCATTTAGGTGCTTTATAGTATTGCTGTTTTTAAAAAATTTGCTACTCCATTTTGAGGAAGTATATTAACTCCACGTTTCAATTGTGGAAACCGAGGCTCAGATTGCTTAAGATACTCAAGGCCACACAACTCTAAGGGATGAAAGAGTAATAGAAACAAGGTCTGATCCCCAAGCTTATGCTCTTCATCACTAGGCCTGTTGTCACCCAGTATTTTTGCTACCATGGATTATACCGAATGGCTAAAGAATATTTGTATTGCCTGGCCAGTGTTGCTTAGTGGTTGAGCGACAACCTATGAACCAGCAGGTGACGATTCAATTCCTGGTCAGAGCACATGCCCAGGTTTCCAGCTTGAACCTCAGTAGGAGGCATGCAGGAGGCAGCCCATCAATGATCCTCTCTTATTATTATTGTTTCTATCTCTCTCTCTTCCTCTCTAAAAGTAAATAAAAATAGCCCTAGCCTGTTTGGCTCAGTGCATAGAGGGTAGGCCTGTGGACCAAATGGTCACGGGTTCCATTCTGGTCAAAGGCACATACCTTGGTTGCAAGCTCTCCCCGGCCTGCAGGAGGCAGCCAATCAATGTGTTTCTCTCACATCGATGTTTCTCTTTGTCTTTCCCTCTCTTCCACTCTCCCTAAAAAAAAAAAGTCATTGCTAAAATATCTTAGGGTGATGATTAACAAAAATAAATAAAATAAAATAAAATAAATAAAAAAATATTTTTAAGAAAGAATATTTTAACGTAAAGTGGTTTTATGAATGCCTTGTCTTAATTTCTTTAAATCATGTTTATATTTTATTATTTAAAAACTCCCAAAAATTCTGATGCAAAAGAAATCCAGTGCTCAGCATTTAAAAAGAACTTAAATATTTGGCTTATGTCTTCAGGATCATGATTAACATTTTCGTGTGCTTGGGATGATTTAATTTAACTCAGTAAACTGACAGTCTTCTTTTGTCATATGACAATCTGTACATATTTTTGCCACGAGGCAACTACTAAAGTCATTTGCAGTGTAATTTCAAAAGTAGGATTTTTGATTGGCAAATAAGAAAAGTGAAAATGTTTATTAAGACAATGCTAGACTTTTTCTTTAAAGTCTAATTTCCTCTGAATGTGTTAGAGGGTAATTGAATAACATTATGACCTTACTTTATTATTGAAATGCCAGGTTTATTTATATAATAATAAGTGACAAGCTTCATGTTTTTGAGACTACTGCTTTTATTTAATTAATTAGTCATAACTTGTGAGCCCTTATTTTATGTAAAACATGTTTTTCTAGGTACTAGTAGATTGATTTCTGATATTGAGGGCTATACTAAAATTTTTTGTAAATGCAGAGGGAAAGAAAGGAACATAATATATGTATAGAAACGGTACTTTGATGCTAACTTTAAAACATTATATTTAGAATGTAATAGCCTAAGTTGCTGGTCAGCAAACTATAGCCCAGCAAATTGTGTCAAAATGGGTCCTCTATATGTATTTTTTTTTCTTTTCTTCAAATATTTTTTAAATGTGGTCAAATACATATTACATAAAATTTACTATCTTAACCATTTTTAAATCTACAGTACAGTGGTATTAAGTACAGTCATATTATTGTGAAATCATCACCATCATTTACCTCCATAACTCTTTTCATCTTGTAAAACTAAAACTCTATATCTATTAAACAAAACTCCCATGTTCCTCTTCCCCCAACCCTGGAAATCATCATTCTAACTTTCTGTATCTGTGAATTTGACCACGCTAGGTACCTCATATAAATGGAATCAGAAAGATTTTGTCTTTTTTGTGATTGGCTTATTTCACTTAACATTTTGTCCTCAAGATGCATCCACGTTGTTGTATCATATATCAAAATTTCCTTCCTTGTTAAGGCTGAATAATAATATCCCATTGCATGTATATATCACATTTTTGCTTATCCATTCATCTGTCATTGGGCACTTGGGTTGCTTCCATATTTTGGCTATTATGAATAATGCTGCTAGGAACATGGCTGTACAAATATCTCTTTGAGAACTTGCTTTTAATTATTTTGGGTATATATCCAGAAGCAGAATTCCTGGATCATCTGCTCATTTCATTTTTAATTTTTTGAGGCCCACCATACTGTTTTCCATGTAGCTGTAGCATTTTTATAATCCCAACAACAATCACAAGGGTTTCAGGTTTTCTACATCCTCGCCAACCCACATCATTATCTGTTTTTTTTTGTGTTTTTTTTTTTATAGTGGCCATCCTAATGAGTGTGAATGTAGTTTTGATTTGCATTTCCCAAATGGTTAGTGATTTTGAGCATCATTTCATGCTTTTGTCTATTCATATATCTTCTTTTAAGTAATGTTTATTTAAGTCCTTTGCCTATTAATCTGTTGTTTGCTTTTTTGGTTTTTGAGTTTATATATTCTGGATATTAATCTCTAATCCTCTACCTGTTTTGTAAATAGTTTTATTGGCATTCAGCCATACCTGCTCATTTGCATATTGTGTATGCCAGCTTTTACATTATAATTGAGTAGTCTATACAAAGAATATATAGCCTGCAAAGCTGAAAATATTTGTCTTCTGCCCATATACGGAAGAAATTATTGACTCCCAGGTCTAACTGATGAAACTGGCAAATGAAATAGTGATTATTTAATTTAAAATTTATTTACAGGGGAGACCTCTAAATATTGAACTTAAAATAAATTGGAACAAAATGATTTATAATCTGCTTGTGTAAAGCAATATATATCTTATAGTAAGAGATTTTGCAGAATTATGATTAGTAATTGATACATGTTGTGTGGTGTTTTTTGTAATTGAAAATTTAGGCTTGGCTCCTTGGCAAGCATTGTGGAATTTTAACATTTATAAGATATTGGAATATATTGTAAAGAGAAGATCTAAACTTCTGTGCTAGAGACACTGTCATGAAAAATGACTGCTATGTGGTTAAGATGTTTAGAAACAGATGTGCTTAGGAGCTAGACCAAAGGTAGAAGGAGTTCTGTATAAATTTTGAGTCCATATTTATTTTATGTATTAAGGCAAATGGTCTTTATAATTTTCAGCAAGCGTTTTTGTTATTGTTAAAGACATATCTTTAAGCTTTTAATGTTCTAACATTAGTATGATGGTTGTTGCAAGACTTTTTTTTATTTTTTTAAATTTGCTTTGCTAATTTTTCCCCCCATCTGTTACAGTAAAAACAAACTCAAAGTATGGGAGAAAGAAGTTTCCCATGACTATTTATAAAGGACCAAATATCTTCGGCTTTGCATACAAACTTCATAGCTGAGGAATGAATTCCTTGGAAAAGGCTCTCAAAGACCGACTAGTTTTTAGAAAATGCTAGAGTGAACTTGGGTTTATTATCATATAGCTTAAGTTCACAATACTGTTTATAAATTTAAATAAGTTAAAATTATTTATTGACTTTATCAGTAGATATAGAATTGAATTGTAGAGTGGTTTGACAAAGAAAGTGCTTTCATTGGGATAGTCAGAGATCAATATTAAGACACCAAAGAAGGCAAAGGCAAGAAAAATAGTTCCAGTTCAACTCAGAAATCTAATAACTTATTACTATTTGAAACTTTTAACACATTTTAAATATTTATAAATATTTACAAAGTTCAGACTTTTCAGGTTTCATAAGCAATACATGAAGGTATTTGAGTTTCCAACACATGTAATGGACAATATCCTGACTATATCTGTGTCTTTTCATGCTATATAGCTCAGGGATATAACTCAGAGGCAGGCTTCAGGAATTTTATTGGGAAGAAAGCACAGCACACCACAGAATCTGGTCAGTTTCTTAACTGCCTGCTCTCTAGAAAATAATAATAATAATAATGTAGCCCCATTAAGGCTTTCAGGTTTGTGGTGTGAGATGAGCACATGCTAGGTGAATAGGGAGAAGAATTTTCTCTGAATCCCTTGTTTGAATTTTTTTAATTCTTGTTCCCGTCCTATTGGGATCACCTGCGTCATTGAAATCAGAGCTTTAGAAATTATATAAACAATTAGTAAAAAAAAAAAAAAAAAAGGAAGTATGAGAAATATGTGTTAATAGGACAGAGATTTTTCATTGTAATTGCCTCAGACTTGTAAAAAATTACCTTGGGCAGAATTAAGAGTGAAAATGCCAAAACTTGTAGGACTTGATTTTTGAAAATAGTCAAAGAAGTTTGGAGGTAAACCTCTGAAATGAGGTTGGAAAAGATCCTGAGTTATAGTAGTTTGGGTTGAAAATATGGTTATGCCATAAATCAATGATTCTGATTTTCTGTATTTATTAAAATTAAATATACTGTTTCAAACTAACATCTATCCTTCTCAAACTGTTCCAAAACAATTTAAGAGGGGGGAAGACTCCCAGGCTCATTTAATAAGGCCAGCTTTATCCTAATTTCAAAACCAGATAAAGACATTAAAAAGAAAGAAAATTATAGGCCAATATCCTTGAATATAGATGTTAAAATCCTCAGCAAAATATTAGCAAACTGGATGCAGCAATATTAAAAAGCTCATACACCATAATCAAGTGGGATTTATTCTGGGGATGTAAGGTTGGTACAATATCTGCAAATCAATAAATATTATACACCACATAAACAAAATGAAAGATAAAAAACACATGGTCATATCAAAAGATGTAGAAAAAGCATTTGATAAAATCCAGCACTATTTTTGATAAAAACTCTCAGCAAAGTGGGAATAGAGGGAATATCCCTGAATGTAATAAAGGCCATATATGACAGATCCACAGCCAACATCATACTCAATGGGCAAAAACTAAAAGTGCATGGATGGACCTGGAGACCATTATGCTAAGTGAAATAAACCAGTCAAAGAAAGACAAGTACCATATGATTTCACTTATATGTGGAATCTAATAAACAAAATCAACTGACAAACAGAATAAAACAGACTCATAGATACAGAGAACAGACCGACAGTTATCAGAGGGTAGGGGGACTGGGTGAGAAAGGTGAAGAAAAGGAGGGATTAAGAAAAAAAGAAAAAAAGAAGCAAAACTTGGCAGACATAGACAACAGTATGGTGATTACCAGAGGGAAAGGGATGGTAGCAGGAGGTAGAAGAGGGTAAAGGCGGTTAAATGGTGATGGAAGGAGACTTGACTTGGGGTGGTGAACACACAATACTATCCCCAGGTGATGTATTATAGAATTGTTCTCCTGAAATGTATATAATTTTATGAACCAATGCATGCCAATAAATTCAATAAAAATAAATAAATATTTAGTTTTCACTTTATAGCCTAATGTTACAGCTTCTATACTTATACCACGTTATATATGTACAAAAGTAGAATTAAGATAGTCAAACCTAAGTGGGACATTTAACACCAGTCCTTGAGAATTTTCATCTCTAACCTGTAACACATGCTATTATTTCTGGAGAAATGGAAGTAAGGAAGTATTAGTTGAACCCAAAGGGGAGTTGTGTGACAGGAGCCAGTGGCTACAGTTGTGTATCAGTTCAGATGTGCTGGAAAATCAGGAAATTGAGTTGCTAAATCTGAAAATGGCTACCACCATGCCACTCTCAGGCCTGATGGAAATGTCTTAGTTGACTTAATTAAGTCAACAGTAGTCAAGATAATTATACGAGCCATTGAATATATCTTCTCCTTTGTGCTAAAGTGGATGCAAGTTATTTACAAAGTGTCAGAGAGAGGAGCAATCCTTTGTTTCTCTTTTCTTTTATGTCTATGGCCAAGTAGCATGGCTTTAATAGAATGAAGAAAGAGACAGAGTCACTGTCTTAAGGATGCATCTGTATTTTGTGGTCTGAAGCAGTTCCCATTACTCTCAGGTTTTCATGATGCAGTTATTAGTTGGCAGCAAACTCCTACACAGAGTGTTGAAGGGTCATTTAAATTTTATGTAAGTGTCTTTCCAGATTATGGGAATGGTTTCTTCCCATCGTTTCTTCCTACCTAGTGTACCTATTCACAGAGGACAGCTAGATGCTTTGACTTAAAAGTTGGGTATATTATACCCAACTGTACATAAACAATTTGATTTTTTGTTTTGTATATAATTACAGGAGGTGTATCTCAGTTGGGTATATAACTCTCATTTACTCCCTTTCATTGAACCTTTTGTGATCCATTTATATTTTTACATTGCTGCTTCATGGGGGAAATTTTTTTTTCATGAGTTGTGAAGGGTAGAATTTTCCTGGCATTTTTTCCTTCTTTGGTTAGCCAAGTAGTATGCTGTGCTAAATGGAAATGTAGAGATAATCAAAATTTTACATGAGGATGTAGATGAAAAAAGGGACAAGAAAATGGGCAAAATATATTCAATGAATGGAAAATGAAAAACAGAACCGTCTCTGATGGGGGAAAGGCGGTGGTGCTAAATGCTAGGCTGTGTTGGCACTAAACTGGCAGTTTGAGGTTTGAAGGCTTTAATTTCTTATGTTCACTTGGTAACTATGGTACCTTTAGTTGGTGAAATACTTCTGTGATCTTAGGTTATTAGAAATCATTTTCTGCCAAAGACCATGTATAACCTTTTCAAAAGTACCAACTTGCTTTTTGGGGGAGGGATTCCATCCAAAATTAAATTGATAATTATGCTAAAAACAATTCTTTACAGTGGTGTTTATAGGTCACATCATTGATTCCTCATTTTTACATAGAAGTGGCACCAAATTCAAAAGAGGAAAATGACCAAATAGTGAGAGCTCTCCCCCAGCCCCTTGGTTCCTGTTACCCAGGTTTTCTCCTCAGAGACAATTGGTGTTACCAGTTCTTACAAATTCTGGGAGGTTTCTTTATACCCATGCTGTCCAATGGTGATATAATGTGAACTGCAAATGCAATTTACAATTTTCTAGGTCCTACATTAAAAAATTCAATCTAAATGATTCAGTGGTGAACGTGATTCAAGTTCTACAGAACAAGGAAGTTGTCTTTAACAAAATATTTACACAGAGTCATATTTGAAATCCAAATTCATTACATAAAATTTAAATTTAAATTCTTAGCTACACTAGCCATATCTCTGTGATGAAGAGTCTTTAGATGGCTCTTGGCTGGCATATTGAACAGTGCATCTCCTTAAACTCAGGAGCAAATTACTGTTACATGTGTATTGCTTTTTCCTCTTTTACACACAATTAGTTCTGCTTTGTACTTTGCAGTTTTCCTTAACAATATAACTTGATAATTATTCCCTTTCATTACATAAAGGGCTTTATTTTTCCCTTAGCTGTGCATTTTCTTTGTAGGGATGAACCATGATTTATAAAACCAGCCCCCAGTTGATGGATTCTTGGATTCATATGTTTCCCCTTCCCCACCTTTGCTCTTGCTAAGTGGTCATTTTAGCACCTTTTATGCAGTTTACAATCTACTCTGCTTATGATCTTCCTTGGTATGTTTAATTAAATTAACTAAACTAAAAAGCAGGGGCTATATTCTTGACTACTTCTGTGTATACTGGTGGATTTAATTTAATTTGTTGCACATACCTAGATACGTAATGATCAGTTATTGGGTAGGTATTTGAATTTGTGTGAACCTGAGCAAGAGGTCAGTGTTGAGGATGGAGACCTACAAAATACTTGTCCACTGGAGTGGTTGAAGCTCAGTTATGCATAGTATTGAACTGAGTATTTAACATTTATTTTGCAGCCATTACACAAGTAATTTGTAAGCCACCATCAAATGCACCATTAAAAGGGTTGTAGTAAATATCTCAGCACTCTATTGCAAAATTTCATTCTTGGGTTGAGATTCTCTTTTAGCATTATTCCCTGCAGTGCTTTTTGTAAAAGAAATTTGCATTTCATTAGTAGTGCAACTGAAAGTTCTGATTAATGTCATTTTCATCTAAAACTTAGAGAAAACAAAGTATTTCCCCATCATGGGCAGAATTGTTTAACAGGACATAAGTTCTATATTACTACTTATAGCCTAAATATTCCTATTTTAATAATGACAGCAGAGTAACATATATAGAATACGTTATAAGCTTTGAGAATGAAGCAATTATTCATTAACTTATGCATAAGAATTCTCATTTGTGTCAACACCCTAAAATCTAAATTATAAAGAGTCATTTTGATCCTTCCATTGGTATAAGAAATTAGCATTTTGATGTGAACATAATGGCTGAAAAATAAGACCAAATAATAAAGGGTATTTTTTCCAAGTTCATGAAAGGAAAGATTGAGAATTTAGAAGTAACGTTAATGGAAGAGATTTAATTGTCCAATAAGCATTTAAAAAAAAAAATCAGTATGTGTGTTCCTTCTCTCCAGTTTTTTTGGGGAAGTTACACTTCAAAATGGGTACAAAATTGTAAATATAATACTAGTAAACATTTGTCTATTTTTTTTTTTTCCTAAGAATGTTTTTGGCAACAAGTTAGGATTTTTACATTGTCCCAAAATTCTAAGCTAGAATTCATCAGAAAAACAAACAAAGAGGGGCATTTGATGTATGGGCAGGTGACGGAGCATTCCAGCAAGCACTCTAAGCCAGCCCAACCCTCTCCATTTAACTCTGCTGTCCACCTTAGGTGAACCAGTGCCCTTGGCTCTCGGGCATTTAGCAGCATTGGCTTTGGTTTCAAATAAAACTGGTCCAGCCAGAAGTCAGAACAGCACTCATCGGGCAGCTGGTGCAGAATGGATTTGGAGACAGAAAACCTGCTCTGCCCTTCGCTGGCTTAGGCACTTTCTTTCCCTCTGCGTTTCCTCTGTGGTGGAAGATGATGATTATACAGAATGAAGGTGTGGAAGTAACACTAGCCCATACCAGGCATCCAGTTTATGTTGGTTAAATTTTAAATATTACCTACTTTGTTAGAAAACAGCCTTTTGTAATGCTGGCATCATTGTTATATTAATTGGAAACCAAGGAGTGAGGGAACAGGCCCTCTTCTCATTTCTCTCCTCGGAAGTGGAAGGTGGGGTTGGTTTTCCTCATTAGTCCCTTGTGAAAGTCCCCGTGCCAGGTGCAGAGAAGTTGTTCTTGGAACGCTGAGTACAAAATGGGTGCTAATCTTCATGAAAATCACATTTCTTTTTAGAGGAGAAAAATGCCCCCCTCTGAGATTGGGAATATGCTACCAAGGTGATTGTAATTCTGACTGTTTCCTCACTTCACCTTTGTGGGAATTGCCTTATCTTTTAACATTTTGCCTTTCTTCCGTGTACAATGAGAGTAACTCTAACTGTATTTCTTTGATTTTGTTAGGACTGATATTGATTGAAATTTTTCAATTGTAATGTCATACGCAAGAACATCATTATTCAAAAGAAGGAGTGGGAATTTGAGACACTATTCTTATCTTAGGCTATTATATATTGAAGAGAACTTTTTAAAAAAACATATAGATTAAAATCAGATCTTCTGCCCCGGCTGAGTGGCTCCTACACCAAAAGGTTGTGGGTTGTGGGTTTGATTCCCGGTCAGGACACATACCTAAGTTTTGGGTTTGATTCCCAGTTGGGGGCGTGTTTCTCCCTTCCTCTCTCTCTCTAACATCAATAAAAACATATCCTTGGGTGAGGATTAAAAATAAACCAGATCTTCCACCTCCCATAAATAAGAAATTGAGGTATTGTATTTTACCATGAATGCTGTAGAATTAAGTGGCGATCTAGAAACTAATTTCTGTATTTTTGTTGTTGTTGTGAATCCTCACTCGAGAATATTTTAGAGAGAGTGGAAGGGAGGGGGAGAAACAAAGAAAGAGAAACATTGATGTGAGAGAGACACATCAATTGATTGCCTCCCTCATGCAACCTGACCAGGGCCCATACTCTATCTACCCAATGAGCCAAAATGGTTGGAGCCCTAATTTTTGTTATTGATAAGGGAAGAGGAAACTGTAACTCCTGACTCTATCATTAAGGGGAGGCAAGAGGGCAGCATTTGTCTTAGGTTGTGTAAGACTGTAACTCTTCGTCTGGTGGCAGCATGATGGCATTGTCTGAAAATTAATTGTACCCACCCATAACTAAAAGCCTTTATTAGAGCGATACAGTTAAATAATTTTATTTACTTATGTTTTCCTGGATTCAGTTTTTTGTAATATAGGAATATTGTCAATATTCTTGCGCTGTATGTTTTGGTGTGAAAACAGAAAGACTAATTCAAAATATCTTAACATAATTAAGATCTACTTTATATATATATATATTAGAGGCCCCGTGCGCAAACTCATGCACGGGTGGGGTCTGGCTGGCCCACCCTGTTGGGGGCCGATCAGGCCAGGCTGGTGGGGATAGGGAGGGGCCATGGGCGGTTGGCCAGCCAGCCCCACCCCCGATCAGGATGGAGGGGACCAATCAGAGGCAGGGTCGGCCAGGGGGAGGGGCCACGGGAGGTTGGGCGGGGCCGATGGGTTCCCTAATTGGTCTGGTTGGCTGGTGCAGTGCGCATTATAGCAACTGGTTGTTCTGTTGTTCCAGTCACTTGGCTTTTATATATATAGATATATATTGATTCAGAGAGGAAGGGAGAGGAAGAGAAGGATAAAAACATCAGTGATGAGAGAGAATCATTGATTGGTTGCCTCCTGCACACCCACCACTGGGGATCGAGCTTGCAACCCAGGCATATGCCCTTGGCTGGAATCGAACCTGGGACCCTTCAGTCTACAGGCTCTACCTGCTGAGCCAAACCAGCTAGGGCAAGATCTACTTTTTCTTAATAGTATAATGAAAAATGTCTCAGAGTGATACACCTGTATACAGACAATGCCCTTGTAATATATATATTTTTTAAGCTTTGGGGTGTTTTCAGTAAATTTACTTTTAAATAATGTGTTTTACCAGATAGTATGTAAAATTATATGAGCCTTAATTGCTTCAGAGGTTGAATAAATATTTGAAAATTCATCAAATTTCCCCAAATTAAAAGGATCTGGGTCACAGTAATTTAAGAGCAATGGGTGGTGGCTTGTGTGACTGGTCATACAACCAGTGAGCATTTATTGAATACTGACTGCTCACCAGGTACTGTGTTAAATGTGTGACACAAGCTACCACATTTAATAGTGAACGGCCACTCTATTAAGTAGGTGTAGTGGTTATCCAGATTGTTCAGAAGAGGAAACGGAGGCTTAGAGCATAACTTGTCCAGGGTCACGTGGCCAAGCAGTGACAGATCTGAGAATAGGACCCAGATGTCATTTGAAATCTATTTGCTTTGACCACTTTGCATCCTGCTCACCTTTCTCCCCACCCTCCCAGATCTGACAGGTGTAGCAAAGCCAGTATAATAGTAAATAATATGAGAGACATTACATAGGACTAAACATTATTCTTGCTGTTTCTATTTAAATTTTTTCTAATTACAAAATTGATATGCCTATCACAAAATATTTAAAAGCAATAGGAATTATAAAGAGAAATAATCATTTTCTAGGCTATCTGGGGATAACAATTGTTGACATGATTTGCATTTTACCATTTACTAAAGTGTATTCTGAATAAGATACAAAGTAACATATTTTCTGTAAAAACGACTTCCATGGTCAAGTAATTTTGGGGAAAGTCTGGGTTAAACAAAAATTAAGCTCTTTTCTTTTAAGGTCTTCTCAGGGATTTTAATATGCTAATATGCATTTTGGACCTCCAAAATGGACATATGGAAAGCAACATTTTCCCAAATTCATTTATCTGAACAGTTCTAAAACCAATATTCTTTCAGGTATAGTTTAGGTAATACGTGGATTGAATATATCCCTTTGGATGTTTAAATAACCATTTCGATTTTTAACTACGTATACTGTTTTTATGATCCCTTTCTCCAGGATTACATTATAGGCTATTTCAGCTATTTAAAACTTATTTAAAAATGCTTTATGAAATAGTTGTATAACAAACCATATGTGTATTTGTATTTTCTTTTTTTTTACTTGTTACTGGGTTGTTAAACATTTGGACTGTTTCCAATAAAAACATTAACCATAATGGAGTGTGAGTTTTAAGTTTAGGTGAATGTGATTCCAGAATTGAAAGTCTGCAGGGGTGAGGAAACCAGCTCCAGGGTTTGTTACAGCCAGAAACTGTGAAAGCCGTTACCAGTTTCAGAGAAATCTGGGTGGGATGGCTCCCTGACTTGCCATCAGCGAGAGACATGCCAAAGAAAAGGACTTTCTTAGGGGGAAATAGTAATCAGCTGTTGGAACGAGCTGAGAAGTTAGGTGTTGGTGTGTGTAATTACCTGCTGGTTTGGAAGTATACGTTTCTTCAGCTGCAGCCTGTGCGGTCCCCAGGCCAGGCTTGGTCTCCCGGAAGCAGTGGGAAGGCCTGGACCCGCGGGATTTGTGATTATTAATCTTTGCTGTGATCAAGGAGAGCAGGAGCACTGGGCATCTCAGGCTCTGTTGAGGGGTGGAGAAACTGGGCTTGTGGACAGGTCTGGATTTGAGAAGGAGGAGTTTTAAACATGGATTAGTTGGGGAGGTTGGGTTTGAAGTCACTTAATAGAAAACCCATTGTGATAACAAGAAGAACAAGAAATCTTCCTGAAAGAATCAACGGTTCATTGATTTTCTTTTTTTTTTTTTTTCATTCAATAGATACTTATTGAAAGTTAACTATGGGTCGGGTACTGGGCTGGACACTGGCAACTAATTGTATTGAAAATATTACCATGCAGTACACGGAAATTATATTCATGGAATAAAATCACTCTGGCTGGAATGAAAACATGATTCAATCTTATTAAAAATACATATCTTTGAACAACATCCAAGGCAGTGTAAACAATACTCTCTCTGTTTTAAAATAAGGACAGTCCAAATCTCTGAAATGCCAATTACTATGCAGTTTCAAATACTTTTTTTCTTGTCTTGGTTAACATTATGTCTGGTTCCTTGGATGTCTTAATGTACCTTTTCAGAATGTTTATAAGATTATAGAACGTGTAAATGTATATATGCTCTCTCCTTATCCCTGTCAAACTTTTCCCTGGGATTAGTTCTTCTCATTGGACTATGGGAAGTTGTTAGCAATGGCTTTTCTTAGCCAGAACAAAGTATCAAAACTGTCTTTCTCAGCCTGAGAGTATTTATGGCAAGACTGGAGAATGCTGCCCTCACTGGGGCAGTGGATTGCAAGGCCTGGTGAGTTGCCAAAGGGAAAATTCCTAAAGGGAATATCCAACCGCCCAGGAGGTTTGAGAGTCATTGCTATGGCAGCAAGAGGTGGTTGGCCCTGACTTCTTTCTTTGGTGCCTGGGGCTCCCAGGACCCCAGCTCCACAGGCCCAGGGCAGAGCTGCCAGTTTGACATCGGGCAACAGTGGTGGTTATTCTTCATGTGACCAGGCTCTAGCAGTCACCTTTATTGTCTTAAACTTGTGACCTATCTATGAGAAGTGACAATTAAGACACACTGGGAATAGACTAAGGGACATAGGCGTGTCATTTCAGGGAGACTGAGTGTTGAATTTTGGCTCAGCCATTGAACAGTTAGAAAATTTGGACAAATTATTTAAGTTGTGTACATCTGTTTATTTCTGCCCCCCACACCCACCTCCCTGAAAATAAAGATACCCATTTCATAGGCTCATGGCTAGGATTAATTGGAAGTATTTATATGTAAAACCATGACATATTGATGAAGTAATAAAACTCATTGACTGTGATTTTAATTTCACCATTAAATGTCTGTAGCTAATTTATTAAAGTGTGTTTTTTTTTTTTAACATGAGCCATACAAAAAAATTCACAAGATGGGTTTAAAACACCCACTCTCTGTTTCTATTTAGTAAATTAGTAGTTGACATTTGGTTAAGGATCATTGTTTCCCAAATCTAAGTACTGTTTGATAACTCATTAGTTCATAGAACGTGGTTTACTGTAAGCAGGTTGCCTGGCCTTTTACAATCATTAGAAAGGCTCTACCTGGTAAGATGTGGAGATAATGAGCACACAATGTGTATATTGTCAACCTTTATACCTTTTCCTCTAGGAAAGAAAATAACCAACTAACCAAACATGTTCTTTCACTGACTTTCCTGGTGGCAGTGGTTCCTAATGAAAAGACCGTATCTTTGAGACTATGGGACAGCCCCCTCACGTATACGAAGACTGGATTTTTATTTTATACCTTCCCTATCCACAGCTCGGGTACATCCCACTTTCAGGAAACTGCAGTAGCAGAATGCAGACTGAGGACCTCTCACTACGTGGTCTCCTGCTTTCCACCTCTGTAAACTTTAAATAGACCCTTTGCATTAAAAATACTATGTAAGATGAGAACCACTTACAAATCCTTGTTGATAATGCACGTCTTGAAAGTGTTTCGGTTGAGCAGGTATGCATTTCCTTTCTGAATCCTTGATGAGGTTAGTTCTCTTGACAGCACAACTTCTCTTGGGGATGGAGCATGAGGGGACATCTGCAGGAAGGTGCTCTTTCTCATGGAGCTTGTTGGTACCACCTTCATGTCATGCCAGATTCATTTCCACATGGATACTCATCCAGTTAAAAATTGTCAGGGTCATTTCTGAAAGGAAGGCAAATTATTACTTTGGTTATAAGGCAAACAGCTGCATTATTTTTTTTCTTATTCAGGTATCACACCTAAGTTATAAACTGTTGAAAATTGGTGAGAACCAATTTATCAAGGTCATAGATAAAGAAGGTCCAGTCATGGAGAAGGTAGCCCACTATAGTGTGCTCACATTTCAAACTGGTGTGTTTTTCTGATAAATGTAAGTATTGTCATTGACTAGCTGTTATTTGAATGGTACGAACACATCACAAATTGCTATTTTGTGATTTCAGAGAAGTGGCAATTTTAAAGATTGGGCAAGCATCATTGAGTTTCCTGACAGTAAAATAACACATCTTGTTCTTTGCATTAAACTGCTCTGAATAGAGAAAGAGGTTTATGAAGTTAAAAAAATAAATCAAGGCAAAGCAAGCTGTTCTTTGTCCACACCCAGCCCCCTCTGAAATAACTAAACAAAAACATTTAAAAATCTAACATTTTTTAAAGTCAAGGATGTACTCTATTTTTATTTTATTTTATCTATTTGGTTTTTGTGTTTTGTTTTGTTTTTGTCTTCAAGGATGCACTTTTAATGAGACTCAGCGAAAACCTGGCCTCTGGATAATAAACCGGAGAAACATATCAAGTTTCTAAACAATTGTTTCCTTCTCTACTTAACATTCACTTTGTGTTTGACACTTTGGCACATTGCCTGACCTTGCTGAACCTTCATTGCATTTTTCAGTTTGATTTAAAAAAACAACAACCACTTTCTACATTGTCAAACCCTGATGGTTTTTTAGTTGATAAGGGAAAATGATTATGATTACTTTAAGTTTATATTTTTTAAATTATTCATGATGTTTGAGAAAACTCTTAAGATGTTTAGTTTTCATTCTCTCTTCACTTAAAAATTCACTTCATGCTCTTTGTTTCTATATTCATCTTTATCTTATTGATTTTGTAAAATACTCTTAATATGTACTTTGCTCTTAATATGTAAAACCTAGGTTTTTATGCTTCATGTTCTAAATATTTCCCCAGGTTTGTCATTTTTAGAATTTTAGTTTCATGTTATTTTAGGGACAATTTCATGTGTTTTCCTTTGTATTGCTTTAAAATGCAAGTACATTTTAGGTCTTTGAAATATTCCCTATCTTAAACTTATGATAGATTCAATATTTGACAGAAACAAACTGAAGTTGGTTCTTTTGTAGTATGAGATAGGATCTCAATTTTTTAAAAACACAATTGCCTCACATTATTGAACAATTAATCTTTTCCTGAAGTTTTGAAATGCCACCTTTATTACATAACTAGTACCCTTGCGCACAAATCCATGCGCCAGTAGGTCGTTGCCGCCCTCCTGTAGCTCTCCGCCTGCTGCCCCGCTTTCCTGTGGGTCCCCCCCGCACCCCTCCCTTCTCCGTCTACCCGCCCTCATAGCTTGCTGCCCTGCACTCCTGTAGCCCGCTTGTACCTCGCTGGCCCACCCTCCTGCTGATCCGTGATCTGGTCGTGATGCTCTTGGTTGTTATGCCTCAGGGTGTAATGGCTAATTAGCATATTCCTCTCTTATTATATAGGATTATTTTGTTAGTGGGCTTCCCATTCAGCTCCACTGATTTTTCTGCTTTTCTATCAATCCAAAATTTTTACTTGCAGTGTCTCTATAGAGCATTTTAATGATCTGGTGGGGTCATAATGGTCAGTGTTGTGGTTTTTTTTGTTTTTGTTTTTGTTTTTTTGTCTCCTGGCTGCTCTCAGGCATTTGTTTTTCCATGTTGAATTTAGAATTGGGAATGAGGATTGCTTGCTTGAGCTCATTTTCCATATGCGTTTTCAAGGAGTTGGTATTGCTACTATATTGAATTTGTTCATTCAGGAACATGTCCCAGCAGCCTTTTCTTCCCCTGATGTCTCACCTCTCTGTCACTGAACACCAGATTTTGCCATTAGAAAAGTATGCCTTCGTAGGTGTCAAGAGCAAAATACATTGAGGGCTACTGAATTAACCCGATGTCTTCAATTAAGTAACTTTATCTTTGTACAATGTAGTCATTTTCAAAGTGTGCTCCCTGATAGCATCAACTGAGATCTTGATAGAAATGCAGATTCTTAGTTTCGATCCAGACCTACTTACTCAGGAAGTATGAGGGTAGAGCCCAGTATTCTGTTTAAATAAGGCCTGCAGGTGATTCGGGTACATGGGAAAGGCTCAGAACCACTGGTGTGGTGGATACAGTATAAAATCCCACTTTAGCCCTTTACTCCAATGTAATTTTTTATTTATATATTTAATATAAATATATTTTAGTTATATATTTAAGTCTAGATATTCTCATCTGTAAATTGGTGGTTATGAGAATATTTGTATCATAATGCAAAGGATGAAGATGCTGAATAGCTATTATATTTCAGATTGCTTTCTAATAAGCAAGGGTTGAAGTAGTGCACAATATGAGTACTAATAGTAGTGGTGGTGTTTCGGGGAATTGAGGGCAGGGTCAAAGTAAGGGTGGAAAGTAAGGGGTTCCTGGTTTGATGGGTCCTAGATATTGGGTGACACTGAGGGATACAATTCTACATTTGGTATGGTAAGGATAAATACTTTTAGTTTTGTTCAGATTGGCACCTTTTAAGTGGGCAGATACAATAGCCTATTATTATTGAAATCTCTGAATTCCATCTTTTTTTTAATGCTAGCCTTGCATTGTGTTTATTATTTTTTTTCCAATTACAGTTTATAGTCAACATTATTCTCTGTTAGTTTTAGAGGTATAGTATAGTGCTTAGAAAATCATGTACTTTACAGAGTGGTCCCAATTACCCGCCTGGCCCCATATATAATTATTATGGTACTAAAGGCCTGGTGCACAGATTCATGCACATTAACAGGAAATTAATTAGAAGATGGCCGGTGGGATGGACTGGGCGAGATGGGCCGAACACGCCCTGGAGCCAACCTCCCTCTGTCCCTCCCCGGCCACACCTGAGGTGGCACTGGGGCTCGAAGGGTGTCTGAGGAGTCCCTCCGGCAGGTGGGTCCCTCGGTCTGGCCTGCAGGGATCGGGCCGAAACCGGCAGTTCGTCATCCCCAAGGGGTCCCGGAGTGAGAGAGGGCACTCTGCTGTGGTTTGGCAGCTCCTGCGTTGAGCATCTGCCCCCTGGTGGTCATTGCATGTCATACATATTGGTCGGTTGGCCGTTCAGCCGGTTGGCTGGTCAGTCGGTTGGCTGGTCAGTCAGTTGGCTGGTTGTTTAGCCTTTTATATATGTAGATTATTGACTATATTCCCTATGCTGTAATTTACATCTCTGTGACTATTCCACGACTGTCAATTTGTACTTCTTAATCCCTTCACCTTTTTCACCCAGACCTTCAACCCCTTTTCCTTTGACAGCTGGCTGTCTGTTATCTATCTCTGAGTCTGTTTCTATTTTGTTTGTTTATTTGGTTCTTTAGATTCCATATGTAAGTAAAGTTACATGGTATTTCTCATTCTCTGTCTAATTGATTTTACTTAGCATAATACAGTACACTCTAGGTTCATCCATGATGTCGCAAAAGGTAAGATTTCATTCTTTTTTATGGCCAAGTAGTATTCCATTGTGTATATGTACTATAGTTTTTTTTTATCAACTCATATATTTATATACACTTGGGTTGTTTCCAACCTGAATTCCACCTCAACAATATGTGTAGGATTAAATTATTAAAGTTCCATTATTATATTGAATGAAATTAAATTTTTCATATTTCTCTAGTTTAAAAATATCTATCATAGCAAATATCTAAGAATTGAGGGAAGATAAACTAGAATATGCAAGTGAAATAAATATGAATGTCTTAATATGATGCAAAAGTAGATACCTAAAACATTATCAGTTATTGGTAAACTGGAAAAATGTTAATTTACTCAACATATTGATGAATTACTTTGCACCAGAAACAGGGCTAAGTAGTGGGTAAAATGATGAATAAGCTGTAGACATGGCTTAGCAGCAGTTCAAAGTTGGGTGGTAGAAACAGTCAAGTGATGTGATACTGTTGATGGCAAGACAAGGGATAAAGGCAGAAATTGATGGCTGTGATAGTCCCAAGGCTCCATGAAAGAGACAACTCTTGATCTGACCTTCAAGGACAAGTATCCTACCCCAGGAGAGGAATGCAGAAAATGTGTAAGAACTCACTCAGTGATTAGTTCTGCTTGAAGGCACCAGATACCTCACGGTGAAGGTGACTTGGAGGATGAGTGGGAGTTGCCAAGCCAGAAAAGGAAGACAGATATTATAAATGGAGGCATAAATACACCAGAGAGCCCAGAATACTGGAAAATGTGGGTTAGTTGGATGTGAGTGTAGCATATGGGCTGGGCACGGCCAGTGAGGCTACAGGTGAAGCTGTGCCCAATTGTGCAAGTTCTCCTAAGATTATGGTGGACTGAAGGCTTTTTTTTTTTTTTTTTTTTTTTTTTTTTAGCATTTTGTCTTGATTTCATATAAAAGTATTTTATGTCAGTTGGTCTTTATCTCTTTCTCCTTGTTTTTGTAACCCATGTCATTATACTCATTTCAGATAAGGAATTTAGGTTAGGGAGTTCAGAAAAACATTCATGTTGAAGTTTATGTTCAGATAACACAGCTTTAGCCTTATTCAACCTTTCTCAATATTAAAGACTTTCAACTCTTTGGGTTCAAAATTTGGTTAGTTAATCCCAACAAAGCTTCTTCCACCAGTGGGTGTGGCCTGGAATTATTCTTGCTACCTGAAGCTCTATTTTTAAGTGTGCCCTTCTCATTCTTATTACCCAGGTCTTCCCTATTGAGCCCATCGATTTTTCTTATTCCTCACTGGAGTCCTGCCCTCAACTTCTGGTAACTTGGCTGGGCCCTGACTCCCTGGCTAGCTAATCTTTTCCTCCTGGGGCCAGAGTTTCTGTGGTGTCAGTAACCACCTTGAGCTTGCTATGAGTTAGAGAAACCGACTGGCAACCTTGACCACATCCCCAACCTCATTTCTACACACACCATAAGTGCCTTGAGACCTTGGCTACTGTGTTTCATCCACCAGATGACATCACTTTATTATAGTATAAATACTCCTTATGACCAATATCATAGCTATACTTAGCAACTTTTGGGAGTTATTTTAACTTTTAGTCTCATGCTGCTCAGCCCTTCATGTCCCAGACCCATTCAGTTCACTATTGACTTTTGCTCTGAGAGGAATATTTGTATATTATAAGGATTATACATTGTTAAATCCTGTGAAATCTTACAATATAATGTCTTTTTAAAAATTTCCATTTCTTAATGTTCTAGTTTAGGCCTGAGCTATTTTGATAGCCCCTTCATGACCCTATGTTTCTTTTTCTTTTTTTTTTTTTTTTTAGTCTAATTACTACAGGGATATTTCCAAACCATGAGTCAATTTATATCAAACTCACCTGCTCACCCCCAAAAAGTCTTTGCTGCATATTCAGTAAAGGCTAGACTCTACATGGCATTGGGAATGCATGATGCCTGGTCCTAACTTTCCTTTCTCACCTATCTCCCACTGACTGTTTCCACCTACATTTTTTTTCCCTTGGGCATGGGAGACAGACTGTGGCATCTCCTGAGCACTGGAGAATTTCAGCCTCCTTGCTTTTGACTAATATTTCTTCAGTGTGGAATTCTACTGGCTCAACTCACTGCCCAGAGGAATCCACACATTTTTCAAGGCCTAGTTCCAAATTCCACTTTCTTCTTGAACCTTTGGTAGGTAGATCCTTGAGCCAGATATACTTTCTTTTTGCTTTCATGGTACTTTGCCTCTAACTCTGTCAGAGCATGCATTTACTGTCCTTCTTCTTTTTTTTTTTTTATAAGCTTGTCGCCCCCCCTTCCCCCCAAGTTGTTAGCTTTTTAAGAGAGGGGTTTATTCATCTCTTTATCCACAGAGGCACTTGCTCACATATTTTGTCCATATGGGTTTTCAATAGTTGTTTTGTCCATGTTAGGATTTTTAAAAAAAATATATTTTTATTGATTTTAGAGAGGAAAGAAGAGAGAGAGAGAGTTAGAAACATCAATGATGAGAGAGAATCACTGATCGGCTGCCTCCTGCACGCCCCCCACTGGGGATCGAGCCCACAACCCAGGCATGTGCCCTTGACCGGAATCGAACCTGGGACCCTTCAGTCCACAGGCCGTCGCTCTATCCATTGAGCCAAACCGGCTAGGGCGATGTTAGGATTTTGATCATGTAAGAAACTTGAGTTTTTTTCAAAAAGAGGCACAGTGGAGGAATTCATGTTTGTCAAATAGTTGCCTATTTCTTCTAGCCCTTCCTTTTTTCTCCCCCTTGTCCATGTCAAAAGCATCTGGGTGAATGTCGTGAGTGCCTGAGGCTGTGTGAAAAGGAATGGTTTGGGAGTAGGAACACTCCCCAAGGACCTTAAACTCGTTGGGTTGGTTAGTAAGGTTTTGTTTGAAAATTGCTGGACAAGATCATAATTTTTATTATTTCTTGATATTATTAATACCAAGTACCGACAACCCTTTCATATACACTTTCTCACCTAATCCTCCCAACAACCCCATGGTTTACTCCTTTTTATACAGGAGGCTCATACAGGGTTTTTGGTTGTTTGTTATAAACTGAGATTAAGAGATAGAACCAGGTTTTCAGGTCAAGTCTGTCTGATTCCAAAGCCTGCATTCTTTTTCATGGTGTTTTCTGCTTTCCCTGAGCATTTGGAAAGTATGCATTTCTGACCCCATCCTCCTGCTACATAGATGAAGCTCATCTTCAAAATCAGCTCACAGTAGAGAAAGTGAAATCAGTATGTGCCCTTCTCCAAACTAGTGTTTATCAGCTTATAGATGCATAAGGTGTCAACCATAAAATGTTAAGGTAAATTAACCTATCAAATTGAATTATAAATAAGAGAAGAAGTAAAAATGTAAATGTTGGTTTAAAGACATGTATATCATATATAGTCAGTCAATGAACGAACACACAGAATTCATTGATTTTGGCGCTTCCTCTTTGTTATATGATTATAGGACTGGTAATGAAGAGAGCCTGCTGGAGGGGGGTAGGAGATGTCAGAGGATGGTGAGAGTTTAGAGTTTCCTAGAGGTGGGGGTAATTTATTTTCGAGTGAAGGAAAGCTGTGAACTGAGATAATTTTTAATGCCTGTCTGCCTAAAAATGATTCTTTACATGATATATGGAAGTGTTGGGTTTTCTTTTTTCTTCTTTTTCTTTAACTAGGTAGGACTTCCTATGAAGGATCTTTTGTGTTCAGACACCTTTTGAATCACGGTATCACTGTGTAAAAAACATAGATCAGCAAAAGGGATACCTTATTTTACTGTCCATCAATATTTATACATAGAGATAAAAGTGCATAGAAAATTATTAAATGTTACATATCCTATGAGCATTTGTTAAGCACTTCTATATTCCAGATTCTCTATAATGGCAGAGGATAAGACAGACCCAATGACTTCCTCAGAGACATCACAGTTAATGACCCAAGAGTAAAGACCTTTTAATTTTACATATGACAACAGGGTAATAATATAAAAATTAACCAACATTTATTAAGACACTAGAGGCCCAGTGCATGAATTTGTGCACGGGTGGGGTCCAGTTGGCCTGCCCTGATCGGGGCCAATTGGGGCCAGGCCGACCAGGGGGAGGGGACACGGGAGGTTGGCCGGCCATCCCCGCCCCAGATGGGGGTGTTGGGGGCCGATCAGGGGCAGGGCCAGCCGGGAGTGTGGGCTGAGGGAGGTTGGTTGGCTGGCCCTGCCCCCGATTGGGCCAATTGGCCGGCCCCAGTGAGCATCATAGCAACCCGTCGTTCATGTCACTTGACTTGTATATATAGATTATTAGATGTTAGGTCTTATGCTAAGTGTGTTAAACATATTAGAGCATTTTATCTTTATAACAACCTTGTGTGAGAATTACTTTGTCTTTATTTATCAAATGGAAACCCCCCCACCAAAAACCTGAGACAATGAAGCACCTTCTTCAAGATCATATTTGGTACCTTACTTGGTATATTAAATGATTTTAAGATATATTTCTTTAGCGATTAGTTTTCTAAAACTTCTTTAAAAAATAGCTTTTCATCTGCTTCTTCTGACTTTGCCACACAGACTTGGGTCTGAATCAAAGATGTGCCAATTTTTTATTGGGTAACCTTGGGCAAATTACTTAACCTTTCAGAACCTCTGTTTCCTTGCTCATAAAATGGGGATTAACACACATTTTGCATGAGTATATAAAGCACACTGTAGTAGGACCCCAAAAATCTTAGTACCCATTTCTTTCCCTCTTTTACTTTTCCATAAAGTGACTCAAAACAATCATGTGGTCATATAAAAAAGGGAGTACTGTACTGAATTTTGCAGGTTGACCACTAACCGTTTTCTTGTAAACAACTTGAGGAGTGCCAGCAGCTCAATAAATTCAGTTGTGATGTTGGCGAGTAAACATTGGACTTGAAATTGGAAGTTCTGTTTAGTTTGCCACTTTGTTGTCTATTTCTTATTTTTAGAGGGATGGAAATGCTTTTATTTAATAATCAGCTCATGACTTTTTACAACTTGTTGATGCTTAAAAGAGCTACCAGCTCTGTTGTCAGGCAAAGAGAAATAACATGCTGGATGTTCCATTTGGTTGATGGGAGTCAGTTACATAATTGGATTAGTGCGGTTCTCCTTCTTTAGCTAACCTAAACAGTCATGACTCCAGATAAAATCTTTCCTCTCTGATAAGCTTCTTGAGTGCCCAGCTTGACTTTATAGTTTCGTAACATTTGGTTACCCCCATGAGGTCTTTTGAAGGTGCATGGTTATTTATCCAGTTTTTTTTTTTGTGTGTTTTTTTTTTTTTTGTACTCCCTGCTTAGTTTCCATTAATTTGCTAGAGGAGGTCACAGAACTCAGAGAAACATTTTACTTGCTAAGTTGCAGGTTTATTGTTAAAGGACAGGACTCAGGAACAGCCAGAGGGAAGAGATGCATAGGGCAAGGAATTGGGGAGAGGGCACAGAGCTTCCATCCTCTCTCCAGGTGCACCACTCTCCCGAATTTCCATGTGTTCACCAACCCAGAAGCTCAGACTCTGTCCCTTTGGGACTTTGTGGAGGCCTCTTTACATATATGTTATTTATTGAATCATTGCCCATTGGCAATAGATTTGACCTCCAGATCAGAGTGGGACTGAAAGTTCCAACCCTCTAATCACACAGTTGCTTCTCCTGGCTCTGGGCCCTAATCCTTAGGCGAGGCCCAAAAGCCACCTAATTGACATAACAAAAGACAATGTTATGCCTTTATAACTTAGGAAGCTCTAAGCATTTTGAGGAGTTTTGTGCTATAAAAGGGGATGAAGACCAAATATGTGTTTATTTTTATAAATCTCAATTATGCAGAGGAAAGAAGTCACTAAGAGGCCAAAGAGTTGTGCAGAGAGTTCAGGAGCTGTTTGTGTTGCAAAGTCAGTTTGGACTTCACAAGGAGATGCATGAATGTTCCCTTGATGTTGGGGTCCAGCCCCAGCGGGTCCAGGGGTCCCCAAAGGTGTGGACGGAGTCGGCGAAGAAGGAATGACACGGAGACAGTGTTCAGTTGATCAGCAGCCTAGCCAGGATCTCTAGCCAAGTTCTGGTTAGGATCTCCAGCCAGGTTCTGTGTTCATGTTCTCTTGCTAGGTTCTCCAGCCAGGTTCTGTCCAGGTTCTCCAGCCAGGTTCAGTCACCAGGTTCTAGTCAGGTTCTCTTGCCATCTCTAGGTTCTTCAGCCAGGTTCCCTCACTAGGTTCTGTTTCTAAGTTCTGTGTCTATTTATCCAGTTTTTAAAGTGAGTGCATGACTTCAAGATCTTTATTGTTGATTAAACAATGTCATGTGACAGCGTGGACTTTCTTTAGGATAGTGCTCTGCTTAGCTGTGCTGAAAAACTAGATTTAATGTAGCAGCTGACTACAGTGAGTATGTATAATACTGTATTGACTTAACATTCTCATATACATCAATCCATTTGATGACATACCTATTGAATCATTATTTTCTAAAATATAATTCTGGAAAAGTTGTTAAAAGTCAGTTTTTAAAAATGTAATTTAATTTTTGGTCTTTATGTACTGAAAGACGTTGCTATTTAAAGGAATTAATGGTGCATTATTTGGTGAGGTGGATAATCAAGCTCTAATTTTTTTGAATTTGCATAAATGAACTTTATTCGGATATGTCATATTTATGGGAAAAATACAAAAACGACTGGTTCTATCTTGGTATATAATGGGTTGCGACTGTATAATAATACTTAAACCATGACTTTAAAAAATATATAAGGTCCATTGTATATTAGAATAAATTAGAGCCCTGCTTTTTAATGTAAAAATCAGCTAACAGTTATCAAGTATTTACTATAAACCAGGCACTGCACTGAGCTTGACATGTATTTTTTTTATTTTTATTTTTTTATATATATTTTCTTGACTTCAGAGAGGAAGGAAGAGGAAGAGAAAGAGAGAGATAGATACATCAAAGTTGAGAAAATCATTGATAGGCTGCCTCCTGCATGCCCCCCATTGGGGATCGATCCACAACCCAGGCATGTGCCCTGACCGGGAATTGAACCATGACCCCCTGTTCCATAGGTTGACCCTCAACCACTGAACCATGCCAGCTGGGCAACATGTATTTTATTTTTGTAGCAACTCTGAAATGGGGGCTAAGATACTTGTTTTACAACTGGAGAAATTAAGTCAGAGAGAGGGATTTGGAAGGTCGTTGGAGCAGCAGTGTAGAGCTGTTCACATTTACTTAACCACTAGTCTATCAGTGCCTCTATATTATTACCAAATGTTTGTTCACCTTTTCATAAAGATATTTTCTGTTTAAATGAAATTTACCTTTAATATTTTTTCTAGGATATAAATAGATAATAGACATAAACTAAGTAGATTATAAAACTTTAGAAACATAGAGATGATGTATGCCTTACCTGCTTCTCTACATAGATGACAAATGCAAGCACACAGTAGACCAGTTAACTCATTTTTTTAAAAAATGGAATCACTTAAAATGTGCTTTGGTAGATAGTGATGTGAAAAAAGTCATACATGTAATGACTTAAATTTTGTCTGTAAAATAGGCATTCATGATCAAAGGGCATTCAAGGGTTCTGTACTTTACTAATCTAATTTCTTATGTAATACTAGAGGCCCTCAGCCTGGCCCGCACCATCTCGCAATCTGGGACCCCTCGGGGGACTGCCAGTTTCAGCCTGATCCCCATAAGCCAGGCCTAGGGACCCCACCAGTGCACGAATCTGTGCACTGGGCCCCTAGTACACATATAAGATCTTTGGTTAATCTCTTCCCACCCTCCTCCCTTCCCCCTTCCTTCTAAGATTCATCAGTCTGTTCCATGTTTCCATGCCTGTATGTTAAACGTCTGCCCCCTGGTGGTCAGTGTGCGTTATAGCTACCGGTCATCTGGTCGGATGGTCGCTCAGGCTTTTATATACGTACTAGAGGCTCAGTGCACAAATTTGTGCATGGGTGGGGTCCCTTGGCCTGGCTGGTGATCGGGGCCAGTCGGGGCTGTCTTGCCCAGTCCTGATTGGGGCTGATTGGGGCCGATCGGGGCTGGCTGGCTGGGGTCAGGGACCGCAGGAGGTTGGCCAGCTGTGGGAGGTTGGCTGTGGGAGCTCACTGACCACCAGGGGACAGCTCCTGCATTGAGCATCTACCCCCTGGTGGTCAGTGTGCGTCATAGCTACCATCTGGTCATCTGATCATAACGACCACTTAGGCTTTTAAATAGATAGATAACGAATGTCAAATTAAAATGATTTTGTGGACATAAGACACTGGGGGGTAAGGGAGGGTAGGGGTTTGTCAAGGGCGGGGGGGAAAAAAGGACACTTATGTAATACCCTTTGTAATACTTTAAGCGAAAAATAAAAAAATAAAAATAAAATAAAATAAAAAAATAAATAAAATGATTTTGTTCTTTTTTATTTGTGGTAGTGGATGTTGGTGAAAAAAAAGCCTCAAAATACCATTAGGTAGTTGTGATGCATGACAAAAATGCTACCACAGATGATTATGAATTTAGAGTAATAGTTGATGAGTCTGGAGTTCACCTTGGAGAATATGTGAACACTTTCCCCCCCTGAACTTTTGTAAACTCTTGTTCAGGTTCAGTATTTATTCTTAATCTTAACTTGATAAGAGAAACCTGGATGTACTTTTGGGGTGTGCCATTTTTTAAATCACATTAAAACATTCCATTTTAATACCTAATCTTCAAAAGCAGATGCTTATTAAATCAATAGTATACATGGCCAAAATTAATTGCAGGGCTGAGAGCAAAGAAGTCCATGTACTCGGGAAAGATTTTAAGTCCCCAAAGCAAAGGCCACTTCAACTATTTGTTTCATGAACCAGGATATTCAAATGATAAAATGAAAAGGACAAGTCAGTAGATGCAACTGATTGTGATTCAACTAGGCATTTTCAAAGGCTTCCTCCTCATTGTCTGATATTGTGTATTTTTTTAACAATAAATATTGTATGCAGGCTCCACTGAGTCTTAGAAGTTAGTGATTATATTCAGATAATAGTTTTATTGAAAGAGTTGAACTTGTAAATAGGTAGGAGGTTGGAACTTTCAACCTACAATATTAATAGTAGTAATAGATTAATTTTGGGGGGGGGGTACTTACTATATGCCAGGCACTATATTAAGTGTACGGGGGATCAAGCCTACAATTGAGGCAGGTGCCCTTGACTGGAATCGAACCTGGGACTTCAGTCCACAGGCTGATGCTTTATCCACTGAGCCAAACCAGCCAGGACTAGTTATGCAAGTTTTGACAAACATACGTTACCAATATCCAAATTGATATATAGAACAATTCCATCCACAATGTATTAACACATATTACATATAATGAAATTGAAAGGGATTTCAATTTGACACATTTTCATTGTATCATTCTTGTGCAATCACAAAAAAGGAACATATAAAAAAATTAAATTTTTTCTTACACTCTTCATATTCAGAGTTTTACTCTTTTTTCAAGCTCAGAGTTGTCAGTGACTGTTATTCCACTCAGTCTTGTCCTCTGCAGTCAAGAGCATGGAAGACGATGCAGCTGTTCTGGAAATAGGCTCGAGTATTGCTGCAGGGACTTTATGTTTGTTACACAACTTCCGGCTACCATGTTCTTATTTGACTCTCTGGGCTTTATTTTTTTCCTCAATGAGTGACATGTCACTGAACATTAAGCAGTTCTAATTGAAGTAGACACTTTCTGGTAAGTTGGTGCTTGAATTCTTAATGTTAGTCTTGCTGGATCCATGAAGTCATTGATCTTATCACTTGTTTGCTGCTTTGAAATATCTCCATCTTTGAAATATCTTCATCTTCTCCAAGAGATTTGGCAGTTTCTTTGCCTCCTGCTGTTTTGCTTGCTTGACAGTACCAACATGTGTAGCAGCAACAAAGTACGTCATTCCCATGGGTTGAGAACAGCATGGACCCCTGGGGCTGCACAGGGGCATGCCTACATCATGACTACCACCTGGCGAACAGCAACAGTAAAATGCCATGAGTGTAAGACACGCTAGGTTTCACACTTGTAAAAAGTGAAAAAAGTGTGGATTAGGATTGGTAAAATATGGTATTTTGTCCATGACTGCACATGTTCATGCATGAGTAGACTGAGGTACACACAGGGATTGGTTTAAGGTCATGGATATCTTTGGGAGCAAAGCTGTTATAACAGCCAAGGTTGTTATAAAGACACTGGCTTTTAGTCTGCTAGTTTGAAGTTTTTCTTATAATACTTTGGGAGAGATGTATTTGATTTAACAGGGGGTTGGTGTGGTAGCAAAAATATTGGCCGGGTGCTCAGACAGATATGCATTCTGGTTCTGCACTTACAAACTTGTGACTCTGAGTTAGTTATATTCCCTGCATCTCATTTTTTTTTTTTTCATTTGAGAAATGGGATGGTAATGCTACTCTACTTCAGAGGATCATTACAGTGATTTTATTTAACTTTTATTTATTTATTTATTTTTAAATTTTGAGAGTATGTTTATTAAAGTTGGAGACACTGACACAAGGAAGGGCTTAAGATAAAAGAAGGAATGGGAGAGCCTAGCTGGGGCTACTTTGGCTCTCTAGGAAGTCAGGGGAAAGAGGACCTTAGAGACAGGCTCAGGGGGCAAGCCCTGGACAAGCTGCCATTGCCCATTGCCTCTCCGATTGCAAGTTTTGTGGGGTCCCTTAGAGTTTAGGAAATGCGTGCCTGTGGGGGAAGAAAAAGAAGGGGAAGAGGAAGGTTGTGGGTGCATTCCCTGGAAGGAGAGTTTGTGCTGGGACATTCATTTTGAGGGTTTATAAAGGCTGGGAGTTTAGGGGAGGATCTCTAGATTACTCATCAGTTTTATGTTGATGTGCCAAAATGAGATTTATTTTAACTTCATCTGTCCTTGGGTGTGGTTGGCACAAATGGCACTAATTGGATTTCTGCTATCTTCTGAGTAGGGTGATTTAAGCTATCTGCCCTCTGGGTGGGGAGAAGAAGAGCAAGCCACTTACTCATAAGTGTCCTGGGTTTAAGGAAGATAGGATTTACTAGCTGGCTGCAAACTGCTTGGCAACTAGATTTACTAGATGCCTACAAAATGCTTGTTTAACCAGCTGTCTCAGTTTCCTATTCCTCTTGCCAAGGAGTTTTCCTCGCTGCTTATTATCGGTTTTATTCCCCCTTTAGAACTTCCATCCCTGAAATCTTTTTGAGGTGATGAGGAAGGACAGTCTGTCTTAGTAACTGCTTTCTACTGACAAGGGTCATTGTTCTGCCTTCGTAGAGTATGGAAGCAAAGCAACTCCCTACCTGATCTAGGGGACAAGGGAATGGGATCTGAGTCTGGAACGGAGTAGCTGTTAGCTGATTCTTCCAAAGTAGGGATAGGCTGGATTCCCGAAGCATCATCATCTTGATAGAGAATTGTTGTATCATTCCAGAAGTGAAGTTGATAGTTTGCTCCATATTTTATTGACTCTCTTATTTAGTCCTAAACATAAGTCAGTTCAGTTAAATTGTTGAGTTTCACTTCAGGAGGCGGTGATGCAGATGGGCTTCCAAAGTGAAACTCATTAAGAGTTGCCAAATTCTGGAGGGATTACGGAGGAAGAAAAATATAAATGCTTCAATCTTTCTTATGAGGATATAATTTACCAAATTGCTCTAGGAAAACTCCCCACAAGTTTTCTTACATTTAGAAGGGTGATAAAGTGATCGGAGTCACTGCACCACGTTGCTGGTGATACTGTCTCATTTACTTTTACAGTGGGGCCTTGACTTACGAGTTTAATTCGTTCTGAGACCGAGCTCGTTAAGGACCTCCTTAAGGAGCTGGTTAACTCAAATTACTCTATCAACTCAATGCAAAAAATCGGCCGAGAGACAGCTGGTATCTCAAAAAACTCGTTAGTCGGGACACTCGTAAGTCAAGGCCCCACTGTATATGGCATATGCTTCATTATATAACTATTATTAGATTATTTTCTAATAATTTGAATTTTTAAAAATTAAGCTCTTTTAAAAATAAAGTTTGCTGATAAGTATTTGCTCTAGAACTATGACATATAAGACATACTTATATTTTTTTACATACCCCCCAATCTAACTTTCAAATCTTTTCCTAAGAATAAAAAATCTTGAATGTATTTCAAATACTAGAATGAAAGTATTCCACAGGCAAGCACCCAGATATATATTTGTTTTCATTAGAAGTATAGGTAATGAAAATCTTAAGATTATAAAATGGCAGATTCAGGTTGAGATCTATACAAGTGAATGATTCATTATCCAACTATATTTTTCTCTTTCATACATATGAAAATGTATCAAGTGATATGTGGTTGATATTTTACTTTTTCTGAGATAAGTAAATTTTCTAAACATCTCTTCGTAATGTGAGATAGATGATTTTTAATAAACTACTTGGCATTTATTTATTTATTTTATTATTATTTTTGTTTTGTTTTGCTAATCCTCACCTGAGGATATTTTTTCCATTGATTTTTAGAGAGAGAAAGGGGGGTAGGGAAAGAGAGAAATCAATTGGTTGCCTCCCACACGCACCTGGTCAGGTCCAGGAATGAACCTGCAGCCCAGGTACATGCCCTAGACTGGAAATTGAACCCAAGACCCTTTAGTACATGGGTGATGCTCTAACCACTTAGAAACACCAGCCAGGGTAGCATTTATTTTAAAGATTTGACTTTTTTTTTTTCCTTAAAATTGTTTACTAGAGAGTTTAAGTGAAGAGTAATAGAATTGTGTGAAGCTTTAAATACAAAATTTCAGTTATATGATGTCAATGTCATGTAAATATATTTATTGCATGGCATTTTGAGCTGAAGTGTGTATAACGGTACTTTTGTTTAAAAGATTACATATCATGATCAGCACAGCTCAAACTAGAAAGATGCTTACAATAGGTGCTTCAAAAGTAATAATTTGTGGCACATTTAATGAAAATGACTGACTATTGTAGTCTATAATTGGATGATTTATTCAGATACTTTAAAAATGATATTTGTATATAATGCTGAAGTTCAGTTATACAGCAGTGAGAGAATATACTGCAGTGATGGTGAACCTTTTGAGCTCTGCGTGTCAGCATTTTGAAAAACCCTAACTTAACTCTGGTGCCGTGTCACATATAGAATTTTTTTGATATTTGCAACCATAGTAAAACAAAGGCTTATATTTTTATATTTATTTTATATATTTAAATGCCATTTAACAAAAATCAACCAAAAAAATGAGTTTGCGTGTCACCTCTGACACGCGTGTCATAGGTTCGCCATCACTGATATACTGTGTTGCCCTGGCTGGGTGGTTTAGTTGGTTGGAGCATTGTCCTATACACCAAAAGGCTTAGGGTTCAATTCCCAGTCAGGGAACATACCTCAGTTGCAGTTTCTCCTTCTCTCTCTCTCTCTCTCTCTCTCTCTCTCTCTGAAATCAATAAGCATATCCTCAAAAGAACATGCTGTGTCCTCTTCTATTATAGGTTCATCAATACATTTTCACCTAAAGTTGATAATAAATGACAAACCTTTAAATGAAAGAATTGAAAGTTTGTTTTGTCACTAATTATGTTCTTTAGAGCAAAAAATCTGAAATTTACTAAATGATAAAGTCAGTTACTTAGAGGTAAATGTTATCTTGTCATTGTCATCTTTGGGTTTTTTAATACTCTAAAACTTGGATATTAGTTTTTAAAATACCAGTTCATTAATTTTGACCTATTACACATTTAGCTTAGGGAACTAATCCTGTAGAATTTTAGACCACAAAATATATTAACCTTCTGATCTTACAGATATAGAGTAGGAACCCCAGTATGACCTTCTCACAAATAAGTATTTTGCTATCTAGGAAAAGTTTATTATATAATCTTATATAATAAAGGCTAATATGCAAATTGACCGAACGGCAGAACAACCGGCCGCTATGATGCACACTGACCACCAGGGAGCAGACATTCAATGCAGGAGCTGCCCCCTGGTGGTCAGTGTGCTCTCATAGGGGGAGCACCACTCAGCCAGAAGCCGGCTCACAGTTGGCAAGTCCAGCGGTGGTGGCGGGAGTCTCTCCGGCTTCTGCGGCAGTGCTAAGGATGTCTTACTGCTGGCTTAGGCCTGCACCCCATGCTAAGCTGTCAGTCAAACATCCCCTGAGGGCTCCTGGACTGCAGGCTGGGCTGAGGGACCCCCCCCGCCGAGTGCACGAATGTCATGCACCGGGCCTCTGGTGTAGAAATAATTCATCATCAGACTTGTTATTTAATAGTGGATACTTATTTTCTTTGTACTTGGGTTTTATCCCCAAATCATTTATATGAATGTTATTAAATATACCTACCAGAATATTAAAATATATATACTGCATATGTCTTTCAACTTTGTGGTTTCTACAGAAATGGGGGAATAGATTGTTGAAGTTTAATTATTTTCTTAAAATTCATCAAGTATAAATTTTATTCATATTCAATTGAAGTGATAGAATTTATCCTCTAAGTCAACAAAATACTGTTTTACACAAGAATGGAAATAATTGAGCTCTTTAGTGTACTGGTATTTTTTGAGGATGGGCATAGTCTGACGATTAAATAATTATAAGTGTAGTTTAATGCTGTTCTCTAATTTACATCGAGACTAGTTAGTAAATATTGTAGAAAGTACCACATTGTTTAGCTATAAAAAAGAAACATTGTTCTTTCTTTTAAAAACTGTGAGTCAGGCAACAAACCAGTTATTTCTGGTTGGAACAATTTCACTTTACTTAGCGCTGGTCTCTGAAATGCAGTGATATTAAAAAACCACAAAATACTGTGGACATTTGTGCTCTATACTTAGCACAAACTTTCAAACATTTAAAAAACAACAACAGTAGTAATTTTATTTTTTAATGTACTTAAATACTTTAAAATATTTTAAAATAAAGTACTTAAGTAAAAGTATTTTACTAATCTTTACTAAATCTACACTGAGAACAAAGAAGTAAGTCAATAATATATGGTAAGAGTAGCTAAGGCAGACATCATAAAATTCAAGCATTTTTCTCCAAAGGCAGGAACATACTCAAACCTTAACAGATTTCATTTAACATTTAACCATATCAAATATGACTGTTTGACTTCAAAATTAAGCCAGGTACTAGAAGTAGTGGTTAAAAAATGAAGATGAACTACTATGAATATGACACACTAACAGCAAGTGGTAGCTGAAAGAGAGGAGACAGAAAAATGATTAGAACTAGACTCAAGAATGCCACATAAAGCCTATACATATCAGTAAACTCCCAAGGTGTTATATAATCTAGCAAGGATATAGCCTTAAAAATAATATTTACCAAGTTAAGAGCACACAGGCATCAAACTAAGGTAAAATGTGATTAATATCTTTACGAAGGATGTAAAACTAATTATAGACTGGGCCAGAGGAAAACCTAGTTTATTTCCAAAAGTAGGAATTGTACGGAGACATTGTTTTTGTACAGAGACATTTTTGACCCAAAGATCTTATTTAAAATAAAGTTCAAACAAAAAGCACTCATGGAAATAATCAAATTCTCCCAAATGTTAGGGTAACAAAGAAGGAATCAAAATAATAATTATAGACATTAAGAAAACAATGCTTATCATATATAACCTATACTCAGAAGCAAATACATAGTATATATACACTGTAATTTCATTATCAAAGTGGAAATGAGAAAATATGAACTAAAAAATTCAACTAATGATGCTAAAACAAGACAAATGAAAGGAGGAGGAAGTAAATAATGCATGTCCAAGCAGGAATTAATGATTTAGCAAATATAGAATTGAAAAATGATGTAGGTTTTTTGTGGTTTTTTTTTTTTTGAGGGGGAGGACAACACAGATCTCTTGCAAATTTAATGAAAAAGAAAGAGAACAAAAATGTTAAAATGAATTCCAAAGTTTTTGTTACAAGAATAATAGATACAACTTATGGTAATAGGTTAGGAATTCCAGATAAAATGGATGACTACCTAGATAATATATAAATTAAAAATTTGAATCAGGAATTAGAGCTGTTGAATCGGTCAATCATAGGAAAAAATAGGAATAAAGCTCTCTGAGGGCTCGCCTCTGGAATTAGTCATGGAGGCCATCTCCTAAGGAACAGAGAACACATTCTGTATGGCTTTACAGAGCACAGAAAAAGTCAGGAAGCTTCTGGGTTTATTTTACATAATGAGCACATCTTTGTTAACATTTTACAAAGAAATTGCACAAAATGAAAGAAGCCATTCTCTTTTATGAGTAGAGCTGTAAAAATACAAAACAAAATTAAGCTCAGCAGTATATTACTCTACCATTGAATATGATTATTGCAGGAATTTAAAAATGGTTTATTAGTAGGAAACTACTCATATGTCATTTGAATAAATTAAAGGAAAAATTTTGCTCAAGGCCATATAGTTTATAAGTGTCAAATTCAGTTTTGTGATGCCCAAGTTAGCCAGTCACTATCCATGCCTGGGAAGTCACTCATTTCTCTTTACAAATTAAAATTCTTATCCTAGACTTCTTTGAGGTCATCTACCCTGCCCTAGCTTCGAGGTTTAGCAGATGCCCATCTCAGTCATGCTGAACTCATTCCAAGGCAAGGAGCTCACAGCCTCTGAGCCAATCTAGTCCCTGACTTTATGGTTGTCCATTCATGCTGTGAATGTTTTCTGAGCGGCTTTATCATTGAAATCAGAATTGAGTCTAAAATGCCTCCCATTCATCATTATTATATAACTTTTTTCTGAAAAATTTAGTGACATTAGATAATACATGCCAATATGAGATACAAATTTTAAAGATATTCATTTTTCCCCTCTCATCCTCTCTTTCTCTCTCCCTCTCTCTCCCCTCCCTCCTTCCCTCCTTCCCTCTCTTTTTACCTGTTCACTCCTTTGGTAAATAAACTACCTAACACCCACAAGAATCAAGGGAAAACATTTAAAACAAATGAAAGAGTTTAGAAAGTTGTCTGCATATAAAAGTTAATGTGTATACACCTATTGGAATGGCTAAATTTCAAAACACTGACACCATCAAAGGCTGGCAAGGATCTAGAACAACAGGAACTCTCATTCTTTTCTGGTAGGAATGCAAAATAGTACAGCCATTTTGTAATCCAGTTGAGCAATCCTATATAATAAAAGCCTAATATGCAAATCAAACAAACAGCGGAACGACTGGTTGCTATGATGTGCGCTGACAACCAGGGGCCAAATGCTCAACACAAGAGTTGCCCCCAGCCCTCAGGCCCCAGGTCAGCCAAGGCAGGCACCAGCGAGGGGGACCAATCGCCCCACCAGTTGCCCCACAGATTGGCCCTGATAGCCAGCCAGGCCTAGGGACTCTACCTGTGCATGAATTTCGTGCACCAGGCCTCTAGTTTCTTATAAAACTAAACAAACATTCTTTTTTATTTTTAAATTATAGTTAACATTCAATATTGTATTATATTCAGGTGCACAGCATAATGATTAAACATTTATGTAACTTACAAAACAATCCCCAGGTAAGTGTTACAGCCACCTGACACCATACATAGTTATTACAATATTATTGCCTATATTCCCTAAGCTATACTTTACATCTCCATGACTGTTTTGTAATGGCCAATTTGTACTTCTTAATTCTTTCATCATTTTCACCCAGCCTCCCAACTCCCCTCCCATCTGGCAACCATCAGTTTAAACAAACACATTCTTAGCCATATAATCCAGCCATCACACTCCTTGGAAGATAGCCAGATGAATTGAAACCTTATTTTCACACAAAAACCTGCACAAGATTATTTATGTCAGCTTTATTCATAATTGCCAAAACTTTGAAGCAACCAAAATGTCCCTCAATAGGTGAACGGATAAACAAATCATGGTATACCCAGGCAATAAAATATTATTTAATAAAAAATGAGTTACCTGCCATGAACAGATACGGAGGAAACTTAAGTATGTATTGCCTGATTGTTTTATTTTGGACAGCTTTCCGCCATGTCTTCCCTTCATTATTCATTTCAGTTTGCCTCCCTCTTTCCTTTCCTTCTTTTCCTTCTTTTTTTCCCTCCCCTGTATTTTAAGTTTGAGTTTGATTTTAAAATATTTCCCGCTTGTTGGTAGTAAATCTAATTGGATGTTTAGCAGAGAATTGTTTGACTTTTAAAAAGTTATGAATTGGATTGCTGGTGTTTCAAAGAATAAAATCTGTTGGAATTAAAATAAACTTATCTCAGAATTCAACTTTAATTCGTTGCAAATTTCCTATAGCCTACATCCCTGAACATAACTTATGTTCTGACTTCCTCCATCTCATCATCCAGTGGACCTTATTTGGAAAGTAAGTCAACACTGTCTGGTGAATGACGCAATGAAAGCTGGGCACACAACCCTCTCTTGACTTCAGTAACCCCCATCCCTTGCTTTTTCCTGCTGTACTGGGCCAAGTGAACTCAGTTTTTCCACATTTAGATCATCCGCTGCCACAAAATTCATTGCTGGCAGGTGTATGCACATGTTTGCATGTCTGAGTTGTTAAACTTACCTTTTAATATAGGGGTACATGATTGATCTATGGGTCTGACATTGGATATTCCTGTTTAATGCTATTATATGATAACTTATAGAGTTACGGTAAGTGTTTCTCATGTGCCAGGTGCCATGCCGAATGCTGCGATGTCTATCTACAAGAATACGAGTCTTTTATGTTGTTCTGCAGATTTTTAACTTTAAGTTCCCCAAAAATATACTTTTTTTTTGTCACTAGCACTTATTTGTGAATGTCATTCTGCTGTCTAGATAATTGAGAATTAGCCGTAAATAATAAAGAAGTTGGTAAATATTTTATATCATTTTTTTAGCAAAAAGTTTTATTTAGTTACTAAAGTCTTTTTCTAGGTACTAAACTAAAATAAACTCTCATATTCACTTCAAGCGTAACTATAAAGAAGCAGGAAAATACATTATTATTTTCTTTTTCTTTTGAATGCTCAAGAAAGAAAACACATTATTCAAATGATTAGCTATGTCTGTAGGAGTTTGTGCTATAAACCAGTCTCCCTTTAGCCTCTTGAACCCATCATTCTGCTAGACATATACAGCATGTTCACATTAATAGAAATAAATGTGTTCTCTATTTGTGCAGTTGCCTTCTCCTGTCATTGATATTTTTACATTAAAGTAGAATGGAGGCAGAAACAAACAGAAAATTATATGTGTAAAGGAACCCAAAGCTGTGCTTGCCATGTAGTGGTATACTCAATAGGAAATGGCACCTTTATTGTGCAATTGCTACAGCAAAAGAGTAAGTCAGTCATTTAGAAGTTCTGAGCTCCCTGAAAGCTGAGTTGCTAATGTTTAACTTTGATGAATAGCAAGGAAATTGATCAGCTTATAAAAAAGGGTACCTGGTTTTTGGCCAGAATACCCGGTTTGTTTACATTCCTTAAGGCTGAGACTCAGTAATGGGTTTGAAGTAAGGTTTGGGCAGGGTAGTAGCCCTTCCTCTGTGGGTTAGCAGGCTCTGTATTTATTATTTTTTTAAAATGTCCGTTATAGTTTACATGCAGTATTATTTTGTGTTAGTTCGAGCTGTATAGTGTGGTGGTTAGACAATCATATACTTCACAAAGTGTTCAAACATTTCTTCCTTTAACATTCTCTTTCGTGGATACATGAATGCCATCTCACAAACACAAATGTTCCTGTCTAATCTGTGTCACATGATGGTGCTTAGAGACCCCAGAGGATTAATTTAGACATCTTAGTTGTTAAGATGAGCTTGTGAAGTATTAGACTGATATGAGAGTTTTAGGCCTCGTGGTGGTTATATGAAGTTCTCACTGGCATGTACCTGAGGATACTGGTCATCTTATTTAGTATCTCTAGCTGTATAAAGGGCTCAATAAGGGGACAGAAACCACACTGTAGGTTAAATGGAAAATTTTACATAAATTATTAGCTATGATAAAAGAGTAGCTGTAATAGATAAGGAGACAATATATGGTACCTAGGACTGAGTCAACAAGGAAGGGCAGACTGGTAAGTGTTCAGACCCCCTTGGGGGAGGTATGCATCAGCCCCAGGAGAGCAGAGAGGCTTGCTGGTTTTGACAGGCTGGAACTCATCTGGAGTCTGGCAAGTATTCCACCCTCTGCAGTGCAGGAGTGGGGGAGCAGGCGTGGACATACAGGGGGAGTGTGAGTGCTAGAAGGGGACAGAAGTTCTCCCCAATGAATGGAACAGCCGGGATAGTAAAGGTGGGGTGGTCAAGGTTTGGGGGTCATAGAAGCAGCTGCTGCTTGGAATGTGACATTATGTGTCCCATGTGACTGTGTGTAGGAAGAGGGGTCTTGCTGAGAGAGTACTCATGGGCAAGGGGCCTTCAGAGCAGCCAGCCTGTGGGAGTTCTGGCTTCTATGTCAGGAGGGCTACAGAAAGGTGATTTCCAGGAGGAGGCTGCGAGGTCACAGGGGATGGTGTGCCATGCCCAAGTTTGGTGCTGGCTCTACCAGATGTCTTCACCGCCATCCCCCCAGTACTCCAGGCCAGACCTGACATTTCAGGCAGCCCCTTCCTCTGCAGTGTCCCTCCAGTGCCCTTTGTAGAAAAGCTTATGGCCACTTTCAGGAGAGCTGCTTAAAGGAATTCCATTCTTTACTACAGAGCCTGCATTGAAGGGTACATTTGGAACTGGGAGGCAGTAAATTGATAACTCACACTGCATCTTTCATTTTGAAAAAGGGATGTATTATGCTAATTTATCAAATCTATAAACTGCAAAATGGGAACTTGATATTCATTTTGCCTTGCATATAACTTTCTATCTTCTGAAAGAATGATCCTATATAATAAAAGGGTAATATGCACTTGCAATTTTTTTTTCCAAATATATTTTATTGATTTTTTACAGAGAGGAAGGGAGAGGGATAGAGAGTTAGAAACATCAATGAGAGCGAAACTTCGATCAGCTGCCTCCTGCACACCCCCTACTGGGGATGTGTACGCAACCAGAGTACATGCCCTTGACGAGAATCGAACCTGGGACCCTTCAGTCCGCAGGCCGATGCTCTATCCACTGAGCCAAACCCGTTAGGGCGGTAATGTGCAAATTGACCCTAACAGCAGAACGACTGGGAATGACTGGTCACTATGACACACACTGACCACCAGGGGGCAGATGCTCAATGCAGGAGCTGCCCCCTGGTAGTCAGTGCACTCCACAGGGGGAGCTCTGCTCAGCCACAAGCCAGGCTGACGGCATCACAGCGGTGATGGTGGGAGCCTCTCCTGCCTCCTCAGCAGCTCTATGGATGTTCAACTGCAGCTTCGGCCCGCTGGCAAGTGGACATCCCCCAAGGGATGTATCACTGCCAGCTTAGGCACAATCCCCCGGGGAGCAGGCCTAAGCCAGCAGGTGGACATCCCTCGAGGGGTCCCAGACTGTGAGAGGGCACAGGCTGGGCTGAGGGACCCCCGAGTGCACAAATTTTTGTGCACCCGGCCTCTAGTTGTTTTACAAAACTAATGAGAATTAAATCATACCAATGGTATTTGAAAGGCTTACTCAACATTGACCATAGTATCCTTTAAATCTTCTGGAAGCTGTTTAGGCTTGCAGAGGATGGCCTCAGGTGTTAATGGTCATCTTGGGGGCAGAGGGTGTGTGGGGTTGTAGTTTAAGGGGAAAAGCGGCAGGTCTCCCTTTCCACCTCTTTTACCCCTTATCACCCCCACCCCCATCTCCCTCTTTGCCTGACAGATTTCAGCCAGCAGGGACCTGCATAGCCTAGCTTAGCAATGCCTGCCCATGAAAGAGCTTTCAGTTAGTATTGACATTTTACCTATAACTGATGATATCAACAAGAGTCCTAAAAGCAATGCCTCATTTTACTTCTCGCCTGTGAATAGCACTGACTTTTAGAAGCTTTATGTGAAATAATATATATTTTTTTCATTAGGCAATTTTATTACTAAATCCTCGCCTCCTTTTTGGAAGGCCAGCAATTTCTATCCATTATCATGCACCATAAAATTTTATAAGAGGTTGGTTGCCTGGACAGAAAGCCAACCTATTTGTAAAGTTTTTATTAATGATAATAAATTTATATTAGTATTACATTATTATAGACACCACATACTCACTGTAAAATGTTAAAAAATATTAATAAGCAAAAATACACCAACATTCTCTTATCTAGAGATTATCCTATTTACACTTCAATGTGTAGAATTCTAGATTCTTTTATTTCCACATGCATTTATTTTTATCAAAATGAAATTCTATTTTGGTCATATTTGTTTATCAACTGCTTTTTTCTGCTAATACTCTTCTCCTTTCCATGTCAATACAGTTTTACTTTATGTAATAACCAGTTCAGTCCCACATTGGTTCAAATGCATCTAAAACATTTACAGGTACTTTATCCTAATTAGGATCTAATTTGGGACTTGGCTTTGCATCTGGTTATGACCTGTAAACTTCTTCCTAAAGTAATGACAATGACTTTTTGAAGACAAAGCTAGCTGCCCTATAAAAGATTGGACTTTGTAGATTTTCTGTTAACTTTCTTTTGGTGTTGTTAGCTTGTTCTTAAATCCCTGTATATGGAAAAGTTAGAGCTAGGCCACATGGATTCAAGTTAAATGGTTTCTGACTAGGATATATTGTAGGTGGTGTCATATGTATATTTCACAGCATGTCATGTCCGAAGCACAATATCCAGAGGAAATAGCACTCATATGGCCCACTCCTCAGACCATAATGCCAGTGCTTCTTTCTAAGCCTGCCACACCTATATTTCTTAAGTCATAATTTCTCAGCCTGATAAAAACCTTATACATTTCCTGTAAAAGTTTTTTTAGTGTTTCTTGAGTGAAACTTTAAAATAATTTTTTTAAAAGAAAATGTACATTATATGGTTGTTGATACACTATTTGCTTATCAGAGTTTTCTCAAAGATGAAGCATGTATTATTTTAGACTTAATGTAGAGATCTTGGTCTCAAGAAAATAATAGCCCTAACCTGTTTGGTTCAGTGGATAGAGTGTCGGCCTGTGGACTGAAGGGTCCCAGGTTCAATTCTGGTCAAAGGCATGTACCTTGGTTGTGGGCACATCCCCAGTAGGGGGTGTGCGGGAGGCAGCTGATCAATGTTTCTCTCTCATCGATGTCTCTAACTCTCTATCCCTCTCCCTTCCTCTCTGTAAAAAAATCAATAAAATATATTTTTAAAAAGAAAATAATAAAGCATCTTAGATATTTTAAATGTATGTTCTATATGATTTTTTAAAAAGTCATAACTTGGTAATTAAAGCCCTGTAAGAGGCTGTGTTGAAGATGTTGCATACAATCCTGGAGAGTGTTCATTTTTTTTCTTATTCTTTTGTTGGAGAGAGTTAATTTAACTGGATGGTTATTGGTCAGTCTATCTACTTCCTGGGCAAGAAAAGTTTAGAAGACATTTGCAAAGATAAGTTTAATAAAATATAATGAATAAATGAAAATGATTAGTAGTAATTCCATGAAAAAAAATTAAGATCCACTTAATTAATTTTCCAAATCTTGAGGAAATTGCATATTTTTATTAAAAGTACAGGTAACATTTTCCCATTGCAATTTCTTTTCTATGTCTCTGTCTCTGATTCTCTCTATATATACACACACGTTGATATCATAGCATTCCTCTTCTGTTGAAGAGTTTGCAGTTTATATCTTTTGAGCTTCTTGAGTGCTTCAAAATTCTGTATTGCTTAAAATATTTGTTTAAAGGCTTTCCTTTTAGAATGTTATAAAGGAGTAACTTTGAAAGAAACATCTAGGGTAGTTTCCCTTTCAAAATAAACATATTTGATTACTTGATACGTGGAAGCAACTTTCCCCTAGAGATGAAGATGAGAAGAGTCCTAGAAGGAAGTGGGCTGAGTGAAGACTGGTAACTCTGATAAGTATTTCTCACAATTCACTTTTGTTTGTGCTGGCTCTTGCTGTTGGCATTGATTTAGAAGGCTTAAAAATTCATATTCTTTGCTTTTCTTAACAATACTAGGTCATAAAAACTAGTACTTGTTGGGTGGGGGAAGGATTTGTGAGTTTAACAATGTCTTTTGCTCTTATGTATAAATGGTGTTGACTTAATAAGAAAACACTTTGTGTGTGTGTGTGTGTGTGTGTCCTTGCACCATCAGCCTTAGTAGAGGATGAAATTGCCTGTGGTTCCTGGGGAGTTCAAATCCTTGTGCCATACATGTGCTGAGCCCCCGTTAGCCCTTCTGCTCTCACTTCATTGTTTACAGATGTGTGCACCTGACTGAACAGTGGAATTTGCCAAATGGTATGAAATTTGCTGGGCCGTTGCTGTGCTTAGTAACGAGTCACTGAAATTTCAGAATTTTAGGTATGGCATTGTGTAATTATTCATTTCGATGTTAGCCTTTTCCCTCACCTGATTTTTGTCTTTCCTATCCTCCTCATCCCATCCCCTCCCCCAAATCTCCTGAAATGAACTTTTATTTGTATACTTCTGAAACTTTTTTCAGGACAACCCCCAGGTGTTAGATATCTCTCCGACTCAAGAACAGTCTTTTTGCCCTTCATAGGTCGCATTTAGACAAGTTCTGTTTTCTTTGATCTTACTTCTGTGGGTGATTTACGGCATGCATAATTTAAGCCTTACAATAACCCTGTAAGAATAGGTACTGCTATCACCAGGATACAGAGGAGAAGGCTGTGGCTCAGCTTCCAGCCTTTCAGTTTTGAAGTCTGGATTTTTTTCTTTCAAGCAGATTGCCACCTTAAAAGGCTGACAGTTTTGGTTTTTTGTCTTAGTTTTTTTTGCTTAACACAGGGAGCTCTGCTGTTACTTCCTTCAGATTCATTCTTCCTCTTATAAATATGTATGGCCTTGTGCTTAAACCATATCATTTATAGGGGGAGGGGTCCTAATTATGAATAAATAATTAAGTAACTTAACTAAAAGCTGTTGTAATCATCTGGCAAAACTTTCCATAATGTGAATTTTAAAACACACACACACACACACACACACACACACTTCAAATCTGTAATTGAAAATTGCTTTTCTAATAAATGACCCTAATGGTTTTCATACTTTATGCTTAGTTTTGAATTCTTGAATGGTTCCTTATACAAATGTCTTTCTTATTCTTTACTTGGGCACACTAGGATACTTTCTAAAATATATGTTGTTATTGATTTTAGAGAGAGAGGGAGGGAGAGGGTTAGAGAGATAGAAACATAAATGAGAAACATCAATTGGCTGCCTCCTGCACGACCCCCATGGGGGTCAAGCTCACAACCCAGGCATGTGCCCTGAGTGGGAATTGAACCAGTGACCTCTTGGTTCATAGGTCTGTGCTCAACCATGAGTCATACCGGCCATGCTAACTTTTTTTTGTTTTCATCTTATTTCTTGTCACATTAATATTGGGAGGGAATTTCATGTAGAATTTAATATGGAAACTATTAAAACAAAAGTCTCTCAAAGTATGTTTCAAGTCACTAGTGATTTTAGTCATAAGGATATTTGCAAGAACACAGATAACTTCAGGCAAAACCTTATCAAAATATCTCATTTGCTTTTCCTCTAGTGCTATCTATCAAAATAAAATGTATGTCAAAATTACATGTGAAAATACTTGAAATTACATTTTGTTAACTGAAATATATCACATTTGTAAAAGGGTCAGTTGTGGTATTGCTGGCAATCTAAAATGGTATGATATCCCCCTGTTTAGATTTATTTTTTAAAGAAAAAGCTGAAACCTTTCTTTAAAAGGTTTTATAAATCACTGTTATATAACAGAGATTGGTCCAGCTGAAAAAAAAAGTTTCATTTATTTCTACAATTTAAATAATGTGGAAGTCACCCCAGAAGAAATAAATTGTTTCAGAAGCCTCAATCATATTCTACTGTGGTAGGCAGGGGTGGGTCTGGCCTGTAAGAGTAAATTTAAGAGTTTCTGCCTTTTGGTGGGGCCTAGTATCTCAGGATTGAGTTTTGGAAGTAAGAAGCAGAGCTTGTTGGTTCTTTTTTCCCCAGGCTGAGTAGTGACCCCAGATTGGAAATTTAGTGGAGTTTTACAGTAAATGGTAGGGTGTGTCCTCCAATGGAATGTCTACTCCAACTTGAGATTCCAAGATATAGTAGGGCTAGAAGGGAATTAACCCTGGGGTGGAGCTATAGAGGTCACTTAATCTGCCTGAATTTTGAATTTAGGGCAGTAGTTTTTGAGGGGCAAGCTCTCCAAAGAGAAAGTGTATATGCTCAGAAGTGTTCTCTCTATATACAAAGCATTGGTAAAAAAAAAAAAAATTAAAAAAATTGATGTTTCACAATTTAAATATTTCTAGAAGTCTTATTGAACCCAAAACTTTCAAGTGACTTAAAAAAGGATTTTTCCCCCTTCATGATATCCGATGCTTATTAAGGCAGTTTACTTACAGAATTTTATTAAAAAACTATGTGATTGGTACTGCTCAATTTGAAAGTTGACAAAATAGAGACTTGCAGAGATTAAATAATTTGCCTAAGGTCATATAGTGAGTAATGAAGTTTGAATTTAGCCCTAGGTATTTTGAATTTTGGTTATATGTTTTTTTAATCATGATCCTGTTGTCTAAAGTTAGCCATTCTCAACTCTGAGATAACAAGATCCTAACTCTGCTCTCTCAGGAGCCAATATGGGAATTGGTTTCGGAAGTGTATTTACTCTTAGAATAGCATCTGTGATGTGTTTATCCAAGGGTTATTTGGATTAAAATTATAAAATAATTGAGCACTGATCTGATCCTTTCTGATATTTTAATAAAAAATGTATATTATCAGTTTTTTAGTTGCAGAACATAAAAAAAAAAAAAAAAGAAGAAGAAGAAGAAGCTGTTTGGACCAGGGAAGAATTTAATGCAGGGAATGATGTTTATGAAAGTGTTGGCAGTTTGGAGTCTCAGGCCCAGGCCAGGCCTTCATGGGCAGGAGTGCCTTTTCTCTGCCTACCTGGAGCCCCGCTGCCTCTGAGGTCATCAGGAAGGCGGGGAAGCTGCCCTCAGAACAAAGCTGGGATCCAGGAATCAGAAGCCATCACCTCAAGTGGTGGCTCAGATGCCACCCTGTGAACCTTGGGCTCATCCAGGAGAAAAATGATTGTCCCACGCTTTGTTGAAACCCACGGGATTAGTGCCTGGGCAGTGGAGTGATGCTGCAATAAACCCAGTGTCTTCATGCCACTGCTTAGCTCACTTTTTCCTCCCGAATTTTTTTTTAAAAGATATTTGTATTGATTTCAGAGAGGAAGGAAAAGGAGAGAGAGATAGAAATATCAATGAGAGAGAACCATTGATTGGTTGCGTCCTGCAGGCCCCACACGGGATAAGCCTGAAGCCTGTGCATAAGCCCTGTTGGGAATCGAACTGGTGACCTCCTGGTTCATGGGATGACGCTCAACCACTGACCCACACCAGCCAGGCTTTCCTTCTAATCTTAATACCGGCTTATTTAATTAGCAGACCCCTAGTTGAAAGGGGCTCTGCAGTAAGAAGTATTTAGGTTTTGGCCTCTGTCATACGGGAAGGCACACAAGAAGGAAGTGGGTATTGAGACTGAGCACCAGTCCACTATTTATCCACTGTACCATTAAAAAATCATAGCAATGGCCGAGACCTGACTTTGTTTCCATGGCCTCATTTCCTGACTTTCCTCACCCAGCCCTCATTAAAATGTCGCCTCTGGCCTTTCTGGTCATGTGTCCTGTGGAAGATTTTTTTTTCTTTTCCTTTTCAGTGTTTTGAGTGAGTAGATATATAGGTGACACAATTAAAAAAACAACAACAACTATGCCATTAGTCGCTTTATCTATGAATAAATACCTTCAAAATAAATATTTTAGCAATAGATGCGGTTACACTTTTTCTTTTAATTTTTGAAATATTGGATTTACTAGTATAACAAGTGGGCCCAGGATGTTAGAGCTAAACTCTGGCTTTTAATTCCAGAACAGCAGAAAAAAGTTCTTAGCACATACAACTCTAGAGAGTGCCCTAAATCTATTATACCTCTGGGAGAGTAAGTATTCTTCAGGGAATCAAATATGCGCATACAATATGAATTTATACATATATCCTTATTTACATTTTTTCTGAAGTGAAAGTAATTAAGATATGGGTTTTCCTAGAATTTTTGATGGGGCTTCCTTTGGATAGTGTATTATAAGGCAATAGTTCAAGTTATGTGAAAGTGTTGGAAGTAATTTTTAAGTTAAAGTTTTGTCTTTTGACTTTTTTTTTTTTTATGTCAGGTACCTAAAATTGTGAAAAGTTTAATTGGTTTCTAGAAAGAAGGAGAGGTCCTCCAAAGCACTTTTTCACATTGATCCATTGATGTATTATGTAAACCCCTAGAGGCCTGGTGCACAGATTCATGCACTGGTGGGTCCCTGTGCATGGCCTGTGCCCTTTCGCAATCTGGGACCCCTCGGGGGATGTTGGATAGCTGGTTTCGACCTGATCCCTGCAGGCCTGATCCAGACAGGAGGGAGCCCAATCCTGTGCATTGAACGACTATTCCCTGGTGGTCAGTGCACATCATAGCGACCCGTAGATTGGTCGTTCAGTTGTTTTGGCTTTTATATATATAGAAGATGTTTTCTTTTCTGCAGTTCCTTGTGTATTTTTTCTCATTTTTTTTTCTTTACTTATCTTCTTAAAAGCTTTTATATTTAGTGAGCAAATATAAGATACCAGTTTATAAGTTAAGGGGAAAAATGAATAAGATGTCTGTTTGTGTTTAATTCCAGAGTATTCGTATTTCATAATTTTATCTTGATATTTACATTTTTATCTCCTTAATCTGTTTCCTTTAAATGCATTTACATATAAGGAGAAAAGCAACTGGTAAGCTAAAAAACACCCAGCTTGCTGTTTTGGAAGTATTCAGTTATATAATCAGCTCAAAAGGTGTAAAAATCCATCAATTTCAGGACAGGGTAATAAGTAGTAATCTTAGCAGATAAATTATCCAGTACTCAATTATTACTTTTGAAAATGTTCTATAAAGGGGATATTTGCAGAGAGAATATCTGCAATTACAATCTAGATTTTGAAATAAGAAAGAAGCTTGCTGATTACAGGTTTTCAGGTAGATATTTAGGTAGTAATGAAGTTAATCCTATTTTCACCTATTCTGAAATCTGAATAGAAATAACACAATGATAAAAATATAGACTTTTGAGAATTAATGGATTAGCTATGCATGGAGCTGAATCTTCTGAACCTCTGTGACAAATATAACTTTCACTTCATACCTCCCTCTGCTCCTCCTTGTTCTTGTTCTTCAAGAACACTGCATTTCCTTTGGAAGATATTCTCCTGAGCACCGAGGTGTTATTAATATTGGCTTTCCCCTCTGCCCCATTTTTGCTTCGTGGTATTCTATATTCTTGCAAGAGAGGACGTAAACAACCAGGAACTCTCACTACCTTGGAGACTGATACCATCTGGCCACTCTCTACTACCTTTACAGCTGCCCATCCCCCATCAGTTTTTTCTCAGTCCTCTCTAACCTGTCATCATGATCTCCATTAATATGGGGTACTTGACTCATCCAGTCTCTTATCTTACTGTTCGTATTGTTTATTTAAAAAAATAAAAATAAAACAAACACACCACCAAAACCCCTTTGCTGTACTAACTGAAATTAGCAGACCTCTGAAATGGTACATTCAGAAATGCCATTCACTCCACAGATTCTTATCTTCCTCCCTTTCCTACTAAACCTATTCTGCTCTTTATGTCTCTTAAACACTTTTAATTTTTCTAAATATCTGGCTTTTCATGTACTTATTTTTCTGTACTATCTAAACTCAGGGTCAATCATTTTAACTGTCTTTAATAACTGGTTCAATTTTAAGCTTACTCGTATCCCTAGACAAACTTTTGCTCAACATGCCACCAACCATAAAACTAAATCAGCCTAAATGATACCATTTTAATTCTCCAGCTAACTGGAGGGAGAAAGTGGGCCTGCATAACCTGATGGCAGATTATTTGCATGTACCTCATGTAATATTTATAACTTCCATGAAAGCTATTGTTATCACCTTTTTCTAGATTTAAAAGAAAAAGAAGAAAGTGCAAAGTTGGGTTTGAACCTAGGCTTTCCGATGCATGACAGCACAAGAGGTGCAGGATTCTAAATGTCACATCTGCAAAGCAATCTTTCTTGGAGAGGAATGTCTCTCTCCCCCTGATTGTCAAAGAGACTCCTGGGTTCACTCTGCACCAGCTTTATGCCAATCTCCATAGCAATTCCTATGGCCAGAGTCATGCCAGCCTCTAATTGTTTTTGAGCTTGAGTTATTGCCAATCAGAGTAATAAGGTTGGGAGATTTTGCTACTTGTTTTAGGCCAATTAGGTCCACTTATGTAGCTAGTTTATGGGAGTTGACCTCATCTAGTCACCAGGTCTGCTAAACTATACAAGAAATATGAGATGGATATTTGGAAGCAACTGGCAAAAGTCTGCTGTAGTGGCTGATAATTTTATTCAATATAAAGGTCTCCCATTTTCAAATAATCATTTATTTCAGGTTTGGTTACAGAAATTTAGAAAACTAAATCATAAGAGAAGGCAGTCCAAAATAAAAATGGAACAATTTTTCAGGGTTTACTTTCTTAAGAAGCCTCCTTCCCCTATCCCCAAGCAGATAGAAAGAATAGTTAAATGATGTGTGTGATATCTGTATAAGGTTTATTTTTGCTACCATAGCAACTACCAGCAGTTACATTCTCTCTCATTTTGGGAGCTTGTGGTTCACATGAAAGTGTTTGGTGTAACTTTTCGTGCTAACCCCTGAAGGAAACTGTGACCCTCTCCCTGACTCATCATGAAGAGCTTTGCCTATTTTTTTATTTTGCTTAAAAATAAAAACAAAACAAAACAAAAAAATCCACTCTTTATATCTTTGACTACTTCAATTCATTTGTGGGATTCTCTAGAAGTACTCTTGTGAGTGCCCAAATACCCTTTTATATCTATTCTTTATAGTCTTCATTTAAAAAATCATTCATTGACTCTACTAGTACCAATGGAATTGAAAAATTAAAATGACAAATTTCTAGCCCTGAAGAAATCCACCATGTTGGAAGAGAAAGCGATAAATGCGAACAAGTATCATGTAGAGCTTTTGCAGTCTGATTACGTGTGAACGGCCTTGGGTACTTAGTGAACATAGGACAGGGGACCAGAGGGTTCCAATGTGACCTTCATTGTGATCTCTATGGTGTTGAATCTTATTTTTGTGCTTTTGACTTTAAGTGGTGAAAATCACTTAAATAATTAACACGCAACATTATGAAATCCGGAATATTGCAAAGGGAAACACTACTCACTGCTGGTGAAATTCTGGAGGGGTGTGTGTGTGTGTGTGTATTTAAAATTCTCCCAAGATGAAGGAAACAGCCAGGGGAAAATATGCACATCACAGGCAAGGTATTCTTAAAGCCTGTGTGTTCTAGAGTTTGACTAAGTGGAAGAGCAAGTTATTAGTGACTGAGAATGCTATTTACTCCTTGCCCAGAGACCTCACAAGGCGACAGCGTGTCTTCATGAAAACACAGCCTCTATGTCTGTGCTTACTTTGCCTTTTGGATTTCCACCTTGCCTGGCAGTGACACTGGCAGCTCCACCCAGGGCAAACATCACTTGGTTTCTAAATAAGGCACAAAGCTGAAAATACACAAAAGTGGAGTGCTTGCTAAAGGTAAAAGAGTATGGTGGCTCTTGTCCATACTATGTGGTGATAATGTCTATGTCTTTATAACATGGGAGCTAAGGAAAATAATATTTAGCTCTTCAATTAAGATTTACTTATTCATTATTTTCTAAGAGGAAGCCACTTTAGCCCTGGCCGAGTAACTTGGTTGGTTAGAGTGTTCTCCTGATACACCAAGGTTATAGGTTTGATTCTGGGTATGTACAAGAATCAATCAATGAATGCATAAATAAGTGGAACGACAAATCAATGTTTCTCTCTTCTCTCTCTCTTGCTCTCTCTCTCCCTCTTCCCCTTCCTCTCCCTCTCTCTCTAAAATCAATAAATAATTTTTTAAGCAAGAGGAAGCCACACTATAAAAAGGCCTCATGAAAAATCTCAAAAGTTTTCCATGTGACTCATTCTGAAGCCTTAAAAAAAAGTGTGTATTTTTAAATTTAAGTTGACTAATAACTTATTTAAATTTTTAACTGACATCTTTTTATTTAGAAGGGGAGATTATATAGAATTAATTTCACTTCCAAAAAATACTTACTACCAAGATCTGCTTATGTTCTCTTTGGGGACATTAGAATATTCAATCAGTGTTAGATATTTCTACATGGCAGGCACTGTACCGGGGACTTTTTCTATATTAACTTATTAAATTTTCACAGTAAACCCTTGAGTACACATCATGGCTCCCTCATTTCACAGATGAGGATCTGAGGTAGAGTGCGGGTAAGGACCTTCCTAGATCACACAGCCAGTCAATGGCTAAGCTGAGAATCAGTCCAGGTGGTCAGCTGGACAACCTCACATTTAGCAAAAGTAATTTGTTGCTTAAATTGTAGGCTAGGGGAGTGATGCTATAATTATTTATCTAAACTGCAAAAGTAATTATATATTTTATTTTTTAAAATATAATAAGTGCATGAGGCAAACGTCGCTCTCAGCAGGCCTCATCTCATGCCTGCGTGCAACATGAGAAATTTCCTACAGGCTTAACCCATATTTCCTTCTTGCAATCACTTACTCTTGCTTCAATATTTCATCTACATGAGTGGAGCTCAATCACTTTCACTCTTTTATCTTCCTCCTCTGAATTATTGGGACAGTGGCTGGGGAAAGAACCCTGGTCTCTGTGGTCTCTGCTGTAGGAACTGAAGGGCCTTGCTGTAGAGCAAGCATGTCAAACTCAAAGGCTAACATGGCCAAATAAACGAGGCATGCGACCCTCAGGTTGAGAATTTGACACGCTTCCGTAGGGGGCCTGGCAGTGGACCCTCCTGCTCTGGCGGACAGCCCTGCCTGGCCTTGAGTGTCTGTGAAGACCCTCCCATGAAAAGGCCATCAAAGTAGCTCTGCTCAGAATTTATATTCTGAGGAAGGGCAGGGTCTGGGAGCCAGACAAACAAAATAAATAAAAGAAAAACAACAGTGCTAAATTCTTTGAAGAGAATTAAGATGGGGTGATGTGATGGCAACTTGTTTGCTTCTTTAGACAAGATCCCCGAAAGTCTTTATGAGAAGGTAACATTTAAACTGAGTAGAAGAATTCCAGGTGTAGGGATGAGCAAAGACAAAACCCCTAAGACTGGGAGGGCTTATGGATAACATGCCTACGAGAGAGTCAGTGTTGCTGTAGCACCATGGGCTAATGAAAGGGGCATGAGAGACAGAGAGGGCCAAGCTGGTTGGTTTTATTCACCAGTCTGAGACTTTGGGATTTCCTCTTAGACCTGTAGGAAGCCTTTGGAAGATTGAAATGGGGAATGAATTGCTAGAATTTGGATTTTAAAATGATCACTGTGGATGTTTTGGGAAGAGATTGGATTGTAGCATGAGCGCAGAGGCAGGGAGATTGTGATGGTGGGAGGGGATGGTGGGTTGACCTGGGATAGTTGTAGTGGAGACTAAGTTTATGGATTCACCATCTATTTTGGAGTGAAGGTGGGTAGTGGGGGAAAGAGGAATTGAGGTTGATTTTTAGATTTTTGGCCTTTGGGAGGCTACTTTTTGAGATGAGTAAGGCTGAGGGAATCGAGATAAAGATCTCACTTTTGGCATTGTCAAGTTTGAGATGCCTAATAGATAGCAAAGAGGAGATGTAAATAAGATGGGCATTAATCCCCCAGGTAGGGTGACTATATAATTGATATGCAACCTGGAACACTTTGAATGTAAAATGGAAGTGTGGTGGGATTTGGATTTTAAATGCTAAAGCAGGGACAACAGAGGTAATTGGGACTCTCTTGGAAAACTGGAATGTATTGCATGCAGGAGTTTGTTTCCAGGAAAATATTTCAGGATTGTCAATATCAGATGCTTAGAGTACTGCTAAGAAATCGAGTGAGATAACAAAGAGGTCTGTTTTTCAATATCCAGAGGGACATGAGGATCACTGGTGATAATAAAAATTTAGGACAATTTCAGTGGGCTTAGGGGGTGGCAGCCAGAAAGGAGTGGACTTGGGAGCAGATATTAGGTAAGGATATGAGGTCAGGAAGTAGAGATGGAAACTATAGACCTTTATTTTATTTTAATACTTTTATTGATGTCAGAGAGGAAGGGAGAGGGAGAGAAAGATAGAAGAATCAATGATGAGAGAGAATCATTGATTGGCTGCCTCCTGCATGCCCTCCATCTGGGGATCCAGCCTGCAACCCGGGCATGTGCCCTGATCAGGAATGGAACCAACTGTAACCTCTGGGTTCATAGGTGGATGCTTAACTGCTGAGCCACACCTGCCGGGTTATAGACACCTTTTAAAGAGAAGTTTTAGGGTATCTGCAGGGGATTTACCTGTTTCCTTTTTATTTTATTAACAAAATTAAATGCCTGATCTTTTTTCTGAATTTTATTTTTACATACCTACTTTTCTTCAAACTATCATCCTAGCAATATTAAATTTTATGTTGATATTATACAGATGTTTTTAACATGAGCATCTAATGATTAACTAAATAATCTAATCTGCAAGCATTTCTAACTTTATGAAGGAGATAAAAAAAACAACAACATCGAATTCTCTAATATTTTAGGAGCTACTTGTGAAAAACTATAAAACACATTCTCTTCAGAAAATGACCAGTGAAGGTGTTACTTGATCATTCTTGGGATGATTTTGTAAGACCTGTGAATTCCTTCCTTTACGTATTTGCCTGAGGTAGGATGTGCCTGGCACTTAACACATGATAAGCAGTAGAGTTAGTAACACAACAGGACAGTGGTTTAGCATTCTCTAGGAGTGAATAGCCAATGGAGTGGTACCATTTTAGAGAGACTCTTTAAAAGAATCGTAAGTATATATGATTTATCAACTTAAAATAATCTAACATTTTCTAATCATCTGCTTTTTATAATAGTCTAATATTTTCTTATGAACTATTATTACTCTTAAACATTTTAATATGTTTGAGGACTCTTTCAGTCAGAATTTTTATAGAAGAAGCTGAACTTAAATTTTGTGAATTGATATTTTGGATTGACAATTACATAAATTTTTTCCTTTGACACATTAAATGTATGTGCAATGATGTAATGTGTGCTTGTTAGAGAAGAAAAGTTAAATAATACTTAATCTATTAAACACTGTGTGTATATAAAATTAATTACTACTCTTTAGTTTTAAGACATGGTGAAATTCCTTTCAGATTATCATGAATATTTTAATAAACAATGTAATAACTACATTTATCTAGGGCTTTCACTTTTACCATGTACTAACCATTTTTTATAATACAAGAACCCTATAAAGCAGATTTTGGATATTTTCTTCATTCACTATCAGAAATAAGTAAATGGAGATTCACAGGTATTAAGTTACTTAACAGAGAAATTCAAACTAGAATTAAGCATTTTTATCCCTAGGTTGGTGCTCTTTCCCATATATCATTCTGGCATAGGGCCTTTCTATATTAACACCCCATTCATTAGGTTGTGAGTAAAAATAGCATTTAGTCAAATTTACCTGAATTAAACAAACAAACAAAAAACAGCCTTAAACATGTACTCGTAGAGAAGACCCAGAGTGTAATATTAACTGTCAGCATGAATCATAATAGAATGTTGCGAGTGGAAATTCTGGCTTGGCTGGTACTTGATTACATATGACTTTGCTTACTTAACTAGCCAAAGAGCATAACCTGACTCATCATTTTGTTTATAGTACTGTACTTCTTTTGTAAAAATGTGTGCTCTACAACTTCATTCTCTTTTTAATGACCACGCTAACCTCATCCAGTATGTAGATGCCTGGCATTATGTAATCTTAGATGACATGCGAAAATGAGTCTTTTTGTGTATGCTAAAATTTGGGGGTAGATTGTCTGTGGATAATAAAAATGGTCCCTTTAATTGAAACTCATTGGCAGTTTGGTGACTTAAAAGAAATGATGAAGTGAAGAAAAATGTAAGCTAAATTGTCTTGAGGTAGAAAGTATATTTCTCCTGCTTTATTGCAAAATGACATATAACATTTTGTAAGTTTAAGGTATAAAATACGTTGATTTGATGCTCTTAGGTATTGCAAAATGATTACTACCATAGCTGTAGCTAACACCTGCATCACATCACATAATTACCACTTCTTGTTCTATGGTGAGAATATTTAAGATCTATTTCCCTAATATCTGTCAAGTATATAATACAGTATACTTATTATAATCATCTGCTGTACATTAAATACACCAGAACTTATTCATCTTATAACTGAAAGTCTATACTCTTTGACCAACATCTCCCATTTTCCCCATCTTTAGCCCCTGGTAACCACCATTCTACTCTCTGTGTTCAGCTCTTTTAGATTTCACATATACTCGTAAGTGATATCATATAGTATTTTTTCACTCAGTAAAATGCACTCATGGTCCATTCATATTGTCACATATGGCAGGATTGCCCTCTTTCTCATGGCTGAATAATGTTTCATTGTGTGTGTGTGTGTGTTTGTATGATCCATATATATTCCATAGTTATACTAATACCAGTTCGAATACTAATACAATACTAATAGGAATATCATTCAGATATAACACATCTTTGTTATTCATTAATTCATTTTTGGACACTTAGGTTGTTTCCATATCTTGGGTACTGTGAATAATGCTACAATGAACATGTAATGCAAATACCTATTTCATATCCTTTTTCATTTCATTTGACCATATACTCAGAACTTCTGGATCATATGGTAGTTCTATTTTTAATTTTTTGAGGAACTTCTATATTATTTTCTATAGTTGATGTATCAATTTGCCTTCCTATCAACAGTGCAAGAAAATATTTCTTATAACTGTTTGATATTTAAAGATATCTTTTAGAAGTAATAAAATTATAAAAACCTGAAGGAATGGAGAATTAATATTTGTTTGTACCTAAGAAAGATTCTAAGTGTTCAAATTATAAATCAGCTTGCTATTATAAAATATATCCAAAACTTGGAAAATAGTTCAATAAAATTAGAGTGGTTACATTTTTTTAAGAAGGACAATGTTCTAAATACCTTGTAGAAATCTGACTTGCATAATTCAAATTTAGTTTATCCATAGAAATGAATTCATGAGTTGTGTTTCAAATTTAACTCACAAAGAAACCTTGTGACATTTAAGGTACGCATAAATTGTAACAGCAGAAAATGCAGTTTCACCATATTTTATTTTAATGATCAAAAAGATATATATCAAGTTATTATTTGTCCCTGGTTAGTTGTTGCTACTAAGCACACACTGCAGATTTAAAATGAAATAAATCCATTTACCCATGTAGGTCATGAGGTCAGATAGTTAAGACTATAAATAGGCAGATTTAATGATGTTATTAATAAAAAAGAGGAGAATGTCTCTCTGGGGTGTCTTGTTTACTCTTACTAAGCTTATGTTCTTTAGAAAACAAATTACTAAAGCAGACGGAATAAGGAAAAAATGAAGGTGAGTAATAGAATTACTTTAACCTGTTATACATTCAACATTAAGAGTATAATTATATTCCATTTTCATGTTTGAAACAGAAAATAATATTTTATGTTTCAAAGAAAATAATACCAAATGGTATCAATCTGTCTGTGCATTAATTTTTAGAATTAAATGTGGATGAGTGTTTTTTACAGAATCTTGGAGTTATGTAGCTATAACTTTAAATGGAGTATTTGGAAGCCATTGTCATCACAGTTATTTATACAGAGACAAATGTGGTGTTTAGTTCATAAACCATATATATGGAGAAGTACAACTAGAAACTCATTCTTTCTAAAACATACTGTTTCAGCCATCCCACAGTGCTGTGGCCAGTATTGACCACAACCCCACCCCCTCTTTTTTCTTTTTTTTTTTTTTTAAGTTCAGCCTATTGTCAATTATGTCACAGAACTCTTAAGTTGTATGGATAGTCCACAGAAGATTCTAATCAGTGACTGTTGGGGTAACTTGTTTGCTAAAAGTTTTTACTTTTTTTTTTAATAAATGTAGCTACGTTCTTTTTTTTTTTTTTTTCAAAAGAGAAACCAGAAAACAAAAATTTGTTTAAACAACAACAAAAAATGGATGCAGTGTTAACTTGATGACTGATTACATTTGGGGTTTTTTGTTTGTTTTTGAGAATTGATCTTATGGAATCACATAAAGGTGATTTTCACAGTGAATTAGAGAAAGGTTAAGTTGTTGGTCAAAAAGAAATGGTTAGTTTTGTGATAAAATATAAATAAAATTCTTTATATTTTCTAGTTTTTATCTTTCTAGTTTTCCTCAAGAAAAGTAGTAAAAGGAGATTAAGAAAATAAAGTAAGAATGATATGTGCATGATGTTTATGAAATTGTGGGGACAAAAAGTAGAATACAATGATCTTTTTGTGAGATTATTGCACTAAATATCTCCGATTGGTTTTTATTTTAGGATCAAAAAGTGAATGTGTCAGCAATTATTTTAGCTCCTTTTTCTTGGCATTCATAATAACTGGACCACACCTATTGTGCCAGAATTCTTGTACTAAAAAAGTTGTTGTAATGGCTTTGATATTCTAAGAGCTATTTTTGAACAAAATATCTGCTAAGACTTCGTGCTGCATGGCCACGGCTACTTGGCATGTATGTATGCCTTTGTTTGTAGGTCCACCTATTTCCTCAGGGAAAGTTTGCAGAAATGAGACTACTGTATATTTCTTTGTCATTTCCATCTGCTGTTTCTTGGGAAGGAAGAACTGCCATGGATTTTACAGTATTTGTACACTAAATTAGCTACCTTTCTGTGAAACTGGAAAAAAAAAAGGTAGTTGGGAGGGTTGGGAATAATATTTTAGGTTGTCTAAACCAGGCACATAATTTACTTTTTAGAGTATGGGTGATTTTCTTTGTTTGAAAAGACTAATAGATCATGAAAGCATGACTCTGATGAATTAGTCTTTAACATACACATGTCTAATGCTTCTTGTTTTGTTTTTTGTTTTTGTTTTTTGTTTGTTTTTTTGTTTGTTTCTGGTGAGCCAGTACTTCTTTTAGCTGTTGTTTCAAGGAAAATAAAAACAAATAGTATCAATCTGTCTCTCCAAATAGAATTTTAAGATCTCGATTGTTGTTTCATCGGTGCTGGCAATTCAATATGGGAGAAAGGAAATGAACTTGGAAATGAACTACCCCAGGTTTAAAAACCTCCATCTGCAGTTTACTGTGACTAAACACAAGTTAATTATCCTCTTGGGGATTTGTTCTTTTTTAAAAAATTCTTTATTGTTGAAAGTATTACATATGTCTCTTTTTCCCCCCATTGACCTCTCCCCCCCACTCCTGCCCCCCAGCACAGGCCCTCACCCCTGTACTGTCTGTGTCCATGGGTTATGCTTATATGCATGCATATAAGTCCTTTGGTTGTTCTCTTACCCCCTCCCTCCCCGCTCCACCCCTGCCTTCCCTCTGGGGAATTTGTTCTTTATACTGTGACATACAGATAGAGCAATTCACAGGTTGTTGTAATAAGTATAAGGCATACATAGCTTCTTGCCCTTTGTAACTTATAATAAATTACACTGTTGATGTTATGGGTGCTTTACCAGTGCTCATTGATAGGGCAATCTAAACAGAAAGGGAGAACAAGGTACATTTGGGGCTTTTATGTATACTTAAATTGTATAATAATAAGTATTAATTTTTTGAGTGCAGGAACTGTCCTATTTATTGCTGTACCCAAAGCAAGTGTGGGTGCTTAATAAATGCTTGTTGTGTGAGGGTGTGGGTGGGAAAACTCAGGTTTCTTCACCTTCTGGTTCAGTGTTCTTTCCCACATAGCGTTACCTTTAACTCTGCATTACTCTATTAAGTGAACTCATTTTAATTCACCTATAATTTGACCTTTTTCACAAACACGAATATAAAATACATTCTTATGTGCTGTTGACTGGGAGAGAATACATACAAAATACTTTATTTGGGAGAGTTGTCAAACAACGTGAGAAAATATTTGTAAAAGGTAAATGACTCTATGATAGATTTAGGAGGAAGAGAAAACTCTTTTAATGAGATATAGATGTTAGAAAACCTAATGGTTGGTTGATTGGTTTCGTTTAAACATTGCTTATAGACAAACAGATTTTTTTTTTAATGACTGAAAATAATTTATTACTTGTGCAAGTTCTTATTTGTGAGAATCAGGGTCAAATGGTAAAAAAAACAACTGTCATTTCACACCAAATGCATAAAATGCCCTAGCCCAGACTGCTTTTCTTTTTAAAAATTTATTATTGCCACTATTGCAGATGTCCCCCATTTCCTCCTGCCCTTTGCCCCCCTCCACCCAACCCCTAGGACCCCCTTCCCCTGGCCTTCACCTCACTGTTGTCTGTGTCCAGGGGCTATGAATATATGTTCTTTGGCTAATCTTTTCATCTTCTTTTATCCAATTCCCCACCCCCCTCCACTCCCTTTTAAGAAATAAAAAGGAGCCCTGGCCGGTGTTGCTCAGTTGCTTGGGCATCATCCTGTGCACCAAAAAGTTGCTGGTTTCAATTCCAGTCTGGGCACTTGCTGGGTTTGTGGGCTCCATCCCTGTTAGGGGGCATGCAGGAGGCAGTTGATCAATGGATGTTCTGCTCTCACAGCGATGATGTTTCTCTTTCACTTTCCCTCTGCCTTCCTCTCTCTCTAAAAATTAATTTAAAAATTAAAAAAAAAATACAAAGGGAAAGCATCTGAGCACCTCTGTCTCTCCTCAAGCTTCTGTTCACTAATCAGAACTAATCACTAATCCGAATTGTGAACATTTACTGTAAGCCATTTGAACATTATTGTTGCTGTATGAAAAGTATATTCTGTATAAATAGGGATTTCTTTGCTCTTATGTTATCATGTGCTTTCAATTAAAAAAATACCAATAAATAATTAAGGAAGCAGGAAGGCCAGCTCTTTCACAGAGATCTTTATCTTTGTCAATATTCTTTGTCAATAAATATTATTTGTTTTTAAATTCCATTGTGATGTTTCAGTGCTGATGGCACAAATAAGATCTGTAAATATATCTTAAACTTTTTAATTGTTGCACATACTATGGGATTGAGAATAGTCATTAAAACAATTAATTAATAGGAATGGGACAGTACCAGATTATTTCTTCCTCAGATAAAAGGGATTATTTCTATATAAAATAAAAATGACGGTTTTTGGAGAGCTATCCATGTAGCTTAATACTACTTAGATTATCATTCTACTGAGAGAATTATTAGTATCATTTCTGACATGTGTGATCTGATCCATAGTATGGTTTGTTTATTGTCTTTTGCTATTAAAAATAATGCTGCAAGGGATAATTTTACCTATAATTCATTTAATAGTTTTAGCTGGTGTCTTTGAAATAGCTTTCTAGTAGTATTACTGGGTCACAGGGTAACAGCATATTTCATTTTGTCAGATATTAGCAAATTTTTCTCCATTAGGAAAATCCCTCCCTTTTGGCCTCCCACCAGCAATGTATGAGAGTGCTTGTTTTCCCCTTCTCACCCATAGAGTAAGTTGTCAACCACTGATTTTTTTTTTAAAGTCTCGTAGGTGGAAAGTGCATCTCTTTGTAATATGGAGGATTTTTGAATTGTGTAATTATTTTGTCATTAGAGACGTGACCTTTCATGTCAGTGATCAGGAAGCTTTTCCTGTGAAGGCTCATATAGGAAATACTTTAGACCATGTGGGCCCTACTGTTTGTGTTACAGCTGCTTAACTCTGCAGTTGCTGCATGAAAGCATGCACTGACAGTCTGTAAACAAATGAGCATGCCAGCATTCCAATAAAACTTTATTTTTAAAACGAATGATGGGCTGAATTTGGCCTGCAGAGCATAGGTAGCTGACCCCTGCTTTATGCCACTTCTATAAATGCTAGAGGCCCAGTGCAATAAATTCTTGCATGGGGCGGGGGGTGGGGGGTGGGGGGGTGGTTCCCTCAGCCCAGCCTGCACCCTCTCCAATTTGACATCCCTCTCACAATCTGGGACCACTGGCTCCTAACCGCTCACCTGCCTGCCTCCCTGATTACCCCTAACCACTCTGCCTGCCTGCCTGATTGCCCCTAACCTCTCTGTCTGCCTGCCTGATCACCCCTAACTGCTACTCTGCTGACCTGATTACCCCCAACTGCTCTCCCCTGCCGGCCTGATCTCTTCCTCTCTGATATCAATTAAAAAATAAATTTAAAAAAATAAAAAGGAGCATGGTCAGGTTAGATAGCCCTAGAGGGCAGGATTAAGCTTATGACCAAGGATTCCCTTGAAGCTATATTAAACCATGGGACTATTTGAACATAATCAGAAAGTGATTATAATTTTTTACCCCGAAGAATTTATTTTTCCATAGAGCGGAGAGCAAGTGACCTAGCATTAGAATTTGTAGCAACTGTTTAAAATAGAGATTAGCAACCTTTTATAAATGGCGCTCTAAGACTTGATTTACTCTGTTATATTGCTAAATTTCTTCCAGTAATTTAGGTTGCTCAGAGACAGTGGGAAACTGCAATTCGTTCTTCCCTGAGGAAAGGTGAAAAGGTATGGTAGGCACTTGGCACAGAGGCACAACGTAAATGTGAAAGCCATGGGTCTGGGGGTTTAAATGTGCCACTTTTACCCCTTCCTGTGACAGCCTCTTAAGAGAGCATAATTGAGGGAAGTCTTTGTAGACTCTTGGGATTTTAACTCTTATTGTGTTGTATATGGAAAAATGTCTAGGTTGGTCTTTCAAATGTTTTTTTTTTCCCTAACAAAAGAATCTTCAAATCAAGTGCGTGTGTGTGTGTGTGTGTGTGTGTGTGTGTGATTTGTCAACAATAATTATTTTACATGGAAGCCCAAGTAAGGACCTTTCATACACATTTCAAAATGTAACTCTTGTTTCTCATTGAGGGTATGTTTTCCTACCAGCCTTTGTTTTAATATTATAGGGTTTTTGTTATATCAGCATTTTTACTTCTGTATTGATATGTCAAGTTTTGTTATGAATAATAGTATTTGCATTTTTAAGAAGATCAGGAATTGATTTTATTTGCACGTCTTTCACTGTCTATAAATGACAGCTTCTTTACTCAGTTATATAGTCTGTGATTGTAAGTAGGACTTCTTAGTGATTAGTCATTAAATAGAACAATACACATTAATGGGGATATTTTTTTTCTTTCTAATACCTTTGCCTTTATTTTAGTCTAGTGGTTCTCAAATTGTCATGCGCTGGATCACCAATATATATCATCCAGATCTATTTAAATAGGTACATTGGAGGGGCACTCATGCAAGTCTGTATTAGAAACAAGTTCCATAGATGATTCTAATACCTATCAAAATTTTGAAAATCGTTATTTAGATATATTTTATTATAATTAAAAAATAATTTTATTTGGAATAAGTTGCAAAAATAGTGCAGAGAGTTGCCCTGTGCCCTTCCCCAAAGCATCCTCCAATAATAATATCTCAGATAACCATAATACATTACTAATTCCTGGAGTGGAATTGGTAAAATATTGTTAACTTTGACCTTTTCAGATATCGTCAGGTTTTACGTGCATTCTTTTTTTAAAAAAATATACTTTATTGGATTTTTACAGAGAGGAAGGGAGAGGGATAGAGAGTTAGAAACATTGATGAGAGAGAAACATCGATCAGCTGCCTCCTGCACACCCCTCACTGGGGATATGCCCGCAACCAAGGTACATGCCCTTGACCGGAATCAAACCTGGGACCCTTCAGTCCGCAGGCCGACGCTCTATCCACTGAGCCAAACCGGTTAGGGCACGTGCATTCTTTATTACTGTTATTGTTTATTTAGGTTTCCTACATGTGCAGATTGGTGTGAAAGCACCCCCCATAGGAATATAAAACTCTTGCGTCATCACAGACTCCCTGTGTTACTCCTTAATAGTCCCACTAGTGATCTGTTTTCTATGACTGTAGATTTGTCACTTTGGGGTTCTTATATAAATAGAATCATATAGTATGTAACCCTTTGAGACTGGCTTTTGTTTTGTTTTGTTTTTTTTTGTTTAGTTATCACCAGAGGATATTTTTCCATAAATTTTTAGAGAGAGTGAAAAGGAGGGAGGGAGGGAAGGGGGGGGAGAGAGAGAGAGAGAGAGAGAGAGAGAAAGAGAAACATTTATGTGAGAGAGACACATCGATTAGTTGCCTCCCACACATGCCCTGACAGGGGCCAGGGATCGAACCTGCAATCTAAGTATGTGCCCTTGACCAGGAATGGAACACATGACCCTTTGGATTACAGACCAAAGCTCAACCATTTAGCAGCACCGGCCAGGACAAGAATATGTTATTTCTGATTATTGACTTGTGATTGCTCCTTCACATGAGTAAATCTGAGAACCACTGGTCTATTTTTATAGAAGAAAATAACAATGAGGTCCAAAGAGGGGAAATGACCCAGTCAAGGTGACACAGATAGTTAATGTAAACAAGACCATGAACCTGAGGTACCAGGCCTCCTGCCCAGAGTCCTCTAAGCCTGAAATGAGACTGGCTTTTATCTGCACTCAGCATAATGCCCTTGAGATCATCCATGATGCTGAGTGTATCAAGACTTCATTGCTTCTTGTTGCTAATATTCCATTGCGTGGCTGCACCACAGTTTGTTTCTTCATTCTTCCACGAGAGCACATGTGGGTTGTTTCGTTTGGGGTTGTTATGAAGAGTACATACATATACAGGTTTTCTGTGACCATAAGTTTTTATTTCTCTCATATAGTTACCCATGATTAGATTGCTGGGTCATAAGATACGTGAATGTTTAACTTTATATTATACTACCAAACTGTTACCCAAAGTGACTGTACCATTTTGCACTCTCATTATACAACCCACAGACAAGAGGTCCAGTTGCTCCACATTCTCCTCTGCATATGATATTATTAGTTGTTTTCAGTTTAGGTGTGTAGTGGTTTCTCATCATAGTTTTAATTTACATTTCCCTAATGGATAATGATGTTGAACATCATTTCATGTGCCTATTTGCCATTCTTATATTCTCTTTGGTAAAGATTCAATCTTTCATTTGATAATTGGATTCTTTTTTCTTCTTCTTACAGTTTAGAGGGCTCTCTGTGTATTCTAGATATAAGTCTCTGTTGTATATGTGACTTACATATACTTTCTCCTAGTCTGTGGGTTATCTTTTCATCCTCTTAACAGGGTTGTTTCAAAGAGCAAAAGTTTTAAATTCTTGATGAAGTCCAGTTTTTCAGTATTTTTAAAAAATATTTTATAGATTGTGTCTTTGGTGTCATATATAAGAATCTATTGCCTAATAAGTCTTGGTCCCAAAGATTTTGCCTATTTTTATCTAAATGTTTTATAAGTTTATATCTTACAATATGATCAACTTTAGTTTTAATATTTCTAAACTAGAGGCACTATTTCCAAGTAGTTCTATTAGACCAGTATTTGACAACACCTATAGCTAGGAAAATGAGTTTGGAAAATTAATTTCAATGACTTTTCTTTATGAGTATGCAATGAACATTATGCTTAAATGTCTTTTACTCCAAGATACACCACTCCCCAACATAGATTTAAAACTTTAACAGAGAATAATGACTCAGTGCTGTTGAATATTTGCCAAAGTACATATTTGAGAGTAGTACATTAAGATCATGACTTAAAAGCAACTTTTGCCTTTATTTTATGGCTGGTTAATTTACCAGTGTGCTTTCTTGGCTGATTTACTATGAATATATGCTTATGTTTTAATAATTATAATACCCACATGTAATGATTTTCAGTTTTTAACCTAGTATGCTTTAAAAAATGAAAAAAAAACATTTCAACGAAAAACATTTTTAAAAACTTAATTTATTTAGAGCAGTTTTAGTTGCACAGCAAAATTAAGCAGAAGGTACAGAGATTTTCCACTTATACTCTACCCCACACATGTATAGGCTCCACCATTATCAATAGCCCTCTCCAGAGGGTACATTTGCCACAGTTGTTGAACCTGCATTAATACATCATAATCAACTGAAGTTCATAGTTTGTAGTAGGGATCACTCTTGATGTTGTGCATTCTGTGGGTTTGGACAAATATATAAGGACATGTATTAATCATTATAGTACCATATAGAGTATATTCACTGCTCTGAAAATTCTCTGTGTCCCACCTATTCATCCCTCTCTCCACCACCTCCACTCCTGGCAACCACTAACCGTTTTATGGTCTCTGAAGTTTTGCCTTTTTCAGAATGTTAATATAGTTGGAATAATAGAGGGTTGGGCAATAATAGGTTTGCTGTTTATATGGAAAATAATGCAATAATTCATAAATAATAATACAAGAATATACTCTGTGTTTTGTGTACTCACAACTGTAGACTTACTTTTGCCCCACCCTGTATAATATGTAGCCACTCCAGACTGGCTTCTTGCACATAGTAAGATGCACTTACACTTCCTTATTTATTTATGTATTTATGTATTTATTTATTTATTTATATGGCTTGACAGCTCATTCCTTTTTTAGCACTGGAAAATATTCTATTGTCTGGATATACCATATTTTATTTGTTCATTTACTTATTGAAGGACACCTTAGTTGCAACTAAGATCTTTAAAACTCGCCGAAACTGGTTTGGCTCAGTGGATAGAGCGTCGGCCTGTGGACTGGGGGGTCCCAGGTTCGATTCCGGTCGGGGGCATGTGCCTGGGTTGCGGGCACATCCCCCGTAGGAGATGTGCAGGAGGCGGCTGATCGATGGTTCTCTCTCATCAATGTTTCTAACTCTCTATCTCTCTCCCTTCTTCTCTGTAAAAAATCAATAAAATATATTTAAAAAAAAAAAAAACAACTTACCTTTATGGGTGAAAATTTCTTTTTCTTTTAAATATATTTTTATTAATTTCAGAGAGGAAGGGAGAGGGAGAAAGAGATAGAAACATTGCTGATGAGAGAGAATCATTGATAGGTTGCCTCCTGCTTGTCCCCTATTGGGGATCGAGCCCGTAACTTCGGCATGTGTCCTGACTGGGAATCGAACTGTGACCACTTGGTTCATAGGTCAATGCTCAACCACTGAGCCACACCAGCCAGGCAGACTCATCTCAGTTTTAGGTTATTGATATCTGAGAACCTCATATGGTAGGTATTTTTTCAGTCTACCCAGTTTCTTTCTGTAGCACTGAGCACACAAGGGTGACCAATAAATGTTGTTGACAGTCCTGTGACTCACTGTTTATTTTGCTTTCAAGTCTGTTTTTTCAACTTTGTCATTTGCTTTGATTATTTTTTTTTTATCTCATCCTTTGATATGACCATTTCTATTGGAGGCTTTCTTTATATTTCCTTTTGTTGATGTTTAACTTTCTTAACTATGCATAAAATAAACATTGCCTATAAGATATTTAGGAAAACCCAGAGACAAGCTGAAATTACAGGGACATTTATAGGGCAGATATGAGAAATTTAATATTTAATTTAAATTTATAGATACATTTTCCTACTTTATCTTAATCTGTGTGGTGGTTCCTTGAGTGTATATATGTATGTAAAAATATATTTATATTTTTCTGTATGTAAAATATACTTCAGTGAAAAATATCAGGGGAAATTTATGTTTTCCTTTCTTTCATAAGAGATTTTCTTCTTTGATAAAAGACAGCCAAAATATAATGGGGATTTGGAAATATTATTACTAAACTTTTGGACTACTTTTAAGATTTGTGATATTTAGTGGTTCTAAGATCTTCCTGAATTTATATGACTTGATAGACGTAAGTAGCAACCTTCAGGCAGTTTCAGAGTTTACAAAGTTCTGTGAAAGTGTATCATTAACTCTAATTGAATACCTAGCATGCATCAGGCATTATGCTAGACCAGTGGTTTTCAGATTCGTCTGCATTTCAGAATCAGTTGGGAAGATTTAAAATATCCCTGCAAACCAATTAAATCCAAATTTCTGGGAGTGGGTTCTAGGCCTCACTATTTCCTAAAACTCCTCAGGTGAATTCACTATGTAGCCAAGTGTGAGAACCACTGGGCTGGACAATGAATATACATTATCCATTTCACCTCAGTAACCCTGTGAAGCAGGACATACTATCTAATTTTGTGATTGAAGAAATCGTTCCAGAGAGATTAATAACTATTATGTACAGACCCAGATGCAAACCAAGATCTCTGACTCCTTTCTAACCTTTAATTATATCAGTAACCTTGGTGATTAGCATGTAAATTATTTTTTCCTCTTTAATTGCAAATATGTACATATTTTTCTACCACTTTGTGCCTTTCTGGAATGTCTTAATGTTGCCCATGGAAGATAATACTGTACGTATCTAGTGAGCTGGAAATTTTTGTTTTCCCCCTGCCACCCTCCACACCCACCCACAAGGAGAAGGTGGAAACCAAATTATGCATTTATTAACTAAAGCTGTGTGTGTGTGTGTGTGTGTGTGTGTGAGAGAGAGAGAGAAAGAGAGAGAGAGAGAAAGGGCTTAGAAATGCTTAGATGTACATGGCTTGGATGTAAACTATTAGCCTATCATCTTTTGTAAAATGGGGTATACATATTGTGTAGTTATATCTTCTATTGGTATAGATATGTGCTTAAAAGATATAAGGGAGCACCTTATGTCTTTTTGGGTAAATGACAACAAAATCATAACAAAAGCTTCATGTCCTCATGCTAACCTATCCCGGAACAGATAGTGTTTCAAAGAAATTCTGTTATGTCTCTGGACCTCACTCTACATAATTACTAGGTTCCTAAAAGAAGTAAAAAGGGAAGGTAATGTACTAATCAGAAATACAAAAAATTATATTCATAATATCTGCCTCAAAAAACTTTTCTGGCAGATAAGGTGATATACACTGACAACTATGCCATAAGACACAAGGTAGCCCAAGGGGCTTTATTTCCTGCCTTTGTTAGTTACTCAGCTACCTCTGAATTCTGTCCACCACACTGTCAGTACCAGAGGGGAAGGCTTGTGTCTTGTCCTTGGCTTTGCTCCATTTCATCCAACACAGTGTGTTGCGTGTGATAGATCTTCATAGTTAGTTACTGAGCAAAAGGATCTGTGCAAGTGTCCCACTATAAACATAAACAAGATACTGAAAGATTTTAAAGTGGAAGGACTTCGATGTGTACACAGGAAAGGTTCTTGAAAGAAGAGGCATCCAGACAGGGTTTTCATTGTTGTATTACAGAGAGGATACCTTCTGTGGGCAGGTGATGGCCTGTGCAGAGGGGCTTTTGAGCCTAGCGACAATAGCAGGAACCTGAAGCTGAAACTGAGGCATCCGGTTTACGTAGAACCCAACTCCGCTAGCTTGCTGGTTGAGGTGAGGATGCAATCAAGGGGTCAGCTGGGGCTCATGCCACTACTGGGGTGGAACCTGCTTCTGAGCTCACTCGTATGGCTATTGGCACCCTTCGGTCCTCACTGGCTGTGGGCTGGACATAGGGCATTTCATAACACTGCTGCTGGTTTCCCTTAGAGTAGGTGAGAGGATGTCCAAAACTGAGAGCACAGTCTTCTGGGAACCTAATCTCAGAGCTGACATCCCATTACCTTTGCTGCATTCTGTTCACTGGACATGACTCACTAAATCCAGTCCACACTCAAAGGGAGAGGATTACACAAGAAGTGGGGTTCACTGGGGACCATCCTAGAGGCGGCCTACCACAGAAATATATGTTATTAACCCACTATATAAAAATATAATTTAATACATAATTAATAGGTAAAAAGTACTAGTAGATTTTTAACATTTTATTAAGTCTACAAAATACAGGGTGTATTTTACACTTGTAGTGCATCTCAATTCAGATGCTATATTTTCATTAGAAATACTTGATCTGTATTTAGATGCCATAAAATTCATAATGGGAAAATTGCTCCACATACGCAAGTTGTCCCGAATATGTGTGTTTTATATGCCCTGAGTTGGTGCTGACCCCTGGACACCCCGTGAATGAGTCATGTCCACAGTGTCCTGCTCAGATCCTGTAGTCTCCTGGAAGCCAAGTTCCAAATATACTTAAATGTTATTCAGTAATTGAATCAAGTATCAGTTTAAAAATATAACGTACTTTTTCTGCCATCTCAGAGCCTGTGGAGGCCTGCTGGGAACATGACTTCTGTAACGACAAGTATGTCTGGAAGGCTGTGGTCCAAGGCCATTTTTGCTGCTCTAAGTGGGGTCTCCCAAACCAGAGGGCGCACATAGCTCTTCTTAAAATTGAAGGTGTTTACCCTCCAGATGAGACTGAATTCTGTCTAGGCAATAGATGTGCTTATGTGTATAAATCAAAAAACAACACGGTGACTCCTGGTGGCAAACTGAACAAAACCAGAGTCATCTGGGGAAAGGTAACTCATGCTCATGGAAACAGTAGCGTGGTTTCTGCCAAATTCCAAAGCAACCTTCCAGCTAAGGCCATTGGACACAGAATCTGTGTAATGCTCTGCCCCTCAAGGATTTAAACTTAATGAAAAGTAAATAAATAAAATGGGTTTGTTCTCCCGAAGAAATAATAAAGTAAAATAAAACTGAAAATATAGTTCCTCAGTTACACTAGTCATGTTTCAAGTGCTCAGTAGCCACGGGGCTGCCACATGGGACAGCAGAGTTCTAGAAGTTTGGCTGCAAAAGGAGTGAGTTAAAACAGGACTTGGAAGGAGCAGGGAGGTGGGAATTAAGATCATAGGAATCTGTGCATTTTGTGTGTGTGTTCTGGGGAGAAGGAAAGAAATCTAAGATGATAGGAACATAGGGTGTGATCAATGTGGCTTTGGATTAGTGGGCAGATTTGAGTGGCGGTGCAATTGGGGCAATGAACCTGAACTGACGAATGACTTGTGATAGAGACCTTCTATTCCAGGTGTTCAAATGCAAACCAACTGAGTGTGGGAGAATGAAACCAGAAGCTTTTTAAATTTTTCTTTTGAGTTGTCACTCTATTCATCATTTTTTCCTAGTGTGTGTGCCAAGAGAGGGAAAGGCACTTGGAAGTGGAGCCATTTCCTGCGAGCCCCAGAAGAGACCCTTTCCTGACCAGAAGTGTTCTCAGCATAGGAAGAGCTACCTGGAAACAAGTCCCATCCATGCCACCCCTTCAACCAAATGTTATCTGTAAATTAGCTCAGCCCCTGTGCCCTGCTCCCAGTCCTAAAATATCTTATTTTGAGGCCTCCACTTTCAGGCTCTAAACAAAATTATTATGCAGAATCTCTGTATGTCAGAGGTGAAAGGGGCCTGGGATCATCTATTCTGATACCTGTATTTTGTAAATGAGGGAATGGAGGACTGAAGTGATTGATTTAAGGTAACTTGAATGGCCAGTTAGGACACTGCCGTGCCTTTTGATTCCCAATACATTTTTTCCAAAAGTCCACCTGGGAGGTAGCTAAGCCTCTGTTGGTGTGAGTGGGCATGTGCACATTTGGCTCCTACATTCCTGTGAAAATACTACCAGGGGTTATTTAGACAGTTCTTGTCAAGATTATGGTGAGGGTTTGGTGCCATGTTCTGTGTGCTTTGGGAAAAAATTCTTTGTAAACCCTGATTAAATGCAATGGCAACTGCCTTATGAGATTAAATGTAGAAAAGAAAAAGAAAGCACCAGCACAGTGCTCAGCAGGAGATTCAGTAACTGCTATTTTTTTCCTCCTCTATCACTTGGCTTTGTGCATTCATTGTTGTGGTTGTTAGTTTATTTCGTGTGAATGTTTCAGCTCCCAAAGGGACAATGTATGTAATAGTGAAGGAGCTTTAGCATCTGACAACTTGGGTTGAAATGTCCACTCCATCACTTACAGCTAAATCCCTTCACCTCTCTGTGCCTCGGCACCCTCACCTGGAACATGGGGATGCATGGTCGCACTTACCTCACACAATGCTGTGACTTAGGACAATTTTCAACACGTAGTCAGCATCCCTGGTGTTAGCTGTTGTTGTTGATAGTATAATAGTAAAATGGAATAAAAGCCAGTTGTGTTGTGAGTGTCCTTATTGGAAGTTTGGAACTCGAAGGCACTAGCATTTAACACATGTTTAGTGTGATGTGAAGAACGCCCCCTGCCTCTGTATTTGGTGTGTTATGTCAAATGTACTGGAAAGGTGAGTTCCACTTTTACAAGTGAAGATGTCACACAGAATTAGGTTGTTCTTTCCTCACATTAATCATGATCCTCATTGGGCAAGGGAAGCTACAGCCAGGACATCTGACTCTCAAATGGGTTACATGGCCTCGGGGAATTCACTGAACATCTGGGCAAAGGAGGTTTCTTTCCACCCAAGAAGTCAGTCTGTCCCAGTTTAATCGCCAGTCCCACTCCCAACCCCAAATAGGCATAGGATTTAGAATCTTCCTGAGGATTGAATACTTTTACTCGTGTGGGTCTCTTTGGGCTTATTGTTCCTTTCATTGGCCACAAAATAGCTTGTGTTACAAAAGTGTTTGATACTCAGCAACCAAGTTCTTAGAGTCGTATAATTCTTTTTAAAAAAATATATTTTATTGATTTTTTACAGAGAGGAAGGGAGAAGGATAGAGAGTCAGAAACATCAATAAGAGAGAAACATTGATCAGCTGCCTCCTGCACCTCCCCCCTCCCCCCCTCCCCCCCTCCCCCCTCCCCCCTCGGGATGTGCCCACAATCAAGGTACATGCCCTTGACCAGAATCGAACCTGGGACCTTTCAGTCTGCAGGCCGACACTCTATCCACTGAGCCAAACCAGTTAGGACAGAGTTGTATAATTCATGGAATTGATATAACCTTCCCTTTCTGCCTCCCTCAATTAAATCAACAAACATGTATGCAGTACCCTAACTTGTGCCTGTTGTAGTTCCAGGTGCTAGCAGAGAATGAGGCAAGCCAGGTCCCAGCACTCAGAGAATCTTCATTCTGGAGGCTAAGGGCAAGTAATAAACAAGTAAATAAGCAACCAGGATGGTATCCGATAGTGATAAATGTGAGATCGGGAAAGTAGGGTTATATGAAGGGTGTGCTGAGAGGGGTGACACCTCTTTTGAGTGGTTAGAGAATATCTCTATGAGGAAGAGATATTTGAGCTGAACTCTGAATGAGCTCAAGGAGCAGACAATTGGAAGATCTGTGGTTAAAGGCATTTTGGGCAAAGGGAACAGCTGGGCAAGTCCCTCAGCTGTGAAAGGACTGGGTCTGTTTAAAGACTGGAAAGAATGCCAGTGTGAATTACGCAAGGAGTTGAAATAGGAGGGGAAGCTCCGAAGTTGGCAGATGCTAGTGGTTTCTTAGACTTTAGCACACATCAGGATCACTTGGAGGCTTGTCAAATGTGGATTGCAGGGCTCTACTCCCAGTGTTTGTGATTATATAGATCAGGGTTAGGGCCTGCGAAGTTGCATTTCTAACAAGTTCCCAGGTGCTGTTCACACTTTGAGAACACCAGGCTAGTTGATCTGTAAGCCAAGGAAAGGAATTTGAGTTTTATTTTCTATGTAATGAGAGGCCAGTGAAGGATCAAAGATATTATCTGCTTTACATATGTGTGTGTGTGTGTGTGTGTGTGTGTATAATTTAATTTTTATTTTATTTTTTTCCATCACCATTTATCCCCTCTATGCCCTCTTCCACACACCCCTGTCCCCACAATCACACACCCCTGTCCCCACATTGCTTATTTACATACTTAAAAGAGCACTCTGACTGCTATCAGAAAGACTGGTTAGGAGGCTATTGGAGCCCTCTAAACTAGAGATGTTGTCTTAACCCCTAGAGTGCCAGGGAGCATGATCGCGTGTGCGCTCCTCCTGTCTTTCGCCAAAAGTGCCGGGAGCACTATCGTGCTCCTCCTGCAGTGTCACTATTAGATGCTACTAGTTCACTCTTTATGTGGGAAAAAAAATTTAAAAACCTTAACTCAAAATTCCTTGGCAATTTTAGCATAGTTCCTAGGATATTGGTTGGCACTCAAAGGGTGGTAGCAGAGGAACTGATGAAAAGTACACTGAGTAGGATATGTTTTACAGTTAAGAATTCACAGGACCTCATACTTTATTGGAACTAGGACATAGGGAGAAAGAGGAATCAAATCATGCCTAAGACTTTTGCTTGAGGTAACCGGTGGTGTTTAATGTCGTGTCATTGGCAGAGGTGGGAAGGTTACTGGGGGAGTTTTGGATGTGAATAGGCATTGGGAGTGGAGAGGAGAATCAAGAGTTTGGTTTTAAGATACCTATGGGACATCCAAATGGAGATAACCATGGGGTTATTTGTTGTAAATGTTTCCCTCCACGTCCCACGTGGTTCAGGGTTCAGGATCTGGAAGAGGAGCCGCACACAAATGAAAGAGAAAAGACAAGAGGTAATTTGGGAATGTTGGGGGGCCAGGCGGTAAGTCCAACTCAAGAGGAAGGACTTCCACCGGTGCTCAGGCCGCACCAACCATTTTATAGTCAGAGGTAAACAAGATAGTGGTTACCATAGTTACACAGTTCTTGTGAGTTTCACTTGTTTTTGTTCTTGTGAGTTTCACTTGTTTTGGCCACTTCCTGCACTTCACTCAGCCCATTAGCTTCCCAGATAAGATCTGGGGAGCGCCATAAAGTCAAGCCTAATTATGCTTAAGAGGACAGTGCCCTTTAAGCTGGGACTTGTTTGTCAGTCCGGGGCTTAACCCTATATCGGCTCCCCACATCTCACCCTTCTTTTATTATTAAGCTACTATAATAAAAATAAAACTTAAACATCAAGAACAAAAAGCTACCATAATAAAAGTAAAACTTAAGCATCAAGAACAAAAATGTTTAAGTCCCAATTTCAATGTCCAACAGTTCTGAGTCCAAGTTTCAATGTCCAACAGTTCCTTATGTGTACATGTCAACAAAGATATTTCAGTTCTGGAAGGTGGACAAATGGTGGCAATGCAGGTCCAATCCTCTCTGGTTTGATCCAGGGCAACCTGCAGCAACGCACAGCTGCTGACTGCTAGCATGGCAAAGCATCGTCAGCGTCTTCCATCTCTGGATTGTTTTTCCTCTTGTCTTCATGATTGGAGCATTCCTGATAATTCCTCTCTGTTGCAGGAATCCACATGGTCTTGGAGTTGTTTTCTGAAAATGTACAAACATGTTCTCGACCAAAAGTTAATAAAGGAAATTTTACTTGGGATCCTTTTTATATTTGCCCAAATGATTTTCCTTTGGCTTATTTTAACGCCATGTATGTTTTTCATGGGTGTCTTGCTGTTAGCATTAAAAATGAAAAAAAAAATTTTTTTCTAGATGTAAATTAGTTACAGGATATTTTTCCTTACATGGTATTTTTCCACTATGCTTAACCCTATATCGGCTCCCCACAGTTATTGGGCATATAAGACAGACCTCAATAAATAGGTCAGGGTTGGAGATGTGAATTTGAGAGTCACCAACTTGTCGATGGTAATTGAAGCCATTGAGTTTGATGAAATCATCTGGGGGTGATGGCTGTGGAAGAAGAGAAAGGAGCAGAGAAGGAGCTCTGCGGTGCTCCAGCATTTAGAAATCAGGCAGGGGTATGAGGGCATTAGACACTGAGGAGTGGCAGTGAAGAAAGAAGAAACTGTTGCCACACAAAGAAGTAGAGGGAAGAGAATCCCAAGAAGAGGGTTTGGGCAGCTGTTAAATGTGTCATTGGAACTTGGGCACTTACTCAAATGTGACCAAGATTAGACAGATAATCGTCTATTACATTGGGATACACAGGTGATTGGAGACCTTGACAAGAGAAATGTCTGTCAAGAGTCATATAATGCCTTGGGCCTCTCCTTGTTGCCTTTCATTTTTGCTTATCTTTTAAAGTCACTGGATATACTAGTATTCACCCTGGTTTGATTTTAGGCTCTTGATTGCATTCCCTCAAGCACATAGCATAATGTTATGCCCACAATTGGAACAAATTTTGTTTAATAAATTTTCTCTTGTTTTGTTTAATGAGAGAGATAAAGACTAAGCAATTGTTTTTGAGAAACTAGTCTTTACTTTACAGTTGAAATGCATAGATTAGGGGCCATCAAAACACGGCCAGTTATTTAGAAGAACTGCCTCATGGACAATTATCACAAGGCAGCTTCTGTTAGATAGTCTTCTATAGTGAAAGAAGGTGGCTGTTAGATTTCCTTTTGGTCATTAAAATGTAATACTTAAAATGTCCATTTTTGTTTTGTTTTGTTTTGTTAATCCTTACCTGAAGATATTTTTTCCATTGCTTTTCAGAAAGAGTGGAAGTGGGGCGGGGGGAGAAAAACATCAATGTGAAAGACACATTGATTGGGGTGAGGAGCGAACCCACAACCCAGGTACATACCGTTGACCAGGAATGGAATCTGAGACTCTTGGGTGCACAGTTCAATGCTCTAACCACTGAGTATACTGGCCAGGGCAAAATGCCCATTGTTTTAACACTTATAATTCCATTCTTACATTTTGTATCTAATATTGAAGCTGTATTTTTGTATAGTACCTCTCTGAGTGAATCTCTAAGAATACTATATAAATACAGTAAACACATGAGATGCCATTGGACTGTAGTGGCTTATTAAGGATATAATTATAACTCATGTAATTTAAAACTTTTTTCCTCAAACTAAGAAGGGGTGACTTAAAGATATTTCTATTACTTTATTCCCTCTTTTCATTTAAGATGTTAATATTGACAGGATGGAGTAATGATTACCATGGACAAATGATTTTTGAAGAGTTTGTAAATCAAATAATAAAAAGACCAATCAGTAGTAATAGCAGGATTCCAATTGAATTCTGCATTGAAATTAAGTTTTGATATTTTTAGTGTATTATTGTGTAATGCGAAATTGTACCTTATTTTTCATTATGGAAATTGAATGTAATACTGAGATAATTTTAATCAATAAAGCAATGACTTACTTAAGCAATAATTACTATGGATATGATTTAGAGTTGAGAATTCACAGGACTTGATAATGTATTGGAACTAGGAGATAGTTTCAATATTTTTAAGGCTTGATTAAGGAATTTTTGTTCTGACCTAGAGAAATTTTCTGTCTTGAGTATCTTTTCAGTGTAACCTCTCTACCCACCCTTGTGTGAAATTTGCTATTGTTTATTGTTAAAGATAGGAGCCTCTGAGGAGTAGAAACTGATAGTCAGACTAGGCCACTGGGGAAGAAGAGTTTATGTGAAAATCCCTTGGGTAAGAGAACTAGCTCAAACATTCTTGTTTAAAAGAGTACAGGGACTTTAATGGCCATTACTGTGACTTTAAAATATTAGTGAAAACAAGTATTCTTAAGCAGTATTATTTAAGAATTATTGCATGTTGATGTGTTACTTTGTTTTTTTTTTACTTTCTTACAGTTAGATTATAACTTTTGATTACTTTCAGTGTATCTTTGACTTTGGGTGACATTTAATTTTGTTATTGCTTCAAAGTATAATCAAGAACATTGGAAGAAATGTCAGTAGATCAATCTTAAAATCCTCATTGGTGAATATTTCCAATAAGTTAACAAAGTCTAAAGCTACTTAGGACTCAGGCCAAATCCAGGCCTCTACCTGGTGTTCTTTTTGCTAGTCTATGCTATGTAGTCAGCAAACTTTAACTAGCTAGCCACATTCCTAACTTTCATATAAATAGATCACAGTTGGGAACCAACATATAATTGATCCTACAGGGCTCTGCTTGTCTAAATTCTACTTTTCTTTCAAGAGCTGAGTCATACATTTCTTCTCTTTGAAATATACCTTGATACCTGCCTCCACACTCCCACAGAGCTAGTTTGAGCTTGCTCTCATTGCTCTGAATTTTCAGGATTACCCATTCTTTGCTTTGTATTCATTATTTAATTACTTACACATTCCATCTTCCCCATGATTTCTAGTTCATTGTGGAAGGATCTTGGTCTGATTCGAATATGCTTTCTAATTTTTAAGACCCAGGGTAACAAATGTTTTATTATTTCAAGTAATGCTAGGGAAAATTAAAGATGTTCTTAACAGAAGTTCTATGTAAATAATATTTCAACTAGTGCTTTGTTCTGCTGTGTGTTTTTGTGTTTTTTTTTTAAGTAGACTTAACTTTAGTAATTAGAGATGGGTTTTCATCACAGATTCAAAGAACCTTAGGAAATAAGACAGTCCCACATACACAGAACATTAAAACTGTGAGTCAGAGTAGTTCTTTGCATGCCTTAGACAAGGGAAGACAGTCCAAGAAATCGTGACTCAATCTGGACCTATAAAGGCAGAGAGGATGGGAAGGGCATTCAGGTGCAGACCAGGATGAGCAATACTTGGAGCTGGGAAGGTGCCTGGAATGATGGAAGCAGGCTATAGGAAGGCCATGGTGACAGGAGGAGGTACCTGTCAGACCTTCCTTCACTGCCATCCTTTTGAAAGCCAAGTTCACTGTGGACAGAGTTGTTCCTGATGCTCTGCCTCCCTGCCTGTGCAGCTGGGCTTCTCTCCTGTGTTTTGCTAGGAACTCTTTCAAAGCACTAAACTTCCCAGTTATCCCATGCCAATAAATCCAGTATGTATTTTTTAAAATACATTTTTATTGATTTCAGAGAGGAAGGGAGAGGGAGAGATAGAAACATCAATGATCAGCTGCCTCCTTCTTGCCCCCTACTGGGGATCAAGCCTAAAACCTGGGCATGTGCCCTGACCGGAAATCAAACTGTGACCTCCTGGTGCATAGGTCAACGCTCAATCACTGAGCCATGCCAGTGGTCTCAGTATACATTTTTTAATACTTATCTTAAAAAAAAATAGAATCAATTATTTTAAAAGTCCAACACAAGTAATCCTGATATAAAAATTCATTTCCTTCCTTGGTGGTAAGAACCTTTTTCCTTCTCAATTATATGCTTAAGTATCTCATCTTTTGTGGATAGTATTCATTGAGTTCATTCATTCAGTAAATATGAGTGGCTACTATGTGGCAGGCATTGTTCCACGTTTGCAAACATGTGACACCGGGTAGTAGAGACAAGTCCTTACTCTTTATTGGAAGGAGATAAACCAGGATGTTCCTTGCTGATAAGCCCTAAGGCAAAAAGTAAAGCCCATAAATAGAGGTGTTATCTTAAGGTCAGGAGGAAACCTTGTAGAGGGTCCTGAATCAGGAATGTTCTAGGTGTTTCCAAGGAAAAGGTAAGAGTCATAAGATTGGAGTGCAATGAGCCTAGGGAGAATGTGGGAGCGAGAAGACTGGAGAGGACAGTCCTGTACACATGACAGGACTCTAGATGCTGTTCTGGGTGGGGTCTGAAGACTTGGGAGGGTGTGAGAAGTGCAGTGATCTGACTTCTACTTTAAAAGAATCACTCCAGCTGCTGGGCTGGGACATGGAGAGCAGAGTGCAATGTGACAACATTGGGAGCAGGAGGGCTTAGCAGCTTGAACAGAGGTGTTTGGTGAACAAGGCAGTTGGTGGATTCTGGATCTATTTATGATACAGTAAAGAACTGGAGAAATTTATCCATGGATTTTGTTGCATGTGTATGAAAGAGGCTATTTTTGGCTCAAGCAACTGAAAGCATTGTGACTTACTGAGATGAGAAGACTTGGAGCGGAAAAGATTTGGTTTGGAGAATCTGGGAAGAGGAATTGGAAGTTAAATTAAGTTGGAGACTCATTAGTCATCTGAGTCCCTTTACTTTCCTCTGCCTGAAATATCAGTTATTTCTTATCTTTTCCTGTGTTTCTATTCATTCCCCCAAACTCAACTGTTCCCTATCTGTAAAACATTTCTGGGTTCTTAAGAAAGTTTCTCTTCCTATGAGCTTTAGCAGTACCATTTGCATACCTTCTTATATGAGAGCAGACATCAAACTTTATTGTAATTTTATACATATCTGACCGTCCTTTCGGATCACAAACCCTTTAGGGGTAGGATCTGGGTCATATTGCTACTGGAAAGGGGACCTGGTCCTTAGTGTGTCTGCCTAGGGACAGGCTGGTAGTATGTGGATTCTTGACTTTGTGCAGGAAAAATTTCACAGCACAAATCCAGGTGAATTTTAGAGGATGTTTATGAACACTGGGGACAGTGAAACAAGGAAGGGCCTAGGGTAGTGGTTCTCAACCTTCCTACTGCCAGACCCTTTAATACAGTTCCTCATGATGTGGTGATCCCCAATTTCATTCTTACAAATTGAACATAATTAAAGCAGAGTGATTAATCACAAAACAATATGTAATTATATATATGTTTTCCAATGGTCTTAGGCGACCCCTGTGAAAGGGTCGTTCGACCCCCAAAGAGGTCGCGACCCACAGGTTGAGAACCGCTGGCCTAGGGTAACAGGAGAGGGACTAGGCAAGGAAATGAGCTTAGGCTGAGCTGCTTTGGCTCACTAAGAAGTCAGAGAAAAGGGGGCCTTGGGACATGTCCAGGGGGTTAGGGAAGATAGGATTTACTAGGTGGCTGCAAACTGCTTGTTGAATTATGTGTCTCAGTTTCCCTATTCCTCATGCCAAGGAATCTTCCTAGCTTGTTACTATCCTGCCTCAATATTGACTTTACATCCCCAGTGCTTAGCTGAGTCTGCCACATGATTGTGACAAGATAAATGTTTGCGAATATGTGAATGGTCAATGTCTGCAGATTAAAAATGTTTTGAAATTGGTTCAAGTTTTTCTTCATATAGATTTTTATGAACTTATTCTATTTATTGTAACACTTTAAAATATTTATTTCAAATCTTTTCTAAAGTTCAATATATCTTTCAATTATACTCCAAGGCCTATTATTTTAGAAAATTAATAGATGTAGGAACCTCACTTGCGTTTTTTTCATGATGCTGAGTGCGTAAAGGTGGTTGTATTTGTGAGACCTTAAATTTTGAAAATACTGAAGAGTTGGATGTTATGTAGTTACTAACAAAGAAGCCCTTTTACTTGTTTGATTTGTATTGTTGCCTAGAAAATGGGGAGTGAGAGGAATTAAAATTTTATATTTTTCCTGAATGGAAAGCAGTAGTAGTTGTTTTTCCAAAAGCAATCAGTCTTTTATAAAGGTAACATTTTTAAAAACTCTAACTTGCAGTACTTTAAAAAGTATATGTGTCATTACTTATAGTTATTTTATATTTATATTTCACTTTTTCAACCCATCAAATCATTGAATTGGCCCATGTGAATTTTTTCATGATGTATACTACCTATTATTTCTGTTGTAAATCTGTTAAAGGCTTATTCTAGTAAGTGGCACTAAAATATATTTACTCAAATAATTATTTGTAATAATTTTCATTGAAACAGCAATATAATTTATCAAATAACCACTCAGACTTTATTGGTTATTGCTAAGTGCAGTGGGAAATACAACATGTTTTTTTTTCTTCTAAGTAAATGTAGGTAGAGAAATGAAACTGGTACCCAGAAAAATATGTTACACTTATGGAATCCGTTATATGCAATCTATAGGGAGAGACTGTGTAAGGGGCAGGAGGGAGTGGGTTTCAGCTGGACTTCAAAGGGTAGGTAGGGTTTATCTGGATAGAGAGGTAGAAGACACAATTGGAAACAAATAGAATGAAAGGCACAAAGTGAAGAGCTATTATGAGTATGTGATGGAGATACTGATCTCCACCCAGAGACAGTATACTTTATCTCATCAAAGAAAATGGTATACTTTTGCTTTGCTATAGTAAGCACACATTAATTGAGTTAATGGAGGCAAATATCAATCTCCTCATTATTTTGTTTCTTTTTATTACCAAGTAATATAGGCAGGTTGTTGAGAACAACAACAAAAAAAGTGCTGACAAAAAAGGCAAAAAAAAAAATCCTTATTTCATTATTATTATTAAACTAACAGTTAATATTTTGGTGCATTTTTTTTTCTAGATGTGAAAAACATATATGCACACACATTTTGTGTTTTTATTAAATTAGATCACATTAGAAATTTACTTTGAAAATACATATATTTCATTTTCTGCCATTGTTTTTATTTTAGGAGAAAACCAAAAGCCAAGGCACCCCTTCCTCCAGCTGAGACCAAAAACCTTGATGCCTCTCCAGTTGATGATGCTGTAGAATCCTTTGCTTTCGTCATGGAACAGAAAGAAAGTATGATAGATAAAGACATTGAACTCACAGTGGTTCTACCTGGGGACATTATCAAATCTACAACTGTTCATGGCAGGTATGCTGGAGCTAGCGAAATGCCAGGACTTCCTTTCTGCTGTCATTCAAACCCTCTGCTGTATATTTCTTGATTTTTTTTCTTTGACAAAATACTTCATCACTCAGTTTGGTTATTTAAAAAATGCTAAAAGGTATTATCTTTTTTCTAACAATGTTTTGATATCAGTACTATGAATTCCACCATCCCAGTCAACTGACTCTTAAAATTTTCAACTATTTTATACTTGTTAGTCATTTAGTATGTATTTAAAAATATAGCCTTTCCCAGAGGAACAGTTCTCAGTTGTATTGATTTTCTAAGTCAGACTTAGAAAAGCAAGCCAGTGACCCATAAAAAAACCCATTCTCTTCCTCTCCAAATTATGCTTTTTCTTTGAAGCTATTTCCCTGAATTTGATTTTGCAGAAGTTACTAACTACTCTTAAAATGTAATGATCTCCTATTTATCAAAACAGATAAATCTATCTGTGAAACAAGAAGTATTTTTTATACCACTGAATGGCTAACTAACTTCCTAAAACTGTGGATAAATTTGCTAGCCATATAAAACTAAACTGTAACCCAGCAAGAAGTGAAGATGTGATTTAGGAAACTGACATTTTTAATACCTATATAATAGTTGGAAAAATGGAATAAAACCAAGTGTAATTTTCCATTTCATTTTCAAGTGGAAAGTTACATGAGTTGTATGCTTGGTCTTGTTCCACCTTTCACCTTTAACCACCGTTTGTTATCAGGAATCCTGTTTTAGAAATTTAAGCAGTTTTGATCTTAGTAGTGTGTGTGTGTGTGTGTATGTGTCTGTGGACCAAAAGAATAAGTAAGCAACATATTGGGCATTGCGTTCTTACAATGTGGTTTTATCTAGACGAAACTCATTCAATAGAACCTTAATCTTAAAATTTATCATCAAGGCTATGCATAACTTTACAAATTAATGAAAGTACATGAAAATAGAAAAGTTCAGCATTGGCAAACAATACTCTGTTGAGTATTAAATTCTCATTAAATGTAAGTAAGTTGCATTTTGCCAATTATTTTGTATTAAAAACAGTTTGGGAGATCACACATTGAACCATATTTAGGAGGTTGAAAAACCTGTGACTTCTACCTCAGATGCAGGTGATCACCTGCAGATTGAGCCTCTTCTGGATGGGACGGTGTCCTGCAAGTTAGAGACAGTGGCCATCATCTTCAATCTTTGAAACAATACCATTACCCTGGTTTTAAAATAATGACAATGGATGTGGCTGGGGATAATACAGGCAATTCCTCTTTTTTTTTTCTTCTGAATTTAAAGTAAGTTTTTAAAAGTTAGCATTTTTCTTGGTTCTTCACTGATGCTGACAGGTAACGATAGTTTCATTATCAGCATTCCAAAATTTCTTCCCAGATGTACCTCTCAGGTGTTTATTTTGTCATCTTCTCTGCTATCAGTCTTCTGCATTCTTTAGATTTTTTTTTTTAAAGTTCAGTGACTTTAGTATTAGAATTATGGTTTTCCTCTCTCTCCTGTCTACCATTATAATTATTGTAGCCTTTTCCACATGCTACCCTAAGCCAACTTTTCTTCTGTTTCCTTAATTCTGGGTATCTACACCCATTGTCCACCACCCCTCCCCCAGGATGGTGGTATTTCAACATGGAAAGCTGTCCCAATCCTGAGGTCTTAGGGTCCCTCTTTGAACACAACCTTTTTGACATCTAGCTTATCCACTTCTCTTTCTTAGTTATTTGTTCTTCATCCTCCTTATTTAGTCTAATATATGACTGCTTTTCAGGTTGCTGCATTTTCTTTATATTTAACTTGGATTCTGCAATAGTCATTTCCATTATCTTTGTGCTTACAGGGGCTGTAGATTTTCCTCTCTTTTCTCATCTTCCAGCAGGTTTGCCTTCCCAGTCCCTAAATCTGAGTACTTTCCATCAATCAGCTTTTTATTTCTGGGCTGCCAACTCTTGTTGAATTGCCTCAGTTTTCTTATCTATAAAAATGTTTTATAACTGAGTCATTAGGATTAAATGAAATACTATCAGTGCCTGGCACATACTGGCTTCTTTTATTTTCTATTGAGAACTTCTTTCCTTAACCCTGAGCTCTCTATTTACCCTCCACCCTCAGATTATTCTAACCACCCCTCTGTTTGTGGCACTATCCTTCGTTGTTGTTTGTTGTTAATCCTCACCTGAGGATATTTTCCATGGATTTTTTAGAGAGAGTGAAAGGGAGGGGGAGTGACACAGAGAGAGAAACATCAATGTGAGAGAGACACATCGATTGCTGATTGGTTGCCTCCTGCATGCACCCCAACCTGTGCCAGGGATCTAACCTGCAACTGACCAGAATCGAACCTGAGACCCTTCAGTCCTCGGGCCAATGCTCTATCCACTGAGCCAAACCAGTTAGGGCTGTGGCACTATCTTTGATATTAAACACACACACACACACACACACACACACACACACACACACACATAGTGTGCAGGGATAGCAATTCAATACCAAATTAAGGAAGCGTAAACCTCATGTCTCTTTCAAAATTAAATAGGCTTTTCCTTCACTACTCCCCTTTAAATATCTTGAACTTCAGCCTCATGACTCTTGTTTTACAGATACTCTATGTTTTCCACCTGCACGCCTTTTTGAAAGTTTTTTCATATGGAGTACTGTACCACCCACATTTTTTTCCAGTTAGTTTATATAACTTTTATATAAAGGCTCTCTGATCTCCCCAGATTGAACTGTTACCTATGACTTTCAAACTATTTTGACACTTTATATACTATTGATGGTGATCATATATCGTTCTATGCTGTAATTAATATGTGTGTCATATCTTCTTGAATATACCATAATATACATGTGGACAACATTACTTTTCTTCATAGTGCTTAGTACATATTTATGCAATGTAATTGCCATTTAATAAATTCATTAAAATGATTATTGTTTCCCTAATCCTTTATATGGAGACAGAGGTAGCAACTTAAATGGCATGCCTTGAAGAGATAGTTAGATGGGCCCTGGTTGCTTTCCCAGGTTCTTCTCACAAAGACATTTTCTCCAAGTAGAGAGCAAGGCAAGAATACCCCAAATGAAAATGCCCCAAATGCTGATTGCTTTTTAAATTTTGTTTAAGGTTGCAAACGTTTTCTGAGAGTAGAATTTGTTTCATATCAGTGTTTTCTTTTGAATATTTTTTTAAATTGCAGTTGATATACAATGTTATATTAGTTTCAGGTGTAAAATCCTGTGATTAGCCATTTATATAAAAGTGTGGAACACAATGAATTTGCGTGTCATCCTTGTGCAGCAGACATGTTAATCTTTGCATTATTCAAATTTTAGTATGTGTTCTGCCAAAGTGAGCACCATATCAGTGTTCTTAAGAGGGGGTTTGATTTAGAGACTTTGTTCCTAATCTATAATAATAAAAGCGTAATATGCTAATTAGACCGGACAGCCGAATGACCTTCCAGAAGTCATTCTGGACGTCCTTCCAGATGAAGCCGCAGCGGTGGGGACCAAGGCAGAGTGGTTAGGGGCGATCAGGCAGGCAAGTAGGTGAGCGGTTAGGAGCCAGTGGTCCCAGATTGTAAGAGGGATGTCGGACTGAAGGACTCCCCCCACCACTGTCCATTTTGTGCACCAGGCCTCTAGTAGTTTCTTAATTTAGGAATGACAACTTGTAGATGCTATGACTAATTTTTTAATATTGTTTATTATTACAAGTGGTTGTGTGAGTTAGAATATTTTAGGAGTTTGATTCTGGATTTCTTGGGGGTATTCTAGATACTTTAGAGTGTGATTTGGGATATTTTAAGACTTTGATTTGAGGTATCTTGAATATTGCAGCTACTGCTGGCCCATTGTTTGGAAAAAAAAAACACCCTCAATATTGAGTGATGACAACAAAAAATGCTCAAAAAATAAATATAGTCTATTTCTGAAAAAAATGTTAGCTATCTAATATGAAGCCCCATGACATAGATTATAATTTAAATTTCTTCCTGGCTTTGTTACTATAAATGGAAAAGGAAACATTTCAACAGTATGATGCAGGAATTGGTTGGCAGGGACTAGGGAAGAGGAATTTTAAATAAGTTTAAACGCATAAGGTTTTCTTTGATAAGCGTTTCTCCCGTCACTGTGAAGGATCTCTAATATAACTTTTGAGAACGTCTTTTCTGAATTTGTTTAAATATTCCTTGCATATTATATTTATTTTGATAGTATACCTATGAATTTCCTTTGAAGAATAGTATCAACATTACACTAAAATAAATATTTAGAAAACATACATGCTTCATTTAACGTTTTAGACTTTTTTTTCCAAAATATATTTTTGGGGAAAATTTTTAGAAAGTCCCTGTGTCATTTTATGTAAACCATACAGAGGTGTTCTCAGAATGTTCCATCTGTGAGATGTGAATGCCCAGCATTAGCTTTGGGAGAATCCACTTATTTGTACATTGAGTTTTTTGGTTTTTTTTTTACCAAAGAGCTTATTCAGATTAGGGAACACAATAAGGTTAGAGGTGATAATAGACTTTATGCTTAGGAGAAAATTAAAAACTTGTTATCTTGAATTAGGTTGTCAGTCTTCTGCTGGCTTACCAATCTTTTGGTACGAGAGCTTAGTGATACTGCTGCTTTAATGTCCAAGAGTCACCCTGTGTCTGCCGTCTTGCCTTTGCAATCCTTTGCTTACATTGAGGGTGGCTACCGTGCCAGCCTAAAAACTCTTGGGCATTTCTATGTATCTTGACATCAAGGGTGATTAGGTTGAAGGATCTCAGGAGCTAAACTGTTTTAGACACTAGAGAGAATAAGGAACTATGTGGGTACATGTTTATATCACCCTAGGTCCTACCTTATAGTCTGCCCAGTATGTGATCATTCCTCACTGCATAAAACTATTCATTCCTTTTTCCTCTTTTCTCTTTCTCTGGGACAATTTTAAATAAATTTCAATTTGGGAAACTTGATAAAAGATTGACATTAATCTCTGTTAGCCGACAGGAGAGCATTCTATGGCCACACTGGCACACTCTCTCCTGCAAGAGGGAGTAGAAGTAACACAGTGCAAAACAGGAGGAGGTTTCTCTCTTTTATGCTCCTACCATGAAGAGGGATTTGCTTCACTTTGAGCAAATCTGAGAATGCCACGAATGAAACACAAATAAAGAAAGCATAGAACTTGAAGTTAGAAATCGCAGGTATGGTTGATTCCATATCTTGTTCTGTGACTTCAAGCAAGTCACCTTAACTCTCTGGCCTTTGCCTATAAAATGACCTGGAGACATGTTGCACATGACTCGTGACCTGATTAGCTTGTTCAGTAGCACTGTTTGATAGTAAATTGAGACTAATACTTACAAGGTCTTGATTGGCACCTGTGAGTCAAATGAGCTGAAGAGCATTTTACATGGAGTAGAGTGCCACCTATTGGAAAAAAGCAGACTTTGAAAAATTACAAGGTGATATTAAAACAGTGTGGGTCATTTTTCTTTAACACATCCTTGAACTCATTACTAATTAGGTGGGTTAGCATAAGATGGATAAACATCAGTAACAATAGGGAATGTTCTAAAAATCTCCATACTATCATTTTTAAGTATAATTGGGTTGTCAGTATGCATTTATACGGGACAGATTAAACCAATTCAACTCAATTGTTTTGAGGATTTATTGAAAGTGTGTAAAATATTTTATTAAATATTGGGGCAGATTTAAAGAATCATAATAAGGAATACTTTTATTCATAGAGTTTACCCTGTTATCAGATGCTTGAAATTCATCTATTCATGATAAGTACTTATCATCATGCATCCTCATTTTCCTATGACAGTTCCTATTTGTACCTATTATCCCACAGTAATTACTAATAGTGCCCTTTCACTCTCAGGTGTCCCAGACTGAATGATAAATTACATAGCCACCCTATTGGTAAGTGACTTTGCTTCAACACCTCCAAGGTTTTGGAAATTCACGGAGGCAGCTGTTTGTACATCTTGCTAATCTGAAAGCTCTTTGGTGAACCATCACCTGTATTTTTGATACCCCATGGGATCTTTACAACACAAAAGTGGAACTCTTGTCTTATGTAGCAGGTACCAAAACTAGGACAAGATTACCCTCAATGTGTGTCACAAATGCAGAAAGCATCACCAGCAGATTTAGGGGTGATTTAGTGATGTCATCAATCTATGAAGTAAAATTGTGGCAGATAGCCTATAGCTTGTTGAAACCCTCTGCACCATCCTGCATCCTGACTAGTGGTACCATGTGGCTGAAGGAGTACAGTTTTAGGAGACAGAACATTCTAATCTTGACTGCTTCCTAATTCTATATATGATCTTAATCATCTGGTCATGTAACTTCTAAAAGGAAGTGGGAGATCTCATAGGGATTTCTCCATTTCAAAGAAGAGTTTTTAAAGAGTCTTTAAAAAATCTGCCTTTCAAGAAAACATTATTTTACAAATGAAAAAATATATAGCCCACCAGGTGTAGCTTAGTGGTTGAGCATTGACCTATGAACCAGGCGGTCACGGTTTGATTCCTGGTCAGGGCACATGCCCAGGTTGGAGGTTCAATCCCCATTAGGAGGCATGAAGGAGGCAGTTGATCAATGATTCTCTCATCATTGATATTTCTATCTCTCTTTCCCTCTCCATTCTTCTCTGAAATCAATAAAAAATATTATTAAAAATTAGAAAAAATCTGTAAATAATATAATGCAAAGAAGACTCTGTTAAGTAAGCTAGTAAACCAAAATTCAAAATGATGTGGTAGTATAGAGAAAGAAGACTGTTTCTTAGCTCAGTGAGGAAGTGATGATCTAGTTTAGCCAATCCTTTTCAACTATAAATATTTTGGCTCGTGTTTCAGGTGGATTGCAGGCTTGTGCTCCTGCCTTAGCAAACAGGAAGACAAGCATCCTTCCTGTGGTGATCCTGTGGTCAAAACTGCTGGCCAACTTCTGTTAGGCACATCAGCTCCTAATAATTATCCACAAACCAAAATCGTTGTTTTTGGTAGAAGTAATCTGGCATCTGGGTGGATAGTTCTAAATAACTATTTTCAAGAGATGAGTTCATTTTCTGTGGGTGCATTTTGTGACTAGTTGAATGCAGGGTCAGTTTAAATATTAATGTCCTACTTTGATAGTGGTATGGCTCCTTTATGGCAGAGGTAGGTAGTCAGTAATTCCCACCCTCAAAATCATTGAGGTCAGGGTCATCTGTGATTTTTGTGCCAAATGCTGAGGTTTCAATTAAATACTTCAAGCATTTGAACTGATCCGAGGCGGTTTTGGAAAAGATCTTAGTCTGACTTAATACTAATATCCTGCCTTTGTAAAGATGTCATGGCTTCAGACACAACAAGGCTACTAGTCAAGTTAGTTAAAAAAACACACACAAATAAAAACAAACCAAAATACAAAAAACACACAAAAAACACGGCTTTCACAACTATGTGTTTTAAAGCATATGAACCTCTTTTCAACAATTTTGCCTTTTTCTGCGTCAAATACTGTACAAAGATCTCAGTTATACATTGTCTGCTGTGTGTTTCAACTCATGGATGCTAAAGCAGAATTACCTAGAGATAATTAATCACTGGTTCCTATAAATTCCTCCTTCAATTACATTGACTTCACTCTGTATTAGGCCCTGGGTATAAGGATTGCTAAAAGGTGGTCCTTCCAAAGAGAAATTCAGATCTAGGTATAAATGGAACCCTGATAACATCTTGAAGTCACTCTGCTCCTTAAGGACTTGATATAATTGGTCTGAACCCCTATTCTACTTTTTGTGAAATGTTCGATCCCCTGTATAATATTATTGTAAATTCCCAAGGGTTTATGTTGTTGGAACCACCTCTGGCTCTAACTTTACATATATATTATTTTTGGATTCTTATTTTTTAGTCTTTAACTTTTTAAATCTTTCTTTCCTTGATTTAACTCATCCCAAATCTACCAGGACATTGGTGATGATTTGTAGGCCACCAAGGAGAAGTTAGTAAGTATATCACATAGCCAGTAACTTAACATTTCAGGCCTCCTGTTGCCCTTTTAGCAACCCTGCCACTTTGACATTAAAAAAGAAATTATATATTTTTTATTGATTTCAGAGAGGACGGGAGAGGGAGAGACATAGAAACATCAATGATGAGAGAAAATCATTGATCGGCTGCCTCCTGCACACCCCACACTGGGGATTGAGCCCGCAACACGGGCATGTGCCCTGATAGGGAATCGAATCATGACCTCGTGGTTCATAGGTCAATGCTCAACCATTGAGCCGCACCGGCTGGACAGCCCTGCCACTTTGTGGTGTCCCTGCAGTCCTGTTCTTTTACCACTGGCTAGTTCCTCCTTCTGTCTCTTGCATCTTCTTACCCTTTTCTTCCTGCATTGGCTTTAATCCTGCATTGGCTTTAATCAGCTCTTTACAAAATATACATGGAATCTGACTAGTCTAAGTCATCACCGTCTCCCACCTACATTTTTGCAATAGCTTTGTAACTGTTCCCTTAGGCTATTCTAAGTATAACAATCAGAATATTATCCTCTTAAAATGTAAAGCAGATCACTCCTCAGAACTCTTCAGTGGTTTTCTAACTCAGTAAAATTCTTAGTCTTCACCAGGCTCTTAGGTCTTCACTGTAGCTAACTGGTTTCTGTTTTTCCTTAAACACGGAGAGTCCATTTCTGCCTCAGGGCCTTTGCATTTGTTAGCTCTGCCTTGAATGCATTCCCCAGATATCTCATTCCATTCGGGTCTTTGTTCTAATGGTATCTTTCTATGTAGAACATTTCCTAGCCTCCTTCCTTATTTTATTTTTTCATCATACTGCTTATCATTATCTGATATTCTGTATATTTGGCTTGTTCCTTTATCCTTTTCTCTCTAGATCACTGTTTCAAAAACTGTAGTATGCATTAGAATTAGTAGGAGTGCTTGTCAAAGCACATATTGCTATGCCTCACTCCCAGATTTTCTGATTCAGTGATCTGGGCTGGGACTGGGCAATTTGCTTTTTTAGCAAGTTCCCAGTGATACTGATGCTATGGTCCATGAATCACACTTTGAGAATCAATTCACTTGTCCATCCAATACAGTGACCACTCACCACATGTGGCTATTTAAATTGAATTTAAATGAAATGAAATTAAATTTAAAAATTCAGCTTGTTAGTCCACTAGCTCAGTGTATTTCAACTGCTCAACATAAGAATGTCCAAACGTACAACACATTTTATGAGTTTATTTGAGCCAAACTGAGGACATGCTTGGAAGCAAGATCTCAGGAATTCTCTGGAGAATGGCAGTTTGGCAGTTCTCTTTATGCATTTGGGGTCAAATTAGGGAAAGTAAGGAAGACTACATGAAATTCACTGGTGGTAGATTAAGGGGGGAGAAATCTGATTGAATAAAAGTAAAATGGAGAGAACATTTACTGTAAATAGGGATGGTATATGGGCAACAAGATCATGTGTGCCCTTGAGGATGGTTAGAGGGGTCTGGGAAAGGGGATTATTCTGGCATTTCAAATGTTTGTTAATCTAGATGCACAAGATCAATGGACAGGACTTGCCTAGGTAAAGATAAAACTTTTATGAAAGAAGTTATAGGCCTGGGGCGTGACTACCCACCATGACCTGCCCAGTTAGTAATTTATGTTCAGGTCACCCTGTGAGGTTACCTTTGGTCACTGAGCTTGTCAGATTCACTTCATAGTTTCTTTCTCATTCACAATAGCCACATGCGGTGAGAGTCCATTGTATTGGACAGCACAGATAGAGAAAATTTCCATCCTTGCAGAAAGTTCTATGGGCAGTGTTCTGGGGCACACATTACATGAATATGAATTTCTTTTCTGTCCCCTCCCCCCAGGGTTGTATCCTCACATTTGTATATCTGGTCCACGTGGAGTTTGCTATAGTGTAGGAATAAAGTAGATACATAACTTTTTTTTAGCATTTAAATGTATTTTAATGAGAATGCTTTTTTTATTGAGTGCAAAATCCTGGCCATGAGTGTGGTGACTATTCTCTGTAGATGCTGCTGACAGGAAGCTGAGCAGAGGAAAGACCAATACATACCATTTTTTTTTTTTTTCAATCAGATGGCTAGTCAGTTTTCCCAATACCAGTTGTTCAAAATTTAATTATGCTCCCAGAAATTTGAAATAGCATTATTAGATGTAGTAGTAAATCCCCATCTGTATTTGTGTTTGTTGCAGAACTTTCTGGTCTACTGCATTTATCTTTCAGGGTGTGGGAATATTTTCAAGACAAAATTGACTTCTGGAATTACTGAATAAAGATTTGAACCTAGAATTATAAAATGAGATAATAAAGTCAGAAAGAGTTCTGTGATTATTAGTTGCCTTTTGAAGAGGCATTTTTTATTAGAAAACATTTAGGTAGTGTTGAGTTCAAAGGTCAAGATATAGCTCTATGTTAGCATGAAAACTTTTTGCCGTGAAATCTGGTATAGTGTGCAATGACTTCTCAGTGTAAGAAATATCTAAACCTTTGGAGAATTTTTATAGAAATTTATTTAAGCTACAACTGGTGATAATTACAGGGAAGCAAAATCTCAAATACTTTGGAGAATTGACAGTTTTTCAGTTTCTTTTATGCATATAAAATTAAGGAGGGATCCTAAAGAGGATGACATGAAGGTGGGAGAAAGCAAGGCAGGGACTGAGTTACAGGATAATTAAGATTATGTGCTCTCCTGAAGGTGGTTATGCTTATTTCAAAGGTATATTAACCTAGATGCATAAAAGCAATGGACAGGGCTTGCTTAAGACAAAGATATGCCCAGTTAGGAATGTATGGTCTAATCACCCTGTGAGGTAACATTCCATAGAATCCCTTTTCACCCACAGATTATAGATGACCAAACTGATTGAGGCAGTAGGCCATTTTTATAATATTCTTGGCCCTATCTATTAAATAATAAAATTAATGTATCACAGATTAAAACAATAATTCATTAAGGCATATCAGAAGGGTTAAATATAGTGTGTTAAATTGTTCTTACTTTTTAAAAATGGAAAATGTTTTTCCTTAAATGTTTATATGTTTGTACATAAAAGGGTATCAAATGATAAAAAATAGGGATTAACCAACCAAACAAACAAACTTTACATCAATAGCTACTTTTGTCTTATTAACTTATATTGTGTATTTCTAAAATACTGAACATTTTGGTTTTTTAAATTCTAAAGAACTATACCTTTAAGAAATGATTTTCAAAATCTAAGTTTAGTTTTCATATGTATTACTTGACATGTTTCTATAGAGAGAGAAAGAGAGCTATAATCTGAACTTATCACCATTTACTCAGGCAATAGTGGACAGTGTTCCATTAGGTTGGCTGTGAAAGCTTTCTCTTCTTCCAGATCAACTGTATTTATAATTATACTAGAGGCCCAGTGCATGAAATTCGTGAACTGGTAGGGTCCCTGGCAGCTGCTGGCTGCCTGCTGGGTATGCCCTCCTTTCCCCTAGCCACCTGCTGTGGGCCAGGGCCTCCCTCCCTTCCCCTAGCCGTCCCTGCCCCCCTGGCCAAACTCCCAGACAAACTCCCAGTCAAGGGGACAATTTGCATACTATGCTTTTATTATATTGGATTGTATTTACCTAGACATTGCCTAATCCTTCTTAACCTTTTTTACTATCAGAAAAAGAAGGCACCATTTTCAAGTTTAGAATTGGTATGTAACATCAATTTGCTCACATAGCGTACTGTTACCATAAACTTCAACAATACCATTATGCTAGTCTACCTCTAGGTGAAATTTAGTATGTACTATCCAAAGCAAAAATTTGGGCTGTAAACAAATTTATGTATGAGCATGTTATGTCAAGAGAAGGACATAAAATTTCTAAGTATTATTGTGAAAGCATCTAATAAAGACATAGGGAACATATTTTGAGGACTGAAAACTTATTCCCGAGAACATTTTTTTTTTTTTACTGAGGGACTTCAAGTCTTTTATTCATTTTCCCTGATATATGTATAATAAGGTACCGCTTGTATGTAGGGGCGGGGGAGAGGAGGGAGGTGAGGGTACTATTGTAAAGCATACCTCTTTATCCTATGGAGATTGGAATGGCCTGAGGATGGGCAACAACCACCAAAAGCTGAGGTTGAGGTAGGGAGCTGAACATGGGGGACGGTTTGGGAATCTTTAAGTATTTTTGACCCCAACACTACACAATGTCAGACAACTACCCTTCCTTGGTGGGAGACTGCCTCTGAAAAAACTGAATCAGAGAAGCTAGAAACCTGGGAACTCCATTTAGGAGAATGGGCATGAGGTGCATATGAAAACAGATGTACTAAATTAAAATTGGCATATAAGTAGGGAGATTCCTAGCCTCATTTTCCTGTCTGAAAGCCATAGCCAGAATCATATCTCTAGTTATGAGGTTGAAGAATAGTTTGTGTGTTTTTTTGTTTGTTTTTACTGACATTTAAATATCTTAGTGGAAACATTAGTGGCCACCTGCTTAACCTCAAGTAAAACTCGTCAACCTGTACCTCAACCCATGGAAATAGGACCTTTACACAGTATTTAAGTGCCTCAGTCAACTTTAACAGTTGCTGAAATTGTTTTATGATCAGCATTACTTTTGTTTTACAGTAAACCTATGATGGACTTGCTGATATTCCTCTGTGCCCAGTATCACTTGAATCCATCAAGTTACACAATCGATCTGCTGTCAGCTGAAAAGAACCCCATTAAATTTAAGCCAAACACACCAATAGGAATGTTGGAGGTGGAGAAAGTAATTTTAAGGCCAAAAGTTTTGGATAAGAAGAAACCTACACCTATAATACCAGAGGTAAGAATTTCACTGTATATTTTGATGTCTTATGGCTAAAATACTAAGTTGCTTTTCCAGCCATTATCTTTAGTTCATTATAAATAAAATATAATCACCTTTCCTGGTCAAATTTGATGTGAATATGACTGTCATATTTTCATAGACCACTTTTTTTTAGGATTCAGTTGGTTATTGATCCTTGGGTTAAGTAGAATTTGGGAAATACTTTAGATTTTAGATGCTCTAAAGTGATCTATTGATCACTTGTCAGTATTAGAATCTGACAATTATGAATCATCTGTATTTCAGTCTACTCTTTTAAAACATATTTTATATGTACAGGAAGGTTTTAGAACTTTTTAATGAAAATTCATCTCTATCTCTATCTCTCTCTCTTTCCCCTTATTTTGATTCTGTAACTTGTTTCCTGGCCAGCATGGGCTCACTTCTTCCATGGCTCATTACTTCTATCTCTAAATAAACTTAAAAGAAAGGAAAGACATTTGTTTAAGAATTTATTAAAATATTTTTGGCTTCATTTACTTGGCAAGTGGTGGTTGTAACTTATTAACTTATACATTATTTTTCATTTGAGCTACACAATGGCTCAGTTTTCTGTAATGTATGGATTTTAAGCAAAAATTTTAACCAAAATATTCTAATATTATCAATTCTTTATATAATTGTTCTTTATAAGCAATAGAGGTAGAAGCTTATGGGTTTCAAGAAATATTCTTTCATTAGCAACAACACCAACCATTTTTAACTTCAGGAAATATATAAAGGTTTACATATTAATAGTTTATTTACAAATGACTTGAATACACATATTCTCACATTTTCTTTATATTCTTTTTTTAAAAAATATATTTTATTGATTTTTTACAGAGAGGAAGGGAGAGGGATAGAGAGAGTTAGAAACATCGATCAGCTGCCTCCTGCACACTCCCTTACTGGGGATGTGCCCGCAACCAAGGTACATGCCCTTGACTGGAATTGAACCTGGGACCCTTCAGTCCGCAGGCTGATGCTCTATCCACTGAGCCAAACTGGTTAGGGCTCTTTATATTCTTAAAAAATTTTTTTACAAATAAAGGTAATTTTTTTACAATTCTAAAACATACTTGCTTTCTATAAAAGGTGGTTGAATATTATTTAGGTTATTAGACTATATATCTAGATATATATGCTATTTATCTAGATAGAGATAGTATTATTTATGTGATAGCATGGCATAATATGTGGTGTTTCAGTTTTATGAATACATGTTAAGTTTGAGGATCTGCAATCTAGATTTCACTTAGCATGGTCACATGTTTCAAAGTTCTATTTATATACAGGATTTAATTCAGTTACATTAAAATGATCAAATGCTTAAAATCTCAATAATTTTGAATTAGAAGCATTAGCTATATAAATAAGGAACACTTTAATACTAGTTACTAATATATTAAAATTAACCAAAGTAGTAATAATAATAGTGACAATAGGTAGTAATAATAGCGAATGTTTATTTATTGTAATTTACTGTGTGCCAGACACTATGATAAGTGCTTTATTATTATTATTTTTTTAATTAAATCTTTATTATTCAGATTATTACATTTGTTCCTCTTTTTTCCCCCCATAACTCCCCTCTACTCAGTTCCCACCCCACCCTCTGCCCTTACTCCCCACCCACTGTCCTCATCCATAGGTGCACGATTTTTGTCCAGTCTCTTCCCCCATCCCCCACACCCCTTCCCCCCGCCCCAAGAATAGTCAATCCATTCCCTTTCTATGCCTCTGATTCTATTATAATCATGTTAAGTTCTTTGCGTGGATTGTCTCATTTAACTTATTTCAAAAAGAAGTTAAAAAATGTTAGTGTTTTAAACAAAATAACCCTTTTTTGACATCTAACAAACTATTAAAAAAGTAAATATTCCACAAATAAAGGATAGAATAAAACATGCATAATTCTGTATTATTATGTCTGTTTGTTAATTTTAGAGTAAATATTTTAAGGAACAAAGCAAAAATATCCATTTCTTTTTGGATTTAAATCTACTTAATACTTTACTATACAAGGGTATGAATTTAATCTATATTTAATAAGCAAACTGTTTCTAAGAATCTGATTTGGATTAGGAAGTAATATTAATCAATAAAAATCTTGCACTAAAATAAAAAATTCTGTGTATTGTATGAATATATACTTGTAGATTTCTCATTACTCTAGACATCATTGTAGAATGTTTATTTCAGTATATTATGGTATAACTATGGCTTTAATCTGTGTTTCAGAAAACTGTGAGAGTAGTGATCAACTTTAAGAAAACGCAGAAGGCAATAGTGAGAGTTAGCCCACATGCGTCACTCCAAGAACTAGCCCCCATTATATGCAGCAAATGTGAGTTTGATCCGTTACATACGCTGTTGTTGAAGGATTATCAGTCTCAGGAGCCACTCGACTTGACAAAATCTCTTAATGACCTGGGACTAAGAGAATTATATGCCATGGATATCAGCAGAGGTAAGACTTTTTGTTTTATTCATTTGACAGGATGTGCACATATGTATATGTGTATTGTGTTTATGTATAGTTTTTCTCAAGTTCATAATGTATATGTGTATTGTGTTTATGTATAGTTTTTCTCAAGTTCATAATGGCACTTTAAATGGATCCTATAGATAGAAGTCAATACATGGCATTGGGAATAAACAAAATATAATGTATTTTAATTTGATTTCAATTATTGAAATTGAAATAAGAATGTCTTTTTGATTTCAATTATTGAAATTGAAATAAGAACGTCTTTTTTAGCTATCATCACATTTTATACTTTTCCATCTACCTATGAATACTTTTTTTAGTGGAATTTAACTTAATTCTTAGTGGCTTGGAGATTTAAGTAGAAAATAAAAAATTTACATTTAAATTCATTATGGTTCTAATCAAGCATGAATTACTGTAGACTCACCATGATTTTGGCAGAGTCCTAATTATCATTCAAATTTGGAAGTTTCTTGCTAATTTTTTTTTCCTAAGGTCAGCACCCAAAATTAACTGGCTTAAAAAATGCATCAGTTTAGTTCCAAAATTTATCTAAATAGAAATACCAGTAGTTTGCAATATTAATCTATAAAGAAAAATTTAGTGTATTAAAATTAGATAATGTTGGTTTGCATGATGTCTAATAGAAAAATGCAAGCTTATTTACTCAATATGAATCTGTTTTATTAGGAGAGAAAAAGTTTAGTAAAGGAGGCAATTACTTATATCTTCTGTACATAGGGAACTTCACACTTGATCCTGAGATTGTACTTTATGTAAGTCTATAGACAACTATTGCAACTCAGTGATGTTATATACTTGAACAAACATCATCTTTAAGTCAATTTACCCTCTTTTACCCCCTCCTCTGTAGCCACTTCTGTTACTGCCTCCAATAAATCATCTTTACAAGGTAAGACATATGAATCAGTAGAAACAAAACATAATGTGAAATATCTATTTCTATTGGTAAATGGAAAGTAAGCTTCTAATTTTATTTTCTTTCTTAATATTACTAATGTGTAAAATTTTTTTTAACTGAGACAATCTTCATGTTTTATTTCCTGAAAAATAATTTATAAGGTTTTCCTTGATTTCTCAATTTAATACAATAATTATATTTTAAAATTAATATTAACCTAAGAATGTAAGAAATATATTCTTGACTCTCAGACAAAAAACGATTTTGCTAGGATCTTTATTGGGTACAAATGCTGATAGTTTGGTTGTACCCTGAAAGAATCTTAGATTATTTTCATTGAACTATTTTTCATAATAATCAGGGTATATTAATCATAAAGAATTTTTGCAACCATTAAGTTGTTTGTGAATATTTTGTAATAACTTGGAAAATGGCTTATACTAAAATTAGCTTTTAATGCAGGTGTAAAAAACTTTTACATGAAATTTCTGAAAGAAAACACATAAAAAATTTTATAGCGGTTACCTTTGGGTGGTAGGGCTATGGATGACTTTTCATCCTTTTCTTTATATTACAGAATTTTATAATGGAAATGTATTCCTTTCATAGTGAAAACTTTATTAAAAATAGCCAATAATAATAAAGTCTGGAAGTCTTCCACCCATTAAAAAGGAGTAGGCTCAGATAGTTGATTACTGTAATAATTACCACCCTACTAAAAAAAAAAAAAAAAAAAAAAAGAGCACAATAAAATGTACACATTTTCAATTTTTCCAGGGTACAATGAACGTCCCAATTCCAAGAATTAAGCCCACATAAATAATAGTATGATTATCTATTATTAGTGTCTAATGAATAGGAGTCTAATCAAAGGAATTAAAATTTCCTATGTAAAGTATATACTGGTTAATCAGAGGGCAGGCATTTGAATTGACAAGCTCATTTGACAAGTAGATAGGGCAGATAGCTTTATCTGTCTGGATTTAACCTTCTACTTCTATGACAATAAAGAGATTGGAAAAAGTTGTCTTTGTGGTTCTATTCCCGCAAAATTTATTTTGTTACTTTTACTTGGCTTTTGCTCCTACCTTTGCCATTCAAGTGAATCCCATAATCTTGTTGGCCTCATTTTGAAGATGCTGAATGCATTGATTTCAAATACCCCTTCCAGCCAAAAACATATGTGGTTTATTCAGAGTATTAAGTGTTATGAATATAACCATAAGACATTGGAATAGGAAAATTAAGAAAGCTCCTCTGACAGTGTCAAAATCTATAGGGTTAGTTCAATTGCTGTAAATACCTCCCCCCCCCCCCCCCCGGCCCCCATCTCCTAACTTTATCTGATATGATCGGGAAGTTTAGAATTTTGCATGCCATTACTTACAGCCTCTCTTCTGGAAACAGGAAACTACAACTATAAGAAATAATGTGGTTATATTTATTGCACTGTACCAGTATGTGAATTTTCCATCTACTGTTCCAACTAAATTTCATTGTGTATTTATACATTCAATTAGTGGAGAATTCTATCTTAAAATGAATTAGTAGCATTCCTTTAAAAAAAAGTCATTAAAAAATGTTCTTTAAATGGAAATCAGTTTCAGTTGTACCATTTAATGTCCATGTGTTTTGGACATTATTCAAACTCTCCGATCACCTAGGTCCTCAGATATGTAATGGGGTGATACTATCTGCTTCCATTCTTTACATCCCACAACTTAGAAAAAGGGCTCAGAATGATAACTTATGATATCTGCCTCACAAAATTGTTCCAAGAAATAAATTAGGCATGTAAAAAATCTTTAACCATGGTGTGCTACCACATATCAATTACTATTAGTTGTTAGCATTGTCAATAAACTCATGCTATCAAATGCATATTGCTTATTTAAGATTTGAAGGATCAGATTTATAAAGTTTTATTTTGTGAAATATATTTCTCCTTATGTTAGTAGGGCATATTGCGTTAATTTACTAGTAGTTATTGCTTTCCTGGGATAGCCCTACTTTGTCATAATTTAATTTTTAAACATTCCTTTTTAAATAAAAATACTATACATTTACCCCTAAATAATAGGTAAATATAAGATTTTAATTAAGGCTATACATTTGCTCCTAACTGCTACTTTACCTATATCCCACCAGTTTCTAGATATAATACTTTGTTTCCTATGTCACTGAGACTACACTGTGATTTACCATAAAGCCCATATGTTTCTTAGTAGAGATGCTTTTAAAAATTTATAGATCTCCACTCCTTATCTCTCTATTAAAATATTTTTTCAATTTATTTATTGAGTAAACCAGGTCATTTGTCTTACAGAATTCCCCACATTCAGACTGTTACTAATTGTGTCCTATGATGCCACTTCACATATTTCCCTATCTTATTTCCTATAAGTTGATAGTTAAATCTAGAATCTTGTTGAGATATTTTTGGCAAGAATATTTCATGGGTGGTATTGTGTAGTTCCATTTGCAGACATATAATCACAAGTTATCTTTTTTTTATGTTAGCCATATATAATTATTGCTATATTGTAGTTAATTAAAATTTGAAAAATGGTCATTATCTATTGCAAACATTCCTTTAATTATTAGTTGAGATATTTCTAAAAAGGCAAATTTCCCCATGTCGGCTATTTGTCTACCTACGTAGAATTCATTCAAAAAAGGCAGGAAAGTGTGATTCTTTCCCTTCATTAGTTTTTAAAATAATGGTTACCTATAAAGATGAACAATGAGGACCAATTACTTTTTTTATATCACTATGAATGCATGGAATTAAATATAGGTGTTATGTTTCAGTTTGTTGAGTTATTTTTTTAAAAAATATATGTTTTTATTGATTTGAGAGAGAGAGGGGAAGCAAGAGGAAGAGAGAGAAACATCAATCGGTTGGTTGCCTCCCATATGTTCCCAGACCAGTGACAAAACCCAAAACCTGGCCATGTGCCCTGACCAGGAATCGAACTGGCAACCTTTTTTTTTTTTTTTTTTTTTAATATATTTTATTGATTTTTTACAGAGAGGAAGGGAGAGAGATAGAGAGTCAGAAACATCGATGAGAGAGAAACATCGATCAGCTGCCTCCTGCACATCTCCTACTGGGGATGTGCCCGCAACCCAGGTACATGCCCTTGACCGGAATCGAACCTGGGACCTTTCAGTCCGCAGGCTGACGCTCTATCCACTGAGCCAAACCAGTTTCGGCTCGAACTGGCAACCTTTTGATGAACAAGACGACACTCAAGCAACTTAACCACACCGGCCAGGGTGTTGAGTTATTCTTAAGTCCAAATTGTCTGGACTTTTGCCAGTAGAAACCATATGAGATTTATCCTTGAGTTATTTTAAAACCACCCCAGTTGACTTTGATTGCTTTCTCTCTGGTATGACTAGATATTACAGGTTCATCTTTGATATCAACAAATAATCAATCATTCTTAAGCAATCATAGTTCCCATTAGTGGGAAATGGTAGAAAGACAATCTGGGCCAGGTGACAGCACTGTTGGACTTGTCTTTGTTTGTAGGCTCTTTCAGTTGACATTCAGAAAGACTTTTTGGAGAGTGAAGTATTACATATGTTACCTTGAGGCTTGAAATTTGTCATTCTAATTAAAGTGTGATTTCTTTTAATCTTGCTACAATTGACATTTGGGATCAGGTAATTCTATGTTGTTGAGGGGCTGTCTTGGACATTGTAGTATGTTTAGCTGCATCATTGGTCTCTACCCAGCAGATACCAATAACACATTCTCCTCACCCTAACCCAGCCGTGGGCAAACTACAGCCCGCGGGATGGATCCGGCCCGTTTGAAATGAGTAAAACCAAAAAAAGAAGACCGTACCCTTTTATGTAATGATGTTTACTTTGAATTTATATTAGTTCACACAAACACTCCATCCATGCTTTTGTTCCGGCCCTCCGGTCCAGTTTAAGAACCCATTGTGGCCCTCGAGTCAAAAAGTTTGCCCACTCCTGCGCCTAACCCCTCAGTGTGACAACCAAAATTGTCCCCAACATTTTCAAATGTCTTTGGGGGTGTGCAGGGGAATCACCCCTAGTTTAGAACTATTGGATTAAAGGAATATCATTTATGAAACATATAATAAAGTACTAAGAAACTATAATGAATCATGTTTTAGAGAATAAAACATTTTATCATAGTTTAGCTCTGACACAAAAATATAGTTCAAAATAAACAAAGGGACAAATTGTATATAGCAATTTTATATCTCATTTAATTTGAAACTTTGTACTTTGAAATGTTGGTAATTATTTGTAGAACACAGACTTTCAAGTTACAAAGAATTGAGTTTGTCATAGCTCTGTAATTTTTTGATTATTCACCCTGAGTAAGTATTTTAATTTCTCTAAGCTTTAGTTTCCTCCACTGTGAAATAGAAACAATAATACTAAATTTACCCATTACTTTGAGAATTGAATAAGATATAAGGTGTCTAGAAGAGTACATGGTTCATGGTAGACCATAAAGAGTAGCTCTTATAACAAAACACATTTTTCAAAGGCAAGTAATTGTGAGAAATCTTGGAAATGAACATATGATGAACAAAAAGGCCCTCTTTTTCTATTTTAGAGTCCTGCCAAATACCACAAAACTTCGACATTATGAAGGAGAAAGAAAATAAAAAGTTTTTCAGCTTTTTTCAGCGCAGTAAGAAAAAGCGGGATCAAGTAAGTATTTCCTTATTTATCATTTTATAAGATTCTTCGAATCTGTTTTTAATTACATTTGCTTTTTTATCTTGAATTTACATAGAGATCTTGCCTTTTCATTCTTTATTAGACTGCAAGTGCCCCAGCGACCCCTCTAGTGAGTAATAATCGCCCAACTTTTACAAGGTCCAATACCATTTCCAAGACATACATTTCGAACACCCTGCCGTCGGACGCACCTAAGAAGAGGCGGGCTCCATTGCCTCCGATGTCAGCCTCTCAGAGCGTCCCCCAGAACCTCGCTCACGTCCAGGAGAGGCCAGCTTATGGTGTCATGAAATCCATGAGTATGGATGAGACAGATAAGGTGCGGAATTTTGTTTTGTTTTGTTTTAGGCTGGGCACAGGACCATCTATTTTTCCTCTTACCTACCTGTCTTTTTCCACATAGGCTACTAATAAGGTTAGTAACAGTTACTAATATGCAATAAGGTGAATAAGTAGTCACTAGTAAGATTAATGCTGGGAAGAGGTTCTCTAGATATGTACAGTTCTATGATGCAGTAAAAAAATAAATATATTGCCCAGCTGGCATGGTTCAGTGGTTGAGTGTTGACCTATGAAACAGGAGGTCAAGGTTCATTCACGGTCAGGGCAGATGCCCAGGCTGAATCCTCAGTAAGGGGTGTTCAGGAGGCAGCTGATCAATGATTCTCTCTCATCATTGATGTTTCTATCTCTCCTCCCTTCCTTTCTGAAATCAATAAAAAACATTTTTTCAAAGAGTAAATATATATATTTTAAGTAGCTTTCACATTCAAGAAAATCAGTCATCTGTAAACCGTAAAGTGCTAGTCTATTAAGGAATAACTGGAGGCTTTTGCTTGTATCTATTAGGAATGGAAATATTCATTTTTGAACATTTTTCTTTTAACAGCAACACAATCTTTGTGTCACTTTCATGAGTTTCCAACTGGATATATATTTTTTACTTTACTCAGAGAGTCTCAGGGAGATATACTGGCATCTGCCTGGTACATAGATACTCTATAGTTTTTAAAAAATATCTTTACATAAAATGTATTGCAGTTTGTTTTATATATTTTGATGTTCAAAGCACTGTTCTAGGTATACTTTTCCCCCAAATTTTCTAATTATTGCTCCTCTTTAATCCCAGATTTTCCCGGAGTATGCTGTTTTGTGGAAATCCATTTGCAAAATTACTTTTCATGCCCATAAAAATCTGTACTTTCCTTGCTTTATTCATGTGGACAATAAATGAGGTTTTAAGTAAATGTGATTGAACATGAGGCCATATATTTTGTTGCTAGGAATCAGACAAATGATTTAAGAGCAGGTTTTATGTTGAGATATTTGGGATACTGAGAAGTTTCCCTGTGAGGGGTTTGATTTCCACCTTGGAAGCTAAGTAAACTCAATGCTGAGGTAATTTTACTCTTCCCAACAAACTAATGAATATTTATGTGCTTCCTTAACTTAAAAACAAAAGAGGTTTTAATTGTAATTTATTATAGGTGTCTTTAGAAAGTAAATAGCTACTCAAATAGATAGAAAAGGACAACATACGCTTAAACCCAGTAGTTACCTGGAAAATCATTTAGTAAGCTATTATTTTTATTTCTATTAAGATAACCTAGTCTAATGGTTATGGTATAATAGTAAAATCTCATCTTACAAATCAGAGGGATACCTATCTTTTTAAAGGGTATAATCATTTACTAACAAGCTTTCCAGGGTGACTACTTGGTAGTTAGGTGAAGTGTCACGGAAGAGGTGATTCTTGGGTTCAGTCTTAAGATATGTGTGGGAGTGCATTCGTCAGGCAAGAGAAACCCTATTCAGAGATGCAGAGTGTGAAGCCTATAGCATATCTGGGCAGGAGCCAGAAACATAGAAACTGAGTGAGATAAGCAGGGTCCACATCAGGGTTGCCAACAGCCTCCTTTTGTAACTGTAACCCCTTTACACTTCTTCATAGTAAGTCATTTAAAATGCAACATTTTCAGGATTACTTTCTATTTTTGATGACCATAAAACTACATTATAGGAGTACAAATTATGATACCCTGGAGTAACTACTAAAGTCTGTCATTTTCTTTATAGAGAAATAAATCTTAGCCACTCCTCACAAGTCTTTATTCCAGCTGTCCTCATCCAATCTATTCCAGTAAACTTCCCTTGTGCTTGGATCCCAAAGAGGTCTCCATTGTCTTTCTAATAGTCTGCTTCTTAAAATTCCAGGCTGTGCTACCAGTGTCTGCACCAAAAGTGATTTCTTTTGATCCACACCCTCTGCTCTATGACCCATTGATGCCCCCATGTTGAGTAATATTTTCTTTTTTAGTATATTGTGTTTGGCAAACTAGACATCTTTATACATAAATTTTCTAATTAATTTTTTTTCCCTTTTGATCAAGCCATGTGGGTAGTTCTTCTATGCATTGTTACTAAGACTGAGGATTATTTGTTTTTCCCTAGAAAAGCTGAATAAGATCGGTACTTAACTTGTTCTTAAATTTATTCATTATAAATTATTAACAATTAAGCTGTGGTTTTATTTGTGAGTTGTGTGTCTGTGTGACACTTACGTTCATGTGAATTCATGCCTATTTAGGTATCTCAACACTTTTTTTTTTTTTAACTTGGCCATATTAGATGTACTAGATGAGCCCTAGGTCTTGATTTTTTTTTCTTCTTCTTCTTTGGTCATGATTCTCTTTTGGTAACTCAGCTCTTTTTTATTTTATTTGTTCTTTACCCATTTTCTAAATTTGGAAGTACCTGAGTTCATGGTGTTAGCCTATATTTACTGTACTCTTTCAGAGACAACATCTGTTATTTGTTGAGTTATTAACTGTAATGGTTTGGATAATGTCCCCGAAAAAGATATACCCCAGTCCTAGCTTTCAGCGCCCGGTGAATGTGACCTTACTTAGAAATAGTGTTTGCAGATGTAATCAAGTTAAAGCTCTATTAATGAGATCATCCTAGATTTAGGTTGGGCCCAAATCCAATGACTGGTGTCCTGAGAAGTAGAGAAGACACAGGCACAGAGACACAAAGGAGAAGGTCATGTGACGATGGAGGCAGAGATTGGAGTTATGCTGCCCCAAACCAAGCAATGGCAGGAGCCACCAGAAGCTGGATGAGGCATGGAAGGAGTCGCCCTTAATGCTCTCAGAGGGTTATGGCCCTGCTAACACCGTGATTTCAGACTTCTGGCTTCCAGAACTGTGAAAGAATAATTTTTGTTGTTTTAAGCCACCCAGTCATGGTAATGTGTTAAGGCAGCCCTAAGAAACTAATACATCAACTTTGTAATTCCAATTCCAACATTTTTCCTGTTGCAGTTTAAACTCATGGTTGCTTCTTGACTCATCACTACCTGGAAATCAGAATATTGGAAATCAAACTCACTCTTTTTTGTCCCATATTGAAAAGCTCAAGATCATCTTTGACGTTTATTATTTTTTTTATTTTCATATCCAATTAGTGAGCAATCCTTCACTCCATCTCTCTTCACCATGTCTACTTGTCCCTCATTTTCATTCTCTCTCCTGAAGTCTGATCCTAGAGAAACCCAGGCAGAGGGTAAGGAGAAGATCAGTACTTAACTTGTCTTTCACATCTTGTTTTCATAATAAAAGAATGTGGCAAGTTGCTACTTTTATATTTTGTAATTAGCACTTCTCAGTTTAAGACTTTGGATAGCTGGCTGTTACTTTCTGGGCATTCAAGGTTCTCTACAAACTGATCACAATTTGAGGGGGGGTTCTATTCTTTCTTTGTTTCTTTGTTTTTTCTTTCTCCTTTGTTCTTTTTTTTTTTCTTTTCAGCTTTATTGAGCCGTAATTGACAAATAAAATTGTAAGATATTTCAAGTGTGCATCATGGTGATTTGAAATAAGTATACATTGTGAAAGAATTCCCACCATCTAGTTATACATTCATCACCTCACATCTCTCTCTCCCCCACCTCTCTCTAAGAGTACTTAAGTTCTACTCTTTTAGCAAATTTCAGTTATTAACATTGTTTTTCAACTATAGTCATCATTTTTACATTAGATCCTCAGACCTTGTTCATTTTACAGCTGAAAGTTTATCCCATTGCCCCACCCTCTCCCTATATCCTCCACCCCCCTGGCAACCTTTTTCACTCTCTGTTCCTATGAGTTTGACTTTTTTAGATTCTACATATAAATGTTCCCATGCACTATTTGCCTCTCATTGTCTGCTTATTTCATTTTATATTGTCCTCAAACTCCATCCATGTTGTCGCAATGGCAGGATTTCCTGCTTTCTCATGGGTGAATAACATTTCCTTGTGTATGTATTCATATATTATGCACTATGTTATAACTCACCTTTTGGTACTGAATGGTGTATTTTGGATATGTATCAGTACATAAAGGGTTTCCTCATTTCAAAGGCTACATAATATTTTATTGATATATATAACATAATATGGGATGGTGTAAGTACCCCATCCTCTAAAGATAAACATTAGGGTTATGTTATGGTTTAAAGCTTTTTAACTTTGTTAATTTTCTTCCTTTCCTCTTTCCCAACTAGAGGACAGGAATTGTGTTCCCCAGCAAAATTCTGTAACATAGTATGTGTTCAAGGAAATCGATAAGTAAACTTTTAGCATTGCTTCCACACAGCTGGGTATAGTATATACAGTGAGAATGTCTGTCACACATAATATCACTAAATTGTAGTATTTTATATGTATGTATGGTAAATTTTCAGAAGTACTTGGATAACTTAAAAAATGCTTATATTTTCTTTATAGTAATTTGGCCCAGGTAGTTCTTGGCAATATTTTTCTTAAGATTTTACATAAAAGCCAGAATTTTGGCAAGGTTGTATTGAATGATTAAAGACCAATAACTAAAATGTGATATATATTACCTAATGCATATAAATTACATTGCCCTCTGAATTGAAGTTGTTTATGTAGCCAGATGCAAATATTCAAGAAATTTAGCAGAACTATAAATTTATGGGTGAATTTTATTTATTTTACTGTTTGCTTGTTTTACATTTAATTCAATCATAGTCATTATCATTATAGACATTTTATACCTATTTGATGATTGAAAATAATGGCAGGCTAGGAAAAAGTAACTAGAAAAAAATGATTAAATAATTTCCAAGTCCATGGAGAATATTGGGTACATTCATATCCTGTAGTTTTTATTGTTTAAAAAGTAAACCACAAGGGTGCGCTGTTAAACAGAATTACAGCATTCTGATTTTTCTAATCTCACCACCCCTCTCCCCCAAAGCATCCTTTAATAAAGCAGAAAGAAAATACTAGAAAAAGTTACATTATATTAGAAATATAAAATGCTTACCTCTTGTGGATGAAGTGCAAAAAAAATAGATCTGGAGAGATAAATAACAGTAATGCATCAATTTTATTCATTTTGAGCTTTTATTTCATTTTAGTGTTCTTTTAAGTAGTCGTTGGTATTATGTTTGCCTTAGACAGGCTTATGAATAAGGCAGTTTATCTGTAGCTTGGAAAAAACCTGTCAATTTCATCTATTTTTATGCTTTTTGGATGTCTGTTTTTAAGAATTTGCCTCAGTCTTCTAAGGCATTTCTCGATACTGGCAAATTAAGGTATTTGGATAGTGATTTGGTCGCTTAAACTGAAACTATTCACATGAAAGCCTATTGATTTTCTGAGCTAAATTTGCAAACAATCGTGCAGTTTCCAAAGAGGATTCAATAAAGACCCAAGTTAGTAAAATAATTTATCCTAACCTTTTTTTTAAATTACTGTATCTAAAATTATTTTATCCACCTAAAAAATATGTTTCAAAGACAGTTGTTGTGGCTACAGTGTCCTTTTTCATGTCCCTAAATTTCTCTGTCTTCTCTTTCACATGATTTCAAGCCTTGTGTCTTTTTCCTTATAAGGGTGAATATACTTCTATAGAAATGTTCACTCTGAGAAAGAACTATCCAATTAGAAATTTTCCGGCAATTTTTCTTGGTACTTTTTGAGCATTATGTGGATATAATTCTGCCTAAAGATTTGAAATGCCATTCGTGTCCCAGCATATGTCCTACTTGGCTCCTGCTGCTATTTACATGAGTCATCTCACATGCATTATTGTATGAAATCCATATAGTTGTATACAGTAAGATTGTATGTATATAGTTATTTACATAAGGTCGCTATTTATTTCACACATGACAGAAGTCAGACACAATGGCATTGACTGGAATTGAAAATGACTTATCATTCTGGGATTGAAACTGAGTTCAGAAATCCAGAACTGTATCTGCCCTGTATCTGCTAATCAAGTGTCTGTGAGAAGCACTTTTAATAAAATTAGTGTTCAAAGAATGTCCTGGATGACAAATTAGCATTTTAACCCTATTTTACATTTGAAGACCAGGAAAAAATTGGACAGAAGTTGTGCATAATTGTCGCACATAGAATTCACAGAACCTGTGGGTGAATTCTTCCTTTTTGCACATTTTGTATGACTTTGTGGCTTGGAGTCATGTGTATATATCAGAGAGCAGCTTTCCCCAGGTTACTAGCCTGGCACCTTGTTTTCTTTAGGATATTTGCTTTTGGCTAGAAACACAGTCAGGAATTATCTTGATTGGGCTTTTCCTTTGGTCTCATTTTGCATTCTACGGCAAACACTCAAATATTGAGAAATTGAAATACTTTGCCATCCAGTATTATGCAAGTGAAATTTAATACTCAGAGTGTTACTTTTTTGACAGCTGATTTAATTGTTTTTTAAAAAATGTTTGACGTTATTCATCTTTTACCCAATTTTATCTTTTAACACTTACTGTGGTTTACAAGCAGATGATAGATTGTCATGTGTTTATGAAATGTGTCAGTAGATTTTTTTTATCTTAGTTTCACTTAATGACTTTTAAATCCTAGTTTTACACAGAGTCGTTAAGGTTGTTGTAATGGAGCCTGTATTTGTAATCTTTAAGAAATATTCCTCTTTTTAGTTTCTCCTCCACATAACGTTTGGTTTCCCCCTCTACTTTCCACTTATATTTATTATATAGAACGTGGACCACACACATACTTCCACAATTGCCTAGAAACAGTAGTTGCCATGGCATTTTCAGTTTGATATATGGGATACAGCTGTCTGTTCTTCCAAAAATATGACTTGTTTCATTCAGTAGAGAAATGCAGCAACACTGTACAGTATCTAATCTGCTTCCTCTTTTAAGGCTTTCCAGGAGAGAAGATGAACTTTGCCATTGTAGTTTTCACTAAATTTTCAAAGGTTCATCATTTCATAGGGACAGTAATGATTAGTGCTTATGTAGCACTCACCAATGTTTCAGACGAGGTTCTAAGCACATTACTCACTCAATGCTCACAAAAATCTTCTGAGCCATCACTTTTTACGTTTCTGCCAGCTTTGCCTTTGACCTAAGTGTTAAGGACTGTGTTCATTATAAAATTGTTAAATTTTAAAGAACAATAATATTAAACAACCAAAGGACTTGTATGCATGCATATTAGCATAACCGATGGACACAGACACTGGGGCAGTGGAGGCTTGCCCAGGGTGGGAATGGTTGGGGGAGAGGGGGTCATTTGGGGGAGAAGGAGACATATGTAAAACTTAAGATAATTAGAAAAAACACAATAGGATAATTTTGAAATGAGTGTGGATTTTTCTTCTTTATCCTAGTATTCCAAGACTGTGCCTCTCTGAGGTGCATACTGAGTTAATACAACATCACTGAAAATAATCAGTGGTAGGAGTCTTTCTTTACAAGATCTCATGGTATGGAGTTTATTTAGTCTTTCTACCCTGTGACATTGGGATCTCATGGGGGAGACATGCCTTTTGCTGGTAACCAGCATATATTAACAGAGGACAAAGCAGAGAGAAGCAGGCCTGCTTTTGGAGCCACAATGATAAAAATGGTGGGGTCATTAGGATAATGCCTGGCCTGCAGCTTTGACTCCCTTTCTGGGATGAATGGAGTTGGTCCCAGTTTGTTCCCGTGATCACTACTTTACTTGGTAGAGGGCTTAAACTCAGTTCATCTGTAAATGTTTAGCATTTTCCTACCCTGCCCTAGACACCTCTTTGTCTTGATCACAATGACCTCAAAGAACCATGGTTACTACCGCCCTCTGTCCTTTCAACTTGATCCTGAGCTCTGGCTCACTTTGTCTTTTTTTATTCAGGATCTTTGGGCATCTAAAAAATGGTATACATAAGGGATTTCCACTAATGTGACTTGGTTATATGTCATCTTAAAGTATTGTGGGGTTGGTAAATGAAAGCACAGATTGCTTCAGGAAAATAAATGTAAAAACCTTGCAAGGTTATATAACACGGGTTGTAAAATTTGGGGGTTCTTTTTTTTTTTCTGGTATGAATGGAGAAGGCTGGAAAGGAAGTTTATTGTGGCAGAAGAAGCCCTAGCCTGGCTCCAGAGATAGTCTTGGATTCTCCTAATAGGACTATTACATTTTTGTTTGTCATTGTTATTTTTCTCATTGTCGTCTTTGTCTTCTACCTGGAATAAGCCAATGAACTTCTTTATGGCTTGGGTTTCTTCCAAGTAGGAATTTGTAACCAAATTTCCAAAAGTCTCTTTCAACTCTAATATTATAAAATGATTTTATTCTTCGTTGTCTTTTTAAAATTAATCTTTAAGAAATGAATGTACTTTGTTGCATAGACCTTTGGTTTGACCAGTGTTAAATCAGATAGTCCTGGTATTACTCTTCTGAGGATTTTTAAACCCTGTAGTACAGTAGCATCTAAGTTGGCTTATATAGCCTAAGACTTTCAGTGCTACCCATGAAAAAATCTTAAAACATATTATTATAGAGAATAAGAAAATAGAAGACATAAATTCTAGTTTTGGAGGGAGCTAGAAGGAAGTACTACTCAAAAAGGAAAAGGGTATATAGAATAAGAAGATTCAGGGGAGCAAAATAAATTGTCCTGGCCCCAACAAAAATACAGCATTTTCTTTAAAAAAATAATCATAAACAAAGAAAGGAAGTGGCACATATGCTTTCATCCAATACAAGTCAAAATATGCATGCATGTATGTGTGTGTATAAACAGGTGTAAAAGATACATAGAAGGTGGGATACACAAATTCCTATGAGGCAATCTAGATTTGTTCGGATTTACAGTGATTGTTTTCCTCCCCAATATATGTATTGTTTGTATTTCATATGATATCATGCTAGTTTTATGATCAAATTAATAATAAAAATGATTGTATTATGACAAAAATCTTGCTTTCACAGCTGTACATATTTTGCTCATTTAAAATAATACCTCCTACTTCATGAAAATTTGAGCACTGGGTGGGGGGGGTCCCTCAGACTGGCCTGCCCCCTCTCACAGTCTGGGAGCCTTCAAGGGATGTCCTACTGACAGCTTAGGCCTACTCCCCATGGGGAACGGGCCTAAGTCGCAGTCTGGCCTCCCTCTGTGGGAGGTGACTGGCTGATCAGGGGAAGGCCTGCCCCCATCACCAACTCGCTGCTGCTGCCTCTGGCCTCCCTCTGCAGGAGGCAACTGGCCCATCAGGGGAAGGCAATGCCCCCATCACGCCTCTGCTGCAGCCACTGCTGGGTGCAGCGGCTGCCTGAGCCTCGGCCCTCACAGCCACCGCAGCTTGACTGAGCGTTGGCCCAGCCCTGGCAGCGGCAGCCGCCATCCACAGCTTGCCTGAGCCTCAGGCAGCCGCTGAGGCTTTGTCCGGAAGGATGTCTGGAAGGACGTCTGGAAGACATCCACCCTATTTAGCATATTACCCTTTTATTAGTATAGATAATAACTGTTTTTGAAGTATAAGATAATTGATTTGTTATCTAAGTTAAAATTATGTTAGAAAGAATTCTTCCATCAAGAGTTAAGAGAGTTACAGCTTGACTTTCCATTATATAAAAGTTCAGTCATTGGTATATAATTCATAGTCAATGAGATATAGCTAATGTCAACTATAAAATATTTAAAAATGTTTTATACCATTGAGAATGTCCAGGTTGGAGAAAGATAACATGGATATGTTCCATAAGAAGAAAAAGATCTATATGAAGTTTAAGACAATTTCAAGGGATTGCTTAGGTTCTTTCCTTCAACCACACCCTTCCCACGTGTGGAAATCATATTATAAATAGAAATAAAAACCCAAAAGCTTCTAATAGAAATATTCAGTATTGAAGTTGAGCCTCTGTATTTCCATCCTTTAATTCAAAATTTTTTCTTATTTTTCTATTTGCATTCTTTCATTTAACTCTTCTATCCAGAATATTCTAATTTAAATGGCCCGCATCTTATAATTCACCTGTAATTAATAAATGATCTAATATCTAGTACAGAGCTATTACTCAGTAAATCTGCCGAATGCCATTAAATTCTATTTTATTCAGCTAAACTTCGTTCCATTTTGAACTAGTGAATTCTGATCTGGGTGTGAATTCTCAAGGATTAACTATCTGGCATGCTTTTCAACTTGACCTTGCCACTTTTGCTGGTGTATTCTTTTTCTCTATGCAATATTTTCCTTTTCACAGGCCATAAAATTCAGTGATAAGCATTCTTGTTAGCGGTGCAGTTTTCCCTAGTGGCAAGCAGATTTAGTGACTCTAACTAAAGTAAATAATTGAATATCTTGAATTATTAACCAAAGTATTTTTCCCCTAGTAAGCAGACACCTCTCTGTTTTCTTGGTTTGTAAATTCTTTGGACTTAAAAATAATTTAATCTCAACTCCTTTTCAAAATTTCAGTCATAATCTGACCAAAGGAAATGTATCTTAGTGAGAAAAGCTAAAGATAGTTCTAAGCAGTTCTTTCATTTTAGTTGTTCACATTAAATTTATGAAATATTTCAAATTTATATACCACAATATACAGCCATATACCCATCTCTAAAAATTTAGCCAACTGGCATTCAATTTCTTTATATTCTCGTATATGTGTGTGTGTGTGTATATATATATATATATATATATATATATGTATGTGTGTATATATATATATATACATACATATATACATATATGTATGTGTGTGTGTGTATATATATATAACTTCAGAGAGGAAGGGAGAGGGAGAGAGAGATAGAAACATCAATGATGAGAAAGAATCATTGATTGGCTCCCTTCTGTATGCCCCCTACTGGGGTTGGAGCCTGAAACCCGGGCATGTGCCCTGACTGGGAATTGAACTGTGACCTGGTTCATAAGTCGACACTCGACCACAGAGCCACTCTGGCTGGGCTAAATTTCTTTAAGGTCTGATGAGGCTGCCTAAGGTGACTTAAAAGTAGAGTTTTTACACGTGAATTACACAAAATGCTTATGCAGTGACCTGGTCACAAGGTCCTGAATGTTGGAGGCTGTGGGGTTTTAAGGGTTATTGTAACTGAAATTAATAATAGGACTCCCACCATCATTGTCACTAAAGCAAAAGTGCAATTTTAGAATAAATATCTCCTTTACCCATATTCTTTATATTATAACTATACTTTGCTTATTTTATCTACAGATCACTTTCATATACTTTAAGATAGATGAATTATGTACAATAATATTAGCTAATATTTACGGATTATGAACTGTATGCTAGGCACTATGCTAAATTTTTATGCACTCATTCATTGAAGCTTCGAAGCCGCTTTTGAAGTAGGTATTTCTACTTTTTCCACATTTATAGGTGAAGAGGCTGAAGGTTGCAGCGGCAATGAATGCCTTGCTCCCTGGTCCAAGCCCTGGCAATGTCTCCAAAGCTCATTTGTTTAGTAATCATTACACTGGGCTGCCTTCCAACTTGCAAACCCCCTGGAAGCCTCGCTCCAGTTAGACAAACACACTCAAAATTACTGGGCCAGTCAACCCTGACTGAAGCAAGAATAGAACTGTTGGAGGACTATGAGGAACATACTCCTGGAGTACAGAGAAACAAATAGGGTTTAAAATTGCTGCTGGGTAGGCTTCGGTGGCCTTCCTTGCCTTTTCTCTTTCTTCTTCTACACTTTCTATGAGAACTCATGATGGATTTATTGAAATAACTGTGGTAGTTTAGCTAGCCTGCTTTCTGACAGTAGTTATTCTTGGGGTAGGAGCCTCCCCAATATTGTATGCTAGATAAGTATATTCTACTCATATTCCTCAGTACACACACATTTTCTTGGCTACAATACACTCAGAAACTTTTAGATCTTCTCACTTAGATTCCCTTTCTTTTTCTGCAGGCTTTTACCTAGGAAAGGGATGTCTGTCGTCGCTGTAGATATAGAACATCCCTTTCTCAAGGCCCAGGGATTCCTCCAGGGGTAAGGGTCTAAATTTCACAGAATCAAGTTATAGAACATGTGCTCCACCAAAACATTCAGGGCTTTACCCTTCTAAAATGCATTATTTTGTCAAATGTCTTCACAAATGCTATTGAAGTTTTTCAGCATTTGTGAAACAGAAATCTGTTTTGTTGTTTTTGACAAATTTTAAATTCTTTATCCATAGAAATATAAATGTCATGCACAAAAAGATCGCTTATTTTAAAACCTCTAGGGTGATAAATGAAATACATGAGTCTATTTTTTTCTGTCTTTGAGTTGTGGATAGATTTAGATAAATTTGTGAGTCTTTGTATATACTATTTGTACCGGTTAATAATGCGGATTTTTTTCAATAGATGGAGTTACACATATGTTGATATATATATGCGATTTGATATGTATGCTATTTTGTTGTATTGCTCCTTCAGATTACCACTTGTTCTGATTGATGGCACACGCACTTTCTGAGCAGCACTCCAAAACGTATGAAGAAGTGGAAAATTGGGTCTCTGAATGGCTTGCCTCAAAACAAGAATAATTCTATTGGGACGGTATCCACAAATTACCTGAAAGATGGGGGGAATGTGGAGCTAGCGATGGACATTACTTGAATAAAGCAGTTTTGATGTTTCTCTTGAAATTATCGTGTTTTCTTTGGATTACAAAATCCGAATTAATACGATTGATAATACGGATTAACTATTAACCAGTTAATAGTGACGATTAACTACTAGCTGGTTAATAGTGTGGATTAATTATTAACCGATTAATAATACAGATTAACTGTTAACTGGTTAATAGTGAGGATTAACTATTAGCCTGTTAATAATGCGGATTAGCTGTTAACTGGTTAAAAGTGCAGATTAATTATTAACCAGTTAATAGTGTGAATTAATTATTAGCCAATTAATAATGCAAATTAATTGTTAACCGGTTGATAGTGTGGATTAATTATTAACCGATTGATAATGCGGATTAACTGTTAACTGGTTAATAGTGCGGTTTAACTATTAACCGATTAATAATGCGGATTTTGTAATCCAAAGAAACAATAATTTCAAGAAAAACATCAAAAGTGCTTTATTCAAAGTAATGTCCATCGCTAGCTACACATTTCCCCCATCTTTCAGGTAATTTGAGGGTACCGTCCCAACAGAACTTTTCTTGTTTTGAGGCAGACTATTCAGAGACCCAATTTTCCACTTCGTACGTTTTGAAGTGCTGCTCAGAAAGCGCGTGTGCCATCAATCCAAACAAGTGGTCACCTGAAGGAGCAAGGTCTAGTGAATACAGCGGGTGGGTTAATACTTCCCAGGCAAGATCTTTTAACATGTCTTTAACTGGTTTTGAAGTGTGTGGTGGTGCGTCACCATGAAGCAAAATTACTTTGCCGTGTCTTCTGGCCCATTCTGGTCATTTCAGGATCAAAGCATGGTTCAAATTGATTATTTGTTGTTGGTAGCGATCAGTATTATGGTTTCACCTGGTTTTAGATCACCTTCCTGATCCCACCAAACACTTTGTCTTCTTTCCGAAACAATTTGGCCTTACAGAGTCAATGTTGATGGTTGACCTGGATCAAACCATGATTTTGTGCGTTTGGGATTCTCAAAATAAATCCACTTTTCATCACCAGTCACAATTCGATGCAAAAAAAGACTTTCTTTCGTGCTGTTGAAACAACATTTTACTGATGACTTTTTGTTTTTCCATTTGTCTTTCATTCAGTTGATGTGGCACCCATTTTCCTTCCTTTAAAATCTTTCCCATTGCTTGTAAATGACCAGAAATTGTTTGCTGAGCAACGTTTAATCTTTCTGCAAGTTGTTTTTGAGTTTGACACACATCTTCATCCAATAATGCTTGTAATTGTTGGTCTTCAAACTTTTTCGGTTGACCTGGATGTTCTTTGTCTTTCACATCGATATCATCACCTTTAAGGCATTTAATCCAGCGATTACAAGTATCTTGAGATGGAGCATTTTCACCATAAGCTTCCTGAAGTGTACGATAACTTTCAGCAGCACTTTTCTTTAAAATAAATTCTTGCTCTTTTTTTTTGGCATGAAATTTGACATTTTTAAGTATAAAAATATCTATGATGTTAACACCTTCAGGAAATTTGACATATACAGTTTTGAAGCTTGTTTTCAATACAACAAAACAGCATACATATCAAATCGCATATATATCAACATATGTGTAACTCCATCTATTGAAAAAAAATACGCACTATTAACCGGTACACCCAGTAAGTGTCTTTTTTTTTATTTCTATGCTGTCTGCTTTATTATGTTATAACCCAAATTTAAGCACTCTAATTTCCAAACAGATACAATTGTCTGAGAAATTCATGTTGTGACTGCTTTTATCAGGTAATAGAAAAGACCAATAAATGACAGTAATTGGGAATCTGACCTAAAGGGGAAAACCAGTTTTCAGCATAGAACTCATGAAAGTAATCAGTCAAAACATGGAAAACAAGTTTTCAGCAAAGAGCTGGGAAGCAAATCAAATTCTGCCATTACTGCATGCATTCAGCAATTATTTATGGCTCGCCTACTCTGTTTCTGATAAGCTTCTGTGATAGGAATGGCACGACTTAATGGGGTTTTACATTAGTAAATGCATCAAGAAAGAAATGACATCTACTGCCTTTGATGTTTAGATCACATATTTTAAAAAGTGACGTGCACATTGTTTTTGGAGTATTTTTGTCCTTTTCTCAAATGATTGCTAAATTTGTTACTTTTTTAAATAGCAGGTCAAAGTTGTGGGACACAGAGACATATCAGTAAGAATATTATGTTTTTATTTAAACGTAATATTCTACTTAAGATGATATTTAAATACTGCCCATCCATCATTACACTTTTTTCTCAGCTAGTATATTGCCAAGGGTCGTTCTCCTAATTGTTTTAAAAGCCCAAGTAGTATTTGAGGCTCTACTCCATGCCCACTGGAAATGGAGGCGAACCTCAGATTTAATCAGAATTAGCTTTAGTGACTCTGAATCAAAATCTGGGTGGGAGGCTTCAAGTCTTTTCTTGTTTTATTATGGAGAGGTCTGAAGAGTTCTGGAGCAGGGACCAGAGTAATGAGGGGAGAGGAGAGTGGTGGCTCCAGCTGTTTATCACTTGGTATGGAAGGATTTTAATGGTTGGACTCTAGGTCAGCCCAGAGCCACCCTGTTCTACCTCTTTTGTTAAGAGGAGCTAACCTTCCTAAGAGTTGTGTTCCATCAAGTGCCTGCTGCTGGACCTAACTCTGCTTCTTCTCCTGTGAGATGACCTAACACAGTTGGCAGGGATGACAACTAACTCACATTTTTCTCTCTGGGGTCAGGCTTCCTTTTCTTCTCTGGCAGAAATATTACAATATTACAACATACAAAAATTTGCTACATTTTTCTCGGTGTGAAGCAAGGCATAACAACTGAAAAAAAAAATTCCTATGAACTAGTTTTCTCCTCTTAGGTAGCCTAGTATTTGCATTGTCTCATAAATATCGAAAAGACCCAAGCTTTAGGTATTTTCCAAGTCCAAGTATATCAAGTCCTTTTATTTACAAGTGAAGAGGGCAGTATTTCATTCATGATGACATTCATTCAACAAATATTTATTGAGAAACTTCTATGAGCCAGACAATGTTCTGGAGATAAAGCAATGAGCAAAATAGGAAGGAAAAACATCTTGGCCCTTATGGTCAACCGTAGCAGAAGCAGACGATAAACAAGGTAAATAAGACAAGTACATGGAATGTTAGAAAACTATTAAATGCTATTCATAAAGATCAATCTGGGAAGAGGGACAGGAAGTGAAGGAGGGTCAATGAGGAACTCATTGAAAAGGTGGCATTTGAGAAATGACCTGAAGAAAATGAGGGAGTAAGACTTTACGTTATTAGAAGAGTATTCTAGGCACAGAGAGCAGCAAATGCAACCATCCTGAGGCAGGAGCACTCTGGCACATCTGAGGAGCTGCCTGGAGTGAGACTACATAATAGGAGGTGGTTAGAGGGAGCTAGGGGCCAGGCGGTCAATTGCCTTAGAAGTCATTACAAGGACTTTGGCTATTTTTTGTCAATTGGGAAACTATTAGCAGGTTTTGAACAAAGTGACCTAATCTGGCTTATGTTTTAACAGGATCCTTTTGCTGCTATATTGAGAAAGTACTATAAGAAAGCAATGTGGCAGCAGAGTCCAATTAGCAGGTTGTTGATGACCATTTGGGCTATGTGTAGCCATGGAGCTGGGTGAGGCAATAGGATGTTATGAATGTGAAGTGTGAGAGAGAGGAGATGAGGGTGACTCCAAAGTCACTGGCCTGAACAAATGGAAGAATGACCTGCTCTTGATTGAAACAGAGAAAACTATGAGGGCAGGGTTAGTTTTGATAGAAGAGGGTAGAGGAGGGGTTATCAGAATCTCATTTTCAGACCTGCCAAGTTTGAAATGGTCTTAGATATTAAGTGGAGATGAGATAGAGGCCCAGGATGGAGGCCTAAAATTGGAACTTATCTATATATATACTGAGGGGACAGAGAAGATTACCAAGAGAGTGAGCACAGATACTGAAGAGAATATGCGTGTCCAAGAATTGAGATGAAAAGCAACCAAAAAAAAAAAAAAAATTCAGATCTGTGAGAATGAGAAATGTGGTAAACAGGAAGTATAAGAGAAAGGATTCTAAGAGACTGGTCAACTCTGTTTAATGCTGCTAACAGGTCAAACAAATTAGTTCTAGAAAGTAACCACTGACTTAGTTGTAGTGAAGGTCATTAAGGAATTTGATAGAAACAGTTTTAATGGATCAAAGGTTGGGGTAATCTGATTGGAAAGATTCAAGCGGGAGGTAAGAAATTGGAGACAAAAACTATTAATAACTCTTTTAAGTAGAAAGAGAAAGAAAGGGGACATGGCTCTGGCCAGCCTGATGAGGCAGGATTGTTGTAGGGTCTGCTGACAATCACACGAGCATGAGCATTAGCTGTGCATAGAGTTGTGACCTCAAATGACCTTGCATAGGCTAGACATATAGATTTTTGAAATGTTTGTCATTGATACATTCATGCTAAAAAGAGAAATATTAATGAAGCCAGCTCCCTTAATATACAAATATTCTTCCCTTTTTGAGCTCTTATTTTATGTCCAACATTTTCTCCAGATTCTTCTTTGAAAGTTAGTTTTTAACTGTATCATTCAGGACTCCTACACTATGATTCTTTGTTTGCACGTCAGTCTCCCGTCCTGGCCTAAGTTTCTTGAGAAGGCCCATATTCTATTTTTCTTTACATATCCATCTCATAGCCCAGTTCCTGGCACATGGCGGACACTCCATTTACGTTTTTTGAATGAATGAGTGACTTTTATGTCCCATATTGTCATATGATGTGTTTGAGGTCAAGTCAGTGTCTTCCTAAAGTTTGCTATTAATTTCCAAATAGAAATTGTGCTTGGTCATTTTGTTTCCCATAGAGTTCCTGTGGAGCAGACATAGTGAGGACGGGCTCTCTGAAGCTCAGTAGCACATCCATTGGGAACTCATCTTTGAAAAGGACAAAGCGAAAGGCACCTTCCCCACCCTCCCAAATACCCCTGCATCAAAGTGATGAAAGCCACGTGACTGGTAATGTTACTTTTCCCATTAACATTACATTTATATTGTGTTTTGTTTAATATAGACAGTAGAAATGGTATGTTATAAATCAAGTCTTTTTATTAACAATAATAGTTAAACTTAGGCTTTTAGTTAAGTTTAATAATAACACTTAGTCCCTGATTATTCTCACTTAACTACCTTTTAAAAATCTGAAACATGACAAAATGAAATGAAAGGATTGTGCAGCTCCATTATCCTAATGAGTATGTGACGATTTGTAAATCTGTTCAGAAAGATGCAGCCATTCAGGAATGACTACATGTAGGAATGGAAATCTAAGTAGGTTAGTAAAATGGCTGTCTCTTTCGGAATTATATAAAAGTAAGCTACTAAGGAATTGTTTCTTTTGTGAGTGTGACTTGTTTCCAATTTGTGCTGCTTCTGTGTTCTAGCCCTGCGGTCAGTGCCTGCAGTTCCTACGGACAGTGTTTCAGAAGCAAGCTCTCCTGAGGGGCTGCCCAGCCCAGGTGGGTATTCACCTTTACTCCATATCATGGAATTAAGGTGAAGGATCTTTTATGACAATTGAGGAATGAATTGGGTATAATGTTCTGTATATGAAAGGGATACAGATGCTTTGCCTCCTTTTCCCAGATTTTATATTATGAAATGAAAATATTTTTCCCTGGGGTTAGGGCATGAAATAAGCACACTCAAAATTTTAGGTCTGGTTCCTTGAGTCAGTTCCCTACAAGGTCTCCTGATTTTTCCTATGTAATGTCAGGTAATAAGTTATCAATCTCCTTTCCAAAAATAATGACGTATCTTGGTGTGTTCAGAAGAAAACTTACATGAAGATGTAAAGCGCCATTCTTTTTGTAATTCAATTGGTCATCTATTTTCAGTTAAAACATAGTTCAGTCTTTTCTTTAAAAAAAATTTTTTTACTCTTTATTGTTGATAAAACACCATTCTTCATGCAACTGTCCTAAGTATGAATTTAACATGCAAAGTGTTCAAATCTAATGGTAAAAACTTGTTATTATGAAATATTTTTATTATATGTTCTCATTTCAGATTCCCAATAAATGAAATTCAGGTAAAAATAAAATAATTCAAGCTGATTCTGTTTCCTAATATTTTTTAATAAAAGCTACTTATTAGTAGCTATTATAAAAATGAGTATGATAAAATTTCTTTATCCTTAGACTTAATTTAAAGTGAAATACAAATGCATATGATGAGCTAATGATGTATAATCAAAAATAGAATATTATTATGCCAGTAGGATAATTTGATAGGTATGAAAATTGCTTAATATAACCTTACCTAGTTTTTACAATTCATAGTCACAAATATAGGGAGAACTCAGAAGCACCCAAATATTCCTAAATCTTTTATATTTAGATGATATATAGGAGTTGGAATTTTGACACATCTTACACAAAAAAATTCTCCTCTCCTCTCTAATTAAAAGTATTACCGTTAGATACCTAATAATGATTTTTCCTAACTTTTACCCAAAATGATGTTAATGATATCATTTATTTCAAAAAGGAAATTTATTACATTATATCACATAATATAAGTGAAATAACAAAATTCGGAAGTATTAGAAGAAAAGGTATAATTGCTATTCAAACTTTGCTTGATATCTATTTCTCTTCCTTTTTTTTTTTTTTCTTTTACCTCTTCTTGTTTAATGCATGGGTAATTGTGAGCTAACAAATCTGATTCCTTCCGAAATACTTCTTGGTCTCTGCCTGCCTTAACTCTTGTCTAAGTGCCATTTCCACAGATTTTCCTTCTTTGGCAGAAGCCTCACTTGGCCCTGGGCTCCCCAGTCATGAACAGTGCACTGTGCCCAAAGGGGCAGACGACATCTCTCTCTTGGAGTGCCCTGAAACGCCCGAGGCAGCCGCAGCATCTCTGACATGTAGGTGACCGGGCCTTTCTTGAGATGTAAGATGAATGAAATCAGTGGTTCTGCAGCATTTCAGTTTCTCTTCTATTTGGCTTTCTTCTTCTGTGGTGAACTATTTGAACTTTATTACTTAACTATAAAAAATACATGTTTTTCTTTCTTGAAATTCTCTTTTGTTACCTAGGCATGGCTTATTTTCTATAGGATTGCTTTTGATTGGGATTTTTATTTTTAAAATGTTGGAATTATTTTGTGACCAGTGGCAAAACTTTATAGTTGGGTAATACTTGAATGTTATAAATATTTTCTCAATTTTTCAGTGACTCGGAAAGAGTCCTTATCACCTCAAACTGGTTATTTAAAATTAGTATATTATCATACACTGCTTATAGGAATGTACAGACGTGTGGCCAGTTTGGAAAATAGTTTGGCAAGTTTTTGTTTGTTTGTTTTAAATAAAATTTAAGCATTTGTTTTCTGTATGACCCAGCAATCGCACTCCTAGCTATTTTCTCAAGAAAAATGAAAACTTATGTGTACACACAAACTTCCTTGTAAACTATTATAGAATTTTTATTTATGATTGCCAAAAGCAGGAAACAATTCAGTGTCCCTAAACTGATGAATAAAAATAACTGGTTGGTCCATACATCGGAATACTAACACCTATCTGTAAATAGGAATTAATAACTAATTCATGCAACAACATGGATGAATCTCAAATGTATTATGTTAAATGACGGAAGCCAGATTAAATGGCTAGATGCTGTATGGTTTCATTGACATACTGTCTGGACATAGGAATAATGATTACCAGGGATTGGGATTAGGGAGTGCAGTTGATCACAAAGAACATGGATTGTTTTGTGTGGGGTTTTTTAATCCTCACCCAAGGATATGTTTTTATTGGTTTTTAGGGAGAGAGGAAAGAAGAGAGAAAGAAACATTGATGTGAGAGAGAAATATTGATTGGTTGCCTCCCATATGCACCCCAACCAGGGATTGAACCCACAACCTAGGTATGTGCCTGACCAGGAATTGAACCTGCAACCTTCTGATGTATGGGGTGATGTGCCAACCAACCGAGCCACCAGACCAAGTTCAAGGCAGGGGGATTTTGGAGGTTGATGGAATTGTTCTAAATCTTGATTGTGCCAGTGGTCATACAACTATATATCTCTATCAAAACTGGATATTCCAACATATATTCCAAAAGTGGTGAATTTTTTAAAAATATGTTTTATTGTTTTTTTTACAGAGAGGAAGGGTGAGGGATAGAGAGTTAGAAACATTGATGAGAGAGAAACATCGATCAGCTGCCTCCTGCACACTCCGTACTGGGTATGTGCCCGCAACCAAGGTACATGCCCTTGACCGGAATCGCACCTGGGACCCTTGAGTCTGCAGGCCAACGCTCCATCCATTGAGCCAGGGCTCCAAAAGTGATGAATTTTACTGAATGTAAATTTTACCTCAGTTTTTAAAAATGAAAAAGAAAACAACTCTGCCTGGCAACAACTACAATAATGTCTGGCCTAGTTGGCACTTTTTTTTATGAGTAAATTTTAAAACAGCAACTCACCAGGCTAGATTTAATGTAATATAATTCTACTAGAGGCCCGATGCATGAAATTCATGCAAGAGTAGGCCTTCCTTCCCCCAGCTGCCGGCACCGGCTTCCCTCCAGCACCCAGGACCAGGCTTCCCTCTCAGCCCCAGCTTTGTCCAGAAGGTCGTCCAGAAGGATGTTTGGAAGGATGGCTGGTCTAATTATCATATTATGCTTTTATTATTGTAGATTTTATCAAAAAGAGGTATTTGTCAGATAACTTTGCCATTTTAATCATCTCCAGGAAAAACATACTAGGATCCTAAAAGTATTAGAGAAATTTTAAGCTTTAGTAACTTAGAAGTAAAATACTACAAACTTAGAAAATCATCTTCTGAAAGTTAATACTTACATTTCATTTAATGTACTATATTTTGTGAGTTTTAAATAATTTTAAATATTTTATTTTTCAATTTTGTTATCTAATTGAGAAGGATTGGAAAACTTAAAAAACTATTTGAACTATATAAAGCTAAGTAAGTAAAAAAGAAATGTCAATAATCACACTTTTAGGTTATGTTTTTATAGTATTTTAACATTTATATTTTGGATGTTGTTAAATCTTAAATCTTCACCAAGAATTTGAGCACTGTTGTTTCCACGTGAATATTCTTCCTCTATAACTTTTGGAGCTGAAATATGATAGTTGTGATGAAACGTTTGTGAAAATTATTCATCTTTCACAGCCCTTAACCCATTTTTTTTGTAGTCCTCAAATATAGCCATCATATAAGTCTATTAACCCATACAAAAACAAACTTGATTTAATACTTTTTAAAGCTTGAGGAAATTTGTACTAGCTAATCAACCAACTGTGAAAGCTATTTTGGATTAGAATTTTTAAAAGGAATCAGACTTTTCTATGACATTTAATAAAAGTAAGTCTAAGTAACTATTTAGAATTATATGTTTGAGATAATCTGATTATATGTTAACATAATTATTCATCATTAGAAAAGTATTCCACTATTAGTTTTGAACCATAATTTAAGAGTCTAGCTAATTTTTGTTTTAAAAATTCCTTCTTTGCCAGGATTGTATAGCATGAGTGAGGCAAATTAATATTTAGGATTCTATCTTCATTTCTTTGTAGCTGGAGTATGCTCTGATTACAGTCTTGAGGAGATAGAAGAAAAAGAAGAACTGAGTGAAGTGCCTAAAGATGAGGCTGAAAATATTTCTGGGAAGTCACAAGATATTCCTTTTGGACCTACTGATATAATAAATACACTGAAAAGTGATCCTGACTCAGCCCTTGGCAGTGATACTGGAGAGTCCTCACAAAACTCCAAAGAAGAAAAACAAGAAACTAGAAACACAGTTGGACAGTAAGTAGTCTATGTGCCAGAAAGGTGGTGGTGGTTTGTTTAATTAATACTAATCTTCTGGAATATAGATCTGATATTTTAAATGCAAAGTATCGCTTACATGCAACTGTTTGTAACTTAAATCAAATTCAGAAGTTCTAGTATCTCTGTGTCAAATAAACCCATGACATGTAGTTAATTTATATGACTCAAAAATAAAAGTTTTATTTATTTGTATTGTATGTAGTTTACCTATTACCTATTTAACCTAAATGAAACATTTAATTTTCAGTTTTGTGAAATGCTCCTTAAAGATTTTTACTGACTGGTATATAAAACAATTCTACGTATTAGAGTATGATAATCAATTACCAATATTATTTTTATAGTCAACTTTATGATACAAAGATTGCATTTGCCACTTGATCCTAGGAATTGAAAACTATAGTACAGTTCACTTTCATTTTGTTAAAAATGCCATACCATGAATAAAGATGAAGTTGATTAGACAAAAATAAACCATCTTCGTTAAAGTTTTGCTATAATTTGCATGGGATTACCTCCAAATAAAACTCTTCTATCACCAATAAACTCCAGTGAGGTCAGTCCACATTCTGACTTGCCAGAAGTGAACCATGTCATATTATGCTCAGTGAAAAGTCAGTCAGATAAAGACAAAATGCCATATGATTTCACTTATATGTATAATCTAAAGAACAAAATAAATAAGCAAAACAGAAATAGCTTCATTGATACAGAGGACAGACTGACCGCTGTCAGAGGGAAAGGTGTTGGGGGACTGGATGAAAAAAGATGAAGGGATTGAGAAGTATAGATTGGAAGTTAAAAAATAATTTGTAGGGATGTAAAGTATAGCATAGGAAACATCCTATATAATAAAAGGCTAATATGCAAATCAACCAAATGGCAGAATGACCAGTTGCTATGATGCATACTGACCACCAGGGGGCAGACACTCAAGGCAGGAGCTGCCCCCTGGTGGTCAGTGCATTCCCACATGGGGAGCGCTGCTCAGCCAGAAGCTGGGCTCAAGGACCCCTCCGCAATGCTAAGGACCCCTCGGGGGATGTCCGTCGAGGGGTCCCGGACTGCAAGAGGACTCACACCAGGCTGAGGGTCACTCCTCAACCCCCCACCAGTGCACGAATGTTGTGCACCAGGCCTCTAGTAGTCAATAAGATTGCAGTAACTACATATGCTGCCAGGTGGGAACTGGAAATATTGAGGGGAAACACTTTGTAAAGTATAGGATTGTCTAACCACTATGTTGTACACCTGAAAGTAATAATACAAAATAATATTGAATATAAACTGTAATTGACAAATAAAATTTGACCATGCCAGATGCAAGATTAAAATGTTTCATTTATATCCCTTTTCTTTAAAAAACAAATAGTAATGACAAAAAGACATTGTTTTGGGGGAAAGTATACATTTTACAAGGTGTTTACATCTTTCTTTGTAATAGGGCCCCCCAAATGCTGCTTACATAGCAGCATTTCTCCTCAGTTGCATTTTTTTCTTTGATATTAAATTTTCAGTATTTGGCTTAAAAAGATGATTATTTTAGTCCATCTTTCTTTGGAAATTATTGCCTGTTTTCTCATTGTGCGTGCGTGCGTGCGTGCGTGTGTGTGTTTGAATAGTTTCGATATATAACATACAATATCATTTTTGCAGAGAACCACACTTGATGGTATATAATCCAAGAAATGAAGAGAGGGTAGTTGACAATGTAAGAAACTTGAAGTCATTGGGCCCAAGTCAAGGGAATGGTGAGTTCTAAAAACACTAATAGCCAACACTTTCATAGCACTTATTATGTGCCAAGGGCCATTCTTAACTCTTTATATATATTAACTCATTTAATCTTGTATGTTAACTCATTTATGAGCATTATTATCTTTAGTCCCATTTTATAGATGATTGAACCACAAAGATATTATGTAACTTACTTGAAGTACCACAATTATTTAGTGGTGGGCCTCAGATTTGAACTCAGGTGATATTACTCCAGAGTCTGCTTTTAACTGCCATGTGTACCCCTTTTGTCCTTGTGGTTAAATGTTAGAGGCTACCTGATCTAGAGCTTAAAGATGTATACTCTATGCATACTTGTGATCTATTTCTCTTTTTTCCTACATGTTGGTTAATTTAAATATATATGTTTCCGATTCATTTTCCTCATGGTCTACCATCCCAAGATACAATACTGAGTATTTTTTTAATAATGTCCCCATTTTTTTTTTACTCAATTCAGTTTTTTGCGATGTGGTAGTAGCATTTCTATTGAGAAATCATGATTTTAAAGCTCCTTCCTTATTCTTAAAATGATAATCAAATTAAATATGTTTTGCTAAATTTTGGCATCAAGTTAGTGGTAGGGTCACAGGTACACTTCTGAAATAATACTTACTGGTATTTGCACTTGATTTTTTGCAATGACCTTTGTCTACTCTAGGTGCTTTTTCAAATAAATAAATTCTGTTGTCCTTACAGTAGTTTTATTCTGTTTTCCTCTTTTATTTTTTTCCCTATCCTGCATACTTATATAAATCATCTTTTCATCAGGTCATAGATATTGATGTCAGTTTTTAGTAGGGGAGGATAATACAAAATAAACATTGTCCTTCTACTGACTATTCTTGAAAAAAAGTGGCCTGTCCATTCATTGACACTTGGTTAGCATCATAATCAGGTATTTTTTTTATGATGGACTGGGCAATACATTCAGTTATGATTCTAAGTGTCCAGGCCTGACAATCATTTGGAATAATCATGAAATTTTTGTTTGAAATTCAGTTAGACGATGGAAAAGTAGGTATAACCCACCAAAAAAGAAAAAAGTGAAAAATAGAAATTTGGATTTCTAAGTCAATAAATTAGAGTTTGTTATAGGGATTTCATTTAAAATATATTTTTAGGTTGATGTACCTTCCTTTGGAAAGTGTTTCTATTGCGTAACTGGGATATATTTCTATTCAGTGGAAAATGAGAAATAAGAGAAGGAAATACATTTAGGCCAAGGACCATTTCTTATATATTTCTTATATATCACTAGAGGCCTGGTGCATGAAAGTTGTGCACTGGGGGTAGGGGCGGGGGGTCCCTCAGCCCAGCCTGCACCCTCTTGCAGTCCAGGACCCCCCGGAGGATGTCTGTCTGCCAGCAGTGAGACATCCCTCTCGCAATCTGGGACTCCTTGCTCCTTAGCCCTGCCACGGAGGTGGGAGAGGCTCCTGCCACCGCCACTGCGCTCACCAGCCGTGAGTCTGGCTTCTGGCTGAGTGGTGCTCCCCCTGTGGGAGTGCACTGACCACCAGGGGGCAGCTCCTGTATTGAGCGTCTGCCCCCTGGCAGTCAGTGTGCATCATAGCGACCGGTAGTTCTGATTGTTCCACCATAATGGTCGCTTAGGCTTTTATTATATAGATTTGCTAGTGCCAAGGACCATTTCTTATATACTTCGGTGCTCATAGCAGCATTGAGAGGAGTACTTTTCATGCAGATATTAAATATACTTATGAGCCAAATAAATGAGAGCAAAGGCCTATATGTGCCTCTTCCATGGTTCCTAATCACATGTGCTTAATTTTGTAAATCACAAAAGCTAATAATTATTTATCATTGAGAAAAGTCATTCATGTAGAAAATACATATTCTTATAATTAGTTGCATTTTATTTGGGGAGAATAAAAATGAAAATTATATATTTAATATGGTAACCTTGCAGCATAATATAAGATGTAACTACGATGACCAACAAATTATACAGTTAGGCAGGCTTTAAAAGCATGATATTTTGAAAAATTGTTAGTATACAAATTTACCTGGCAACATTATTTTTTTGCCTGCATTTTTTTTTCTTCCCTTTTTTCTTTTTTAACGGAGGAACTAGTTTAAATATCTCATGACACCTTAGGCAGTGAAATTGATGTTTACCATATACATGAAAGTGAGTGATGATAAAACTATAGAGAAATACTTGATATCCTTTCACAGTTTGGCTCCCAAGGCTCACATTTCACTTGTGCTGAAAGAGGAGGCCTCTGAGGATTTTGAAGATGGGGGCTAGTTGGTCATTCAGGAGAAGTGATTCTTCTGGGCATTTGAATAGAGGAGCACAGTATATAACTCAAGCATGTTGCTCAGTACTAGACACATGGTGCATACTCATAAACCCGTGTTTCTTTTCAGATGTCTCATTCCATCTCTTTGCCATCATGTATTTGGCTGACAACTGTTGCTTTGTTGATGTAGACACTGGCAAATGATTTTTGTTTTTAGGAAGTCTGAATTAGAATTAAGAGGGAAAGTAGTACAGGGGAGAGGGGGGCTGTTTTTTCTATTTGAACTCTGAGAAGAATAGGTTGTTTTTTCCCCCAAATGAAAAAAACCACATGATCATTTTTATGTAGTGAAATCACTTGTATTATGACTCAAAATACAGTCCCTTTCAGTGAGGACACTTAGTTAACAACTCAGCCAATGTTGATTGTGTTTTTACTGTAACTCTGAAAGATAATGTTTCTGCTGTCTGCCTTATTTAAAACTGATAACATTTGCTGGGGTTGCTTCCCCTTAATGTTATGTATAAAATAATAAATGACAGAAGAGAATTGAAATGGAAAAACATAAAGAATAAAAAATATATTTTGAATTTGTCAATTTCTTTTGTCATTCTTAACAATGACTGTGATATGAAATCTTTACTTATAAGAAGAAACATAGCAATGTCCTATGGAGTGCTTGCTCTGGGCAATATCCTATCCTAATAAGCATGTTACATAAATGATAGAGAAAATATATAGTTGACTCCTAAACAACATGGGTTTGAGCTCCATGGGTCCACTTATATACATATTTTTTTCAATAATATATCAAAGTATATTCCCTTCCTTATGATTTTCTTAATAACACTTTCTTTTCTCTAGCCTACTTTATTTTAAGAATACCATGTATAATGCATATAACATACAAAATATGAATTAGTCCATTGTTTAGGGTATCAGTAAAGCTTCTAGTCAGCAGAAGGCTATTAAGTTTCTGGGGAGTCAAAAGTTATATCTGGATTTTTAATTGTGTAGAGAACTCAGTGTCCCTACCCCCTGTATCCTTCAAGGGTCAACTGTAATACATACTTTCACGTTTTTACATCTGAGCAAACTGAGGCTCAAAGGGTTAAGTAATAAGTTGTGATCACAGAGGTTATAATTAGTCAAGCCCGCTTACAGATGGGTTCCAGACTCGGGTCTCCATGACACCAAAGCCCATGCTGTTTTCATTAAATGCAACTACCTGATTTTGTGTAATGAGTGAGCTGACAATTTTAAACCGACCTAATTTAGTTTGGGGAAGCAAGCATTGCAAACGGAAGTTTTTCTACTTTTTCTTCCCAATACTTGATGATTTTTTCTTTTTCTCTCAGTAGATCAAAATGAAATAACTGTCACTTCAAGGAATACGGAAGATCATATGAAAGACGGAGTGAGGAGAACAGAAATCAATGGAGGAGGTGTTGCCAAAAATAACAATGTGGACATGGAAGTTGACAGACTTCAGGCACATAAAACTGAAACTGCTAGACGTGACAAGGAAAATCATCCAGCTGCTTCATCAGAACCAGGCCCAACACCGAATCAACCCAGTGCAGAAAAGACAAAAATGCAAGATGCAGCAATTCAGGCAACTCCTTCCTGCAACAGTTTTGATGGGAATCACCGACATCATCATTTGTCCGACTTCAAAGTTGATGAAAGTGTGCAAACTGCAAGTAACAACAAATCAACTCAACATTCGTCTTTAAGTCCACAAGGTTCCGTGGATACCTCAAGAGAATTCAGGAGACAGGGCCCTCTCACTGTACATTCAGAAGATCAGCTCACCATGAAAGCTCCACTGTATGCACATGGTAATGATGCTCCTGTAGATGAGATTAATAAAAACTCAACGGCTTCTTATATGAAGAATTATCCACTCTACAGACAAGACTACAATCCCAAGCCAAAACCTTCCAATGAAATTACAAGAGACTATATACCCAAAATTGGGATGACTACTTATAAAATAGTGCCGCCCAAGTCCCTGGACATAGTAAAAGATGGGGAAACAGAAACCTTAGGGTATGAAGATGATCAAGACAGACATTCTTTAGGGAAAAAGCACATGCATGAGAATGTGAAAGAAACTGCAATGCAGACAGAAGATTTTGTTATTTCTGAAAGTCCAAAGGAGCCACAGCTAGACCTTAAACCCAAGCCTGCCCTGAGATCAGAGCATAAGGGGCACAGTGTGGCGGGCGTGCCCCACAGCCCCGCGGCAGATCCTCTGAAACCCACGCCCAGAATGACGAGAGACACTGGCACGGCTCCTTTTGCGCCAAACTTGGAAGATATAAACAATATATTAGAGTCAAGACTTAAATCTCGGGTTTCAAATCCCCAGGCCAAACCAAGTTCCTTTTTTTTGCAAATGCAAAAAAGAGCTTCGGGTCAGTACGTGACATCTGCAGCCGCCAAGAGTGTCCACGCTGCCCCTAGCCCTGCTCCACCGGAGCTCCCGAAGAAGGAGGCGGAAAGGGATCCGATGCCTCCTCCAGAGCAAACTCCTTCTCCCTCCAGTAAGTCAGCTCGCTCGCCTCCGCAGCCCCACGTTAAAGACGCTGATGGTGGCCTCAGCAGTCAGAAGCCTCCTGTAACCTCTCCTCCTCCCCCTGTGGCTCCCAAACCTGTTTCTCTTCCCACAAGTCAGTTGGCAGCACTAAACCTGAAGACTCTGACAACGTTCGGTGCCCCTCGACCTTACTCGAGCTCGGCGCCTTCGCCCTTCGCCCTGGCTGTAGTGAAACGGTCTCAGTCTTTCAGCAAAGTACGCACCGAGTCCTGCAGTGAGGGTGCCTCTGCGCCAGCTCCCAGTGACGCGGAGGAAGGGAAAAGTCCTGCTGTGGATACACCTGTGGACGTCCCACAACTCGCTGTGAGTAATAAGGTAAATTTTACCTTTTTAAAAAGAAGGGGTTCTTGTACAGCATGTTGATATGTTTGTGTATTAAGTCTGAATTCATATTAATCTATTATCAAACAACCTGCTGTAGAAAAAAAAAAGTTTAATACATAGAATCTGATATTTACTCTCAGAATTACTATCTATAATAATAAAAGCATAATATGTTAATTAGACCAGACGTCCTGTCCTTCCGCATGACCTTCCAGACGAAGCCGGGCCATGAGGGAAGCCCGGGTCCCGGGTGCCAGAGGAAAGCTGGTGCTTGCAGCCGGGGGAAGGAAGGCCTACTCTTGCATGAATTTCGTGCATCGGGCCTCTAGTAATTCATATAATTTGATTGGGTATAAGGCCAACATATAATTATATTCTCAGCAAATATTTTAATTTAAAGTTTCTTTGCTCCTACATTTGTATAGTGTGCTAGTTTATAGTTCTGACTCTATTTCCCTGGGTTTTGCTTATCTTAATTTGTTTATAACTTTCTGGATGTTCTGGTTTACTTTATTTTTTTTCTCCAATTCTACATAATTGCAAAAATAGTTTTAATTATATAGAAATATAGCCTGGCGGGCATGGCTCAGTGGTTGAGCATGGACCTATGAACTAGGAAGTCACGGTTGGATTCCTGGTCAGGGCACATGCCCAGGTTGCAGCCTGATCCCCAGTATGGGACGTGCAAGAGGCAGCTGATCCATGATTATCTCTCATCATAGATGTTTCTGTCTCTCTTCCTCTTCCTTCCTCTCTGAAATCAATAAAAATATATTTAATATATATATTTAAGTAAACAGTATCAAAGCCTAGGTAAAATAACCAAGCATCTCTCAGCTATGTATTTTCTATAATATACACTTAACCTCAGCTTATTAGATATCTTTACATATAAATAATTTAAAACCAGAGTTTAAATATGCCATTTTCTTAATTTCCTATCTTGTTAATTCAGTGTCAGCTTTTCCAGTTATGTGTATGTTGATCAAAATATCATTCAACTACTATGTAACCTTAATAATTTACAAAAAGAGGGAGTATTTGTTGACTTTAGTGTTTGTTCAACTGTTACAATTTGCCAGATTCATATAGTCAAAGGAGAGGATGAAATTCACAGAATGAGTTATGATATTCCCCACACAATTTTTAAAAAATACTTTGTGTACTTTTACTCTGATCATGTTTAAAGAATACTTCCATATTTGTGTGACAGTTCCAGATGTATTTTATACAAATTTTTCAAACATTCCGAGAGTAACAGAACTTTAACCATATTGCCCAGTAAAGATTTTTCCATAATTTCAATGCAGTATTTATCTTGAAGAATATTTCTTCATTTCACATTTATGTTTATTACTTTGATATAATTTCAGGAAGAGATATATGATGTGAGATTAATTCTTTACTTGGGAATAAAGCCTGTGTTTTTTCTTAGAATGGAATACCTTTCCTAAACAACAGAAGCTTGATTTGGAAAATACAGTCTTTGAGCCACTGCCTGAGCTCTGTTTAACTCATCATTTGTAAAGATATTTATTTGGCAGTTTGAAAAAGACATATTTAAAATTTTTTGATAATAGTTGCCAGTTGAATTAGTTACTAAATATTCATTTCTAAGAAGTTGAATTAAAATTTTAATTCTTAGAAGTTCCTATTATTTAGTTTTAGTCCCATGGGAAAAATAAAGAAAACATGGCCATCTCTAGTCCTTCTAACTTCCAGAAACAAAACATGCCATTACAGGTAGCATAATCATTAACATTTTATTATTAGATGATATGTTGCTAGTTTCAACCAGTGTGAATTTGCCAATATTTGTCTATTTTGAACCATCAAAAATAATAATTTCACAACCTAATATGTTGGAACTGTGAAAATGGGTTCTTTTTTAGTCTGTGGAATATTTATTTTTAAAATTCATTTGGCTCTCTTAGGCAACTTCGTTGGAGAAATCAGCCTTATTTGTCTCAAGGACAGTAAAATTACCCTTTGTTCGTGAAACAAAGAGAGGTACCACTTTTCTGCCTTAGCACCCTCCCTATTCAAGAGAAGGGAAATTAATGCCCTCTTTCCAGCTGAGCTCTGGTAGCTGAGAAGATTCAGTGGGTGAGGAAATAGAGCTATGTCTAGGAAACCAATGTGGCAAATGGTGAATCCTAAAGCACTATTGATGAAGAAAAAAAAAATGTTGAAAAATTGCCCATTTTTCACTTGGTATTCATATAAATTTTTTGCATTTATTGTTTTAGGAAAATAACTCTGCACATAGTGAGCGGAATTCCCAAATACCATCTCCAACTGACTGCCCACCGTTCACTCTTAAGAGGCAAAGTTCTCTAACATTCCAAAGCTCTGACCCCGAAGAGTTCCGACAGAGTCTGCTGACTGCAATCCGTTCTGGAGAGGCTGCTGCCAAATTGAAAAGGGTAAGTTTTCTTTATCAGATGGGTGACAGTGGATTTCTTTTCAACACTGTCAGACTAATAGGGGAAATTGTTTCCTGCATTTAAACTTGAATACATAAGATGTCAGAAGTTACTCTTTTGTGTCAGGGGTCATTTTTGAAGTAAAGTCTGAGAGAGTCCGGAGTCTTACACATACTTTAAAATATGTCAAGTCTGTTTTCCATAACATGGACCAGGTGCACAACATATCTTTTGCTCATTATTATGTAAGTAGATATAGAAAGTACCTGGACTCTTATTTTAAGAAATTGTTTGCCCGCCTGGCCAGCTCAGCTCAATGGTTGAGCATGGACCTATGAACCCGGAGGTCACAGTTTGATTCCCGGTCGGGGCATATGCCCAGGTTACAGGCTCGATCCCCAGTAGCGGGCGTGCAGGAGGCAGCTGATCAATAATTCTCTCTCATCATTGACATTTCTTTTTCTCTCTCCCTCTCCCTGTCTCTCTGAAATAAATAAAATTATATTTTTTAAAAAAGAAAGAAATTGTTAGTTCAACAGGAAAGATTATTTCGGAAAGATGATTCCCCTGTATTCCAGAGAATCTGCACTAGTGATAGTAACCTGCACTAGTTTCAGTTATGGTTACTAGGGTAATCAAGTTAGTACCACATATGGGATTAGAATCAGTGGTTCTAATCAGTGGTTCGAATCTAGTGGTTCTCAACCTTCCTAATGCTGCGACCCTTTAATACAGTTCCTCATGTTGTGGCGACCCCCAATTTCATTGTTACAAATTGAACATAATTAAAGCATAGTGATTAATCACAAAAACAATATGTAATTATATATATGTTTTCTGATGGTCTTAGGCGACCCCTGTGAAAGGGTCGTTCGACCCCCCCAAAGGGGTCGTGACCCTCAGGTTGAGAACCGCTGGATTAGATGAAAGTGCCGAAGGGGGGAGAGAGTTTTTATAGGTCAAACCAAAAAATGTAGAGAAAACCTAGAGAACTGAGATAAGACCTAATGTAGATATTCAAGTCCTAATAATGCTCCGCTAGAATTGTTCAGCTCCCCTGTACTGAGGTGTAGGAGAGCTTCGGGAATGGGGCAGATACCAAACAACTGTCACAGGGAATCACTGCAGGTGAGTTTACTCCCTCTGTCACCCTCATCCACTGAAGGAGGACATGGATGTCCGGCTGGTGTTGCTCAGTGGTTGAGTGAAGACCTATGAACCAGAAGGTCACGGTTAGATTCCTGGTCAGGGCACTTGCCTGGGTTGTGGGCTCTATCCCCGAGTAGAGGGCATGCAGGAGGCAGCCAATCTATGATTCTCTTTCATCTTTGATGTTTCTATCTCTCCCTCTCCCTTCTTCTCTAAAATCAATAAAATATATATATATATTTTTAAAAAAGGACATGGAGGAGCCTAAGCCTGGCATCATCACTTGGACTTCCCAAAGGCTATAGTCTCCCTAAATGTCTTTCTTATTCTCTCTTTAATCGTCTTGATTGCAAATTCCTCAACACCCCAAACAAGAAAAAAATCATTATTCCACTGAATCCGTAGGCATTTTATTTTGTAAATTCCTTCTCTAATCGTTTTAGAAGCTATTTAGAGAAGATTAAGAGACTTGATTAAAACACCGAGCTCGATAGAAATGAAATCTGCAAAGCAATAGGAATGCTGCAAAGATGGAGAGAAAAGGGAAGAAATCTTGGGCACACCTCCTTGGCAGGCCTTGCCTACTCTGGCCATTTCCTCAGTGTGTGTGTTTCAGAGGAGCTGTGAGCGACAGCCATTCGGCTGGAGGGCTTGGTGCTCCCATCTGGGCACACTTGGAGATAAGGCAAAATGTTGTGTGCTGTCAGGAGTGGAGGAAACGTGAAGGAGTAAATCAGGGAATTAAGGTGGAATTTTTTAGAGTGTTTGTAGGCTGAATTTAGGTGCCAGACAGCAAACATTTGGTAGAGCTTTACATATTAAAATTGGTAGTTCACCAGGTGACATTTGAATTTTTGTGGGGACATATACCCCTATTAAATCACATATTCTCATTTATGAAAATATTTCCATTTTTATCTTGTAAATTAAGAATGTATTTCAGATATATCCTTTCCAAATCTAAAGCCTTCTCAATTCAATAAATTTGACAAGCATGTTTTAAGCACATAGGTGTCAAACATTGTACTGGATACTTGGAAGACAAAAATGAGTCAAATGAAGCCTCTGCCTTCTGGGTGTTCACTGCCTGGGTCTGAGAAACAGTGATACATCAGGCCCACAGGAGAACCAAGTAACTACACAGGAGATAATTGCAGTGTGTTTCCACTAAGCCAGTGGATATATCAATCAGTGTCAATGAACTAAGTGTAGAAAACAGTGCATTAAGGTGGAGATGCCTTTTAGCTCAACAGAATTGCACAGGCAAGCAGCTGTTTGCTTGGTGTGTTATGAGCCCTGATTTGGCAATCTCTTCACATATAAAACTCTCATTGCTTCCAGAATGAGCTGGATGTGAATCAACAGAGAGAACAGGCCCAAAATGATGATGCTATCTATAATTGTCTCCTGTATATAACTCATTAAGTTCTATTGAGCCTAAATTTTATCTGTCTCAGTAGATTATGGGTAGCTCTGAGTCTACATACGTAACGCCAGCTCTTAAATTTTGTATAATGAAAATGTCTTACATAATCCATTTTATTCTACTAAGAATGGACACCAGGTCTAGTAAAGTTCACAGTATCCACACTTCACAATCAGCTTCCACTTCATGATCACTTCTAGTTATATATGCTAAAACTATGTGTGTACCAGGACTCTCATATAAGAATATGCTTGGAATTTTGTTTGTAAAAGTTTCCAAGAAATATAGCCTTACTATCCAGAAATAGTAGAATGAATAGTAGTATATTCAAAGCGCGGACTATCATATAGCAATAATTGGACAAAATATAGCTAAATATGACAGTATAGATACCTATGAAATTTGTAGTTTGACAGCACGCAACACTAAATTATGTTCTTTAGTGATACATGGTAGGTGGCAATTATTTTTAAAGTCAAGGAAATAATTATAAAAATCCTGATAGTGGTTATTTCAGAGGGAAAGCCAAGGGGCTGTTAGGGGCTCATTGGAGCACAGGCACACAATTTAAGAGGGAACCAAATAACTAAGTAGTCAAGATGAATATTATCTTAAAGCAGTATTTTTTAAATGTCCAAATTAATGCAAAATCCATGATGAATAAAATGTCAGAATGTTAAGTAAAGACAGGGTTAGCAGGGAGGTGGAGGTGTTCTCTCTCTTGACCTGGGTGGTGGGTTAGATACATGTTTGTGCTTGTTCCCATTGGGCTCTTCTGTAAATGTATTCTATTTCAAAAAAATTGCCAAAGTTGGTATATGTGGGCACAAGAAGGCTCTAATTTCTTGTGATATTTGCTTAGTCCCATATTTCTGTCCTGTCTGAGATGTTTCTCCCGGTTTGTTTTAAATTCTAACATTTTTAAATAGAGCAGCAGTTCTAGTGCCAAATACAGTCCCTAGTGATTTTGACAGTAGGCTTAGATTGTTCATCAGAAAGTTGGCTCAGGGTTTGCCTTCCTTTTGGCACCCAAATGTTGCTTAATTCCAGGTGCCAACCTGCCTTATGGCTCTGGTTCATACCGAGCAATTAACCTTCATTATAATGGTTGGTTCACATTAGAACAATTGTTCGTTGATCGCTCTAGTGAGAATGTAGTCATGAGCATGCCATGTTTTTTTTTTTCCTGTTTCTTAAGGTTTTTGCCTTACTCCCACTTGACCCCCATGCAGCCACAGAAATTTCTCTTTAGATGCAGCATTAATAAATCTAGCTCAGTATTTTATAAAATGTGTTTGATATTTAGATTTGTATGTTAATCAGCAGATTGTTTTCAGAAAATAAAACAGATTAGGTAATTCATTATTGTTGACTTGAGCTGACACCAGAACTTCTTTGGCAGCTTTCAGATCCTGATAGTGCTTGAATTACTATTCCAGGTAGAAAATAGGGTTGTAAAAATAAAATCTGAAAATAAACTGACAAATGAGGCTTATTACTTGATATTAAGTATTTCCTCAGAATGTAAGTAAAACTTATCTTTGACTAGAAAGAAATCTGGAGTGAAGAAAAGAATGGAAACTTCATCCAGAATCATGCTGGCTTGTTTTGTTTATTTCATTGATTTGCTTTTGATTCATATTTCCTTAGTTTGAATTTGAACTATCAGGGGTTTCAGGTGGGTAGTTCTTTTCATATGTTTTTCAAGTAAAAATAAATGATAGTTTCATAATTAACTCTCTTTATGAGAATAAGAAAGCTATGTGAATATTCCTGAAATTTTTTTTAAACTTCAAGGGTAGGCAGTCAACTAGTACATACTCATCAGTAAATTCATTGCTCAAACATTAAGCAATATTTTTTACTTTATAAATGCGTGTAAAAAGTTACCATATTCCATTCAAGAAATATTCATTGTTTTATTCTGTGCCAGGCACTAAAACAAACATGAGTATAAAGTAGCATTAAAATAAAAAAGGTCTCTGACCCCACAGAATTTATAAAACAGAATTTTAATGATGTCTTCTCATGTTTGACAGTTCAGTAAACAAATTTTTAAATAATAAACAGAATACAGTTTCTTTCCCCAAAGTAAATGCTCTAGATAGATAGATTACAGTGTAATCTGTCATACCACATTTGTAGTATATAAACATATTTATTTTTTTTATAAAAATAAAATCTTCTATAAAGCATTCAAAAACATATATCTCTTTGAAGCTTTCCACCTTAATTTATATATATAATATATATATATATATATTATATATGTTATTCTTTTAAGACTACATAGTATTTGTGGATGAGTATAAGCTTAATTGCTCTTTATTGATGGACATTAACCTGGATCCTAGTTTTTCACTAACAATAGTACAACAATGACACCTTTTACTTGTAGATATTTGGAGCCATCAGTATGTTGTTTTAATGCTTAAGACAAATTCCTCTCTTGTACTTTACAAAGAATTATGTGAACAAGAATTACAAGAACAACTTTTACATACAGAGACTTTTTGGACCAAGGTTTCATAATGACAAGTCATTACCTGTGTGTTGGTTGTTGGCTCTACTTGGAAAGAAATCCTACATGAATACTAAACAGGGTGCGGACGATTTTTTCTTCCCTAGCGGCAACTTTTCTTGTTAGCTCTTTTATTTCAGGTGGGTAATGTCAGCCATTCTACTCCATCCTGGATTCATAAGAGAGTCAAGACAATTGACTAGTTCAGATGATCCTTTTTCACTTAGTGAAAAGCAACAAAGGAAGTACAAGGAAACCAAATTCAAACTAAATTTGCTAATTTTACTTTCCCTTTCACTAACTTATTTTGTTACTTAGCAGAATCGGTGGCCTTTTGTACTTCAAATCTCTTCTTGTGAGAAGGTGATAATGTTTGGTTATAAACCTAAACTAGTCAACTTATACTCTAGAGATAAACTATGTTTCTTAGAATACTACCATATTTGATGTATTTCAAAATAGTGTACCTATTTACTATTTAAAATCCAGATGATTTTTTTACATTTTTCTAAATAATATTGGAATTTCAGACTATTTCGTAAATTCTTGTTATAGTGTTTTTCATTCACTTACACTTTACAAATAGAAAACTTTTGGCATACAATTTTGGAACTTATGAGTTTATTTATTAAAAAAAGAACAAAGCAAAACAAAATCTTTTTATCCGGCAACTGTTTTAGTATAACAGTCATAAATTTGACTTTTTTAAGAAAGCATTTTAAAAACCAAAGCCCTTATTTTTTTTTCCTTATAAATAAGGGATACTTGTGAGGGGAACTTCAAGTTAATATATACCATCTATACAAAAATTGTAAAATTCTTTGCTTTGTGGAATTCCCTTTATTTTTGTACATTCTCCAGGGCACTTTTGAAGAGCCAGAATTAATCTAGCTAACAATGCTCTTTAACAGCTTGGCCTGCAGTCAGTTTGAGCTCTTGTCCTTTTGAGTTGATTTGGCAATCTTATAGAGAATAAGATGTGTTAGTTGGGTTATTTAACTTGTTTGTTGTGGAAATAACAACCCTTTCATTTTTAATTTCATGGTAGAGTGAACATTTATTCTTATTTGTCATTTATTACATAATAAATACTAAACGTTAGCATTTACAATTAAACAGGCGTTAAATGTAGTAATTGTTGAAAATTAGATAGCTGTCCCATTTTAAATTGACGGGTGTAAACTGTGTTTCTTTCTCTTAGGTTACTGTTCCATCAAATACAATATCTATGAATGGAAAGTCAAGACTCAGTCATTCCATGTCCCTTGATGCCCAGGACGGCCATTAAAGGTTGCCCTGACCTACTGCCCTTCACCTCCTCCACGTCACAGAGCAACTTCGTAATGGGGAATGTTAGCAAATATATATTCAGATGTACACTAATATATTATCTACAAAAGTGTAAGAGTTTATGCTGTGGCTTTTAATGCCAAAAGAAGAATTATCAGAATTTATAATTTATAATAATATTTTTTACCTTTTTTGCCTTAAGAGCTGAATATGCTACTTTAGAACTTTAAGACGAGGTGTTAATGACTTTCATTTTTTTTCAAATGAGAAATAGTCATGTTGTTGTTGGTTTTTGTTCCACTTACTTGTTGACACATTAGCTGCAATGTGACTTAGACAAAAGGATAAATTAAGAGTCATAGACATATTTGTATGATACGTGAATAACTAGACAAACCTAGAGCTGACATTGGCTGCCTCAGTGTCATGGTTTAATTGCAAATGTTATAAGTTATATTAAAGCCTATTTTGTGCTGAAAGTATGATCTAGAAAATGAATGATATTCAATAAGTATATTCAGTTCAACGGTTAATTTCAGTGATAAATCATTTAGTGTGCAACTCTTCTGTGTTCTTTGTGTAATTACAAAATCAGTGTCAAATTTATGGGGAGTACGTTATATTTTAATATTTTATTACCATAAAACACTTGGTTTTTTAATCTTTAGAACTTAAATTGCACAAGGTAAATTTTAAATATTTTCTGTATATAATTATGTTACTGTCACACAGATATTACACATTTTATGTGCCAGAAGCCTTAAAAATCTTCCTGTGAGAATGATATATTGTAACAGTTACTTCACATTTAATATGTAGAAAGGAATAGGAGTTAGTTTATGTCCATATTGGAAAACTTTAAAGACTACTTGGGGGTTCCAGAAATCTTAGTTTTAATTAAAGTAAAATGAAAAAAATAAAGTAATTATGTAGTTCAGATGCAAATATTCTAAATAATAATATATATTTACATTAAAGCTAAAACTGTTAAGCCATACGGTGCCTAATGTGTTTGCTTACAAGTGTTCTGGAGTCTAGACCTTGTTAATATTCTGTTCCTACTTTAAGAATTTAATTGCTCACTTATTTTAAAAGCTTTGTCAAACAAGCTGATGTTATGTTAGTTTTTCCTAAACTACTGAGATACCTGTCTCTTTGAAAAATGTGTTGATTTTCCCCCCCTGTTTAATAAAAGCAAGTTATATATTTGGGATGCTTTTTTTTTAATGCCGTTTGTGTCAACCAGCCTATTTGTGTACTTCACCTGATGAACACATACATCTCTATTAGCCAGTAAACAAACAAGTAAAGTAATACTACCATTTATTAGGGTTCCCAGGTCTACATGGAAGCCCAGGCTTTATAACTTAAATGCACTGTTCTCCACAGTGGCTGCACCAGTCTGTCTGTCCACCTGCAGTGCAGGAGGGTTCCCTTTTCTCCACATCCTCACCAGCACTTGTCATTTGTTGATGATAGCCATTCTGACAGGTGTGAGATGGTACCGCATTGTTGTTTTGATTTGCCTCTCTCGGATGATTAGTGACTTTGAGCATGTTTTCATATGTCTCTTGGCCTTTGGTATGTCCTCTTTCGAAAAGTGTCTATTTAGGTCCTTTGCCCATTTTTTGATTGGATTGTTTATCTTCCTTTTATTAAGCTGAATGAGTTCCCTGTAAATTTTAGAGATTAAACCCTTATCTGAGATAGCATTGGCAAATATGTTCTCCCATGTAGTGGGCCTTCTTGCTGTTTTGTTGATGGTTTCTTTTGCTGTGCAGAAGCTTTTTATTTTGATGTAGTCCCATTTGTTTATTTTCTCCTTAGTTTCCATTGCTCTAGGAGCTGTATCGGTAAAGATATTGCTATGACATGTGTCTAATATTTTGCTGCCTATGGAGTCTTGTAGGATTTTTATGGTTTCCCATCTTACATTTAAGTCCTTTATCCATTTTGAGCTTATTTTTGTGTATTGGTGTAAGTTGGTAATCTAGTTTCATTCTTTTTTTTGCATGGGATTCAGTCTTACATTAGAAAGATTATACACCATGACCAAATGGGATTTATTCTGGGGATGCAAGGATGGTACAATATCCGCAAATCAATAAATATGATACATCACATAAACAAATTGAAAGACAAAAATTACATAATCATATCAATCGATGCAGAAAAAGCATTTGACAAAATCCAACACTGTTTCTTGATAAAAACTCTTAGCAAAGTGGGAATAGAGGGATCATACCTCAACGTAATAAAAGCCTTATATGACAAACCTACAGCCAACATCATACTCAATGGGCAAAAACTAAAACCTAAGAACAGGAACAAGACAGGAATGCCCACTTTCACCACTCCTGTTCGGCATAGTCCTGGAAGTGCTAGTCAAAGTGATCAGACAAGAAGAAGAAATAAAACGCATCCAAATTGGAAAAGAAGTTAAACTGTCATTATTAGCAGAATACATGATATTATACATAGAAAACCCCAAAGACTCCATCAAAAAACTACTAGACTTAATAAAAGAACTCGGCAATGTAGCAGTATACAAAATTAATACCCAGTAATCTATGGCTTTTTTATATACCAATAATGAACTCACAGAAAATAAAAAAAAATCCCATTTACCATTGCAACAACAACAAAAAAAAGATACCTAGGAATAAACTTAACCAAGGAGGTAAAAGACCTGTCTCAGAAAACTACAGGACATTGAAAAAAGAGATAGAGGAAGACATAAACAAATGGAAGAACATACCGTGTTCATGGATTGGTACAATCAACTTCATTAAAATGTCCATACTACCCAAAGCAATTTATAGATTCAATGCCATCCCCATTAGGATACCAACGGCATATTTCACAGACCTAGAACAAACTCTCCAAAAATTCATCTGGAATAAAAAAAGACCTCAAATAGCCACAGCAATCCTGAGAAAGAAGAACAAAGTTGGAGGGATCACAATATCAGATATCAAGCTGTATTACAAAGCCACAGTTCTCAAAACTGCCTGGCACTGGCACAAGAACAAACATATAGACCAATGGAACAGAACAGAGAACCCAGAAATAGAACCAAGCCATTATGCTCAATTAATATTTGACAAAGGAAACAAGAGCATACAATGGAGTCAAGACAGTCTCTTCAATAAATGGTGCTGGGAAAATTGGTCAGGCACATGAGATATTTTTTTGATGTACACATAGATCATATTTATTTGGTGCTTTAAAGTTTACACAAAATTTTTATCTGATGCACATATAGAACAAAAAAGTACACAAAGAGATTGCTATTTTGCCAAAGTCACACAACCAGGTAAGTGGCAGAAGCCCAAACCTCACTTCCAGTCTTCTCTTTCCAATGGCCGGATTTTGCAAACGATGAAGATGGTGCTGGATTTCACGAGACACCAAAACAGTAACCTACTTATTCTGAATCTTCAATTGGTTTTCTTTATCTTTTAAATGTTACTGCTTTCCTGCAAGTTTTCATCCTTAACACCTCAGACTCTTCATATGGATAGATATATTTTGCTGATGGCAAGAAAAAATGCCACCATGTGTTCCCTCAAAAGAACTTTTCTGACAGGTATTTCGAGAAGAATTGTGAAACATTCTGGTAATTTGTGTAGCACTGTTGGCATTTCTGCCTCACAAACTGAAGAAATTTACTTGGAACTCTCGAAAATTACTTATCTTGGAGAAGAAAAAGTACTATAATTTCAAACAAATGTATAGTTTTTAAGCAACTTTTTAAATTTCCAATTTATTCTTTTATTTTACCCACTCCTTGTGCTAGATTATAATGATGGCCCAGATTCTTGACCTCACCTGCATTCACACCTTTTGCCATGTGACTTTGCCCTTCTTTCACTAAGGAGACAGAACACATTTCCTCACTCATAGAAGCAGGATTTTTGATTAATAGAATGAGGTGAAAGTGACACCAGGCCGATTCTTAGACTAGGCCTCAAAGGTCTGCATGCATTTGCTGCTCTCCCTGTACCTGAAATGCTGTTGTGAGAAAGACATCTCTGGGCCAGTTGAATGAATAGTTCTTAGAAGAAGATGAGAAATGGATGGAGCAGAGCTGACCTAGAGCATTTAATAGTCAGACCCTCAGACATGAGCAAGTTCAGCCAAGATCAGCAGAACCACAAAGCCACCCCCTAGATGACTCCAAAGTGTGAGCAATAAATGCTTACCTCCTAGCTGTGCCACCAAGGTTTCATAGTCTATTGTTACATATCATTAGTGTGGCGATACATGTGATATACCCTCTTAAACTTGTATACATGTGATTCTACCCTAATCACAAATTCATTCAATGTGTTCAGGTTCATTTACCCCCTTCCCCCCAGAGTCCCACAGACTACTTCTTAAAACCAATACAAATATACCTCAGACACTCTGTCTAGCTCCCAAGTAGCTCAAAAATATTCTAACTTATTAATTCCTTTATTATTTGTGGTGCAAAAATACTTCTTTCTCTATCCTTCTTTCTCATTATTTTCAAACTTGGGAGCATGAGAGCTCAGGTTTCAGAGCTTCACGACCCCCTCAGAAGCTCTTTGGACTCTTGTCTGTTTTATAGAGTTGCCAGATAAAATATAGGATTTCTCACTTAAATATGAATTTCAGGTAAACAATGGATTACTTGTTAGTATAAGCATGTCGCATGTAACATTTGGATATAGCTATGCTAAAACCTTAATCATTCATCTGAAATTCAAATTTAACTGCATGTCCTTTATTTTTTTTCTTTGCTAAATCTAGCAATTCTACTATTAATTGAAAATCTGGATGGAATAGATTGAAGGAAAAAGAAGCACCTACCATGTGTGCCAAAAAGAAAGCAGGTCCAGGCCCAGCTAAGCCAAGAGACCAAGTGGCATTATGGAAAAGACTAGTTCAACCTTTGATGGTTCATCAACAGGAAAACCCTCGTGTAATGAATGGAAAAAGGTTCATTAGAGAGCTCACAGTAAAGAACCCTTTGGATGACTTCTTTTTGTGGGTTTTAGATACCTACAAGTCATTGGGAAACAATATACTTAAGAAATTCTGAGCCCTGGCTGGTTTGGCTTGGTGGATAGAGCGTCAGCCTGCGGACTGAAGGGTCCCAGGTTCGATTCCGGTCAAGGGCACATGCCCGGGTTGTGGGCTTGGTCCCCAATGGGGGGCGTGCAGGAGGCAGCCGATCAATGATTCTCTCTCATCATTGATGTTTCTCTCTCTCTCTCTCTCTCTCTCTCTCTCTTCTTTCTTCTCTGAAATCAATAAAAATATATTTTTTTAAAAAAGAAATTCTGATATTGGCCTATTAACCTCCACATTATTATGGGTTATAGTATATGGGTTTTTTTTTAGCTGTTCTGCATATTTGAAATTATTTATAATAAAGTGGGGGAATAAAAACCTGTGGAGAGAAAGATACTTAATTTGTGGTTATTTATTTCCCTTCCACCAATTAAGAATTCTATGCAAGTCAGGGGAGATGGTGTGATACAAGTATTAATTTGCAAAAGCAACATGCTGTTAGCAGTTTATTGAAAGGTTTTATGGTTCAGTCTTAACTAAAAGTAATAAACTCCAAAATCTAATTGAACAGAGTTATTTGTAAGAGGGTGGCGAGGAGTAAGGAAACTAAAATTTAAGTACTGCCTATGCACTATTTACTCTGTGCGGTGGCATCTGAGGAAAGTTTATCGTCCCATTTTACACCTGAGACTCGAGCACCTAAGGCACTCACCGAGAGTGGTGCTGAGGTTGAAGACAGGTGTGTAATTCCACGGCCCTCATCTTTTCCACTATGCTCTGCTTCTGCTTTCCAGTCTTAAATTTGTACTTTAACAAGTCAACCTTAAAAAAGGTATGGGTGGTGTTTATTTTTAATTTTTTCAATGAGGATCTCTTATAGGGCACATCCTAGCCTTTTTAAACATGATCTCAATTGCATGAACATGGGAAAAATCAAAATGAGTGATTGATACTTCTCTGACACCAGTTATTCCACCATTTTGAAACATAAAGGATGGATGTTAATTTCTACTAGGTGTTGTAACTCGTCCCCTGTAAATATTAATCGGGCACTAAAAGAATGAAGTGCAAGGTACTTATGAAGAGGATGGCCCCTGCCCTCAAGACGGTTGCAGTACAAGCCATGCCTTTCCCCAGTGACCTGACATGGCACATCATCTCCACCATTTTTGAAGTTCCTTAAATTAGTATTTGAGGGCTCTTTTTTTTTTCTTTCTGTTCCATCAGTTAAGATATTTATTCATTCCTGCATCAATATCATACTGTCTTCTTTACTATAACTTTATAATAAGCCTTTATATATTTAAGTGAAGTTATTCCTTTTTTCTTCTCCTTTTGAAATGTTTTGGCTCTTCTATATAAATTTTAAGGTTTCACAACACATGTGTGGGAATTTTACAGACAAGTTAATGTTTCTGGATAATAAATGTGAAGAATGGCTCAGCTTCATTAGCAATCAAGGGATTGTGAATCAAGACCACAAGGAGATACCATTTGAACACACTGACAAAAATTCAGAAGTTTAATAATGCTAAGTTTTGGAGAGAATGTGGACCAACAGAATCTCTTATATACTGCTGGTGGGTATATAAATTGGTACAGTTTGGAATTATGTAATGTTTAACTTTTGCATATATTCTTTTATCTCTCTACATCCAGTCTCCAACCTTCTTTGTCCTGCTCTGAGCTCTTGGGAGCCTATAGCTTCATCAACCATCTCCCTTGCATTCTGGCTTCTGGTTAGGCTCAGCCAATGAGAAAGGCCCTGACAAAACATTGGGGAGAATGGTTAAGATTGAAATCAGGGTTTTCAGTGAGGTGAGCTCTCTCTCCGCCAGGCTATTGACTGAGTTTGACTGAGAGCTGAGCTCTGTTGGGTAATCCTCCCCTACAGCTGCAGCCGCCCCCTGCAGGTTCCAGTACTTGCTCCCTTCTCTTCAGGGAGAGGCAAGGTGATGGCTCCTACCCTTGTTATCTTAATGTGCTTCATTATCCTGTCATTGTTCCTTTATCAAGCTTTCCCCAATTACACAATTTGACCTTGTTTCTGCCAGGACCCTTATTGGTACAACCTAAAACCTGAAACTCAACTATTTTAGCCTTAGGCACATACCCGAGAGAAACCAAAGCAGGAATGTTTTCCGGGAGACATGTTCAAGAATGTTTGCAATACATTTTGCACACTCTGGTAATAGCAAAAACAACAACCCACAAACAAAACACACACACAAAGAAACAAACTAAAAGCCAATTGTGATATATTTGTCCAACATAATATTGTACAAAAGTAAAAATTAATTATAGCCACATGCAACAATATAAATGAATCTTAGTAACCAAATGTTAAAAAACAATATTTTGATGCAGCCCATCAAAGGCAAAATATGGCATAATAACCTTTTTATAACAATTAAAGATCTATTATTTTTATACCCCTATATGTGTTACAACTTTTACAAAAAGTGAAGAGCGATAAATATCAACTTTTGGACAGTGGTTACTTCTGAGAGCAAAGAAGAAGCATAGGATTATGGTAGGTAAAGAGCACGTGGATAGATTATTGGTAATATTTTATTATTCTATGTTGTAAATTACAGGGTGTGTTCAAGGGTTAAAATTAATAAATTGGTTAAATAAAAACAAATGTATAATTGATTACTGTTAAAAATAAAATACAGATTTAGAAGGTTTAGAATTCCAGGCTAAGAATTCTTTTAAGTTAATCTGCCCAAAGTGGACAAAAGCAGAAAATCCTTTGCAAAGTCCAATGTGATCTGATGGAGTTCTGGCCCCGGAATCGTGACAGTGGCACCGGAAGAGAATTGGAAGGAAGGAGAAGCAAGGCTAAGAACTGACAGTATTCCAGGTAGAAATACAAAAGGCAAAAACAAAAGGGAATTGAAATATGAGGCCAAGAGTTAATAACCGGGGACAGATTTTCATAACAGAATTTTTGAAACTATCATTTAAATACAAGTTTTAAAGGATATATGAAGAGTTTTGAACCATTTGATGCTGTCTTCTGTTATGCCCAGATTTCAGGATCCCCAAGAAACCACATCAGGGAGCCAGCCAGTCCGATGCAAAAGCCTAAGAGTCTTTATTCGAGCTAGCTCGGCTCCCCCACCTTGCCGATGCAGCGACAGGAAGCAGAGAGATAACTCTGTGTGGAGACGGGTTTTATAGGGGGGGTTGGAGTAAGGGGAGGAGAAAGGACTGTGCTCTGCCGATTGGCCAGGAGCAAGTCGGTGTCTTGTTCCTGGGTGTGGCTAGCAGAGGCTTAGACTTCCGGGAAGAAGCTCCTTGCCAAGCACGTGGCCAAGGTAAGATGGAGGGCGTAGCCCTTACCCTGGGGCAAGATGGAGGACCTAGCCCTTACCCTGGGGCAAGATGGAGGGCCTAGCCCTTACCCTGGGGCAAGATGGAGGGCCTAGCCCTTACCCTGGGGCAAGATGGAGGGCCTAGCCCTCGCCCTTTCATCTTCATAGTGACTAAATTTATATTCAATGGTACTGAATACCTTCCTTTCTTGGGATCTCCCCAGCCTTACTATTTACTGGGAATTGAATACAAAAGCAGAGCTGTGACACTCCAAATCACAGTGGGTTTTAGCTACATCTGTTGTCCAAATTTGCTGTTTTTGTGTCTTTATTTTTTTTTTTTGGTATTTTTGTTTGTTTTGTTAGTTATGTTATATAAAGGATCATCCAGCTAAAAAGGTTAAAGAAGCCCTATTTCAAATTAGATCATAAATTGTCACTGCTAGAATGTCAATCATTCTTAAAATTTGAATACACTTTTATAACCAAGCATTTCTCTGAAATATTTAAAAGGTATCCTATTTTCTGCATTCAATAAAAATAACAAATCTTATTAGTGAATTTAATCCTGTGGGTTGAGTTGTTAGTCCTAGTACTCTATACAATTATTTTTCAAGTTTATTTCCTATTTTTAACTTGTCCTTCAACTGCAGTATATAGTTCAGGGTTGCCTATTTTTAGTGCACTCAAGTGCCACACGTCGGAAATGCTTCCACACTGCACTATAGAACCACGGCAGTCCTGACCACACCTTCCCTCTAGCCGGCGCTTGTGCTGCTGCTATCTGTGTCTTCCCACTTACGGGTGAGTGTAAAGTTTCCGATTCACCTACCATGAAGAATATCCATGTGATTGCAAGGAGAAAAAAGAACCATAAAATAGTTTTATTAGCCCTGTATTTTAAGAGACCTAAAAAATCTTTTCTGAAAATGGGATACAACATTTAATTACAATTGCCAAAGATAAAGTGAATCATTTTTTTTAAAATATATTTTATTGATTTTTTTACAGAGAGAAAGGGAGAGGGACAGAGAGCTAGAAACATTGATGAGAGAGAAACATCAACCAGCCGCCTCCTGCACACCTCCCACTGGGGATGTGCCCGCAACCAAGGTACATGCCCCCGACCGGAATCGAACCTGGGACCCCTCAGTCCGCAGGCCGATGCTCTATTCACTGAGCCAAACCGGTTTGGCAAAGTGAATCATTTTAGTAACCCTGAGACTTTTGACCGATTCTTTGTCAAAAAGGTTTTGAAAATTCTAATGTGAAAATTGTTTTGTTTTATTTTTTAAGGAAAAAAAAATCAGACCGGCCAGTGTTGCTCAGTGGTTGAGGGCCGGATAGGGCACATGCCCAGCTTGCGGGCAGGCAGGAAGCAGCAGATCGTTGATTCTCTTTGTTGATGTTTCTGTCTCTCTCTCCTTCCTCCTTCCTCTCTCAGAAATCAATGAAAAACATACTTTTTAAAAAGAAAAAAAAATCAGACATACTTGACTTCTTGAGGATTCTTTAACAGCTTTCTTTTTAAAATCCTTGTCTAGAGAAGCTGTTTGTGGAACAAACTGACAGTCACTTAACTATGAATTTAAAATCTGCTTTAAAGATCTTTGATACTTGAGTGGGGGCCAAAATAACAAGTGTGTTTATGGATATCTAGTTCATACATTTGCAGATTATCCAAATCCACTCCTTTCTAGAAGGCTGAGAGGTGGGATCAGAAGAGAAAGAAACGACTATATCATTATGACGTGATGTGGAGGAGAGCACAGTGGCTGGGTAAATGGGCCTGTGTGTTTCCTTCTCAGCCATCAGCCTGTTGATGCCATCTGTTGCATAATGGGAGGAACAACTGAGTTCCTCTTCAACAAACACTGGCTGTTGGTCTTTTTATTTCTTCCCTAAATACTTGTTCTATCAGGACAAAGGTCTCTGTAGCATCACAGAGATTTTGGCTTTAAGGAATGTAGCAAAACAAAATTAGGATTGCTTTCTTGAAACTTTTAAGTGGTCATAAAGAAATGAGATTTAAAAAAATGTGAAAATAAATTATCCCAAGGGAGTCTGCCCAACACAATGTTCCTGTTGTGAAATTCCACTTGCTATTCACTTGAAAGGCTATGGTTTACCCTAGAAATACCAAAGATTTCCAGACTCGGTCACCAGGGTGTGGGATCACAAAGTGAAGTATGGTTTCACTTGGTTGCAATAGCAGAAGAAAATGACACATGAATATTTAGAGAGATGTTACATCCCTGTTATATTGTTCACACTATACTTCCCTTAGCTCTTAACATAATTGTAGTTTAAAAGTTATTTGTCCAGTTATTTATTTAACAACTATTTTCCTCTACTAACCTTTATTCTTCATGAGATCAGAACCATATCTATCTTGTTTATTTTCCATTCATAGTCCATCATAAATAATAACAACACCTAATATCTATTTTGCCCTTACCATATGCTCTTCTGAATGTTTGATTGATATTAATCACTTGATCTATAACAATAGTTGTTATCTCCATCTTACAAATAAAGAAACAAGGGAGCAAATTACCCAAGATCTCATGTCTAGTAACTAGAAATACCTAGTAAATAGAAAACCAGAACAGAGACCCAGGTACTCTGATGTCAGTCCTCATTTCCCCATATTACCTGCCAGATTAGGTGTGCAATAGAAATACTTGTTGAAAAAAGGAATGAGCCATTTAAGCAAATTACTTTCTTTCTTAGCTTGGCTCAGTGAGAAGTAGATCATTTAAATTTTTCTTCTACCTCCTCATTAGAAATATCGATCAACCTCCCTATGACTGTAAGAAAACACTGGTAGTCAATAGTATTGATAGCATAGTAATATGACAGTGGTCAAGCTTCAATCTTGATACAACTATTCAAAATTTCCTTTCTAAAGAGACATCAAAGGAATTTTGGTCATTTACATTAAATTTTCTCAAAGTTGTCTTGACTTCTATGTCAACATATTCTGTCATAAATACATATAAATACATTAGAAAGCACAGACCTCTTTCATAGTACACTTGTAAAGGTGGCTCACAAATTTAGAAATTCCTACAGATGAATTCATTGATCAGTTTTTAAAAAAATGCATTAAGAGTCCACTCTGTAAAGTACTGTGGCTTGTAACCGATTTCCCACTTCTCCCCATGGCATTTTATTATTCCTTCTATGGATTTGTACTTGTGTATTTTGAGGGTAGATTGTTTATTACTTTTCTCCATTTTTAATAGATTTCCACAAAGGAACAGACAAATTTCACAAATAATAACGTTCCCTAAGAGTTATAGATATGTATACTAATAAATACATTTGCTAGTTCCAAAATTCTGTTTTATGATCAAAGTTAAGTAACACTTAACCAAGGAGAGATATCACTTTAGCTAGAATCAGCTTCATTCAGGAGAGCACAGGGTCTCCAGTAAGGCAGTGGGGTTTGCAGAGGGCTGGGCTCTGGGGCTGGAGATGCCACCAATTTACCCGGAGGTCCTATCTAAGTCTCTTAATTTCTCAGAACTTCCATTTGTCATTAGTAATACTAACCTCCTGTTAAATGATCCATGTCCTTCCAGAAAACACATACATATTTTAATCAGTCATCACACCAATGCTGTGAATTCAATAGTAACATGTTTCAATGTAACCATTGTGAAGGGCAAAAAACCTCTGTCCTTTCTGGAAATCTAGATTCTATTGAAGTGATACTGTTTCTCTATGAAGAAATAGAATGAGCTATGGAGAAGGGACTTGTGTAAATGATCTCATTCGGGAGGCACCAAGGGGACAGAGACTTGTCATTGCCAAGTAAGTCACATTTAAATTCCCTCAAACCTTGAGAAATAATGTGAGGGAAAGTGCAAAAATAGCACAGTCATTCCTTTGGATCAAGTCGACTTGTAGGCCTCCCGAGAGCACCCAGCTGTGTATTCATCTATATGCAAAGAGAAATGATAAGGATCATCTATATTTGGCACATGGCACTTTTCTATATACCAATGTGCTCATCTATCAGTATATTTTATGCTGAGCCTTTGAGGGAGGGACGATCCACCGTGCACACTGCCTGGTGCACAGCTACAGACAGATATTGAAGATGCTTTCCCGCCCTGCAATACGGAAAACTGTGAGAGTGCACAGCCCCACGAAACCAACCAGAATGAAACTGGAGGCAGCTGTAGTTGATTGAAACCGTGGAGAGAATTGAGATTGACAGAGTTGCAGGGCTAGGAGGTTAATGAGTCCATAGTCCTGCCTCCAGGCAGAACTGTCCTGAACCATTCCAGGCAAATGACAGCTCAGCCTCTCAGGGGGAAAAATATCTTTATAACATATTCCATTGTCTAAATGTCCTCATCCTCATAAAGTTCTGAAAGCAATAGAAGTCCACACACTCCTTTGTTTAATCTCCCTGTTGACAGATACAGAGAATAATAAATTGACAGAAACGTCAAAGATGATGAGAGCCTTAGACAAGGGTCCCAGAATTGATTATCACCACCTTTCCGGAGACCTCAGAGGAGAGAAGAATTAGCAAGTCTGTGGATTGTGGTTCCCGTTATGGTAATATTATGGATCCAACTGTTTGTTTTTATAAATAAGATCTCCGGTTTGTCATGAGTCACTAAATGAAACTTTGCTTTGCACGTTATAGCAAGGACCATGGGTTTAGCAAACACTATCTTGACCTGAAACATAGAACCAAAAAGTAGTTCCTTACATAAAAAAGCAAAGAAAGTACAGAACTGCTATGCAAACAGGCCCATACTGCTTTATTTCCCAATTATTTTTTTGTTACAGTATCTGAATTTATGGATTCTTTCTTACATATAATACTTCTAATAATAAATGACTGCCTGTCTTTCGCTGAAAACTGGTATCAACTTCTAGAAATTGTGAATGTGTTGGCAGCATTATATATAGAAAAGAGTAGGAGATTTTTGGAGACCAGGTTCAAATTCCATGTCTACAACTTACCATCTGCATGGTTTGTAGTAAGCTGCTTGGTCTCTGAGTTTTATTGCCTTCACCTATCAGGTGACACTAATAACATCTATTTCACACTGATCTTGGAGGGTAAAATGGGATAATACAGTATCTAGGGCCTAGCAGGCACTAGAATAAATGTTAGTTGACCATGACTCTGATCTGTCACCCACTGCCTTTCTTTTTCTTCGTTCCTTATAAGATCTGAGAAGTAATTGTGAGACAAACCAGCCCCTTCTGAGTGTGTCACCAGGCTGTGTTTCTCTGTTGCTAATCCCCACAAAAACTCATGGGAGATATCCCTGAGGACTAAAGGCATGGGCAAGGAGAACTTCTAATGCCAAGTTAAAGCTGATGCTGGGTTTTAACTTGAGTTTTTAAAAAATCTGTGATGCTACATTTGCACTTAGAACAAGTAGATGGAAATCAGATTTGAAAACACAATATTCATTTTTAGAAAGCTGTAATAGAATTGCTTTGTGCAAAGGATAAAAAGACTGACTCAAAGATAGACTGCTTTTTAGTTCACAGGAATGAGCAATAAAGTAGCTATTATTTATTGTGAAGTAGGAATGCTAATATCTGCATGATTAGAAATAGATTGAGACAACTTCTTATTTTCAAAGAAATATGTTCATATCACAAAAAAACAACAACAGATAAATGTAGAGACATTGTAAAACATCATTCCTAATTTTATGATCCAGAGACAGCCATGATAATTTGGGGTATATTTTCTCCCTACCTTTTCCTGCATACATTCATTTTTTTAAACTAATAAAATGTTCTATTTTATTTTTTCTCATACGTATTTTTTATTTTTATTGAATTTATTGGGGCAACACTAGTTTAAAAAATTGTACAAGTTTAAGGTGTACAATTCTACAACACATCATCTGTACACTGTATTGCGTGTTCACCACCCCAAGTCAAGTCTCTGTTTATCACTATTTATCCCTCCTATACACTCCTTCACCCCCCCCACCCTGAAATCACCAGACTGTTGTCCCTGTCCATGTATTCTCTCTCTCTCTCTCCTCAATCCCTCCACACCCCTCACCCTCTGCACATATTCTGACAGCAAGAATATGTTCTGTCACTTATTCGTTGGACTTGGGCAAGTTATTCAGTTGCTCTAAGCATCTATCACTGCAGCTGTAAACTGGTATCAACTTCAACTTCATAGAGTTATTGTGTGATTCATGCAATAATGCCTCTAAAGCACTCAATATTGTATATGGTACATACTATGCATTCAATTATGTCAGTATTGTTATTATTCTTTTCGTTATATATTTTAAATGAAAAAATATTACATAATTCAAGGAAAGGAAACAAAGGTTACTAGCAAGCTATTGTGACTTGGGGTTTTGGGGTCTGTGCAGTACAGAGAGATTTCTCACATAACAACAACAGCATAATGGATAGTTTATTGAATGCATTACTATGTGGTTCCAGACATTGTGCTATCATGACTCATTCAATCCTCACAACAATCATGAGACAAAGTGGTATTATTATTATTATTCCCATTTTACACATGAGTAAACTGAGTCAAGGTCAGGTTAAGTAACAAGTAAAGTCTCACAGCTAAAGGGCAAAGCTAGCATTTGAATGCAATCAATCTAGTTCCAGAGTCCATTTTTATAAACAGATATAGAAGAGTTTAACATTGAGCAGGTATTTTTGCAAATATTACAGTTTAAGTCAAATGTTCTACAAAGCACATGATTTTCAATTAATTAGAAAAGAACCAGATAGATAAATACCAAGAAAAGAATTAAATGGATGTCCTATTCTTTTAGCTAGAACGTTTTTGCAATATTCCCAATTGGCCCATTATGTCCATTCAGCAAAGTTACAGGGCCTCACATTCTATCCATTTCTTCTGAACTTGGTAGGTGGCTAGAAATGGTTAGACAGCAAGCAGTGTTCTTGGAAAAATAGAGATTTGTATTGCCCTTGGAAACAGACTGTGTTGCAAGAAATTCTTTGGCATAAAATAAGGCTGAGTATACACAGTTGTCTCTCAGCTGGTGTGGGTTTGGAAACATAAGTGGACAAGCCAAACCCTTTAAGTCTTCCTTTTCCTTTGAACTGAATTCCAGAATGTGTGTTTTTTAAATGTCACTAGGTAGCATCCTTATTTATTTCTGCATACTATTTATTGAGTAAATGTAACAATGGCTATTGAATAAACACAAGATTCTTCAGTCATTCCAAAATAACTTAAAAGTTCTATGCTCTCCCAGCTTACCTACTCATCTCTTTTGGATTGTAAGGAAAAAAAAAGAAAAGAAAAGAAAAAGCACCCCAAAGCACAGGTGAGTATCATGAAAAGCAAAATCACTGTTAACTTTTGGGTCAAATTGTATATTCAGATATGGCTGATGAAAGTGTAAATTGGTATATTTCTTTTAGAAAATAATTTGGCAACACTTACAAAGTGTACTATATATGTTCAAACCATTTGGCACAGTTCCCTTTATTCCCAGGAATTTATCCTAAGGCAATAATTAAAAAGAAAAAAAATGAATGTAGAGAGAATTCAAATATGGTGGTAATTATAAATAAAAACTAAGGAGCAACTGATTATTCAATAACAGAGAATAGATAAGTAAACATCCATGGAATATTTTGTTCCCCCAAATAATTACAAACATGAACTATATAATAAAATAGAAAAAAGTTTAAAAGCAGAGCAGTGAATGATTCGTATACTTAATTATATCATACTAGAGGCCTGATGCACAAAATTCATTCAGGAGTGGTCCTTCGCAGCCCCAGCTGCCTTGGGCCTCACAGCCCTGGCTTTGTCTGGAAGGTCGTCTGGACTGTTGTTCTGCTGTGCTGCCATTTGGTTGATTTGCATATTATGCTTGTATTATTATAGATGATGTGGATAAACTGGAAGGTAACATTAAATAATAGAAGCATCGGTGTTAAAATAGGAATAAGGTCTATATAATTTTTCTTCTTAAATTTCTTTAAATGTTGCTTGAAATATGCAAAAGAATTTAAATAGGAAGTAAATAAATGGATGAAGAGGCTTCCTTGTCATTAGAAAGGCAGGTAAATCTTCCTCTTCCTACCCCAAAGAGAGGGAAACTAACCAACTGAACACATCAAAAACTAAACTTGACATTTGCCTTCAGGAAGCTGGTGTGTTTAGAGCTTACATGTGAAATAGCCATTCTAGTGAGAAAGAGATTGAATAAACTTTTGGACTAGGGTCTTCAGTTTGCAGTAAGATTTCACTTTAAAAATTAGATTATTGCCTCCCTCCCTCCCCCTCAAACTACAGCATTGAGAAATATTGCTTCTCTCCTCCTAACTCTTAAGGTATTGCTTTCCCTGATCATTAATATAGCTTTAATGGTCTTTTCCAGTCACTTTCCCCCCTTTTGCCTTCTATCTTAATATGACTATTTTACCTTTCATTTCTATTTGTTATTTATAGTTGATTCTCTAATATACTCTATTCTCATTCTGTTTTGTGTAACTTTTAAAGATACCCTGGCTGACTGGCTATAATTTCATTTTTAGTAGTAGAAACAAAGGTTAACTCAACTCTCGCTCTTTATTTGGTTAAATAATTTTTCAGAACTAAGTGATAATGGCTTTGTGTCACTAAGAACTTCTTATTATTCCTATCTTTGAATCAAATTCAACACTGCAAACAGAGGAAATGCTTTAAATTTCTTTACATTTACTCAGTATAAATAGATGCCTTATGAGGAAAATTAACTTTTCTTTTTCATCTATTATTTAAAAAATGTGTTACTTAGTTTCTATAGTTTGTCTTAGAGTTGATTAGTATTTCTATTTTTTCACTTCTGTTGGAGCAAACTAGGTAGGTGTCTACTGACTGTCTGCAATAATTCTACCTCATTTTGTGTTGCTAGTGATTTACTTTCTGAGTTATTCAAATTAAACATTTTCTTTCCCAAGTGGACCATTGCCCTAAAGCACCTTTGAACTTAATAAATGTAAGTATAAATTGGGCTTTTCATTTTCTCATGAAGTCTTGCTATTTGGCAAGGACACTAAGTTGACTCTATTCTTTGCATTAGGCCTTTTAGCACTTGGAAGTACCAGACATTAGTACAGAAAATCATGCTTCTCTACATGGGAATGTAGCACCATGGGCAGATTTCTCTGTTTTCATAACTGATATGTAAGTGCACTTTTGGGGCCTAATTTAAGCAGTACAGGTAAACAGTTGAGCAGCGACATCATGAAATAACATGCAAATATTTAGCCTTCATTTAACAGTACTCACTGAGAACCTACCATGTGTTAGGCAAAATTTGGGACCCTGGGGTGCAACAGGCTCCAGAACTTTACCCTCTCCATATCCTGCACTCTTCACTTGCAAAATGGGAAACTGATAGTTTATCTTTAAGGCCCCTTTTAAATATAAAGTCTCAAATAATTCTGATTGTTTTTATTTCAAGAATCATAGGAATTTACACAATTTAATAAAAACAAAATCTGTGGGTTATTATTTGTTTTTAAGATTACATGGTGCATGGCTCAATATTTAGAGTTTACCATGGTAGACATTAACTGGTGAATGTTTGGGTTACCTTTGAATATGGCTACAGATGTGTGTATTTATATTTCTGAAACTATGTGTATTGCATAGAGAAATTTAAATATTGGTTGCCCTTTGCCCTCAGAAAATTGAGCAAAGGCAATGAAACATGATAAACACAACACAACAGGAGTTAGAAGTTTTTACATACAGACTAAACCATTCCCTGAAAAATTCAGTGCAGACACTATTTCTACTACCATGATACTGAGATGAAAGGATGGCCCCATATTATTGTACACTGACTCTTCAGAAAACCCAATATTAAAAATTCTAAATACATAACAGAAGTATTAGTTTCATATTGCACCAGTCATTTGTAGGTTTTCTTTTTTTTTTTTTTCTGTAGGTTTTCTTTAAAAGTAACCATTTATGATCTCTCCACTAGTACATTTATAATGTGATTTCATGTGCAAAATTTTCATTTCTGTACAATTTCTCAGTAGTAAATCTATTGTGTAAAGCATGGTCTACTTGCAATGTTCTTGTGCTGTACTAAGCAAGGCTGAGTAGCCTCAAGGTCATTCAGACTGGCTTTTGGCTTCTGTGTGAAGTCAGTCCCAAGCTATTTAAGGAATATCTGGCTGCTAGAGAGCTTGGAGCCAAATTTATGGCGCTTCACTAGGAAGTGTATGTTTCTTAGATGTTAACTTCACTTCTGGCTCCATTTAACTTTCCACTCTTATTTTCCTTTACCTTGTTTTAAAATACTTATTAATTTAAAATAAATTTTAAAAATTACTCTATAAAAAAACCCCAAAAACAAACTTTCAGTAATCTTCCTTAAATTGTTGTTGGTGCATATGTGGATATCTATCTCTATATATAAAAGGCTAATATGCTAAGTGCCCATCCAGGTAATGATGTCACTTAGCAATGCCTGGCTTCCTCTCCCTAGCAATGACTAGCCTTCTTGCAGTTTCTTCAGCCCAGGAACACAACTTGCTTTATAGCCAGGTGAAAACATTTCACACTTTAACCAAATGTCTGTGAAGTGTTTTCTCATGCCTCATCTCATTTGATCCTCACAGAAGTTCTGGAGTAGGTAGATAGGAGACGGTGAAATCCTATTTTCTTTTCATTAGCCGGAAAATGAAAAGTTAGAAAGCTTAGAAACTTGAACTTACTGAACAGAAGTAAGAAATGGTGGACCTTGAAAATGACTTCAGGTTTTCTCACTGCGCAGAATATAGTCAAACACTGCTGCAGTTAAATATTTTACCCTTTGTTCTCCCTGTGTGATCTACAATAATAATCTGCTTGGTATTGATATTTACTGCTGTGTTGCTAACAATTACCTGGAAGAGAAGTTGGGGTGCTTCCCTGGAAAAAGTTTAACTACATCAGAAAGCAGGTCTAATTAAGCAAGTTTATTCTATATGTGTAAAAGGCTAAGTTGACTCACACATGCACAACACATATAAAGCACTTGCTGGCGCCAATCGCATGTGTATGTTTGATCTGTCATTGTCAGTTGTGAATTTGGTTGACACTTCTATTATAGAGAAAGGGCATATAGCAATATTAAAATTTTTCTTCTAATTAATTTCCTTTCAATATGCACGAATTTGTCACCAGGCCACTAGTAAATAAATAGATAAGGGCTAATTAATTTGTGTGATTAGTAGGAAACCAAAAAGATCAGAATTCTGAAATAACCATTGCTTCTATTAAGTTTATGATAAAATAGGAAATGAATAACCATAAAAAGCATCACTTTTTAACAAACAATAACTCATATGTTGACAAACACAAACAGCCATTATGGGAAACTGACCTATTTAAATACATGGTTTTCCTTGAAGTAATCCTATAGTACTTATTTTTCAATTAAATTCTAAAAGAGTATACGAGTCTACATAGACTGAGACATTTGAAAATTCTACTTTAATCCTTAAAATGTTACATTAAAATTGATTTACAGCATGACCCTCATGAAAATACCAAAGATATCTACATTCACACACAGTGAAAGGATAGTAATCAGTGAAACTTCTGTGATTTCCACATGAATCAATAGTGGTAGGTTGCTTAATGTAACACTATTACATCATGCTCAATTCATGTGGAAATGTTTGGATATGCTTTAAATGCCTGTGGTAAATCATTTGGGAATCTCAATTGAACATTTTTCTGTGATTAATTTCTTTGTAAACACTGAAATAATATTCTTACATAACTACCAGTTTATTTTGAAAGACTCCAACGACCCCAAATTATTATATTATTTTCTTTGTATCCTTCTGGAATTTATTTTTCTAGTCTGTAGCAAATAATTCTTATTTCCATCCCATAGCTGGGTGGCATTTTTTAAAACTCAAAATATGTATATGTTGTATTAAAATATTACATATCATGGTGAGCTATCATCGCTCCAATAATGAAAAATGCTTAGAATTAAAATTTGAGTTTTTTCCCCACAATAATAAGCTACTTAATTTATTTTATTTTTCTTTTTTTAGAGAGAGAGGAAGGGAGAGGGATGGAGAGATAGAAACATCGATGAGAGAAAAACATCATTGATTGGCTGCCTCCCTCATGCCTCACGTGGGTGATCGAGCCTGCAACCCAGGCATGTGCCCTGACCAGGAATCCAATCTTGACCTCCTGGTTCATAGGTCAACATTCAACCATTGGGCCACACCAGCCGGGCATAAGCTACTTAATTTAACATACTAGAGTAGTAGTGCTTTATTTCCAGATTCAAATCATTAGCAAGAATATTTAAGCCTGGCTGGCATGGCTTGATGGTTGAGGGTCAACCTATGAACTGGAGCTCATGGTTTGTTTCCCGGTCAGGGCACATGCCTAGGTTGTGGACTCGATCCCCAATGTGGGGCTTGCGGGAAGCAGTTAATCGATGATTTTCTCTCATCATTGATGTTTCTCTCTCTCTCTCTCTCTCTCTCTCTCTCTCTCTCTCCCTCCCTCCCTCTCTGAAATCATTAAAAATTAAAAATAAATTTAGGAAAGGAGTTCAATTTCATAGTGGAGACTAGTTAAAATTTATGCTTATGGTTAGTACAGGAAAGAGTTTATGTGAAGATGAGAAATAAATATTTTTAATCATAAAAGTACTCTCTAAAAATAAGAAACTTTTTCCATAGTCTTTACAACTGTAAAATCTAGGAATGAGAATCCCGCTAAAACTTAAATCAATACCTGATGAAATGTCTAAATCAAACTCTTAATTTGAAAAATCCTTATGTGCCCATTTACTTGAAATATAATACTTCTTTCTAAAGCTATAATTCCTTTAAGTAACGCAATTTAATTAAAATTGATGCAAATTTATATTATTCCAATAGTTATAAACTAAAATTAGACTATTACAATTTCCAGAAAAATGAGTAAAAAACAAATTACAAAACTGTTTCAGAGTTCTTGTTTGCAAAGAAGCAAGATAAACAGCAACAATAACAAAGCAACTTAATACAGCAAGAAGGGAATGTGGGTGCTACTGGGCTTGCTCTTCAGCTGAGTCCTTAAATGGATTTGGTGACTCCCCTCATCCATTACACTTTCCTTTGCCTTCATCTTGAACCTCAGTGGTTCCTGATTCTTTACCCACTGTGGTGAGGGATCTGAGCCGCTGGTGGCCTTGCTTCAAATGCACTGTACTGACCTTTTCTTCTGACCCACAAGTGTGGCAGTAATCCCAAGTTCCCCTTAATAGGAACAAGCAAACATAGTAACACAATAACAATAGTAACAGTCTTTTGTCTTTTTGTTTTTGCCTGCTTATAAGGGACACAAGGAACCCAAGTTGATTAGGTGCAGCTTTAGCTGGAATTCCTATTCTTATGGTACTTATTCTATCAGGATACAGAGTCCAAAACAACCAAAAACCCAGAAAGCAAACAATTGGAAAGTGAGCTGGTAAGTATAATTCCTCCCAGTTTTGAACCTAGGACTCCAGACTTGTAGATTCTGGCCAAATAAAATCCTAATTCCATGTGGTAGTCATTTTTTTTTTTTTTTTAAGCATAAACTGTATTCTAAAGCACAGTACCACAGATCCCAGGTTGCTGGCCTTGGTTAAGCTCATCTGAATCTTCAATGACTAGTTCATTCTGAGTAATGGGGTATGCAATAATACCAGTGAATCCCTTGAACACCAGCCCATTGCCTTGTTTTTTTTTTTTTTTTTAAATGAGTTATTTTAACTGAATCAATTTTGCATGAGATATCATGGCCTTGCATAAGGGAACCAATTAATCTTTCAGATAGTGTAATGACAAAGAAAAATAACCAGAATAAATATCTATTGTGATAAGGAAAAAATTCTGCTTCTTACTCCTAATTCCCCAAAAGATGATAGGTGTCATGCATAGACAAATTGACACCAAATGGTTTTTTGGTTCCTCTAGATATAATGCCTTTCTTTTTTTTTTTTCTTTTTACTTTTTAAATTCAGTAGTTTTATTTTTTTTATTTACTTTTTTTTTATTGCTTAAAGTATTACAAAGAGTATTACATATGTCTCCTTCTTTTTCCCCCCCTTGACTTTTCAAGAGCTCATGATCCATCTCTGCTAACAGAAAATGTAGCATCCATCACAGCTGTGATGAGGACTCCATGGTTTTGAAACCATAGATAATCTTTAATCCCTCCATGATAAATACTGGTTTCATGAATCCACTGGTATTGCTGAGAAGGGAAGTTGACTATATCCACTGAGTGGGTGAATACTAGAGGCCTTGTGGTGAACATGTAACTTCCTGAGAAATGTACTCACATTTTGAGCTCATTTTGAGAGGTCATATTCCCAACATAACTTTTCCCCAAACATCTTCCACAATCCTCCAATCCTGCTCTTTCCAACTGCCTTTCTGTCAGCTGACTTGGTGTAAGCTCCTGTTCTGGTTATCTTTGCTGCTTAAAAAAATCAATCCGCAACTCAGCAGCTTAAAGCTTTAATTTAATATGATCACAGACTGTAGGTAAAAAAAAAATCAAGTGGAACATAGTGGGGATGGCTTGTGTCTGTTTATGATGTCGGCCTTGCTAAGAAGTCTTAAAGCTTGGGAATGACTATGGGCTGGCACCATCTGAAGGTTAATTCACTCACATATCTTGTACCTAGACTGGGTTTCCTCGGTGACCAGGACTATTGACTGGAGCATGACCACGTAGCATGATTACCACAAGGTAATAGGATTGTATTCCGGGTGACCACAGGACCTAATTTAATTAGCTGTTTTATTTTTGCATACTAGAATCCCTGAAATGACTAAGTAGGATTTTAAATTCCTTTATCTTCAACTAGGCCGAATAAAAGCCCCAAATCCTGCCAATTTCAATGAGATTCTGTGCTGCAACTCTCAACTGGCATTAATTTCCATTTATATCAGGGTCTTACTTGCACAACAGAAACTGACTCTGGTTTCTACTAAGCAGAAAAGGACCACATTGGAAGAATACGAGTTGGCTCAGATAGTCCATAGAAGGACTAAAGAACCAAACTCAGGAAACGGGCCTGAACTAGAGACTGGGAAGCAGAGGATGTAGATAATCTCATATCTCAGGATCAGCCTGGATAGGACATTGTCAGTAGCAGTGCCACCACTGGATCCTTGAGGTTGCTGCTGCTAGCATGAAGACCTACCACCGCTGTGAGTTGACTTAACTACTCTGTGGCCTCCAGAACAAACCCTAACTACCCCTGATTCTGTCACTTCCTACAGATCCAACATTTCTGCATAAAGCTTCCTGCTGGCTAAACCTAAGTGACATGCCAGCGTCTTAGCTCTCTGGGTGAGAAGAGGGGATGAATGCTCCTTCTAGTTCCCTAGAAGGAAATGGGGCTTTGCCTCACCACATTTACTCAACAGAATCCCTTCCAAATAGAAAGGGGGCTTAGATGATGCATGGACAAAAGTAAAGCAAATACCCACTGAACATGTTTAATCCGATTATTAATAATTAAACTGAATGAATGGTTGAATTGACAAGAAGATTTAATTAGTTCAAGGAACTATTTTAATAAAAGAGTCCCCTAAAATCTAGCCTAGGTGTTGTAATGGGTCAGGGTAAATCATTTAACCTTTCTAGTTCTATTTTCTCATATATAAAATGAGGGTTTGACCTCTGATCTCCAAGTTTCATTATAATTATCTTTACAATTTTCAGTGTTATTTGCAGAGGCTCATCCACATGGTGGAGCTATATGCCTAGGACTTGGCAGTCCCCACTGTACTAGTTTATTTATTTATAAATATATTTTTATTGATTTCAGAGAGGAAGGGAGAGGGCAAGAGAGATAGAAACATCAATAATGAGAGAGGATCATTGAACGGCTGCCTCCTGCATGCCCCACACTGGGGATCAAGTCAGCAACCCGAGCATGTGCCATGACCTGGCATCGAACCATGACCTCCTGGTTCATAGGTCGATGCTCAACCACTGAGCCATGCCAGCTGGGTGTACTAGTTAAGAAACAAAACAAAACAAACAAACAAAAAAATAGCAAACAAAAAAAAGGTAAAAAACAGAGGTTTTTGTTTTTTTAATTAAAAATTTTTAAGGATGACATTATTGTAGGTGTCCCTCTTTTTCCTCCCTTTGTCCACATCCACTCACCCCCTCCCTTGGCCTTCACCCCGCTATTGTCTGTGTCCATGAGGTATGCATATATCTTCTTTAGTGAATCCTTTCACCTTCTTTATCCAGTCACTCCCACTCTATCCCCATCCCCTCAAGCTCCGGCCAGTCTGTTCCATGTGTTCATGTTTGTAGTTCCATTTTGTTCATCAGTTTATTTTCTTCATTAGATGCCACATATTAGTGTGCTCATATGGTATTGTCTTTCTCTGACTGGCTTATTTCACTTAGTATAATACTCCCCAGGTCTTTCTGTGTTGTCTCAAAAGGTCAGAGTTGCTTCTTTTTTACAGTTGTGTAGTATTCCATTGCATAAATGTACTATAGCTATTTTTATCTACTCATCTGCTTATGGGCATTTGGGCTGTTTCCAGATGTTGTAAATAATGCTGCTAAACATAGGGATGCAGATATCCTTTCTGATTGATATTTTGGAATTCTTAGGATATAGTCCCAGAAGTGGGATCATTGGGTCAAAAGGCAGTTCCTTTTTTAATTTTTGGGGGAAACTCCATACCGTTTTCCACAATGCCTGCACCAGTCTACATACCTACCAACAGTGGTAAACCAAGTATGTTTTAAAAATTCACAACAGATTGCTTTTATGTTTGTATATTAATACTAGAGGCCCAGTGCATGCAATTCGTGCACATGTAGGGTCCCTAGGCCTGGCCAGTGATCAGGGCCGATTGGGACCTTCCTTTCCCAGCTGCCGGCTGATGGGTGGGGCCTTCCTTCATTCCGCGCCGCCCTCTGGTGGTCAGTGCATGTCATAGCGAGGGGTCAAACTCCCAAGGGGACAATTTGCCTATTAGCCTTTTATTATACGGGGTATAACAAAAGATTCGTGAACAAAGTTGATTAAATTTACTAGTAATGATTATGCATCTAATTTTCCATTGTGTGTGCAGAAATTTGGGGATTTTTTTGGCATAGTCTTATTTTATTTTCTGAACTCCAACACAGCTTGATTGTCTGAAAATAGCCTATAGTCTGGAGAATAGGAAACTCAGGAATCAAGAGAGTGTGGGTTCTTGGTACAGAAACCTTCATGAGAGACTTTGTTCCGAAGTCCTCCATGAGAAAACTTTGGGACTTTCCATTTAATTTATTTCATGAGTCATCTTTTCAGTGGCCTAAATGTCACCTCTGAGGATGATCCAACAATTTGAGGATAACCCAGAATCTTGTCTCTCCCCTTTGGGAAAGATAACACATATTCTTTAGAAGAAAAGATGATGGCACTCCAGAGTTGTCTGGCTTCTCCTCTCACAGTGTATTTATTGGGGAATTTCTTTTTTTTTTTAAATATATTTTATTGATTTTTTACAGAGAGGAAGGGAGAGAGATAGAGTTAGAAACATCGATGAGAGAGAAACATCGATCAGCTGCCTCCTGCACATCTCCTACTGGGGATGTGCCCAGGTACATGCCCTTGACCAGAATCGAACCCAGGACCCTCCAGTCCGCAGGCCGACGCTCTATCTACTAAGCCAAACTGGTTTCGGCAATTGGGGAATTTCTTAAGCTTACTGGGAATTCCCCTGAATCCATCCTTTGGCAGTCAATATCGAATCAAGACTAAATCTCCAGAGATTTCATTTGTAATGGCTCCCACAGTCCTCCTATGTGAATGGCATGAAACTTTAAAATGGAGCAAAGTCTTATAAATTCAGAGCAACACATTTGCCTTTTGGACAAAAAGACTATTTGTCAAAATGTTCACATTTTGCTATGCAGTTCAGTATACAATGAATCCAAAATCCCAAACAAGGGTATGACAGAGAAACCAGGCAATTGGAAAAGACATTCAGATGTGGCTGCTCATCTAGCAACATGAACTTCCCAGTCCTGAGGATCTGGGGTTTTCTTTATGCACCTGAGTTATGCCTGTGTCAAAGGGAAATTCTCAGTGAGGCCTTGGATGTGAACATTGGGTGCGCTTGTTCCATTCAGTGAAGCTTACAGCAGACTGTCCCACAGTCTTGCTGTGGAGCTGACTCCATGGTTACAGGGATTTTCACACAGCAGGAATATGCATCCACAAGTCACTTTTAACCAGCTGCACTAAATCCCTATGTCATGGCAGGCAATGGTTTATCAAACAGACAGAACTAAAGATTACAGGTTGAAGATTTAATACAGACAGATGGTGGGTAGTTTTCATAAGTGACAACATTTTAGTTGTCTCATACTGCACCAAAATTACAAAAAAAAAATCACAATTTAGAGACCAGTACTAATGATCAGCTTAATGATCTGATGGAGGGAAAATTTAAGAAGATAGGAAATATTCACACTGTGTTAAAATTCTGGCATAAAATGGTCATAACAAAATGAATATTTATGTTAGCTAACTTTATAACATGGGCATATGTATTATCACATCTATTTTCTGGAGGGAGAAACTAAGGTACAGAAAAAAAAAAGGGTTGCCCAGATGGTGTGGCTCAGAGGTTGAGTGTTGACCTAGGAACCAATCACTGGTTCGTTTCCCTATCAGGGCATGTGTCCAGGTTGTGGGCTTGGTCCCCAGAAGGGGCGTGCAGAAGGCAGCCAATCAATGATGTTTCTCTTTCATTATTGTTTCTCTCTCTCTATCCCTCTCCCTCCTCTCTCTTAAAAAAAAAAAAAATCAATACAGGAAAAAAATTTTTTTAAGATAGTTATATTGCCTAAGTACACCCTGACAGTTAGAGATGAGACTGAGGTTTGAACCCAGGTCTTTTCCAACCAAAGCCCATGTGCTTGGCCACACCACTGCCTGTGATAGATGCAGGCTGGGCTGAATAAATATTTTTAACAAAATAAGTACATTAAAGACATAAATGATAGAACACATAACTCCTTCTTGGAATACCAGTTTTTAAACCTCTTCTTAATTCTTATATAATTTTATTAAGTTATTTTATTAGTGTCTAAGATTCACTTTAATAAAATCTATTGGTTAATATAGACATGGCCTTCCTTGCGTTAACTTTTTATACACGTGTTTACCTAAAATGTATACACTGTGCCATTTATTGTCTTAATTTCCATGTTTTATGAATATGTAAACAAAAACAAAGATTTTTGCATTCTTAAAAGGTTAAATGAAGATAGAGCATATTGATGACCTATGTAAATACAATAGATTTGCCGAAGGAACTGTTTCAGCGTCCTTACATACTGGAGCCAAGTTCAATATAGCTTGGTAAACTTGCTCCAAAAATACATGTCATTGTTAAGGGTCTCATCTACTGGTGAAGGGACATTCTTATGTGCTGTAAAAATGACAGTCATTTTATGTAGACCTCTTTATTTATTTGTCATAATTCTCTGTTTCTTTTTAGGATTTTTTTAGGATTTTTATTTTCCATTGCATGCCTAAACCAACCTCATGATGTCCCTTAAAAAGAACTATCCAAGGAAGAATACAGGAGTCAATAAACAAGTTGTAAAATATTTTAGATAATTTTTCTATATTGTTCAACTGTTACATAAACTACAATAATCACTGATTCTGTGTAGATTGGTAATGAAGCAACATGATAATATGTATAGGAAATGGGTTATTTTCTTCAGTTCCATACTACTGTGGTTCAAAGGTCTTTGTCAAATAAGATGAAACTTATTTTAGTCGCAAAATCAGAGGTTGGCAAATGTTTTCCATAAAGGGCCAGATATTCATTATTTCAGGCTATCCTGGCCATGTGGTCTCTTGCCATGATAGCACATAGCAGCCATAGACAACAGGGAAACAGTGTGGCTATGTTCAATTAAACTTTATGGGCACTAAATTTTGAATTTCATTTAATTTTTGTGTCATGAAATATTATTATTATTTTTTCCAACCATTTAAAAACGTGAAAAACATTCTTACTTTGTGGGCCTGTGGCTATCGTTTGCTGACCCCTGCAATTAACTGTGAAATCAGATGGAGGTTAAAAATAACAAAAATCTCCCAATGTCATTTTTTAAAGAAACAGAACAAAAAAAAATCATCAGATTTGTATGGAACCACAGAAGACCCTGAATAGCCAAAACAATCCTGAAATTAAAGAAAAAAAAAATGAATGAAGCCAGAGATATCACACTATCCAATTTTAAATTATACTAGAGAGCAATAATAATCAAAACAGCCTGGTATTGGAAGAAAACAGACACACAGACCAATGAACCGAATTGAAAGCCCAGAAAAAACAACACACACACATGTATATGTGCAAATAATTTTTTAAAATATAGTTTTATTGATTTCAGAGAGGAAGAGAGGAGAGAGAGAGAGAAACATCAATGGTGAGAGAGAATCACTGATTGGCTGTCTCCTGCATGCCTCATACTTGGGATCTCTGGCAAAGTACTTGTAGTCTGTGTGCCTCAGTTTCATTAACTATAAAATCAGGAATAATAACTGTACTTAGAATTTACACCAGTTATAAAGACTAAATGAGATAATTTCAGAACAATGTGGAGCCTGTAGTAAGCACTGGAAACGTATCACATTTTAGTATTTAAAGTGACACCCCAATCCCTCTGTAGGACATTCTGCATCCCCTCATGATCTTGCCCTGGCTTTCCTGCTGTCATTAACCTTCATCATTTTACATGCCATTCCCTCCCAGTAGCGCCGTGCTGTAGCCACGCTGAGCTATTTGCAGCTATTTGGAACTTTTAATTGTCTTGGATTAGGGCCTTTGCACACACAGTTGTTCTTCTATCTGAAAAGTCCCGCCCCACATAATTTGCCTGATTAAATTCTATTCTTTGGGACTTAGCTTCATGGTTGTCGTCTTTGCAAAGACTTTTCTGGTTGCCCAAGCTTGGACCAGGTATTCTTTCTGCCTGGATGCCCTGTAGTACTGTGTGTGCACCTGCCTTCATAAACCTCAGTGTAACAGCTTGCTTCTTGGGCTCTAGCCTCCATTGGTCCATAACATTCCTGAAGGCAGAATTTTTGAGGGCAGAGCCAGTGACAGTGCCTAGTACATAGTGTACATGTAATAAATACTTGTTGCCTTCCTGAATGAACAGTTTGCTTATGGCATAATACTGTTGTTATTTCAAAAGTGGAGCAAAACATATTGGTAGCAATTATATAAACATCCTATTTATTTCCTTCCCTAAATATTCAAGAACATCTGGGAATACACCAATAAATGTGGCATTTGGAGTATAATATGTCTTATTCAAAATCAATGTTTGTAACCATTATATATCATGTTTTTAACTGTACCAAAAAATACACTTAATGCCCTAGCTGGTGTGGCTCAGTTGGTTGAGCATTGTCCCATGCACCCAAAAGTCACTGGTTCGATTCCCAGTCAGGGCACATGCCCTGTATGGGAGTCAATGATTGCTCTCTCTCTCTCTCTCTCTCTCTCTCTCTCTCTCTCTCCCTTTCCCTCTCCCTCTTCCTCTCCCTCTTCCCTCTTCCTCTCCCTCTCCCTCTTCCTCTCCCTCTCCCTCTTCCTCTCCCTCTCCCTCTTCCTCTCCCTCTCCCTCTTCCTCTCCCTTTCTATATATCTCTCTCAAATAAATAAGAACATATTTTGAAAAATACACTTAATGCTACAAACTACAAATTATGGTGCCAGATAGAAAACATCAAATTGGCAAATTGGATAATTACATTTAGACTTGTAATTTCTTTCTTTCGTTTTTTGTTGTTTTTCCGTTAGGACCCCTTCGTGTCCACTCAAGTCTAAAGTTCTGTTGTTTCTCCCCTTTGTTAAATCCACTGTCCTTGAATGCTGTATCAAGTCACCACTTCTCTAATTAGCAATAAATAAGACAACAACTTGGAGAAGAATTCACATTTTACCCTCATTTCATGGGTCCCTTCAGGGATTTCCTTTTCTTACTTATAAATTCACTTTGTATACTCCTTAGAAGTTGACTATTATGCCTTTTAATAGTATTAATTTTTTTTTCTGAATACAGCATCTTTTTGTCTTGCTCATGGGTGGGTCATATAATACATTTCATTTTCTGTGTTGCTTCCTCTTAATTAATGCCAGCATCATTTCAGCTACTTTTGTTGAAAAGTGATTATTGGCCTCATTTTCTCCTTTGAAAACACCACCTTTTCATTTCTCATGGCTGTATCTGATCATATTTTAAACTCTAAATAAGTCATTCTGAAATGATTTGCCACAAATACATTTTGGGGTAGTAAATAATATTGTTAATATGAAAGAAAAAGACCATATAATAAATTGAATTTAGTAAACTTGTTCTCTATCTGTAGAGCTGATTTTTTTTTAATAATAAGAGTTGCAAAATCATAAATCATCAGGGCCAGAGAAGTAATGTAGTGAATGAAGTGGGCTGAGTTTCAGAATTCTGTCATTTTGATGCTGTCATAATTAATGTTCAGTTCTGAAGTTGAGACCAGGAGACATTAGAGATTAGTGGGGAGTGGCACAACCTGGAAGGCACAGGCCTCATATAAAGGGGAAAATAGCCATTGGTTCCAGGGGATCGGTGCCATGTGGGGGAAGACAGAGCCTCTCAAGATCTCCTGACTTTTTCAAGGGAAGTAGGACCCTAGATTTTTATTTGAAGTCTATTGATCTATCAATGTTGGCTCAAATATTTAAAAAAGACTATTCATAGTTGTTATGGGTTAAACTGTGTCCCTAAAAGACATGTTGAGGTTCTAACCCCCAGTACCTGTGGATGTGACCTTATTTCAAAATAGGGTCTTTGCAGATGTAATCAAGTTAAGATGGGGTCAATAAGGTGGGCCCTAATACAATATGGCTGGTGTCATTATAAGAAAAGAGAGAAAAACACAGGGAAAGACCATGTGAAGGAGGCAGAGACTGTAATGATGCATCTGAAAACCAAGGATTATGTCATCACCAGAAGCTGGGAAGAGGGGCATAGGTCAAGTTCTTTCTTGCAGCCCTTACAGCGGTTCTCAACCTGTGGGTCGCAACCCCTTTGGGTGTCGAACGACCCTTTCACGGGGCTTGCCTAAGACCATCAGAAAACATATATATAATTACATATTGTTTTTGTGATTAATCACTATGCTTTAATTATGTTCAATTTGTAACAATGAAATTGGGGGTTACCACAACATGAGGAACTGTATTAAAGGGTCACGGCATTAGGAAGGTTGAGAACCACTGCGAAGAACTCAATTTTGTTGACCTCTTGCCTTCAGCCTGTGAGGCAGTGCATTTCTGATGTTTTAACCACACAGCTTGTCGCACTTTGTTACGGCAGCATTAGGAGAGGAATACAATAGACATTAACATGCCTGTGTGTTTTATATATAGTTTGCTAAAAAGTAATATTAAGTAATTTAGTCACAAATGAAAAAACCCAGGAATTTGTAAAAATGCACCTTTTTGGCTATGCTTTTCTGGAATATGGAACGTTACTATGTGTCACTATCAGCATCTCCCTTTTCATCTGAGGATTTAACTCAATAAATGGCCAGAAAGTTAAGTATATGAATGTATTCCCTCAATAAATATTAAGCACTTAGCAGCTGCTAGATAGTAGACTAGGCACAAGGGATGAAATTATGAAAGAACAACTCTTTTCCCCAAGAAATTTACCACTATAACAGTAGTTATAATGCAATTACATGATGACAGGAGAGTAGCAGAGATTGGTATGGGAAGAGAGAAAAGGGGTGCCTAATACCAGCTGGAGGTCAGAAATAACGTCCAAATGTGATGTACACTATTCAATTGTACAGAAGGAGTGACACACCAGCTGATTTGTCTTACAACTAGTATATCAATGAACTGAGATTCCCAACACAGACCCCTGACCCAAATCTTATTTACCTCACCAAGCAATTTTTTTAATCTACAAAAATGAGGATAATATTCCTCTTTAAAGCTTTTGTGAAGAATCAATAAAACATATGAAGCATATGGGTCCAGTGCCTGGTTATGGCACACTTTACTAGTGCCTACTAGAATCTGGTTCTCTTACCTTCCTGGATCCTTTGAAGACTCTTTTTCCCAGACTCCTTAGCAGTTCAGTGCAGCCATGTGACTGGTTCTGGCCTTTGTGTCAAAGCACATAAGAGGCAGTATGTGAATTCCCATGCTCTTGCTTCCTGATGCAAGGACCACGTGTTCTAGATGGTGGAGCTGTGGATGACGAAGCTTCTGTCAGCTGGGGTCTCTGAGCCACTGTCAGAACAGGACCCCTGCCAACCTATGATGGAAATAAATCTATGTTTTGTTAAACTACTGGGATTTGAGAGTAAGTTTTTACACCTATTTTATCTTAGTCTACCCTGACTAATGCAATGGTCCATAATACATGCTCCACAATTTTTCTTCATTCCTTTGGCAATAATTTAGGTCACAGGGTGATAGAAATAAGTTTTAAATAAAAAAAAATAAAATGTAGGGCAAGTATTACCCAGCTACATAGAATATATTTATACTGCAGATCCTGAGATAAACCAAGAACAGACTATGAGAGTTAAGAAAGTAACTATGTCCTAGACCAGCTTAAGTAAAATATCTATTTGCTTTCATAAAAATGTCATCTCTCATTAAAGATCATTTTTCTCATTCCTCCAAACCAAATCATTTAAGTTTAAAAATAGCAAAAAGACCTTACCAAAAAGCATAAATGCTAAAAATCCCAGCTTGAGGTTTCAGCCACTGTTCTTAGCATACCTTTAGAAGATTTTAACTGCCATTCCTACAAATAGAAGACGTCCAGGAAAGAATTATTTACAAAAAGAAATATTTTATTTCAATACAGGACATGGGGAAGAAGATGAGAGTAAATTTAATTTCAAGTTTTCCATTCAAACAAATCTAAATGCTTCTGCCTAATATTCAACATCTTTTTAAAAATATATTTTTATTGGTTTCAGAGAGGAAGGGAGAGGGATAGAGAGATAGAAACATCAATGATGAGAGAGAACCATTGATTGGCTGCCTTCTGCCCGCCCCCTACTGGGGGGTGGGATTGAGCCCACAACCCAGGCATATGTTCTTGGCTGAAATCGAACCTGGAACCCTTTAGTCCACAGGCCAACACTCTATCCACAGAGCCAAATCAGCTAGGGCATCATTAAACATCTTGATGATATGTTCTCATTTGCTAACTAACCACATTTCCTACTTTTTTTTTTTTGTCCGACGTGGACTCCATTTTAATTAAGTCTCCTCAAAGTCTATAAATAAGCCATATTCATCCTTTCTTTATGTCTTCATCCATTTGCTTGAAATGCCACTCTCTTACTTGGGGAATAAGCTTTACGACTCCTTCCTGTAGCCCAGCTGGTGTGGCTCAGTGGTTGAGCATCAACTTATGAACTGGGAAGTCACGGTTCGATTCCAGGTCAGGGCACGTGCCTAGGTTGATTCTCGCTCATCATTGATGTTTCTATCTCTCTCTCCCTCTCCCTTCCTCTCTGCAGTCAATATATATATATAGACTGCTTCCTATAGTTGTATTTTGTCCTCTAAGATTCAATGTTTATATATTTTTTTAAATTTGTTGATTTTACCCTTGCTTTAAAAGAAAAGTGATGTAATTGACATATCCTATATAATAAAACCCTAATATGTAAAGCGACTGAACAGCAGAATGACCAGTCGTTATGACGTGCACTGACCACCAGGGGCAGATGCTCAATGTAGGAGCTGCCCCCTGGTAGTCAGTGCACTCCCACAGGGGGACTGCTGCTCAGCCAGAAGCAGGGTTCACGGTTGGCTAGTGCAGTGGTGGTGGCCGGAGCCTCTCCCGCCTCCACAGCAGCACTACGGACCCTTTGGCGGACATCCCCTGAGTGTCCTGGACTGTGAGAGGGTACAGGCGGGGCTGAGGGACCCCGCCCCCCAGTGCACAAATGTCGTTCACCGGGCCTCTAGTAACATATTAGTTTAAGGTATATAACGTAATAATTCAATATATGTATACATTGAGCAGTGATTACCATCATAAGTCTAGTTAACATATATCAGTGCTTTTTTATGCCTGGTAATTTTGTCTTTTATCTGGACTAGTTCTCCAAGAACAGGAATAATTTTTTACACTTCAACTCTGTATTCTCAAAGCTCTGGCACTGTAGTGAGCACGTCAGCAGTACATAAATCTTCATGGTTCATTGGTTTGTGAGTGCATGTGGGGGTGGGTAATGCAGTTTGATCAGGGAGAACGGAAAATTGAAGAGGTTCCAGCAGACTTGTGACTGAAGTAAAAAAATCAGTGTCTGGGGGAGGGGACTTGAAAACATCTTCCGCATTCTTTTTAAAGCTGAATATTGCCAGTTAGTGTCCATTTGACCACAGGCTTCCCCCGACTGCCCCATAGAGAATGAGAATAGGCAAGGAGGCATTTCAAACACTTTCCTGCTTGGGAGCAGCACCAGATGGCTGGGGAAAGGAGCCTAATAATGCTACTGTTTACATTTTAAAAACTAGGCACTGCATTCTCTGCTATTGCCTTCACTTTTGAGAAGCAGATACGTGATTACGAGTGCATTGTATGTATTATGTCATTTCACTCAAACTGTCACCTAAGTTACAGATACAGCCCAAAGGTGTTTTAGTTTGTTAATAGTGTTGTGGTACATACTAATGTGAAGTATATTACCACCGGTATTTAATTAAATTCAATTAATTTGTATTTAATTAAATACAAATATTTAAGACATTGAGTAGGTTTTTCTCAGCTGCCTGATTGTACTACACTGTCCTGTAACCTATTATGATTGTGATCTTTGGATATATTCTATTAAACTAGGTGTTGAGTTAGATTTGACATTTCTAAACACAGAAGTTGCCTGGTAGACAAAGCCATAAACTGAGCTGCTTGAGTGGAAGTAAAGTAGGGAGGGACTGAAGTAGTTGTTATCTTTAGCTCAGCTTACTCATTCAGTAAGTATTTCTTGAATGCCAGGCACTGTTCTAGGCACTGAGGAGCTACAGGTGAAGAAGACAGACATTCCCTCTGTAACCATGGAGCTTATATTCCATTTGGGGTGAGAGACAGTAAATAAAAGAATAAATAATCAAGACAGGCTCAGACAGTGATAAACGCTATGAAGAAAATAAAATAGGGTGTTTAACAGAGTAGTGAGGGAAGGGATGACTAAGAAAGACTGGGGAGGTAACGTAAGCAGAGGCCTAAATGACACAGGAGAAAGCAGCTTTACTCTGATGCTGGAAAGAGCGCCTCAGCAAAGCCCTTAGAATAGAGTGAGAGCGAGGAACTGTTAGGAAGGCTGGTGTGACCTGAGGGATGTGAGGGGAGGAGACGAGACAGCAGGGGATGGCTCAGACCTGGAGGCCATGGGAAGAAATTTGGGTTTTAATTTAATTTAGGATGGACTCTTCATTACTTTTTTTTTTTTTTTTTTGGTTAATCCTCACTTGAGGATATTTTTCTGTAGATTTTTTGATATAGTCGGGTGGGGAGAGGGAGGGAGACATCGATGTGAGAGAGACACGTCGATTGGTTGCCTCCTGCATGTGGTCCTGTAGGGATTGAGCCTGAAATCGAAGTACATGCCTTTGACCAGAATTGAACCCAGGACCCTGCAGTCTGCAGGCTGACCCTTTACCTACTGAGCCAAAGCGGTTAGGACCTTTTTTTTTTTTTCAATTCTAGTAATATCTGCACACATTCTGCCTTTGTTTTTCACCTGTTCCTAGGTGGTAGCTTCAGGTCCATGTGTTCTTCTTTCTTTTGTCCTGGTTGCTGTTCTGAGGAATCCACCATCTTACAAACAGGAAGACAATGCCTTTGAAAAATTATTTGGAGAAAACACATATGTAGTGGTGCATTAGTTCCACCTTATAAAGGACATCTGGTCCTCATGTGTGGCTTATTTTTCAGTCATTGTTTGAGGTGGTTTGCAAATATGCTGCAATCTATATATAAAAGCCTAAGCAACCGTTCCAACTGAATGACTGGAAAGACCACCAGGAGCTGTCCCCTGGTGGTCAGTGCACTCCCACAGCCAACCTCCCCAGGCCGACCAACCTCCCACGGTCTCTCCCCCCAGCTGGCCAACCTCCTGCAGTCCCTCCCCCCAGCAGACAGGCCCTGATCACCCGATCAAGGCCAGGGCCCCTGGCTGGGATGAGGAACTGGGGGTGGGTGGCGCAGCCATGGCCCTTTCCCAGGGGGACAAAGGGCCAGCTACCTCCTCAGGGCTGGTGGCCAACCTCCCATGCCCCGTCCCTCCCTGAGGCCGGCAGGCCCTGATAGGCCTGCTGCCCACCTGCTGCAGTGGCAAGGAGAAGGTGAGGTGGGGAACTGCGTGGTGGCGGGGCACCGACGATGATGGCATCAGCGTCTGGCGTCTGTTCCTTTTGTGCCCGGCCCAGAGACCGTCACCTTCTCTCCTGAACCCGCCGGCCTGGGCCCCGATCTGCCTGGCCCCGATCGGCCCTGATTGCTGGCCAGGCCTAGGGACCCCACGTATGCATGGATTTTGTGCACCGGGCCTCTAATATAACAATAAAAATAATAACAACTAAAATAAATGTACAGAAGGAAGTCAAAGTCAATGCTAAGAATAAGGGTAGCAAAACAAACTAAAGCCAAATATTATTTTTCCCAAAACTGATCTAATGCAATCCAATCAAATCCCAGCAGATCTTTACAAAACTAATTCTATAGTTAATAAATTGAAGAAGAATAAAATTAAAAAGCATTGTTCTACTGAATACCATGACTTTTTAAAAATATGTTTTATTGAATTTTTACAGAGAGGAAGGGAGAGAGATAGAAAGTTAGAAACATCGATGAGAGAGAGAAACATTGATCAGCTGCCTCCTGCACACCCCCTACTGGGGATGTGCCCGTAACCAAGGTACATGCCCTTGGCCGGAATTGAACCTGGGACCCTTCAGTCCGCAGGCTAATGCTTTATCCACTGAGCCAAACCGGTTAGGGCATATTATGACTTTTTATAAGTCATAGTAATTAAGGCAATGTAATATTGGTATAAATATTAACAAATAAAACAATGCAATAGAAGAGAGAGCCCAGAAAAGACCCCTGGATAGATGGACTATTGAATTATGACAAAAAAGTCACTGCATACATCTTCCCACCCTCATACCATAAGAAAAACAAATCAGTCTTTAGGTGAATTGCAGATTTAAATGTGAAAGGCAAAACAATAAATACTTAGGACAAATTCCTAAGCAGGACATCTATATATACAAAAGCTAGGCAACTGAACAACTGGTCAACTGGTTGCTATGATGCACACTGACTACTGGGGGCATACACTCAACACAGGAGCTGCCCCCTGGTGGTCAGTGCGCTCCCACAGCCAACCTCCCCGGGCCAATTGGGGTCGGCCAGCCAACCTCCCACAGTCCCTCCCCCTGGCCAGCTGGCCCCATTGGCCCTGATTGCCCACCAGGCTGAAGGACCCCACTCGTGCATGAATTCATAACCAGGCCTCTAGTAAAAATACAATTATAAAAAGATAATTTTGCTTATATTTAAGAACTTCTGTTTATAAAAGATACCTTTAAGAGCTCTAAGATGTAAGACACAGAATGCGAGTATATACTTACAAAATATAATTAACAAAGAGCTGGTGACTAGAAAATAAAAATAACTATTAAAAAACAAGAAAAAGACAAACAACTCATCATAAAAATGGGCAGGAGAACTGGTGCTTATCAAAAGAGGTTGTCCAAATGACAGATAATCGTGTGAAAAAGTGCTTAACCTCATCCTATCTAATAAAAGAGAAACATGGTAATTAGCTGTACATCCGCTACCCTTCCCATTGGCTAATCAGGCCGATATGCAAATTAACTGCCAGCCAAGATGGCGGCCAGCAGCCATGCACTGAAGCGAACAGGGAGGCTTGCTTGCTCCAGTGACAGAGGAAGCCAAGCTTCCCCGCCTGCCTTGCCGGCCTCTCAGCTGCAACTCTAAGCAACTATGTTGCAAATATAGAAGCTAAACAAAACCCCAGAACCTGCTTTAGTCAGCCAGGCTTCAGCCAGCCAGACCGAAACATTGTATCAAAAACAGAAAGTAAACAAAGGCCAGAAACCTGCTTTCAGCAGACGAGACCTCAGAGCTAAAGCTGGCCCAGAATAAAAAAGAAAAAAAAGAAAAAAAGGAGCGGTTGGGAGCTTCAGTCACCTGTCAGCCTGAAAACAGCCCTTAGCCCCTCACCCAGACTGGCCAGGCACCCCAGTGGGGACCCCCACCCTGAAGAGTGTGTGACCAGCTGCAAACAGCCATCATCCCCTCATCCAGGCATGCCAGGCACCCCAGTGGGGAGCCCCATCCTGATCCAGGACACCCTTCAGGGCAAACCAGCCAGCCCCCACCCATGCACCAGACCTCTATCTTATATAGTAAAAGGGTAATATGCCTCCCGGCACTGGGAATCAGTGTGTCAGGGGGCAGTGCCCAAACCCCCTGATCGCCCTGCGGCTCTGTGTGTGACAGGGGGCGGGGCCACAACCTCCCTATCCACCCTGCTCTGTTCATGACAGGGGAAGGCGCCCCAACCCCTTGATCAGCCCTGCTCTGTGCCTGATAGGGGGGAGCTCCCCAACCCCCTGACTGGCCCTGTTCTGTGGGTGATAGAGGGCGGTGCCCCAACCTCCCTGCCCTCCCCCCCCCCACAGGCCCTGCTCTGTGTGTGACGGGATAGAGCCATAACCTCCCCATCGGCCCTGCCCTGAGTGTGACAGTGGTGGCACCCCAACCCCCTGATCGGCCCTGCTCTGTGTGTGACAGGGTGCGGCGCCCCAACTCCCCCCCCCAAAGGGCCCTGCTCTGTGTGTGACGGGGTAGAGCCATAACCTCCCCATCGGCCCTGCCCTGAGTGTGACAGTGGAGCGCCCCAACCCCCTGATCGGCCCTGCTCTGTGGGTGATAGAGGGCGGCGCCCCAACACCCCTGATGGGCCCTGCTCTGTGCATGACAGGGGGCAGTGCCCCAACCCCCTGATCCGCCCTGCTCTGTGTGTGACAGGGGGAGGTGCCCCAACTCCCCTATTGGCCCTACTCTGTGAGTGACAGGGGGTGGCACTGCAACTTCCCTATCGACCCTGCCTTGAGTGTGACAGGGGCAGTGCCCCAACCCCCCAATTGGCTGTACCCTGAGTGTGACTAGGGGTGGCATTGCAACCTCCTGATCCGTCCTGCTCTGTGCATGACAGGGGGAAGCGCCCCAACTCCCCAACCGGCCCTGCTCTGAGCCCGACCAGGGTCTGCACCTAGGGATTGGTCCTGCCCTCTGCCACCTAGGAGCAGGCCTAAGCCAGCAGGTCATTATCTCCTGAGGGGTCCCAGACTGCAAGAGGCACAGGATGGGCTGAGGGACCCCCTCTTCCCCCCCGAGTGCACAAATTTTTGTGCACCGGGCCTCTAGTTAGTCATAAAGAAAAGTCAAATTTCACCATGAGATAATGCTATACACTCACCAGAATGTCTATTGTGAAAATCCTAGTAATACTCCAATTGTCAAGGATGTAAAGAACCTGGGAAACTTATGCATTTCTGGTGATGGTAAAAATTGGTACAAGTAATTTAAGAAACTGGCAGTATCTACTAAAGCTGAATATACTCATATCATGAGCTCACAATGCCAATCCTGCACATATACCATATGGAAATGCATGCATTTGTGTACCAAGAGAACTGTACAAAATGTTCATGGTTATTGAGTGTTTCCTTCCCACGCCCCGTGTGGGTCAGGGTTCAGGACCTGGAAGCAGAGCTGCACACAAATGAAAATGAAAAGACAAGAGATAATTTGAAATATTGGGGGACCAGGCGGGCAAGTCCAACTCAAGGGGAAGGACTTCCTCTCGTGCTCAGGCCTCACCAAGCTTTTATTAATCTGGGATGCACCCATAGCATAGCCCTTAGGCAGGTGATCCCTGGCAACAGACAGACTAGCCCATCAGCAAGGATTTACATAATAATAAATGGGGGAGTAGTTTCAGCTACCACTGTCTGGACAAACAGAGGTGACGCCTAGCTCTGACCTTTGCTAGGGCTTCAAAAGCACCCAGCCTTCTGGGGGTTCTCTGTCTACGCTTATCAGATAGTGAAGGCAATAAACAGTTTCCCACACATGGTAGCAGTATTAATAGCCAAAAGCTGGAAATGTTCCTGATGTTTATTAGTAGTAGAATGGATAAATAAATTGTGGTATTTACATATAATAGAAAAAAAACTACAGCTACTTGTAAAAGCATGGAAGAATCTATAATAATAAAAGCATAATATGCTAATTAGACCAGACCTCCTTCCAGACGTCCTTCCGGATGACCTTCTGGATGAAAGCCAGGGCTGCAAGGGAAGCCTGGGTCCCGGGTGCCAAAGGGAAGCAGGTGCTGGCAGCGGGGGAAGGAAGGCCTACTCTTGCACGAATTTCGTGCATCGGGCCTCTAGTCCTATATAATAAAAGCTTAATATGCAAATTGACCAAAAGGTGGAAGGATGGATGGAACAACCGGTCGCTATGATGTGCACTGACCACCAGGGCCAGACACTCAGCGCAGGAGCTGCCCCCAGTCTGCAGGCCCCAGGCCGGACAAGGTGGGTGCCAGCAGGGGCTCCCCTGATCGCCCCACCAGTCGCCCCACAGATGGCCCTGATTGCCAGCCAGGCCTAGAGACCCTACCCTTGCAAGAATTTTGTGCACTGGGCCTCTAGTATAAAATAATATGGTAAAGGAGCCAAATCAAGCACAAAAGATTCATACCTTATGATTCCATTTATATACAGGTCAATACCAGACAAACAGATTCTATTGTTCTTTGGGATGGATACTTGTGAGTTGGTTATTATGAAAATCTGGGTTAGTGGGAGGGGCTGTTGGAGGACTAACAAGAATGAATTTTATTTTTATTTTTTATTTCAGAGAGGAAGGGAGAGGGAGAGAGAGAGAGAGAGAGAACCATCAATGATGAGAGAGAAGCATTGATCAGCTGCCTTCTGCATGCCCCCCACTGGGGATGGAGCCCACAACTCAGGCATGTGCCCTGACCAGGAATTGAACCATGACCTCCTGGTTTATAGGTCAATGCTCAACCAGTGAGACACACTGGCTGGGTGAGAATGATTTTTTGTAAAACCTCAAAAACTAGTTCTTTTGTTGGCTTGTCTCAGAAATATGAATGAGCTAATACTAATAATGCTTGGTACAGGTCCTCAAGATATCTGGGAATAAATTACATATTTAACGCTAATCTACAAAACAAAACTATTTAGGTTCTCATTCCTCTGAGACTGGTTCTTTTCTTTTTGGCCCCTGATGACTACAAATACGATGTTTACCCATGGGGGTTAGAGGTGGAGCATAAAGCTTGTAAGTGGATACTCCCTGGACTTTTACTAAATAAGAAAATGTCCAGAGAGGAGAGACACAATTGAAATCTCATTCCACCAATGAATACTTTCTTGAGGTTAAAAATTTATGCAGCTTATTGGAGCAGAATATACTATTTGGAATCACTATTTCCAGGGATTCCAAAGATATAGACAGTTTTCACCCATCCTTTTCTCTAACAAAAAAGACCAGCCTACCCTCTGTGTGTGTGTGGGGGGGTGGGGGGGGTGAGGGGGTGGGGGCGGGGAGGGAGTTGGGGGGAGGAGAAACGGCTGCCTGAAAGACTTTTGGATGAAAATAGGGATGATGGCAATGATGATGATGACGATGAAAGTTTTCTTTCTTTATGACTTTCGTTCAAGTTTTCTGCTAATACAAAAACTTTCATTTTGCTGGAGTGACCTCAATATGTCTGTACGCTTTTACATTAAACTCTTTAAAAAACCCCACAGAGAATCCACACCATAATTTAGGGAATTGGATGTGAGTGAGGGTTTTGCCGGGAACACAGCATCTATACATGTGACCTCTCATTATTAGTAGTAGTAATGTTATCCCTCAGGAGAACTACCCTTTTGTCCTGTCTTGGCCATGGCACTGTATAAAGCGTCCCAGAGAACACACCCACCATGTGACCCAGGCCAGTACTGCTCTTTACCGGGTGTTCATTTTGACATCAGGAAAATAAAGAACTTGGATTTATTAAGCTCTTTCACTCAAAGGATTTCTGCCTCCATGGAGTTTCTCCTAGTCTCCTCAAAGGCTGGGAGTTAGCGACCCCTGGGTGTCAGCAGTGGTTGGTGCGATGGTGTGTGTGGTGGGGGGGCGGGGGGCGGCCAGAATGCACGGATGTTTGGCCCGTTTCCCCAGGAGGCAGTGTGTCATCTGCCTTTCCCGGGACAGAGGGTATAGAGGTTAAGAAAACCCGGGGAAACAGATGCCAGGGGCAGATGTTATCTAATATGGTCAAGGAACATAGTGTAAAACATTTGGAAACCCTCAATGGTGCACGGGGATGGGGGCACGTATGGAGGAGCAGAAACAGCATCACCCAGATCTTCCTGGTAGAATTGCCGCAGCTCAGAAAGTGAACATAATTGCCGTTTCAAACGGTCTGGATTTTGATACGGAATCTTCTGGCGTGGAAGCTTGCCTGCACCGATTATATGGGCGATGTTGCTCAAGGTCCTCCTCCATGGCTTTCGGCCCCAGTTTCCTTATCTGTAAAACCTAACATGAGGCGGTGGTGAGGGGGGATCGGGCAAGGCAGAGTGGAAACTTGTTAAACAAGAGCTGTTCTTATTAAAAGAAAACGAATCATTTTTCTAATTCCTAAGATATCTTCAGGTTTACTTGTGCCTTCTTAAGAATTCTCAAACACTTCAGTAGTTTTCTCTACTGATAGTATTTACTGCCTCCCCTCCTCCCACCCCGGCCCCCCCACCCCTCCACCCCAGCCTTGGGCTGCGGGGTGGCAGGAGGGAAGACTGGGGCCAACCTTGCCCCAAGGCCCCCTGGCCTCCTGGCACCGTGGGGCCTGTCATGGCGGCCCAGCCACAGCTTAGGTGATGATCTCAGACTGCAGAGCAAGAAGAATGGAACGGGCTGGGGGTCCGCGCAGCTCACACGCCGCCCCACCTGCAGGCCCGCAGGCAAGCCAGGCGGGATCGCCGCTTCGCTGGGTCCCCGCCTCCGGCCGCGCGGGGGCCACTCGGACCCCGGGCTCATCCTCGCGCTCCGGTGCCCACCTGGGGAGGCGGCGGTCCATCCAGGCCAGGGGCGCAGCCTCCGAAGCCCAGGCGCGCACGGCCGCGGAAGGACGCCGGCCTCCCGGAGCGCCCCCGGCCCGCGTGGGGCCCGACCGGCACTGGGCCGCCTCCACGCCCCCTCCGCGCGTCGCCCCGCCGCCCTCGGCCCCCACCCACCGCTCCTCCCCTCTCCCCACCCTCCTCCTCCGCCCCCTCCCCTCCCCCTCCGCCTCGCCCGCTGCTCGGAGGAGCGACGGAGCCGCCCGGGCCGGAGCGCAGGCGGCGAGGCCACCGCACCTGCAGCGCGCTCGGCGGCCGCACGGGCACCTGGCCTCCCGCCTCCCGACCTCCTGCTCCCGGGCGCGGGTCTCCCCGGACGCCCGAGCCCCCTGATCGGCCACGATGACCACTTCCCTGCAAGATGGGCAGGGCGCCGCGGGCAGGGCGGCAGCCCGGGAGCCGCCGCTGGCCGCCCAGGTGTGCGGCGCTGCCCGGGGGAGGGGCGACGCCCGCGACCTGGCGCGGGGCCCCTGGCTGCACGCGCGGGCGCTCCTGGCCGCGCCGGACGGGCCCCGCGGCTGCGCGGCGGACAGGTAGGCAGCCCTCCGGGGCGCGGGGGAGTGTCCGGGGCGGCGGCCGGCGCGGGGGTGAGGAGGCGGTCCTCGGGGGTGAGCCATGTGCCCAGAGCCGGGCCAAGTTTGTGAAAGTCTCCGAAGACGAGTCCCTCGGAGCCTGCTGCTGCCCGATCGGCGGGACATTGCGATCTGGCAGAGCCTTATAAATAGCATCGCCGGTTCAGGGAGAGCACCCGGTCTCGCGCGCCTCTGCCCATCCGTGTGAAGTGGGAGGCCGAGCTTCAGGCCGACCGCCCGCCTCCCTTCATTCTGCCTGGCCCCGTATCGAAAAACAAATAAACAACGCCTTTTATTTTATAGATTGAAAAAATCCTACCGTAAACGAGTTCACCTCCCGCATAGAGCCTTACCCTGAAGGAGGAGAGCGGGGATGGACACTTGAGCAGTCATGCTGTTCAGCAGGAAAGAATAGAGGCTTTGAAAGGTTTCCCAATTGCCATAGCATTCAGCTCTAAGTGCCTTTAGAGTTCACAATTTTACACGCACTTTAGAAAAGGAAAAGGTTGTAACAATACACGATTCTCTAGTCCTTTACATTCATACATTTAATTGGGACTTCTTCCAGATGTTCAAAGTGCTTCAACTTCACTGAAGTTAAAATTACTTTCAGTGGACTAGATATTTCCACTAGCAACTTCTATTCACTTACCTCCTCAAAAACACTGCCTTTGCGATTTAGTATCTATAAGTACTTGAAAAACCAACAGACTGTGTGTGGGCAACATTGTGAATGAAATTTGAAGTGAGATGAACCGCAGCTATAATTAATAAATCATAACTTCCAAAAGTGATTAGTAAAATGGCATAGGGATGAATTCACTCTATTTTTATAGACTTCGTCAATTCAATGGATGCATGACAATGCCTAACTCCTAAGGGTGATTTTTGCATTCATAAATATATAGTATGTATTTGGGCTTCAGGGAAATTATCAAAGTGCTGGAAATGGGATTTCCATGCCTGGTGACTTTTTACCCGCCTCCTCTTCCCAAAGGATAGGATACTATACATGATTGTATATTAATTAGCCTTTTATCTTAAGCCACAGAAAGTACATCACAGACTGTTGTCACAGAGTGGTGCATATTAGCCTTAGCTTTTTAATTCTGACAGCAATTATATTTTACTTTCTGTTTTATGTAAATTTCATCCTATGTTCTCTTGGTGTAGGAGAAAAAAGAAAGATCTTGATGTTCTGGAAGTGTCATCTATTCCAAACCCTTTTCCTGAGCTATGCTGTTCTTCATTTACATCTGTGTTATCGACAGACCTGTTTCCCCAAACAAATTCAAGGAAAAAACAGGTATGCATTTAAAAAATCTTCTAATTCAAAATTATCAGGAGTTCTAAATCTATATAGTCTTTACAATGCTCAATAACTTGCAATATTAATAAAGGCCTATATTAAATAACTCTATTGAGTGACATAGTTCTTTGGCATTATTTGCCCTTAAGGCCTCAGTTTTCACAGTTGTATAATGGGAATGTTAAAACTTACCTGTCAGGCCCAGCCGGGTGGTTCAGTGGTTGAATGGCGACCTATGACCCAGGAGGTCACGGTTTGATTCCCAGTCAGGGCACATGCCCAGGTTGTGGTCGTAATCCCCAGTGTGGGGCATGTAGGAGACAGCCGATCAATGATTTTTCTCTCATCATTGATGTTTCTCTATTTCACTCTCCCTCTCCCTTCCTCTCTGAAATCAATAAAAATATATATTAAAAAATAACTTAGCTGTCAGGTTTTTTGGATGGTTTAAATGAGAAAATATCTGTATAGTGCAGAGTCTGAGAGCTATTATTCACAGAGTAGGTGGAAGAAGTCTGTGTGATAACTAGATTATCAATTGTAGGTCAGGAATTGGAAAGGGGGGGGGGCAGTGATATGGGGGATGAGAAAGGGATTGGCTGGTTGTTTAATACCAAACCAACCTCATTTACTAAAGGAAAGTGATATAGTGAATCTGTGGCAAAGGTAGTTGGAGTTTAGGACCCCATGTCTTTATTTCAATGAATTCCTCTTACTGAAGGCAGAAGGCAGATGACTTGTAAGTGATCATTAGAAGAAGGACTTTTATTTTTATGATTTTCTTTCTTCATGAGTTTCTAGTGTGGGACCGGCTTAAGCAAATTAGATTTCAAGGTTGAAGCAACTAGGGGGAGATCCATCACAATTACACATTTTGCAAAAGAAAACAAAAAAAAAATCAGTATATTCTAGAATAATCCCGTCTCTTCTTAATATTCTTCCTCCCAGTTCTGAATCAAGAAAACAAGGAGAGGCTTCACTAGGCAAAATGTATCTTGTTCTTGCAGGGTAGAAGCAGTCAGTTTAAACAGTCAGATGCTTGCAGTGAGGAGAGAGAGATCATTTTCGCCCATCTGTTGTTCCCTTTCTTTTTTTTCTGCACTTTTACTACCTGTGATGGGTTCGGTAATGTATGTTTATAGTTTTAGGGATGGAGGAAATACCCCAGGAAAGAGATGAATCCTTGGTAACATGTGGTAGTAATTCCATCCATGGAATGTTGTGTTTTGACAGAAGTCTGCTATAACAAGGCATATGTACTTCTCTTTGGCGGAGGGAGGGTGAAATTTAATTGGTGCATGTACCTTTTGGATAAGGACTGGAGAGAGTGGGAATAAACATTCCCAGAGCAGACGAATGTTATGAGTTAGTCCTTAAGCGGTGGGACTGAGACTTTGGATGGGGAGATGAACAAGAAAGAGACTCTCTTGAGAACTTTATTGTCAGAGTGAGGTTTAAAGTAAGAGCCCGAGGGAAAAATGCCATTCTGAAATGTCTGGGCCCGTTGAGAGCTTGGCTTTTGGGGATATAAAACGGAAGTATGGATGACAGATTTGACTGTGTGTCAATGTGGTGGGAAGAATTGATTCTGGATTGTCCACGTGACCCAGAATGGGAGAAGGAAATGTCTGGTGGAGTGTCACAGACTCCCCTGTTTATGGGGGGCTTGTTATGTCCCTTGCGTCTAGGCCAGTGGTGGCGAACCTATGACACGCGAACTCATTTTTTTGGTTGATTTTTCTTTGTTAAATATATAAAATAAATATCAAAAATATAAATCTTTGTTTTACTGTGGCTGCAAATATCAAAAAATTTCTATATGTGACATGGCACCAGAGTTAAGTTAGGGTTTTTCAAAATGCTGACACGCCGAGCTCAAAAGGTTCGCCATCACTGGCCTAGGCTCTGAGTCACTGAGCTAAGCAAAAAGGCCATTCAGAGGGTGTTTACTGAGGTGGGGCTTTGATTTGGGGTTGGGTTAATTTTATGAATGGATATTGAGAATATCTGTGTCTAAGAGATGCATCCATGGGGCAGGTTTCTTTTGAATAGAGAAATAATCAGTATTGATCAGTATTGTATGCTTATGTTAATAGAATTAAAAGAGAAAGAGTGGGTGTTGATGTGAGGGTTAAGCCAAGGTGTGCCCTATGTGTGGCTAGTCATCATCCCAGAGTAAGGCATCTTATCTTGGGGAAGGACATTTCTTCAGATCCGGCTTAGCAAATGGCAAGATGGGATAAGGGTGCTGTATTACTGTCTCCGACTGATTTCTTGCTCAGGCCTTGTGCCCTGTTTCCCCAGTGACCTTCTCAGAGAGCTCCGCGCCCATACAGACAGCTGTGCCCTTTCATTTCATGAGCAGAGTTCTGGCCCGAGTCCTGGAGACTAGTCCCAGAGGGGCGTTCCCACCAGAAAGGACAGTTCCTGCTGATCTCTTCCTCCAGCCCAAGGGTTGGGGACTCTAAGAAGAGAAGGCTGTCCCAAAGTGGAAAAGAGGAAGGTTCTTTTTCATATGTTTTTTTAATGTTTTCTTCTCCCTACCGTGGCTTTGCCTTAAGAATTTATCCTTTGTTTTAATTCCTTTGTATATGCTCAGTTCTTTGGAATGAGTGAAGTTTTGGGAACCCATGATTCTATGTCAGTGATTTCCCCAAGGTTGTTTCTTGGTAACACTAATTACCCTTTTACAAGATGGTATTGATGGACCAGTTGTCTCTGATCTTTGGTTGAGATGATGCAAAAGACAGTATGGAATAGGTACTATTGAATATTATACGTGGGTGAAACATTCTAGGGAACGATGTCTCTTTTCTTTATATTCTCTCTTTCTTTTGGTTCGACTATTCCAGTCATTTTAGCAATTCTTTCTCCCCTTAGAAATGCTAAATTTTATGTGGCTTTTCAAAACCACAGTCAAATCATTTCACAGGATATATATATATATATACATACACACACACACACACACACACAATATGAGTTGCCTACATAATGCATGAGTGTTAAACGGCAATGAAACCACAAATAAGATATACTTTATCTCTTTTTGCAAATACAGTATCCCAGAGTATTCAATACTGTTGGCATTTCGTATTTCTTTTTTAAATGAGAGCTGGAATGAGATAAAATCTGGATTCTTCACTTACTTTTCCATTCTAGTATTTTTATAATATTGGCCAGATATATTTCCCAGGCATATTTCTTTGTGTTCACCAATAAAGCAATTTCAAAGTGTATCATCTTTTTGTACTTGGACCCGGCTCGTATAGTAGCTCTGGTTAATTGCTTCCCAGGACTATGTAGTAAAACTAATTCAAAATAAAACCTCTGAAGATTTTAAAGATAAAAAGAAACCCATGAAAAACTGTGTCATGGAATGTTCGAGCTGGAAGAAGTCTTCAAGATCATCTAGACCAGCGGTTCTCAACCTGTGGGTCGAGACCCCTTTGGCGGTCAAACGACCCTTTCACAGGGGTCGCCTAAGACCATCCTGCATATCAGATATTTACATTATGATTCATAACAGTAGCAACATTACAGTTATGAAGTAGCAACGAAAATAATTTTATGGTTGGGTCACAACATGAGGCACTGTATTAAAAGGGCCAGAAGGTTGAGAACCACTGATAGTCAAATGAACTTCTTTTACAGATGAGCAAATAGAGGCTAAGAAATGCTGTGGCCAAAATCTGGCTTTCTTTTTTATTTTTAAAATATATTTTTATTGATTTCAGAGAAGAAGGGAGAGGGAGAGAGAGAGAGAAACATCAGTGATGAGCGAGAATAATTGATTGGCTGCCTCCTGCATGCCCCACACTGGGGATTGAGCCCACAACCTAGGCATATTGACTGACATGTAATCGAACTGTGACCTCTTGGTTCATAGGTCGAGGTTCAACCACTGAGCCACGCTGGCTGGGCAAATCTGGATTTCTTGAGGCTTTGGCCATCTTTTTTTGAGGAAGATACAATTTCCAAAGAAATGAAGAACCATAAGCGTTCTTCAAATAATAAACTTATGGTAGTGTTGTTAGTGATAACTCTGCCTATTATACAAGAGTAGGGGTGACAAATACCATTTGTTAATATTCTAATAGCTAAGGACCTGAATCTTTTTATTCTTTGACAAAGATAACTATGTCATTGTGTTTTCCCCTTCTAGCTTTCTTCTCCATCTTCAACCTAACATTGACAGGAAAAATTTACCAAATAATTAGTCATCTCACCAAATAAGGTTTATTAGCATTGCTAATAACTAGCTTTTGTATGTAGTTTATGGTCCACAGGATGTTATCTCACAAGCACACCAGTAAGTGGGTCTCTTATCCAAATTTTAAGCTTTAAAAAAGGAAATGCAAAAGCCAGAAGTGATCTGCCTGTACATCTGCAGTTTATTTATTTTTTAAATTTTTAAAAAATATATTTTATTGATTTTTTACAGAGAGGAAGGGAGAGGGATAGAGAGTTAGAAACATCAATGAGAGAGAAACATCGATCAGCTGCCTCCTGCACACCCCCCACTGGGGATGTGCCCGCAACCAAAGTACATGCCCTTGACCGGAATCGAACCTGGGACCCTTGAGTCCGCAGCCGATGCTCTATCCACTGAGATAAACCGGCTAGGGCTACATCTACAGTTTAAATAAAAGGAGATCAAAAAGATGATTATGTCTCAGTGTGCTTTGCCTCTCACCACACTATTTCTAGTGGATTCTGTATGCAATTAAGCCTTTTTGTTACTTCAGAAAAATGAAAAATATCTTCCAAATAATTAAGAAATGACTTTTCGATATGCTCTGCTTTTGAATTTTTTTCCTTTCATTTGTCAAGGATGATAAAAGGAAGTTCATCTCTGTTCCCAAATTAAGGGCCTCTGCTTTCAATCCTTTGTGATTAAGTAATTATTCCATTTTGTGCAGTGCTGAAACTGTGTGTATAATCCATTAGCCACACTCTCATATACTCTTTTCTCCAGTATATACAATAGAAAACAATAAACTATAGCCCATATTCCCATTTATCAGATTTAGCAGTTATCAAGATTTTTTGTATCCTTTATTTCATTTATTCCTCTTTAAAATTTTTATTGTCTTTGTTGAAATTTTATAAAGTAAACCCTGTACATACTATTGATTGTATCCTTACCTAGTTTTGTCTGAATCTCTGAAAAAACACACACATTTCCTTAAAAGGCCATTATTCCCTAACAAAAACATTAATTTACTTTTAAAACCATCTATAATCAAATTTTCTCATTTACAACCATCTAGAATCAAATTTCTCAGTTGGAATGGTACATCAAATGCTAAAATTATAAACTGGCTGTATTTCAAAGTCTTTAAATTAGTGCTTTGGAAATTTAAATTTATTTTCACATGAAACGACATTATAAGTTATATTTAGGCCACCCAAGCCATTTTACAAAATCCTATTTGATGTGAAATGAAATGCAGATATCATGTAAAGGCAAAAAAGAATAATAGAAACAATACTTGCTTCTATTAGGGTTTGAAACAAATACGTCTTTCCAACAGCAATTACTACTTTTGAATGTTGGCACTTGATGAATATAATTTTTCTTGGAGAGGAATTTGAAAGTACACAGATCTTTGTAGCAATATTGAAGCAGGCTTTAGAACAGTACTTTTCAAAGTGTAGTCACTAGACCAACCTTCCTCAGAATGAGCAGGGATGCTTGTGAAAAATATAGAAACTTGAACCTGTTCCAAAACCCACTGAATAATAACACTATGAAGGGCATAGGAATTTGACCTTTTATTATTTTTCTCTTTGACATATGTACAAAATCAGGGGTATTCTTATCCTCTGCTTTCAAACTCTGGGGGCAGTCTGACTTTTTAAAATTGTGGACAATTTCATTTAGTTGGTGAAAGGTAGGAATATTACAAATGGACTTTAGTCGCTATTTTGACCAGGTATTGATTGTTTGGAGGAAACAGAACCTCACATGAACTAGCCTGAAAGGTTATGTTATAGTGCCTGAGGGCCAAAAGTTCACTGATCTCATGAGAAATTGGAATTGGAAACTGGAAAGTCAGCAAAAATCACCACAGCCACTTTCTCCCTTCTCTTTCTTTTGTTCTCCCCCAAGCATAGCACATAGTCTCTGCTTCGTGTACATCGATTTCACTTTATGACATTCTGCAGTCCTGCTTGTCTTGATTGCTTGTCAGTGCAGGTGTCCCAAACGGCCACCCCGATTGGAATAAATATTTTCTCCTGGTGCCCTAAATGGTTTGGCTCAGTGGATAGAGCGTTGGCCTGCAGACTGAAGGGTCCCAGGTTCGATTCCAGTCAAGGGCATGTACCTGGGTTGTGGGCACATCCCCAGTAGGAGGTGTGCAAGAGGCAGCTGAATCGATGTTTCTCTCTCATCGATGTTTCTAACTCTCTATCCCTCTCCCTTCCTCTCTGTAAAAAATCAATAAAACATATTTTTAAAAAAATATCTCCTTCTGGTAACTGACTGGAATCTATACCTGGACAGAGATTTTAACCCAGAGTGTTAAATTCTTATTCAGTCAGCTGTGGTCAAAGGGACATAGGGACCTGGACCAAGGCTCACTAAGCAAGGGTTGTGGGAACACATTTTGTGAACTGGTGGTGCAGGTTCAGGAGGTCTGGTATATAGTGGTGGAGAGGAAACAATGGACAGCTAGTGACCCAGAAAAAAAGGTCTCACAAAACAAATTCCTATAATAAGTGGATGACGTGGTGATCCATTGATTGGTTTGGCTGACCAGTTTCTTCACCTCAAATCACTTAATTCACTTGAAGTCTATTTATTTGATATGGTTTCAGTTGATGCCACCCGTCAGTGATGGGAAACTCCCTTGGCCATTGTTCTGAGCTTGCATCTTAGTGAGGCCCCTTAGCTACCAACTCTAATTTCTCCCTTATTCATGCTAGTTATTTTCATTTGTAGCAGAAGACAGCTGTCTCTTCCTATTTTAAAACTTAAATCCCTGGAAAATATTCTGTTTGTCAAGGTTTTATTTCCAGTTCGAAGATTGCCTCTTAAGTTTTGGTTAATTTGAAGTGTACATTGTAGTACATTTGTCTCCAATATGCGTTTTGTTTTCCAGTTCTTTGAAAGCTCAGCTTCTAGTTTGTTTTCTCCTTGGGGCATATATTAAGTTCTATCAAGAGAAGGAAAATTGGAATCATTCATGGTTCAATATCAATGTGGATCTTAATTAATATAAAAAAGATTTCAGCAGTCCTATGCATGTTGGTTTCAAAAATATCAGTTTATGCCCGGCTGTGCTGGCTCAGTGGTTGAGCATCGACCTATGAACCAGGAGGTCACAGATAGATTCCCGGTCAGGGCACATGTCCTGGTTGTGGGGTCGATCCCCAGTGTGGGGCATGCAGGAGGCAGCTGATTAATGATTCTCTCTCATTATTGACGTTTCTCTCTCTCTCTCTCCCCTTCCTCTCTGAAATCAATAAAAATATATTTTAAAATAAGCCAGGTTATATGAAATAGTAACAAATTATGTTGTGTAAGCGTTTGATCAGGGATAAGCAGACTTGGGAATTGTTCTTTTGGCACCTAGAGAAAGGACAGCTCAAGGGAGAACCTGGGAAGTGACTACAAGCCTTTGCCAAGGCGTGGGAGCCGAAGGGAAACTTTTGGAATGAATTCACAAGAGAAATGGGAGAGCCAATATGGGGAGAACAGCCATTAGTTCTTGCCCTTCCCTTTGGTCCCACTTATTTAGTATTTTTTCAAAGCCACAGAGAAAATAAGCACACAAAGGAGGATATTCTTAACAAGTTTATGACTGTTTCTATCTATTCCACAAGATCATTTGTAAGTTGGCTGTTTATTTACGTGCATTTTCCTATAGGTGTAATGTTACATGTGGTGGTTAGGTTGGTATGGCAGTCAGTAAAAAATTTTAAACCCATAATAGCTCCAAAGAATAGTACATGTACAACTTCCTGTATACCATTTTTAGTAAGTTTCTGTGGAAAGAGGTGAGTCAATATGATGTGATTAAAAGATATTAGACTGGGAATATAGAAGCCTAGTTTTTTTTCCCTCTTTATTGATTTTAAGGTATTACAAATATGTCCTTATCCCCCCATTGCCCCCCCACCCCCCACCCCCCAATCCTGCCCTCACCCTCAACCCCTGTTGTCTGCGTCCATTGGTTAGGCTTATATGCATGCATACAAGTCCTGTGGTTGCTCTCTCCCCCTCGCCCCCCCCCCCCCCCCCCCCCACCTTCCCTCTGAGGTTCGGGCATCTGATTGATGCTTCTCTGTGTGTAGTTTTAATAGGGTCCTGCCGCTGATGAGTGAGTGAGAAGAGACTGTTGCCTACACTTTCTGGGCCTTTGAGCACTGTGATTTCTTCCTGTTCTGAGAGCAAGTGATTCCGTTGGCTCTTGAAGAACTAATGACTCCATGTAGTACGTACAGGAGTCTTGGGAGGTTTCTTTGGTTCCATTGCCCCAGAAGTTTTTTTCTAAGCCTCTGTTCCGATCTTCCTACATGGTCACCACACCTCTTTGATAAAGAGTCCATTGGGGTGCCATGGGGCAAGGAGCAAAGGAGCCACCATTGTGCAAATGATGGGGGCAGGCGGGGCTAGTTAAACCACAGATTGTGCGTCAAAGTCAAGGTCCAACTATTAGAGAGTCAGAAAAGGTGTATCTGGAAGTGGGGCCAGATTAGGTGGTACAGTTATATTTAAACTTAGATGTATGGATATAAGATTAGATGTGGACATTTGAGGCTGACGTAGGTCCAGTGTGTACCTGGCTGTTCTCCACTTTCAAGTCATCCATTGGTTGCTCAAACCAGAAACCTAGGAGACCTCTTTCTGATCTTTGTCAAGTACAGCTCCATCTTTCATCACAATATACTGGAAGCCATAAACTTGTCTCTGTCTCCACTGCTATCATCCCAAGTTAGGTCCCTGTCTCTTCCTGTACAAAAGCCTCATAAATGGCCTCCTTGCTTCTACTTTCGCCTGTTTTGCTCTATTCTCCATTCACTTGCTACAATAAACTTTCAGAAATGTAGATCATATCATGTCACTCCCTGGTTGAAAACTTTTCTATAGCTGAGAATGAAATCTAAATTCTTATCCTGGCCCATAGGTCTGTACATGGTTTAGCTTCTGTACACCTCTTAAAACTCACCTGCATTCTACTCTTTGTTCATTATACTCCAGCCATGGAAGGGCGATCCTACCCGTTTGTGAACTTGGCAAGCTTTTTCTACTTCAGAGCCTTTGGCTTGATTGTTTCCTCTGCCTAGAACCTCTTTTCCTGACTCTTCACATAGCTGACACCTTTTTAATCTTAGCTCTCGGTACAAGATCATCTTATCAAGGAGGCCTTTTTTTGACTAGTCTACCTAAGGTATCCCTCTACATCTGTAAAGGGTATGCATTTCCCCATTTCCATATTATAAACACTAAATAATTCAACTATGCCATTACACCCCCACCTCCATCACACAACCTGTTGTATTTTCCTAGCTGTACTTACCATAATCTAAATTGTCTTTTTTATCTTTTGGGTCTAATTATTATTTTCCTCTCTAAATAGAGTGTGGTAGGTTCATTGTTTTGGAGTTCTTTGGGAAAAGAATAGATATTGGGTTATTGAAGATAATTAAAACCAATTTTAACAAATTGTATTTTGACATATTTTTCTAATCATGATCAATCATTTTCTTCCTCTTTTCATCAAATTAAAAAATATATATCCAATTATATTAACAGAGTCTATGAACAAAGATAAAGTTATATGCTAGAATACTGGACCAACTGGATTTAGTAGCATATACATTTTGCTTTCATTACACACATAGGATCATGTGTAATGAAAGTAATGATATATTTCTGACTTTATACATTATTTCATAGAGTTATAAGTGAAAAGTGCTTGATGGACTGCTGTACTTTCTTCCAGCTTACTGTGTATTAACAAAAATTTAGCCCTAACCGATTTTGCTCAATGGATAGAGTGTCAGCCTGCGGACTCAAGGGTCCCAGGTTCGATTCCGGTCAAGGGCATGTACCTTTGTTGAGGGCACATCCCCAGTGGGGAGTGTGCAGGAGGCAGGTGATCGGTGTTTCTCTCTCATCAATGCTTCTAATTCTCTATCCCTCTCCCTTCCTCTCTGTAAGAAATCAATAAAATATATTTTTTTTAAAAATTCACACATTTAGCAGAGTTAAGTCGAAATATCCATTGGGTTTATAATATAAGTCTTTCAGAGCAGGGGATTGGTGTTAGCACATTTTTTAATTATTAACTATTAGTGGCATAGTTGAATTATTTAGTGTTTATAATATGGAAATGGGGAAATGCATACCCTTTAGTATATAAGACTTTCCAAGGGGTGTACAAAATCATAGATTTAAGAAAATCTGTTTCTAAATCCCCATCTTCCAGTGTACTTTTTCCTAAAACTTATCTTCCTAAGAACCCACCAGTGTTCACAATAACCTTCTCACCTGGTGCATTACCCAGGGGCATGTAAACCTCCAGGGCATCGCATACAGGGAAAGCTTCTTTTAATAATTAATCAAAGCACCACAAATCAGAAGCACTTCCTATCTTTTTATGCCTTACACATATTTCTCTGAAAGGGAGATAGGGTTAGAAATGAGAATTTTGGCTAGTGTTGAAATGTTCTGATTTAGATAAATGATGGTGTGATGGGAGTAATGACAAATTTTATTTATTTTTTTGTTTTTCAGCTTTCAATTATTGACTTCAGTTCTTCCCTCTCCTGTTGTCAGAGAATGGATAACCTTTGAGGGAGAGTTTCCTAAGAACAAAGCAATAGTGCATCAGAGAGAAATATTGAATGCCGAAAGTGGCCTTTGGTCATGTAGTTAAATGTATTTTCCCCTGTTCTCATTACTTAGGACCCATCAATAGCTGAAAGAAAGCACACTGACAGACACCTGATGTGATAGAGGTTACTGCTGTGGCGAGGATCCTTGGAAAGCCAACCTGAAGAGTAGGTTTGCCTGTAGAAAGTTTACTAGGGAGAGCTCATGGAAACATTACCTGTGGGAATAGACCCAGGGGATAGACACAGTGCAGCCACAGCAGAGACCTTCACCAATCCCATAGGAGCTCTGGATCTGGGATGACCCTACAGAATGATTCACAGTTAGGGCCGAGGAGCTGGGCTGTCCAGGAAGGACTCTCTTCAGCCTAGTGCAGTGGCTGGCAGGGAGGTCTTCATGGCTGACACTCTAACAGCTGGGAGAATGAGTGCTTCAGTGCCGAAGGTTTGGGAGGGTGTGCCGCAGCATCTGCCACAGTCAGTAACTGATTCCTTTAAATGTAACAGAAATTCCTTCGGAGACTACCACAATTTTTACATAAATTAGATAAAACTCAAGGAAGTAATATGTACATGATTTTTTTCAGATTTTGTGCATTTTATTTAATATTGTGGTTAAAACCCATTTTATGAAATCATATCGTGAGATATTTATTCATATGCCAGTCAATTCCCATTCTATTTTATAAAAAATACTTTAATATTTCTTAATTTCTGTTAACAAAAAATATGCTAGCTGCTAGACTCATTTTTTAAAAAACATATACCTTTTGGCTTTCATTAAAAACATGAAGACATTTTTATCACAATGTACTTCCAATTAATGGGGCTATTTCTAATTTTATACTTGATTTTTATTTAGTTAAATAAAAAAGCTGAAAGTCAAGGTGGAAATGACACTCATGCAAAGGAATTTCATGCCCTTTTTGACACTTCATCATACTCCTCAGAACTCTTAGTTCTGTATTTAATTTTGATTGCTTTCAGCTATTTCTCTTATAAGATATAGTCAGTAATTTTCAGTAAAGATTTTTCTTTCTCAGAATGCCTATTGATAATCTCTTATTGAGAAAAGTAAAGCTGGACTTTATCTGATAGAGACTCTAATTGCTTTACTGGATGATGGATCATTAAAAAGATTCTAGCTCAGGTGGAATTTAAAACTGACATTGCTTTTCACCACCTCTGCACTCTTTTCTCTCTCACCCAGATTAATTTTTCTTTCTAGCTCATCATAGGTTGTCACATATATGTGTTCATTCTCTGCCTTTTCCCTTTGGAACATAAACCTTAAGAGAGGGTAAGGACTTTGGTTTATATATCACTGAATCAGTGGAGACTGCAATGCCTGGCACTTAATAGATATTCAATACATTTTGCTGAATGAAAGAATAAATGAATCAATAAATGAATGGGGAAGGACCAGAGAAGTGGTTGTTATTAAGGACAGAAATGAGGGAATATTTGGGAATTTATTGATAGTTTAATATAAATGATAAAGAATTTGCAATGAAACTTAGAGAAGTGAAAGTAACTAACTTAGTTTAGTTACCAAGAGGGGTCTGATATTGTTGTTAAAAGAGATCCTAGACAGGATAAACATTTAAGTATTGATTTGTCACTTTTTGCACCTTCTAAATTTGGGTCATCCTTACTTAGAACAAATTCTATTTTTTGTCTCTTTGGTCCCCTTGTAAGCATTTTCAGTTTTACCAGCTCATGTGTGCCAGTTAAGAAGCATGTATACTTTATGGGGTTGAGTCCAGTAAAAGCTTTTCGCTCAACCCCCATTCACAGTGGAAGATTACTTTCATTCTTGGGAAGGGTGACATCTGCGTGTGAAGCCCAGTATTCAGATGAAAGGGTACTTTGGTATTATTCAACTGTGTATTGGCAAGGCTCAGGCCAGTATCTAGTTTCTCTTTAGAGACATTTTGCATTATATTACAGTACTCTTACTGTGCTGTGCCAGGGAAATTAAGATCAGCTGGAACACTCTGTAGGTTATTGGCTTGGAGTCTTAGGGCACTGGGAACTTGATGTTTTGTTTTAATGACCTCATTTAGGCTGAACCTGCCTTTGTTCCAAAGGCATAAGGGCCTCTTACAAAACCAAGTCTGCACCTTTGGAGAGGTTTAGAGAAAGTGACCAAAATATTTAAAGGCATTGGGTCGATGTCCAGGTAAAGAGTACTTGATAAATTATGGCTCTTGAGTCAAGAAAGACGAAGAGGCACAATTAAAGTCTCCTCAACTTGGTTGTAGCCATTAAATGTCATGGCACCCAAAACCTATTTGGAAGGTTGAAGGAGGTAGTTTTAAGAAAAATGGAAGGAAGAAATGTTGATGGGTCATGGGACTTGTGCTCAGGTAGATGGTCTCCGTAGAGATCTCCAGAGGACATCACTCCTGTGGAATGAAGCACCTCCTGCATATTTCTCCCAGTGGGACATGTATATGCACATGGGGTGTGTGAGGATTGTGGGAGGGCCGTACGGGAAGTTGTATGATGAACATGGAACATCTTTCTGGAACATAACTTTTAATTGAAAATAGGGGGAAACAGTTTTATATTTATACCAGAGGCCTGATGCACGAAATTCATGCAAGGGGCTCTGCCCTCGCAGCTCTGGCTTCATCCAGAAGGATGTCCAGAAGATTGCTCGGCTGTCCGGTTTAATTAGCATATAATGCTTTTATTATTATAGATTGTTATATTTATATTTATATTTAAATTTATATTTATATTTACACACTCCTATTTTTACAAGTAGAATTCACAGGTTATGTGTATATTTAAGACAAATTAAATACCTTAGAGTTATTGCTTACCCTGAGATGGACAGGGCTATGTGATTACTTTCTTTTGCATTCAGTAGTTCTGGTGGAAAAATTAAAAAAAAAAATTAGTGTTGTTTTCAGTTCTGTGGGAAGTGGCTCTTTACAATCTTCAGGAGATTTGGTTATCATCTCTTTTTTTCCTTCTCAGTTCTTCTCTAGACAAAGTTCTTTATCTCTAAAGCTTCTCTTATTTTATTAGTAGCTATGTCATTAATATTGAGGATATTGGCCCAACTGGAGTGGCTCAGTTGGTTGAGCATTGTCCTGTGCACTGAAAGGTTGCTGTTTCCATTACTGTCCAGGACACATACCTGGGTTGCTGAGACATCATACTTTCATGGTATAACTGATGTGCCTGATGGAACAGAACCTGTTTTAGATTTTAAAAAATATTTTTATTGATTTCAGAGAGGAAGGGAGAGGGAGAGAAATATAGAAACATCAATGATGAAAGAGAATCACCTCCCACACTGGGATAGAGCTCACAACCCGGGCATGTGCCCTGACCTGGAATGGAACCATGACCTCCTGGTTCATAGGTCGATGCTCACCACTGAACCACACTGGCCAGTCCTGTTTTAGACTTATCCAAAGGTTTCTTTCACTTAGCATTAGCTTGTAAACATATCAAATTGTAGTCATATAAAATTTAAATATAAACATGCTTTTTACTTCTTTGAGAAAAATGATTCTTCAAAAATAATTATTAAGACTATATCCTGGATTATGGAGGTCGGTGTAGTTATAACGCAGTGTGATTTCTCTTATGCTGGTTTCCAAGGGGCATATGTCCTGCTTTTATATTAGTGATGATACAATTTTCAAGGTACTTTTGAACATGTTATCATTTCTATCCTTTGAATATCTGACTATAGTAGGTATATGAGTTAGTTTTATCTCAGTTTTACAGATGGAAAGGGATAGGGTCAAAGATCGGGGTTAAATCGTACGGTATTGCATGACAGAGCCAGGACTTGAACCCAGATTTTCAGATTTCAATTCCAGCCCTGAATGCCTAACACAAAATTGATAGGTGAACTTATATTAAAAAACTAGACACAAAATCAATATTGCAGATTTTTATATGGTGAAACATGGAGTGTGACAATAATAAAAAGAGTTGTCCTTTAAGATGCACATGAAATTCATCCTTAATATATTCTGATATCCCATGACCTCCAGTTTTTTTCCTATGTGTTGGTATATTGCTTTCAGGAGACCAAACCTTTTCATTATTGTTTCAAAAAATGTCAGAAATCCTTATTGTTATTTTTTAATTTGTAGCATTTTGAATGATTTTTAGAAACCAGCAGAAAAATTGGATGATTCTCAAATCAGAATGTGTTTTGACTGAAAGAGTTTAGTTATACTCTGAGGTGTTAAATTAATTTTCATTGACAGGTCCTTGCCTGGGATTTAATTGAGATTTAAGTTAGTAAAAGTCCTGCCTTGTGGCCTAGAGAACAAGGTCGAAGTAGATGGAGTGAAGAGGATGTGTTTTCTCTTGCTTTTTTTCTCTTGGACAGAACCCAGGTCACCTCAGAAATTGTAGATGTTTGGTAGTGGACCTGTCCTGCCACCTTAACAAGTCCAACACCCATCGTTAGAATAATTACAGGACTATAATGCCAGTGTAGAGAATAATGGTTTTAAATCATGGGATAAAAAATGATTCAAATATTTAGAGATAGAATTAAATTCCATTATAAAAAAAGTTAGCAGTCCTTTACTTATCAATATGATTACCCATTCATCTTCGAAAAGTTGTGGGTTTTTTTGGTTTTGTTTTGTTTTAATCCTCACCTGAGGATATTTTTCCATTGACTTTTAGAGAGAGTAGAAGGGAGGGGGAGAGACAGAGAGAAAGAGAGAGAGAGAGAGAGAGAGAGAGAGAGAGAGAGAGAAAATCAATGTAAGAGAGACACGTGGATTGGTTGCCTCCTGCACGCATCTCGACCAGGCGGGTAATCGAGCCTGCAACCGAGGTACGTGCCCTTGACCTGAGTCGAACCTGCAACCCTTCAGTCTATGGGCCAATGCTCTATCCACTGAGCCAAACCAAACAGGGCAAAAAATAATTTTTTTTTTATAAGGCTTTAGGGTGGCAGTTTTCAAATCTCTGTAAGCATGTCACATACCTGGAGTTTTTGATATAAGCATAAATTATTGGTCCTCATTTCTGAGCAGTCTCTTTCCATAGGTCTGGAGTGGGGCTGAGTTATTAAAACTTTTAACAAGCACTTGCCTGGAGAGTCTTAGGATTCTGAGGCAGGCTCTCTGTAGAACACTTTTGAGGAAACCACGGTATAATCTTATTGAAACAGCAGTTGGCAGGGCATTTCCCCAACAGAGGAATAATTGGGAAATACACCTTCCTTCTGGAGGTGGTCTTACTTGTACATCCACGTACTTTATACAGTATATGTTTGTGGTTCTGTAATATTTTTTCTAAAGGATAAATCTTGTCTAAATATTTTTTGCTTCATTTCAAAGCTGATTAGCTTTTGGTTGAACTTTAAATTGCATTATCTTTAAAAGATAAATTGTATTTGAAATTGTTGTTTGAAAATGAACCTCAGTGGCAATGGGAATTGTCGGGGCTCCATGACTGTGAAAGTGGTTGTTGAAGTAGGTCACACAGGGGCGCTGTTGAGATATATTTTTGTCTGTGGTTAAGTTCCAAATACAGACAGCAGAGGGGGCATGCTTTAAATGACCCAAAGGATCTGTGACCTGATTGTTTTAGTATAGATTAGTTTAGATCAGCGGTTCTCAACCTGTGGGTCGCGACCCTTTTGGGGGTCGAACGACCCTTTCACAGGGGTCGCCTAAGACTATCGGAAAACACATATATAATTACATATTGTTTTTGTGATTAATCACTATGCTTTAATTATGTTCAATTTGTAACAATGAAATTGGGGGTCACCACAACATGAGGAACTGTATTAAAGAGTCAAGGCATTAGGAAGGTTGAGAACCACTGGTCTGGATTGTATTGTTCATTCATGTCATTTAGACTATTAGAGAAATATCATTCGTTGAAATAAATGATCTATTTAAGGAAGGACCATGTGATCAGAAGCCTTTAGCAGTTAATTATTTGAGGAAAAGTATTTTAATCATGTATTTAAATCTGATTTCTATTCACATTTTCATAATACATTATGAACAATGGTTCTAGATACCATTATTCTTAGTTATAAGAGTCTGATATGCTAAAGTGTTAGTTGACCATAAAACTGGAATCGACAGATACGTCCTATAGATTATTTGTTGATAAAGTTTTATAGTGTTTTGCTTAATTAAAGACATATGTAATTCAGGTCATATTATATGATTAAAAACATTTGAAATAAATCCCATATCCTATAACTTTTTTCCCTCTCCTTCCAGATTTAGTGTATATGTAAATACTTTATTTATATAACCTTGATATGTGCATTTTATGTGGCATTTTTACATACATGCTTTCATCAATAAGTGTTTAGTAATAATAGAATATTATTAATTATTGTATTATTTTCCATATGAACAACTATAAACCTGCTTTTGCCCCACCCTATGTAACTAAGACAAATTACAGACATTTCTACTAGATTGTAAACCCTTTATAGGTGAGCTTGATTTTTTCTCTATAATCCATTTTCACATAATTTTGAAACACTTGGCAATATTAATCGTATAAATGAATAAAGATTAAAATTGTGACCTCTCTCTATGATCGCATATCTGTACTAGAAAGAGGTTGAATGCCCTGAAGATTATTTTGAAATCCTGTAAATGCTTGCACATTCCCCTCATTTCTAGCTTCTGTGTTTAATGCAAGTGTCTGTGAAAGTTAAAGTCAGTTTTTGCCTTTGGTTTTCTCTTTTACCGTTAATGTTCACTCTCACTGATGGTCTGGGGAGACTGCCTTACACTCTTGTTATGATACTGTCAAAATGTGGAGCTGTGCAAAGGCATAGGTGTGATGTGGTTAATTCATTAATAATCGGGGGAATATCTGACATTTCTATTCATTGGAGTAAGATTAAGTAAATGGAAGTTTTGTAGGTTATTTCAAGGATTCAAGGCTAGATATTGGAAATATTTTTTTCAGCTGGTTTTTGATAACAAGTGAACTATAGTTCTTTACTGAAGCAGAGTAATTTGCACTGTGACCATTCCAGCTTTCCTCAAGGATAAGACAAAAGTTGTGCTTTAAAGTTCAAGGTAATTTTTGTTTTTTATGTTTCCTTGAGCCTGATTTGAAGTGTAAAAATAAGATGTCAAGAAGTCCCAAGTTAAAGAACATGTTATTCCACAAAATGGTATCTTTGTGTATTTATTAGTGTTTTTTTTTGTTCTTGCTATTCTAAACTATTTTCTATTTTTATCTTCTAGACAAAATGTACTTTAAATAATCCTTCAGGTACTCAAGAGGGAAAACACAGCAATGAAGGAATCCCAAAGAGTAATTTTAAGAGAGACTTAGACTATGTAAGGAAACATTTTATTGAGGCTCTGGGTAATTCTTAGGGTTTTTTGTTTTGTTTTGTTTTTTAGGACATCTGGAACTAAGGATACTTGGATTCTTTTTTTAAAAAAAATATATTTCATTGATTTTTTACAGAGAGGAAGGGAGAGAGATAGAGAGTTAGAAACATCCATGAGATAGAAACATCCATCAGCTGCCTCCTGCACACCCCCTACTGGGGATGTGCCCGAAATCAAGGTACATGCCCTTGACCCGAATCGAACCTGGGACTCTTCAGTCCACAGGCCGACGCTCTAGCCACTGAGCCAAACTGGTCAGGGCAATACTTGGATTCTTTAGACATCCAATTGGGCACAAATTCTTTAGAAACTCAATATTTCAAAAGATGGACCTTAACTCTATTTGCTTTACTAAACCTTGACTCATTAATGTCATAGCTTTTACAAAAAGCAACTGTTATGTCCCTAATTGCTTTTGTTTGGGGAAAAATGTATATGTAATTAGCATGTTCCAAGTTGAAAGTTAAAATGTAGGTACCAAATATAGAATGCAGAAGATTGGGGAATAGCTGGTCAAAGCGGCAGGCACATGAGATGCCGAGAGAGGAGTAGCACAATGGGAAAGGAAATAAGAAAAGTGGAGGTGGGTATTTAGGACAACTTTTAGAGACTGAGGAATATTCCTACATGTTCATAATAAAATAGTTTGAAGAGTACATACTTCACATATAAAGCGCATACAAAGAAAGCAAAGGGAAGAAGGTTAGTCTTACCATGACTTCCCAGAATACCTAGTGAATAGCAAAGTATGAATCAGAAAGTCTTACCACTTCCAGAAGAGAATACCTACCTTTACACATCCTGAAGAGTTTTGATAGACTTGAGATTCTTAAAGGGTTTCTGTGATTTTTGGCTTCCTACATGTATAGTCAGCAATAAATATCATTCAGTGATTCAAAATGAGGATGACGCCTTCAAGGAAATTACTTTCCAGGCGTCTATGACATCATTCTACAAAAACAGTTATTCAAAGACTTTACTGGTAGAAATTCAGATAATGATGCTGAATAAATAGTTCCATCAGGCTTTGTGTATGTGTAAGTAAGAAAGCTCTACTAAAGCAGCATAAAACAATACAAAAAAAAATGTTTGGTGATTTGATAAAACCTTGCCTGATTTCTTACATCAATCTATATTTGTGAAAGAATATAATTTTATTTTATATTTATAATTTAAATTTATATTTACATTTCAATAATTTATTTGAACTATTAAATATTATAGAAGATTAGGAACTATATACAAATAAAAGATAAAACTAGAACTACTGAACAAAATCTAAAAACACAATTGTGTTGCTTAGAAATAACTCCTGCTGATGTCTTGGGTATCTGTCCTATCCTTCCTACCTTTTTAATGCATCTAAACATAATTTTAAAAATGTTTATCAAATACTATATATTGATCTAGAGTCACAAGCTTTTAGCAGAAAAGGGCTTTATTGAGGATTTCTTTTCTTGTTTTACAAATGTGGAGACTGAGCCCCAAATGAATTGAATTACTAGCCAGTACTTGGCTGTAATCCTTTATCAACCAGAGTGAAGGCAGGAGGAGAACCTGAGTTGATCTTTGTACAGTATCACTGAATGCAGGTCCCACGCTTCCTTTAATTTCTCAGATTGTTAGCAGGTTGCCATGCACACAAATGCCAGACTGTGAAGATGCAGGCTGCACGAACACAGTGTGCCCAGTGGCTGATGCCAGCCACCTGCTTGGATCCCAGCCTGGCAGTGCCCAAGAGACAGGGCCTCCAAGTCAGAGCTGGCTTGTTCAGGGTTGGTCCCAGAAGCCTCTCTCAGATCAGTAGTAGCCTATGAAGCAGAGGCCCTGGACCAAATTTACCAAGCGTGGGGCCCAGCTGCCCAGAATAATAGCTACTCTACTGCTTTGGAGAAGGCAGTGGGATCAAGAAGAGATTTCAGAGAACTAGAGAGAATGATGGAGAAGTGAACTGGTCTGAGGCCTTTGGAAAACTCTGGCCTCCAGACTAACTGCCTGAGGATTGGAGGATCCCAGTCCTTCCTACATCAGTCCTCTAGTTCTCTGAGGATTAGCAAACGACTAACATGGTGCTGTAGGACCCAGGGGGACCTGGGCAGAATGACTTTTTCCCTTTCCCTCTTTTATTGAAAAAAGTCAGTACTGTTAAGACACATTGAGCCCAAGGCTCTGCTTGAGGTGTTATTGATGTGCACAAGGTGGAGGCAAAGAAAAGGAGGTAACTGTTTTTTTTTTTTTGTTTTGTTTTGTTTTGTGTGGTTTTTTTTTTTAAAGTCTTGAAACATCCCAAGACTTTTGGTCCTCAATAGACACTTTCAATGCAATGTTTTGGTCAAAACCCCTTACTTAATGGACTGGGATGGAAGGCAACCTCAGTGAGATGCTGACAATAAAAGCAAATACTAATGTAATCTGCCTGAGAACTTTTTCCATCCCTAGTCTTAGCAAGTCTACCATTCTGCACACAAGACTGATGTGGAAGAGGTTTTGTTTTTGTTTTTAAGTAAAATAGCTATTTATCCAGCTTCTTGTCATACCGAAATGTTTTGTGCATATACCATTGCAATTAGCACACAGGCAAACTTAGACATCAAATTACATTTCATGTTACCTAATTATATAAAAATGTAAAGTGAAGATGATTTATCAATTCCTTTTAACACAACGAGCAAACAATTCAGCAGTAGATGTGAGGCACAAAATCTTAGTAAAGTGACACAGACAAAACAATAATGTAATTCTCACTTAAGTTTAACTTACCATATTTTTTTATGACTATACAAAGATAAGCTTTTAAAATGTTATATTTACTAAGATTCTGGCAAGAGCTTTATGTAACAAGACACAGCATACGAGGCCTGCCACTCGATTTGTATATGGTAAGCCTCAATGTTACAAACAAAACAAAACAGAGGAGTATTTTTAAGTGTCAACTCATCTCATTCCCTGCGAGGTTTGAGAAGAACTGTCATTAAAATATACAGAAATTTCCATGTATTATTCCAATCAGTTTAGTATTGAAACTGAAAGAAATTTCTTAAGGTTGATAGAAATTCATTAAGGCCAAATACTTTACTGGGTCAACCATAATTGATTAGGATTACAGCCACGTATTGCCATGCTATTATTACCCATGCGATGTAGATGTTTGCAAAATAATCAAGTGGCAGTTTTGCAAATATGGATTAGAATAGATTAGTCACCATTGATCTGGTCACCATCAGAATAGATCAGATCACCATGACGGATTTTAATAGAATATTATAATAGCAAAATAATGGAGTTAATGTTTTCATACAATGAAGAATATAATGTGTCTTGTTTATAAAATTTAAAAAAGTGCAACTACTTGTATAAAGTGCTATCAAAGTAGTTTCAGTTGTAGGAGCAGATGAAACAGTGCAGTAGAGGAGACATGTTGAATCTTGCAGGATTCCTCCAGTGCCAGAGCACCGTGTGCTGAATATAGAATATAGATTAATTTGCACCTGATCATCATCTAAGTAATAGTTTTGTTGTTTTACTCTTCTCCAAACTATCGAATGCAGTTTCATTTGGGTGTGGCTTAATGCCATTCTATTTTTATTTTTTTTCCATTCTATTTATTAATGCCAATTCTATTCCGGGATTCATACATCAGAATGAGTTCAGTCTCCTTCAAGGTAGTCACTAGGAGATGATGTTGATTCTGGGCATGGTGTTACTACTCAGGAGTTTCGTAACAACTGACTTGTTTTAGAGATTGATAGCAATCTTCACAAACATTCCCATGGGTGGCTGATCTTAATTCCTTGTGACTGTCTGATTTTGAGAAAGAGCAAAAGGTTGTTGAGAGCCAATTCTGGGGAATGACATGAGCCCTCAACTGAGGAAGAGTATGAAGTTAATGAGGCTCTGCGTTTCTTGCTTGACTTGAACATTTTTTGGTATTCCCTAGGGGGAATATAGAAACTGCTTGTGGAGAGGCACATTGTTAGAATGAGGACATAGGATGTCTAAAACTTTCTGTGACATCTTCTGTAGAACTGCAAAGTGGAATATTTTAACTAGGATAGTATTTTTTCCAAAGGTAATTTCAACTAAATACATCCTAGCAGGACAGCATCATGAAAGCAAACACACCATAACCGCAAATCCCTATAAATAAGCAGTTGAATACAGTCTTATGATTCAGCCCCTTTAAAATGTCTGTAAATATACACATTGGCTCCTGGCGAGACCTCTATGCCCTGTGATGTGTACATCCAACACGTAAAAGCTGTAATTCTACTCAGTTTTGTTGTGCCACTGATATGTATCATTATGTGAATTTTATTTAAAATACATTTCTTAGAACGATTTGTCTGAATTGGGGATTTTAATAAAGATCTGGGATGTTTAAACAGAAAGTATCTTTTTCTCAAAATAGCTTTTCCTGCAGCAAGCTGAACTCAGAACTACTGCATTGACTTTAGAACTATGTTACTAAAATAGCTTACAACTCCTTCCCTTTATGCCAGAAAATAAGGGTCTCTTCTTTGTTAAAGATAAACGGATAAAGATGGCTGAAAATAAAGATGTAGGTTTATTTTTAAACATTTTAGAATGAAGCACCACATGATGAGAGCTACATGAATAACTCCTGAGACAGTCACTTTAAAAAAAATATATTTTTATTGATTTCAGAGAGGAAGGGGGTGGAAGAGCGAGAGAAACATCAATGATGAGAGAGAATCATTGATCTGCTGCCTCCTGCATGTCCCACACTGGGGTTCGAGCCCGCAACCTGGGCATGTGCACTGACCCAGAATTGAAGAGTGACCTCCTGGTTCATAGATCGACGCTCAATCACTGCGCCACACCAGCCAGGGTGCAACACTCACTTTTGGAGGTTTTGCTCATTGCTGCATCCATATATTCTGCTATATTTGTTAAATCAGTATCATCACGTAGTCACACCTCATAAATATTTGAACATGTGGTCAAAATGCATATTCTCCCACAGTTACAGTTAAGAATATTTTTTCTCTCTCCACCTACAGACAGCTCTGTAATCATGTCCACATTTGCTTTCTTGAAGTTTCTGCTGTGACCACTGGCAGAAACAGCATAGCGACCAGATGGTCTGTTGCATTGAGTAGAGAAATTCTTTGGCCGTTGCTTAATTCAGTAGTTCTACTCGGTCTGCACAAGAAAGTCTAATGAGAGAACATAAGGATGCTGCTGTTAAGAAGAGGTAAATTGGCAATATTTCTGCATTTCTTGCCTACCCTTGGCTGGGCAACGTTGGAAGTTTCTTTATCCTTATAAAACCATTAAATGAATAATTTCGATATTAAATGCATTTTTTCTCCATGTGGCGTAATATTTTAAAAGGTTGTTCTACATTTAAAATCCTGTTACCTAGAGAGGATATGAAGACTGGAAACACAAATTTGTCTCTTTACAATTGACGAGAAGTTGGCCATCTCATTGGGCTTAAGAAATATTTTGTGACCATTGTGATTCTAATGGGGAAGGATTGGGATGAGTAGGAGTGAAATCCGGAACAATACAGGGATTGTCTTTGGGACTCTCTATGTTTTATATCAGACGTTGTCATGACAAACACCATCTTTGGAAAGACCCTTCGCATCCTCACCTCCTTCTGATGTTGTCTGCGATGATTCCATGTCACTCCCTATGTGGTCTTTTACTTCTGTGAGAATATTGTCATGGCAGCCGCAGTTTTCTTTACAGTTGGTCCTAATATCTAGAGTAAAATTTTGCTTTGGAAGATAATGCTAAATGTCAGTTTCTGATGGTAAGTTTAGCAGACTGAATTTGGGGAAAATAAAAGTAAGTATCTTTGCATTGAATTATTTCCTGGAGCGTCACTTATTGACTGCCTGACTGACTCCTCTCTCCTCTCTCTCTCACCCCCTTCCCATCCCATCCCATCCCATCCCATCCCATCCCATCCCACCCCACCTTATCCCTTCTCCTCCATGCCCTTTATTGCCAGTAAAGTTATTTGTTAGTTTGTGGTACGAGAGTTGATGGGTACAAACATTAATACATTATTCGTGTCAATTCCAGTATTAAAAATACTTATTTGTAGAAATATTGGAGATGAGGATGTTTGGGGAATACAGCATTCCAATAAACTTATTTTAAAAAACAATACTCACCTAAGGATATGTTTTTATTGATTTTAGAGGGAGAAGAAGAGAGAGGGAGAGAGAGAGAGAAACATCGACGTGAGGGAAACATCAATTGGTTGCCTCCTGCATGTGCCCGGACCTGGGATCGGACCCATAAGCTTTTTTTTTTTTAAATATATTTTTATTGATTTCAGAGAGGAAGGAAGAAGAAGAGAGAGATAGAAACATCAATGATGGGAGAGAATCATTGACCGGCTGCCTCCTGCAAAGCCCTCTACTGGGGATTGAGCCCGCAACCCAGGCATGTGCCCTTGACTGGAATCGAACCCAGGACCCTTCAGTCTACAGGCTGATGCTCTATCCACTGAACCAAACCACTAGGGCCCCATAAGCTTTTTGATATATATAGGACAACACTCCAACCAACTGAGCAACCCAGCCAGGGCCAATAAACTGAAATTTAAAAAATATTAACTGAAAGATAACTTTTTATGCAGAAAATCTGTCTTGGTCAGAGTAGTGCACTTGAAATAATGAATGCCGAGCACCATGCCTGAAGCACATAGGGTATTTATAGTGCATTTGAGAAAAAAGCTCTATTTTAAAGGATTTTTTTTCTCTTGACATTCACTCTTGTTTAATAATTTATCTAGGTATAGAATTCCAGGCTCAAAATAAATGTACTATCAGACTTTGAAGCTATTAATCCATTGTCCCTCAGCATCCAGTTTTGAAGATAAAAAGTTTGTTGCCAGTTTGATTTCTGTTTATGTGTAAGACTTTTTGTCTTGATTTGTTTATTGGTTCTTAATCTTCTCTTTGGGAGCTCTGTAGTCTTATTTTCTTATTGTTGGAGTTATGACATTTCACTAAAATATGTTTAAAACACTGTCTTAAAACATTCACTCTTCCTGCTCTGTGCTTGGTTGGCTCATTTCATCTGAAACCTACAGTCTTTATTTAGCTAAAAGAACATTATGTGTTTCATTATTTTCCCTCTTCTGTTTTCCCCTTCTGGGTCCCACTTTTGCCAAGCATTATGTCAGCACTGTGGTTTTGAGCAAGTTAACCTCTAACATCTTTGATCATCAGTTGCATTACTATAAAGTGGAAATTATCATCCCCAGGAGGCCAGTACCCAATATGGTAATTATTCTTTCTCCTGCAGATGCCTTGCTCCTCTAGGCTTATCGTTTTGATCAAGGCACTTGAATCTAAATATAGACTTCTGGCTCCTAAAGTGATGTCTGGGCTGTTTTTAGCATGAAGGTTATTGGACATGCCTCTGTTCTTCTTCAAGGTAGCACTGGCTCATTCCTGAAGGCTTCTTTGGATACTGTAGCCTGTGTTATATGGCACATTCAGAGATCAGCACAAGAGGAGTCAAAGCATATGTGGAAACAGGAGGTAGGATGTTAAATGACAGGGTGACACGACACTTTGTTATAAGGTAGACGTCTATGAAAGAAAACAGTGGTATCTACAGTATTTTCATATGGATTCACCTGATGAATGTGTGCCAGATTAATTTCCCCAGAAGGACAGCTTTAGTCACATCACTCTGCTCGACAATCTTCACTGGACCCCCATTGCCTACAAAATTAACATCAGATTCTTAAAGTTAATTTTCTAGGTGTCCAAAATATTGACTACAGCGAACCATCCCAGTCTTGTATCCTGCTATTCTCTACCTATTCCTTTAGTGTAATCAGAATATATTACTGTTTCCAGATCTATGCCATGTTCCTTTTCCATGCCTGGAATTCTCCCTGCCTCCTGCTCCCACCAGTGAAATCCTTCCCTTTGAAGGTCCACGGCCTCTTCCTTTAGGAAGCCTTTGTCAGTCTCTGTAATGTTTTCTCTGTACGGTCGAAAGCACATCATTTGTGCATCTCTTCTGGCACTTAACATACTACACTGAAGTGACTTTAGGTCGGAACTATGTCATACTCACCTGTGATCTGCTTAGGTCTAACTGTGCTTCGTGTATAATCTGTGCTAGGTAAATATGGTTGAATGAATAAATGAATGCATGCATTACAGTCACACTGCATAGTAATGTTTTACATGGAGAGAAGTAAATTTGGAGTTTTTTGTTTTGTTTTGTTTTGTTCTTTTGTTGTTGTTTTTTAATGGAGCTGACATGACCAAAATTGTACTTCATTGACTATTTTTATTAGAGGTTTTTATATTGTCTGTATGATCACTTCTTATTTTTGTGTGAATAATTTTAAGTGTTTGCTAATGACACAGAAATGATGTCAGCTACTTGGGAAATAGTTACTCAGTTTTCAGTCCGTTTTCAATAGTTTATATGAAAAAAAATGAAAATTAAATATAATACTGCTGGCGACTGAAAATATTGTATGCATTTCAATGAAATTTCTTGTGCCACCCAACTTGTTTGCTTGGGAAAAAATAAACCAACTTGTTACTTGGGATTGACGGTAATAAATCTGCTGAGAGTTGAGGTCTATTTTAAAATGCATTCTGTCTTCTACTTCTTTTCCCCTGATGAAGTTGAAGATACTGAAAGATCTTATTCTGTAAGTTACAGCATTCCCTGTAAAGAAGTGTGTAACTTTTATACAGGCACTTGGGGTTTCTTGATGAATATGAAGAGGAGTAGGGCAAGACATCCCCTGGGAGTTTGTTATGAGTGATTTATAATATTTGGGAGAAGAGCAGCCAAAATTTTGTCTTTAGTTGGTAGGCTGACATTGATTTGTGGCAAATCAATGTATTCCTTTATATTTTTGCAACATTGATAATATTTAAGAGAAACGCACTTAAACTTTCTGGAATGACTTTTATTTTTTAAACAATGGAGAAGACTTAAAAAAATATATTTTTTCATTTATTTCAGAGAGGAAGGGAGAGGGAGAGGGAGTTACAAACATCAATGATGAGAGAGAATCATTGATTGGCTGCCTCCTGCACACCCCACACTGAGGATCAAGCCTGCAACCCAGGCATGCGCCCTTGACTAGAAGCGAACTGGGACCCTTCAGTGGACAGGGTGATGCTCTATCCACTGAGCCAAACCAGCTAGGACTGAAAATGACTTTTAAATTGTAGGAACTTGCATTATTTTAGTCATCTGATAAATATACACATATATTAGTTTCTTTCAGGTCATGAATACGTTTATAAATTCATATTAACATTTTTCCCTTTATGAATAAGAAAATACTTAAAGATCATTTTGTGTAAATAATTCATTTTACAGATAAGGATTGATTCTCTGAGAGTTGGTAGAGGACTAGGGTCAAAATTCAAGTCTTCCAGCTTGTACTGTAACATAGGCATAACTTCTGGGGATAAGGACATGGACATTTTGGGAAGAACCAGTATTCAGCCTGCCATAGGAAACAAAGTATAGTTGGAGAGACAGGCTCTAGAGAAAAGAAGGGGACATTTTCGAATTTACTTGAAAATATATTTTGTTTGGTAGTGGAAATCTATTTTGTGCTTGATGATTCCTCTTAAAATGGAGTATGTTTCACTTGCTTGAAGGGAGAAGCACAGATAGGAGATCCACAGATGAAAGTGCCACCCTACCAACTAGCGCACTCTTGCCTTTAGCTAGTAGTTAATGAGAGTCTGCTAGAAACAGTAGGCTCAGGGATACAAAGGTTCCAACACATGGCGTTTCTTACTTTCCTCTGACTAGAGGTTTTGAGGGAGCTTTGAATGACCATTTGACCAGAGGTGTTTAGAAAAGATTCCCAGGTACTAAGTGACATGAGAGGACTTCATAGACAATTCAGATATTTGCTGATTGTATGAGTAAAGTCAACTTTCTAAATATTATACTAGTATATTGTAAAGATATGGATAATGCATCATAGAATGTACTAGTATTAAATTCAACTGCAGAGATAATTACTCAGAAGTAAAGAATACAGGAAGAATTCTTAAGGAGCCATTGTCAGTATTAGAGCAGTCAGAGCTTGTGGCTTTTTACTTTCTTTTGACTTTTAATTTCTTTATTGATTAAGGTATTACATATGTGTCCTTATCCCCCCATTACCGCCCCCCCCCACTCAAGCCCTCACCCCCCTGTTGTCTGTGTCCATTGGTTAGGCTTATATGCATGCATACAAGTCCTTTGGTAAGTGAAAGATAAATATCACATGATCTCACTCATTTGTGGAATATAATGAACAACATAAACTGATGAACAAAAACAGATCCAGAGACAGAGTATCATTGATCAAACCGTCAAACCTCAGAGGGATGGTAAGGGAGGGTGGGGGTAAGGGGGAGAGATCTACTTTCATTAAGTACTTTACCTTTAACTTGAGTAATCTTATAGGTGTTTTTTTTACATTTTAATTTTTATATGAATAGTAAATGAATTATAAAAATTAAATACCTGAAAATAACCAGCTCATGATCACATCTCTTCTCAATCTCACCTTTCTAACTAGAGATGAATATAATTAAAAATTTGGCATGGATTCTTCTAGTATTTTTCCTATGGGCTTACCTATACATACATATATAGCTTGATTTTACACAAATGGGGTCACACTAAATTACTGTTCTGTAATTAAAAAAAAATTCAACAGTATGTTTGGCAACCTTAATTGTTAATCCAAATCTTAGTTCTATCAACTGCTACCTAACAATCCATAGTCTGACTGCAGTACATTTTATCAATCTGTAACCATTTTTAACCATCAATTATTTTCAAAAATTTCCTCTTATAAACAATGATGCAATAAACATTCTTCCAGATGCCTTTCTAAATATTTATGCTAGTTAGTCTGTAGATTATGGAAACAGGAAGGAAGTAGTAATAGCAAAGGGCATGGCTTCTCAAGATTTTTATAGTTGCCCCAAAGTCTGTTCCCATTTATTCTACTTTCATCAGTATCTGAGAGTATTGCTGTCTTCCTAACACTGTGTCATAATTTGACGTTTTCAGTCTTTGATATTTTTGTCCAGTAGTGAAAATGCCTTGTTTTGATGTTGAGACCGATATCTTTTTCTGTTTCTATATTCAGTGAGAGAATATGTTTATGTGTGTGTGTAAATTGTGTAGTCATGTCTGCCCTTTGTTCATTTTTCTTTTGGGATGTATTTTTAGGAACTCTTTGTGTATTCAGGACATTAGTTCTTTCTTAAATATGTTGTACATGTTTTCTCTCAGTCTGTGCCTTGTACGGTATTTGGATTTTATATGCGAGTCTTCTATACTATAAACATTAAAGTATTTATGAGTTAAACTTGTTAATTTTTTACATAGCTTCTAGGTCTGATTTAGGAAAGTTTTTTTTTTTTTCACCAGAAGATTATTCAACTACTCTAGTTATTTCTTCTAACATGTTTATAAATTAGTTGATTTTTAGAAATTTCTCTATAGTTTTCTAATATTGGGAGTGTGTCATGTTGGGCTATTTTAAAAATAAAATTCCACTGAGTAAATTTGAAGATCTAATGAGCTTTATTAAGTGATCATGAATCAGGCAGTGTCCCATCTAGAAGAAGGCTCCAAGGGGTTGTACAAAATGGAAGGTTTTTATAGGAAGAAGCGTGTAGCAAGGAATTATTATCAAAGGACAAAGGATTATTTTTAGGCCAGGACAGTTTTGTGTGTGTGTGTGTGTGGGGGGGGGGGGGGGGACGGACAGGGTTTTATGGGTAGATTGCATCTTCTTTCATTTATTTATTTATTTATCTATCTATCTATTCATTTATTTAATTTTTTGGCAGGAGGATGGAGAGGGATTTTGTCATTCTTGTTGACCAGAAAATTCGATACTTGAGTAATTGAGATTACATTTCTGGTGAAGGTTGAAACTGCGATAAAGTCAGGTATTTAGCCTAGGTTTGTTATAATGGGGTTAGCACAGGTGATACCATTTTGGGCCTGTGATTTTCTCTTTAACAGTAAAAAGATCTACATCTTTTGTTTATGCTTATGGGAATAGTTAGCCTTTTTTGGTTGTCTCATCTCTCTTCCGTTCATTTCAACTGTTGTATGTGCACATGCATTTGTCAGTACCTTTTAGAATTTGAATGACTATAGTTTTATAGTATATTAGTTATGGGAAACACTTTCTTCTTCTAACTTTCTTGGCTATAAGTGTACATTTTCTTTACACTGAAATAGTTTGAATAGCATAGAATTTATTTTTTCCTTAAAGGTTTATAAAATTTATCTGTTAAAAAAACAATTTGGGACTGGGCCACTTTATTTTTAGAGTAGCTCTGACAACTTTTTTCTGTGGTAATTGAATTTTCTATTTTCTGGATTCAATTTGTATAAATTATATTGTCCTAGAGAATTATCCACCTCATCCATGTTTTATTTGCATGAAACTGGGGGAAGTGGTATCTTAATATTCTTTTTTTTAATTTAAAAAAAATTTTTTTTTTATTTAACCTGAAAGAAACATCCAGATTAATATTCTTTTAATTGCTTTATTTCTCTGGAGTTATTTCTCATTTTATACACTGGTACTATTTTTTTTCCCCTAGATTTGTTTCACAGATCTACTTACTTTAATGATATTTTCTAATTTTGGATGTCAATTAATTTATTTTCACTTTTGTTTATTAGTAGATAAGTTTAAGGATATGAATTACCATATGATGAGATGTTATCTGTGACCTGAAACTTGACCAAGTTTTTTTAAACATTCTTTTAAACAGAAGTTATATTCTCTGATTTAACCTTAAGAGTTCAATATGTAACAGTTAAATCTATTTTATTAATTATATCAATCTTTATATTTTTTATATTTATACTCACGTTTTAATCCACTGTTGCTTGATGGTTTGAGAGGGATGGATAATAGTCTATTAATAATATTTTTCTATTTGGTTCTCCTCACATTCCTTGTAAGGTATATTTTACAAATGTGTATTATATGATACCTAGATATTCATATCAGTATTTCTTTGTTGTAAATCACACCATTCAACATTATACATTGGTTGTGCAGTGATTTTCTATTCTGAGTTCAGTCTTGCAAGATATTGACCACTGCATTGTTTTCTTCCTTCCTTCCCTTCCTCCCTCATTTCATTCTCCATTGCTCCCTCTTTTCTTCCTTTCTTACTGTGCCCCCATTCCTTTCTTTTCCAATTTTCTGAATCACTTGGTTAAAGGAGTCTCTTTCCCACAGACTAGAGTGCAATCTGCTTTATGCTTCAAATGGAAACTTTGTTTCTTTTCAGTAGGTGAATTTAGTTCTCTGACAGTTACTGAGATAAATAAAAGTTTGGTATTATTACTGTTATATTCTTTTACAGTATGTTTTAAAATTTATGGATTTTGAAAAATTTCACAATTTGTTCTGCTTTCTTAGCTTTGTGTTCTTTTCATTAGAAAGGTTATATTTCTGTTGTCATTATGACTAACTGCATGAAAACCCTTAATCCTCTTATTTTTAAATTTATTTATTTTTATCGATTTTAGAGAAGAAAGGAGAAGGAGGGAGGGAGAGAGATAGAAACATCAATGATGAGATAGAATCAATGATGAGATAGAATCATTGATCGGCTGTCTCCTGCATGCCCACACTGGGGATCAAGCCTGCACCCAGGCATGTGCCCTGACTGGGAATTGAATCGTGACCTCCTGGTTCTTAGGTCGATGCTCAACCACTGAGCCATGCTGGCTGGGCAATCCTTTATTTTCAAAACATTACCTATTAATCCCCTCTGAGGAGCAATAACAAAATTAATATTTTCCCTCTTCCTCCCCCTGTTCTACTAGCTAATTTTAGTAACATAAAATAATTTACTTATATTCTTCTGTGATTCATCGGTTTGAAATAATATCTTTTGATCTCAGTAACATTTCATGTTCTTTCTTCTTTAGCTTTTACCTTCTTTTATTGGGGAAGGACTTTATTTTTATCATTTCTGCATTGTTAAGGCTTATGTTACTTATATTTTATTATAGCAACATAATCACTTAAGGATTTAGTTCCATAATTAGTTTCAGTGTTTATTCTAGTCCTTTTACTTTGATTTTTCAAACCATCTCTTAGATGACTACAGTTTAATCTTTTAATAAATTCCTGAAGAAGACCCATGGGAACAAGATTTTGTGTGTTTGCATATGTTCAAAATTTTGGAACATTGTTGCCTTAATGATTAATGAGTTTGGCTTGATTTAAAAATCTCATATAAATTTTCTTCCCAAAGGGTTTCACGGGCATTACTCCATCTAGTGGAAATTATAACGAGTGGGGTCTACTGAAACCTGTTGAATGTTGTGGAGAAATACTACAACAGAGACTGCCCCCGATCTCCTCGTACACACACTGTAAGATACTAGAGGCCCCGTGCACGGATTCGTGTACATTGATAGGAAATTAATTAGAAGGTGGCCGGTGTGGCAGGACTGGGCAAGACTGGCCAGACATGCCCTGGAGCCAACCTCCCACAGTCCCTCCCCAGCTGACCGCACCTGGGGTGGTGCCAGGGCTCAAAGGGCATCTGCAGAATGAGCAGGGTCCCTCCAGCAGGTGAGGTACCTTGGCCTGGCCTGCAGGGATCAGACCAAAACCAGCAGTCCCACATCCCCTGAGGGGTCCTGGAGTGTGAGAGGGCACTCTGCAAAGTTGCTGTTGTTTGGCAGCTCCTGCCTTGAGCATGTGCCCCCTAGTGGTCAGCTGGTTGGTTGGTCGGCCAGTCGCTTAGGCTTTTATATATATAGATTAGAGCTTTTTTGCCTTGATCTCCAAAGGATTTTTTAAATTTGAAGTCCAGTAACTTTATGAGGTGTCTTGTTGACTATTAAAGTGAGTTTCTCTGGGGAGCTGGGCGGCATTTTCAATAAGTATTTTATTACAAAAAGTTTTCTTTTATCTTTACATATTTATTCTTTTCATTATTTTGATTTTCTTTTGTGGAGATTCCAGTTGCACGTATTATATAGATATCCTTTACTTGTCTTTAGATCACTGTTTCTAATATTTCTTAAATTTGTAGCACTTTTTCTTTCCTCTTTGGCTGCTGTTCTTGTATCTGTTATCTATGTACTTCAACTCTGATTTCACTATAGATTTCAATACATAGCAATTCAATCTCTTGAACTCTGCCATCAAATGCTTCATCCCCTCTTATTATCTCGGTGTTTCTTATGCTTTAATTTTCTTCTTTGTATGTGAAAGATATGATTTTGCTTATTTCTTTTATTCTTGGTTTAACATATGATCTTACCTTAATCTGATTGTAGGCAGTACTTTTGTTGTAAGTACCCTTATCTGCCATTTGTTTTTCCTGTTCCTTTTCACTTTTCATTAATACTATGTTTGCACAGATTCAATCCGTTGTTTCCGTTTTATTATTCATCTTTAAAGGGGGTGGGTTTTTCTTGGACTATATTTATGGGAGGATCCTGAGGAAGACAGTCATGGTAAAAAATATTTTCCTCTTATGTGTTTGAATTTTTTTAAGTCTTTATTTCTTCTAAGCTAATGAGAATGGAAAGGTATTACTCTCTCTTTTCTTAATATAATGACTTCCACTGCTAAGAGGTATGGTGTTCCCTGAAAAGATAGATTTCTGATCTCCTGTGGTTTCTATTATTATTATTATTATTATTTTTATTATTATTATTTGTGTGTGTGTGTGTGTGGTCTATGCTCATGAGGGATATTGATGAGTAATTGGATAATATTCTGCTGCCAGTGTGATTCTCATACCTTACAGGTAAACATTAATTTTTCTCTAAGGAAGTGTTAAGAATTTTATTTTTTCTCTTTGAATTTGTCACATTTTCTACTATTTTTTCATTCAAATTACTTAACCATCTATGTGGTAACTTTCATCAGGTCATTGAACTTCTCTTCTACCTCTTCTTTTTTTATTTTTCCACTTTCTTTTTTTAAATTCTTTCTGTAATTCATATTCTGTATGTGCTGCTCTTTGGGGATTTTTTTCTTTTTCTTATCATTTCTTTGACTTTTTCTTTCACATTATATGAGACACTCAACTTTATCTCTCACACTACTTATTAGTTTTTAACTTTGTTTACTATAATAATATCTTACATTATCATATTTCTATACTATTTATAATATCCAAGAATGGGGTGGTTTTTTGATTACTACTTTTACATAGCAGAACATTTTATTTTATCAGTACCATAGCACCTTGAATCTTAACTCTGAGGAGTTCAGTTAGACTTTTCAAAACATTTTTTCTCCTCAAATCTTTCTCATATTTTTGGAGGGGGTTCATATTTACATTCTTTTTCAGGTTGTTTGTTTTCTTCAAATGTTTAGTGATCCTTGCGTGTCTGCTATTAATGTACAATTATTTATTTAGATATATATTTTTAAATTTTTCATCTCTTGTCTCTTGGAAGTTCTGGGTTGTCTCTGTCTCTGCATTACTTTTCTCTTAAGTATTCACATAATATTTATAATGAGCTTGGATTTTCTTTAGGTATACTCTAAGTATAATTTCTTGGATCTGCTTTCATCTCATTTCTTTGATATGTAAATTTTGGCTTTAATTTCATATATTCTTCTCAACTTAATCCCAATAACTTTCTAGCTTCTAGAAATTTTTAAAATTAATGATTTACTGAAGGTAACTTTCTTATGTCCCAGCACAGTTTAAAAAAAAAAGGATTTATTCTTTCTTAGCAATTTTTTTTTTCTTTTTTCTTGTCCTCTTCCTTCTTTTTCTTCTTGTCATTTTAAGATTTTGGTGATATGAGGAAATATAGACACTTGTTTTCTGACTGTTCTCTTGACCCATTCTCTGTAAAATTTTAATGAGTATTTTTTTTTATTTTTTTAAAATATATTTTATTGATTTTTTACAGAGAGGAAGGGAGAGAGAGAGTTAGAAACATCGATGAGAGAGAAACATCAATCAGCTGCCTCCTGCACACCTCCCACTGGGGATGTGCCCGCAACCCAGGTACATGCCCTTGACCGGAATCGAACCTGGGACCCTTCAGTCCGCAGGCTGACGCTCTATCCACTGAGCCAAACCAGTTTCGGCAATGAGTATTTTTCTTAAGAAAACCTTAAAGTATCTGAAATCTGAAGAGCTTAGACAAAATGTTTATATTTTTATAGCCTATACTTTAAAAAATTGTAACTTATTTTGTAAGCTTATATACAGGAAAATTTAATGACCTTTGTATGCACTTGGCTACCTGGTCCTACTATCATCGTTGTTATCTCTGAACTCTTGACTTCTTTCTAATCTGGTAGTACAGATTTCTCTCTCTTTGGTTCATTTAGGCCTTTCTGTTTTCCTTGCTTCTAGTTACCATTCCGAGAAATAACACAGTTCATCTTCAACACTGAGGTAAAATTCACAACCTATCAAATATTGCTGCCTTCAAGGACAATGTTAAGCTCTTCAGCATGACTCTTCTTGCCTGGTCACGCCCTCCATGTTTTTCCAGATTCATCTTTTTATACTTTCCTTTACCTGGAATTGCACATATTCTTGAAATGTATGTCTTCCTGGGGAATTTGTCTACTACCTCATGGTGAAGTTCAACTCTTTCTCTTTTGTGGTTCCAGAACTTAACATATTGGTATAATTATTTTTAACTGTCAATCTGCTCTCCTGCTGACAATAATTCCTTGGTAGGTAGCATAATGCTCCTAGAAAAATATCAGGTGTAGAAAGCATATTTTTATTTTTATTGTTTTTAATATATTTTTATTGATTTCAGAAAGGAAGGGTAAGGGAGAGAGAGATAGAAACTTCAACGATGAGAGAGAATCATTGATCACCTGCTTCCTACACGGCGCCCACTAGGGATCGAGCCCACAACCCTGGGCATGTATTCTGACCAGAAACTAAATGGTGATATCTTGGTTCATAGGTTGATGCTCAACCACAAATCCACACAGGCCAGGCACATAGGCATTGAAAAAATACTTGAATGAACTGTGGATTGCTAATACTTACAATCACTTGAGCTTATAAGTCATTCAGTGATTTCTTTGAAAAAAGAAATTTTTTAAAAAAATATATTTTTATTGATTTCAGAGAGGAAGGTAGAGGGAGAGAGAAAGAGAGAAACATCAATGATGAGAGGGAATCATTGATCGGCTACCTTGCAACCTGCTATGTGCCCTTGACCGGAATCAAACCCGGGACCCTTCAGTCCTCAGGTCGACGCTCTACCCACTGAGCCAAACGAGCTAGGGCAAAAGAAGAAACTTTTTATTATAGTTCACATCAATGAGAAATCCTGTCAGAAGGAAATAGTTATCAAAATGGAGGGGAAAATAGGATAGAGGTAGATCAGATCAAGCTCATCAGGTATGAAGACCAACGCCATGTCCTCTACCTAGGGAAGTGAGGGGTCTTAGTGGAGTAAGTTGAGCAGGTACTGAGTTTAGATATAAGATTTAGACTTTCAATTACTATATCAAAATATTTTAAGATTTTTATGAAACTCGTGTTCTCAGGATGAGTTAAACTTAATGCTCACTCTACTGACCATTAGCAGAACTATGTCACATAGCAAAAGAATATCCAAATGTTCCTGTGAAGAAGACTGTGTGCTTTCATTCAGAATAAATCATAAGGCCAGCAATTGTTAAGACGAGAAAGGAGTCTTGTTTGCTATGTAACCAGAGTGACTAATCTTTCCACATTGATTGTGCGTGAACATAATGCCTACTGTGTACAGAGAGAACATTCTGCAGAGGAAATTGGAGACTAGGTCCAGACTGTAAGGTTTAATTTTTTTTTGTTAGGCTAAAAATAGGGCATATGAAAGGATTTGTTGGTTATCAAAGTAGTATATTAATAAGTTCAGAGCATGACATGAAAAATGGAAAAGTTTAAGCCTCAAAAAGAGTCCAAAACAAAGGAATGCTATAATTCCAGATGGAAGAATGGCTTCTTGGAGGGGTGAGTTTTAATCTGAGTCTTTGAGGGAGATAATGGACCGGGATAGGAAATGCTCTCTAAAAAAAACAACACTTTTCTGTTTTAAAGCTTTTTTTTTTTCTATATCAAGCTACCAGGTAGATAGTATCATGATTAAAGAGAAGTTAGACATGTCCCTACCCTCAAGGAGCCTACATTTCAAATGATATAAAGTGCATACATAGCCCTGGCAAGTTTGCTCAGTGGTTAGGTGTCGGCCCATGGACCAAAGGGTCATGGGTTTGATTCCCAGTCAAGGGCATGTCCCTCAGTTGCAGGTTCCCCAGTCTCAGTAGGGGTACGGGAAGGAGGCAAACAATCGATGTGTCTCTCTCTGGCTGATATTTTCTCTCTCCTCCTCCTCCTCCTCCCTCCCTTCCATTCTCTCTAGAAATCAATGGAAAAAATCCTCTGGTGAGGAAAAGAAAAAAAAAATAATAAAGTGCATACACATAGGAAACAGTAGCCGAAGCTTGGCTAACCTAGTGTATTATAAAGAGTAAAGAGACAATATGGAAAAGTTGGATATAGTTTGGATCTGTAAAATGGGATTAAATAATACCTGCTTGACAAGTGTGTTAGAATAAAATGAAATAACACGTAAAGTGTCTCACTTGATAGGCAATTGATGTGCACGCTGTCTCTCTCTCTCCTGTTCTACTTCTCAATTCCAAGGTAGTTTGTGGGGGAAGGAGGAAAGAAGAGATGCTTGAAGGATGCATGATGAATGAAACTGTCCGAAGGGGTGTGGCTTGTCTTGGGCCTTGAAAGATTGTGGGGTTTAGTGAGTGAACATACATACAAAGAAATAGGAATACAGAATGCGCTTTTGGGAGCTCCAACAAGCTTTTATTAATATTGAGTGGTAGAGGTGATTTGTAAGGCAGGCTTGGAACCTGGAGGCTTGGAACCTGGAGGTTGGCTGTACTTATGTAGCATCCTTCTGCTCAGATCCCAATGTTCCCAGTACTCGGACTAATTGCTTACATGTCACCATGTGTTAGCTTCATAGTAAATAGGAATCAGAAGTTGATCACCTTTGGGTTCCACATAGCAAATAGCATAATAGGTTATACATAGTAAGGCCCTCCATACATATTTATGCAGTTAGTAAAATAAACACTTAGGTACATCAGAAACAAGGGCTGTTGAGGATGACATTATGTGCTGATATTATATCAAATTCTGTAGCACAGTGTGAGAGAGAATATTGTTGGGTGGAATAGTAGAGTGTCTTGGAGATGGCCAGATGCTGTTTTCACCTTGGCTTATTGGCTTATGTATCTTATGAACTTGAGCAAGTTCTTGTTCAATATGTACTTTTATCTGAGCCCATTTCTTAGTTGTCTGCTCTTCTGACCTTAGTTTCGCCATCTATTGAATAACTGCCTCTCTCATAGAGTTGTGAAGATAAAGTGAAAACTAGCTCAGTGCCTGGCTAATATTGGGTGCTCACATAAATATTATTAATGATCATCATAATTTTTATTTTTGTTATTATTAATTCACATGGAAACCTTCTTAGGCACCTTTGTGGTGGCAAAATTCACAATTGTTCTATTAAAATATTGAGCAAAAATTGAAATGATGGACAGTACTATTCTACAGTGCTTCATTATTGACCCTGCTACATTACGTTCAAAATGATGTTATGTCAAAATTTCATTTTTGGAAATAAAGACCTGTGACAATCTAGGGAGAATGTACCTTAGACCCAATACTTTGCGATAGGAATTCAAGGAGTGTTTGTCAGCACCTGCCTGGGGCTCTCCCAGGCCGTACACTAACTTGATTTCCTTGATCCTCACAGAAGTTCCAAAATTGTTGGCCATAGCTTTCTATCCTCATTTTTGCAGCAGCTGAGGGAATGAAGGCTCAGGTGACAGCTTAGTGAGTGTGAAAGTCATTTATAGTAATGATAAAAAGGTTAAATTTTGAATCAGTGTCTACAATAACTAGGAAGTAAGATAAAGCAGGGTCATTATGAACACTGAGGAAGGATTACTGAACAATGAGACTGTTTATATTAAGTTTGGAAGTCATCTCATTAGTCTTTTAGCTTGCTGATTATGAAAAGTATATGTGAGTTTTTCAAAGATAGATACTGTTTCGGTAACATAGAGTCACAGAATGTCACATTTTGCTGTTTGTGATTTTCACTGAAAATTTATGAACTAGTGTTCCAAAGAGATGACATCACACATCAGCAGTTAGTTGTCTGTAATGTTTTTTAAGCCCTTATAGAGCAGGTATGCTGCATAATAAATAATTACAGACATAACTATGGACATTGTTTTGACTTGAGGGATTCAGCTTAGTGTCTTAAAAGCTCCATTGTGTGATATAAAACAGCAACTTTGATTTCCACATACCCAGATTCAAAACTTGGAGTCAGCTTTGACAACCTCACTCTGTATCCACATCAGTTATAAAATTCTGCATATTCTTGTCCCCCACATTTCAAACCAAATGCCATTTCCTTCTTGAGGCCTGCCATGGTCTTACTTCTCCTACCTTGGCGCACTCCTGGTATTTGGTATTTAATCACTATTAGACGTACTTGTCCCCTCCTGAGGGTAATTTTTAAAAAACAAACTATATTTCATATGTCCCTTGGCCTTCCTTATGTCCTCTTTCAAAAAGTATCTATTTAGGTCCGTTTCCCATTTTTTTGATTGGCTTGTTTATCTTCCTTTTGTTAAGTTGTATGAGTTCCTTGTAAATGTTGGATATTAAACCCTTATCAGAGATAACATTGGTAAACATGTTCTCCCATGCAGTGGGCTTTCTTGTTGTTTTGTTGATGGTTTCTTTTGCTATACGGAAGCTTTTTATTTTGATGTAGTCCCACTTGTTTATTTTCTCTTTAGTTTCCATTGCCCTAGGAGCTGTATCAGTGAAGATATTGCTTCAGCATATTTCTGAAATTTTGCTGCCGGTGGATTCCTCTAATATTTTTATGGTTTCCCATCTTATGTTTAAGTCCTTTATCCATTTTTAGTTTATTTTTGTGTATGGTGTCAGTTGGTGGTCTGGTGCAGCCACTGTGGAGAATAGTATGGAGTTTGCTCAAAAAACTAAAAATGGAACTCCCATTTGACCCAGTGATCCCACTTCTAGGAATATAGCCCAAGAAACTAGAAACACCAATCAGAAGGGATATATGCACCCTATGTTCATAGGAGCACAATTTACAATAGCTAAGATTTGGAAACAGCCTAAGTGCCCATCAGCAGATGAGTGGATTAAAAAACTGTGGCTCTAGCCGGTGTGGCTCAGTGAATAGAGCATCAGCCTGCAGACTGAAGGCTTTCAGGTTTGATTCCGGTCAAGGGCATGTACCTTGGTTGAGGGCACATCCCCAGTAGGAGGTGTGCAGGAAACAGCTGATCGATGTTTCTCTCTAATCGATATTTCTAACTCTCTATCCCTCTCTCTTCCTCTCTATAAAAAAAATAAATAAAATAAAATATATATTTAAAAAAACTGTGGTACATCTACACAATGGAATACTACGTTGCTGTAAAAAAGAAGGAATTTTTACCATTTGCAACAGCATGGATGGAACTGGAGAGCATTATGCTAAGCGAAATAAGCCAGCCAGAGAAAGATAAATATCACATGATCTCACTCATTTGTGGAATATAATGAACAACATGAACTGATGAACAAAAACAGTTCCAGAGACAGAGATGCATTGATCAGACCGTCAAACCTCAGAGGGAAGGCAGGGGAGGGTGAGGGGAAGGGGGAGAGATCAACCAAAGGACTTGTATGCATGCATATGAGCCTAACCAATGGACACAGACACCAGGGGGGTGAGGGCATGAGTGGCGGGGGGGGGGGGGGGGGTGAACAATGGGAGGCAATGGGGGAATAAGGACACACATGTAATACCTTAATCAATAAATAAAATAAAATAAAAAATAAAAAACAAACTACAGTATGTCCTTGGGTTATGTCAGAGATCCGTTCCTATGGCATGATGTAAGGTGATTTTCGCCATAAGTCGGAACCCACCTACATAAGCACCTATGTCACCCACATGGAACACATACACAGCAGTAATGAAGTGAAACAGTAAAAAAAATTTAAAAGAAAGATAACAATTCCTGACCTTTACTTGTGGTAAATAAATAACAAAAAACATAAAGCACATATGTACATACGTCAAAATGATGGAACTTTTTTTTTATAAATAAATGGGAGATGGCGACGTAACCACGAAATGGCATACGTCGAGTCCGATGTAACCCAAGGACTCTGTATAAACAAATAATCTCTATTCCACTATGAGGCAGTGACCATACCTTATTCATCAAGTATTTTTACTGCCTGACTCAGTGCCTGGCACATCGTGGGCACTTTGTTTCATGCATTAGTAGATGAATTGCTTTGATTCTTTTGGAACCCCATTTTTGAAATCGGAGATCATACTTCTTTGTAATATTCAAAGGCTAAATGGAACAAAGAAGAAAGGAAAAACCAAATACAGTGGGGCCTTGACTTACGAGTTTAATTCGTTCCGAGACCGAGCTCGTTAAAGAGCTCGTTAACTCAAATTACTCTGTCAACTCAATGCAAAAAATCGGCCGAGAGACAGCTGGTATCTCAAAAAACTCATTAGTCTGGACACTCAAAAAACTCATTAGTCTGGACACTCGTAAGTCAAGGCCCCACTGTATAGGTAATAAACTTGAAAATATGTAGTTACTGTGGGCTTTGTTATTGTTGGCCTGACAAAAAGGTTAAACTAGAATCTTTTAGTTCACAAACGGAAACTTTGCTCCCAGTATTAGTAGATTTTTGTTGTTATGTAGTTTTTTTTTTTTTAAAGACCATGACAAATCTAACTAGGTAAGGATTAAATGAATGCCCCCAAACTAGATCTTTCTGTGATATTTTTCTTTATTTCACATTAAAAAAAAATTCTTTTCAATCACAGTTTACATTTAATATTGTTTTGTATTAGTTTCAAAATACTGTATAGCCACATAGTGGTTAGACAACCATATACTTAACAAAGTATTCTCCCTTGTATTTCCAGTAACCATCCAGCACCATACATAGTTATTACATTATTATTGACTATATTCTCTGTGCTGTACTTTACATCCCCATGACTATTCTGTAACTACCAATCTCTACTTCTCAGTCCCTTCATCTTTTTCACCCAGTCCCCCAACTCCCCTTCTGGAAACCACAGCCTGTTATCTGTATCTATGAGTTTGTTTCTGTTTTGTTTGCTTATATTTTTTAGATTCTACATATGAGTGAAATCATATGATATTTGTCTATCTCTGACTGACTTATTTCACTTAACATAATATACTCTAGGTCCATCCACTCTGTCACAAATGGTAAGATTTCATTCTTTATTATGGCCAAGTCATATTCCATTGTATATATATATACCATAGCTTTTTAATTCACTCAACTATTGATGGGCACTTGGGTTGCTTACATAGCTTGGCTATCATAGATAATGCTACAATGAGCATAGGGGTGCATATATTCTTTCAAATTAGTGTTTTGGGTTTCTTTAAATAAATCCCCAGAAGTGGAATTGCTGTGTCATAAGACAGTTTCATTTTTAACTTTTTGAGGAACCTCCAAACTGTTTTCCACAGTGGTTGTACCAATCTGCATTCCCACTAACAGTGCAAGAAGGTTCTCTTTTTTCCACATTCTCTCTAGCACTTATTGTTTGCTGCCTTATCGATGATAGCCATTACAATAGTGTGAGGTGATAGCTCATTGTGGTTTTGATTTGTACTTCTCTGATGATTCATGATGTTGAATATCTTTTCATATATCTATTGACCATCTGTATGTCCTCTTTGGAGAAATGTTTATTCAGGTATTTTCCCCATATTTTAATTGGATTGTTTGTTTGCTTGTTTTTTGTGTTGAGTTGCATGAGTTCTTTATAAATTTTGGATATTAACCCTTTCTTAGATGTATCATTGGTGAATGTCCTCTTATTCAGTAGGTTCTCTTTTTATTTTGTTGATGGTTTCCTTTGCTGTGCAAAACCTTTTTCATTTGATGTAGTCCCATTTGTTTAAATCTATTATGATTTTATTCTTGTATATGGTATAAGGAGGTGGTCTCATTTTTTGGGCATATATTTGTCCAATTTTTCCAACACCATTTATTGGATAGGCTGTGTTTACCCCATTGTATATTTTTGCCTTCTTTGTCAAATATTAATCGACTATAAGGCTTGGGTTTATTTCTAGGCTCTCTATTCTGTCTTACTGATCTATGTCTGTTTTTATGCCAGTACCTTGCTGTTTTGATTACTATAGCCTTATAGTATAGTTTGTTATCTGATAGCGTGTTTCTCCAACTTTGTTCGTTTTTCTCAAGATTGCTGTGGCTATTCAGTGTGTTTTGTGATTTTATATACATTTTTGTATTATTTGTTCCAGTTCTGTGAAATACACCTTTGGTGCTTTGATAGGAATTGCACTAAATTTATAGATTGCTTTGGGTAGTATGGACATTTTAACAATGTTAATTTTTCCTATTCATGAGCTTTCATTTATTTGTATCTTCTTCATTTTCTTTCTTCAGTGTCTTATAACTTTCTGAGTACAGTCTTTTACCTCCTTGGTTAAATTTATTTCTAGGTATTTTATTTTATTTTTTGATGTAATTATAACTGTAACTTTTTCTTTAGTTTTCCTTTCTGATGGTTTTTTATTGGTGTACATCTGTGACTTGTTATATTAGGTGAATTTTATTCCCCCTAGATACCATTGTGAGGGATTATAAGTTTTGAAAATCAAAGTAGGAAACCCTAGAGTTTGTGAAGAGTGTAGTGTTCCTCTTTCTTTTTTAATTGAGGAATATGAGATCACCATGCATATAAAACACACCCAAGTATAAGGCAGTAAAGTGAACCCTGACTAAAAGCAATCTGGATAATGAAGTGGAAAGTTTGTGTCTGAGTTGCTGAGAATCTTTCATTTTGCCTGTGACTACAACAATTATGTTGTGTTCTAGGAATTAAGAGGAGTTCTTCATGATGAAGGCAGGGAGTTCTTCCATGTGTCATGGTTGAAGAGCACTGAGTAGGTGCTAATTGAAGTATCAGTTCAGGAGAAATTTTATAATGATAAAAACTCAGATTACTTTTGATCATTTTTAGTGTTCCTTTTACTTTTTATTTAGATATTATTGAAATTTTTCTTGTCAGAGAGCAATGTTTAGTTTTGACCCTCCTGCAACTCTCAGAAGCATAGAATACAATTTTTAGTTATTGTAAGAAAAAAGGCAAAATGATCATTAAAATGTTGGTATTGCTTTGAGCAGTGATTATTGTTTAAGTGGTCTTCATTGAATGAAATATGCTAACTTACACATATCTGTGCTTTTTAAAATTAGACTCATAGTTTACCACCCCTTTTACATTTAGCATTATTTTTAGGTTGATTGTTTAGGTAATATTCAACAGGAATAGTTAAATGTGTAACCTCACGGATAGCTAAAAGGTCCATGAAACTAAAATTTTAGCTGTTTAGGAGATGAAATGCATATAAATATATTAAGAATCTTTTATTATAACTTGTAAATTAGCACTTTTGGACCAATTCTAACTTCAGGATTATTTTTTGTCCCTCTAAAATGCATTCCAGTTGACTCATTTATCAATTTTATGAGTAGCATAAATAAATTTAGTTCATCTGCCTATTTATATACTTTAGGTAGACCAATGTAAACAGTTTCTTATCTGCCATATGTTGAAATGTTTTACTAAAGTAAAGACAAAACTGGCTAGTCAACAAAGATGGCATTGAATTTCATTGTTTTGGAAAAAAAAGCTAAGTGAACTAGATGCCTGTTAATCTGGCTCTTTAAATATCATCAACAAAAGTTTCAGAATGTGTTTCCAAGGACAAAGGCGGAGTTTTCCCGGCTTTGATTGGTTGCTGCTCGGTCCTGTCCCGCAGCCATCCTTAATTGGCTTTGGGTAGATTGGAATCACATAAGCAGAGTGACATTTATTGCTTTCCTACTTGTTTCTTTGCACTGAGCCCTGAGATTCCCAAGGAGTCACTGTAAAAGATTTCTTTCATTTCGTCCATGATCTACGAGAGGGGATCATACTAAGAAGAGCAGGCATGAGCATGAGTGGGAGGAGGGTCACTCTGCCTGCAATTACACCCTTGGTTCTGCAGAAGAGGGTATGTGCTGCTTTCCCTTTATTCCTTTCTGTTTTTCCCCCCTTTGTTACTGTGTGTTTATTAATATGTTGGAAACTTTAGTTACATATCCTGAGAGAGACTCTAATTCGTTGAGGCTACAGGTAATTAAAGAATATGCTATTAGCTTTAGACTAAGGGAAAAAATAACATCTTTGCTAGAACATCTTTGTAGTAAAAGCTCCCTGTAACAGCAGTTTGGTCTCCATTTCAGGGCATTGTGATTTAGAGACTATTGAAGCTTTTACTCTTTTTTTTCCCCCCTTCTATTGTAACTTCAGGCCTCTTTGCCTTTAGTGCAATAGGAAATCTGCTAGCTATTATGTTTTCTGTTTGTTTACTGAGGAACAGTTTCTTTGTTTGACTATAATTTCTTATACATCCATCTTCACTTTTGTATGGACTGTATATAATTGTTTTTACTGCTTACACATGTAGCACCAGTTTATTACTCTGTGATTTCTACCCATTTGGATTGAGTTTCTCCCTATTTGCTTAAGAAAAACTTCCCAGTAAATTTCCCTGTGAAAGGCCTTTCTGTTAATTATTAATGCAATCAAGCCTGTGTATGAAAATAGTTTTTCTGTTAGTTTTTTGCAAAGATTATTTTCATGTCTTGCAGCAATGTATTTTATAAGGTAATAAATACACTGTGTAATGTACCATTTAAGTAAAACTGAATATACTAAACTTCTCTTGAAATTACACCAAATAAGAATATTGTTTTGAATTCTTTAAAGAATCAAATCTCTTGCATAGAAAAAGAAAGCACAAAAACACATTTTTGGCAATATTTTCTCTGAATTATTTTGGTGCTACTAGAAACTGCAATATTTATTTCCATGCCTGACTTTTAATAGTTAACTGTTGGTTAACTATTAGTGTGTTCCACTAAGTCAAAGGTCATGGTTTAATTTATTTGAAAATGACAACTGTAACGATTAAGATGAATTTTTAAAAATAGAAGTATCTCTCTTTTGATATTTTCAACTTTTAGGTTTTCAACTTGCTTTCTTATCCTATCCACCAATTTATTCACTACGGACATTTTACTTGGCACTGGAATAGTATACGGTAATTTTGCCAACATTTGTTTGCAATCTTTCTTGATGCCTTTCTCTCATTTTATTATTATTTTTTAATATATTTTTATTGATTTCAGAGAGGAAGGAAGAGGGGGAAAGAGATAGAAACATCAATGATGAGAGAGAAGCATTGATCAACTAGCCTCCTGCACCCCCTCCCCTCCCTCCCCGGGAATTGAGCCCACAACCCAGGCATGTGCCCTGACCTGGAATTGAACCATGACCTTCCTGGTTCATAGGTGGATGCTCAACCACTGAGCAACACTGGCCTTTTCTATCATTTTAAGCAAATTTAATTTAAAATATTTTGCTTTGAATCTTTATTTTGATTTAGGATTGGCAGTGCATTGATGATGACCATATAGGTTTTTTTAATCATTGGGGATGTGAGAAGGCACATTAACATATATCAAATCTATGTTCTTACGTTTTCCTTCTTTGTCCAGTTAATATTGCAGTGTAGATTGACCATGAAATGCTCATGAGGATTTTTGGACAGTGTGCTGGTGTGGTGGAAAGCATACCACCTGGACTCTCCATTGATTGGCTCTGTGACCTTGGCACGTCACTTAAACTCTCAGAGACATTATTTCCTCACCTGGATAAGAACAGCTGAGAGATTTTCATGCAGTGCTCTCTTAAGTCTTATTTGCATGTAATCCTGTGAATCAAATCATATATTTTGCATTTTCATAGTTATAGAAAATATTGAAACCATTTTTTTATTTTCTTAGAGTATAAAACATTACAAAAAGGTGCTGTCATTTTTAAAGATTTTGAGCAGTTAGTCTAGGCCCTTCCACAAAATACTGACTTCTGCGCATGGGCCACGAAGTTTCAATCTCGGGTCTAGGGAAAGTGGTATGAGTACACCATGGCTCTGCCTGGTGAGTAGCAAACCAAGCATAACTCTGGGAAGCCGTGATTATAACTGATGTTAGTTCTGAGCTGCTACTGGACACATCATTGGGATTTCTCTTGGTCTTCTGATAATAAGCTTCTTGCTAGGTTTCTATAATAATTAATTACAGAAGTCAAAATTCCCTAAGCCCAAATCTATGTTTACTCCCTTCCATTGAGTACAGGTATTAAATGTTCATATATTTTAGCACATTGTCATTTGCAGAAAGCACTTCTTTCACCTGATATTGTAACCCCAAAGGACCCATCTATAATAATAACAGCGTAACGTGCTAATTAGACCAGATGTGCTTCCAGACATCCTTCTGGACGACCTTCCGGACGAAGCCAAGGCCGGAGGGAAGCCCCAGTTCCAGGTGCCAGAGGGAAGCCCGGATCCCGGGTACCAGAGGGAAGCTGGTGCCAGCAGCTGGGGGAAGGAAGGCTTACTCTTGCATGAATTTTGTGTATCGGGCCTCCAGTTGTGTATAAAATTGTTCTGAAAATTTTAGAACCTCTTATTTAAAAAATCAAAAAAATTTAAAAACCTCTTATTTTTCTGACTAAAAAAGATACACCTGCTCTGGTTTACAGCATACTTCTTTTTTCCCCTCCCTCAAGATAGAAAATCATTCCACACTTGTAATTAACTTGTCATTTCCTGTATGCACCATAATATGATGCTCTTACAAATCAGTACAAGCATTTCTCAGAGTGTTTTGGGAGCAGCTTTTTACGTTCCCAAGAAGGCAGGTACTTTTCCCACAGGTTTGGCATAAAGTTTGCTCATCTTTAAGGAGTAGTTCTTGCAAAATAACTTGCCAACTGGAATCCTAATCATTTGAAAAGCTGAGGGCATTTCTGAAAATGCTCAGCAGCACTAAGGAGCACATTTCTAACCAGCTAATGTATCTGGCTGTAAGTCTCCTGGGAGTGACTGGGAACTTGAATTTTAAATATGGCCCTCAACATTGTATGGGTCTTTTTTTGTGGCAGATCAAATACACTTTGATTTTTGAGGAGCAGAGTATTTTGGTAGATTTCCCGTCGAGCAAATTGTAAATAAATTTTTGGCTTTCTCTAATTGTATTTAGAACTGATTTCCTTGATTCTAATGAATCGAAATTCTAGTGAAGATGGTTTTATCGCGTCTCTTATAAATTTTCACATCCTCACCAAAGGTTTGGAATGAATTCTTTACCTCATTTTTTCTCAGATAACTACTAGGTTATGCTTTTTTTTTTTCAGATGAGAAGACTGAGTCTCATGGGTGTTGAGTGACTTATGCAGGGTCACTCAAAAGGTCAATGCCAAAGCTAGAAATAGAATCTAGGTCTTGTGACTTCGTGTGTTTCTCCTAGATACCTGTTACCTCCTGAAGTTAATATGTCAATGAAATTGCCTTATAGTGTGTGTAGTTGCCATTCAACTTCTAGTCTGAAAGTAGTTTAGGCAAATTCTTTCATCTTTCTTTGTACCTCCGCCAACTCCCATATGCTCTAGTGTAGAAAACATATTATTCAGAAAGCAATTGCAGGCAACAGAATGAGTGTGTTTGTGTGCCTGTGTGTGTGTGTGTGTGTGTATGTGAGAGAGAGAGAGAGAGAGAGAGAGAGAGATATTTAGAGAGACAATTTATACCCAGAGCTCTAGATTGGTACATTGCATCAAGAAAACATTTTAAGGTTCCAAAGAGTTAACTAAAGACTCAAGCTAACTAACTTGTAAGGTATACATTAAGTGCAAAATAAAATCTGCATTTTTTATAGAAAGGCTGCAAAGTCATAAGGCCAGATGTCTATATTCTGATTCTGTGGGTAGAAATGTTTCATGCCTCTATCAGATGAATGTTGTTTTGTAGATTATGCTTACAGGCATTTCTGCATTCTTTATCTAGACTTTAGTTACAGATATATTGATAAACACACACAATCCTGAAGAGTCTCAAATCTCAGAGGAAAAGGAATACTTTTTAGAATATATTTTTCTTAAGATTCATATCCTTTTGAAAATATGAAGTTCGTGAGTATAATATGGAGTAATGCCATTTAACAGAATATTCAGCCCCCCTCTATACAAGAGAATAGTTCTATTCATTTCCTTCATACAATTAGAATCATTGCTATATTTTAAAAAACTGAACATGATTTTGCAAAGAATGAAACATCCTATCACTGTTTTGCCCAGAACCTTTCAAGTACGTACAGAATAATCCAAATGTATGTTGCATTCACTGAGCTTCAAGGCCTGGACCTACCGCAGTTCCCCAGCTTCACGTGACACCTCCCTCCAGCACATTGTTTTTCTCCTTGTGCTCCCAGCAGCATTCACTGTTTGTCCTTCTGTGCTCCCAGTCTTGTGCTCAGTGGCCTATAGACCATTCCAGGCTTCTGTTTGCTTTTCCGAAGGTTGCTTATTGCCTGTGTCTGAGCTCTGGTACCATCTTGAAGCCTGGAATGCTCTTTCTCATCCATTGTAATGGTATCTCGATTCAGCGTCAGTGGACATGCCTTTGTTACTCATTTCTCAATTCAGTATCTACTGTCATGTGACCAATTTTATTGTTACCTTTTATGATATTTAAGTTTTATTAGCTATCTTATGCTTTCTGGCTTTTCAAATTTGACTTCAAGTCTTTGTGTATCTTGGGTATTTTTTGTATATCTTATCCTATGTGGTTTTTAAAATTTGTCTCTTTTTGTCTTCCAACTAGGTTTTTAAAATTTAAGGGAAAGGCTCTTCAGACAAACTGCTTTCTCATTTACAGGTTGAATTCAATTTTATGTAATCATAAAACTCAAAAGGAGCATATTAAACAGCGAAGATACTTATTTTTCTTTTACCTTACAGGAAGAATCAGTCCAAAGCTGATGTGGCAGCCTCAGCTTCTTGCTTTCTCTTACATCTTCCTTAGTGTGTGTCCTTTCCCTTTTGTGGAAAGATAAATGCAAATCTGCAGGCATCCTGTTCACCTTCCCGACATACAGCATGGGGAGGACCTAGGGCATGTTGGCCAGTTCTGTGGGATGTCACTGTGCTGCTCCGAAATAACCAGGAGCGTCTGCTTATGTCCTGTTGGCCAGGACTGTGTCACATGGTCAACCCTGGACACAAGGGAGGCCAGGAAATGTAGGTCTTGAACTCAACTCATTGCCCTCCTCAAATCCTCATCCAATCAGGATTATAGGAAGGGAGAGGGGAAGCGTGGCTCCTGGTGGGCAACTAGCCATCTCCACTACGAGTACCTTGGCTGTATTAGGCATCCAGTATGTATTTGTCCCTTGGATTTTTATTGTTACGACAGATACAAAATATGATTATGCTCTTTGAACAAATGTTTTCTATTTCTTATATGCAGATAGTAGAAGGGGTGCCGAGTGGGGAGAGAGCAGGTTTCCTGAGTAGGGGAGTTAGAGAAAATCCACATATGGGGCCCTGGATTCAGATGGTTGGCTTGCGGGGAAGGTGGCCATGAGGTGGTAGTGAGTATAATTATTGCCCAGAGCTCTCGTTCTTGCCAAACCTTGATCTTTCTGCTTCCCTTTTAATTTTTGATATGGGGTAACTTACTTGCATATTCACCCAGGAAGGGTGCCACTGAGATGAGTGGGTTTTGTGTTTTTACAATTTTTTTTTTTCCTGAGAAGTGAGTTTTTGAGAAGTGGTGTAGTAGAGATCGTGTGTTTTGGAGCCAGGAAGTCCTGAGTGTGAGCTCAGCTCTGTCACTGACCAGTGGTATGACTTAACGTGCCTCTTTTAAACCTTTCTGAGAATCAGTGTTTCTGTCTTGGAGATAATGATGCTTCTGTACAGAACAGTTGTGAGGATAAATAGGGTAGATATTTAAAAATACTTGCCATATAGGAGTTCAACAAATGTGAATTGCCAACCCCCTTCCAATTTGTAAAATGACATGTTTTACTATAGTTTCATAAACACTTAAAAATCTCCCTATTTCTATGAGTGGACTTTAATTTGAATTAAAAAAATTTAAACCAACTATTAGATGCTGATAAGTGGTTGTTAGGTGATAATAGGCGGTCCTGTTATTTCTCCTTTTTCTACCCTAGGGACTATCTGGTAGGGACTCATGGGTTGTATATGTGAAAGAAGTAGAATTGTGCCTTGTGTGTAGACATGTCTCAGTAGACAGAGGTGTCATTGCTGTAATGTAGTGACATGATGGCAGGGCTGTGTCACTTTTCATCATCACTGGACTTAAGTGTCTGGCACAGGGAAGGTGCAGAGTGGGTTTAAATTACTGTCAGTTCAACAAATACAATTTTTAACAAAATAAAATTGGGCTCCTCTGGCACTCACCTGCTGTTGACCTTTCTTCTCTACGTTTGTCTGTCTGAGGCATTCACATCATTTTTCCTTGGGTTTCATAACTTGTGGTATAAAGTCATGTGCTCAAGGCCCACCTCGGCTGGTCCCCCTGCCTTTTTGTTAGCGTATCCAGCCCCAGCTTGCTGCTGCGGACAGTTTGGTGTACTCACTGCCTTCCACACACACCAATAAAGATAAAAACAGCCATCAGCTGTTCAGCACTGATTGCACATTCTCTTTAATCCTCATAAGAACCCTGTGAGGTTGAGGGACAAGTTGGGAGGAGGAAAATGAGGCTTGGAGAGGGTAAGTGTCTTACCCAAAGTACACCATTAATGTCAAAGCACTTCTCTAATATCAACCGAGTGCTATCAGTGTGCCAGCAGTTGGTTTATGTTCCAGAATGAGGAATCTGAGGCTTGTGGCTGATGAGCCGGCGGTCTAGGATCTGCTCACAGAGCGGGCTCCAGCGTCCATCACTGCTGTGAGCACCTGGACTGAGTCTGCAAGAGAACAGGGCCCGTGCCCCATATCACTTTGTAAACGACAGCACTTGGTCCACATTTGGCAGTGAAGGCAGGTTAAAAATAGCTGGCTGGTTAACAGTCTCAGACTCTTGTTGGGGCAGTCTTAGGGCTGGTCTCCTGGCCGTGCCCCAGCAGCCTAAGCCAAATCGAGAAAATAAGAATCTCTTTTTGGCAGAAAAGGGAAGCAAGACCTTTGGTAATTTCAGATATTAAACCCTCTGAGAGAATAAAGATTTTCTACCCTTGTAGGATATTAAAAATGCTTGCTCTTAAGACAGCTCCAAAAGAGAAATTAAAAAACCATTTTGGCAAAAATAGCATTGTTAGTAAGTGATAATAGCTTCCTACTTGGACATCCATATTTGGACATATACATTCAGTTGTGTTTGTGAACATGTCAGGAATAGTATCTCTTTGTTTCAGAAGTCAAATTAGTTTAGGTAGTTCTGTCAAGATTTGAAGAAAAATTTTGACTTTACCATTCTAAATGCCAGAAAGAACCTCCCTTTGAGATTCCTGGTGAGGTGACTTCACACACACACACACACACACACACACACACACAGTATGTACAAACAAATTCATATTGAAGTTTGAGATGTAGACATGATTTACCTTAAAAATTCAAAGAATTAAGAATATTTAAAAACAGATTTAAACTGTATTACAAAGCTTGTAATTATATTAAGCAGGACCTCCATAGGGTTAATAGTGTTCAAGTTGTAATTTGCAAACCATCTTATTTTTTCCTCTTTTTTTCACCCACTGGGAAATCAAGACTCCCTCTGCTGGCTATTACAGTATATGCAACTTTCCTGGCAAATTATGCTAAGAAAAGTGAAACAAAGGAAAACATTTTTGGACATTCAAAAAGCTAGGTCTTTGGGACACAAAAGCATTTTTATGTTCTGGTGTTCAGTTATCTAACACTTGCATCTGCGATGTTCTGTAGAAGGAGCAGCTTAAAGGAGCACGCAAGTTGGATGAGCGGAGTGGAGGGAACAGGATCAGGTAGGAGCCCAGAGACAGGTTCCACGGCCGGCTCTGCCAGTGAGCAGCTGGGATCCCTGGGCAAGTCACACCCTCTCCAGCCTCAGCTCCTTCACTGGTAAAATGAGAGGATTTTAGTGCCTGTTCTCCAAGAGCCCTTCTAATGGTTGCATTTTCAGATTCTAACAGCATCGATTCCATTTCTTTCACAGGAATATGTGCTACACGTGTTTCACACCGACATAAAGTAAAAATACTTAGGAAAATGAAGCAAAGGTAAAATTACAAAAATATATACAGATCATTTTTTCCTCATGCTGTCACAGCATGGGAATGTTAGGGTTAGAAAGTGGTATTTTGTTTGCTATTATAAGTTTGTAAAATCATACCCCCACATGTCCCAGAAAGACTGAAAACCGCCTGTTTCATTGATTCTGTGAAACCTTAAATTATAAGACGCATCATTATTTTAGATGTTTCTAATTAAACTATGACCAGCCACTGGTGGTAAATTACATCTAAGTTTCAGGGAGGTCAAATGTGAGAAAATGTGCTTACAGGAATCCGTGAGATAAGGTAGTGCCTAACAGGGCTTCAGCTGATGCCAGCCAGCTCAGGAATTGAACAGTGTGATGTGTCCTGGCTTCCAATAAATCTCTCTCCTGCCCTGGTGTTTCCCCCTCTGTCTTCTGAACACTCGTCCTCTCCTCTTCAACTTGCCTTTCTTTCTCACCATGTGAGACGGTTTTTAACTTTTTCGCTGAGACATGTCCGGTGGCTATTCTGGGAAGAAATGATTGCTTAAAAGGTGAAATGAGACACTGGGGTAACACTGCGTCCAACATAAGCATGACCAGTGGTTTTTTGCTTTAAATATGAATACGCATTAACACTTGCGAAGGTCTTTTCACTTTGAGGAGGGATTAGTCAGCACTGGCATCTTCGCGGGAATTGAATGTGTTCTTTGATGGAGTCATCGGACGCTTTAGGGAGGGATTTGGGATTTGACCCCCTTTATTTTTCATATTGGATATAGGTTCTAGGATAAGATTTAAATGTGCATATGTATATGTGTGTGTACCTCTACATCCATGCTTTAGGATAGTTTTGGACTTAGTTTTTAGTTTGACTTCTTTCATGTTGAAATTGGAGCTGTGTGGTGTGTTTTTTTATTACTTTTTTTTTTTTAACCACATGACAGAGCAAACTGAAAGAGCTTCCAATTTCTCTTTGTAACATCTCATCCCCTCTAGGGAGAAAGGAGGCCCAAGGAAGGGACAGTCTGCAAGGCTCTTGGCCTGAGGCAAGGATTGCAGAAAAGTAAAGAACAGAGTAGGGAAGTAGAGTAGAGCAGAGGGGCTCTGAGGAACTTTCTGGGCCTCCCTGTCCCTGCAGACTGTCTTTCTTCTCTTGGTTGTACGCCTAGATGTGGCCTGATTTGGCAGTGTCACTGATCCAAGCTGCCAGGTGTGGCCATGCTAAATCCTCTGCCCTGCCAAGTGTGGCATTTCCAGTAGTGAGGCCATACTGGTCCTCTTTGGCCTGGCCTGATGCTGGCCGAGATACGAATTCATACCCAGAACTCCTGTAAGATCAATATGGGCCACAATACACAGGTCCTTTCACCCTGGATTAGTTCATCTCTTTACCCCGTCATGCCCTGTGATTTTCCTGTAGAAATGTAGTAACATGGGAATGTACACAATTCAGTTTTTGCAGGGGAGGTATGGGGGTGATTCATCTTGTGACCTTGAGGATTGCAGACTCATAGGAAGAGCCTGGGCCAGTGGTGACTTGATGACATCGCATCACCAAAGCCCCAAACTGCCTGCCTCTGGTTTCGAATGTGAGAAGAAACAACATGAAACCTAAATTGTGTCGGGTAGCTTTTCTGTTACTTGCAGCTGGACTGCTTCCTAAATGATTAAATCATCATGTGATTACTTATCCTTTATTTTTTACCTCTTTGTAATCATCTGCTTGTAAAACTATCATTTACTAGTAAACGTAATTCTATATTTTCATTCATTGAAAAAAGGTACCCTGTCATTTATGTGTCTTAAAAATGATCCCTTGTTGTAGTGACCCCCTCTCTAGTTTGCACTGATGGGAACCAGTGTTCGGCAGTGCTGGACAAAGATGCTTCTTCCACAGGCACCTGTGATTGTTCAGTTGGTCCTCATAACTTTGTCCCTCTGATCTTGGCATAGTGCTCTGTGTACTGGTTCTCTACATAATTTTGCTCTTTCAGTCCTCAGTATCTTTGCTCATAATATTTGTCCCACTCAGATATCCTCCTCCCTTCTTCTTTTTTTTGCATTTTCCCAGATTCCCAGATGTGACATGGACCATCGAAGTCACCTGGCCCACCTTTGTTTACTTCACATATTTCATGAAACCTTGCCTATCTTTTCTGTTTGGTCCATATGTTTCTGTTCTTTAAAAGTTTGCAGACCTTGCCCTAGCCAGTTTGCTCAGTGGATAGAGCATCAGCCTGTGGACTGAAGGGTCCTGGGTTCGATTCTTGTCAAGAGCATATGCTCACGTTGCAGGCTTGATCCCCAGTAGGGGGTATGCAGGAAGCAGCAGATCAATGATTCTCTCTCATCATTGATGTTTCTATCTCTCTCCCTCTCCCTACCTCTCTGAAATCAATAAAAAATATATATTTAGAAGTTTTCAGACCTTGTGAGGTTTAAAAGCTGCTATTTTGGAATCCCTAATATTGTTTACTACAGGGCTACACATGATGGTTTCATTCATCACTGAAAAATGTTTGTTTGTTCACTATGTGCCCGGAGCTGTGCTAACTGCTGGGGATATAATGGGAAGCAAACATTGACATCATCCCAGCAATCATGCAGCCTTCTGAGGTTGGTGCATAGTAATTACATATTCGCACACCTGCATACGTGGAGCAAAGGGCCTGGACCTAAACTGGGAGAGTCACCGAGAGCTTCCCAGCAGAAATAACGGTTATCTGAATGGGGTGTTTAGAGAAGATGGAGAAGCAGTGTCCCAGTAGAAGGTGGAGAGAGTGGTCTAGGCAGCAGAAACAGTATATGCAAATGTCCTGTGACTATTTCAAGAAACTTGAGAAAAAGTATGGTTAGAGATCAAGAATGAGAAAGGGATCCTAGGGAATAAAGTTGAAAGGGGCTACCGGGATTTGGAATGGACCTGTTTGTGTCAATCAATTTCTGTATTATTTATATTGATGGTATGTTTTGAGTTGATATAACTAATTGGACATGTACTGCTCCTGGTGAAGTAAAATGTATTGTTGAAGATCTCTTGATAGAAAGAATTTAAGACTCCTTACTACTTGATTTCTCTAGACTATATACTATTTTACTCTAGATAAGTATTTGACAGCTAGCAAAATAATTCAGGATGGTAGTAGGAAACAACAGCTTTTCTTGAGCTGTTAGGGTCTTTTGGAACAATCTTTCTTAAAAATTATAACATTCTGTTAGAGATTTAGAATAAGTACTGATGAATATATTATTTTCCATTCTCTTCAAGGGAACACAATAAGTTGCTTAATTCAGAATATCTGAGATGTCTACTCTTATCTTAGGACACTGTGTTCCTTATTTAGAAGAATGTAAAAACCCAGGGCTACTCTGACCTCGATTAAAAATATTTCATATGACTTAGGCACAGTTGCATTTGTATTAAAATAATAGAGGAAAAAAACAAGCATTAGAAGATGGCTTTATAATCCTACTGTACTTGGATGGTAAACTTTTAAAGAGTTGTACAAATAAGCTTTATTTTGGGATATAGTTGAGAGCAAGTTTCTATGGTTCTTGTTCCTTATTTTCTATTATATATAAATAATGTATATATATATATATATAATTAATAGATATAATAAATGAATGATTTTTTCCATTTAAAAGTTATATATACTTTTCATCATGATAAGATCTTGGTATTAAATGTGGTGTTTAAATTATTTTAAGCTAAATATTAAATATACTTAATATTTGGGTGCTCTGTTTAATAAGAATTAGATGTGGTACTTAAAGGTAGTTAATGGAAAAATGAAATTTGTGACCTTAAAATTAAAACTTTGACCAGAAGATAATAATGCTTCAGTAGCCCCTCCCTCCCTCCCTCCCTCCCTCCCTCTCTTTCTCTCTTTCTCTCTTTCTCTCTCTTTCTTTCTTTCTTTCTTTCTTTCTTTCTTTCCTTCTTTCCTTCTTTCCTTCTTTCCTTCTTTCCTTCTTTCCTTCTTTCCTTCTTCCTTCCTCCCTTCCTTCCTTCCTTCCTTCCTTCCTTCCTTCCTTCCTTCCTTTCTTTCTTTCTTTCTTTCTTTCTTTTCTTTCTTTCTTTCTTTCTTTCTTTCTTCTTCTACCTTTCTTTCTTTCTACCTTTCTTTCTTTCTTTCTTTCTTTCTTTCTTTCTTTCTTTCTTTCTTTCTTTCTTTCTTTCTTTCTTTCTTTCTTCCTTCCTTCCTTCCTTCCTTTCTTTCTTTCTTTCTTTCTTTCTTTCTTTCTTTCTTTCTTTCTTTCTTTCTTCCTTTCTTTTCCTTTCTTTCTCTCCCTTACTTTTATCATCTGGATTCTGGCTCATATATTTGTTTAATCAATGCTTTTTTAAAAATAAATTTATTAGGGTGACATTGGTTAATAAAATTATATGTTTCAAGTATACAATTAATTCTATGATACATCATCTATATATTGCATTGTGTGCCCACCATCCAAAGTCAAATCTTCCATCACCATATATTTTACCCCCTTTACCCTTTCCTACACCTCTTCTCTCTGGTAACCACCATACTGTTGTCTGTGTATATGAGTTTTTGTCTAGCCTTTTTTTTTTAACCTGCTGAATGATTATACCTCTTCTCTCCTCCCTTCTCTGGATAAATGGGGGGAAGCTATCCAGTAGCTAGATGCTTACCTATGGATCCAGTGCCCTTTCTCCTTGATGGTGTTGCCAAATGACCAGATGAAAACACTGAATACCTTTGAAATACCCTTGTATGGACCAGGTTGGAAAAGGACATGGCTCTCCCTGCCATCACATTCCTGGGGTCTGCAGGGAGGAGGGGAAGGGCTGACTGTTCAGCCCCTGCCCAGGGCTTTCCTAAGGCATTTCCTATAGTCTCTTCTGAGCATCAGAATCTTCGGTGATTGTAGAGATAAATACTTGGTGTGCTTTGGGAGCGACATGATATATATTGAGTTGACTTTCAAACTGGATCTCTTGACTTTATTTTTTCAGAAATGGCCTTTGTCTTATTTTTTAAATATTCTGTGTCTTTTAGTCTCAAGACTTCAGAGGCCTCAAGACTTTTCCTGAAAAGTTAACCATGTCTTGCTGTCTCTATATGAACATTGTTGTGTCTACTGTTTTAAAAATGGGTTATGTTACTCTTTTATCTCTTGCCTCCACTTAATTTTTAAGGAGGGCAGTGGAGGGGAGTTGGGTAGAAAGTGTATCAACTGCCTTGATAAGGATGTCAGCCAAAACAGAGCTCTGCTCCACCCACATTCCAGCACACCCCCCTGCAGCGGCTACTCTATCTGTGTGTTACATTTTCATTGCTCTGTGCCATGTGCTTCCAGAGCAGTTTTTTAATCTGTAAACCACTCCACAGGCCAAGGTTGCTCTGATAGCCAGGATTGCAGAGACATGCAAGGGCTTCCAGAATACAGCCTGTATGTCTACACAGCTGGCTGTCCTTGGGCGCTCTGTTTATGCTGGTGGGATGTTGTAGACAGACCTTATCAGTACATGTCTGTCTTGCTAGCCAAGTGTTTGTCCACTGATGAAACAAAAGGAGTTTTTATTCTTCTTTAGGGTCTAGGCAGTATTTCTTCCTGCCGGTATACAGTTTCAAATGATCTTGTGGGTAAATTGATATGATTAATATTCTTCTCTCCCCATTTTTTAACGTTATAAAGTAAGCTGGGAATTGGGGCTACTGAACTGGAAATGTATAATATCCCTTTGTTAAATACCATGATGATATGATCTTCCACTCTCTTTTTTACCTCTCAGTGTATAAAGAACACAGGAGACTGGTGCTTTGCAATAGCGATTCTTAAGAACAGCTCTGTTATTTGGTTTTTACATGATCACAAAAGCTTTTAACTTAGTTTTAAAAGCTATTTAAGTCATGTAGCTTTTCTGGTGACTTGAATTTTTCTCACATAGGAAGTTTTAGTGAAGTGATACTTTTGGCAAGAGGCACATTGAACTCTGTTAGAGAGTTTAGGTTTGGATTAACTTTCTCTTTTTCATAACCTTTAAGGAGAAATAAATAGAAATAAAATGAGACTTTTAACAAAGGCATCCCATTGGTAGTGTAAGGGATTTTTCATAGTTACCGAAAAGATCTAAGAGCTGACAGGGACTTACTACCATGGAATATCAAACAAAATAAAACTTTTTATTTTTGTTTAAATTCTTTATTGTTGAAAGTATTATATGTTTCCTTTTTAACCAAAATATAATTTTATTATTCACAGATGAATGTATATTTTGGATAAATGTCAGAATTAAGTAGGATTTTTTGAAAAGTATGGGTTTGAAAACTATTACATTTTGCTCTCAGCAGGTGTTATTTATTTAAAATGAGTACTTGTTCCTATTCCAGACATTTAAGTTGGCCTAGCTCTTCTAAATTTATGTGTCTTGATTCTTGGCAACTTATTTTGTTCAAATTTGTACCAGCATAGTTTGAAGAAAATCCTGGCTTTCTGGGTTGGTTAGAATCCTTTTCATTTTCCCCATCTTTATCTCTTGCTCTGTCCTTCCCTCTTCATGAATTTGGATTAAGCTTCAGAATGTTTGCAATTTTTCATTTACTTAGCCCTTCTGATATAAAAGATAGAGCATGAAAAATAAAAGGCATGCTCCTGTTTACTGTAAGAAAACAAGGGGGAGTCAGGAAATGCAGGGAACCCTATTAGCAGCCACCAGGTCATTCCCAGCCCCCCGTTTCCTGGTGTGGAATGTGCAGCTGGTGTCTGAGGAAACTGAAACCATAGCTCGTCTTTAGGCTTGGCTCTCCTTGTCCTCTGAAGACTGGTCATCTTCATATTGCTTTTGGCAGGAGCACCCTCCAGTGCTCGGTCCAGTCATTAATCACAGCAGCATGGATATGGACAGCATCCTTTAGAGTCCCAATAGGGTGCTCTGAATCTAGCACAGATACAGACACTGAAGGTACACTCTTAAGAGCAAAGGCTTACCCACATGCAATCGAGATTCCAAATGGATCTTGGGATCTTAGGGACCCACGTGTATTAACCACAAAATAAGTGAACTGAAATGAAAGCTCAGACAATCACATCTGACTAACACTCAGAACTGCCACTAATGATTGGCAATATTGACTGGGATTATTAGTATGAAAAATTATATATGAGTTTCTCATTGAGAAGAATTTGACAGGAGATTTCTGCGGGCTAGGCTTGGAAGTGCAAAATTGAATGGGCTTATATTTCGTCTACTAAAACAGTCTCATGGCCACAAGTAATTGCAAGGGAGAAAAGAAAAAGGATTTAGTGAACTTTTAGCAAGTCTTTGGCAAAACTACCATACTTGAAATAGAGAAATCTTTTCAAAAAGTCTGATTTTCTTTACTGCTTTTACTGTTAGAGTATATCTGGGAATAAATCACCCATGTTACTTGGATTATTTACAGGATTTAAATATGACATAGAAAATTTAAAATATTGATAAGAGATACAGAACTTTTGAATAGACCAGAGTGGTAGAGAAAGGTCATCTTCTTATAATTAATTTAATTAACATGTAACATTATATCATTCATAGTTGCTAATGGCTTTAAATGGTCTTTGTCCTCTAGTTTAGACATGGAAGAAAAGAGTGGAAATTGTTGGGTAAAGTGACTTTGACATGTTATAAACAAGTCTTGGGATAAGTGACCATTCACTTAATGTATACATAAATTAGATGTTGATCAAAATGTATAAGCAACTTATAATCAGCTCAACCAATAAGTTTGATGACTTCCTATAATATTTCTAATATAATATTTTCGCTTATTTTCTTATTTCTACCTACACAGGTAATTAAAATCTACAGCGAAGATGAAACCAGCAGGGCTTTAGAGGTGCCCAGTGATATAACTGCCCGAGATGTTTGCCAGCTGTTGATCCTGAAGTGTCATTATGTTGATGACCACTGCTGGACCCTTTATGAGCATCTGACTCTCCTAGGTCTAGGTAAGGACACAGAATCATGGTCACATCATTGCTTTTCTGTTCCTTATACTTTTGATCATATGGCAAAAATTTCCTTCAGATACAGAAAAATAAAAGGAAATAATGAATAATTCTTTATTCTTTTTACTTTTGGTATTAGCAGTTGAAAGATGAAAATCGTAGAACAAAATGGACATAAGGATAATAATATTACACATTTACCACCCTTGTTTTTTAAACAATGATTTATGGGAATTTTAGAGCTAGAACATTGATGGAAGGATATATTTCATAATAATTTTTAGAAGCACAATTAACACTTTTAAAGAAGTTAATAAATAAACTGTTATTTGGATTATTTTTTGAATTGATTATAGGACAGATATGGGGAGTATCCATGGTGGTGGTTCTCTTTAAGGGAGCATACACCCTAAACTTTTCTTGAGGAAATAAGTAACTCCTTCACATTTTAAAATCATAAACATAAAGAGTAACCTTAAAATTTTTTTAAATTGAAAATGCATTGTTGTATTGTGATTCATAGAGGGCTTTTGTTTATTTTTCCAAATCTTTTAATGAATTATACATTTTTTTCATTCTTCTGCTAGAGTGAGACAGGATTGGCAACAATTTTGTCTCCTTCCTCTTTTGTCTCCCCTTTCTTATTTTTGCATATATCAGTGTTAAAAAACATGTTCCCATAATAAGTAGATGAGAAAGGAAGACGTTACAGCAATGCTGTTCAATGCTTTGAATTCTGCATTAATTTCCTGCAGCCACTGTAACAAATTACTACAAACTAGGTGGCTTAGAACAACTAAATATTTATTCTCTCGCAGTCTGGAGGCCAGGAGTCTGAAATCAGTATTGCTGATTCCTGGGCTGAAATGAAGGTATTGTTAGGAGGCTCTTCCCCTGCAGACTTCAGCAGGGAATCTTCCTGCTTCTGGGGGCAGCTGCCATTCCCTGGCTTATGTCTCTATCACTTACGTCGCCACCTGTGTCGTCATCATGTTGCTGTCTCCTCCTCTGTCTTTCACATCTCCTTTTGCCTCTCTACCATAAGAACAGTAGCACTTAGGGTCTACCCAAATTATCAGGAGAATGTGCTCGTTGCAAGTTCCTTAACACAATCATAGCTGCAAAGTCCTTCTTTCAATTTCATTTTTTTTTTTTTTGCTATGCAAGGTAACATTCATTGGTTCCAGGGATTAAGGTATATATATGGGGAGGTGGGAGTTAGACATAAACTCCTTTGCATTATATGTCTAAAATTTTACTGATAAATTATCAAAGTGATTTTTTTATTATTTTTTATCAGAGTGATTTTAAATAATCACTTTGTAGTGACAGCTACATTATTTCCTTCCATTTGTTTAAAGAATTGAGACTTGTATACCTTAGTCATGAGTCATTCACTTTCTTGCAAAGCTAGCAACCAATATATAAAAAGTGCTGCCTTTGTTTGATGCCTAGTGGGTGTTTACCCAGAGCAATAGCCAACGTAAGGTTCAGTTCAGAGGAGAGGCTTACCTTTGTATTATGAAATGGAGTAAAGATGATGCTGGCAGACAAGGCAAGTTCTGCTTTTTAAAGATGCTGGAAAGTGGTTCCTCTAAACCTCCCTGCATTCCCTGGACCCTTCAGAAAGTGTTTGTGGACTTCAGTTTGAAGACTGTTGTCTTAGGGCATGCCAGAACCTCAGGGAGAAGACAGAGTGGAGCCCGAGGGAAAGAGGCTGGTAGTCCGACTGTGTCCACAGTGATTCTGAACCCCAGCCCATCCCCCACCCTAGTCACAGCTAATGGTCCATGAGCTGCAGTATGTCAGCTGATCTTGACAGCTGAGCATGCACCTGCCAGGAACACCTGAATTCTGAAGGCATATACTACATTGGCCCACGCGATGTAGTCTCACATTCCCCGGGCAGAAAAAGCTCCACCTATACTTTCTTCATTGCCACTTGTGACTAATTTAATTCTATTCATGATAATTCATCTCCTAGAAATAAGGTGTTAACTCTCAATAGGTACCTGCCATCTTCCAAACCATTTCACTTACTTATGCTTGTCGGAACATAGCTCTTAATTAGAATAATATATAATTACAGTATTTTAGATTCTTAAATTTTTCCTTTGGTGAGACTTTAAACACATCTTTTTTTTGTATAGTCACTAAAATGTATCCTTAACAAATAGCTTGAAGTAATAAAAATCCTGTAAATCAGCAGTTTTCATTGAGACCAATGCAAGTTATATTAAGGAATAATGCACAACTCTTTCAATGTAGAGGCTTAAAATGGAATGCTGAGAAGTAATTTGAGCTACATACTAAATTAGGCTTTTAGACATCAAATTGAAATAAATTTCTCCATTACTATATTTCCTGGAAACTACTGAAATAAAATCAAAGGTGTGAGAATATTGTCTCATGGCTTCATCAACCATGCATTAGACCAAAGTTCATGAGAAAGAAATTTAATTCTAGAGCTTCCTTGTATACTTCTGTTTTTTTACACAGATTATACTTTACAACAGTAAAAAACTTATAGACACTAATGCTACCCAAATACTAATGTGTAATTGATTTACCAGCTTCCATTTCTTCATCTAACAATATAACAGCATAACCACTGTTGGCCTTCCTCAGCATAAAATATAAAACCAAGTTGTTTATTTACACACATTTAATTTGCGTGTGTGTGTCTGTAGATTATAAATACTCTTGCAATATCCCATCAATCTAATAGTGATATTAAGTAACTTTTTCTTCATTTGCATATTAAAATGAATGAAAAGAACTGGAACAGGTTTTCCTCCCTTAAATGTGACATGAAGCGCAGATGCTCTTTGTCAATAGAATGAATCACTGACACCATCACCTTTAATGTGCTGTGAGTGCTATTGATATAAAGAACTAAAGGACAAACGATTTGCCAAAATTTTGATGACCAGCTTGTCAGCTCTGTATATTGCTGAGGAGACACCATTGATCTCTTTGTGATTGACATAACGAATTTTCAATAAATAGAATTCCAAAAGAGAGGGGTGATACCTGTTATTAAAAAAATATCTTCAATACAAAAATAATTCAGCTCATTGTAAGTACCTGAGAAACAATGTCAAGAAAGAAGCAATATTATCCATAATTTTATAACATTGAGATGATGTTGACTAGTTTTAACATTATCACTAATTATACTGTATATTCACTTTAGTAGATTACTTCTTTTTGTGTATGGGTGTACTACAAAAACATTCTGAGTATTTTAGCTTTTTTTTTTCACTTTATAGATTCCAAAAAAACTAGGAACTCTCCCTGACTTCGCTTCCCCTATTGCCTTCCTCAGAGAATTTAGCAAATATCTATTAACTATTTTGTACCAAGCACATTCTGTGTGTGGATCCTGGGGACATCAGATGAAAAAAGTGGACAAAAAGCACTGCCCTTGTGAGTTTGCATTTGAGCAGAGAGAGAAAGATGACTAAAATGTGTGGTCCCTTAGGTGATGATGAGCGCTGGGGAGAAGAGGAAGGCGGGGGAGAGGGACAGAGTGGGAGAGAGCCGGGAAGGAGGAGATGCACTTTAAACAGAGGCACCAGGAAGGGCCTCTCTGACAGTGAGACATTTGAATAGAGACCAAAAGCAGACAGCAGCTGGCCTTGCAGTTAAATGGAAGACGATATTTCTAGACAGAGGGAACTGCAAGTGGAAAGGCCTGGACGAGGCAATGCGCTCGTGTGCAGGAAACAGCCAAGTGGTGGGTGTATCTGGAGTGGAGTCAGTGAGATGGGAAGTAATGGGAGGAGGAGTTCATGGAGCTGCCATGGCGCACGTCAATTCATCGAGGTCTCATAGAGCTTGGAGGGGACTTGACTTGCACGGAGTGAGAGGAAAAGAATTGGAGGTCTGAGTCAGAGAGCAGTGTGATCTGATTTGGTTTTTACAGTATACTTCTAAGGAGGCCAGGAGACAAGTTTTGACCTTTGGGAGACTGAGCAAGTTAGTTTTGCATTTACATCAAACTCCCTGTGGCTTCCTGGATTGGTCTTTGCCCATCTCTCATTTCTGCTAGTTGTGCAGGCTCCACTGTGCCATCTTTGCATGGCGATTGGCACACTTATGGGGTTTAGTGTTTGCAAGGTCCCGAAGCCTTATGGGCAAGAGCATTTTGACTTATGGGATAGAGGAGTGTTGAGGGTTTTCTGCACTTAAGTTCACTTTAATGTCAGAGATAAGCTTGGAAAAGTTTCAGAAACATTCTGTAAGTAAATGTTGCTTCTGATCCCTTAAAGCACACTTCAAATTACTAAAGTTAGGAAGACATTCAAAATATAGTACGGGTATATTTATGAATTTTAAAGTCTGTTTTCAGAGTCTTTACTGTGGCAAAGGAAACCTCAATCTTCTTAGTATTTTTGATGTGAATGTATATGTGTGATAGCTATTGTTAGTGGGCATCTTCTACATGCAAGGTGCCGAGTGAGAGGTTTTACATTAATCTTGATAGATGCTGCTAATACTTCATCTCATAGAAACCCTCCAAGATGTGTTTTTTAATATTCATTGTACCCATTTTGCTTATAATAATATAATGACTAAGTGATGAAGTACCTTGCCTAGAGTCAAATATTATACAAATCTAAGTTCTGTCAGATTCTAAAGTGTATGCATTTTCCATGGAAGCACGTTGGTTTCTCCTTACCCCAAAAGGTCAGGCAAATGTTCCTGGGACTCCATGGTTAGTTTGTCTCTGTCACACTCCCCATCTGTGTCTCTCAATGGTGCTATAAATATAAGTAGAAAATTTGAAATTTTGAATCCTCCAGAACATTTTCAGATAAATTTTCTTTACAGAGGTAGTATTGAAACCATTGGGATCAAACCTGAAGCACCAATCAGAAAGAATATATGCACCCCTATGTTCATAGCAGCACAATTTACAATAGCTAAGATCTGGAAACAGCCCAAGTGCCCAAGCCGTGGTACATTTATACCATGGAATACTATGCAGCAGTAAAAAAGAAGAATCTCTTACTCTTTGAGACAGCATGGAGGGACCTGGAGAGTATTATGCTAAGTGAAATAAGTCAGTCAGAGAAACACAAGTGTCATATGATCACACTTATGTGGAATCTCAGTAACAAAATAAACCGATGAATAGAGTGGATCCAGAGATGTGGTAGCATGGAACAGAGTGCAGGATCTTGGAGGGAAGGTGGGGGAGGGTAGGTGGGTGGGAGGTAATCAACCAAAAACCTTGTATGCATATATGCATAACCCATGGTCACAGACAATAGGATGCTGAAGTCCTGGGGCGGGGGTGGGCTGGAGGGAGTCAATGGGGGAAAAAAGGGGATGTATGAAATACTTTCAACAATAAATATTTATTTAAAAAAAGAGAAAGAAACCATTAGGATCAAAGTGATCCAACTTGGTTCACTTGATATCAGCCATTAATGTATTGACTGAGTCAGAGGATCACCTTGGAAATGACTTGTCCTTTAATTTATACGCAATCCGAATGGCTATATGCTATTTGGAGCTTTGAATACAATATCAATAGTTCATAGCCTCCACCCATAATTATTAAACTGATAAGAACAGATACTACACTTGATCTTAGCCAAAAGGCCGAGAAGCGATGCCATCCATAATTATTAATAAATACTGCTGAGAATTTAAATAGGCAGGACTAAATCATCAAAGGCAGCTAAACATCCTGATTTTGTTATGAATTGCTGATGTGCCTGATTTTGAATCATGCTGGTATGAGTTTATAGTTGTCTACATTTTAGAGGCATTGAATTTAAAATATCAGCATATCAACAAATATTTCCTCTTCTCATGCGTTTTGTAACTGGTGTGTTTGCCTTCACAGCCACTGGATGTCACTATAGTCCCCCAGATGGAGTCCCCAGCTTTTACAATCATTGTTAAGAGAATGGTGGGGAGGAAAACTCCAGTTTTCAGTCCTCAGGAACTTAATGGGGTCCATGTTTGTCTTGCTCCCGTTCTGATTCCTAATTGAAGCCATGGTATGAAGCAGTGGCAATTAACACAATACCTCAAGCGCATACCTCTGGACTCCTCGGGAAGAGGAATTAATTGTATTTTAGTGTCCTTGCTAGGGACAGCTGAGATTTCCATTATGAATTTCATTGTGGAGTGGCTTTAATAAGCAAAATGAATGACTGGAGGCTTTTAATGATACCATTTTTATGTGCGCAGCTAGACCCACGTGGTCTCTTTAAGACAGAAGCGCTGCACAGTGGCAGCGAGGGAACCCTGCACAGCCACCTGCTTTGAAGCTGCTCCTTCACTTCTTTCTTTCTTACAAAAGCAGCTCAAGTGTTTTGTTCCGTTGTGTGGAGCTGCTGTGCAGTTGTTCTTTCTGTGCTGTTTGGAATCTACCAGCCATTAGGCTGTGACTACCCTCATCACCAGCAGAAGTACCTGTGAGGCCTTCAGGACGCATGGCAGTGTGCCTCCCTCTCTGCTGAGACTTCTGGAGCCCTGACCCGAGCTCTGGGAGACACGGTGTCCTGATAGCACACTAAGGTTAGAGATGGAAAATATGACACTAGCAAAGAGTGCTCATCGCTAAATCTGCCTCCTGGTCCAGCTGGTTTTTCTTCTCACTCTCATAGCCTGAGTTCAGATCTCATTGTCTGCCTCCTGTTATCCTGTTTTACAGATCTCCCTCTTGCCACTGCTTATTCCACTTACCCATCTGCATGCAGGCCCGGTTCTCCTTGCATTCAATTCGAGGTCCTTTGCAGGGCATCTGTGCCCTGACTGCTCCTCCTGTTCCCAGCCTTCGGTCTCACCCTCCCTTTCTCCCGTTTATTTATTAGAGAACTGCCTATAGTTGCTGCATATGCTATGGTTTCTGCTCCTTGATTTGCTTGCTCATACTGTTGAGATTCTCAGGAAGTCTTTGTCGCCCATCTTTACCTGGCTAATGGCTGTTCATCTTCCAAGGCTTACTTGCAATTTTATATAAAAATATCAATAAAGTATAACCCTTGGCCTTTTCCTAAAAATACGTAAGAAGACAAGGTAAGAAGAAAACCCTCAGCTGCCCAAGCTTACTGACAGCTAACCTAGTGCTACCATCTAGGGCAGTGGTTCTCAACCTTCTGGCCCTTTAAATACAGTTCCTCGTGTTGTGACCCAACCATAAAATTATTTTCGTTGCTACTTCATAACTGTAATGTTGCTACTGTTATGAATCGTAATGTAAATATCTGATATGCAGGATGGTCTTAGGCGACCCCTGTGAAATGGTCGTTCGACCGCCAAAGGGGTCGCGACCCACAGGTTGAGAACCGCTGATCTAGGGAGAGGAGAGAGAGAAAAGCACTGGGAGGCATTCCACACTCAGATTTCTGACGTGGAGGGGCCCTTTCCTTATGACAGTGGGTAGGAAGACACAACTGCTTCTTCCATGTGCCCAGCCCCTGGGCACAGGCTTTTGCTGCTCAAAAGCTGTTCCTTGAGGCAATCAGGATACTTGTTGGCACTGACCCTTCTCATACATCCCTTAGGGAATTGCAAATCCCCCATATAACAGAGTGGTGCAGAAAGCACTAGGCGCGGAAATGATGAACGGCCTCCTGGGAGCGGTGCTTCCACAGGTGCACGCTATTGATGGGCGTGGGAAATTTGGACAAGAAATACATATCATTAGGCTGCTCAAGCAGGATTATCTATTTATTTTTAATGATTCTTTATTGTTGAAAGTATTTCATATGCCCCCCTTTTCTCCCATTGACCCCCTCCAGCCTGCCTCTGCCCCCCCCCCCCTCCCCAGGCCTTCGACACCCTATTGTCTGTGTCCATGGGTTATGCATATATGCATATAAGGTCTTTGGTTGATTACCACCCACACACCCTCCCCACCTTCCCTCTGAGATTCCGAAATTAGAAAAATAAAATCTAGTGTATAATAATAGGGGAATGTTATAAACTTTGTATACCCATAGGATGTACATTATGCAGCTTCTGCTTATCTTTTTGGAGTTCTTCTTTTGATGACTGATATGGGCTCATTTAAAATTATAGTGATGATGATTGAACAAAAATACGTATTTTTACCAAATGTAAGAATTATATATATATCCATATACATATATGTTTACATGTATACAGTGTTTTCCAAATTTTGTGGAAAACATATACACAGCTATATATATGTGTATATATTTACCAGAGAAAAAGCAAGCTAGGAATATACTGAAATGTTAACTGCTTATTCCTGATTGACAGGTTTACAGATGGATTATGGTTATCAGCTGTCTGTATTTTTCAAATTTTCTGCAATGGAAATGTATTGTTGTAGTAATCAGGGAAAGGGGGATAAACACAATTTTAAAAACTATTGAAGAGATTTTTAAAGACTTAGACATCTTCCAGAAGTCCAAGTTGGAGCAAGTACCCTCCTTCTGTGCTGCTATAACACTTTTGCAACTATTTTCATAGTGCTCATATTATTGCAACGAGACAGTAATTCCATAAGAGCTGGAACTCTGTGTATACATACATGTTTGTAACCCAGGATTTAGGACAACTAAATGGCTTTTGAACTAAGCTGTACTAAACTGGAAGGTATTTATATCAAACAGTTCAAAGGATGGATTATAACGTATACAGAAGGCAGAGACTTGGAAAAGAAACCAACATGCCGGGCCCACATGGAAATGTACTGTGAGTTTTTAAAGCATGCATTAGGTGACTTGGAATTCATAGGAGCCGTTTCTTAACTCTTCAGTTATTAGCAGGCAGCTTGAGATAATGTATATGCGAACACTGTGGGAAGAGAAGGTTTTCTATGAATACAAGTTGTGATCGTTGGGTCTGAGTTAATATGAGGACTATTTCGATTTGCTGAGGAATTATCCACAGGCCTTTATACCCATCAAGCTGAAATATCAAGATTGTTCTCTCCTTGGACTTGGAGAGCTGAATTTGGCGTGGCGATTTCCCAAGGGATCTTGTTGGTATTAAGCAGTTTTCTTAGGTTAAGGAACCTTTTAGAAACCGAGCCCTGTTTTAGTCTTTGCTTCTCCAGTTTTTGTTTTGCTTGGTCAGAGGCTGTTCATTTTTATCTGAAAATAAGATTGACAAAATGTGTGTAGTTTCTACCTCGCACAGAGAGAAGTACAAGGACCATTTGTCTCCTGGAGTTTCCTGTAACAAAGGTATACAGAGAATTGTTTTCTGGGTGAATTAGAGGTAAAAGCCACTCTTGTTTCTTCTCTTATCAAGTGAGGAGAAGAGTAGGGACTCAGGTTTCTATTTGAGCCCCACGCTGTACTTTCAGTGGATTCAGCGAAGAAATCCCGGCAGAAGGTCACAGGTGAACACTTTCCATACTGGGAGGATTGAGGTTTTTTAAAGGACTTTCAAGTTAAATAAACTGTTTCAGAAGGAACTTCTTTCTTTTCTTCTTCTTCTTCTTTTTTTTTTTTTTTATAAAGAAAACCTTTCTGAAAATTAAATAGAAAACAGTTATATGTAGTTATCATTATTTGTTAATTTCATTTTGCTACCATAATACTACACTGATCTATTAGAAACAAAAATTACATTTAAAGCAATATGAAGTTTTTGTTTTTGTTGTAAAAAATATATATATTTTTTTACTCTTTTGGAGACTTTCTTTTCTTCCTCCTTTTTGGTTGTGGCTGTGTTGAAGTGATTTAAGAGGGCCTCTCTCCTGTTTTCTTTTACCAACGTAGGAGTGGTATTTGATCCTTGTAATTCACTTTCCAATGCTTGAGAAATACTTCTCTTAAGTTAAAAACGTTAGAAAATATAGCTATATCTTTAAAGTTTTAATAAGTTATTTTAAAGTAGTATTTTAGATGGATTTATGAAGCTTTAAAAATAAGATATTTAAAATAATCATGGTAAATTTATGTGAAAGTTGCCTGGAGTCGCTTTTCAAATAGTTACTCAAAAAGTATCTGAGTTCATTCTGTGTGATAGTTTCTAATGTCATTGTTTTGAAATGTTGCAACAAGGAGCCCCCTGTTTAAATAATTATTTGTTTTATTTAGACGTTTTAAAATATATTATAAATTACTAGGATTTCTTGGTTAAAATCTGCTTGGTTTTTGAATGGAGCTAAGGAAGACTAAAGAGAAAGTGTATTGTAAGCCATCTAGACTGGTATTTTGTTTTGTTTTGTTTTGTTTTTCCTTCTTTTTCTTAGGTCTTGGTGATGGTGTCTTATGCCTAGGCTCAGGAAAAACAAAGCTGGTCTTCTGTAAATCTTTACCTCCCCTTTAAGCATATTTCTCTTCCTCTCAAAGTAATCCATTTAGGCATCCTGTATCTTCATGGTGAACTTTTCCCCTATTAAGGTCTGTATTTAGTTGGATATTTGCCTCTAAAAAGAAGCCCCACTAATTTTCTGTAAGATGTGATTACCTGATCATCAATTATGCCTCTTGGGGTTATTTGAATTATTGTAGCATTAATTATTTAACATAATGAGACTTGGTTGGGGGGATGGAATATGCTAGTGTATCCAAATTGGGATGGAGATACATAAACTTAAAAAGATTGTTTTAATATAATATAATTTTTAAAAAGCCAGATTCTGTAATAAGGAAGTTTTAACTCCATTACCAGATGCATATATGAGGTAAGAACCTGTAGCTGCATTTGATTCTCTGGATTTTATTTGCTTTTTTATACGTTATCTGAATTTTCAATGAAATAGTATCAAGAGCCCAGCCAGTGTTGCTCAGTGGTTGAGTGTAAACCTATAAACCAGGAAGTCACCGTTCAATTCCCGGTCAGGACACATGCCCTGGTTGTGGGCGCAATTCCCAGTGTGGGGCAGCTGATCAATGATTCTCTCTCATCATTGATGTTTCTCTCTCTCTCTCTCTCTCTCTCTCCCCTTCCTCTCTGAAATAAATAAAAATATATTTTTTAAAAATGGTATCCAGAAGTTTATTTAAGGGATTGGAAAGTATGTCTTTTGCTTTCTTACATACTGTAGTATTTGCTAGCTTTATTTGAAGAAATTTTTCTTCTGAAGATTACCAGCAGGTTTTCCTGATGCTAGTACTTGCATTATTTAAACATGTGGTATTATACTTCTTTGAAATTTTCTATAGATATCATATCCCTTATTTTTCCTGTCTGGATTGATATGCTGGGCTTTATTTGCATGTAGTCAGCAAAGCCCTGGCTAGACTGCAGCTTCTTTGGTGATCACGTGTATTTTCCTCATTCTTCTTTTGTTACATGTTTGCTAGAGCTCTTAAAAAGCACTTGGATTTCCTACTCTTGTTGTTTTCTTTTCTTTTTTTTGATGTTTCCCAGATTAAAATGATTTGCGTTACTTTTATGTACAGTTAAGATTGATATAGTTGGAAATATTGCCTATTATTTTCTTTCCTCTTCCATTCAAAATGTGGTTGTTTATTTTCACTTAATTAGTAAATATTTATTGAACACATTTCAAAATAAAATAATTGGAGGTAATTGAAACATGAGAACCACAGGAACATGAGAGTGATTTTAGATGAAAAATAAAAGGAATGAGCAGGATATAAACAGACTCAGCAGAGGTGATTGAGGTTTCCCTTAGGTGGGAGCTCGAGTGATGGCAGAGATAACTCTGTGCAAAGAGTGTTGAATTGAGGCCAGACATGTGATGCCATTCAAATCCTGAGATTTTCTATTCTGAACTTCAGTTTTATTTTCTATAAAATTGAGATATAACTTGCTCATTAGATTATTGTACTAGTGTCCTAAGGCTTCTGTAACAAATTACCAAAAACCTAGTGGCTTAAAGCAACAGAAATGTAATCTTTAGGGATTCTGGAGGTAAAGCCTAAAATTAATTTCACTGGCCTGAAACCAAGGTGTTGGCAAGGCCATCCTCTTTCTGGGGGTGTTAGGGGGAATCCATTCCTGTCTCTTTCAGCTGTTGGTGACTGTCATCATTCCTTGGCTTGTGGCCACATCACCTGAGTCTCTACCTCTGTGGTCACGGGCCCTTTCCTCTTTTCTGTCAAATCTCTTTCGGTCTCTCTCTTATAAGGATATTTGTGTTAGGATTTAGGGCCATCCTGGATAATCTAGGATATTTTCCTCATCTCAATATCTTTAAGATAATGACATTTATAAAGGCTTTGCTATACAAGATAACATTTACAGGTTCCAGATATTCAGAACTATTTTGGGGCAGTATTCAGCCTACTGCAGATATTATAAGAATTAAGTACAATAATGAAAAAGGCCTCAGAATGAGATTTGTAGATATATAACTTCTTTTATTTCTATAATTGAATACATTTTTGACCTTCTGTCTCCTGTCTTCTTAACAGCAGACAGTTTAATCTTTATTTGTTTGCTTTATGGATTGTTCTCAGTCTTGTTGGGGTAAATAATAAATTCAGGTTCTAGAAAGGAGTTGCATACAAGTTTAAAATATTCTCAGTTGAAGAATTAGACCTACTTTTACTCCTCCAGCACTCTGGTTGGGCATTTAAGTCCCAGGAGGGGTATTTGTTTAACTCTTGCCCAACTCTTGTCCAACTCTTCATGTTCTGAAAACTCTTGTTCCTCTCAAGCTTATTGACTATGCCATAAAGCCCCTTAAGTTCATGGTTTTCTCTTGTCCCTTCCATGCTCCTTCTGGGGCACTTGGTACCACTGCAATGCTCTTTCCCCATATTGGGATTCTATGGACTCATCTGTCTCAATATTAGACTCTGCTGTTGCTTCTTTACCGTGCTAGATGCCGGGCTTCTACTTGAGGCTAGAGGTCTCATGGGCTATAGTGTGGGTTGGACCACACAAAAACTCCTCACCATCAACTCCTCACCCTGGGGCTCTAGTTCTGGAAGGGGATAGGATACAGTGTCATTTGGGACCTACACCATCTGCCTACTATCTAGCTCTCTCTCAGTCTCCACTCCACCCTTTTCTCCACTAACTCCTTAACTACAGTTCCTTCCCCAGAGGACAGAGGGTGGATTCCTTTAAGAGGCAATGGAGGATTGGCTACGTATTTTTCTCTCCAAGCAGTTATCTCTCAAAGATTGATAAAGTCTACTTTGAAGCTCAAAAGAAAAGAAAATGCATCTTTTTATCATTTCCCTCTCTGAATAGTGTATCCTGTGAGGGGAACACATGTGCTTTACTTAGTGTTAGAGAGAAGCAATGGGTATAAAGAAACAAACAAGCAACTATCTTGCTTAATACCTTGACATTTTCTCCCACTGTAATTGGGAAGAATACAGATATAATGCTTAGCACATATTATGTTTAATAATGTGGACATATATGTCATAAGCTTGAAAATATCAGCTGGGTTTGTGTGAGCAGACATATGTAAGGATAGAAAGATTGTTAGGGATGAAACTTCCTACTCAACAGCTCAATGACTCTTGGATCCTCCCTTTCACCGCCCCAGCCTACTTCTCTTACAGTCTTTCAAACTCAGTAATGGCAACGCAATTCTTCTGAGAACTTAGGCAAAGACCCTTGGTGTCTTCCTTAACTATCCTCTCTCTTTCATTCCATGTCAAACTTGTCAGAAAATCCCATTAGCTATACATTCACAATACATCCAGATTATGCCCGCTTTTTACATGTAGACTGCTACTCTAATCCAAGCCACATCATCCATCGCCTTGTTAATTATAATATTCTACTTCCACCCTTAAGCCTCTTAAAATCAGCTCTGCACTCAGCAACCAATGTAATCCAATGAAAACACATCAGTTCATGATATTCTCTGTTTGAAATGACCTCTTATCTAACTCGGAGGGAAAACCAGATCCTCACTATGAACTGCAGCATTTTCCCCAATCCCCTCAATGCATTACTTCTCTAACCTCTTCTGGTAGTCTCCCTTTTGCTCCCTCAGCTTCAACCACACGAATTTGGGGCACCGGGCCTCTAGTTGTTTAATATTTTTAGGAACTGCCTTACTGGCTTTGATTTCAGACAAACTGTGTCAGAGGAGGTAGGAAGTCTAGCAGTTAGGAATGAAGTGGGACTGAAAGAAACTGTTGCTGGAGATTTCACTTCAAGGAACTTGACAGATGTGTTGGCTAAAAAGGGTAGCATGAATTAGTTTAGAGAAAGGGAAAGGAAAGAATTGAGCCAAGGACTGCATCTTAGGATGGAGAAGGAGCTACAGGAGCTAGTCAATGAGACAGAAAAAGAGCAGTCAGAGTCAGGAACGGAACTGAGAGTGTCGATACACACTTAGCTCAAACTCATCCATATTCATCGAGCACTCTTGCAGGAACTTCCTTTCAGAAGAATAAGCTTCTATTTAAGTATGACATTACTTTCAAGGGTTCGGGTGTTAGAGGTCACAGATCACTATTGAGTGTTGAATTTCCGAGACACGGATACTTTCAAAAAGGTCCTAGAAAAAGCAGATTCCTTATTTGGCTGTTCTCTATTTCCTGTTTTGCATCAGTTATTTCACAGTTTCTTTACCATTTTATTGCAGTATGACATGCCTTAAGAAATGTGAACAAACCACATGTGGACAACTCGATGAATTCTCAGATATTGCATATACCTGAGTATTCACACTCAGATTGACAGAATATTTCCCATGCTCAGTGGTTCCCACCAGACACCCACTTACCCACCCACTATCCACATTACCTTGATTTCTGACACTGTAGATTTATTTTACCTGTGTCGAACTTTATGTAAGTGAATTCATGTAGTAAATACTCTTTGTGTCTGACTTCTTTTATTTAATATTATGTTTGTAAAATTTATCCATATAGCTGCTTATCACTGTATATTCCACTGGGTGCTTTACACAACTTATTTATTCATTCTCATGTTGATAAGCATTTGGGTATTTTCCATTTTGGGGCTATTATGAATAGTGCTGCTAAGAATATCACAGTTTCTTAGTGAATAGGTATTTTGCACCTTATGTTCACTGCTTTAAAGTTGTCATTGCTTATTTCATTTAAGTGACTTTCCTCCTAAGTGCCTTCCCATCCTACCTAATTATCTTCATTGTTAATACAATATGTATTTCCCTGAGCATTACTTTGAAAGTATAAAGTGCCACAATAAATTAGGTTTCTTAAAAATGTTATATATTTGAATTAATATTTTCCTTTTAAAGCATTTATTTTAATTTTTCTTAACTATACAGATTATGTGTCTTAAATGTGTATTGAATCTGTCAAAATTTTTCTCCTCTTCATGGGCTGCATTGTTCATCCTGGAGGCAAATATTTTAATTTTGGCAGCATGATGAGCTGGAGAAAAAGAATAACTACCATATTCTTAATGCTGATTTGTTATCAAACTTATATTATAATTTAAATAGCAATAAAAGAAGGTTCACAATTAGCAAAAAATGCATTGTGATATTTTGTCATTTTTCTCTTCAGGTTCCAGTCTGCTTTGGTATAAAAATCAGTTATTACTAATTCAAAATTGAAGAAAGTTTTATCAATCTACCTATTTCAGAATTGAGTTGAAATTTTGTATCTTAAATAAATATATATACATAATATATTTTATATATTTGTATGGATCTATATATCCATATGTATATTTGTCTACCTAGCTATATTTTTATCCATCCATCTATCCATTGACATACTAACTAAAACATTCTTTACAGAAAGAATAATAGAAGATCATGAACTGGTGGTTGAAGTGCTGTCTAACTGGGGAATGGAAGAAGAAAATAAGCTATACTTTAGAAAAAATTATGCCAAATATGAGTTCTTTAAAAATCCAATGGTAAGTGAAATCCTCATTAATAGTCGTGGAAAATAAATAAATTAGTTGAATTTTATTTTAGTTTATGTGAAGAAAAGTGTCACCATAAATAAAATATAATTCCCTAATTGGTAACGTGTAGGTAAGAATTGTGGTCCTTTATAATTTCAGTCATATTTCTTCTTCTTTTTAATTTATTTATTTAAATATATTTTATTGATTTTTTACAGAGAGGAAGGGAGAGGGATAGAGAGCTAGAAACATTGATGAGAGAGAAACATCGATCAGCTGTCTCCTGCACACTCCTCACTGGGTATGTCCCTGCAACCAAGGTACATGCCCTTGACCAGAATCGAACCTGGGACCCTTGAGTCCGCAGGCCGATGCTCTACCCACTAAGCCAACCCAGTTAGGGCAGTCATATTTCTTCTTACTCTAACATTGATTAGTCAACATCATCACAGAAATTCATATACATGGTTTTCAAGAACTCTTGTTTCTTTTTCTTGCTTTTAAAGAAAACCAAATTCTATACATTTGATTTAGGGAATGAATTATTAGATATCCTGCTTGATGAAGCAGGTTTCAAAATATTATAGTTTATTAGTTTTCAGAGAATTTGGGAAATTTAAAATATATATAATTTCTAAAGTAAAAATGAACTGATGATTGTTGGGGGTGTTGTAACTTAAACCAGAAATTTAAGATGGACATGAATCTGGCCCTGGCAGGATAGGATAGTTCAGTTGGTTAGAGCATCATCCCAATATGCCAAGGTTGTGGGCTCAGTCCCTGGTCAGGGAACATACAAGAATCAACCGATGAATGCATAAATAAATGCAACAAATCTCTCTCTCTCTCTCTCTCTCCTTCTCTCCTCTCTAAAATCAATTTAAAAAGATTGACATGCATCTTGATATTACAAATTTTGTTTTCAGTGCAGTAATCACTGAGCAAAGTAGAAATTAGATAAAGATCAATGTATTATTTAGTAAATACTGTTTTCATTGTAGTTCTCTTTAAATGATAATAAATGTATGTCACATTCTAATGAAGACTAGGGATCTGGAGAAGTCAGAATAGCCTCTGGGATTATTATTTAAATTGTGTTTTTTTGTGCAGCTATAGCACTTTTATACTAGGTTTTGGATAATCGGATTGAAATAATCCTTTAAGGAGAATATGTGATACGAAACATAAATAGAATATTTTCAAACCCTGAAAGACTTCTTACTGTTTTATTTGAACCTATTAATGAAAACAAAATGATCTTTGACCAAGAAAATAAGAGTTCTAATAAAAATTAAATAGAATTAGAATTTGAAGGGAAACTATTTTCTTGTTATGAATCTTTATAAAAAGCAAGAATTTAAAAGTCATAATTATAAATATATGGTTTAGTGTTTATTCTGAGTTTTATCTATTTTTTAAAAATGTAAACAAGCTATACATTCATTTTGTAGACCTATAACAATGGTTCCCAACTGGGGTGGTGATTTGACAATGTCTGGTGATGTTTGTGGTTGTCACAAAGTGTGTGGGGAGGGCTGCTAGTGAGCAGGGGCCAGGAATGCTGCTAAACATCCCACAATGCACAGGACAAGTCCCTCTCCCCTCACCACTCAGTATTATTAGACCAAATGTTAATAGAACTACTGTTGAAAAACCCACTCTAGAAGAAGTAATCTATATATATAAAAGGCTAATATGCGAAGTGTCCCCTTGGGGGTTCAACCGGAAGACTGGGAGTTCAATAGCTCCCTATGATGTGCGCTGACCACCAGGGGGTGGCACAGAATGAAGAAAGGCCCTGGCCGGCAGCCGGCAGCCGGCAGCCGGGTAAAATGGCCCTGGCTGGCAGCCAGAAAGAAGACCCCGCCGGCAGCTGGAAGGCCTCAATCAGCCCTGATCGCTGGCCAGGCCTAGGGACCCTACCTGTGCATGAATTTCGTGCACCAGGCCTCTAGTGTAGAATATATTTCCCCAAACTTGTCTGATTATAAAAATTATCCAGAGGAGTGGGAGAGTGCTTATTAAAAACACAAGATCCAGGACTACCCGGAACTATGGAATCAGGCTCTTCAGGAATGAGGCCTGAGATTTCCTATATCAAACAACTACTCTGGATAAATTTTATGATTAAACAAGTTTGGAAAAACAATTAGTGGAAAGAACTGGATTTTTGCTCTCTGGCTCTTCTACACTGTGGGCTGTGACCTTGACTATGCTTTTCACTTCTATGAACTTTGACTTTCTAAAATGGAGATGATAGTCCTTTAGCACCAGCACCTGCTAGAATGGTTGCAGGATTCAGGGAAGAGATGCAGGAGCAGGTACTGTCTCCAGGGCAGTGTTTTGTGTAAAGTGAAGTATGGAAATCTCTTCATGGGCATCATCTGAATGTGTTTGCTACTCTGGGTCCTACTCTGACTATTTCATTGAAATACGTAAAGGCAGAGTCCAGGGACTGGCATTTTTAAAAGCACTTCATATTTTCGACACACTGATTTAAAGAACTTTTGCCTGAGATTACAATGGTCATAATTGAATCTGTTTTAGCACAGGTTTTGGGATAATGTAACCTGTTTCTTTTTGTCAGTATTTTTTCCCAGAGCATATGGTGTCTTTCTCAACGGAAACCAATGGTGAAATATCCCCCGCACTGATTTTGCAGGTAAAATACATTTTCATTAAAATATTTAAGTAATAATAAAGGGAAACTTTAAGGTCCATATTTATAAATGTCCAGAATTTGCAATGTTATGCCTTGAATGATTAATTTTTGCTGGAGGTACAACTGAAAAGAGCAAAATCTGGATAAAGAATTTCTTAAATCAATAAGACTCCCTATTATTCTTCCCAGTTTGGGCCAATTATCAAAGAATTTTAAGCATTTAACAAATATGTATCGTGAAAGTAAACTTACAATTTTGCTCTGTGATGTGTTTAAAGATTATGTTAGTCTTTTGAAAAATTAAAATTTCCAGTAAAATGTAGTCATTTTAATAATGAGTATTTAGTATTAAGTTTTATAACAAATGCCCTCAATCCTATTTGTAACAAAATATTTAGCTAGTAAATAGGAGGAGAAAAAAACTATCTAGAATATATCTATTTCATACACTAACATTTGTAATATCTATGACAGAAATACTTGAAATATCTTAGCTGAATTAAGAGTACTGGTTATTTAATTAAAAATCTCCTTGGTTTTGCACTTGTTGGGCTGATTTCTTCTACACTGGCTGTAACTTTCGATGATTATTTCCCAAGTCATTTTCATTATAGTAAAATAATGATTTCAGTTATTTTATTTTATTGTTGATAGATTAGTAGAATTTACACTAGCAGCTCTAGAGTTATTGCTAGGTTGAGGGTGAGCAATTTCTTTATAATGGGTGCTGTTTGATCTAAGCCCTGGACACCCCCCAACCCACTCAATATTTTCTGATCATAAATGAAGAAAACTTTTAATATTTTCAATATAGATTCTACTTTAAATATATTGATAAGGAAATATATTGGATATGGCAGATTCATTTTCTGTGAGCTTCTTATGAGGTTATATTTCATTTTGCACTTCAAAATATTTTAAAAATATGATTAGTCTCGAGAAATATTTCTTAAAGCTACTTATATGCTTTTGGGTTTTCACAGATGCCCCATCAGAATATTCGGGTAAATGGTAGCAGCAGTACCCAGCACCTCAACTCTCAGCCTTCACAGGGCCTCACCAGTGGGATAGACAGGGTGGTGGGTTGGAGTTTTTCTTCCACCACCTTTGAAAAATTCTCCTATAATGTAGTTATATTACTTTAATGTTAAATTATAAAAACAAGAAAAACCAAAGCCTTGGAATCAGATGGTTTTGTATGAGGCGCTGACCTCTTCTGTCCACCGAGGCTATGTTTCCAGTTTTTAAAATGTTTTTTCTTCTCTAGTGTGACCTCTATGGCCCCCTTTTAAAAATTTAATTGGTTTGCTTTAATAACTTGGAAAGCACTCAAACTAAAAATTGTACTTGCCTGTTTTGCATGTCAATTAATTAATATCTGTGCCTCATTAAATTAAAAAAATTTAGTAATTTACTTAAAGAACATAAATATCTACTAGCAGCCTTTCCCTGAGTAGCCTTTTAAAATGTTCCATTGTTTTAGCTAATAATTTCTCTTACTTTCAAGTTTTACCTTTGCATTTATTTATTAATAGGCATTTTTATTTTCTTCTTCTAATGAGATGCTAATGCATTTCCATTGTTTTATTAATGATACTTAGCACAGCCACTCAGAGCTATTCCTTTTCATTGTCTTTTTCCTGACCACCACATGTGCCAGTTAATTACTACTGTGTAACAAACTATTCCAAACCTTAGTGGCTTAAGTACCACTCACATTTTGCCAACAATTTTGTGGGTCAGAAATTTGCAAGGGTTTAGCTAGGTGGGTCATTTCTTACACATTGATTCATGGAGAGATTGAAGATTCCCTTGTAGGTTGGCTTTTCACTACATGTGCCTGGTCTTCCTTGGCCGCTCTGTCTCTCCCACATGGTGTTTCATCCTCCAGGATTTCTCAGGGTAGTCACATTTCTTATGTGACCGTTAGCCTCCAGGAGTTAACTAGTGGAAGCCATCAGGCTAGTTAAGGACTATAGTTACTAGTAGAATGAGCCGACTCTCACTTTTGCCAATTCTATTGGTTAAAGCAGTCACCAACAAGCCTTGCTGAAATTCATGGGGCATGAAGAAACAGATTCCACCTCTTTGTGATTCAGTGGCTAGATCACTTTGCATAAGAACACATGGAATAGAAGATATGGTTGTAGTTCTCTTTGGAAAACATAACCTGGCATACCTACTCACAACTGAGAACCCTAGAGACAAAGAGATAGAATTTGCTTTACCCTCATCAAGGAGGTGAACGTGGCTTAACTTTCTCAATAATTGAATAACTGAAGTCAGGATTATGGTCCTACACCATAATAAAGTTGAAATTGATAAGTTCTCAGGAAAAAATCATAGAAAAGGGTGAAAAGTGTCAGGACTTAATTCCATAGATGAGGTATAATTTTTCATAGGGACATTCAAATAGCATATAATTTTAATGTTTGGCTAAGTATTGATAACTTAGAATGTAAACATATTTTGTAAACCTGTTTTCACTTGGAGCTTGAAAGACTGATTTATTTCCTGTTGTGTATGTATTGTCATTTCTATAATGGTATATAGGTGGTATTGATATTGTTAGATTTTACAAGTTCATATTAGAAATCTGAGCATGATTAATATAAGGCTACAATGCCATTGATTTAAAAACAGTATGGAAGTGTCTAATTTCTTTTTTCAGATGTTTCTGAGTTCAAGCACATATCCTGAAATCCATGGCTTCTTACATGCAAAAGAACAGGGAAAGAAGTCTTGGAAAAAGACTTACTTCCTTCTAAGAAGATCTGGTTTATATTTTTCTACTAAAGGGACATCAAAGGTATTTGGAAATATAAATGATGTGTTATAAATCATAGATGTTTTAAGTTAAAATGAGTTTTACTTTGTTTTCTTTATTACTTGATCTCAAGAGTTGGTAATGTTTTTGGATTCCAAACATTTGTTATAATCTGTTTGAAAACTGACTATGCAGCTTTATTTCCCACTAGATACGTCCTTTGATGGAATCTAGATGATCTTATTTCAGTACCACATCTTCTGCTCATCTCTTTCCCATTATGAATTCACCTCCTTTCTCCTTACCCTGCAGTGCAGATTTTGAGGCCCAATATAGTTCACAGATTTCTTTTTACGCCAGGTCATACTGCTAATCTTGCCCACTTCTGAACTTTGATATTGATGCCATTAGTAACACTCAGCTGAGTCTATAACTGCTCTTTAATGCCTTTGGGTCTGTTAGTTTTCTCTCCTGGAGGAAATTATGTCATGATCAGGGATAGATGTATTTGTTTGTGTGTTTGAGTATGTATACCTATGTGTACAGTTGCATAGACACACATGTGCAGATGTCCATACCCACATACATAAGCACTCACACATGTAATTCACACAACGCTTGGCACTGTGCAGTCTGTGTTTCTATGTAGTGTAGTCGATGTAGACTGTGCCATATGGTGTGTGTTTTATAAGTGTTGACATTCCATGCCACGCAGTGATATCTTTCAAGTAAAACTACTTTGGGGAGTTTTCATGAGAGGTTATTTTAATTGTATTTTGTCAGTGATGACATTATTGATTCTTTATGGGTAATCAGTCCTTTTTCTCTGGCTGTTTTCCAATATTATTATAACCATTGATGTTCAGTAATTTGTCTGTCATATTTCTAGGTGCATTCAAATATATTCTAATAAAACTTGCCTGATTCTCAACATATGCATTCAATCTTCAAATTCCTATTTTTCTTTTATGCTGGGAATGTTCATCCATTATTTATTTCCCATTGTCATTATTTGATCCTTTACTTTTTTAGGAGGGTTAGCTGTCTTGACTAATGGATCCAGGTGCCCCTATGCGTGTGACTGCCTAACTTCAGTCTTTTCCTCTGTCTTCCTGGGACCTTCTTCCCTTTCTCTGTGTGTCTCTTATAAGGATACTTTTCATTGGATTTACGTCCCAAACAAATACTATGAAATAGTTACAGTTTCTTGGGGGTTAAGACATGGACATATTTTTGGGGGTACTATTATTCAACTCAGTATAGGAAACCAGTGAAAATTTTTTAGCAAGAGAATAAAATGATTAAGTTGTAAGATTAGTATGATCATAGTGAGTTTTAAAAAAATCAAGTAGAGAAAGAGAGTGAGGAGGAGGGAGCAGGGGAGGGAGGGATGGAGTGAGGAGAAAGATAGAGAGAGAAAGAGAGAGAGAGAGAGAGGAAGAAAGAGGGAGATGAGCAGCACAGATCCTAATTGGATGATAATTTTGGTAATTTAGGGTTGAGGTGATGGGATCTAACCTGGATTCATAATTTTATCCTTGCAGTGGTCTTCCCCCTGCCTTGGCAAAATCCTAAGCATCAAATCCCTATTCATAGTCTCTAGACCAGGGGCGGGCAAACTTTTTGACTCGAGGGCCACAATGGGTTCTTAAACTGGACCGGAGGGCCGGAACAAAAGCATGGATGGAGTGTTTGTGTGAACTAATATAAATTCAAAGTAAACATCATTACATAAAAGGGTACGGTCTTTTTTTTTTTTTTTTTTTTTTTTTTTTTTTTTTTTAGTTTTATTCATTTCAAACGGTCGTATCCGGCCTGCGGGCCGTAGTTTGCCCACGGCTGCTCTAGACCTTAGCTTTTTCAACATAGTGTTTGACTTTGCTGTGCATCAGTACTAAAGCTTCTCTTTAGTCTGTGCCCAATGAGCTCATGTTCCATAGTCTGTACATGAAAATGATTTTGAGTTCCACTCAAAAAATAAATTTGAGGTATTAGATAGCCTCAAGAATTATGACTGATACAAATTATGGAGATTATCTAATGTCTAATACTAACATTTCTACCTGGCAAGGAGACCATATCCTGTCCTTTTCCTGTGAAAAGGGTCTCAATTTATTTTACTTTCTAAAGACATAGGCTGGGTGGGAATTAGATAACCATTGCTGTAAGCCTTGGAATATGACTGTGACTGATATTTATAGGGAGGCATCTAATTGCTCTCCTCTCCAAATCCTCTGATGTACACATGCACATGCTTAGCTTTTGTTAACCATGCCAACTCGGTCTTGTAGTCTTGCTAGTATAATGTCCTAAGCCTTGATATGCTTATAGTGATGGGAAAAATCAATCAAAAGAGGAAAGTCATCATGGCTGGATGGACTTCCAGTGTTTCTCAAGCTCTCTTTTCTCACATTCGAATGACTTGACTTGTACAGTATATCAGTGGACAGGGATGGTCTTATTTCATCTTCATAGAAATCAGACACTTATTACTAACAAATCAGTTTCGCTATAGGAAGTAAGCTTGAAAGGCCATACCAATAAGAGGATCTTTCTCCTTTCTCCTCCCCTGTTTCACGGGCCCTGGGCTGGGTCTATTTTAGCAATTTTCTTTTCTGTGTTATTTTCCCATGGAGCTGGAACTATAGTCACTCATTAGATATAAATGCCTCAGAATAGTGACATGCAGAGAAACAGTTATGTGCATAGCAATTCTCACTGTGCCAATCATCAGGGACAGCATAGCCTGCTGGTAAATGACTGAAATTTCTGTGGATTAGGATTTGAATGGGTTGCTAAAATTGCTGAATGTTCTGTTTCTGTCTTTTTTTAAAAATTTTCTTTCTTTTTAGAGCATTGCTTCTCAAATCTCAGTGCATAAGAATTGCCTGGGAGCTTGGTAAAAAGTAGGTTTTGATTCAGTGGGTCTGGGGTGGACCCTGAGATTTTGCATTTCTAATAAACTCCCAGGAAATGCTGGTGTGGTCCAGGACCACACTACCAGTAGCAGGGTTGTAAAGAACAAATGTATTTCAGTCAGTTTTGATTATATACTCAACCCCAGAATTAAACACTTCTCTAAGTTATTAACCTATCGCAGAATAATATGACCCAGTGATTTCCCATGACCAGTTCTAAATCCCATGGATTTTCTAGAGAAGAGATAGCTGTTCAGGATTCCACTTTGCCTTGAAAATCAGACACAACCCATTGCCAGGTAATTTCCCTGAACTTGTCGGTACAGGCTTCCTTCTGTTAGCGAAGGGAGATAGTCATGTCTCCTATCGTTGCTTGCTGTGGTGTGTTAGGCAGTACACAGGCGTGAGGAATGGTTATTTCTGAACGAAGCAGGAATCATTGTCTGAGGCTCCTTTTTCTTCTCTAACTGCTGCAGAAGCTTAAACCAACCTTCTTCCCTTTAGTGAACTACAGTGATTGAAACCCAGAAAGGAAAACATTTTCAAAAACCATTCTTTATGGCTTCTGTCTTTTGGAATCCTTTAAATGGTAGTTAAAGGGAATAATTTTAGAATAGTATTTTTTTGTATATTGGAAGTTAAATCATAAAAAGTTGCTACTCCTCAAATTAAATAATATTGTGTCAAGCCCCTGGTTATTTAAGGATAGAATGTCTTAGTTTTTCTTCCCTTCTGTTTCTATGACATTATTTGGAGTTCCATGGCTCGCTATGATGTGCACTGACCACCAGGGGGCGGCACAGAACATGGCGGGTGACCAGCGATGGTGGCGGGGCACTGAGGGAGCAAGAGAAGGAGGAGGCGGGGAGGCAGGGGAATCTGATGGGCCCTGATCGCTGGCCAGGCTTAGGGACTGTACCTGTGCATGAATTTCGTGCATTGGGCCTCTAGTGTACTATAATAGAAATGCACAAGATATAGTGTAAAATACATACCTATGTCAACACTCACATACTTTCTCTTTTTAGGAACCACGGCATTTGCAGTTTTTCAGCGAATTCGGCAATAGTGATATTTATGTGTCCCTGGCAGGCAAAAAAAAGCATGGAGCACCAGCTAACTATGGATTCTGCTTTAAGGTACAGGCTTAATATTTTGATAGATGAATAAAGCAAGCCTCAGCCTTTTAGGTAAGCTTGAGTTTCTTTTTAATTTCTTTAAAAAAAAAAAGAGTGAGACAGCTTTCTCTTACATATATGGGAGAATTTTAGTGGCTTTTATTTCAACAGGTGTTACCTTCAAGATATGCATTAACGATAAACAATGTGCTGTGGCCTTCTAGCCTAACAAAGCGCGAGGGCCCCGAGACCTGAAAATGCTTTGTGCGGAAGAAGAGCAGAGTAGGATGTGCTGGGTGACGGCGATTCGATTGCTCAAGGTAATCTCACCATAGTTGGGCGTTTCTATTAAATGCTGGGAGTACCATCAGGGTTTGAAAATAGCTGTAGTTCAAAATGCAGAGATTCACTATGAGTCTGTGTGGGTATGTGAGGAAGAAGAAAAATCACCACCCTCCAATGTGTGTATTTTATTTTTATCTAAAAGATAAACATTTGCAGAGTAGGGGTAGAGTAACCTAATATTTATCTTTTATGTGTGAAGTAAGTCTTCCATTTTTAGAAATGTTCTGCTTTTAATTTTGTCTAAGAATATTACACATAGAGCCAGGAACAGATGGAAACTTCTGTACATGACTTAGTATATATTTTAAAAACATGGCCATCCACCCAATATGAAGTACGTTTTAAAACGGGCCCACCTAGATAGGTTCAGTGTAGTGGTTTCATGTTTCATTTAATTGTTGTGTAAATTGATTTCTATTTTAAGTACAACTCAAATTATTATGTAAAGATTACTATAGATATAATATTAAAACATCTACCTTTGTGTTAAGTAGAAATTACAACTTCATAAGCATAATTTGTGGGTAAGCATTTTGAAAGGAGTAAGAATGTTCTAAAGGTAGGTAGAGAAGAGAGACATAGAACTGATGTCTTCCAAAATGTATAGAAAACATTTATTTTTCAAATCTATATGCTTGTACATTTAACACAACTTTACCACAGAAGTCATGGCTTCAAACAATACAAATTTATTGTCTTGCACCACTGTCATTCATAAGTCTTAATTGGCCTAAAAACAAAGTGTCAGCAGGGCTGCATTCTCTGTGGGAGGAAATCTATTTCCTTGTCCTTTCCAGCTTTTAGAGGCTACCCAGACTCCCCGGCTCATAGCCCCTTCTTCTCCTGAAATTCAGCAACCTGCACCGAGTTCTATTCACACAACATACCAATGGTTCTCTCTCTTCTGGTTCCCCCTTCTACTAGATTTCATCCCACAGAGAATGCAGCCCTGCTGACACTTTGTTTTTAGGCCAATTAAGACTTCTGAATGACAGTGGTGCAAGACAGTAAATTTGATTCAGATGTGGGCATCTATGGGGCCATTATTCTGCTACCACATTGATGTCCCCTATTTGCTTCAATTATGGCAAAGCTTTTCCAGGTGAGGCTGGAGAGGGAGGCAAGCATCAGCGAGGCCCTATTTTTAAAACAAATTAGATATATATATATATAAATTTCAGAGAGGAAGGGAGAGAGAAAGAGAGAGAGAGAGAGATGATGATGATGAGAGAGAATCATTGATCGGCTGCCTCCTGCAGGTGCCACACTGGGGATCAAGCTTGCAACCCAGGCATATGCCCTCTCCTCCCCCTCTCCTCCCCCATACCAGAATTGAACCTGGGACCCTTCAGTCCACAGGCCAACACTCTATCCACTGAGGCAAACCAGTCAGGGCTCTTTAGAAGGAAGAAAAAACAACCTCAAAAAGAATGATGTATATAACGGATTAATTTCCAGAGCATTCACAGATGCCATTTATGTTGCAAGTCTTCCTTCCTGAATTGTTTTCAATTTTCAATTGAGGGGTTATTTTAAAGCAAATAGGTGAACCTGGTGAAAGGGAGAAAGAGAGAGAGGAGGGAGTGTGGGAAAGAGAGGCTTTGTAATGACTTCCGTGTGAGGACAGCCTGGGGCCCCTTTCTCCAACCTCATCTCCTTCCATCCTTTCTTTCATTTTATTGTTGGAACACATCATAATTCCCCAACTTGTACACTATTTCAAGCCTCCGGGGTCTTACTTGGACTGCTCTGTGTCCATGTAGAGCTCTTTTTCCTTCCTTTTGGTATTGATTCAAAACCCCCTGCCTTTCTCCTTTCCTTCTTCTAGGGAAAAAGAAGAGGAGGAGAGCCCTGACTGGTTGGGCTCAGTGGATAGAGCGTCGGCCTGTGGACTGAAGGGTCCCAGGTTTGATTCTGGTCAAGGGCATGTGCCAGGTTCGATTCTGGTCAAGGGCATGTGCCAGGTTCGATTCTGGTCAAGGGCATGTGCTCTAGGAGAGTCTTTCTAATTCCCTTTTCCTGTCTGTGCCAGGTGCCCTCCCCTGGGGCCCAGTGCTACCCTGTGCTTATCTCTGTCATGGTTCTAGTCATATTGAACGGAAATAATCACCCTGATCCTCTTTTCTAATTAGAGTGGTTCTCAGCCTCCCTAATGCCGCGTCACTTTTATACAGTTCCTCATGTTGTGGTGACCCCCAACCATAAACTTATTTTCGTTGCTACTTCATAACTAATTTTGCTACTGTTATGAATCGTAATGTAAATATCTGATATGCAGGATGTATTTTCATTGTTCGCGACCCACAGGTTGAGAACCACTGGTCAATAGATGATCCAGAAATTGACCCAAGCCATTATACCCAATTAATATTTGATAAAGGAGGCAAGAGCATACAATGGAGTCAAAACAGCCTCTTTAATAAATGGTGCTGGGAAATTTGGTTAGGTACATGCAAAAAAAAATGAAACTAGATCACCAACTTACACCACACACAAAAACAAACTCAAAATGGCTAAAGGACTTGAATGTAAGACGGGAAACCATAAAAACCCTACAAGACTCCATAGGCAGCAAAATTGCAGACATATGTTGTAGCAATATCAATTTATAACTGCCCAGTTCAACCAAAATAAAGTTGAAGTTTTGGAAAAAAAAAAAAAAAAAAGCAAACCCTGTCAGAATGGCTACCATCAACAAATCAATAAATGACAAGTGCTGGCGAGGATGTGGAGAAAAGGGAACCCTCGTACACTGCTGGTGGGAATGCAGACTAGTGCAGCCATTATGGAAAACGGTATGGCGTTTCCTCAAAAAATTAAAGTTCGACTGAGAATCGAACTGTGACCTCCTGATTCATAGGTTGACGCTCAGCCACTGAGCCACACTGGCTGGGCCAGTCAGGCCCTTTATTCTGGGGCCAGTGAGAAATTGGTGAAGGGTATCAAACAAGAAAGTGATATGATCTGTTTTATACTTGAAAATATTCAGAGCCAGGAGTCTGGGCTTGTCAGCACAGACATGCTACTGGAGGACTGAGTTGGTTTCCCTGGCAGGTGGTCAGAGGGGCCTCTGTTGGATCCCGTGGCTGGTGCCACTGGGCTGGCCTGGTGTTAGGGGTATCTTTAGATGGTCTCCTTTAGTTGTCTATTGTGTTATTTCCAGAGTTTATCATGGCACAGTAAGTCCTCACTTAATGTCCTTGATTGTTTCTTGGAAACTTCAACTTTAGAAACGATGTATAATGAAACCAATTTTATTTTAGTCTAATCAATAAAAATAAGATTTAAGTTCCTGTGGCATATTTCTAGTCACAAAAACATCACCAAATTTCTAAATAAATACCCAAAATGCTTCTAACATTTAACCATTGCAATAAATGTGAGCTATATATACCGTTAAGAAAAATGTATAAAAACAAGTGAGGTAAGGATTTCCCAATCTGTTCAGGGTTGAGGTTGGCAGAGCCCATCCTGGCAGCTCATTGCCCAACGCCCTTCCATCCCAGCCCCACACACCCACACTCACTGAGACTGGGACAATGTGGACATGCTAATTCACCTCAGTTGCACATGATTGGGATGTGGGAGGAAACCAGAGTCCCAGAGAAAACCCACAAAGACATGGGGAGAACATGCAAACTCCATGTAGACAGTGGCCCTGACTAGGAGTCGATTTTTTTCCTCTTCGACGTTATAATAAAACTAGAGGGTCAATGCACGAAGATTCGTGCAAGAATGGGCCTTCCTTCCCCTGGCTGTTGGCACCGCCTTCGCGGTAGCATCATAAGACTTGGGCTGCCAGGCTGCAACTGGGAAATGGGTCTAAACCAGGGGTGGGCAAACTTTTTGACTCGAGGGCCACAATGGGTTCTTAAACTGGACCGGAGGGCCCGAACAAAAGCATGGATGGAGTGTTTGTGTGAACTAATATAAATTCAAAGTAAACATCATTACATAAAAGGGTACGGTCTTTTTTTTTTTTTTTTAGTTTTATTCATTTCAAACGGGCCAGATCCGGCCCGAGGGCCGTAGTTTGCCCACGGCTGGTCTAAACTATAGAAAGTCATAGAAAATTTGAGACTTAGGCAAGGGATTTGCTCATGTACAGTGTCCTAGCTACATGTCTCCTTCCCTTTCCCTCAATTAAAACTGTGCTGGCTTCACTCTAACTTTTTTTTTTTTCCTTACCTGCCCCTCTATAGGGGCAAGGAAGTGTTAAGGTGACCCATGCCCTACCCCTCGGCCAGAGTTAAATGCCTACCAAAGACCTCCAACAGCACTGAAGCAACTACCTAACACCACAGGCACCCAGGACAATACATCTTTGAAGAAAACAGTCATATTAGTCGGTAGCGGGCTTTTCACTGCAGATAAATAAAAGGTGGCCAAGCAGCATGCACCTTGTGAAAGGGTTGGTTGAAGGTTATTGTATATTCTCCAAAATGAACTTGACTAGGAATTAAGCTCCCCTGTCTTCTTTTTCAAAATTATTGTAGGTTTAGAGTTGATTTATAATAAAATTTATTAGGTCTCATTAATGTCAATCAGACCTTAAATTAGAAAAATAATTTTTAGATTTTGAGAGGAAAAAAAAAGGATAAAGAAGTCAGCACAGAGAATTTTAAATGAATATGGGTTTATATTCAGGTTGAAAGCAAAATTTTGAAAATAGTGACTTTCTGCACTCCACTCTGATTTTCTGTCTAATTACCAAATCTATCCACCTCACTGAAATTGCTTTTAAGGAAATAGTCTTTATAGTAGAGACTATAAAGACTATTGGAATGTTTAAATGGTATTCACCCCAAAGGTAAAATTGGATTCCATAGTATCTCTTAAATCTCTTTTTATAGAGGACCTACTTTAAAGTTCATCCTAGCTCCATGAAATGGAGAGTTGTAGAGTGTAAACAGCCCCCCCCCCCCTAAAAAAAATAGCCCGTCTGCCTCAGGGGTTGCTTCCTTCCTTCCTTTGTTTTAAAATAAAGTGACCTAAATCTTAGGGAGTTATCTTCCAGTTTCAGATGGGGACCCCTGCATGATAAGTTTGGTCATGGTAGTTGGCATACTTAATGTTTCTCAAACTAATAATCCGGTTTATAGTTTATACCCATTTCCCAGTTGCAGCCTGGCAGCCCAAGTCTTATGATGCTACCCCGAAAGTAAAGATGCTGCAGTTCTTATCTATTGCCATTTACATTGTATTTTGTGACCCTTTGTCTGAAATCAGCCTGATTCCCCACCATTTTGATTTCCCTGAATGTAAAGCCATACATAAAACCGGGTCATAATAGTATCGTTACCGGAGGAGATACACTGCCAAAGGTCTTTGACACAGAGCCCTGCCATGGATTGATCAGAGACGATGTGATCCATGCCATGGATTTATCAGAGACATTGTCAATGACTGATTGGTGAATTTTGCCTGGTTTTGCTTAGGAGGCGTTTGCAGAGTCTTTGTAGCATAAAGCCTGGCACCCTTCCCAAGCGAGTGTTCTTATCAGTAAGTGACATGCCCCTCTGAACAGTTTTAGTGCTACGGGTGCTAAAAATAACGTATAGAAATGTCAGTTCCAGATCTTCATACCGGTGAGCTACACCTAAGAGTGCGGCCAAATAAAAAACACTGTGTTTTTAAATGTATCCTTTCAAGGAACTGAATGCTTATCTTACAAAAATTTTGTTATTAACTTATTGGTTTTAAGGAACATTTATAGTTTTTAGTTTTTATTTTGATGGTGTTTAACTAATGAAAGTATTAATTGCCATGACTTATCTGTGCAGTAAAAGTGGTGGAATGTGTTTTTATTCATTTGTTCTGCAGTATGGCATGCAGCTGTACCAGAATTACATGCATCCGTATCACGGTAGAGGTGGCTGCAGTTCTCAGAGTATATCACCCATGGTAAGCTCCAAATTATCAAACCTATATTTTATTTTATATTATATTAATTTGCAGTTACATGGCATTATAAATGCACATTATAATACATCTACATTCTTTCCTTTTGGTCAAGTAAAGCAATTCTTTGGCATTATCTTACCATAATGTTATATTGAATTACTTATTTTTTGATTTTGTATGATTGCAGCCTATGTGATAAAATCGCAGCAGCAGAGTATATATGAAATATTCAATTAAAATAGATAGCTACATGTTAAAGAAAATGTTTAAATATTTGAAAGAATTACTTGAGTCCTTTTGTCTCATTATTTGAGGATTAGATCTTAATAAGATGATATATGGGATATTTTCTGTGGGGTTGTAAATGTTTCCTTAATTATTGATTTTTAGTATGGGCTTATTTATTTCTGGAATTGTTATACTAGTAGTCTACTATAAATATTTGAAAATTTTAAAGCTGTACTATACACATGTGTACTTTTTTGCATTCTGGCTCTCTAACAATAAAATTTTTAAAGTTCCATGTCCTTAAAAAACAAATTGTTTTACAGAAAACCCAGAAACTGCCAGCTGAAATATAGGTCATGCATTATTATATTAAGTCTACTGCTGCTTCTCAGATTTATACTGAATACAACATGGATATTCATTTGCAGAGACACACACACACACACACACATACACACACACACATCTTTATTCTTAAGGACCAATTTTAATTTTCTGTGCATTAACACAAGAATGTTGTTTATTTATTTATTTTTATTCTTGACACTATTTGAGATGTCCCCCACTTTCCCTCACTTTGCCCACTTCCACCCAGCCCTCTCCCCCTTCCCTCTCACACCATCTCCACACTGTTGTCTATGTCCGTAGACAATGCATATTTTTTTTGGTTAATCTCATCATCTTCTTTCATCCAGTCCCCCTTATCCCCAACCCCTCTGACCTCTGACAGTCTGTTCCTTGTATCCACGCCTCTGTTTCTTAAAGTTTATGTTCTGTTTTCACCTGTGCGTCTTCACATTGAATATATTAGGAATTCAGACATATGTGCCTGTGTTACAAATCAGCTAACGTGCTGCACTTCCACTTAGGTTAAAAATACGCTCCGCATGCCTGTGACCAAGGCAGGCACATTTCCCCACATGTAATGTAGCAGATGAAATGCTCAGTTCTAGGAATGAGGCATGAAATAATGTTGATTATGAAGCCTGATAGGCTAATACGGAAAAAGAACTCCAATTCTGTAGTTATGTTGCTTTAACTATAAGTTATGGAAGAGTAACTTCTCACCTTTGTATCCTATTATTTTTAAGCCTTAAAATAAGAAACAGGAAATGTAATGAATTTCTATATAAGCAACTGCTTTAAGGTATTTTTATAATTTGTCAGCTTATCTTTATCTTTCAATCTATATGAATAAAAAGAATAATGAATTTTATTATCTTAATCCTTTTCTAAATCCTTCTACATTTCTTTTAGAGTGTAAAGTTATTAGGATGAGCGTGTTAACACCAGCTTTGAAGGCAATTATTGTTTAGTGCCCTCTTAATCACAGGAAAAAATTGTCACAAAGAACTTTCTGGTCTCATCACTAGCATACAAGTATGTTATTATTCTTGCTTGTTTCCGTTGAAAGTGATCCTACTATTGATCAATATGGGTATGACAGTTTGGTTGGTGTGGCTCTTTTTGTTCAACACCATGTATGGGAAATGACACTCCTCAAGTAAACCTGGTTGGAAATAGGATTGGAGGGGAAGGAGTTTAGGTGTCTGTGTGGTGAGGACCTGTCTGTCCTGTATGGCAGTTGTCATGATCAAAGGGCATCTGAGATTTGGGCTCCACTCTTCCTAATTTACATGAAGGAGATGAAGATGTTGGGGGAGTATTTGTATTATCCACACAGAGTCCTATTGTTCTAGATTTTCAGTGACCTATGTAATGTATACCAGCACCCCTCACCTGCCTCTGCTGGTTTTCATCCCAGCACTATTTTCGGAGAAACATAGAAAAGTTAGTGTATTTTAGTTATGTTTTTGAAGGGACAATAGTATCATCTTATCTTCAGAGATACATTTTGAGAAAGGAAATGAGAAAAACATGTTCTTAGCTACATATAGCACTTAATAGCCACCCCATCAGCCTTTGAAATGAGAATCATCAGCAGATATTTTAGGAAGCCAAATATAGTTGGTCGTTTTTAGGGAAAACAAAGGATTCATTTAAAGGCTCATCTGTTAATATAGTCCTGGCTGGAGTGAGGGGATGGGAAAAAAAGTCTATAGAAATTCTTGTTCTTCCTCACTTTTTTAAAAAAAATATATTTTGTTGATTTTTTACAGGGATAGAGAGTTAGAAACATCGATGAGAGAGAAACACCAACCAGCTGCTTCCTGCACACCCCCTACTGGGGATGTGCCAGCAACCAAGGTACATGCCCTTGACCGGAATCGAACCTGGGACCTTTCAGTCCGCAGGCCGATGCTCTATCCACTGAGCCAAACCGGCCAGGGCCTTCCTCACTTTTGACCCTTAGCTGGACATTCTGTGCCACCGTTTCTTCCCTGTACCCCACTCTGTGGTACATAAGGGTACCCTAGATAGAGCCCGTCAGTCACTGCTTTTACCATAAGCTGCCCGTGTGACCTTAGTGGAGTCACTGGTGTCCTGCAGTATAGACAGGGGGTGGTTGAATAATCTTCAGAATCAGTTTCATCTCTGATGTCTTGTGGCTCTGTATGAAGCAGATGAGAGATAATGTCTGAGGAAATGCTGTGCCCTCTTGCTAAGGACTACACTGCAGTTTTATCTAGATCTTTTAAATGGGGTGGCAGAGAGTGAGTGGCTACTAGTTGCTACCTAGTTGAGCTGCCTGAAAACCATTTTATATCCACTTAGAAGGACTGGATCTGATCTCACTGTGTGGCCTGGATAATCCAGACCGTCCCAGGTCTTTCCTTTCTTTAAAAAAAGAAAAAAAGAGGCATGCCCTTAAAATCATGGACCCTTTTTTTTAGGGCTTGCCCTGTTTATCTCACTGGAAGAAAGAGCTGGAATTAGGGACAAATACTTTGAAAAATACACCGATTCTGAATGTTATCAACATTGCTTTTCTATGTGAGAGAAATTGAGCTGAAAATGACCTTTTGAGTTCAAGTTCGATCTTGCTTCACTTCCATTTCTTTGTCCACCAAAGGTAAACTATTAATTTTTCATCCACCACCTGCCATTCAGCAGAAAATATTTGCTATATTCCTGTGTTTCCTTCTAGTGTAATGTAGCAAATGAAAAGACTTATTTGTATTGTAGATTCCCTACTTATGTCAAGTAATTATGGAGCATAAGATCTTGTTTTATATACTGGCCTATCATATTATAGGAAACAAAAATAAGAACACTGGGTACATTTATTGTCCTCTCCTAACAGTATTTTTATGTCACTGAGACCTTGAGATTACAAAGCCCATCTTGGCATGTGAAGTAGAGATAATAAGGATACAGCTACCATTATGAGTGAGATTAGGTACTCTGTGGTTTAAGCAGATAGAGGCTTTTCATTAAAGTTGGCAAAGCGGAAGTATATCCAACTGGTCCACAGCCCAGCACAGAAGATCACAGGTGAGGAGGACAAAGTCAGGTGTGACCGAAAATAGAGATTACAGGGACAGCATCTGTCTGGCAAGAGCAACTGCCAGTTACAAAGGCTCCTGTAACAAATGAAAGATTGCAGGCCGGGTCTCTAGAAATAAAGTTGAACCTTAATAAGATTGTGGACTACTATAGCCTGGTCTGAAGAGGAAATAACAAATGCTAAAAAGTGCAGTGTGTGATGTGCGGATAAATGAGCCCCCTGATTTTTTTGTGTGTGGACAAGGTTTAAAACACACATGTGACTGTGGTCTGTTCGGCCAAGCTGGGAATGGCTGAGTCCATGTGGAGAGAGATAAAATGGTCTTAAGCCAGGAGTCTCTTAATGCCTCTCATTTACCGTTAGACCAACATTTTTTGTTTTGCAACTCTGTTAACTAGTGGAGAATAACTGGTAAACATTGCCCATGCTGTTTTTGAATGTTTGTGGGTTTTTTTTTTTCTTTTGGAGAGTTTTATTTTATTTTATATTTTTAAAAGTGAACTCAACCATTTATGCATAACCCATGGACACAGACAATAGGTGAAGGCCTGGGGCAAGGTGTGGGGGCAAGCGAGAGGGGATCAATGGGGGGACATATGTAATATTTTCAACAATAAAGTTTTAAAATAAAAAAAGAAAGGTTATTTTTTAAAAAGTGAATTTTGCCCTAGCTGGTTTGGCTCAGTGGATAGAGCATTGGCCTGCGGACTGAAGGGGCCAAGCTAGATTCCAGTCAAGGGCACATGCTCGGGTTGCAGACTCGATCCCCCAGTAGAGGGCATGAAGGAGGCAGTGGATCAATGATTCTCTCTCATCATTGATGTTTCTATCTCTCTCTCCCTCTTCCTTCCTCTCTGAAGTCAATATATATATATTTTAAAAAGCGAACTTTGTAAACAATATTTTTAAATTGATTTTTAGAGAGAGAGGAAGGAAAAGGGAGAGAGAAAGAAAAATATCCATGTATGAGGGGAAACATCAATCAGCTGCCTCCTGCACACCCCCTACCAGGGATCGAGCCTGAACCTAGACATGTGGCCTGATCAAGAATTGAACCATTGGAGGAGAACCAAGATGGCGGTATAGGTAAACACCGGAGACTGCTGCCGCAAACAACCACTTCAAAAATACAACTAAAAGACGGAACAGACATCACCCAGAACCACAGGTAAGCTGGCTGAGGAGAGACTTTTCAACTAGAAGGAAAGAGAACAGCAAACCGAGGCTCAGAGGAGGCGCAGTGTGGAAAATACAAAGGTGCCGAGGTGCGCGCGCAAAGTGGGCTGGTGGCTGAGGGCGCGGTTGTTGTTTTCAGTTGGGAGGGAGTCTCAGACTCTGGGCTCCAGATCCGGGCGAGTCTCTAGGGACTCAGACTCAGACGGGAGAAGCAGGATTGTCCGGCATCAGTTGGAATCTGAGGGCAGCTTTCTCTCCGAGGTTTGCAGCGGCTGCCGGGGTTCTGAGAAGCAGAGCCTCTGGGAAGGGGACTGAGAGCAGCCATAACTGCCCCCTCCGCCCGCCCTGTTGAGCCCGCCCCGCCCAAGCCCTGCGCAGAGCCATTTGCTGGATCACCTCAGGCAAAGGCTAGATTAGCACCTCCCCAGAGGACAGAAGTTTTCCACACAGCTGATTCTCACAGCCAGTCAGCCTGGTGGTCAAATCCCTCTAGTATTAACTACAACAATCAAGGCTTAACTAGAACAAGACTGCGCACAAAGACCACAAGGGGGTGCACCAAGAAAGCATAAAAAATGCGGAGACAAATAAACATGACAGAAATGGAGGATATAGAGCTAAAAAATGCAATTTTGAGGGCTTGCAAGAAACTTGAGGAGAGCCTCACAAAAACTAATGAGACCCTCGATGCTACGATAAAGAAACTAGAAATTGAGCATACACAGACTGAAATAAAGAATATTATACCCAGTAGCAGACCAGAGGAGCGCAAGAATCAAGCCAAAGATTTGAAATTCGAAGAAGCAAAAAACACCCAACCGGAAAAGCAAAATGAAAAAAGAATCCAAAAATACGAAGATAGTGTAAGGAGCCTCTGGGACAGCTTCAAGCGCACTAATATCAGAATTATTGGGGTGCCAGAAGATGAGAGACAGCAAGATATTGAAAACCTATTTCAAGAAATAATGGCAGAAAACTTCCCCCACCTGGTGAAAGAAATGGACTTACAGGTCCAAGAAGCGCAGAGAACCCCAAACAAAAGGAATCCAAAGAGGACCACACCAAGACACATCATAATTAAAATGCCAAGAGCAAAAGACAAAGAAAGAATCTTAAAAGCAGCAAGAGAAAGAGACTCAATTACCTACAAGGGAATACCCATACGACTGTCAGCTGATTCTCAACAGAAACTTTGCAGGCCAGAAAGGAATGGCAAGAAATATTCAAAGTGCTACAACCAAGAGTACTTTATCCAGCAAAGCTATCATTCAGAATTGAAGGTCAGATAAAGAGCTTCACAGATAAGGAAAAGCTAAAGGAGTTCATCACCACTAAACCAGTATTATACGAAATGCTGAAAGGTATCCTTTAAGAAGAGGAAGAAGAAAAAGGTAAAGATACAAATTGTGAACAACAAACATGCATCTATCAACAAGTGAATCTAAGAATCAAGTGAATAAATAATCTGATGTACAGAATGAACTGGTGATTATAATGAATCAGGGACATAGAAAGGGAATGGACAGACTTTTCTTGCGGGGGAAAGGGGAATGGGAGATTCGGGAAGAGACTGGACAAAAATCGTGCACCTATGGATGAGGACAGTGGGTGGGGAGTGAGGGCGGAGGGTGGGGCGGGAACTGAGAGGAGGGGAGGTATGGGGGAGGGGGGAAAGAGGAACAAATGTAATCTGAACAATAAAGATTTAATTAAAAAAAAAAAAAGAATTGAACCATTGCCCTGGCCGGTTTGGCTCAGTGGATAGAGCGTCGGCCTGCAGACTGAAGGGTCCCAGGTTCGATTCCAGTCAAGAGCATGTACTTTGGTTGCGGGCACATCTCCAGTAGGGGGCATGCAGGAGGCAGCTGATCGATGTTTCTCTCTCATCGATGTTTCTGACTCTCTATTCCTCTCCCTTCCTCTCTGTAAAAAATCAATAAAATATATTTTTTAAAAAAAGAATTGAACCATTAACCTTCTGTTGCATGGGGGGACACTCAACCAACTGAGCCACACTGGCCAGGCTCTTTTGCAGAGTTTTAATTCTTAAAAACTGAGTAACACTCTTGACTGGAGATTTTGACAATTGTCTTTTTTTTTTTTTTAAAGATGCACGATGTGGGTGGCATACTTTTAAAAAAATGATTGTGAAGTAGAGCCCTAAACAAACAAAAAGTATAAATAAAGTCCAGGTTTTGGATATTTTATTTCATGTTCAGAATAATATAAATACGAAAAGTAACTGAAAAAATAATTAGCAAGATATTATTTGTTTAAAGATGTCTTCTTGTTATATCAGTTCTTTTGTCATTGACTTATTTTTGCAGCTCTCATTTTGCCATGTTTATCCTCACAAAATGAAACATTATTCATATATTAAATTAAATAAAATATAATAATATGGAGTTTGTCTGAATTATTTTACTAAATTTTATTTTCTATGTTAGATGAAAGTTGAGATGATAAACTTAAATACATATTTTAGTTCTATTATAAAATGAGCACTATTGCCCGTCCAGTGTGGCTCAGTGGTTGAGCATTGACCCATGAACCAGGAGGCCACCTGTTCCATTCCTGATCAGGGCGCATGCCCCTTTGTGAGCTCAGTCTCCCATAGGAGGCATGCAGGAGGCAGCTGAACAATGATTCTCACCACTGATGTTTCTATCTATCTCTGCGTCTCCCTTTCTCTCTCCAATAAAAAATATATTAAAAAATAAAATACAGTTATAAAAATGAGTGCTATTTTTCTAAAGAAGTGATATAAGTCAACTTGTTATAGTTTTATCATATCTCGAATCAAAACATATAGCTGTTTCATAAATAGCTAGATTTGATATTTAAATGATAATTGTCAAAGCACAATAGGGAGATGAGTTTGGAAGTCATGGATATTTTTAGCTACAGGAAGAGCTAGCAATTCCTTTCTAAATTGGTGTTTTTCTGTTTTAGTAGAAAATATGAAGAGAGGGTTGTTTTAGGAGAAACCATGCTTACCTTGAAAGCTTTTAATTCCTTTACTCAGCACTCAATTCAATGGCCGTACCTAATACTGTATAACTTATTTAACCAAACTATCTTATAGCATTGTTTTATCTTGAATATGTATTTTTAACATTTTAATTCCTTGCTAGCCACCTTTGGAACCACATCCTAGAATGAAAACCTATTGCCAGCAAAACACTGTAAGATAACTTCAAATATATTTTCCTGGTAAAAAAAAATATTTTCTTTTCTTTTCCAGAGAAGTATATCAGAGAATTCCCTGGTAGCAATGGACTTCTCAGGCCAGAAAAGCAGAGTTATAGACAATCCCACGGAAGCCCTTTCAGTTGCAGTTGAAGAAGGACTCGCATGGAGGGTACACATCGGTTCATGTTCTTTAAAATCATTGACGATTTCAGTTTGTTTTACCCAGAAAGTTGAAATGTGTTTTTCCCTTCTTTGTGCAGAAAAAAGCGTGCTTACGCCTGGGCAACCATGGCAGCCCCAAGGCCTCTTCACAGAGCTCCGCCATAAGCATGGGTATGTCTGCATCTGCACTGGGATTGCACGGGAGGGCATTCAGACATAGTCACTGAGGGGTCATGGTGGAAAGTTTATATCATTAAACTGTGATCCTGTCATGCAGAGCGTTGTATTCCTTCCCTCTGTTTTTCCAGTTATCCACCGGTCCCAACCGTGGTTTCACCACAGAATTTCTAGAGATGAAGCTCAGCGGTTGATTATTCAGCAAGGACTTGTGGATGGGTAAGTTTGATTTTGAATGGTCGTGATTTAAAAAAAAAAGTATTATTTAAAATATATTTTTATTAATTTCAGAGAAGAAAGGAGAGGGAGAGGGAGAGGGAGAGATAGAAACATCAATGATAAGAGAGAATCATTAATCCACTGCCTCCTGAACGCGCCCTACTGGATAATGAGCCCACAACCTGAGCATGTGCCCTTGACCAGAATCAAACCCAGGATCCTTCAGTCCGCAGGCCGACACTATCCACTGAGCCAAACCAGCTAGGACCATATATATTTTTATTGATTTCAGAGAGAGAAAAGGAGAGGCAGAGAGAGATAGAAACATCAATGATAAGAGAGAATCATTGATCAGCTGCCTCCTGCACGTCCCTTACTGGGGATTGAACTCACAACCCAGCATGTGCCCTGACTGGAAATTGAATGGGTGGCATCCTAGTTCATAGGTCAATATTCAACCACTGAGCAACACTGGCCAGGCGAATGGTCGTGATTTTGATTTCTGCTACAGCCAGTAATTACTTATTCAACAACACAAAAATTTTTGACTTCAGCTTATTGAAACAGAAGTGACTGTGTTCTATAAGGATGGTTGCCAATGTATCCTAGCAATATCTATAGAATACCTGTTCCATTGTGTGTGCTCACTATTTGTGCATAAGTGAAGGTGATTTAATACTTTCTTAAATAATGATCACTAATGTTAAAGTTTGATGCAGGGTATGTTAAGTAGAAAGTTGTTTATATATTCAGATGGTCTTTTTTTTTCTTTCTGTTTATATTCCATTTTTTTCTCTAAATTTTAAAAGCTTATATGAAAAGTAATATAAACCAATAAGAGTACTTCTTGACTGTTCCTCATGTTATCTTTTAGTGGGGTACTATGGGAGATATAGTAGAAATATAAAATGTATTATGAATGATTGATAATTTAAAGAATTTTCTTTTTCTCAAAGTATTTCAGATACTTCCTATAATACTGGCTAAATTCTCTTCCCAAATGCAATACAAATTAATGAGGTTGTATTGAGGTTTGGATGATACATGAAACCAACATCAATTTAAACAAGGGGTGACGGGATCTTATATCTTTCAATGGTTGGCTTAAGATGATGACAAGATTTCAAGGTGATTTAATACTGACATTTGGATAAAAATGCATCTTCACATGGAAGATTATTAATAGCAAGTCAGAATTCCACTAGACTCTAAATAAGAAAAGATTTTAATATGCTTCCCTGCGTGGAGCATGGTCTTGTTAGATATAAATTTGGATAGTCAGCAGAATTACTATCTGATGAGACCAAGAAAATAAATAAACCACAGAGAACAGATCAAGTGTTTTGTGAGATTATAATTTCCCTTCTTCCTGAACCCAGTTTTTGTATATTGAAAGAAATAATTGCATAAAGATTATAGTATCTTTGTATTTTTTAAAAACATTTTTAAAAAATGTTTTTTTTTTAATTAACACTTTGGAAAGATGTGCTGCTGCAGATAGTCCACTAGGTGGCAGTGGTGATTTACTGGGGAATGGGGAGGGACTCACAATGAAACTCCCTTTTGTCCCATCTCCCAGTGATACAATGTCAGAATCTCACACAGCATAGATAACATGGATAATCTGATCAGAGATCTATGACGTCTCAAATTTGGTTACCTCTTTGCCTGGGCACACTGAGATTAGGACTGGAGCCACCAGCGGGGACTGATTGCTCAGTCTGTGTGCCAACAAGTAATACAAAGCTGGTTTTGCACGGTATTGCCAGTGAGTACAAATCCGCGCCGGGTAACACTTTTCTCTTAGGATATTACTTCATGTCGTGCTTTTCTAGCCTGACATTATAAAGTCTTTTCTGATGTATTCTTCAAGGTCAAAGTACATGTTCTTTGGGTGTTTCTTTATCTTAAAATATTATTTTCAAACATTCAATAAATGATTTCTGGATTGATTTTTTTTTTTTAGAATATATTCATTTCTCACTTTCTGTTGTACATGTAACAGTAGGAACCAGAAGCAAAAGAAAAAAGGGAGTCCCGAGGAGGAGGTTAAAAATTATTTCATTTTAAATAATTTTCTCTTTCAGGACCTATTACGACCCAGAACTTAAAATGAAAATACGCTAATGCCCCATTCATTCTCTGTACAAAACAGTTACATGTAAATACCCAAATTCCCAGTGGAAAAAAGGACACAACACTAATTATTGATACCATGATAGCATTACATTGGTTATTGAGAGCAAACAATCTGACAAATGGGCTCTATAGTTATCCTTTTAAAATTAGCACTAATGACAGCTTTACAGTTGAAAGTAATGTTAATACCAGATTATTTACCAGGTTGGATAATCCCATCATTGAATACACAATGAAAGAAAACTCGGGCTGCCTTTATGTATATATTTTCTAGATTCTGTACATGCTGCCTTTATATGAAAACCATAAGTAAATGTAGAAACATACTGAAATTCCTTCTCTCTCTTTAGAGTTTTCTTGGTGCGGGATAGTCAGAGTAACCCTAGAACCTTCGTACTGTCAATGAGTCATGCACAAAAAATAAAGCACTTTCAAATCCTACCAGTAAGTATTTTGTGATTTCCCATTCCTATATTAGAGATGATTTTAATGCATAAGCTTTCAGAAACTTTGGGTTTCTTTAGTCCTTTTATTAAATATAATTTGGGAGCTTGTGCTTTGACTAGAGTTAAGGTTGGCATAAATGGTTTTATGAGTCTGAATTTATATAAGAAATACAGGAATTGTAAAAATTAAATTTTCTTTTTCCCATGAAATACGATTTAGCAATTTTGTATAAGCCTACTGCCACCTATTGTTAAAAGGCCACTAAAGATTCTTTCCTAACTTCTACTGGTGATTCTTTACAAACCATTATTTTAAAGCCCTTCTCTCTGATCCCCAAATGTTTTTTTTGTTTGTTATTTTTGTAGCTTTGTTTTTAATCATTGTGGATGGATACGTAGGTGCTGTAGAACTGGAGGTCATTTAAACTAGTCTTTCTTTTTTTTTTTTTTTTAATATATTTTATTGATTTTCCGCAGAGAAGAAGGGAGAGAGATAGAGAGTCAGAAACATCGATGAGAGAGAAACATCGACCAGCTGCCTCCTGCACATCTCCCACTGGGGATGTGCCCGCAACCCAGATACATGCCCTTGACCGGAATCGAACCTGGGACCCTTCAGTCCGCAGGCCGACGCTCCACCCACCGAGCCAAACCGGCTTCGGCTAAACTATTCTGAGTACATTTAAAATGTTTCTGTAATTCTCCTTCTGAGTGGAACAACTTGCTTTGGGGTTTTTATTGTCTGTGTGTGTGTATTTGTGTGTGTGTGTGTGTGTGTGTGTGAATGTTTGTATGTATGTGTGTATGGATGTGATCTGTAGATTGGAACCAGGTTGTAGGCAATAGAGAATTGTTCTACTTTCAGGAAAGTGTTACATGAGATTGCTAAATTACTGTTTCCTTTTGAATGGTTCTTTTTGGAATTATCCAAAGTCTATATGAAGTATCTTTCCTACTTCATTGATTATGTGAATGATGTCCCTGGCAAGTATGAATTGCTTAATGCCAGAAGATCACACTGACTAAAGAAAAAAAATATCACTGTCATCCCATTAACATAATGCTTGATTGCTTCAGAATCAATTTACAGATACAAATTGTGTGAATATTCATTTTTAATGTACTAAGTGAGCCTGTTCGGTAGACAACACTTAGAAATAGAAATTAATATCTGTAAGTGGGATCATTAATAGACTGAATAGTGCAGATTTCTCACTGTATATTGATTCAGAATAGTCATACTATTCCAATTACAGAATACTGCATGAAGTACAGCCAAATTGCTTATTCTAGGATCAAATGATATTTCTTTTAAATGCACATGAAATTACAAAAAAAGTAGGCATGCCATAACATTTTTTTCACTGTCCTTTAGTTTTATAAATTTGTTAATTTTGCCCATATAAAGACACATTATGCAATGGAATGTGATTTTCCTGCATATTTTGCCCTTCTTACCAGTTTGTTATTTTTCTTCCTGTAGGTGGAAGATGACGGTCAGATGTTCCACACCTTGGACGATGGCCACACAAGGTTTACGGATCTAATCCAGCTGGTGGAGTTCTATCAACTCAATAAAGGTGTTCTTCCTTGCAAGTTGAAGCATTATTGTGCTAAAATTGCTCTTTAGCCAAACTAGAAGTGACTTGTTAAACTGGTGAAGAAAACAAGGAAAAAAAATACAAAAGGAAAAAGAAAGACCATAAAAAGTGTGAAAGCATTGCTATGGTGAAAAGAATTTATTTCACCTCCAAGTTACAAAAAATAGTTTGTGCATTGCAGATAAGCAAAGATTTGGTTGCTATTATATTCCTCATTTAAAATTCATTAGTTAAAATTAAACATCTGAAAAAGAATGGTTTGATGTGTTCTTGTGTGATTTTACTTTAATATATTATTTTCTTCAAAGATGCGTATTTTAAACAATTTTCTGTCCTTAATATAGCAACATCAGAACTTTCAACTGCAAAATATGAAAAAAAAATTGGGTTCAGAATGAATTATTTGAGGACTGAGTTTAAATTACTTTTTTTATATATTAAGTATGATTAAAAACTCAAATTATCAATTAAAAGAAGCTTTCCACAACCTGCCAATAAAACTAAAACTATTTTTAATTATATATTTTCTGAATTTACTATAACCTTAAAATCAAATGCTATTTGAAGTAGCAGCTTAAAATTATTGTGCAATATATTGACTTTTTCAGGATGAGTTTTATTACATTTTTAAATTATTAATTGTACTATAATATTTACACTGGCATTGCACCTATTAGTGACACATTACTCATTGCATTAAAAAAATTCATTTAGTGATTAACTGGAATTATCCAGTCATGTGTCTCATAATGGCAGTAATACATTATGAGAAATGTATCATTAGGCAATTTCATCATTGTGCAAACATCATAGAATACGAGGGGCCAGGTGCACAAATTCTTGCACCTTGAAAGGAACTATGGGCCATGAGGCTGCAGCAGGCACAGGGGTGGGTCTTGGCTCATCCTCTGCACCCCCACCCGCTGTGGCCCCTGATCCTTTGTCTGCCCGCAGCCCTGCTCCTGCCGCCACCGTTCCCATGCGCTGATGGTGCTGGCCCTGCTCACATCCACTGATGGCGCAGAGCGATTGGGGCCAGCGCCAGCAGCGGTGCGAGTGGGGCTGGTGCCGTCAGCGGGTGCGTCAGTGTGTGCGGGTGGAGGCTGCTGCCTCAGTCGCCCCTCAGGAGCAGGGGGAGGTGGAGAAGCCCTCAAGGGCAATCAGGGCCGGCAGCCACCACTTGCACCTGCTGATGGCGCTGGCTATGGATGCAAGTGGGGCCGGTGCAGGCAGCAGGTGTGAACGCCAGGTGGGACCGCGGCACGCGGGAGCAAAAAATTTCAGTAACTACCAGAGGCTCGTCCCAGTGATAGCGACCAGTGCCTTGCCTTGGTCTGGCACCCCCCCCCCACCTCCCCCACCACTCACCTGCTCCACCATCCCGCCGCAGCCAATGCCTGCCATGTTCTGTACACATCCCCTGGTGGTCAGCATACGTCATAGCAACAGGTTGTTTGGTTCTGGTTGTTCCACCATTTGGTCTATTTGCATATTCGCCTTTTATTATATAGGATGGGACCATTGTCACATATGTGGACTATCATTGACCATATTCAGTGCATGACTGTATGTTTGTGAGAAAATGGTCAAAATATAGAGGGAATTTTTATAATTTGCATATGCTTTCTTATAGCATATAATCTATGACAATGTTACATTGTCACCTTGATATTTCACATTTGTCCCCATGCTGACAACTTTATGAAGGCTCCTTAGATTGTTACAACACTACTAGATTATTAGTTTGATTAAAATCAGTGAAATCAAAGGCTTAAACTCTATTAAGATTCTAATAGGTAAATATGTGCTAATATTTTTGCCTGCCCCTCTTCAGTATTTCACCTAGGCAACATCAATATAGAAGCCAAAGATTTTGGAAGTGAGATACTAATCTCTCATCACTTCTCTGAGATCATCTGGAAAGTTTTTGATGGGATACTACGATTCTGCTTTTTCCATTTTCTGTGGCCAGGATATTCATTAAAAAAAAGATAAGAGAAACAAATTATAAAATAAACATTAAAATTATACAAAATATTTCCCATTTCTTCTAATAGATTCTTATAACAACATTTTGGGAAAATTAGGTGTGTTTTTTTGAAAGTGAGATTTTTTTAAAAAAACAATATTTCAAAACTGCATATTTTAGTGTTAGATAAAAGCTGTACATTTTTATAACAACATCTGAAAACATCCATAAAATACTAATTTAAATTAATTATTGCTGAAAATAATTATTGATTAAATTTTTAAATATTATTTATTTAGCTGATGCAAACCTATTTCTTAAAACATTGAAACTTAGAACATAAATTTGATGCTGTAAAATATAGATCTGGTGTCTATAAAGGCTTGGAAGACACATAGGACCACTAAATGGAGGAGCTTTCAAAAGAGCTCTGACTATTTCTAATTTATTTCCAATTTGTAAAAATTGTGTTTTGAATGAAATGCATTTTCTCATTTTGCACCCAGTTCAAATTGACAATATCAGAAAATATAGCATTTTAAATGCTACACTCTAAACTGACCAATTTGTTCTTATCTTTGTTATTTGTGTCTCTAACTTTATTCATAATCTAAAGTTATTATGGAACCCACATTTTGAATGTAATTGCTTTGTTTGAACTTAAAGCATGAGTCAAGAAAAATTATTGAGGAAAGGTTGACATTATCTTTCCTTTTTTCCTCTGATAAGCGTTTTGAATGTATATGTGTGTAAATCTAATAGGAAATTAAATCTGAGATTGTCAGACACACTTATAGGTAGTACAATATTAAAATGGCTTTCCAGGAAAAATGTGAATTACCTTTGAATTATTTTTTTGTTTTAATTTAGCCATGTTCTGCTATCTTGCACCATTTTGGATAGAGATTAGGGCAAATCAGCTCTGTTTTCTTCTTTTTTCTTTTCATATGGTGGAGTTAGCACACTTCCCTCTCCTAGAAAGAAGCAAACACAGCAGACCATCTGGTCCACGTTGTCTTTAAAATGTTCTTATATGGAAAAATGAAGTGATTACTTTGAAACATTCAGGAAATCCAATCAAGATAAAAAATAAGAGTTTCAATCAGAATAATTACTTATTTCACATATGTAATGGTCTAAGCCAGGGGTGGGCAAACTTTTTGACTCGAGGGCCACAATGGGTTCTTAAACTGGACCGGAGGGCCGGAACAAAAGCATGGATGGAGTGTTTGTGTGAACTAATATAAATTCAAAGTAAACATCATTACATAAAAGGGTCCGGTCTTTTTTTTTTTTTTTTTAGTTTTATTCATTTCAAACGGGCTGGATCCGGCCCGCGGGCCGTAGTTTGCCCACGGCTGGTCTAAGCCCTGACTGATTGGAATATATTAGGTGGAGATTTTTGTTTTAGCTCTACTTTACATGCTCAACATCAATGAATTAGATTCCGATGTGGTCTCTGCCTTCTGATCACCAACAATGCCAACTCTCCCTGTGGTAGTTGTATTATGGTAGTTATATCAGACTATGGATTATGACTTTTCTGAAGAGGAAAGATTGTCATTGGTAATGGTTACAATTTGATGTTTCAAGCTGGTTCTATTATTTAGAAAGCTCCTCTCTATTAGCAGTCACTTTTAAGTCTTTTCATGCCTTGGATCTGTGCACAGAGTAGTATGCTTGAGAGGTAGAGTTCTCCTAACACGCATTGAACACCCAATCAAACTTTATACCTGCCTCTTGTGGGATGTATCATCTCCTTGCAGCCCTGGCTCCCACAGTTTTACCTTCTGGGACATTTAGGCTTGCTGGTCACTGGGGCACTGCTTATAATGTCTCTAGTTGCAAATACTTCATGGCACAAAATACAGATGTGAACAAGAGAAAGGCCAGCCAGCCACTTGGCTGAGCATATAACTCTACTCACCCAAAAGTTCATTACAGAGATCCCTCAACTTGAGAAAGGTATCCAAATGAATTTCTGACCGGTATAAATAATTGTTCCTGCAGTTGGGGTATCACGTGACTAGTCCTTTCCCATGCCCTTCCTCTTGTAATTATAAAAATTTTACCACTTCCTAATTTGACCCCACATAACACACATGACATTAGAAACTGGAGTTAAGATTATAGCTCTGAAGTGGACTTTGGTGACTTGAATTCCAGACCACTATATGGTAGCTATGTAGCCTTGGTTAAATCAGTTTCTTCATTTCTATCATCGTCATTCATTTTGTAAGTTGCCTGTAAAGTAGCATACGGTCTAGAATCTTAACATTTTTTTTTTACATTAGTGATTGTACATTTAGGAACCGAACCCCACCTCACTGGGACATTGCCCTTTCCACCACTGAGTGCCCTTCCCACCACTTGTATGCCCTTCCTGCCAAGAATACAGTGTACAGTATATGTTGTGCCTCTGCTCTTGTTTCTGTTCTTCCAATAAGTCTGCTTTTATGGAAGGAGCCATAGTTACAGTACAGTGTGTGTGTGTGTGTGTGTGTGTGTGTGGAGTGTGCCCAGCCCGTCTGTAGGACAACTGTGCCCACCTGTACCAGCCCTACAGATTCCCCTGCTTTCTTCTTACTGATTAAAAATATGAAGTGAGCTTTGGGACTTTTACACATTCTATCTCCCTCCCCTGAAATCACACTGACTGACAGACTAGGAAATAGGTGTGTATTATGTGCCGTTGAGTTGGCTCCCACTCCTGGTGACTCTAAATGTGTGATGTCCACAATGTTCTGCCCTCAACAGCCCTGCTTAGCTCCTGTAGACCCCTGCCTATGGCTTCTTTTATGGAGTCAGTCGTTCTCATATTTGGTCTTCCTCTTTTCCTGCTGCTTCCTATTTTTCCCAGCATTGTGGTCTTTTCCAAAGAACCCTGCCTTCTCATGATGTGCCCAAATGTAGAAGACTTGCTTTAGAGACCCCCACCTGTACAACACAGGAAATGGGCTAATGTGTGGCTGAGTGGAGAAAATTGAAAAGACTACTAGGTGATTGGTGCATGTCTGAGGAATTAATAAACTTTCACAGGATGAATGTGTCCCTGGTCATCCCCTCACAGTGGATTCTGCTTCCCTGAGAAGTGCTTGTAATGTTAGTGATCAGATTAGGAGCAAAAAAATGATGTTCTTACCTTGTGTGCTTGTTAAGTTCACTTCAGCATGTATTGAGTGCCTATTATTTGAAAGGCACGTTTAGAGCCTGTAAGATCGAATAACAGAGTATAGATATGCAAGTGCCTGTCCTAGAAGCCAGGCTGGGTAAGTATCTATAAATACAATGGGAGAGAGACATTGGCAACACTTGCTGAAAGATGGGAGGAATAAGGTGGGTCCCGAAAGCCCGGGAGGAGTTACATTTAGCAAATCTTGCAGAAAGAACTGTACAGTGTCATCAAAGGGACAGTGGTAATGCCAGGCAGCATGGAAAGGACATAGATTGAATGTAGGAGTTTTTCAGCAAATGATAGCTTCGCTGTAACTGGAGTATACAGGGTATTGTGACAGAGATGAAAGTCATGGCAAGTGGCACTAGAAAGGCAAGCTCCTGCTGCATTGGGGAGAGCTTCATTGCGAGGCATAGTGGTTTATATTTAATTAAAGAAAGCCAGAAGTTCCTCAATGTATCACCCCACTAAAATTCTTACCTGTTTGAAATCAGGAATGGGCTTTATTCATCTCTTTATCCCTGTATATTGGAAATTCTCAGAAATGTCTGTTGAATGAATGAGTAAAATAATAAGAGGATAGAAGCACTCCAATCATGTCTGAGTTAGAAGGGCAACTGTGTATAAGCTAAGGATGGGCAAGGGAATAAAAGGAGGGTAACACATCCAGAAGCCAATGAAAGAATCTTGCCAATAATCAGGAGAGCCTGCTCTAGAGCCATGGGTGTAAAGGAATAATTTTATGGAGGCGGAATCATTAGTGATTCGATGAGTGTGATGAGGGATAAACAAAGAGAGGAGTCAAAAATAATAGGTTTAGGGCCAGAGAAACTAGGAAGACGGTGATATATGAGGGTGAAAAGGTTATGATTTTAACAAATGTCATCAGAATTATTAGAGAAAGAATTGGTTTTATTTAGAAACTATAGGAAGGTGAGGCCTGAAGGCTTGATGCTGAAAGAAAGAAATTAAGAGGATTTCATTTTGCATCGGAAGTTAAGAATTTGGTCGTGGAAATAAAGAGGGGAGGCAGTGAGAGAATGAATCAAGAGGCCTAATAAGATGGCAGAAGGCTGGAAGCTGAGAAGAAAGATGGCCATTGAGAAAGTTTAAAGACCAGGTGGCAAAAAGAATTAATAATATGGATATTGAGTACATAATTTTTTTGATGTGTGCTCTGTAGTTTTGCAACTTAATACCCTTTCATCTTCCCAAACCTGACATAAAGTCATTTTTATTTTCTCTATTCAATGTAAGGCCCTGGCAAAGAAAGACTGTCTTGTTCATGATTGTCACCTCAGAACTTAGCAAAGTATATAAGAATGGTATTAGGTGCTCAATGCCGATTTGTTGACTGAATCAATTCAGTGTACAGGAGCAGAATATGAGGTCAGTTTTGGGACTCCTAAAACTGGAGTTTCTGTGGGACATCCATGAGGAAATCATTCCAGACCTCTGGAAATATAAATCAATTTATCTGTCTACTTCTATCTATCTATCAGTCTGCCTATCTAGCTATGTATCTATCTATCTGGTTTCAGATATTATGCAATAAACATCAGAATTCAGATATACCCTGTGGTCATTTACCTACGCTTGGAAGTCATTTTGGTCTCCATCCTTATTTTGTTTTAATTCATTGAAAATTTATACTCATTTTAAAATTGGTTTCATATTGAATTCAGTCGAAAATGTCCAAGAATCGCCATCTGTTTTTCTGGGCCAGTGGCATGGCATTTTTCCCATTTCACTTTTTGAATTGCTGAATCTCAGCACTCATCAAGATCCTACTGGATTGTTTCCCTTGATGTAATAATTCTAAAATTGACAGGAAGAATAAACATACAACAGCCAAGACCATTTAGAAAACAGTGGGATGTTACTACCACACATATTAAAATGTAAAGTAAGAGTGATTAAAATAATTTTAAAATTGTTTTTGTTGTTGTTGCTGACAACTCACCAGAGAAGAAAGCTACTCCTTTCCCTCTCTTTACTTCAGGAAACAGAGACCAGCATTGTGATTGTGCACATCTGGGTGCCCTTACACATCCATATCCTACACATCTGAAAAGAGGTGGTAAGACCTCGTAGGTTTTTTTTTGTTTAAGGACTATTGAAGGGTAGTAAAGGGTAAGGTACTCAAAGAGGAGGAAAGGGATTTTTATGTTGCATGAAGAAGAAATGGGCTAACCGAAGAGAGAAATATAGCTCAGACATAATTGAGAAGCCAAATGGGTTGTTTGGAGGAGCAGAAATCTGTGTCCACCTTATCACAGCTCTGTGGAGAGGTGAATGATTGGAGAATGCCTGCGAGAATAGACTCTTAAGTATATTATCTTTGAGACTAGAGACAAGGGCTTCTGTGGCAGAACCTGTGGTCAGAAGTAGCCTGGCCAGAGCGCCAGCAGTGACCTGATGGCAGGAGACCCATGGCAGCAACCTTCCTTAGCAAAAGGACCACATGGTGCTGATCGCCAAAGAGAAAGATCAAGCCCTGGCCCACATTATCTGGGACCATGCCTTGAACTTCCACGAAGGTGAGACTTGTTGCACGTAAGTGTCATTGAGCAAATTCATATTCCTTTTTTTTTTTTAATATATTTTATTGATTTTTTTACAGAGAGGAAGGGAGAGAGACAGAGAGTCAGAAACATCGATGAGAGAGAAACATCGACTAGCTGCTTCCTGTACCCTCCCCACTGGGGATGTGCCCGCAACCAAGGTACATGCCTCCGACCGGAATCGAACCCGGGACCCTTCAGTCCGCAGGCCGACGCTCTATCCACTGAGCCAAACCGGTCTTGGCTCATATTCCTTTTAAATGGGAAAAGAGAAACCAGTAAAAGAATCGAGAATAGGCATGGATTTAGAAATCAGTAAGTGATTTCTAAGGTTTGTAGGTTTGATGGAACAACTACTATCTTATAGCTTCCTATATCACTATGCCATACTAGAATTCAGATAGTTCAAAAACCTAAACATAAAGTATTGTCATAAAAAACTGGAAAAATTAATACGAACATTTATGTAAAATTGTGGTTGTATTTAATCATGATATTAAAGCTATAAATAAAAGAAGATTTGAAACATACAAAATTAAAATCTGGACAAAAGGGAATTACCACTATAAATAAGGCTTAATAACAAAAAATGGATAAAATATTTATAACATTATTAATAAGAAATAAGTTTAATATGCAAAATTCCTTTATATATCAAAAAGCAAGATATGCATTCCAATAGAAAAAGGCAAAGAAATGAACCGGTAATTAAAATAATATATAGTCCCCCCAAAAAAACACCCATAAAAAGATGTTTAGCCTCATTAATATTCAGCAATCAAAATTTAAATTTGATTATTTATTTATTTTCCTAATAATTTAGTATTAAGTATTGTCAAGAATCTGGGGAGAAAAATCAAACATCTCCACAATGTTCCTGGTGGGAATTTCAAGTGTTGCCTACTTTTGGTAGAACAGTTGGGCAATATTTTTTGCCATTTTAAGAAACTGAGATATAATTGACATATAACATTGTATTAGTTTTAGGTGTACAACATAGTGATTTTATATATTTATATATTTCAAAATGATTACCACAATAAGCTAGTTAACATCCATCCCCACACAGTTACATTTTTTTTCTTGTGATGAGAACTCCTTTAGTAACTTTCAAATATACGTTACAGTATTGTTCACTATAGTTACCATACTATAACTTACATCCCCAGGATTTATTTATCTTATAACTTGTACCTTTTGACCACCTTCACCTATTTCACCCCCACCTTCCAACCTTCACCTCTGGCAACCACAAGTCTGTTCTCTACATCTATGATTTTACGTTTTTGGTGTTTTGTTTTTTTTTAATTTATTTCACATATAAGAAACAGTATTTGTCTCTTTCTGTCTGACTTATTTCACTTAGCATAATGCCTTCAAGGTCCATTCATGTTGTCACAATTAGCAGGATTTATTTATTTAGTTAGTTAGTTAGTTAATCCTCACCGGAGGATATTTTCCATTGATTTTTAGGGAGAGTGGAAAGGTTGAGTGGAAAGGGAAAGACAGAGAGAAACCGTGATGTGAGAGAAACACATAGATTGGTTGCCTCCTGCACTTACCCTGACCAGGACCTGGGCCAGGGAGGAGCCTGCAACCAAGGTACATGCCTTTGACCAGAATCTAACTCTGGACCCTTGGTCTGCAGACCAACACTCTATCCACTGAACCAAGCTGGCTAGGGCAGGTTTTATTTTTTATAGCTGGATAATATTTGTCAATGTTTATGTAAAATAGAAAATGTGAATTCCCTTTTATTTTGAAACTCTGTTTCTAGTAATTTAGTCTAAGGAGAAAACTGGTCAAGTGCATCAAGATGTACTCATCAATTCACTTTCTCAGTCATTTACGTACTCATTCACGCAGCAGATATGTTGTTAGTGCCCATCACAGGCTTGACTATGAACAACTGGGTGCACTGGAAAGACAATGGCCACCGATTTTGTAAAGCTTATGTTATGACTAAGGATATAGACACAAACCAGAAAAGCAAATTAAAAAATAGCTTCCAGTTACTTGTAAGGAACTACTAACAAGAATAAGAGAATAGGTAATGTACAATACATAAGAACTCCAGAGAAGACCTCCCTAGGGAAGTGTCATTTAAGGGGAGACAAACAATAAAAAGAGAGTTAGGTGAAAGCCCTGTGGATGAAGGACTTCCCAACCAGTAAAAGGACCGTGTGCAAAAGCTCAAGGGGAAAAATAGCATTATATGTTTGAGGAACAGAATGGTTGGCATGTTGTGTGAGGAAGGAGTAGTACAGATGACAGTGAAGAGACAAGTAACATTCAGGTCATACAGGCCCTGTTAGGCCATGAAAAGGAGTTCAGGTTTTATTTTGAGGGTAATAGAAAGCCACTGATGGCCTTTTAAGAAACAAAAAGTGATAACATAGGATTTATATTTGAACAAGCTCACTCTTGAAGCTTTGTGGATAATGGATTGGAAGTGGGCAAGAGCAGGTATTTGCTGCAGCACTATTTATAATAGTGAAAAAAATGGAAATAGAAAATACCTAGGGGATTGATCATAATAATCATAATGGAGAATTATATATCTGTAAGAAAAAAATATCCACAATCTTTGAGTAAAAGTGTGCATGTGCACACATGTGCACGTGCTTGTTGGCAAGCACATATGAGAAAGATGGTCACAAAAATGATAGTAGAAGTGGTTGACTCTGCCCTTCCTATAATATAAAATGAGTGGAATTTTATGTGTTTTTATAGCTTTTTATGAATAGTTATGTGTTTTATAATTAGAAAAATAAATTTCTTTTCAATTTAGAGAAAAAAGATAGACATCTACACAGGGGGAATCGTTTAATTCATTTTATACTCTCTACTTTTCTGTTTGCCTCCTTCAATTGTTTGCCATTTCTTACTGTGAACTGGCATTAGGGTCCAGTAAAATACACATGTGGATTATTGGAGGTCTTGTCCCTCCAATGTACTGTTTCAATCTGTGCATGCTATTCTTCTGCCAAAACATGTGGATTCGTTATTTCCCATTAATTCTCAATGGGCAATGAACACGCATCTTGGAGGACACCTGCTAATTCCTTAAAGAAAGAAGTCTAAATTTAGGCTCTCCTCTCAGGCTATGGTCTTTGTAACTCAAAGAAACTAGATAATTCTCATTAAAAGAGACCTTTTTTTTTTTTAATTAAATTTTTATTGTTCAGATTACATTTGTTCCTCTTCCCCCCCCCCCCATAACTCCCCTCCTTCCAGTTCCCGCCCCACCCTCCGCCCTCACTCCCCACCCACTGTCCTCATCCATAGGTGCATGATTTTTGTCCAGTCACTTCCCGCATCTCCCACACCCCTTTTCCCCCCAAGAATAGTCAGTCCATTCCCTTTCTATGTCCCTGATTCATTATAATCACCAGTTCATTCTGTACATCAGATTATTTATTCACTTGATTCTTAGATTCACTTGTTGATAGATGCATGTTTGTTGTTCACAATTTGTATCTTTACCTTTTTCTTCTTCCTCTTCTTAAAGGATACCTTTCAGCATTTCGTATAATACTGGTTTAGTGGTGATGAACTCCTTTAGCTTTTCCTTATCTGTGAAGCTCTTTATCTGACCTTCAATTCTGAATGATAGCTTTGCTAGATAAAGTAATCTTGGTTGTAGGTTCTTGGTATTCATCACTTTGAATATTTCTTGCCATTCCCTTCTGGCCTGCAAAGTTTCTGTTGAGAAATCAGCTGACAGTCGTATGGGTATTCCCTTGTAGGTAATTGAGTCTCTTTCTCTTGCTGCTTTTAAGATTCTCTCTTTGTCTTTTGCTCTTGGCATTTTAATTATGATGTGTCTTGGTGTGGTCCTCTTTGGATTCCTTTTGTTTGGGGTTCTCTGCGCTTCTTGGACCTGTAAGTCCATTTCTTTCACCAGGTGGGGGAAGTTTTCTGCCATTATTTCTTGAAATAGGTTTTCAATATCTTGCTGTCTCTCATCTTCTGGCACTCCTATAATTCTGATATTAGTGCGCTTGAAGGTGTCCCAGAGGCTCCTTACACTATCTTCACACTTTCGGATTCTTTTTTCATTTTGCTTTTCCAGTTGGGTGTTTTTTGCTTCTTCAAATGTCAAATCTTTGGTTTGATTCTTGTGCTCCTCTGGTCTGCTATTGGGTATAATATTCTTTATTTCAGTCTGTGTATGCTTACTTTCTAATTTCTTTATCGTAGCATCGAGGGTCTCATTAGTTTTCGTGAGGCTCTGCTCAAGTTTATAGCAAGCCCTCAAAATTGCGATTTTTAGCTCCATATCTTCCATTTCTGTCATGTTTTTTGTCTCCGCATCTTTTATGCTTTCTTGGTGCACCCCCTTGTGGTCTTTGTGCACAGTCTTGTTCTAGTTAAGCCTTAATTGTTGTAGTTAATACTAGAGGGATTTGACCACCAGGCCGACTGGCTGTAGGAATCAGCTGTGTGGAAAACTTGTGTCCTCTGGGGAGGTACTAATCTAGCCTTTGCCTGAGGCGATCCGGCAAATGGCTCTTTGCAGGGCTTGGGCGGGGCGGGATCAACAGGGCGGGGGAAGGGAGCAGCTATGGCTGCTCTCAGTCCGTCCCCAGGGGCTCTGCCTCTCTGTCCCAGCAACCGCTGCAAACCTCGGAAGGACCGTAGCCAGACAGTCCCGCTTCTCCCGTTTGAGTCTGGGTCCCTAGAGACTCGCCCGGATCTGTAGCCCAGAGTCTGAGACTCCCTCCTGATTGAAAACGACAACCGCGTCCTCAGCCACCAGCCCGCTTTGCGCGCGCACCACTGCACCACCGTACCTTTAAATTTTCCACACTGCGCCTCCTCTGAGCCTCGTAATGCTGTTGTTTTTCCTTCTAGTTGAAGAGAAGAGACCTTTTTTTAATCTTCTCATATTAGGCTAGCTTTAGCTTTTATTTTGAAAGATGTAAAGATTACAAAGTGTCAGCTTCAAACTATCAAGTCCTCTTCTAGCGACATTATCCCAGACACGCGTGAATCCTACACAGGTCCTTGGGAGCCGGGGGGTTGTTTGAATATGTTTTCTGAAAGGGCATCCCTTTTTTGCTGCCTTACATTGTAACACTGTGACATTTTACTACAGTAAAAGGAAGAACTTACTTGGAATTGTATTCTATCTGGTTAATTTTCAATCCTTTCAAAAAGTGGGAAACAATAGTTTTCCTTTCTCTAAGTTCTAGATGCTGTCTCTCCTGCCCTTCCCATTTTATAACCCCATCTCTATGATACATTTTCCTTGGTTTCTCACAGAAAATAGCTTAGCCTTTGTGCTTTCTTGGCCTTATGTCTCTTACCTTTTTGGTTCTTCTCAAAAGTGTCCTTTACTCCAAGTGACAATTATTAACTTAGAGTCATTAAATCATAGCTTTCAAGTAAATACTCAAATTCTTCATGCATTAACTTGGCTCTTGAAATCATCCACAACTCTTCTGGTTGGTTGAAGGCTTAGTTTTGGGATTTAGAGGGAAGAGGAAGATAATAATGATGATGATGACTGGTTAAATATTAAGACTGCTGAATGCACCATAGAATCCTCCTGCATAACCATGACATCCCCGGTACCTGTATGTTTACCTAGCTTTTGTAAAAAAAAAAATTACATAAATAGAACATCTTCATTGCAGAAGAGTCTGACACAAGTAAAAAAAAAAGTTTACCTGTAATTTTACCACCCCCAGAGAACAAAATACTGCTAACACATTGATATAGGTGAGTATAAGTTATGTATTGCCTTTGAGTGTTTCACATGAGTTATGCTCTGCCTATTTAACATTATTTTTTTCCAGGTGTCGGACTTTTATTTATAATCAATCAAATTATTTTTATCTTATGTGCACTGCCTAGAAGATTTGAGTATTTTTTCATTTTTGATAACTTTTGAATGATTTAATGATCAAATTTTGGGAAGTGACAATTTAAAAGAATTGTTCCACTTATAAAGATGAACCTCTCCCCCATGTTGCCTCCAACAGATTGTCTAAAATTTTCTGCATTCTGTATGGAATTCCATGTTTTGTGAATTAAAGATAAGAGGTTCTTTCCCTTAGTGCACTGTTCCTCAAAGTGTGGTTTGTGAACCAACTGCATTAGAAACTTCTCTCAGTGATTCTGATAGAGCCCAGAAATCTGCATTTGTATTAAGCAGTCCAGAGATTCTGATGTTACTAAGCTTTCAGAGCCACTATCTTAGTGCACTTGACCATTCCTGCCCAGTGCTAGTCTATGCCAAATGTGTCTCTGTTTCCAAAATTATAGCAACAAGACAATTCACGAAATTCCCACTACTGTAAAATGATAATATTGATTTTCACTGAACACATAACTAGTGAAGATGTTTTCTCTTCTCACTATGTTTCAGTTTGTCCTTTATTTTTAGCTCACTGGGGTGAAGAACTTCATTTGAATCACTCTAACTCAGCGGTTCTCAACCTGTGGGTCGCGACCCCTTTGGGGGTCGAACGACCCTTTCACAGGGGTCGCCTAAATACATCCTGCATATCAGATATTTACATTACGATTCATAACAGTAGCAAAATTACAGTTATGAAGTAGCAACGAAAATAATTTTATGGTTGGGGTCACCACCACATGAGGAACTGTATTCAAGGGTCGCGGCATTAGGAAGGTTGAGAACCACTGCTGAGTCTAACTCATAATACAAAAATGGTTTACGCTTTTAAAGATTAGATATATTATGCATTAAATTGATGTATAGGTTAACCTAACTAATGTTAATACTAAAGAAAGAGTAAATGTGTAAAACACAGCAATTTTTGTTTTACAAGCCACACTGAAAATCTAAAGAATCTGAACATTACTAGGGGACAGCCAGTGGATGTCACCAGTGTGCCACAGATTTGTAGAACCAAGCCTTGTTTTTTGCTGTTACCTCTCAGAAATAACTGAGGCTGGTGGTTTTATACGTTCGCAACATCCATTTTTTCCTCCTTTCTTATAAATTATTGACTGATTCTGTACCAATTAGTTCTACCAGTTGGTAGGTTTGTTACCAAGTTAAGCTTTAAGACAAGAACCTGGACTCAAATCATTAAAAATTTAGAGGAAGTTGATTAAATATGCAGATAGTCTGTGAAGCTATTTCTTGAAACCATTGTATTGCCTTTTAATACTAATGATTTGTATAATTAATAAAAACAAGCTTGAAAGCATTAAAGAAAGAAATGAGATATTAAAGGCAATTGGGCTAAATGCCAAGAAGTAAGAATATAATGCAATCAGGGCACATTTACCCTATAAGTTAGTTCTAGCTGTTTTGTTTTAAAAATGTGATTCCTTTTTAGCAAAGACTATGCATTGAACTCTGCAATTGTTTTTGGAAATTATGTGTTGGATCAGTGAGTGGTCTGAGGTCTAATTAAATACATTTTGAGGATTGTATACTTTTTCTTCCAATTAAAAATCTTAATTACTCCAGTGAATTTTCTGATTTGAAGGTTTGTTGTGAAGTATAAGCAGTGAAGCGTAGATGTCCAGATCAAATTGGGATTGCTGTGGAGATCCCTTGGCTTACAATAAAGCTATTTTTAGTTAATTATAAAATTATGAAATTGCCCTTGCAACTCTGACCCTCAAATTCATGTTTTTAAAATGCATTTTCCTCCAGATCATGGATTCTTTTTTGCTATGAGCACAGATTTGGAGACAGTCCAGGTCTTTCCATTGTGTGATAGCAGAAAAAAACATTTAAACTCATTATACTTCTGCTTTCTTAGCTGTATTATAGGGCGAATCAAACAATACCTATTATTGGAAGAGATAACTATTATTTAGGGGCTCTGCTAAGTGTTAGGCACTATCTATCATAGGGTCTTCGCATGGTTTACTTCATTTCATCATTAGAAAAATATCTCAGAAGGTATGTTGTGCTATTCTGATATCACAGAATAGAAAACAGAAATAAAATACTGGAGCTTGCTTTTAAATCCTGGAGTGTCTGGCTGAAATGCCTAAGATCTTCCACACAAGGGCTCTTTTTCAGTAGATACTGCTGTGGCCATGCTTTCTAAAACCCAGGCATTGCCAAACATTGCCCAAGCATTGACTTTAATGTGTTCCATGGGTAGTACATTGATGAAGGGACTGGCAATGTGTGTGCCACTGATGCCCACGTACAATGTTCCTGGACAGAAAATGTTTGACAAGCCTCCTCCAGTGCCCTTCAAAGAGGGCTCGGTCTGTGCCCACCCAAAGGATTGAGTCCAGTGACTTACACTTCAGAGATTGTGGAGTCAGAGCCATGTAGAACATTATTAAGTTTGGCACATTGCTATAGGAAAAAGAATATTAAAGAAATTTTCCATCGTAACTTAGAGATGGCAAGAACATGAAGAAGATAAACAATAACTTCAAGGCAATCTTAAGATCCTGGATTTAATGCTGGGATTTACTATTTCTTTGCCTGTTAGGCCTGGACATCACCTGTTTGGGGCTGATGATCAATCCTACCTCCGTGGGAGACATTTTTCTGAAGATTGCTTTTGTAACTCCAGTTTTCATTGGGGTTGTCATTAACTGTGTACTCTAATGTCATCCCAAACTCAGCACAACACAATTATATCTGTGGGTAAACATTGTGAGCCGATAAAATAGCAATTGTGAAATGATTTAAAATAAGTGAAATGATTAAAAACAAAGGTTCTGGATTTTTAGAAGCATATATGTATATATAAGTATGTTGGTGGTATAATTTGTTTCCCATTTCTTCACATTTTAGTGTTTGTGTTATACCCCCCTCCCCAGGATTTTGATAAAACTACTTTATTTTGCAGTTGCTTATATGTGTTGCTTTTCAGTTGCTATTTAGTAATCATGTACCTATCTATATCTATACCTACACCTAGCTATCTATATATCTCATTTGTTTTTCCAAACCAGACTATAAAGCCTGTGCGTAGAGGACCCCGCCACTGGATGTACAGTTGGAAGGGGCCTATGGGAGGCAGTATATATGTAAGATGCAGGAGGTGGAGGGTGAAAAAACCATGAGCTTTGGGTCCAGAAAAACAGGGATTCAAATCCACTTAACAGCTCTGAGATTTGGGGACAAATAGCTTCTCTGTACTTAACTTACCATTTACAAAAGGAATTATTATCATAAGGATGGAGATAATATATATAAACCATGAGGCCTAAGACTTGGCACAAAATCACTCAATAAATGCTGTTTTAAAAATTGTTTCCTTTTTCCTTACTCTATGTGAACACAGTAATCATTCAACATGGTTTGATTAAAAGGATAAATGACTGCTATTATATGGATAACTTTTAAACCCATTGCTTTTTACATTTGTCCTTATCACTAGAGGCCTGGTGCATGGATTCGTGCACTGGTGGGGTCCCTTAGCCTGGCCTGTGGGGATCAGGCTGAAACCAGCTCTCCAGCATTCCCCGAGGAGTCACGGATTGTGAGAGGGCTCAGGCCAGGCCGAGGGACCCCACTGGTGCACAATTGGGGCCCAGGAGGGACTGCAGGAGGGCTCTAGGGCATGTCCTGCCCATCTCTCTCAGTCCCAATCTGCCAGACCCCAGCAGCAAGCTAACCTACCGGTCAGAGCATATTCCCCCTTGTGGTCAGTGTGTGTCATAGCGACTGATTGAATGGTCAAATGTTTGGACACTTAGCATATTAGGCTTTTATTATATAGGATAATCTTCTAATGCTCTACCTCCCAAATAGTTTTCAACATGAGCTTGTTGTTTCCAAAGCCTCTGTGGGTTCTACTTTGGCTGATCACTGCCTCTTTATTTTTTGTCGGCTCTCATGCCCTCCTTTTTACATCTACTTCCCCAGAAGTAGACTTTTTTCTCACCCAAGGCTGTCTTCACTTATTCACTGTCTCGCTGTACTTCAAAGTACAACTTGAAATATACCTTTTCCGTGAGACCTTCCAAGATAAAAATATTAGATTCACACAGCACACAGTTCTTTCAAATTTTTACATCTCTGAGGCTATAATGAAGTAGACTTTGTGAAATTAGCATGCGTTTGAAACCCACTACATGGAAATGTATTTCATGTATTACTTTCCATCCTCTGGATGCTTCCTAGTAAGTTAGGCACTCAAATATTTGCTAATTTGACTACTAGATACATTTCTAACCAAACCATATCAGAAAGAAAGAATATAAGACAACTAGAGGCCCGATGCATGAAATTCATGCAAGGGGCTCGGCCCCCACTGCCACTGTGGTGGCTGCCTTTGCTTCATCCAGAAGGACACCTGGTCTAATTAGCATATTACGCTTCTATTATTATAGATCTTTCTCCAGAATTTTAGAAAAAAATTTCTCCACCATCACCAGTACCTCTATTCTTTTTTTTTTTTTTTTTGAGGAATATGAAACTAATTTTAAGCTCATTTGTAGGTAATAAAATTTTCAAAAAATGTTTTGGCCATAAGTATTTTCTCTACCTCCAATGAATCTTTTTAATGTCTTTTGATCATCTCCTATGTCTTAGATACTGTTGTAGGTGCTAAGGAAATGAAACACAAAGAACATAAGGTTTCTGTCCTCAAAGAACCATGAAAAGGGAGGAGGACAAAGCCAGTAACAAGTAAGTATAAAATTATGGTTGGTGCAGTGATAGAACTCAGAATATAAAGGGCACACACAAAATGGGCAAATTCAACCTGCTTTCAGCTACCACTCTTTTAAAAATAAGATATTGAAAGGAATTTTAGAGACAGGACAGGGAGTTTTAGGTAATAAAGAGGGCCCATGGGAGAGGACTGCATAGATGGGGGCTTGGAGATGCCAAAATGCTTATATTGCTTGTACAGAGGATAGAGAAATGCCACAGGATAAGGGGGGAGGAAGACACACATTCAGGATAAAGGAAAGTCACAGGATATTGGGAAGAAGGAAACATATTGTCACAGAGGATAGAGGAATGTTGCAAGATAAGGGGAGAAAAAGAAGTGGGGGCACCACATGGGCTTTGAGCTTTGAAACTGATACTATGTAGCAGAATGACCAATGTGGAAAGCACGGGGGTCCTAATTTATGGAAGGGTCCAATTAGAAAGGGTCAGGTTCAAACAAAGAACTGCAGCAGCATATATAAACCAGAGACAAAGAGGCACGACACAGATTTTTTTGGGGATTTTGAGTTTTTTCCCATTAAAGAGAAGGAGAGAGAACAGGTTTTGCTCATTTGGGGGCCCCTTCCCAGGGGTTTGCCTTTGGGGACACCCCTGCCCAGATGGACTTTGTGTATGATTCTAATAAACTTCTACATTTTTTACTAAACAAATCTGTTAGTCCACAAATTTATTCTTCGTCTTCATCAGACAAGGACCCACGAGAAGAAGTCTGCACCCCGAACTCCATATTTCATATAACCTCACATTTCAATATCATCTCACAACTTGCCCATGAGGATCTTGATTTAGTGGGCCCACACCCTTTCCTATATCCCTTCACTTCTTTTTCCTATCGAATTAACTTCAGAAAAATTTAACACTTATATCCCATGTTGGAAATTACAAATATATGCATGTATGCGTGTGCAACTATATATTTCCTTCACAGCCCTTCTCCATTTTATGCATGAAACTACCATCTAGATTTCCTCTGATGGCAATATTGATAATATGGCATATAGACTGATGACATTTGCTATTACCTTACAAGATCATCAAGAATATGGACAAGATCTATTGTTACTGTAAACATCTGTAAAGATAATAACATATTATATTTCTATATCACCTGATACTCTTCAAGGCATTTTTATGGAGATCTGAGCCATGGGGGTAATTTTTCTAGGAAAGATGTACCATGTTCATAACACAGTACAATGGACAGAATATTGGGCAAATGCCACATGTGGCAGCTTTTTCTTCACAAAGGCAGTCTAAATATTTAAGTAATTCTTGTCATGTCAGAGAGTGCAAATGTTCTTCAGGTATGGTTGGTTGATTTTATAAATGAGTTTTTCCACTTTCCATAGTTACGTCAACAGACATTTCATTAAATTATATTTAAAGATTTGACAAGACAGGTCCTGTGGAAAGCATGTTAGCTTAAATCTCACCATCTCGTCACACTGTGATTGGTCTACATGAGGTAGAGGCTGAAAGGGTGGGCTTAATCAGCATGAACATTTGCAGAAAGTAATGAAATTTAATAATAAATAATTCCAAGAGGCCTTGTTAAGCTGGAACATTATTATCAAACTGAATATACATGTTGACAGCTATGCCAATAAATTTGAGAGCTGTGAACATTTACCACATATAAAGTAATGAAGGTCCTTTAAAAGGCTGTGCTGCTCTTGTTCTAGGAGAAGGATTGCTACCTGACATTTTTTTTCTTTTTCAAAAGCGAAAAATGAGTCCAAAAAATACTTCCAGGGACACATCTGCAAAGAAATGTAGTAGGTCTAAATAAAATGTAAGAAAAAAAAATCCTAAAAAATGGTCATCATATTATCTCTATTATCAAAATTAAGAATACATATCTAGATTGCCACAGCAATTTCCTTGAGGTTTTATAGTTTATCAAACTGAGAGAGTGTTTTTGGATTTTAGTTATGAATAGAAATATAAGACGATTACTTAATCCCTAGATCTTGATTCTGAATGCAGAACTGAACACAAACTCATTATAGTTGCTGCATTGAACTTAATAAAATTATGAGTGAATAATTAAATACAATAATTAAAGACAGATTATGTTATTTTTGCAACTACCAATAGTTTTTACAAAAAGGTAAAAGAAGCAGATAAGCTCTGTTAAATTTGTTTAGAATCCCTTGTTACAGAACATGGATACATTTAGGCATTAAATTGCCTTGGACATAAAAATACCTAGTATGCAACTTCACACAGAGAACTGCCAGCATAGATGATTACAATTGAGCTATGGCCAGAAGAGAATCAAATATATTATGGAGGCTAAAGGATAATAGATGAATTTGATAAAGAGACTCATTCTAATGAGGTTAGTTTTAGGCATAATTGCACAAACCCTATCATCATTGAAGATAAACAACATAATCCCCTTAAAAATTTTTTCACAGAGTATTCTTTGGACTTCAACAAATTTTTATTTTCTTGTACTGGATCCAGTAAACAGAAATGAAAGAATGAGGATGAATGACTATTCTTTGATTGTTGTGTTTTCCCATAAACATATCAAACCATGGAAGATTTAGCATCTACTTGTCAATTGTAGTCATCAGCAGAATAAAAGATATCTGGCTTGAATTGTCTGGGGGAAAAAAGTCTTGAAAATGTGTGTCCTGTGTCTCTGATTCAGGGCATATTGTAACTATTACACTGAATTCTACATTAGTAGCATTGGACTGAAATGATTTTTCCCTTAATTTCTGTATGTCTATCAAATAAGGGATACTTTTAGGCGGGAATTAAGAAATCTGCTCTTTCTGTACTTCTCAGCCCTTGTTTCAACTTTGCATTGACTGTCTTCTATGGATGTCTTCTCTAGCTACCCAGCTCCAACCCAAACTATACCAGGTTAGACATTACTAGGACTCACAAATATCCATTTTCCCCCTTCCAAGCACAAAGAAGACCAATTCCTGGGCTGAATGGACCCTGTGATTTGTTCTGGCCAGAAGACTGTGTGTTGGTGAGAAGCCTGTGGGCTTCTCCCACTTGCTCTTGACACATGAATGGAAGGGATTTGTTCTCAGGGTGATCCACTGCAAGGATTAGAGGAGGATCATTTATGCAGGGGTTGTCCCCCACAGAGCAAGATTCCCTTCACAAGGGCTTTGGCGCCGCTCAGTCTACCTCTTGAGTGTTTCCCTCCTGGAGGAGGTTGTGTCATGCTCCAGCATGGTCTGAAGCTGTCCTCCAGGTGTGCTGGCTATGCGGCCTCCAGGACGGTTAAGGACAAGGTCAGCCTCTGCCTTTGCCTTGCCCAGGGACATCTGACATGAGCTACAATATCATCTTCAGGTGGCTGCTACTTGTGCTGGGCTTGGAGGTTCCAGGAGAGACCAAGCTTTGAACCATGATTGGCTGCCACTTGTGCTGGGCCTGGGGCCACTTAGCAATAGGCATGGGGTATGCAGAGACCAGATGCTGCTTGTTTGGAGTTCATTAATTTTTGAGATATTTTAGAAAAGTCTCAAGCATGAAGCAAGACAGGCCATTTATATGGAAAGACCACTGGAAATAGCTTGGGTTGGCCTAAAAGTTGAGTGGGATGGGGTCTCAGGGAATCACCAGGGTGGGCCAACAGTTTTAGCAAGATCAATGGAGACTCAGATATTGTGTCTTCCTGCTGACTCTGTGGGGAAAGAGCTCAGAAAAGGAACAATGAACTCTGCCAGCACTTCTGTCTGTGAGAAAGCCCTCAGCCCTCGCTGAACAATTCAGTTCCTCCTTGTATGGCCTTGGTCCCTTCCCTGGCTGGACAACTCAGTTCCTCCTCATATGTTCCTTGTGCCTTTTCAGTGCTGGAACTCAGAGTGAGTAAGTCTGTGTGCAGATCCTTTAAGTGAAATGTTTGGGACTCCAACAGCCTTATGTGTCACTCCACCACAATCCCCTCTGGTTTTCACAGCCAGGAGTTATGGGGGATTCTCTTCCAAGCACTGGAACCCTGGGCTGGGGATGCTGTTGTGGGGCTGGGACCCTTTGCTCTTCAAGGGTGACCTCCACGGCTAAGATATCTCAGCTCCTCCTACCAGTCTTCACGTGGCTTTTTCTGTATATCCTTAGTTACAGGACTTCTGTTCAGCTAGATTGCAGGTGGTTCTCAATGATGGTTGTTCTGTAGTTTGGTTGTTATTTTGATGTGGTTGTGGGAGGATGTGAGTACCACATTCACATACTCTGTCATCTTGACCGGAGCCCATCTTTAACCTTGTTCTTTTTTTTCTTCCCCAAACATGTCTGGCTAGTTTTAGAGCTATACTTCCCTATATGGATTTAAGAATCAGTTTGTCAAAGTGTATGAACCATCCTATTGTGCCTTTGATCAGAATTGCATTGACTTTATAGATGCCCATGGCATTGTGACTTTGTCTACATAATACACTTGAATAAAGACTGATACATACTCCAGTCTTTGATGATAATCGAATGGGACTCTCAGGAGATGTGAACCTGTGTTAGAGGTGCTTTAGAAAGAAGAGCAGGTGGTGTTTAAAATGGAAAAGAATTTGGGAGAGGATTCGATTTTTAAAAACAGAAATAAGAAATGAGAAAAAAAATATCACCATGGCAGGGAATGAAATGACATTTTATCAGATTTGTGGACAGGGTGAAGGGGGTCCTGGAAAGATGCTAGTTACATTGTTTGACTCTTCAATGTCCTGAAATTGGAAACTTTTGGAGTGCATTTCAAAGTGGTAACCCTTTCCTGCAAATAGCAAATAAATTAGTTTTAAAAACCACTGCCAAATGCAAGCTTCGGAATCTGCCAGTTTAAATGGTCTGTGCCAATGCATTCTTGTACACCCCAGTTGCCTCTGCCAGCGTCACCGCTGATTGGATACTGATGGACGGCATTGCTCTGTTCCCCGGCAGCACTTTATAAATAACATAACGCTCGGATCCACAGCACAATGGCAGCTCCTATTTTTTGCAGCATTGGACTAGCTGGAAACAAATGATTTCCCTAATAGCAGGCCTCTGGATGGCTATTGGACTCTGGGTCCATCTCAGTAAATGTGTCAACAAGGTATTAAAACACAATGTTTATGTTTTTATTAATGTAAACAGTTAGGCACAAAGCAAATTTACTATTTAAATGCACTTGTGCTGCCATTAGCGTGGAAAGAATAACTAAATAAAATAAGTGGATACCAGGGGAAATTTCAAGTACACTGCCCATATTTGTTAGGTAAACATTACTGAGTGTCATTAACTAATGTTAGCCCTTTATGTAACCAGTATTTCGCTTATGATTATTTTGGAGAATATATGTGTTTTTTCACAGATTAAAAAAAGTATTCCCTGGCAATATTTGAGTGAGAAAAGGTTAACCATCAAAAATTTGACCGAAATAAAAATGTTACCAAAATTTCAAGATTTGTCATTTTAGAGGTATAGGCACTACTAAACTTGATGCCATTAAATGTTAAGTCAGGAATTTACATCAGCTGATTAGGGGTTCTATAATAAGAATGCCAGGTGGCTAGCTAGATTAAAAAAGACCCAAGAATAAATTCCACAAGAACTTTACAAAGGATATTGTAAGAACTGTAGGCTTTGTTAATTATTTAGAGCTGCCAGGGGTTATATTATCATTTAATCAAACTTTTCCATTTTACTGGTGCGAACAAAGTTCATCTCTAATTCGAAAATTATATACAAGACTATTTTAATGTCATGTTGTATGCTTCCCCTCTCCTGTCTTGTAGTGATCCCTCCTTTCTGAACTCCAGCCTAGAGAATGCCCCAAAATTCTTAGATTCTGTTACACTTTCTTGTACAGGCTTTTGCTTTTTTTTCCAGTTTAAATGCTATCACCTCCACCACTTAATCCATGCTGTTAACCTCCTACATTTTCTTTGATAAACATAAGAACTAGTAACATTCATTGCATACTTACTATATGATACTGTTCTAAGCATTGACATCACTTTACTCATTAAACTTTTATATTGACCTGATAAAGTACATAATATTCTCACTCCCGTTTGACAGATGGGAAAACTGAGACACAGGCATCTTAAATAACTTGAACAAGAACACTAAGTCAGGCCCTCGCCACTTTGGCTCAGTGGTTAGAGTGTCAGCCTGCAGAATGAAGGGTCCCTGGTTCGATTCTGGTCAAGGGCACATCTTCAGTGAGGGGTGTATAGGACGCAGCTGATCAATGATTCTCTCTCATCATTGATGTTTCTATCTCTCCCTCTCCCTTCCTCCTCTCTGAAATCAATAAAAGTATATTTTAAAAAAGAACACTAAGTCAGATGATCCAATTAAAACTCAAAAAATCTATCTACAATGCAGGATATTGTAATCTCTATGCTACCCTGGCACAGGTTCTGCTCATACTTTACTTGCTCTTAAAACCCTTCTCCTACCTAAGAAATCTCTTCTTGAAGCCCCTATGTATAGCCTCTTCCAAGGTGAATATTAGTGGATTTCAATTTGGCTCTCCTACTGTGAGCTTCTCAAATGCATGGGTAGCATTACATAGAAATTGAAGTTTATATAAAAGTAACAGTTCCTTTATCCATTGCCCCCAGTGCGACCGTGTGTGTGTGTGTGTGTGTGTGTGTGTGTCTATGTCCAAATTTGAATCTACCACTTACTCAAAATGTGACCTTGGAAAAGTATTTAACCTATTGGAGCTCAATTTTTCTCATCTGCAAAGTGGGGATAAAAATAGTTGCTTCCTCATAATGTTATATTAGAAGGATTAAGTGTATTATGCACATAGTTGCTCACGATGGGTTAGTTGTTATAATAATTATTATCTTTATCTTCTGAATGTATTATGCCATAGCGGTAGATGAATATTTGTTGCATAAATAGAGCTATGAAGGGCACAGTTGAGCCAGATTGTATTCTGAATTTACCAACTGGTGACACAGTTGTTTCCTGAAGTTCGGAGCTTAACCTTCAATACAGAGACATATCCCTTCCTTTGCTAAGTTGTCTCTTGCTTAGGGTCCTGCTTGGTAATGCATTTGTTATCTTAGTTGATATATAAACTCAGGCTGCCTATGGTATCATTTAGGACATAGGGAATAGATATGTGGTTTTTTAAATGCACAGATGTTTTCTGAACTGAAAGGATAGACATTGAGAGAATTGAGGCCTTTAAGTAGCTCCTTGAAATAGAGGGAAGGATCTACAGTAGAGTGTTGATCTGAGCCACAGAGTTGCTGCATGACCTTCAAGGTATTATTCTAGTTTTGCCTAGAAAAAAGGAAAATAAAACTAAAACAACACTAGGTTCTCTTTATCCATTGCCCCCAGTGTGACTGTGTGTGTGTCCATGTGTGCAGAGTTGTGGGCCAGGCATCACGTTTGTCAATAACTTTTTGAAGAGCTGGCTTAGCACTAGAGTGGGACATAGGAGTCATAGTTCTGAAGTTTTTGCTTTTAAAATTATGACCTTAAGTTATAAAACTGGAAACTGTGTAAACAAATATGCAAGCACAGAAGCCAAAAAGGAACGATCTCCTCTCAAAAGAATGACACTGTCCATGAGGAAACCTATTACAGACCCAGTGTCAAAATACAAGGGACTCATCAGTATGCTCAGCATCAATGTCCCAGGCTACGTGGAGAGTACAATGGTGTGATCAGATATCCAGATAAGGGAGGCAACCGCTCCCCTCCCCTGACCTCCGGGGAAGTTGTCTGAGAGTATTGAATGAGGTCCCATTATTTAAGGAAAGATTTTGTCCAATACAAGATAATGTTGGCATGTGAAGAAGAGATACTTATAAATCTCCATGACCAATCAATTCTTCACTTATCAATCAAAATAATCTGTTAAAATGAGAATACAGACCATTGTGCCTGTGTTTAAACCTCTTCAATGGTTTCCATTGTCCACTGCACTTTGAATAGGCTAGAAGGTTACTGCTATGACCTGCAAGGTCTTCCATGTTCCAGACCCTGCTTCCCCTATAAGTGTCATCCACAGCCCTTCTAGGGATCCTCCCAGACCCAGGGGCCTTGTTAACTTCCCCAGTGAACCTGGAGTTTTCCCACATCCTTCTACCCAGAACACCCCCGCACCCCCCCAGATATATGCATGGATGGTTTTATTCTCATCTTTAAGAAATCCTTTTAAATAGTATCTCAAGAAAGTCTTCCCCACCCACCTTACCCAACTGCATCTTATTCTCTATCATTAGACCTACTTATATCTTAATAAAACTTCATAATTTGGATTATAAGTTTTTGTTCATTTGTTTACACTTGTGTATGGCCTTTCTTCTCTGTTACATGGTGAGCTCCAAGAAGGATCTTGTATTTCTGCCTTGTTTATCACTGCGTAGCCAACACTTGGCTTACCGTGTAGAACATAATGTGTGGGTAGGTGTTCAATAGCATTTGTTGAATGAAGAATGAGTGAATGAACCAATAGTTCTAACCTGGTCTCATAGAGATCTATTAGGTAAATCAGTCACATGAATTGGAACCCCAAGCCAATAACTTCATATGTTTATGAGGATCCATCAAGTTAAGACTGGTCTTTTTCTCCTTGCTATGACAGAATAGTGAGTTCTGGAAGTCAATTTAGAGAAGAACTCCAGATGGCAGTATGTCTGAACTCCGGTGAAGGTGGGGACTTATATGATATTTAATGTGTGTTTTCTATGTGCAAGGAACTCTGGGGGATACAAAGCTAAATCAGATGTGATCTCTTTCCTATCACATATTATAATTTAGAGTATGGGAGTGATCCTATACATAGATAAGTCTGATGTGAGTGTGGTAGACAGTTCAACACTGTGTGTTAAGTGCAATTGTGACACTGTGTGTTAAAAACTATGGGGTAATACTTGTCTTTTAAAAATAGCACTTTGAAAGCAGTGGTTCTGTATCTCTCTAACTTAATCTTTTCTGTATAAGCAAGCGGCTTTATGCATCTTTAAGTCTATGTGACCTCATAAAATTCTAGAGGGGACTGGAAAATCCATCTGTCTGTCTTTTAGTTATTCAGCCAGGAAATATTCTTGAAATCTTTTACACAGTATTGGGCCCTGTAACTAGTATGCTAGGCACCAAGGATAGTGCTGTGAAGTAGAGACTAACTCCCTGTTCTCATAATGATCTTGCATTCATGTGAGAAAAAGACATTAAATACAAACTATAGTGCCAGATTTTGAGAGATATATTGACAGGAAAGTATTGAAACATAGAAACACTGGGTTGGTGAGTAGAGGCATCCCTAAGCATGTGGCATTTTACCTGAGGCTTGAGTGATGACCACGAGCTGCCTGGAGGAGAGCTTACAGGAATAGCCTCCATTTAAAGAGGGGCAAAAGCAAGTCCTGGAGGTAGGGCAGGGGTGTGTGTGTGTGTGTGTGTGTGTGTGTGTAAGACTGGGAGAAACCAGTAGGGATGAGAGTGAGAGGGGGTCATAAAGATAGATCATGTAGGGTTGTACAGGCTATGCATGAGTTTAAATGTTACTCTAAGAAAGAGCAAGGGGGAGTCAATGAAATGCTGTAAGTATAGGATTGACAGGATCCGGTTTATATTTGTAAAGCGTTATTGCTATGAACAGTGGAGCATGAGTACAACGAAAGGCTTCATGATCTTTGAGAATGCTATTAGACATGTATTTCCATTAACGATAATGCAACTCAGCAAAAGTACCCTATGTGCCAAGCGCTGTGCAGAAATAGGCAGTTGGCTTTGCTGGGTGTCATCAACAACATTACTGGGCCATATTTTTCAAAATTTATTTCTTCGTTCATTGTCAATTTCCTTTTCATGATTAACTAAATCGAAAGCAAATGTTTGGGGTCCTTTTAACCTGCTCACCTCAACCCCTCTTTCTCTTTCTAAGCAGGTCTGTAATTTCCCAAAGCAGCGCGTGGCTGTGGCATGCAGTACTTATCCTGAAGAAGCAGGTTCTTCTGGGGTTTATGCTGGAGTCCATTTTTCTTATCTTTCTCAAATGGCCGAAGTTAACTGATTTGAAAGGGCCTCATTTTAAATTACATTCATTCAGTGAAAACAGAAATTAACACTTAGAGACATCTATATGCTAATGATTGTAGCTCAGGGAATTCATTTCTAACCTTTTCAAAAGGCACTGGTAAAGAGCCATTTCACTTGAAAGCAACTTAGTAAAACGGGTAGATTAATTAAATACCATAAAATTTCTTTAAAAATCTTTATTTCATTTATCATTTATGCCATTATTTTTTCTTTTTTATGTGAGCTACCTTGGCTAAGATCATGCCTTTTAGGACATATTATTTAGCAGATTTGACATGAATAATGCCAATTCCAGACAAGTAATGTAATGCCATGAGTTTGAAAGATTGTAAAGGAAGAAAAGACAAACTAAGAAAATCTGTTCATCAAGGCCACTCTTAGCTCATGTTGTAGCTTTGTGCAGTTTTTTTTTTAAGTGCCCTTCCCTCTAGTAGCAAAGCCCTGGGCGAGGACACAGGTTCAGGCTGGGTGAATGAAGTCCAGGTGCAAAGCCCCTCTTACCCTTTCAGTCCCTTGCCCTCACACAGTGAACAATTTGCACAGCCGTACATGACGTGACAACCTTTCCTGGCTCTGGGCCTCATCTCTTTATCTTATTTATCTGTACTAACTTACCTCTTCTGACCTTCATCCGTGATTGCATATGCCTTTAACACTAAAGTTTAAGTTCTACCATCAAAGAGAAGCAGGCTTCCCCCTAGTCCACCCAGCCCTGAAGAGGAAATTCCACTCAAAATTTTGGAGTAAATTGCATTTAGTTGAACTGCCTGGAGAGGAGATTATGTACTGGGACAGGGCAGCCCCTTCAAGGGGCTAGAATAAATAAGCCAAAAGAATTTGAGGTTATGCATAAGGTTAAATTTGAGTATAAAGATAGATCAAGTAGGTAGGATCTTATAGGCTATGCAAATTTAAACTTATGCATAGCCTATAAGACCCTACTTGAGTACCTATCTGTAATCCTTCTATCTTCTTAATGCATCGAAACATTTTAGAGCATGGGTGTTTTTAGAAAATATTATTGAATAATGATTTCTGCTTTATTTTGTTAGAGCATGGGGTTTTGCAGTCAGGCTTGCTTATGAATCCTGGTTCTGCCTGTCATTTACTGTTCGTATAACTTTGCACACCTTATTTTACTCTTTGAACTCCAGTTTCCTCATCTGTAAAATGGGTACAATAACACTTTCTGGGAGGATTAAATGAGAAAACACATGTAATGTGTTTGATAAGATGTTAGGCACAGAGGAAGTGCTCAGTGACAAGTAATACTTGAAGTGATGAGGATAAATTAAAAGAAGAAACAATTGGAAATATTGCTTATTAAACTAGTGAGTACAGTTTCTAATGATCCCAAATTAAGCTGAAATAAGGAACTTCATAACTAAGCTGGTAATGTTATATGACCCTTTTAAAAATATTCTTTAGTCATTCCTCCCTTACTTCTACTTAAACCCATACCTCAAAAGCGACATTCTATAGTCATCAAAGGGAATCATATCAATAAATTAGATCATGGTGCATTTATTTTTTATTACCCCTCCATTTTTAAAACAACTGTAAAATTGGATGTTTTGAGATACATTTATGCCCATAAAACCTTTGCCACAATTATAATAATAAACATGTCTATCATACCCCCCAAAGTTTTCTTGAGAACTTTTGCAATCTCTCCATTTACCCTTCTATCTTCTACTCCCACAAACTACCTCTGCATCCCCAGAAAGCCACGAATCTGCTTTTGGTCAGTACAGATTAGTTTGCAGTTTTTAGAATTTTATGTAAATGAAATAATACAATATGTACTCTTTCGTGTGTGTGTGTGTGTGTGTGTGTGTGTGTGGTTTTGATACGTCTTCTTTCATTCAGCATAATTATTTTGAGTTTTATTTTTAAAGTCAACATTTTGACCCCAGTAGAGGCAGATTTTATACTTGAGCAGCACCCATGTTGTTGCATGTATCAATAATTTATTCCTTTTTCTTGCTGAGTAGTATTCATTTTATAGATATAACAATTTATTTATCCATTTACATATTGAGGGATATTTGACTTGTTTCTAGTTTGGGGCTACTACAAATAAATATGCCTTGAACATTTAAATAAAAGTCTTTGTATGGACATATGCTTTCATTTTTCTGAGGGAAATAGAAGTGAAATGACTAAGTCCTATAGTAGGTTTCACTTTTTAAGTAATTATTAAATTGCTTCCAAAGTGGTTATGACATTTTACATTCTTTTTATCAATGTATGAGAGTTCTAGTTGCTCCATATTTTCACCAGTACTGGATATGTTAGACCTTTGTTGTTTCAGCCATTCAAAGAGTGATATAGTGATATCTTACTGTGATTTTAATTTCCCTAATGACTATCTTGTGTTCCTTTGATGTCCTTATATCTTTTTTTGGTGAAGTGACTATTAAAGTATTTTGCTCCCCTTTTTATATTAGACTAGAGGCCCAGTGCACGAAATTCGTGCACAGGTAGCATCCCTAGGCCTGGCCAGCAATCAGGGCCGATTGGGGCCTTCTGGCTGCCCCCAAGAGCCTTCCTTCTTTCTACACTGCCCCCTGGTGGTCAGCGCACATCATAGCAGGCGATCGAACTCTCGTCTCCCAGTTGAATTCCCAAGGGGAAACTTTGCATATTAGGCTTTTATGTTTTTTTATTATTGAATTTTTAGAGTTACTTATATATTTTGGATACAAATCCTGTTTCAGAAATGTGATTTGCAAATATTTTCTTCCTGTCTGTAACTGTCTTTTCATTGTCTTTATGACGCCTTCAAGGGAAATTCTTAATTTTGATGAAGTCCAATTTATCAATTTTATCTTTTATGGATCTTTGCCTAATTCATGATTACAAATTTTTTCTCTGCTTCCTCTGGGAGTTTTATAGGTTTAGGTTTTATATTTAGAATTATGACCCATTTTGAGTAAAAATGTTTATATGGTGAAAGATATGGATCAATGCTCATCTTTTGGGGTATGAATATTTAATTGTCCCAGTACCATTTGTTGAAAACACAATTCTTTCTGCATTGAATCGCCTTTGCACCTTTGTCAAAAATCAATTGATCATATGTATGTGGATCTATTTTTGGACTCTCCATTCTGCTCCATTGATCCATTTATCTATTTTAAAGGCCGTGGTACATTTTGAAATCTTTTAATTCTCAAGGCAGTTTGCTGAGTGCCATTCTATCAGTCTCCCCCTCTTTCCATATAGCTCAACTGGACAACTCAGTTTAATTTTGTCTTTCAGTGACATTTACCCAAAGTGAATTTTGACCCAATTTAAAATGGGTCAAAAATCTCTCTCTACCTTTTGCCAGTTTTGTTTCCTAGTTTTCATTTCTATTTGGTTTGTGCTTATTGGGGAGGTGGGTGCAGATGCGATGAGAATGTCTTGAATAACTGTATTTTATTGCCTACAAACCCATAGAAATTGGCATAACTTGTCAAATTGCTCATGGTGGGATAAGTAGTGGCAGTGGAAAAATCAAATCAAGAGCCGAAATAAACATCAAACCCTCACTAAAGAAATTCTGCTAATGAATGTGTCCATTTCTAAAATTATGTCTATTTTTTGTCTGTCTACTGTAGACACAGAGGGAAAATATTCACTTTTGCTTTAGATATGACATTAGGGGCTCTCAAAAGCAGAGGCAGGACAGAAATCCCAGGGTGAGATCCATTTGAGCCTGCTTGAGAGCAGGGCTTCCTCAGGTAGGATTCCACTTGTAAATCCCAGCTGTCAAAATGTGATGGACAGAGCCTTAGAGGAAAGAGCCAGCCTAAGGGAGGAGTCTGGAAAGTATGTGAGTTGCAAACTTTAAGGCAGGGAAGATGGCTATCCAGCCCTTAATAGGTCCAAGCTGATTGGTGAGCTCCTCGTTGATGCTAATGAAGCTATTTTTATACTGAAAGCTATATTATTTCCAGCAATTGTCATGGTTACACAGACAAAAAGGAAAAGGCTAACAGTAAACTTTCTGAATAAAGGAGATGGCATGAAATTGGAATCATTTAATCATTTTTTCTAACAACAAAACAGGTTTTTTCTAAGATGGGTTAATGAACTCGGGTTTACCCCTGAAGCCATAATCTTCCACTGACATCAGTCTCCTCATCTGCTAAAATGAGGAGGTTGGACTACTAGTACATGATCTCTAAGGTCCATTCCAGCGCTGACAAGTCTATATGATTCTATGATTGCTTAATCTATTGCTCAGTGGCTGGAGGTTTTGCGTTTACTATATGCAGAAACAATGGGGACTTTGAAATTGGAAAATTTGAAATTTTATTTGCATCACAGCTGGATTACAAAAGAGAGACAGAAAGATGTTTGAATTTAAAAAATTGACCTCTAATAGTTTGCACCAGAGATAGCAACTTGCCCATTTAATGATATGTTGTAAGGGCAGGACATGGAAGCATGAAAAATCCTGCTGGCCCTGGTTAGAGGTACAGTTTCAAATTCATGATAGGTTAGTTCTTCTCTCAGAAAAATAACCTGCTTTCTGTGCTAACGCCAATCTTCTTTCAAAATGGTTCTCAAACAGAATTTGGCAGAATGCTTCCGGCTAATAGGTTGGCTGCTTATCAATACTGTGCCTAACACAACTGGGGTGCTCATCTCCCGACTCTATGGAGACATTAAAAGAATGCATCAGAATTCTCTCAGACAGGAATCTACAAGCAGGTTGTTAAGATTGTTATAACTCCGGGTCAAAAATGGGCAGGACTTTATTTTATTCTATAACGTTTCTATATCATGGAATCTAGAGATAAAGTGGTAGCACATTAATCCCCTATTTTCATTAATTAAGTCACCTACATTTCTTCCAACCTATACCTATTTTTTTCGGGAAAAGGTAAAAAAAATTTATAGTCTATGTATGTATACAGCCTTAGCCTTGGCGAAGAGAACCTTCTGTAGCCTTTTCCTCAAGGAACTTACTATCAAAGACCTGATTAACAGTGCACAGTAATGAATGCCCTTGGTAGGCGCACAATTATAGGACATGTTTATGTATTGCTAGAGGCCCGGTGCACGAAATTTGTGCACAGGGGATCCCTCAGCCCAGCCTGCACCCTCTCCAATCCGGGACCCCTCAGGGGATATCTGACTGCCAGTTTAGGGCAGATTCCGGCAGACGGACATCTCTCTCACAATCCGGGACTGCTGGCTCCTAACCGCTGGTTGCCTGACTGCCTGATCACCCCTAACCCCCTCTGCCTTGGCCCCTGCCACTGTGGCTTTGTCCGGAAGGATGTCTGGTCTAATTAGCATATTACCCTTTTATTAGTATTGATGTGTTTACTATGTGCCAGCTGCTGGGCACAACTCACAGGTGAAAAAGATCATGTTATTTCTGTCCCTTGGATTAAAACACTGAATCTCAGGGGACTAAAAGGAAACACAAAATCCATCGTTGCACATATGCTGGACTTTAGATTTCGGGTTTGAATGCTGGTTCCTCGGATGCTGAGGTTTGTCCTCTTTCCTCAGCACTAGGGATGGCAAACAGGTTTCATCTCAGCTGCCAATGATGAGTAATTGATGGAGGGAATTGGATTGAGAAAGGTTCTGAGTACACATCCGGGATCAGAGGGAAGTGCGTTGGTCTGTTTGTGGTGTAGCATGGATTCTTGAAATGTCCCATACTTGCCCTAGCGCCTGCTGGCCAAATATGTGACACACACCTAAACCATTGGAGGCATGAAGAGAAAGGAAAGCTCAGCAGAGCTTCCTGTAACAGGAAACTTTCTTAGAAAAGCTAAGAGATAAGCCAGCTTTGATAGACGGATAGCATTTGGACAAGTGGACAGAAAGCAGCGCAGCACTCCAAAAGAGTTTGAGATGTGGAGCAAGAAGAGAGCAGACCTCAAAGAAAAGATGGTGTAATTTTATGAAGCTGAGACACTTGCCTTCACGCCTGCGTTAACCATAGGGTGCAATGGAATATGAGTAGTTTGTTCCTCTGCGTTTATACCACTTGAACAATCTTTCTGTGTTTCATTAGTTGCCAATGAGTTCTCCCTTTGTTTCTGTGTTTGGTGTTATGGAGTCCATTATTGTAGTGATGAGAGCTCAGGGAAACCATGTAATGACAGGGGGAAGCACTCGCTGGGGAAAGAGAAAACACTTTGAAGCAGTGGGACTCCCAGGCTGCATCTGGGCACCACGCCAGCTTTTCTGTAGCTGAGGAACTTGCCAAAGAAACAGCTGGCGATGGCTACAATTCACCTGTGATAAAGACCACCCACAGAGACCACTCAGCACACTAATCAATGATTTATTAATTGTATCAATGAAACAGATTATTTGATTGGCTTCAAGGGATTTAAACCCCCCTTGGCAGTCAAATACTGCCTTTGAGAATGGCCTAACCTTTCTCAACAGAGGCACATATTTCCCTCCAGTACTTTTATTTGAAGACACTCCTGGTTACAACTTTTATACCAAAATATATCGAAACATCATATAGTGTTTATTGACATTTATGGAAGTGTCAGGAAATTCCAGTGAACGAGCAGAGTCGTTCTCCATTCTGTCTGTCTTGGTTTGTAGAATCTGTCCCTGGGGGCAGTGCTGTTCCTTTGGGGGTCCTAGAACATCTTTTTTTTTTCAAGTGAGCTGCTGCTTACTGGGATGCATCACAATTCAGTCCAACTGACAGGGTTTTGCCAGAAACAGTATATATTAGGTCCTATTACATTTATGATTTACTCAATTCTCTCTGTGATACTGGGAGGTGTCCTCAACCCAGTCCAGGTTTGATCCAATTATAATTTGGGTTTCCTACAAAGGATCTCGATGACTTTTTCCTGCACACTTACCGGTGGTCAAATGAACAGATGCAGTACAATGTGAGGACACTCATCTTGGCTTGTCCTGCCACACACAGTGGGCTTCCAGCTCATAGTCTATTTGACTGGTGGATCTCAGATAGGGACTCATGTAGAATGAATGAATGAATGAGTGAATGAATTAAAACAGGACCTTTTCCCAACCAGCAAGGGGAAGCAGGGGTATAAGTTTTATAAAGGACCTGCTCTGGGCCCCCTTCCAAAAGCCAGGTTTTAGTTATTTGTTAAGGGTGCCAAACTCCTGTAGTTCCTTGTGTGGCCCCATTGTTCGTGATTCCTTTAATAATTCTTGTGTGCTATTTTGAAATGTGGACCCTAGCTCCCATTTGGAGGCAACCAGAATAGTGCCACTTACCATTCTGATATATAAAATGTCTCCAGGCAAATTTTCCATATCTAGAAATATATTTGTATTATATTATTTTTAAAACACTCCTCTACCAACACTCTCCTCATCCCTGGCTTATCCTGATCTCATTAAATAAGGGCCTAATCTGTGAGAAGACTGTGGCCCTTTCAAGGATATATGCATTTTAATGGGTTTGCTTAAGGCCTGAAAAAGATTCAAGACACAAAGGACTGAGTCAGTAATGGTGGGATTTCAGGCAGGATGACAGGCATTGAGGGATATACTTTTGGCCAGATTCTGCCTGACTCCATTCAAATTTCACAAAATAGACAGTTGTCTATTCCATAAGCAAATGGACAATAGCTTTTTCTTCTTTTCTCCCTTCATAATTTTGACATAAGCTATGCAGTGGAAAGCAGGTACTGACTGGTTGTATCCATTATGTATGGGGACCAATTTTATTAAGGATCTAGGAAATCCCTCCCTTGATGGCATATTTAGAAAGTACTATTGGCATCCCGTCCCTCCGTGTTACCAGTGAGTGACATGTCAATGTCTTGATGCCTGGTCTTAATTATTCACTTTCTGCCATTTCCAGAGCCTTGAGATGGCTTTCGTCCATGCTGACACATGGAATATAGCAAAGAGCATTAGTGGATTCCAAGTGTAACTATGAGAACAGAGAAGAAAAAAATATGTGTGTGTGTGTGTGTGTGTGTATGAGTGTGTATACATATGTGTGTGTATATATATATACACACATACACACACACACACATATATATATATATATATACACATACACATATATGTATATATAACGGTTGATCATAAGCCAATTTAGTGGCATCTAGCATATGTGGTGAGACCACCATCTTTTCATACACATAAGAAACCACAATGACAGTCTTTCCTGATCATCCCCCAGAGAGCACACTATTTTATAAGTTGTGGAGTGTTCTTTTTGAGGATAAAATGAGGTAATACATTTGAAAACATTTTGAAGATTTTGAACTGGAAATTATAGTTCAGCATAATTTCAACGATGATGATTTTCATGTTATCCATTTGGTTGCAAGTTACAGGTTACAGCTTCTTAAGCAGCAGGGCTGACATTAGTTGGGTTTTGACTGTGAGTGCCAGAATGGCACAATCATGAAAAAGACACAAACACAACAAAGCAGAGGAACAGGAATGCCAAGGCGTTTGAATTTTATTCCCCCGCTAGCTGGTGACACATCTTGTGCCTTGGGCAAATAATTTAATCACACCAATTCTTTGAAACCTTATCTTTAAAATGCAGAAGTGGATCAGTCCATTTTTAGGGATCCTTGGAAAAACTTTGTTTAAATATGTGAAACCTCTCATCAGGGAAAGTTGCTACAGGTCTTTCCTTCAACCTCAAAAATTAGCTTTGGTCTCCAGGTCCCCTAACATGTTAGATTGTAAGAATTTGACAAAACTGAAATATTTCCTGAAAGTTGTTTTAATGCCAATAGCTATTATCAGCATGATATGCTGCCATGTCATTATAGTACATGGAAAGAACCAGTAAAAAAATAAGAACACAAATAAAACTTGGGGGGAGATTTTTTTGCTACTCGATACATTTTTGTTGTCAGTCTGATTTATCCAACTACAAAGAAGCAGTAAATGAAAGATTTTTTCTTTTTTAAATTTTCCTTCCTTCCTTCTTTCCTTCTATCCTTCTGAATCCTGTTCTTTATTAAAAAAATAAGTTTGATAGAATCAGTGCTCAAAGCTAATGAAGTGGTAGAAAACATTATAACTGGTTGTCAATAACCTTCTGAGAACGCTTTTCAGGCATTCTCACCATTTGTGAAATATGAAAGGGCTGAGACAGAAGCAACAGGGGAAATGCGTTTTTAGCAGTCTCATTCTAGGAAGCCATAGCATTTCTATATTATGTTCCCATGTTATACACCCAAACTATGTCAGCATTTGGATTTTCCTCTGATATGGTGATATTCTGTAAATGGTTTACCATTTTTGTGTTATTTCTCCATTTAAAAACTGCCTTGTAAATTAAGTAGATTAAGTTGGTTGTAGAAAAAACAGACTTATACATCTCTAAAAGTCTTAATAGTAAGGCGATATTTGAATAGTAGCGTAAAAAAGGAGGGATTAAATATCTAATTCTGTTTATGTCGGTGAAGAGCTAACGGAGCTGAGGGAAGAGCATGCGCAAAGGTCTCGGGGCATTTCCTGAGGCAGGAGAATGCTTGGGTGGAGGAAGAACAAGGAGGCCTGAACACCTGGCGACAGTAGGGAGAAGAGGGGTAGGCTGATCTTGTAGGACTCTGTAGGCCATTGTAAGAAAACTGGGAATCATTGGAGGATTTGGGGAGAGGAATGACTAGAACCAAGTGATGCTGTAACAGAGATTAAAAGGCAAAAAGAATTATTTATGGGATGGATGATGGTACCTAGAAACAAGATGATAGCAATGGAGGTGGTGAGAAATGGTATGGATCTATTTCGATAGAAGAGCTAATATAATCTGTTGATAAGGGGTATGAGAGAAAGAAAGGTTCAGAATGACTCAGAGGTCATGGCCTGAGACACTGAAACTATAAAATTGCCATTAACTGAAATGGGAAGATCAGAAATTTGTGCAAATATACATTTTTGATGCCTATATGAGAAAGAAATATTTTGTAAATCCTTAATCAGTACCCTTATATTGGGTAGCTATTTTCATTCATATTTAAATTTAAGAAAGGAGATTAAGAGATAGAAAAAAAATCTGGGACTAGATCATTCTCTTGATTTCACCTATTCATTTATTCAGTTACTAATTACTGTAATCTCTTACACATTAAAAGCTCAGTGCTAGGTGCTGACAGAGGTAGAAAAATGTTCATAAGTGAATTATGCTGACAGCATGACTATAATTTAATAGTGGTGCTGATAAAAAAGGGAAATGTGTGTATCATTAGCACAAGTAAGATGCCATAGTGTTAGGGTATACAACAGTGATTATGAGGAGGTGACATTGTGAGATGGCTTGAAAAATTGGTTGACATTTTATATTTCAGGAGGAATGTTGTTATAGCACCAAAGCCAGAAAGACTATGAAAGAAGAAAGGAATTTTCTTATTTGTTAATGATTTTGAGAATTTGTTGAAGGAATCTGAAAGAACAATCTATATCAGGATTCCTCATGAAGTCTGGAGAATTAAGCCCTAATACTAATTTTATGTAATGAATTTGCTGATATCATATGCATCCAGAATGCAACTAGCTATGTACCATTCTTGGGAGAATTGAGAAAATTGTTACATGGTTGAAAAAGGCTGCTCTACTCTGAACAGGTTTTAAATTCAAGGTTATATTTAATTAGTATAGAATATCTCAGCTTCTTGTCAAACTTCCATATCTAACCCAATAAGAAGTAAGATGGGAGGTAGACTTGATGTCTGCTGAGCTCAACATCAGGTAAGAGGCTACGTAAGTAAGTGAAAATAGCAGAAGAAATAAAATAAATTTCTCTTATTCTTGAGGATCATATAATCTAATTGGGAAGACAAATGAAAGGACAGTGCATGAGAACAGCTTCACAGCACAATCTAAATACTGACCAGTGATATCATAGTCTTTGAGTGTGGACAAAGAAGGGTAGGGTGGCAATTTGCATTAAAGAATGAGCAAGGCTGCCTGAGTTGAAGCAGAGAGGACATCCTTGAGGGTCTGAATAAAAATATTAGCAAGCCATTGATTAATTTCTAAAAATTGACATTTGAGCAAGGATTTCCTGAGTTAAACAATCGGGACTTTACAGAAATGCTGACATTCAGATGGCTTTCCTTGATTTTCAGAAAAAAAAAATTATGTACAAACATCTTCACTCATATTTGTGCTCCTCAAATCTGCTGGATTTTCGTCTCCAAGGCTGACATCTGTCTAATACTTGAATTGTGAAAAATGTCCGCTTTGATCGGCTCTTTCCATTGACAGTTATAAAAGTTCCTTTTGGAAATCACTGAGGGCTGCCTTCACAAAACGCACACTCCAACATGAGGAAAACTTTGAAGGGCATGCAAGCTCTCATCAAGGCGAATTCTGTGCCCCCTGCGTGTGGATAACTGACTGACAAAGCCTTCTCTCTTAGGATGTGGGACTTCCTAAGGGATTCTGAGGTACCTGTGTTTGGGCTCAGCACGGCACTTTAGCTTTGGAGCTCTCTATGCCGTTCTAGAAACATCCTAGACACAGCGGAGAGAGCAGAAAATCACACTGTATCTTTCCAGTACCCATTTCAGCAGTCCGTTGCCAAAACAAACATTTTGTAACGGTAACATCTTGAGGTGAAGCGTGAAAGGGCAGGCGCTGTTGCGGGCGGAGGAGGAGAGGGGCTATGCCTTCTGAGGCTGGAATAAGGTGACAGCGCCCGGCGGTACCTGAGCACCGCGCATTGCAATATCACAGAAGTGATGCAGAGCATTTAATGAGTCGGGACTGAAAACTTTAATTAGCTTGTACAGCTCTTTATTATTTTATTATTTTTCGTTCATTATATTCCCTGCTCCGTCTCTGCGGATGCACTGCATTTTCATCATCAAATGACGGGCTAGCTATTTTTGTCAAACAAGAACCCTGAAACCATCCAGTGAGTGCGGAGACAGTCTGCCCGCTCTGTCAACAGGATGAAAGTGAGTCTCGGGCTTTTTTTTAATTACAAGGATAACATGTTCGCTCATCTAATAATGAAGATGGTTAGCAATTTTAAATTTTAATAATCAATTACTGAAAGTAATTCTCCATTAAACCACAAGAGAGCCATTAAATCTCAAAAGATGGAACAGGCTGTATGTAACAGTAGCAAATTTTCTATTTTTAAATATCATTAGGGAATATCTGATTGTTTCATTTCTCTGCATTTCTTTTACCTTTTTCCTCATGCAGACCATCTCATTTTCTGCAGGAAGACAGCACATGATCTTATAAATAATAAAAGAAAACCCTTGCAAGACTTGATCCAGGGGTGTGAAATATGTGCTAAGAATGTAATTTATTTCAGTCTGGCATATTTTGACTGAATAATAAGGAAGGTGACTAATTAATATTATACGATGCTGTGGGCAAGGCAGCACAGTGGGCTAATCCACGCTCCTTTCACCTCTGGAGACCCGCATTCAAGCCTTAGAGGACTCCCAGCCGCTGAGCACAGGCTGGGGGAAGGGAGGGGAGGCATCAGATGTCTTTTCCTGGCTGTGGAGACCCCTGTCCATATTCTAAAACCACCCTGAACATCAGCCTCTGCTCTGAGGAAATGAGGGAGAAGACAAATGATTGCTACTTGGCTGTGGCAATTTGGCCGACTTACATGTCAGGGAGAGATAACTTGGTGACAGCATCAGCTGTCCTAGCTCTAGCCTGGGTTAGCCCGCTCACTTTCATCCCACATAAACATTTGGAAATAGATGGAATAAAAGAAAAGGGGTGTGTGTGTGTGTGTGTGTGTGTGTGTCTTCAGATAAGAGATGGCCAGTAAACAGTGAATTATTTAGAATCAAATTAGTCTAAGTTCCCATTAGAAGCAAACTGATTCCATTTCTGCAGTATCCAGAGCTCAGAGAGTGATGTGGTACTGTGCTTTATTTCTAAGGCAGTTCATAAGTTTTCAGACAATGGAAAAGCCACGATGAATCTAATCAATGTTGCTACACACTACACCACCCACCCCAACCATGACCATGTGATCTATGGGATGCAAGGAGCTTGACTACCTCGAGTATCATAAACTCCATGGCCAGAGAGGAAGTTCTTATCGTATTGATTGCTTTTCTGGTGGAAACTGTGTCTATGTCCCCAAACTGTGCTGGCCTTTCTGGGGAGTAGTTTGTGCTTTCCGGGGAAGGGTTAAACAGAAATTCTGTCAAGCCAGGCAGGGCAAAGAGTATTTCATGGCATAGATCATTAAAATACAGTTCCTTTGTACTGATTCACAGGAAAGTTCAAGTTTCTGGATATTGTAGGATTTCTGTTTCTCTCCTTCTGGGGACTTCAGTCATCATTAGAACCATCGCCAGGGACAAGCCGGCTGTGTGGAAATGAGGGAATGTTGGAGATCTCCAGGTGAAATTTGAATTCTGGTACACAGAGGGCAAGGAGAGGCAGAAGGAAGAAGCAGACCACAGCAGATTGGTAGGTGGCAGGTTTAACAAGCAAGGGAACTTACATAACCAGGCTTGTCTTGGGCAGTGGCAAGATAAGATTATCTCTGCCTTTGCCTGCAAGAATCGTAAGTGTTTATATAGATGCCTTAATGGGGTTCCATTATATACACAGTAACACATCACTCTCCCAAGGCATCTAGTACAGGAGTGGTGCGCAGGATGTACATTTCTAGGACAGGAGTAAGGGTAAGGAGCCTCAATTGCTCTGGTACAACTCACAGGTCAACCAGCAATCACATCCTCTCAATGACATCCTCCAACAGGAAACTGTAGTACATATCGGATAATGTTGGTCTTTGTTAGCACATCTGATAGATGGTTTAGTAAAAAGATTAAGAAGAAAGTATTTGTTTAAATTAGGTTATGATGTGAATTCCAATTATCCAGTTATGATGACTAATCCATCTTCTACCTATCTACTATTAGTATGTGTAACTGGGTGTGAGAGAGTAATTGATATATATATATATATATATATATACACACACACACTAATAAAAGAGAAACATCATAATTAGCGGACGACCGCTACCCTTCCCATTGGCTAATCAGCATATCCTTATGCAAATTAACTGTCAGCCAAGATGGTGGCCGGCAGTCATGCACTGAAGCGAACAGGGAGGCTTGCTTGCTCCAGTGACGGCTGACTCTAACGTCCCCCCCTCTGAGTTGCTGGCCTCTCAGCTGCAACTCTAAGCAACTATGTACTATGTTGCAAATAAGAAGCTAAACAAAACCCCAGAAACCGGCTTTCAGTCAGCCAGGTTCAGCTAGCCGGACGGCAACATTGTATCAAATACAGAAGGAAAAACAAAGGCCAGAAACCGGCTTTCAGCAGCCGAGGCCTCGGAGCTAAAGCTGGCCCAGAATAAAAAAGAAAAAAGAAAAAAATGAGTTGTTGGGAGCTTTAGTCACCCGCCAGCAGGAAAACAGCCCTCAACCCCTCACCCAGACTGGCCAGGCACCCCAGTGGGGACCCCACCCTGATCCAGGACATCCTTCAGGGCAAACCAGCCAGCCCCCACCCGTGCACCAAGCCTCTATTCTATATAGTAAAAGGGTAATATGCCTCCCGGAACCGGGATCAGCATGACAGAGGGCAGCGCCCAAACCCCCTGATCGACCTGCGGCTCTGTGAGTGACAGGGGGCGGGGCCACAACCTCCCTATCCGCTTTGCTCTGTTCGTAACAGGGGAAGGCGCCCCAACCCCCTGATCAGCCCTGCTCTGTGCCTGATAGGGGGGAGCTCCCCAATCCCCTGATCGCCCTGAGGCTCTGTGTGTGACAGGGTGCGGCGCCCCAACCCCCTGATCCACCCTGCTCTGTTCATGACAGGGGAAGGTGCCCCAACCCCCTGATCAGCCCTGCTCTGTGCCTGACAGGGGGGAGCTCCCCAAACCCCTGATGGGCCCTGCTCTGTGTGTGACAGGGTACAGAGCCCCAACCCCCCTGATGGGCCCTGCTCTGAGAGTGACAGGGGGCAGCGCCCCAACCCCCTTATCGGCCCAGCTCTGTGAGTGACATGAGGCAGCACCCCAATCCCCTGATCGGTTCTGCTCTGTGCGTGACAGGGGGTGGCTCCACAACCTCCCCATCGACCCTGCCTTGAGTGTGACAGGGGGCAGTGCCCCAACCCCCCAATCGGCCCTACCCTGAGCTTGACAGAGGGTGGCATCGCAACCTCCCGATCCGCCCTGCTCTGTGCATGACGGGGTGGTGCCCCAACTCCCCAATCGGCCCTGCTCTGAGCCTGACCAGGGGCTGCACCTAGGGATTGGGCCTGCCCTCTGCCACCCGGGAGCAGGCCTGAGCCAGCAGGTCGTTATCTCCCGAGGGGTCCCAGACTGCGAGAGGGCACAGGCCAGGCTGGGGGACGCCCCCTCCCCTCCCAAGTGCACAAATTTTTGTGCACCGAGCCTCTAGTATATATATATATATATATATATATATATATATATATATATATATACTTTGAGACATATATTTACTTTCTGAAATCACCAATCATGGATTAGTATTAGTGAACTATCATGATCGTATATTCTCAAAAATACTTAGTAGTGCCATAACCAGTTTGGCTCAGTGGATAGAGTGTCGGCCTGATGACTCAAGGGTCTCAGGTTCGATTCTGGTCAAGGGCATGTACCTTGGTTGTGGGCACATACCCAGTAGGGAGTGTGCAGGAGGCAGCTGATCGATGTTTCTCTCTCATCGATGTTTCTAACTTTCTATCCCTCTCCCTTCCTCTCTGTAAAAAATCAATAAAGTATATTTAAAAAAATACTTAGTATTATTGGGTGACTATAACACCCTATGGAGAACTTCAATCTTTAGTCATAGAATTAAGAGCTCCTGGTTTCACAGCCCCATTATCTCTATTTGAAATGACCTTACACACGTTTAAGTGGAACAGAAGGATTCATAATCTCTGGATGACATAGGTAGGTTTCAAGAAACAGACATCCTGACAATCACATCTGTAAATCTGAGGTGGGGAATCCACACTAGTGGGTTTAGCTCTGCTTGGTACCTTATTCTCTAATGTTCTTCCACATCCCATTTTCTACAGAAACAAATCTGGTCTTTCCAAAGGGCATATGTAGGAAGTATGGTTTCTTTTATTTCAAATCTATATTTAGAGACAAATTACAGCTCTTGATGCTGTGGTTTAGTGAAGCTGCTATTTTGGGGGCAAATGTGTTACTTCTGTAATGAGTATAAAAACAAGGTGACCCAGGGCATGAAGAATTGAGCTTCGTGCTGGCTGCAAGCTTTTAGGGGGGATGTTTTTGATTGGTCCCTGGGGTGCATGCAGGTAACTGAGCAACATACGCTGGGTCCTCAGCTATTTGGTTTGGAGGTCAGGCCGTGGATTCCCTCCCCTAGGAATCTTTACTATTTCAAAGAGGAAGAGAGTCAACTCATAGCAGCTTCCCTAAAGAATATCTGATACTCCACAGATAGTTGGAGGAAAAGGGCAGTGCCAAATCCCCCCGCCCTCCCCAATGGTGTTTAAGGTGCTCCCTAGAGATCGAAAAGTCATCCATGGCATCATTGACAGCAAGACTCTATTCCACAGAGAGGCTGGCCAAGTCAGCTGGGGCCACTCGAGGGAATCCTCTATTGCTTATTGAGAAGCAGAGAACAGAATAAGGGTAAAGCCTATGGGAGGCCTGATCTAACACCCAGTGGAGGGATGGAGAGGCAATTAGATAACCTTGCTAGAATGTTCCAGGCTAGAATCATAGAAAGTGAGGAAAAACATTAGGAAAGCTCTAGGTGTAGGCTCCTATATTACTGATGAGAATTGGAATGACGTGTGGGGTTCATTGAGCAGCCCTACCGACACCCACACTGAGAACCTCTGACTCAAAGCACTAGGTTTGTTCATTATGAGACTGTGTACAGTGAGGTAAATTTTTTCCCAATGAGGGGAAATGCAACAACCCTCTTTGAGTCTCATTTTTCTCATCTGTTAGGTGAAGATAGAAGTAGTGTAGGGTTTCTCAGCTTTGGCACTATTGACATGTTGGACTGGATAATCCTTTGTTGTCATGTGCATTGAAGGCTGGTTAACAGAATTCCTGGCCTCTACCCCTTAGATGCCAATTGCACAATTCTGAAAACCAAAGGTGACTCCAGACAATACAAATGTCCCCTTAGTGCAAAAATGTCCCCACTGCAATAGTGTAATAGTGGGAATCATGATATTCTATATAAAGTGCTGGGCATGGTATCTGGCATGTAATAATTGCTCAATAGATATTAGATATTATTTTCACCCACTGGTTAAAAATGTGATCAGTGTTTTTAGTAGATATTAAGTAATACCAGATATTAGGGATACCATTCATTCTCTCAGGTAATGTGTAAATGTTCTTAGTTCAGAGATTCAACGGCACTCCTGTCCTTTGCTTTGAATAAGGAGAAGCTGGTTTTAAAAGAAAGCATTTTTTTCCTGTGTTCACAAGCTTAGATTATGTATACTATGCAGATACATTCACAGCTAATCTGGTAAATGGTTTTCAGAACAGTGGCTGCATGATTAATTGATTAAACACTGCAGTGTTCATAGCATATTCTGGGAGAACAATTGCAAGTTTGCCAGTGTAATACACGTCTTGATGTTGAGCAGCTGCCCACAATATTCTTATTTGGAACAACATTCATGACAGTTATAGGTAGGCTTTCATTAAAAATGCATTTATATTGTTTCTGAACCATAGAGTACTCACTGACTTTGTTGACATAATCTAAAGAGGAAGGATGATATTCGTTTCTGTTTATCACGCACATTTAATGTCCTATCTTTTGAGGGCTATTATTTGATAGCATGTACAATAATATAATTATTCAAAAGACAATTCTAGCTTCTTCTTGAATGCAGTGATTAAAAACAGGCCGAGCAACATGATCTACCGAGTCTTGGCTTCATAGCAAACTCCCACCACTTCAGCAAAAGCAAACTTTAGGCTGCTAATAAGAATGGCCATGACTAACCGAAATAATTCCTTCTTGCATTAATCTTAAACTCTTTTAGAGTCATCAAGGTTTTATTTCTTCGGCTCCAGATTTAACTGTTGAATTTTGCAGAAATCATTGAAAGTTACACAAGGGGGGATTAAATTAAAGCGAAAGACACAACTGCCTTTAAGACAACATTAAAGAAAGGTGGAGGAAAATCTAAGAGCTTCTCCTTTCACATCTATATGGGTATATTTTTTAAACGGAAACATCAGGCTAACAAGAACCACCTTTTAGCTTGCATTGGAAATATTTGGGTTTGGTTCTCTCATTTAATTTGTTTAGAGTAAAACTCCTATAGTAACTGATTTAATAGAATCTTTAGGCAAGTTGTTTAGGAAAATGATGTTCTTATTTGGATATTCTAAATAGATTCATTTTATTAATTTTATATCTTATGTAGAGTAGGTACTTTGAGTTTGAATATTTATTTAACAAATTGCAAAATCAATTTGAAGAACCAAATAAAAACAAAATTATTTTTATTTTCATTTAAATCTGTGTTTCATGATCTTTGAGGCCATCCATCCATTGCTCTCCCTCCAGGTCCCAGCTACTGTTTCTTCTACAACTTTATTAGTCCCAAATAGACATTTTCATGCTTTCCTGATTTTCTCTTTGGACATTCATCTTCAGCACATTTTTTTTTAATTTATTTTTTGTTGAATTTATTGGGATGGCATTGGTTAATAAAACTATATAGGTTTCAGGTGTGCAATTCTACAATACATCATCTGTATGTTGTATTGTGTGTTTACCACACCAAGTGAACTCTCCTTCCTTCATCATTGATCCCCCCTTTACCCTCTTCTACCTCCCCCCCCCACTCCCACTTGCCTCTGGCAATCATCATATTGTTGTCTGTCCTTGAGTCTTTTTGATTCTTTGCTTAATCCCTTCACCCTTCTCACCCAGCCCCATCCCCCTCCTCTCTGATAGCTGTCAGTCTGTTCTCTATATCTATGAGTCTATTTCTACTTTGTTTGTTAGTTGATTTTGTTATTTAGATTCCACATATAAATGAAATCACATGGCACTTGTCTTTTTCTGACTGGCTTATTTCACTTAGCATAATAATCATCCATGCTGTCACAAAAGGGAAGAGTTCCTTCTTTTATAGGGCCGAGTAGTATTCCATTGTGGAAATGTACCACAGCTCTTTTTTATCTACTAATCTGCTGATGGGAACTTGGACTGCCTCCAAATCTTGGCTATTGTAAATAATGCTGCAATGAACATAGGGTGCATATATTCTTTAAATTAGTATGCTATGGGTCAAAATCCATCATTTCAACTCTCTTTTCTAGTTACACCTGTGCACACTGGTTGTACCTTTATTCAACTGCTCCTCTTTACTTAGGTGATTTTTTTTGCTCTATTATTTTGCACTGACTTGTAAAATGCTTAGCAACTTTGTGCTACTTGCATGTGTTTCATATCTTTCCATGAAGATTGGTATATCATGGAAAGCAGAGACTGTCTTTGAATTTTATTTTTCTCCAAGTTCCCACAAAGATGTTTTGAATGTATAACAGGTATGTGGTAGAAAAATTAAAGAATGCTATGTTGAACTATTTTACAGTGAGCTTTTATGAAGGGCCTCTTATTTAGATGTTTAAATTTTTAATGCATCTGTATAATAACCAATAATACTATTAGAAATATCACTAACTCGGGTTGTTGCACTATTATAATATAGTCTAATTCTCATCTGCAGATGGAAAAACTGCATGGATAAATAAATGACTTACCTGGTAAAAACTCAATAATCAGCCCCCAAATATAACTAACTGGATATTTCCACTCACAGTCCCCAGTTTTCTTCCCTCGGTATCACTTCTCCTATTATTTAAAAATTACCTACAAAAAGGCACATTGATCTAAATATGATTATAGCAGGTCACCTTACACTTTGCTAGAAGGGCAATATATCACATACTGGAGTTACACTTGTGCTTGAGAGACATACAGGTTGGAGATTGATGGCTGACTTTGCCACTCCCTAGCCCGGGGAACTCAGATGCATAACTTTAACTCCAGGCTTTGTTTACTTAACTGTAAAATGGGACTGATAATTGTACTTACTTTGAAATACCTAACACATCTGATATATTTTGCATGGCATATAAAAAGCTATTAGCAAATGTAACCTATAGTTATTAACACTTTAGGACTTTACAATTTAAAAATAATTTTTAATATTAATCTGATATGTTTATCAATACCACTAATGGATTCTAATCCATATATTTCATGTCAATTTTAAGAAATGTGTATCTTTGTACTCTACTATGTCAATGTCCCCAGGAAAATTTATTTTGGTAATAGTTTTCTCCAAATTATCTAGAGAAAAAGTTTTTTCTTTTGAGTTATCAGTTTAGATAACTTTGATGTTATAGATACTTTTGTTTTCATTTTTAGAACTCTCTGGATCCTATTTTAAAACTAGCTGTCAACATCCTTAAAAATTACTTTATAGTTTTAGTCATATAGCTCCTTAAGGAAGTATGCTATTCCTTAAAAAAGTAAAATGATAAAAACTAATACTGAGATAAATTGCTTAGTTTATTCTTATTTAGCACAGTATTTTATAGCTACTTCTTTTAAAACCATAGGTTGAATATAAAATGCACATGAAGAAAAAATAGATTCATTTTATTAATTTTATATCTTATCTTCTTTAATTTCACCTCATGCTTCCTTTCTCAGATAATTGGAAAAAATAACTTTCTGGAAAATGAGTTACATAATATTAATTTTTTTTAACATTTGCTATTATCTAAGATCAAACTAGCACAAATGCCTTTTCCTGGTCACAAGCAGGTTTGAAGTATGGCTGTACCAGGGCAAACTCAAAGTACCTACTCTACATAAATTAATCTCCCAGAGGAAAATGCATTATGCTTATAATTGAAGTTATCATTTCTAATACCACCATTAATGCTGATTGAATCTTAAATTTGTGTTGGGATCATTTATTTGAAGACACTATATCTCTTAAAAATTCATGTCAAGTACACCCTATAAAGGTTAATCTACAGTCTTGAAGCTATTTCTTAGGCTTTGGCAACCTGGAGAAGGTCAGATTATGAATCTATGCAAAAATAAGAGCCTATTTTTTAATGGGTAGAAATAGATCTATTTTACAGAAAGATAGGGATTGGCAATTTAGCTTAAATTTATTTTTTAAATATAAAGAGTTGTTAGATGTGTTCACAATATGATCCATTTTTTCAACTTATTATTTTCATTTTATTAAATTAGAATTTTCACATTAAGTCATTTCCTTTACTCTTTCTTCATATAGTGAACCCTGGGAATAAGTAACCTCCTTCGATGAGGTCCATCCATTTCTTTGTCTCTTTCTTCCTATTTCTTTTTTCATCCCTTTTCATGCAGTGATGGTTGCTATCACAATCTACCCCAGTTGCTAAAAATTTTGAGGGAGGGTCACTCTTAATGCCTCCTGTTATCTTCCTTTGCCACATCCAAGAAATCTTAAATGCTATCTCTTTCTTCTCAAAAAAGCTACAGAAGATATGGAAAGCATCCGCATCTTTCTATACTCCCTATTATTGCTTTAGTGCAAGCAACAGCTACCTAGCCATTAGACTGAATCATACAAATTTGACAAAAATACTCATATATTCACAATTCATGTATTTCAACTAAGTAATTTTTCTTTTCTTTCTAATTCATTTGTTTTGCACTGCAATAAGAGAAAAAAATGTCAAAAACACAAACCCGTTCACATTGTACCCTTGTTAATCCCCTTCAATGGTGTTCCTCTGTCCCCACGATAATGTCCAAATTCCATTCCCTGGCCTACAAGGTCCTGCATGAGTTGTTCTCTATTGTTCTATTTAATACTAGAGGCCCGGTGCACAAAAATTTGTGCACTCTGGGGGGGGGGGGGGTCCCTCAGCCCGGCCTGTGCCCTCTCGCAGTCTGGGACCCCTCAGGGGATGACCACCTGCTGGCTTAGGCCCACTCCCCTGGGGATTGGGCCTAAGATGGCAATCAGACATCCCTCTGGCAGCCTGGCAGCCCTCAGGAGATGTCCACTTGCCAGCGGGGAGCAGGCCTAAACTGCAGTCGGACATCCTTAGTGTTGCTGAGGAGGCAGGAGAGGCTCCCACCACCACCGCTGTACTGGCAGCCATCAGCCTGGCTTGTGGCTGAGCAGAGCTCCCCATGTAAGAGCGCCCTGACCACCAGCGGGCAGCTCCTACATTGAGCATCTGCCCCCTGGTGGTCAGTGTGTGTCATAGTGACCAGTCATTCCCAGTCATTCTGCTGTTAGGGTCAGTTTGCATATTACCCTTTTACTATATAGGATAGAGGCCTGGTGCACAGGTGGGGGCCGGCTGGTTTGCCCTGAAGTGTGTCCCGGATCAGGGTGGGGGTCCCGCTTGGGTGCCTGGCCAGCCTGGATGAGGGGCTGATAGCTGTTTGCAGCTGGTCACACCCCCTTCAGGGTGGGGGACCCCACTGGGGTGCCTGGCCAATCTGGGTGAGGGGCTGAGGGCCGTTTTCAGGCTGGCGGGTGACTGAAGCTCCCAACCTCTCCTTTTTTCTTTTTCTTTTTGATTCTGGGATTTATTTACCTTCTATGGCTGTCACTGGAGCTGAGAGCCGGCTTTAACTCTGAGACCTCGGCTGCTGAAAGCAGGCATCTGGGTTTGTTTGGCTTCTATAATTGAAACACTGTTGCAGCTCCAGCTCTGAGGCCCGGCTGGCTGAAAGCAGGTTTCTCGGGTTTGTTTAGCTTCTATAGTTGCAACATTGTTTCTTAGAGTGCAGCTCAGATGCCAGCAGCGGCAGGCGGGGAACCTTGGCTTCCTCCATCACTGGAGCAAGCAAGCCTCAAACAGGAGGCTCCTGTTTGCTTCAGCTGCCTGGCTGCCGGCCGCCATCTTGGTTGGCAGTTAATTTGCATATTGCCCTGATTAGCCAATGGGAAGCATGTTGGAGGTATGGTTAATTACCATGTTTGTCTATTATTAGATAGGGTAATTTTTTCTTGCAACTTTTCACCCTTGTAATTTTGCTCATCTTATCTCTGGTCTTTCGCACACATTGTTTCTTCTACATGGTCTATCTTCACTGCCTCTTTCCTTGAATGAATCCAATTCATCTTTTATATTTCAGTGTATCCAACACGCTTTATAACCTCCCAGATCTGAGTTAGAAGCCTTCTTAGGTGCTTCTGTAGCTAGCCACACTGTATTTAATTTCATATTTACTTTTCTAACTCTTTTACTCAACATGCTCTATGAAGGCAAGGGCCATATCTTCCAGTTGATCCCTGGGCTTCTAGTGTTAATGCATTGCAGGTTACTTAGTCACTCAAGTTAGCGTCAATTTCCAAAGAGGATGGTAACTTCATAGGGGATGGTGAGGATTGCATGACAACACCTGTGTAATAGGACTTTTTGGTAGGCTAGTCTTATTTTAGTTCTTAATACTTCCCCTTCCTATTAATTTCCTAAATGTTTATGTGTGTTTTTGTTTTTGTTGTTTTTAATGTTCTCACTGTTAGAGGAGAGATTTTGGTCCATGATGTAGGGACTATAGAGGAGGATGGGAAACAAAATGGAGTGACCTTTCCAATTCCTCTGCCAACTCCCATCCCTGAGACTCGGTGTAGGCAGGTATAGGGAGAGATGTAGAAGTGGTGGGACTCTTCAGGGCTGCACTGTATCCAGGTGATAAAGTGGGCACAGAATTTGGAAGGAGACCTTGTTGCTCTCTTGAATGAGATTCAGTATTTTGTGACTCTCAGAGGACTGGGACCTTGCATTTGCCAGACTCAGGTTACAGGGATTTATTGAGACTACACCTGGCAGTAAGGAAGGCGGCATTTATGTCATAGGAATAAAGAACAATAAACATAACAGGTCAGACTTAGCAGAGACTAGAACTAGATTCATGAATATCTAAGGGTCTTTTGTTTTATGGATCTTCATTTTTGTGTTCTATTAGTGGTACTCCAAGACATTCCAGCGTTGTTTTTATTCTTCTGTCTTCCCCCTTCTTTTGCTGCTGGCTGTTTTACTTATCCTCTATTCTGAATGTCCTTTTATCTATGTCAAAGCTTTTTATCTATTCACACATCTATTCATAACTGAAATTATATTCATTTTACCTTGGAGGATAAGACTAAATAGGAAACCAGCTCATTATGTGACTGTGAACTTGTTGTCTGGTCCTGTGCCTCTGCAAGCATTACTATATTTACTCATTATTCATTAAGTTAATTCACTCTACAGATAGTCACTGAACATCTCTTACATTTTAGGCACCCTTCCTGGTACTAGTAATAACACCTAGATACTATACATAAATGTCCCTGCACTTAACTTACTCACTTTCTAACAACATTCAGACTACTGCAATTTAATATTAGACACGGAAAAGGGATGGAGACCGGGGGTAGAATTCTAGTAGTTACCAATGTGATATTACATTGAAAGGCATCAGCATATAATGGATGAGAAGGCTGAGGTCTGTTTTCAGGGCTCTGTCAGCTAGCTGCATGCTTTCATTCTGCCTGTTGATTGCTCACAGCTTTCTCTGTGTCTTACTTCTAAGTGAACACCATACATACGTTGTACCTTTTCTCCCATCAGACCGCTCCTTCAATTGCCATATAAAACCACTCTGCTTCCCTAGGTCATGAGTAGTTTATCTATGAAGTTAATTTGTGGGCTGGGGAGTGCTCATGAATGAATGTCTATTATGTCCAGGTATTGTGTTCCCATTTCATCAAAGGGAGTCTCTATCATCCCAATGCCCCCCCCCACCCCCAAAAGCACCTCTAATGATAATTTCAAATCTTTCCTTCAGACTAATGGGGAAGCAGTTTGGTCCACAGGCAACCATTTAGTGTTTCCTAGATCTTACTATCTATATGATTAATTGGTAAATACTCTCTTAAAACCCCCACCAAAAGAGAAGCCAGAGTCGTTTCTGTTTTTATGCCAACCGTGGCATATGTCCTTCATTCCTTTAAAAAAGAAACCATTTTGAATCTAAAATATTATGAGATAATTTCCACATTATGCTCATTAAAAACTTTAAAAAAATAGATCTCTCTTGTATTTGACCTTATAAAGAATAAATCCTGGGTAATATCTGTAAGTGGGAGAGGAGCAGTCATCAGTGAATCGCTGTTTAAGTACAAAGACACAACCCAATTACAGCACTGCATTATTTATCATCTGACTGTTACTGCCATTCCCCTTAGTATTATTTCACCTTAAACATCAGTGCATGTATTGCTCAGGACCCCAAGATTCACCACACTGGGAGTTATTGACTGCTTTCAGGGCAGAGCCTGCTTTCAAACACAATAGAAGCCTTAAATCTTCGTGTTTCCCAGTTGTCATCCTCCTGTCATAGCCCTTTTTAAAAGGGTTTGGGGTTCTCCATTCATCACATATGCATAACTTCCATTAGTGTTAATCACATGCTCCATTTTAGAGCTGTTTTGGCGCCTCCGGTTAAATGGGCGTTTAAGCAGTTTTTAATGCATTATATGTACTTATTTTTTAAACGAGTATTATATGCCCAATTGACTGGAATGAATACAAAGTCCATCAGGTGAATACAGATTTATAATTGTTTTTAAAGCATGTATTATTTACCCGACCAACCATGACAGCCCTTTTGGAGTCATTCCAGCTGAGAGGGGAAGTACATGTGTATGTCCATACCAAATAAACCTTCATGAAATCTTCTAGTGAGGTTCTCTCGGTTAAACTTAGAGCTTATCTGGCTAATGATTTCCTCTCATTTTCTCTCTCCACAAATTCTCAAAATATTGTTCACTCTCTTTAGCTTGCATTGTCATAGCATCATCCGTGAAATAGATGAAAGCTATGCAAATCCTCGTTTGATTCAAATAAACTAAAAAAAATGCAACAAGATATACAGTGGCTATGTGGTGTTAGACCCTAAGACTGAAAAAGAAAATATATGCTTAGTTCTCAAGTCACATACAATTAAACTATATTAATAATAAAATTGAATGAATTATTTTATTTTACAAATTAGTTCATCTGCCTAAAAATTACAACAACTAGGCTGACCAAAAAAAAAAAGAAATGACATATATTTCTTGTTTTCTTCTCAATTAAACTCCACTCTGCTATTTTTTCATAGCATTAAGCATGTTACATATCTTTTCTTTCTTCCCTGGGTTAGTAAGATTATTTCAAAATTGCTTTCCAAGTCTTTAATATATATTTTTTAGTATATTTACTTTTTACTATAATAATAGATTGACTGTATAATGAGATGCTGGAATTTATTTTTATTGGCTTTTAAAGCTCAAGACAGATTCATCATGCAATTTTAGACAATGTATTCAGACCTATGCCAAACGAAAGATTACTGCTCTAGCCCATAATGTAAACCATGTCCTGTGGTTGGTAGAATTGAAATCCATATTAGCTGTGAGAAGAAAATGTATTGCTTATTACCAGAAAAGAGCAGCACATAAAACTTCAATTTCTGACAATGAAATTTAAGAGTTTTAAAATTTCAAAAAGACTTTAGGAAGACCTTGCCATTCTTTGTAGTTCAAAAATGAATGTATGGGAAAAACTGCATTCATTGAAATAACCAAGAGTAATTCTTTCTGTACTGTAGAGATTGTTCTTAGGGTGGATGCTGTAGCCTTTGTTCGCAGAAACTGGCCATGTTTGCAACTCTTCCTCTGACTGGAGGTCAGTCTGAGACTGTTGCTAGTAGAATCTTCCCAGGAAGCAGAACTCTGAGCTCAGGTATGCCGCTGGCTGCTGCTGTAGTCCGGTTAGTTTCTAAGGGGGCCACATATTGATGCTTCATTAAGAATATCCTTGGGTTAGGCTGGTGTGGCTCAGTGGTTGAGCATCAACTTATGAACCAGGAGGTTACAGTTGGATTCCAGGTCAGAGCACACGCTGAGTTGCAAGCTCAATCCCCAGTAGGGAAAGTATAGGAGGCAGCCCATCAATGATTCTCATCATTGATGTTTCTATCTCTCTCTCCATCTTCCTTCCTCTCTGAAATCAATAAAAAAATGCGTATTTTTAAAAAGAACACCTTTGGGTATTCTTATGTGGCTGTCACAAAGGGGAAGCTTAATTATGACAACATAGTTCAGAAACTAGGTGGCAATGAGGAGAATGTGGTCTCTTTATTTCAAACAAAAACAAAATCACCTTCATAAAATGCATCCTCAAAGAATTATAATGGGGAAAAAAAGGTAAGCTTACATAATAAAAAAAAAAAACAATGTTGAAATTCTAAATAATGAATAAATTGACAGTTCAGCAACCACATTTATATTTGTATTACTTATAGATTAATGCTATACCATGTCAAATAGCAACATCTGTTTAATTTAATTTTGTTATACATTTCATACAATTCCTTTTCTTTTGGGTTTTCCTATTAGATAGCTTTCTTATGCAAGCCTATTCAGCCTTCCTTTCTCCTTTTCTTTTTATCCTTCCCATTCTCATCTTTTACAAATACTGATTGCAAATTTGCTACATGAATTAGGTTCTAAATGAAATATGGTTCAAGTCTTTAAAAACTTCATAGTTCAATGAGGACTATATGCATACAAAAAAGATAATAATTCAATATGATAAGTATATTGAGTGCAGTGCTAATAACAAATACCAGTAGGATGTGGTTACCTGGGAGTCATCATTGCCTTGATTTTTGTATTTGTTTGACATGTGCATTTCTATATCCATCAAATTTTAGCAAGAGTCTTTCTTGAATTAGAAGGAAGAACTTTCCATGAGAGAATCAAAATTATTCTATTAAAAATGATGGGAAAGTTCCCCAGTGCCCTTTTAAGTAAGTACGTTGGTTAACTGTATGCATTTTCAAGAATATAAAATATGTAGTTAATAAATTCCATATAATAAAAGTATTATATATAATAGTAATAGCTGGACCTCACATTGGGAAGTATTTTCATTGTCATTACAAAACCTAACTAACCAAATGTAGAATTTACAAAAGAATAAAATAAAAGTTTATATGGTATTATAGAAAATTATAAAAAATATTTGGGCTTTATTTCCTCCTGCTTAAAAAAAAAGCCTTTTAAAATTTTTTATAATTTATAGAAAACATCTCCAGAGAAGAGCAATCTTTTTTTTTTAATTCTCATATCATCAGCGTATTTTCTTCACTATTTCATAAGCAATGGACCTCCATTTCTAAGTCTTTATTCCATAGCGCAAAACCTTCTGTGAATGGCTAACATTTTCTTACACATACAAGTCCCCACAGCATAATCACGTAGATTAACTGACCTGGATCGTTAATTATTACACTTGAGGAACTCCATAAACTTGAGCAGAGGAGTAAGTAGTAATTGTGACATTGACCATAGAGATTGGCATTTGCTTTTTATGTTGTTTCTTTGCTTGTATTCTAAAATTGCTTTCTGTTCCCTGGTTATTTCCCTTTTGAAAGCAATATTACTGAAATGTTTTATTACAATAAACTACTTGCACATTTAGCAATCTCTCAACATACCCAACCATTTCATTAGCTGGAATACACTCTAGGTTTTACAGAACTCTTTCATTAGTAAGGCAACAAAGTGATAGCTTCTTCTACATGCCTTCCATGCTGCCATTAAAGTGAAAATAGTTAGAAATAAAAAGCATCAGCATCAAAGCTGTGCTGCTGTTGCATTACAGAAAAAGAATTTAGATGAAATTGTGATTTGTTGTTTATTGATATTAATAATTCGGCAATGTCATCCCAATGGATTTAATAAATAAGTATTTAAAAAATGCTTTGGGTTTGTCTTCCCTCTGTTATGCAGATGTTGGCTTTGATGAGAGCTTTGCTGGCAAAAGAACAAATAAAACTTAACCTACCAAAAGTATAAAATTTTACAAAAGAATAAAATAAAAACTTTTCATGATATATGACTGGCAAATCTTTCCACCCCATTTTCATGCCACTTTTTTAAAGCTAAGTCTTAAAGTGTATGTATTTCTGCATTCCATTTTTGAAAGCATATATCTTTTGAATTACTCTATCCTTTAGACATTTTTAAATGTTTAGTTGTTAAAATATTAAAGGCTTACCAAGCTAATTTAAAAAAATCAGTTTGGTATGGCAGATACAGCTTCAAAAAGTCACTTTTCAGAGAAAAAAAAAAGTGCATTCAGGTTTTCAGAGAAGAGGAATAGCAAACACATTTTAAGGAGCTGTGGTATCCTTTCTTTCCGTCTCTCTTAGAAGCCCTGAAATCGACAGTGCTGCTGAGCTGGTTTCATGTTAGAAAGCTGTCCTAAATACACACTGACAGAGGGGCCGTGTGAATGGACGCGGAGCTGTCTGCTCTCACACACATGCCACCACACACTCTCAGGCTTAAGGAGACTGTGCAAGGCGTCCTCAAGCTTATTTGTAAAATGCAGTCTAGTTAAGATGAATGCAGAGTCATGAGCCTGTACACATGTATATCTGGAGGCTGAAAGCAGTTTATTTGATATTTAGTTGGATGTGTATTAGCAAATCATAGAATCATGGTTAGCAGCTCTATGGGTTAAATAAGCATTCTGGTGAGTATTGTGATTGATCTAGAAAAAACATTACTATAAAAAGGGAGTAGATGCGTTTTAATTTGGTATGGTTGATTTGGAAGGTGCTTTTTAAATTTCCTTGTGTGGTACAACCAGGTGCTGAGAAGAATCTACAATAATACAAAGAAATAGAATTCCTATATATCTTTATTGAATGTGACACAATATAATCAAAGAATGCACATAATTAAGTGCTGGAGCTCAAAGCATCTTTGAAGCAGGAATTCTGCTGATTTTTTATTTTATGTAATTGCTTACAGATTAGTTCTCTATTTGCTCCTAAAGAATATACTTAAACACTCAATCAATGAATATCCTACAGCAGTTTGTTGTAGATTCAATAATGGGGAATGGTGCATTGTACCAGGATAGTCAGATATACCCATAGGGAGTGTCAGTGGTCAAAATGCTTCCATTGCCAGAAGGTAGTCTGAAAATGGTCTGGAAATTCGATACAGCATTGACCCTACGTTGTATACATGATCCACAGTCAGTTTCTCAAGTGTACTTGAAGTTTTAAAAAGAACCATTAAAAAAAGTTGGAATTAAAAGTATATATATTTTAAATAAGTTCTTTTGTATGTGAACTAGTTGGTTTTAAGTGTATTAATTCAAATGAGCTAAATAGCAAATCTAATCTAATTCCACTTCAGGTTAAATGTGTCTAAAATTAGTTTATTAAAAATAATTTAATAAATATTTTAGAGTTTAGTAAATAGAAATTGAAAGTTACATACTAATATTTTTCTTTGTGTAATACAGTTAAATGTTCATCTATTTTATCCTCATAAATCTCCTGATTATTAAACAAGTAGCCACATACTAGTATATTCACAAATCCTTGTGATGTCTCTGATTCTTTGATATCTTTATTAAATTGATTTTTTTCTTTATCTTATCAGTGGATTAAGAGTGAGATAAGGGGAAAGATCTTTAAGTAAACAGAGTAGAGTAATTTATCAAATATCACACTAATGTTTTTGCTTTTTCCTTCATTCTGAGAATTGCCAGTATATTTTCATTAAAATACATAGCAACTTCTTTAATTATTAGGTACTTTCATTTGTGTAGTTATTCCAAATTGCTTTAAGATGATGACTTTGTTATTCTGAAACCAGAACAAGGTTAGAATTAGAATTTTTAATAATAGAAAGAATAAGTTATTTTGGAATGTGCTTAATTTGGGAATATAAAAATTTCTTGTCATTCTCATACACAGAGTTCCTTTTCAGATTTTTAATAAATTGAGAGTGCACATTAAATGATATCACATCAGATACATCCCAGCACCTATTTTGTAAGTTTCAGGCTTCTCATTTTCAAAATTATAAGGATAGCTACATTTGCATTTTGATAACTACAAGTGTATTAACATGTATAATAGTAAATATTACATATATGCAAATAATGTCTGTATATAAATATACATACATATACGTAAACATACTTTCAACATTCCACTTGGGGGATAGTAAATGTGTAAATGAAATGTAAAATTCATGTACTTTAGAAGCTATTACTAAAGTCTTAGTTTCATATTTATGATTACTTGATCAAGTGGCACGGACAAATCATAGATTCATCCTGTGATGTTGCTGAGAATAAAATTCTTTCATAAACTTTAAATAGCATCCTGCTGATTTTTGTCATGCAGATTTTATATGTTAGATTTCAACAGTGCTGATAACAATAATTTGAATGTTAATTTTTTTCTGCATTGATTGACAAGTTTACCTTTTCAGCATGTTAGCAACTTCTTTAGGAAGTTGCATTAAATCTTATCTAACTACAGATAGAGGAAATAGTGTTATAATACAAGTTAATCATTTCACACACTGAAATAAGTGTTAATTTTAATGATTCATTGGTTTTTCTATTTGACTGTCTTCTATTTTAAGACACAGACTATCCTATTCAATAAAATGATTTAGCTGATTTTAATCTCCTAAGGAAAGATGTGAACATTTGTAGTAAAAATATGCAAAGTGCCTGGAATTTGGTTAGGCACATAGATGTGTAACAACTGATGATGCTCTTTCCCTGTTTTGTATTCTGTATTTATCAAGACATTTCTAAGGTGTCTTTCCTTTTTGTGAGAGACTATATTTTCTAATTTGGGCAAACCAACTGGGAAATTATATTGTACCTTGAAAATAGCAAAGGTTGATGAACATAATTTGAATATGGACTGAGCTCAAGAGGGTTAGGGACAAATAGGATCAGAAAAACTTCACTTTTACTATGACTCATAATAATAACCTGATAGGAATGATGCTGAAGCTGGTTTTCTAGTTTAAAACTAAATTATAGACTCCAAGAAGACAGGGTTGTGAATTTGTCCTGTTCACAGCTATTTATTCAGTTCCAAGCACACCAGGTGCTCATTAAATATTGTTTATATAAATAAAAAGCTACATTTTTCTTTCTTTCCATCTTCATAAAGCCATGTAAATTAATTTAAAATTGATATAAGCATCTTGTGATATTTTTAAATAATCAGAACATTCTGTTTCAACTGAATAATTTCTTCAACTACTGTTTTTCCCAAGATGGAAGCTAAAGCAGTTCCACTATAATGATTCAGGCTCCTCATATGGAGAAATCTCTAATCTGTGCTGCTTAATTTCTGCTCACCCTGATGAATGGTATTATACCTAACACAATACCCCTACCTCAACTGCAGGACTTATAAGAATTCAATGGTCTTAACATATGGATCATCATTTTCAAATTACTTATTTTTTTTAAACAAAGACCTTTACCATTGATGTTTATGGGTGGGACCTTGGAAAGGAGTTTTCACATACCTAGAAATTAGTGCATGCCCTACTTCCACTGATGCAAATATTTCCTAAGCAAAGAGAGAAAGAAAATCCCTACCCCTTTTTTTCCTTTTTCTGAAACCTAAAAGCATTTTGTTTTCTCGAGCTCTATAAAAGTTCAGCACATAAAAGGTTAGGAGCCTGACTTTTTTCTGTCGTGTATATCTTTGAAAAATTGGTTTATGAAGAGTCATACATCATGTAGCCAGACATATGGGAATAGTTAAAGATTAAGGTAAATAGACAAATTGAACTGCTTTAAATCATTTTCCTGGTTTCAGTTTTATGAAAGAGCTTATGAACAAAAGCTGACATTAAGCAATCACAATAGGCTCTTCTATATGTTTTAGACAGTGGTAAAGACTTTAGTGTCAGAAAGTGTTGCATCACCAATAGTTACATCAATTTGATTGGTGTCCAGATTTCAAAAATGTTACCTTGTCAAACCATAACCTTTTCCAAGTCTTTCATTTGTCATTGTTTTGTAGATTATATCATTTATTTTACATTACCTGTATCCGAAAGCATGGATCATGGGTTATAAGATTTTTTCTTTATATATTGGTTGTTTTTGTTTTTTTAAATAAAATTAATACCATAGGCATTTGTGTTCAAAAAGGACTAATCAAATATTTTGGAAGGGAGTTGGATTTCATCTAACAAACATTACTGTAACTTCACCTATGAAGACCTTTGATTCCTTTTTACTGGAATAAAAAAAAGATATTTTCAGGACCATTAGGATAACATTTTAAATTAATTGAATAAATATACTGAACTTTTCCAGTGTACCTAATACAGTAATATCCTGTGGAGAGAAGCTGGCTGTTGGGTTTTAAGGTAGGTCCCAGGAATTTGCCCAGTGGCATAGTGACAAGCCCCTACTCTTATAAAAAGTGCAATGAGATCTTTAATGTCCACACAGGAGAGTAAGGATTTAAGATTCTGTGGTCTCATTTGAAAGACCCCTACATAGTAAACTGCATGGGACTCAATTTATCTGCCTTAGAAAGGAGAGGAGTCTTTGTAGCTCCTGTACCTATAAATCTAAGACATTCTGTGAATATATGCCTTCATATTCATGCAGCACCAATCCCCTTCTTAAAAAAATAATAAAAATAACAAGGTCTATGATCATCAGGTTGATAGAGATAAAAATCCATTAACTTTTCATCATCATCACAGCTCTCATATCAAAGTACAGGCATTTGTGGGACTAGCTCACCTCCCCTGGCAGCTGTGCAAAAAGATAGATGAAGATCTTTTACATACTTCTTTGTTGGCTTGCCTTTTATAGGGTTATGTGCTCGATTTGGGAACTGCTGATGGTAAAAATGTAATTTAAGAAGACTACTCATATTTGCACAGGTATGTGAGCTCAGCTTATAAGACATCCAGCTAACAAGGTTTCTCATATTCTGAGTAATGTGGATGAGAGGAAAAAGGGTCCCTTCTAGAAAGTGCTGATCAAGTGCTGATCAGTCGCAGAGTTCGATGTGATTTGAGATAACATTTTTATGTCCAACCTGGAGACTTATATATATTAGACACTGTAAAATGTTCGCTTTTTTCCCTTTTGAAATATTTTGTCTCTAATATATATATATATATATATATATATATATATATATATATATATCTTGTAAAGTTTGCTGAAACACCTTAGGATATAAACATATAAACTGTTTCTCAATAAAAATATATATGTAAAAAGGAAAACACCATCATGTATACTGTGAAAAAATTCTATCATTTTTGTGGTTGGGAATCTTTCTGGCCATTTTGTCCTCAATCTCTCCTTATTGTATGTCCAAGCACACACTTGCACACACACACACACACACACACACACACTAGTTTTGATTCAGTTAAAGGATGAGATTTTCATGTATTTGTGTTTTAGGTCAGGTTAGCTAAGTGACTTATTTATATGAATGCAGTTCATGCCTGCATAAAATAATACTATAAATTCATGATTTCTCATTCCTTCACTACCCTCTTAGCTTATAAACTCAGAAAGATATATTCATTATTTAAAATTGAATACACATGTCTTACCTGACCATGAAGTTCTACTGCAAAACATAACTAAAACCAGTGTTTCGCAGATATGTACTCAAAACTGAAATAAAGAAATTTAAACGAAAGAGAACAAAAAGATTATTTGATAATTTGATGGAATCTTTATTACTTACTGTTAAAATTAGTTATTTCTTTAAACAAGTCAGATTCATTAAAATTTTGGAGTCAGAAATAAAGTTACTTTCTCCTTACATTACTGGAAACAATGTAAGTTTGATATTTAATTGTACATAAGGCATCAAGCATAAAACAACCTTTCTCTTTTAGGTGCTATCATTAGTTAAGTCAGTTATCCAAGAAATTAAAACATATCCCGAAATAGCCATAAAATCTGACAATTATCACTGAAGCAATACTCTTAAGTTAATGCACTGTTATAAGTAAAAAAAAAAAAACAAAAAACAAAACTTAGATCATTTAAAATTTCTCCAGTATGCTCGATCACAGAATTATACTAAGATATTTTTAAGTTTGAGAGCACATTTAGGTCACTAGCGGTGATGGATATACTTTTTAAAGTTTCTTAATATTGGCTATAAAGCAAGTGTCAATGGACCCAGAACTGCTTAGGAATGGCGTTTCCATCTTCCACAAGGCGCTTCAAAGCTGTGGGCACTAGAGGGTGCTGTTGGAACTGCTACTAACAAGACACTTGAACTTGTTCGTTTTAAATCAATACTATCAAGATCCCAAAATGTTTCTAGTGAAATACTATATCATTATTAGTTTTTAACATTGGGCTCTGGGAATGTCATCAGCACAACTTGCCAAACAAATCACAAAAGCAGTCATTAGAGCGAAACGCTCCAATTATTTGTTGTTGTTGAAAGGAAATCAGGACTCTTTTCTCCCACCCTTGTTTAATACCCGCCCAGCCTCTCTTCAGGATGTACAGGTTGGTGATACCTTTTTATAAATGGCAAGGAAAGCGGGCTTGTCAGGCAATTAACATTTTCTTTGGACTTTCACCGTGCATAGCCACAAAAGGTTGTTTCCTAAAAGAAATGTGTCAGGAGGCTGCAGCTCCAACTTTTCTTGTGGTGTCTGTGAGATATTATGGGCATTCAAATATCCTTGCACAAGAGGATACATCGCCCTTCTGTTGGGAAATGTCGCTTTACATGAAAATTGAAGAATCACTCTCCCACCCCTGTAGTTATTTATAAAGGCGTCACTGGTATTGCCTTTCTTAGACCTTCCCTTCAGGCATGATCAGACTCAAGCAGGCAGCTATTTCCCTTTAATTCTCCACAGCAAGCCAGTAATGCTTATGATTATTGTGAAGTCAGGAAAAGTTTAGTTTCATCAAGTGACATGTAGTGATACAATTAGTTACTTAAGCACTTCTCATAAAACGTTCCACCATGGAACCTAGTTTGTCAGATGCAGCTAAATATTAGCATCTCGTGTTAAACACAAGAGCAAACCTGCCTCATGGAAAGCACAGCTGACAGCTCTCAACATGAGCTGAATGATCACTCTCAATTGTAATCGATTCTGTAAGTACTGAACACAAACCCCCAGGCAATTGAAGAAAATAGGATGATGAAGGACTGCAAACTAATATGTTACACATCTTCATTGATTAGACATTGATTAACCATTATTTTCCTGAATGACAAACAGCTAGTGGTAAAGTAACTGAGGCTTGTGATTTATTTACATCTTAGACAGAGATGACTTCTTTATTCAGCTGATTGTGAGCTAACGCTAAACCGGGAGACAGCAATAGTTTGCCAATCCAGGCCGCTGTTTTCTTTTTTAAAGTCTTTTCTGGCAATCTTCTGAGATTTCTGGCATGTCTCTATTAGAAACAAATTTAACTAGATTTAAAAAGGATCAACTGAGTTCCAAAGTACAGAACGTGTACTTATGTTATAACTGCATTTAAAGGGAAGATCATTTTATAAACTTCGTATTTACAAGCATATTGATCAGTGTTTATTGAACTTTTAATTTAATTCTCTCTTTTCTTCAGTGCCTTATTGGCAATTATACCCGATTTTAGAATGAGCCAACTAAGAGTTTGTATCTATTGCTTTAGAAATATGTGACTCTATTGAGATATGATACATGTACAGAGACAGAGATTTTAGAGTTTAAGTAATTTTTGGTTCATGTAAAACTGAGATATTTTAGGACAACCTTGGATTTATGTAGCAAAATCTTAAGGCAGTGTGGTAAAATTTCTTAATTTGTATATCAATAGATCTCAAATGATATGCTCAATGGAGAAATTTGCTCTTGAATTTTTAGACAATGAAGGAAAGAGAGCAAGATATTCATTGAAATGAACTGCATTAGCAATAAATTATAATGAAAATGGCTTTTTTTTGCTTTATAGAGCATTCTTGTGCATTTTGAAGATTTGTGGGAAACATTATTTATAAGCAGACATAATTAGGATGTTCCGGAATTCTTCATCATGGTGGTCATGATATAGACTTTTGATGTTCAAGAAAGCGTAATTTGCTTCTCCATTGGAATTTGATTGTAAATTAGTGCTAATTAATGTTCACTTAAGTGTTACAGATGTATGATATATCTAGTTAGTCACTGAAGGGGTAACAGTAGAAAATTTGTTTTGGGAAAGTATATGAATTTCAAGTAATCATTAGAGTGCCATTTAAAAAAATAAGGAAAAATCATTACCGTTTTCAGTGTTACAAGACAATTTTAGCATTTACATAATTTAGAAAAAAAGAAATTAGTAAACCATGTCACTTAAATTAATATAGAGATGCATTCAACACCACCCTTATTGGTTATTGAATTATTCGACATGCATTTGTGAGATTTCATTGTCTTTTTCCCTTTAATGTAATTTTAACTCTGGGTTAATGAATCAAATCTGTCCTTTATGGATATTGCTATTTTATCATAATAAATATATGAATATGCTTTTTGCCAGGCAACTTTTGGTAGCCGCATCTCAGACACTGAGCCTTTGTGTACAGGTATATTAACCCAAAGCTTTTAGTTTTTGAAGTGCAGTTTCAGGGTTTGAATAATGGGGTAGAGAGAAAAATATGTGAAGTTCATTCTGTATTTTTAAAACCTGGTATATTTGGTAAAGAAATGCAGCTGTACTTTAAGAGAAAAAAGACTTGTTAAGTGTTAAAAGAGGAAGACTATCTAGTTGTGATAACATGTGGTGCTCAAGCGTTCACAAAGGAAACTAAGGATGCACTTGACTCACCAGTTGCCCATAGTTCAAGCACATCAGTGGGCCTATGCTAATTATAAAGCGCCTCCTTAGCACTGGTTTTGAGGGCTGAGTTCCCCCTTAGTTTCGATAGTCTCAGAACCTATGGAAGGGAAAGTGTTGATTGGCTAGTGAGGCATGAAGAAAGGACAAATGGAAATCTATCTAATGGCAACATTCCAGAGGGAGCTGGAAACCCCAGAAGGAAGTCTAATCGCGTGCTGTTTCCTGTCCATCTGTGTGCAGGTGAGAACACCACTGCAGGGGTCTGTGTACAGATGTTAAAACCAGAAACCCCGAATTTCATAGAAGCAGTGACGATGTGATATTTGCACAGCAACTCCCTGTTGGGGAAGTAAAAGGCACCTCCACTGTGAGCTGTCTTCTCTTTTGAGTATGCACGCATTTGCACTTGCATGCGTGCATTACACATACACAGAGGCTTATGTGGAACCCAGTATGCTTCAGTTTCTTCAAGCATATTTAATATCTTTAAATTTTTAAATGAAAATGTAGCTGTCAATTTTAAACTAATTTGGATGGACAGCAATAAAATGCAAACCTCACTTCAAATTAGAATTTTCAGTGAGGATTTCTAATGGAAAGTAATTGCTGACAATAGGAAATGACAAATTACTAATTACTTAGTTCAATTAGACTTTTGTGCCTTTGGTCCTAAGTGGCAAGCATACAGCAAATCTTGCACTTTTGTAACAATTAATGACACTAAAACTATTTAAACTGCCAACAGATGTGAGTAAGAGGACATGAATTGAAACTTACTTAATTTACATACTATCCCTATTTTGTATCAAGTAAATGGTGTTTAACTTTATGCTACAATTAAATATTACTGGTACAGTGCAATTTTCACAGAACTTTGTAGGGCAAAATATCACTGCTCTAAAACCGGTCAGTGTTTAAGGCTTCCTTTCCCATATCACAGCAGTATTTTCTTTTAAAAGGTTCTCAGAGTATGAATTTCTATCTGTACTGTATTCACGACTATGCATCCATGTTCATTAACTAGCAGTATCCCCATTCTTTGCTTTTCTTCTCTTTATTGTTTGTCTATTCTGTTCATATTTAATTTCCTACTGATCTATTTAGAATCCATCTTTCTCTTAAGACTAATTCAGGTATGGCTTTGTGAAAGGATTTTGTTTAGAAGTTCAATTTCATTAACAGTCTCTGTATTGTTAACTTCTGAGTGGTTGCAAGGAACTTAATTTGGTATCCCTGGTTTTATCATTTTTTGTAATTTTGATTTTACAAATATATAATTTAAAAAATACCTCCAGTTATAATCAGATTTTCCCCCTCTCTAGGTCAGCAGTCAGTAGACCTTTTGCAGATGCATGTGGAGTAAAAAAGAGAGGCAAGGGATGCAATTATGTTTGTAATGGTCAGTTTCCCAATTAAGACTTTAAATATATCAGTTCTTTATTCAAAGCATGTAAAAAACTATTGTGAAATGAAAATAAACATGCTGATCAGCAGTGAGGCAAATTCACCTGGCATTTTGTGCCTACAGAATAAGAGCAATGATTCTAGGCAGCTAAACTAGCCATGAAAATAAATATTAAAGGTTGTTAGAGAGAAACAAAATAACAACATTGGTGAAATTAAGGACTTTACAATCATTACCTATCTAAGCAAAGAAGTGATTCAAGTGTAGAAACCCAGGCTGGCTTATTATATTCTCCTCTGGGGACTTCTGTAGCTTGTAAGATTCTCTGCATGTCGCTAAGAGATCAGGCATAGGAGCTTGATCATCTTCCCCAGTGTTCTGGGTAAGACTACAAACCTCCTATTCAAAGTCAATGTATTTTCTTAGACGTATCACTTACAGTTGAAGACGGGGTGTATTCTGTGTGATATTACTATTGAGAGTTCATTGTGACTGGGTGAAGAGAAGTTTTTTTTGGTCCAGTTCTCCTGTAAACAAGAGGAAAATGTAAACATATCTTGTTTTATCATAGGGATGCTGGAGGGACGCAAATTGGAGCGCCTAAGACTTGAGAGCAAACAGATGCCAACAAGTGCTTTCTCCAAGGCTTTGCTTGATTTCTGCAGGTGTTTTGTGTTTTTTTTTTATTTCCAAGATTCCTGCAATTAAGCTATTGTTTGGCAGTAACTCTGTAAACTAGATCCAAATAACCAAGGGTAGATTTTGGACAAACCTCTGTTGTTTCACCACAGCTGTAGCTTTCTTTTCTTGTGAGCCCTGTGAATTTTAAGGGCTAGAAATATAAGAGACAGCATAGCAGATAATAGAGGAAAAAGGAAAAGCTTAGGCAGGGGGTAGGAGGCCGGGGCAGGGACAGAGGAAAGAAAGACTTTCACAAATCATAAGAAAAATGGCATTGGCATTGTGCCTAAAAAAAGATAACATGGAAAAGAAGTAATAGCAGCGATACACTTAGCAAGTATATTTAGAGCAAGAATGATAGGAAGAAAAAGTGGCCTGATTAGAAGAGAGGGAAAAGGGGAGAGAGAGGCACAGGCAGAGGGAAAGGGAGCAAGAAAGCAAAGAACTGTCAGAAAAAACACCCCAGAAAGTAATAAACCTAGGGAAATTAATACACATATTTGAAGTTGAGGATACATCCTCATATATGTCACAAGACATCATGACAATAGAATGTCTTGGTTGATTTAGACATCAAGGAATGTATCATTTTTTTCCTAGTTCCCATCATCATTATTGAGACAAAAACAACATATAAATGTCACTTTGGCAGTCTGGATTCCTTTTATGTAATTACTCAAGGAATTGAAAGGTATGTACTATGTAAGTATTGTTTTATGAGTTATATGAAATTATCATATACCTACTTCCACATACTCTGTACATGTACATAGTTTACACATGTTATTACTCAGTGAAAATTTTGAGGTTTTTAAGGCAAAAGAATTTTGACCACTTAATTATTTTATAAATAGGGAAAGATGTTGAATTGTTCACATTTTGAGATAATTGGATATGTTTTCTAAACTTACTGTTTTAATGAACATATATAAGTAAAGTTTTTTGAGTTGCATTTTCCATATGAAAGCCTTACTTAGATGATCACTGTTTTTCTGTTTTGTTGTTAATTACATTTCAGTTTGGATACTCTAGAGTTATATTTTGGTCAGGTGTATAATCTTTCTAGACAGGCATACAAAAGTGTCCCAAGATTGTTGTCAGTCATTTTCTTCCTTCTTGCCTTAGTCCCTCCTTCCTTCTCTCTCTCTCCTTTCTGGATGTACAGGGCCCATTTGGATGCATTTTCCCATTGGGTGGAAAAGAAATTCCAAATATGATTTATAACATTATGGGGTGGATAAATCTTTCTTTGAAATAATCTTTGAAGGTTCTCTAAATGGCTGGTGACTTTATCATCAAAGCAGATCTAGCCACGGAGGCAGCTGGCCAGCAGTACCTAGGACCTAGGTTCTTGATCTGTCCTCTTCAGGCTCAGATTGCTGTCACAGATGTAGGTGGCTTGAACTAAAAGGTAGCAGTGGAAGTGGTAAAAGTCAGTTCTCTTCTGGATAAATATGAAGGTCGAGCAGGCAGGATTAGCTGAAGAATTGGATGTAGCATATGAGAGAAAGTCATGGATGACTTTAGGATTTGGGGTCTGAACAAGTGAAAGAATGAAGTTGCCATTTATCTAACTGGGAAAGTGAAGCAAGTTAAGAAGGAAATATCAAGAGCTTTTAAGTTTTAGAGACCAAGTGAATATTCAAGAAAAAAAATGTTGACTAAGCAGTTGAATAGGAGTCTGGAGTTCTGGGGAAAGATATGAGCCAGAAAAAAACTTTGAGAGTCAATAGCACATAATGGATACTATTTAAAATCATAAAACCAGATGACTTATCAAGCAAATGGGAGTAGATAGAACATAGAAGTGACCCAAGGACTGATCCCCAGAGCGTTATTAGAGAGGAGTTGTGCCACCGTCAAAGGAGACTGAGCAGTGTTCAGAGAGAACGGTGGGAAAAGTGGTGAGAGTGTTTTCCTTAAAACCCAATGAAGGACGTGTTCAGAATGGAGAAGAAACACAACTATCTCAAATGTTGCTCATAGGTCAAGATGAGAACTGATTTTAGGGTTAGCAACATAAAAGTCATTAGCAATCTTGACAAGAAGAGAGTTGGTGGAGTGATGAGAGGGAGAAGTTTAATTAGAATGTGTTTTGGAGACAATAGGAGAAGATAACTTGGGGGCAGTGAATCTAAACAGGTTTATTTTCTTTCACAAGATTTGCTATGAAAACAGAGAGAAATAGGAATGGTAATGACTTAAAAATGAATAATTTTTTTAAGATGGGAAAAATTTATGTAAACAGAAATAAACTAATAGAGAAAGGAAATGCAGTTCCTCGGGAGAGAGATGGAAAAATTGCTACACATTCTTAAGTAGGCAGGAGGGGATAGATTTAAACGAACAAGTAAGTGAAGGGGTTGTGTACTTTAGGAAACAACTCTCCAGGTGTCTCTCAGATTTCTGTGTCTTGGTAACAAAGGCACATATTGCCTTTTTGTTCTGGACTATCATTTTTAAGATGTTTATATAGCACAGAGCCTTGGAAGTTAGAGATATAATTTGTCTCCCTTTAGAGAGGAGGTAGGTTTGCTTACTATCCAGTTATAATTAAGATAATGCCTCATCCCATTATAAAATATTCAGGTTTTCTAAGCTCAAAGTTCCTTTCTTGTAATGCAACTCACATGTACAGATGTCTCCTGGTCCTTATAGCATTGTTTTGTGGGAACTGAGACTTAGAAACTGTATTAGTCTGAGCTGTTCAGAGAAAAAGAATACATATGTTTTTTCTATATTGATATGAAAAGATAGCTATAAGAAATTGGCTCATGTGATTATGGAGATTGTGAAGTTCAAGATTTGTAGTTGGCAAGCTGGAGAGCCAGTGGAGAAACAATGGTATACTTCTAATCTGAGTTCAAAGGCCTGAAGACCACAAGTGCGAATGGTATACATTCCAGTCCAAGTCTGAGTCTGAAGACAGGAGAAAACCAATGTCCAATTTCAAAGATGGTCAGGCAGAAAGAGAGAATTTTTACTTACTCAGACTTCTTATTCTATTTAGGTCTTCAATGAAAAGGATTCAGCCTATCCACTTTGGTGGGGGGGAAGCACACACCCAGAAAGGATGCTTAACCAAATATCTGGTGTCTTAGTTTGGGCTGTTGTAACAGAATACCATAGACTATGAAAGTCAAGCAACAACATTTATTTCTCAGAGTTCAGAAGACAGGAAGTCTGATATAAGTGCACCAGCATAGTTAGGTTCTTTTCTTTTTTTATTATTACTGCTGAGAGAGAGAGAGAGAGAGGAGAGAGAGAGAGATTAGAGAGAAACAGCAATCAGTTGCCTCTCATACTTGCCCTGACCAGGAATCAAACCCATGACCCTTTGGTGCATGGGAAAAGGCTCCAACCAACTGAGCCACACCTTCCAGGACCATGTTGGGTTCTTGAAAGGCCCACTTTCTGTTTTTGTCCTCACATGGACTTTCTTGGTGGGTACATGCAAATAGAGATACAGACCCTGTATCTCCTGGTCTTTTTATAATTGCATCATGGTGAGGACCCTACCCTCATGATGTAATCTATCCCTAATTACCGCCAAAGGCTCTGACTCTAAATATCATTACATTGGTGGGTGGTGGTGATGGGGGGGTTAGAGTTTCAACATAATGTTTGGGGGAGAAACACCATATTCAGTGTCTGGGCACCCTGTGGTCCCATCAAATTTGACTCATAGTATTAATTATTATAGGAACCATCACAAGAAAATGACCTTATTCTCACCACTGTCATTTATATGAGTAATAATCATTTTTGTCCAACCCAGGACTCTTGTGTCTATTGGGTATTATCCATGAAACTGTGGCAAGCTATTGCTTTAGCTTGTAGGTTAAAGTAAAATCTCAAAATCTTTATAAATCTTGACAGGCTATAGTTAGGAACCTGGGCCATTGTCCATGTTAACAGAGGGGTAGGTAGAGTTTATGGGAATGGATACAGATGGGTGACAGTGATGGATTCAGTATTCTCAATGAAATTGGAAGCAAAGTCATTAGAACATAGGATGGAAGAGAAAGTGATGATGTTTGAAAAGAGAAAAAGTTGTGAAACAATTGTTTAGCAGAGTAAGAGTGTGAACAGACCAGGGAAATATAGTCTTGAGTGGTATTAAGGGCTATTTGCTCATAAATTTAAAGTGAGATTAGATAAAATGGCTGTGACTAGTTTAGCTGAAGTTATGTTTCAATTCAGTTGTAGGTTTAGATGTAGAGGGTGAAAGTTCAGTCAAGAAAGCCAAGGAGAGGCAAGAGAGCTAAGGATCTATGCAAGAGAATGGTTGTAATGAGGCCATCAGTGGTTGGAGGGCGGTCAGTGAAGGTAGTGTAGGATCCATGGGATGTAGATCTCATTCTCAGAACACTCAAAAGAATTTAGACCTGTGGAAGGAGAGGAAGTGCTGGAAAAATTATCCTGGTTACCAGTTATTTTAGCTATTCCCCCTAGTGTGTGTCATCTAAATTCTATTATTTTATTCACATCCTGATTTTTTTCTAAGTGCTTAGCTCAAATCAAGATAGAAGTATTTACTCCATTCTCTTAATGTCAGAGCGACATTATTATAAAGATTAATTAAGTCAGTTGTGTAGTTATTTTTATAAAAGTCATCTTGCTTTCTAGTGATTATTACATGCTTTTCATTATATTTGTATTTCTTTTCAAATGTTCACAAAATATATCTCCCAGAATGTTTCTGATTATAGATATTAGCCTCACAGATCTATTATTTATAGAATTTACTAGAGGCCCGGTGCATGAAAATCATGCACTCGGGTAGGGGGGAATCCCTCAGCCCAGTCTGCACCCTCTCACAGTGCAGAAGCCCTCAGGGGTTGTCTGACTGCTGGCTTAGGCCATCAGTTGGAAATTCGTAGCACTGCCGTGGAGGTGAGAGAGGCTCCAGCCACCACCACTGTGCTTGCCAGCCATGAGCCTGGCTCAGGGCTTCTGGATGAGTGGTGCTCCCCCTGTGGGAGTGCACTGACCACCAGGGGGTAGCTCCTGCATTGAGTGTCTGCTCCCTGGTGGTCAGTGTGCATTATAGCAACCGGTCGTTCCGCCATTCAGAATGATTTGCATATTAGCCTTTTATTATATAGGCTGTCCTCCACTTCAATGACTTCCAAATGTTTTTGATAGTGTGCCCTTACAGTGAAATATTTTTATGAATTTGAATCCCAATATGTTTAAGTACAAATTATGTTCTTATATTGAAATATAAATGTAATCAAATACAAATATGATGAATATATCATAAAACTTGGCCAATTATAGGAATTGAAAAAGAATGACATTGAATGCAACATCATTTATTTACTAGCGGCCCAGTGCACAAATTTGTGCACAATGAAAGGGAATTAATTAGAAGAAATATTTTAATATCGCTATTCACCCTTTCTCTATAATAGAAGTGTCAGAGATTAAAAAAATTAGTAAGATGTATAAGAAAATAATATATAAATTTATTAATAAATAAACAATAAAAACATGATATAATAACAACAAAAGCATGATAAAAAAACAACAAAAACATGATACAAAAACAACAAAAATATGCTGTCATGGTCCGGGGTGCAGGTGAATGGGATTTGGGGCTGTCAAGTGCGGACAGGAAGCTGACCAATGGCCAATTCCATGGGGAATGGGATTCCTGCCTCCCTGCTGTCCGGGTCCAGGGTGCGGGTGAATGGGAATCTGGGCTGTCAGGGCGCAGATAGCAAGGTCTGGGTCAGTGCTCGTCATAGCTACAGGCTGGTCGTCTGGTCGTTGGTCGTTCTGGTCATTACACCATAATAATCACTGGGCTTTTATTATATAGGATTTTTTAGTGTGACACTTATTTCTCATTAAAGTTTAATAGCTATTTTATAGTCAATATTAATACTATTAATAATTTTAATATTTCAGTGATAGTTAATGATTCTATGAAATCTGATGAGATTATCATTAATTTTTAACTCATTGATAGCTGATAAGAAATTTGCCTGAGGGGGAAGAGAGACTTTGCACTGCCATTTTTAATTGTTCAGTTGTTCTTTTGTTACTAGAATTACCTTTGCTCTATGGTTCCTTTACAGGAGTCTTCTGGAATTTTTTGTTCATTTTTTCAGGGTGAATTTTATTAAAACTGCAGAATATAATCTGAAAATCTGCTTAATTGGTCTACATTAATTGCTATAGTCCAAATATGAATAAAGGCCACCTGTGTGTTTTTTTATTCTTTATTGATTAAGGTATTACTAATATGTATTATATGCTCAATAAATATTTGGTGAATGAATAAACCCATGAAGTCCCTGTAGTTTAAAAATTAAACCTTTTTCAATACTTCCTTTTTTCAAGTATTTGCTACATCTTTGCATTTTATAATTTCTTATATATTTTTTCTCACAGTGCTTATAAAATGCTTACCCTCATCTTGAAATACAATATAGTTAAATCTCATTCTATACAGGATTTATTTGAAAATGTATGGTTATTCCCCCCACCCATTATTTTGTTATTAATCCTTACCCAAGGATATTTTTTCCATTGATTTTCAGAAAGAGTGTAAGGGAAGGAGGAAGAGAGAGGGAGAGAGAGAGAGAGAAAGAGAGAGAGAGAGAGAGAGAGAGAGAGAAGAGAGACATTTTTATTGGTTGCCTCCTGCATGCACCTGGGCCAGGATTGAACCTGCAACCCAGGTACATGCCCTTGACTAGAATGGAACCTGCAACCCTTCAGTACATAGGCTGATGTTCTAACCACTGAGAAACACTGGCCAGGGCTCAAACCCTAATTTTAAATGGTATCCTACTGTGCTCATTAGCTGGTTACCCATCTATAATTTTTTCTTTTTCCCATATTATTCTAACAACTATTTTTTTTAATGTTTTTAAATGTTTTAATTTAATATCACATGTTCTAACAATCACATTCCATAGCTATATGTCCATGTCAGTTTGCCCATAATGATGTCTAGGAACAAGGTTAGGTACCTTTTTTTTTTTTTCTGATCCCTAATCCCAACCCCAACTCTGAGAAACTAGAGTGATCTGAAAAATGGGCAGCCTCGAGCTGACATCCTTCTCACTGGCACTATTTTTCCATCAAAGGAAAGAATTTCACATAAAGAATATAAGGTGAGTACTTATTCAGCGAATGGTATATGGATGTTGAATTTCCCCATGACTCTGAAACTCCATTCTTTAGAATAGTCCCTCACTTTATTCATATTTACTATAGAGGTGAGGATTCTCTTGCTATACCTTCCTTACTGACTTTACTGTGGTTCTTACCTCCGCTCCTTCAATGTTTACAGACATCTTTGGATCTTTGGAGTCTTTTGTTTTTTTTTTAACTGAACGTGTTTGTTGACTTAGACAACTGTGATACCTGTTCCTTGATTTTTAAAGTTTCAATATAGAAGAAAGGAAATAAAACTGATGATGTCGTTAGGTGATACCAGCTTTTTCTTTTTCATCATGCTCTTGTGTTTTTTTCCCTTTTTCTTCTGTTAAGAAAATGACTTTGCAACTACCTCCTTCTTCCCTCACAATCACTGTTCAGACACTTTCAAAGCACTTTCTCTGTTATATAATGTCCCCATGTTCCCCATTGATGACAGCTTGAGACTTGTCTGTCAGCACATACAGGGCAAATGCAGTAGTATCTTTCTTTTACACTTTTATTATGTTTAGAGAAAAAATAAATTGCTCATTAATTGGTCAGAAACTTGGGAGCTATTTTAATCGAGAAAAATACAACTTAGATTTCAGAGGGGGTTTGTATTTCAACACTGCATGTCATCTGACATTTATTCTTTGCATTCAACAGTTAAGTGATGAGGGAGAACTTTGAGGCAAATTTTTTGGACAGATTCATTTGAGAATTCCTGAAGATCATGGCCACATATGATCACTCAGCCACTGGAAATTTGGTTCATTTACAATGTCCATAGCTAGTTCTCTACTACCAAGAAAGTGTACTTAACAGATTGTGACATATATTCACTGAGAACATTCAAAAAAAAGAAGGCTAGGGACGATTTTATAAAATGTGTGTTTTCATTTTGATTTATTATGGTGTCAGGATCGCCAAGGCCAAATCCAACAGAATTAGTAGTAGGAACAGAATGTTGGTCTGGTTTCTTTTAAAAATAAAATTTAGCATTTTGTTTCTGATTACAAAAATAATGTATATTGCCCCACCGGTGTGGTTGAGCTTTGACCCATGAACCAGGAGGTCACATTTTAATTAGAGCCAGGGCACATACCTGGGTTTTGGACTCGATCCACAGTGTGGGCATGAGGAGACAGCTGATAGAAGATTTTCTCTCATCATTGATATTTCTATCTTACTCTCCCTCCCCCTTCCTCTCTCTGAAATCAATAAAAACATATTTAAAGAAATAATGTATGCTGACTGTATTTGGGAAATATAGACAAGAAGAGGAAAATCACCACTGATTATAAGATAGCCCTGATGAAATTTTTCTATGTTCTTGGAAATTTTATATAGCATGAGAAAGTTGAGAGTTTAATTTTTGACACCTTTTTCCTAATTTTTTTAGGGGTTCATGGTTTATTCAGGTTTTCTGTTTTGGATAGATTTTAGTAGTTTTAAAAAATCTTTTTAAGAACACATTTTTTGTATTGAAAATTTCATATTTTTATTTAATGCTAAAACTGTAGTTAATTTTCTGATTTTTATTTGGAATTTAAAAATATTTGCATAACCCTAGCCATTTTGGTTCAGTGGATAGAGCGTAAGCCCTTGAACTGAAGGGTCCTGGGTTCAGTTCCCTTCAAGAGCATGTACCTTGGTTGCAAACTTGATCCCTGGATCGGGACACATGCGGGAGGCAACCAGTAGATGTGTCTCGCTCATATCTATGTTTCTCTCTGGCTGTCTCTCCCCCTCCCTTCCACTCTCTAAAAATCAGTGTAAAAAATATCCGCAGGTGAGGATTAACAACAACAAAAATAATTTGCATATTTATTTGTGCGTGCAAGATCTTTGAGAGACTTTCAGGATCAGTCCTGATGCTTCATGTAGTTGTTCACCTCAGTCAATGTCAGAGGTCCAAGCCTCCATACTTAACTGCTACCAACTAATTTCTAAAAATTATTATTGAAGTTTAATTTACATACAATAACATTCTTCCTTTTTGTGTATACAATATTAGACCAAGACCTACAGTTGTGTGGCTACCGCCACAATCAAGATATAGAATAATTGTATGACTCCAATAAATTTCCTGTGCCCTTTTTAGTCTACTTCTCTCTGACCCCTAGACCTTAAGCAATTAGTAGTCTGTTTTCTGTACCCTACAGTTTTGTGTTTCTGAAATATCATATAAATGGAGTCAGACATTAAGCATGCTTTTGAATCCGGCTTCTTTCACTTAGCAAAATGCATTTGAGATTCATCCATGTTGCCACATTACTAGTATCAGTATTACTTTGCTCCTTTCTCTTGAGTAGTATTCCATGGTACGGATGTATCTCATTGAACGAGTAGCAGAAGAATATTTGTGTTGTTTCCAGTTTTATTAATTAGGAATAAAGCTACTATAATGACTTGTGTACATTTTCTTGAGGGATCATAGTTTTCATTTCTTTTGGATAAATGTAGAGAAGCTAGTGCTGCTACCTAATAAACAGATTGGTGTAGAGCCATGAATAGTGTATGGATACAAATTCATCCTTAAATGGACTTTCATTATAGCACAGGAACACTACTATGATGTTCTAGCTGCTTACTTACCAATTCTCTGAGCCTCCTAACTTTCTAAAACTAAATCTCAGATGAAGAACTTCTTCATTCTTCATTGAAAAAATAAAACTCTACAGATGTAATAATCTATCATCTTCCCACCACAATCTAAAACCCTTTGTACATCTGAACGCATTTCCTCCTCTTTCCCTCCTGTGAAAGAGAAGTAGTTTCCTTTGTCTGTCTTCCCAAAAGAGTTTATTATAAGGCTGTTTTTATTTTTCAAATACTTATTTAAACCCCCCCTGCTGAAATTTGGTTTCTATTCTCACTATCCAATTGAAATTACTTTCAGCCAAACCACCAATGTCCTTCATGTTGCTAAATTCAATAAATTTTTATTCTGTCTTCATCTGACTCTAACTTCTTGTGTATCATTATTGATTTCCATTTTCTTTTGTTCTATTTTAACCTTTTTGTTACTAAAGCTGGAATATTTAATAGATTGATTTAAATTTAATTATTTTGAGACATTTGAAGCAGTCCTAAAGTATAAGGCTGTGTTTTCTATTTTCAGTTTCCATTAGACACTATTATCTTCTTCCCCAAACTTTTTATTTTTATAACTTTTAAACATACATAAAATGTTAAGAATAGTGAAAAAAACATCCATATAACCTTCACTTTGACTCTTCAATGGTTAACATTTTGCTAAACTTGATTTATTTATCTCTCAATCTATACCAGTTATATTTCTATATACACTTAAACATAATACTTTTCCTGCATTATTCTATATTTTATTAATTTAAGCTTGTATGGTTAGGTCTATGACCAACTATAAGTTAATTATTGTTAGAGGTGTGAAGCAAGGATTAAGATTCTTTTTTTTTTTATCTCACTAAGGTTTTCCTTTTTTTTAAAAAAAAAAATAGACTTTTTTAAAGAGCAATTTTAAGCTCAGAGCAAAATTTTAAGGAAGGTGCAGAGATTTCTCATATACCTTCAGCCCCCACACATGCACAGCCTCCCTCATTATCAATAACCCCCAACGGAGTGGTACATTTGTTATAATTGATCAAATTACACTGACATATTATCACCCCAAGACCATAGTTTACATTGGATTCATTTTGGGTATTGTGCCTTTTATAGATTTGGACAAATGTATAATGCAAATACCTGCATTTATAGTATCATACAGAGTATTTTCACTGCCTTAAATATCCTCTGTCCATTTCCTATTCACCTCCCTCCCCTCTAACCTCTGGCAATCACTGATCTTTTTACTGTCTTCATTTTGCCTATTCCAAAACATCAAATATTTTAAATCATAGAGTATGTGGCCTTTTCAGTTTTTTCCCCCTTAGTAATATGCATTTAAATTTTCTCCATGTCTTCTCATGGCTTGATAGCTCATTTCTTTTTAGTTTTGAATTATATTCAATTGTCTGGATGGCTCAGGTGTGGGTCCAGGACCAATGTTCTTCAGGGGGGACCTCTGTAGGCAGGACTTTCCTCCCAGTGTTTTAACTGCCTCACGTGGGTAAGGAGCTGACTCCTTCCCTATCACTATGGATGTGGCTTCTCCTGTATATCCTTTGTTATTGAACTTCTATTCAGCTACACTTCAGGCGATTAGCAATGATGGTTGTTCTGTAGTTTAGTTGTAATTTTGATGTAGTCATAGGAATAGGCAACTAGAGTGTTTGCCTGCTTTGACATCTTGACAGGAATCAAGCCATGATTGTCTGTAGAAACTTTAAAATCAGTTTGTTGTAGCTTTTCTCATATATATATCATATATATGTGTGTGTGTGTGTGTATACATATATATATATACATATATATAGTTAGATTTTTACCTAAATATTTCTTATTTGTTGCTACTAAAAATATTGTACTGTAATACAAAAATAGTATCGTGATTTTATTTTATTTATTTTATTTTTTTTAATATATTTTATTGATTTTTTACAGAGAGGAAGGGAGAGAGATAGAGAGTTAGAAACATCGATGAGAGAGACACATCGATCAGCTGCCTCCTGCACATCTCCCACTGGGGATGTGCCCGCAACTCAGGTATATGCCCTTGACCGGAATCGAACCTGGGACCTTTCAGTCCGCAGGCTGATGCTCTATCCACCGAGCCAAACCGGTTTCGGCAGTATCGTGATTTTAATTTTAAATTTTACTTGCTCATTGCTATTACATAAGAAAGTGACTGACTTTTGTATGTTATGTGGTATCCTGCACACTTGTTATAATAACTTTTAGTCCCAGGATTTTCTTTATCAATTCTTCTGGATTTTCCACATAGATGATCATGTCACCTGTGAATAAAGACAGTTTTATTTTTATGCTTTACAATCTATATACTTTTTAAAAATATATATATTTTATTGATTTTCCACAGAGAGGAAGGGAGAAGGACAGAGAGCCAGAAACATCGATGAGAGAGAAACAACGATGAGCTGCCTCCTGCACACCCCGCACTGGGGACATGCCCACAACCAAGGTACATGCCCTTGACCGGAATCGAACCCGGGACCCCTTAGTCCCCTTGCCGACGCTCCATCCACTGAGCCAAACCAGCCAGGGCAATCTATATATTTTTAAATTTTATTTTATCGTTATTGCATTAGCTAGAACTTTTAGTACATTGTTGAAAAGGAGTGATGAGAGGAGACGTTATTGCCTGATCCTGATCCTAGTGGGAAAGCTTTGAGTTTCTCACCAATAAGTATGATGTACCTGTAGGTTTCTTGTAGATAATCTTTATTAAGGTGAGAATGTTCCCCTCTATTTCTAGTTTCCTAGGCGTTCTTATCATGAACTGGTGTTGGATATTGTCAAATGCTTTTCTGCATCTATTGATACGATCATGTGATTTTTCTTCTTTAGCCTGTTGAGTGTATAATTATTTTTATACATTATTAAATTCAATTTGCAAAATTTAAAAAATACATTTTATTAATTTTAGAGAGAGAGGAAGGGAGAAGGAAAAGGAGAGAGAGAGAGGAACATCAATCCGCTGTCTTCTGCATGGCCTTGCTGAGGATCTGGCATGTGCCTGGACTGAGAATTGAGCCGCCACCTTTCAGTGCATGGGGCAATGCTCAGAAACTGAGCTACACTGGCCAGGGTCAATTTTCTAATTTCTTTCTCTTTTTTTTTGAGAATTTTTGCATCTCTGCTCATGAGAGATATTGATCTGTAGTTTTCTTACACTTTCTTTGTCTGGTTTAGTTAACAGTAACACTGGCCTCACAGAATGTGTTAGAAGGTTTTTTCTCTGCTTCTATCCTCTGGAAAAATAAAACTGTAAAATTGGTATAATTTCTACTTTAAATGTTCAGTAGAATTCACCAGTGTACCTATCTGGGCCTGGTGCTTTCTGATTTGAAAGCAATTATTAATTACATTTTAAATAAGTATAGGACTATTTTGATTATATTTTCCATCTTCTATTTTTTCTTGTGTGTTTTGGGTGTCTTTTGAGGAAATAGTCCATTTCATGTAAGTTATCAAATTTGTGGGCATAGAGTTGTTTATAGTATTCCTTTATTATTCTTTTAATGTCCATAGCATCTGCAGTGATGTACCCTCTTCCATTGTAATATTAATAATCTGTGTTCTTTCTCTTTTTTACTTAATTAGTATAGCAAGAGGCTTATTGATATAAAGAATGAGCTTTTGCATGTTTTTTAAAAAATTTTTCTCCATTGATTTTCTATTTTCAACTTTTTAGATTTTTTATTTTATTTTTATTATGTCTTTCCTTCTGTTTAATTTGGATTTACTTTGTTCTTTTATTTTTAGCTTCCTAAGATGAAAGCTTAACTTATTGATTATTGATATTTCTGTGTTTCTAATGTATGCATTCAGTGTGATAAAACTTCCTCTAAGCACTGCTTTCATTGCAGTCCACAAATTTTGATGAGTTATGTTATTTTCATTTAGTTAAAACTATTTAAAAATGTATTTGATTTCTTCTTTGACACATATTTGATATCCATATTTGTGCATGTGGATACACAGTTTTTCCATTATCATTTGTTTGAAAGACTATCTTTTCTCATTGAATCACCTTATCACCTTTGTAGAAAATTCCTTAATCATATTATTGTGAGTGTATTTCTGGACTCTCTATTATGTTCTATTTTTCTACGTGTCTGTTTTAATGCCAATGTTAATATAGCTGTATAGTCTACATTAACCTCAATATGTGTATTGAGATTTTTTTCCAACATTGCTCATTTTTTGAAATAAACTTTTTATTTCAAAACAGTTTTACATTTACACAATTATTGAGAAGATAGTAGAGAGAGTCTCTATATATTTCATACTGTTTCTTTCATTATCAACATCTGGTATTAGTATGGCATTTTGCAACAATTAATGAGATAATATTGATACATATTGTTTATACTTTATTCAGACTCTTTTTGTTTTCCCTGATGACTTCTTTCCTGTTATATGATCTTATCCAGGATATCACACTATGTTTAGCAGTCATGTCTCCTTAGGCTTTTCTTAGCTGTAACAGTTTCTCAGTTTCCCTTTTCTGATGACCTTAACAGTTTTGAGGATTTCTAGTCAGGATTTTTGTAGGGTATGCTTTGATTGGGAATTTTCTGATTTTTTATCATGATTATATTCAGCTAATATGTTTTTAGGAGAAACACACAATGGTAAAGTGCCACTTTAATCACATAAAGGGCATGTGATGTGTACATACTATACATACCATACACATATCAAGGGTATGTACTATCAATATGACTTTTCATTGCTGATGTTAGGTTTGATCATCTGGCTTGAATTATGTTCCCATTCTTAAGAGCAGAGTATTTACATAAATATTTGAAACTTTTCTACACAGGAGATTCTCATTTATTTATTTATGAAATCATTTATTTATATCAGTATGGACTCATGAATATTTATTTTTTACTTTGGATAATAATCAAATATTAACCCATCTTTACTGTTGCTCAAATTGTTCCAGCTTCAGGCGTTTTGAACTCTTTCATTTGGCTCTATACCCTTTGACATATCCCATACTGTAGAACTTTTTTGGAGCATGTCCTTACCTTTTTATTATTTCTTTTTAAAATGAATGTCTTATTAAAGTATTGTGGCATACTACATTATACTAGTTTCAGGTGTGCCACATAGTGATTTCACATTTCTATACCTCATGATGTGATCACCAACAAAACCTAGTAACCACCTCTCATTGTGTGAAGTTATTACAATAGTTCTTACACTGCAAGGTGCTCCAGGCTCATCTTGTATATTTTCTGCCCTATCCTAAAATCAGCTATTTCTCTAAGGAGCCCAGTTCCTTTTTATTGGTGAATGGTACTAGAAATCAAGATCTGAGTGCTTAGTGTGTTCACTGTCATGCTGACAGGGCAGGAAGATAATGTGTATTTACACATATCTATAAATATTTCTGTATGAATATTCTATGTATTTTAATAAGATAAACATAAGTTATATAATAATATCTTCAACTCTAAACCATTGCCACAGAGTTGTTTCTAGTCTCCTCCTCTTGCTATCTGTAATCTCTTACACCAACAGTGAGAAACCTGATTACCATTGTCTGCTATTCATTTGTTTAATTTTGGTATAGATGCATAGTAGTTTTAGAATTGTAACCTGTACCCCTAGGGAAACAACTTTTTCAACTATAGTACGGTGCTTATATATAGTTGCTTATGCATTTAGTCTTACAGACTCCACTCATTTCTAAAGTTACTGAGGTCAGCACCTTTCTCCCTCATCCTGTTCAGTGAGGTTGTTTCACACACGTGTCGCATTCTGCATTCCATCCCGGAGTCCTTAAACTTCCGACATTATTTTTTAAATTTGCATATGTTAAGCTTCACTCTTTGTGCTATAAAGCTCTATTGATTGTGATAATTGCATTGTGTCATGTATTCATCATTATAGTATGGAACAGAATAGGTTCATTATCCTTAAAAAAAATCCCCAGGTTTTAACCCTCCCTCATCATTCTCTGGTAAACTGATTATTTTTTTATCTCTATAGTTTTATCATATATTTGTACTCATATAGTAGATAGCCTTTTCAGTCTTGCATCTTGTATTTAGCAATATATGCTTAAGATTCATCAATGTTTTTGTGTGGCTTGGGAGCTCATTCTTTTCATTACTGGATAGTATTCCATTGTATGAATGTATCATACTCATTCAAGCATTTACCTGTTGAAGGCCACATTGGTTGTTTCCAGCTTGGGGTTATTATAATAAATCTGGTATAAATGGTTTACATGTATGCTTTTGTGTGGACATCAGTTTTCATATCAGTCAGGTAAATATCTAGGAGTGTGATTGCTAGATCCTACGGTAAGACTATGTCTAGCATTGTAAGAAACTGCCCAACTCTTTTCCAATAGAGCTGTACTATTTTGCATTCCCATCAGCAATAAATAAGAGTTTGTATTTGCTGCATCTTAACCAGCAAATGGTATTTTCAGGTTTTTTATTTTTAGCCATTGTAATAGGCATGTTGTGGTATTTACATTTTCTTAAAGATAAATCATGTTGAGCATATTTTCATATGCATATTTGCCTCTTATATATCTTTTTTGGTAAGGTATCTGTGCATATTTCTTGTTCATTACTTAATTGGGTTGCTTGATTTCTTATTGTTGAATTTTAAGAGTTCTTTAAATATTTAAGATACAATTTTCTTATCAGATATGTGTTTTGCAAATGTTTTCTTCAAGTCTGCAGCAGTGTCTTTAGCAGAAGTTTTAACTGTATTGAAGTCTAATTTACCACCTTTTTCTTTTATGGCTCATAATTTTAGTGTTGTGTCTATGAACTCACCACAAAACCCAAGGTATACAAATTGTCTTCTATGTTTTCTTCTAATAGTTTGTGTTATTGCTGGTGTGTTGTTTTTAGGCTTTATTTTACACTTAAGTCTATAATCTATTTTGATTTTAGTGTAAGCTATAAGATCTGTGTCCACATTATTTTTTAAATTTATTTTTTGTTAATCCTCACCTGAGGCCTTTTTTCTATTTTTAAAGAGAGTTGAAGGGAGGGGGAGAGATATATAGAAAGAAAGATCCATGTGAGAGAGACACCTCAATTTGTTGTCTCCCACATGCATCTGAATAGGGCCAGGATTGAGCCTGCAACTGAGATACATGCCCTTGATTGGAATTGTATTCAGGACCCTTTGGTTTTCAGGCTGATGTTCTATCCACTGAGCCAAACAGGCTAGGGCCACATTAATTTTATTTGCATATAGCTGTGTAATTCTTTTAGTTCTATTTATTAAAGTGTCTATAATTTCTTCATTCAGTTCCCTCTGAGCTATTATCTATATATATAAAAGCCTAATGTGCAAATTGTCCCCTCGGGAGTTTGACCAGGAGTTCGATTTCTCACTATGACGTGCACTGACCACCAGCAGGTGGTGTGGAATGAAGGAAGGACCCGGCTGGCAGGCAGCAGCTGGGGAAGGGAGGCCCTTGATGGCAGCTGGAAGGTCCCAATTGCCTCTGATCACCAGCCAGGCTAGGGACCCTACCCATGCACAAATTTTATGCACCAGGCCTCTAGTAAAATATAAATTGACTACATTTATGAGCATCTATTTCTAGGTCTTATATCCTAATATTATTGTATAAATTGATTATTTTGCCAGTTCCATGCTATGTTAATTGCTTTATCTTTATAGTAAATCTTTAAAAAGATTTCTGTTATTATTTTTCTTCTTTAGTATTATATTGCCTATTCTAGGTTTTTTCCTTTCCATGTCAAATTTAAAATCAGTTAATTGATAATTAAAGCTTCTTGGGACTTTGATGAGGATTTCATTGAACTTATAGACCAAGTTAGGAAGAATTGACATCTTAACAATATTGAGTCTTTTAATATTTAATTTCTTTTATTAATGTTTTGTAGTTTTTCACATATAAACTCTATACATACTTTTTAATTTGTATCTAAGTATGATATTATTTGATACTATTGTAAATGGATTGTTTTATAACTTCTAATTTTAATTGTTCATTGTTGATATACAGGTATAATAATATAATTGCTTTATATATTGATCTTATATTCTATGAACTTACTATATTTGCTTATTAGTTCCAAGTTTTTTTGAAGGTTCTTTGGGACTTTTCGCACAAATTATGTGTTTATTTCTTCCTTCCCAGCCTATATACCTTTTATTTATTTTTCTTGTCTTATTGCACTAGTAAAAATTTTCAGTATAGTATAAAGTATAAGTGGTAAGATAGGACATTGTTGCTGTGTTTCCAATCTTAGGGATAAAATGTCTTTTGCCATTAAGTGTGATGCTGTTTTGTAAATATTCTTTATTGAGTTAAGAAAATTTACTGAGTAGAAATAGGTATAGCTCACTTTGCTGAATTATATCAGTTAAAGAAATAGTATAACTCACTTTATTTAAAGAGAAGAATGAATGACTAACTGTTATTAGGAGAATTTCAAAAAATATGTAGCCATCTTTTTTTTTTTTTTTTTTTTTTTTAGTTTTTATTTTTATTTTTTTTTTAGTTTTATTTTTTTAATTTTTCGCTTAAAGTATTACAAAGGGTATTACATAAGTGTCCTTTTTTTCCCCCCACCCTTGACAAACCCCTACCCTCCCTTACCCCCCAGTGTCTTATGTCCATTAGTTATGCTTATATGCATGCATACAAGTCCTTCGGTTGATCTCTTACTCCCCTCCCTCCTGCCCCCCAACTCTCTCTGGCCTTCCCACTGCAGTTTGACAATCAGTTTGAGGCAGCTCTGCCTCTGTATCTATTATTGTTCAAAAGTTTGTAATGGTCTTTATTATCCATGAATGAGTGAGATCATGTGGTATTTTTGCTTCATTGACTGGCTTGTTTCACTTAGCATAATGCTCTCCAGTTCCATCCATGATGTTGCAAATGGTAGGAGTTCCTTCTTTTTAACAGCAGCATAGTATTCCATCGTGTAGATGTACCACAGTTTTCTAATCCATTCATCTACTGATGGGCACTTAGGCTGTTTCCAGATCTTAGCTATGGTGAATTGTGCTGCTATGAACATCTGGGTGCATATATCCTTTCTGATTGGTGTTTCTGGTTTCTTGGGATATATTCCTAGAAGTGGGATCACAGGGTCAAATGGGAGTTCCATTTCCAATTTTTTGAGGAACCTCCATACTGCCTTCCATAGTGGCTGCACCAGTCTGCATTCCCACCAGCAGTGCACAAGTGTTCCTTTTTCTCCACATCCTCTCCAGCACTTGTCGTTTGTTGATTTGTTGATGATGGCCATTCTGACAGGTGTGAGATGGTACCTCATTGTTGTTTTGATTTGCATCTCTCGGATGATTAGTGACTTTGAGCATGTTTTCATATGTCTCTTGGCTTTCTGAATGTCCTCTTTTGAAAGGTGTCTATTTAGATCCTTTGCCCATTTTTTGATTGGATTGTTTATCTTCTTTTTGTTAAGTTGTATGAGTTCCCTATAAATTTTGGAGATTAAGCCCTTATCAGATATGACGTTGGCAAATATGTTTTCCCACGAGGTGGGTTTTCTTGTTGTTTTGTTGATGGTTTCTTTTGCTGTGCAGAAGCTTTTTATTTTGATGTAGTCCCATTTGTTCATTTTCTCTTTAGTTTCAACTGCCCTAGGAGCTGTATCAGTGAAGAAATTGTTTTGGCATATGTCTGAGATTTTGTTGCCTTTGTATTCTTCTAGAATTTTTATGGTTTCCTGTCGTACATTTAAGTCCTTTATCCATTTTGAGTTTATTCTTGTGTATGGTGTAAGTTGGTGGTCTAGTTTCATTTTCTTGCATATGTCTGTCCAATTTTCCCAACACCATTTATTGAAGAGACTATCTTGGCTCCATTGTATGTTCATGCCTCCTTTGTCAAAAATTAATTGAGCATATTGGTTCGGGCTAATTTCTGGACTCTCTATTCTATTCCACTGATCTATATGTCTGTTCTTGTGCCAGTACCAGGCAGTTTTGAGAACAGTGGCTTTGTAATACAGCTTGATATCTGGCATTGAGATCCCACCTACTTTGTTCTTTCTCAGGATCGTTGCAGCTATTCGGGGTCTTTTTTTATTCCAGATGATTTTTTGGAGAGTTCGTTCTAGATCTTTGAAGAAGGCCATTGGTATTTTAATGGGAAGTGCGTTGAATTTATAGATTGCTTTGGGTAGTATGGACATTTTAATGATGTTGATTCTACCAATCCAAGAACATGGTATGTTCTTCCATCTGTTTATGTCTTCCTCTATCTCTTTTTTCAACGTCCTGTAGTTTTCTGAGTAGAGGTCTTTAACCTCTTTAGTTAAGTTTATTCCTAGGTATCTTAATTTTTTTGGTGCGATGGTAAATGGGATTGTTTTCTGATCTCCCTTTCTGAAAGTTCACTATTGGTGTATAGAAATGCCTCAGACTTCTTGGGGTTAATTTTGTATCCTGCTACATTGCCAAATTCATGTATTAAGTCTAGTAGCTTTTTGATGGAGTCTCTAGGGTTTTGTATGTATAATATCATGTCATCTGCAAATAAGGACAGTTTTACTTCCTCTTTTCCAATTTGGATGCCTTTTATTTCTTCTTCTTGCCTAATTGCAATGGCTAATACTTCCAGTACTATGTTGAACAGGAGTGGTGAGAGTGGGCATCCCTGTCTTGTTCCTGTTCTTAGGGGAAATGGTGCTAGTTTTTGTCCATTGAGTATGATGTTGGCTGTGGGCCTGTCATATATGGCTTTTATTATGTTGAGGTATGATCCTTCTATTCCCACCTTTCTGAGAGTTTTTATCAAAAATGGGTGTTGGATTTTGTCGAATGCTTTTTCTGCATCAATTGATATGACCATGTGGTTTTTTTCTTTCAATTTGTTTATGTGATGTATCACATTTATTGATTTACGGATGTTGTACCATCCTTGCATCTCTGGGATAAATCCTACTTGGTCATGGTGTATGATCCTTGTGATGTACTGCTGGATCCGATTTGCTAAGATTTTGTTGAGGATTTTGGCATCTATGTTCATGAGGGATATTGGCCTGTAATTCTCTTTCATTGTGATGTCTTTACCTGGTTTTGGTATTAGGGTGATGCTGGCTTGGAAGCGTTCCTTCCTCTTGAATTTTTTGTAGTAGTCTGAGGAGGGTAGGTTTTAGTTCTTCCTTGAATGTTTGGTAGAACTCCCCTGTGAAGCCGTCTGGCCCTGGGCTTTTGTTTGCTGGAAGCTTTCTGATGACTGCTTCAATTTCTTCCATAGTTATTGGCCTATTGAGGTTTTTAGATTCTTCCTGATTGAGTTTTGGAATGTTGTATTTTTCTAGGAATTTGTCCATTTCCTCCAGGTTGTCTAGTTTGTTGGAGTAGAGTTGCCCATAGTATTGTTTAACAATCATTTGTATTTCTGTGGGGTCTGTTGTTATTTCGCCTCTATCATTTCTGATTTGGTTTATTTGGGACCTCTCTCTTTGCTTCTTGGTGAGCCTGGCTAGGGGTTTGTCAATCTTGTTTATCCTTTCAAAGAACCAGCTCTTGGTTTCATTGATTTTCTGTATTGTTTTTTTGGTCTCTATTTCATTGATTTCTGCTCTAATCTTTATTATCTCCTTCCTTCTGCTCACTCTGGGGTTTTCTTGTTGCTCTCTTTCTAATTCTTTGAGTTGTAGAGTTAGATGATTGACTACCATTTTTTCTTGTTTTTTGAGATAGGCCTGTAGAGCTATAAACTTTCCTCTCAGGACTGCTTTCATTGTGTCCCAGAGGTTTTGGATTGTTGTGTTTTCATTGTCATTAGTGTCCAGGATGTTTTTAATTTCTTCTTTGATGTCATCGGTAACCCAATCAATATTTAATAACATGCTATTCAGCTTCCAAGTGTTTGAGTATTTTGGGTTGTTTTTATTGTAGTTTATTTCTAACATTATGCCATCATGGTCTGCGAAGAAGCTTTTTATGATTTCAATCTTCTTGAATTTGTGGAGACTTTGCTTGTGACCCAATATGTGGTCTATTTTTGAATATGTCCCATGAGCACCTGAGAGGAATGTATATTCCGCAGCTGTGGGGTGAAGTGTTCTGAAGATGTCAATTAAGTCCATCTGATCTAGTGAGTCATTTAGGATTGCTGTTTCTTTGCTGAGTTTTTGTCTAGCGGATTTATCCAGTGATGTCAGTGGTGTATTAAAGTCCCCTACTATGATTGTATTGTTATCGATCTCTCCCCTGATATCTTCCAGAAGTTTTCTTATGTATGTGGGTGCTCCTGCATTGGGTGCATATATGTTTACCAGGGTTATATCTTCTTGTTGTATTGATCCCTTTAGTATTATGAAGTGGCCTTCCTTATCTCTGGTTATGGCCTTCACTTTGAGATGTATTTTGTCAGATATAAGTATTGCTACCCCAGCTTTCTTTTCCTTTCCATTTGCGTGAAAGATATTTTTCCATCCCTTCACTTTCAGTCTGTGTGAGTCCCTTCTAATGAGGTGGGTCTCTTGTAGACAGCAGATGTATGGGTCATGTTTTTTTATCCATTCAGCCACTCGATGTCTTTTGGTTGGAGCATTTAGTCCATTTACATTTAAAGTTATTATTGAAAGGTACTTGTTTGTAGCCATTTCTTTTTTTGTGTGTGTGTGGCTGTTTTCTTTCTGAGCTTGATATTTCTTCTTTTTACACCAGTCCCTTTAGCATTTCTTGCATGGCTGGCTTGGTGGTGATAAACTCCCTTAGCCCTTTTTTGTCTGTGAAGCTTCTTATTTCCCCTTCAATTTTGAATGATAGCCTTGCTGGATAGAGTATTCTTGGATTCAGTCCTTTGCTTTGCATCACTTTGTAGATTTCCGTCCATTCTTTTCTGGCCTGATGTGTTTCTGTTGAGAAATCATTTGCTAATCTAATGGGAGCTCCCTTGTATGTTACTTTCCGTCTCTCTCTTGCAGCCTGTAAGATTCTCTCTTTATCCTGAACATTTGCCATGGTAATTATGATGTGTCTTGGTGTGGGTCTTTTCAGGTTCACCTTGTTTGGGACTCTCTGGGCTTGTGTGACTTTTTTCTTCCCCACCTCAGGGAAGTTTTCTGATATTATTTCTTCGAATAGGTTTTCTAATCCATGTTCATCTTTCTGTTGTTCTGGCACCCCTATTATTCGTATGTTGTTTCGTTTCATGTTGTCCCAAAGCTCCCTTATGCTCTCCTCCTGTCTTTTAATTTTTTTCTCCATTTGCCGTACAGTTTGAGTGTGTTTTGCTTCCTTGTCTTCTAATTCACTAATTCGGTCCTCCGCTTCTCCCAGTCTACTGTTGATACTTTCAATGGAGTTTTTTATTGAAGCTATGTCACTCTTCATTTCTTCTTGGGACTTACTTAAGTTGTTGATTTTTTCATCTGTTTCTTCTAGCTTCTTGCATAAGTAGTTGAGTTTTTCATCTGTTTCTTCTTGCTTCTTGAACATCTGGTGCTTGTACTCTAGGAACCTTATTCTGAATTCTTTTTCCGTCATGTTGCATATCTCTGTCTCACTTAGCTGCTTTTCTGGTGAGTCCTCCTTTTCTTTCCTTTGGGGGTTTCTTTGCCTACCCATGTTTGATCTCGCTGATATATGTAGATGTTGAGATGTTCAGTGGCTGCTCCCTGGGTGGCAGGGGCTCCTTGGGTTGTGGTTGCTGCTCAGACGGTTGCGGTAGCAGCTGCTTTCCAGTTGGCAGCAGCTCCTCTGGTGGGTGTTGTTCACAGCTGTGTTGGCTCTTCTGGCTGGTGGGGGGAGGCTTCACGTACAGCTGCTGTTCCACAGACAGAGGGTGTGGTGATCAGGAGGCTGTGGTGATCAGGAGGCTGCGGTGATCAGGGGACTGCTGTTGCTTGGATCTGCGGTCTGGGAAACGCTCCTCTCTTACCAGCACTGCATGGTCTGGGAAACGCTCCTCTCTTATGGGCACTGCATGGTCTGATCAGTTCCTCAGGATGCCCCCTTTAGTCTCAGTTCTCCGCAATCACAAAATCCAAATCTCAAATCTCCTGGCGCCAGCAAACCCGCGGAACTCCTTACCCTGGTCAGGGTCTGTGTCTGTCCCAAGAGACGCGGCTGTCTGCCATGCGGTCTCCCTCCGACCCTCTGGGCTCAGGTCTGGCAAACTTTCCTGCCCAGATACCTGGTTTTTAACCTTTCCAGGGGAGGTCTGCCCTTCCCGGCTGCAAACCGTCTCACCAGCTGAGTAAATTTGCCAATTCGGGGTGGGTGTTATTAGTTTCAGCTGCTTACTCCGTTTGCTCCGGGACAAGACCTGGGACGCGTCTGCCTATATCGCCGCCATCTTGCTTCTCTGTAGCCATCTTTAATTCAGCATAGTCTGCCCTGAATCACAAATTGTTTCTTACACGTGGAAATAAACTAACTTCTTTTAAATTCCACAAATTCTTCTCCTATTTCAATATTATCTCAAAGTCCAAGATCCTATTTTTGTAAATCAAGTTCAGGGCTCCTTGTGTTCAGTTTTTTATGTACTGTTTCTCTTCATCTTACCTTATGGATGAGATACCAGTTATATGTTTCCAACATCCAACATACAATGGTGAGAGAAGTATAGATAATAACAATAGATATTCCTGTTCAAAAAAGTGGGAAAACAGAGTCATATGGCAATCTCTGATCCATAGCAATTCTGAAATCCAGTCAGGTATGTGTTGCCATTATAAAAAAAAAAAAAATTAAAGTACAATACTGCTAAATAGAAATGATTTTTTGTGCCTATTAACTTCTTCCTCTCTTGGTTTGACATTGATTTCACCTTCTTTCTATAAGAAATAGCTTATGTTTATAATTGAGTAGTTTTCTTAGCCTTTTTTTTCTTTTTCTTTTTTTGCCTGTAGGAAGTTTGAGGTCTGAATTTTTTTCATTTTGTAGTATGGCTATCTTTTTCAGATCAAGTGGTATAATTCTTTTAAAATCTTTCTAGACTTCATGTGTATCAATTTACAATCTAACCCAACAAACAACATACCATCTCATAAATATTTTCAAAATAGGCTCTTCTATACCTTGGGCACTCTGTGAGGCTGAAACAATGTCCTCAAGATCCTCAGAAGCCCAATATTTAAAAAGGAAGGGTCTATAGGGCTTGCCTAAGAAGGCTTTTTGTCCTTAGAAGTCATTTTGTCTGGCTTAGAGGGTCTATGAAACACCATTTTAAGTCTCTCTGAGGTTTTTAAAAAGGTTTTACACTTTCACCCTTGACTTCCTTTTTACTTTCAGACCATGCTTTACTTAACAGGGACTTGAATTTGATCTTTTCTCTGAGGCTATTTCTTTCTTTTAACAGTTTTATTTAGGCTTGGAAAGACTGTCCTGAACTCTTAGTATTTCTTCCAATTATGCTAGAAAACTTAAGGATTTCTTTTTTAGTTTATCTCTCTTATCTTTCATTTTGTCATAGGTGACTAGAAGAATTTGTGCCTGTAAATCTCCTTAGCAAGATTTCTGAGATCATCAGGTTGTTTTTGTATTTACCATATTGCCACAGGCAACAGTTTTACTGAATGTTCTGTCTGTGTATAAATCAGCTGCCCTTTTCACTGGCCTCCAATAGCAGCATTTTCCTTATTGTCCTTAAAGCACTAATAGTTTCCCTAAGGCCGTTCAAGGTTTCATCCAACAGTTCCTTCCAGCTCCCAGCCAATGCTACATACTTCACTATTTTTGTGTGTTGCTTTTTGTTACCACAACATTTCACATTGGGGTACCAGTTATCTATTGCTTCCTAACAAATTACCTTAAAACTTGGAAGTTTAAAGCAAGAAATTATTTTATCTCATGAGTGAGTCAGTAATTTGGGCTGGGCTCAGCTGGCTCATACTTCTATAGAATGTTCAATAATGCCATTTAGTATTGTTCAACCTGTGGGTGAGATGGTCAGAGGATAGAATGCTTCACACCCATTTCTGGTGCCTAATCAGTGGTGGCTTGATATCTCAAACTTATCTGGGAATTTTGAACACAGAGCCTATCTCTGGCCTCTTTAGCATGGAGGTCTTAGGGTAGATAGACTGTTTGCATAGCAGCAACTCAAGGCTCACAGAGATAGGATGTTTCAAAAGACAAAAAGTTTAAGGTACAGTATTTTAAGGCTGTGGAAACTGACTTGGGTGTTTTTCCACTATATGCTTTTAGTCAAAGAAGTCACAGAGCTCCTTAGATTCTAAGTCAGTGATCATGGAGTCAATTCTCTATGGGAATAGTCTCAAAGAATTTTTGGTCATCTCTAAACTGCCTCACCACCTGTTTCTCTTTTCAATGAACTGTCACAAACTGAGATTCTTGAGGTTTGGACAAATTATTATTGTAACAAATATTTGGAACATTTGGTCTTAAAACTTGAATATCAATTAGTAGTCATTTTTAGGAATTTACAAGCTATGCAACAATATTTGGGGAAAAAACACCTCTTTTTAAGAATTAAACTACATCCTAAAAAATGATCTAGCTCTGTTTAGATTATGCCTTTATCATGCCTTTAAAATCCAAGGTTTCCAGTGAAATATCAGTTTTATTATTTATTTTATAATCCCAGTGAGCATCTTGATTTCTTCAATTGTAAAATGGTGTGTGTGTGTGTGTGTGTGTGTGTGCGTGTGTGTGTGTTATACCCATATAAAATGATCTAAACTGGGGCAATTTTGGAAATGTTATAAATGAAGTGGCCCTATGTTCTTAATAAAAAGCTAAAACTGAGGCTATTTTGGGTTAATTATGACCCATTTGCCTTTCTAGTTTTTTGTGATGATCAAACAAAACTATAACAATGAACATCCAAACAACCCAAGTGCCCATCAGTAGATGAGTGGTTAAAAAACTGTGATACATTTACACCATGGAATACTATGCAGCATTAAAAAAGAAGGATCTCTTGCCTTTTGAGACAGCATGGAGGGACCTGGAGAGTATTATGCTAAGCCAAATAAGCCAGTCAGAGAAAGACAAGTATCACATGACCTCAATCATATGTGGAATCTAATGAACAAAATAAACTGATGAACAAAATAGATCCAGAGACGTAGAAGCATTGAATAGACTATGGAATCTCAGAGGGGAGGCAGGGGTATTTGGGTGGGAAGAGATCGATCAAAGAACTTGTATGCATATATGCATAACCCATGGTCATGGACAATAGGGTGGAGAAGGCCTGGGGTGGGGGCAGGGCAGGCTAAAAGGGGTTAACGGCGGGGGAAAGGGGACATATATAATACTTTCAACAGTGAAGATTAAAAAAACATTAAAAAACCACAAAATTATAAAATTTGAAGTAGAGGCAAGCTTGTGGTATTACTTTGGCATATTTGCATCCTGTATTTAGATAGAAACTTCTAAAACTGGTTCTAAGTCTATTTGAATCACCTTTAGTATTTAATAATACTAAACATATGATGCTCTTCCTTGATTGTAGAGCTGGCTTGATATATTTTAAGATAACATTTCTATTCCCAGAAACTTCTGAAGAGAGCTGATCATTGCCCATCTTTGCACAGTAACTTTCTCCACCTATTACAGCTGCTCTTGTGTCTTTTAGTTGGACTTTTTCACACTAGGCAATATAAGGTTCTCTATAGCCAATGTTTCATATTGTTAATACTAGGTGTACCGATTAATAATGGTGGATTTTATAATTAAAGAAAACATGATAATTTCAAGAGAAACATCAAAAGTGCTTTATTCAAAGTAATGTCCATCGCTAGCTACATATTTCTCCCATCTTTTAGGCATTTTGTGGATACAGTCCCAATAGAACTTTTGTTTTGAAGCAAACCATTCAGAGACCCAATTTTCCACTTCTTCGTACATTTTGAAGTGCTGCTCAGAAAGTGCATGTGCCATCGATCAGAACAAGTGGTAATCTGAAGGAGCAAGGTCTGGTGAGTACAGTGGGTGGGTTAATACTTCCAAGGCAAGATCTTTTAACGTGTCTTTAACTGCTTTTGAAGTGTGTGATGGTGTGTCATTATGAAGCAAAATTACTTTGCCATGTATTCTGGCCTATTCTGGTTGTTTTATGATCAAAGTGTGGTTCAAATTGATTATTTGTTGTTGGTAGCAATCAGTATTAACAGTTTCACCTGGTTTTAGAAGCTCATAATACACCACACCTCCCTGACCCCACCAAACACAGAGCATTGTCTTCTTTCCGAAAGCAGTTTGGCCTTGCAGTTGATGTTGATAGTTGACCTGGATCAACCCATGATTTTGTGCATTTGGTATTCTCAAAATAAATCCACTTTTAATCGCCAGTCACAATTCGATGCAAAAAAGACTCTTTCATGCCACTGAAGCAACATTTTACTGATGACTTTTCGGTTTTCCATTTGTCTTTTGTTCAGTTGATGTGGCACCCATTTCCCTTTCTTTAAAATCTTTTCCATTGCTTGCAAACAATCAGAAATTGTTTGCTGAGCAACGTTTAATATTTCTGCAAGTTGTTTTTGAGTTTGACACGCATCTTCATCCAATAATGCTTGTAATCATTGGTCTTCAAACTTTTTCAGTTGACCTGGATGTTCTTTGTCTTTCACATTGAAATCATCACTTTTAAAGTGTTTAAACCAGTTCACAAGTATCTTGAGATGGAGCATGGTCACTCGAAATACTAGTATATGATAACTTTCAGCAGCACTTTTCATCAAAATAAAGTAATGAATTAAAACTTCCCGCAAACAAAATTTGACATTTTTAAGCATAAAAATATCTATGATGTTAACACCTTCAGCAAATTTGACATAGGAAGTTTTGAAGCTTGCTGTCAATACAACAAAATAGCATACATATCAAATCGCATATATATCAATATACTAGTATGTGTAATTCCATCTATTGAAAAAAATCCGCATTATTAACTGGTACACCTAATACAGTTTGATATTCATTATAGTTAACTCCTCAATGGTTTTAAATTATAAATCCCAGGACAGTTTTCAAAGTGATCAGCCATTAAATAAAACTATCCTTTTATTTAAATACTAGTGGCCTAGTACACGAATTCGTGCACATTGAAAGGAAATTAATTAGAAGAAATATTTTAATATCACTATTCTCTATAATAGAAGTGTCAACCAAATTCACAATTGAAAATGACACATGGAAACACACATGTGTGATTGGCGCCAGAAAGAGCTTTATAAATACGGATAACCTTGCTTAATTAGACCTGCTTTCTGATTTAGCTAAACTTTTTCCAGCCCAGTAAAGCACGAAGCACCCCAACTTCTTTTTCAGGTAATTGTCAGCAACACAGCAATAAATATCAACACAAAACAGATTATTATTGTAGATTATGCAGGGAACAAAGGGTAAAATATTTAACTGCAGCAGTATTTGACTATATTTTGCACAGTGAGAAAACCTGAAGTCATTTTAAGGTCCACTATTTCTTACTTCTTGTCAGTTGGGTCAAGTTTCTAAACTTTCTAAATCTGTTTTCCAGCTAATGAAAAAACAATGGGATTCCACCAAGTCTCCTATCTACCTACTCCAGGACTTCTGTGAGGATCAAATGAGATGAGGCATGGGAAAATGCTTCACAGACATTTGGTTAAAGTGTGAAATGTTTGCACCTGGTTATAAGCAAGTTATGTTCCTGGGCTGAAGAAACTCCAAGGAGGCTAATCTTTGCTAGGGAGAGAAAGCTGGGCGTTGCTATGTGATGTCATTACCCAGCACCCACAACAGCCATTTCAGGCTGGGCTGGGCTGTGGGCCACATTTTGCACCATGGGTTCTTGGCAACATCAGCTGAAATTTGTTGGGGTGTCACTCTGGGATGGTGGTGGGGCCTGTGTCCCACTTGGGGGAAGCCGAGAGTTGCTTTGTGTGTGCCAGGTCCAGGGTGCAGTTTCTCTGTGGGCATCATGGCAGTGTCTGTGTTGAGCATCTGCCCCTGGTGGTCTGTGTGATCATAGTAACCGGTCGGACACTTAGCATATTAGCCTTTTATATACTATGCTAGAGGCCCGGTGCATGAAATTCGTGCCTGGGGAATGTGTCCCTCAGCCCAGCCTGCACCCTCTCCAATCTGGGACCCCTCGAGGGATGTCCGACTGCCCATTTAGGCCTGATCCGGGAGGGATCAGGCCTAAATGGGCAGTCGGACATCCCTCTCACAATCCAGGACTGCTGGCTCCCAACTGCTCGCCTGCCTGCCTGTCTAATTGCCCCTAACCACTTCCCTGCCAGCCTGATCAATGCCTAACTTCTCCCCTGCCTGCTCGATTGCCCCTAACTGCCCTCCCCTGCTGGCCCGGTCACCTCCAACTGCCCTCCCTTGCCAGCCTGGTTGCCCCCAACTGCCCTCCCCTGCAGGACTGATCCCCCACAATAGCCCTCCCCTGTAGACCTGGTCCCCCCCAACTGCCCCCCCCCTGCAGGCCTGATTGCCCCTTACTGCCCTCCCTTTCAGGCCTGGTCCCTCCCAACTGCCCTCCCCTGCCGGCCATCTTGTGTCCACATGGGGGCGGTCATCTTTTACCACATGGGGGCAGCCATCTTTTGTGTTGGAGTGATGGTCAATTTCCATATTACTCTTTTATTAGATAGGACTAGAGGCCTGATGCATGAAATTTGTGCAAGAGTAGGCCTTCCTTCCCCCAGTGCTGGCAGTGGTTTCCCTCTGGCACCTGGGACCTGGGCTGGCTGTCCTCTGACCACCCTCAGGTACCTGGGATCCAGGCTGGCTTCCATCTAGCCGCCCGCAGACCCTGGACCCAGTCTAGCTTCCCTCAGACCGCCTGCAGGCACCTGAGACCTGGCCTTCCCTCTGGCCCCGGCTTCATCCAGGACATCTAGAATGACATCCAGAATGACATCTGGTCTAAGTAGCATGTTACCCTTTTTTTATTATACATAATAAAAGCCTAACATGCAAATTAACCAAATGGCAGAACCACTGTAGGAACTTTCAAGAAAAGGCCTTGGTTTGGATTTGTAGAGAGCTTTATCAGATGAAAAAGGAAGTCAAGTCCTAGCTGGTTTGAAGTCAAGTTCAGTGGATAGAACATTGGCCTATGGAAAGAAATATCCTCAGGTGAGGATTAAAAAAAAGGAAGTCAAATCTGTGTGTTCAAAAACTGTGAAATATACAAAGTACGATCAATTTTAATAAATGAGATGAGATGAGCACTTATGAAACAAGAACATTGAGGAGAAAGGGTGAGTTAGCAGGTTGGAAAGAGTTAGGCACAATTCTAGAGCAGGGAACATGTCTATCAGAGTGCTTAGTTAATGTTTGTACAGGGATGGAGGAGTCTCATTGAGGTGGTATTGATAGAAGCTCAGGAAATGCTAATATATTCAAGTTCAAAATATACACATGGGTAATATTAGATAACTGCTTCAAGATAATATTTTTGAAATCATAACATAAACCCTGTCCTTTCAGGGTTTGGTGGACCCATGTCAATTTAAATTGAATGCCATAGTAGTTGAATATCCTTTGGATTTTGGTTAGAAATATTATTTAATTTTGTGCATATTTCTTCTAATTCTATACTGGGTTTCTATCTTTTTATAGATTTCAAATATTTTCTCTCAGATTACTACCGAAATGTTGGTAGTTTTTGATTAAGTGACATCAATTTGAGTAGAAGGGCCAGCCTTGCACAGTGTCAACAATAAACTTAATTATGTTGTACATTGTTAGCTTTCACTATTGTATTATGAATGAGAACTATAAGCACTCTTCCTCTTTTTTTTTAAAGTATAGCATTTCATTTTTTTCAAAAGAAACAATTAAAGAAGCATTTCACAGTACATAGTTTCATGACTATATTCAGTAGAAAGTCATTTGTTATGATAGATTCCTTATTAATAATTCTGATCATAAGAATCACTTATTTAACAGTGACTGTAATAATCACTAGATGAGTTTATTGATCTCATTTTGTAGAGCTTGCAATATAGGGAATAAAGTAGACCTTTCCCTGTCTGCATTTTCTTATCTTTAGATTATTTTATGACTGAAATAAAATTGTATACAATTACATTTTTTATTATATAAGCCATTCAATGATGATGCAATAAAAATTCAGTCTTCAAAAGTTTAAAAAATAATATTTTAAAAACTTTAGTTGGTAATCTTTGACATTAATAACACAATCCAAAATAATAGTCTTTGTTGAGTTGATAATATTTGATTGGGTATTAAATATATTTTATTCTTTAAATCTAATGCCATTTAACACTTAGGTATGAGATAATAAAGCAAATGTTATTGTGATAGCAATCCTTCCCTCATTAAAATTATCTATAATAATAAAAACATAATATGCTAATTAGACTAAATGTCCTTCTGGAAGACTTTCCAGATGAAGCAGGGGCTGCGAGGGCCAAGGCAGCCACCATGGTGGCGGGGGCCAAACCCCTTGAATGAATTTCGTGTTTCAGGCCTCTAGTACATAATAATTAAAGTATTGCCAGTTACAGAAGGCTTTGTGATTATTACACATTTAAAATTATTAAAGGCAAAAATATTATTTTCTAACTAAATTTAGACTCATCATGCTTTAATTTGACCAATTTGTCTTCTAACCAGCTTTCAGGTATGCTATCTTTCCTTAAAGACTTTCTTAAAATGCCCCAAAATAAGAAAGTCCTAACTTTTTAGTTTTTAGGTATTTATATCATGGGTTAAGAAACTTTATACTTCAATACTGAGTTATTAATTCCATTTATTTAACTAAATATATTATTTATCATACACATCAATAATATTTTAGATCAAATATTGGCTTTCTTGTCCTAATTGTTGAATTTTATCTATTCTTTGCTTTTCCTTTAATGAACTTAATTGTCCATATTCTTACATAATATTTGTGTTTTTATTTAAGCTGTTTTAATTTACTTTTACCATTATTGTAACATATATATTTAGTACGTTTTGGTAAAATGGCTTGTATTGGCTCCATTTTAATTTTGCCCATCACAGCACTCACAATATAAAGGTAATGTTACTATTTTATAATTTTTAAAAAGATTATCTGTGCAAAACAAATTCCTAAACTATAATAGCCATTGGGATAGAGTGGTCACAGTATTATAAAAGGTCACAGGAGACAACAGACCATTTAACTTCCCCATTACCTATAGCATCTGTGGGACTTTGGGCATTATATTTACTATGTCTGAGGTTCAGTGGAAACTAATACTTATCTGTTTGAAAACTAGAAACTCTCCTGAGCTACATTCTTGTTCTGAGATCTCAGATTTTCTGAACATTGATTTCCTTCTTGGTTTGGAGCATTTGGATTTTCAATGTTTATTGATAGATTTAGGATCATTCTACTCTTTATCTTTAAAAGTTTGATCATCAGCCTCTATTGATTTCTACGCTACTTTATGTTTATTGAATGTTTATATAACACCTGAAATAAAATATATTTAGGATGTGGTCAAGAATCATTCCAATAAAGGAACCAAGTATGAGCAGATGGTTAAAACAATACAAAGAGCAGAGCCTATGAGACACAAAGTGAATGAGGTGGTTTGAAAGCGCTAGCTCTATGACACTGTCAGAAAAGGAACTTTCCTGAAATATAATGAAATAGAAATTTTTTAGGGGTGAAATAGGCAGGTTTAGGGATTTTTTAGAATTGGGGGTCCATGAAAAAACACAGGGCTTCAGGGTTGCAAAAGGGTACATTTCCAAAAGATAAGGGAACAAGGAGCCAGCAGAAGTTACATTTCCATAAGATAAGGAAACTGGGAGTAGCAAAAGGTTTATATTTACAAAATAAAGGAAGAGGAAGAAAGCCCAGAGGGAATAGGAGAACAATGAGAGAGGAAGGCCTCACATTATTTGAACCCCCTCCCCAAATTAAAATGTATACATTTTATATCTACCTTAAATTGGGATCAACCTACTCAACCCTTGACCTGGTTGTTTGAGTTATTCCGTGAGGATGATGGGAGATGCAGGAGGTAATAATTACTGGCTTTCATGAAATTAAACTTATTGGCATTATTTCCACATTTCACACATTTTTACTTTGGAATTAACTGTTGACTTAATAAAAGTAATCATGTTAAGCAAATTTGCTACTCAAATTTTTTCAAAGTATCCCAAAATATTAGATCTTTCACTCCCTCTTATAGTCCCAATATATATATCAATCAGCATGCAAACATTTCTTCTCTAACAAAACATTTAAAAAAAAATCACATTCTAGTTCAATATTCATATTATATTAATTGGTATATCATAATTCTTTTAAATTAGTTGTTGCATCTTGAAGATAAATCTTTCTAAATAACTTCTAATACTATGTAGATAAAAACGACGGTAAATAACATTTCCCATTGCTGGTGGCTAATCATAACTAGAAGACATCGATGACTACAAACTACAATTCACACAGAGTGAGTGAATAAACATTTAAAATAAGCAGAATCAAACTCTGGACCTTTCAAGAAAGTTGAAATTCAATAAAAATAGAAAAAAAGAAAAAAGAATGAGGGGAGATCTTATTGGGGACAAAATTCAGATCACATCAAATAAGGTTTAATCTTGGTAGAAGAGAGTTCTACTCCCAATGGGGAAATATTGTAAAGAAGTCTGGTTACTGGTGGATTAAATTAAAAGAAGGGTCTGAGAACGTGTGTGAGACCAGAGGAGATGGCAATCTTGGAAAGAAACTACATGTAAGAGTGAAGGCAGCAGTGTAGAAGTGGGAGGTATCAGTAGGAGGCTTGGCTATGAAAGAAAACATTGGAAGATAAAGAGCTAATAGAAACAAGGAAATGCTCCAATATGAATTTGACTAATTTCAAGTATAAAAGGAAACCATGAAATTAAAAAAAGACATGTATCAGAATGATGTATTATTTATAAGAGCTGATTGAACTAAGGAAATCAATGAAGAAGACAAAGTTGTACCAGTAATAAACATTAATTACAAAATGCCCAAGCAAAATAGATGTGTTTGATAATAGTAAAAGATACAGAAAATAAGAATGAAAAAAACCCAAAGAATAAGTATAATAAAGATGGGAAAAGATCAGAGAGAAAAAAATTAATGTTATTGGAGTCCAAAAAGAACAAAAAACAAAGCCAAGAACAGAACTAATATTTAAAATAACAAATTAAGAACACTTTCCTGAAATATAATGAAATAGAAATTTTTTAGGGGTGAAATAGGCAGGTTTAGGGATTTTTTAGAATTGGGGGTCCATGAAAAAACACAGGGCTTCAGGGTTGCAAAAGGGTACATTTCCAAAAGATAAGGGAACAAGGAGCCAGCAGAAGTTACATTTCCATAAGACAAGGAAACTGGGAGTAGCAAAAGGTTTATATTTACAAAATAAAGGAAGAGGAAGAAAGCCCAGAGGGAATAGGAGAACAATGAGAGAGGAAGGCCTCACATTATTTGAACCCCCTCCCCAAATTAAAATGTATACATTTTATATCTAGAAATCTATAAAATTCTTTACAAAAAATTCTTATGTCAAAGAGAAAACAAAAAGAAACATCCAAAAATAGCGATATGTGGAAATGTCGTAGGCAGTTAGACAGACATGAGCAGAGCAACAATGATGGGCCAAATGTAGAAGGTCATGGGGTGGGAAGCCCCAGGTGCCTAGCAACACACAATCAATTATAGGGTGGGACCTGGCCCCAGGTTGGCTTTTCTTCTTTAGCATATCGCTGGTCATCCGGTTTAGACTCCTTGACCTTTCCTCCCTAGAGATAATTTCAAGGCCTCAGTAATATTTCAGCTCCAGCCCCAGATAAGCAACAAAACCAGTCATTGCTGACATCAGGAGCAACTGCATTGAATAATGACTCCCTGCCCTGGTGCAGTTAATCAGTGGAGACCACACCCTGGAATGACACACCTGGAAAACTGTTGACTATTCTATTAAGATCTTCTCCTTGGACCTCCCCTAAAATCTCCATCCTTGAAACCTCAGGATGGAGGACCCAGTGCCTTTACCTTTCCCAACGCCCCCCTCCCCTTCCCTGCCCCAGGCACATTACCATTAGCTTCCTCACTCCCAAGCTCCAAGGGCCCTTCCTTCACCTCTATAACTTGTTTCCTAAGCCTATTTCTTTTAGAAATTGCTTTCTTCTCCCTCTGTGATTCACCAAATAAATGCTCTCTTACAGTTTGGGTCTTGCTCTGAATTCTCTCCTCACCAGAATTAAGTACTGAGGTTGCTGAATCTAGGTTTGGTCTGATCCCACTGGTCAGACACCTGGTGCAGTTCCCACCACCTACAACAGTAAGACTACAAAACAGATTCTCTGGGATATTTTTAAAGCAATGATTAAAGGAATTAAATAATTAGGCTAACACAAATGAAAGTGAAGGACTTCCAGTTTCCCATTAGGAAAGCCATTGTGAGAAGGTTGGACACTGGGAAAGCCATTGCCTCCAAGATTGGAGAGGAAGGTGAATTCAGGGAGTCTGAGACTTCCGAGCAGAAACTTCTTCAGAAACCAGGGGATATGAAGCCTGAACTGTAACTGATGAATTGCTAGAGGGTCAACATGGACAATTTTGACAACTTTGAGAGTTAAAAGTTCCAGGGCCGCCCAATCTAAGGTTGGGTGTGGTGGGGTGGGGTGGGAGATGAGGGTTCTATATTATTGTGTTATTTACCTTCAGGAGCTAGACTAAGTCCCAAAGTAAATATTGGAGAAAATCCCATCATGCTTCTGGCAGGGGGATAGGAAAAAGGAACTACTTTGAAAAATAACAGAGCACTCTGTTCTTCTTCACAAGACCTGCCCTCAGGGGAACTAGTTAACCAGAACCCACTTTTATGGCCTGGGGTAGGGTAAATACCCAACTCCAGCTCACTCTAGCCATCCTGTACCATCTAAATTAAAGGGCCAGGGAGAGAGCTGAACATCACTTGTGAATTTCACAGTCAACAGGTATAGGTTTACTAAAAGTCTGAGACCTAAATATAAGACTATGAAACATGTTATTTTTCCCCATACCTATGCCCATATTACAGTAGTTCCTTTACCTCATGCCCAGATATCAAGAAAAAAATTGAAAGGCATATCAAAAGGCAAAAAACATAATTTGAATAAACGAAACAAGCATCAGGACTGGAGATGACGGAGATGTTGAAATTATCAAACCAGAAATGTAGAACAACTATAATCAATATGGTAAGGCCTTTAATTGATAAGTAGACAGCATGCAAGGACAGATGGGCAATGTAAACAGGGAGCAAAGATATAATCTTAGCAAAGGACTGAAAAGAAATGCTAGAGATATGAAACACTGTAACAGAAATGAAAAATGACTTGGATGGGCCTGTTAATAGCTTGGACAAGGCTGAGGTAAGAATCTGAGCTAAAGGATATTGCAATCGATTCTTCAAAAACCAAAAAGTAAAGAGAACATAGACTGACAAAAACGGAACAGACTATTCAAGGTCTGTGGGATAACTGCAAATAGTGTAACATACATGTAATGGGACATTCAGAAAGAGAGGAAAGGGAGAAAGAAACAGAAGAAGTATTTAAAACAAGAATGACTAGGAATTTGTCCCAAATTAATGTCAGACACCAAACCACAGATCTAGAAAACTCAGAGAATATCAATCAAGATAAATGTGAAAATCTACCCCTGGGCATACGTATCATTTTCAAATTATAGAAATGTGTGTGGGAGGCAACCAATGTGTCTCTCTCACATCAATGTTTCTCTCTCTCTCCCCCTCCTTCCTTCCACTCTCTCTAAAAATAAGTGGAAAAAATATGCCCGGGTGAGGATAAACAAAAAACAAACAAAAAAGAAGGAATAAATGAAGCTAAAATAAATTATTTTTCTTATTCTTAATTGATTTAACAGATAACAGTTTAAATAATAATAGCAATTTATTTGATTATGTATGCTTACATATACTTCATTTCTCTCTACATATGTAAATACATATATCTATATCTATATCTACATATATTTATATAGATAAATAATAGATATAGATATAGGGACGAAGGGTTTCAGTGGTTACTTGAATGGTTTAAGGATGACTCAAAGGTTGGTTGCACTTGGGACTATTGATCAGGGCATCTATATTTGGTCTCTTCATTTGATTTGGGCTTCTCAGAGCATGGTAGCTGGGTTGTAAGAGAGTGAGTCCTGAGAGAGAACATCTGGAGAGCTAGCTTCCAAAGAGACAGGGGATTTCTTTGGACCTAGCCTCACTAGTCACATCCTTTTGTTTCATCCTTTCGGTGGCTTCAGTTGAATCACTAGGGCTGACCCAAATTCAAGGAGAGGGTCATTCAACTACATCTGTTGACAGGAGGTGGCAAAATCACATCATGTGAGAGCTTTGGGGATGGGCAATGATGTTGTGACCATTACTGAAAAATTTAATTGGTACACTCAGTCTCCTATTTCATGAGGAGATACTAGAGGCCTACGTGTTAAAGTCGAGGCAAGGTGCTCACCATCTTCACTACTATTGACATTATATATATATATATATATATATATATATATATTAAACCAATGTAATTAGATCAGAGCAACCAATTAAAGGCAGCATATGAATTGGAAAGAGCTATCATGTGTGTGTATGTGTGTGTGTAGAAGAGAGAGAGAGAGAGAGAGAAGGAGGGAGGAGGGAAGAAGAGTGAGAGTTGAAATAAATATAGCACAAAATTAAGATGGAAGGTATACAGATGTTCATAGGCCTATTCTTATTTAATAGCAACTCAAGAGATGAAGAAACTGTATTAGGCTTTCAGTGTGTATTAAAAACAGGTTTGATCTTTGCCCTGTTGATACCTATGATCTAATAAAATATACAAACAGATCAAATATACAGCCAACAAAGCAATATAATCACAAAATCTAAAACCACCTCTTGCAAGAAGTTGAAGCGTGACTATGTTGGCCACGTAAGGATGAATTACCTAATATAAGCCCTTTCTGAGAGGAGGTGGAACACGAAGGAATTTGTGACCAGTTGGCAAGCAGGACCAGGGAGGAAGTTGAGGCATGAAGACCAGCTTGCGCCGAATGTGGCTAATTGTGTGAAGAGGCCTGGGTTGCAAAGTTGGTAGCGGGAACTCATGCACATGTGAAAAAAACGTTTTAAATAACCCCATGCACTTCAGCTTGGGGGGAGAGACTGAGGAGGGGAAAGGGATGCATGTGGAATATCAGTTCCCCCTTCTCAGCTGTGACACTCTTCAAAGGTCTACAGAGATTTGTAATTGAAAGTGTATAATAGAAGTCTAATACTAATAATAGCAATAATGATAGGGTTAACCTTTATTAAGCCCGGCTATATACTAAACATTGCACTAAGTAAGAAATGCTGGGCTCAGCACCTCTAGTGTCATTGTCCGCTGCACAGTTCCTTGTCTCAAAATTGATATGGGCTCTCCGCTGTCACAGAGCCTGAGTGGAGAGCGTTCAGGGGGCTGCGATCTGCCTCCCGGCCAGTGATAAGTGGGTGGGCAGCCTGGGCCCACCTCCCATCTGTGTCCGAAGTCCAAAGAGAAACAGAGAGCTCAGGAGGTATTATTGTACATGCCCTTTTCATTAGCATTCAGTTTTGCTCTGTTGCTTATGATGAGATAGGACAAGCATTTTCAGGGTGCTCCATTAAATTTCTTCCTAACGCCTGAATCTCTTTATGATAGCGGCAAGATAAGATGTCCTTGTCCTCCATGTCCTTTTATTATTCACTCTAACCTGGTCCTCGAGTGTCTCCATTCACCCATTCGGAAGCCTTCTTTTCCTAATCTTTGTAGATTATTTCTCCATTTCTTGAAGACCGGGCAGTTGGCTCTTAAATGTTTCCTGCGGTCCTTTCATTTCACTGAATTTTAAATATTTCAGCCAATTTGAAGAGTTCATAATGATGAATAAGATTAAGCTTGGAGCTTAACCTTTTGAAACTGGGTGACGCGCTAACTCGGCTGGAACGCTGGTTAATTTAACAGCAGGAGTTGAATTAACTTGTCACAGCGCTGCCATTGTTAAATTCCCTGCTCCCGATCCTGGTCCCACTCTCTCAGACCGTGGTTGTCCTGGGACCAGGGGATGAGCTGGGGTGAAGAATAGAGTGAAAATTGGAAAGGAAAGATGGTACACATTGTTAGGATGACCAGAAATGACCAGACGAGGAATCCATTGTTGTTGGGGAAGTCTAGAAAAAAAACAGAAGAGAGGGGAGCTTAAAAAATAAAAGGCAGTGCAAGGGAGTCCTGGGAGGGTGTGAAGTGAGGAATAGATTGAGGGTGAGGCATGAAAGAGAGGAGTATATTAGGAAGAGGCAATGAATGACGGGACTTGAATTTCTTGAAAATACATTATGTTTGGCAGGTTAGAAGCTCTTGAGAGGCAGCCTGGCACACAAAAAACAAAATCACCTGCTTAAAAATACCTCTCGCATTAGGCAGAAATGAAAATGTTGAACCATAGGAATAATTACACAGATCATCTCAACAAAGAGAGAGTTCTTCTAAAATTGGCTCAGCAGAAATATGTAACGTGGCATATTTGTAGATTCCTGTCAAACATTTTGGCTTGGTGCAATTTAGTCAGGAAGAGAGGGAGTGGGGAAGGAAGATAATTCAGGGGACAGTGAGTCAGGCAGGGGCTAGAGCATGGTGGTCTTTCTCTAGGGAGGGATGGGCAGGGAGTTGGTGGAGGCTGGGGATAGAAAGTCCTAACAGAAGCAGTGCGGCGGTAATGTTTGCACGGATACCTTGCCCTTCCAGTAGCAGGTGTTGCTGGGCTGGAAGCTCGGTGCATGCATTGCTTACCCCATGAGTAACTCTCAAATATGCATTTGCGCAGGTTAGCTGTTCCCACTCAGACAGGAAGCTTTGTGTAGCAGAGTAAGCCACTCAGCCTTCAGGGCAGAGGCCTAATGGCACCTGAAATGCAGGCAAAATAACCAGTCTGCTTCTGAACACCAGCCACTTTGAGGCCCATCAATAGAGATCACCTAGAGCCTGTCTTCCTTTCAATTGTTTCAGCAGCGCGTTAACACAAAAAGGGCATTTTCTTTTCTATGCGTATGATTTTGTTTCAGGGCTCATGTTATTCCACGGTCGCTCTAACAGGTTTTCAATTTCTGAGGTAGTTGCCTGAAAAGACTGTTGGCTGTGCAGGAGCCTAACCAGGGCTCAGTAGCTGGATCTGAAGCGGATTACTAAGGATTCCAGGGCCTTTAGTTTCCGTCCAAAATTACTCTCAAATGTAGCTATCTGATGGCTGGGCTGTGTCTGATGGATCAAGAGAATGAGGCAAGTGGAGAGAAGGTGAAAGAGATAAGTAGGATATAGAGGACAAAAGAAAGGCAAAAAAGAAAAAAAAAAAAGGTACAACAAGAGGAAAAGAGTGAAGACATTCTTGTTTAGTTTCAGGATAGAAATGAAACTCGAAAGGCATTTTAAACTTACCAATCGATGTCAAAGGCACTAAGAAAGTTTTGAGTCTGGGTAGCACGCAAGCAACACACGGAAAAGTAACCATAATGCAAGAGATTTGATGAAGCAGTGGGTGAGATTTAACTCTCCTTTAAACCAGCCATTTCCAACCCTTTTAGTCTTATGGCACATTTTAGTAAACTAATTACTGAAATTATGTGGCACACCAAAAAATATGGTACATTTTTTTTGTCGGCCTGACAAAAAAAAGTATAATTTTGATTCATTCACACTGGTTGGCTATGTTGTGTTGGCTGTTGTAATTGTAATGTTTTTATTTAACAATCTAAGGGGAAAGAGGTCAGTGCCCCTGATTAAATAGTCAGGTATTGCACGTTTTAGAAGTTCTTGCAGCACACCAGTGAAAAATCCTGCTCTGTACCAAAAGCAGTTTGCCAGATGCATGCCTGTTTCACTTCAGATAATCCAAGCAGAGGTACTGTCGCTGATGAACGTTGAGAGAATTTGGGGTATAAATTTGCACAGTAGCTTACACTGCAATAGGGTTAATGATGTTTCCACCTTTTTTTTTTTTGTTTGATGGAGGTAAAATTAAAAAAAAAATGTTTTCACTATCCAAAAGGTATGGAAGTTTTATAATAAAAATGACATCTAGTTCTGCAGCATAAGGATTTAGTTTTCCAAGTACTGAGGGATCTTAAAATTATTTGGTATCTGGGACATGAACCCCAAAGGCAGCACTGCATAGAAACTCTAACACCATCCTGGAACATAATGCTTCTCCGTATTATTTGGCACAGCCTGAGTTTGACTGAACTTTGAATTTCTCTTAGATAATGAAAATAAAGTAAGGAAATTTTAAATGAAAAAAAGAGAGGGACACAAGTATTTTTAGCATCTCAGGTCAATAAAACAATGATTTCCAAGCTATGTTTCACGGAATATGAGAAAGGTATTTTAAGACTTTATTACTATACATCTCCAGATGTGGTAAAACCTCCCAAATGTATTAACCAGGGGATCATTTTCTTCACAGACAACTAATCCCTACACTTTGGAACAGAGCTATTCTTCCAAAGAATATTACAGTCATTTTTAAAATTTTTATTTTAAAAATATGTTTTTATTTATTTAAGAGAGGAAAGGAGAGGGAGAGAGGGATAGAAATATCAATGATGAGAGAGAATCATTGATCCGCTGCAGCCTGCACACCCCTACTGGGGATCGAGCCATGTGCCCTGACTGGGAATTGAACCATGACCTCCTGATTCATAGGTCAACATTCAACCTCTGAGCCACACTGGCTGGGCTCCAGTCACTTTTTTTTCACGGAGATTTCATGAACATGCTCAGAAATAACTGATCTACAGCCTGTTCAGAGACAGGATAGAATGAGACATTCCGGTGCCACCAGTGAGATCTGATGCTCTCGGTGGACATAGACGTATTTACCTATCGATGTGCTGCTGGCTAGGGCAGCCACCTCAGCTTGTTGTGACTTCTACTGGCAGTGGACAGTCTCCCAGTAACTTTGTGTGCACAGTTAGAGAGGTGCCATGGAGTGGCTACAGGGAAAACCAGCTCTGAGGTTTTGAAGGTTTCAGTGTGCAGAGAGTACACACTTCATAGATACAGCGAGGGGGAGAGGTGAGCTGCGCTGCTGTGTCTGGACAGGACATCTGTACTCCTTGTCAAATGACCAGCTGGGCACCTCCGCGCTGCTTTATGTGCCTGTAATTTCCATTATGACTTTAGACTGTCATCTTTCAGCATATTTTCATTTATTGTTTTTAGCTATAATCAGGGCAGTAATAGGAGAACAATTCTAGGGAGTGAGTTTGCAGATAAAATATGTAGACCCTGGCAACAAGGAGGTCTACTTAGCCACACCTCATATTTCAGTTCCCAGAAATGTGTGTGGGGCTGACATAAGTGCTCCCTGTTGTGTGATTGCTTGTGGCTCAGTAGCCCTTTGAGAAGACCGGAGAATAAAGGACTGCGGAGAGCGGGTGTTGTCGAAATGGCAGTGCTGGGGAGGGTGCCTACAAGCACCCGAGAGAGTTTTATGTTTTTTAACACATGTTTTCTTGATGTTACCTTTAAATCCCACCTGCGTTTCCTTCTCTCACCATCCACATCAGTCGCCGCTCTGCTTTTCAGGCTTCCCTTTGAAGCATCAGTGAGCTAAAGGAAGTCGGCATGGTGGGAATTGCACCACCACTTGCAGCACGTTGCACTTCCCTGGCCAGCAATGTCGCTGAATGGCCTTCAGACGCTCACTGCAGGGCCACAGCTGATCAATAATTTCCAGGAGCCCCATCTGACTGTGTCAGAAGCAAAAACCGAGGAATGTGATGAAGAATGTACTAGACCAGTTAGAAATAGCACCCTGACAGGAAAATTCCAAGGCAGTCAAAAGATAAATTGTAACATTTGGTTATATTACTATGTGCTAAGGCTCTTCCTTGACAGGAGACATTTGGTTCCGGTTTTAAGGCTGCAGAGGGCTTTAACCGTTTGAGTCCCAAGCAGCGCGATTGCGCTGCTGAGATTTTATGTCGAGAAAACATGCGATTCGTTTGAGTCCCAGGGGGTATTGAAAAAGCACTGTCGAAGAATCCCAAACAGCGCAACCGCGCTTTCTCTAAATGAGTACGAAAAGACCCAAACAGCGTAATAGCGCTTGTTTTATTTTATGTCGAGAAATACCAAGCAGCGCGATCGCATGCTTGGGACTCAAACGGCTAATTAAGCATAGAGACGTGTGTCACACACCAGTGTTTCAAACAGCTACATTAAGAAATTGAGGCTGTCAAATCTCTCCATATGATTTTAAGAAGGAGAAATGATCATTCGGGTATATATTAAAGGTTCCATTAGACAAGTATTTTAAATGATGTTACCCTAGTAAAGCCTCCCTTAACAAAATGGACACAACGTTAGGATTTCTAAACTTTTTTTCTTCTTTTTTTACCTGACTTTGCTATCAGGAAATTCTCCCATTTTGCAGTGTATTACAGTTATATTTTTCTTAATTTATTATTTTTCTTTAGTAGTAGTAATAGTAGTAGTAGTAGGTCTAGTTATGTACATAGTTTCTGTATGATTAATTATGAATTCCAACAGTTTATTAACTTTTTAAAATATTAAATAATGCAATGCCATTCCAGACAGTGCTAAAAGTAAGAAAAATTGGTAAGTATTTTGGGGAAATGAAAAAGAACATAAATCCATTTTCTTCCTTTATATTGTGCATTTAGGGAGTAAAAACACTAACTACTATAAGCATCATGTAACCAAAGCCATTTATTGATGACTACATGTAGACTATAGTATAACTGGGGATAAGGAAAAGGTAACTAAATTCTTAGACTTCTTACCCTCCGGTTTTGTAAATTAGCATACTAAAGGTCAGACTCCTTGAGCGGTCCCGTAGGTCACATATGGTTGAGATAGAATTTGGAAGGAGATCTCTCAGACTCTAAAGACCTTGTTCATTCTTTAATACAAGACTGTGTCCTAGTCAGTTGCAAAAGAAGGTTGATGTTAGCAGGTTATTGATTATGTTTTCAGCTTCAGTCATTCCATCTGTAAATGGGAATAATGTTACATTCATTCCATATATTTCAAACTGTTGTAAGGAAAATAAATACTTGATATACAGAAATTAACATGAAAGGCTTTTAGTTGATGGTACTCAATCCTCCTCTTCCTCCTCCTCCCCCTCTTCAACCAAGTTGCAAAATGACTTGTAGAGTTAGTTGGGATAAAAACATTTCTTAAAGAGATAAGGTTATTATTGATCAGCACTTTGAAAGGACCAGAGTTGACAAAGGGAAAGGTCGTTCAAGTTTAGAGGAAATGCCTGAGCTATAAGTTGGACGCAAGATAAAGTGAATTTTGTTTTGTTTTTTTTTGTTTTTTCAAATATATTTTATTGATTTTTTACAGAGAGGAAGGGAGAGAGATAGAGAGTTAGAAACATCAATGAGAGAGAAACATCGATCAGCTGCCTCCTGCACATCTCCCACTGGGGATGTGCCAGCAACCCAGGTACATGCCCTTGACCGGAATCGAACCCGGGACCCTTCAGTCCGCAGGCCGACGCTCTATCCACTGAGCAAAACCGGTCTCAGCGATAAAGTGAATTTTGTAGGGTATCTTTTAAGCAGGATTCATTGGATAGAGTTGAGAGGAAGAGTGGCATATGTGTAACATTGCAATGGTGGTGATGGTGATTAATAGATTCTTCATTTATTTATTCAACAAACAGTACCACTTTCTACCAAGAAAAATACTAGGTGTTGGATTGATAAGATATATAAATCATGATTCCTGCTTTTTGGGGAGATAACAGTTTAATGAGGCATCAAATAATGAACCAATACTCTTCAGAGTAAAAAGTGTTATGAACAGAGATGTGTACAAGGTAGGGTGGTGTCAATGAGCAAGAAGAAACTGACTTTCTTGATAAGACTGAGAAAATATTTTCTACAGGATGCTGCTTAAAAAAAGCACTTTCCTCTGGAACTGCAGTTCAAATTTCAGAGGATGCATGACCCAAGAGGAGACCAGAAAAGTGAACTAACACAATTAAAATGCTGAAAAAATAAATTCCTTTACCTGTAAGATGGAGGGGAGAACGGGGAGGCAAAAATATCTGAAAAATGCTGTTTTACATCATATAGGTGAAGGAGCAGGCCTGACCATGAACAGACTTGGAAGAATTAATGGATGGTGGACTCTGCTTCAAAGATTAAAAAAAAAAAAAGAGAGAGAGAGACATGGAAAATATGATAGTATATTTATGAGTTTGAATGTTGTCAGGTATAATCGTGCCTTTGATATTATGCACAGGAAGATGAAGAGCAATACAAAATGTCAGTTTGAGTGGGAGTTAATTATTCCCTGCATGGGGAGAATTTCAAGAAGGCGTCAACCAATGGGACCACCTGGGAAAATTGAATAGCTTACAAGCATGTTCTGAATTAAGTTTATTTTGTTTTGTATATTGTCAAGAAATCACAAAGATGCAAGGAATAAATCTGAGAGGTGATCAAACCAATTGTTTTCCCTTTTTGAACTTGTCACGAATAGAGAAATAAAAGAAAAACAGTCTCATGCAGCATCCCTGTATCCAAAGGAAATATCCAAACACAATTTCAGAGCCCAAAGTGACTTTGGGATTATTTCCTTTTCTACTCTCCTTGATTAGCATCAATAAGTGAGCTGATCCTGTTTGTAGATAACACTTTTAAAATAACATATTTCTTGTTTTCTTTAAGAATATATGAAAATTGGGTGACTTTTTAAAAGGAAGTCTTTATGGTTAAGAGTATTACAGATATCCCTCCTTTTCGCCTCGTTGCCCCCCTCCACCCAGTTCCTGCCCCACAGCAGGTCTTCACCACCCTATTGTCTGTGTCCATAGGTAATGGATGCGTGCATCTAAGTTCTTTGGTTGATCTCTTCCCACCCCTCCGCCCTTCCCTCTGAAATTTGTCAGTCACTTCCACCTTTCCATGCCTCTGGTTCTATTTTATTCATCAGTTTTTGTTCATTAGATTCCTTGTTCGTTTATTTTGATTTTTAGATTCAGTTGTTGGTAGATAGGTATTGATTGCCATTTGATTGTTCATATGTTTGATCTTTTCAGCCCTCTTCTTTTTTACACCACTAGAGAAGTACAGAAGCCTGAACGTTTTCTTTGGCAAACTCAAATCAGTGTTATGCCCACTGTCTCCCAGACTCCGAATGAGGACCTCTTTACAAAGCTGGTCCTGACTGCTCCGATGTCCCGCGCTGCTCCCGGGCGGCAGAGCTGCTCACACGAATGACTTCCTGTTGCCTGTGCTTTCCTGGGGTTGTTGGGCTCTCTCGCCGGAAGCTCTGCCCCTGTTGCCCTTACATGGGAGGTTTTGTCTGTCCCTTTAGCCTTCAGTCCTTTTTAAATTTCTCTTTTATTTTAGCTCCTTGGGAAATAGAGAGGAAGAGTGAACTTAGAGCTCCAATCCATGATGTGGGCTGGTGACTTTACCTCCCCCTGGGGGAACTAAATGGTTTACTCAACCAAGCAGAAGTTTCCAACGGTGCCAGTCAATTTCTTATCTCCAGAGTGCTCATTTTAGAAGCTGCAGAAGATTCTTCTTAGTCTTAGGGCAGTTGCTAAACAAATTTCTTGTCCCACCTTAAAATTCTAACTATGCAGGAGCAGGGGAATTTCTTTGCCTCAGTACAAGCCTTAGATGCCAGCTTTACCTGAGGCTGCTTGGTCATGGTCAAATACCAATAGGCAACTTGTGTTGGAGCAACCGATATAGTGAGTACTCCTCTTACTACTATTGAGAGCATTAGGGTGTGTAACTACTGATCCCACTAACTCAGTCTCCCTATCTGTTCTGTAGGGGCTCAGATGTGCTGCTGTAAAGTGGGGTCACTCTAGAGCCCAATCTACTCTGGACCCGGTGGACTCAGAATGTTCTAAATAAGGAACAGATTCCTTGCAGAGAAACTCCAAAAAAAATAGTAACAGATTGCCAAGACCTGATCGGAAAAGAATCACATTGTCAGAAGTCTAGAACCAGCTTTGAGAACTGTTATTCAGGGATATTCAGGGTCAATTCAGAGTCTCTGAGTCATTTGCACCAGAAGAGTAGAAAATAGCAATCTTTCCCACTTGGAGTTTGTCATTGTGTCACCTGTGTTATTTCTAGTGCTAAAGAGAGCCAAACTCAAAAGTATTACCACGATGACAAAGCAAATCAATATTTGTCTTAAAACTAGTGAGCCACTTAATGCTTTCTAAGAATTTGGCTCGTTAACAAAGAAAAAACATTTTGAGTTTTGTAACAATTTTCTAGATTTTACACTTCTTTTCTCCTTTGAGGAATGGAAAGTGTAATACCGATATGGCAGTCATTTGAAATTAATTTCAAAAACCTATTCAGTTTACTACTTAAGATCAAAGTCTACATTTCTCTGACATTCTTTTGATACTAATTACCATTACAGCTTAATTGACTTCCATCTGAGGAAGGCTACACACACACACACACACACACACACACACACACACTTATGCAACCATGCAGTGGGGTTTTATACATGCACACATATACATGTTTACATATCCTATATAATAAAGAGCTAATATGCTAATTAGATTGAACAGCCAAACGACCTTCCAGACGTCCTTTCGATGACCTTCCAGATGAAGCCTGGGCTGGGAGAGCCGAGCCCCTTGCATGAATTTCGTGCATCAGTCCTCTAGTTCATTTATAATATACTAAAGTAAGAGCAGTAAAATAACTGGGTTTTAAAATCCAGAATTAACTTATTAGGACACATTCAAGGTGTTTTTATAAAATAAAATACAATCGAAACCAAGCATGAAGGTAAGTGAAACATTTTTTTGTAAGAAAAAATTCTTTTCTAGCCATCTTGCAACTCTGTAAGACCTTTTGAAATGTGGAAGCAGAAGCTGTTCTTCCAGCTTTCTCTCTCTCTCTTTTTTTCTCTCTCTTTTTACCCTTTGCATTTTATAAAACTGCAGTTTTATTGCTAGATAATACGGTAAAAAAGATTCATTGTAAGGGTTACTTAACAACGTTGGTGGTGTTGATGAATAGTTGCAATTAATACATTCCCTTAATTAGTCTGATACCCAGAAGATGCACCTGGCAGGTCATTTTAATACTACAATTGATTTATAGCTGCTAGAAATGATTTCACCAGCTATCTTCAGAGAGTACAATTAGAGTGGATTTCATTTTTTTATGCATTTTCACTGAGGAATAAACATAAAAGGTCTATGTAATTCAGAACAAAGCAGCTATAATGCACTAATGGTTTATGGATTTTATTAATATTCAGCTAACATTAGAGGCAATTTTAGGGGAGAGCAACCTATTTTCTTTATGAAGTATTCAGTTTTTTTTGTGTGTTTTTTTTTAGTATCTGAGTGCTTTGTTTAAAAAAGAAACCTTGATATTTTGAAATGAGTTGTCTCTATTTCTTATAGAAAAAATGTTATAAGTTACAATATATAAAAAATAAAATAATTAAGTCCTCTATATTAATTGAATGCCGGTGTATTTATATACTGTACATTTGCTGTACCTGTAAATTTAAAAATAAGTCATTAGGCATTCATGTGATTTAAATAGTGCTTCCATTAATATAATTGAGCTAATGGATGAACTCTATTAGTAATGGAGGGAGTTGTACTTCGTGGTTGAACAGGTAACAGAATATTTTAAGAAGCTGATTACATATCTGGCTTTTAATTCCCTGTTTATCTGGGATATTAATTTTGCTAATCGGGAATCTTTGTCCTCCTTTCTCATCATCCATAACATGGGAGCAATTTGCTTGTATAGTTTACTATAGTAGGACAATGAGAAATCAGTTTCACAGATAAAGCCAATAGTCCTATGAAAAGTATTAATATTTAAATACACCATTCCTATGACTAAAATGAACACCTAAAAAATGTCTGTATCAAAGGGTCAATGAACCTCTGTTAGTTCAAGAAAAATTTAATGTAAAAATCCAACATTTATTTAAAATGTATCTTATGACTACTTAGCAAGACCTATTACTTATAAGGTACTAAGCTTATAAATGCTATGGATTCAAGAAGGAAAAAGCAATAGTTTTCTGTCAACATAGAATTATAGTCTAGTTGGGAAGAGCAGGAGGAATTACAAGTACAAAATTGCACGCTGGCCCGGCCAGCATGGCTCAGTGGTTGAGCTTCAACCTATGAACCAGGAGGTCACGGTTCCATTCCCAGTCAGGTCAGGGCACATGCCCGGGTTGCAGGCTCAATCCCTGAGGTGGGGCATGCATGTTTCTATCTCTCTCTACCTCTCTAAAATCAATTAAAAAATAAAAATAAAGTGTAAGCTGTTTTCATGAAGGAAATGCCGAGGAGCCTGAGACAGGACGTGACAGGGAATCCTGTGGCTGCTGCATTTTTGTATTACCAATTCTGAACTGGAAATTTACAGCCCGGACTAAACAACATAGAAATGTTTCTCAGCACCCAAAATGCCTCACGATAATTTCTCTTCTCCATCAGTAATGAAGACTCTTCGAATCCCACTAGTAGTTGAGTTTGGCTTTTTGTTTGGTTTTGTTCTCAGTGATAGGTAATAGATTTGCGAATTCATTCTGTCTCTTGTCCACATTTCCTACCAATGCTACCCAGTACAATAGCAGCCAGTTAGAGTTAGCAGTAGAGTTCAGGACCAGGCATTCTAAGGCCTTGGAAGCTAATCATCCACATAAAGTACAAATTTTCAATTCTTGCAACTTATATTTTTAAAATAAAATTTTCTCAGCCAACACCATTCTGGATAATAGGGGATTACTCAAAATTAGTCTCAGACTTGGAGAACATTATGCTAAGTGAAATGAGCCAGTCAGAGAAAGACAAGTACACAAGATTGCACTTACATGTGGAATCTAATGAACAAACTGAACTACCAAGCAAAATAAAGACAGACTCATCGAGAGCAGGCTGACAGCTCTGTTGGGGAGAGTGCTGGGGAGGGAGGGGTGTGTGTGTGGAGGAGGGTGAGTGAAGGTGGAAGAGGCCATTGAGGGATAAATGGTAATGGAAAAAATAAAATAAAATAAATTTTTAAATGATGATCTCTGAAAACACATGAAGGCCTTTGATTCTGTACCTTTCCTGTACAAACCACAAGTTAAAAAAATCAAAATAAAAATCTGTGCTTGTTTACCTAACAGTTCAGCCACCCACAGGGTTCTGAGACTTCCCTGAGAATGTCCTAATGCAAATAGAAAATTACAGGATGACTTCCACTGGGATTAGAGGGCCACAGGATTTGGTTGCTTCCAGACATCAGCAGGAAAGACATTTTCCCTGGGAACATTCTGGCACGGCAGAGAGAGGGTTAAAGCCCCATGCCTTTGGCCACCAGAACCTGCTAACTCCTCTACCACCACTTCTGTCCTTACACTGGAGGAGTCAGGTCCCATTTCCTAAATTACAGGACTGGGACTTCAGTAGGTCACTTTACCCATCCCCCTGCTTCTGGGCAGGGCGGCACTTAATTATCCCCAGCTCACAGAAGCTCTCTCTGAAAGCAATTGATGCAGAGATGTGATCATTTGCCTCGGGGGAGCATGATGCTCTGTAGATAGATTGTTTTTGTTTATTTCTGTTTGGGGAGAATGGACATTTAAAAGTGAAATTCTCTCTCACTTTGTTTTGTTCCCAACAGTGGTCTAAATTATATATATTCTGCGCTGGCTCTCATGCTGTAGGAGGTTTTTAATGCGGCCCAGGATCACTGACAGCCATCTGTGCCTGGCCCCAGGCAGGGACTCTCCCAGGATATGTCTACACTCACCTGTCGGCACCACAGGTTTAGCCTGCTGATATCATTTGAACACTTAGCATTGAAAGAAATCGGAATAAAAAAGGTAGTTTTGTGTCCTGTGGGAGAGTCATTATTCTTACAACTTGCTGGGCAGCTCCTCCTTTCCAACTTCTTCACGGCTGGCTGTTGCAGCCACTCATGTGACATTACACCCCCTTTTCACACCCCCTTTTCATTTTAAATATAATCAAACTTCTGATATAAATGCTTGAGAGTTCATTGTCCCTGTTGCCTTTTCTCATAATACCCACTAATAGGCTTATGAAAGCACAGGAAATAATGAAAATCAAAAGACAAAATCAATCTGTGGCTTGTAAATAATTATTAAGGAAGAAACTGACCAGTCTCAAAGAGAACGGGCAGATTCTTTCTTCTTGCCAAGCGGGCGCCCTGACACAGAAGCCTGGGTTCTGTATCTGGTGACAACCAGGGGTCATCTCACCCTTGCGTTGCTGGGTTGTGGGAGCTGGACATGGCTTGTGGACCAGCAGCAACTCCATCCCCTGGGAGCTTGTGAGAAAAGAGGGGTCTCCCATCTTATCCCACCTATTCAATCAGAATCTGCATTTAAACAGGGCCCGCAGGTGATTTGTGTACTCATCAGTTTTGGGGGGAAATTGCTTAAAACTTTGAGAACATATCCCAATATGCAGCATTAAGAAATAAACATGTTAGGAGAGAAGATTATAGATGTTAAGGATGAAGATTTTAACCAAACGTGATGGAATTCTGTTTCAGCTCATGCTAAGAAGTTTTAAGTTAAGAGACCTAGTAAAGACGTCTCCCCCGCCTCCCCCACATTTATCCACTGCAGAATTACATAGAAGAACAATATGGCCTTTTTAACTTTCTTATATTTCCATGATTCTTCAGTAATTAATTCTAACGTATCTTAAACCTATTGAATGATCTGAGACATAGTGTTTTGTTTTAATTTGACAGACTATTCACTGTCAGAAGTCATTTACTGCTTCCATCCTAACTTCCTTTCCATCCATGCCATCTGAATGATGCTGTGCTAAGTACACAGAAAAATCAGAACATACAAAATGATCTCAACTATTTTAAACAACACATGAGACATTATATTAAGAAAATACAATAACTCCTAATGATAATTTCCATTGTTATGAATTCTGTGTGAATTTTTTCTTCATTTTAATTTTCTGCATATCCTAATATTGGTATAATAAGTATGTATTATTCTATCATATTACTTAAGCTTAGTTCAGGCAGTTTTGTTCATGCAATAGGTGAAACTATATAAAAACTGTAGAAAGTCTGGAAGTAGATAAAAATATTCTCTATACATTTCTGTATTTTTAGTTTTCTATATAAAATATGTATTTCTTTTATAGTGGTTGCTACATGAGTTTCAATAAATGTCTAATAAGTATTTTTGAAAGTGTGAATAAATGCAATGGTGTAGAATTACTTCTTCATGACTAGTTTTAACTGCGAGGTATTTACATTATAAATTTTGAGATGGTATCATTCATAAGGATTGACTATTAGTGACCATAAGTCAGACCAGTGATAGAAAAGTAGTCTTCCCAAACATCATTTTGAAATTAAATGATTTAACTAAACTTTCTCGAAACTTAGAAACATACAGTTTTTATATACTTTCTTAGAAGTGATTTACACTTAAATTAATTAGCATTGCCAAATTTTGTTAGCATGTGATCTAAGTGGCAATGATAGAATAATTAAATTTTGGCTGGAAGGTACATCTCTGAATTCAGAGTTTTAAAATATTTTTGCTCTGTTTTCAATACACTCTTAGTGGGAGTATGAAAATTAAGTACAAATAAGAAGTTCTGGTTGTTTGGGGTTGAGTGAGTTCAGGTTCCTGTTTGACTCTTCATGAGGGTCCAGAGGCCTGGATTTGGAAAGAACAGTCTGAAAACCATGAAATCACAAAGCATTTGGGTCACTGGGTTCGGGTAGAATTTTTCCCCCCAGAGTACACCATGACCTACTGAAATATCATGATTATTAAGTATATTATATGCACAATCTTTTATCAACTCTGCAGCACTGAAAGTCAGTTCCTCATATTACTAGTGAAGAAGAAAGAGATACTCAATGAGCTGCCCAAGTTGACATTATGACATGTTGACATCATTGCAGGACGAAGCCAGGCTTTGACCCTAAGTTAAAAGAATGCAAGCCTGAAGTACTTGCAGTGTAAGACACCGCTATACACGTTAACATAAATAACTGACAAATTAATAGTTCTTGTTAACGAGAGATGGATTTTAGTGTGGTGTCCAAGAGTTCATGCTCTTGAGACAGACCATGTAGGTTTCAAACCCTGCCTCTGCCACTCTCTAAGTCAATGATCTTAGGAAAGTTATCAAATTTATCTGTGCCCTTATTTCCTCATCAAAAAATGTGGTCAGCATCTTGTAGCTTAGTTTGGAGTTTAAATGAGTTCATATAAGAAAACTACTCAGTTCGAGGACTGACAATAGTAAGTACTCCGTAAAAGTTAGCTATTTAGAGTACTTAGAGTAAGCCAAGAGTGGTAGCAGGCATTTTTTTTAAAATGTAGTATTTATATTTAATCCATGCCACAAAGCAATGATATATATTTTTTAAATGTCAATTTTGTAAAAGAAGAAAACAATAACTAAATAAGCATAAGGACTCTGTAAATGAGGATAAGTCATGGGTCTGGAATTGTAGCCCAAGTCTCTCTAACATCAAACCAATGCTCCTATTATTATTATTTAAAAAATCATAACAACTCTTTTATAAATATGACAAAGTTTCATTGAATTATTTTCTCAAATAATAGTGAGTACCAATAATTTTTGGATAGATTTAATCTTAGTTTTTGATGATTTGAAAGTAAATGCTTTCAGTTATTTTTATAATAGTCCCATAAGATATGGAGTAGGCAGATATTGATTCCCAATAACCCAAAATTATTTAAATCATATTTATACAGAGAATACCAGTAGTAATACTCATGTTAATATAGATCATAATATGTGAAAATGTAAACCTCAGTGTAGAATGTGTTCTATCTCCCTGGCAATCGATTCTGCTACTTTGTATTTGATAGTCCTTATAGATTTTCATGTTTTCAGTTACTTCTTTCCTCCTAATGCATTACACAAAATGCCTAACAGAGTTTAGAATATCCATCTCACATAATTGGTATTATAAATATCATTGAAATTGATCATTATTTCCTTATGGTAAATGTACCAGAATATCCTCCACAGAGTTCACTTCTGCAAAGTGTTAATTTCCCATTACTTTTTATTTTAATTTATTAATTACTAATTATTTATTTTATTTAAACAAGGATGGAAAAAAAGTTCAGAAGGTAGTATGTGTTCTTATGAACAGCAATTAGGAAATTGAAATAAAAATTTAAAAGCTTAATGTGGTTGGAAATGGCAACATGTGCCCTACTAAATTAGCAATTTGTCAACTTTGAAATTAATTCAGTGGAACCATGAATCTCGCCTGAGTGACTGCTAGATGATCTATTTTGAAATAAGTCAATGAAGTGAGTCTAGTCACAGACCTAACAAAACCTGGATATTATTTCCACCTTCTCCTGAAACTTGCTACTACTTAGCAAAGTTGACCAAACTTTAATGGAGAAAACAACCAGTCTACTCTTTCCCCAAAGAAGTTGTCCTTTTCGTTTGGGATTGAGGCATGTTTCCTTTATTGCAAAGGGCAGTTCATATTGAGGCTGTCATTTATATTGATGTTCTTTTTTCAAAATGACACCTCCATGTAATTTTTTTCTGCAGAAAAATTGGACTTCAGTGTTCAGGGTCATTGGTAAGAGATCTTTCACTGATTCAAAATTCATTTAAAATTTTTAGAAAGAAGGGGGGAAAAAAACCAGAATAACAACTCCCCAAGAGAGATTATCTGTACTTTCTGTGGGAAAACCTAGTGCATTTTACATGGCTCACCAAATAGAAAACAAGTTTTTTTCCTTTGCGAATTTAATAACACACTAGGATTTCTTTCTCTAGGATTTTGTGAAAACTTACAATTATCATAGGACTGAGTGTAGTTTGTTTGCTCCCCACAAAAGCAGAGATGATTTTTATTGACCAATCTTTGATCCGAGAGATTAAAGAAAGTACTGCATGAGCAGCAAGAAGGATAACACCATGGGGGTCAATAGGCTTTACTGCTATTGGAAATGAAAGTGAATCATTCCATTGGGAGACGGGGTAATTTAGCATTCTTATGGGGAATTCAAGACTCTTTTTTCCCATTTTTTGGAAAAAAATATTCAACTTATGAATAGGTTTCTCTATGACTTAATATCATGGCCACACATGAGGTTATTTGGAGGGCACTAAATTCACCAACATAATTCTGTCCAATGCTTTTTACCCCAAATGGCCTGGCTGTCACATTCGCACACCCTTGATTGAAATGTCTCTAGTAGACTTTTGGAATGCAGTCTGAAGGCTTAGTGACTCAATATTTTCACAGTGAATACATTTCCAATCTCATAGAAAGTTGCCACTGACTACTGCAGAGGTTATGTCTCTTTCAGTTTTCTTCTGAAATACTGTGAATTGAGCAAAATTCAAGCTGAATTATGAGAAAACAGGACATCGTAACTACACACTGTCAGTACTTGCCACTATAATATGGTCTGTTTAAGGTAAAACTATCCAGCCTACCATCTTTGAACTGATAGTCTATAAAATAGTTACCTTTTTTCTTATTGTCGTAAATAGAAGGATAATTTTTTCCCCTCTCTTTTCATTATGAGCCAGGGAATAACAATTGGAATTATAACATCTGGTATGATTGTGACCAGGGATAATGCTGAAATATCATTGTTTATAGAATATTCACCAGCACTACTGAGGCCTGACAAAAATGTTCACATTATGCTTTTTAATTTCCTTGAAATGTTGCCAAAGAATATCATTGAATCATTCAGTTGTATTTCTCTTTCAATTTGCTAAAGACATATTTAAGGCTCAGGGCAATTTATCTTAGTTATTGACTGATTATTTTTAACAGAGTTATTGTTTGCAAATTAAAAATGTCATTATTCTTCTTTCTATAAAGTCTTTGTCTAGGAGACAGGTCTCTCATAGTGATTTCAATCATTTATTACCTAGAGCCATCCCTGTTCTAGTTCCATTGGTTTCTAAAGCTGATTTAGCATTGGGATTATATTAACAAACTTAAAAGTTTTGGTTAAAACTATGCTTTCCTCTCATCTCAAGGCAACTGTCCATGTTGCTTTCCTTGGCAAGAGTATACAACTAGATTCTAAACATCATGCTTAACCCTTATTGAACTATTCCGATTTCAATTTAAAGTTGTGATTAATGCTAAGCATAATTCTCTTCTTCTTGGGGGAAAAATCACATTTGTTAATATTCACAGAAATATACTGTTGTAAGTTTACATGGAGGGATGTGATTTTCCCCTACTTTTTCTAGCATAAAATTATCTAGATTCTCCTGACACCATTCAGTAAATTTCTCTTGGCCATACCAAATGGTGTCCAAGTGGTTAGAAATAGCGTATACTTCATTTTAAAGTGTTCACTTTGATTATCAGTAAGAATCCATTCAATGATGAAGTCTGCTTCATTAAGTGTTATTAATATATTAAACTTGACCAATGGCATAATTAAAATTAATAAAAATAATAAATGATCTAGGAGACTGAGTTTTTTTCCTAAACCAAGCATTGATTTATCTTTGACCTGAGACAAATCAACCCATTTGAATCAGGTATATGCAACTTAGGAAGAACCTTTTGTTTTGATGAGAGACCCAAGTAATATTTTGCTAAAAGTTGCAAAAGATTTCTCTTTCTTAAACTGAACAACTTCTGATTACTCTGTACCATTAGGCTAAAGTATCTAGTACCTCTATCTAGGTATGTGATCTAGGCTCAAATCAATTATGGCTGTATTCTTGATCTGAATGCCAAAGAACAATAAGGAGTTAATCTTAGTATTATAGATTCTGTTGAATTCCTGGTGCTAAAGTACAATACTTATAATAATTAAAATTATAACAATAATGATAACTAATATTTCTTGTCTTTACTATATGTCAGAAATTGTAACTTACCTGCACCATGTCATTTGATCCTTAAGATAAACGTGAACTAATTCATGTATTGTGTTCTCCCAAAATTCATACATTGAAATCTAACCCTAATCATTAGGGCCTAATGTGATGGTATTGGGAGGCAATTAGGTAATGGGGGTAGAATCCTCATGAATGGAATTAGTCCTCTTATATTAAGAGGCCAAGAAACCAGCTTACCCTCTAACCACATTTGAGGATACAAGGAAAAGTCAGCAGTCTGCAGCCCGGAAGAAGACCCTCACCAGAATCTGGTCATGCAGGCACCTTGAACATGGATTTCTAGCCTCCAGAATGGTGAGAAATAGACGTTTGTTGTTTAAGGCACTCATATGATGGTTATTTGTTAGAGTAGCCTGCACTGATTAAGACAAGTGTTAATACCATACTCATTTATGGTTGAGGAAATCATAAAATACTAAGTACACCTAGAATTGGGATTCATATTCTGGTTTATTTGCCTCTACATTCCACTCTAAAAACCATTCTGCCATATGTTTTCCTTGGACTTGCACATAGTCCAGGCTCATATATAATCTACACTGATTTCTCAAAAAAAAAAAAAAACATTTTGGTCAACTAGTTTCTTGGTGTTGCTATTTGGCAGCCAACTATTCTTTTTTGGAGTCTTGCCACTTTGGGCAAGTGTTTGGGAAACTAATGACGATTTATTGTATCTTGCCATTAACCTATATAGTGAGTATAAAATAGAAAAAGATTATTCTTATAAAGTATAGACTATTAAACTTAGAAAAACAATTATGAAAAAGATGAAAATATATGCTGAAAATAATGAGTCTTAAGCCTCATTTAGAAGCTCATTGGACTTAAGCTGGCTGTCCATGAGTTTGAGTGATAAGAAAATATATATAATTATAGAATATATGTGAAATGTTGGAAATATAGCACCAAAGACAGCTTCTAAAATCGTGTTTATTTATAGTTCTTATATTTTTACAATTTTGTTATGTTGCAGAAGTCATTTGATAATATACACTATATGTTTCACATTTTCAGGTACTAATTATGTATTAAAAAAGAGACTGGGTACAGTTTAAATGAATTTCACCTAAGAATAACTTATATTCCTAAAAGGGAAAAAAATAACAACAACAATAAAACACATACAAAAAAAAATGGAGCCCGTTTTGCAGACACTCAGCCCTGGAGCCGCCGGTGACCAGCCCTGGTGAACCCCACCGTGTTCTTCGACATCGCCATCAACGGCGAGCACTTGGGCCGCGTCTCCTTCGAGCTGTTTGCAGACAAAGTTCCAAAGACAGCAGAAAACTCCCGTGCTCTGAGCACTGGGGAGAAAGGATTTGGTTTTAAAGGTTCCTGCTTTCACAGAATTATTCTGGGATTTATGTGCCAGGCTGGTGACTTCACACGCCACATGGCAAAGGCAGCAAGTCCAAGCGGTTCTCAACCTGTGGGTCGCGATCATCGGAAAACACATATAGCATATCAGATATTTACATTACTATTCATAACAGTAGCAAAATTACAGTTATGAAGTAGCAACGAAAATAATTTTATGGTTGGGGGTCACCACAACATGAGGAACTGTATTAAAGGGTCGCAGCATTAGGAAGGTTGAGAACCACCTCCCCTCCTTCACTTAGCTTTCTACCCATTTTTCAGGTCTCAGTTTAAACATCACTTCCTCTATGCAGTCTGTGAGCTCCCCAAACTAAATGAGCCCATTGGTTCCCATAGGAAGGTTGAGAACCACTGAGGGGAGAAATTTGAGGATGAGAACTTCATCCTAAAACATACAGGTCCTGGCATCTTGTCCATGGCAAATGCAGGACCCAGCACATACGGTTCCCAGTGTTTCATCTGCACTGCCAAGCCTGAGTGGTTGGCTGGCAAGCATGTGGTCTTGGCCAGGTGAAGGGAGGCCTGGATATTGTGACAGCCGTGGAGCCCTTTGGGTCCAGGAATGGCAAGACCAGCAAGAAGATCTCCATTGCTGACTGTGGGCAACTCTAATAAATTTGACTTGTGTTTTATCTTAACCACCAGATCATTCCTTCTGTAGCTCAGGAGAGCACCCCTTCACCCCCATGTGCTTGGAATGTTCTATAAATCTTTGTGCTCTTGCCATAATTCATTGGATTCCATAATTTCCTTACCCCTTCCCAGTATAACTGGATTGCAGAGTTAAGTTTATGATTACGAAATAAAAACTAAAAGTTATCTGTCAAAAACAAAACAAACCCAAAACACAAATGGACTACAAAGCAACACCTGATTGTTTAATCAGACTTTGCCAAGGAACTAATAGCTTAATAGAAAACCTTCTAAATAAAGATTGCTGAAATTCCACTAGTTTTCCCTTATAGGGCCATTCTTTCCAGTGTCCTGTAATGGATAAGAGTTGGCCTTTAGAACACACAGACTTTGGTCAAATCCTTACTTATTAGCTGTTAAGCTATCAACACTAAGCAATCTTGAATAAGTAACTTAATCTCTTTCCTCAATTCCCTTGGTTTGAAATAAGACTAATGTCACTTGCCAAACTGAGCTATTATTAAGATTAAATGAAATAATGTATAAATATGCTTATCGTACAGTTTTTTTGTACTTAATAAATATCAATTGTTTTCATCATTGTTGACATGAAATATAGAAATAGGACAAGGTCTTTGTCATAATAATTGAGATCATGGGGTCAGTGGGCATGGTTTGCACTTTTAAAGACTCACAGAAGTCGTTAAGTGAAAGAAGCAATAATTCTTCTCTGGCTACTGAGACGGCCAGAGGAGAGGGCCTGGTTCTGTATCCATTTCATAATATAGAGCCAGCCTTGCCTCTCGGCTGTTAATGAGAATGGTGGTATCTACTTCAGGAGACCCTAGCTCAATTCCAATTGTTTGGTTTCTTTTGCATCCCCATAGTTAAATGTTATGAAAATTTATAGAGGATTGAGGGTGGTTTGAAGATTGACTCATTCCCTACCTATGGCTGCTCTATTCAAAATGAACATTCTACATCATTAGATGCAAAATGGCGATTATATTATTTGAGTTATTTCCCTAGTGGTTCTTCTAAGGATCAAAAACTTTCAGCCTTGATCTTAGTATGCACACCTCTGTCATGTTATGGTTTAACTCCATAATTATATTTTGAGCTAGATATTTCTTAACTGGTATTTTACAAAGTAAAAGGGAAAATAAATTGAGTTTTTTTAAAGGTGCAATTGTGACATTTTCAAGAGAAGCAGGAACATTCTGATATAAACATGAAAACTTTCCTTCTTCAGAGGATTCAGGCCAATTCCTGAATTTTACCACATCAAGGAACTCTGCAGTGGCTTCCTTGAGATAAACAACATGAAGAGTAAAATACAGTTTCATAGTCATTGATGTCTTTTTAAAGCTTTTCTTCTTTTCTTCTTTTCTCTGCTCCAAACTATTTGCTCTTAGAATTATTATTTGAGTAATGAAGATACACATATAAACTTAATTTCTTGCATTAAAAATACAAAAAATCCCAATAGCATGCAGCATAGAGCTTCATATTTTCTCGAAACTTCTCTATAGTTCAGTACAAGTAAGAATCATGTAGGTGATATTATCCCTCAACTTCTACAACTACTGTGAAAAAAACGACTTTTCAGGGAGAATGTCTGCTTTTATAGAATAAGACTCTGGGACATGCAGAGCCTCTGCAGAGCGAGAACTATTGTTGAATTTCATTTGGAAGATCTCAGGTGTATATTATACTTATTTTTCTCTGCTTCTGAGTGATGAAAGACTAAGTTAAATCTGCTTGTGATTAAACTGCAGGTTGTGGATATAATATTATCTTGTTAATAATGAAACTGTTTGGTATAAGTTAATCCTGATTAACATCTGAAATATGGGGAGTATTATTACGTGGAATTCTTAAAGCATATGTGGTAAGAAAAAGTAAGAAATGTTCATGGAGAATTGAGTTTTTCTATGTTGAATGCAATGCAGTTCTCACACTACCTATCTAGACTTAGCATAGACTTCAAAGGTTGAGGGCACTGTCTTCCACAAGACTTTAGATACCAGCCCCAACCTTGGGTTCTCCAGAACTCCTGTGCGTCTAACTGGCTACAAATTCAGGGGGTTCCACTATCCTTCAGGGTCAATAATTCACTAGAACAACTCACAAAACTCAGGAAAGTTCTATACTATAATTACATTTTATCATGAAGCATGCGTATGAAGACCATCAAACAAGACTCATAGGGCAATGTCTGGGAGAGTAATTTTTTCATGTCAATACATATTGTTCTCTAACATGATATTAATGGCAGCAAAATATTCCTTTATTTGGATGACATATTTATTCAAACTACTATTTGTGAAAATTTATTTTAAATATTTTTTTGCTTCAGTGATTATTCTTGTATTTAAAACATTGTACACATTTCTGGTTATTCCTTCCAGTTAAATTCTTGAAATGGAATTACCAGGTGAAACAGTATAAACACTTTTAGGGCTTTTGATGCATACATTTCCTTCCAGCAGTACACAAATTTTCCCTTTCAGTCAGGTGTTCAAGCTTCTGGTTCAATGCACCCTCATTTAAAAAAGCACTACAACTTTAAAAGGTAAAAATCATATGCTGTAGTTTTACACTTACTGTCTTTAAAGAGTTTAGTATATTTTTCACTACTTCTGTTTTGTGTTAATTGAATAGGTATATTTTTCACAAAGCTTTTCTTGATTCACCAGGTAAAAGCTTTTCAACCTCTTCTGAAGTTGCAGGACATTTTATCTTTGCTTCATGGAGCTATTTTCACCTTTGTGTTGTAGCATTGCATGCAAATGTCCTAGCTCCTCCTACATGTGAGGTTGAAGTCTGTCTCTTTTCCTGGATCCTAGCACAGTGTAACATAAAACAAGTGCTTAAGGTATATTTGTTGCAGGAATAACTGAAACTCAGATTTATTTTAGCAGATACTAGGATAAATCAACTGATCTTGATGTAGGTGTTATTTTTATTCATGGTTTTAAGGATATTTTTCAAATAAAGTATCAGTTTTTGACACGGTCCGGTGTTGATGAGTTTAATTTGCTAAAATCCAGGTTAAAGCATCATGGATTATTACTCCATTATCATATTTCTTCCTCATTTCCTCTTATTATTGTGCACTTACTTGATTCTACTCCAATTACACACTTTCATCCAATGCAATAGCATATGAACTGTTGGTTCCAGCGGCTCTCAACCTGGGGGTCTCGAACAATGAAAATACCTCCTGCATATCAGATATTTACATTACAATTCATAACAGTAGCAAAATTACAGTTATGAAGTAGCAACGAAAATAATTTTATGGTTGGGGGTCACCACAACATGAGGAACTGTGTTAAAGAGTCGCGGCATTAGGAAGGTTGAGAACCACTGGTTAGACAGTACAAACTTTACTATGTGTCGGAATCACCAGGAGGGCTTGTTAAAACAGATTAATGGCCTCTACTGTCAGAGTTTCTGATTTTGTAGGCCCGAGGTAGGGACCAAGAATTTGCATTTCTGACGCAGTCCCAGGTGGTGCTGATGCTGCTGGTCTTCAGACTACATTTTGAGAACAACTAGTCTAAATGATATTCAGCACGTTCAGGATCCCCTTGGAAAGAAGCAGCCGCTGCTTCTTTGCATAATTTTTCTTATGAAGTGTGTCCTAGCAAGGGATGAAGAAATGGACTTTGAGAAGAGAATTTTGCCTATAGCTTTCGTAAGAGGACTGCCTTAATGCCTTGCATTTTCCTCTTGCTGGGAAACCCTCCTGTAGAGAGGGCCACCACAGTTAGCATTTTAAAACTTTTTCTACTTTAAAGAACCGCGTGACTTCAGAAGAGCGAAGAGAGAGAACAATGAGAAAGGACAACTGTGATGGATGCGGGAGTGGCGTGCAGATGTGATCAAACGAGTTGCATCAAATCACCAATTCTTGTGACCCCCAAATACAGAAGTTGGCATGTTGGCTCTACCTGAGGCTGTCACAGAAGGGAAATGTCATAAAAGTAGAAACTGCTGCTTAGGGTAGCACAAGTCCCATGCGGGCTTCAACTTCAACAATTTTTTTTTTTTAAAATGTGTGCCAGCTTCAAGTTGGCAATTTGGAGTTCACTTCACTGTAGTCAATGACGCGCCTTCACACAGTAAGCTCAATAGAGACAAAGAGGTGCCTTGCAACTGCCAGAGAGAGAAAAGAGTCCTCTGAGATGAAATGCTAACATAAGAAGTGGAAATGGTTTGTCATCGTCGCAAGCTGGCTCGTTGGGGTTCACTTTCCTATAGTGAGCGAACTGTAGTGTGGTACCCTAGCAAAAGAGTCTCAATGAAATTAGAACGATCGTTTGAAAAGGGCAGAGAGAGAGGTGTAGAGAGAGAAGGAGAAGAGAGTTCTTTCTTTTGTGTGTGGGTGATAAGAAGCTTAACAAACGTGGAAAAACGCTTTGTATGGATGTGAGTTTTCATGGCAGTCTCAAGCTGACACTCCGTTGCCTTTATTATAGACTAAGCTATGTTAGCAAGCAAAGGATAATGGAAAGACAGAGTGCTGGAAACAACAGTCAGATGGAGAGAGGGGGGACGCCTTTTGACAAGAGATGTTCTGTAACTAAAGCAACAATATGCATTTTCTTTGTGTTTTTCACACACTGTACTCTTTATACAAAAGGCAAAAAAAAAAAAAAAAAAAAAAAAAAGTGAGTTTCTCCAGGAGCTGAATCCTTGACATTGTTTTGAAATGTGATTTAATAGAAATATTAATTTTTACTCATAAAATAATGTCATCTTTCATGTTTAGAGCCATGCAAAGTCTATGACTATAAGAGAAAGGGCTTGAGTATGTTGAAATATGAATCATTTTTAAAAGTTTATTTCCCATATATTACAGTGGGAAAAATTAAAGGGACTTGTTTATTGGAAAATGAGTCAAACAGCCAGACTCCTTGCTCTTTTACTTTCTGAAATAGTCATATTGGTTAAGCTAGGTCAGAATTGGGGGGAGAAATTGAGGGATTATATTAAATAATTTGCCACCTTATTTCAATTGTTAGTTTGAACTTTACTCAAACTTTTAGGTTTGTTTTGTTTTTCTTTTACTTACATGAGACTCCATGGAATCATAGAAAGTGAGGTCTGGAAGAGACATTCAATATGACTCATTGACAGATGCTTGAATTCACTGGACCGTATCTCCAACATACTGCACTCCAACCATTCCTTGAGTGATAGTGTCTTCATCAAGACAGCCAGCAGCCAGTTCAATGTTTGAATGTCTGATTTTTAGCTTGACCCAAAACTCTGTCTTCTTATAATTATTATACCTTGTTCTTCCCTTTAAGTCCATATTAAGCCAATCATTTTCTTTCTCCCTGATACAGTTCTGCTAATATTTATAAACAACTCTCACATCTTTAAATCTACAGCTTAAAAATTCCCAGGGCCTTTGTCACTGATGGTGGTATTTCAGGTGGTCTGATCAGTACTGAGTGGAAACGTCCATAATTTATACTGAAGCAATTTCAGGTCAATCTGACATTTGTGGTCACTCTACAGTATTGACTTCTGTTAAAATTATCAGTTACAAATCACCCAAATACTGTTTGTTTTCACATATGTTATCCTAAGAAGTCACATCTTTTTTATATTTTATGCTGACAGTTCATTGGATTCAAATATATGGCATGCCATTTATTTCTATTCAACCTCTTTTTATAAAAGTTCATTTCTGTTTGTGGAGATTTCTTAAAAAAACACACAACTCTATTATTTAACACTAGAGGCCCGGTGCATGAATTCATGCACCAGTGGGGTCCCTTGGCCTGGCCTGCGGGATCGGGCCAAAACTGGCTCTCCAACATCCCCCAAAGGGTCCCGGATTGCAAGAGGTCACAGGCCAGGCTGAGGGACCCCCATTGGTGCACAATCAGGGCTGGGGAAGGACGCAGGAGGTTGGCCAGCCGGGGAGGGACGGCCGGAAGGCTCCAGGGCATGTCCGGCCTATCTTGCTCAGTCCTGATCAGCCGGACCCCAGCAGCAAGCTAACCTATCAGTCGGAGCATCTGACCCCTGGTGGTCAGTGCACATCATAGCGAGTGGTTGAGTGGCCTTAGCATATCATTAGCATATTATGCTTTGATTGGTTGAACGGATGACCAGACAACCAGACACTTAGCATATTAGGCTTTTATTATATAGGATATTTTTTATCACTCTAAACATTGTATAACACACAAATCAGCATGCTATTCATGTATATTTGCATGTGTGTGCATATGTATATATAAACGTTGTTGTGTGTACATGTGTGTGGTTCTTCAGAATGTGGTAGTGATTGAGAGCTTATTCTCTCAAATCAAACAAATCTGATTCGAATTCTGGTTCTATCACTTACCAGCTTGTGACTTTGCCAAATGAATTAACCTTACAAAATCTCTGTTTTTGCTTGAGTGAATGGATGCTTATGAAAATGGAACATGACAATGTGTATAGAGTGCTTAGATTAGCATTGTTCCTGAGACATGAAATTTACAAGTGAGTGTAAATTTCTTAAGCTCACTAATTGTCAGTTTCCTGAGTTGTAAAATAGAGATAATAATAGAACTTTTCTCATTAGGTTGTTAGGGGAAATTAAGTGAGTTTATATATGGGTTAGAACTGTTTCTGACATATAGAAGTTACTTCTTTAAGTTAGCTATTATCTTCATTTTGAGTGATATCCTCGTGGTCACATTTTTTTTTTTTAGATTTAAAGGAAGTCAATTAAATTTTTGAGTAGTCTTAGAACACTATAATGTTGAGGAAGTTTGGTCTATTTCCCCCTTTCTAAGCAAAACTATTTCTAAGAAAATTATCTTCACCCTACTATAGGACATAGAGTGTTGGCTAAAATATACAATATTCTTCAAGTCTTTAATATAGGTACCTTATGTCACTTTTTTTGTATTCCACCTGTTCTCTTATGTGCTTTTCTAGTATAAAACGAATACCCTATTCATTGACTTCCTTACTTTAGATTCTGGTCACTCATTTACACTTGCTATTATCTTTACTTCTAAAATACATACTTCTAACATATCCTTTAAAACTGTTAATCACTCTTCATGGACGAGGTCATATTTGAGCTGAAATTTAAAGAATGAGTGAATGAATAAATGATTGAATAGTGACCACCATTACCTTTATTAGAATGAAGGGCACCTTCATTTCATGGTGCGTTGTCATGGTTTCAGGGGAATCGAGAATCTTAACTGTTAAAATAAACCCAGTTTTCTGCCTGCAAAGGTTAAACATTCATTTCTTGCCAAGCTATTAAACTGGCAATTATGTTATTTGAAGTGTTTCTGCATCATGTTATGTTCCGGCCTTCATATGATGTCCAACCTGAATTAACATGACTGGAACAGATGCTAAATGACTGTACCCAAGTCACTTGTGTCCTATTTTACACTTCACTTCCCGAACTGTGGTAGACCAAGAGAACATTCGCTCTCCAGCTCCAAGTCACACCATATGTCTTCACATTCATTGGATATTGGCTTGTGATCAGTTTACTACCCACCTGATCTCACTGTGGCTTTTTAAAAAAATTTAAATGGAAGGTAACAAACATAGCAATAAGAATTTAACTTATAAGAATAGGTGCTTTTACTTGTAAGTTTTTAATAGAATTAATTTTTTATTAGTGTAGGTCAGAGTAAGTAGTAGTTTTTACTGGCTGAGGCATAAAACTGCAGAACATTTGTTAGTTGGTTTTGTGCAATGAGCTAAAATTGAAGATGTTCATTGATAAGTTTATGAAATTCAGACAGGGCCTTAATTTATTTTCATTATAAACAAAGGTCTTATTTTGAAATTATAACATGCCAGACTACTGGGGTAACAGGAGGAACTATACTAAGATTAAATGGAAACCCTGGGTGCAAGCTACTCTCTGAGTGGTGATGGGTTGGGAGCAAGTCCTCCAAAGCTTATTCTACTCAATAGTGATCAAAAAGTCTTGTGCTTACTTCAATTTGCATTGGTCTTCTGACGGTATTTCTATTTGCCTTCCTGAACCGGATTTCCTTTAGAAAAGTGAAACATCTATGATGACAGGTTTAGCAGGAGTGGCTCCTGATTATATACATATGTAATCTGGGGCTTTGACTTGAAACAAAGCAGCAAATTAAACTTCAGGCCACATCCCTAGTTTCAGGACACTCCATTCAACCCACCTTCTGCGTAGTGAGGTATGATTTCAGGGTAAATGTTCATTCTGTTGGGCTTCGGCATGAAAAGAGAAACACGCACAGTGCTTTTCACAAAGATTGTTTTAAATGAAATGTTTTGCCTCTATCATCTAGGAAATAGTAGTCATGCTCCAGATACAAGAAAACAAACAAAAAAGACAAATCCATAACAATGATCGTGAAATAATTAGAAACTGGTAATTTTCAGAATATTAAAAAAGGATTGGGGCCACCCACTCATTTAATCTGGAAATGTGTTTCTGGGATCTGTACTGTACTAGCCACTGCGGAAAATGAGTTGATGTATCAGGCTTCTGGTAATGACAACTTTTTCTCGGTGATCTTCCTTTATGCGTTAGAGGTACTATAGGAACCCTCAAATCATACAGATTCAAATAAGAGACTTCAGGTTAAGTAAATGAAAGGCTAGATGCAGATGTGTGATTTGATGGTGATAGGATTTTCAAAGTCGACTCAGGTGAGAGAGAAGCTTGGTGGGGAAGAGGTAGCAGCTGTATATTCTCATAAAGAAACACTCTTTTCTCATCTTGCTTGCAGGGGGAGAGTAGTAATGAAAAAGAGACAAATAATACAACTATTCAGCTCATTTCTTTTATTAGCAGGTAAGTAGAATTGGTTCCAGATAAGAGAGGAAATTGAGTAGAATTTCCCAACTTCCAGAAGCAACATTCTATCTTCAAACACTTTAGGTGGCTAAAATGTGCTTTTATTTTCCAATAAAGCAAAAAATAATTTCCCCACATCTTTATTTTATTAGTGCCCAAGTATTAAAATAATTTTCTTTTAAGAGGAAAGGGGTGACATATTATTAGGTAAAACTCCTTTATTCCTTGATGCTTGTACCCTACACAACACACATTATTATTTGACGTTTGTTTTTAAATATTCTGGGAAAAGTTAAAATCAACTATTTGTACTGAATTTGCCTTACTTTCTCTTGTATTCTGCTGGAATCTTCTTTTTCATTTAATTGCCTTATTTTTAATTTTACCTTCTTGCTCTAGGCTTTATATTGACTTTCAGTTTTCCATGTTTACACACGTTAGGTATTTGTAGACAGTTCTCATGTTCTCCTTAGTTAGCCAACTGTGTGTGCATTATTTATACTTTTAATATTTCCTCCAGAGTAAATACCTCTGGTTCCCTAATTATTTCTGTTGATTTCTTTTTTTCTGAACTTCCTGCAGTCTGTCTCTCTTTTTCTCCTAATGAGATCCCCAAACTGAATGCATAGTCCTGCTTTATTCTCTCCTGGGTCAGAAAGAGGGGACTCTTCCTGTGTCCCATAACATATTTTTCTTTTGCACGTGCAGTCCAGAATAACAATGGCCTTCCCACTTACCAAGTTTCAGTACAAACCTGCACACAATTACCTTCTGATATTATTTAAAATATTTTGGCAATATGAACTCACTGCCTGTCTTGTGACTGCAGGTGTTGGTAGCTTTGGGAAATTGTGAGAGCTAGCTCTTTGAGGCCAGGGCTTTCAAATGACTGTGTGGTTCTGTTTCTTGATGGTCCAGCACACCATAATCAGGGACAGCAGTAAGACCACTTCTGCTGCTACGCCAGGCCTCCACTGCTTCATAATTGATGAAATGTCAGAAAAGGAGGAGGAGGACTGGCAAAATGAATGCTTTCAGAACAGGGATGGGATTTCACATATGTGACAGGAAAGTGTCCTTTGCTTCATCCTCTAAAGAAATGTAATATGTTATTTCCACGTTCTCCTTCCTTTAGTCATTTATAATGCTGCCTTAATTTTCCTGAAATATCACTTCAGAATGCTGTTCTAAAATGTTCCTACATCTTTCCATTGCTTATGTGACCAAATCCAAACTCCTTAGCATAGCATTTAAAGGTCTCTACTGAGTTCAGCCCTGTGCCCACTTTTTCCTTTTTTAAGAATCCTGATTTTGTGCTCCAAGTGTATGTGCCTTTGTGTGTATACAATTCACCAATTTCACATTTTTGTGCATAAAATTATGCTCACCATACAACTTTTTGTCTTCTTTTTTTAAAAAATCCTTATCAAAGGAGGTGTTTACTGATTTTAGAGAGGAAGGGAGAGAAAGAGAGAGAGGAACATCAATGTGAGAAACATCCACTGCTTGACATCCTTGTAAAAGCTTTTTAGGACTCAATTATTTCTTGTTCTTAGATATAGTCATTTGACCATATTTTTCACTGTCTTAAGTTGCCAGACACCTCTTCATATATCTATAGTGTATCTCCAAAACTACAAGATCCTTGACTAAAATAACCGTGTTTTAATTTTATTTATGTTGTCTTGCACAGAGTAAAATCTCTAAAAAACAACCGATGAAGAATGATTTCCCACACTGTCCATAGTGCTAAAAGGTAAAGAAAATGCCAAGTACCACAAGTGTTAAAAGTTCAATTGTGTCTCTTCCAAATTCATATGCTGAGCATATGTGCCTCACAATGTGACCTTATTTGGAAACAGAGTCATTGCTGATATAATTAGTTAATATGAGTTCACCATGGAGTAGGTTGGCCCCCTAAACCAATATGACTGGTGTTTTATGCCAAAGGGAGAAATTGGACACAGAAACACACACAGATGCGAAGGAGAGAGGCCTGGAACAGGTTATATCCCTAGCATCTTCAGAGGGAGCAGGGCCTTATGGCACCTTGATCTTAGACCTCTGGTCTCCAGAACTGTAAAATAGTAAACTTGTGCTGTTTCAGCTGCTTAGTCTGTGGTACTCTAAAATAGCAGGCTTAGCATACTAACATAATAAGGAACTAATAACACTTTATGGAAATGATGCCCAATTAGTAGGACAATTATTACAATGTCATATTTTCCCCCTTTCTTTAAAAAGTTGATTTATATTGACTGAGAGACACTATATGAAATTAATAAAATGGTCTGTAACATCTCTTTGGATATAGGATGTTGTGAACTGTATCCTGAAAGCTAAGCCCTCTCATTATGGCTACAACAGACAATTTCCTAAGTATATCTTCTGCTTTCATGGCCTTGATGTGTACATTTTTTCCCCTCTGAGATTTGCCACTCATGTTGACATAGATTTGTTGTGTGCAATGAAGTGACAAAATCAATGAAAGAGACATGTGACTCTACTGCTTGCAAAAAGACTGTACTTTTTGTTGCTTATTATGTTAACTTAAGGCCACCAAACTGTTTCTATGGAGATGCAGTTATTTCTTTGATTCATTTTATTCATCTTATAGCTTAGAGACTACTCTTGGAAATAACACATGTTGCATTTCCAAAAATTTCACTTTCATTAAAATAAACTTATGTGACTATATATCCTAAAATGATACACACACACACACACACACACACACACACACCAATAATCCTGACCAATAAGGAACTTAAATCAGCAATGCAATTTGAGGACATATATCATTTTTTTTCCATTTCTTCTTTCGATAAAAAAAATCCTATTTCTATTCATAGTACCAAGGGATGTCCATTTTATTCCCCACAGTCCTCACACTTATATAAAATAAATAATATGATTCAAAGCTGAAACTTCTGGTTCAGAACATAGAGTGTTGGCTAAATAGAGAGAAACTGGCAGTCATAGCAAGGATGGTTACAATTTATGTGCACATGTGCATGCTTGTGAAAGAGAGAGAGAGAGAGAGAGAGAGAGAGAGAGAGAGAGAGAGAGAGGAGAAGGACAGGGGAAGAGAAGAGAGAAGAAAAGGAGAGAAAAGAGGAGGAGGAGGAAGGAAAGGGAAGGGAGAATCTGTACTATGCAGGTGTTTATGTATATGTATATATGATGTACATGTACACTAGTTCCAGTCACATCTATAGATTCGGGTGGGTGAACATTACAGAATTTAGCCTAATGCTTGACACATAGGTGGCATTAAATAAATAAATGTCTTTGAGATGAGTTGCAGTGGTAAGAAATAATCAAGTTGTGAATTTTGTTATCAAAGCTGGAATGTATAGGTGAAATGATTGAGCAAAAACAAACCTGAACAAAACTAACATAACTTTCAGAACTAGTAGCTCAGAACCGTAAAACAACACGTCGGTGTAATTTTTTTCCCTTTCAAGAAATTGAGCTAAAGAAGTGAGCAAAGCCCTAATCTGGTTTGGCTCAGTGGATAGAGTGTCAGCCTGCGGACTGAAGGGTCCCAGGTTCGATTCCGGTCAAGGGCATGTACCTTGGTTGTGGGCATATCCCCAGTGGGGGGTGTGCAGGAGGCAGCTGATCGATGTTTCTCTCTCATTGATGTTTCTCTCTCATTTATGTTTCTAACTCTCTATCCCTCTCCCTTCCTTTCTGTAAAAAATCAATAAAATATATTTTTAAAAAAGAGAAGTGAGCAAAGCTATTTTTAAAGTGTTTTTTAAACACTTTACCTAATGTTGTTTCCCTCATTGCCCCCTTTCACATTTCTTGATTTGCTTATATACAGGGTTCTTCTTTTTTGTAGGAGAAGAGCAAAAAGTATCCTACAATTGATCAGAATCTTAATTTCAACCTTTGTAAGATTTGTTGTCTTTAATTAGTTAAAAAAATGAAAGGGCCCTAATATGACGTTAGTTGGAGGTAGCTGTGTGTTTGAGGACAAGATTTGGCCCCAAGATTTTTTCAACAAGTATTGCTATATTTTAAAAATGTCACATATTCTATATATGGTGACTGGGTTTTCATTTAATGCTCTTTTACATTTGAAACATAAAGATATAATTAGTCGAAGGAGCAAGTCTTGGATGAGTCTGCAGGTGTTGGCAAGTGTTAGGCATGAAATCAGCCATCTGTGTTCATGAAAAGTTCCCTGTCCACCACCTGTCAGGTGTCCCTATTCGGTAAGAGGCAGGACTTGGGACATTATGAAATAGTCTGATTCTGCGGGAAGTTTTAGCTAATAGATAGCTGAAGGGAGAAAGACAGTGATTTTCTGTGTTCCTAATTTTTAGACCTTGCAACTACTAAAATGTACTCAGAAAACATTATTTTAAAATAGAAAAGATTAAATGCTTATTCATTTTGACGTTTAAAAATGATTAGGTGACTTTGCTATCAGAGGTTCTCAAACTGTAATTAGCATCAGAATACTCTGGGATAACTGTTGAAATGCAGATTCTTACATAGCATGTCCAGGATTCGGGCACTGGAATAGGGCCTGGAAATCAGTGATACCATTGTAATAGCCTGGTTATTAGTTGACAAGAAAGGAGCAAAGAGAAGGCCAGGTACTATGGACATGCCATTTGTACAGTTTGCGAAAAGCTGCAGCTTAACACTCTTCAGGTCTCTTCCCTGCAGATCGCTGGGGGAAGGGACTGGGCTATAGACACATGCCCAGTAAGGTCTGGGCTCTGTGGGAAGGTGCCTGACTGTCCTTCACACCTGGAAGCTGGAGAAGATTTGATATTTAAAGTCCTAAACAAAGGAATTCCTCTCTCTTGCACACTTGGCTCTCTTGGGACTCTTGTTGCAGGGGGTGTGGATTCACACTCTGCGCTCACCCTCATGGCCCACAGGCAGGTGGACCCCCCACACAACAGCTTGATGCTAATTGTAATCCATTAGTTCCAGCTTCACCCAGCTACATCGGACCCAGCTTCACCATGGAACGGACACTCTGGCCACTGGCTTTGCTCCTAGTGCTACTGAATGCACGGGTGCCCGCTTTCCATGACTGGTTTAAGGGAAATGGCACTTTTGAAGGCAGGGGATATAAGTATGCAAATAAAAATCACTCATTTTCCTGTGTGAGTCTTAAATTTTATTCCCTTCAAGATATCATAAGAACCCCACTTCCACTAGCAATGGAGAAATTCCACCCATGCAATTCTCCAATTCTCTGATAACATCTGTATTTTAACATACAGGTCATTTTAGAAAAACTTAGATGGTATGTTAGTTTGCTAGGGAATGTTATAACAAAATACCACAGTCTGGGTGGCCCAAACAACAGGAATTTATTTGCTCACAGTTCAGGAGGCTCTAAGTAGGAGATTAAAGTATTGGCAGCTTTGGTTTTATTTGAGGCCTCTCTCTTTGGCTTGCAGATGGCCATCTTCTTGCTGTGTTCTCACATTGTCTTTCCTCTGTGCATGTGCATCCCTGGGGCCTTTTTGTGTCTCCAAATTCCCTCTTCTCATAAGGGCACCAGTTATATGGGAATAAGGCCAACCCCAATGACTTTGTTTTGACTTAATCACCGCTTAAAAGGACCTATCTCCAAAACCACTCACATTTTGAAATACAGGAAGTTAGGGCTTCAACATATAACTTTTGGGACACAATTCTGTCCATAACAGGTGACATTTGTAAAAATACTCTAAGAAACCATCTCTTGATAATATTCTGCTTTAGCATCCAAGACACCCCAAGTACTATATTGAGAATTCGTCTTCTCCTAGAATGTTCTCTGAAAAATATCTGGCCACAGATTAATCCTTTTAGCAAACTTGCAAAATAAATAGGAATTGAGCTGTCCACTACTACTTAAAATGTAAAGTTTTAGGCTCACATCTGAAGCATGGTACTACTGTCCAGCCTTCCCCTAAAAGAAGCCCTTCAAAGCTACCATGGAAGACCCTGGATAAGTCAAACTCAGTGAAACAAAAATCCCCTTGTGAACCCTGGAAGTCCCACTGAAAAGAGGATCCCTGATGTAGACTATAGATATGAAGGTGAAACCTTTTCATCTCTTCACAAACACCTTGGGAAGAAGCATACTTTGAACCTGTAAAGGCAAGTTTGCACCTAATTCAGCACCTCCATCAGGGAGCATTACTTAAAAGGAAAGGTTATAAGCTCTTCAATGTCAGGAATTTGTCTTGTACATCTTGCTACATATTAATTAGAAGTGACAATAATGGAAATCAGACATTAATGTTTTATTCTACATTGGAAAAATAGAATTATTTTATTTGACAATGATTGAAGTGGTCTTAATAGGATCTATGGATTTCTAGTCACCCTGGCCTTTTTCCAGTGCTTTGTGGGATTTTGTGTGTGTGTGTGGGGGGGGGGGGGGCGGGGGTTTATTGGTGGTGACCTCTTTCATTCCTCCTTTCCCCCTCTATTACCCTTTCTGTTTCTGTGCTTTAAAATCAAATCAAATCAAAACAAAACAAAAACAAAATGCTTGTCATTCCTCTGGAATTACCAAGACATGGGCTCAGTGCCTGGAGTATAGTAGAGTCAGTCATTTTGGCTTTCTTTAGCTATCTTTTCTAAGGAAACAACATCAAAATATTTTGTTTGGCCCCCAAACTATGATGGGAATTTAATTTCATATATGCAGTGCTAGATCCTAAAACTTAGGAATCATAACAATCATAACAAGTATTCTCCCCAGTAGGCTTCTGTAATTGATTGGTTGGGTCTGTTTGCTACTAATTTTGTATTTTCTACTAATTCTACATTCTCTAGCCAGGGGAATTCATCAACTCTACTGTTTTAAAAACCAGTAACTTCAACTGTCTATTCTATTTTGCTTGTTCTTTGATAATTTAAAACTAGTCTGTCTAAATGTGACCACTTGATCCCTGCATCATCATCAACTACACACCTCTATTTATGCTCCCCTCACATTTATTATTTCAAGAAATACCATCATAATTCACCCTGTTGCTTAATGCAGAAATCTGGGAGTCACGCTTAACACCTCTTCTCTTCTATACCCTTCATATCCAAGCTATTGGAAAGTCATTTTTTGTTTATTGGTTTATTTTTATGAAAGACTTTATATTTTGAAGCAGCTTTAGGTTTACAGCAAAATTAAGAGGAAAATACAGAAATTTCCCATACTCCCTGTGTTCCAAAATTTCCCATACTCTCTGTGCTCCAACATCAATGAGAGCTTTCTTTTCTCTTTCTTTCTTTCTTTTTTTTTGTGGACATATGTTTTCAACTCCTTTGGGTAAATACAAATAAGTGCATTCACTAGATTGTTCTGTAAGAGTATGTTTACTTTTGTAAGAAAGGATCAAACGGTCTTCCAAAGTATCTGTACCATTTTGTATTCCTACCAACAATGAATGAGAGTTCCTTTTGCTTCACCTTCTCACCAGCATTTGGTGGTATCAATGTTTCAAATAGATGTGTAGTGGTATCTCATTTTAATTTCCATTTATCTGATGAAAATTAATGTGGAGCATCTTTTCATATGCTTACTTGCAATCTATATATTTTATTTTGTAGAGTGTTTGTAAAGGTTTTTGGTCCATTTTTTTAGTTGGGTCATCTGTTTTCTTACTGTTTAGCTTTAAAAGTTCTTTGTATATTTTGCATAACAGTACTTTGTCAGATGTGTCTGTTGCAAATATTTTCTCTCAATCTGTGACTTGTCTTCTCCTTTTCTTGACATTATCTTTCACAGAGAAGAAGTTCTTAATTTTAATAAAGTCCATACTAATTAATTTTTCTTTTACGGATCACACCTTTGGTGTTGAATCTAAATTCATACCCAATTCATTTATATCTTAACTAAGTTGTCTTTGAGGAGTTTTATAGCTATGCATTTACATACAGATGTATGATTCATTTTGAGGCAATTTTTATGAAGGTTGTAAATCTGTATCTAGATTTAGTTCTTTGTATGATGATGACCATTTGTTCCAGCACAATTTGTTGAAAAGATGATCTTTTCTACAATGTATTGCCTTTACTTCTTTGTCAAAAATCAGTTCATTATGTTTATGTGAATTAATTTATGGGCTCTGTGAACTGTTACATTGATCTATATGTCTATTCTTTTGCCAATTCCACAGTCTTGATTACTGTGGCTGTATAGTATGTTTTGAAGTCTGGTAGTATCAGTCCTTCAACTTTCTTCTTCTCCTTCAGAGTTGTGTTGGCTCTTCTGAGTCTTTGCATATAAATTTTAGAATATTTTTTTTGATATCCACTCAATAACTTGCAGATAGTTTTATTAGAATTGCATTGAGTCTGTAGGTAAAGTTGGGAAAAAGTGACATCTTGACAGTATTGAATTATGTATACATGAATATGGAATATCTCTCCCTTTATTTAGTTATTCTTTAATTTTTTATAGGTTTCCTCATATAGATTTTGTGCATATTTTGTTAGGTATATGCTTAAGTGTTTCATTTTTTGGAGTGCTAAAATTAATGGTATTGTGTTTTTAATATCGAATTCCAATATTTATTGTTGGTATGCAGTAGTAATGTATTTGACTTTTGTATATAAATCTTGTAAATCTAATAAACATCCTACAATTGTTTATTAGATCTGTGAGTTATTTAGCAATTCTTTTAAATTTTCTACTTAGAGGTTATGCCAGCTCTTGCAACTTTGATATAATTGCTTATTAGTTCTGGGAGTTGTTTTGTGGCTTCTTTCAGATTTTCTACATAGACTCTCATGTCACTTTGAACAACAACAGCAAAAAGACAGTTTCATTTTTCTCCCAATCCACATGCTTTTTATTTTGCTTTCTAACCTTATTGAATTAGCTAGAAATTCTAGTTTTAATTCTCACAGTTGCCCATAATGACCCTCCGGCAAATAATCAATGATAGTTCAGATTTTTCTATTCTGGTCTGGTGTCTGCAGAGGTTTCTGATTATGTGTGTCTCTACTGTGGTATTCCATGACTTCCTGTCTTCACCTATTTGTCCCTCCAATTATCGGGGCAGCGGTTTTCCCTCTATCCTCTTTTCTCTCACAGATGCAAAAGAGTTGATGGTTTTTCAATCTGTTCAGCTGTTTTTTATTATTACTTTTAATTTTTGTTTTAATTACGGTTTACATTCAATATTATTTTATTTTAGTTTCCAGTGTATAACATAGTGGTAGACAACAACTTTTTACTTGTTAGGACAGAGTGGCAACTTCCACACTTTTAAATGCAGAACTGGAATCTGGCTTTTTATAATCTTTTTAAGAGGTAATTATCAATCTTGTTTTCACGACCAAAAATTTATGCTGAATAAGTTCACTTATTTTCTTCTCTACTGTCATAAATTTGAATCAAACCACCATCATCCACTTCTGAACTAATACTGTGCTTCTTAACTGGTGTCTCCACTTCTTTTGACCTCACTGTAATCAGTTTTTCACACTCAGCAAGAATTCTCTAACATGAGATGATCCTTTCACTTCACTCTTTAAAGCCTTTTGATGGCTCTCTTAGACACTTAGAGAAACACTTCTTAGCATGCATGGCCTAATATACCTACTTAGGTGAACTCCTGCCAGCTACTCCAAACTCATTCAAAGCTGCTTCTGTCCTTGTTTCAGTCACAAATTAGCAAATAATTGAGTCCAGCTCTTTTCTATCTCTAAGTCTTCTTTTGTAAAACATGTTTTTATTGATTTTAGAGAGAGAGGAAAGGAGAGGGATAGATAGAAACATGGATGTGAAAGAAACATCGATGGATTGCCTCCTGCGCCCATGGCCTCTTTGGTGCATGGGACAATGCTCAACCAAGTGAGCCACACCGATGGGCTTTAAGCCTTCTTTCACAGTTCCTTCACCCTAACTCTTATTAATTCTTCAGGTCTCAGTTATAATGTTTTTTCCTCAGAAAAGGCTTCCCTGACACATTAACCAAAATTATTCCATTATTTTTACTTACAGTGCTCTATTTTTTATGTGTATAGCATGTATCACCATTTTAAATTAATACATAAGTGTGTGCATTTTTTTATTTGTCTATGTTCTTTTGCTAGGCTAGCCATGAGTTTAAGAGATTATACCTTGTTCATGTTTAAAAAATTAAAATCATGCACTTCTGGCTTCAATTCCAACATGCGAAGAATTGGAAGCCATCATTCCTGTCCTTACAAAAAGAAAAAGTGGAGAAAACTGAAAATCAATTACTTTCTTGGATCCACTGGAGAACTAAGTTTACAAGTAAGAGATCTATTTACTTGAAGGAGAAGATGCTAGCGCCATCATTGAGATGAGCATGAATAGCATGAGAGTGAGAAACTTTTTGGGGTTCTCGTCTTATGGGGACACCACAGTTTCACGGGGTCCCCAAGCCCAATTTGGTTCTGAGGATAAAAAAATCTGAGAAATATTATACCTCTGGTGGGGAAAGGAGAATTTTAATCTGTGAAATGTAACCTGAGTGTTGTCCATGATAAAGGCCTACTCTCAAGGGAAAAAGGCTTACAAGCAGCTTATTGTAGCTAGAGAAGAGCAGTTTTCCAGTCCCCTGTAGCCCTCCTGACTTACATGTGATTGAAAAATAAAAAAGCTATACCTCTGGAAAAGCACTTGTGAAAGTCACAGTAAGAGACACTGGTAAGAGACACATTAAGACATAGAGATTTAATCATAAGATTATAGATATTTCACTTCTTCCATACCTTATCATCTCACCTACAGGACTCTAGCACAATAACAGTGGATTATAGCTGAAAGAACTGGAAGAGTAATCATTGTGAAATATATCCTAAGGGTTCTCCATAACAAAGCCCTAATATCCAAACAAAAAGACTTTACCAGATTATTATCACAAGTGGGGGGAAAGCACTTCTCACTTCTCACACTTCATTCTATTCTTACTTTCCTTTTTTTTTTTTTTTTTTTTTGAATGAGAGAAAAATCAAACACAGACAAAGATGCCAGGACTGATACAATCAGGGAAAAGAAGTACTGGGGAAACACTTGTGAAGGTCACAGCCCCCAGACACAGGTCCACTAAAAGACTGAGATTTAATCAGAATGTTATAGAATACTAGTACTCCCCATTTCCCCATTCGCTAACAAGTCTCCCATATAATAAAAATGTATTACATAAAGAGCTGTAAGACACAGACTGTCTCTGAAGAGGATTAATTAGGGAAGCCCAAAATTAAGAAGGGAGACAAAACGATAAGCAGAATTTGAAGCCTCTGGCACCTACAACTATAGCAATTATTAAATACATCAGATAAGAAATTTCAAATAACTGAGTACCATAGACAACATACAAGAACAGATGACTAATGAGAGCAGAGAAATGGAAACTCTAAGAAAGATAAAAAAGAAATGCTAGAAATAAAATCACTATGACAGAAATAATGACCTATCTTTAAGCAGTTTAATTCTTTGTTTGGCTCTGTCCAGTCTATAGAATTAAACTGCTTAAAGATAGGTCAATAGAAATTTTTCAGACTTAGGTATGGGGAAAAAAAAATAAAAGAACTAAACTTCCAAGAATTTTTGGATAATTTTAAAAAGTGAAACACATGTAATTGACATACCAGAAGAAAGAACAAAGCAGAGGAAATACTTGAAGAAATAGTGTCCAAGAATTTCCACAATTAAAGACACACACCAAATTATAGACCCAGGAAGTTTGGAGAACATCAAACAGGTTAAATACCAAAACCTCAAATCTAGACATATCAGATAAAACTGCAAAAAACAAAAAAACATAAAATCTTGAAAGAAGCCAAAGAAAATAAAAAAATGTAGAGAAAAAAGAAAAATAATTACAGGGGGCTTCTCATCAGAAACTAGCCATAAAAGAGAGTAAGTTGAAATGTTTAAAATGTAAAAAACCTCATTAATCTAGAATTTTATATCCAACAAAATTAATTTTCAAAAGTAAAGTAGATATAAGGCTTTTTCAGGCAAACAACACTGAAGAAATTTACAACCAGCACACCTGCCATACCAGAAATTTTAAAACAAGTTTTTCAACAGAAGAAAAACGTGGATTTACATAAATAAAGGAAAGTGTCAAGGAAGTAAATAAATGAAGGCTGGGAGGGTGGTTGGATGGGAGGTAATCAACCACAACCTTGTATGCATATATGCGTAACCCATGGTGCTGAAGGCCTGGGGTGGGGAGGGGGGGAGGAGGGAGAGGGAGGGGGCAGGCTTGAGGGTCAATGGGGGGGAAAAGGGGACATATGTAAGACTTTCAACAATAAAAATTATAAAAAATAAAAAAATCTACAAAAAGTAAATAAAAACAGTAAAGAAATTATACTTCTCATTCTTAATTGATCTAAAAGGTATTTTTTATTTAGAATAATATGTTAACTAAAGTATAGTAGATTGCTAAACAAAGAGATAAATGAAATGAATGACATTTTTTAAAAATATATTTTATTGATTTTTTTTTTTTACAGAGAGGAAGGGAGAGGGATAGAGAGTTAGAAACATCAATGAGAGAGAAACATCTATCAGCTGCCTCCTGCACACCTCCTACGGGGCATGTGCCTGCAACCAAGGTACATGCCCTTGACTGGAATCGAACCTGGGACCCTTGAGTAGGCAGGTTGACGCTCTATCCACTGAGCCAAACCGGTTAGGGCGAATTACAGACATTTTATAAAGAATGAGAGGGAGGAAGGGACTCAGAAATACTATGTTTTATGTTATCTGTACTATAAATACTATATTTTCATATACATATACTATATATATGTGAATGGTAGTTATATTTGAAGGTGGGTTTTAATTATTTAAAAATGTATATTAGAATCTTAGGACAATAAAGAATTAAAGAAGTATAATTGATATTTTAAGGGAGGAAATAATATGAAATAAACTAAGGAAGACAAAAATGAAGGGAAAATAAAAAACAAGGAACAAATGCAGTGAAGATAACAGTTACAATGTAGAAATTCAACTGACTATAGCTATAATCATTCCAAATGTAAATGGTCCAAACACACAAATTAAAAACAGAGATTACCAGAGTGAATAAAAAAACAAATACAAATATATATTGTCTACAAACAACCCACTTAAATGCAAAGAAATAAAGGGAGGCATCACACAAAGAAAAAGGAGTTGATTTTCCAAGAATAATAATCTGAAATGTGTATGCATCATAATACATGAGGCAAAAGCTGAAAGGAAAAATAAACAAATCTATTGTAGCTGGAGACTTCACACCCCTCTATGGTTATTTGATAATTCAAGCAGGCAATAAATATAAAAGGAGATTGTAGACCTGAACAGAACCATCAATCAATTTGATCTCATTGACTTTTATAGAATACCATCCAATAACATAAGAATATACATTCTTCTGAAGCTTATATGAATATTCAGCAAGATAGATAACATTCTTGGCCAAAGAAGACACTGAAAGAAATTTAAAAGATTAAAATGATACAAAATATGTTCTCAGAACACAATAGACATAAACTAGAAGTCACAACAGAAATAAAGCAGGAAAAATTCTGAAATCTTAGTAAGCAATATATTTTAGAATCACATATAGGTCAAATAAGATATCTAAAAAATTGAAAAGATATTTTGAAGTAAATATAAATACAATTGATCAAATTTGTGGATTGCAACAGAAACTACTTTGGGAGAATTTTTAGCTTTATGTCCTTATATAAGAAAATATTAAAATCAATAATCTAAGTTTCCACCTTAGAGAATGAAGAATAATTAAAACCTAACTCAAGGAGATTTGAAAAAGAAAAAAATAATAAAATTAGAGCAGAAATCACTGACCTTGAAAACAAGAAAGTAATAGAGTAAATCAATAAAGCCAAAGAATGGCTCTTTTTTTTTTTCAAGAAAACAAAAACAAAAAAGTGGACACAATATCTCCAATATCATAAATTACAGTGATATCTTCACTATTGGATCCCATGGGCATTGGAGAATAATAAAGGGCTATTATGAACAACTCTATGCTTACAAAATTGACAAATTAGATAAAATAAACCAATTTCTTGATGAATAAACTAGCAAGCATTACACAATAAGCAACAGCTAATCTAAATATGCTTATTTATATCTATTAAGAAATTAAATCAATAATTATATTTTTTCCAAAAAAGTTCATTTCATAGGATTTCTAGCAAATATTTAAGGAAGAAATTATACCAATTCTTTACAATCTCTGTCAGAAAAATATAAGCAGAAGAAACATAGGAAAAGGACAGAACAATATATCTCATGAATATAGAAACAATAATTTTCATCAAAATATGATAAAATCAAATTCAGCATTATATAATGAAAATTATGTACCATAGTCAACTGTAATTTCCTCCAGATATATGAATGGTTCAACATTTGAAAATCAATCTATGTAATTTACAACATCACTAAGCTAAAGAAGAGAACTCATATGATCATATTAATTAATGAAGAAAAAGCATTTGACAAAATCCATCACCCATGTGCAGGCCTGGTACACAAAATTTGTGCACTAGTGGTTGGGGAGGGCCCCTCAGCCCCACTTGCACCCTCTCACAGTCTGGGATCCTTCAGGGGATGTCCACCTGCCTGCTTAGGCCTAAATCAGCAGTCAGGCATTCCTCTCGTATCCCGGGGCTCTCACAGTCTGAGACCCCTCCCTCCTTACTGCCTGCCTATAGTGGAGGTGGGAGAGGCTCCTGCCACTGCCACTGGGCTCACCAGCATGAGCCCGGCTTCTGGCTGAGCCACACTTCCTCTGTGGGAGCTCACTGACCACCATGGGGCAGCTCCTGCATTGAGCATCTGCTTCCTTGTGGTCAGTGTACATCATAGCTACCGGTTGTTTCCCCATCTGGGCAATTTGCATATCATACTTTTATTATATAGGGATTAGGCCTAAACCGGCAGTCAAACATCCCTCTCGCAATCCAGGACTGCTGGCTCCTAACCACTCGCCTGCCTGCCAGCCTGTTCATCCCTAACTGTCCTTTCCTGTTGGCCTGATCACCTCTAACTGTCTCTGCCTCGGCCCCCGCCACCCTGGTTTTGTCCAGCAGGACGTCAGGAAGATGTCTGATCTAATTAGCATATTACCCTCTTATTAGTATAGATCAATGCTGTATTAGACACTAAGTACTGGGCACTATTTAAAACACTTTATTATGTATTGAGTCATTTTATGCATACACACACATGAAGAAAATTTCTTATTTACAGAGAGGTTAAATGACTTTTCCTAGATCAGTGAGTGGACAGATGTCAGAGTCAGTTTTCAAACCTTAGTAATCAAGGGCCAATATCTATCTGCTTAGGCCATAAAAACAGCACGGTTTGGAGGTCTGTATAAAATATAACTTTCTAAGTTATTGGGAGCTTAAAATGAGCAAATAAATGCAAGCTATTTGGTACAATGGCAATTGATGATTCTGTTTGTTTGTTTGTTTTTCTCTTACAGTATAGAGAGACACAGTATTATCATTATTGTCTGGCTGTTTGGCTAGAAGTGAGACCCTTGCCTCTTTTTCCCCAGCATTATAGATATATAATATATGTATATGTATATATATATGCCTAAGTGACCATTACTACAGGACGACCAGATGACCGGCTGGTAGCTATGATGTGCACCGACCACCAGAGGGCAGATGCTCAATGCAGGAGCTGCACCCTGGTTGTCAGTGCACTCCCACAGCCGGCCAACCTCCCACGATCCCTCCCCCCAGCCAGCCAACCTCCTGCAGTTCCTCCCTCAGGCCAATTGGCCCCAATTGGGACTGCGCAAGATGGCCCCGATTGGCCCTGATTGCTGGCCAAGCCAAGGGATCCCACTCGTGCACGAATTAGTGCACTGGGCCTCTAGTCAAAATATAATATTGTGTAAGTTCAATGTGTACAATATGTTGATTTCATATAAGTATATATTGCATTCTGATTACCACTGGAATGTTATCTAACATCTCCATCATATCACATAATTATCTTTTTTTCTTTTTTCTTGAGAGCATTTAAAATAAACTCTTTTAGCAACTTTTAAATATATCGTGCAGTATTGTTATCTGTACTAAAAATGCTGTACATTGGATTCCTAAAACATATTTATCTTCTAGCTGGAAGTTTGTATTCTGTGAGCAACATCTCATTTGCCCTACTCCCCAGTCCTGGTAGCCACCATTTTACTGTGTTTCTACAAGTTTGCCTTTTGGGTTTCACATATAAGTAATGTCATACAGTATTTGTCATTCTCTGTCTGTCTTATTTCACTTAATACAATGCCCTCAAGTTCATTGCCTCATACCTGTCAGAATGGCTATCCTCAAAAGACAAGAGATAACAAGTGTTGGGGGAGGGGGGCTGTGGATAAAAGGGAATCCTACTTGTGCACTGTTGGTGGGAATGTAAATTGGTACAGTCACTATGGAAAACAGTATGGAGACTCATAGTAACTTAATAGATAGAACTACTATATGATCCAGCAATCCTGTTTCTGAGTATATAACATATCCAAAGGATTAAACATTTGCATGTAGTATTAAGATGCCATTATTATCCCTCCCATCTTTTTTCTTTTTGAATGAGAGAATCAGACCACAGAGTGCCTAAAAGAATGTGCCCAAATTCACATGGCTAATAAGGCAGATAGCAACAACTTAAACCCACATCTCTCTGCTTAATCATGGGCTGTGCTCCCAACTACCATTCTACAGCATCCAGCCTAATTTTAAATGACACATGCTGGTTTGATTATTAAAGACATGAAGAAGATGCAATTTTTAACATGAAATGCAATGGCTTGATTTGGGTCTTCTGGGGTTATCTAAAATTATTGCAAAGACAGCTTGTTGCTCTGCCTTCATTTCCTTGTTATTCAGGGATTCATCGATCTGGATAGTGTGAGAAATTGCTCCAGTAGTAATGGTTTGGATTTGTTCTTCATAATGTGTTCAAATACTAAATTATCCACACTAAATATCTACAGTTTACAAAATGTATGTATGCCAACATTTTTTTTTATTACCACAGAAAATAAACTAAGATACTCAAGCAGTTTCTATTTTATGACTGGGTTAGCGGTTCAGTGTTCAGCAACGCTATTTCCTTTTTTTAAAAATGATTTACTTATCAGTATATTAACAGGAGCGTTTTCATTGTCTTCAGTTGCAGTATTATTGAATACTCATGTTTACTTTCTGAAGCATTTTACTTAGAATAGAAATACAAAACATTAGCGCAGGCTTTGTTAAATTTGCCGCTTGTCTGATATATGAAAAGCACTTGAGTTGAGCACAGCATTTCAATGGTACTGAAAAACCTCAGAGGCTCTTCAAGCAAATAAAGACTTTTTGCCATTCTCACCTGTATTAGACTAGCAAATTAAATAAGAACTCTGTGACAGTGTTAAATTTTCTGTTTTTTTTTTCCAAGACTACCATTGCATTTTATGGGGCAAATTTATATTTTTTTATGTAAAATGTATATATTTGCATTTATGTGTATATAATTGTAAGGATATACACCTTCATATATAGTCTACATAATGTGTGTCTTTATGTTATTATGATAGATGAAATACCAATAAATAATGTTGAAGAAGAAAACAATAACACATTATGTATACAACAACCAAATCAATTAGGTATACATGTAAGAACTAAATATAAAATCCTCCTTTTGAGGGATTTGGACACTTGCCTGAGAAATGTTTATTTTACATTTTATAAATTTTTATTTTATTTTGAAATTTTCTTCACATATAAAAACCTTTTTCATTTAAAAAATGCTCCTTCAGTTTAAAAAAAGCCACAATAATAGTCTAGGCTTGTCATTTTTCCTCTTCTACTTTCCATTATTGCTAGCAGCACGACAGCTCTCCTATCACCCAGGGTTACAACCTTGAGTCCATCTTTGATTATCTTGCTTTCTACCTTGCGTCTAGGACCTTTCTATGTCCTGCCATTTCTTTCTTTTATAATATTTGAAAAGTCAGTTTCTTCTTTTTTGGTTTCCACCACCAAGACCCTAATCTACTTCCTTTTATTTTCTTTTATTTCTGCTCCAACTATTGCAATCTTCCACATTCTTGCCTCCATAGCTTTCTTCTCCCATCTCAGCTACTGGGTTGCTCTAAAGACCAGGTATCTATTGGTTCACAAACCATAGGAAAGAAAATGGCCTAACTTCAAAATCAGTGTATTAAACAGCAGAAGCCGCTGTTAGTTAAAGGCACAAATGATCAACATTTCAAAAGTGCATCCTAGGGAACTTTTAGTCTCCTAATATATTACACACACACACACACACACACACACACACACGTGCACATATTGGAAAACACTGCATACAGTATCTTCTCCCAAGGAGTCAAATTCATCCAAGCCTCCTCAAAGTTATGAGAAGCCATGTGGGAAAATGAACCTATATTTAGCATTTTTAAGACAATGTTTCTTAAATTCACTTGACCTTAAATTCACTTAATTCACTTAAAATCACTCCTAAACTATTTTTTTTTTAGTATAATATGAAGAGCACAGTTTGGGGAAAGTCATTCTATGTTATCACCTCCATCTGTTAACATTTCAGAGCTTTCCCTAAAAAAGAGAGCAAAGTCTGGGATTGCCTCAATTCAGAGATAGTAGAAATCCCCCTACCACTGCAACCACCATGCCAGAAACCAAAGGAAAGCCTCCTCCATGAGGGATAGCACTGTTCCTGGCTTATTTTCCCAGGTGGGAGGCTTTATACAGATTACTTACGTATGCCAGAAGTGGCTGATTCGGAAATCTCCCTCAGTTCTGTTAAATTTTTAAAAAAGTATATTTTCCATCCTCAGACTTCACTGTCAAGATTCCTTACATTTCCCTGAATTCTGGAAGAAATAAAAACAATAATCAACAACAAAAAAGCCTTTAGATCCCAAAAGCTTAATGTCTTGTTATCTTTTCATATAAATTCATGTCAGTCTGGGACAATGTTTATTATGCACTCCGGTGCTCACTGTTTGCTGTATAAGCTTAATGAATTTGCCACTGATCAATCAGTGTATCACCAACTCTTTATGAAGCTTATTGTGTGGGAAGTGTAGCTCTCAGCCACATTATCTGACAAAAGTGTCTATATAAGCAGTCATCCTGAAGTGCTGATTCTGTTATTTGATTTGGGATTAAACAGTCTGTTGCAAGCCATCTGCTTTGCTATGCACGCGTCCTTGAGAGGTTAGGTTTCTACTGATATTGCCCCATAACTTTAACCGGTATTTGGAAGATCAGAATTAGCTTAGACATATGCCACTGAAATTGCTGGCCTTATCCTAGAGGACTGTCCAGACCTTGACACCAGAGCCCAAATCAGAAAAAAACGTTTCCTTTTCTCACATTGTTGCTGATTCAGAATCCTGCCACATTTGGCCAAGTGCCATGAGACTGGAGAGTACTTGCCTGACAAAGTCTTACAACAGTTCATGCTCCTGAGTATATGAAAGCGTACACTAGCTGTTTAAGCCATGTCTCCTGACGACTCCCAAAGAACGCACTCCTCTGGCCTATGGCTGATTACTCTGCAGAAACTCCTGCAGTTTCTGCCATCTCAGCAACCTCTGTCACAGAGACTCTGGAAATGCCCTATTGGAAACTTGCGTAGATAGTAAGTACAAGTGAGTCTCTGCCTTCACATCTGCAGAGGAGAATGGTTTCGGTTCAATTCCAGTCAAATAAAAACCTTATATCATTAATAATCTGACCATTTCAGAATTGGATTTTGTGTGGGTCTCTGGGCATAAAGACAACTTTACTTTTCTTTGGATGTATGTATGGATGTGTGCTAAAATGGATACTTTTGGGTGCTCACAGACGTGTACCCTATGAATATTGCTGTGGTTTGGGATCTGTGCTCCATTCCTTAATCCACTCTATAAAATAAATATCTAGCTTTCTCTCTCTTTCGAAAATTGCATTTGAGAGTATTATTAGGTCACTCAATAGGTTTAATAAGAATAACATGCAATAAAGACTGCTTGGATTTTCATTTTAGGAAAAATTTTGTTTCTACAGAATTTCAGGCATCCTGTTCTAAACAGAATCTGTTAAAATAAAATACTTCTTAGCATTATGAGCTTTGAGAATGAAGTACACATATAAAATGAATCAATGTTTCAGTTAATATGGCAGAGATAATAGTAAATATCAAAATAAATTTCAAATCTGACCTGGAAAATTTACACTGTACAAATTCATGGACCCTATCTCTCAATTTTATATTTCTCCCACTGTGATTTCAGAGATAGCTTCTATTAATGTATAATTGTGCAAGTGTGTAATTAGATATTTAAACAAATAAAACAAAAAACAGGCCCAACTTACAAGAAGTAAGACCACTCAGACACTAAAATTAAAAATATTACTTTAGTTAGGCAAAAATGTATCTTAAAAATTTTTAGCCATTCTACTGTTATATGTGTTATGAACATTTCAATAAACTTCTTTCATTTTGATTTTTAAAGATAACTGGCAACACCTTGATTTTAGTCCAGTGATAACAGTGTCAGACTTCTAACCTATAGTATGTAAGGTAATAAATTTGTGCTGATCTAAGCTATTAAGTTTGTGAAATTTGTTACAGCAGCAATTGAAGACTAATACACTTACCCATATACTTAATCATTGAATATTATCCTAAGATACTGGCAATATAGGCTATTCTTTAGATAGATTGGCATGGCATGGACACACACACAAACTTTATTAAAGAACACATGGGCAGCTCTGTCATTTGGAATTTGGAGTCAGCCCTTGAACAATACATCTGTAACTCTACATAACTTTACATGGACTAAAAGGGCACTGAATGCTAGAACTACCAACATACATCCTTAAGCTCATACTGCACAGTCTTGAATATTCTAGCTTTATAAGTTTTTGTTTTTTTTTAAATCCTCACCTGAGGATATTTTCCCATTGATTTCTGGAAAGAGTGGCAGAGAGAGGGAAAGACAGAGAGAAACATCAATGTGAGAGAAACCCCATCAGTTGGTTGCCTCCAGCATGTGTCCCGACCAGGTACATGCCCTCAACTGGAATCAAAACCTGGGACCGTTCAGTCCACAGGCCAATGCTTTATCCACTGAGCCAAACCTGGTAGGGCCATAATAAATTTTAGAATCAAGATTGTCAAGTCCCCAACTTTGTTCTTCTTTTCAGCATTGTTTTGACCATTCTTTGTTATTTGCATTTACATGTAAGTTTTAAGATGTTCTTTTTAAATTCTGCAAAATATTCACTTGGGAGTTTTATATGAATCATCTTAAATCTATAGATCAATTTAGGGACCATTGCTGTCTTGACAATATTGAGTCTCCCAATCCATAAGAAGTATCTCCCTACTGATTAAGATCTTTAATTTCTTTCAGCAATGTTTTGTCATTCTCAGTACACAAGCCTTGCAATTCTGTTAAATTAATTATCAAGTAATTTTTTGATACTATTGTGAATTGCATTTTTAAATATTTGTATTGCTTATTACTAATTAAAAGTTTAATTGATATTTTTACTATAATATTATATTCTGTAATTTTTCTCAATGCCTTTATTAGTGTTTTTCTATAGTGGATACCTTAGAATTTTCTAAATATGAGATCTCATTATCTGTGACACTTGCTTTCAGCCAGAAAAATATCCTTTAGTATTTCTTGTAAGGCAGATCAGCTAGTAATTAATTTTTAGATTTGTATTTATCTTGAAAATATTTTTATTTTACTTTCATTTTTAAAAGATAATTTTGTTGTATATAAGAATCTTCTTTGACAATTATTTACTTTAAGCACCTTGGATATGCTTCCATTGTTTCTGATTGGAAGCCAGATCTTAATCTTTTGGGGTCATTTTTATCTTCTGTATTCAAGGTTTTCTCTGTTTCTCTTTTATTTCAACAGTTTGACTAGACTGTGTCTGGGTGTGTATTTCTAAATGTTTATTCTGCTTGGAATTTGTTGATCTTATTGGATGTGTAGACAAATATTTTATTAAATTTGGGATGTTTCAGACATTATTTCTTCAAATAGTTTTTTTCTGCTCCTATCTTTTTCTCCTCTCTCACTGGTTTCCCAATACATATATTTTTTTTTATGCAATCTTAGTGTGTCATAGTTCTCTGTGATTCTGTTTATTTTAATTTATTATTTTCTTCTTCTTCTTCAGGTTACTTAATCTCTATTGATTGATCTTCAAGTTTGAGAATATTTTTCTCTTGCCAAATGAAATCTTCTGTTGAGCTCTGTAGTAACATTTTAATTTTATTATATTTTTCAACCCCATAATTTCCATTTATATCTTTTTCACTTTTTTCTTTAAATAATTTCTAGCTCTTTATGGATATCCCCTGTTTGCTGAAGCCTTGTCATCGTATACCACACTTTCTTGTTGCTTATCACTTTGCATGTCTCCCAATATTTTTAAACTGGCTATTTTAGATAGCATATTACGGCGATTCTGGACATTGATCCTCCACCCAGGGGTTGTCGTTACTACTTTTCGCTTGGTCATTTGGTCATTTGTTTAGTTACTTGGCTGATCTAATTTTACAAATTTTATTCCCCCCACACCCGACCATGATTAGCCTTTGATGTCTCTATTCATATTTTTCTCCTTCTTTTTAATCTTCCTAAAGTGAGTAAGGTCTGACGTTCTTGATCAGATTTTCTGTCCTTACTTTTATCTTTTATCCTGGCTACCTAGTGGGGGTGAGGGGTGGGGACTTCCTGGGTTGCAATTAGCAATTTATTGATCAAAGGTTGTGCTTAATCTCCGTTAGCCAGTTAGAATTTTACCCATTACTGTTGAATGTGTATGGGGCTCAGGGGCTGCTATCATGGTTCAGGAAGTATAGCTTCTTACTGTTTGTCCCATGTTCATTTTAGACTCTTAAGGTGGGATTCCTTCTCTGATTTCTCCTGTGAGCATATAGTATTGGGCATGTACACTGTTTTATAGAATGCAGCTTTCCTCATTGTTAGTTATTTCTCTGACAATATTACGTCAATGTTACCTTTCTACTGTACTAGTGAGCTTCTGTGCTCTCTCAATGTTTCTTATTTTCTGTGCCATATTTCAGTATCTCTTTATCTCTGTGAGCTATATTTAGAAAGATTTTCTTAGTTATTTCTCTAAGTTGCTAATGCTTCATTCAATTGTTTCTCATCGAATATTTTCCACATTTATGTTTATATTTACTAAGATTCTTACTTGTTTTTCTATATTCTTGCTTTTATTGCATAACTTTCTGTTCCCAGTACATGGGTTATTATTCCTTACTTTTTCTGTTTGAGAATTATTATAATTATTTTAAAGTTCAGATACATCTATTAAGCTCGCTCTCCAGGTGTAAATTATCCTCTTTAGAAATGACATTTCTCATATTTTCTATAATTGCTTTCTGTGAATTTATCTCCTTTGGGAATTGCTGTAAAGTAGAGATTTTTTCATCCTGAAATATAAAGCCGTTCTGGGTAGTGTTTTGCTTTTTGTTTCTTCTTGGGCTCTGCTTATTTTGGTTTTAAGCAGGTCTGTATGGTGTGGATACCACACTGTCAAAGCGAAGACTAGAGTTTCTGTTTTGTGATATTTTTCTCCCCACAGTCAAGGGCAGTGGCTTACTCCAGCCATGACTTCCAGCCCCAGTTTGCAGGTAGGCATAGAGCAGTGATGGCGAACCTATGACATGCGTGTCAGAGGTGACACGCGAACTCATTATTTTGGTTGATTTTTCTTTGCTAAATGGCATTTAAATGTATAAAATAAATATCAAAAATATAAGTCTTTGTTTTACTATGGTTGCAAATATCAAAAAATTTCTGTATGTGACACGGCACCAGAGTTAAGTTAGGGTTTTTCAAAATGCTGACACGCCGAGCTCAAAAGGTTCGCCATCACTGGCATAGAGTCTGCAGTCCTGCCTCTCTGACATGCAAGAGGCTTGAGGCTTTGGCTTCTTCTCCGTAATTGCAGTGAAAACTGAAATGCCGTGGTCTCTACTTCATCCTGAGACTCCACAGCTACTAGATTGACTTGCTGCTGTTGTGAATTCCCTCTCAGATTCTGGCACCTGAGAAATATTTCCTTTTCTTAACTTAGCTATATGTTATCATATATTTCAATTAGTTTTGAGTGGGAGGAGAAATTACAGTGTGTGTTCCATGCTCAATCAACAATCTGGACCCAGACCCAGCTGGTGTGGCTCAGTGGTTGAACTTTGACCTATGAACCAGAAAGTCATGGTTCGATTCCCAGTCAGGGCACATGCCCCAGTTGTGGGCTCGATTCCCAGTGTGGGGCATGAAGGGGGAAGCTGATCAATGATTCTCTCTCATTATTGATGTTTCTATCTCTCTTCCCCTCTCTCTTCCTCTTTGAAATCAATAAAAATATATTGATTAAAAAAACAATCTGGACCCAGAAGTTTAGAATGTATTTGCTTATAACATAGATCACATAGGTAACTATTTGTTGTCATAAAATATACTATATTTGGTACTAACTTACCAATACACAAAATGAATCTTTATAATCACTTACCTGAGATAATTGATTTAGATTGTCACAATATTGAGTGTGGGTTATTCAAGATAAAGTTGGTTCCAACTTCTCCCACATTGCCCTAAATAATACTGTAATATTGACAATGTTGGGTTGTCACTGGAAATTGTGTTATATATGTGGTTATTTACTTTGCTTGTAGTGGTCTGGGACTTTTCTTTGCGAGATGTTTATAGCTTTGAACTACTTCTCCACCTTTTGTTCATCTCCCCGATAGGTGGCCACACCAGAAGAGTATTTGTTGTAAGATTTTCTCCTAGCACTATCATTTTTCATGGCCTTGTGCCACCTGGCCCATAACACAGGAACTAGTGAATGACCCAATGTTTTAACTGTCAGTCACCATGAACTACTTTATGAAACAGGCTTAACAGCTCATAAACTGAAAGCAATCCTGTTTACTGCCATCTCCAGATTCATAGATTGTTTGAAGCCTGTTACTATTCTAGCAACACTTAGGGACCAAGCACCTGAAGTACTTTATGTATTTCTTGATGTCTCTTAAGAAGGACTGGTCTTGCGACCATTCTTGTATTTATTTATTTATTTTTTTCATCTAATATAATAGGATTAGACCTTGGGTCTAATGTCAGAACTGCTGACAGCTTACATGCTGTACATGATTGTGTCTAACCACATCTAGAAACTTTAGGAAAAGGAAAATAGTACCAGAGAAATAGCATTTTAAATGTATAAATTGATTCACTTCTTTCTTTCTTTTTTTAGAGCCTATCACTGTAGGTTAATTGACACTTTCTTTTCTTTGTCTTATTGGCTTGTCAGCACTTTTTTTTTCTTGTTCTTGAATTGCTTTACGCTCTGAAAATAAACTTGAATCTATTAAACTAGGTAACATATAGTGATGTCCCTGTTTTGTAAATTGAGTTCAGATATAGGCTATCTATCTGTTTGGCAGCAGGAGTGGTAACTTTTGGTCTGAATTTTACTATTTGAAATGTTACCTTTGCATTCTAAGGTGGATAGGGGTCAGGGTAGTCTCAGATTCACACATTACTGTCTTTACTGAATTTATATGAATGACCTCCTTTGAAGATTGAAGAATCCAACACAAGTATTTATAAGGATCCTTTCAACCAGAGAATACTATTTTCATCCCTTTTTTATTGTAAAGGATGTTATTGTCTTTTGACATATACTGATTTTTTTTAAAGCTTGAAGAAAACCTATAAAATTGTGAGAGGAAATTGGCAATCACAATGTAGTTTAAAAATTTTTAAGATGAAAAATGTATGATTTTCTTCTTGATGTATAAGATCATTTGCTTAGGTTTCTAATAAAACTCAGCCTGTGGAAATCACCAGCATTAGTATTTAATATTAAAGCACCCCTGTGAGGAAGATAAGTATTATTGTTCCTTTCTTATGGAAACAAAGACGGAAATGACTCCCGTGGTAACACTATATAAGTAGTAGACATGAGTATTAGCATTGAGAAATGTTCAGCTTCTGTTCCTAAACTATAATTACTACCACGTAGGTAAGGCAAAAACTAGCTAAGCAACCACATGCATCAAGGGAACCAGTCACATATAATGTAAATGGCAAGTATACATATTTAAATTTTTAATTTCAAGTTTATCCACCAATGTCAATTTTTGAAATTAAAAGAATGTTTGGAATTAATGCATTTATATATACTTATATTGATGGAGAGGTTTTTCTTCTTATAAACAAAGTCTGTTATGAAAAAAAGGGAACCTATTACTCATATAAGGTGATAACTACTCCATGAGTTTATCCTATAGCAGCTGGACATTCTAAAGGATTAATGGGACTTTAAAAACTCAGTATTCAATTGATTTCAACTTCCTGTAATTATCCTGTCGACTTTATCTATAATGAAGTCTGTGCCCTAAACATCTTAAGTAAAGTGGCTAACATATGGCATAGTCAGTAAGCGGATCATTGAGGGCACTGATCCAGCTTTGCATAAGTGTGTTTCCACTTTCATTCCTCCTTCTTTCCTTCCCTCCCTTTCTTCCTTCTCTCCCCTGCTTTCCTTCTTTCTCCTTTCTTTACATTTTTAAAAATGCAATTTGTGAGTTAGCTGGAGAGCCCCTACTACACTTCATAAGAGATGCTGACTGCCATTACTCATATGGAGAATAACTCTTGCCAAAATGATGAGACGACTCCACAAAAAATAACATTTATTTGTTTTTTTTAGTAACTTCTACAGTTGGCTGAAATCCACCTAAAACTTGTTAATGTTTTTTCATGTGACTAATAAAAAGGTATCAAATACTTGGCTTTTTAATATATTTTTAAAGTATATATGAGTCTTTCTACCGAAAGTCATTTTTATCTTGGTTTAGAACAGTGGTTCTCAACCTTCCTAATGCTGCGACCCTTTAATACAGTTCCTCATGTTGTGGTGACCCCCAACCATAAAATTATTTTTGTTGCTACTTCATAACTGTAATTTTGCTACTGTTATGAATCATAATGTAAATATCTGATATGCAGGATGTATTTTCATTGTTACAAATTGAACATAATTAAAGCATAGTGATTAATCACAAAACAATATGTAATTACATATGTGTTTTCCGATGGTCTTAGGAGACCCCTGTGAAAGGGTCGTTCGACCCCCAAAGGGGTCGCGACCCACAGCTTGAGAACCACTGGTTTAGAAGGAATGGAAACATCTAGGTCTTGTTAACTTTTCTGGCCTATTTTTCGACCATAGCCATGTATATTTCATTAAATAAAATGTATGGATTTTGTGACATTATTGTGTGAATGCACACACAAACACAAACACATATGTATTTAAAACTATCTAGATAACTCTACTTATGGAACAACACTAACACTATCTTAAGAAGTTTTCAAGAATGAAGGTATCAGTTTCTCTAAAGTATTTGTTCCAGTACCTACAAAAACTACTCTTAAATATTTATCAGTTTGCACATGACCTGTTATAAACTATTATTTCTTTTTGAAATTAAAATGCAGACTTCTAGTGAAATAATAGAAGGCAAAGAAAAAATGACTGGACTGCTTGGGGTCATCTTGCTCATTAATTCCATTTTGCATGGCATAGCACCACATTTTTTTAAACATATTTTTATTTTTCAGAGATGAAGGGAAAGAAAGATAGAAACATCATTGATGAGAGAGAATCATTGATCTGCTATCTTCTGTATGCCCCACACTGGGGATAGAGCCTGTAACCCCGGGCATGTGCCCTAACACCTTGACCGAGAATTGAACCGTGACCTCCTGATTCCTAGGTCAACGCTCAACCATTGAGCCATGCCAGCCGGGCAATATCATCACATTTTTAGACTTTTCTAGTTAAAGGCAGGTCCATAATCACCTTTTGTTTATGTTCACATTTGTGCTGATATATAATGTTTGTATGTCTGCACTTTTAATTTTAAATTTTCTATGTGTGTCTCTACTTTTGAATGTCAAGATTCTGATATTAGGAGGTGGCATGGTTATGGCTTTTCGTCATGCTCTGCACCTAGGATTCTTCAACTCACTTGGCACTCAATTGATCCTCCCCCTGCCCGCCCTCTCAACCCCCCCCCCCCCACAATTAAACTTTGCTCTCGAATAGTGCTGTCATTTCTGTTGTTAAAATCATTACGTAACTAACTGTGCTGTGAAGTTTTCTCAGGAGTTGCACATGCATTATCTCATTTAATTTTCAAGGCAACCTAGTGAGCTAAGCATTTCAAGGTTTAATACATTTGACCGTGTTACATTGGGTAATCTGGAGTGCTATATTAATGTACCATCTATGAATGGAGTGAAAATATTTTGTGAAATCAACTAGATCTTTGATGTTTTCACTTTATAATTTTATAATGTATTATCATGTGGGTAAGTAAATTCACAATTGTTGATGGAACCAGGGAGACTAAAGAATATTATGCAATACAAAGAATTTTCATATTTCAATATTTTACCACAAATCTTGCAAAAGGAAATGTTTTAAATTAAATACTAATATTCATAATAAGCTTATAGTACAATCTTGTAGACCAAGATGTTCCAAATTTTTGAACAGAAATTTTGAAATACTAAGAAAATTCTGTTTGTATTAAACATTGCAAACAATGAATTACACATATTAATCATGGTTTTCAGGCCAAATTTTATATATATAATGTTTTATATAATTAATCAATTTCCCATTCTTTGTATTATTTGGATGATTAAGATTCATCTCCATTGCCAGCTTGAATAACCACTCTAATAAAATGGAATGTACCTGGGGAAAAAAAGCATTACATTTGAATAATAAAAGTGAATACATCACTAATTATTTTTAAAAAGTGTGAAATAGCACTTATATGTTGTTTTCATTAGGCATTCAGTTGTAATACCCATTCTACTTATTTTATTAGCCATACATTAACTGTACAGACATAAACCTTTCACAAAAAATAACACTTTGCTTAATTTAAATCTTTATCTATAAATTTTATTTTCAATTTTATTTTTTGATATTTTTAAAGTAAGTTTATGTACATGGTAGTGTTGTTTTAAAATAACTTTCTATCATTTATATTCTGGTTATGAAATATTGAATTTTGTCAAGTGATTTGTCTGCATATATTGAAATGGACACTTTTATTCCATTATACTGTGAATTATATTAGTAGACTATTTGAATGCTAAATTAAGCTTTCATTTTTAGAATGAATAGTATTTGAGAATAATGTATTACGTTTTTACATATTTCTGCATTTGTTTTGCCAATATTTTCAAGAATTTTTTGCACTTCATACATTGAGAAATATTGTTCAATAATTTTCTTTTTTTGGGGGGTACTTTTTTTAAAACTTAAATTCTTTATTGTTTAAAGCAGTGGTTTTCAATCTGTGGGTCTCGACCCCTTTGGGGGTCGAACGACCCTTTCACAGGGGTCGCCTAAGACCATCGGAAAACACATATATAATTACATATTGTTTTTGTGATTAATCACTATGCTTTAATTATGTTCAATTTGTAACAATGAAATTGGGGGTCACCACAACATGAGGAACTGTATTAAAGGGTCGAGGCATTAGGAAGGTTGAGAACCACTGGTTTAAAGTATTACATAAGTCTCCTTTTTCCTCCATTGACCTCTCCCTGGCCACTCCCACCCCCCAGCACATGCCCTCACCCCCCTATTGTCTGTGTCCATGGGTTATGCTTATATGCATGCATATAAGTCCTTTGGTTGCTCTCTTACTGCCCCCCTCCCCTGCCTTCCCTCTGAGGTTAGACAGTCTGTGCGATGCTTCTATGTCTCTGGATCTATTTTTGTTCATCAGTTTATGTTGTTCATTATATTCTACAAACGAGTGAGATCATGTGACATTTCTCTTTCTCCGACTGGCTTATTTCACTTAGCATAATGCTCTCCAGTCCCATCCATGCTGTTGCAAATGGTAAGAATTCCTTCTTTTTAACAGCAGCATAGTGTTCCATTTGTGTAGATGTACTACTGTTTTTTAATCCACTCATCTGCTGATAGGCACTTATGCTGTTTCCAAATCTTAGCTATTGTAATTTGTGCTGCTATGGACATAGAGGTGCATATATCCTTTCTGATTGGTGTTTCTGATTTCTTGGGAAATATTCCTAGAAGTGGGATCATTGGGTCGAATGGGAGTTCCATTTTTAACTTTTTGAGGAATCTCATACTGTCTTCCACAGTGGCTGCACCAGTCTGCATTCCCACCAGCAATGAATGAGGGCTCCTTCTTCTCCATATCCTTGCCAGCCCTTATCTTTTGTTGGTGATAGCCATTCTGAAAGGTGTGAGATAGTACCTCATTCTCTTTTTGATTTGCATCTCTCAGATGATTAGTGACTTTGAGCATGTTACATGTTTCTTGGCTTTCTGTATGTCCTCTTTTGAAAAGTTTCTATTTAGGTCCTTTGCCCATTTTTTTAATTGAATTGTTTATCTTCCTTTTGTTAAGTTATATGAGTTCCCTATAAATTTTGGAGATTAAACCCTTGTCAGATATAACATTGGCAAATATGTTCTCCCATGCAGTGGGCTTTCTTATTGTTTTGTTGATGGTTTCTTTTGCTGTGCAGAAGCTTTTTATTTTGATGTAGTCCCATTTGTTTTGTTTTGTTTTTCCTTCTTAGTTTCCATTGTCCTAGGAGCTGTATCGGTAAAAATATTGCTGTAACATATGTCTGCTATTTTGTTGCCTATGGATTCTTCTAAGATTTTTACGGTTTCCCATCCTACATTTAAGTCCTTTATCCATTTTGAGTTTATTTTGTGTATGGTGTAAGTTGGTGGCCTAGTTTCATTTTTTTTGCATGTATCTGTCCAATTTTGCCAACACCATTTATTGAAGAGACTGTCTTGACTCCATTGTATGCTCTAGCACCTCCTTTGTCTAATATCAATTGAGCATAATGGCTTGGGTCAATTTCTGGGTTCTCTGTTCTGTTCCATTGGTCTATGTCTGTTCTTGTGCCAGTACCAGGCAGTTTTAAGAACAGTGGCTTTGTAATATAGCTTGATATCTGGTATTGTAATCCCTCCAACTTTGTTCTTCTTTCTCGGGATTGCTGCAGCTATTCGGGGTCTTATTTAATTCCATATGAATTTTTGGAGAGTTTGTTCTAGGTCTGTGAGATATGCCATTGTTATTTTAATGGAAGTTGCATTGAATCTATAGATTGCTTTGGGTTGTATGGACATTTTAATGATGATTCTACCAATCCATAAACATGGTATATTCTTTCATTTGTTTATGTCTTCTTCTATCTCTTTTTTCAATGTCCTATAGTTTTCTGAGTACAGTTCTTTTACCTCCTTAGTTAAGTTTATTCTTAGGTATCTTAATTTTTTTGTTGCAATGGTAAATGGGATTGTTTTTTTAGTTTCTCTTTCTGTGAGTTCATTATTGGTGTATAAAAAAGGGGGGATAAGTTTTTGTCAGATTTTTGTTTTAACTTACTTTACCCTCATAAATTGAGTTGAGAAATGTTCTTTCCTCCTTTATTTTCCAAAAGAGTGCATAATATTTGTGATGGCTTCTTTAAATTTTCAATAAAGCAAATTTGGGTGTGGAATTTTCTTTGTGAGCAAATTTTGATAAGAAATCAAATTTTTTTAGTAGCTACAGGCCATTTGTATTTTCCATTTATTCTTTTGTCATCCTTAATAGATTTTATTTTTTAAGATATTTATATATGTTAATCTAAGTTCTAAATTTTTTTTATAAACTTATTAATGATTGTTTTCTATTTTCCTTTGGATTACTTAAGATAGAAAATATGACAAGCACATAAAAGTGGAAATTATGGACCCACATCTGTCATGGTCCTGGATTAAAAATCTTAAAACATATATTAGCAAACCAAATTCCACAATCTATTGTTATGAAAATATATTAAGATCCAGTTGAATAAACTCTAGGAAGAAAATTTGTTTAACATTAGGAAATCAATCAATGCAATCTGCATATTAGCAGGTTAAAGGAAAAAATATATTGTTATAAGGAAGCAGTGATTAAAAATAAAACAGCATTTATTTATATTACAAGCATGCAGAAATCTAGAAATAGCAAAGAACTTCAACTTGAGAAAAGGCATTTTATATAAGCATGTAGTAACTCACACCTAATAGCAAAACACCAACTATTCTTTAAAATCTTTAACAGGTTAAAGATGTCCACTAATAGCACTTCTATTCATCATACAAATAGAGGCCCTAACTAGTATATTAAAGCAAGAAAAACAGAATATATGAAAAGTGTAAAGACAGAACTAATTTTTTTATTATTTGAGACTATGCTATTTGTTTATGGACAATAGAAAATTATCTGTTGCTATATATAGATATTATATAGCAAGAGAACATATCGAGATTGGGGGTATAAAAATCAGTATATAAAAAAATCTGTTTCACAAATGAAGAATTATATATTTATGACCTTAGGGTGAGGAAAGCCTTCTTAAGCCTTCAAAAGTAGAGCCTCTAAACTGGGGAACAGGGGGATAATAGATGTATTCAACCATATCTTTTTTATCTATATCTGTTTATATCTATCTATCTATCTATCTATCAAACTATTTACCTATCTATAGCTATTCATACCTATATGTACATGAGTAGATGTATCCAACTCAACCTAAGTTTTATAGATTTTTGTTGATCAATAAAAGTAACTATGAAAATGCTAAGAATGTAAAGAGGAAATATAGTCAATAATTGTAATCACTATGTATGCTGCTAGGTGAGTTCTAGAATTATCGGGGGAATAACTTCATAAAGCATATAATTGTTAAACCACTATTCTGTAACTTGAAGGTAGTATAAAATAATATTGAATGTCAACTATAATTGAAAATAAATAAATAAAACCAATAATCTACACTAATAAAAGAGAAAGATGCAAATTGACCGTACCTTCACGACACTCACCAACCAATCCAACCAATCAGGAGTGAGTATGCAAATTAACCCAAGAAAGATGGCGGGTTAATTTGCATATGTGGGCACCAAGCGGTCAGGGGTGGGGTGGAATGTTTGTGTTGTTGCCATGGCAATGACGCAGGCTTTCTGCACCGCCCCCGCTACTCCGGGCCTCTGGGCAGTGTGGGAAGGCTGAAAGACAGTTCCAGGGAAGAATGAAGGCAAAAAGGCAGCTCTGGGCCTCTGGGCAGCGTGAGAAGGTGGAAAGGCGGCTCCAGGCTGGAGTGAAGGTGGTGCCAAGCAGCCAGGGGAAGGAAGGCCCATTCTTGCATGCATCTTCACGCATCGGGCCTCTAGTTTTATTATATATATATATATACACACTAGAGGCCTGATGCACAAAATTCATGGATGGGGTCCCTCAGCCCAGCCTGCACCCTCTCCATTCTGGGACCCCTCAGGGGATGGCCAACTGCTGATTTAGGCCCAATCCCTCTTGCAATCCGGGACCATTGGCTCCTAACACCTTACCTGCCTGCCGGCCTGATCGCCCCTAACCACCTTTGCCTTCAAGCCTAATCGCCCCCTAACTGCTCCCTTTCCAGCCTGATTGCCCCCTAATGCTCCCCTGACAGACTGATTGCCCCTAACTGCCTTCCTCTGCCAGCCTGATTGCCCCTAACTGCCTCTGCCTCGGCCCCCACCACCGTGGCTTTGTCCAGAAGGACATCTTGAACACTTCTGGTCTAATTAGCATATTACCCTTTTATTGGTATAGATATTAGTATATACACATCTATGCATATAAAAGCCTAAATGACCCTTTGACCATTTGACTGGTAGCTATAATGTGCACTGACCACAAGGTGGCAGACACTCAATGCACAGGCATGGAAACATGGAACAGACTGATGAATCCCAAAGGGAAGGGGGGAGGGGGCAGGGTGGGAAGAGATTAACCAAAGATCTTATATGCATACTAGAGGCCAGGTGCACAGATTCGTGCACTGGTGGTGTCCCTTGGCCTGGCCTATGGGGATTGGGCTGAAACTGGCATTCTGATACATCCCCCGAGGGGTCCCAGATTTCGAGAGAATTCAGGCCAGGTGGAGGAAACCCACTGGCCTGCCAGTTACTGTCCAAAAGTTAAACACAGAATTAAAAAAGTATTTAAACACTTTCATGAATAGTTTTATTACATTTTTTCAGTGATTGAATATAATTACCAATAAAAATACTTTAATTTTCAGTGAAATTGTAGTCATATAATAGAAGTGTATAAGAGGTACCTTAAAAAAGTGTTTTATGTTCTATTTGTGTTTGCATTAATATTTACATATCAATGATGATTGTAATCTAATAATATTTTTAAATTTTAAGATATTTTCTTCAAATAATTATTCCCTTTGCTTGAAGTACAATTAATGTAGCCTCTTTCTTCTTCCCTTCTTCCTTTCCTAATCTTGTTTTTGGGAGAGAAAAATATATTTTGACTAAAATCTTTGGTGCATGAAAATTTTTTAAATGGTTCTGAAACAAACAAAAAAAATCACTTATTCCGGAAACCCTGACAGGTTTTAGACAGTATAGCTCATTTCTTTGTTCTATGTCACAAAAAGAAACTTCTTAGGCTTTCTGACTTCACTGTCCTGGTTTGTGCCAGGTTACTATTGCCTTTTATGAAACAGAAAAACTTTCAGCACTTCTGACTGCTTATTCAAAGGCCAGAGCCTCGATAAGGGCATTAAGATGGCCTTACAGCTAAATTTAAATTATTTTTATGGTTTTGAGATTCTGATTTTCAGTTCTTCAGCATTTATAACATTTTGATAGAGGACAACATTAGCTGTGGGTGGGGAGGAACATTGGAATATTTACTATACTGTATAAGTAGATTAGCTAGTCATCAATGTCTATATTCTTGGCCACTTATAGCATGAAGAGATTTTCACTAAGTCAATAAAAGTGCTGAAGATGGTGAGAGTCAAAATTGCAGCATTCTGCTCTAATGTCCAAGACTATAAAAACTAGAAAAGATTATCCCCTTCCTCACTCCCTTCTTCTCTCTTGTCTTTCTTTCTATTTTTAAATAATAAAGAAGTGTCCTAACTGGTTTGGCTCAGTGGATAGAGTGTCGGCCCATGGACTCAAGGGTCCCAGGTTCGATTCTGGTCAGGGGCATGTGCCTTGGTTGCAAGCTCATCCCCAGTGGGGAGTGTGTAGAAGGCGGCTGATCGATGTTTCTCTCTCATTGATGTTTCTGGCTCTCTATCCCTCTCTCTTCCTCTCTGTGAAAAATCAATAAAATATTTTTAAAAAAGAAAAAAATAATAATAATAAAGAAGTAAGAGCCATGAGAAATGAAGTTGATTAATGCCTATTGTCTACTATAAGAACAGCCACCATATATGTGTAATAAAATATAAGATCTAATATAAGCTACATAAGATATTCTAATAGTGTATAATACATTACACATAATCCTATATAATAAAAGCCTAGTATGTTAAGTGTATGGTTGACCGGTCGGCCATTCAACCAATCAAAGCATAATATGCTAATGATATGCTAAGATCTCTCAACCGCTCGCTATGATGTGCACTGACCACCGGTAGGTTAGCTTGCTGCTAGGGTCTGGCTGATTGGGACTGAGCCAGATGGGCCAGACATGCCCTGGAGCCCTCCCTCGGTCCCTCCCCAGCTGGCCAACCTCCAGTGTCTCTCCCTGGCCACCTGTGTGATCCCTTGGCCTGACCTGAGCTCTCTTGCTATCCAGGACCCCTCGAGGGATGTCGGAGAGCCGGTTTAGGCCTGATCCTGCAGGCATATCTATATAATAAAAGCCTACGTAACTGTTATGGTGGAACAACCAGAATGGTCACTATGATGCACACTGACCACCAGTGGGCAGACGCTCAATGCAGGAGTTGCCCCCTAGTGGTCAGTGCGGTCCTATAGGGGGAGCGCTGCTCAGCCAGAAGCTGGGTTCACGGCTGGCGAGTGCAGCAGAGTTGGCGGGAGCCTCTCCCACCTCTGAGGCAATGCTAAGGAGCAGTGTGCCAAGTGGTAAGGAGCAGGTGGGTGGTAAGGAGCAAGGGGTCCTGGACTGCAAGAGGTGCAGACTGGGCTGAGGGACCATCCCCCCAAGTGCATCAATTTCATTCACTGGGCCTCTAGTATGTAATAAAGTTAATCCTATTTGGGGCATTTAGGTGTTTTCTAGTTCTTTGTATAATAAATAATATTAAGTAACGTATCTTTGCCAATTTTCTGTTTTCTTTCATTAGATTTTCAAAAGTAGATTTACTAAAATAAAAGAGTGAACAAATTTTTAAAAGATCTAAATGTTTATTGCAATTATGTAAAAATCTATTGATTTACAAAACTTTTTTGAACTGCCTGCCTTTTTTATGACACTGCAATCATTTCAAGTAGGCTTTCTTTTCAGTTCTTTCTCTTATTGAAATGTCCAAATTTCCTCTCCAGATTAGATCTCAGAATCTTACAGTCTTATACTCCATGCAGGAAATAGCTTTATTCCACTCTGAGAAATCTGAGTAACCAAAGAGAAAAACCTAAAGCCACCCACATCCAAGTTGCCCTAATGAAATAGCCCTGCCTGACGACTGACCTACAGTGAGGGTCTCAGTGCAGAGCTTCATACCACTTTTTTTTTTTTTTTAGAGAGGTCTCAGTAATGCTCTAAACCACTCATATTTTCTCTTTTTTAAAAATATATTTTATTGATATTTTTACAGAGAGGAAGGGTGAGGGATAGAGAGCTAGAAACATCGATCAGCTGCCTCCTGCACACCCCTCACTGGGGATGTGCCCGCAACCAAGGTACATGCCCTTGACCGGAATTGAACCAGGGACCCTTGAGTCCACAGGCCGACGCTCTATCCACTGAGCCAAAACGGTTAGGGCCATACCACTTTTTGATGTCCCATCTTGAAGTATGAATAGTCAGGAATCATTATACACAAAAGACAGGGAGATTTTATATATATATATATGCTTTCAGTATCAGATCAGGAAGTCCAGACACCAAATGAAAGGTGTATCAAAAGGAGAGATCACAGAAAATTGAGTGAATAAAATTTTCAAGCCCTGTCTGGGTGGCTTATTTGGTTGGAGCATCATCCCATGCACCAAAAGGTTGCAGGTTTGGCCGGAACCGGTTTGGCTCAGTGGATAGAGTGTCGGCCTGGGGACTGAAGGGTCCCAGGTTCGATTCCGGTCAAGGGCATGTGCCTGGGTTGCGGGCACATCCCCAGTGGGAGATGTGCAGGAGGCAGCTAATCGATGTTTCTCTCCCATCGATGTTTCTAACTCTCTGTCTCTCTCCCTTCCTCTCTGTAAAAAATCAATAAAATATATTTAAAAAAAAAAAAAAAGGTTGCAGGTTTGATTCCCGGTCAGAGCACCTACCTAGGTCACAGGTTTAATCCCTGATTCCTGGTGGGGCATGTATGGGAGGCAACCAATTGATGTTTCTCTCTCACATTGATGTTAATCTCTCTCAAATCAATAAAAACATATCATTGGGCAAGGATTTAAAAATTAGTCAAGAAATGACTCAAGATTTCATGGAATTAATGGACATGCATTTTTGTAATCAACAGAACACATTACATGGGGAAAATGACCCACATTAAAGCATATCATAATGAAATATCAAATGACTGGAGTAAATGGTACAATTACAAAAGCTTGTTGAAGAAAACCAAGCAAACAATAAAATGATCACATGTAAGGAATCAGTAGTCCAAATGTCTGTGAATTTCTCTGTGACAATAGAAGTTAAAAACACTGGAGCAAGGCATTCAACTCTGAAAGAAAAGGATATCCAACCTAGGATTTTATACACAATTAGTTATGTATAATGTAAGGTAAACAAAGATATTTTCAGATGTGGGAATTCTTAAAACAATTTACCATTTACAATTCCTTTCTCAGGGACTTAAGGAGTGGGTAAAGCAAGACAGAAGAAATAATAAGATCCAGGAAGAGGTACATGGTTCCAACTCAAGAAAAATAGATAAAGCTTCAGGATGACGGTAAAAGGGGAGGTCAGGGTGAGAGCTGTTCTCCAGATGGTGAAAGCAGGTCAAAAACTGCATGATGAAGCAATTGATAGGACCATGAGGCATTTGAACATATTGAGAGAAAAGGTAGACAATTTGGGGCAGGCTGAGGCTAAATTAGTGGGAAAAGTAACATAAAAAGGTAAAAACAAGATAATATGACCTTTAATGTAAACAAAACATTGTGATTCTGCTCTCCCCTGCCCCTGCCCAAAAAAAACACCCAAAAACCATAAAGTAAGTAATCTTCATTTAGTACATAATTTTCCTGGGAATAATATTCACATAGTCATAATAATATAAGCATTGACTATTGACCCTAACTGAAAGTATAATATAAAAGTATTCAGAGGATGAGTGGATCCAGATATATTTAAGACAGACAAATAATTTTGCAGATATACAAGTTGTTTATGTTTGGGGGAGGGGTGTGAATGGTGTTTGACAGGTGACTAAATTTTTATTTTCCATGCTGGGAAATAAATTAATAATTTCTATAACTAAAATTTTTTTAAAGAATTACATATAATGAACTTAACCACGTCAAAGGGTTGAAAGCTGTTGCCTCTGGGCAATGGAAACAGAGAAAGGGGTTATAAGCACTATTATTTTGTAATAAGTCTTACAGAACTATTTAATTTTAGTCTAAATAAAATGATTTCTTGACTGAAATCAGTAATTAACTTAAATCACATGAAGAAATATTTGATCACTAAAATTCTAAGTTTTTTATAGAGCCAATTTGTGGTAAAATGTTTTCTATCCAAATAACACATCAAAACAAAACAAAACAAAACAAAACAAAACAAAACAAAAAACTTTAGTGAAATTCAACTCACAATAAACACTTTTGTTCCACAAAATTATTGTGCCACATACTAGCTGTATCTGCCATTATACTAGGTGTCTTACAAAGCAATCATATGCTCTTCAGTAATTAATTATTGTTTACTATAACAATACATCATTAGTATAAGATAATGGCATTTTCAGGTAGCCAAAATATCCTCAGGCAGACAGGGTCTTTGGAAAATAAATAATGTGTGTGTGTATACTTCAGTACAAAATAAAATCATGAATAATTTTAGGGAAACTTACAGTTTTTAAAAATTGAATAGCAGGTGTGTTTGTTTCATTCCAGTTTTTTAATGACACATCCTATACTCATGTTTATTACCCATAAATACTTGCTAATATGGCAAACTTTTTAGCCTGCAATGAGGAACGCCAACATTGAAGCACAGATGGCCTTCTCCAACAAGTGACAGTTTGAAGCATCAGATTTATCTTGAAACAAATGTAAGTGTTTAGAACCACACATTTTGACCTATGAAGGAAAGAACAAATAGGAATAGTAGCAAATAATAGCAATGGTAGCTTTACATTTTAGTTCACTGCAAACTAAAGCAGTTGTTTTAGTTTGATTACATTTGAATATATATCTTACGTTTTACAGCAGAGATTTAGCAATGTGTGTGTGTGGGGGGGGGATATGGGGGCTGGGGGCATTTCCGAACACTCATCTAAGAAAATGCGAGCAGGAAAGTCTGACAACAGCACCTGTGGGAAACAAAAAAAAAGCATTGTGAGTAATATGTCTGTAATTAATATTAATTAATATTTATTAATTAATAATAAAAATCAATTATTTTTTCACAAGTAAGGCCTGGAAAATGGCAAGTACACATAATACATCGGTGTCTTTAAATATACATCACCAGTAGACCAAGTAGCATCAGACGTAACCCGGTTGTGGGACACAACTGAGAGCTAAAATAAAAGGTGTACCCCACGTAAGGGATTGCATCTAGTTCAAATGAAAGTGTGCCAGAGCTGAGCCCCTTCATAAGCCATTCTTTATTCCTTTCTGTTGTCCCTATTAATTGCCAGAAATTTGTTTCATGGCAGATTTCCACCTCTAAAAGTCATTGCAAAAATGGTTTAAGAGATGTATGGTTTTGGGGTTGAAAGGAGAATAGCTACAATTCCAGTAGAAAGGGTCCTATCTTGTTTTTATAGATTTGCTTTTGCGTGTAACACTTGACTCCAAATATCATGCTACCCTGGTGAAGGAATTCAAAAGGAAATTTAAAAGATAATATAGATTTGGAGATCTACTAGAGAAAGCAGTCACAGTTAAGTAGAAAGGCAAAAATCTATAATTTGATCTTATGTATATATTAGTGTGCTAATGAAAAGCAATGTTCTAAACACTGTGTGATGAAAATATTGTTCACATATTTTAAATTGGTAATTTAGTGAATATCTATTATCTATTTATCTATCATCTATCTATCTATCTATCTATCTATCTATCTATCATCATCATAATCTATCATTAGTGTTTTATGCCCATTTTGAAGATACAGTAATTAAATGAAGAAGCCGTAGTTTAAAAATATTCTTTTAAAAATATATTTTTATTGATGTACCCTAGCCAAGAATTGAACCTTGACCTCCTGGTTCATAGATTGACGCTCAACCACTGAGCCATGCCAGCTGGGCTAAAAATATTCTTATTACTACTTTGAATTGGAAGAAGAAAAAGGAAGAATGAGAACCAGAAAGAAGAATTTGACTGTGGCTAGGTCTTAAAGAAGAGACAGGTAGAGAGGTGGGAGGATATATGTTTAAGAGGTGGAAATACATTTGGGATTTTTAGAATATATATGACTGCATATTACACAAAATCTTCATTTTTAAATTTAAAGTTCTTTTTTTTGTTTGTTTGTTTACTCTCTTGGCTCATAATCTCTGTGGCTTTCTTTTTCCAAGTATGGCAGGTACTAGGATTTTTTTTGTAATACTATCCAAAAGAGATTATTTAGTGGTAGTGGTGTTGTAATTATAGCTTTTATGACATCTGTTGTTTATAAATTGCCTTGCTTAATAAAATTCTTAGCTTTTTGTATATATACTAAGATTTTACAAAAGGCATTTGTCTTTAAACTGTAAATTCCCCACTGATTGTCTTTGTCCACCATTTCCCCACCTCTCCTTATGAGATTTTAGTCTATATTCATGCAGGGTATTCCATAACTTTTTAAATAATATCTTCGTAGGTTTGGGGTTTGTATTATGCTGTCATCATAAAATGAGTTGAACAATGAAACATTCTCCTCTATTTTCTGATAATTTTTTCTCTCTACTACATTATTTCTGTTATGCAACAAATCAGCTATTATTTAGCTGCTCTTAAATAAGCCCCTTTACAAGATAAGTATCTGAAAAAATGACCTATAGTCACTGTAACCAATATTTTTCCTTCCATTCTCTTTTGAATGTACTTATATCTGCCTTTGTCCTCTCCATTGTACAAAATCTGCTCTTATTGAAGTTGTCAAAGGCGTCCACATTACTTAATGTAGTAGTCACATTTTAGTCTTTATCCTTATTAACCTACCTAAAACAACATGTTAAACAATTGATTTCACTGTCTGTTTTAAAGCCTTTCTCTACTTGGCTTTGAAGATAACACACTAATCTGTTTCTCCTCCAACTTCTCTTATGATTTTGTACCTGTACCATTTGCAGGTTCCTCCTTAACCTTCTTATTTCCCTTCTAAAATTTTGAGTACTTTAGGACTTTTCTTTGATGTTCTTATCTTTTGCCCTATATTGTTCCATCCCAAGTGATCACATTTAGACTCAAGGCTTTAAATATTGAGGATATTCAGATAATTCTCAGATTATTATCTTTGTCCTAGACCACTCCCCTGAACTTCACATTCATATTTTGTTAAAATTCTCCACTTTGATACTTAAGAAATCTCAATCTGTTTACTTCTTTTATCATACATCCATTTCAAGTTATTATATCCAGTCTTTACAAAACATCAGAAAGAGGAGAAAAGAGGCAAAAAATCTGAAAGCTATTTGACTTAAATTTTACCATATTAATACTTTAAATTAAATGTAAATGATATAAATATATAAATTAAAAGACAAAGATTGTAAGATTAGACCAAGATGCAAGAATTCACTGCTGCCTATCAGAAATGGATCTTAAGTAAAAGTACACAAATAGGTTAAAAAGAAAAGGATGAAAATTGATCTACTATGCTAATATTTGTCTAAAAAAACCCAGGAAGGCTATATTATTATCAGACAAACTAGATTTTAAAGCCAAAAATGTCCCCAGAGATGAAATAAGTCATTTCATGATAATAAAAGGATCAATTTATTAAGAGTACATAATCTTAAATGTGTATGCATCAAATAGCAGAACTCCAAAATACATGAAACAAAAACTGAGAAGATTGCTTAGAGAAATAAATAAATTGACAATTAGAGTTGGAGATTTCAACATCTCTCTCTCTCTCTCTCTCTCTCTCTCTCTCTCAATAATTTATGGAAGAAGTAAAAAGAAAGTCAATCAAGGTATAGAAGATTTTAACAACTCAGCCAATCTACTTAAGGCATTCGGTATTTGTAGAGCATTCTGTGCAACAGCAGCTAAGTATGCCTTTGTTTCACGAGTACATTAACATTTACAAAGATATGCTGTATTCTTATCCATAAAGAAAGATTCAATCAATATTCAAGAATTTAAGCCATAAAATATATATTCTCTTGCTACAGTAGAATTAATTAAGAAACCAATAAAAAGAAAGATATCCAGAATATAGCTGCACATTTGGAAACTAAAGAACAAACTTCTAAATAACCCACATGTCAAAGAAGAAATAAAAAGAGAAATTAGACAAATTTTTAGATGAATGAAATGAAAACATATCAAAATTTATGAGATGTTGCTAATGTATTACTTAGGAGGAAATTTTTAGCACCAAATGCCTGTATTAGAAATCAATCAGGAAAGGTCTCAAATTAATTACCTATGCTTAAAATTTAAGTCACTAGCAAAAAAAGAGAAAATTAAGTACTAAGTAAGGAGAAGAAAGAAAATAATAAATATCAGAGTGAAAGTCAATGAACTAAAAGACAGAGAACAATAGAGAAAATGGATAAAAAAGAAAATCTGGTATTTTGGGATCAATAAAATTGCTAACCTTCTGAATTAACAGAATGGACCCCCCAAAAAAGACACATTAACAACATCAGGAATGAGAGAAATGACATCTCTAACAGATATTAAAGATAATTAGAAAATTTATGAACACCTTTCTGCTATTAAATATGACAAGGTAGATAAAATAGAAAAAAAAATCTTAAAAGAAACCATTAAAGCTCATTCAAAAAGAAGTGAATAACATAATTAGTCCTATTTCTTTCTTTTTTTTTTTTAGTTCTATTTCTATAAAAGACATTGAATTTATAGTTAAATATGTTTTTATGAAGAAAACTGCAGGCCCAGAAAAATATAAGGTTAATTATCCATAAACTCTTCCAAAAAATGGAAAAGAAGTGAAAACTTCTGTACTCATCCTATGAAACCAGCATTATCCTGATACTAAAAATGCACAAAGATATTTCAATAAGCCCTGACCAGTTTGGCCTGCAGACTGAAGGGTTCCAGGTTCAATTCTGGTCAAGGGCATGTACCTTGGTTGCGGGCACATCCCTAGTAGGGGGTGTACAGGAAGCAGCTGATCGATGTTTCTCTCTCAACGATGTTTCTAACTCTCTATCCCTCTCCCTTCCTCTCTGTAAAAAATCAATAAAATATATTTAAAAAAAGATCCTATCTAATAATAGACAAACATGGTAATTAACCATACTTCCAACATGCTTCCCATTGGCTAATCAGGGTGATATGCAACCAAGATGGCGGCCGGCAGCCATGCAGCTGAAGCAAACAGGAGGCTTGCTTGCTCCAGTGACAGAGGAAGCCAAGGTTCCCCGCCTGCTGCTGCCGGCCTCTGAGCTGCTCTCTAAGAAACAATGTTGCAATTATAGAAGCTAAACAAACCCAGAAACCTGCTTTCAGCTAACCAGAGCTGTAGCTGCAACAGTGTTTCAATTACAGAAGCCAAACAAACCCAGATACCTGCTTTCAGCAGCCGCGGTCTCAGAGCTGGAGCCGAGCCTCAGAGCTAAATCCGGCTCTCAGTTCCAGTGACAGCCATAGAAGGTAAATAAATCCCAGAATAAAAAAAAAAAAGAAAAAAAAGGAGAGGTTGGGAGCTTCAGTCACCTGCCAGCCTGAAAACGGCCCTCAGCCCCTCACCCAGACTGGCCAGGCACTCCAGTGGGGACCCCCACCCTGAAGGGGGTGTGACCAGCTGCAAAGAGCCATCATCCCCTCACCCAGGCTGGCCAGACACCCAAGTAGGACCCCCACCCTGGTCCGGGACACCCTTCAGGGCAAACTAGCAGGCCCCCACCCATGCACCAGGCCTCTATCCTATATAGTAAAGGGGTAATATGCAAATTGACCCTAACAGCAGAAAGACTGGGAATGACTGGTCACTATGACACACACTGACCACCAGGGGGCAGACGCTCAATGCAGGAGCTGCCCTCTGGTGGTCAGTGTGCTCTCACATGGGAGGAGCTCTGCTCAGCCACAAGCCAGGCTGATGGCTGCCAGTACAGTGGTGGTGGTGGGAGCCTCTCCTGCCTCCTCAGCAGCGCTAAGGATGTCCGACTGCAGTTTAGGTCTGCTCCCTGCTGGCAAGTGGACATCCCCCAAAGGCTGCTGGGCTGCCAGAGGGATGTCTGATTGCCATTTTAGGCCCAATCCCCCGGGGAGCGGGCCTAAGCCAGCAGGTGGTGATCCCCTGAGGGGTCCCAGACTGCAAGAGGGCACAGGCCGGGCTGAGGGACCCCTCTTCCCCGCCGAGTGCACAAATTTTTTTGCACCGGGCCTATAGTATTTCAATAAAAGAAAATTACAGACTAATATTCCTTAAGAATATATATACAAAATTCTAAATAAAATTCTAACAAATTTGAACCCAACTATACAAAAAAAGACTACTATATTATCATCAAGTAGTATTTATCCCAGGAATATAAGATTTGTCTAACATTCAAAGAACCCATTCTTTGACTATTTATGGGTCTAAAATGTTTCCATATATGCTAGGGTCTATTTTTTGAGATTTATTTTTATTGTTTTGTCAATATTGTGTAAATAAAATTTGCTTTTATGTCTTTGAATATAATATATGAATAAATATCTTGGAGGATATGTAATTTCTTCTTACTCATTCATCAGGTCGACTTAGTTTCAATAGACTTTTATATATCTACTAGAGGCCCGATGCACAAAATTGGTGCAGGGGCTTGGCCCTCGCAGCCCCGTCTTCATCTGAAAGGTCATCCGGAAGGATGTCCAGAAGGTTGTTCAGCTGAAACATCCTTGCATTTCTGTAATATACTCTGCTTGATCATGACATTTTAGTTGGAAATTTAGTATATATATATATATATATATATATATATATAAATTTTAGTTAGCATATATATATTTTGCTTGCATGTTTATAAGTGAAATGGCCTCATAATTCTGCTTATTTTTATTGCTTTAGCATTACAGTATCCTCATAAACAAGATGGATACTTTTTTGTCCCTTTTTCATTTTCTAAAAAATAAATTGTATGAAACAGAAAGTTTGGTAGAACTGATCCAATAAGCCATCTAGACCTAGAATTTTAGAGAAAGGGAGATATTGGCTAACATATAAATGTCTGTAAGATTTAGTGGTCTTTTCAATGTTTTATTTTATCTTTTATCATTTTAGGTATTTTATGATTTTCTAGTATATCCTATTTTATATAGGTTTTCAAATTTATTAATGTAATTGTCATAACACTTTAATTTTTAAAAATATATTTTGCATCTTACTTCCCTTTTATGTTCTGCACTGTGTTTGTATCTTTCCTCTTTTTTCTTAATATAAATTCTTTCTTACTAATCTTTTCAAAGAATAACTGTTTTTGTTACTTGTCTCTATTTTTATTCTCAATTTCATTGATTTCTTTCCTTGGTTTTTTTTTCTTTGTTTCTTTAGGTCTTGCTACTCTATAAGCTCTTTTATTAAACATTGAGTTTGTTTATGTTTAATCTTCCAATTAACTAATATACACATTGAAACTATAAATTTCACTCTAAGTACTGTTCATCTCTGTCCCACATATTTTATATGTTCTGTTTCCATTGTCATGAAGTTATAAAATATTTCTCAAGTTCTCTTTTTTTTTTACCCAAAATTACTTAATAGAATGTTTAATTTCCAAATAAATATAAAATTAAAGTTATCTCTGTTATTAACATAAAATTTTGTTATATTGGGGACAGAGAACAAGTATATCATATTGTCCTTTGGGATTTATTGTTGCTGCTTTTATGACTGAACATATGCTCTATTTTTGTTAATGTTTAGTATGTGCTCAAAAACAATAGTCATTCTTTGTCTGTGAGTGTAGAGTTCTAGATATTATCTATTAACTCAAGCTTGCTAATTTTTTTTTCCAGTCTTCACCCAAAGGCATGCTTAGAGAGAAGAAGGAGAAGAGATATCAATGTGAGAGAGAAACATCAATTGGTCACCTTCCCTATGCTCCCCAACTGAAGATCAAATTCACAACCCAGGTCTATGCCCTGACCGGAAATCAAACCAGCAACCCTTCAGTACACCGGAGCACGCTGAACCAATTGGTATACTCAGACCGGGCCAGCTTATTAATTGTTTATTCAGACCTTTGATGTCTACATATAGTTTTGCCTCATTGCTTTCTTTGTATCTGCATAAAGTGTCTTAAAATCACCAGTTACAATAGTTTTAATAGTTCTTCTATGTTGCTTGATATATTATGAGGCTACATAGTTAAGTCTATATATGTTAGTATGTTTATAATTCTATATACTCTTTTTGTTGTTCCTTTTATCAGAAAACAGCATCTTTAAAAAATTTTTTTATGTATTTCAGAGAGGAAGGGAGAGGGAGAGAGAGAGAGATAGAAACATCTATCCTGAGAGACAATCATTGATTGGCTGTCTCCTGCACGCCACACACTGGGGATTGAGCCCACAATCTGGGCATGTGCCCTGACCAGGAATTGAACTGTGACCTCCTGTTTCAGAGATTGATGCTCAACCACTGAGCCACGCAGATAAGCAGAATACAGCATATTTTTTAAAAATATTGTTTTGCCTTAAGTTTGATTCCACCAGATATTAAGATTGCTACCTAGATTTCTTTCATTCCTATGTGTCTTGTACATTTTTCCCATATCTTTATATTGAAACTTTTTGGTTAAGTGTGTTTTGGATTTAGACCTTTTATATTGCTAAAACCTTTTTCATGAGCTCATATATTTTCTTATAAAGTAATATGAACATTTTGCAAAAAATGTGTCCAGGAAGTTCAGTATGTAAGTAGGTAAAAAATAGTCTGTTTAGAACTAGAAGCACTCAAATATTCCAGATAGCTAATAGTCAAGGTTTTCAGCTTTATACAGTGAATTATTCAAAGACTGTCCCAAATTTCAATAGGTTTCACCGCATGGAGACTAAACAAGAATCTGGTATACATCCAGGTTTGGGAGAAGAGATGTAAAGAAATGAGGAATAAATAACCCAGACCTCCACTGCTTAGCAATGCTTGTGTAACTGTCCAAAATAAGGGCCTATGAAAAACTACCCTGTGACATGTAGGGAGAGTCCTTCCAGCTGGTAGTTTTCCTGGTGTATAACTATGGTTCGGTGCCAGCTGCACTGAGGCGGGGCATGAGAAGCAAGATTGAATGAGATAAGCCAGTAATTACGCTTGTGTGATATGCTTGCATTTAAGCTGTTTAAATGAGGTTACAACAGGAATTAGACACAAAAGAAGCTTGAATATAGTGTAAAAATAAATATTTGGAGGCTCCTTTTCTTCCACAATTGACTTTAATTGGATTTTTAACAAGTGTATATTAAAAGAAACAAATTATTAATATTTTAGGCTGCCAGCATGAGCTGGAATGGATATGTTTGCATGTCAATTATGGTAGTTTTATTCTCATTTTCCTTTTTTTTTTTTTTGCTTTGTTTAAGCTCTGCTTTGATATATTTTGATGTTTTAGTGTATGATGTGTTATTTTGAAAATACACATTTGAATGCAACTTCTCCCTTGCGAATCAATAGTAATAAGTTAAATCAGAAAATACTGTTTCTCTTTAAAGCTTGGCCATTCTGGGGCAAGTTTCGGGCACTTATCTTGATGTCTTACTTTCAGGTTGTCTAAGCAAATTGGAAATAGTGCACCGAAGGCACTTTCACATGTGATATCTGTTAAATGTCATTTACAATTTATGTATTCTTAGACAGAATTTCTCTTTCTATCTTTAGAGACTGAGAAGAAAAATTCTCCCTGACTACTTTCCCCCCCTGTTTGGCAAAGGGAATATTGAAATACATCTTTTGGTAATGTAGATAAACAAGGCTATTATTTTATCTATCCATTCCATTGTATGCTTACATTTTCTAGGAGTTTCCTCTTTTACTATTACATTTGGTTTGACAATGAGAAGCTATGTCTATCTTTAACCCAAGTAATTTATTTTAAAAAATAAATGTCTCTTAACCTTCACCATTGAAGGTAAGTGGTAAATTGTCCAATCATACTTTTTTATCTATGTGTGTGATATTTACATTAAATATGCATGTCATATATAACATATGCATAGCTGAAGGCAAAACTGTCACAGTGTTAAAGAAGAATCATTTAAAGATTATTTCACAAACCATCTAAAACACTGTAAAGAATTAATCCTAATGAAAAGTAACACAAATACACAGTTGGTAAAGCTTATTTTTAAAGACATAGTTTAAATATACATGTAATATGTGAATATATATATATGTATATATATATAATTTTATCTTGGCAGATTCGTGTGACTTGTAATAAACACATAATATATGAGAGGAGACTAAAGGCAGACATGTAGATATAATTTTTATGATATTAAAATTGAATGCATTTGTTCCATCACTTTAATTTGCTTATATACTTGTTTTCTTTCAATGCTTTTATTCAGTATGGGTCAGGCTAAATAGGACAGGATAGGGATAAAAAAATTTAAAGATGGAGGGATTTCTCTGATCAGAGGTTCAGCTAATAAGCCAGGGGAAATCAGAGACTGGCAGAGAACGGAAAATTTGAGGACATTTAATAAGAATGAACTCTGATAGTTGTAAAACACTTAACAAATTGTACCCCTACCAGTAACTGCTGATATTTTAGCTTTCATAGAGAGAGGTTTTGGTGGTGGAACTTGGTTAATAAAAATTAAGAGATGAGTGAATAGGTATGAGTGAAGAGATGAGTGAAGTGTGCGCTGAAAAGAAAGATACGGAGCAAAGATAGCTGGAAGACAAACCGATATTTTATTAAATTATATTTTGATTTATTGGAACATGTTTATGAGAGAAGGGGAAATATATAAATAAGAAATTGAAGTCGTGAAAGATATGATGGATAACTAATAGAATATAGAGTGAGAGGGGATAAGGTTGTGTGCTGCAGAAAGAGTAAACCAGGAAAAAGAAAAAATAAATACGAAGTTACGTTTACATGTTTGATTAGAAACATTAAAGATGTTAGTTTTCAAGATTCTGTAATTATAGCAGCAAAGTTTTTCCTGAGAATGAGAGACTGCAAATAGAATAGAGGTTTGTAATTGACGTTGTATGAAACAGCATAGAAATTAAATAAGGATTGCTGCTTAAAAGGGCAGCTAAGCACCCGACCGCTATTGGAATAAGTGGACACAGTTCAGTGACTTTCCCGGCAATGCCCAGCAGAGAGGGAGCAGGACTGAGACCGCAGGTGGTACCCTCTCCCCCAGGTTGGAGAAAATGTGAATCCAGAGCACGTAGAAATTGGGTTATGAAAAGAAACTATTAGAACTTTTATTTCATTGTGATTTTTCAATCCCTCAGAAGTAAAGGTTAAACTTTTTAAGACTTAACCCCTGTGGCCTCGCCATGCAGAGAAGGCCCTGGCTTCCTACATAATTCCATGGAAATCCAGGCCTCCCGGCAGCTGATCCTTGGCAATGACAAGGCGTGGAACCCAGCCCCACAATGTGCCTGGGAAGGGGTTGGTACCTCATCGGCTGCGAAAGCTGTTACACTGAGGTGACTGCACGGTGAAGTGTTACCGGCATCCAGGATTCTGGGAAACTCCTGAGATGGAAATCAAGAGAATTCACGGCAAAACAGTACTTAGGCAAGAGGTTTTTTAAAAAGCTTATGTGCAGGAGGGAAACAGAATCTAAAGGGAGAAAGAAATGGCCGCTGCTCTTGAACAAAAACCAGGAGACAGTGTTAAAAAGGTGGAGGCAGAAAAGATGACGTCTAAGTATCTAAAGGCAGGAACTCTCAGGCACCTGCAGGGTACCCACCTGATTCTTCATGCTAGCATGTCTCATTAGCATGTCCAATCTCCACCCAGGGGTGTGTTTTTATTATTATAATGAAGGTAAGGTCACAGAGCGGTCATTCTAGTTTAACTGCACATGCCTTAGGGTTGAGAAAGTCTCTTTGCCAGATAAAGCAGTACCTGAAGCCCCTTTGTCTGATGCTAACTAGGTACAGGGTTTGAGGGGCAATCACAGAAATTCCAGCCTTTCCTAGGTGAGGCTCAGCCTGTCTCAGACGGTTCCTTTACAAGACTTGGGCCCCAGCTTCGCTGTCCCACCAGTGAAGGGACTGGTGTCTCCTTGCTTGTGAAGGCTGATACACTGTGCTTGTCACCTGATGCAAGTTCAACTGTGTAGCCATTTTTCTGCTTTGGCTGGGGAGGGCTCACACTGCAAGGCTCAGGATGGATTCAGCACTGAAACATCATATGATTGTTGTACTATCGACACCGTTGTAATAGGCTAGGTATTAATAATAGGAAAGGAGTGCAAGTGAGGCCACACATCATAAGCTTGGCCATCTGGGCAACTTCACCAGGAAGCTGCAATTTCATACTCTCCAGGGAACGACCGGTCCAGTCCCTGCAAACCACTGATGGAAGGAGTCTAACAAAGGGGAGATGGGTACATGTGCAGGGAAGTTGGGGTGACATAGGGCAGATGCCTGCCAGTTTAACCTGAAACATAAATCACTGGTGAGAGGGCATGGCCACCGCAAGCCTGCAAAAATTTGGGAATACATGCTAGTAGTCCCTAGACAAAGCATTTTCTCTCTTGCCGCCCTTGGCTCTCTTGGCTCTGTGGCTCTCTTGCATTGGCTGTGTTCCTAGAAACCACATGGCCCATCACCATGCGGACCCCACAAGCAATGGACTGATGGATCACAGCAGGGAACACAAACTAACCTAGCCTGATATTGGATTAGACTGTGTGTTGTGGGAGAATGCACTGGAGAACAATCAGCCAGCACTCTAGGGAGGAAAGTTTAACCTTTATTTCGCAGATCTGCTTGTCCAGGGGAATTCTGGTTCCAAATCCTGAACTCGTGGGGAGGCTCTGGCCTCTATATCTCCTCCTGTGGCGGCCCCCGAGGGTCTCTGCAGCTCCTCCCAAGTCAGCTGTGGCGGGGCCCTGAGGTTAGGCTCTGCAGCTCTGCCCAAGTCAGTCAGAGTAGAGAAGTAAGACTACAGTTTTAATCAGATAGTGAACTAGGTTGCAAGACCCCAACACCACCATTTTCCTTTTCATGTGTAAATATCAAACAGGAATTCTGGCAACAGCTTTAATCCTAGCTCTGCTGAAGTTACAGCTACTCTACTTCCATAGAGGATGGAGGGAAATGGGACCTTGGAAACTCAGGGTATTTAACTCCATGAAAAAAAAGTGCCACTCATTCTCTCGTGAGTCTCAGAAAATTCCTTTTCTTTTAAAATAAATATATTTTTATTGATTTCAGAGAGGAAGAGAGAGGGAGAGAGATAGAAACATCAATGATGAGAGATAATAATTGATCAGCTGCCTCTTGTACAACCCACCCTCGGGATCAAGCCAGCAACCTGGGCATGTGCCTTCACCGGGAATTGAACTGTGACATCCTGGTTCATAGGTCAATGCTCAACCACTGCTCAGTGTGGACAAAACCTTCTTATATCACAAGAAGCCCATATCTCTCAGTAGCAGATGGGAACAAGGAGAGCTCCCCACCAATAACACTTTCACTCCTGATTATGCCAGTAAAGGGGTAGTGCTTCCCTGCTCTTGCAGTTCAAAGGTTCCACAGCCCAAGGGTCTCTGATCCTCACCAAGACTCTGAGGTCTGGTCCTGACAGATGTCCCTGCTCTGCACAGTGTTGGGCAAGTGAGCCTGAGCACCTGCCACATGCCTGTTCTTTGATTTTGCCCCTGCTAATACTGTCTATCATTTTGGTTGGCCATTTTCTGACAATCAGAAAGTCTGGAAACATCATCTCTAGCATGAAGGACAGATCTTGGTTATGGGTAACCAGAGACAGGGAGATAAATGAAGGCAGAAGGGAGCTGATGGACTTTTATAATAGCCATGTATCAACGCACTGGAGACAGTATGCAATCAGCAAGTATAACAGGGTGAGAGAGGCATTAAGACAGAGGATTGTAGTCAGAGAAGATAATTCCATGATGTAAGTTCATGCATTAGTGCATTATATCAAGGTTGAAATTGAAGAGCTGAGAGAAGTAATGAGAAGGCAGTCTATTGCAAGTGTTTATGTAAAACCTAGTAGGTTAAAGTTCTAAGAATAATTTATCCTCTACAAAGTTACTTCTGGTTTACATTTCTTTCTGGTATTTTTTTGGTATATTATTTCTGGGCTCTATTATAGAAAAAAATTCAGTAAGGAGATAAACAGATAAATTAATCCTGTTTGCTTATTAATTGTAAATTATTAAAAAAAATACCACCCCATAATCTTCTAGAATTAAGGAAATTACAAGATATCTGTTGAACATTCAAAAATAATTGTTGGTATAATAATTAATGATATGAAGTCATAACAGTTTACTTGAAAAGAAGACTGCTATCGCTAGGAATTCTATGGCTGATGCATTGTAAATAAAAGCAAAATCAAATATATTTTCTCAATTCAGAACATCATATTTAAAATTAGATGCATTTAAAATTGATGGCATTTTAGTTTTAATATATCTTAATAACATTCTTATTAACTTATATTGTAAATCTAAATGTTCAAGGTGCAGAATTTGTGGTAGTGAAAATGCCTTTTTAAACCATGTAGTATTTCATTTATCATGATTTATTTGTCTCTTCAGACTTCAATTGGTGTTGAATTGTCTGTAACAATTAGCAAATGGAGAATAGCAGGATTATATATGTTGATAATAAATAAAATTTAATATCACATTTTAACATTTTATGCTCCCTCTAAGACTCCAACTAGTAAGTGAATATTGTAAAAATGCAGACTTTTCTTTGCAATTGTTTAAGTAATAGCATGCCAGTAAGAAAACTGCGCACACTACACCATCAATGAAACAACAAGGGAAATGTGAGACTTCTCTATCCAGCCATGAAAAACCCACATGGATTTGTCTGGGTGTCCGGATTGCAGGTTATGCTGACAGCACGTAAAGGTTCATTCCAGATGGACTTACAACAGAACTGGGTTAGAGCATCATCCAGGTACGCTAGGGTTGCGGTTCCCGGTCAGGGCACATACACAAATCAACCAAGGAATGCAGCATAGATAGGTAGAACATCAAATTGATGTTTTACTCTCTCCCTCCCCCTTCCTCTCTCTCTCTAAAATCAATAAATAAAAATGAAAAGAAAAAACAATAACTAAATCTCTGTTTCAGCCACCATGACTTATTATATATCTTAAACAAATATCAGAAAATTTAGCTACATTTTGGTTTTGCTCACTTGCCATGGGGGCCTAAATTGTACTAACTTGTAGTTGATAATTGCCAAAAGTTCAAAATCGTAAGATTTTTACTCTTGGTGAGAAGGAGGAAAAAAATGAAGGATTTTTCATGTCTCTCAGATATATTGGCCTATTCTTCAAATGACAGGTTCCTGGCTGATCAACTGTACCACCTGCTACTAAAGCTCAGTAATATTAGTCTGTGGAATGGTTTCATTCTCTCTCACACCTCAGAGATCTTGAGCTCAACCCCAGGCATCCCTTGTGTGTTTAAATCAGCTTAACGGCTCATACAGTGTGCTGATTTCCTTGTAGGCCTCTGTTTTCTCAAAAAGTGATCACCTTTCCGCCAATGCCCTCAGGATTAAACAGGCCAGACTGGTTTTCCTTTTCTGCATTGGCTATACCTTTGTAGTCAATAAAAGACTAACTAGAAAAGAATCAGCTGATGAGAGAATCAATCTTCTGGAAGCCTCCCCACAGTTTTCTCATCATTTTTGTGCCGTCTGTCATCTCAGATTGTAAAATGGAAACCAAAACTCAGTATGTGGGAAGACTTTTACTGCTCCTTGTTAACAAAAACAGTCAGACCAGGGGTTTTGATCTTATGAGTGTATAGGTAAACAGTAAGCTGTGAGTGCACACTCTTGAAGTGGCTTTCCTTTGTTTCTAATGGAGGTTTGCAAAGAATTATCAAAGTGGTATCAAAAAGGTCCCCAAACATACTGTTATGTGGATATCCATTCTGAGGAGGTCGGGGTAAATCTGAATGTCTTATATGTGACGATACTGGCGTATCTTATTATACAGCAAACAGTACTATGTGCTTCTTACTAAGAGTCATAGAAATAGAGACATATTTTTTAAAAAAGATTCTTTTTGCATTTTTGTAACTGGATACAATGCATTAATTTATTTCTGTGGCATTAGATTTTTAAATCGAGATATTTGTCTCATTTAACTTTTATTTTAACAACTTTATCTCACATAGTTTACTTTCTTGTAGACTATTCAAAAATGTTCATGAAATATATTCAGATTACTTTGGCAGATAACGTTCATTTCTTCATATAACCCATTGTATATATTTTCTCCAGCATCAGGGAATCCAAAAATAATTTTCTTCCTGCTTTTACTTTATGGCTTTAGATCTCATTTGTAACTTGAAAGCACAATGAGCAGAGGGAATTTAAACTTGCTAACTGATCCTATTAAAATACAAAATAGAGTTTAAAATGTGCTTTTTTTTTTTCTTGAGTTCAGGCTTTCAGTCTGTTACAATACTATCAGAGCTGTTTAGCTTCTCCCTCTGGTAATATATAAAATACATTTAATAGCAATAAAATGTATTTTTAAATGTGTGAAATACATTTTAAATTCTCTGGTATGAATTATATTATTGAATTATAAAGAAATAGAATGATTTCATTACTTCTTTTCAATGTCATTGAAGTAGCTCAATGATTAAATTGTTACCACTCTCTGGAGCTGAAAGCGTGGTTAGGAGAACAGGACTGGCATTTTTCTACTGCTTATTAGTTTGCTTATTACTAGAAATTTGACTGTGTCAGTGTTGTATTTTGTATTGTGAAGATATTTAAAATTTTGGATATACTTATGGCTTTGTAAGGAAATAACAGAATACTCTTAGAAGGGGAAATCTATAGTATTTTTCCAAATATCTGAAATTTATTTAAATTAAATCACATATGAAGTTTGCTATAAAACGGAGTGGTGGAATAGAATATTCTTCATCTAACAGTTAATTCTTTCTTATCATTAATATTTACTGACTATGCATAAAAATATCACCATTATTTATTTATACAGTATATGATCTTTTCCTGAACATTATGTAATTGTATAGTATTTTTGACTGTGCAAAAGATCCAAGATTAATTTAATAATCTGAATGCAATTAGACAGAATATATTTGTGCTTTCCCTATTGTTAGGCTATTTCTTTCAGAATTTTATATCACCTCATTTTCTCATTATACATTATCTCATGGGTATTGAGCTTTATCTTTATTTTATACAGTTTTGTTTTTCCCCCCAGACACTTACTATCAATGAAATTTCCTGAGAAAATAAAGATCCCTTTTCTTTCTCATAGCCCAAACCTATACATTATTTTTAGTGTTGCTTTGTCACAAAGCATCTAAATCCTATGACGGTAGGGTTTCACCTGCCATGCCATATAGTACTATTATTGGTGGGGCGCTCTCTGTGCCCCCACCTGCTGCTGGTAGAATGGGGCTTCTCGGGGTGCCACAGGAATAAGAATTTCCTGAGGCCCCATGGGAGAAAAAGATATCGAGAAAAGCTTTATTTCTGTGGAATTAAACCCCTGGGTGCCCAAGGTCTCATCTCCCTCCATCCCACCATGGAAAAAAGCCCCATTTTGTCTTCAGCGGGGCTAAGATCAAAGCTACTACCCAGAGCGTCCACTCCATAGTTACATAGTCCAGTCCAGCATCTGGCCAGGTTAGCTTGTGTTCCCAGCTGCAGTCCACTGCGTGTGGGGTCCACATGGCCACACGGCAAGTGAGTGTGGGTCACAGAACAAGGCTGTGCAAGGAAGCAGGAGTGAAACAAGAAGAACAAGAGAGAGAATTCCCTTGTCTCTTGGGATTTGACGAGGAGCTTATCCAATGAACCCTTCAGGGTTTTTGCCTGCTTGCAGTGGGTCCTCTCTCTCCAACCAGTTCCCTTTTCCCCAGGTTAGACTGACAGACAAGCGCCTTCCCTAGTCACTCTGACTTCATTGTGCATGTGTCCATCTTCCCCTTTGTTGGACCCCTTCTCCTAGTGATTTTCATGGAATGGACCAGTGGTTCCCTGGGCAGTGTAAAGTGGCAGCTTCCTGGTGAAGCTGATCAGTTGACCATGCCTATAATATCTGGCCTCCCCTTTGCTTCTTCCTCCTTTTATATTAATGGCTAGCTAATTATGATGGTAACAGTATTTTCTCTGTCTGACACATCAAGAGTGCTTCACTCATAATATCTGTTCATTCAAGAAAAGGAGGCACTTCTGGAAGATGACTTTATCTCAGCGTTTAGATGGTCTTTTATATTTTAGTGCCTGGGATGTATGAACCACTGTGATATGTGCTATTACAACTTATAAAATAGGTTACTGCAGTATAGTGTCTTCAAGGGGTTTACCAAAAATAGTCTTATTGAATTACTTATGATTGGGGTGCAGGGGCATTACAATTTTTTTTTTGTTTTGTTTATGTCATCTTTGTTTAAATTATATGTCTTTTCTCTACTCCAGGTAAGATACTTCCAGGAGAGAATGATTTGGTTGTATTTCCCATGGCACCAAATGCTTGAAGACACCAGTAGCATGAAAATAATTCTATATAATAAAAGGCTAATATGCAAATTGTCTCCTCAGGAGTTTGACCAACTGGGAGTTTAACTGCTTGGTATGACATGCGCTGATCACCAGGGGGTGGTGTGGAATGAAGGAAGGCCCCAGCTGACAGCCAGCAGCCAGGGAAAGAAGGCCCCGGGCCGGCAGCCGGAAGGTCCCCATCAGCCCTGAATGCTGGCCAGGCCTAGGGACCCTACCTGTGCACGAATTTCATGCACCAGGCCTCTAGTATGAAATAAAGTGAAAAATTCAGTCAGTGACTTTATTTTCAAGTCTATATGTCCAACCTATTTTAACTTATTTTGGATCAGTATTGTGCAGTGAACACCACTCACACCTACCTATTTCTGATATTGTATAAGTGAACTGAGGGTAAAGCTGTCCAAATAAATATTAATTAACTTCACTTTAATTGGGGCAGGAGTTTAATTGGGACAAGATGCTATTCTTTTTAGTATTACTGTTAATGTAGATGGAATAGGGTATAGAATTAAATGATCAGGACCAGGGAAAAATGCAAAACCAATAAAAAATTAGTAAACATATAGTAGGAAATATGTAAGTGCTATATAAAAATGTGTCTTTTTCAGTTGTAACAGATGTATCTTACTTAGAGAAATATATATATATATATTCTCACAAAAGCCATGGAAATGTATATTTAATAATTTAGATACCAATTTCAGAATAATTTGCTATAATATTTCACATCATTCTTCTGTTTGACAGTGGCCTGTGATTTCCTTTTCCAATTAAAGATAATTTTCATGGCTAACCCCATGTCTTTAAATTTTTCATTCTATGTTTAGTGACAACTCATTGTATTGTATTAAGCATTGTGTCCATCCAGTTTAACAAAGCCTTCAAACTTGCATTGATTCCCTAATAAAAATTTAATATTCAAAATTCTATGGCTCCCTTTTACTGTTGCTATGGTAAGTCATGATGAGACATAACCTATTTGTCTGAAATAGTAAACCCAAAATACAAAGTTATAAATTAATAAAGAAATCATATGCAGAAATAGAGGCATCAATGTTATCTGATCTTGGGTGACTCTCACTATGTTATTGACATCATTCATTTACATGATTAATTATAATAATTTACTACTGCAATTAACAAGATACTAAGATAAAATATTTATTTACTTTCACTCTGTTTCCAAAGGAGAATTTAAAACCATATGTGAAAATCCATACAACCAAATATAAAAGAACTTCTCAAATTGATTGAGACGGGGTAAAGTAAAAATTGAATCTATGGGTGAGGTTGGTCCACAAAATTCAGGAAAGTTTGCTCTCCTAGTAGAGAGAGTTCACACACTGGCTTTAAGCTTTCAACTAACCTCTAAGGAAAAAGAACACACAATGTGAATTAGATAATTCATAATATCAATAATCTAAAAATAATCCAGTTGCCTTGGCAACACAGGATACTGATAACAAAGTTAACAAAGAAGATAAGCTTCTTCTGGCTATCTCAGGCACTGTTTAACTCAGGGTTATTGTCTATACTCACATCTTGGAGGAGAGTAACCCATTTCATATGGCTATTTCTTATGATATCCTTCAGAATAGGCTGATGGCATCTTACCAAATTACAATTTTACAATTACGAGAATAAAAATATATTTATGTTAGCCAATATGGCTAGTGTATTACAGAGAATAGAATCATGCAGGCTCCCTTTCAATTTTGCTCATAATAGAGTAAAAGTGGTAAAAGTAAAGAAAAGCATTAAAGAGGAACATATTGCAGGGGTGAGCAAAAGTAGGTTTACAGTTGTAATACAAACAAATAATACAAAAATCTATAACAATAAAAGCGTAATATGCTAATTAGGCCAGACTACCTTCTGGACTAAGCTGCAGTGCCGTAGGGACTGAGGCAGAGGCAGCTGTGGCAGCGGCAGGGGCCGAGCCCCTTGCACGAATTTCATGCACCCGGCCTCTAGTTAATAAATAATAGTACAAGAATTAACTTTTTTGTTTACTCACAACTGTAAACCTACTTTTGCTCACCCCCCTTATGAAAAATAGTTTCCAAATGTATGCATCAGGCCAAAAGTTTTAAAATATAATAAAAACCATTACTATGATTTAAACAGAAGAATGTTGAATGCAGTTATTCCCTATGCTAAAATAATTGTCCCTAGTATTTTCCAGTCACAATAACTGTGTTCTCTAATCAACTGACAGAGTAATTCCTCTCAGACAGGCATCCAGTCCATTTCCTATTTTTAAATAAAGTTTTATAGGAGTATAGCCAGATCTGTTCACTCATGTATCATTTATCACTGCTTTCACACTATGATGGCAGTGCTGTGTCATTGCAACAGAGAATGTATAGCCCACAAAACCTAAAATATTAACTATCTGGTCTTTTACAGAAAATTTTTGCCAACCACTTCTTTAGAATATGAAAGAGATGAGCAAGAGGTTTGAATTACTCTCCTATTTGTTTCCTGTATTATGTGTGGAGAAATCTTGTTAAATCAGAACTTGAAAAATAAACAGATAGGAAACATGAAATAGACCATAAACCGATCCTCTGAATTGGTCAAAACACAATTTATAATTAGAGGGTGCATTCACTTGCCATTGAAATCCATTATCTAAAGATAATACCAGGCTGAAAGAAAGCACACAGTTTCCAAGTTTGCTTCATAATAAGAAAGCAACAACAAACTAAAGCTCCCTCACAGTAGGAGAAAGTGGTTATTTCAAATCAAGAGAGTAGAATTCTAACAAGAACAATCATCTTTATAATTGTATGATATTTCCTACTTCCACTAGCATTATTAATAGGACTACAGTTTGACCTGACAATGAGAATAGCTTCCCTTGTGGCATGTTGGCAGTTCTATTTCTGTTCTTTGAGAAATAAAGAGCAGACAAAGGATAAAAATCCCTGCTTGAGCTGCTGAAACAATAACGTAGTATGAAGAATTTCCAGTTCCTCAGGAGCTCAAAGGATCCGGTTTTTATGGCTCCTTGAGAACTGGAAGCTTGATGGACACTCACAAAAAAGACCTTCGTTCCCTTGAAATCAGCAGTCATTTAGGGGAATATCACTGCATTTGGGGAACTATAGACAAATGAATATAGCAAGGAAATTTCTTTTGGAAAGAAAAAAGATATCTCATGTGAAGCAATCATGCAAGGCCACAGTTGAAGTGTTACTATGTCATGTTTAGGGTACATTATAGAAGTAATAGGGAACTTGCCAATCACAGGCTCAGCTAAGTTACTGCAGGTACCAGGACTTTATTGCCATAGCCACACAGCTCCCGAGCTTTCTGTTAAAAGAATATATTCTACATTAGCATGATTTGGTTATTCTTTAATGCATATTTTTCAACATGCTGGGTGGAAAAGCAGAAATAACTATGTAGTTTGTACTGGTTTAGAAATAGGGTTAGGGCAGAATGATTGCACTATTGCCAGAAATTAATGAAACGTGAAAAAAATGCTAGGTAATCTAAGCCCAAATGAAAGACATTTTTTTTTAGATTGCATGAAAGACTTTTTAAATTGATAGAAGTTCTCCTACCATATCTTGCTTAAAATGATGATATCATGTGACCTAACGCATAATGATTTATTATCACTTTTAAAGGAAGTTTTTTTTCAGTTATCATCTTCTCAATTCCCCACTCCATTTCCATTTTCTTCTTTTTCTTTTCCTTTTTTTAAACAAATATGTTTTTATTGATTTCAGAGGGAAGAAGGGAAAGTGAGAGAGGGATAGAAACATCAATGATGAGAGATAATCATTGACCCACTGTCTCCTGCGGAACCCCTACTGGGGATCAAGTCTGCAATCTAGGCATATGCCCTGACAGGAAATCAAACCCGTGACTTCCTGGTCCATGGGTCAACACTCAACCACTGAGTCACACTGGCTGGGCATCCATTTTTCTCCTTTTGCAAAACCAGATTCTGTTTAGGTACTTCCATCTGCATAGAGGTATTATAAATGTTACTACACATCAGACATGTGAAGACATCTAAAAGTATAGCAAAGGCCTCATTAAAATTTTTCTAAACTCTACAATGAGGAAAGTAATTTTGAAAATAGTGTAAGATAATATTTAGGGTAGACTCTTAAAGGATAACCTGTAAGGCTTTGCATAATTTACCCAAGGCAGTCATAGCCCTAATGTGAAAGTCCAGAAAGCCTGCTTATCCAAGCATCCCCTCCATGATTATACACCTTGATCATGAAAATGGGACCAATGAAATCAGTGAAGAGTGAGGTAATTCAAAGGAATGAACAAATCCTGGAGCAAAAAAAGTACAAGGGTTCTAAAGTACTGATGAGTAAAACTTTTGGAAATAAGAACAAGTTTGATGCAGAAAATAAACTGAAACAAAAAATAGGAAGGATCCAGACTGTAAAAGAACTAGGATACTTATTGAATCTTATTAAATACTAGAGGCCCAGTGCATGAATTCATGCATGGGTGGGGTCCCTAGGCCTGGCCAGTGATCAGGGCAGATCAGGGCCCGGCCAATCAGGGCCTGCAGGCTGGCTGGGAGGAATAGGACACTGGAGGTTGGCTGTCGGCCCCAAGAAGGGAGCCGGCCCTTGGTCCCCCTGGGAAAGGGGCTGCATCCACCGCCACCCACCCCTGATTCCCCATCCCAGCCTGGGACCTACCAGGGGGCAGCTCCTTCATTGAGCATCTGCCCCCTGGTGGTCAGGGCATATCATAGCTACTGGTCGACCATTTGTTCTGGTAGTTCTGGTCATTAGGTTGTAATGGTCTCTTAGGCTTTTATATATTTAGATAACTTAATGAATATATATTGCTTACCTATTAATTGCTCTCCATAGTGAAAATGACCTTGGGACAATGTTGCATAAAACCCATCTTTAATTTCCAAGCAGTGTACAGTCTTGTGGTAGGGCTAAGCAGATAAACATAACTGCAATTCAAAATGGTAGCCATGAATACAGAAATGTGCTCAGCCAAAGAATGAGTATACAGAAAATAGATACTTTAAGGAAATGTTCCACAAGGTAATGACATCTGGGACAAGCTCTAAAAGCGACATAAAAGCCACCATGGTTTAGAAAGCTGGGAAGGGCCTCATAGGCAGAGGGGCCAGAATGAGCAAGGTGAGACATAGAACATGAGCCATTCCGTACTACTGGAGTGTAAGAGTGCAATGGAAAATGTATTAAATAAGCATAGAGTTTCTAGAAAAGGCCAGGTCTTTAGGTGTTTCGGTGTCAGGCTGGGGAGGCCTGAGGACAATGGGGAGATACTAGGTGTTTTGTATGTGTGCGTTTAAATTGATTTTAGAAAGAGGAAGAGAGAGAGAGAAAAACATCAAATGGTTGCCTCCTGTACGGGCCCCTGAGAAGGGATTAAACCTGCAACCTAGGCATGTGCCCTGACTGGGAATCAAACTTGCCACCCTTTGGTGTACAGAACAACTCTCCGACCAACTGGGCCTTATTGGCCAGGGCAAGATACCTGGTGTATTAAGGTAATAGTTATGTATTAGATCATTTTGACTATAGCATAGATAATGTAAGTGCTCACTTAACATCATAGATAGGTTCTGCAACTTTAAGTGAAATGACGTGTAACAAAACCAGTTTTACCACAGGCTAATTGATATAAATAAGAGTTAAGTGTCTATAGTATCTTATCAATGTTATATAATGAAGTGACATTGAACAAAACGGTGTTATTTGAGGACCTGCTGTAATTTAAAGGTAGCAAGACTACAAGCCATAGCACTGAAGATGGGGGAAAAGGGAGAATTGACCAGCCTATTGATTTAAAAACTTGGAAACTCATCACAAGTGTAGATGTCATGTTTGTGTAACTGAGAGACTTATGATACCATTAAAAGGGGAAAAAGATTTAGAACTTTTTTGTTCTGAAAAATGAAGAGAAATTTGAATTTTGACTCAGGTACACTGAATATGTTTTGCTTATGACTATATTATATTATTACAACTTTATGTACTGTATTTGTAAAAAAGTTGATCTGATATACAGAATTGCTTCAAGTTTAAAGTAAGAGGACAATCTAGTAGAACAATTCAATAGACAGAAATTCATTTTGGAGCATCTCGCATACTAGTCATAGCCACAGATCTTGAGTTCAAATCCAATACAAATTATACAATTTTATTGTACTCTTAGTATACAACTCTTTATTGTTTAACTAAAAATATCTAATTATATTTTTTGGAGTTTAGTTGTTCTATAGCTGTGGTAGGAGAGACCATTTCAATGTAGCAACAATCATCAAAATACTTAGCATTATATTACAGTTCTGCCTAATAAACTTGATTTGGGAAGCAGGTACAGAAATCAGAAATGTTGTCTACTTGTTTTCTATGCCATTTTCAGACTTATATCTTATGTAGTAACTTTCAGCACTTCATTATTAGGGAGCCCACACTCATTCCCCTCTTCCTACAATATCTTGATTATGACCATGCAGAAAACTATTTTCCATTGGTCCTCAAAAGTTGTTGAGAAATTTGGATGACATCAAGATAGAAGATGGGTCTTATTTCTCTTTTCATTGCTAAGAACAATAAATTTTCAGTCATAAGTTTTTGTTGAGTAAATTGATTAATTTGTATATTAACTATTTATTAATATAATTATTAGTTATTTTCTATTCATTATAATTATTTGACAGCTGTATTTAATGCTTTCTATACCTGGCATCAGAAAAGTATTTCTGGGTAAATCAAAGCTAATCTCTGAAATCTCTTTATTTTAATCGATTTTGATAAACATCCTTTCAAAAGTGTATTACATGCTGTAGATAAGAGAATAAGCTTGAATTAATTTAACTATTTCATGTTGACTCAGGTCCATTATAATAAGCATTAATCATTGTACTTTATAGTGAAACAATCCTGGCCTTAGGGACCATGGAACTAGGCAGAACAGTTTTCATCTAATATCTAATGGACTGAAATTGCTGTATTTTTTTTTTTTTTTTTGGTTGGTCTATTCTCGACTGCTTTTCTTCTGTCACTTATCACTCTCAGTTGCTAGGGAAACCAGACAATCCATTTGTTAAAACAGAAATCTTAATTTTAGACAATGCAAGACCTGGACCTGTGCGTTTGTTACATGAATTTTCCCAGGTAATTGATTTCGGGAATAGAATACTGCCAGTTGGCAATTTCCCTTTCCTAGAACTCGTAGAAATATCTAAAATGAGAAAGCTCTTTTAAAAAGTTGTATTGAGATATTCAATTAATAGAAAATAGCACATAATTTACATATGAATAATGGTTGTAGCTTCCAATAGACATTGAGAGTTTCTGTATGATCTCCCTCATAAACATTGATGATGCATTTCTTTCCTGGGCTGATATGGAAGACTGGGTGTGTGTGTAAAAGTGTCCTTGCTTTGGAATTCAGCCTATTTATTCTGTTTGTTCCCTTCAAATTTATATATGAGATATTTTCTTTGGGAAAAACAGCTTGCTTATTTTCCAAGGTTAGTTCTTAGATACATTATACACCATAGTCAATAATAATCTTTCAGATCTGTTTAAGTAAGTTACCCTTTCCCCTGTCTGCTTCAGATGTCCCCTCCTTTCATTTACTTTGGCCTTCCTGAAATCCACAGCCACATGACCTAGAGCCTATTCTATGTCCATGGCATGTGACCAAGGGCATCACTCCTTTTTCTTTGAAACATCTTTTTTCACTTGATGTTCAAGACCTTATCATGTTTTGACTTTCTTGCGGTTGTATGGACTTCTACAACTGTGTCTATTTTGTTTGTTCTATATCTTCTTCCAGAGTTTGAAAGGTTGAAATATCTTAGAATTCTTTACATTGGACCTCTACTCTACTCATACTAAATTCTTGGATGACTTTATCCAGCCCCATAGATTTAAATATTATTTATATGCTGATAACAACAAATTGGTATCTAAAACCCTGCTTCTAGTCCTGGATATTAACTGCTTATTCATCATCTCTGCTTAGGTGCCCAAAAGGTACCTCCAAACTTAATAAGTCTTGGAATATCCTCTTTATTTTCCCACATAAAATGCTCCTCTGTCCTCTTCAACTCAGGAAATAGCAACTACATTCTTCCAGTGGCCTAAAAGTTTGAATGATTATTATTTTCTTTCTCTCACACTCCACAATCAATTCTTTAGCATCTGTGAGATCTACCTTAGAAAGATATCCACAATCTGAGTGGTTCTCTTACTCTTGCCACCGTGGTCCAAACTGCTATATCTCTTAGACCACAGCAATAGTTTTTTAGCTGATCTCCAGGCTTCTAGAGTCCAGTGTCCTCCCAGATTCTGGGATAATCTTTTAAAAATGAAACTCCAGCCTGGCTGGTGTTGCTCAGTGGTTGAATATTGATCTATGAACCAGGAAGTCATGTTTTATTCCTGGTAAAGGCACATGCCTGGGTTGTGGGCTTGATGCCCATTGTGGGGCGTGCAGGAGGCAGCTGCTCAATGATGCTCTCTCATCATTGATGTTTATATTTCTCTCTCGCTTCCTTCCTCTCTGAAATCAATAAAAAATATCCCATCTAATAATAGACAAACATGGTAATTGACCATACCTTCGCTATGCCTCCCATTGGCTAATCAGCATGATATGCAAATTAACCGTCAACAAAGATGGCAGCTAATTTGCATACTGCAGGCAGGGCAGGTCGGCGCCATCCCACCTGCCCCGCAGCCATCCAAACCTGCTATCTGCGACCCGGGGCGGCGGGCATCCCATGTGCGACCCGACCTGGGTGCGACCCGACCCGGGGTGGCTGGACAGTGCAGCAGCGATCCTCTGGCCCACCAGGGTGTCTGTGTGCCACCCGACCCAGGGCAGCGGCGTGGGACAGCGTGGCTCCTCTGTCACCCCAGCTTCCTCATCAGAGCTCCCTTGGGGGCCTAAGCCTTAAGTCGGACATCCCCCGAGTGCTCCCTGGCTGCCAGAAGGATGTCTGACTGCAAGCTTAGGCCTGATCCCCTAGGGAGTGGGCCCAAGTCGACAGGTGGACATCCCCCAAGGGGTCCTGGACTGAAAATGGGTGCAGGCCTGGCTGAGGGACCCTCCCCGCCCCCCGCCCCGTGCACAAATTTTTGTGCACCTGGCCTCTAGTATTTAAAGAAAAAAGTAACTCCAGATTATGTCATGCACACCTCTTTTCCCACTCTCCACTGGTTTCTCATGAGTTAACAAAAATAAAGAACCACTGGCACAGCCCACAGTGTGCTGTGTTATCTGATCATTTGATTTGTCTGCAATCTCCTTTTCTACTATGCATCTATGTCCTACTATGATGAAGCCACACTTGCCTCCTTGCTGTTCCTCAGACATATCAAGAACAGATTTGTGTTTGCTGCTCTTTCTTCTACCCCAATGTATGTCCACAGCTTGCTTTCTCCTTAACTTAAGCACAAATGTTACCTAGCAGAGTGTCCTTCCCTTACCAAACCAGTAAAAAAGTATGCACTCTTTTCTATTTATCTCCATCAGACTCTGATACACATATTACTTTGTTCATTTTCTGTATATCTATTGTTTTGTTCCTTATCCAAATAGAATGTAAGCCTCTTGAGAGCAGGAGTTTCATTTGTCTTATTTGCTATTTTATCTTTAGCACATGAAATAGAGCTTAACACTTAACAATGCTCATGTGGGATTAATGGATGGGTGAAAAATGGCCTTTGGGCCTCCCAATTATTTTCTAGGTCCTTCTTGAGAAATTTCTTTTTCTCTAATCTACCCACAGACTTTTGGATTTGTACTGTATACCCTTTACTGCAGTGGTTCCCAAACTTATTTGGCCTACAGCCCTCTTTCCAGAAAAAATATTACTCAGCCCCTGGAAAGTAATTTTTTTACAAATTTTAATAGCAGTTACTCATAGGCCCAAATGCACCTGTGGCCATCACCGCCCCCCTGGATCGCTGCAGTGCCCGCCGGGGGGCGGTAGTGCCCACTTTGGAAATCACTGCTTTACTGTTTACTTTAGTCAAGCACACACACTAAATCAATTTGTTCTGTCCTGATGACAATTCCAAGTCTCACCTATAGTACAAGATCTCCGGGACAACTTCTTTCTCTGATGCCAGGAGCCTTTTGGACTTGCGGTTTTATTGAAGCTGATTGTGGTTATCTGAAATCTGATTGCCAGTTAAGGCAGGAATTACCCTATGGATTTTCTTGTTTAAAATGTTAGAAGTTTTTGAGTAAAGATATATTCAGGAAATTATTTTTGAATCATATCGGAATTTTATCTAGCTACTCAGCATCATTGAGCCAAATAAAAGTAACTTAAGTTCCCTTTCTTTTATGTTAATAATGTAGTTACATAACACTAAGTGAAGTAGTATTGACATATATTCTAGATAAATGTAAGTAATGTAAACAGTAAACCAAGTGAAAATGTGTTTTTTCATATATCTCATTGAGAAAGATGAGGAGGAATAGTGGAGAGAGCAGACATTTCTGAAGCAGAAAGAATTCAAAGAGAAGTTGAAACAGACATTCATTTTTATGTTGATGAATGGCAAAAATTATATAAATAGAACTAAATAAAATAATGCAATCAATACAGAGTATTGTAATACCAGTTCTAATACATCATACTTATTATAGCACTGACTCAATATATTGAAATCTCTTTCCTATTAAGGATTTCCGTATGGCTTACACACACATTAAGCATGCCAATAGACTTGAATGTAATTACTTTCATGGATAACATGAATGGAAAATAAATACACTTATAAGAGGATTTTATTACAGTTCATGAGTATTATTTTTTGTGGAACACAATCTCAAATGTATTTCAAGGAAGACAAGGTCTTATAAAATAGGTGAACAAATATAGAAAAGACCAGTACTATAAGTCAAAGTCAATCATTATATTGAAAGTTGAATTGGTTAAGAACACATTAAACATTAAAGAACTGAGCATTAATTAAATGCTGACATACAAGAAGGTATAAGTATATCATAAGATGATACCTTTTTCTTGTATCTTCAGCCATCAATTATAGTATTGAAGGAAAAAAAAGTCTATATAGGTACAAACAAACCTAAAATATTCCACCTAACCTACAAACCAAATAAATAAACAATAAAACAAACAAATAACTGTTGACTTTTTCTCTTCATTCTAATAATAAAATAATTAACTGTCAATAAGAGAGGCAGAATATGCAGGGTTTTGTTTTTGTTTATGTTTTTTAATTTAAATATATCACCTCCCTGAATAAAATCAAGGTTCTGTTAATAAGGCAGAATGGAAATAGATATTTAAGTTATGTAACAGCAGTCTCAGACCCAGTCACACTTGCAGAAGTGGCTAGTAGCTTGCATATTGGATAGCAAAGGTAAATTAAGCCAATTAGGATAATTCCATCTCATTTGCCTCAGTGAGGTTTGTTTTTTTTTTAATTAAAAAAAATTTTTTTATAGAGAGGGAGGGGGATAAAGACAGAGAAACACCAATTTATTGTTCTACTTATTTATGCATTCGTTGGTTGATTCTTATGTGTGCCCTGCAACCTTGGTGTATTGGGATGATGCTCTAACCAACTGAGCTACCTGGCCAGGGCTCAGTGGGTTTTTTTACAACAGAAATCCACATTCATAGATTAGACCATCAGTGTGTGTAGCATTTCCCTTTCTATGGGATTATTTTACAGTTGCCCCTCAAGTTGAACTCAATATGTGCATCCTATAGTTGGTCAAATTATACTCTCCCTGCTGAAACTACTCAATTCTTCCTGACATTATAATATACCGTACTAGAGGCCCGGTGCATGAATTTATGCACAGTCAGGGTCCCTTGGCCGGCTATTGGATCTAATTGAGGCCATCTCTCTCAGTCCCAATCAGGGCAATCAGGGCTGGCTGGCCAGAGGGAGGGACCATGGGAGGTTGGCTGTGGAGCGCATGACTACCAGGAGGCAGCTCCTGCATTGAATGTCTGCCCTCTGGTGGTCAGCGACCAGTCAGCTGGTCATAAGGGTTGCTTAGGCTTTTATATATATAGATAAGCAGCCACAGATATTAAGTATAAAAGTGAGGATGACTGTGTTTCTTTCTTTCTTTTTTTAATATATTTTTATTGATTTCAGAGAAGAAGGGAGAGGGAGAGAGATACAGAAACATCAATAATTAGAGAGAATCATTGATCAGCCACCTCCTGCAAGCCCCACACTGGGGATCAAGCCTGCAACCTGGGCATGTGCCCTGACCAATAATAGAACCATGACCCCCTGGTTCATAGATCAATGCTCAACTGCTGAGGCATGTTGGCCAGGCCAATAAAATTTTATTTACAGATGTGGAAAAATTATAATTACATATTTTTCATGTGTCACAAAATATTTACTCTTCTTGTGAAAAATGTTCAACTATTTAAAAATGTAAAAGACATTCTTAGCTTGTGGGGCATACAAAAACAGACAGTGAGCCAGCCTTTTCTTACCAGCTGAGAGATGAGAAAAGAAGCAAATATCTTTCAGTCATGAGAGGACATAGAATAAAGTGAAGCTAACATTCAGAAATGGACCAAGAAGAGAGCCTTGCAGACAAATGGACTTCCAACCTTTATTGGACAGTGTCTAGAGAACACTTTCCTCCTATTATTCTCAGTTACATTAGTCAATAAACAGCTTTCTTTGTTTCAGCCAGTTTAATTAGAATTTTCTGTTATTTGTTGTATAAATGGTCTTACTTTACACAAAACAATGTCCTTTTCACTTCACTATAAAGTTCTGATAGTGATGTTTATTGGACTTAATGAACTTAATATTACTTGATTTACTCAATACCTTTAAAGTGCTGTGGTGCCTCCAGACCACTCAATGATATGATAGCATATGCGTAATATGTATGGTCTATGCTATGCCATATAATGTATGGGATGTGATTTACTCTATTGAAAGTGAAGACTAGCAAAATAATGATTTTAACTATAAGAGTAGCTTTTAAGTCTGGACGACATATATTTAAAGTTAGACCACTATTTAATTAAAAGTAATTTCTAGAAATTCAGATAAATAAATTGAGAATTTGAGGAGGGAAGTGAATTGTTGGGATGATATGGGTTTCAGTGGCAGATTTGGGTTTTGAACTGCCTTCTGCATAGTCCGTAAGTCCAGCTCTTTTTAATGTAGTATGCTGTCACATAAATGAATAAGTTCTGCGATGAAACTGAGCCTTTTATTTTTAATTTACTAATTTATTACAGCAGTACAAAAAATGAATAACTGGATTCAAATTCAAGATAGAGAATAAATTCTACTTCAAGCCAACTGATGGATTTTAAAGTAAAGAATTATGTGTAGAGCTATTGTTCAAAAGGTCAGAGGAAATTGAAAAATTGTCAAGATACATGTTAAAAATTTATTAGAATAATGATGACTTTTTCCCTCACTAATGCTTATCAAAATTAAAATAGTATATTAATTTCCAAAGTATTACACCAAATTAAAAATTGGCTGCATGAATCAAATGATCTAATCAACATTTGCACTAATTTCACTCTATAAATACTTGATTAAAGCTATTGGCATGTTTCTTTCCCTTAAGATTTATTTAGTAAGGCCATTTTCCTGCTTTTTTTTCCGATTTAAAATAAAATGACTTCTACCCTCACATAGTATTAAATAATTTTATGTTTTTATTGGGACACTAGCTATAGTATAAATATTCTTAGTCATACAAATGTTAATAGCAATGCTAATATATCTTTTTATTTTTTCATTTGAAATAAATGTTTATGATCATATAATAGAATCTTGAATATACTGGATATTCAAGTTTTCATAGAAAGCAGCTCTGAAATGAAGATCTTATCTATTTTCATGGAAGCTGAATTCATCATCTAACTCAGTCATTCTATATATAATGTATGTCCATAAACACTCATTGATTCTTTAATCATAATTCTAGGAAGAGCAAACGGAAATTTGTTTGATTGCTAAGCTGAAGGAATATTTTACATTATGTCAAAATGATTTATCAATTAAGATAAATGTCCACTGTGATTAGTAAAGGCTGCTCCAAAATGCAAGCAGTTCATGTATACAGACAATTTCAATTTAAAAAATCTTCCTTATTTATTGCATATTTTATTGCCAATTAACATAATGAATTTCTCAATTTTCAACTATTTTAACATGCCACATTCAAGTTAAATCCCAGTACTGATTTCTGTGCTACATCAGTATAATGTGTAGTAGGAGGAAATGGTCCAGGGTTCTAGATACGAATCCAAGCCAGTCAGATGACACTTTACGCTTTCCAACAACATCAGGGTATGCTCTGAATGGCCTTCTATTTATGAGTTTTATTTCTCTGCCAAATTAAAGGCAGTAAAATAACCCCATGGATACTGAGACCATTAAACCACTAAAATAAAATTTGTATCTTGAAGAGAGTCACCCTCATTCATCGCTCCTTGGTTCGATGAATGATCTTAATAGTACTGGAAAATTAAACTTTTATTTAGTGCTGATGGAATATTTATTTATTAAAAATGTAGTCATCTGCAATCAAATTTTTACTTCAGTCTCTATATTTGGAATCTGCTGATAGTTACTGGAAGCTGTTTGGCGATTGAAACACTCAGCACTATTGTATTGTGATCAATAATTAAATTTAGTGCTGACATGCATCTAGTTTATGCAGCAGTCTCTGACAATCCCATCTTGCAAAATTAATCCTTTCCAATTTATTTAATAGAGGACGTGAACAATAAAATAATTCAGATGACTACCAATGTAGGATTATTTCTGGTCAATATTACTTTATTATAAATTGGGTCCACATACTCATTAGTAAATTAACTGTCAAATCTGAAAACAGCCTTTTTTTGTTTAAAGGTAATTATTGGTACTGAAGACAAGAAGGCACTTAACCTTGCTGTACAGTTGTCCTTACCACAGTGCTTTTTTATTCCAGGCTATAACTAACCCATCAAAGCTGCAGAGGGAAAATAATTAGTGATATTAAATGGATGGAATCTTAACTATTACAAAGCCATAACTGTTTGGCTACACAGAGCATAACTAGATAATGATAGGCTGTTATAATTATTTGAAGTATGGGTTTATTTGGGAGATATTTTAGCTTTGACACCTGAAAAATCTACTAAAAAGAAAAGAACCATTGATGTAGAAAGAATTCTCTTTAAGAAACATAGTTTAGAAGTGGCTGATTTTTTCATGAAAACATTATAAAAATTGCTTTTAGTTTTCTGTGAGATTTGACAATTTGTAAATTCTTTAAAAAAACACACACCTGTCTTTAGAAAAATAAAATCTGGTTCATGTGATAATATGCTTTCTCACAGTTTTCTAATTTTCACCATATTCATTAACCAGTTCAGTCATTACTTGAATCCACTAAATTATTTTAAGAAGTAGCTTACACAAATGTATTAACCTACTCATTTTCTACTTTGCTTTACTATTTGCACAAAATTTAGCAGTCTTTAATAGCCATCATCCTATTTTATCAATGCAGGAAAGTATAACTAATGCAATTATATTTTAAATATCAGTCTTCCAAACAGACTTAAAAATGTAAAACATATTGCATGTACAGAATGACTGGAATGGATATTCTTTTCTATTACACATGTTTCTATATTAGACAAGTGAGGGGTATTATTTTTCAATTTATATACCAAATACAAATTTGATGGAGAAGTGCTGAGTCTTATTGTATTGGTTGCTGCCACACCTATCAAAGAATTGAATCAGAGTGAAGAGAAAGTGGCATATATTCATTTTATTGATGTTGCATGCTATCAATAATATGTACCTCAAGAAGTTCCCAAGTTGTATTTGTTAACTATTTCATCTATTCATTAAATTGTTTAGAATTCACAGAGAATGCTAACATGCTATTTGTATCTTGGAAGTATACTATACCTACATGTTTAATCACTAAGCTTGTATCCCGACTAGAGAGACAATGAACTAACTGATAAATAATGAAAACTCAGCTTATTAATAATACACTGTTGACTAAAATAAAATGTCTCTAATTTATTTAGCTTACCCATTCATTCTCAGAAATAAGATGAGAAAATCGATACACCTAAAGAAATGCCTTATGGTCATGAAAATTATTTTCATGGCTGAATGATGCTTTAAAATATTTTCATTATCTTACTACTAAATGTAGTGGCTACGTAGTTGAGGTCTTTGAGACATAAATTATCTTATCATTATGTCCTTTGCATAGCATTACAGAGTGATCAAGGGCTTGGAAACATTTTGTTTACTTTTGCTCTAGTATAGTGCACCAAGCACGTTGTAGTTCTCTTCTTGTTACAAACTCAGCCTCTCTTGTCACTATTGTGGCATGGTGACTGGAAAGCCAGAGGTAGAACCGGCTGCCTATGACACTCCAAGAAGTCATGCAGACTGTGACTCTGCACTATTACATCTTCTTTATTTTCTCTTTGGTTCTGTGGGTTGACTGTGCATTAGCTTATACCAAACCTCCTGGTTCTGACTCATTTCTACTATAATTTCTAAAACTGTCTCAGGCTTAAAATAATGTTTATTATTTATGCGTGACATTTGCTCAATCAGCACCATCATCCTTAGGATTGTAATATTTATTAAATAGTTCCTTGCTAATGGCAATCAGTGAAACATAGCCTCTGACCTCTACGAATTTACCACATAAAAGATCAATGTGCATAAATGAAAACCTGTGCCATTGCAATTTGCTAAGAGTAGGTATAAGAGGTAAAGCTATAATACAGAATTTGTGCTGTCTTCATGGCTTAGCGTGTGAACAGGGAGATATAAATGGCCACCTCTTCCATTTAGTCAGGAAAGAAGTCACTGGACTTGGCCAAGGACAGTCATGAGGAAAGCAGTGGTTTGGTCCTGCCTGGAGCTGCAGATCCCTCTGGTAACATTGGAGAAAGGGGAGGGTGTTTGCCTGGTAGGTAGTGTTGACCCCCTCTCTTCATTGACCACGTTTTTTGCTTGCACCATTAAGGGGTGATGAGAATCAACTTATGTGTGAACAAATCAGAGTGGTCAAGAATTTTTAGGGACAGGTTTGCTATCATAAAACCAAAGCTGCATTTAGGCAAAGGGCATAACGCAGTTTTGTGAAGTTCAGTTGTTACTTATAAAGCTATGCAACTATAGTTTGGATGCTGAACAGAAGAATCAAATGACAGTTGTCATAGACAGATCATGTCATTCCTTCTATTTGAAACTCTCCAATAACGCTCCATTTCATGCAGCCTAAAAGGCAGAGTTCACACAAGAAGGGAGCTTCTCATTTTCATGCTGGCCCTTTCTATCTGCACGATTACCTCCTAAATGCTCCTCTTCTCATTCATTTTGTTCCAATTGCACTGGCTGCGGGCCTTCCTTTCCCAATATCACACCAGGCTCGCTCATATCTCAGGGTTCTGCACAGGGTAGTTTACCTACTCATCATCCACAAGTCTTACTTTGATCAACTGTACCCTGTCTCATTTTTCTTCATAGAACCTTTTTATGTAAAATGTAAGCTATATATTTTAAATACAATACAATAAATGCAACTATATATTTATACTAAATATAAACCCTATAAGATTGGGATTTCTGCAGTGATGGGCTGATAAATGTTTAACAATTAACTCTCTGGGGAGGGGGATCCCTGATTCATAATGTAGTCCAATATCTGTGGTGTAAATATTCTCATCATACACATTTTATGATACCAAGGTTTAATGACAAGCTTGAAAAATTGCTCAAAATGTAAAAATAAGCTCTCACAAACTGATTTCAGCATACTATGGATTTTTGTCTGTTTTGCTCTTGGATGTGTTCCTAGTGCATAGAACCATGCCTACCTCTCAATAGATATTTGGTATTTATTGAATGATTGAGTAGAGCCTAGGAAGTGATCTAAAAACAATCAGTAGAAATCATAAACCTCACCATGATAGCTCTTTGCTTAAAATCTTATAGAATGTAAAAATAGCATATTTTCAGCAGGTTGTATAGAGCCCATAAGTTTTGGGCATTGCCTGCTTCTGCAGCCTTATCTCTCACCACCAGTCCCTGTAGTGCATTTTAAAGTGTTGTCAAAGGAAAAATGATGATTATTCCCTGCTCATCCCACATGGCTTCATTCCTCTGCAACTTCACACATGCCTCTCCCAAAGCCCAAAATATCTCTCCCACATTATCTGCATAGTAGAGAATTAACATTCTTGCAAATCTTATAGATATAGAACAAGCATCACACTTTCCCTATTACTCTTCCTACTCTTTTCAATGTGCACAGAGTCAAACACTTCCTCGTGACTACTACAGCCATTCTTCATACATCTTCCCACAGCTCCAACTCATTTCCTTGCTCACCTCTGCCTAGATTTCCTGTATTGGATTCAGTTTTAATGAATATTTTTTTACTTTAAAATGTTTAAATTATAAAAGTAATAAGTGCTCTTTTTTTAAAAAAGTACAAAAAAGAGACATATCAATGGAAAAGCAAACATTTCTTAAACTCTGTATACCTCACATCCAGGGTTAATGACTAAAACAATTTGGTATCTGGATCAAATCTCTAATACTCAAGAAATCATATTCTTTTGTAGTTCTAGAAACACAGGTATATCTCTATCACTAGGCTGTGAGCATCTTGAGAACAGGCTGTGTCTTTTCTGTTTCCCCAGCCCCTAGCACAACACATGGCACATGGAAAGTAAAAATACATGCTCTGGAGTGAGACCAAAGCAGCCATGCTTGCTAAGACCACACCCCAGAGAAGAGTCTGACTATTGATGTGTGGAGGTTTTCCTGGAACTTTTATGGAATGACCTTCAGTAACCACTCATCATTTTTTTCCAGACCATGCATTACTCCATATTGAAACACTTTTTTCATCCTATTCACTTGGGTGTGCTTATAAGAATTTTCTGAAATTTATATCTATTGACTTATGTGATTGCTATTCATCATGTATTGAGAGTAGGTGATCTTGTACTGGCTAAAATGTTTATGGAAGGATGCTGGATAAAGGTATTTCATTACACAGAAACTCTGTGTATCACAATTACGAGCTGCATAATGCATAAGTAAGTGATTAGATATGCATAATCTGAAGATTCAATTTACAGAATTTAATGTCCATGAAGAAGAACGGGAAGTTGGACTTGGACTGGAATGGCTGGGTTTGAATCAGAGTTATAAACCTTAATAGTTATATGAGATTAGGACAATCCTTTATCTTCCTGAGCTACAAGTTCTTAGCTCTGGAAAGATAATGATACAGCTGCCTTAAAATGTAAAGACACGTATCATTCCTTTAATAGTAGTTGTAATTATATAGCACTTTCTATGTGCTAGACTCTGTCCTAAGCATTTTATAAACATTAGCTCATTTAATCTTCCTGACAACCTTTGAGGTATGTATAGTTACCACCAGAGTCACTTCACAGATGAAGAAACCAAAACATATTAATCAATTTGCCCCAAATCACCCAGAACATAAGCTGTGCAGCCAGCTTTTCATCCTAAGTTGAATGTGTTCTAAACCACTGTGTGATCATATTTTTGGAAATATTTTATAAAATATAAATAGCTTTGTAAATGAAAAGTTCAATTATTACAAATTAATTTTTGGTATCAGCCTTTAGTTGCCTTAAGTTGCCTTTCCCCCCTGCTAATAAGCTGTAGGGCCAAACATGAAAATAACCTTAGCTACTGTGATTTAATAATTTGTGACAATATTGTTGTTATTACAAATAATAAAATGTTATGTGAAAAGCAGAATTTATCTTTGCCCAGAAGTAAAGGGCAGAGGGTAAGTAGGGGTCAGTGTGGAGAAAAGTCTAAGCTGATTCATAAACCTTTAATAATATTATGCTCTCAAGTTCTTGGTCAAACATGGGTTTTGGAATTATTTGATAGTTAACAGAGCTTCTTGTTTCCAAATTCCATTTGTGTGTAAACTGAAATGAGACAGGCAGGCTGCACATTTGGCCTATGTCACACATTTTCTCTGCTTCCCTAAGCATCTTATATTTGGAAAGTTAAAGATCTTGGAGAATTAGTAAAGTTTTGCTGATATTTAAAAACCTACAACTTGTCTTACTAAATGATTTAATATGATCTAATGGGAGGACGTTATTCAAGAGATAGCAATCACATAAGTCAATAGATATAAATTTCAGGAAGTTCTAATAAGAACACCCAAGAGAATAGGATGAAAAAAAGTGTTTCAATTTGGAGTAACGCAAGGTAAAACTTTGAGATTAAAATAATCCAAAATAGATTCTGGGCTAATGATAACCCTCAAGAGTCATTAAGATTTTGTTAAAAATAAAAATTTAATTTAATACATTATGGTGATTAAAAAGTCCAATAGGATGATGATTATAATACAGAAGGACTAAGGGAACAAAAAATAAAATTAAATTATACAGATCCTGCTATTAATCATCTGAGGTACCACTACTTGCAATTATTGTTACTATACCTCAAGAAAGATGTAATAGAATCCTAAGAGATATAAGAAAACAACAGAAATCATCAATGGAAATGAGCCACTGAGGCTGTGGGTTAGGAAAACATCTAATACAGATTAGTGTGCATTAACTATTGCAATGGTAAAGGCTAAAAAGTGATTGAAATCTACAAACCCATTTTAAGAAAAAGGAAGAGAGGGGAGTGTACCCCTTGAATCTTAAGAGAAATAAATTCAGTAAAGGTAAAAGGGAGTGTAAATATATAGATTGGGAAGAAATTTAAGGGATTTATTCTCCTGATATGAAAATTCAAGTAAATTAAAAATAGATTTAAATTAATTCTCAAATGAGAAGTCTATATTGGATTGCCAAAGAAATGAAAGTTTGGATAAGAGGTATTTTTATATTTTGAAGAAAATTGGTAAAACATACTTTCACATGATGTATCTCAATTTTTTATTAGAAAAATAATTATGGATCTAATTTAATGAAAACAGGCTGGAGTTCGTTTATTACATCAGGTTGTTAAAATATTTTCATTCTTCTCTCTTTGTGCGTATGGTTTTTATTGATATGACCCCCGGGCTACTCTGTATCACAATTGGTTTAAACTAGATTTTTACAGTTAGAATAGATTTATGATATTGAATTTTTAAAAACACAGAAAGTATTTGGCAATGAGATAGTAGACATGTTCCTTAATTTTGAAGTGAGGCAAATTTGATGGTCAGAAGTTAAAACAGAAAGCATTGATTGAGAAAATTAATTTATTAGGAAGAGAAAGTGCAATGTCTTTGGAGTTATAAAAACTTACATTTTAATTTGGCATGTACTACTTAAATGTTTGAGCTTGGGCAAATTAATTATCATGAGCATCTATTTTTCTGATTTATGAAATGAATTGATTATTAGGATTAAATGAATCCATGTAAAATATTTGCCCCAGTGTCTGGTGCAGAGTAAACAATAAATGTTGGCTAATAATGATATTATTGACAACTGAAGAGAGGGTGGTAAAGTGTTCTCATGAATATTCTGGTATATGAGTATATTCAGAGAATAAATTTTAGATGTCCAAATTAAGTATATTGTTCTATAGTTGTGTAAAATAGAGTCCATAGAAATAGAGAACAATTTTTCCCCTTTCATTACGCATTACAATTCACTCAGTGCCACTGGTGAAGCAGGGCACCTGGAGAAGAATTAGGTTTTCTAAAATATACTTTAAATACAACCTCCTGATGCATTTCAGACATAAAAATACAATTTTAGAAACAAACCAGATTTGGCTCATACTAAAAGTAATTGTCATTCTTGATCCTGTATCAGGTCCCAAGTGCTTATTGCACATGATTTATTTTAATCTGTGCAATGACCATTTGAGGTAGGTACAACTATTATTTTCCCCATTTTATGGATGAGGGAACTGAAGTACAGAAAGATTTAGGGACCTGCCTAAGTCCATCTAGTAAGTGGTAGAACAAGATTTTGAATAGATTACACTCAACCCATGTTCTACACTATTAGAAAGGAAAACAGTAATCTTGCAAAAATGTCATGTTATCAGGGTTTGTGTAGATCCAACACTTAGAGTCAGGTCAAAACAGATAATGTAGACATTTTCTTCCAGAAAGGATGCTTGGTTTCCATTTTATTTCAGTGCAACAAAAGCATTTGAGTAGGGCCCAGTACATTATTGCCATCTGCGTCTTTCCCTTCTCTATAAAGTGTGGTTAATTATTCTTCAGCAAGATGTTTAGAAACTTAATTAATATTATTGGTTAGAGATCTTTAGATTAATGACCTAATTTTGCTCCTATTAAACACATCTGGACCAGTTTTACGGAGCTCCTATGATTCTTGGAAGGAATCTTATTCATAATAATCTCAATTTCCTTTTAGTTACTATCATAATTCTTTGGTTATACACCAACTAGGTATAAATGTCTAGGCTGGGTACTGATAGTTCAAACATATAACTCCTGTCTTTAAAGAGTTTATAATATATCTAAGGAGAAAAGACCTTTTATTGTATAAATAATAAATTTAAATAACAATTGACAACATTCAGATAATTGAAGTCATAAATGAAATATGAGTTGTTAGGATGGAACAAATACAACATCTGCCTTGATTAATGAAAAAATATTCTAAGCAACAGAATTATTAGAAACAAATATATACTTTTGTCAAATAAACATACAGTACCATAAGCTTATTAAAAGAGAAGAATATAATTTAATTTCAGATTATTCCATTTACTGAAATTATATGATATGTTTAAATAAAAGCCACCAATCTGGAATGTCTCTGACATTAAGTCAAGGCCATTCACTGTAAAATGGGTGATACATCAGCCAATGAGATTTTCATATTTTGCTGTGAAGCAATGGGAAGAAATTGAGAACAGCAAGAAATAATTCTCAATTCTGTGTTAAATTTATAAGCAACAATTCTTAACTTATTTTAGGTCAGAAACTTGAAAAAAGAGATTATCTACAGGCCATAGGAGTCTGCACATAACCAGTGCAATTTTTCAGCAGACTCAGAAATATTTGTTTTCCAAAATTTAAAAATACATTTTCTGCAACGATGATTTTACTATAAACAAGTTACTAGGTTTTGCACTATTAGTTTAATTTTGGATCATATTTATAATAATAAAAAACCTTAAAAATAATTTGTTCAATTAACCCAATTCTTATATATATATGGGACAAATAACAACCTACATTATACATTTAATTTTGCATTCTTGAAGGTGGCAGTTAGGCCTTATACTTAGACCTTCATTTATTACCATTGTCTTCTAACTAATTCAAAGAAGTAACATAATTTAAAGATCATGATCTCTTGTGCATTGCTGCCAAATTACATCTCTTAGTTGGCAACCATTGTACTTATCGTTTCCAACATGAAAATGTGCTATTAATTAGATCACTGAATCAACTCCCCTGTTGAGAAAGAAAATGATCCCCAGGGAGTAAAAAGAAAACTAACCTGCCAGTGGAGCACGTTTAATATGGGAATCCATTTCTGAGGGAGACTGTGAATCAAACCCACCAGGGCTGCCCCTTTCTGAAATCCCTTAGGAATAGACGGGCTGCCATTGTCCTTGAAAGATCTGGGTGCACTCATGCTTGAAAGCATCGAGGAGACACTAGCATTCTTACAATTTGGTATAAGTCTCTATCATTGCATTTAGCACATTCTATCATCATTCTTGTTTGCCTGTCTCTCCAGCCAGGGTGTTTGTTATAAGAAGGAAAGGGTTGAATCATATTCATCTCTATATTTCAGCACTTGGCACAATTTCTAGCATATTGTAGGGGTTTAAGAAATGTTTGTAATAAATTCCTGGTTTCCTGATAACTTTTCCAATTCTATATTTCTATCTAAGTAAACCATTACTTGGAATAATTTCAGCATGTAAGGTAATGCGTATTGCTCATGACCAGATGCTCATATTTTCTGATTCTTGGAGTATATTTCCACTTCTATACAGAATTTATATTTTAATTTATATTCTAAATATATGTTCTATAATACATAGAACTGAATGAATAATTACATGCTCTAAGAATAATACTTATCCTAATAAGATTTCTCTTAGAGCTAGGTTCTTCATTAATTTAATCTATAACAGCAAACTCAAGATATGAATTGATCAGCTGAAGGCAACTTTTCCTCAACTATGTATTTGCCAAATATGCCTCTTCTAATTTTATGCATAGAATGTTTCTGTTGTTACAGGGGATAAACGTTATCTAGGCCTTATAGGAAGGGTTAAAACACAATCATTTAACATTTTAAAATAAGAGCAATGGCTAAATTCCAAGCCAATAAAAAAGTTACATGGTCTGCATGATTTTTAATGGCTATATAGTAACAAGTGCGCTATTCAATTTGATACTTTAAATACAGTATATTTAGTGTATAATCCCCTTCATTTCTCTTATTAGCAGAGACTAATATTATTAATTTAGCATAGTATGTTTTTTATTTCATAATTTTGAATATATTTCTCTTTTCAAAACATCAAATGAATAATGAGTATTTTTTAATCACCAGTAGAGGTCTAATTTCTGATTATTATAGAATCCTTGGTCTAGAAGACTTGAAATGATCAAATACTTGAGTCCACTACTTTCAGCTAAGTTATAATAATCTATATTTTAGAGGAGTGAGATTGAAGCCCAAAATGGGAAGTAACAGAGCCAGGAAAAGAAGATAAATTACATCCCATGAACAGTTTTTTCCTACTCCCCCCCCCCCCCCCCATATGCCAGCTGGTGTTTGGTGAAATTCATGATTTTATTACCTACCCTACCTTCTTCAGCTTCAAATACTCTTTTTTTAAAAAATCAGTTTACATACCTGTGATATTTGGTGCCAGGCTATTTGTATCTACTGGCACTTCAACCCTCTCATCAGGGAAAATTATCAGGAATTTTATGAGATAATTTAGTTATTGCACAATGATGACACATACCCAGGAAGATTTGGGAGTGGGTGAGTTAGAGTGTTAGGTTCATTTTAAGACTTCATTAGAGGAAAAGGCAAAGATAAAACTTTCTGAGATTCTGTTAAAAACAGTCTGGTACTCAAAGTAATCAGGAATGAAACAATACAAACCTGGGAACCGTAGATGAAACTGAACCTGCTGGCCTTACGAGTCATGACACATGCCTTCTCCTTAACCTACCCCACATTAGGGAAGGTTGAGAGGAAGTGTAGCAGTTATAATGGAGTGCAAGGAATAGCCTTCAGGGTTAGAGAGCAATAATTGTGGAGATGTTTAATTGGTTCTTTCCACTTCCATAATTTCAACTTGAGCTACCATTAATACAGTGTTGGCTTCTATTGGCTGGTATAATGATAGGTAAGAGCAGAAAGAAAATCCCTGTATTTTTATGAGCTTATGTTTACTTAAGTTAGAACTTCTCAGTAAGTCAGGATAACCTCAGTGATGAAGGGTCAATGACCTCCGAGTAATAGAATGTATCCTATTATAACATGCCTTGTGTTAAAAAACAAAACCTCATGTAAATTTATCTTGAGGATGAGTTTAATATTTTAAAATAGTAAATATCCCAGAGTAAATGCTTCTAGACATGGGACATTGCTCCCCTGAACCTGTCTCCATCTGCTTATCTGTCCAACCCTGTGAGAGCATATACCGTATGTACACACATGCACATCTCGGTATATTGAACACTGAATCAACTATGTCTTCTGCATTATTCCATCGCCCCCCCCCCCCCGCCCCCGCCCAGAAGCAGTGATACCCTGAATACTACAGATGCTTAAAAATTGTTGTGGAAGAAGATAAGTACACAATTTAAGTAACTTGGTAGATCTCTGGGATTCTTCAAAACCAGAATCAATAGATATAGTAGAAAAGGACATAGTAAACATATTTATTTGCCATCAAACATCAGTTTTCTAAATTATATTCCTGCATAAAGTTAATTTGCTAGAAAACTAAAATTATACATTATTAAACTTGTACATTAACTTAGTCTACAAAATCATATTCACTTAGTTGAAGGTTAATGCTTTATTTCACTTTATGGGGTTCTTTATAAGAAAGAACAGAAAAAATATATCCACATTTCTTTGAAATTATTATTGATGCCACTTTAAAAGGTCTATATAAAAATTTTATCTTAGAATTTAATGCAAAAATGTTATTTCATATACATTTAACATTCTTCTGTGTTATATGTAATCAATGCATTTCCCTTTTTACTCTTGCTTCACAAGAGCTCAGAATTAAAATGTGCAAATTACAGCATTAATGTCCATAGCTTGTATTTATTTCCCCTTTCTTCTCTTCTCATTAATTTCCTGCTTGGACTTTATTAACCTTATAGCAGTATGTTGTTGTGATACTTTCCCACAATTGTTTCCTTTTGAAAATTTCAATACTTTTCAAATCATTTTATGAAAGATGAGAATTATAAACAAAAAACAGTTTCTAAGTGTATTGTTATTCTTTAAATAAACAAATATTAGTAGAATTTTTAAAATAAATGATTTTGCCATATTTTTCACAGAATTAACAAAGCAAACCTAATGTTTCCTTTGGAACTTAGTCAATCTCCCACGACTAAATTGATAAGCTACCTGCTCTGTTGGAGCGCTCCTGTTTGAGCCTGCAGTGCTACAAACAATGGCATTAACCCACGCGTCTTGCTTAAAAACTCCCATTTATCTTACTGGGAAATTAATTTTAAGCTTACTTGTAACTATTTAGAGATTTGCTCTCCTAGGTCACTTGTCCAATATGCCAATACACTGCTTGAAGAACTGAAGCTTAATTATAAGCCTTCTTGGGTGTTAATCTTCATTATATAACGAGTCCCTATTCTCAGAAGCAGGGTTTTTGGATTGGCTGCCTCAGCAGGACTAATAGACAACAAATGTTGAAGAAGAAAAATAATTGTAATAATTTCTCAGCTAGTTATTTGTAACATTATGACACTTCTTTCCAGCAATTACATTATTTTTATGAATTAAATAAATGATAAAATTTTACTATATTCCTGACAAAAACCTTTCTTAAAATAGGTGGCATCTTCATTAACACCACACGCGCGCACTCACACACACACACACACACACACCCCTTGATACGCATGAGTGAAAGAGTAGAAGGTTTTTCTTCAAGTTAGGAACAATACTAGTTAACGCTACTGTCCAAAGCAGTTAGTCAAGAGAATGAAATTCTAGGTACCAATATTAAAAATGAGTGACATTATTATTGTTGGTTAATATATTAAATAGAAACAGTAAAATAGCTAAATTAAAAATCATAATAAATCTTCAGTGCATTGTCCATAGAATGACTCAAAACATTGAAAACATTTAAAACAAAACATTGTTTACTTTTTTAAAAAATATGTTTTTATTAATTTTAGAGAGGAAGGGAAAGGGAGAGATAGAAAAATCAATGATGAGAGAGAATCATTGATCAGGGAATTGAACTGTGACCACACCGGCTGGACTATTGTTTACTCTCTATGTACCATCAGCATAGTTGATTTTAGGCAGTGTGGCAGTAACTTTTGTTTAGGTTAGGTATGTAATTTGCATCTACTAGTATATTTACTCCCTGGGAGGAATCTTTCATACCTTTTACTGTTTTCCATTTTTCTGGTGTTTGTTATGTTTCCAAATAATCTGTTTAATAGATTTATTTGTTGATTGAGGTACCTTAGATAATATTGCTTACACCTGCTATCGTGGATGATTATTATTTATATCACCCCCATTTCTTTCTTATATTATACCAATAGCAATATGTCCCTATTTTTGGTACCGGTTTTCTACTGCAGTTTTAAATAGTATACTTATATTTGTGTGTGTGAGTTCATTCAAAAGTAGTAGCATACTTTGATTTCCTTAAGAAAGTTTTAAATGCCATAGTTATCCTATCTTCTTAACTCCTTATATGTGTACTTCTATCACCTGTTTGATGATATTTGAATGTATTGTATGAACCACTTTATGTAGAATTACTTGCACATATATGCACATGTACATTTGTATTGTGTCATTACTAGCATGATGTTCCACCATGGTAACTGATCATTTCTGATAGTGATATTTCAGGTGACTTTTTATTTTCTGATGATTTGAAATAAATTATTCAGTAGTATATTTTCTATTTTAGGCCTTTTAATTTCTCTTTCTAGAATCTTGATTTGAGTTTTTTATATCATCTATGCCTCTACTTAACATTTTCAATCTTTATTCTAGCTTGAATATTTCCAAATAAAGTTTTAGTAATTTTTTTAAATATCCTGTCTACTCATTATCTATGCTGTGTCATTTTTGGGGCAGTTCTGGTGGACTGATTTTTCTCTTTATAATGTGTTTTCCTCTTATTTGCATACCAGGTAATATTATTATTGGATAGATGGCAAATACTGTGATTTTTTTAACCTTTTATGTGTGATATATACAACATATATTTTAATATACACATTAAATATGTGTCTGTATAAAATATATTTACGTATAATATAAATTATACTTATATATGTTAAAATATATAAATCATATAAAATATATATTTTACCATTTTGTATAATATATATTACACAAAAAAGAAAATCATAGTTTCTGCCATTTCTGCCAGTTATCATTTGTATATATTTAGTCCTCTTCAGTTTATTTGGACTTTGTTCTGGAATGAAGCCACTGGGTAGCAGTTTGATCCTGTCAGGTCTTGCTTTAATCTTTGTAGGCAGGACCTAGAGAGGTATGATATTGTTGACTACAAATACATCAAAGCACATATTGTTGATGCAATAAATTGTTGATGGCTAGATCCAAAAAGATTCCATGAGTCAAGGTGGCCTAAAAATTACTTGTCTCCATCATAGACAGAAAGATATAAGCCAACTTCAAAATTTTAAATTCTGGATAGATTACTACTCCTAAATTCTGACCTTTTTTTTCTTTCCTATTAAACTAGACCAGGAACACTACAATAGAAATCTATGAAAACAAACAAGCAAGCAAATAAAGAGTTTTAAGCTTAGCAGCGAATTCAATAGCTTCCTCACATCTAGCCCTTCTCCAGAGATTCCTTAGATTTTTTAGAATTAAAGTCCCAACAAGACAGCACTTCCCGATATAATCAAATTGGAGAGAAGAAAATCATGTGGATATCAGATTCAAAGTCTCTTGGTATCCTCTAACCCAACAGCTACCAAAGCTTACTAGGGTTTCTTATAGCTCTTAGAGAATGATCTACTACCCTTTTTTTGTCACAAGGTAAGTATTCTACTTCCTCCACTCAATCCTCTAATTTCTGTGGTGACTCTCACTCCCTTCCTGGCGTAGGTGGTCTGGCAGATGAAGACTGAAGAGGGGTGCACCAGAACAAAATCAAGAAAAAAATAAACCAATGTTGTATAAATAGACATCATTGATATGTCCTTTTTTTTCTACATAGTTACATGGTTTCCTTTAAAACATAGAAAAACAAAGACAAATTTATGTTCAAACCACTTAGAATTTAAGAATATGCCTCTGTGTGTGTGTGTGTGTGTGTGTGTGTAAATTAGCGTTGTGCCATAGATATTTTTGTGAGCCCTGTAAAACAACATATCTGTAGGCGTTGACAATGGCTAAATAAAGTGCTTTCTATAAACCAGATTTTGTATTTGGTAAACAGAAATAAAGCCCGTGCTTTCTTGAACAATAAGTACCTTTGCTTTGCACAGAGAGCTTCTCCCAGGAGTCTGCCCTGTGCCATGACTCAGCCCTCTCTGTGGACAGGAGATTGCTGTCTGCTGGATGTTTTTAACAGGGCTAATTAAGTTCAACCACAAATCCTCTTTATTAAAGATTTCACACTGAAATATCTCTAAACATGCAATAGGAGGCTATTATTGAAAAGCCTTTGTTTCTAATCACAATGCCAGGGTGATAATTGAAGACAGTAGAAAATGCCCTCATGCAGGTAAGGATTCAGAACCCTCACTATCTGCTAAAAGTCCTTCTTTTTATTATTAGCATCCAAATTCTCACAATGCAAATCAATCCATTAGATGTTTGAGTTGATCCTGTTATTATCATTATTTTAATGTTATGTATAAGCTATACTAAAATATTTGTCTTGAGAGACCTATTGTTGAAAATTAGTGTGCTAGATTACATGAAAATATTGCAAAGCCATTTCTGGAAAGATTAAGAGTGGGGAAATAAAATATATCTTAATTGGAATCTATTATATTTTACGTGTCTATTCTAAAGTCTTCTTTTCCACAGTTTTTAAATAGAGGAATTTTGTTTTGATACCTAAGAATTTCAGCCCAGGCATTTCCTCAGGTTCTCTGTGAAGTCAATTTAAAAGTACATTAGCAGGGCATGTGGATTTAGTCAGGAAATCAAGATGTGAAATTTTGAGCATATTTCTCCAAAGGTAGCCTCTTCAAATAATGGCTATGAAAGTCATTTATTCCAGCCCAACACAGTTCCACATATTGTAACAGTACTATGTGCTCCAACTCATTTAACAGCTTTTTAATTCAGTAGTTATTCAGATTTAATAGAGCCATTTCTTCATCATTTTGCATTTAGTGATAAATGGTGCCAGAATTTATGATAAATTAAACTGCAAAGGACCATGTTAAAGTTATCTTAAGGGTTTCACATAAAAGGAATCGGTACCTATTTTGTTCAGAACAGCCACCTGAAAGTTCATGCGGCGAGAAGAGCTTCTTACTGGGTATAAACTATGAGATCTATTTGAAAGTTAAGTTTTAATTATACATTTCCCTCACCACTTACCATTGGCAGTGGCCACCCAGCTGAGGGACTGGGACACGGATGCTTTAAACTAGGGGTTCTTTCTTGTTTTAATATTGATTTAACAAGTGGAAGAACATTCCTGTTGAAGCTTTGATGAAAATCCTGACATAACAAGCCACCAGATACAGGGGGCAACTTTTTAAAAGTTTGGTGAAGAGATGAGGCATCAAGGGGCTTTGGAAGAGATAAATTGGGCAGGGCCAAGTGGTGGGAGATAGGAAAGGTGTACTTGGACAGCCCTGCCAATTACTAGCCCTATTATCATCCCTCCTTCCTACTAACGCACTGACTTAACAGGTACCACAAAGGCAGACGAGGGCTGAATTCACAGGCCTCTCCTTTCTTTCCCTCCTTCCCAGAGGCACATTTTGAAAATGATAAAGAGACATGATTCCTTGACTGAAGTATTAAAAATGGGTTGCAGCCATTAACTCCACCATTTTCCAGACATGGGAAAGTGTATCCACTAGCTTAATTAGGTTTGTCCTCCCTGCTCATGGATACTCTCAGGCAGGCCGGTGAGCCAAACAAGCAAGGCGAACTCTGTGAGGACAGGGATCAGGACAAAACTATGCAAATGAAAAACCGTCCTTAAGGTTAAAAACCTGTAGGTCACTTTTGACAGCTAATGGGAGACCAGGGAGAACCAGCCCACAAACATGTTTATTTGCACTGGAAGTTATGTTTGGATCCCCAAACAACCATGAATAACATACATGTGTCCATAGCTCTGCAGGCAAAACATTCGCAAGGGGGTGAACAGTGCAACATGCATTTTTTTTGGCGAAATTGACATTTTTATTGTTTACATTAGAGTCTCTGAGTTAGAATTTTCCTATTACTTCATGATTGTTATCATTTTATCCGTCCACTATGAAACACCTTTAAATGAGAAGCTGTTATGTGAGAGGTGCTGGGCATACAATGATGAAAGACATGGTTGCTTCTGCTGAGAAATACCTGGTCTAGTGTGTAATAATAAATAGGCATTGAAGGAAGTTCTCCTCTCCCCAACCTGGAAGAATTAATTACAGGCTGTGTGAGTATTGAACTACCAAAAATAGCATTTGCTTGATGGCTTGCAGCGGTTCTCAACCTGTGGGTCGCGACCCATTTGGCGGTCGAACGGCCCTTTCACAGGGGTCGCCTAAGACCATCCTGCATATCAGATATTTACATTATGATTCATAACAGTAGCAACATTGCAGTTATAAAGTAGCAACGAAAATAATTTTATGGTTGGGTCACAACATGAGGAACTGTATTTAAAGGGCCAGAAGGTTGAGAACCACTGGAAAGGAACATATGAACACTTTTGAAAATCAGTCTAAAACTCCTTAGCACGACCCATACCCAGGCTTGGACTCTTTTCTTACTGTCAAAATTTGTGAGTGAATTCATGTGTGTACATCTTCCCATGCATTCATCACGATCGATTGCTCTTTCTGTAGTTGTACCAATCAGTATTAAGTGCTACTTCTGTGTCAAACAGTGTGCTGGACACTTTACAGACTCATCCTGCTTAATAAAGGAAAAAGAATGATGGATTGTGAAACTGGATGTTCTGATCACAAAACTAGAGGTAAATCACTTCATATCTCTATTTTAAGTATTCGAAATGAGGAGAGTTCGCTCTGAAGCCCTGTTGTGCTGTAACAAATCAATAAAATTGTGAGAACTGGTGGTTTCCTAAATGTTTCATGAGGAAAATATTAATGCTTAGCATCGGTAACTCTAACTTTCTCTGTTCTATGGATACCTGTTAAGAGAAAAAGGATTGACTAACAGGCTGCTTAAAGAAATTAACTTCATTTTCAACAGATGGATTAAATTTGGGGACTAAAAATGTGATAGTTCTTTATAAAAAATTATAAAGAACATATGTGTGAAAACAATTTTTCAAGATAGGAACATTTTTGATTTCTTAATTTCCAAAAGGTGTTTATTTAGCTACACGTTTTAAATAGATGAATATTTGGCAGATTAATATGATGATTTTACACTCCTACAAAGATTGGTACAAATTTTAACTGTAATAAAAATGCCAATTTTAGGAGCAGCCGTATACACACTTAACCTGAAAACAGAACGCTGAGGATTTTGACTCATTAAATTGCCCACTGCACTGTCCAGAGCCACTTGTCCACCTTCTTGTTGTGCATGCCGCTTGTTATATATTTTTTTTTTCTGGGCTGTTTATTCCGCAAAGGGCATTTGCAAAAGAGTTGGAAGCACTTTTTAGTAGTAGGTCCTTCTCTAGCTGAAGTTCATGCCCCTTGGTTCTCGTATTTAACAGAAGCTCAGATAGCCTGCAGCATCTGTCCTTTTGGTTCCCTTCAGGATTGTGTACATTTCTTTGTCATATCGTCATTTCTCAAACCACAGGTTTTCTTTAAATAGCATCCTTGTCCCGGTAGAATTATGGTGAACTGTAATGCTATAATTTGAAGAATATCCCACTTCCAAGTGCATCATCCTAATTGACTTAAATATTTAAGACATATATTTTAATGTCTTTCTCTGTTAAGAGGCAACAGAGTATGACCATGCTTCTGCAAGGAAATAAAAAAGGAAATATTGTTTATTTTCTGTTCATATTTGCTTAGTGTGTCCAGTTTCACTGATTGTGTAACAACACAACAGGTCCAAAAATAATTAAAACACCAAACAGAAAATTAGGCCACCAGATAAAAGGTAAACAAATAGACAAAGAAACTGAAAAATGTAGCCACTTATTTTTTAAAAGTGGTATTTATATATATTTTTATAGCATTGTGTAGACATATTCCAAATAAGTTACAAATACACAGATGCCTGCATCCCCTCTAAATAAATAAATAAACCACTCTTTATATCTATCATTTAGAACAAAGAGAAATTCCAGAAACATGAAATTCACCTGAATTTAACTTCATCTGTCCCTAGGTTTAGAAAGGTTACCTGAAACATAATAATTCTAAAGAGCTTATTAGAATTACATGCTGTTTTTCAACCCAGGGAAATCAGACTCTAGATGTTTAGATTTTAAGAACCAGCCCACTGTTTCCCACTTTATTTTTTACACACATGCCAACAAAATATCTACAGAAGATGAAGCAATGTCTCACTCTTTATCTGGAGGCTGCGATGAAGCCTAATCAGACCTGAAGCCTGTTACTTTTCATGCGTTCAGATTTTCTGTAGGCACATTTGTAAACGGGGAAATCTCTTGAGATTCTACCTGCTCAGTTTCAGGGGTTTTTGTGCTTTCTTTCACAATGAATTGCAGAATGCCATTTAACTTCAAGGTTTCTAATTGTGCAACTGCGCCGCTACCCACCTTTTTATTGACCACCTTTCCTTGTTTTTTTGTTTCACCAGCAAGATTCTCACCTTGCTGCTGCACATTCTTTTAACTTGGCCATCAATACATAAAGTCGAGAAATCTTTCTCAGTCCTGATGCTTACAGCAGCATTTCACTTATCACTTCTTTCCATCCTCAGAGGGAAGCTCTATCTGAAGTGGCTGTTGATGGTGTCTTTACTGCTGTTCCATGGGAGCCTTTTTTGAATACCATCATTGAACGCTTCCTGAAGCTCAGTAAAGTATTGTCAGTTTGGTCAGCGATATTTATGTTTCTTTGCCTCAGTGTCTATCTCTCCCTCTCTGCTTCTGTCCTCTATTTTCCCCTTTCTTTTAAATATGTGACAGTGAAGTTGTTATGGGCTCACAATGTATTTGAGCAAATCTGAATATATTTTCTTTTGGACTCTGTATTCTAACTTATGAAAATTACTGTTGCTTTTTTGGCCACCATAATCATTAAATATATTTATTTTATTTAAACATTTATATGTATGTCTATAATGTATAAACATTTTTATATATTTAAAATATATACATGTTTCACTTAAAATAAATGTATACATATATATGCATATACATGAATATGCATATATGTATATATTTGTTCCCTTGTAGAAACAATGTAATTTTTATTGAATTATCTCTACTAATATATAAAGTGCTCAAAACAGCAAGAATTATAAAATATATATAGCATTTAAAATAAATCTGTAAAATAGACAAATATATACATATACATTATATATACATATATACAAATATATACATATACATTATATATATACATGTACATTATATACATACACACATATACATTATATATATATATATATATTATGGGGTGGGGCCACAACATTAGTAACAAAGAAACAGAATTTCCAGAGGATGAGGCCCAGAAATCAGGATTTTAAAAAGATTCCCAGGTGATTCTAATGTGCAGCCAAGGTTGAGAACCACTGATTGGAATTTTAATTTCTATTGAGCCAATTATGTATTTCAACACATTTGTATAACTTCCAAAAATATCTTATAATCTCTTTTCATAAACCCCAAAAGAGCCAAAATCGGGCATGCAATATTTCCCCAAATATTCGTAGAACACAGTTGCATTATTTTCCCCTTAAGCCAAGTTTGGCTGTATCATTTAAATAATTATGGAATAAATAGTCATATCTATTACATACCAAGGTATTTTTTTGTTCCTATAATTTATGAGGTTTTTTGGTCATTTCATATACTAAAGATCCTTTGAACTTTTTATTGAAAATATGTGTATTAATAATAAAAATGACGATGTCTTTCAAGAAATACATTTCCTTAGTAGCTAAAAGTGTTGGTATCAGATTCATGTATCATGATTAACAGCTTTGGTAGGGCTCATGTGATGATAGAATATAGAACAGAGTCAATTATTAAAAGCTGTGCTATTTTTCAACTCTCAGTTTCTTTCTTTTGGACTCTGTATTCTAATCTATGTAAATAGAGAGGGGACAAATAGACAAAAATAAAATTTAAAATCCTATATAATAAAACCCCAATATGCAAATAGACCAAATGGCAGAACGACTGGTCGCTATGATGCACACTGACCACTAGGGGGCAAACGTTCAACACAGGAGCTGCCCCTTGGTGGTCAGTGCGCTCCCACAGGGCGAGCGCTGCTCAGCCAGAAGCTGGGCTCACAGCTGGTGAGTGCAGCAGCAGTGGTTGGAGCCTTTCCCACCTCCGCGGCAGCAGCAGCAGCGCTGAGCAGCAGTGAGCTGAGCAGTAAGGAGCAGTGAGCTGGTGGGTGGTAAGGAGCGAGGGGACCTGGATTGCGAGAGGGCAAGTTAATTTTTTAACTTAGTCTAAATATATTTAAATATGAAAATATGATATGATATGATAATTTAAGAAAATATTTTATTCAGTCCATTGTGAATATTTAGTTATAATTTAATTTCACTTACTTCAACTATAAAGACAAAGGTTTATTTTAAAATTCATAAAATACATTTTCATGGAGATGAAAATCTAACTGTAATATGGAAAACATAGACTTTTTTTTATGATATTCTAAATTAATTAAAAAGAATAGAATTTAATGTGATTGGGTATTCACAACTAATAATCTTAACTATAAATCCCAGCTTTTTAACTTATCAACAGGATTTAATCTTTTAATGGTTTTTGTATTGAAACATGTAAAACAAACAACAAAATTTTGGGAGGTAGCACTCTTTCACTCTGAATCCAGTAACAGGAAGCAGTAAATTCAAAGCCAGTGTATATGCAGCAACATCTTGAATGTTTCCAGCAAAATTTTTGTTAACTACTATGAACAGGGTACTTAGGAACCACATAACATTATTTCTTTGATATTTTATTTATTTGGTAAAATGTACTTTTGAGTTCTTATCACTTGTTAGATATTATGAGACTAGATGAAAAAGGAACCTATTCAATGGTATGAAGCTACATTTCTATACAAAATGGAGAAAGCTGCAGAGGAAAAATGTACAAACACCACACACACACACACACACACACACACACACACACACATATATATATATATATAATTTATTATATATATATATATATAATTTCTCTCTTTTCGCCCTTCCATTCTGCCACTCTCTATAGTACTGTAGTGATCAGTCAAAAATTTGGTTTACAGTCTCTTTAAAATTTTGGCTGCTAAAATTACCACCTGCAATGCTCTGAACGCTATGGATAGTGAAATCATTGAAAGGATGCTCACTCTGTTCTATGCTGTGAATTTTGGAGCCTGCGTATGTGAGGATGATAGAAAGACGTGAGTAATTGTGCATAATAAGTCACTGCATGGGAGAAAGAAAGTGGAGATAGAGGCTTCAGACATGCGCTTTTATCACGGGCACTTGGTCTTTGAGCATCGAAGACCTTTAATTATGCTCTATTCCTCACGATGGCGGGAGGACATCCCCACCAGGACAGTTCCCTGGCTTTCACAAGGAGTTTTAATGATTTTACTTCCAGGTAGACTCCTGAAGGGAAGCACTAAAAATGAATATATAGCATGGTAGTGTCATAAGGAACAATTGTAAATTGTACTTTGTAATGAGTTATCTGTAAATAAAGACACATACATCTATCAGGAACACTTTTAAATAATGAGACCAATTTGAGATTATGTGTCCTGGAATTGGCAATTTCAGTTTCAGGAAAGAAAATGATTCGTAAAATTGCATCTTCCTCATTGAAAGTGAATGACAGAAAAAATAAAAAGAGCTTATTGCAGCCTATGAGGCAAAAACAAAAACAAAAAACCCTTATTTGCAAGACACTATGTAATTGTTTTAATTTCACTTACCAAGCCATTTGCTTTGACATTTCTTCATGATAGAAATGAGATAATTTAGGTAAATAAGTATATATGCTAAATATTTTGAAGAGGTTACCTGACTTGTACAAATATATTTAAATTAAGGTTTTGATATGACACTTTTAAATATAGGTAAAAAGACACATTTATCTATTTTATTAAACCCCTGTAAAGTTTTCTTTAAATGCTAGATTACAGTGTCAATGATTTCCTTACACGGGTAGTGGTCCTGTTTTCCTCCTAACACAATTATATTAAATTTTAATGGCATCAATTATAATATCTAACTGGTATCTGGAAGCTTGTGGAGAGCCCAAAGGTTTTATACAAATTTATATGTATAAAGCTCTCACTGATATATTTTGCCAGTAGATATTTTACCTTGAGTAGTCAGCGCTGCAAATCCCTTCCCACAAAAGATTAAAAACATCCTCCTATTACATCTAGAGATTTCTTTTTGTTATTCAAAGCCATGAATAAATTTAGGAAAATGTATATGATTTTAATGCCTTAAACCAGAAAGCTTTCTTGATTCCTATTAAAAAATGGAATATTTAATGTTTTTCTTCTTCTGTGGTACTTTTTTGATATGTAGCAAAGAACAAAACACATTCTCAGGACATATAAAACAAAAAACTGTGTTTGAAGTATTATAATAAAACAACCTCCTTCCTTTAATGCTAAGTCCCTTTTTAATGAAGATCTCTGGCAGCTCTTGAATGTATAACTAGTTTATATCATGGGATGAAGCTGTCTGTTCTGATGATTGACATGAGCCCACATTACAATGTGATTCTGAAAATTAGTCCATAGAGGTCCTTTTCAGGTACTTCTCAGACTGAGAGCTGCCCTCCAACTACAGTAGAGCCTTTTTAACCCCACTCATTGGTATTCTAATCTAGAAGTGTGTCCTGCCTTTTAAATAACTCAGGCATTCAGGCTCGTACCCCCCTTGACACATTACTTAGCCAAAGGATTCAAATGAGATTCAAGAAACATGCAGTACAGCACAAAGGGATTGGAATATGCACAATTAATAATCACACAGTTAATTCATTTTTAATGCAAGGAGTATTTCTGAAATTTCACATTCAGATTGTAACACAAAGTAGTAGCTGTCTACCCTGATTACATTTCCAAAATTCTAAAATATAGACACAATTCTTAAGTAATTATTTTTATTTTAAACAGATTCTCCTAAAGGCGTACCTTTAAGTAACATTAAGGTTATGCCACAAACTGATGAAATTTGAAAATAGGATTCCTTTCCATCCAGGTATTGTGTGATTAAATAAACACTTTGAGAGACTTTACAATAGGAAGAAGGTACATCTTTGATTAGGAAGGGCTGCAGTGGGGTTTTGATTATCTTGGGTCAAAGCCAACCAACTGCATTACACAGGGCAATGTTTTGTTTCTCTCACAGTTTTCTTTTAGATAAGTATTCTTATATATCCAGTGTTAAAGATCTTCCTGCCAGTGTATGTAGTTCATTGCAAAAAGAATGTCAGTAGAGCTACAACAATTCTAAGATTTTATAAATATAGCCAGGAAGACAACAAGCCATTGAATCAATAATTAGGTGCTAGTTGTTTTTCTTTTTCTATAGTTCAACACTAAGTAAATGCATTCATTTACCATTTATATGTTGCATGTCTTCTACATGCCAGATTCTGGGGATTAAAGCCATGAGCAGAAGAGGCGAAGTCAAGCTCTCATACAACTTATATTGTACTTCATAAATAAATGATTATAATAAATTCAGAGAATGGTAAGTGCCATACAGAAAAATTGAGCATGGTAAGAGAATGGAGTGATGGGAGAAGTAAAGGAGAGGGACAGATCATAGGAAGGTAGAATTTAAGGGAGAGATTTGAATGAGCCATGAGGAAACATGTGGTGGGGGTACACTTGGTTGATTAAAGAGCAAGAACATAGGCCTCAGGAGGTCATGAGCTTCCCAGGTTAATAGAAGCCCAATATAGCTGGATCAAGAGTGGAATGAGCAGAAGTGTCTCACAATCAATTGGTTCATCATTTGTGAGCATAAATGGGCCATTGGCGTGGCCTAACACATTACATCATATATGTTGATCTATTGGGTTTGTCCTTACAGAAATAGCCTGGGAGTTAAGCAGGATGCAACATACAGACAATATTGCAAGGAATTCAATTAAGTGGCAAAAATATTTTTATCAGCTAGCTGCATCAGCTATCTGAGGTAACTATTAGGTGGGTTACAGCTTCAACATTAGTATGTAGTATGTATTTTTAAATCATTTATGCTTTACTATGATTTGCAGTCCTATCAATGGAAGATTCCCAGATAATATGAATTCCATAATTGGGCAAGTTATCAATACTTTTGTATCAGTAATTTTCCAAAAGATCCAGTACTTCCCATACCTTCTCTTCCCTTCACCACCATCCTCATCACACTCTATCCTGATATAAAGAATGAAAATTGACATTTGATGGGAACCAGGTTGAGTACAAACCTTAAAAATGGTTGGCATATTTTTGTTATATTTGTAGAGTGGAAGTCTATGTTATTTAATTAGATGGACTAGCTTTTTTTGTCATACACACAATGTCTTCAGACTCTAGTTTGGAAAAGTAGTTCCAGGCAGGCTAGTTGCCAATGGCTTCTCCAATCTATTTGTGAAAATGCATACCAATTTTTGGTATTTGTTTAAAAGTTTCCTAAGCTAATTCATTGCTGGCTGCCTTCTTTTAGTTATATATTTTATTTTTCTCCTATTTTTCCTTGACTCTTTTCCTTTCCTCCCCTCCCCTCCCCTCCCCTCCCCTTCTACCCTCCCCTCTCTCCTCTCCTCCTGTCTCTTTTCATTTCCTTCCCTTTCTTATAAATTACTGGGATTGGCACATGACCTTAACCTGGACCACTAATACCAGTTTTCAGGCATGAATAGTTCTCAATCTTCGAACCACAGAGAAATATGAACTAGTTTTATTTAATGTCTTACTTTTACTAGTGTCCTGAAAGGTGAAATCATTCATGCACAGGTAATTGTTCCAGTGAGATTCCTTGATCTTCTTCTTGTGTGATTGCAATTTATAAATACCAATTGGGTAATTGCTGGGGGAGGTTTAAAAAGCAAATGTGTCTAATGCATGGTTAATACATTGTACTCCCAATTGATTGTATTATTTACAATGTTAATGAACCTGATATTCTTTCTCTCATCAAGGGCAGCATTAGGTTTGTCTAATGCTCAGTAGTTTGACCAGTGCTTGATTTTGCCTGGAAGAAGGAGGGGTAGGAAGGTTAGCTCTCTCTCTCTCTAATATGGTATCCTCTACAATACTATACACAACCCATATGCTAGTCTAGTGCACAGAGCTCAAATTAGGTCATAATCATGAATGCCTAGAATACAAATTTGAGAGATGTTTCAATATCAAATTCTCAATATCATTTCTCTTAATAAACTCGAATCTTTGAAGTAAGATGGCAAAAATTGTGTAGCAAGAAGTACACAAAACTTTTATATTCATTATATCTTTTAGAAAATCAACCCATTTAAAAAATGGTTGTCAATAGTGATTTATAAGGGGGTAAGATAAATTAAAATTCTTTCAGCAGAAGTTTCCCCTTGCAGATAGTTTCAGGCCTAATGTCAAAAGTAAACATTTTATTACTTATAAATATGTACCCATTGGTATTTCCATTACCAAATATTAACAAATGGGTATAAAGAAAACAAACAAACAAAAACCAAACCAAAGCAAAGCAAAAGTTAAAAAGAAAATACTCTACTGCCCAAAAGATTACTGGTCATTTGAAGGGAAGTAAGAATATTACCCCAATGTCAGGAAGCAGATTGAATAAGATCAAATGTAATTTTACCCTTTCCTTTCGGAGGGCACTACCAGATCTCCAAAGTAAGAGAGAAAGGAGGATTTGTGTGGCTTTCTTCTGGAAGCGTCATATACTCCTTGTATCAGTCTCTACACAACCTCAGTTAGTGCTTGTGATCAAAGAGCAGACCTACAAGGTGTTTTACCCATGCGACTTTGCCTATCCATACCTGTTTCCTAGAGCAGATCATAAATGCCCAGGGAGACAGAGTGTTTGAGAGTATCTTCTTACCAAATTGTGATACAAGGCCCTCTGAGGAAGCCAACCGTCTTGGAGATCTTCAAAAAGCAATTTAACCTCCCTCTCTCCTACACATCTTTAAAGGAAATAGCTGAGTTGAATGAAAATGCCAAGTATGGAAAAGGAAAAACATTATTTAGATTTTTCCTGTTTTAATTTCACTAATGTTTGTTGGGAAAATGTTGTCTAGAAAGACAATGCAATTGCACTCATCTTATATAATAAAAGGTTAATATGCAAATCGACCAATCATCAGAATGACTGGTTACTATGATGCACACTGACCACCAGGGGACAGACGCTCAACACAGGAGCTGCCCCCTGGTGGTCAGTGTGTTCCCACAGGGGGAATGCCTTTCAGCCAGAAGCCCAGAAGCCAGGCTCACTGCTGGAGAGTGCAGCAGAGGTGGCGGGAGCCTCTCCTATCTCCACAGCAGCTGCAGCGCTGAGGAGCAGCCAGAAGCTGGTGGGCTCAAAGCTGGCGAGTGCATGGTGGCAGGAGCCTCTTCCACCTCAGCAACAGCGCTGAGGACCCCTCCGGGGATGTCCACCTGCCAGTGGGAGTGGACCTAAGCTGGCAGGCGGATATCCTCCAAGGGCTCCCAGACCTCCCCCACCCCCCTTGCAGGAATGTCTCACTGGGCTTCTAGTTGTTTATATTTAGGATAGGTAAGGATCTCTTTACTAGTGTAGCCTCCCTAATTATCACAACAAATTTAATAATACACAGGCTTACAAATGAGCTGGCATAGCACACAGATTAGAAGCGATCCATTTATAATTAAATCCATTTACAGATTTCTACCCGAAGGAGAATTGTACTATGAGATAGCAAAGGTATGTACTACCGCACTCTGCCTGCAGATAAAGACTCAATGTGGTACAGAAGACATTTGAATAAAAAAACTGTGATTTTTTTTTGACTAGAGGATATAATTATGCTAGTCATTTTTTATTGTCCATTCTCTCTACTTCTATATTTGTTAAAGACAAGGTGACTTTGGGAAATTTTCTATTGCTCTTTAGTTTTATGTTACATTTTCTATTTCTCTTGAGACTTATGTTGTCATTTTTCCAAAAATTTCAAAGTACTTTTCCAAAACTTATGAAAAAATAATGGAGAAAAAGAGATGTCAAGATAGTAGTAGAAAGACATTCACCAAAGTACTTGACTGAAAAAAACACACACACACATAATCTTTTCTCTGCATTGACCCAGTCACTGTTCTTGACTCAATTTTTATTATTATTATTTTTTAAAGTTTATTGTTAAAAGTATTGCTTATGTCCCCCCCCCCCCCATTAACCTCTTCTAGCTAGCCTCTGCCCCTGTCCCAGGGGTCTTCACCACCCTATTGTCTGCGTCCAAGGGGTATGCATATATGCATACAAGCCTTTTAGTTGATCTCTTCCCACCCACCTACCTTTATTTAGCTTATTCAAGCCAAATTTCAAAAACACTGATATGCTTTCAGGACTTAACTTTGAAAAGAGAGCTTATCTATCAGGACAGTTAGTTGGAGTGATAGGCTGATTTGAGGTTCACCATTAGCAGCAAAACAGTACATTGATCATCAAGTATTTCTCTTCAGCAACTTCTTACTCTAGTTGCTTTTATGGTTTAAGGCAGTATTACCAGAAGACTCCTATTTCTGAGAGAGATATTAAATTAATAATTTAGATCCCACTGATACATTAATTAAAATGCATCAAACACTTAACATGTATTCTACAAAATACTAGGTACAATAGTATTTGTGAACTAAATAAAATTATGTCAATAACTCAAAATTCATGTGATCTAAGTTTTCTCATATAATAAGCACCAACCATTTATAACATGTAGACGATATAGAGTATTTTATCAATGTTTGTGCATTTAGTTTGTAGCTCACATCTTTATCATTTTTTTAAAAAATATATTTCATTGATTTTTTACAGAGAGGAAGGGAGAGGGATAGAGAGTTAGAAACATTGATGATAGAGAAACATCAATCAGCTGCCTCCTGCACACCCCCTACTGGGTATGTGCCCGCAACCAAGGTACATGCCCTTGACCGGAATCGAACCCGGGACCCTTGAATCTGCAGGCTGACGCTCCACCCACTTAGCCAAAGCGGACAGGGCACATCTTTATCATATTTTTTTCGTGCCTGCCCAAGCCTTGAGAACTAGCTCATGTTATTTGACTACTCACATTGTATTCAATTGTTGATCTATTTTTAGATTATTTGAATGTAAATGGTACACAAAGGAATAAGTGTTATCTTTGGATTATCAAGATTTCTCTTAGCAGAAATGACAAGTAGTGCCTGTTGCTCGCATTTAAAAATCACCTTGATTTAATGGTACTCTTGGGTACAATTTCAACTCTCCCATTTTGGAGAGCTTTTTCACCATAAATACATTTTAAAACACAGAATGAGGTGATTTGGCCCATTTTGCTATGTATATAATTTAACCTTCAAAAGATTATGGTCTATGGAGCAAACAGGTTAATAGGAAGGTTTTAAAAAGACATTTTTTCATCTGATGGGACATAATCATACCTAAGGAGCTGTTATGGTCCATTGTATAAATCCTTCAAATTTATTGGCCCAAAACACAGTAATGGATCCTGCAGAGCATTGAAAATCTATCATGTTAATACAGCTGCTACATATGCAGAGTATGACGTTTATTCTCTCATCCACACCTTAGAGGATTTCTATGTAATTCTCATATTAATAGGCCTGATTCCTGTTCCTCAGATGGGATGCTTCGCCAAGCTCAGTAAAAGCATCTCAGGATTTGCATTGAAATCAATGAAGATAACATATTCTTGCAAAACACTGCCAGGTCTAACAAAAATATTTGCTTTTTCAGAATTCCCAGAGGAATCACACCACTTCAGGTTTGTAAAGCAACAAAGAGCTTTTGTGAAGTTATTAGTTTACAAATCAGCACCTGAAATCTTTCAATTGAATCCAGCTAAATGCCAAGGTACGGTCCCTTCAAAACGCCTTTCATTGATGTTGACAAGATTGGTTTTGTTCTGAACACATATGTATATTTCTGCTTTTGTAGACTGATGGGTCTTTCTGGAAACCCTGCGATGCTCTCTGTCACAATGTTCAGTTTCTCTTAGCATTATTTCCTTCCTCTCCACCCAGAGCTGTAAAACCAAAGGCCATGGCAATGCCATTAATGGTCACTCAGAATACAGATCAGCAATGTCAGAGAACCCTTGATCCTAATCTGTGTCTGTCCTTAGCTGCACAGACATAATAGAGACTATAACTGGAGCCAACATAGGGTATAATTATGTTTATATTATAACCTATGTATAATATACCCAAATCTACCCAAATCATAGGACCTCTGATGGAATAATGGTAGTGGTTGAAGGAATATTCCTACATAGTTTTACTCTAACTAGAAAGGAACACCACTTCGGTCTTGCTCAGTCTCCAGTGATAGGCTGCCTTGAAAATGGAATGATCTTGAGCAAGGCATCTGGACAGACCCTAAAGGACCTGACAGCTGCAGGCTGTTTGAAGCAATTCGTCTTCGAGTAGACATCCGGAAGATGCACCTTTGTGCCTACAACTGACAATTCTTTGCACCACTTGAATCTATTTCTCTGTTTGGGGGTGGGGGGAGGGGACAACAATCCCCTAAATGCTGGAGTATTTAGAATACTTACTTTTCCCCAGTGAACAATTTTTCAAGTAAATGATTCAGTCCCTTGTATACTCTCCTAGTTCTGCTCTACAGGCAGGCTAAATCTGTGCTCTTTTGGAATATGGTCTCATCCCTCTCTTATCAGACCCAGTATACCTCAGCTGACCCAACCTTACATATACTAGTAGACAAATAGTCAGGAGTGCAAGTGGTGGCAGTTGTTGAGAGACAATGTTGCCTTTCCGGGGATAAGCCTCTGCATAGGACAGCGGTTCTCAACCTGTTTGTCGCGACCCCTTTGAGGTCAAACAACCCTTTCACAGGGGTCGCCTAAGACTATCCTGCATATCAGATATTTACATTACGATTCATAACAGTAGCAACATTACAGTTATGAAATAGCAACGAAAATAATTTTATGGTTGGGTCACAACATGAGAACTGTATTTAAAGGGCCAGAAGGTTGAGAACCACTGGCCTAGGAGGTTCATTATCTGTTAACAGGGAGAGATAGACATTCCTACAGATTAAAAGGATTCAGAGGAGTCTGGGACCCAAAGTTGTGGAGAATCCACCCAGATATCCTCATCTCTAGTGTCAGATGCTCAGGATTTTATTCTGATCTTGGCATAACAGACCTGCTTTGGTTAGGGGAGTTAATCGTATTTGAAGTTCAGCCACTTGACCTAGTACATCCCCAGCTTGGTTCTCAGCCTTCCTTTCCATCCAATTAAAGGTGATGAGAGATCCCTTTAAAGACAAGGCCCTGCATCTTTCACACCTTATAACTCCCCATGGTCTCTTACAGAGCATTGAGGCTTAGCATCACCCATCCCATCTCATTCCATTATCCCTATAGTTACTATATTGTTCCTATTTATGAAAAACCCAGTTCATTTGTATGCATTCTCTTCCACCAGAAGAGTTTTCACAATTGGACCACTTCCTTGTGCCAGTGGCTGGCTGTGCTTCATCCACCAGCAGTGATGGGTCCTCTTGGCCAGCTGGGCAGTGATCCTGTTGTGTCAGACCATTCCCAGTAAGAACTGTCATTGGTTAGGTCCTCCAGAAGCCAAAGGGAAACAGAGTTTGGGATGAAAAACATTTTGGGGGGCATCATCCTGCGTTAAGCAGGGAGAAATAACGTGTGATGGAGTGGAGGAAATGGTCACTGCTAATCAGGTCTGACAGCCACGCCTGCATTGGCAGGGGGATAGGAGCAAGGATTGCCCTTTGCAGTGTCCTGCATGGAGCTCACATGGCCAGTCATCTAAACTGGCCCTAAGAAATGTATAACTTTGGATGAAGGCGATCTCTGCAGCTGAAACAGACCATAAAAGGAGTTGACATTGGAGACAGTAGACTGACAATACTCCCCATAGCTGGGCAGAAGGTATTTCTGTGTCTACCATGTGACATAAGGAAATTTATGGAGTTAAGACCAGGATGCAGCTGAAGCAAATTTCTAGCTGTTATCTCTTTGATGAATTAAAAGAGGATGAAAATATATGAGCCATGATTCTCTCTCTCTCTCTCTCTCTCTCTCTCTCTCTCTCTCTCATCTATGTATTAAGTGAACAACAAAACTAACAGAAAGTGATATGAAAGGAGTGGCATATTCAAACAAACACGTTAGCAAAATTGACTATTTAGAAAAATAATCAATTTTGATATTCACTTTATAGTAATCATTCAAAAATTCGAGGTATGTAAATAATTAAGTCTTAAAATTGAACCATAAAAATGAAATATATTTTAATATATAGGTGATCTAAGAATACATTTGCAGCATCTAATACAGTGTTGGAGTAGATAGTTTCCTAAAGCACTTACATGATTATGGATCCTTATATTTTAAACATGTTTACAAATTCAGAACTAAAATAAAAAGAAAAAACTTCCAAAATATTAATATAAGAAATTATGACATTCAAGACATCTTATATTGAGGCTAGTGTATTTCACTTTTGACTTCATAATTATTGAACATGTCTTTAAAACTTCTTGGATGAGGAAAAGCAGATGATTTTCAAAAACTGCAAGCACTTGGGAGAATTTCTTGAAGGCTTTTCTGGGGAAACCACAGGATATGTTGCCATGACTATGGTAATTCATTCTCTTTTGCACACTCTCTCTTCTCACTGAAAGGGCGAGGGCTACACCCTCCACCTTGCCCCAGGGTAAGGGCTACGTCCTCCATCTTACCTTGGCCACGTGCTTGGCAAGAAGGTTCTTCCCGGAAGTCTAAGACTCTGCTAGCCACACCCAGGAACAAGACATCGACTTGCGCCTGGCCAATCGGCAGAGCACAGTCCTTTCTCCTCCCCTTACTCCAACCCCCCCTTTAAAAACCGTCTCTAGGCGGGGTTCTGTCTCTTGGCCACTTGGCTAGCCGATGTGTCGGTGAGTCTGGTGGATGGAGAGCTCAAGCTAGCTTGAAATACAGATTCTTATGCTTTTGCATCGGATTGGATGGCTCCCTGATGTGGTTTCTTGGGAATCTTGAAATCTGGGCATAACACTCACTCCTTTTCTTCTATTCCCCCTCCCCCTTGCTATATTTCTTCTATAAGTAGGTACTATAAGTAGGTACTTTTAAACTTTATTTTTATTGTAGACACTATTACAGATGTCCCTATTCCTCCCACCCCTTGCCCATCTTCACCCAGCCCTTGCCCCACCTCCCCTCTGGCCATCACCACACTGTTGTCTGTATCCATGGGTTATGTATATATGTTCTTTGGCTAATCTCTTCACTTAATTTCATCCAAATCCCCCTCAATCCTCCACCCTCTGAAAGCTATTGGTCTGTTGTTACATGTATCCATACCTCTGGCTTTATATTGTTCACCAGTTTATTTTGTTCATTCGATTCCACATAGAAGTGAGATCATATGGTATTTGTCTTTCTCTGGCTGGCTTATTTTACTTAGCATAATAATCTCCAGGTCCATCCATGTTGTCACAAAATGTAAGAGTTCCTTCTTTTTCCAGCCCTGTAGTATTCCATGTATAAATGAACCACAGTTTGTTGTTGTTGTTCTTGTTTTTGTTTTTTTATCCACTCATCTACTGATGGGCACTTGGGCTTTTCCCCGATCTTGGCTATTGTAAACAATGCAGCTATGAACAAAGGGGTGCATGCATTCTTTCTGGTTGGTGTTTCAACTAGTTTTTAAACATAAAAGTTACAGAAAGAACCAAAATGAAAAAATTAACCAATTTAAAGTCATTACCCAAGTATAGGAGACACTAGAAGATGGTTATGACAAATGTGACACAGCAAGGTTTAATAGCCTTTAATATGCAAGAAATTCTTCCAAATTCACAAACAATAATAAGAACCAATATTAAGAGAAGACATAAAAATACATAATAAAATATTTTATTTTGTATCTTTCATTTTTGCCAGGATATTTTCTTTGTCTCCCAATTTAGGCTAAATATTACACCATGAGTAGCCTCAAGTTTTGCATCATATGTTACTTCTCTGAAATCGTTTCCACTCATTCACAATAAAAATGGAAAACTGCTATGACTTTCACTCTAAGGTAGTGTTGTGACTAATCATTTATTAATGTTCAGATTTGAATTAATATGTAATACAGTGTAGGAGTGGACATTTACTTACAAGTTATGCTTCACGTAATTATGATCATCTACGCAAATCTAAATAGGAGCAGAAAATCTTAACTTGGGATAAGAAAGCACTTTGATCGACTTTGAGTTATCCAGCTCATTTCTTAACTACTTCCTTTCACTTTGTAATTTTGGCTTTGGGAAGCTGCTATACAAACATTGTTATCCAAATTACGGTAGAAGAATGACAATGCTAGTAGTAAATGGACCCCCCTTCCGCTGCGCTATTGAACATTCAGATACAGGAAATGGGAAGAATATCAGGGACCCTTCAGACCTGAGGCTTGGCTCAGAAGGCTGGCAGTGTGTCCCCTTTACTTCCTGTTTCCTCACACTCAGAAACAAGGAAGGTATTTCTTATCTGAGCATAATGCCAGTTCTTGTTTCAGTGGCTTCTGAATAAGCGAGCTGTTTCTAAAACATGGCCCCTCGGTGGGACCCAGAAGCCAAGCCTGCAGGCGTCCCTCCCGGCTCCATCCTGCCCTTTCCGTCAGGTGGCTGTGGACCTCGTCAGCCTAACGCTCTGCTCTGAACTGTCTTCGGGATGTCATTTTCCACCGACTGCAAGGAGTTTACGTGCTGTTACTTATTTGGCAATAAGGTCGGAAGCACGTTTTGCTTGTCGAGCATATGTCTGATCAAAAAGGTGTGCCCCTGCTTATTGATGCTCGTGCTGTAAATCTGCTTTCTGGCCTCCGAACTGATCTCATCAGGAGTAAACCTGGAGCCGCACTTCCAGGCAGTTCTATTGAGATGGTAACCCTGTGCGGCACATTGGCCTTTTCTGCGGGTGAATCAGGGCATAAGCACTGTCTGGGCAGATTTCAATAGACAGCTAGTGCAAGCAGCAGGATCTTCTTCTGCACATGTTCAGACATTGCCCAGCTGAAATATTGAAAATGGGGCATTTTCACTTGATTTCTTGGTAAAAAGGGATTCTCACTGAAAGGGGAAATATTGTTATTTTGGGGGTGAACTCCCTTCACAGGGGGCACCTGGGCTCTGATGTCTGTTCTTGGAGGGCGGGTCCGCAGTCCGTCAGACATTGGGGTCTGTGTTGACTACAGATGAACATCCTTTTTTCTTTATGTGGTGGCTTTGGACCAGGTCAGCTTAGTGAAGTTGGAACTTTGTTTCCCGGAACTGCTTTTCTGAATGGTGGTAGGTTTGGTTTAACCACAGGAGGAATTTGCGTAGAAGGAACAACTATTTCCACACTTTGAATGTCTGACTAGGCACGGGGGTGGCTCACACATTCTGTCCTGCTCTCTCAGCCGGTTGGCATGGGACAGTAGCCGGCCAGAAGCTCCTCCAACTCCCACTCACTCTCCTCTCTCAGCATCTCTGAACCCTGGACCACTTGCAGGGGCAGCTCCATGGTGAAGTGTGTCAGCTGGTCCTGCAGGTCACTCACATCACTGAAGCTGTAGGCAATGAGGGACAGACCTGAGTATTAGGTTTTACGCCACCGCAAGGAAAAACCATGAGTCCAAACAGAGACCAGATTAAACAGGCTTTATTGGGAGCACACGGGCAGGTTCACCAGCTCAGAGAGGGGAGCAGGAGAAGCCGCGCCAGACTGGAGCAGGGGCAAGTTTTTATGCTGGCAGAAATTGGTGGCAGTGGGGGTTTTCCGGGGTCAGGTGAAACCTGCGGTCTGTCCTGCGGTTTTGGCCATTTCCAGGAGCCGTTTGTCCGGCGGGGACTTTCCACCGGGGTGGGGCAGTTTCTGGACGTCAGTGTGGTGAGGTCAGTTTCTCACCGGCCCAAGAGAGGGAGGGGGTCTTTTCGCCCCCGGGGCAGGGTGCCAGCGAATACCGGACACTGAATTCCAGCTTATCCTCCCTCTCTCCACTTTCCACCCATGATTAATTCCCAGCTGTCTGTGCTGCTGATCATGCTCAGCACCAAAGGTAGGAGCCACAGTCTTCCATAGATGGCTTAACCCTCCCCCAAAGTATGTGAAATTAAATTCCTATAACAAATACTTTATTCTACGTTACTCATAGGGTTTCCATGTTTCCAGATAATCTATAACTGATACACTATGGTTGAGCGCTCTCTTATCACCCATTCTGTGCATAACAGCCAGAAGGGCAAACATTTCCCTCCCTTTCCCATTCAATGGATGAACACGTGGCTTTTTTTTCTTTTCTTGATTGGAAAGGCAGTAAGATTTTAATCCTTAAGTGTTTTTGTCCCTTCTGCACTCTTGTGCTTCTGGTTAAGTAGAGACAGTAACTATTAGTTCCTTGGTGAATAAAATGCCAAACCGCACATGACACCCCCTTTGCACTCCCTATTAAAATTTTACAGGTCAAAAATCCAAAACCCAGTTAATAAAAATTGTTCTTCATCATAAGTGACAGGAGAGAACAGGTCAATCTATGGAATAATGGCGCAGTAATTAGAAACTTTGTAGTTGATAAAGTGTGACTGTTAATCAATGTTTGGCTAATTAATCAATATTTTAATCATTAGACCTTTTAAATTTGTTTTAATGAGCATTTCCTCTAATTCCCCTGATCCCATTGCTTCCGATTATCACCATTAAAGAGCAAAGAGAGGATTTGTCTTCTCAGTGTCCGGTATCTCTAAAGACTTTGTGCATAGAGAGATCCAAGAATACCCAGATTTAAGTGGTTACTCAGGAGAGGTATAAAGTCACCACATTATCATGGAACATTTGCTTAATGGCAAAAGTTATGATTTAGAACATCACATTAAAACCATCATAAACCTTCGCTTCTCAAAGGGTGTTTGGAAATATATATTTCTTTCCTAGCACTTGGTGCTCTCGAATTGTTATTGTCTCCTGTTTCAGATTCCATATTTGCTTTCATGCTGTGTCATAAACTTTGGTTGGCACCTATGGCCATTGTTTGGTACACCTTTTCTTCATTTTCTTTCTGCTTTTCCCCGTTCCTCCCATTTTCAACCTGTGCCTTCTCTCCCTCCTCTTATTTACCAACACCCTTTCAACCAGAATCCCACCAGGGAAACAATCACATTTGAGATTTATGAACATGAAATAAACAAGGACAACCATTTCCCCTCCCCCTTATTTGATGAGAAAAATCAGTGAAGTTCAGAAAGACTGAGAGATGTGTCCAAAGGACACAAAATCTAAAATAGAACCCAAGTCACCTAAGTGTTTTTTTATGTATCCAATGCTATTCTTAAAATTGACTTGGAGATTTGACTTGGACAAGAGGCCTTTCCAATAAGTCAGATAAATTCTTTCATTTCTCTGCCATCTTCATGCAGCAGCTATCATTTCCCGTAATAGTCACTAAAAATAAAGACGTAAGTAAAAGAAGTAGGAAGAAGTACTTCTGAGGTGATTTTTCAGAGCTTCTAAACACAACACTGTAGGAACGAGGCGCTGCGGGTCTTCCTGAACGACATTGTCACCGTGTTAGTACACGGCAGTGCCTGAAATGAACAGAGCAGGGAATCGGCGTGGCTGTGCGGGTCTCAGACCATGGAACACTAAATAGGAAACACTGTACCAGCCTAAACAGGATGATGGAATCCTGCTTACACTAAAGTACATTTTGATTTCCTCATTTTTCTGAAAATTCAGGGCACTTTGTAAACTACTATAGTCATGAGTGGAACTTATACTTAAATATTTGCTGAGAAGTATAATCGGTTTGCGCTGGAATTTTGGTAATCACACGTCTGGTAGCCAGTAGAGCTGTTCACAGCATTCCAGCTCCCTTTCCTCCCAGGCACATGGCAGCATTGCCCTACCCACCCCACCTTTGAAGTTAGATGACATCACTGATTTGCTTAGGCCAGACGTGACATAGTCTCTTCTAGGGAGAAAGTTAAAAACCCCTAGGTAATGTCTCTCTTACCTTTGGTGAAGAGATTGTGGAAGGTGAAACCTCTTCAATCTGGATTCCTGCCTGATGACAAGGAGCAAGGGCCCCCGGCAGACCTGCACTGGGCATGCAGCACAGAATCCACCCTAGCTGTGCTAAGCCTATCCTGACTGACAGGGCTGTGTAGGGAAGGTTGTAGAGTGTTTGCCATGATGGCGCACAGCTTCTTTTCTTTTTATTTAGAGTAACAGCCCTCTACAGTGTCATGAGAATGGTATATGCTTCTCACATATGGGTATGACACACTCCGGAGAGCTGGATCATGTGTGTTGCTTTGGGCAGGTACCTTCTATTTTCGACAGTGCTTCATAGGATCGATGTCATGTTAGGATCTCTGTATTCTATTGAATAGCTCTAACTCCCCCCTTCTTTCAGCTACAAATGCTGTGTTCCCTTTTACCTTCTTCTTATTACCCAAAATTCAATATAGCTGGTCCATCTATCAGCAGTAAAGTAAATTCATGGAGGCAGTTACAAAATGCCTACAGTTCTAACAGGATTTATTTATATTTCTCGAGTAAAGAAATTAACTGCCATTTTCAAGGGGAAAAAATCCTATAAACACATCTCTGTAATAAATTTTCCTTTATATTAAATATAAAAACGCAAGATACTATGTTCAACAAAGAAGGCTTGAAACTGATGTCTGGTATCCTATTACTGATCCTCTCAGCCCTAACATGCGGGAGTCTTACATTAATTAGCAGTATATTTTGGCAGTCTCTGCTGAGTGCGATCCTCTGACACGGAAGGCCAGGAATCCTGGAGGTAAGCCATTAAGATCCTGAACCATCAGACAGTAACAGATTTTGGGTTTTAGGGGGTCAAAAAATAACACCACTGTTCCCAACCTGAGATCAGAACCAATTTACAGAGAATGATACAAGAGTCAGACAGTTAGAGATCAAGTGTCAGCGTTATTACTGATAAAAGCAACAGTGAAGGACATCACCTAGATAAGTCCTAATAGGCCTGCTAGGGCTCCTCTGAACGGAAGGCACGCCTGTCCCCACTACCACCAACACAATAAACAACCCCCCTGCGCCTGCAGTGGTAAGAGCTCAGCCTGCTCCAGCTCAACCAGCTTTATCACATGACTGACAGCGGGTGGGAACCCACCCTCTCTATAGGCTGCCAGATCCAGAGGGAAAAACAAAGAGACAGATTGCAGCAAGCCTGTCCTTTCCACAGTTCAAACACAACAAGTTGCTCCTCTTTCCTGGAGAAGGAGAATGTTAGGCTGGTGAGTAGATGTTAGTTACTCTCCTGCAATTTCTCAACCGCAGCACTGTTGACATTTGGGACTGGGAAATTCTTTGTTGTAGGGGCTGCTACCCATTGTAGGATCTACTCACTAGATACCAGTAGTATCCCCAACAGATGTAGCAACTCCAAATGTAGCCAAATATTGCCAAATGTCCCGGGTGGGAGTGTGAAATTGCTCCTAATTAAGAACCACTGCCTAGGGACTTCTTTTACTTGGAAATGTGAGGAAAAAGCAGTGCATCATCCACTGATGAAAACTAGCAAATCAGTGGGAAAACCACTAGATTTTAAATTCTCTGATGATTTCTTTGGAAAGTAAAGCCTAGAAAAGCAACTTTAAAATAGGCAACAGTACAATAAATTCTAACTAATGATAACTCAGCCATTGTCAGAAAAAAAATGTAAGTCAATGTTACTTACTAGGAAGAGAAAAAAATTATTATATCTACTAATCAGAAAACAGAAATATTCATATAAATGTTATTAAAAATTAGCAGAAGAAGATCAAGACAGAAAGAAACAAAATAAAAGTAGAAGGAAAGAGTACCACCAAATTAATACTTCCCAATATTTACATGTTCTCTATTTACACAACATTCTTCTGCATGTGGCAGGGGATTATAAAATGCACCTATACTTAATCATCTAAACTCTATCTTCCTTGTCATGAAATATACGAGTGTTATGACACACACCCATAAAAAGTTCAATATCAATATCCTGTAGGATGTGATTCAGTGCAATTCAGCCCCTTCTTTTGCCTTTTGAAATCTATCTTGCAGCTCCCTGAAGTGAAGAAATCCCCGGCTTTGTTTCTGTCTTCAGTCTGAATCTCCTCCTCCATCAGAGGAATTTCATCTGGACTAGGTAAATTTCATACATCCAAATAAATCAATTTTCCATGTAACTACAGATACTGTGCACTTAACTATGAAAAATCATGTCAGGATCTAACCTTGGATAGTTAAGGTCATGGGATAAGACCAGAAACCAGAAGTAAGAGAATCAAGGGTGTGCAGTGATGGGATGTTAGGCATGGGCACAGGACCAGAACAGAAATCATTTAAAGATCAAAATGAAACCTCGGGTCAGATTATGCTTGGGTAAAATGAGGAAGATCCAAATTTTTACGGTTTCCAGCTTTTATGATGTCTTCAAGGATCTGATAAAGGCTAAGTACTCTGTTTCCAAAAATATGTATACACATACACACATAAACAAAAAAAATTCTAGAATTTTAGTGAGTCTTCACAGATTTTTTATCTAAGACAAGGAAAGGCTGCTGGGCTGGTGGCCAGCATACCTACCTGTACAAAAGAACTTTCCTTTACAATTGCTGCATGGGTTAGTGCCTAAAATGAGACATCACCAAAATGTAATGTGTGGGCAGTTACACAGACAATTTGAAACCAGAAACTTTTTTGAGGAAAAGGATATGTTTAATCCTAATTATCTTTTGGTGAAATATTTTTATCGATTAAATTCATGAGTCTTTAATTTATATTGTCATGAACACAGCTTTGATCTAGATATGAACATGTCCTAATAGTCTCCTTTTCCAGTTTATGCCCATCACTGAACCCTGCATTAAGAAGTTTAGAATATGATATACAAGAGAGAACAGACATGCTAGGTCATGTGGTAATTTAAAGTACGCCTTTAACATTTTTTAACACAGTTACCTATTGTGTTTTTAGAACATAAATCAGACTGGTTTTTAGAAATACCAGCCTAGATGGTTTTTGTTCCATCCATTTTTTTGTGTGCTTTTCTTAGCTACTCTAAATGACTTTCTATTTTTTAAATTTTAATTTCATTTTTTTCTAATCCTTGATATAACATGTTCATGATTGCATTACTCTTTACCTTTGGCATTGCAGATAAAAACATACATGCAAACTATAAATTAGCTCCCTAAACCTGCACTTGTCCTCTGTTCACCACAACCACAATTTAGCCCTTTGATAAACTAGAATGCCAGCACACATTGAGTGTCTACTGTATACCAAGCATTCTTCTAAACCAGTGGTTCTCAACCTTCCTAATGCCGCAACCCTTTAATACAGTTCCTCATGTTGTGGTGACCCCAATTTCATTGTTATAAATCGAACATAATTAAAGCATAGTGATTAATCACAAAAACAATATGTAATTATATATGCGTTTTCCTATGGTCTTAGGCGACCCCTGTGAAAGGGTCATTCGACCCCCAAAGGGGTTGCGACCCACAGGTTGAGAACCACTGTTCTAAACACTTTATATGAACTATCTCATTCAATTCTCAAGAAACACTATGAAGTAACTAATTATTATCCCATTATCCCAAGTGAGGAATCTGAAGCCTAAAGGCTTCCTCTACTAAAAGGCACAGAGCAGGAATGCAAACTCAGGCCTTTGATTCTTAATATCCACTATACTACCCATAGGGCATTATAACAGGTACAATTCTGTGATTTTTAGTTTTCTTCTTCATAACCTCTATTTTTAATTTTTTAAAATTTATATCTGTTTCCATACATCTTCCGAACATGTGTGTTCTGTATGTACTTTAGAAGCAATGTTAATTTTAATGTCTCTTAAGTTGATCAAATGAGAGATGGCTGCTTTCACATTTTGTGGGGCGTAAGGGCATTGCACGCATAATCCCAATACGGAGTTGGCTGGCCTTTCTGATATTCTGCTGCATTTTAAGCATTTATAAAAATTTTGCTTAGCTTGTACTCAAAGTCTGTTTCATCTATTTCCAAATTTCCTCCTCCTACAGGTCTGAAAAAAATCTATAAAATACTTTTTAAAATTTGATGCCTTAATTCTTCTCCTTTTAAAAATTTTCTTCTTATACCTCATAGAAGCAAGAAACTTAGTCAAGTGAAGAGAGCACGTTAAAGGAGTTCAGAAGGCTGTGATTTTATTCCTGACTATGCTACTGACCTGTTATATACCTTTGGGTTTAACCTCCTGGCACAAGACTTAGTGAAGAGGTGTTTCAGCTTCTCTGTGAACATGCACTCAATGGGCCAGATCCTTCAAATGAGCCAACTGCACTTGGGGATTAAGTTAAGCCATTTGGAGGGGCATTAACCCTTTCTGGTCAATGGATTTTTTTATGCACGAGCAGAGTAACTTACTAAAACAGTGCCCACTGTCCTTCATTACGCACTCCTTCTCCCCATTTGCTAACTTACACAGAAAGTGTCTCACTCAGTCAATAACTAAGCAATACTTGAGAGAAGTGCTGAGCAGTGGGGAAAAAGGAATCGCCAGTAAATGAAACGACCCTGGACAAACAGGTGAACAAACTGTAGAAATCAATGATGTGAGAATGGACTGCTTTCCCCTCTTTACTGGATGTAGTGGGTCCCCTTTGCTGGCTGCAGCATGCCAGGAGTAAACGGCTCTCAGAACAGCTCTGCATGGCCACTATGTTGCCTGGAAAAGACCCTATTCATTAAGTTCAGGCATGGCATCCGTTCCCCTCTGCATCAAAGATCCGCTTCTGACTGTTGCCTTCAAAGCTCTCCATTAGCAGGATTCACTGCATGTATTTGTTCTAATCTTGAGCCGGTCAGTGACATTCTTTCTAGAATAGATGCACAGTGAGTTCTTATACCACGGCCTCCAGGCCTTTTCCGGAGGCTTTTCTTACACACGCCTCTCTCTGCATCCTGTCTTCCAGGTTCACCGGGTTCCCTCCTTTCACACAAAGCGCAAGCCGGACTCCTCCAAAGCTTTCCATCGTCAGTTCTTCCAGGAAAATTCTCGTTGAACCCAGGGCTCTTGTGTATTATTCTTTATGGTGCAGGTGGGCAGTGATTTTTCTATTAAGTTTGTAGGCTCCTTGAGTATTAAGGACCTTTTATTAATTGATAGTTTAAATGTCCAGTCTGTGGTCAGTGAACTTGTTGAAAGGCTAAGAAATGAGAGGACAAAATTTCAGTCTGGGGACACAGCAGGCTTGCATGTAGTTTCACAGTTATTTTGAATACCCTTTTTTGGTTTGGACTGTAGAACTGCATTTACATATCTTTTTATATATCATACAGGGGTTCCTATCACAAAATAAAGGAGACATTATCTCTACATAAAAGCAAGTGAATAAGAGGAAATTATTCTGTTTTGCTTTTCCGTTAAACAATTCATTTCAAAGCTGTGGGTTAGGAAAAAAAGATGCTTAATAATTTGTGATTTCACTTTATTATAGTACTTTCAGATCAAACTTGAACAAATATATAGATGTGTGGCCTTGAGCACACAACTAATTATCGAATCTCTTTGAGCCTTTTCTTTTCAATGAAATACAGGGATGGTGTCACCTAGCTCTATGGTTGAATGAAAATAAGACAAAATAAATCATATAGCACTATGCCTGGCACATACCATGAACTCAAAAAATATAACTTTTACAACTCCATCCACCTTTTTTCTGTTTCTAGTTTCCTCATGTGCTATCACACTTTTAACTTTATTGCTAAGAAGGATAACAATTATAGAAAAATAGAAAAGACACAATACAGAACAATTAAATTAAACCTCCAAGAGTGATTAAATACTAAATCACTTTAAAAGGTGACAAATGAAAGTTATAATTTAAGATGGGATCTACTGCCTGACAGCCTATATGCAGCACACTAAAATATCTAAGAAGATAAAGAAAAATTAGAAAACTCATAACAATCCCGAAAACTAGAACTGATTGCCATCGTGTTGCCAGAATCTAGATGAAATATTCCACCACATTAAGGCTGATGAAACTGTACTGAAACAAACATTGAGAGCCTTTTGTTGGTATAATTTTGAAAAGAACCAATCCTGCTTTTCTGAAAGTTGTCAGGAACACCTTTTATCTCTCTCCTCAGACTCTATTTCCTGGTTCAGAAACACGGGGTCAATGGCAAACAAAATAACTATAAAGGTGCTATTTTTTTTTAATGGGTTGCGGGTGAATTTCCCGCCAAAATATAAGATGGCGTGTTAAAATGCCTATATCTTTTGAAGTATGGGTTCGATTGAAATGAAATATTTGGTAATACGCAGTTACAATCGGCCCGAGTTTACACGTTTCCCGCACTCCACCGCAAATCTATATGAACCGAGTTTAAGACGGCTCCCGCGGAGTACGCGCAATTCACGCGAGCCAACTTAACTCGTTTCCCGCAACCCAAGTGTTAAAGCAGCTAGAATTCTGGTAGACTGTATTCTGCCAGCTGTAGTATCCACAATAAAATGCTAGGAACAGACAAAAAATGGATGTAGAACTAGAATGGACCTTGAAAAGAGAATAAATACTAAGGATTATAATCTAATATGTATTCCACCTGTACAGAGTGTTGGGCAACAAGAGTGTAAGGTACATGTCAGGTCTCTGTAGCCTCCACCAGTCGAATACATAGCAGACTGTAGAAGTGGCGATGGAAGCCCTGCTCCTCAAAGCACCGACCAGACCACGTCTAGATCTGAGGAAGAAAGAGCATTTGAATGGGCTAAACTAAGAGGAAAGGGTAACAAATACAATACAGTGTTTCATGATAATCACTGGATTCAGATAGATCTCTAATCAATTGAGGATGAATGAACTGAAGATCACAGTTTAGAGGGGGAAAGAGAAGAGAACTTGGAAAGGTACAATGCCATGCGGGGCAAGTGCAAATTCTAACATAATTCAACCAGATCCAGGAGACAGTTTTATAAAACTGACATCTCCAGTTAAGGTCAAAGATAGTATCACCTGCCCTTAGGATCAAAGACAAACTCCATACCACTGCTATTTGAGATGTCCATTGGCAGGGCTCACTAACCAAACAGCAATCATAAAACCCCTTATGAAACAGGAGCCAAAATCCACAAGGAGAGGAGAGAGTGAGATGAAAACATAGTAGAATGAAATAAAAAGGGAATTGGATTGTATAAGAAATTAGAGTAACCTTGGAAAATACCTTTAAAGAGCTAATCTAAGCTACAGCAATGTATTTTGTAATCTACACAGATGATTAAGTTTTAGACAGTGATTTTAATTCATTCATTTATTAACCAAATGTTTACTGAGTATTTATTCTGGCAGACATCCTGCAAGAAGAGAAAAAAATTCAGCAAGAAGTACAGGGTTCAAGTCTCTATCTTAAAATGAGTTTTAAGAGTAATCTCATCTCTAATTTTACATGGCAGTGAAGAATTCAAACAAAAATTCAAATGAGCTGATAATGATAAGTGCTGGGAGAACTAGAGCAAATTGTAAATTTACTCTAAAAAACGTAAATGAGTAATCACTTCAAGGATTGGGTGGTCAAGGGAATTCTCTCTCATAAAATAACATGAAACTGAGACACATATGATAAGGAGCCAGTTTTTCAGGGAGAAAGGGAAAATTCTAAGAAAAACATGCTGGTACCAGAACCCTACGGTAGAAAGAAGCCTATATTTTCAAGGAACAGAAAGAAGGCTAGTATCTGAATTGTACTGGAGATTGTGTTAAAACACGATTAGAGATGAAGTAAAACATCATCAGGATAAGTAGCTTGAATATTATTCTAAACTAGAGGCCAGGTGCAAGAATTCATGCACAGGTGGGGTCCCTCGGATGGGCTGGCCATCAGGGCTGATTGGGGTCATCTCGCCCAGTCCCTATCTGGGTGATCGGGGCTGGCCGGTGGGGGGCAGGGTTGGGGGGAAGGGACCACGGGAAGTTGGCCGGCCGGCTGTGGGAAGTTGGCTAGCCATGGGAGGTTGGCTGTGGGAGTGCACTGATCACCAGAGGGCAGCTCCTGTGTTGAGCATCTGCCCCCTGGTGGTCAGTGTGCGTCATAGTGACTGGTTGACCAGTAGTTGGGTTGTTGTGTTGTTTGGTCGCTTAGGCTTTTATGTAAATAGATGTGTTAGAAGGCACTGGAGGTTTTAATGAATGAGTTGATTTGTGTGTTAGCTTGTGTTCCACAGAAAGCAAAATCTGAGACATAGGTTAAATGTGAGTACTTTTTGGGTGTATTTGATCCGGGGAGCAGCTAGGAGGATCATGGAAGCAATTCAAAAAAGAAGGGAGAGCCAATAAAATGACGCATTATGAAATCGGCCAACATTAGGGATAACTGCTTGCTAGATACTAGGGACCACCTGAAAAGCATATGGAATGTATCTTTGTACTTTGTGTGTGAGAAAAATTAGAAGAAATATTTCCTAATTATTTACTTATGATTTCCCATTTCCCATTGGTAAAATATCTTCTCACAGGACACTAATATCTATATGTCTATGTCTATACATAAAATTTACACATTGAATTTAATCTTTCAGATAAGAATAACTTACAAAGTGTACTTTAAGAAATTATTAAATTTAGAAATTAGAAAGTAAAATTATCAAATAATAAAAAACTACAAATTAACAAAACCCAACCACTTGGACATTTTATTTTATTTTTTCACTTGGACATTTTAAAACACTATCAACACCAAATAAGTTAGTCAAACAAGAAATTACTAATTTCTAATATAATAACAGAAAAATCTGTAAAATAAAACCAGTACCTGTATAAAGTTGTGAAATGAAGCTAAAACTCTGCAAACAAAGGCTTTTCAGGTGTTGAAAGTTTTTATTTAAGAACAAAATTAAATTAAATTATTCAAAGTACGATGCCATTAGGAAAAACCCTCAGAAAATTTGCACTAAAGAAAAGTAGGGTTTGAAAAAAGAAATTGATAATAACTCTCTGAACTATGATAGCAACTTTTAAGTCCTGTAGTGAGAAGTAAAAAATTATCTACAGGGACTTAAGCATAACTTTTGAACAATATATGGTTATGTTGACCCATGGACAATCCTTAGATAGCCAGCCTAAATGTTAAAATTTTTTTAAAAATCTGTTAAGGAACATCATAGGCTGCACACTGAAGGGGAAACAAACTTTATAGAATTAGTTCAGCAAAGTCACTAAGTAAATAAGTAAACAGGCAAACTATAACCCCTTGGAGAGACAGAATCAGTACCCAGTCCCTAAAATATATTATTGAAAATGTCCAGTTTAAAAAAAATTATGAGACATGAAAAGAAACAGGAAAGCATAACCCATACATAGGAAAAAAAAAAGACAGGCAATATAAAGTTCATTTGAAAGGCTCAGGTAGTAGACTTGGCAGACAAAGATGTCAAAACCCCCATTATAGATATACTCAAGAACTAAAGTATAAAGAACTAAAAGAAAGTATAAAGATGTCCTATCAAATAAAAAAATCAGTAAAAATATAGAAATGTTATAGAGAACATAAAGCAAGTGATACTTGACAGTATTTTGCAGCAACTTGAAAAAAGAGAAAGCAACAAAAAGAGAATTATGTTAAGTAATATACAATGATGTTCTGATTGCATGTGTTTTTTTTAAAAGGTATTTTCTCCACTTCACTGATTTAGAAAGTAATTGCATAAAACACTTTATATATAGTTACATTGTTTGACATTACAGAAAACCATATATTTGACAATAACATTACAAACAAATGAGTAGGGAGAAAGCTGAATTACAGCAAAGAAATGACAGATAGTACCTTGAATCCACAGGTAGAATTGAGAGAATCAGAAATAATAAGTAAGTTTAATATAACAAACAAACTCTCTCTCTCTCTCTCTCTCTTTCTCTCTCTCTCTCTCTCTATATATATATACATAGATATATTCTGATTTCCTTTCAGCTTCTTCAAAGAGGAATGTATTGTTGGGTTTGTAACATAGACATAATATGTGTAACAGTAATAACACAAATAATTGGGAGCTATATAATGGTAAAATTTCCATATTCCACCAACACAAACTATCACAATTCACTCAATATGAACTACATAATGTAATCCTACAGCTTTTAAGGAGATTTTATTCATAATTTTTAAAACTCCCCTTAAGAACGCCCCAGTAATTTTACTGCAGAAATCTACTAAAGGCTAACAAAATAATCTACATCATTTCTATACATTTCTTCCAGAAAATATTTTTAAATTCACTATATGAAACTAATATTATACTGATCCCTAAACCAAAGAAAAATAGTTCAAAAAAAGGGAACCACAGATCAATATTCTTCAAAATCCTTAACAAAATATTAGCAATACATTTTAAAAAGTGTATAACATGACTAATTTGATTTTTATGCAAAGGTAAAATGCATCTTCTCAGTTGATTTACTTTTTTTTAATTTAATACATATCAATAAGAAAATTAATTGTAAAACTTCAATAGAAAAATGTGAAAGAATAAGTATTGAATACTCTGGATGAACACCATTAAATATATTTCCAATGTTTTAAAACACAAATAATAATAAAAATTAGAATTAAAAAGAGAACTTGAGGTGGTTTGCTTATCAAATTATAAAATACTAGAGGCCCAGTGCACAAAATTCATGGACGGGGTTGAGAGGTTTGGGGGAAGAGTTCCCTCAGCCCGGCCTGTACCCTTTTGCAATCCAGGACCCCTCGAGGGATGTCCAACTGCTGGTTTAGGCCCGATCTTGCTTGCCTCATCGTCCCTAACCACCTCTGCCTGCCTGCCTGATCGCTAACCACTCTGCTTGCCTAATCACCCCTAACCACTTGCCTGCTTGCCTGGTCACCCCTAACCACTTGCCTGCCTGCCTGAGCATCCCTAACTGCCTCTGCCTGCCTGTCTCATCGCTCTAAACTGCTCGCCTGCCTGCCTGATTGCCCCTAACCACTTTGCCTGCCTGCCTGATCACCCCTAACCACCTCTGCCTCAGCCACTGCCATTGCAGCTTTGTCCGGAAGGATGTCCGGAATGACATCTGGAAGGTCATTTGGCTGTCCAGTCTAATTAGCGTATTATGCTTTTATTATTATAGATATACAAAATAATGCCTGGAAGAATTCCATGAATGCACCCTCTGCCCCTAATAGTATTTGTGTAAATAATGCTTTTTCCAGAGTAACTTGGAAATAGGTGCTAAGAATATTTAAAATGTTTCCATTTGCTTCAGTAACTGCACTTCAAAAATTATCTTAACAATAATGTAAAATATGTTGTTAGTGAAAATTTTAAAATATACTAATTTCAAGTAGTAGTGGAATGGTTCTACTCTATTTGGGGTGTGATTTAAAGCAATCTCATAAAACTGTTAGAATCAGGCTTCTGATGACTATTTCAACCTATGGTATATGTATGTAATATAGTATTAGATGAAGAAAACAGAATTCTATTAAAGCAATGTCTCAATCAGAAATAGAATTTTGTTAGCTTACTTTTATTTAACTAACTCACTGGAATGACCCAATGCTACTCTACTCTCCATAAAACTAATCACTGCATTACCAGCACACATAGGGTGCCTGAGATTGGTAGGCACACAACTTCCACTCTCACCCATTGCACTATTCGCTTACCAAAAGTGAGTTACGTAAGTGTTCAAAAGCGTCTTAATGTCATTTGAACTTATTGTTGAAATTAAATAATTTAATAATATTTTATATGAACTAATAGAGTGTGGAACCAAAGTGTTATTCTGCAATAGCAAAGATGATGGTTTGTAATATTAAATAAAGGGGAGTCTGTAAAAATAGATTGCTATGGAATAACCTATAGGTCCTACAATACTTAAAGATGTGCGGTAGGGTAAAAATGTAAAAGAATTCTAATTCAGATTACATGCATCTTTAACTTTTCATATCACTTTTAAAAAACGAATGCTTGAAATTGTAGACCATACAGGACAGATTACATGAAAATCCTTTCACAGATGGGTATAGTCATAGAAAAATTCATGGTCTCATGTCTAGATATTATCAAATCCTTATGCATTTGTTATTGTTTTAAGTTAAAACGAAAGGTATGTATGTGTACATATGAAGCAATGACTGTGTAATTACTCTGTTATTGTCAATGATATATTTTTCTTAAATAAAACACTTTAACCACATGTGAAGTCAATAAATACAGAAACTTGTAAGTGAAAATAGTAGAGTAGCCACCCAGTCACCATTTTGAGCTTAAGGTATGCTGTGGATCCATTCTGGATGGTGTGTATGGGTGTTGTAAGAAATCAGAAAACACCTCAAACAATCATTTTATATTATCTTCCTGATTTTTAAATTCTCACACTAACAATTAGTCCTGATCCTCTTCAGCAGTATTCTGTATAATCAATGACTAGGTGTCCTAATGCTGTGTATGAACCAGGAACCATCAGGGAGTTGAGAAAGAATGAAGGTCAAGTTTGTCTCTTTGTGAGTCTGGTGGATTAGGGAGTCAAAGTCATAAGGGAAGAAAAGTCCCAGAAAAAAAAAAAGAGCAACATTTTTTTCACATCCTAATGTGTGGCATAAAGGGGTATAAATACGACAAATATTAAAAGCGGTTATTATAAAATAGTGGAATGTTTAGTCATGTTTATTTTTTTCTTTTCATAATTAACATGTATCACTTTTTTGTTGTTGATAATCCTCACCCGAGGATATTTTTCCATTGAGTTTTAGAGAGAGTGGAAGGGAGGGGGACAGACAAAAAGAACATCTATGTGAGAGAGACACATCAATTGGTTGCCTCCCCCACGCACCCTGAGAGGGCTGGAGATAGAGCCTGCAACTGAGGTACATGCCCTTAACCAGAATCAAACCCAGCCCCTTCAGTTCACAGGCAGACACTGTATATCCACTGGGCCAAACTGGCTAGGGCACATGTATTGTTTTTTAAGCAAAAAAAATATATTATCAAGTAATGCAATATTTTGATTTTAGAAATTTAAATTGTACTGACCAAAATTCAGGTAATTATATTTTTAAAGGAAAATCCATATAGAAATATGTATTTCATATAATTTCTTAATTTCTGATGTGAGAAGAAACCGATCATGTGTCACTACTGTATAATGTACAAAAGGGGGCAGAGGTTAAGGAAGAGGGATGTGGGGAGAAGGTGGGAGACAGCAAGTCTGGAAATAAGCCACCCCATAAGAGAAAGTTGGAGTGGTCCTTCCATAATATAATATCAAGGAGCAGTTTTTTCTCTTTGTGAATGTTGGCTCATTAATAAGAGTTAGTTCTTGGCACATAAGCAATCCAGAATATGGAATATGTCTTACTCTTTAAATTCATATAGGCTACCCAGAAACTTATGAGTTCCTGGAACTTTTATTAAAATTTTCATATAAACAAGCAATCATTTTTAGATTATAGTTCCTGGTAATGAAATCCATGAATGCCATCAAAGCATACATTTTTTCTAGAAGACTGCAGATAAAAGGAATAGGGAAGACATTTTCTTAAAGATAGATTTTTATTAAAATGCTTAATTTTTTCTTTGTTCATTTACATTGGATATTACAGGACCATTAGTAAATTGTTATTTTTATGAGTCTGTTTCACTTAGGAAATTTCTTAATTCATTACATTTTATTAGATCAGCAGTAATGAACCAAAAACAATATCATTTATTTTTATTGCTACTGTAGGTTAAATCACAATGATTTATATAGCCAGATTGAAGCAATGACTGTGTAATTACTCTGTTATTGTCAATGATATATTTTTCTTAAATAAGACACTTTAACTACATGTAAAATCAATAAATATAGAAACTTGTAAGTGAAAATAGTAGAGTAGCCACCCAGCCACCATTTTGAGCTTAAGGTATGCTGTGGATCCATTCTGGATGATGGGTATGGGTGTTGTAAGGAATCAGGAAACACCTCAGAATTAATGAAGTGACAATGATGGGTCTCTCACTCTCAGGACACATGTTCATTGTATCATAATTATAGGGGTCTTATTCTCTGGTATATTATAAACTGAATATAATCATTCTAGATGGACAATTGTCTATAGTATCTCTCTTTTCTTTCTAAGGAACAGTCTTACAATTCCAAAAGTGTATTAGTAAATATTTTTTCAGTCCATTCTCCTGAAGCTCAATGTCACTTCAATTAGTCCAGTCTTCAGAAGATGTAAAGGATCATTGCTCTGGCACCTGTACTGTAATCTTTAAACCATTTAAAGAATTATCAAAAAACATCTTCTTTTTCTGAGGAAATAACCTGAATCCAAATAGAAAGATTTAAATAAACAAATGGTAAGGAATCCAGCCAACATGTTTTGGGTTTCTTCTTTTAGTAATGTTGTATTTATATTTGCAGCTATCATGAAAGAATTACTTTCAAATTCTAGAGGAAAAAGAATTATGGGTCTACCATTCATTATCCACAATCTGGTATCCAAAAGCACTGACAGCCAAAAAATTAACTCATTTGGCAGAAACACCTAATAAGAATAGCCATGTGGATGTTTATAGACTTTATTCTACTTAGTGTGATTATTCAACTATTTTGTTGTAGTTATCTTAAAGTGCTTGTTACATTGTCTTAGAGCCCAATGTAAGTAATTCCTAGTATATAGTTAATGCACCATATTACTTTCCAACATTGAAAAAAGAGAATCTTTATTATAGAACATATTTAGTCCAAGTGTTTTGGGTAAGGGAATATAAATTTGGTTTGGAAAGGTGAAATGAGGTTTACTAAGTAATTTTATTATAAGCTATAACTTTTAAATCTTTTATTTTGTACTGCCTGACCTTTCCTCTTAATTATGGTTATTTCAAAACCAAAATGGGCAATATAAATTCAGTTGGTTATGCAACTTGTCACTGGTACAGAAATAATATGAAAGACGGCATTGACATGTCACATATAGAGGATAGAGCAGATAGCCTTATTGTAAGCAAATTGGGGGAGAAAGATAAAAATGTTTTGTCAAAACAATTTTGGAAAGACTGGCGTCAACTTAAAGAACCAAAAGAGAAATGAATGTTTTACATTTATAAATTAATCTGACAATTTAGCTTCCTGAAGTACAAAAAACAGCAGCATATCATCTGGTGCTTGGTGGATTACAGACTACCTTCATGCTCCCCGCATACTCTGACCTCTTCGGGTTTCTCATCTGCTTTTGACATTGGGCTATCGATTCTCATAAAGTTATTTTATATTATAAACTATTTCTCTTTAAATAGAGAATTTGTGATATTTGGTAAGTAACAATCTTAAATAGAAACTAAGATATAGAATAACATATTTCATTACTACCAATTTAGAGCACTCTGCATAAAAATAAATACAAAAAAGTTCTAGCTCTTTCTCTTCCTTTCCCCTTATGTTCTTCTTCGCTTTTATTTTGCTTGAGCTTCTTCACCAATTTCAATTTATACTCTGACAATGTGAATATGAGAGCTGAAGCTAACAAATATATGAATAGTCACACCAAATGAACACAGAAGATCCCAAACACCCAAAGTTTGCTCATACAGCCATGAACCATTCATTTCTTGCTAATAACATAGACTCCACTTAACAAAAAGGGAAGAAAATACCATCAAAGTAATTTTTTTTTAAATTTTCTTGTCATTTATGGGCATGCTATGTCAGAATATAATTTAGAAGTGTAATTCATTGCAAACTTTATCTTATAGATAGACCTGAACAGCACTGATGATAGCAATAGAGTGTTCTCACATCTGTGTCTCATATTCTACATTATTTCTCTTTCTCTCTACTGTAAGTGTGAGCAAGGGAACACCTGGTCTTTTAATTCTCTTTTTTTTCACACTTTGTATATATGGTGTGTGTGTCTAAGTCAGTACACTTCTTGAGAACCTAATATCACCAAGGTTAGTTTACTTAAATAAAAAAATGCCTTTGTCTGATAAATTCAAAGAGAGAAAGCCACTTTATATTTTCAAAATTTCATGAAAAACAAGATGGGGGAACAAAATCTTCTTTAAAAAGAGTTGAAATAATTCTTTAAAATGTTATTTTTTTATAATTATTGCTAATATTTAATTTATGAGAAATCCTTAATTCCATCAACTATCACAAGATAAGATCCAAACATTATAATTTTGTCAGCATACTCTTGAATTTGTTAAGTTAATCTGTTTGAATTTTGATTTCTTGTTTAACCTTTTTTTCTTATTTTTTAAAATATGTTTTTATTGAATTCAGAGAGAGGAAGGGGGAGAGATAGATAGAAATATCAATAATGAGAGAGCATCATTGATTGGCTGCCTCCTGCAAGACACCTACTGGGGATTCAGACTGCAAACTGGGTTTATGCTCTGACTAGGAATTGAACTGTGACTTCCTGGTTCATTGGTCAACGCTCAACCACTGAGCCACACTGGCTGGGCATTTTATATATATATATATATTTTTTTTTTTAGTTGGACCATACTTTACAACCTATGCCTGCATGAATTTGTGAGGGATAATGCAATCATTATTTGATGTATTCATTACATTAATAAAAAAGGTTTAAAAAACTATTTTTTAAAGAGAGTAGACCCAAAAAGAAAAACTCACAAGGGAAGGGAAGGCATTATCTTTAAAGGAATTCGAATAAGAAAATTTACTAAAGACTTTGAAGAATCTGAGAACCAGTCGTATGATATAGTCAGTCCCACTACAAAGCAGCAGTTACTAAAACACAGAGCATCTTTCATGAGCCGACTCTATTTTTCTCCAGCACATATTTTTCTTTCCTTAGGCATCATCCTTAACGCACTATGGAATAGATCTTTGGTTAGAAAGAGTTATCTGCTGATATAGAATTTGAACAGTGCAGGTATTGACATTAAATCTAAATGTAACAATTTACGGTACTTTAGGGATCGCTCATTATTTCCTACTAAAAATACCCTTATTGAATTAACAAATACTTTCATGACTTAGTTTGAATCTATGATTGCTAGAACAGAACCTAAAGCCTAAGGGACAATATTAGCAATTTATAGAAAATCTTTAAGAATTTGAAAGGACTAATAGATATAAAACATAATTTAAGTTAAAATAAGCTGATTAGTATGACTGCCAAATGAATAGCAAAGTTTATAAGATTTGAATTGTATTCCTTAGAAAATTTTGTGTTTACAAGTTCACAGAAAACAAAATTTTAACTTCCTTTCCTTTATCAATTATTCAAGATGTTAATGGTGAGTCTGCTAGTTTTTTTCCCCCTGTAAAAATGTGTGATTATTGCAAAATATGAAGTCTAAGTGGTCAGTGTGTGTAGAATGGAGTGACACTAAAAAATAAGAACTGAAAAAAGCAAAAGGCAAGGAGGGAAAAAAACTTTATTCAACTGAATCAGCAGAAAGTGGGACTTTTAAAAAGTTCAAATCGAGAAAGGGTTTGGTCCAATTTCTCTATTTCTTCTTAAACTCACAGTTTTCTTTTTCCCTGGACTTAAAATGAGCTAATGGACAGGACCTCCCATTTTCTTCAATTTCTTGCCTGCAGAATTTGCTGCAGAATTACTTTTTCTCACTGAACTCTATCATGTGTTACTGAAGGAAATAAAAATATTGCCTTATTGGCTGTGGAGAAAGAGGGTAGCATTTTAGAACCGAGACAGAGGTCAGCATTTGTTGTGCTCAAGCTTGGTGTCACCTTTTGAGTGGCTTCCAATTGAAGAGCTCAATCCCTGTTCAGTTGATAGCTCGACTCACAAAAGGAAACGTCTTATTTCTATACATTCCATCTGAGGAGACAGAAGGTACCATTAACCCACTAGAAAGGCTGCTGGCACACCTTGGTATTACAAAATCTTTTTCTAAGTAAACACTGTATTGTGTAGAGCTGAAAGGCTTGGAAGTGGCAAGTTCTGGTGGCCTGTGTGTCAGTGCCTCTCACATGGAAGGAGATTCCAAACATTGGGTATTGTGCAAGCATCTCTAGACTTATGAAATGTGCTTTAGAAAAAGTTTTGTCAAAAACATAATTCAACATTAAACACTGTTCTGTTAAATATTTTTATTTTGCTAAATATATTTAAAATGAGATATACCCCCTTAATAAAATTTAAGTGGACAATATAGTGCTTTGGACGATAGGTATAATGTTGTACAGTCCCTGGCAACCATCATTCTATTCTGATTCTGTAAATTTGACTATTTTAAATATCTCATATGAGAGGCCTGGTGCACAAATATTTGTGCACTAGGAGGTCCCTCAGCCAGGCCTGTGCCCTCTCGCAGTCTGGGACCCCTCAGGGGATGACCACCTGCTGGCTGAGGCCCGCCCGGGGGATTGGGCCTAAGCTGCAGTTGGACATCCTTAGCGCTGCTGAGGAGGCGGGAGAGGCTCCCACCACCAAGGCTGTACTGGAAGCCGTCAGCCTGGCTTGTGGCTGAGCAGAGCTCCCCCTGTGGGAGTGCACTGACCACCAGGTGGAAGCTCCTGCATTGAGCATCTGCCCCCTGGTGGTCAGTGTGTGTCATAGTGACCAGTCATTCCCAGTTGTTCTGCTGTTAGGGTCAATTTGCATATTACCCTTTTATTATATAGGATAGAGGCCTGGTGCATGGGTGGGGGCTGGCTGGTTTGCCCTAAAGGGTGTCCCGGATCAGGGTGGGGGTCCTGCTGGGGTGCCTTGCCAGCCTGGGTGAGGGGCTGATGGCTGTTTGCAGCTGGTCACACCCCCTTTAGGGTGAGGGTCCCCACTGGGGTGCTTAGCCAGCTTGGGTGAGGGGCTGATGGCTGTTTGCAGGCTGGTCAAGCCCCCCCCCCCAGTGGGGACCCTCACCCCATGGAGTTTTGGCCAGCCTGGGTGTGGGGCTGATGGCTGTTTTCAGGCTGGCCACACCCCCTTTAGGGTGGGGCAGTCCCCTCTGGGGTGCCTGACCAGTCTGGGTGAGGGGCTGAGGGCCGTTTTCAGTCTGGCCAAGCCCCCCCGGCGACGGAAGCTCCCAGCCTCTCCCTTTTTGCTTTTTTCTTTTTTACTCTGGGATTTATTTACCTTCTATAATTGAAACTTTGTTGCCTTCAGTGGAGCTCAGAGCCTGCTGTGGCAGGCAGGAAGCTTGGCTTCCTCCATCACTGAGCAACCAAGCCTCCTGCTTGCTCCAGCTCCATGGCCACGGCAGGCTGAAAGCAGGTATCTGGGGTTTATTTATCTTCTATAATTAAAACTTTGTTGCCTTCAGTGGAGCTCAGAGCCGGCCGCGGCAAGTGGGAAGCTTGGCTTCCTCCATCACTGGAGCAACCAAGCCTCCTGTTCCCTCCAGCTCCGTGGCTGCCGGCTGCCATCTTGGTTGGGTTAATTTGCATATAGTCGCTCTGATTGGCTGGTGGGCATAGCTTAAGGCATAGTGAAGGTATGGTCAATTTGCATATTTGTCTTTTATTAGATTAGATAAGTGGAATTACACAGTATTTGTTTTTTTGTGACTAGCTTATTTCACTTGGCATAATGCCTTCAAGGTTCATCCATGTTGTTGCATATTGCAGAATTTTCTCTTTTTTAAAAAATTGAATAATATTCCATTTTATACATAGACCACATTTTCTTTATCCACACATCTGCCAATGAACATTTAGGTTGTTTCCACATCTTGGCTATGTGAGGAGTGCTGCAATGAACACTAATGTTCTAGTGTCTCTTTGAGATTCTGATTTACATTCTTTTGAATAAATGCCTAGATGTGGGATTGCTGGATAATATGTCAGTTCTATTTCTAGTTTGTTCTTTGTACATTACTCTTAAGAAAAATTTCCAATTTCTTAAGACTTACAAGGTCCTGAAAGATCAAGTTCAACATTATCTCTCTAGTCTCATTTATTAGTTCTCACTTTTCTGCACTATACAAATAAATCTGAGCACACTTGCCTTTTTCTCTTACTTCAATGTATAACATTCTATTTGGCTTCCGAGCCTTCTCAGTGTTATTCCAAAATATTGTAGTCTTCCCTTTCCTTTGGTAATTCTTACAATATTTAAACTGCTTTTCCTTATGAGTTTGGGGTAAGTGCTCTCATGTCACTTCTACTTCTACAAGGGTAGCACAAATCATCACTATTGTAGTTGTCCTTTTGCATATTTTTAAATTTCTTCACATGTTTGAAAGCATCAGGAGAACATGGGCTGAGTCCATCTTGTTTACTATCACATGCTTGACACATAGTATGTGTTCAATAGAATTTGTTTAATAGATGCATGAATGTCTACTGCCACTGAAATAAGCTGAATTTGTAAAAATAGATTTAATTCTTAGGATGTTATACTTAATGATAAAAGAAATAACTTTCAGGTCACTTTCATTGATAACAATAATATTAATTGCAGGTATATAAATAACTACTGCTAACTTTGCTGTGTTTCTACCATGACTACACATTGTATTAGGAATTTTAATATATTATTTAATCTAATCCATACAACAGCTCAACAAAGTGGGTTTATGTTTCCAGATTATAGGCAATAAAACTAAGACTCATAACTTATGCAACTAAACAACAGAAAAACTCAGAATTTGAATCCAGATATATTTTCAAAGATGGTCCTAATGTCATCATACTAAAGGGCTTATGCGGAGAGATTCAGGGAGTAATTGATAGTTTTAGCATTTGATTAGTTTCCATCATTAATACTTTACTTTTAAATTATGAGGTGTACAATTATGTAATATGCAATTCAATAAGTGAGGGAATATTTTAAAAGCTATTTTTCCCCCTCTGGCACAATGTGCTGGATATTAAAAGTAACAAAATAGTCATATATGGGCTAGCAGTCCTAATTAACACTTTACCATCTCTGCTTACTCAATATTACAATCCATTTTCCAGATTTTTATGATTTTTCATTAATTATACTTGATAGTTATCATTACTTTTCTGTAGGGCTTTGGAACATTATCATTTTTACCACAAATATGGTTGTTGGGGTTTAACAATAAAAGTGGCCACCAGTGCTGCGGTAATCATTTAATCTCCACATTTGTGAGGCAGTGACCATGATTATCACCATTTTTATATCATGCCACTTGTTTTGGTAAGGATGCTGAGCTTATAAAATTAAGTCATTAATTAATGGCAGAGCAGGGATGGGAAACCAAGCTTTCTGACTCCAGAATAGCAATCTTTAGGTATCAGTGCTTCTTGCTGAGCAAACAACTGGAAAATAATTCCTTCCCTTTCTGCCTTTTGTCCTCTTACACATTTCTTATTAGAGGAAATCTATATTTCTTATCTATAGACATATGGTTTATCATTTCAGAGCACATTTCTATTGCAAAGATTGTGAAAATTTTCTAAGTACTCCCACATGCCTCTCTGCAGAACCTGAGAGGTTTCTTCTCTGAATATGAATTCTAAATAACTTTTAATTTCATCTTAGCTGCTCTGGGAAAGGCATTTAAGCTTGGCCCCCTCTCTTTTTACATATTTTACACAAATATTATTTAAATAATTTCATAATAGAATACGAACCTTATGTTTTAGATTAAAGGCATCTTTCTAATCTTTGACAAGTCCTTTCAGTGAATTAATCACAAAGTTCCTCACATCTGGATTCATTGCCATGATTTGGTGGTAACATTTGATCTGACTTGAGAGGGTGTAGGTAATATGTGATAAATTGCTTAGCAAATTAGAAATTAGAACCTTTGACCTGTTGAATTAGGCTTGGGCACCTGTAAATTGAAGAGAGGTAGTTTTCAACATGCAATGCAAGAGAGTGAGTACTCAGTGACAGGTATAGCTTCTTCCTAACTATTATGTCTGAAAATGCAGGTTCTTTCCTTGATGGCCTATGTTGCTTGGGGATTCGACACCTTAGCCAAAATACTGAGCACACATTTGTTTGGGAGACTTCCTGATATTTACAAAAATATTTCAGGATGTTGCCTTGCCCCCAATTTGCCAACCTTCTAAATTTCTTTAAGATTTGGGACTTGCCAGAAAAAAAAAATGCCAGGGATAAAACATAAATGTGTATATGTTCATAAATAACGTTTTTGTCTGATCAAATATGAAAAACAACATTAAAAATATTCTGAGGTGTCATAATGTAACCATTCAACCATAACCATAAATATAGTCTTTTGCTTTGAAATTACTTTTATTACTAAAAATAAAATAAAAAACAGTACCTTTTAAGAACCTGAATGGAGAAGTTATAGTTCAAAAATATACATTAACAGATATCATCAATAACCAAGTGGTCAAGATTAGCTCAAAATGTAGTTTCATAAAATTCCCTCAAATAAAGTGTCCCGATATTTTATAGGTATTGATAATAGATGGAGGAAATAGATGGCTCTCCTATGAGTCACTAGCTAGTGGAGCAAATTCTAGGCTAGTATGGTGTTTTTTCTGGTCTCCAGTAAACATTCTTCTCCTCAGAGAATGACAATGCATAACATTCTCTAGAGATCTGGAATCTAAATAGCAGCATCTGGGATACTAGTTTCTCAAGGTACGATGATCAGTGGTCCTTGGAGAAAGACAGCCTTACATACCAGTCTTGAATTGCTCATCTGTAAAGCCCTGTTGTTGACTGAAGGATCTGTGAGTCAAAACGAACAAAGACATATTCACATTATAGCAGATATGTGGACATGCACTTCAGTCTAAGTGTCAAAGCTCAGCAGGTATTTTTATAGAAAGAATATCTCGCTTGCCAAGAGTGACACTTGAAAACTAGCTTCACTTAGCATCTGAGTCTCATAAAGATTACACAGCAGCCCAAGCACTATCAAAGGCATAAGAAAAAATAAGCACTTTATCCCTCAGTGATTTTGCCTTGATTTTATTATGACTGAAAGAATGAATACTAAATAGCATAAGGTATCTCTTGGGCATATGTGCCAGCCACTAATTAAACTACATTTTGTTTAGAATGTGAGTAATTAAAATATACTCTGATTAATCTATTTACTAATAATTTTTAAAGATATTTTCTGTATAATTAATAGAAGTATTAGTCACTTTGATAGGCCAACCTTTTCTAGTTTTTTGAATTTGGTCTTTCCATAGTTTATAATACACACATATAGGTTTTCATCCTACGCATGCTGAAAACCTGATAGTTACTTCCCACTAATAATTTCTAAAAGCACTAATTTTCTGAGTCTTCATTTTTAATTATCTGTTGCTCTGAATTCTTGCTTCCACTGTATTCTAGACATTGCTTGGATCTCACCGCCTGCAGCTGAGACTTTCTCTCTAGTTGGTGCTCACTGCAAGGTGCATCACAGATCATTTGCAATTCTTTAAATCAGTGAGGAAAATGAGACTGGAGTAGAAGGAGAGTCTTCCTTAATGTCTGGATATCCTGGATAGGGTTACATCATAGTACAACACCATAAATGACTGGGAACTGAATCCTATGTACCCTTGTTCTTAATTCCTCAGACTTTTTCCTGCTACTAACTACTTCCTCTCTACAGATAACCCCAGACACCTACACTTCTGAAACCTTACTCACCTCTCCTTTTAAACAACTTTACCAAGCATGGTACATAGTACCGTTAGTTGACTGAACAAGCAAGACTCAAGGAAGAATTAGGAAAGAAGTTCTGTTTATTTTTCTTCTCCTTTCACTGTCAACCACATAGGATGTGTGTGTGCACACACATACACACAAACACACACGCACACGCACAGTTTATTCAAACTCTCTCTCTGGACTTGTTCTTCCCTTGGGAAAAACTCATCATCTACATGTTTCAGATACTTTCACCCACCCTGTGTGGCCAGCAGGAGGGCCTGAGCATGTCTTTCCCATGAGGATGTCAGAAACATCTGACATCAAGCAAGCAAAGCCTTCTAAAACTCAACCTTAGAATGAGTATGCTATCACCTCCAACTTGGTTCATTGGCCAAAACAAATCATATGGCTGTACACAAAGCCAAGAACCAAGGAAATACACTCCACCTGTTTCCTGAGGCAAATTTCAAATTTGGCATAAGGTGTGGTTACAAAGAAAGTGAAGAATGAAAGCAATACTGCAATCCTTTCCAGCTGGTATCAGTTATTTAACCTCAGCACATAGAAGACATCACTTCTGTCTTCTATCATCTATTGCTGATGATAGCACACATGTTATAGAGTCTAATTATCATTGCTCTATGAGTTCTCTCTCTTTTCTCCTTGGTGATTTTTAAGATTTTTCTCTTTATCATTGATATCCTGCACATTAACCTTAATTTTTCTAAATGTAGATTTTTTTTACTTGCCTTGCTTTGGTACTCAAGGTGTATTCCCAACATAACATTTTTTTTTCAATTCTGGGAAATTACCTATAAATATAGCTTCAAAAAAATATCACTCTGCCATTTCTGAAAGTCCCAGTTAGAAAGAACTCTATTGGTATAATTGTGTATAAATAGATGCTTTTTAATTTATTTTTTTTGTTTTTCAATGTCTCTTTTATCTTTTTCTCTCAGGGTTGGTTCAGAATAAATACCTAGTCCAATATTTTAATTCATTAATTTTCTTTTCACCTCTGTCCAGCTACAATATAGACTAGCTACTGACCAACCCACCCATGAACATAACTATAATTCTCATTTTTCAATACTTTGAATTGGTTCCTTTATATATTCACCAAATATAATATCATGTTTGCCTCTAATGGTTTCTTAATTTGTTGTTTTATTTGTTTATTTACTTATTTAATCCTCACCCAAAGATATGGTTTTCACTGATTTTAGAGAAAAGGAGGGAGAGAGAGAGAAAGAGAGAGAGAGAGAGGAGAGAGAAACTTGGATGGGTTGCCTCCCATACTTGCCCCAACCAGGAATCAAACCAGCAATCTTTTGGGCAGGGGATGACACTCCAACCAACCAATCCACACTGGTTAGGGCTATTGCTTTTTAAAAATATGAAACTTGTTTTCTTCATCTCTCAGAGCAATTTAATCATGTTTATGTTAAGGTATGTCAGGTAATTTTGTAAATACATTATTTTTCAAAAGTGCTTTCCCAACATTAATGTACATATTAGTTACCTGGCAGTTTCGTTAAAATGTGGATTTTGATTTGGCAGGTCCAGCGTGAGGTCTGAGAGTCTGCATTTCTAACAAGTTCCCAGGTGATGATGATATTTTTTGTTCAAAAATAAACAGCCCAGAGTTTATGACCTATTATTTGGTATTTTTTACTGTCTTTTTTAGACTTAAATGGGTTTGAGATGTTTGTTTTCATACTCATTTTGAGTAAAAACTATTGTGTTGACTTTGATTTCTTGTTACCCCCCTACCCCCCAAGCTCTTTGTATCCTTTTCCATCTCCATTTCTAATGTTTTCTGACTGAACCACAGTTGGTTTCAAGCAGTGAGTTAGGTCCCATTTCCTGTCTCACTATCTTACTTGGAATAGTACTTATCCATATTATTCTTCAGTAGCCCAATTCCTGGATTCAGTAGGCCTCCTACTCTAATTCCACTCACCACTTTGCATTTCTATTTCATTGCCTTCATAGAAATGCTGTCTTCTTTTCAAGCACAACATACATCTTGGTTTTCTTTTTCAAAATTTACCTATATATATTTGGAGTAGAAAGAGTTGACCAAAGAGTGAACATAGAGAGACATCTCAATCAAGTATCTTTTCCTACATTGTTTTAGCTGGATCAGTGCCTATCTTTGGAATGAAATCTGAGTACGGACCTTAAAAATACAAATTTAATAATTATTCATAATAGTAAGTTGGTTCCCATCCTTTTATATATCATTTTCACTGGCTCAATATAAAGTTTTCTTTTATATCAAAAGAGATTTTTACAAAATGAAGTCCAAGTGGCATACCATGTTTCTGAAAAATGCTCAAGAAGTTGTAAAAAAAGTGTTATAAAGAAATGTCACATATAAAAATGTAACTTCTCCAATAACTTAAACAGTAAATAAGGCTTTTAAGTATTGATTGGCAACATTTAGGTTTGTATCTGTGAAACCCACAAATGAACATTAATTCATATATTTAGTGAGTGTCTCTATGTATCCACAATGAGTCTGGATAATTTGGTATGCAAATTCCTCCCTGGTACTAAATTCATAAGGCTGAAAGGGACCCTTATCTGGTACAACTGTTCTCTTATAGGGCTGTCTAATAACTACTTAGAAAAAAATAATTAACTAAGAGCTTTCTTTTAAAAAATAAAAATGGGCTTCCACAAGTTTTGTAACATATTCAAGAGACTTTTAAATCTAGTGGCAATGAGGTAGAGTGGAATCTTCTGACACAGTAGGGGCAAGAGATTCCAGCAGCCTTAATTTTGCCCCTAATAAAATATAATATTTTAGGGCAACTTATTCTATCTCTGTGCGCCTCAGTTGCTTCTACAGAAAAACACAAGAGACTTCATCTTGGCTACTGTGGCTCAGTGGTCGAACATTGACCTATGAATCAGGAGGTCACAGTTAGATTCCTGGTCAGGGCACATGCTGGAGCTGTGGGCTCAATCCCCAGTATGGGGCATGCAGGAGGCATATGATTAATGAATCTCTCTCATTATTGATGTTTCTCTCTTTCTTTCTCTATCCCTTCCTCTCTCTCTCAAAAAAAAATCAATAAAAGTATTAAAAAGAAAAAGACAAGAGGCTTTGACTTGCTCTAACAAATTAGTGTGAGGCTGAAATTAGGTAACAGGCATATAACTTTTTAGAAAGTTAAATAAGAAATACATTGAAGAGAGCAGTGAATTCAAATTAGCTATAAACATGGGCTCACCTTCAAGACCATGGCTAACCTATTTCTGCTCAGAAAAGACAATCAAGGACTGAATTACTTTAGTGGTCAAATCTAATTTTATAGCCATATGGCACATATAAAATATACATCCTTTAATATAATGTACCTTTCCAGGAGGCCTTGGGCAAAATACACTGTTCCCTCTTATTGCTCTTCTTTTTTTCTTTTACAACATCCTTCTTACCTTTTGGTTAGTGGGTCATAAGCTCAGGATGAATTCGGAAGCTAAAACATATTTCAGCAATTAGCACCCTGGAAACTCAAGCTGTTTTTTGGCAATATTCTAAAACGATGATTTCAGCACCTTTCATCCCCAGCTTGTTTGATAATTCACATTCCCGTGTCCTTGGACTTGGCAGGCTCTCCAGCGCTAGAGGCACATTCTTAGGTTGGTGAGGAAAGTGTGAGCAACTTGAAGACGCTAAATAGGGACATTTGCTACATCTGAACTAGATATACTGAGTTGGGAGACTTTTGTTCCTGGCCTGTTCTCTCTATTTTTAAATGTGATTGTACTCAGAGCTATTCTGAACATTTTAGTTAACTCCCTGCCATCCACCTACCTATCTTATTATTAGCCACTCTCTTCTGAAATATGTTTAAAGGAGTAGAGAAAGAGATGAAACAAAATGTCTTCCGAACTGCTCTAACTCTGGCTTCAGAGGAGTGAGCAGACTCTTAGCTGCTTTTATAACTTATTTCTTTCTCAGAGGCAGGGACGACTGAAAAATATTCCCAAGAGACTAGGGAATTTGGTTGGCATGAAAAGTCCTCTACATTTTAAGTCACTTTACATACTCAGATACAGGTGGTAATGATCTATTCAGGAAGCATTAATGTTTAGTCCTTCCCTGATTAAAATAAGAATGGCATTAGGGGCATTAACTAATAAGGATAATTACACTGGGTATGTTGACAGGCTAAATAACTGTTTTTCCTCCACTCCCTCAATCCACAGACAAATGTTTCTGGACCAGTCAAGTGTGTGTCTTATTTCTCTCCAAACTGGGTCTAGTTAAAAAGCCACTAATGTGACCAAAGCCTGGAGGAGTCCTATGGGAAACCTGCATGAACTTACTGCCAAGGATTTATATAATCTATTTGGGCTACTCAAGTTCTTCTTCTTCCTTTCTTCTCTTTGGCTGTTTGCTCTAATCATTGGTGTTGCAAAGGCTTCTAATTCTAACATTGCATGATCAAAAGATGCTATAAAATGAAAATAGGAATCTTTGGACTATGAATTTAATTTTTGGATATATTCAACACAGGATATCTCAATAAAAACAGGGTTTATAATTGGTTGGAAAGTGGCAAAAAAATTCAAAATCAGGAGGTTAAGGTTCTAATTCTGGTTGGTTCTCTATATTACTGAAAAATTAGTCTCTCTTGAGGCTGCATATGCCATTAGCTTTACTACTACCTATTACCAGATAAACTACAAGGCCCACTCTATTAGACTCCCAGAGCAAGGACGATGGGCCAGGTACAGAAACTCACCCAGGCAGAAAACCCCAGATGCCTAGCAAGGGGCAAACTGGGAAAACAAGAACTTTGCCCCCAGGGTAACTTAACCTCCCTTAATATAGAACTGGTCATGTGGTTTGAACCTCATATCTTTCATATCGCTGGTCATGAGGTTTAGACTCCCTGACCATTTCCTCCCTAAAGATAACATCTAGGCCTCAGTTGTATTTCAGCTCCAGGCCCAGAAAAACAGAAAAAACAGACAAGTGATGAAATGGCTGCCTAAGGACCACCTGCCCTGGCACTGACCAATAAGTGGCGACCATGACCCTGAAAGAGCACACCTGGAAAGCTGATGAATATTCTATTAAGCCCCTCACCTGAACCCTCCCCTAAGATTTTAACCGGCAGGAAAGAGATAAATACACTCAGGACAAAGAACCCAGTTCAAGATCTCCTTCCAAGGAGCATGCCCAGCCCATGCCATTTCCTTTTCTCTTCCCTTCCCCACAGGCACGTATTCCCTAATCCAGTGGTCGGCAAACTGCGGCCCCTTGAGTATGGCTCTCCACAAAATCCAACGTGCGGGCATGCACATACAGTGCAATTGAAACTTTGTGGCCACACTCAAGGGGCCAAAGAGCCGCATGTGGCTCACGTGCCGCAGTTTGTTGACCACTGCCCTAACCTCTAAGCCTTAGAGTCTAAGGGACCCCGTGAGACTTGCAACCAGGTAAGTAATTGGCTGCAGCAGCTCATCCCAGGCTAATCCCCTGAATCTGTCTCTAAGGCCCCCTTTCCTCTGTGTAGCCCTTCCTTTGGATATCCCCATCTCCCATCCCCTTTTCCTTAAATAAATTCAGTGTTCTTTAATCACCATGTGAGATGGCTATTTAGCCTGCCTGTGCACCATCTACTTTAACCTTTCACGCTATTAGGTTCTCTGAATCAGTTTTGGAGAGTGGAGTTCAGCTATGTATTTTTGTTGTTGTTAATCCTCACCTGAGGATATTTTGCCATTGATTTTTAGAGAGAGTGAAAGGGAGAGGGAGAGACACACAGAGAGAAACATTGATGTGAAAGAGACATGTTGATTGGTTGCCTCCTGCACGGGCCCCAACCAGGCTGGAGACTGAGCCTGCAACTGGTATGTGCCCTTGACTGGTATCCAACCTGGAACCCTTCAGTCCACAGGACGATGCCCTATTCACTGAGCCAAACAGGCTAGGGCAGTTGTGTATTTTAAAAAGATTCCCAGGGAATTCTGATATGTGCCTCTCATTGACAAACACCAGATCAGCTGGTTGTCAAGTTTCCTTCCCATTTTGACATTGCATAATGTCATGTATCCACCATTACAGTATCATACACAGTAGTTTCATTACCCTAAAAATCCCCAGTGTTCTCCTTATTCATCTTTTTCAAGCAAAGCTTGAAAGCTTCTGACAAAGTAGTTATAAGACACTAGAGGCCCCGTGAACGAAATTTATGCCTGGGTATGTGTGTGTGTGTGTGTGTGTGTGTCCCTCAGCCTAGCCTGCACTCTCTCAAATCTGGGACCCCTCGAGGGATGTCTGACTGCCTGTTTAGGCCCGATCCCGGTGGGCCTAATCAGGCAGTCAGACCCCCTTTCACAATCCAGGACTGCTGGCTCCCAACCGCCTGTCTGCCAGCCTGATCACCCCCTAACCACTCCCCTGCCAGCAACACCTAACTGCTCCCCTACTGGCCCGATTGCCCCTAACTGCCCTCCCCTGCCAGCCTGCCCACCCCTGCAGGCCTGGTCCTCTCCAACTGCCCTCCCCTGCAGGCCTGGTTCCCTCAACTGCCCTCCCCTGAAGGCCTGATCCTCCCCAACTGCTCTCCTCTGCCAGCCATCTTTGGTGGCCATCTTTGACCACATGGGAGCGGCCATCTTGTGTGTTGGAGCGATGGTCAATTTGCATATTACCTCTATTATATAGAATTATCCATTTGTGAAAAGTAATAATAATGCATCAATATTAGCCCATCAACTGTAAGAAATATACCACCACCCTAATTCAAGATGTGAGTGTTAGAGAAAACTTAAGGGATAGAGGGGAGGAACAACTGGAGTATATGGGAATTCTTTATACTTCCTGCTCAATTTTTCTATAAGCCTAAAAGTGTTTAGAAATAAAGTCTACTAATTAAAAGAAAAAAGTTAATTTTAATATAAATATTAATTTCAAAAAAATTAAGAGATATAAAGTGATAATTATTTAATCATTCAAAATTGGAAGTGGCAAGAAGGCCCAGTCAGAGAAGGCGCAGGGAATACAGAGTATTGTGATGGACATCTTGCTGTTTTTTATATTCCAGTTTCAATTAGTTAATTCATTCCTCTCTCAATCCATATCCGTGAGTGATAGGAAGTAAGAATTTGATTTTTGTTTTCTTTCCAAAGAAGGATATTATCATTCAGTCCTTGTCAATATTTCAAGTAGACTGAAGCAGCCATTTCTTCCGTTGTTACTAACAGGCAGGGCCGTTAAACTGTGAGAGTTCTTTTTAGCAGCCCTCTTTCTATATATTGCAAACTCCTTTCAGCTGCTTCTCAAGAGTTGTTGAGACAGCTTGAGATATTGTTCCACTACACTTATCACCCTCCACATTTTTACTGAAGATATTTCATTGGTATGACAACATGTCTGGATTAATATATAATAAACATCTTTTAAAGCAGTGACCAGTCCTTTTATGATTTGGCATAGCTACAGTATTATGATAAATTACCTTAAGCAAGTTCAACCTGATAACTATGAAAAAGGTTACATTGTTCTTCAATTATCCCTTTAATCAATCTCTCAGGATAATCATTCTGCCTAAAAATATGTTTCTCAATACTAATTTCATTATCTAGGTGATTCTCATCACTAATCATTAGAGTGCGATTCTCCATATTCTTAACAACTCTTACTTTAACTTAAATGGGTAATTAGACTCAATATGCAGGATATTACCTGCACGGTGGGCTTGATAATATATTCTCCATTGTAACTATCTTCACTTCATCCTACTAATAGATGTTCAAAAAGAAAAAAAAGCTCTCTTATTAAACCCTTCCACAATAAATCATATATCTAAATGAAGATGACTTTTCAAGAAAAAAAGAGATAATAAAATGACTTTCTTATCTTTATGCCAAGAAAACCTTCTTGTAAAATTTTGCTGTAACTGAATATCATTGAGCCTTTCAAAGTAATAGAAGGGAAATTTCTTTCAAAATGTTGGCAAAACATTTAAAGACCCTATGTTGTTGAAGATATGGATTTTTTAAAGAAGTTGTAACTTTATGATAGTATAATACTCCTATGGCTGTCCTGGTTTTCTTCAGTGTCCCTCACTAGGCTATATCCAGGATCACAAAACAGGCCTTAAAGCATTCCTGATTTTTCTGTCACAACATAGGTAGACTAGTGGCAACTAGCAGCACTCCAGTGCAAGTATTTTTGCATGCAAGCACTAAACTTTTGGTTAACCTGCAGCTTTTCCATTACAATACATGAAAGAATGCTATGCATTACTCTCATTTGTATAATGTTTTCCACCCTTAAATAATGTTTTCCTCACATTAAGCTGTGTCTATCAATAATAAACTGATTAGTTTTAGTTTTAATAAAGTATCATCTACTTGCATCTTAATATGGGCAACACAGCAATTCCAGAATCAGTCCCCAAAGTAAAACAAAATAAAAGCTCACATTTTGTAATCCAGTTAATAATTTAGTTTAGTGAATGCATTATCATTGTTGTCATTCTTTATATCATATGTTCTAAAACTTGAAAGAATACTTTTTTATCAATATGGAAACATTCTGAAAATTAGTTTTGTTTTCACTTTTCTATTTTTTCTTTTAATTTACAGTAAAATTCATATGGTAAAAGTACATACAATAATTTTTTTTATTCAGAAAAATTAGGGATGTATTATTGATGCTTATATAAAATCAACATACTATGTGGGTATCTGTTTTACCAGTGAAGAGAGAGGTAACACATTCTCACTCTCTTCTCTCACTCTTTTGAATATTGGATTTGGGTTTCAGGAAACTTTCTCATATCCTTCCTTCCCCCAGGAAAATAAACATATGCTATTTCCTTTAAAACAAGACCCTGTGCATTTGCTTGCCAATGATTGTGATGGTTTGCCAGAAGAAGAATAAACTACATCCCACCATTCTTTGTCACAATGACTTACACCAGTTTAAGCAGCAGACTTCCTAAACCAAGACTTATCACTTCAGGGTTATTTCCATGTGACCTGTGGAGAATACACATGAATAGGAGGAGAAAGCATGTGGCTTTCTCCGCTGTAGGGCTGAACTCTTTGGTGTGAGACTAGAAGGCAGTCCTGAGTGTTGTGAAGTAATCATTAAGTTACACGCTTGTCATTTCTTGTACAGTCACTCAGAACTAATGCACATCACTTTTTCCAATTATAATCATTCCACCATTTAACAAGCACAAAAGGCCTTAGATTCCAATTTGCCACTGATGCCTCGCTCTCACTTGCTTATTTCTTGGCATTTCCATCCTGCCAGGCTGTGCCTGGCTCCAGTAATCCGGAGCACTCTCCTTTCTGAAACAAACTTGCAAACAGAGGCGAGAGGAACAGCTGGTCTCACATTACAGGGCAGGCCATTTTCACTGTTTGGATAATTTTTCTGTTTTTGCAGTTATTTTCAGCTGCTGTAAATACATATTATTCCTTGGTTTCCTTATTGCCAAAGCTAAACATAAATCACAGAGTGATAGGGATATATGTTCCTGTTTAGGCTTCTCGGCTGGTCGTATCAAACCTCCGTTGGTATGTGTCTCGTTTCATTTAGTTTCTCAAATCCGTTTCCGTCTTCACAAGCACACGTACACAAACAAGCAATCACCAGGCTAGAGAAACATCATTGTCTTCATACTTTGTTAGCTTCCGCTCCCTCCAGTGAGTATTAATATGTCAGAATGAGCTGTGAAACATGCTAGCTTTGGATACGCAGCCTTAAACACGAACTACATATGAGAGGAAATTGGTATTTTCATTTGCTGCACATGCTTTAATGATATTAAGCAATCTAATAGGGTGCATATGCCGGATTTCAGTAATGCTTCTCTTGAGAATTTCAAGCAGTGATGGCAATTTAAAATGACAGCCTTACATTTATATAGCTCCTTTCATCTTAGAGGTCTTTACACTTTATAAAGTTATATGGAGCAATCATTTCACTTACCCACCACAGAAATTGTGCCACCTCCAGGGCAAATCTGGGCTTACTTTAAAAACAGACTCAACAGTTCAGATAATTATGACAAGAGGAAAAAAGCCACAGTCAATGAAAACTGAACAGGGAATAAAGAAAGATAAAATAATTTCCAAAATAAATTTTCACCCAAAGGTAAGAATCAAGCAAACAAAAATCCCCTGAGGTTATTTAGTAACCAGCAATGCACAGGACTATGAACTCTCAAGCCAGCCACTAGAGAGCATGTCAGAGATAACTAATTTAAGGCGAGCTTTCTGAAGTTTGATGTAGATTAGTGAAAGTAGAAATTAAAAAAAAGTAACCATTCTTACCCAGAAGAAAGGGCTTAAAATATTAAAATTCTAAATAAAGATGTCATGTTTTCTTCTTGCTTAAAACAATATGGTTTTCCCTCTACTTATACATACTTTTAGCACTACACAAAGGTTTATACACACACACACACACACACACACACACACACTTTGACACTTATTGAAAATTATCCCTTTTTCCTATTATAATCATTCCACCATTACTTTATATCTTACTTAAAAAGCATTTAAAGGCATCCCAGGACATCTGTGGTCACTTTTCCTCGATGTAGTATATGTATATTTAGGAATTGCGTATGGAAAACTAACAAATTTACATTTCAGGCCGGGCACTTGGGCTTGTACTCAACATGCTCTGAGTCATCTGAGGCTCTGTCTGGTGGAGGACAAACTAAACTCCAACTCTTTGCTGATGTCAGCTGTGACCAAATGGGAAGTGGTCATAACCAGCACTGAAATGATTCAAATGGTCATGCCTGCCCCCTCTTGATGACATTTTACTGCCTGGTAATGCCATTGCTGCTGGTCTGCCTACATTCCATAAGCCTTTAAACCAGGACAATCCCAGCATTTCTAGGCTTTCCAGAATTATCTTAGGTTTGAGGGTCAGGATTCTTTTAAACCAGACGCTCTCAGAGCCTCAAGCATTGTTGAGAGACGAGTGCTTTCTTCTTTATTCTCCACAGCCTTCTCCTTACAGTTGATCTATTGTATGTTCGGCACTATTGAAAAATTTAGGGAATACTTAAAAGTGAATTTATTTGAGATTTTTAACTCTTAACTAAATCTTAAGCATTCTCAAGGAAGTGGGATTTGAGACATTCATAAAATGTAGAAATAGCAGCAGGGTGAAGAGTTGCCTTTTAATAAATTCATTATGTAGGGTATACTTCTTATTAGAAAATAATTGAATTACTTTAAGAAATAATAAAACTGACATATTGGTTGAAGACGATCTAGAAAAGACAAGCAAATAGAAGAAAAGAAAGAAAGAAAAAAAAAATCCCTAGAAATGACTATAGTTAATACCTTAAAAAAGAGCCCCCAGTATTATGTGTTCATATATACCTTTCCAATTTTTATAAAATATATAATAACACTCAGTGGTATGCTGGTAAATGCTTATCTACCTACTGTACAGAAAAATGAGTAAAGCTTTGATTTGTCAATTTCTGTGGTATAAATACTCTCTCCATGGTTGGTTTTTAGCTACCAATGTAAATCAGTGAAAGAGAAGATGGGAAGAATGTGCACAATTGGTTCTTACGTGTGGATATGAACTGCTCTAGCTCCTCACTGAACTGCACATACTAATGGTTGCCTTTCACCCAACAGTATTTCATGAACATCTTCTCTTGTCAACAAATGTTCCTCTGAAAAGTCATTTTAAGACTGTATATTCCATTTTATGGATATGTCCTAATGTATTTAACTAATCCCCTTTTAGTTTTGGTCTAATTTTTGCTCTTGCTAACACAACATTGTGATTAATATCTTATAATCATTATACCTATTCTTATTCTCAAAGAGATCTCTCCAGCAACCATTTACCAACCAGGTAAGATGAGTGAAGGCAGAGAAATTGCTAGAAGACTTGGTTAAACTGAGGATTTAAAAAAAACCACAAATAAGCTACAAGGACCTGGAAAACTTAAATAAGAGAGGCAGGCTAGGTGGGAATTCTGTCAAAATAAAGAAGTCATGTTCCACCATAGAGGAAATGTAGGCCCTATGTTTCCAGATATGCTTATTTTTAAGGGAAACCTCCTAAATACTGTTAAAAACACCCTTCTAGATCAGATATAGTCTATGTGCCAGAGTCTCCTGACCAAATGAGTCACTAGCACTGGCCTGTGGAGTTCAATATGTTGACCTCTCCCTGTTTTTAATTCCTGTAAGAAATATAATACTGTATGTCTATCTTATCTATTTCTTAGCAATTTATGTAATATTTTTGATGGCAAGAAGGCCCAATTGGTATTTCTAACATGACAGTTGTAACATCCCAGTACTATATACAAATTAGCAAGTCTTGAAAGTCGGCTATTCTCTAGCACTAACACGCATTTTTAAGATGATACTGAAGTGCTTGAGTAGAGCCACCAGTTGCCTATCCTCCTACATCTTTGGATTGTCAACTAAGTAATGTCCAGCTATCAAGAATACAAGAAATACCTGGCTGCTTAGTTAGAAAATAAACTATAGGAATATGGTTTCCAAAAGAATGCTAATTCCAGGTTCAAGGCAGGAAGAAGAGTGTTCTTGTGCTAAGAAGGGGCCCACAAGACCCCTTGCTCCTACAAGGTTTACTGACAGCCTTTTGGGTAGAACACCATCCTTTCTAATCAATTGCATAGTTGATTTAAATTCATAACATGTTGGGATACAATGCAGAAAGTTCCACCTCTAGGAATTTATTTTTTCTTACTTTTGTAAACAGAACACTACTAGTGTAAGAACAGATACACTTTCAGGCCTCAGAAACATCCAGCTCTTTCCATACTTTATGAACTAAAGTCAAAACTTAATGCATTTTTCCCTTGCAATTCCTTTGCTTTGTAACTGCTATCAACTTCCTTCATAGTAAATAACAATATATAGTCCTCAAGGAGAATTATTTCAAATTTAGGGTAAATACTAAGTGTTAATGTTAAATTCTAGTTTCTCCTAGAGTGTTTTCTGATATTTGAAAAACAAAAACTTTTGTAGTAGGTAAAATTTGTGAAGACTCATGTGAGATCCTTGATTCATCAGTCATGTGCTAACAAAGTCAAGATACCTGAGGTCTGTTTGAATCTATTACCAACTAGTAACAAGAGCTTAATTAATCCAGTTTCTTGCTCTAGAAATTGGAACACATAACTAATTTAATGCATCTCAGAGAGGTTTGTGAGTAACAGGACTTAAGCACGTGAAAACATTTAGCAACTTCAATTTCTTTACAAATGTAAGACAGTTTTGTTATTGAGCATAAGAGAGGGAGGGCAGTGAAAAAAACATGAGGAAAGGAAATTAACTAAAAGAAAACTGTTCTTTACGCATTGCTCTAAATTTGTTCTCAGATAAGATTTGGCAGACAATTAAGTGTGAGAAACTGATTGAGGAATGAGAGCACAGATGAAGTAGGCTAGGCCAAATGCAAATTACAGACATTAGAAAGTTAACACAAACCCACAATTACATTGTTGACAATCTTAAGGGATTTATGTATTTCCTAAAGAACATCAACAGACCCCCTAATAGTCCATGACTCTTGAAATGGTTAAAAATCCCACACTTGTGTTATATTTTTTAAGTTTTTCTAAATAGACTGGAGCAGTGGTACTTAAACTTTAGTGTACATAATAGTCTATAGACTTAGTCAAAATTGCATATTTCTGAAATCTAATTGCAGAGATTATGAAAGAACTGAGTGAGGCTTATGAAGCTGCATCTTAAAAAGAACCACTGTGAGTTCAAAGCCATAAATTAATACTAGGGGTAGGAAAGTTCATGATGTTCTTAAGGGAGAGTGAAATATGGAAGTTTCACATTTGGATAAATTGAAAAATGGTGAGAACATTAAGCCTAAGAAAACATACTGTAGATTGGTATAGACTGTTGCCATTAATAGTCCCCAATTTTCTTGTGCCTTTCTATAGCCATGCCCTTGAATACTAGTAGTCTCCTTGGATAGCAACTCTAAATTTGGCAATGTGGTCTGTTTTGGATAGTTGTACAATAGCAAATGTAACATAAGTAGGGAATTAAAAAGTATTTGTGTGTTGGGTATAACCTCTCTTGCAGCTCTTGGGAATCCTCTGACCATGATTACATGAACAAGCTTGGGTAACTTTCCTGATGACATACGGCACATTTCCTCAATGCACTGACTTGATAGCGGGCATCCATTACTAGAAATGATTTTGAAACTTTCTTATACCAAATAGCAACGATAGAGGATGACGCAGGCTAAATTTACAAGATTGGATTTAATTTTGAACATGTTGAAATTGAGCTTCTGGAGGTACATTTATCAGAAAACTCCATAGTAGATGAAAAGATCTAGAGCATACGTATATGGTTAGCAGAGGCTTAAGGAAAAGAGTTTTGAAGGTACCTACTTAAGATTATAATTTACACTATCAGAGTATAATACTGATAGTCAGAAGACTAGGCAGTTAGGGACAGGACCAGAGAGGGGAATCTAAATGAAGAACTCTAAGAGTGACATGAGGCAGCTTGCTGGCTACTGCTGGCTGCATATCTTTCCAGAATAAATTGCCGGAACCAACAGGATGACCTAGGGCTGAACCAAATGGGGCTGGGAGGACTGAGCCTGACTGGGAGGGGTCAATAAGGTCACCCTAGACCTGAAGGGACAGTACCAAATCAGGTCCATCCACCTGCAGAAACTCAAGCTCTGAAATGATTGGATATTGCTTGGAGTACTTGGGAAAGACCAATCAAAAGCTAGCAAGGTATACATGTAGCCGTAGGGCCCAGACAAAGAGTTTCGGTGGTAACACACTTTGGGCGCCCTTCATGCCACCTCTTGCTGCAGGGAATCTCTCCATCTTTCAATAAGCTTTGTTTCCCTTTGCGTTCTTGGTCCTGAATTCATGCTTTGATTTTCAGAGACAAAGAAGTCCCACCCAACCACTGCATTTTGGTTTCAATATTAGAGAACCTAGAGTGGAACCTTAAAAAAAGACCTTCATTTAATGTTCCCAGGGAAAAAGTTAACAGCAAATAGCAGAACCTTGAGGAACATAGAGGCAGCCAGCACTAGGACCTGAATGTCACAGTAAGCAAGAAAGAAGAGAGTTCTTATGTCATAGCAGGAAGATATCAACTATTCAGAGAGGCATAAAACACTAGGTCAAGATAGGCCTGTGGGTTGAGCAATTTAAACTGGTGGGTTCTAGAAAGTGATACGAAATTGACTTCGGGTTTTAATGACTGAAAGAAAAAGAGTTAGGCACAGAGTGTCAACTACCTTTAGGGAAAAATGGAATAGAAGTAAGATAAGAAAAGACATTTCTAAATATTTAGAAAAAGTCAATAAAAATGTTTTATTAGCAAATTTTATGTCTCATTAAAGGAACCATTAATAGCTAAAGTGATGGTTTTAAGTTAAAAGCATAATTTATTTTCTGATTTTGATATTTTTGTGTATGATGAATCATCTTTGAAATCATTTCCAGGAAATCTTTAGAAAAATGCATACTTAATTATCACTTATCAAATATATGTTTACTCTGCTTCTTCTAAAACCTTACTGAAATCTTAAAAAAAAACCCCACAAAAACATTACTTGTTTCATCATTTAAAAAATAAGTGAAGTCCTGGCCACCAGTTGGTTCAGTTGGTTGGAGCATGATCCATGCATCAAAGGCTGTGGGTTTGATTCCCAGTCAGGGCACATAGCTAATTTTCAGGTTTCATCCCAGGTTGGGGAATATATGGGAAGCATCTGATCTCTCTCTCTCTCTCTCTCTCTCTCTCTTTCTCTCTTTCTCTCTCCCTCCCTCCCTCCCTCCTTTCCTCTTTCTATACAAATCAATAAAACATATCCTCAGGCGAGGATTTAAAAATAAAATAAGTCAAAATCTCTAAAGATAAAAAAATGATAAAGAAGAAAGCACAATATTCTGTCTGCAGTGGATGTCAATACAAGTTTGGAAAATAGAAGGGGGGCAAATGAGTCTTAATTGATTTGGTATTATGGAAAAACTAAAAATTAATTGTTTACAGAGCAAGAAGATTAAAGTGCAAGCAAATTTGCAAAGAATCCTGTATATGATTAAGAATTGATGATTCTAGAGACCGTTAATACTGATCACTACCAACAACAAATAATCAATTGGAACCATGCTTTGATCGTGAAATGACCAGAATGTGCCAGAAGACATGGGGAAGTAATTTTGCTTCACGATGACGCACCATCACACACTTGAAAACCAGTTAAAGACACGTTAAAAGATCTTGCCTGGGAAGTATTAACCCACCCGCTGTATTCACCCAGTGGGTTTTGAGCAGCACTTCAAAACATACAAAGAAGTGGAAAATTGGGTCTCTGAATGGTCTGCCTCAAAACAAGAAAAGTTCTATTGGGACTGTATCCCAAATTACCTGACAGATGGGGGAAGTGTGTAGCTAGTGATGGACATTACTTTGAATAAAGCACTTTTGATATTTCTCCTGAAATTATCATGTTTTTTTATTACAAAATCTGCATTATTAACTGGTACACCTAGTATAAGCTGTAGGGAAAAGGAACTCAGTAATGTTAACACCTTCAGCAAATTTGACATATGAAGTTTTGAAGTGTGTTGTCAATACAACAAAATAACATACATATCAAATCACATATATATCAACATATGTATAACTAGATCTATTGAAAATAATCTGCATTATTAATTGGTACACCTAGTAAATACCATAGAATTTCTTCATTTCTAGATGTTTATAGAGCTTTTTCTAGCATGAATGTGCTTAGGATCTTTTTAAACAGTAAGAAAAAAGCCTTTCTGAGGTTTAAATCTCTCATTATATCTACATAAGTGTACATTTTCTTAACTCTGGAGAAACTTGCATTGCTTTGTAAGCATAAAAATTAGTCTTAAGTGGCATTGAGTGATTCCAAGTCCAATCGCGTGACAAAAACTAGCCTGTGTCTACCTTCATAGCATAATCTGTTTATGCTGCATTGAAATATCAATTTAGAAATGCCACTTTCCTTGGGCAGCAAGTAATTATCTGGAAGAAACATATTTTATCACTCCCTATGACTGGTATCAGCTGCAAATCTTCAGTCCCCAGCATATGATCCCGTGTTTCCTTGCAAATTGTGCTGCCGCGCAGTACTGTTCCGTAACACTTTTAAATAAGATCTTGACACTAGTGTCATTGTGCAGGCCCGGATCTGGACGACAGGATTTTTTTTTTTTTGCCCTTAATTTAAACGCACTATTTTTCATCAAATGACAGGCATACGTTATGGTCTCCATTCTAACCAAGGCTCTAAAGGCTATTTCAATTTGACTAGAGCGGTTTTCTGCCAAATGGCTACTCTAAGTTCCACTGTGCACATTACCCACCAGAAAGCACAGAGTTGATGAGAGTGCACTGTCAACTACCCTGCACATCGATATGGGGTTATTTGATTTGAAATTGGATTCTAGCCTTCCTTGATCTGTTGTATAAATGGAGAAGCATGTGTTGAAGAAATTTCTTACAAAGTTTATGAAGAATGTGTTGTACTTTCCCTCCCTAGAGTTTGTCTTTTACTTTGTTTGACTCCAGCTCAGGGTCTCCTCTCGGTGATAAATATTCAGAGCTAGAAGTAGAAGACATTTCCCCCCTTTAAATGGAAAGAAAACTTAGGAAAAATTATTCTATGCATGAATTTCTCCTGTGATACGAGTTGGGTGCGAGTTGCGGACTTTTGTAGCAGAGTGGCTTTGTGACCCTTCTTTAAACATTTAAGGCTTAGTTCAGAAGTTCACTGAATGTGATGAGACATGATTCTTAAGTACGGAGCCTTCAAAAAAAATCTTCTAAATATATAATATTCTCAGGGAGACATGTCAGTCATTGTCAAGATGAAAGTCGTTTAAATGCTAAGTTCCTGGTAAACTGTATCTGTATTGTAGGGCTCTATTCACAAAGCAATACCTTAGCAGTATGTGTACAGCATGTAAAACTATGTCATTTTATTATGGGATATACTGAACTCTGGATACTGTGCTGTGAGGTTGGGAGGGAGGGAGTTTGCTATGCAAGTTACATGCTTATCACCAGTATGTGAATGGCCCTAAGGGCAGCAGAGAGAACTTCAGAGAAAACATATTAAACGGGCATGGGGGAAGCATCCTTTTGACCCAGGTAAAAAGGCCTGTGTGTAGACCTTGTGAGCACAAGATTTTATTTTTGAGTGGATAAAGATGTGCAGTTTCTTTCAAATAAAAGGTAGATTGGCAACACTTTCAGTAAATGGCAAAATAATCATGAGTGTATTTGGTATTCAGTGTAAAACATTTATTACTTTGAAAGGCTTTGGCATTAGAGCAGCTGTAATAGGCAATCCCATAAGAATCCTTTGTAATTTAGCATTAATTGATGCTCCTTTATTGTAATGGCAGTTGATAAGTTAAAAGACACGGAATTGAAGAAGGAAAATAAAGTGCTTTGGCCAGTCCTTTACAGCTTCTGCCAGTGACTGAAAAAAAAAGGCTCTAAAAAAAAGCAGACAGAAACACTGCTTAATTTTCTATAAAGAATAGTGTGGATTGGTTGTGTTGTGATATGTTTATGAGTACATATACTTGCTGATGATTACAGTCTAGTTCCAGCTTAGAAAAATGGACTGTTCCCAAATATTTTAGAATAACTTTTCTTTTTCACTGCATGTGTGGTAGACTGATTACAAAATACCCCAATTCTCCATTCTTTTCTGCATCCACAGCCTTTGTGCTATGGCTTTGCAGCTCCTCCTTTCAAGTGGTTAATTTTATTTTCCCACCTCTTGAATCTTTTCTGGTTTGGGGACTTACTTTGGCCAATAAAATGTGATAGAAATGACAGTTTGTCAATTTGGAGCTTAGGCCTCTACAGGCTCTCTTGAAGCTTTCCCAGCTGCCATGTGAACAGCCTGGCTTAGCCACTGGAGGAAGAGAGACACAGGAGCAGAGATGAGCTATCCCAGCTGGGTGGGCCTTCCTAGAAGAGCCAGCCTTTCGTTGACCTGCTGATTGATTTCAAAGTCCTGAAAAAGCCCAATCAAAATCACTCGAGCTTGTCTCGAACCAGAAGAAACACTTCAGAATAGTGAGTTGAGAAATCCTATCTAATAATAGACAAACAAGGTAATTGACTGTACCTTCGCTACGCCTCCCATTGGCTAATCAGCATGATATGCAAATTAACCACCAACAAAGATGGCGGTTAATTTGCATACATAGGCTCCAAGTGGTGGAGCGAAGACTGAAGGCGAGCAGGAGCAGCAAAGACAGAAGACGGAATGTGGCTCCAGCTGGGGCCACGAAGACAGAGGACAGAAGGCGGCTCCAGCTGGGGCCGTGAAGATGGAGGACAGGAGCCACAAAGACAGAAGACGGAAGGTGGCTCCAGCCAGAGCGAAGGCCTGGGTCCCAGGTGCCGGAGGAAAACCGGTGCCTGCAGCCAGGAGAAGGGAAGGCCTATTGCACGAATCTCTTTGTGCAACAGGCCTCTAGTATTATTATAATCCTATATAATAAAAAGGTAATATACAAATCGACCAAACAGAAGAATGACCAGTCACTATGACATGCACTGACCACCAGTGAGCAGATGCTCAATGCAGGAGCTGCCCCCTGGTGGTCAGTGTGCTCCCACAGGGGGAGCTCCATTCAGCCAGAAGCCCAGAAGCCGGGCTCATGGCTGGTGAGCACAGCAGTGGTGGCTGGTGGTGGGAACCTCTCCTGCCTCAGGGGCAGTGCTAAGGATGTCTGACTGCCACCTTAGGCCCTCTCCCCGAGGGTCAGTGGCACATCCCCCGAGGGTTCCTGGACTGTGAAAGAGCATAGGCTGGGCTGAGGTACTCCCTTCGCACACCCCCGAGTGCAAATATTGTGCACCAGGCGTCTAGTCCACTATATTTAGGGGTATTTTTTTATGCAGCATTAAATTCCTATTTCAGCAGAGTAGATTAAATATTATGTTCTGGAGAAAAGATTATGTTCTAGATTAAGAAACATCAGACTACAGTTTTAGTGTTTTTAAAAATTTTTTTAAATTGATTTTAGAGAGAGGAAAGGAGAGGGAGAAAGATAGAAACATTGAGGAGACACATTAATCGGCTACCTCCTGCACTCCCCCAGCTGAGATTGAGTCTGAAACCTGGGCATGTATCCTGACCAGGAACTGAACCAGTGACCTCCTGGTGCGTGGGACAGTGCTCAACCAACCGAGCCACACTGGCCAGGCTAAAGTTTTAGTTTTAGTAGCATTAATCTTCCGATGTAAAATTCAGCCATACTAAATTTTATAATCTTCATATATTGTCCTTATTTTATTAGTCTTGTGCTTGAAATGCCCTTCTCAATGGTCCAAATTGAACTCATCCTTCAAAGACTACTTCATGTACTCTTCCTCAGTGAAGGCTTCCTGATTTCCTTAGCATGCTCCTCAGAATTTCTGAGAAGTTTGGTTTTACCCGTATAATGCCACATATCACATTTCTCTTGTATGTGTTTTCATTATGAGTGATTTTTACACCTCCTTCAAAAGGCAAAGATGGTACCTTATTCATTTTTGTAACCCTCAAATCACCTTGTAGTGCCTAAACAAAAGTAAACAGCAAACAAATATTTGAATAAATAAATATGATGAGAAGCCAAGAAACCACCCTTCTCTCTATACATGGTGTTATTAAGGGAGTAGTTAGGTTGTTCACAGAGCACTTCTACAAATATAAAGATTTAATTATCTTAGTTATTACTGGTTATATATTTTTGCTTTATTTCTATGCATTTCCTCTTACTATAAAATTTTTATAATCTGTAAAACAGGATATTTTAAGCTTTTTTTGAATACATAATAACAGTAAAAACAACACAAAGGTTATTTGGATTTCTAAATTTCTAAAGGAAAATTAACTTTTCAATACTTATTAATTCTAACAGAGACTATTTTTTAAAAAGTATCCAGATTTTTTTCTCTCTGCCTCTTCATTCATAAGCTGTGTTTCTTGTCTATAGAAGTAAGTTTGGATTTATATTTATTTTCTTTTTCTTGTCCATAATACTATCTTTCCAACATTGTCAATGATAAGTACATGAAAAGTTAATTTGGAATAATTATTCATATAATTTTCTCCCTCTTTCTTACCTTGTTATATACCCAATAGAAATAGCTGCATCGAAGAATGAAGTATAGATATGTTGTGATATACCAAAAAAGAAATCAACATAATCATTCCAGAAGGATTGTATTTTTAAGATAGACAGCCCATTATTAGAGGTTTATAAAAACCAGCCTCAACTACTTCATAAAAAATGATGGTACTTCAAATATTACTTATCATTCAGAGTTCAGCACCATTGAACTTTCAAGTTACAATTAAGACTTTAAAATTTTTTTTCAAAAGTAGAACACTGTAATATCACCAAAGTATGATCAGACAACAAAGGCAGTTCAAAAGTTCAGTAGATTTTGTGATAAGTAGTAGCTTTACAAGCATTTGTGTGTCCTACACAAAGGAAAATATTATGATTTAGAGTCATTTTCTATGTAATGTTAAACCAGAATTTAAAAAGTTAAAAGGTAGAGAGTAAAAAGGCCAAACTTTCTTACTCAGCTTTTAGCTTCCCTATTACTGCAATCTAAGACCTCTAATTTTCATGTACCCTAAATTTCATGTATGCCTAAAAACAAATGCTCCTATTTAATGGCTTGTTATAACAATACTAGTGTCTCGGTGCACAGATTCATGCACATTGAAAGGAAAATAATTAGAAGAAATAATTTAGTATGGCTAATCACCCTTTCTCTATAACAGAAGTGTCAACCAAATTCACGATCCAAAATGACAGATCAAAACACATGTGTGTGATTGGCTCCAACCAGAGCTTTATATGAATTGTGCATGTACCAGTCAACTTAGCTTTTTATATATCCTATATAATAAAAGCCTAATATGCTAAGTGTCCAACCGTTCGAGCATTCGACCAGTGACTATGATGCACACTGACCACCAGGGAGCAGACGCTCCGACCAGTAGGTTAGCTTGCTGCTGGGGTCTGGCCTATTGGGACTGGGCTAGACAGGCCAGACATGCTCTGGAGCCCTCCCACGGTCCCTCCCCAGCCGGCCAACCTCCCATGGTTCCTCCTCGGCCTGAGGCCCTGATTGGCCCTGATAGGGAGTGGATGAGATAGGCGGGACATGCCCAGGAGCCCCTCTGCAGGGCCTCTCTGGCCCTGATCGTGCACCAGTGAGGTCCCTCAGTCTGGCCTGTGCCCTCTTGCAATCTGGGACCCTTCAGGGGATGTTGGAGAGCCGGTTTTGACCCAATCCCTGTGGGCCAGGTCAAGGGATTGTTTGTCATCACCAACAAATCCACACACTGGGTCTCTAGTAAAGAATAAATTTGCTTAATTAGACCTGCTTTCTGATTTAGCTAAACTTTTTCCAACCCAGTGAAGCACCCTAACTTCTCTTTCAGGTAATTATCAGCAACACAGCAGTAAATATCAACATGAAGCAGATTATTATTGTAGATCATACAGGGAGAACAAAGGGTAAAATATTTAACTGTATTTTAAGTGTTTGACTATATTCTGCACAGTGAGAAAACCTGAAGTTATTTTCAAGTTCCACCATTTCTTACTTCTTTTCAGTTGGGTCAAGTTTTAAGCTTTCTAAATCTCCATTTTCCAGCTAATGAAAAGAAAATAGGATTCCAATGAGCCTCCTATCTACCTACTCCAGGACTTCTGTGAGGATCAAATGAGATGAGGCACGGGAAAATACTTCACAAACATTTGGTTAAACTGTAAAATGTTTGCACCTGACTGTAAAGCAAGTCGGGTTCCTGGGCAGAAAAAACTGCAAGGAGGCTAGTTGCTTGGGAGAGAAAGCCAGACATTGCTATGATATGTCATTACCCGGTGCCCACAGCAACCATTTCTGAGCTGGGCTGGGCTGTGGGCCACATTTTATGCCATGGGGTCTTGGCAGCATTGGCTGCGATTTGATGGGATGTCTCTCCGGGGTGGTGGCGGGGCCTGTGTCCCACTTGGGGGAAGCTGAGTGTTGGTTTGTCATCACCAGGTCTGTGGTGACATTTATTTTTAAATGGCCAGTGCACATCATGGCAGCTCCTGCATTGAGCATCTGCCCCCTGGTGGTCAGTGCATGTCATAGCTACCGGTCGGATGGATGGACATGTAGCTTTATATATATATAGATTCTTTTTGAAAGAAAAATACATGCTTAAGTAAAAATCTAACCTTTAATTAAAATTTCAAAATTATACAATTTCCACAAATAAAGCAGGTTTTTTTTTCATATCCAAAGGGAAGCAAAAAAGATGATTTCCCCTAACTACTTTTCTTTCATCTGTTATATTTATCTTACACCCAGAAATAGCTATTAATTCTTTGCTTACTTCCTATTGATAAGCATACCTAGATCAAGGAGAACAGTGCCCTTCATGTAGTAGATTTGTGAAATAAACATTTGCTTGAGAGTGTGTGGAGAGACCTTTGGAGAATTTTCAATTTGATGGATTTTTTATACTTATTTGATTTACCATATTTGGTTAATATTTATAGTGAGGGACTAGAACAGGAAAGCTGAGGTCAATGTAATGAACTATAGGTACAACACAACTAACATCTATTGAATGACAGGTATTTTCTTAAGACATTTTGTTATTTTTAATCCTTGAGAGATATTGCTGTTTTTCAGATGATGCCTAGTGAGGTTAATTTATAACCCAATGAAATACATTTAATTCCCATTTGTTTGTTGCTCAGAGAAATTTATTTCCAATAAATCACAAGTGTTGTGTAGAATAGGTACTAAATGCCAGGCAAATCTATTGCCAAAGCCCAAAATCTTTCTATCACATTATATTGACTTTGTTTTTCTTGTTCATGGCTTGTTTTCTTAAGCAATTAGAATGAAATATTGATATCTAACATTATTTAATTGTTTTTTTATTAATTTGCAGTGAAACTTTATTTTCTCCAATTTTGTGTACCACATAGATGATTTTGTAATTTAGACGAGTAGTGATGATCCATGGTAACAAATTTAGAACCAGGTTTTGAATTCCTTAATAAAATAAAATTTGAATGGCACTGATATTACAAATAATACTACTTAGCATTTATTTAGGACTTCTAACTTATTCAAGAGCAATCATGCTCATTCTTTTTAAGTAACATTATGGGACAGATAGAAGAGATATTCTAATGTCCATTCTTATAAATGTGGAGCCTAAGGCCAGACAGGCTATTTACTAAAAGTCAGATAGCTAAATAATGGGATATAAGGACTAGTAGCTTTTATTTTATCTTATTCCACAGGGATCAGGTCTAAACCGGCAGTCAGACATCCCCGGATGGGTCCCAGATTGGAGAGGCTGGGCTGAGGGATACCCGCCCCCCCCATGCACGAATTTCATGCACCGGGCCTCTAGTAGATATAATAATGGACATGATTATTCTGGTATTTATGTGATGATTATCGTGAAGAAGTTATGAGCAGCAGTTCTCAACCTGTGGGTTACGACCCCTTTGGGGGTTGAACGATCCTTTCACAGGGGTCGCCTAAGACCATCGGAAAACACATATATAATTACATATTATTTTTGTGATTAATCACTATGCTTTAATTATGTTCAATTTATAACAATGAAAATATATCCTGCATATCAGATATTTACATTACGATTCATAACAGTAGCAAAATTACAGTTATGAAGTAACAACAAAAATAATTTTATGGTTGAGAGTCACCACAACATGAGGAACTGTATTAAAGGGTCACGGCATTAGGAAGATTGAGAACCACTGAGTTATGAGTATCACATAATTGATTTCTTTACAAAAGCAAGTTGTCTTTTGTTTAGTGCAAGGCTCATCTTGTGAGAAGAATTGATTTCAGTGAGTTATAAACCACAGAAAAATGTGACAAACTGCAATGGCAAGACTGTATTTGTACTTCGGTAAAGAAACCTGTGATAAGATTTGTGAACTACAATCCTTGTCTGCACAATTCATGTATCATAACACTGAAAACCACAGGCTGCACTTAGTGAGAATGTATTATACAGGGGCAATGGGCTCTCACAGAACATTATCTCTTCTAGGTTCCATGACTGGGACAGGCTTGCTACAAAGATATCTGAAGGGAGGCAATATCTAGCATGCTTGCTCTAAATGTGGACACTGTGATAGGCTTTAATGGTTTAAAAAGAAACAATGAAGCCCTGGAAAGATAATGTGGTTAGCTGATTTCATTCTTATCTACCTGTGAAGCTGACAGGATTACTTGAGGCAATAATTTTAAAAAATGAGTCCATACTTTTCCCTCAGTTATCTGGGCCATCTTACAGAAGAATGGTGGAAGAAGCATGATTATAATTAGCCTAATTACCTCCATTTTTATTTTCACACTGTATGTGTGGACATGACCTCCATTTATCTTTGTAATTCAGACTATATAGTTACGTTGCCAGCTTGATGAAATAAGATCTAGTCAAATGTTTGTCCCTTAATGGCCAACAAAAAGAGTGACTTAAGCCAACAAAAGGAGTGATTTAAGACTTAATATCCATTGATAAGTTGAATGGATTTGTTTTCTTTGAAGGGGCATAAAGTGTCTGTCTCTGCACTAAAGTGGTCTTATATTTGAAAAATATTTACTTTCCTCATGTGGTGCTTAATTAGTCTATACCCACTAAAAAATATTCTCATCAATTTAAAAAGGGGGGCATGTTTAGCTTTCTGCGTTCAGCGGAGTTGGGAAGAGAATGGACAGCAGCAGAAGGAGTAGTTGGTAGCCCAGGCTGACATTCAGGATAAGGACATTCCTCTAGGAAAACCTTCACATAGAATAGACCTCCAAGAAGCAGTATGTCTAGCAACCCAGGATTCTGCAAGTAGCAGAAGCAGCATTTGTAAACTAAAAGACATTCAGCATAAGTTTGAACTATGAAAGGGTATAGTTAGTGCATTTGGGTGTTTTAAAATCTCACCCCCATCTAAAAATGTCAAGTAAGTACCTCAGCTGTATATTTATATGGCTTCTGAGAATGTATGATGAGAATCCCAAACAAATGCCACCGGTCTTACCTACACACTCCCACTCAGTCTTCCATCAAGGCAAAGCAATGAATGCATTTTAAAGAGTGGGTAGGCTTTGTTTTGCTTAGTTAGTTTGTTTGTTTAACTATGGTATCAGTTCATGTTTTGGGAACTGACTTAAGAGAAGACATTTCCTGTAGCAACTGCAATTTTAACAACAACAGATAACTCTTTGTAGCAAATCTCCACTGGGGTAGAACTAAAATCTGGAAGTAATCAGCAACCACCGAACATCAGAAATGCTTTTAAAAAAAAACACTTAAACGCAGCTGGAGTCTGCTAGTAGTTGGGATAGGATTCAGGTACCTAATCTCATGGGGTGAGTCGCCATCCTCCTTCTTTCTTGTCTTGGATATGGAACTAAAAAGCCCCAGGGTATTGATGGTTGCAAAGAAACTATGACATCTGACACCTGCTGGGAGCAATAAATAAAGAACCACGCCTGGCCTTGTGGGCTAGTTCCTATCCTGCTCACTACTAGAATCACAGTCTTTTCCTCTGTGCTGGGGTTAGGAAGAGATGAGTGCTGTTTACCCAGGTAAAGAAGCCTGGTAAGTAAGAGAAGTCTTTGCTGTGCAGACAGTCATTTTTGACACACGTGCTTGATCTATAATATAGACAAGTTTGGTTAAAAAGTAATCACACCCTTCACTTCTGAGAATTATGGTTGTAATTATTCCAGAAGTAACATCACTTCAAGGATTCAGTTGGTCTGTTTACTGTTGGATGATGGATTTCCAGTTAACTAATTAAAACTGTTTATTCCTGAGGATTTGTGCAGGCTGTTATTTAACACTTCGTGTCTGCCATTCTTGTCCAGTTATACTGGGGATGCTCATAATCCTATTTAGAAAGAACAGGTGCTAATAAACAAAGAGATGAACATATCTTCTATCTATGGTGTTTCATAAAACAATGAACACACAATAGTCCAGAAATCTCCTGATGATTGAGGAGTATCAGGGTATATGAATGTAGCACTGGTTCCCTGGCTTTGTGGTCTGTGGAAACTGGGGTTGCTATAGAGGTGGAATTCATCAGGACAAAAGCTTTCAGCCAGCAAGTAAAACGAATAATTGGCCAGCCTCTAAGAAGCTTTTTCTTAAATTCCCACATCCAAACATGTAACCTGTCTAAATCATTTGCTTATAGAAGAATTGCTCTAAACTCTCCCGTTTCAAAGTAGCCATTGACTTCCTTGCTAAAATTCATACATTTTTTTTTCTATTTGGCAAGTAAACTAGAACACAATATTTTGCATTCTGTTAAAATGTTTTCTCCCCCTCTGGAGAATGAATGAAAATGTGTTTCATGCCATATGCCTGATATTTTCTAGTTGTGCTTGTTCACATCTTTTTGAATCTATAATATCTGGCACTGTGAGTTGTGAATCCCAGACTTTCTTCAGATACAGTCTTGCTGAAAGGAGAAAACAAAGAAATTGGGTAAAATCTTTTTAATTTAAATTACTAACAAGTTCAATAAGTTTTAAGAGATGTTTTCTGCCCTGGCCAGTGTTGCTCAGTTGGTTGAGTGTCATCCCATGCATCAAAAGGTTGTCAGTTCGATTCCTGGCCAGGGCACATATCCAAGTTGTGGGGTGGATCCCCAATGGGGGGCCTTTAGGAAGCAGCAAATCAATGTTCTGCTCTCACATTGATGTCTCTCTCTCTCTCTCTCTCTCTCTCTCTCTCTCTCTCTCTCTTTCTTCCTCTCCTTCTCTGTCTGAAAATCAATAAATATTACTTTTTTAAAAAAAAGATGTTTTCCATTTGATTTACTTAATACTAATGAATAGCTTTTATTTCTCAGTAAAGCATTATTATGTTTAACCAGAGTTAAATTCAAGTGGTCCTTATTCTTTTTAAAAAGCTGTGTGCTCTCTTTATCATCTATCTATCTATCTATCTATCTATCTATCATCTATCTATTATCTATCTATCTAACTATCATCTATCTATTATCTATCTATCTATCTATCTATCTATCTATCTATCTATCTATCTATCTATCATCTATCTCTATCTCTTTTCTTTTATTGGTTGCAAGTGACGCTAAATTTTCTCCAAAAGGAGCAAATCATCATGATTGTGGGCACTGAAAAAGTCTTCCTCATAGCGCAGTGCATGGTTTCTCCTTTTACTTCTGTATTGTCTTCAGAGTAAATCTTCACAACAGCCTTATCCCACAGCCTTCCCCAAGCAAATGAATGACAGTAGGTGTTCAAAACAACCCTTTCCCTCTCACTCTCCCATCCCTTTTGAATGCATGCAGAGCCTGTTGCAACAAGAAAAGTGTCGACAAAAAATATACTTCTGAATGTTAATAGTGGTTATATCTAGATGGTAAGATCCAGGTAATTTTTGTTTCATGTTTAAAATTATTTTTCTGCACTGAAAGTGAATTATTTGTGTAAAAATATTTCAAAATGAGGTTGCTTTTGGAATATATTTGTTCTTTGAAAATATGGTACTGAAAGTCTATAACCACTAAATTGGGTATTCATTAATTCTTTCTACTACCATTTATTCAATGCCAGCCTATCTGTCCATCATCAAAAACCAGAGGCATCGAAACAGAGGTCCTCTCCTCAAGGGGCTCACAACTTCAGCATTGCTTCTGCAGTATTGTTCTTTACATTGGCCATAATTTTCAGCTTATATATTTCATAGTTTTGTTTCTATATTTTTAATAGTACATACTATTTTCACTCATTTTATCCTTAATCAAATTAACATTTTCCCTCACCCTAGAAATTGTTATTTCTTGATAAGACATCTGGGGTTTTCATTTTTTCATAAACCCTTTAATGACCTTGTTATGATTAAGTAAAAAAGATATTTCAGTTTCTGTTCTTAGGCATGGCATTATTTATAAGCAAGTGTTGAGTTCTGTGAGTTAGAATTGTTCCATGTCCATCTACAGCACTTGGAGTAAAAGACTGGCTTTGCGAGTATCTCAGACTACCTATTTTAACCAAATGAATGAATGAGAAATAAGTAGTTACACCGAGTGGTTTAAGTTTCAATAATTATTCCCACAACACATATTGACAGAAAAGATTTTCTTATGACTTACTATTGGAAAATAAGTCAATATTTATTGAAAAGTTTCTATATTTTCTTTATCCCCCAACTGTGCAATGCAGGAAAGTATGGATAATATGTATTACATGAGCTATGTTATAGTATCTACATATTACCTGGCTGTACCTATATCAGTCAGTTTGCCTAACTGGGCATAATTGTCTCATTCCACATCAGTTAACAAAGAATAATATGTCTGCAAGTACCATAGGTTGTTTTGGTGTTTGGTGGCTTAAAAAGTATTTTTAAACTGAGATTCCTCACTTAATGTATTTTCCAGTAATATAATTCATTGTCATTTAAACTATATGTATATTCTTCCCAGACAACTTTTTTATATCCTTTAGTGACACTAAATTTAGATGTGCTATGAAAAGTTAACTTATGCTTTATCAAATAATGAAGACCCTCAGAAAAGCTTATAGACTGTTCACTGTTTGTGCTCTTTAAGCTTATACCTCCTTTACAATCTACCATGTTTAGAGAACCAGTTGCTTTGTATTTTCTCAAATTAATTTAAAACATTTTCCTATGATATTATCTTCATACTCTCTTCAAAATTGTGGAACAGGATATTAGTTTTATTTCACATTGTTTTGTTCTTCTGAGGTTTATGGAATGTTTATTTACTAGATATGTACACTCTTCTATTAAATAATCCATCACAGTATTGTTGAAAAAGCCCTAATGTGTGGAAAATTAGTCCCAGCTCTACCACTAATCTCTGTATAATAAGGAATAAATTGTAAATTCTCTGAGTGTCAGTTTCTTCAACTATTAATTAAAAGCTTATACTGGATCATCTCCAAGTTCCCCTCACATCTAGAATACTATTATTCTATGTATGTTTTCACTAGGGAAAGACATAGAGTTGGTTAAAGTATTATTTCTTAATATATGAGGATCCCAAGGACAAGGAAACACAATGATACTGTCTTCTCTGAGTCATTCATGCCATCATAATACTGCTATTGAATTGTTACTATGGGTTAAGCTATACTAAGTATTGGAATGTCAAGTTTAACAAAAAAAGACATCCCAGCTCTCACTGGGTTTTTGGTCTAGTGGAGTGGTCCTTACTGAGAGCAGCTTTGCCTCTGAGGGGATATTTGGCCAGGTATGGAAATAAGTTAATTTTCACAACTTGCATCTAGCAGGTTAAAGGACAGAAATGCTGCTAAACTCCCACAGGGCACAGGAGAGACCCACAACAAAGACTCATCTGAACCACATTGTCAGTCCCACCACGGCAGTGCAAGAGACTAACATTCATAGACAGTCAGCCAGTGTGAACCTGGCTGTTCACATCAGCATTTTTCAAATTCTCCTAGAAATTATGAAAAAGAAACAAGGAGAAAACAAAATGACTTACAAACTCTATATCTTCAGAGTAATAATCAGACAGCTATCTACAGATTCAAAGAAGGTATAAAGGTTTTTAAAAGCCTTTGAGACTAGAAGAAAGATAAGAGGAAAAAAATTTCAGAAAGTTTAGTGACAATACATATTAGAAAGCAAAATTATAAACTAAAATTATACTTTCTTGTAGGGAGGGGTATGTTATGAAATACAGAGCTATATATTTTTTTATTGCAACATTACTGAAAGAACTGAGAGAACTGAATTAGCAGAAGGAGCCATCCTTGGCTCAGTTTTAAGAAAGTAATAATAAGGATTCAGAAAGAATCTCTCTCTCTCTCTCTCTCTCACACACACACACACACACAAACACATTTTTTACCTAGAGCTCATTCTAGAAAAAAAACAAACAAAACAAAATCATTCAATAATAAATAATGAAAAATGAGGTGGCACAGAAACAATAGAATGACACAAGGAACAAAGTGTAGCTGAAGAGCGAAACATAGCAGCAGATAAAGAACATTCACCGGAAAAGCTAATAGAACAGTAGAAAATTGTGACAAAAAATCTATTTGTTTTAAATGAATAAACGTATAAAGGAAGATTATAAAGTAGAAATGTAAGAATTCAGGGAAGAGATGTTAAGAAAACAGGCAGAGATAAAACATAAACTGGCAGTGTTATTGTTGGGGAGAGATCATCGTACCCACCTGCTGCTAGTGGGAGCGGGCTTCTTGTGATATCCCCAAAAAATGAATTTTCTGAGACTCACACAGGAAGATGAGCTATTGTAGAAAACTTTATTTTCATGGAATTACACCTCTGAGTTTCCAAGGTCCCATTTCCCTTTGTCTTTCCAAGGAAGAACTGCAGCTGTGGTTTCAATAGGGCTACAATCAAAGGTAGTGTCCAGAGGTTTTGCTCCATGTTAAGGCATAGTCTAATCCAGCATCAGGCAAGCTGTGTGTGTGATTCCATTGTGTGTGAGGTCTTCATGGTCATGGGCCATATGGACCACTGCAAGAAAGCCAAGAGCCAAGAGCACAAGCGCCTTTGTTTAGGGGATTACATATTCCCAAATTTTCATGGGTTTGCAGTGGCCCCACCCATTCTGGCCAATGATCACTGTTTCCAGGTTTGACTGGCAGGCAAATACCTTCCCTATGTCACCCCAACTTCACTGCACATGCATCTATCTCCCCCTTGTTGGACCCCTTCTCCCCCGTGAGCTGCAGGGAATGGGCCAGTGGTTTTCTGGGCTGCCATGCTTATAATAGCTGGCTTCTCCCTGTGCTCCTTTCCTATTATTATAATTAGCTAATTATAATGGTACTAGTGACCCAGTGCATGAAATTCATGCATGGGAGGGGGGGTCTCCTCAGCCCAACCTGCACCCTCTCCAATCTGGGACCCCTCAGGGGATATCCAAGGGGATCGGGCCTAAACCAGCAGTTGGACATCCCTCTCATGATCTGAGACTACTGGCTCCTAACTGCTCACCTGCCTTCCTGCCTCCCTGATCACCCCTAACTGCCCCCCTGTTGGGTTGGTCACCCCCCACTGCCCCCTGCTGGTCTGGTTGCCCATAATTGCCCCGCCAACTGGCCTGGTCATCCCTAACTGCCCCCCGCCCCCCTGGTAGCCCTTTACTGCCCCTCCTAACTGCTTAGTCGCCCCCAACTGCCCACCCCCACCAACCTGGCTGCCTCTCACTGCCCCCGTCTGCTGGCCTGGTCGCCCCTCACTGCCCCCCACCCCCAAGCAGCCTGGTGCTTAGTCATTTGGTCGCCCCTCATCTCCCCCCCCCCCCCACCCCGCAGGCCTGGTCGCCCCACGCAGCCTGCTTGTTCAGTCATTTGGTCATCCCTCACTAACCCCCCTGCTGGCCTAGTTGCCCCACGCAGCCTGTTCGGTCGTCCGTTTGGTTGCGATGGTCGCTTAGGCTTTTATTATTATAGATCAGAAAGATCCTAAAATAATTTAGATAATTAAGAACAAATATCAGAACAGAAAAAAGTATCTGTCATGTTGATAAATGTAAAGGGAAATTTATTGTCACCTGAGGTTCTCAAGGAAACAGGTACTAATATGAAATTCGAAGTGCAAGTGATTTATGTAAGGGAATGCTTGTGAACATTAAAGGGAAAGGAGAGTAGGACATGAGGCTGTGATGCAGGTTGGACACCTATGGAAGGAAAAAGGGAATGAAATGGGGCTGGACAGCATTTCCCCTAAATATTTAGAAATTACTGTTGTGGTTTTAACATAGTTTACAAATATATGGATACTCCTCCCTCCAAGAAATGAAGCATAACTCCCTTCTACTTGATTGTGGCCTGGACTTAGCGGGCTCACTTCTAATGACTAGGGGATGGAAGGAAAAATGGCAACTTTACAATGAAAAAAACTAGCAAACACCACTGTATCCAAGTGACCGAAGTTATCACTAGTGATATCATATTGATAACATGTGCCATCTGATATCATGCGATGAAAACTGTACTTCATCACTGTGACATTCTTTACAAAAATTTATAATCCTAATCTTACCATGAGAAAATATCAAGAAAATTCAAGTTGAGGAACATTTTAATATATGCCTGGCCAGAAATCTTAAAAATTGACAAGGTCATGAAAATCAAGGAATGACTAAGAACATGTTATATCATAAATTAAAGAGTTTTAAAAAGGTGTAACAGTTATACAGAGCATTGTGTACTGCATTGGATCCTAGGGGGAAAAGGGGACATTAATGGAAAAACTGGTAAAATCTAAATAAAGCCTGTAATTTATTTAACAATATTATACTAATATTAATTTCTTAATTTTCATAAATGTACTATGGTTATATAAAACATTAACATTAGAGGAAGCTGGGTAAAGGATAAAGGAAACTAACTGTGCCATCTTTACAAATCCTCTGTATCTCTAAAATTATTACAGAATACAAAGTTTATTTAAAAGTTCACACAGACTAATATAAAATTTTAATTAGAACAATTCAACAAAAGAACTGTTTATATTATGATGAGAATCTATATTAAAGAGATTGGTTCTAATAAAGAAGGTCAGGCACGACTTTGCTGAAAAGTGACACTTAAGCAGAGATCTGAGGAATGAGTCAGTTATTTAGTTAAAGAACAGATGGAAGAGTGTTCCTAGAAGAAGAAACAACACGTGCAAAGAAACTATGACAAAAGAGAGGAGAACAAGAACCAGGGACTATGAAGAAACTGAAAGTAAAAGGTGGGTATATGATCTAAGATGAAACTGATGAGCTAAGTAGAGTCTAAAATATCCAGGAATATGTAGACTATATTAGGGAATGATGTTGAATCATTGAAATATTTGAGTATTACTGGTACACATTCAGATATACATTTCTTAAAGACCATACTAGATGTTTTGTGGTACTGCATAGGGGCACCAATGAAGATGTTATTATAGAATCTTCATTAAGAGTTTGCACAAGAGTACTGGTAATAAAATGCAGAGTAGAGGAAATACTTGAGAGACATTTAGGAAGAAACATTGATAAGACTTGATGGTTTTGGAAATGGGAATTGAGAATGAAGGAAGTACCAAGATTGGCCACTACTGTCTAGTTTTTATAAGGGTTAGTTTAATAGATTAGTTGCAGTAACAACCACAATTCTCTGCTCTTTTTTTGTATGAAATCTTTGTCATGTTTTTTTTTTAGTTCCTCTTAGAAAAAAGATGGAATCTATTTCCTGACATCTAAATACTAATGCTTAATCCACTGAGAAGTTAACAGATATGATGCATGCATAAACTTAAAAAAAATATTGTTTGCTCCTGATTCTACTTTTATCTCTCTGCCATGGCCATAGGAATATATGCTAGGCTAGCCTTCTGGAGTAGGAGACATAAAAACAGGGCCATATCCCCAGTTATTCCAACCAGGACCATCCTAGTTAATTTATCACACAACCAACCAGCCATGTGAGCAGTCCAGCCAAGATCAGCCAATACAACTTGCACCTGCTCATATCCGTAGATTCATGAATAAGACTAGCCAACATCAATCAAGACCAGTTCAGGTCAATTAAACTCTACAGAAGTGTGCTTTAAAAAGTATAGTGTGGGGTTGTGTGGCTCTGTTACCCAGTATTATTATGCCAAATGTAACCTATACAGATGCCATCTTAATGCCATTAATAGGTCTACTGGGAACCATTGTCAGTTTTAAGAGCTCTTTGTGAATCTCTTCACCATCTTATCAGCTGCAGAATCCCTCTCTAAATTATAGACTTAAAATTTCAAACACTAATTTTCTAGTCTCCCTTATATCTAGTTAGTAGGCAATGAGGCAGTGAGGAATTTTTGCTATCGTCTTACAAGAAAGAATTTAGTAAAAAGAAATCATTGGGGGGTGGGGAATCTGTGTTCTTTAATCTGATATTGTCTACTATAATGGCAGGAATTTCAGCTGCCATTGTGAGAGATTGATAGAACAAGCCAATGTATGAAGACTAAATTTTGAATAAATATCACTACGGATGACAAATTACAAAGATGCTAAAATGTCTTTGGTGATATTTTTAATTGTCCCTAGAAATATCAATCTACAGACACCTTATTTTGAGAAAATAAAGGTCCATGTTATATACAGTATATTTAGGTAGGTGTTTTGTTCCAGGCAGATAAAAACACCAATACAGGTCTCTTTACTATCTGATATATGAACCTATAAAAGCAGAGGTTATCTTTGGGAGATATTGGAATATTATACAAATAGATATTCAATAGATTATGGATAAGAATGATTTCTATGTTTCAGGGACCTAGGGTAACTCTAGGTAGAAGAATTTTTTTTTAAATTTTTCTAATATATAATATCATTAAAAATGTACAAAGCAGAGAGAAGAATTTTATAAACCCATAACCAGCTTTAAGAATTATCAATGGAGAACCAACTTTATTTCATCTAAAATGTCCACTAATTTCCCTGCTCCCATATTCCTTGAAACAAATCTCAGATATCAGGATGAGAATATTTTAAGAGTTTTAGCTTTTAAGTGGACTTTTAAAACTATACTATGTTAATTATTTTTTAAAATACCTATTATTTCAATTTAAAGGGACTTCATCTGATTGGTTCAGAACTCTATGCAACAACCCTATTTATTAGATCACATTATGAGTTCCTGACTACCCTGAGTGTGGGGGAAGGGTAGCCAACAAGAAAGAGTAAATCAACTCCTATAAGTGTAGCCTAGACCTATATGTTTATAGTAATTTAAACATTTATTACACCTATATTTATGAAATTGATCCAAATAAATTATAGTATATGGATTTGTGTATGATGTTGATTATATTGTATTATTTACATTTTAGTAGCTGGGATCATTTTTTTTCCAACATGGTATTTGCTTAAAGTAATTATACTGACTGAGAACAGTGGCAGATTGAAATTAAATGTTTGGATTAAATATTTTGTCAGCAAACATGCAGCAACTGCTTTACTGCTGCTTCTTCTCTTCCATGCATACTGATTACAAAATGATTAGCTTTTATTTTGGCACAGTTTTAAAATACTTAGATAAATGCTGTTTGATATCCAATCTTCTAATTGTTTCAATAGCTAGGGGGAGGGGGGTTGGGGGGAGGATGCCAAAGAAATTTAAGGCAACATTCAAACTTCCCACCTAGTCTTCTTCAAACAAATAACAAAATTGTCAAGTCTAGATATAATTCTGGTTTTATAAGGCCTAAGTTTTGGCTAAATATTAACTCTACCAGGTGTGCTCAGAGCTAGCAGGAGGGAGAAAAGGGGTCATTTTATGCTAAAAGAAGAAACAAACTATTTTCAAGAGGGTGCTCCTGTGGCTTTGTGAATATTGATTGTCTCTGCAAAATAGTTGAATGTGCTAAATGGAAGTAAATAAGAACATATGGTTTAACTATACCCATAACTACAAATGCATTTTTAATAACCATCATAGAAGTAATTGACAAGATGTTTTGTTTTACTTTCCAGAATCAGACCATTAAAAGCAAACCTCTGAGTATATTTTGTAAATCTCTAGTGTATATTCACTGAAACTCTGATCAAAATTGAAAAGTTCAGGGTCATTTTCAAGTCACACTAGGGGCTGAATATAGGCCAAATGCCAACTGATAAAGAATTCACACTCTTTATCTTTCAATACATACATATTCCAAGGAATGACAAAATCAACTGAAGGAAAACGTACTGAATGTCTTAAAGTAATGGTATGTTCACAAAAATTATTAAATGCTATATTTGCATATTTTTATGAACTCATTCATATTGACAGTGTAATACCAATTCAATACTGGTTTGCCCTACACCTGATAAAGTGTCAGAAGGGTAATCAGTTCTTTACTTACATCACTTAAGCCTATCTTACTCTTCCAAATCCTATGGAGCATGACAAATCTAGTCCTGGGATGACCCAAGCTATCTATTTATTTGCTTACATCAGGACATGGTACATACAGGGTGTCCCCAAAAAATATATATGCACTTTGAATGATTATAAAGTCAGTGTTTATTAACATACAGTTTTATTTTCAAAATTTAAAATAATATATGGAAATGAATATTTTTTTTTTTTTGCCAATGCCTATTTTCAAACTGATGACCATCCTGGTTCAGGCACTGCTGATAACATAAAGCAATGGAATCACAACCATTAAGAATTATTTTGTTTGGTATTTGTGTGCCCTCAATCCATTGACTGTTGCCAATGTTGTACCGTGAACTTTATCTTTTATGTATCCCAATACAAAAAGTCTAGTGGCATTTTAGGATAAATTTTCTTTGTTTGAAACTTAGTCTGGCTTCACCCATTATTTCAAATCAGTTAAGCCTGAAAAGAAGTGAAAATTAAATGAGTTATTAGCTGTTAAATTGTGTATTCACTTTTTGGGACACCCTACTTATATTGCTGGAGAAACTAAACTGATTCAAATGAAAAATTATGAAACTATTTGGCTTGGTATATGTTGAACCGTCCAAATCACATCATGTACAAGATTCAATTGAAATAAGAATAACCTTGGTCAGAATGTCAGGTTTTCTGCATTTAATTCTCAGGATAATCCAGAGTTCTGCCACCTGATAACAAACAGGGCTTTCCTTCATTGTCTGTTCCTGGTATATGATGGAGTAGGAGGAGAAATGGAAAGAGAAAAGGAAATAAATGAAAGGGAAATGGATTAGGTCGAAATGGATTTCAACTCAAATCTACATTTCTGTTATGTTTCTGTTGCTCCTAACTAGACCTGACCTTCCTCAGGATTACTGTTGTTAAGGTTGCTTTTGGATATTCGGGAATTGCCTGCCAACCTCTGTGGCATAATATAAAGGACAATAAAAATATGAGTTCTTCATTTTGAGAGAGTGTCAAATGCAAAATGAGATACTGTGAAGTATTTGTAGGTCTATACAGGTGCACTCACTGAGTGTACCTATTATCATCATTATAGAAGACTAGAGGCCCTGTGCATAAAATTTGTGCATGTGGAGGATGTGTCCCTCAGCCCAGCCTGCACCCTCTCCAATATGGGACCCCTTGAGGGATGTCTGACTGCCCAGTGGGATAGGGCCTAAATGGGCAGTCAGACATCCCTCTCATAATCCAGGACTGCTGGCTACCAACTGCTCACCTGCCTACCTGCCTGATTGCCCCTAACTGCTTCTGCCTGCCAGCCTGATCACCCCTAACCACTCCCCTGCCAGCCTGATCGATGCCTAACTGCTCCCCAGCCAGCCCAATTGCCCTTAACTGCCATCCCCTGCCTGCCTGGTCACCCCCAACTTCCCTCCCCTACCGGCCCGGTCACTTCTAACTGCCCTCCCTTGCCAGCCTGGTCACCCCTAACTGCCCTCTCTTGCAGGCCTGGTCCCTCCCAACTGCCCTTCCCTGCTGGCCTGATCACCCATAATTTCCCTCCCTTGCTGGCCATCTTGTGGTGGCCATCTTTGACCATATGGGGGTGGCCATCATGTGTGTTGGAGTGATGGTCAATTTGCATATTACCTCTTTATTAGATAGGATACATTATTTATCATCTCTTTTGTCATGAAGCCATACTAGGTGCTTTATAAGGCAAAATTCAAAAGAATAGTCAAGTTTTTATAAGCTAAAGGGTTGAAGGTGAAGCAAGAAGCAAGAAAATTGACAAACTAAATTACTAAAACTATCTGAAAAAGACAATATATTTATATAATACTAGAGGCCTGATGCACAAAAATCATGCAAGGGTAGGCCCTCGCAGCCCCAGCTGCCTCATGGCCCTGCAGCCCCACTTCCCGCCCACTGGTCATTCTGGAAAGTCATCTGGAAGGTTGTTCTGCCATCTGATCTAATTAGGTTATTAGTTCTTTATTATATAGGATACACAGTGCAATGAATACAAGTATTAATGTACTTGGTCATCAGGTGACAGCAAACTAGCTACATCTTTGTGGTACAGACTGGCTGTTCTTGTTCCTTCTATGCACACAGCTAGATTGCATGTCCCAGACTCTCTAGTGAGGAGGTGTTGCAGTGTGTCTAAATTCAGGACAATGGAATGTGGGCAGAAGGGATTAGTAACCTCTCTATTGTCAGTTGAACTTTATGTAAATAAGAAAAAACATGAATTAATTCACTGAGATTTTGTGGTTTATTTATTACATCAGTCAGTACTACTTTAACTATTATGAATATGTGTACCTAGCAAAAACCTTAAATATTTAGAATTACCTTAGCAATTGGGCAGAAAATGGCAAGGATATTGATATTTGAGGCCTGAAAGGTATATATCCAAGTTTTAAAGAACCATAGAATTGGAAAAACTATCCCTGCTTCTGAATTAGCCAACACCCTCCCACCCTACCACACCCCTGTGTGGATTCTCCAGCACTCACTGCTTCCCTTCATTGTTTTTCTTCAGGTCATTCATATAGACTTGATGCTTTTTAAAAAATATTTTTTATTGATTTTTAGAGAGAGAGGAAGGGAGAGGGAGAAAGAGAGAGAAACAATGTGAGAATAAAACATCAATGAAAACCTCAATTGCTCACCCTCCCCAACACCCCCTACCTGGGGTCAAGTCCACAACCTGGGCATGTGTCCTAACTGAGAATTGAGCCAGAGACCTTCTGGTGCATGGTACGACGCCCAACCAATTGAGCCATGCTGGCCAAGGCAAGATGATGCTTTAGGTACAGCACCGAGCATTGCCATGTAGGATCCTGTCCCACAGCAGCTGAGGGTTCTTACCTGTGGGCAATTTGTACTACAACTGGCTGGGTGATGGGTGTAAGAGAGATGTATTTCATTCCAATCATAGCATCCAAATGACTTATTTGAATTTCTTTCCATGAAAAATAATAAAAGACTAGGGTTTATATATAATGATAGGGACATAAAAGGCTTTTCAAACTCTCCTAGGCACAGCCCAGTAAGAGGATTAGTTATTCACTACTCAGATTCCATTAATTTGTTTCTTACTAAGCTTCCTAGCTTACTTATGAAGCGAGTGGGAAGAGCATAATATGGATAATAGTGGAAAATACTTTTGGAAAGAGAAAGTGAATATAGTACTCAATGGAACTATGAGAACCAATATATTGGGCCAGATATGGTACATAATCTGGCATATGGGTAACCACCCTTACCCCACATGCCAATCACATCTTGCCTATGGTAGAGATCACTAAATGATCCCTGAGTTCTTATAGTCTTTATCTCCAGAGTCCTGAAATAGCTGGAAACCATAACATATCATACCCACTACAATCTACTTAAGATGGTACAAGTTTGCCAAACTTGCTATGTATCCTTTTTTTAAAGCTACCGTTTTATTTTACCGTATAAAAGAGAAGTACAAATCCTACTGCTCCATATTTTTCAAATTTCCCCAGCAGACCACCTGCTGAGAACTTGATATATGCCCGTTGCCACCATTCTCATGTTAGTTGCATCTTTAAAAGCACATGAAAAGTAAGGGTACAAGATACCCTTTACTGCAGCAATATAAAAAATGCAAGTGGTCCCTTAACCCCTGAAAAAATAAAACAATTGAATAGGATCTGGAACAAGCATGTCAAACTCAAAGGCTAACTTGGGCCCAATAAACAAGGTTTAAGTGTATGTGGGTCACAAAAATCAAAAGCTCCAATTTTCATAGAAACATAGGTTTATTTTGATAGAGACATGCTGAATACAAAGGGCTGAAATAAATGAGTAATCGTTAACATAAAATAATAGAACATATTAATAAAAATTAATATTTGTTCTTGAACACTAACTTACCAGACACTGAATAACTACACAAATTAATAAGCATAACGCAAATAAACCTATTTTTCTTGTTCTCCGAAAGCGAAATATTTCCTGTTGCGCACACCAAACAAGTCAGTCCAAGATAAATGACGTGGCAATCGGCTGCTAAAATATTCGCTGCTAGTATTAGTGGAGAGAAATGGTACAACACGATTATAGTAATCAGTCATTAGCGAATGTTGTAGTTCATTATTAATAATTATGTATAACAGGATATTGTAAAAATTAAGTTACGGAATTTGTATTAACACATTTCTTACATACCGTTATATTAGCTGGGCAGCAAAAATATTCATTGTGTGCCTCATGTGGCCCGCGGGCTGTGAGTTTGAGATGCTTGATCTGGAACCTTTGAGATACCTTGCAAATTAAAACTTTTAAAACTCTCTATTAAAAGGAATAGATAACTACAACCTCATCAATGTTACCAACCCAGATGGAAAAAAGAGAGATTTACTATAGGGGATTGTCAATGTAATGGAAAAAGCCCCTCTAGACGTTTCAGTTTCACGTGCAGTCTCAAAAGCAATTGTTTGGATTATCCAACCTAACTTCTTCAAAGACTGGGAAGGGTAAAACATGTTTTTTCATTGTGGAATTTTACCATGTCACTTCTTTGATTACAGTCATCTGTCTTTCAAGTTGTTATAGATACAAACTTGAAAACAGTCATCCAAACTGGATGAGGGCTGCCTTGTCCTTTTAAAAGCAAACAACTGCATGTTTTCATCAAAAAGCTGAACAATTTTTCCTGCTAGTCACCTCTTGAAAATATTTTAGGAAAATGAATTTTTAAGACCATTCCACTAACTGAAAAGACACGTTTAAGTGTTATTTTTGTTTTTATTTTAGCTAGGAGAATTTATTCCTTAGCTGCTTGAAACCAGGAGAGGAAGCGTTGAAATTTTTTCCTATGCCACATGGTAGTTTCTTCCGCCTCTACCTCCATCCTGGCAGAAGATAGAATTTTTGAGGGCCATTTCATATGTTGAATATTATCTGGGTTTAACTCAATGAATTGTGAAAAGAAAATAAACCATATTTCAGTTATTAACCTAGGCAGCCCACCAGTGAGTGCCCAAGGACTCCTATAGCCCATAAAACTCAGTATAGGTTTTGGATCACTGGGGATAATTTCGCAGAGCCTCAATTTCTCAAATCCTCTGTGAGCTCTGGTGTAAAAGTAGCTGGACCTATTGATTCAAAGAAGAATCATGGCCAATCTTATGTCTCCACCACCTTTTGTGTCCATGTAGCTCCTAGTGCCACCACGCAGATAAATTGCTACGGATGTTGAATAAGAAGATGATTTGCCTCTGATTTTTGATAGCTGCAGAGTACATCCAAACCAGCTTTCAAGATAGGGTGCTACTTCAGGTTAGCTTTTATTACTTCTTAAGTATTATTTGTAGATACATAAATCATGGGATTGAAAGCCAAAGTATAGTGATTCCAACAGCTCTGTCATTTCACTACTTGTGTTACCTTGGACAAATCACTTACCTTTTCCAAGCTTCAAATTCTTCAGGTATCAGATGGAGGTGCCAAGTGGTACCTCCGTAATAAGGTTGTCATGCAGTTATAAGAAGGTAATTCATGTGAAGCATTTATCATACTATATCATTGCCTCTCAAACTTGAGTGTGGACACATTTCTCTTGGAGATCTTATTAAAATGTGGATTCTGACCTAGTAGCTTTGGGATGGGGCTCACAGGTTTACTGGTGAGGCCAATATTGCTATGCCATGAACCATAATTTGGTAGGAAGTTTCTAGAGCACCTGAAGTTATTCTATCAATATTATTTTATTATCATTTTCATAATTAATATTAATATCTGCCTTTCCTACCAAACACAATGTAAATTAGGGACTATGCTCCAGCATCAACTGTTCTATCCCCCTACACTGTTCTCAATACTGTATGCTTACTAAATATTTGCTGGACTAATTAAATGCAGAGTGCTCTCTCCATTGACTTGTAACATTCATTGTTTTTCACCTACTTTTGATTAGCTTACCTTTCATCATAGGTTAAATTAGTATGTTAACTCCCAATTTACATTTTTTGGATGGTTTTTTAGCTGAGTTATTTTCCAATGTTATCCTCCAATTACAGTTGCTATGTTATTTTTTGGAGTCGTCTTAGCCCTCCAGACTTACCTCTCTCATACAAGTATCAAATTATGTGTCTGTTTTATTCCTATCTAGATTTTGTTCTTAAAAGTACAAACTACGCACTATTCATACTTGTAGCTTCATCACTGAACAAACCCCAGTACACAGTAGATTCTCTATGAAACGCTGTAAAATAGGACAATAGATGAGTTAATAATTGCAAAGAGGCCCCATTTTAAAAAACAAACCACTTTCTGATACTTGGGCATCTGAATAGAAAGAGATAGTAATGTTTGTCTTATATTACCTGACAAGTACTTAAAAAATAGGTTTGTGAATTAAAGTCTTGTCTGTCTGTCTCCATCCAAAATGTGACCCATAATTCTGCATTGGGAGTGGAAGACCAAGTCTTCTCCAAACTCTCACACTTCCTGGAATACAACCATGGGCAAGTCTAGCCGTCTTCATGAGCTCAGCTTTGGCAGGAAGGGGCCAGGCAGGTATAGAGGCCAACTCTTCTCAGAGGCTTCTGGGCTGCATGTCCCATCAAAACATATTAAGACAGAATCTTCTAAGTTTATTATTCTCCTAGACGTGGTCCCCAGAGGCTGTGAAGAAGCAGGATTTGGGTGGGTTTGGTGGCAGTTCCAGTCTTCCCATCAGCTCTTTCCCTACCCCAAAACACAGTAGACTTAGAGATTGACTAATTGGGTAACACTGAGTTATTCCTTTATTAAAAACTTGTCCCGAAAAACAGTAAATCATAGAGAAATTTAAACCATAACCTCTGAAATTTTCTATAAACTCTAATCTCCAAATGATGTAATTCAAGTTGTTTAGTTGCTTTATCAGTGCCATGAAATTTCTCAGGGCTGTGGTTCTCAGTCCTGGCTGCACATCAAAATCACCTTGGGGGGTGGGGGGACGCTTTTAAAAAATGCTGATGCTGGATGAGCACAACTGAATTATGTTCTATAAGAGCCCAAGCATTTTTGTTTTTTTTAAAGCTACTTAGGCAATTCTTATATGCAGCCAGAGCTGAGATTTTAGTAGATTATTTGCATTATAGAGTTGCTCATACATCTAATAATTTAGCTGAATGGATAATGGGCAGAGGTCCTAATTAAAATTTTTTAAATATAATTATTACTTTGCACATGGTCTTCAATAAATGTTGGTTAAAATCCATTAAATTTGTTTTATACCACTACTGTTTAAATCACTAAACTGGAGGAAAGAAAAATATAGGGGAACAGTTTCTTTTGGTTTCTTGTTTCAAAGGAAACATATGGTTCTTGTTGCTAAGGAAACAGTCATCTGTTCATGTTCTTCATTCCATCTTTGGGTCACGCCCAGTGTTGATCATGTCAAGACTTCAAGAGAAAAGTATTTTTAAAAGTATTTTATGACCAAGTTTTACTGGATCAAATAAACTATTGCCATCTTTTTTTATATACCCAATGGCCAGAATTATCTTTCCATAAGCAGAGAATTATTTTCAAGGTTTCCCATAAAGGGAAAGCAAAAAATGTATTGCAGGCTTAATAGCAATTGTCTTGAGACTACTCTCAAACATTTAAAACCTTTTCTATTGCAATCTAAAGCCCATTTACATAATCACCAGGGCCTGGACTAAAGTGAGGCCAGTCAGGTGTCTAGGGCACAACATTTAAGGAGGCACTCCTAAAATGTAAGTAAGTGCCATCTTAATTTAGCACCTTCAGTTATTCATTCACCGCACCCCTTTTCCAAGCCCCAATTGTCTCTTGTAAAGTAGAAATGTGTTCCCACATTAAGAACAACAAGGAATACTTTTCCTACTTTAAATATTAGAAACAGAGGGCTAATATCTTCTGAAAAACACAATGGGATTTACAATGACAATGAATCATCAGGGTCTCAACTATAGATCTCCTAGTTAAAATGGATGTCCATTTGTAACGTCTTTCCCAACAGACTTGCCCTTCCTTTGCTGGCAGAGCCACAACTTTGTTCAAGTATCCACCCATCTTCCATATGATTCATGGATAAATTCTGATTAGTCTGAGTCAATTATGGCATTTCATTCCCTTTGCCCACGATTAGTTAGGAATAGGTATGTGACTCATTTCTACACAATATGACAGGAGGAAATCGTTTGGGAGAAGTTTTCTTGTTTTAGAATAGATATGCACAGGAGGAAACAGCCCCACTTCTTCTACTGAGTATCTGTTGTGTCTACATGGATGCCTGAAACCATAGCAGATTTTTTTCAGTCAAAAGGAGAACCATCTGAGGACAAAGCCAATATGGTGACCATAGAAGAATAGAACAATGGAAAAATCCTAAACCTTTGATTTCAATCTTATACTTCTAAAATGTCCAATAGATGAGCCATCTTACCCTTTGGACTGCTTAAAGTAAGAAAAAATACATCTTCTTATTAGGCACAATTTTTTTTCAGGGTTCTATATTACTTTCATTCAGAGCATCCTATAACCAAAAACATCTAATACGTCATTTTTCTTATATTTGGTGGATAATTATTTGAGCAGTGCCTAAAATTACCTGGCAGTAGTCACAGCTCCAAGTTCAATGACTGCCTGGTGTTTCCATCATAGGAACCAGGACCTTTACTATGACGGAGCTGCAAGCTTGAGAAGCAGTGATTGTGAGAGGACCCACACCAACATCTGCCCCTTGGTTCCTGTATTGGGAACGTAGCAGCATAGCCACTGATTCAGTGCAAATACTGCACATGGGAGGACAGCACTCACCACTAAAGGCTTTTGCCCCAAGGCTAGCGCCCTAGCTGAGCCTTTAATAGTCTTTCTACTGTCTCATTAGTCTAGCTACACCTGGGTGATCTGATGGTCTAATGCGGACTGATATTTCAGCCAAACGCATGTTAGAAAATGTGAGGTTGGAAGTCAGTTCCTAATATTGTCCAGTGAAACCTTCGGCGTTAGTCTGGACTAAGTCTACAGTTTTAAAAATCATAGATTAGGAACTTATCTAGTAGCCTATTAGAACCCCAAGGAACTTTAACTTTATTCACTATTTGAAAACTTTAAAAGTATAAAAGAACATTTTTGGTGTGAATCTGTTTTTGCAACACAAACCGTATTCTTTTTGTTCTTTAGAATGTAAAGCAACTAAATATGTACAAAAAATATTTTATATATTCAAAACTCCTGAACCACTTTCAATTTTAACTTATCTAGATTGAATAATTCAGACTACTTTAATTTTCCCATAAATCCTGTTTTACAGGCTTAAAAGTTTTTTTTGGTATTTTTCCTAGATAGATCTAGTATTATTAATATGCATACTTAATAACAAAGAATTAAATAAAGTTTTTATTATATTTTACATATTGTACATATTTATCCAGATTATATACACTTTTTGACTTTAGAGTCCTCTTTCATTTAAAAGAGTAGTACTGCAAATGTTAGGGAATTTCTGTTCATGTTTTCAGAAAAAAGCAAGCAGTCTTCTAACGAATTGTGAAGAGTGAAGCAGAGAAAGCAAGCAGCCTATCAAATGATGAATCCAACAGTGGGATTATGAGGTGTTGGAAACAAAACGAATCCATTCAAAATCTGATTTGGAAAGAGGTCGGCGATAAGCCCCATGGTGCGAATGAAGTGCCACAGGAATCCTGAGAATAGAACTACCAATAAGCTCTAACAGGGTAAGGATGGAGAATGTGGCTTAAAAGAAAACCTTCAGAGGTTATAATGCAGAAATATTGAAGCTTGGTGACAAAGTAAAAGAAAAAGTAGAAGGAAAATGGTCAGTTATGAGTTTTAAGGAAATAGGTTATATACTTTCATCAATACCTGAAAGTGAGGGAGGGAAAATGCTAGCAGGTAAGGAGCCTTCATTCATTACTTCCATTGGAACTGTTATTCTAGCATATTTATTTGTTTTTTCTATTAGATTTGAAGAATATATGTTAAGCTTTGGGGGAAAAGGACTTAGAAAAGCTGTGGTGCCAATGATAGATTTAAAAAGACTAGGTAAGAGGGAAAAAACAGTTTGGAGCTAGGGAATAGGGGAAGATGAATTTAGCTTGAAGCAAATGAATCTTTGAAGATATCATGGAGGAGAGAGGAGAGAGAGAGAGAGAGAGAGAGAGAGAGAGAGAGCATTTGTATGAATGTGGGCATCATCTACATGGACATGAAGTCCTATAAGGAATTAATAAAGAGGTTTGGGATACAGGTTAAGCATAGATCTGCTATCATAGCATAGTATGTGGAAATAAATAAAATATGTAAAAGCACCAATTAATATTTATAACTAAAACAAAAAAGCAGTTATAAAAAGGAAGATCAGGAATGAACAATGGCATGAGATGAATTATCTCAATGATAGAGAGCCATTGCTGAACTATATCTTAGACAATTAAAAGTAAGTGGAGCTAAAAATGGGCCATGTATGTGACAATGGAGAGATACTAGTAGTTAATAGTACTTAAGGCAGCAAAAAAAAAAAAAAATGTTCAGCTGAGTATAGAACTGGAAAGAAGCCTGCACAAATGTTCTGTGTCGCTTTGAGAGTTGGAAAATATGCTTAAGTAGGACCTATTTTGCAAAAGTCCCAGAGAACAACTTGACATTAGTGGAGGCTGATATGCCAAAAATGAATTACTAATGGACTAAAATAAGCCACTATAAAATCTCTAAAGCTATCTACTGCATTTAATGATTCCACAAGTTGGACAGCTTTCATGACTTCCTACGCAAGTGAAATCTGGATCATGTCTTAAGGGAAACCCACCTACTCAGCTTAATTTTGTCCCACTCTAGTCCTTTACCAATAAGGAAGATGAATTGCTTGGGAACTGGTAGCTCAACCTGGATAAAGAAGCTAGAGATCATAGAGGGAGTACCATAAACTTTAAGAGGAGAAAGATATAATCACACCACAGTGCTGTTCTGTGTTTAGTGTCAAAATCCTTGCCAAACAAAACCATATTCAGAGGCAAGATAAATGATTTTGAAAGAATCGGAGCTGTTTTGGTTAAGGTGGGAATGGGAGAACCCTGCTCTATAACCTTCATGAAAATGTTCCTTGGATTATCCTGATATGCAACTGAAAATAATGTATGTCTTGATTTTCAAACTAGAGGCCTGGTGCATGAATTTGTGCACCAGTGGGGTCCCTTGGCCTGGCCTGCGGGGATCGGGCCGAAACTGGCTCTCCAACATCCCCTGAGGAGTCCCAGATTGTGAGAGGGCGCAGGCCAGGCCGAGGGACCCCACTGGTGCATGATCGGGGCCAGGGAGGGATGTGGAAGGTTGGCCAGCCAGGGAGGGACCATGGGAGGGTTCTAGGGCATGTCTGGCCCAGCTCACCCAGTCCTCATCAGCCACACCCCAGCAGCAAGCTCACCTACCGGTCAGAGTTTCTGCCCGCTGGTGGTCAGTGTATGTCATAGAAAGCGGTTGAGTGGCCTTAGCATCTCATTAGCATATTACACTTTGATTGGTTGAACATACGACCCGGACACTTAGCATGTTAGGCTTTTATTATATAGGATGAAATCTGAAGCCCTGAAGGTTTGAGAACTTACTGAAGGTGACCCAGCTAGCTAATGGTTCAAACAGAATTAGAACCCAATTATTCTTAGTTGCACATTGCATTTAAGTTGCAAAGATGTCAGGAGGCATTTACCTCTGAGTATGGAACCAAAGGTTGAAGCGTTTTTTTCTTAATCTTTGGATTCCTTCAGAAAAGCTGTCCAAATAAACTATTTCCTTTTCTAAATCTCTTATCTCCCATGAGTTGATTTATTTGAAAAAAATAAATAAGAATTGGTTTTATGGAAGTGGAATAGTGGGCTATTTTTTTTTTCACCATCTATTTTGTACTTTTTTTTTTTTTTTACTGATTGTAAATAATTGCATACCAAAGCCAGTAAAGCTTGGTCTCTCGCTTCAAGATTCTCTGCCTTAAAGTGCATTTAAAGTACATAAATGTAAAGAGAGTGGTGGGAAAATGACACCTTGTCCCCATTTGTACTTTCACAGGAAAATCATATATAGCTATAATTTAACCTTATACATCAAAACCCTTTGGAAAGATTTGATGGTCTGACTCCAACCTCAAATTCATTCAACACTGTCCCGGCAGCTGTTAGCAGCTTCTGTGGAGGTCCATGTAGCAAAAAACATTCAAAACCTAATTCTATGTCTAAGGAACAAGACAAAACCCATACTTTGACAGGAAGATTTTATAGAGATTTATTTTGGTCCGCATTAGTATTTCATTTTTTGGCATTAAATCCTTAACCAATGCCAAATCTGCCTCTTTCCGCTTGCTTAAATGCTCTGTGTTTTCTTTAAAAACAGGAAACTGATAGCTTTAAAAAGTATTTGCCTTGTATGATAATAGCTAAGCAGTGTCTGGCAACCAACATATTATACTGAGGAGGAACTGCAATAAGTCATTTCCAAGAAAAGAGAAGAAACATTCCAAATGTGAGCTTTTGTCTCTGTTTTTGTTGTGTTTTCAAATGTTTACTAAAGAGCCAATGATGGTTTCTCCTCTCAGCTCTTCAATTGAAGTGCCTGGCACATAGTAGGCACTTAAAACTATATCTTGAAAGCTGGATGCCATCAAATAAAAGTGGATTCATTGTGGTCCAGGAGATCCTACCCAAGTCAGGATCTAGTGGACATGCTAGGTGTGCTCAGGACGCCCATCCATCATCTCTCAGGGATTAGAGGCAAAGGGACGATGTTTCCTTATACAGTCTGTTGCATCTACAAAACATGGAAATAATTTGCAGTCAGGTCAAATGCCTTTGGAGAATGTGATTCATTGCACTGCCTATGACCTATACTGAGTTTGAGTTTGGAGATCTTCATCTCAGTATGAAACGAGGTAGATTTATGGGTCTGTCCACGCTGCAAAGTTCTTTGACGTCATCTCAATAGGAAGTGTGTTTGGTAGAGGGAATATGAAGGCAATACCCATGCTTATACTACATAAAATTAATTAAAGTAAGGCAAATAATATTTTATTTTCTCAAAAATACATTCAAATCATTTATTTGTTATTTTAAAAATGATTTAAATAATTTTGCATGCAGAAGTAACCAATGCCTAACTGAAAAAAATTAAAACTATGCTAAAAACCTTTTATTTTTGCTTTTTTAATATCAAGTTTTTCATAGCCTAATATAATTATATATATATAATATGTTCATATTATATATGTACACACATATACACACAAATACACACATATTCTCCCAATATGAAGATATATATATGGCTAGATATAAATGTTTTAAAAACCTATGTTACTAAAGAAAAAAAAAAAACAGGATAAATAAAATCCATAAACTTTACCCTCATATTGATAACATTTTAGTAATAAACATGTAAATTAAATATTAATCTAAACAATATTCTGAAGAATGTTAGATATTCATACTGAACAAAAGGAAAGAGAACAATGCAATAGAAAAAGAAATGTGTTAAAAAATAAACCTTTAGCATTGATATTTGTAGCACATTTCCGGTCCTATGATGTTATTTTTTTAACTTGAAGACATTTTTGCATTTGGTGGTGGTGGGATGGGGATGTAATGGAAAGAAGAATGTTGTTTTATGTAGGGACCGTTTTGTCAAGCACAGGTAACCACATTTTTTAAGCATTGTCTGAAAGAAAGAGATTGATCCACAAGGGAGCGCTTCAAAATAAACTAGCAGGAATTTTTTTAAATTAAATGAGGATGGGAGAGAAGAGGGGCTCTCTGAAAGGAGAAACAGGACACAGCGACAGGGGATTTGGGGAAGATGGCTCAAAATGGACTTTCCGTAATAAGGGTAGGTTAGGAATTTTAGAAAGAATGATATCTGATAGATTAAGTTGCTTGTAACTCTGCAATGTTTTCTTGCATTATCCTCAAACAAATGTCTATAACACATGGATACACTGTTAGTAGCAACTTAGAATATAGAGGAGAAAGAGCTGTAAACGTGTTTGGTATGAATTGTTGAGGAAAGGGAAAATGCATAACAAGGGATTAAGGTATTCAATTTATAATCATTCACGTTTCTCTGTTTATTAGTGTGTCTTGGCCTATGCCGATAGCTGTGAGCTCCTTTAGAGCAGAAACCATTTCTGTCGTATACACTGATATAACCTACTACCCAATATCTGACATTGCCTAGTTTTTACAGAGTGCTCAGTGAAATTTGTTGAATGGACAAGGGAATGAAATTGATCAGGGAACATGAGTTCAAATTGATAAAAGACAAGCATCTATAAGTAACTCTGCATGAGTCATCAGAAATACTGGAGAGGGCTCTTAACTTTTTGCAGTTATAAAGAATGAAGGGATTAGAAAATTTTCATTAGTTTTAGAATATTAACAGAGTAGGTGACTATTCTGTTGACCCTCAACAACTGCAGTACAGTTCTGACACTAATCACCCGGAGTTAGCAACAAACTTCACAAATTAAAAGCTCCATCCTTCAAAGGACTGCCTTCACCCTTTCCCTGGCTGGGTAGTTCAATATGTCAAGGTTGAGGGTTCAATCCCTGGTCAGGGACACATGCAAGAATCAAGCAATGAATGCATAAATAAAGTGGAACAACAAAATTGATGTTTCTCTCTCTCTCTCTCTCTCTCTCTTTCAAAAAAAAAAATCAATAAATTTAAAAAAGGACTACCTTAACTTCAGAGACCAGCTTCACTTTGGGGGTCCCCAGACCACCCATGCCACATGAATTTATGACTGACTAAAAACTTGAGGGTTTTCCCAACTCTCTCAGGTTTAATAATTCACTAAAATAGCTCCCAATATTAAAGAAAGTTCTATAGATAAGATTATAGTTTTATTACAAAGGATACATCCAGATCAGGAAGACTATCCAAAAGACTCACATAAAACAAAGTCTGGGAGGAAATGATGTCTAGAGTTTTTATTGAGGTTTCAATTCACTCTCCAACATCACTTCCACCCTTACTCCCCACAGAGAGGTCAGATGCCCCAAAGTTTTAACCCTCAAATCAGGTAATTGGTCTTTCTGGTAACCAGCCCTTATCCTGAAGCTACCTGTGGGCTCAGCATGAGTCATCTCTTTAGGGTAACAGAAACTCCTATCACTCAAACATTCCAATAAGGTATACATAGGTACATTAAAAACTTGAATATGTCCAATGAAAAAATATATATTTTTTCAATTTCAATTTATTATTGATTCTATTCCTATCATCCCTGAACTCTCACTCAATCAAAAGGTAGTATCAGAAATATCTGGGTGATATTAAACATTTAATTTATTAACATTATTGGTGATATAGGTTGGATTCCAAATATGATAAATGGTCATCAAAATTGTGCACTAGCATTGACCTTTGAACCAGGAGGTCACAGTTTGATTCCTGGTCAGGGCACATGCCTGGTTGTAGGCTCAGTCCCCATTGTGGGGCATGCAGGAGGTAATCAATCAATGATTCTCTCTCATCATTGATGTTCCTATCTCTTTCTCCCTCTCCCTTCCTCTCTGAACTTAATAAACAAATATTTTTTTTAAAGTGCACTACTAGTAATGATTAGTGAAAGTATACAATTAGCTCTGTTACCAGTCCTCTAAGTTCCTTGAGCTTATGGAGTAAAACATATAGCCATTTTAAAAACCACAGACATACACAGCTCTGTTATAAAAGAACTCAAGCACAGTAAAAAAGCTTCTCTAAGTTAGGCAAAGAATTTAGGTTAATTAATTTTTAAATCATTTTAGTAAAAATAAAAATTCTCTTTCTGATCTCTGTCTATTGGAGCTGATCAGTATTCAGGAAATCTTACTCTGCACCAACCTACCACTTTGGAAGTTCAATGAGTTCATATGGAAATAAGAGAGCTCTCTCATCATCAGTGAATTATTTCATTTATTGAGCATCTACTGTTTATCAAGCACTATGTTAGGTTCTGAGGATACAGAAGTGAGCAGAACAGACAAGATGTTTCCTTTCCTGGAGCTTTATTTTGGGGATAGGCTGAGAGGGGCAGGTAATACAATGCAAACACTAACCAATAAAGTATGGACTGTGAAGAGCACAGCTGGAGGAAATAACTGGGAGTGGACACAGTAACTGAACAAAGTACTTTAGTTGTTTGGTCAGGGACAGTCTCTCTGAGGAGGTGACATTTAAAGTGACACTCAAAGGAGAAGGAAGGAAAAAGTCATTTGAAGCAGAAGGAAGAGCTCCAACCTTGGAAGTGGAAGGAGCTTGGTGGGGGTCAGTGAGAGAAATGCTGGGTGGCGGGGAAGAAGCTGGAGCAATATGCTGAGGCAGTGAATTAGGACCTTGTTGGCCATGGCAATAAGCTTACATTTTATTCTGAGTACAATGGAAACTCACTGAAAAATGTTCCAAATGTCCTAGTAACATGATCTCATTTCCTTTTGAAAAAGATTACTCCAACCCCACTGTGAAGAAGAATGGAAGGAGGAGGAAAGAAAGAAAGTAAGGGGATCAGTTGAAAAAATCAGCTTTATAATGTAAAAATATCCTAAAGATCTGCAAACTGAAATATATGCTCCTTCCATAAGGAACCTTGAAAGCAGGCAAGATTTGTCTAATTTTATAGAAGTAAAATGAAATGGCATTAGCGAGAAAATAAAGCAAATCTAAGCACTTACTTCATTGAAATACTCAGAAAAAGAAAAGTTTGCCTCTCCTGAGAATGGCTGCATTCTCCATGGACAAGAGCCTAAGGCAGGGAAATGAGATGCCTGTGTCAGCAAAGGGTCTAAAGATTTTCATTTTCATGCCCATAAAGTTGGCAGTACCATTTAGACATGGAAAACAAAAACACACAAACAAGTAAAAACTAGGGTTTCAGGAATTTACAGTTAAAATATGTATTGTATAATGTAAATTTCATTTGCAACTAAAAAAGATTTGCAGTATCACTAAATGTGATTTAGAAGCTCTGTGATTCCAACTTTTCTCAGTTAGAAGCTTGTCAAATTGTATAAAGAAAGGAATGGAATTGCAGAATTTTTATGCAGAAATTTGCTTTAGGAATAACTGTAATAGGAACTATCTGAGGATATTTGTAGTTTTAATACATGTGCTTAACCTATATTTTTCCTCCTCTTTCTAAACATATACATGGTAAGTCCTCATGAATTTGAACTAATTGATGTTGGCCTGTCTAAAGAGTGAGAATTATGGTTCATATTCAGAAAATGACGTTGTATTTATTTATATCTGTGTAGTAACTATAATCAATAACTTTTACTAGAATACACTGTGGGAAAAGAGTAGTATTTCAGAAGAATTTTCTCTAGATTTATAATATTTATTACCTTTTCCTTTTTAACCTATTTCATGATTAAGACTAGACATTTTAAAAGATTATTACTCCTTTAAGAAAAAAACTAATGTACATGGCAAGATATTTTTCTAATTTCCAGAAAAGCTTCCCCCAAAATGGTATTATATTTTCCTTTTTTTTAATATTTTAAACCTCTGGATAGCCCTCTCTCTCTCTCTCTCTCTCTCTCTCTCTCTCTCTCCTTTTCTTCTCCCACCCTACCTTTTCTTTTTATCTTGTTGACTACATACCTTAAGGAAGAAAATTGTTTCTTTAATTAAAAGAGGAGAAACACTTTTAAAAGCTGCCAGCGTGGGGAATGTTTTCAGAAATGAAGCATCAGGGGCATCGGCTATGGCCTCTGCGCTGTTTTTCTGACTGTTTTGGTATTTTAGTGACCGTAAAGAAATGACCCTTAACGTTGCCGTGTCAGGCTGGTAATAAAATGACGTCTTGGGAAAACCAAACTCTTTCTTTCCCTGCACGTTTTTTCTTCCTGTAATTAGACTTGCCATCATCGGGGACTGTCTTTGTTATTACCAGCATCCCTCTCACCTCAGCTCAGGGACAGCAATAGCTAAGTGAAGGCATCCCCTTCCGCACGGTCAGGAAGATTTGGACATGAGCCGCATTCACAACCACTGCAATTTTCCTTTGTGAACCTCAGTATCTTTGGGAATCCTTGGTTTTATTTGCAGGAGCCCTGCTTGGCATCCTCCTCCCTTGTGCTTCCTCACAATGCTCTATTATTTGTTACTGAAAACATAAAAAAAAGGGGGGGGGGGGGTAGCTGCTGTTCTGGCCTTTCAAGTTCCCAATCTGCCTAACACTTTTCTGGAATTGGTCATCAGCCAGGACCATCACTAAGGAGAAACATGTGGTTGCCACTTGTGTCTAGGGCTCCCCTCGCTGAATCCGGTAGTTTCAATTGCACGCATGGATGTCACTCTTCCAAGTGAATGAACCCCGCGGGGATTGTAGAGAGGACGAGGATTGTTTTTTATAAGCCGGGGACCCCACGTTTTCTCCTCAAATCATCAGCAGACTCACCTTCTGCTGAGCCTGCCAGCGCCAGGGCAGATGTAACTAATTAGCACGCTCACGCGTTTGTTTTCTTCGAGCACCGGCTGCTCCCTGTGCCTTCTGCTGGGCTCTGCTCAGATGGCATCCAGTAAGGAAAGTCATCTATGCTGTTTCTTCTCGGAGATTTAAAGACTTGTGATTTAAAGACCTGTACCTCCTAGGCCCAAGCTATTGATAAGTTGCCAAGTACTAACTAAGCATTCTCAAAAAATACATGAATGGGTCATTAATTCATTCATTTTAAAAAATTTATTGAGCCACTATTAGACACTGGGAACCGTTTAAGGCAGAGAAAATATGATCACTGTCTTTATGGAGGTTATAATTTGGAGGAGTGGTGCAGGATATATATATATATATATATATATATATATATATAATATTTATAAAATCAAAGATGATTCCATGGAGGGATAGTGCAATGAAGGAAATAAAGTTCTGGAGTGTGAAAGAGAAGCCTAATTATCTGATTCTCACCCGCTTCTGCGAGTTTCTGTTTAAATTGAGCTTCTCTAGAGCGAGACTCAGTTTGGGCCCAGGGAGGTTAGCTTCTCATCCTGTTGGTCCGAAGGATGAAGGAGGTATGGTTTTCATATGGAAAGAAAACAAAAATCCACTGCACAGTTCTTCTCTAACCCTCACCTGTAAAGGTTCAAGGTGTGAAAGTGATCCCCCACCCCCCCAAGGCTACCTAAACCTTGATCTGAGGGAGTTGCAATTAAGAAAAATACCAAGTATGCTTTCAGAATATTAGGCCTCTTCTTTCTGCCTTAATGACATCTCTTATCTCCTCATCAAAACCTGTACAGTATAAAGAATCAACCATTTAGAGCGTATTGCAAACTAAAAATGTTGCTGGATATATTTCTAGTATATGTATTTGTATCATAAGCCTTACTTTAAGTTACATAAGTGCCTATTCCCTATGAAAGACACACTAGGAACTGCTGAACAGAGGAGAGGCATTTTGCTGGTTAAAGAGCTGACTTAAAAAACTCTGAACCTTAGATATCAATACATTGCTCATATTTTTCCTAATGAGCACATTAGGATTAACATTTCAGGTACATTTTACAAAGTGTGTACCTGGCCTTCTATATGAATGCCAGCTTAAGAAATTATGCTTGTTTCCTCAATATTTCAAAATGCCCAAATTTCAACGGACAAAGATATTGATCTTTATTTAATTAGCTACTGAGTAATGACAATGGATATTTTCAAGCAAACATTTGAGCCTCCATCCTAGGTCCTATATTTGTCAGTATAAAGGAGACCTGATTTAACATACATGCCAGGTTATTAGCATTAAGACTGTGTCCAAAGTTCCTAGCAAAAACTAAAACATACTGTGACTATAGTAACTTTCCCAGGTGAACCCCAAATTATCCTTTGACCCATGTAAGCAATCAGATTTGTGCTAAGCTCATCGCCAGTTGGAAGTCATTGTGTTTGAGTTTATTTTACCATTTCCACTAGTTTAATAGAAAAATTCAAAACTTCAGTTCAAAGTGCTTGGAACAGTCTGCAGAGAGTTCAGAACCATACAGGACCTGAACCTGAACCCATTTCTCTAACATTCACAGGGGATGTTGATAGCCCTCTGGGAATTAATCTCATAATCAGACTATAAGAAAGATTGAGGCTAAGAGTGATGAAGTTAGGGCAGACACATGAAGAAGGTATTTCCTTAGGGTTTAAAAAGAAAAAAATATACAGAACATCAATCTCAGTAGCCAAGGCTGACAGATGATGTTTTAAGAAATAACCATCAACAGCAGGGAAATCGTTCCTTTAATTGTACAATCACTTTTGGAGCTATTTGGAGTTGTCTGCATAAACTATTTTCAAATACAAACACACATGCACACCCACACACATTTATTGAGAGCAAATACCCATGGCTGTAGTTAATGGAGTGAAATACAGCTGAAGTGGGACTAGGAGAACAGCAGGGGAGGAATTGTGGAAGCCAAGCTAACTGCTCTGATACAAACTGACTTTTTTTGTCTTTTCCCACCAGACCATATATTATTGTACGTAGTGTAGGATGGGAATGCTTTATGTAGTAAAAGCACCATATAGAATAAAGGGTCAGCAAAATATGATGTCTGATGTTTTATTTACCTCTTTTAACTCAGGAATTTCTGTCTTCCACTCCTTGGTGACTGATACCTGCAAAATTAAGGGAGATTATGGGTACTTTGTGCCCACAAAACACGGTTCTCACCTAGAATCCTGCTTGAGGCTGAAAATCATGTCAAAAACATGGTAGGATGTCACAAAACCATGATGAAGGAGCTAAAAAGGTTGATTTATGGGGAGGGATTAAAACAACTTAATAGAGTGACTAAATCATGACCCAGCTCTATAAGAGTGTCATACATTTTGAAGTTAGAAGAGAATTTTGTAAGCTGGAAATTTCAAGGACACAGTGGGTCATGGAAGGGGGAAAAGAAAAGATCTTCGCGTCATTGGTATATTGTGTGCAAGGCTAAAACTAGGGCAGGTCAGCTAGTCAAGAGTTAAGATTGCTCTCCTCAAAGTGATGCAGAGGAAGTGTCTTCTCAGAATGATGTTAAACCTCAATGGGCAAGTGTCCTCCAGGGCCTGCGTGAGCAGTGGGTAAATGGGATGACTCCATAGGCGTCCCCTGTCTCTAGTGTCTATGATTTTGTTGTTTTTTGAGTCACTATTTTTGTTTTTCAAATTCATTGTGGAAACAAATGGTCTTTAATTTTAGTGCCTACATGTACCTTCAAAATCCAAAGCACCTCTCTCTGACAGTCTACTTACAGACTTATCAAAATGATTCTTTCAGCTACTTAGGAAGTAAAGCAATGGGAATTTTAGCATCCTAATAAAGCACTCTCCATTATTAAAAAAATAAAACCAGACACCTGAAACATAACTTCCTTTCTGGCTAAAATGCAAAACGTGTAGTTTAATGATGTTAGTTCCACACAGCTCATTTTCTCACAGGGGAAGTGTTTGGGCACATGCAATACCTCGCCATTCTCTCGTCCTATTTTGGTGATTCTTCTTATTGTGAGAAATAGATACTTGGTACTTGCTGATTAACAGTAGTAAAATTAATATTTTTTGTAATTAAAGCATATATAGCACAATTCTACTATGAGAAGGAAAGAGCATAAGTGTACAGCAGCTGTGCTACAAATATTAGTAGAGAAAGGGCTTCTGAATCACTGGTTTTGGACAATCTTGAAGATATGACAAAAAATTGAGAATCCCTAATCAATGTTAATAACCTTCTTAGAAATTAGTTGGCTTCTTCTTCAAGAGTCACTTATAAACCTTGATACATATGTCAAGTGAATCAGAGTATGTCACATAGATATCCAGCTTGTCTCAGTATAACGTTCTCTCACCCTTTGAGGCAGCATGGAGGGAACTGAAGGGTATTGTGCTAAGCGAAATAAGCCAATCAGAGAAAGACAAGTATCACATGATCTCATTCATATGTGGTTTCTAATGAACAAAATAAACTGATACAAAAAATAGATCCAGAGACATACAAACATGGAACAGACTGATGAATATCAAAGGGAAGGCAGGGGTGAGGGGATGGGTGGAAGAGATCAACCAAATAACTTGTATGCATATACTTATAACCCATCGACACAGACAATAGGGTTGTAAAGGCCTGGTGTGGGCTAGAAGGGGCCAATGAGGAAAAAAGGGGGACAATGTAATACTTTCAACAATAAAGATTAAAAAAAAGGAAGAAAAGAAAAAGTTCTCACCTGCAGTTTGCAGAAGAATATATATATCCTATATAATAAAGAGAGAATATGCTAATTGACCCTCATGCAGTCACAAAGATTGTGGTACCCAGAGCCAATAAAGAGGGAATATGCTAATTGACTTCCCTGCCCTTAAATATGGCAACATCCACAGCCAATAAGGAGGGAATATGCTAATTGACTACCACGCCCTCAAAGATGGCGGCACCCACAGCCAATAAGGAGGGAATATTTTAATTGACTGCCATGCCCTCAAAGATGGTGGCACCCACAGCCACAAGATGGCGGTGCCCAGACCCCTCAGCCCCGCTGGGGCGGCAGGCACGCGGCAAGGCCAGGCCCACCTCAGGAGTGTGCTGCCTCTAGAGACCCCCAGTGCCCTCAGCCCCCCAGCCACCCAGGGCTGGCCCAAGGCACAGGCAAACCTAGGATGGCAGCTGCCCAGCCACCCAGGGCCAGCTGAGGCTCAGGTAATCAGGGCCAGCTGAGGCTTGTGCTGCCAGCAGTGGCAGCAGCAGAGGTGTGATGGGGCATCACCTTCCCCTGATTGCCGTGGTCGCCTCCTGCCCCTGAGGGCTCCCGGACTGTGAGAGGGAGCAGGCAGGGCTGAGGGACCCCCCCTACAGTGCATGAATTTTCATGCACCGGGCCCCTCTAGTGTGTGTATATATACACACAAGGATGTGTGTGATATTACATGTGTTTTTTTAATTCACTTTATATTGGGTTTTAAAGATATTCTGAGTGTCTGGAGAAAAAATTCCAAAGTACCTTTAAAAATTTCTTTGTTGCCCTGGCTGGGTGGCTCAGTTGGTTGAGCATCACCCCATATACCAAAAAGTTGGGAGCTTGATTCTTGATTCACAGTTGCAGGTTCTATCCCCAGTTATGGCATATCGATGTTGCTCTCTCTTCCTTCCTCTCTCTAAAAAAAACCAAAAAAACAATAAGAATGTATCCTCAGGTGAGGATTAAAAAATATATATATTTTAATGACTTCCTTTGTAATCTACTTATGCTTAATATTAAAGAATTAAGAATTACTTTAATTTTGAATTTAACTTCTAAGAAAACAGTATCTTATGTCTTTTCCTTTATATTTACTTAAAATCTAATACTTTTTTTCTTGCTCTTAAGTTAATCTCACTTATGCCTCTTTTCTTATGATTTTTCTAAGTAGATGTTGTATTTTTATGGTTTTGTTTTTGGACCTGTTTTTAATACTGCCCTCTTTAGCATTTTGTGATGTCATGTATTTTCATTGATCTATACAAGTTTGAGTGACTCTTTCAGTAAGGGTTCAACTAAAGGCAAATGAATCATCACAGATCTGGCTTGTTGTGGGACATAATAATTTTATTTCACTTATGTCAAAAATGGGAAAAAATCAATCATTTCAACAAAAAGTAACATAACTTGTGCCAAATAACAGCCAATCTTTGTGAAAGAATAGAACATTAAATATCCCTTTTTTGTATCCTCTTGTGGACACCACCTTCAGGAACTGACTTACGGGAAGTTGAAGATACAAATGTGCCATTTATTGATAGAAAGAATTGAGGCCTTTTTTAAGAGACTTGTCTTACTATTGGACAGTGTGAGCAAAAGGAAATAATTTACATTATGAAACACTCAACAAACAAATCCTGTAAATAATATATGCTGAAGAGCAGTGTGTAGCTCTCTCAGGCTATAGCTTAGAGAGATTTTGTTTAAAACATTTATTGGAGGCATATATTACAGTATATCATTTACTGGCTGGAAGCCATGCAATATGTGTCTTTACAAAAAAAAATTACCTTGTAATATGAGCCCCTCCAAGGCATAATTATATAATAAAGTTCTTATTGGGAAAACTGGAAGTAGGCCAAGCCTTGTCCAAATATAGTGAATGTCAGAGCCAAATTTATTATCCTTAGCTATTAACAGGAGAAGGCAGGTTTTGTTTACCAAGCCTAATTCTCTCCTAATTACAGCCACTATAAAATAATTACTATCCATGGGATAACAACACAAGACAGAGTGACTAACAGAAGAAACTGCAGGGGTTAGAAAACAGAGTGCAATTCTGTGTCATTTTGAACAGCTTGTGTACTGCCATGAACAAATTAACGGACTTCATTAAGGAATTATGTTTTAAGAGTGGCTTTGCGGTGAAGCAGTAAAGCAATTAATGCATCTTATTTGGTCCTCGCCCTGAGTTGCAGCAGTTTGAGACAGCAACTAAATTTTTTTAAAATTTTTGATGTATCAGGTTTAATAGGATACAACCACATTACTAGGCGAGATGGTTAATGAGTGTAAAGAAAAAGCTCTATTTTGGACAAATGATAGCCAGCCCCTGCTAACTTGTTCTGTCTTTATGAGCAGATTTCTTACAGTGGCGATTTTAATAATCTACTGAAGACAAATGCCAACTTTTATCTAATTCCATTTCACAACCAATTCTTCTGTCCTAAACTCTGTTGGATTATACTTCTGATGAAAGGCAAGAATATTCTGTATATCTGTCTGAGCCACCAAACTGTGAACTTGAAATATTATTTCAATATTTCATATTTTCTTTCCACACAAATCAAAATGGAATATTAGCCAGTTGAAACATGATGCTTCATTAAATTCTCAATGTTTCTCGTTCCCACATTCCCTAACCTCTTCCATCTCATCACAGCATCCCAGAGGCATAAGAAACCTTGTCATAGATCTTTGTACCCTTAAAACGCATGCACCAGAATCAGCCACTATTCTTACCGCTTGTGCACAATGGCAAGGGTGAAAGGTCAAGATGTGCCTCTTGCTGGGTCAGTGTCTCTTCTCTCTCTCCACACCCCCTACCCTACCCCTCTCTGTAAAGGGTCACTTCTCCCTCCAGTAGGAAAAATGCTCCTGTTTTGGTGACTTGGTGAAAACATACAAACTCAGCACACTTGGGGAGTCTGTTTTAGATACTCCTTTTAATAGGCCTCCAGATGGCCACATAAAAGCAAAAGGATTATTATAGCAACTCCCAACCGGGCCATTAGAGATAAAGGTAGACCAGAGTTTCCTTTAAAACCATTTTTTTTGTGTGTGTGAAAAATATATGACCTGATCATAAAAAAAAAAAAATCCATGGTATAAAAGTAGAGAAGAAGTTCTAAATCTAGAAATTTATTTTTGTATTCTATTTATCTCCACAAATGTCCCTTTATGCAAATAAAGTCCCTTAATTTAAGATCAGAGCACCAACATGTAATTTTAGGGTTTTTTCCAACAATGCTATGCATGCTTTAGTTTTTTTTTAATTTAAAAAGTTTCTTTTTTCTCTTCTTTTTATTCTCCAGACACTAAATGTTTCTATAGGGAACTAAAGTTAAGAAAGAAATAGGCAATAAAGAGATTCAGGAAAAACATTTCATGTGGAAAAAGAAAATGTCCTATCTCAAGTATATATATATATATTCCAAGTGGTTTTTGAGCTGTAAGGTCGACATGAAATGAAGGTCCCACAGTGGCTGAACACCTCCTCATTGTACAATCAATTAAAGAAGTGTCATTGAAGGTCTTCCTTCCCTCTCCACCTTCAGAAGTCAGTGGCTCTGAGGTTGAAAAGAGGACTGGCTGGTTTTACACAGTAGAATAATGGCTTCCTCTTTCCTACTTTTTTCTTTTCTATATTTTCCAAAATATTCCCATAAGCATGGTTCATTTATTTAAAATAATTTTTGTTTTGGGAGTTTCCACCTACTAGCAAATATGTTCCCCAGAAGGTAAAGCAGACATATCAGACATAGACTATTACCTAAAAGTTGGGCAAGTTACTTTTCATCCAAGCCAATTAGCCTTTTACTATGAATCAATTCCTCCCAGATTCTAGAGTTAGCACGTTGTTTATCCTAGTTTGAATTATAGCTTTCATCTTTTCTAGTGTTTCCTTAAAAAATTTAGTGAAAGGTTGGAAGAGACAGTATTGAAAGTTACCAGCTAGTTCCCATTTTGAATTGGAAATTTCCTTTATCATTTTCATTACTATTATTATGAAATATTTCAAACACATAAAAGTGCAGAAAAACAATAAAAACATATATATTCACTAAGATTTAGCAAATGGTAGTGCATTATAATCAGTTGTTCATAATTGCTTCATGTCTTTCTTCCTAATAAAAGGTTACAGAGATTGGAAACCTCCCCTTCCACCCCCTCAACTGATGTCATAAAGCTCTTGCATTGTCATTCACCCTTCCTCTCCAAAGGTATAATAGCTCCTGTCTTTAAACTGGTTTGTGAGTTTCATATGCATCTTTGTATATGTTTACTACATATGTATATGTCCATAAATAATATATTACTATGTTTTTTAATTTACATAAATATTATTCTGTTACTTGCTATTTCATTCACTCACCATTATGTTTTCAAGATTTGTCCATGTTGATGCATGTAGAATTGGTTCATTTTATAAAATTGTTATATAGGCTTCCATTGTGAACATGAATATAACAAAGTTCACAGGTGCATGACCAATAGATAACAAGGCCACCTGTGTCGTGTAATCTAGCAGAGGAAGGATTACCTTTCATTTCTGGATGGTGATATTTTAATTTCTATACTAAGAATTGTTGTTGTTGTTGCCTAAGATCACATTTTAAATTTTTAAAAACAATGATGGTGACAATACAAATACTACTATTTCTAGTGATTCACACCCTTCTGTGGAAGAATTCACTGTTTGGCAGTTGTGATAAGTGTAAAGGTTGAGAGACCCGCATGATGCAACCATGGGAGGGGAGTTTCCACCAGGTCCCACAAAGTAGAGGGTAGACCTACCAAAAACTGTATCTTCTTCATAGTGAATGAAGAAGCTGGTCCAGAAACTTAAAAAACATACATATAGCCCTGATTCAATTAACTTCATAAAAACAATGCATTGACATAGTGGATGGCAAAGGACTTGGCAATGTATCATGCCAATCAATGGTTCACATATTCTTCAAGACCCTGAATTAGGTATAAATGTGATATATCCCAATGGTTCTGCAAACTCACTGCATTAACTGCTGAGTTATATTATAACCAGTGTGACATGTGTTGTCGATCTAAGCATGTATAGGCTCTCCTGTGTCTTCATTTCAATCTGTCTATCCAGTTTAGAGACTTTTAAACTCCATTTAAAAAGTAAACACAATTATAAATGTGAAATGTTACAGTGCTATCAGATGTTTAAAGAAGACAAAGATTGTTGACTCAAGGTCACCAATATCCACTTACCAGACATTAAGTATGGAATGCTGCATATTGAGGCAACATTTAAAAAGAAGTGAGAAATGGCAACATTGATGCCCTTATCAGTGACCTCTCTTCTCAGGGATTATAACCTTTCAATTCACTTGTTCACTATGGTCAGCCCTAAACACAGGTAAAGTAAAAATCTACCCTTAGAGCATATTTCAAGAAACATGAAGCAAACATAGCTACAGAAATCTCCGAGCAACATGCCACAGGGTTTGAAATTCTCATCATTTGAATTAATGCCTGACTTGAAGCATTGTATCTAGAAGAGTTCATAGTATGACAAAAATATGACTAAGCAAAAGAACATTAAGATTTTATTATTCATTAAGGCCTTAGTAGCTATATGTTCATATGAATTGTTAACCATTAACAATATTCTAAGGAAGTTGGAATTATGATGAATGAAGAGAAGTCTATATTGTAAGAAGCTGTCTGATGGGAATGAGAACAGAGAACCAAAGGGAACACCTTCGGAGGTTGAGGAGAGAGGAGAATGAGAGTTGAGGAAAAAGCCTTGAAGAACAGTAATGTGTGTGTGTGTGTGTGTGTGTGTGTGTGTGTGTGTGTATGAAATGTGTACATGAACAATACCTACTTCAGAATTTTGCTCAAGGCTAAGTCTTTCTGTGCATAACTAATCTTGTCCCTCCTTGTACACATATTATTTTATGTCTTTAATGTAAAACTGAAAAAAAAATCCTTAACATTTCAAGACATAATTTATGAGTTAATTCTCTGAGCCTTGTATAAAAATGTACTCTTTTTTCTTCCTTGATTTTACTTTATTTTTCCTTTTAAAATTTTATTTTGTGCTTGTGGCAACTGAAGGAAATATTCATACAAGTTTAAAATGCTGATACTGCACTTTTGCTTGTTGGAATATTGTTTGCACAGTATTTGCTTCAGGTAAACACCAATCACTTTCATATTTGAGTAGGAATTAATTCAAAGTATTTGCTTCATAAACAATGCAGTTTGCTTACAATCCCACTTGAAGCTTGGCTTGAAACCGCCACTTTTATGTAAGTAACAATCAACATCGCAATCATTCTGTTAAGTGAGGCCACTTTCTATAGGCCTGTGTGATACTGAGCTAAATCTGAGGGATTAAGACCAGTTTTCCCCTAAGAAAAACACTTCAGTAATTGACATTGGCTGAATGCTTACCAAATTCCAGCCACTGGGAGGCAGTATTGTGTAGTAGTTAAAATGTTGAGTTTTGTCATCAGCCAGTCAAGGGTTCAAGTCTAACTAACATAATATGGATTAGCTTCATTTTTCTTATTTTGAAAAAAAAAATGAGATAAGACTCATTTCTATTTTACACTGCTGTGAAGATTAAATGAGATAATGTGTGTCGAGTGCAGAGCACATGCCTTGTGCTCATAAAACCCAATAAATCGAATCTGATATATGGATATATTGCAACATGCTGATGTGCTTCTCCTTCCTTGCACAGTCACCTAACCTCACACATTCCTCTCTTAGAAACAAGTGCCATGTATCCAGATGCATTTTTTTGTGGAGAGAACTTTTGGCATTAAGCCAGGGTGCCTAGCAGGGATGCTTCTCTCAAGTGTCTCCTACTGACTTTCTTGTCCTAGCTTTAGCACATCCCATTTCATAATTTTCATCATTATCTCAGAATATAATGTGTCTTCTATGACAACTGCACTAACCACTGAATACTATGGGCATTTATCCTATTGGTAACATGCTGTTGTCAGATACAATTAAGTTCCAGAGTCCATAGAATCACTTAAAAAACAAAAATTTATACTCCCAGGGCTGTCTTTTTATCCATATGGTAGAATTTATCACCACCTCCTATAAATGTAAATGCTCAAAGTAACATATATATTTCACTAAGGAATACTGGGTGAATATTTCAATGATGTCTACAGAGCTATATAGAAATGTGTGTCCTTGACATAGCATTAACATTCAGAGACCGCATGTCAGTAGTTTATAGTTCTTGAGACAGAGAATACTTTCAAAGAAAGACACTGTTCCGGGCATATGTAGGACCTTGACTGTGGAATCGACAATTGACCCTGTATCCAGCATATTCACTCATTCAATTCCACGGCTTACATCTAGTCTTTAATGAACATTTTTGATGACTTCATCCACAAGTTATTTTCCAATTCTTATTAATCATTCACTCTAAAAATAAAGTGGCCCATAGATTCTTTAACAGGGGTGGGCAAACTTTTTGACTCGAGGGCCACAATGGGTTCTTAAACTGGACCGGAGGGCCGGAACAAAAGCATGGATGGAGTGTTTGTGTGAACTAATATAAATTCAAAGTAAACATCATTACACAAAAGGGTACGGTCTTTTTTTTTTTTTTAGTTTTATTCATTTCAAACGGGCCGGATCCGGCCCGCGGGCCGTAGTTTGCCCACGGCTGCTTTAGGACCTAGACCAGTTTCACTGTCTTTATCTCATAAGAAGGGAAATTAACAGTCATTCAACATGTATGTTTATACCTAAAGTCCTCTCACATCCTTTAGAATTTTGACACTTTTTCCATTTGTTAATACTAGTATATGATGGATCTATATATACATTAACATTTCATTGATCATCAGCTTCTTCTCAAGATCATCTTATGGTAAGTTCATCTTGAAATGTAAGTAAATGTATTATTGCATGTTCTACAATCATTTCACTGACAGCTTCCGGGTTCCTGTATTTGCCCTTAACTTTTCTGGGCAGAAGTTCAGAAGCAGAACTCTGGCCTGTTAAGAGGCACAGCTGTGCCCTGCGGGTAGGATGAGAAGGTCCTACATGAGGTCTTGAATGCGTGTCCTTACATGCTTCACACTGCAGCCTCATGTGCAGTTGCAGACCACCCCACCTGAGATAACAAATGAGAAATTCTCAGGGCTGTTGAGCACTTTGCAAATTCTCACAGTGGATCAGCACAAACTTAGTTAGCACAGGTGTTCACATAATTGTGATTCATTGGGAAAATTCTCAGTGCTCAATAGCCCTCACACTCTTTTCCCTCCAAGGTGCTGGTGGAGTGTGAGTATATTGTGGGGAAATGTGCCATGATGTTGGGCTCCGCTGGTGCTTGGCTAAAAGGTGTACGGCTGATAAAAAGAACTGCTAAATGTGTCCATTTCTCTCGGTCCATTTGCTTAAGTTTCCGAAACCAGAGATGACATGTATTCAATAGTTCAATAGCTGGAAACCAAGTCCAACATTTTTTTAAAAAAATCTCTCTTGATAGTGAATAATATTAGGGCTTTTTCTACGGTTATTTAAAAATTATTAAGTCCCAAACAATGTGAAGATCTCATTCCTCATTTTTCTTGCATTGTAGCTGCCCACCTTTGGGGGAAGTGTGCTCAGAACCACCTAATTGTCAGCTATGTTTCTTAAGGTGCCACCATTTAGAATGCGACTCAGAGAAATCATTCTGAACCACTAAGGTAGTTCACTTTGCAATCAGCCCTTAGTATCAACCTTAGCTTTTCTATTTACAAAGTGAAACAAAATTACATGATGTAAATCTCTTAGTAATGATACAGCATTTGCATGCATAGCTTTTAATGCAGCCGATGAAGTGACTTGGATTTTTAAAAACCTGACCATACCGTTAATGCATATTGATTAGGCTCCTACATTATTTCTGACTGTGGTAAACACCATGAATTTCAGAATAAAGGAAAAGAAAAAAAAACAGTTGCCTATAATCTATATGTGATCTACACATGTCTGCTTTACTCTATACTTTTTGAAAATAAAAACTGAATTAAAGGATTTCAAATTTTTGTGGCTCTCTCCATTGGAAATTGATTCAAATCGCATTCCTAATAATCAGCTCAGGTGTGCCTTCTGCTGATCCCTACGTCTCCGCCTAAGTGAAAAACTATCTGCCCTCACAATATATTGATAATTTTCCCTTGAAGGAAATGATCAAACAGATCATATGTTGGCATTTCCTTTCAACTTCTGCTCATTTCTTTTAAGTACTTGACATATAAGTGTATGCCGATTTTAATGGATCAAGACTTTTTCCAATTCTTCCTAAGGAAAGAACAAAAATGTGCTTCCATAAATTGTTTCAGGTGATCAACCAAAGATATAAACCCAAGTATAGATGGAAAAGTCCTCCGTGGCCCTTATGCTACCTCAAACCAAGAACCTACATGCAGCATTTCAGTGAAGGGTCTGGGTCTCTTCCTTGATCCTGAAATACCAGAGGCCTTCTAAAAAGGGATATTTTCCCTTTATTTTCAAATAGAGAACAAAGCATTGGTACTGACAGGAATCCCAAATTCCTCAGCAGCTACCCTGTGTCAGGGAATGAGACACTAGGCAAATAGATATATGATTACTAACAGGTACTTTAGCCACAAATCTTTATATGGTCCCTTACTTACTTTTACCTACAGTGGACCAGGGTGTTACTAAGTTTCCATTTGTCTGAACTAGAAATGGACTTATATGATCTTAATAGCTCCTTTTCCCTGAACCTTTGCTGACCCTACTATGTCTTACTAGGTCTGTGTATATTAGAAAAGCCATTGCAAAAGAGAGGGGGAAAAATCTCATCTGAGATACAGCAACATTTTCATGAAATTCCAGAAGAAAAAATAATTCAATGAGGAAAATATCTCAAAACAGCTCACTCACTAAGGAAGCAAAATGTTTAGATTGTGTTTCTAGAAGTTTAAATTGTTTGCTCTTCATCCTTATCAGAACTTTTTAGAGAAGCGAGGCAAGAACAGGGAATGGGAAGGGCAGTGAGTACCCCAGGCAGACATGTCTGCTGCTCTTGGCCCTTTGGGTGTGAGAGCTTCCAACAGAAGAGAAGTCATTCCCCAACTTAGTGATGCAATAGAGAGAGGAAATTGGTCCAAACATAGAAAAATACGTTTAGAGTCTAAAGTGAAAATATTGATTCTTAAGGATAGATGTACACAGAAAGTCTTTAGTATTGAACTTGACATACTAGGTTGCAAATAGTTGTACAAGTATTTCATTGTCCATAAATGTCTATTAAAGTATGTCCTCTAAAATCGCCATTTAACATTCCGAAATTATATAGACTCTGTCTAAATAACAAATGATACCTGAAGCCAATTCAAACAGCAAATTTGTGATGTCAGGACCTTTTATTATCAAGATAATTATTTTTTTATTGTAAGAAATTTACTTTTACCAGATAGCTAAATCACAGATCTTTGTAAACCACAGATCGCTACTGAGAACAACAGTAACTATATTTTAAAAACCTCTTCAATCATTTAGGTTTATTATTGCCATCCTAAATTTCAAACTTTAAAATTTCTATTCATTAGTATTAGCAAACATCCATTAATTTATTCAGTTTGTTTCCAACTAGTAGGATTAGCCTCTCTCTCTCTTCTCTCTCTCTCTCTCTCTCTCTCTCTCTCCCCCCTTCCCCCCCTCCCTGCATCCCTCCCTCCCTCTCCCTCTCCCATCTCTGAACACTCTTATGAGTGCTAATTTATGTGGTAATTCACAAACTATTTGGTACTTCACAATCTCAAAATTTGTCTCCAAAATACTGCAGCCTTATTCTAACATTTTCCCTATTTCTGACTTTACATAACTATATATTTTGTTTATAATTCTTACAGTAAGGCATGGTGAGTTTTGCATTGACCACTAAAATAATACTTAAAATGATCTTTATAAGAAATTTAAAAAATGGATGTATATCTTTTCTTTCTTGACTGAAATGCTAGTCTTGAACATCCTTAAGACCAGTAGTGAATATTAAAAATATCATGCTATTATTATTATTAAACCTCACCAGAGGATATGTTTATTGATTTAGAGAGAGGAAAGAGAGAGAGAGAGAGAGAGAGAGAGAGAGAAACAAGGATGTGAGAGAGAACATAAATCGCTTGCCTTTCATAGGCACCCAACCAGGAATCAAAACTTCAACCTTTCAGTACACAAGATGACACTCCAACCAACTGAACCACATTGGCCAGGGCAGAAATATCATTCTTTAAAAAAATCTGGGTCTGGGTGGAGAAGGTGCCTGAAGAGTTTTCATCATTATTCCTCATGCTATTCTTCAGAGTACCATATTTTTCCATGTATAAGACTCCCCTATGTATAACATGCCCCCCACTTTTCCAACCCCAAATTAAGAAATCAATATTTTAAACATTTTATTGGTTTTCCTCTTAAAGCCTTCTTCTTTTTTGGCATCTTAAGGAGTTGTTCTTCCTGTTTTCTCCACTGTCTGATCATACACTCAGTGGGAGGAGGTCCAAATTGTCTCTCTGCAGCTCTATTTCCATGCTCTTTTGCATAGCTGATTACATTCAGTTTGAATTTTGCAGAGAAAGACAATGACTTACGGGTATTTATCTTTTTATTTTTTGACATCTTTATGGGCTCAGAACGTGCTGGTCCCTGTTGCATCTGCTCACTCTCCACCTCCAATTACGGCATCAGCTGATGTCAGTAACAATGTCTCGTGATTGGAGGAAGCCTGTTTGACAAGCTATGGGGAGCTATGCACCTGTGTGGCTCCCTCTTAGGCTGACTTCTGTGTATAAGATGCACCTCAATTTTGGAAAAAAAAATAGCATCTTATACATGGAAAAATACAGTATATTACAAGCAAAACAACCTCTCTTGGATCAGGGATACTTTGGATAATGAAGGGAGTGGAATGGCACAGATTGTCTCTTGTGTTCTCCACCAAACCTCGGACTCCTTATTTCATGGTCAGAATATCAGAAAGCCAACTTTATTCCCATTTTAAGGTGAGGATTCTTGCAGGTTGGCCTCCTTTTTATCTAGATAGTGTGGAAGTTGCTTCACTTGCTTGTGTTAGAGAGAGCTGAACTTCTGTGATATGGGAGCGGGGGGAGTCCTTTCCCATCAGATTCAAATGTTTTCCAGATCTACTGGTGGTAATTGACATAATTCATTTTAATGAGTTAGAAGTACTTGAAGAGCTTTCAGTGAAAACATGTGGAGCCGCTCTGTAAATTCCTAGGCTTTTAGAACCCTCTCGGTCTCCAGTGTTTCTGCATTTGCCATATCCAGTAAACTGATCAACAAAAATGATTTATTGTAAAACAGTTATAAGTAAAGAAATGTCCTCTGAGGATACAATAATTGTTTTCATTTTCCTTTCCCCAGTGCCAGTGGTATAATAAAATGCTAATAGATGCAAGTTATGCATGATCTTTAATGCATACTAAAGAGAGACCCTTTAAAAATCAGGTACCTTTTGTTGGTGAGTAAGCAGTAGCATATCGTTTCCTTTTTAAGCTCTTGTATGAACGGGAGGGTTTATTTCTGCAGAGTCTCTGCCTGCTCAGGCCCACCTCCAGACTGCTGCAGTTAGACATTCCAGAGGAGGGGTGGAGGGAGGCCGGATGGGGGAGGAGAGGCAAACAAAAACATCTTTGACTCCAAATGATTCCATCAGGAAATCTCAGAAAGAAAAAACAAACATCACCCCAACAGGACAGCCACTGTGACTTAAAGAAGAGAAAATTGAAATACATGAAAAATCAATGAGGTAATAATTAAATTGTGGGGCACACCATCCAGCAGCCAGGCCTCCTCATGCATTTAGTAATGGAGACAGGGAACTGAAGTCATCAGTAGTTAAAAGGGAGCAAAGAACAGCCGTCATCTTGAAGCTAATTTCATGATGAGACACTAAAAAACACATACCTGCTACAGTACGGCAGGATATTTATAGGAGGTTAAAGATACAAATTAAAGTCCAGGAGCCTATACATTCCTGATTACCCAGCATTCTTAAATCAGCCCTCCTCAGCCTCACACCTGGGGTCTCAGCTGCAGCGTAGCTGTCATTTACGCTACCCATGGCCCAGGATTGATGACAGTCATTCGCTGATGAAGCTGTATACATCATTTCTGTCCGAGCTGCACTGGCCAGATGGACCCTGACCATCCATCGCCTGTCAGGAACGCATCTGTTCACACTGCTGCTAGGGGTACTAACAAGTCATTGGCTTTCCAAAAGGACAGTGTCAGCTGGATAGGGCACAACATAAAAACGGGTGTTGTTGGGTTTTTCTTTCTTCTTCTTTTTTTTTTTCTTCTTAAAAGGGAATACATTGCATTGACTTTTAAAACTAAGTAATAATAGAGATACCTAAAGATCAAAGATACATTGTCAACTTCATATTGATAAAGCAAACAGGTTTTCCTTCTTAAATTTTCAGCCATTGATGTTTTAATAAAATGTGATCCATTTGATATTATGATATTAAAAGGTTTGTGAAGATTTGGGAGGGGGAGTTTATTATTATTTATTTCTATAATTAAAAAATTCAAGATGTTTGTCTATTGTTTTTTCTGAATCCAGGTTATTATTATTATTACCTGTTTTAATTCTTATTTTGAATAAAATTATCCCTCTGTCTGAAATAAAAAGTAATTCAAAGAAAAGTTTGCAATAAACTTATTCATAAATTTAATCAATAGCAAGATGGTTCAAATTTGGTAAAGATTATGTTTTTATTTTAATTCATTGCTATTTGAAAATGTTTCACAAAGAAAGAATTGTACCTATGACTTACTTAATCTTTGTATGCCAGGAGCCATCTATGTAATTTTCCTATATTACTGCACTTGCTCTTCACATCTCTATGAGATAGAAATCTTACTATTCCCATTTTCCAGATCAGAAAACTGGAGAATAAAGAGTTAATAGATCCACATCTAGTGTTAGTGGCAGAGCTAGGATGTGAGCCCAAAATAGGTCTGACAGCAAAATAAGTTCATTGTTTTTATATGTGGGCTCCTAAACATGATCTTCAAATGCGGACAGTCATGACTGCCTAGTATCCTGATACTTTTCTAAATCTTTACCTTTGTTACAAAAATTGAAAACTTTTTTCTTGGCAAAAATTTAACAATGTAGATTTTAACATAAGAATGATAACATGAGTTAAAATCAGACAATTAACTGTTTCTCTCTAAAATTAAAGGTAGAATTTAAATTTAAATATCGACTTTGCTATGTAGAGACACATGTCACAAAGTTTAGTGATCAACACTCACACAAATGTTCTTACAGGAATAAAAGTGTATAATCTACTCCAAATGATGGAGAAAATAAAGCATGTGGCATGAGCAGTCTTCAACAGGTAATCAAAGCAGGAGCAACTGTTAGAAGGAATATTGAATGTGAACAGGTGTGTTTGGAGAGAATGGTAAAATACAATTTATTTATAAGTACATGTCTCAAATACACCCTCCAGCTCTGCTTCAGTTTCCTGATTTAGAAAATGAAAAAAAATAATTTTTTTTCATCAGTGGAAATTATATTTTACAAATTTGGGTGAAAACCTACTGCAAAAGAAAAGAATCTAATTTTACTAGATGGAAAACTGATAAAAAAGATGGAGGCCATCTTCAAGGTCACAGAGGAGGCATTTCTCTATTGGCAATGTGAGACACATTGTTGAAAAATATGAGTGACTATAAACCTCATTTTGGCTGTCGGCTTTGGCAGCAGCAAAAGATCTGCAGGGAAATTTCTCCATAATTCTCCATTTTGGCTTTATAAATTGGCAAATCAGATGGTTTTTCTTGCTATGAGGGCCTTAACCTCCAATGAATTTACTTTTCAATTTTTCTTGCAATTTTTATTTCTGTATAAATATGGTAAAACTTTGAAACAAAACAAAATGTCTTTATGCCTTCTGCTATTTTCAGTCACAAGCAAATACATTTTACCAAGAAAGTTTCCACAAATATTTATAGTAAGTCAATATATACTGATTGCCATGTTTGGTTTCTCCTGGGTTCAAGTGGGAATGGTTCATGAGCTAAAGGAACTTAGGATTCCTAAGAGGAGAAAGGAATATATACAAATAACTACAACAAGCTAAACTGTCATTAAATTGTAAAAGCAAGGTATTATATAAAATCTGACATGAGATTGCTTCCAGCTGGAATTGTAAAAAAAAAGCTTTATGGAGGAGGTAGTATTTGAAATAAGTCTTGATGGGTTTATTTAGAAACTTGTGTTAAACAAAAGCTGGTATCTCAGCTAGAGGGAACAGTTCCAACACAAGCCTAGAGGTAGAAAATCAAGGGGCAGTAGAAGCAAGAGTGAGTAGACTTGTTTGTCTATATCTGCAATAATATATTATTTATAATAGATGCTTTGTTAATGTTTTCTGAGTGAGTGAATGAGTAAAAACGAATTAAAATTATCGAGGCTTTTGACTATGAGTTAGAACTTACAGTCCATCATTAAAAAAACAAGAAGCTCTAGTGTGGTAGGTAGAATATTATCCTTTCAAAAATGCCAATCCCTGGAGTTTATGAATATGCTCTTGGTGGAAAGGGCTTTGCAGAGGTGACTGGAGGTAGGGATCTCTACGATGTGGAGACTATCTTAGTTGATCCTGGTGGGCCTCACCTGATGGCATGAGTTCTTGAAAGGGAGGACATGTCCACATTTTGAGCAGAGGGAGATGTGACTAGAGGAGGCCTGAGAGAGAGATGGCATTGCTGGCTTTGCAGATGGAGAAAAGGCAGCACGCGCCAAGAATGTAAGCCCTCTAGAAATAAGAAATAGCAAGAAGACATTCATTCTTCCCGGGAACCTCCAGAAACGAACGCAGCCCAGCCAACAGTTTCATTTTAGCCGCCTCTGACCCAGGTCAGACTTCTGACGTACCGATAATAAACGTGTGTTCTTTAAGCCACTAAGTTTGTGATAATTTGTGAAGGCAAATACATCTAACTTGTGTTGTTTGGGAATACCACAGTTTATGGGTCCATCAGGGTATTTTCAAGTATTGTGTTACCACCTAGGATGTCAATGTTGAAAATGTATATCTAAAATTTGGTACCATGTTTTAGAAATAAAAATAAATTTATTATTAAAGTGTATATAATGTTTGTGATTAAAATAAGTAACACAAAATTGTGTATTAAATGATGTGTTTACTTTTCAGTAATTAAGACGGGAATATTAATCATCATTGACCAAGCTATAGTTAGATTGTTGTTCTGTAATTTTGGGATGTATTTTGTGTTTGATTAACTAGATTTCTTAAAGAACAAAAGAAACTTGACAAATAAAACAGCAAAATTATTGAGTTAGATATTGTGTAACTGTGTCTATTCTATCTTGTATATTCAAGTAGCACAATGCTTTGCCCTCTGTACAATCAGTAATTATTGTTTGATTTGAATGGTGAATTCTGCAAATATGGTTTTTAAAAAATGAGTTTCCTGTCCCATTATTCATCTATTCAAAATAGATGTCTATTCAGTATGCCAGACTTCTGTGTGTGTTTGGCTGACTTAAGATGCATTAAGTATTGTTTGTGATGTAGCCCTAAAGAAGTAAGTAAAAGGTCAAGAATTTATCAGGCACTTAGGAAATGTTTTGTTTATACTAATTATTTTTTCTGTAAAAAATTAAGAAAAATTACACTCACAAAAACAGATACAGAATTCTGTACTCAAGTCACTTTCAATATGTAAATTTGTAGTATATATAGTATACTGAGTAAGCAGGTGGGGGAAATAATTGATTGCATGTTTTTAGTTAAACCACGACTTGATGGCAACCTCACATCAGACACTGCCTCTGAGCTCTTTGGCCAGCTCATTGCCACATCCAGGCAGAGCCAGGCCGCCCTTGCTTTCAATTGCTGTACATACAAGGCTTTATTTGTTGGGTTTTCTTTCACTTCCAGGTTCATACTGACAGAATTTATTTTTTAACTCTCTGCCATGAAGGACCCAATTCCACTGTCCAATTGCTTGCCTCTTCACCTCTAGATGGTCATGGAGCTGCTGAGCAGAAGACAGTGAGATCCAGTGGGCTGAGTGAGGTACTGTGCCCCAACATGAGATGCTGGATTGGGTGACCACACTTCCTGTCTTCCTGCTGCTCCAGAGGCTCTGTGGACCCGGTGGGGAAGGGTGAGGGCGGTGGGGGGACCGTGGACTGGTTAGTCCTACATGGGAAAGTGCACTCCAAACAAATCAACACCAAAAATTAAAATATTAAGCGAACCACCTGGTTGGGCACATATTCCACTTAACCTCCTCGTGGCGGGGAGGCAGATTGGTTTATGTTTATTTGCTTCCCTTAACTTAAGGAAAAGTCAGCAGAGTGATAAACGTAAAGCATGCCTGGATGCAAGCAGGGGTGGCTCTCCTGTCTACCGTGTCTTAATCCAAACTCTGCTCTCTACTCCCATGGGACTTAGTCACTTCCATTTCTTATTTTTCCTGTCCTTGAGGGGTAAAAATAAAAATAAAAAGGAAAAGCATTTTTTAAAAATGTTCAGTTAAATTAAGGAACTTTCATGCCTTAAACCACCCTCTTCCCTGCATAGTTTTCCATTCCACCTCGTTCACGGTGTTTTCACCTTAATCAAGGTGAAAGATCACAAGGGGTAGAGAGACACAGACCTGAGATTGTTGTCCGTCCTCTCAGGTACTTGCCCTGTAACATGAGCAAGACACACAGGCTTCCTATGATCACGTTTTCAATGGTAAAAATGGGGACAGTATCTAATTGATTTATTCATGGGTTCAGTCTACAAATTAGTTTGATGCCACTAGGTACTAGAGCTACAAATGTGAATGGTGTCTGCCCTCATGGGGTTTTAACCTACTAGATACACACTGTGAATTAAAGGATAGTCACTGTAAGACTGTGTGAAAGTGGCTAGGAGGCTAATAGCTCCTAAGAACTGTGAGATTCAAGCACCTGACTCCACAGTAGCCTGCAGGAGTGTGGGTAGGATTAGGGGAGAAAGGTAAATCGCCAGGACTCTAACCGGTAATCAATAAAAGGTGTCTTCCTGGTCCAGGGGATACTCTTAATTAATTGGCACTGTGTTTTTACTTCCTTTTATTATGCTTCACAAATGGATTTTTAATATTTTTATGTCCCACATTTTAAGATCCCAGTGATATGAGACCTTGGGTTTCATGCTTCCTATTAGATTGTTTTACTTTAGTGGCAATGAAGTTAAGCTCCGGCCTCAGACTTCTAGTTAAAAATCCCATCTGTACCACCCACTGGCCATCTGACCTTGGGCAACTTGCTGAATCTCTCTGTGTCTTTGTTTCTGTCTTCAGCAATGCGAATATGTTTGCCTGCCTCACAGGATCAAGGCTGGCTTAAAAGACAAGTATTCCACACTTAGTAGAAAAGAAGTATTAATTGTTCCTAGTATTATTATTACTACTATTAGTATCATTTACTCTCTTGCCTTCTTCAGAGTATGATATAATATAAATACTGAGTGACCAAAAGGCTACTTTCTCTTGTAGCTATAAGGATAGCAAAATGCCATTCATAGATCATGTTTCAGGGTTAGTTGAGGAGAAGGAACGGAGAAGTACAATACAGTCTTCTCCACCTGCTATACCTAATCAGAAGCTAAACAAGAGGTTTCTTTGAATCAGGATGAGCCTCACCTCTGTTGTGAACTTTTTCAGATCTGTACTTCACCTTAGTTATCCTTCGATCCACAGTGCCTACCATGGTGCCAGGAACCTGGTAAGATCTTGAGCATTTCCACAGAGTAGAGCACATTGCATGCACTTTTTAAATTTTATGTGAGGGTGAGTGAATGATTGAAATCTAGATGGTTATAGAAGCGTTATCACATGAGGCTGGTAGCTTCTGAGACAGTTCATTGAATCTGTGGAAAATCTCTGTGAAACACATGAGTGTTCCCTGGGACAGAAAATCCTATGGAAAGTTGCCAGGAGGTTACCTGACCAAAATACATGAAATAAAAAGCATATTGGTGAAAGAGGAAGAAGAAACACGAACACATTAAAGGAACATGGTCCCTTAAATCAGAAAAATTCATATTTATATTTTAGCTCCCTCCTTTTGCAGATATTTTGATGAAATATGAAAACTAATACTTAGTTCCTTCATCTGTCAAATGGAGGCATCCAAACCTGCTTCAAAGGACATGGTGAGGATGAAAACAGGTCATGAGCCCTGGCCAGGTGGCTCAGTTGGTTAGAACATCCTCCTGTACACCAAAAGGTTGAGGGTTTGACTCCTGGTTGGGTGTGTATGGGAGGCAACTGATCTATGTTTCTCTCTCACATTAATGTTTCTCTCTCTCTCTCTCTCTCTCTCTCTCTCTCTCAAAATCAATATCTTCCCATGAGGATTAAAAAAAAAGTCATGCTTATCCAAAGGTAGCAGAGCTTAGCAGTTAAGAGACTGGCCTCTGGACCCTGCGTATCTGGGTTTAAGTCCCAGCTCTTTCACTTAACAGCTGTGGGCATATTGATTCACCTCTCTGTGTCTCAGTTTCCTTATATGTAAAACTGGAGGCCTGATGCATGACATTTGTGCAAGAGTAGGCCTTCCTTACCCCGGCTGCCGGCACCTTCTTCCCTCTTGCACCCAGGACCTGGGCTTCCCCCGCTGCCCTGGCTTTGTCTGGAAGGTCATCCGGAAGGATGTCCAGTCTAATTAGCATATTATGCTTTTATTATTATAGATTATTATAGATGATGATAATAATAGGGTTCCTATGAGTATTAAATAGATTAGTATCTGTTAAAATGCTTAAATGAATATCTGACACAGAGTAGGGCCAATATATGTTTGCTATTCTTATTTAAGCAATCTGAAATCTGACATACCATAGTGGTAATCTATTCTACTGATGTATAGGGCTGGCCATATGCTAAAGCTTTCAGATTTGGGAATTGAAAGGGGAAGAGAAATACATTTTTTGAGCCCCTCCTGTGTTCCAGGACTGTCTTAGGCACTTCAAATATGGTATCATACTTAATCATAATAAAACCCTGCAGAATATGTATTTTTTCTAGATAAGGTAATATCAAGATATTAAGTAACATAGTCAGTGTGAAAAATTCTAAGCCAAAAACAGATATGTAAGTTGTGACAATTAACTACTTGAATCATAAGAGAATATTGTGAGGTTAAGTTGAAGCAGAAGAAGGAGACAGTTTTCTCTAAAGCAGTGGTTCTCAACCTTCCTAATTCCGCAACCTTTTAATACAGTTCCTTGTGTTGTGGTGACCCGCAACCATAAAATTATTTTCATTGCTACTTCATAACTGTAATTTTGCTACTGTTATGAGTCGTAATGTAAATATCTGATATGCAGGATGTATTTAGGCGACCCCTGTGAAAGGGTCGTTCGACCCCCACAGGTTGAGAACTGCTGCTCTAAAGGAAGTTTTTAAATCCACTAACAAAAACAGATTGTTGGGCTACATCATGTATATTTCTGTCTCTAATATTGTTTACTATATGAGACCATTGAACATCAGAATTTCCAATGTTTTTTATTAATTTACTAATTTTTATAATTATACTATCGATAGGTAAGAAATTGTTTTTGGTTATTTTAACTTTTTATTTTGAAATAATCTTAGACACAAATTTCCAAAAATAGTAGACAGAATTTCTATAACTCCTTTTATTCAACTTTCCTAATGAAACATCTTACCTAAATATAACACAATTCTCTAAACCAGAAATAGATATCATACTATCGTATATAATAAAGAGGTAACATGCAAATTAACCCTTATGCCCTCACAAGATGGCTGCCTACAACCAGGCCGGCAGCGGGGTCAGTGAGGGATGACCAAACAACTGAACAGCAGGCTGCATGGGGTGACCAGGTCAGCGGGGGGGCCGTGAGGGGTGACCAGGCCAGAGGGGGGGAGCAGTTAGGGGCTACCAGGCTAGCAGGGGGGACAGTTAGGGATGACCAGACTGATGGGGGTTGCAGTTGGGGGTGAGCAGGCCGGCAGGGGGGCGGCAGTTTGGGGCAATCAGACCGGCACGCAGAAGCAGTGAGGGGCCATCAGGCTGGCAGGGGTGGGGGCAGTTAGGGGTGACTAGGCAGGCAGACAGGTGAGCAATTAGAAGCCAGCGGTTCAAGATTGTGAGAGGGATCGGGCCTAAACTGACAGTTGGACATCCCCCAAGGGGTACCGGATTGGAGAGGGTGCAGGCTGTGCTGAGGGGAACCCTCCCCGCCCCCTCGTGCACGAATTTCATGCACCAGGCCACTCGTCTCTCTATATAAAAGGCTAATATGCTAAGCATTCGTCTGACTGGTAGCTATAATACACACTGACCACCAGGGGGCAGACGCTCAACACAGGAGCTGCTGAACTGCAGTGACTTGGCAGCAGCAGTCCTCAGGTGACACACCCCGAAACCAGAGAGGAGGGAGCCTGATTTCTCACAAGGCCATGCGATTCCACCTTTGGCGATGGGTTATGTTGTTGCTGGGGCACAATGAGCCCTGAATTTGGTTTACTACACATTGGCATTCCACACCCTGTAGGACAGCAACTTTGCAGAGTGCCCTCTTGCACTCTGGGACCCCTCGGGGGATGTCAGAGAGCCAGTTTTGGCCTGTTCCCCACAGGCCAGGCCGAGGGACCCCACCTGCAGGAGGGACCCTGCTCACTCCACAGACGCCCTTCGAGTCGCAGTGCCACCCTAGGTGTGGCCAACTGGGGAGGGATCACGGGAGGTTGGCTCCAAGGCATGTCCAGCCCTTCTCACCCAGTCCCACCCTGCTGGCCACCTTCTAATTAATTTCCTTTCAATGTGCATGAATCCATGCACTAGTTAATCTACAATCCTTAATCAAATGGCATTGGTTGTCCTATTTAAACCCTTTTTCTAGTTTGGCAAATAATCTGAGATCTCACACGCATTTTGTACTCATGTCTCTTCCAGTAAATCATAATGTTGTAGAGTCCTGGCCAGTTGTAGTCTAGCCCTTACTTTGGGTATTTCAGATATTTTCTCATAAGTAGATTCAAGTTCATATATTTCTGGTGAGAATAATACAGACATTGTGTCCTTCTCAGTGCACCACATGAGAAGGTACATGATATTAATATTAGTGGTATGAGAAGTTAACTATGATCACTTGGCTAAGCTAATGTTTGTCAGGTTTCTCTAATAAAAAGACTTTATTCATACCTGGAGTTAAGCCAAATTCAAGGGTAAGGGCACATTCTCCCAGAGTGCAAGTCTGCCCAAGACTTCTTACCCCAACTGCTATGAATTTATATAATAGCAAAGTCTAGAGAACAGTCCCCATAAGACTATCAATAGTTCCCATTAGACCTACAAATTTAGGGGTTCCCAGGAACACCTTCAGGTTCAATAGTTTGCTAGAAAGACCTGCAGAACTCACAGAAAGCTATTATACTTAGAGTTTATTCCAGGCGGAGATATAAATTAGAACCAGGCAAAGGTAGAGAAGCACAGAGCAAAGTCTGGGAGGGTTCCAAACACAAAGCTTCCATCATCTGCAGGGAAACGTACCCTCCCAGCACTTAGTGGGACAATACTAAGATTATTGCCAAACAGGCCAGAGTGTTGGAGCTTCCGTTTCCAGAGTTTTTACTGGGGTCTCATCAAAGAGACTTGATTGATTGAATCATTGCCTACAAAGATGGGCTCAAGTTCCTGTCTTCTCTTCTCCCCCTGGTAAGCACACGGTTGGTCTCTCTGGGTGTCAGTCCCCATCCTGAGTCGTGTCATTAGCATAAACTATGGAAGGGCCCAACATGATTCACATTGTTAGCATAAATAATCAAATGTGGTGTGAGCTTAGGAGCCTGCCATGAAGAATAAGGTCACTCCTATTGTACAGGAAATTCTGCAAGTTTAGAAGTTACCAGCCAGGAACCAGGATAAAAGGCCAGACCATTCTTTGGGCTGAGGCAATATTTTTATTGCTCATTTTTCTTTTGATTAATAAGTATCTCGTGGGAAAATACTTTTGAGATTGTGTAGTCTCATGTGCAAATATCCTGTTTCTCAGCATATTTTGTCAATTGATTTAGCATCTATTTTATAATTCTTCTCTGCAATAACTGTTACTATGATGTTTGCCAAATGATGAAGATCCTTGATTGTAAGAAAAATATATTGGAGGATTTATGGGTAAAGAGACATCATATCTGCAACTTACTCTCAAAATGTAAGAAAAAATTATATGCATATATTTTAGACAGAAAGAAAAATTGTAAAGAAAATGTGATGCTAAATTTTTGAGGAATCTGTGTAAAGGTTCTTTGGAATTCTTTAATCTATTCTTGGAACTTTCCTACAGGTCTGAAATATGTGAAAAATTAAAAGTTTTTTAAAAATCACTTAATATTTATATTAATAGTATATTTTATTGGGACTATTTATGGATTTGAAACAAAAATGTATGTATCCACTTTAAAGATAAATTTTCAAATTATGGCTAATGATAATGAGTTGTCAAATACCTTCTAAACATAACATATTATTTATTTATCTCTAATTCTCAAGTAAAAATACAGAGTAAACTAGAGAAAGTATGGTTGTTGGGTAATATATGTATTCTTGGTTCTGAAAATAGAGGGTTTAGGTGTTTGCTCTGTCTATTAAGAAATCTTTTTTAATTAAGTTGTCATAGGCTCTATTTGGAGAACTTATGAACTAACTCCAGGAAATAATGGATTGTTTTGGCTCCAGGATTTTTAGAAAATGCTAATTAAAAGCTTGTTAAAATTATTTCAATCAAACTAAAATAAAGTTGTAGTGATTCCAATATCAAGTTAATGGATCTGTAGTTTCATTAAAATTATAACACTATATTTTAAAAAGAAAATCTCTAAAATGCTTACAATATATTTTGGTGATAAAATTGTAGACTAAAATTTGAGGCAAATTATCTGGGGAAAGAAAAACTGATTAAGAATATATAGTGAGAAATCTGTATCTGAGTTCCAATTTGTAAATTTGTTTGATAGTTATTTGGGGTGTTTGTGATGAGCAATTGCTTCCCTGCAATAAATGCTAGTTTGTTAGAACCATGACCATATTTTTTGCCCTGCATTACTAAATTGCCTCATGAAGAAGGTGTCGTCTTTTAAGTAATATGGGCTACACTTCCATTGGCAGCAGGCAACTGATTATATTCTGCCAGTTCATTGGGACCAGTCCAGCAGTTAGAGTTTGCCAAAGTGCTGGGAGAAGGCCAGCAACTCTTTGGGAGTGGAATGGTCTTACCTGGAAGAATCCTGGTAGTCAGGATGGAGAAATGACCCGAGCTGAACTCAACAGCCTACGGACATGGGTCATGAGTCCTCTGTCAGCTAAGGCTCGGGTGACTCCAGAGGAAACTGCTGGGGAGATTTCAGCAAACCACTGGGAGAAATCCACTGGAAACAGGCTGGCAATAAATTAAGGGAAAATTTAATGGCAATACTCCAAAAGCTATAAAAATAACCCATTAAAATTTAAAGGCATTGCGTAAATCCATAAGGCGAATTCTTGGCAGTCTGGTGAGTAGACTAATTTTTTAATTTTTCCCTTTTCTTTTCCTTTTTGCTACTTGTTAGCAGAACAGAATCTGAGTGGTACAGAAACATTAAGTCAACTTTTAAAATACATAATTTATAAAATATATTTATATATTACATTAAAATATGCATGCTTATAATATCTCCTACAATTCTAACATCATGTGTAGCTCACAGATAACTAGTATAGAAATAAGTCTGGTTTACATTTTGTATCTTCTAGTATTATTAATATGACTATAGTGAGGTGGGATTGAAAGATAATTTGTAATATAGAAAGAAATTTTTCTTTTGAATAAATATCAAATCAGTGCTTTAGAGCTAAAAAAAAGATAAATAGCAATTTAGTCTTGAAATTGATTTAATTTTGTTTCTGGGTAAAAACATTATTGATTTTCAATTTAGTATCAATAATGAAGAAAATTCAGACTCAACCCTTTATCATTGCCCTAAAAAGTCTATTTATTCATTTACTTATTTATATCAGTCAGTGTTGAGTAACTAAAATTTCAGAGTTTATAATACTTATAGATATTTATAAAATGATATTTCTCTGCAACTACATAAAGGTAAAAGAGAAAGAGTAACCCAAAATGACAATATTTCTGTTGCAAATTTTCACTTTTTAAATAGCAATTTTCATTTGAGATGTACTAGCAGTTTCTCAGTGATGTTGATATATGGGTCAGTCAAACAAGTACTGACTCACTACTAGTTGTCAGACTAGCATTTTAGTATGATAGGGAAATTATGAAAGAGGTATAAGTCACAATCCTCACCTTGCAGGAATTTACCATCTTATTCAATTCCAGTTGCTATCTATCTCATTCTTAATCAAATTAAATAAAGAAGTAAAATATATTGTACCCTAAACCCAAAATGGATACAGTTTGATCATGCAATCTTCTCTAAGTAACTAGCAATAGGTTATTACAATTTAATTGCCCAACTTAAAAAAAAGTAACTGACTTTTTCATTTATCTGGAGGAATCAGGAAAAGTATAATTGAGGAAGGAATTATAAAAACTGGAATAAGAGCTTCTATCTATAATATGTTCCTTTGGGATTTGCATTTTGTTATAGCAATATGTTCTTTGTTTTAGGTAATGAATAGGGGAAAGAGCTTAAGTTTTGTACAGAATAAGACTAAAGACATAGCAAAGCTATTTTAAAACCACCTCCGTGACCTTTCTGATCTTGGGTATATAGGACGAGGCAGGGAGGGGGCTTGCTGTTTACTCTGGAGTATTTTGGTAGCACACCCTTATGTTTTGGGATGAGGACATGGTACACTACTACTTGGTTGCTTTCAGGAAAATCTGTTTACTAGTTGAAAATTATGTTATAAGATAAGAATAGGGTAAAATTTACAATGCTTGCAAAACATGTATTGATATTTAATCGGGCTATTGTTTAAACAGCTGATCTTGTGAAATTTTACAGAAATATTAGATTTATCTGGTATCATTCTAGACATATTCCAAGACTGCTCCATATTACTTTTCAAGGAACAGTATCACAATAGTGTAAGGCTTATCATCATTCAGCCCTTAGCTTTAAAATGTCAGCACTTGTGCTCTGTTAGAATAACTGCAACAAATCTGGGGTTTTATATCACAAATAAAACATTTCCAGACCTTCTCTTTATACCTTTATTATTACAGATGATGAACATAAACTGCTCATCAAAATAGCATATGATTTTCAAGTAAAGTAGTGCATGATTTTCATACAGTGAAATGTATTTTTGCACAAATATAATGTTACTTTAGAACCAAGTTTATTTATGAAAAATAAGTCATTAATAATATTATCTTAGAAGATCTCTGCTACTTACTATTGCAAGGACAAGCCAAAACTACAGTTCTGCATAGGGAAAGATAGGAGTCAGTTAAACAACAACGAAATAGACACTTAACATTTCTATGTTAATTATCTAACGTAGCATATTTACATATGTTTTTGACCTCATACTTATACCAAAACTGTGAGGTACATAAGGAATGTAACTTACCCCCACATATCATAAAAGGAAACAATAATTCATAATAGTTGACTTTTATAAGATCTTATCATACAATTAGTAATCTGAAGAGGACAGAAATGAATACAAGTCTTCTGATTTTATGTGCTTTCCAATACAAAATTTTGCTAGCCTCAAAGTTTCTGATTCATAGGCAATAATATCTAGATTAAAGTTCATGCATCATTTAAGAAACTCTAAGTTTGGAACGTAATCACTAACTTGATAAGGCAAGGTTCAAGTAAACATGAACAAATATATGCTAAGTTTTATCAATTTAGTTCAGGAAAAATAAGTTTGGATGTGGGTAGTTTCATGCAGGATGCTGCCATTTTTAGCAAGTTATCTTTCTGTTTCCCTCATCATGCTCATGCCTCCTTATCACAATATGGCTACTATAGCTCAGGACATCATCTTTGCACATTCATGTTCCAAGCACAGAGAGAGAAGAAGCAATGCCTCTTTTCTTTTATCAGAAAATGAAGCATTTCAATCAGGAGACTTCCATTTATAGTTCAGTGGGTACAATGGAATCACATGGTCACTCCTGGCTGCAGACAGACAAGGGAAGTGAGTATCTGGCCTTTGCCAGTCTTTGCAGTGGCAAAGTACGTGAACAAGGGGGAAGGGCTTGGGGTGACTGAGGGCTAGTCAGTTACAGTGGCAGCCACACAGTAGAATGTTAGAAGACAAAATACCACACAAACTGAGAAACTAGACTTGCTCTCATGAAGCTTACATTCTAGTGCCAGAATTAAAAAGAAGTACATAAAGGACCATAACAAATAGAAGGGAATACGGTGTGCATTTCTTATTAGAAATAAAGTTTAAAGTGTTCTAGCTATTGAACAAAAGGAACAGTTATACTCTCCTTGCTCACACTTTCCCCTTACCTTATGACTCATAATTTCCATTAGCTGCATTAATCAAGACCCTTCATGCAGTAAATGACAGTGAACAGAGGGAAAGGAATGGAATGCACTGACTCATGTAACTGAGGAGTATAGCCACGGCCAGACCCGGGGGCTTAAACCACTCATCAGGGTTCTGTTCTCTATTGCTCAGCTCTAGCCCTTTCTGAGTTGGCTTATTCTCAGGAATGTTTCTGTGACATGATTGCAAAAATAATTGGAATCTCTAGGTTTATTTGTTCTTTTTACCCACAATCTCAGAGAAAATAAAAGCATACATCTTTCTTAGCTGTCTCTAGGAAAAGCCCTGGGGTATACTGATTGGCCTGGCTTGGTCACAGGCCCATCTCTCCTGAACCTATCAGCCATCACTATGTCCAGGGATGTGGGGGATCTGATTGGCATGCCTGATGATAGCTTTTGTGTTGGGTGTCTGGGGGAGGGATAGTTTGGGGGATATTAAAATATATTTATTAACTACTCCATGTCAAAAGGAACATTATATATATTGATTTCAGAGAAGGGAGAGGGAGAGATAGAAACATCAATGATGAGAGAGAATCATTGATCGGTTGCCTCTTGTATGCCCCCGATTGGAGATGGAGCCAGCAACCTGGACATGTGCCTTAACCTGAATCGAACCCGGGACCCTTCAGTCTGCAGGCTGACACTCTATCCACTGAGTCAAACCAGCTAGGGCAAAAGAGCATTCTTAAAAGGAAAAGATACTAATAGATGGAAAGTAACAAACGTCCACTACAAAACAGGTCATCTCCATTCCAGGAAAAGGAATAGTGGGTTTTCACAGACAGAAGTCCCACAGAACCTGCTTACCAGGACAGTAATTGCACCAACTTGGGCCATGCTGTTTGGTGGTGCTAATGTAGGTGGCACCTTGTCATTCCAGGCAATTACCTGTTGCAGGAAAAACAGGAATCTAAATTTTACCATCCATCAAAAATATATCCCTGGAAGATAAAGCTGTGTGTATGTCATTGAATATTAAATTTTTCTGATGATTTTAATCATATAATTCTACTCGTTCACTTTATTCGAAAAACATAGCATATTTCATATATTCATGCCAGATATGTAATTGTCATTTGATCTAATTTTATAGAATGTCATCTACCCTGAGCACACACACAGACACTTTCCCTACAACTTTCCTTGACCCTAATTTTCCTTTTCCTCAGGTGAGTGGGCTATTTCTGCTGCCACCATTTATCATAACTGTTTTTCTTCTTAGACTTCTATAATGTGGCTTCAATGCTTAATGCTCTCTTGAAACTTCACTCTGGAGTTCACTTCATTTGGTGGCCCCGTCTCTGTCCAAATTTTCTTTGACCTTTGTGTGACTTTTTTTTATGTTAATCAACTTCTTCTTTCCTCTGTTGGCTTCCATTAAATCCCTGAAGAATTTGACTCCAAATTTTCAATACTTCTTACCAGCACAGAAATAAAACTCTCTTCATAAAACTCTTGCTGAATCTTCTGTTTAGGAATGACTTCTTCTCCAGTCTAAATTATACTTTCCCTTCAAGTTTTACCTCAGAGTTTGCCAGATATTACAGTCTGCAATAATTCCTCCATTCACTGTACTCCCATTTTTATCAATATCACTCATTTTGATAATTGTCTATTTTCAAGAGTATTATTACTTATATTGTCAATTCCTTCAGCGTTGGAGCATTTGACTTAAATTATCTTCTAAGTTATTCCTAAGTCATTGTTGAGCACATTACAGGTATTTACAAAAATGTTTGAATTCAATTTGTTCGCTAAATAAGCATGTCTAATATTTCTATGAAACCATAGAAGTTTAGTTGGAGTAGCAGAGCTTGTTTCACATTTAAGAGAAAAAATAGAAAAAAGTAGTCAATTATGTAAATTAAAGTCTCATGTCCCTAAATGCAGAATTTCTGGGAAAGAAAGGTGTGCAAAGGCATATCTCAAGGGATGAATACATTCCAGAGACATCAAAGAATAACACTTTAATCTTTAGTGCAATTAATATCCACTTCAAAATTAAACCCTTCAAAATTAATATCAGTGTCACATTTTACAGACACAATATTGTAACATTTCTACATTTTAATAAGATTTTAATAATAAAAAATAATGTCATTATAAAAGACAGTTTACATTCTTAGTACTAATTCTAATGATTTAGAAGTTCATATACAACAACAATAAAAAGCTACTAAAGGACAGACAGGATTAAAGGACACAAAGTATTTTAATTAAGAGCAAATATTCCAGCCAGAAAAAATACCACTCAAATTTGAATTTTAACATGCTTAAATATAGTAATAGAAGTAAAAATGTTTCTGCCAGTTCAATATGTCTGATTAAATTTGTCTTGAAATACAGCATTTCTTGAAACAATCTACTTTCACAGATTTAAAGATACCAGGCCTTGCCTTGTCTAGTGTTTCAGTGACTGAAAAAGTCCAGTTCATACTCTATGCCTTCGTTGTGATAAAACACAACCTTCCTTGTTTCAAACCTCAGCTCTTAAATTTCCCTCTACTTCCTTTTGTGCATTTTAAATGTGTGACAAGCAGCATTCTTCTAGTTGAAATTCTAAAGACTTTTGAATACAGGTTATGCTCATTGGCTATTGAAAGAATCTTAAACTGGGTTATTTCTTGTTTTACTAAATTGCACTTTTTAAATGTTTATTTTATACATGAAGCTCACTAAAAACCTTCACTGAGTATTTCAAAAGTAAATTTTATTTGTTGTCATCTTATATAGCAGTTCCAGATGCTACAAAATAATCAGTTTTCTATGATCACTAACAGTGCCAAGTGTTTTTACAAAGCCATCTAGGAATATTGAACAGAGACTCTATTTTCAAAGGGTCCCTCAGTTTTTCATGTTGCCCCCTAACTGGGAATTATAAAGACTGGTCTCTCACCACATCTATTTCCTTTAGTCCATTTCTATGAAATCTGTTTTTCGGTTTCATTGTGTGATTCATGTTTAGAGGGCAGTTATAAAATTAAATTTGTTTAATAACTGAAAGGAATAAAATATTCAGCTTTGATAATCAAATGTACTCAGTGTGCTCAAATCTCTTAGTAGAAACTGTTATCATTCACATTTCTGAAGCGTGTATTTTTTATTGATACCTCATTCATGTTGGTGGTGTGTATGTTATTTGCACAGAACGTTATCATACCTTGTAGTACGGCTCACTCCTTTATTCATCCTCTCAGAACAATGCTCATAACTTTCATGTGAAATTTGTTTAATCAATTTCATGAATAAAGAGATGACTGTCATTCAGTTTTCTGAAATTACCGAGTGATTCCATTCATTCCAGGAATGGCACAGCTATACTACTTTGAATTCTGCTATGTTAACAACACTAAACATTTCTAAGAAAATTTCAGAGACTCAAGATTAGTGATAAGCAATACTTTTTGATAAGCGGTTTAATTTAGGAAATAAATAAAAATGTTTTCAGGTATATTTCTTATGTCAAAAAATGCTTTGCTGCCGGAACCGGTTTGGCTCAGTGGATAGAGCGTCGGCCTGCGGACTGAAAGGTCCCAGGTTCGATTCCAGTCGAGGACATGTACCTGGGTTGCAGGCACATCCCCAGTAGGAGATGTGCAGGAGGCAGCTGATCGATGTTTCTCTCTCATCGATGTTTCTAACTCTCTATCTCTCTCCCTTCCTCTCTGTAAAAAATCAATAAAATATATTAAAAAAAATGTTTTGCTATCCCTGTTCTTAAGAATTCATTTATTATTTACCTGATGCAAAGTGCTTTATTTCTTTTCATTTTTAGCTAAAATATTGGTATCTATATACCTGTAAGCTGTTGTACTAACTGATTTTAATACTATGTTATTTAGCAATTTTTACTGTTTAGTAAAATAGCTTTTAAATTACTATCTTTTTAAATTTTTTAAAATTTTTAAATATTTTTGTGGGTGTTTTTTTTAACTTATATTTTATTAATTAAGAGATTTATAATATATTCTTTAAAGGGAATATTTTTCACTGAAATGAAACTACATATTTTCAGTAGGAAGTATCTTTCTCATTATACTTTTTTCAAAATAGGCAATTTTCACTATTCATTTTCTTGGCAACAGTCTTAGCAAGGATTTAAACAAAATGTAAAAGAACAAGTATAATAAATGTAATTGTCAATAACAAAAAACAGAAAGAAAGAAAAAAGAAAGAATGAAAGAACTCTGCCCCTGGGGAGGGGTAGGAAGCCCAAGATGTGACACTAAACCTAAGAGGTCCTCTGCCCAAGATCAACAACAGACATAAGGCAGGGTGGCTTCTACAGGCAGTGGGTGAGACATTCTAAGCAATTTCTCTTTCAAAGCTTGCATCCCAGGGCCTGGCTGAGACAGGCTGGAGGTGGATACCAGACATGCAGAAACACATTCACAGGTAGCTGTTGATCTAAAACACTTTTCAGGGCTCAATTGTTTTAAAATAATAAAGACGTTTTAAAGTTCAAGAACTAGATCAATGTTGCCACATGTTACCTCTTTCCAAAGGTAGATCAAGGCTAAATGTAATATTTGCTGACCGGGGACTACAAAATCAAGTGATATTTTTAAAATGGTGAATCATAGTTCAAAAGAAATGTGCTTACATACATTACGTTATCTGATCCTCAAAAATACCTTCACTGGAGAGATGGTCTAGGAAAAAAGAAAACAAAAAACATTGGCTAGTGATTCATGGGATAGGGGTTTTAGCCTTAGTCTACTACTGACCAGCCCTATCCAATGAGTTACCCTACATCACTCCCAGCTTTTATTTCTTTAATTGTAAAATGAAAAATTGCAACAATGCCAGTTATTTTTTGTATACAGAACTACCTGGAATAATGATAAAATGCAGATTCTTTAGTTCATCTGTAGCAGAGATTTTACTCAGTGGATCCTGGTGATGCCCAAGTAATCTGACACTGGTGGTCTTTAGTATAAACTCAGAAAGATGCTGAACACATAATTTCTAATACCTTTTGGGTTCCAACAACCCAGGAGTCTGTTAGTGGAACAGATATTATTATTACCATTTTACAGACAAATAACTGAGGCCTAGAGATTAAGTAACCAGATTAGGAGATATAAAAATAGTAAGGGGATAAATACAATTAAAACTAATGTCTTCATATTCCTAGTACAGTTTTTTGCTCTTAAGTTACTTTATACCTTATTACAAACATTGTTCAGTTATTTAATGTTGTCTCCCTTTTCCTCTTAAGTATATAGAGAAACTGGATTTCCTGGTCAGCTACAGGACTTAATTTTAACCAATAGCGTGTGGGCAGAAGGTATAAACTCCAATTCATAGTTGTCCATAAAACCCTACCATGCAGTGAGGCCCTGGATTAGGTAGAGCCACAAGGTAGAATGGGCCTGGCTTCCTGAATGACAGCTTGGTGCTCTGTCTTTACCACCTCCATTACCCACAAGGCCTGCAGCAGATTGTGCTGTGAACAAGAAATAAACTTGATTTGTGTTAAGCCACTGAGACTTTAGGTTGTTATTTAGCAATTAGTTTACTAGATTTTAATCCTCCCACATTATACCTCTGCGGAAGCGAAAGATGGCAACACCATCTACTAGTAACTTTGAGGTGTTGTCCTGTTTTTCTTTTAATTTTTGTTCTTTGTTTCTTAACCTTTATTCCTTTTTCTTTCCATGGGGTGCATGACCTCGGGATCAGAAGGTGGCATGAGGATTGAGCTGAACAATAAAACAAATTAGTTTATGAATCTGCCTCACTTTACTTGAAAATGCGTTAGGCCAGAACAAGTACAGAGTTTGTGAATGTAGACAATTTTAACCAAAAACAGGAGGGAAAAAGGCTTTCCCGAGGATTATATTAAAGGATTGCCCTGGACTATAAGGAAGGTGATGCTACCTGGCGGCAGTACTTTTCCTGCCCTTATCCCTTTCCCCTTCAGTGAACTGTAGTTGGCTACGAGCTGCATCTCTGGACCTGAAGATTTGTTTCCCCAGAACTGCAGACGGCCTCACTGCTCCATGGAAAGACAAGGCTGGAAGTGTGGGGGAATCAACCTGTGCCAGGAACTCTTAAGAGTCCCTGGTTTACTGGTGTGTATTTCTCTTCTCAGCATATGACAGAACCTCTCTATATTTGGAATATAAGCACCCCAGCTCCCTCTCTTCTCAGGAGGACTAATTCTTTTTCAGCATTTCCACGTAGAGTGATGCTCTGGTCTCCCACTGGCTTACTAGCACGTCCTTTACAGTTTCTCTTTTCCTCTATTATTTCCTCACGTTCCTGCAGGTGTTTTCTGCTCTTCCAACATAAGCTCCTTGAATTCAAATTCTTGAATCAGGGTCTGATCCTGGAAAAATCCAGACTAAAACACAAGCAAAGCCTGTGGAGTCTAAGGGAGAAGTCACAGCATCTACTTCTAGACCACAGATCCCAGAGGTGTTGCGAGAACTGAATCATTAGGATCTAGAAGCAGAAGGGGTTTTCATCCTGCTTTTTGCTGTTGTTGTTGTTGTTGTTGTTGTTGTTGTTGTTGTTGTTTTTGAAGCAGCAGCAGTGATGTGGCAAGATCCTAGGGAAGAAATGGTTCCATAGTGTGTCTAGGCAAGCAGGGCCATAGGCAAATTCACAGTGTCCACTCCCAAAGTTTGCCACCAAAGTTGCAGAGATCTGAAAGACCTGAAGAAGTCACATAAATTTGATGTCTCAGCAACATCCTATATGGACAAATGAATGAGGTTCATACTCCACCTAACAACTTGACATATGAGAAGAGTAGGGATTGTGGCATAACCAAGAGTGCAGTAGGAATGGGAAGAATCAGAAAAACTGATTAAATCTTATCAGTTCAGTGGCTGTAGGCTCAAAGATCGAGATTAAATTTTGTTAGAGAAGTTAAAGAAAGTTGTATTTCTTGCATATCTGAGTTCAAAAATCAAGATTCATGCCTTTTAGGATACTGTGGGATGTTGGGTTATAATTTTCTGTTATTCACTCTTTTCCATAAAACTTTTAGTGTAACCTGTGGGAGAAGTATTAATCCCTTCCTCTGTGATTTTGGACTTGGCTCTATGACATATTTTGAGCAGTAGAATATAAATAGATCTGCCAAATGTCATATCTGAGGAACTGTATATTTCCACTTAAGAGTTATTCCTTCAGCTTGGCTCTCAGAATGAGGAGAATTGTGGAGCCAAAACCAGCTGACCTGTGACATAGGTATAATGTGGATGAGAATAAATGTTCCATGTTTAAACCACTTTAAATTAAGGGGATGCTTGTTTGCACAGCAAAGTTGACCAACATATACACTAAAAAAGAAAAATCAAACCAAGAAAAATTTGTAATATTGAATCATAATGATATCATCTAGGGATGCAGCAAAAATTCGTTTAACTCAGTGTTGTTGATATTCTGCAGCCCAAACCTATTAGTCACTGATTTTTACTCTCTGGAATTCTCAATGCAGTTCCACTAATAATGCAAAGGAATATATTAATGTATGAGGGTGGAAGAAAAGAAGTGCAAAGACGGACACTATTTTAAAGCTTTCTTTGAGGACATTTTGATATCATTATTGTGAAAAGCTGTAAGACATTCTCTTTTCAAATGATTGTAATATTTAAAATGCAAGTTGGGAATTCACATGAATGCCTAGAACTATGAGTCATTGAAAAATCCTGGAAATGGCTGTTAAAATGGATCCTCACACCTCCTCCCAGCTAAGCCTTTCTCAAAGCTTTCTGATCTTTGGAATATGAGGTGTACATGGAAGGGTAGAGGAGACTGCCAAGTTTTTGTTTGGCATTTGTAAATCTCCATGAATATTTACTCTTTATATTGAAGGCTTATTTTTATGATGACTCCTTTCATGTTCACTTTAAAAATCAAAATAGTTGTCAGATAACAAATTAAAAGAATAAGTAGTTGAGTCTGATAATAGTAGTATGTATTCTTTTATGCCATGACGTTATTTAGTGTTGAGTTTCAACAATAATTTGCTAAATGACATCATCATCATCTGAAAGAGAATTATTTTTCATTTTCTTTATGTGGATTGTGATGTCATTTAAGTGTGACAAACTTGATTTTTAGTTTATTGACATACATGAAGATTTTAGCTTCATGCATTTTGTATATGTTCTCTTGACTTATTGGCACACACAGTTTTTAAAGCATAAAACTTTAACCAATTTCCTGCTACTCATCCAGCTCCAGAAAAATTTTGATGAAACACAGAAACATTTAATGACTGTTCAAATATGTATTTTTTAGGCAAACCATTGAGTTCTTGTCATTAACTTTTCCATACTCTCACCTCCAAATTTATCAACCTTATATTCTGTCATCCCTACTAACATAAAAAGTAAATTATTCAGTCCTTCTGTTTCTGGCCAATATTCCAGGCCTTCATGATTTCTCAAGGATCTTACTATGCTGCCTGTTACTCTGAAGTCCTCAATTTTCCCCTTTCTCCTCCATCTATTACATCATCAAACAACACAGATATAATCTCAATGGTAGGGCTGGCTGCCTTGGGTATGACAAAGACTGCTCCTTGGTTACCAAACCTGTTTTGTCTTCCTCCTGGGCACTCAATTACATGTCCCTGCCTCCTGTATGTATAGGAGTATTCATGTTACTAATTTGTGACCAATGAAATGTGGGCAGAAGTGATGCACCACACTTCAAGCCTGTTCCACAAAGCCTCCTCTGTGTTATTCCCATGATACAGATTTTCCCTGGTAGATGTAGGCAACAAAGTGATGTTGACAATGTTATTGTAAAGATAATGATTCTATAGAGTCCTTAAATCCCTCTTAAGAGAAGAGCTGCTTACTGATCAAGATTCACTAATTCAGCTCTACATGAGCACCCAAAAAATTAGCATGGTATTTATCCACTGAGATTTTAGGTTAGTCCAATCAAGAAACTACCATTATCTTGCCTAATCAAAGTAGCACAAGTGGAAACAGGAAGACCAGTTAGAAGACTCCAATTTTCTACTCCTTTTTAAAACTAAACTTCTCCAAAGATTCCCCAGTCTTTCATTTTCATGTCACCACCAAACCCTCTTTTGACCTCCATATTAACTAATATAATCATTAGTTCTCAATCTTAATTTTTCTAATCGCCACTAATTTTAGAGTTGGTCATTCTGTGCATAAGTACCTTGACACATTGTTTTCTCCATGTCATTCTCTCTGGCTTTGACCCTACCTCACAGCTGGGTCTTTCTCAAACAACATTTCTGTAACTTCCTTATCTTTCAGATCTGTACTTGTTTCAGTGACCCAGAGCTATTCCTCAGATGTCTTCTCTTCTCTCTTAATCCCTAGATAATCCTATCCATTCCACACAAATACCATCTATTTAATGACTGTCTCCAAAATTATAACTCCAGGTTACACATATACCTTTTATTCCTTACATAAATGTCCAGGGACTCCCTTAGCAAATTTGCTGTATGTCTGATAGGTATCTGAAGCATAACATACAAAACCAAACTCTTTTTTTCTTTGTGCCCTCCCTTCCCCAAAACCAAACTCTTGATTTTGCCCTACCTTCTCATCTGTTCTTGTCCTAATGACCCCCATCTCAGTGAATAAATAATAACTCCATTTTTTGTTATCCTGATCAAAAGCCTTTGACTCCCTTAATTTTTCCATGTCTCATGTACAATTTACTAGAAAACTCTGTCAGATTTATTTACAAAATAAATCCTGAACCCATCTTTTCTGCAAACCCTCATCACAACTATTTTATCCAGGTTTCCATGATCTCTTTCCTGGATTACTTAGTAACCTCTAAGTGTCTCCCCAGTTCTACTCTTGACTTCCTAGAATCTGTTCCCAAAATAGTGATGCTCTTGGAGCATAATTCAAATCATGTCATTTCTTTGTTCAAGCCCTCCAATTGTTTTCCTTCCCACACAGAATACAATTGTAAGTGCATATATGTCTCTACATTTCCTGGCCTTTGGTTGTATCTGCAAGAAAAATTCTTTAAAAAAAAATGTTTTTATTGTCTTTAGAGAAAGAGAAAGGGAAAAGGAGAGAAAGATAGAAACATCAATGATGAGAGAGAATCATGGATCAGCTGCCTCCTGCAGGCCCCCCACTATGGATCGAGCCCACAACCCAGGCATGTGTCCTGACCTAGGACAGAACCTACCACCTCTGAGTTCCTGGGTTGACACTCAATTGTTGAGCCACACCAGCTGGACAAGAGCAATTCTTATTACCTAACCCTGGCCTCCATGCACATTGGCCAACTGCAGATGCTCAAATACACCGTGAACAAACTCTTCTCTCTTCCTGAAATTCTCTTCTCGCTGCTCTCCAGCTGCTTTATTTCTACACTTTATTTAGGCCTCTACTCAAATGGCTCCTTTCCAGAAAGTCCTCCTCTGACTCCCTTATCTAGAAATAGTGCCCCTTCTTCAGTCATCACTCTCTGCCTTCTTGCCATGCATTATTTCTTCTTCAGAGCACCTAATACTACTTGACATGTAATGCATTTCTTTCATATATGTTGTTTATGTCCTCTCCCTCTAGATTAGAGTCTAGAATGTTAGCCTCAAGGATCTGAGACTTGATCTTCTTTTATTTTACTGCTGTATCCACAGTAATTAGAAAAGTGACCGGCATATCATAGGTGTTCAATAAATATTTGTTGAGTGAAAAAAAAATTGAAATGAATTGGATGATAAGGGAAAAGTGGAAACAAAGCAGGCTGAGCTAGGTAGAACCAATAAGCCTCTGGATTCTTAAAGAAAGAGAGCCATCTATATCTTATTTGCAACAAATCCTAAACATTCCAAAATATTAACAAATGTTAATTAAATATCTACTATATGTCAGTCATGACTTTATGTCTTGAGGATTAAGCAATGAAAAAAAATGGCAAAAATTCCTGACCTCATGCAATTTATATTATAGGAACTCCTCATGATTTATGAATAAATTTCATTTTCTTGTTTTAGCTTGTTTTCTCAATTTTCCAAAATGTACATAAATTATTTTATAATAAGAGCTTATTATCTTATAATAAGAAAAAGTAACTAATGAAAATCTTTTAATAAAAATAAATAAAAAATGTCCAGATGTTCAGACATAATCATAATCAAATCCAAACTAAATCTATATGAATTCCATGTTTCTGCTATTGGACAATTCTTACTTTGGCTGCCCTCCCTAAATGTGAATCTTGATTTATGGTAAGTGGTTTTTGTCCAATTTTATTTTATACTGCTCTGTTTTGTATAGACTTTTAAAAATATTTTGTGAAATTAGGATATAAATAAAACATAAGATAAATTATACAAAACAGAACAGATACAAAACTTTAACATGAGTACCAAGCCTTACTGTAATGCCCTTGCTAAATCTCGGGGGAAATTTTCTACTCAGGCACAGTTGGGTAAAATATATCCTAATCCTACAACATCTTTTGTCATAAGGCTTTCATAACTGATCCTTGAATCAGCTAGATAATGCATGAGAATTAACAAAATTTCTTCCTTTAGCTATTTTTCTGCCAGTTTGAAAAAATATTACCAGGGCTCTATCTATGGGCCCTTCTGTACAGTCTCCTCGGCCCACTCCTCTATGCCCACCTCAGTTAATACTATAATTCCTATGCATCTAAATTTGTGACTCTGACCCCGAACCCCCTATGAACTCTAGACTCACATATCCACTTTGAGGTCTCACAGATACCTCCAACTGGAAGATTCTAATACTGACCTCAACTGCTCCACCCCTTTCCTCTTGGGTTCCCTGTTCCAAAGAATGGCATGTTACTCATTCACCCAAGCCTGGAATGTTCATGTTTCCTAAACTATATTCTCTTCATAACCTACCACAGTATTACTTCCTAATATGTCTACATCCCAAATGTCTCTCATATGTGTCCATTTCTTTCCAACTTTTCCACTATCCTAGTTCTACCTCAAAGCTTATATTTTTCCTATGTTCTCACACTATCCCTTGTCAATCTCCAACATTTGTGAAAAGATCAGAGGGTTTAAGACTATGGGCTGTAAAGTCAACCTAACAAGGTTTGAATTCTAATCCAGATACTTGTTTTGAATCCTTTAACTAGATACTTAACCCTTTCAATCTCATTTTTTCATCTGTAAAATAATAAAGAAAATAATACCAATCTCATAGGGTTCCTGTGAGAAATAATAAAATAATTCACATGAAAGTACTTACCATGTAATAATTGCTCAATAAGAGTTAGACATTAGTATTAGTGTGAAGACACTAGCCTATTCCATTTTCTTTAAATTAATTGTTTAAATACACAATATCCTTCATAATTAGAAAATTTTATATATTACATATATCATAGGTGATAGATGATGGAAAAATTTCTGTTCTTCTCTAGTTATCTCCCCATAGGCCAGACAAGGACTCTATAGATAAACTGTGGCATAGAGAGGAGAAATCACCTACTATAGTCTCATAAAAAAAGGAAGCAAGATGTAGAATCTGTGTCTGCTATTCCAGTGTGAATTATGTTCTACCATATTGCCTTAACTTTTCAGTAAAAAAAAAAAAAAAAAAAGCATAATGAAATTTGTTCTGTGTTGAGGGAAACTTCTCCACTAAAAGTAGGGAAAATATCAGGAAGAGAATTGCATAATCTCTACTTCTGAGCTTTCTCTTCACAGTATGACAGAGCACGATTCATTTGTGATACTCTAGGTATTCAGTGGTTTCAGGCAATTGGTTTAACCAGATCATTGTTTTTATTCTCTTCTAATTGTATAAGTTTCTGACACTATGAGACTAATTTAAAAACAAACAACTCTGGGTTCTCTATCTATTCCATTGATCCATGAGTCTGTTTTCATGCCAGTATCACGCTATTTTGATTACTAGGTGTGCCTATCAATAGAGGAATGGATAAAAAAAGCTATGTACAGATATGCAATGGAATATTACTCAGCCATAAAAAAAATGAAATCTTACCATTGATGACAGCATGAATGGACCTAGGGGATATCATGCTAAGTAAAATAAGTCAGAAAGAGAAAAACAAATACCATATGATCTTACTTATATGTGTCATCTTAAGAGCAAGAAAATAAACAACATGGAAATAGACTCATGGATACAGAGGTCAGATTGATGGTGGCCAGAGGAGAGAGGGGTTGGTGGACTGGTTGTAAAAGATGAAAGTATTAAAAATTACAAGTTGGTAGTCACAAAATAGTCACTGAATGTAAAGTACAGTGTATATAATATAGTCACTAATATTGCAATAACTGTGTATGGTGCCAGGTGGGTGCTTGAAATATCAGGGGACCACTTAGTAAAGTACATGATTGTCTAACCACTATGGTGTGTGTCTGAGACTAATACAGAATAATATTAAACGTAAACTGCAATTGAAAAAAAGTAACTCTGTATATTCTTTTACAGTTCTGCTGGTTGTGAGCCTTGAAGTCAAATCAGAGAATTTCAACTTTAACACAAATACACTATCCAGAAGGATGGATGAGGGGCAGCCCATATGCTAGCCCATCTTCACTCCTGCAAATTGCATTCCTGACAAGAGAACTGGCATCGAGTGAAGGCTTTCTCCTAGGTCAATAGATTTGGAAATGGAAGTTGCATCAGGATTGCACAAAAAAAGTCCCTGACCAATAGCAAAGGCTGCCACAAAGGCACATAAATAACAACAGCTAGTAGCAATAGGAGACTCTTATTAACTTCAGAGGTCCTAGATACTAAACTCATGGGTGCCACTTGCAAAGTCAAGATACCAATAGGATAGGTGAGGCAACCCAAGCTGATAAATTAGTACAGCAGATAATTAACTTAGGTTTCTGTTGGTGATTTTACCTTGGTTGTTTTTGTTTTATGCGCTGTTTTCTCTGGAACCTACATTCATGTCAGACAAAAATCCATTTTATGGAAGATTAGCATTTGGTTACATCTAGTCATGAATCATATACACACTGAATGCTTCAAGCAGTTTGCCCACCAGAACACTAGTGATAACCGACATTGCTCGGTAGTTTCAGTCTGAGGGACTGGGGATGTTCTCACCCCCATAACTAATGGCTTTCAGATACTGATATGTGGCTAGGAGTGGGGAGCATATGAGCCAGAAGCCACTGAGAGCCCACAAAACAATACCATGCTTAGTTTAAATGTTATAGAACGAAGTAGTTCTGTTAAGAGGAGAAAAGTTTATATTTTAAAATATTCCAACTCAGTGAATTTTGAAAAATCTTACAGCCCATTTGAGATGTCAGAGGAGTGTTATTTTTTTTTTAATATATTTTATTGATTTTTTACAGAGAGGAAGGAAGAGAGATAGAGAGTTAGAAACATCGATGAGAGAGAAACATCGATCAGCTGCCTCCTGCACATCTCCTACTGGGGATGTGCCCGCAACCCAGGTACATGCCCTTGACCGGAATCGAACCTGGGACCTTTCAGTCCACAGGCCGATGCTCTATCCACTGAGCCAAACCGGTTTCGGCAGGAGTGTTATTTTTTATTGTAAAAACACTTGATAAATGATTGATCCATGTTGGTTCTCATCCTTAATATAAGAGAAAAGAGATCGCACTATTTCCCACACAGCTTTATGTTTGCCTAGTAGATTGGCATTTACCGCGCATTACACTTTCAAGAGATTGAAATTAATATCTCTTAATTCAGACTGTAAGCCTGGGGTTGGTGTTTATCTGAATGTATGTTAATGGTGCTCTCAAATTGTAAGCCTGTCCCCTCCACCTAGAGAGTTAATTAGGCTCTCTCTCAGAGATCACAGAGGAGCAGGGAGCCAGTGCGAGTTATTCATCCCCTTATGACTCAATTCTAATCACTCAGCCCCAGTGACTGACAGAGAAATGCTCTCCGCTGTGATTGAGGGTATTGATTTCCCAACCCCTTTTGGGGCACACTGGAGAGACACAATCAGAGGCTTCGGCTTTCAAAAAACCTCTTCATCTGCCTTAATCATCTGATCAATAAGCAGCATCAAGACTAGGGATCTTCAACAAAGCCTCCCCCAATGTCTTTATTTCCTTTCTTCCATTGGGCTACAGATCTGCTGAGTCAAGGTGATCTTAACAGATCAGAAAGTGAACAGTAAGCAACAACAGTGGCAGTCTTTAGTGACAGCTGTTAGATCTAGAAATTCCCATTATGAAAAAAAAAAATGTATCTGTCTCCCTCTTCCTCCTCTCCACCCACACCCTTCATGGGCCATTGGCTGGCAAACTAACCCCTGCGTACTCTGAGAACCAGCCAGTGAAATCGCTTCCCTGACCCAACCAACTGAAACAAAGACTGTGGGGGAGTGGGAAACATTCATATACAATGAGGTAGCTCATGAGTTTCAATTTTAGCCTGGAAGACTACCGGCAAAGTGAAGTCTGACTTACATCTGAAAATGGGACAATAAGCAATGCAAAACATTCAGCTTGTCCAAATAGAGTGTCTCTACCCAAAGCTTTCCATGTTAAGCTTCTGAATGTTTAAAAGCAAGAGTTCTGCTCTATTATGAGCATTTTATAGAACATTTCACATTTGATATTTAAAAGATTTTGATCAGTGTTATCTATTTGAAGCAGACATTTTAAATTCAAATCAAACGACTATTGCCAATGAATTGTTTAATGAGTGTTTAAAATGAATTTGTATATTGAAGGGCTATCTTTAAGTTCTGACGTTGCCTTCTTTTTCCAAAAAAGGGGTAATATCACCTTTCTTAAAAGTGTGTTTTGTTAGAATTATAAGGAGAATTTTGTTCTGTAACTTCACAGATTTGATTGTGGTAATTGGTTAATTTGTGATTCTATTTAAAGCATGTTTTATTCAGCTCTAAGAATCCCCACTGAATAAAAAAAAACCAGTAACACTTATCAAAAACCATCTATATTGCCAAAGTGTGAAATGTTTCTAATTAAAATTTCATTCATGTTTTGCCAATTTTTCAATTGAATTAAAAAAGCATAAAACACCTCTAATCTAATGTATCCTCTGCAGCGACTGAGTCTTTCTTTGGCCGAATACAGAAGAGCCTCATCCAATATAAGCACTGCATTCATTCCAGTTACAAGGGCAAAGTTGTGCAGACTTCTTACAGGTTCTGCAACGTCAAGAAGCAGGCGCACAGCACTGATACCTCCAGTGAGAGAGGCAGCGGTTTCCCACAGCAGCTCCTTGATTTAAATTACAGGGCACATTCATTATGCCTCTGCTCCTCAGACTGTGAAATACCAGAGTACAGTAGCTTTGTTCTGACCCCTTCTCCAAAGCCCTGCCTCAAAGTGTGACTAATCTAGTGCCGGATGACAGCTAACTTCAACATCAGACAACACAAAAATTGAAGACACTTTTTATCCTCTCACCAATCTGCGAACGTCTGAATAAGCCTAGTCAACTTCATTACAAACTCATCATCTCTTGTGTAGATAATGATAGCCTAGGCTGGTGGAGAACTCAGCTTCTTGTTGTTTTTACTGACTTTCTCTGCCTCCAGGCCAAGCATCTGTGGGGATAATGAATGGAGCAATTCTTTTGGCACAAAACAAAAGGCTCTTGGGGTGGGGAAAGGCCCGTGGCGTCAGTCTAGGCCCAGCTCTCACAAACGAAAATTCTTTGTTATGAATTGGTTCTCAGAAAATAGCTGTGTCGTAACCAGAGAAGTGAAGGACACAGAGTAACTTTGTACTGTGGCAGGAGGTTAAAGGCAGTGACCATGTGAAAGAATTTCAGAGGGATTTGATTCTTCTTTTATTTTTATTATTTTATTTTTTTGAGGTTGCTTTGGCTAAAGCCCATTTGCACCAGGTAAAATAACAACATAGTACAAGCTGGACTGCTGAGGATACATTCATCTTTGCTTTCAAAATGGTAGACTTGCTGAATTATTTCTCCTAGAGCTACCCATGGGGTATATTTAAAGAATATAGAGAATTTGATAATATAGCAGCATGAAATGTACACAGATCTAAGAGCGCATTTTAAAATGAAACTCATCCATTATTATACTACAGTATGAATATGTATTATACCTTCCTTAGTCTCCTTAGGCAGAGTAAGAAGTTAGACTTCATACTGATGCAGAATTTAAGATATTAAAATACATTTTTTTTGTGATTTAGATGGAAAAGAGGTATGATTTAGAAAACTGGGTAACAATTAAATATGCCATATAAGTTTAGTAGCTTTATTTTATTTATGTATATCCCTAAGAGCTATTTGAAGTGATTACTACAAGATTCTGCAATTAGGAATAGTAATCTGTGGCACATTTAGCAAAAAGGATGTTTGTTAAGTATTGTGGTTAAATATGTTAGTTTGTGCTAGTTTCCACTGTTTCTCACTTTAAGAATGTGAGGTTGGCATGACAATTCCATAATAAAGCCTAGTCCCTTGGAATCTGATCATTTACTTTGAAATGATATTAAAACAATTTAGTTAGCTCTCTCAATAATTGTTGGTCATAAAAATAAATGTAAATGTTCTGACTCCTACCAATTTTAGTTTCTGCACACTATATCAACTAATCCATATGTGCCTAACAGATAAAGTGTGCATCAGTAGGTGATTGTTAATTTTTGTTTGTTTTAGATTGATTTTCCATTGCTGTTTTTATGTGGGCAATCAAAAAAGGAATGAAGGAATACAATGCCTTCTAGTCAATTTACAGTATCCTGAACAATTCCAGTAATAACTGTAGAGGTCATAAAGTAGGAGAAACAGTAAGAGCTAGGGGAAAATTACCTACACATTTTAACTGAAAGACAACTATTTTCTTATATTTTTGTTAAATAATATGTTTTGGCATTTATTTCTCATAATTAAACAGCAAATGCTGTATTTTACATGGAGATATACTGGTATCTTGTGAAGAGAACAGATTAATGTAATGTTTTGCTACCTTTGACCTTGTATCCTTGAGTCTCTTGATTCTGTGTCACCAAACATAGCACTGTAATAGAGTTGAGGTCTAGCTAATAGTGTGTGCTATTCTGACTGTCATGCTCCATCATTGTAACTTACTGCATGAGGTCCCCAAAGTGGTCTCGTGAGCACTTGTGCTCATGCGCACATATGAGCGTGTGCTTTCCCCCCCCCTCTCCCCCCACCACACACAATTCTCATTGGCAGAATCAAGAAGTACTCAGACGATGCTTTTAACTACAAATTCTTCATTCAACTCATAAAAAGTAAATCAACTTGTTCTAGGGCTGAGTTCTAAGATGTTATGTTCAAAATGGATTTAAATCCACCTCTTTCATAAAGTTTATTAGAGAGCATCACAAAGCATCCAAGACCTTTCTTTTTTGCATTAGGCCATTATGGCAATGTGTTCTTAGTTTACAGTTAAATGTCTATTTCCACCCAAATGTATTAGGATTCATAATGAAAGTACTCTGTGATGTGTATGTTTATTGAAATTTTTTCCCCTTAGATGACTGATTTTAAAAAGAAAACAGAAAAATTATTGTTATTTACAAGCTAAATATATGTATTAAATTAGTGACTCCATACTGTCGACCTTACTGTTACTATAAAAGAATATATGTAGGAGAGAGAAAGAAATTGATCTTCCTTCCAGTTAATAAGGAAACTATATGAATTTCAAGCAGCTGAGCATTACTGCAAAACTATTACCCAACTCTTCAGACTTTAAGAGGGGATTAAAAATCCTTAAGAATGCTGCAGTTTTCTAATGAGTCTTAATGGAGAAGGAGCTGTAACTATTTCTAAATGAAAGAAATATCCAATAAGTATGTTAGGTCTGAAACAGCCTATCCCAAGCCCTTTATGGGATTTTAAATTCCCATCCCCTACTCCTCCCCTATTCTGTTATCCCTTCTCCTCCCTCCTCCCCAAATCCTCCCTTCATCCTTTCCTCTTCTTTCCCTTCTCCTTCCACCTCTCCACTCCCCAGCCTCATTCTAAGTATCTAATTCATTAGATTTTAATGAGCAATTTCTTATATTTGGTCATAACTAAATCCCATTTCTAAATTTACTTGAATATAACTCGGGCCAGATTATTCCAGTTCCCAATATTATCCCACATGATTGGTCTTATACATCCAATATTATTTTCTTTAAAAATAAAAATCATAACTAGATAAATATTGGTCATAGTGGTTAAATCCATTTTAAAAACATCACAAATGTTTTATTTTTATTAAAAAAATCAGAAAAGTTGCCATTGATGTTACTTCATTGATATTTTTTGCACAAGCAAATTTGAAAGAAAAAATTGCCTCATCTCGTTATAACTTACTAACACCAACATTACCTAGAAATAATAATAGTCACTTAGAGAAATATTTCTATGTGTACCTTATATGGAGTAGAAATAGAAGTAATGTTTAGCCAATAACATTTTTATATACATGTCAGCATATACTTACATTTTATGCAATTTAAAAATTATATTTTATTTGACATTTTTGCACCTGAAATTTTACTAACTGAAGTTTCAAATCAGAAGCATGATGCTTATCTGCATAAATTGAATATTAGGTTTAAAGTTATTTTTTAAATCTAAAAATAAAAATGCTCTATTTCAAGGTACTGTAGTAGAAATGGGTTAAATGTTCTTCCTGATATGGCCTACCTAGATACTTATGAGACCATCTGACAGATCAATATATATGTAAACAGGATACCAGATCCCAAGTGCAATTAGGACATCAGATTGGAAATTCTTCATTCTACAATTAAAGCAAGAGCTTAAAGGAAAAACAGCACATTTCCAATTAAAGCAACTAAGTACAAGTTAGTTAGTTACTACCATGTCCCATTTCTAAAATAATAGCTTTTGTTGGCACTCTTTAGGAAGTAAATATTTACCCAGAGAAATGTAATTTTCTTTTTATTTATTTAGAAACTGCATGAGCTAGTCTCTGCTTTCTAATTTTCTTTTTACTAGTTATAAGGTAGTAGAGAGATTTCTCATTTTCTTCATTTTGATATTAGAATTGCATAGTCGAACTTGAGTATATTTGAAAGGGAAAGCCAATATTTTCCTAATGTTAATTAGCAACTTTATTTCTACTGTGGTTTTTTTTAATTAGAAAATAAACCTTGACATAACATCAACGCTTATTTCTGAAGTTATTTTGAATAACATCTGCTGATGAGAAGTATGCAAAAAACTTTCATGCCGGTAAATGTAATTACTAATAATTTCATCATGATTGCTATGACTACAATTTACTTATTCTTAATTTATTTTTATAATGAACTGCTTCAGTAAAATGACAAATGATTCCATTAGTTAAGAAACTAAAATGTCAATTTACATGTGGTCTTTGGTGACTAATTTGCTGAGTTGAGGTTTTTGTTTTCATTGTGATAATAATATTTGGCTATGCTCTGTGAGCAAAATTTATGAGGTCTTAAATATTAATCTTTCCATTTAGTGAAACAAGGTAATTTTCAGCCTTAAAATGTGAGCAGTTTCTCTTTCAGGGTCTTGAATACACAAGTTTTAGGCACAAACTTCTGAAACGTTGTCATCCAAAAAATAATGCTCACTTTGTTCCCTGGGATCAAAACAATTCTTTTCCACTAATGACTGCAAATATCAGCTCATTTCTAACACAGTTTCCAATGGCAAACATTATTCAGTTGTCAGTGAAAGAAAAGGGATTACATCAGCATTCAGGGGGAAAAAAATGTTCTGTCCCTTCTTACTCACAGTCTATGTTCAATCAGCCTGGAGCTAATGAAGCCCTCCAGTGCCTAGAAATAAACAAACAGTTGGGCAAATAGTCCAAAATCAAATCTAGTATATACGGTGGACAATACATAGTTAGTTCCATTACCGACCCCTCCTCTGGGAGCTGGGGCAGCTTCAGAGCCCTTCTCATTACACACCAGCACCATCTGTAGCCAGCCTGGGCCTGATTTGGGAATGTATAAAGTACCCGGGAAAAAATAGACAGAATCAGGAGCCAGAGAATCCTATTTCAAGTTTAAATTTTGCTCGTGAAAGATCATTTGGTTTTAGACTCAGCAAACACTGGGCCTCATCGCTCACAATGAGGGACGCTTTAGCAAGGATGACTTCAGATCAGGGAGGTTGAAGGTAATTGCTGCTTTCCACCGGGATCTATCTAGCTCTCATGTAGCTCAAGCGAAGTACAGCATGGACCCATTAACAGCGGCACAGCTCCTGTTCCACTTGAGACGACAAGCACCCTTGCCTCGTGTGTTTGTTTCAGTGCTGTTGTTGTAAAAGTGCAATATTTAGGGAACCAATGGCGTGGACATCTTTAAAATCCATAGACACTTGGCGTGTGCATGTGTGTGGATTTCAAGAAAAACTGACTCAAAAATGGAATGAAAAGCTTTGTTTACTAAAAATAAAGCACAAATTGTTATTAATAGGATGCCATGATGTCAGTTGTTTCTGTTTGGAGGCTAAAACGTGGGGACTTTAATTAGAATCTTGAAATAGGTTGCAAGATTCTATACAGTAGACGGATAATTTCATCCAAGATATGCCACCTTTCAACAGACGGATTTTGCCTTATTAATGTTTCCTATTATCATTTTTATTCTCTTTCTACTTTCCTTCCCCACCCCACTCCACCTTCATCTGGTATCACAATGTCTGGAAACCTGACCCTCCTCCTCTATTTGAATGACTCTCACACGGAACTGAAAATGATGGTGCTTTTTGACTTTGGAAAGCCCTGAAACGTCTATACACATACATATAATTGAAGGAGAGAGCACTACATACAAAGTATGTAGAGATTTATAGGCAGGCAGACCACATTCATTTGAGGGGATCAAAGAAGGCACTCTGAACAGTGCTTGATCCCGTCTTCCTGCCTAAGCAGAGGCTCTACTCCATCTAATCTAAGCCCTGAAAGTGGCAACCAGCCCCAAATGAGGAAAGCCCACCTCCCCAAATGGTTTCCACCAACTACCCCGCCCCCCCCCCCCCCACCTCCGCCGCCCCGCCAACCCTCAGCACACACCACAGAGGGGAACCACTCATTACCTGTAAGACTCTTCCTGGCACTCACGGGCTCCTGGGGGGTGTTTCCAGGCCTGCCCAACTTCAGATCCTTTTATTTAAAGTCTCCATTCGGCTGCAGGAACACTGGTTGTACTCCCTCCTGGTTTTGTAGGGGTGAGAAGGACCGCAGCCATGGCTTGGCAGTATCCCTAGGTACATCCTAAGCCCCTGGAGTGATAAAGTGAATTTCAAACACTATCCTGCAAATATTCAGATACTCTGTCCCACCCAACCTCATACTCTGAGATGTCATTTTGCTTTGGGGCAAAATGTTAAGTGGGCAAAGTTGTTGCTGTTGCTGATGGCAGTCCCGCTGCTCCATCTTATGAGACAGACCTCTGGACTTCTTTAGAATTTGGCTTTTCATGTTCTTGGCCGTGGTTGAGAAAACTTAATAATTCTTCAGAACATCGTTGATACGTTTCATTCATTTCTGCTTTAGCCTCAAGTCTTGTCTGATGAATCTCCTTCGCTCTGGATTCTGGCACTGACCTCTTTTTGAGAACTCTCCAGGAAGACAGACCTGGAATCAAATCTCATCTCTATAATTTCCTGGTTGTGGATTTCTGTAAATTAGTTAATTTTTCTAAACCTCTGTTTCCTCAACTAAACATTAAGTATAATAATAGCACTTATATCATAAGATTATTTTGTGCATTGAGTAAATTAATCTATGTAACAATCTTTATCAAATTGGCCCTCAAAGAATTTTAACTGTCATCCTTGTTACTTAGTAATAATAATAATATAAATCTGCATTGCAATTTGATCTTTGTTTAAGTCTTTGTTCAGTAGTTTCTGATCCTCCTTTATACCTACTCAGCTTTGATAACTCTTACCAAAATACCCAAAATGATGTATTTGAATAATTTCTTACAACAAAAATAATAGCTGCTATTTACCAAGTGGTTCCTTTTGCCAAATATTGAGCTAAATATACTATAGACTAATTACTCTTAATTCTTATAACAATTATATAAAGTGTAAATTAATATTACTGTCATTGTTCAAAAGGATAAACTGAGGCTCAGAATGGTTAACAAAAATGCCCAAGTGCACAGGAAGTAAGCAGCAATGCTGGGATTTAAATCTACATTTGTCTGTGGCAGAGATTATCATGAATATACCAATACTCATTTCTTTTTCTCATGGCCACACAGACTGTATTCTCCAGCCTTCCTTGCAGTATGGAGTCTCTATACATCTGGGTTTTAGCCAATGGAATCTGATAAAGTGATGTGCACAATTTCAATTCCAGGCCCCTTAAAAAATCCCATTTAAAATATTATAGGGGTTTTCCTTACTTTGACCAGCTGGATGTCAATACCACAGGGTGAAAATAGGAGAGTCTTTAGCACCTAGATCCCTGAATAGCACGTGTAGTAGAACACTTCCCACCACCCACTCACTTTGCCAACTAAGCTGGACCACACTTGTTTTGTGTTTGAGACATATGCTTTGTAGTCTTTTACTTCAATCACGTCTGAAGTTACTGTAACTAATAAAGTGACCAATCCTTCTAAAGTATTCTGTCTTGACTATTACACTATCACATAAGAAGGAGCCAGAAAAGTGTCACAATTTATAGAATCACAGACAAACTGTTGACATGATTCATAGATAGGTTGCCTCAACTTTTAAATAAGGGTACCCAAGCTTTCAATCAATTATTTAAAAATATTATAAAATGAAGCCCTTACATTGGATTATTGTACATTTAAAAAGTTTGTTACTTCTAATGTTTCTAATTATTCAAAACTAGTGGCCCGGTGCACAGATTTGTGCACCGGTGGGGTCTCTAGGCCTGGCTTGCGACTCTCATCCCCTGAGGGGTTCCGGATTGTGAGAGGGTGCAGGCCAGGCCAAGGGATCCCACGGGTGCACGATCCAAGCCAGAAAGATACTGGGGGAGGGCTCCAGGGCTTGTCCAGGCCATCTCACCCAGTTCTGATCAGTTGGACCTCAGCAGCAAGCTAATCTACCAGTTGGAGCGTCTGCCCCCTGGTGGTCAGTGCACATCATAGCAACTGGTTGAACAGTCAAATGAATAGTAGGACGCTTAGCATATTAGACTTTTATTATATAGGACTAGAGGCCCGGTGCACAAAAATTTGTGCACTTGGGGGGGTGGGGAGGGGGGTCCCCCAGCCCGGCCTGTGCCCTCTCGCAGTCTGGGACCCCTCGAGAGATAACAACCTGCTGGCTTAGGCCTGCTCCCGGGTGGCAGAGGGCAGGCCCAATCCCTAGGTGCAGGCCCTGGTCGGGCTCAGAGCAGGGCTGATTGGGGAGTTGGGGCGCCGCCCCCTGTCATTCACAGAGCAGGGCAGATTGGGAGGTTGCGATGCCACCCTCAGTCACGCTCAGGGTAGGGCCTATTGGGGGGTTGGGGCACCGCCCCCTGTCACACTCAAGGCAGGGTCGATGGGGAAGTTGCGGCACCACCTCCTGTCATGCACAGAGCAGGGCCAATCAGGGGGTTGGGGCGCTGCACCCTGTCACACACAGAGAAGGGCCCATCAGGAGGGTTGGGGCTCCATACCCTGTCACACACAGAGCAGGGTCAATCAGGGGGTTAAGGAGCTCCCCCTGTCACTCACAGAGTAGGGCCGATAGGAGAGTTAGGGCACCGCCCCCTGTCACACACACAGCAGGGTGGATCAGGGGGTTGGGGTGCCGCCACTGTCACACTCAGGGCAGGGCCAATGGGGAGGTTATGGCTCTACCCCATCACACACAGAGCAGGGCCCGTGGGGGGGGGGGGGCGTTGGGGGGGTTGGGGCGCTGCCCTCTATCACCCACAGAGCAGGGCCAATCAGGGTGTTGGGGCTCCACCACTGTCACACTCAGGGCAGGGCCAATGGGGAGGTTATGGCTCTACCTTGTCACACACAGAGCAGGGCCTGTGGGGGGTGAGGGGGGGTTGGGGAGCCTTCCCCTGTCACACACAGAGCAGGGCCAATCAGTGGGTTGGGGCGCCGCACCCTGTCACACACAGAGTAGGGCCGATAGGAGAGTTAGGGCGATCGGGGGGGGGGGGGGGGGGGGGGGGGTTGGGCGCTGCCCCCTGTCACACTGATCCGGTGCCAGGAGGCCTCGCGGCTCCGCTGATCCCGGTGCTGGGAGGCATATTACCCTTTTACTATATAGGATAGAGGCCTGGGGGCCGGCTGGTTTTCCCTGAAGGGTGTCCTGGATCAGGGTGGAGGTCCCCACTGGGGTGCCTGGCCAGCCTGGATGAGGGGATGATGGTTGTTTGCAGCTGGTCACACACCCTTCAGGGTGGGGGTCCCCACTGGGGTGCGTGGCCAGTCTGGGTGAGGGGTTGAGGGCTGCTTTCAGGCTGGCGATTGACTGAAGCTCCCAACTGCTCCTTTTTTTTTTCTTTTTATTCTGGGCCAGCTTTATCTCTGGTTCTAGCTCTGAGGCTTCAATTGCTGAAAGCAGGTATCTGGTTTGTTTGCGTTCTATAATTGAAACAATGTATTACTCCAGCTCTGAGATCCCTGCTGCTGAAAGCTGGTTTTTGGGGTTTTGTTTAGCTTCTATTTTTGTTACAGTGTTTCAAACTGCCAGGTCAGAGGCTAAAAGTGGCAGGCGGGGAACGTTGGAGTCTGCAGTCTTTGGAGCAAGCAAGCCTCTTTGTTCGCTTCAGTGCATGGCTGCCGGCCGCCCTCTTGGTTGTCAGTTAATTTGCATATACTCACTGATTAGCCAATGAAAAGGGTAGCGGTCGTACGCTAATTACCATGTTTCTCTTTTATTAGTGTAGATAGTATAACAATGAAACAGGCAACATAGCTGTAATCATGGGAAACAATCCCTTAGCTTTTTAAAAGACTCTTAAAAATTATCTATGGTAGCCTTGAACTTGCAGCTCTCTGTATAAATGACACATTTTCAGCTGAACTAAATCTTGATATTTTATAAAAAGAATCATTACATTTAAAAAAAAAATAGTGTTAGGCCTAAATGAATGTTGGGGGACATTAACTGTGAGAATTTCTTAAATATTCCCCCCTCTCCTTTTTAAAAAAATCTTTATTGTTAAAAGTATTTTCCCCTTATTTTTCCCCATTAACCCTCTCCAGCTTGCTCCCACCTCCCTTCTCTGGCCTTCACCACACTATTGTCTGTGTCCATGAGTTATGCATAAAATATTGCCTTTTCTTAGCACATTGATTAGCAACAACAATCATGATAAGCAGCTAATGCTTTAATTTCACAATTTATTCAGAAATTTTCAAAATATTAATTTTAACCTAAGGACACATATGTAATACCCTTTGTAATACTTTTAGCAATAAAAAAAAATTAACCTACAAACATTGAAATTCAATGTTCAGTGCCAATGGAGGGAAAGTAGTAAAAGGTATTTGGAAATCAGGCAGTTCTGTCTTGATATCTTGTTTTCCACATTTGCAAGTCATATGATTTTGAGAGATTTACTTAAAAATCTCTTGGCTTCATTCTCTTTACTGTAAAATAGGAAATAATAATTATACCTCCCTCAAATGTTGGATATAAAAATAACAGATCATAAAGGAAAAATATATAAACTGACACATAACAGGTACTCAATAAATACTAACTTTTTAAATATTATAATTTCTACTAGCCCTAAATACTTTCAGAAATGTCTTATTTAAAATTATCTTTGCATTATAAATACTATGCTATATCATACAGTTTGGACAAAAAATAAAGTAAATTATGTTAGTATTTACCATGTCTTATTAAGAAGACATATAGTGAATGAAGAGTGAGTGTTTCACGGATATTTCCAAGAGACATGGAGTTTTTATTTCAGATTCCAGGAAGCAGAGATTTAATGGCTAATATTTAAATGATAAGAAAGAAAATTTTCATTTGGGGTCAAAAGCTTCTTTTTTTATTAATGTAATGATGTCAAAGGATTTTGGAACCCCATTTCTTTCCCTTAACCTGATTATAAATGGTGTAAAATAGAATATTCATCTATTCTTTTCTTCCCTGAAAAAAAGAGGGTGAATTTGGCAATAATGAGTCTCTACTCTTTATTTGAAGATTTACTGTTGTTTTGCTTGTTTACCTGTTTGTTTTCTTTTAAGACTTAGAAAATGTCAGTTCTGTATTTTCTATTATTACTTACATGTCTTGCTTTTAGATGCACTATTTTAATTGCTCTTCTTTCATCATAACTATAGGCACCTCTTGAATCCTGCCTTTATTCAAGCTATAGCTCTTAGGAGGATGTCAACAGGATTTTTTTTGCCAACTTTGAGATTTTTTTTTTTTACCACAAAGACCCTCCCTTCCATGTCACCCACTGCCACATAAAGAAAGGTCTTTACAAAAAGCCATTCTGTATGATTCAACAGTACTTCTCATTGGATAATTCTGAGCCTGCACTTCAGCCTTTACCGATTGTTTCCTCAGAGGCAACCAAACCCCGCTCTTTCCCCACTAAACTCAATCTCTTGCCCTCTAAACACCCCCATTTTCTCTGTCTCTATTTTTGTTGATGGCATCATCATCTGTTCATTAGCTCCAAATAGAATCTTTAGTCATCTTTGACTCTTTTCTCCCGTTCAAGTTCTAAAACCAGGCAGGTCTATCTGAAATATCACTCATTTTCAGCCTCCTTCTGTCTATCTTCATAGCTTCTTCTATAGTCCAGGCTTCACTCACCTCTTTCCTAGACTAAACATATTAGTTCAATTTCCAAGCTTTTTGTCTCCATCCACTTTCAACCCACACAAACCCCAACTCATTCTCATTCCCTTGGTATAGTTCTCTTTCTAAAGTATGAATATGACATCGATATTCTCCTGCTTAAAACCCTGGACTAATTTATTAAGATATCAACTCATGCTTTGTTCTCACTGCATTTTCCTTTCTGCCACACTTCATCTTTCCAAGCTGTCAGACAAACTTGTTGAAAGTATTATATGTGTCCCCATTTTTCCCACCATTGAGCCCTTCTAGCCCACCCCAGGCTTCCACACCCTATTTTCTGTGTCCATGGGTTATGCATATTTGCGTACACATTCTTGGTTGATCTCTTGAAACTACTTCTTATTTGCCTATATCACACAAATATTTATACATTTATATTTGGGGTTTCATATTCCAATTTATTAATATATTTTGGTGGCATACTTTCTTTTATTTTCCATAGAAATTATTGGCTATTTAAAAAAATCACATTCTTAATAAACATATACATATAAACTATAAGTTATCTAAAATGTGAATAAATTTGATGGCATTGCACATTACTTAAAACAGTCCTCCTCTCTTGAGTATGTATAGAGGAGGGGTGAAAGGAGATGTTATGTGCTTTATGTAATACATATGTGAAAAAGAAAATGATAGAATACAAGTTATACAAATGTAAAATTTACCTTAGAAACCCACTCTTGAAATAAAAACATTTAGAAAATATTGGTCAGATTCTCTAAGAATAAAAATTTGGGAGTGAAATTCTAATTGTTACGATGTATCAGGCATTAAGCATACTAAATAATTAAGATAGAAGAGAATGAAATGAGTTTTCAGTCATATATAATAACTATTTGTAAGTTGCTTTCATTTAAGTTTTCCCATTTTAGTAGCTAAGTCATGAATCACCATAATCTTCCCTTTATATATTAGAAAACTGATGTCAGATGCCTAGTTGAGGACAGATGTATGATAGCTGATACAGTATCCTTCCTCCTATGTCATGCTAATTAGCTGCTGACGTGGAGTTGAAAATATTTTTTAAATAAGTATATATTACATGGTATTCATTAATTCAATTCACAAGAATTTAGTGAGTCCATGGAACAAGGGGATACAGGGATAAAACAAACCAGATTCTAGCCCTGGGAATGTTTACAGACTGAATCACGTGACTCTGTGGAGTAAGGAGGTGATGTTCCCGGATGTGCTCTCAAGCTAAATCTAGGAAGAAAGATAAGTAAGAAAGTTCCATGTAGATAATGTCAGGAGAGGCACTCTAGAGTAAAACAGCTAATTGGTTACTCCTCATGGAAATTGTGCTGTCAAAATTTTATGTGGATAAACTTGGAATAAAAGGTTGGAAATATAAGAGAAGCCATACCCTGGAGGATGCTGTCTACACCTACTGAAGAATTAATTCTGTGCACAATGAGCCCTAGTAAATAATTTAAAGCTGAAGAATCAGGATTTTATTTAAAAATTTTTTAAATGTATATTTTTATTGATTTCAGAAAGGAAGGGAAAGGGAGAGAGAAATAGAAACATCAATGATGAGAGAGAATCATTGATCGGCTGCCTCCTGCACACCCCACACTGGGTATCGAACCCACTACGTGGACATGTGCCCTGACTGGGAATCGAATCGTGACTTCCTGGTTCATAGGTCAACGCTCAACCACTGAGCCATGCCAGCCAGGCAAGAATCAAGATTTTAGATCCAACACCCTCACCGTGCAGTAATGTGGAAACTGCTTTTACTTGGGAATGTGAGTAGCATTGAGGAAAGTTAAGCCACAGCAATAGTCAATGAGCAGAAATGTGGCAGTTCAAACTAACAACATGTGAGTCGAGAGTGAGCTGGGTGGATAGTCTTAGGAAAGAGTAACTTAGGAGATAGACTCAAGTGGATTGCATGATGGATTTCAAATAAGAAAACGTAAGGAAAAAGAAGTGAGATGCTTTTCTCTGGGATAGGAGGAAAACAAGCAAAGATGGATATATTGGTGGGAGAGTGGGAAATTGAGCAAGTCCTTGTCAGATTTTTTTGTCAGTGAGGAGACTAGTTCACCTGCTATTAGGTGAAAGATGAGCAGATGTGATGGAGGTTTGGCATAGCCTTTGTATGAGATGAAGAGCAGCATGTAAAACATCTTTGTTGAGATCATGGGCCCATATGCCTTGTCATATACTCTTGCTACTGCAGCATCATGCAAGACAAGGAAACTCCTCCTCAATGGCCCTTACCACCACATGACTTGAGCCAAATCTGCTGAGCTGTGTGGATCCAGCTCTCAGGTGTGAAGAGGCTATTTGGCAGAAGGATGGGGACATGAAATGTTATTTCATGACTTCTGAGGTGGGTACAACAAAAAAGCATGGAGGATTAGAGCTGGGACTTGGAGGCCTTGATGAGGCAGATTGGATGGAGTGGGAGTACAGATGAGAAGAACCAGAAGAAGGTGTCATGTCAAAGAGAAATGCACAGTGTCTGAATTCATACAATATTTCTATGCATGGTGCCGTAGTCTGTTTTGTTTTGTTAATCCTCACCTGAGGACATTTTTTCCCCATTGGTTTTCAGAGAGAGTGAAAGGGAGGGAAGGGGAGAGACAGAGAGAGAAACATCAATGTGAGAGAGACACATTGATTGGTTACCTCTTGCACGTTCCTGAGCCTGCAACCCAGGTACACGAAATCGAACTTGGGGCCCTTCAGTCCATAGGCTTATCCACTGAACCAAACCGGCTAGGGCCATGGTGCAGTAGTTTTGTACAGCATTTTAGCAGAATAGCATGTTAGAGGTAAAAAGGACTTTAGAAGCTATTCATACCCTCATTTTACAGACAAAAGTGAGCCTTTGCTAGCAAGCAAAGAACTGCAGAATGGAATACTGACTTTGCCCTGTGGTCAGCCCACCCCAAATATAGCTAAATAACAAAGAGTTGTTAAACACTTGCTGAATGTAAGACCCATTAATTAGCAATGACTGACATATAACCACTATTTTCAGGAAATTTACTATCCAGTGCCCTTTTGAGAATTCATATATATTAAATAAACATTTGGTGACATTTAGAAAAAAACAGGAATCCAACTTCCCTCTAAATTAAGCAAGATTTATCATCATAGGGTTGAATAATTGCCTTTATTCTTATGAAATCAGAATTTTTTAAATCACAAATTGAAAAGACAGTGGCATAATTTTTATGGTCTAGGTCTCGAATTATAGTTTCTATGAATAATACCTGCAGAAAGCAAAATAAACTAGAAAGTTATTTCACGTTTTTACTTTCCGGTCTACAATGTTAAACTGTGTTCCTTGTTTCCTTAGCTTTTCTTGCTAGCTACCAATTTCTGGAGAGGCTGGAGTTGAAATTATGTACAAAATGCTTCATTTTTTTTTTCTCAACAATTATTTTTATGTTCTTTGTCGCTGGTGAAATGACCTCTGCCCATTGCATCATTTTATAAGAGGCTATCAGAAGCTTTACAGGAAAAAAAAAAACCCAAATATTTTATTAAATTAATTTAAAAAGAAATATTTGAACATAAAAATCTGCATAGTATAAATATTTTATATGGGAAACAGCAATAAAAATTAATATTTAGTTATATTATTCATATGTAAGGGGGGAATCTGCTAAGTAATTTGGAAGCCATAGTTTTTCTCCTAGGATATGCCACACAACATACATATATGGAATGATTTTGTTGAAACATATTTTAAAACTTGCTTATGTTAACTCTGTTTTGCTGTTTTTCAATTATACTAATTATTATATTTCTCCTTGTTTTTGAGTGCTCACAAAAATATAACATATAAATAAATTAATGTAAAATTCACATAACCCCTACAACCAAATTAGAAAGCATCCAATGTAATACAAATTAAAACTTCTCAGTGAAATGGGAGCCTGAGGTATTTCCCAGCAATTCCCTTTTATGTGCATACTAGAAGCCCAGTGCACAAATTCGTGTACTGGTGGGGTGTGTGGCCTGCGGGGATTGGCCCGCTGTGGAAGTCCCACTCTTCCCAGTCAGCCGAGTGGCTGTGGACCTGCACTCTGAGCAGGTGCTGAATGAGGAAATTAGTCTGAGCTGGTATTTTGGGGTAATGTCTTGGGTAAAGGCGTGTTCTGTGTCCTGGAGGAACCTGGTGGAGAGCTTTGCACCCCAAAGCCACTCTGTGAATGTCCTTGATGTGTGATGCCAGGTGGTGATACCATCGGGGACGATCAGGGCAGCCATGCTCCAGGATCCTCAGCCGTCAGGACAGCCTCCCCGGGGGGCCCACAGTCACAACCTCTCTTGCCATCCACCTATGCCAGCTCCCGTGCTCTTTCTAGAACACACCTTAGAGGGCCTGCATCAGCTGGTGGGGTCAGGCCAGAGTCTGGATCATCTCAGGTATTTGATAGGTGCAGAGACTCGGGCTCACCCTGGGCCTGCTAGCAGCTGCTTCCACTGCGGGAGCAGCCACTCATCCCAGTCAGCCGAGTGGGGCTCCCACTGTGGGAGCACACTGACCACCAGGGAGCAGCTCCTGCATTGAGCATCTGCCCCCTGGTGGTCAGTGCGCATCATAGTGACTGGTCGACCAATTGTTCTGGTTGTTCCGCTGTTCTGTCGCTGGGCTTTTATATATATAGATTGCAGTGTTTCCATGTGCCAGAGAAGCTCACACTGCACTGGCTACTCTATGGCAATGAGTTCTGCCTTCAGGAGCAGGACTCCTCCTGGAGTGGCCCTCAAACACTATTTGGAACTGTCAGAGATGCCTCACTGGCCTGAGCAATTTAGTTCAGACTCCCAGGGTTCTTTGCTCCCACAAAATAAAATCTCCACTAGGAGGGTCATCGGATTGAAATCATTACTGAGCCTGTCACTTTTTAAAAATTTTTTGGTACAAACTTCTTGCCCAGAACATAGAATGATTAAAAGTAAGATTGTACAACAGATTTAAAAGATCTCACCATCTGTATCTATGTGTTCTCATTGTGTACTTAATCAGAACTGAGAAATTCCTGAAAAATATTTAACCCCTGAAATGGCTTTTAAGTTTGAATATCTCTTTCTTAAAGACTATAGAAAGCATTCATAACACTGGTTTTAATCATCCTTGCTGTTCACTCAAAAATAAATGCATGTGGCCCTAGCTGGCTTGGCTCAGTGGATAGAGCATCAGCCTGCGGACTGAAGGGTCCCAGGTTCGATTCCGGTCAAGGGCACATGCCCAGGTTGCGGCTTGATCCCCAGTGAGGGGTGTGCAGGAGGCAGCCGATCAATGATTCTCTCTCATCATTGATGTTTCTATCTCTCTCTCCTTCTCTCTTCCGCTCTGAAATCAATAAAGAAATATATTTTAAAAAAATAAATAAATAAAATAAATAAATGCATGTGACACATTAACACTTGTCTCTTTTCTAATCAGAACCTATTCCCAATTAAAGGAGGAATTATTTAAGCTACTTGTGTGGAGTAGCTAAGAGCAGTGGTTTTAAGGCATTATCCCTATACCAGTAGCATCAGCATCACCTGGGAATTTATTTAAAAAGCAGATTCTTGGGGCATACCTTAGAGATTCTAAATTTAAAAAAAAAATCTTAAGGGTGGGCTCAACCGTCTGTATTTTAACAAGTCTTTGAGATTCTTGTAATGAAAATTAAAATTATATCATTATCTTAGAATTATTTTCCTCAGCAGAGGCCCATTGTTTAATCCTGTATACACTGCTGAAATCAATGAAACATTTGTTGAAGGAAGAAATAAATAAATGGATGAGTCATAGTCTTTGAGAGAGTCGTAAGTAAGTTTTAGATTCCCATCCAGTCGTAACTAGAAACACCAAAACTAGGTACATTACCATTAGATAAATCACAGACAAATATTCCTCTATTAGTATTTGGTCACACTATGCTGTCATTACTCTTAATCACTGACTACTAGCATGTGAACTTTACACCCCAATTTAAGAATGAGTGCAAAGAGCTGTATGTCTCAGTTCCTGGTCACCTGAATAGGCCCAAGGTACTGGTAAGAGATGGACATCATAAAACAGAACCTATGGCCTTTCACCCTACCCACTACTAGAAGCCAGGAAGTTCTGCTACCTGATCTTGAGGTCCCTATTCTGTGGACATAAAAACAGGAATGGGAAACACCATCTTCACAGATGATGTGATTAGCTCAAACTATAAAACAAAACCTAGTGTGGCTGCAGAAAATCCTTCGGAGTATATAATCATCGAAGGCAGTGATGGCGAACCCATGACACGCGTGTCAGAGGTGACACGCGAACTCATTTTTTTGGTTGACTTTTCTTTATTAAATGGCATTTAAATATATAAAATAAATATCAAAAATATAAGTCTTTGTTTTACTATGGTTGCAAATATCAAAAAATTTCTATATGTGACACGGCACCAGAGTTAAGTTAGGGCTTTTCAAAATGCCGACATGCCGAGCTCAAAAGGTTCGCCATCACTGATAAGGTGTAGTTTAAATTAAAATAAAGACTAGTTTTACTTTCTGCAACATTTAAAAGCTTTGGAATTTTCTAAGTAACTGCTTGAATGTCTTTCTACTCATGTGTGGCATTTCTGCTGGGCCAGCAATTCAGGAACAAGGGGAAGAAAACAATTCTCTTAGTGGGTCTCTCACTCACCCACCCTCTTCTAAAGTTCCCCTGTTTCTGATGTCATATTGCCAAAGTCACACAGAGGAGTTGGATATGTTAGCAATATGCCAACATATAATTAGAGCAAATAAGCTAAGCAAATGTGGGTGATAATCTCACTGTTTTGATATATCCATTAATATACATCCATCACTAAGATAATTTCTTGGGATTTCAAAAAGTGGTAAGGACAACATTATAATTATTTTATTTGGCTTATTTTCCTAATTCTTTTCCAGATCAGGGGTCATTTAGAATTTTTTAAAGTAAATATTACATCTATATGTAACATAACATATAAAGAATAACTCACTGAAAGTACCACTTACAGAAAGCAGGGGGAAAACCAGTGGGATTTTTATTTTGTCAAAACCCTGTTAGGCATGTTTTGGTTTTGGATTTGCAGTCTGTAGAGTATTTTATGCTTCTCAAATTTCTTCTGCTCACTTGTGACTCTCAAACCTAATAGAAATCTCCTTTTCCCCTTCAAGTAATACTTGTCTGCTTCTAGGGCTGTCAAGGGAATACTTCTCAAAAAATTGTTCAAACCAGGCAGAGCAGTGCACAAATACATACCGAATAGGAACACATTGAAAAGCAGCCGTCAAAATAGCCAAAATAATCTGAAAGCTCATTGTAAAAAAAAAATACAGAGAACAAAGTAAAAGGAGTGCCTTAAGGGCTTAGTTTCAATTTCTGGAATAATCCACCATTTCAGATAGAGTTAATTCCCTGGACTGTGTACATATGGATAATTTGATTCCACAGACAGTCTCTAATATTTGTTTGGGGATAAAATGTCAAACTTTTCCCACTAAACCTTTTCACCTCACCTTTGGAGAAGTGGTCAAGTGGGGGGATTTGTGGTTGCCTCTCATTTGCCTGACATTATATGCTGAGGGCAGTGCAGACCAAGTGGGAAGTGGATCTTCCCGTCTCTCTCCTGCCATATCCCCAGCTTCATTTTGCCTGATTTCAGGGAGGGAAGTGAACAATAAAGTCGTAAAATGTAAAAGTCAACGTTTTTTCTTAGAGACCTGTATTTCAATAAATATAGGGGTAATGACAATATTTTAATGTGATAGATAAAATGAAATGTTCTACATAGAAAATGGCTATCTAGTTGTTCTGTGTGGGAAGGCAATATTGGAAAGCCTAGGATTTTGAGACAAAGGCATGGGTTTTGATTGTAGCTCTCTCACTTTGCTAGTTCAGTAATTTTTGGAAAGTTATGAAAATCCATGAATCTTAGTTTTGTCATCTATAAGATGGGAATAATAATGACTTTCTCAAAATGTTGTTATAAGGATTAAATGAGGTCATACATGAAAAGCACTTTTAAACCATAATTGCTTCATAGTTGTTATTTATTAAGAAATAAAGCATAGAAATGTGAAGAACTCTAATATTGGTTGTGTATGAGTCCAGGCTGTTTCAGAGCAGCTGAACTTCAAAACATCATTGTCAGCAGAAGTCAGTGGATTTCTCCATGGGCTCCTATTTTTGTATTCCCATCATCATCAATGCATGAGATACACAGCAACAGCTCACTACATATTTGCCATCAATTCACAAAATCTTTCACCAACAGAGAGTTTAAAATTCAGAACAGTAACCAAAAGTCATCAACACATCCTGTTCTCTGGCTGGCTACAAGTGGATAGCTGGAAAAGTAAAAATAATGTCCTCTTGTCAATAAATAAATATATGATAAAATATAAAATATGTAAAACACATGCATTTTAAAGTAGAAATATTAAACTAACAGAATTCTCAAGTAGTAGGAGTAACTAAATTCTCAATAATCGAGACCCCAATTCTATTACAGATGTCATTTCCTAGAACTAAGATCTATTGTGTGTTTAACCGAGGCCAAGGCCATGGAGTTCTAACTATACTTTTCTTTAGAAACCATTATAGCCATGAAATGAGATCCTGAATCTGAAAGACAAATATTTTCTTAAGTAGTTTACAGAGTTCCTTTACACATTATGGGAAAATATAACCGATTATGATTTGTGAGAAACTTCCTTTTGTTTCATTTTTGCATATTCAAATAAAGGGTTTGTTTTCTAGCTGCACTCGGCATCACCAAAGTGAATCACCTCCAAAGAGAGAGGTGTGAAACCAAAAAAAAATGGACACCTGGGAAAAATCAAATAATCTCTAGTCTTAGTGTGCGCAGGAGATAATTTTCAGTTATGAGTGTTAGAATCTCAACTCCAGTGAACTTAAGGAACAAAAGAAAAATGCATTGGCTCACTCTGCCTCTGTCTCTCTTCTCCTTGAACATTATCTTCATGCTCTCCTGCTGCCACGGTTTTCCTATCTTGGTGTGGGACCCTAGCCAGCAGCTGTGTGGGGCCCATACCAATAGCTATACTATCAGAGAAAAATAGAATGTTCCTCCTCCAAGCTCCAGTTGTATTTTTCATACTTGGGCCAATCTTGGGTCAAGTGGATGTGGGGGTGTGGGCCTAAGACCAGAAGTGTAGAAGGGAGAGGAATTCCAGGAAAACAGAATAAATAGCCTTGATATTTAGTATAAGGACAAAGTATTTTCATTAGTAAGAGTGTTTAAGAAATTCCATTAACTTTTGTTAATTTGAATGAGTATTTTTAGCTAAGCAATATAAGAAGAGGAAATGTTTGAGTTATTACTCAAACACTTTTTACACCCTTATAGGGGACTACACAGTTTTAGACATTACCTTGGATGAAGGAAAAAATGTTAATATAATTAATTGCTCAATTTCAACAAATTTTAAAAATCTCAATTTTTATTATGATTTGTAATTTTAGAGTAGCATAATAGGATATTTAAAATTAGAACTTGAATAATCTTTACTATTGAAATGACTAAAAAATCTGTTTTCCCCATACTACTTTTTTCTCAGTTACAGAAAATAAAAGAATGCTAACAATCACTGTGCTTTGCAAGCTCTGCTGTTCAGCCATCCCATTTTAGATTTTTCTAACACTACACAACCAATGCCCAAGATTCAGTTGACTATAGCATTGCTCAGAGGAACAAGCAGGGAATCAGAAAGTCATGGAAATCTTTGACTATTGGTTTCTTCATTAAAAAAAATCTATATAGTACTTTTATCATCTTACATGGCAAGATTACATTATTGTGAAAAATCATTTAGGTAATATATGGGATGATAAACTAATTATGCTACATAAATAATTTGTTATTATTTTGCCATAGCCTCTGAGAGGACATATTTACCTCCAGCCTCTCCAATCTTCAGTCATGCTACAATCTGAGAAAGAAACACTATAAATTGTATTACTTCTCTATTGAGAAGACCTGTTGGGGCCCTTCTATTTTCCAGCCAGATTCCCTATCTGTCCTTCTCTACCCAGCTCTTTTTCTCAGAGATTGACCACATCAACCATCTCCCTTGTCCACTGACTCCCAGCTGGATTTGACCAATGGAAAGCACCAAGAGGAGATGAAGGAGAAGGGAAAGACTGAGTCTAGGGGATTCATCTCCTGCTTCTTTATGTCCCAGCCTGGCTGCTTGCATAGGGCAGAGGTCCAGCACCTATAAGCCACTCATGTCAATAGCACCCTCTCTGTTTTTAGGTCCCGTTATCTATCTGTTCACTCCTCATGGCCCGTCAGCCTACAGGTGTTAATAGTCAATGCAAATGCCATCCTTAGATGGAAGCCTGGGGCCTTTGCCTGGAAGCTAATGCTTTCAAGAGCCCCGCTCTTATTATCCTCTGCTGAAGCTTCTACCCACATCTCCAAGGCCAAAAAGATGTGCCCTCCCAGAGCCTGCTCTCTCCCCGGCTGGACCATTCTCAGGACCTCAGAATTCTCTGTTCATCCTGGCTTACAATTACTCCCAGGACTACCGCTGTACATATGTGTTAATAAGTTGGTAATTTCATTCATCTACTGTATTTGTTATGACGATATTCAACAAAATATATTAACTGCCAAGATAATTGATAAAATATTTGGTAATAAAATATGTTCATTTTACAGAGAAGGATATTAAGTCTTAAAGATTTGCAGAATCTTTCACGAGGCCATACAATAAATTATAACTGGAGAAGCTATTTTTAGATCTCAGGTTTTCTGACCATGAATCCATTAGATTCAGATAGCAGCTTCAATGTCCAAAACTAAGATACATGTATTTGTGTTAATCTTAGAATTGGCTATGATATTTTACAAGTGGAAATTTATATTTTAATATTTGCAGTGGCATTTATCTTATTTTACTGGTTTGCTAAAATGCCATACCAAGTATGTAACATTATTTTAAGCAACTTTATAGAAATATAATACCAACAAATGACTTTACAGAAATAATTATTGAATAGAATTTCCACTTAGTATTAAGGAAATGCCTTGGTTCAGCAACATCCAGTAAGTGAGCACATAAATAATTGCTTATTAAAGACTTTATATGTGGAATATTACAACCTCTACATATTAGCAATTCGATAATGAAAACATTATGATTTACTTGCCACTACCATTAGTAATTGACACCATGGATTATATAATATTATTTCCTGTCAGTAATTTTGATTGAAGTAATGGAGATGTGGCCAAGAAATATACATTTATAACTTTATGTGAATACAGTACAATTACTGTGAATGGTTGATGAACTCTTTAACTTTTTGATACTCATTGACAAGCATATTAAATTTCATTCTATGGCATCTGTCAAGGGAAATACAAAACTCTATTTACTGGGCCAATTAGAGAGAGAAAGAACATTCAATCAAATTTATGGAAGGTCTGAATAAGTTATATACCATTTATCCTTGGATAGGGCAAGTAAATGTTCTTAGTCTTTTGCACTTTTGATATAGGAAAGAAACTGAGAAACTGATGGAGAGTTCATGGCAAAAGATACATTTGCAAGGTCATAACATATTGGAGGACTCTCTGTGTAGACAACCTGAAGACCTGACCCTCGATGGAAAGAATGGCCAAGATCTCCACAAGGCCCAGAGGATCACACAATGTCATTACGAAACCAAGGTTATATAGCGCCATTCCTTTCATGTTTGCATTAAGACATGGCTGCCTGAATACATTTATCCACAAGGGATTCTTGTTCATAAACAAATTCCAAAAGCATAAAATCTGTCTCCAATCTAGAATTTGTCTAGGTTAGGGAGAATATCCCTGAGGTAAGAGGGAAAAATGTATGGCAAGACCAACACTCCATAAGCAATTGCTAAACCTTCTGATAACTCTTACAGAATAATGCTACTGTCTGAACTATGTCTGCTATTCTATTTTTGTCTCAGCACACACATCCTTAAAAGGAGGGAGGAGGGGGAAACCATGGCCTGTAAGTGCCAATGGAGGTAGAATTCAAGGTCTTTCTGAACATGACCTAAGAGACAAACACATGAGCCAAAGAATTGAAGAAAATTTGGCCCATGGCCCCTTTAAATTTTTCTCTCAGCTAAACAGACATCTAGTCATTCAGAAAAGAACCCACCCCCTTGTTAGACTAGCTGAGGGACAATCCCCTGTTGTCATTTTTATTGTCTGCCCTGGAGAAGGAGGCAGCTTGGGATGCCTAATGGAATCTTGATTCTATTTCACAGCTACAGAGCACAGCCAGAGGCCCGTGGTGCTTTTGTGAGTCAGGATCCACGGAGGCTAATTTTGGCTGAATAGAGGCTAAAGAGAATTCATTTTTCCTTGTTACATTTATTTCACTGAAATGGTTCAAACTCACAAGATATTGCTGGAAGGACACCAGCAAGCGCTTCCTAATTGGGGCCCCATTCAGTAACAACAAAACTGGCTTTGCAGGTACCAGCTACAGAGGTGATGAGGATTTCAGGAGCCCTAAATGCATGGAAATTAACCTTAACACGGGAGACATAAACGTTATCTCTACTCAGATGTGGAATATAATCTGGAGGCTTCTGTTTCACATACTTGCTGGAAACTGTAACCAGGGCTCTCGTCTTTCAGTTGCTACATATGAAAGGTTTCATGTCCAGACATCACCAGTAGATTCTGCTGAGCATGCTCAGGGAGATAATTGCTATCCCCCCCCAAACACGGAGAGTCTCTAGAGATAACTAGCAGCAATTGAGTATTAACCAATTTTCAGGAAGCCAAATGGACGATAGCGATACAGGAAAAAGCATTTTGCCTTTTCCTCCTACTTCAAATTTTAATGAGTAAGGACATTTTTATATTTATGTTTTCTAAAAGTGTATAACATTCTGGCCCTATAAATGATCTCAACGTTAATATCACAGACTCCTATTCTAAATTCTAATTTTGCACACATTCTGATTGCTACTTAGAGTTCTAGCTTTTCATTTATTTTAACACAATAATTAATAAGAAAGGCATTTAAATTGCTAAAATCTCAGAGAGAAAGCATTTGTAAGAACTTGCTAAATGTTAATGTTAGTTTTACTTGCTATGGGTTTTTCGATCTTTGCTTAAAGGCAGCAGCATTCTCAGAAGGTACCTGGAGAAAAGTATGATTATCCCCATTTTACAGATGGAAAATAGAGCTTGTTAGACACTGAGAGGAGTGCCTGATGAAAAAAAAATTCTTCCACCTCAAAACTCACTCTTTTGGCATCAGCAACATATAATACACCCTTTTTCTCCCCAAAAAATAAATTTAAAACAAATTCATATATGGATAATGGTGTTTCAGAAAGGAAACTTGGGGAGAAAATGAATTCCCTGTACCAGGTCCTCCATGTTGTTGTCCAGAGGGTTCTGAGGGTAGTTAACCTAAACTCACCTGCATTAAATATTGACCCTGCCGGGCAATTTGAGGCCTTGTTAATGGGGCAATTTGGGGCCTTAATGATGCAGACAAAAAGGTCCACAATCCTACTTGATGAGGTGAAGAGGCTCATTAGCATGATTTTCAAGGGTGGTGCTCAAAGACTTAGCTTGCCAACCAAAGCCACATCTAAACTGGTCAAATAAAGAGCTCTTCATTTAGCTAGAGTGCTGTTTTGACCAGTGTCTCCATCTCTGTGTGTGCATTTGATTTGACTTGATTTTCTTCTAGAGCATTAAGTTGTTGTTGTTTTTTACCACAACCTAAGTGACTGCTCTCTGACTTTTTACTAAACTTTGTGATCATAACAAAAATGTTGTTTTTTTTAAAACAATACAAAATAATAGGGGAGTTCATGTAAACTTATTCCAAGCCACTAATTATCTCTTCTAGAGCAAAGTTCATGGTGAAAATAATGGCATATTGTTTAACCTGGAATAGATGCCAATTTCTCATATACAGTGATGGCAAACTTAGAGAATAAGCCATGCCAAAGCATCCTTACATGTGTAACAACTGAACAATACAACGGCATTACATACATAATTTCAGTGACATGCGTGGGGCTTTTGCCAGTGCTCGGTGAATTTAAATCCATAATGCCTTAAGTAGACAAGTGTACACTTAAATACATGACACACACAGTGCTAACCCACAGGTCAATGTGAACTCAGTCAAGGAGAAAAGGCAGCTGTACATATATTTGGTCCTTCATTATTAGACAATCCCCTTAACTAACTCATACACAGCGAGAATTATCAACAGTGATGTAGAATGTTCCTCCTTGATAGAAGATATGTTTTAAAACACTTAGAAATGTAATAGCCGATACACAATTGAAAATATCTTACATATAGTTGCTTTCATCAAGTAAACATGTAAACGGCTTTCCCCCCCTTTATAATCCTATGTTATATACAGGCACACTGTCTAATTCGATTAGCAATTACAACGATAGAGGATTCTTTGACTTCTTCTTAATCACCAGGCTGGAGAGACTAAAGTGCCCTCAGCTATGCCCTAGGCTCTTAATGCCTCAAGCTACTGCTTTAGTGACTGATTCAAGGGGAAAATAAAGAATGAAAATTCAAAATGTGACAGTTTTAACTAATCAACTGCAAGATAATTTCCCTTCAGCCCTGGTAACAGATATCCTCTTCCTACATATATACTCTATAGTTGGCTACAATCTTGGGAATGAACACGTTTTAAAAATGGAATAATGTAATTATTATCAAAACTAATTTGTACCTCAAACAGCCCAAATTAAATTCAATAAGCGCAGTAGAAATTACAGTGATTTAAGTTCTGGTGTTTCACCTCCTAAATTTTTAATTGTGGCAAATGCGTTCTGCTCTTGGGATGTAGCATAGGAAGAAGGGGGCAAAGCAGCCCGACATTCCTCCATATAAAAATGTTTTTGTAATCACTCTATTTCAATAGGAAGATTTTATTTTTTTAAGCACTTAGTTGCTTGATCAGGATCCATATTCATGGGGTCTCGCTGTAATCCACTTTACCACTTAATGTTGCAATTCAAATGTTCAGTCAGAAGCAAAGCCCTCCAGAATAAAGCATGAATATTACCGTGTGGGGCTGTAAAGAGAAGACTATTAGAATATATCACCAACACACTAGGGGACCATTTAGTCCACTGCTCTAAATACATCATTTAATTACAATGGAGACATTACTTCATGTTTCTACTGATGTAAGTATTATTAGAATTCATGATATTCGCAGGCTACTGTGGGCCATTACATTGGCCATAAGCTATTCCATAAGATTTACTACTAAAGGCCCGCGAGGGTATTTGAGCATTCATGGATTCTGTGGCAGTAGGCTTTTATCTAAGACACATAAGTGAGGGACAACCGAGTTATTATCTCTAAGAAACATAGCTTAATATTTTGGATTCTAAAGGTTAAGGTACCATAAATCCTGAATTACTCTGAGATATCACATAAAAAGACATTTTTATTTTATTTTACTCTATTCTGCCTCTTAAAATATTTTACGATGGCAGTTTCTAGAGTTGTACCATGTTGTTTACATTCAGTCCCTGGATACATCAAAACACTGACACAGCATTTCCTTTAAACTGTAGTAATGGAAGCAAATATGTATTTTTGGGGTGTGTGTGTGTGTGTGTGTGTGTGTGTGTGTGATGTCTATGCTATAGAAGGAAAGGAGGAGAGAGAAACAAAGGCTTTTTTTTTTATAAGGCATACCCAATTTCCCTTTAAAAGGTCTTGCTCAGTGATTTGATTGGCCCTTTCATGACAGTCATTGTGTTGGTCTGAGCGGAGCTGATCTGCCTTTGGATGCAAAGCTGGGATCCTCTTAGGCAGGAGATTCTAAGGACTGCACAGGGAAGTGCAGAATCAACTGCAAGATCTGCTTCAGAAGGCTGCCTGCCTTTTAGACAATGGAAATTGCAACCAGAAAACTCAGGAAAGATTGGTAAGGAGCTTAGTTAATTTGTCACAAAAATAAAAACTTTATTATGAAACAAAAAATTCTAGGCAATTGCCCAACAGATGAAAGATCAGTGTTTGGGAACATAGCATCACAATATATGCGCTAATAATATTTATCATAAATTCCCATTACTGTCTATCAGTGTCACCCAATTAGAGTGTACGACAACATTGCCTTTTGGTGGCCAGTCTTCAGACAGGAGCAAGAGTAAGAGTTTGGGCGCAGGGGGTACCAGAATTCCGATGGAGAGAGCCAGCACAAGAATAAAACAAAACAAAACAAAAAAGCAGAAATACCTGGCCTCTTGAATCCTGATAGGAGTAGGTTCACATCAACTGCCCTGAAAGACCCAGTTCTATTACAACAGGTCTGGTGGGAGCCTCACACCCCAAGGGGTTCAGACCTTAGGTCCTGAGTCCCCAAGTTGGCATCATTGAATTGGCTCTTTGAAGCCATTCTCCCTTTGCTGAGGTGGAGGAAAAAGCCCTTCTCACGTCTCAGGCTTGGAGACAGGGATGAGAGCGCAGCATATAGACAACGGTCTCCAGAGAAATTTTCCTTCTCAGCTCTGGAGTACCCACTCTTCCCTGGCTGGAGGTAGATGATCCCTAGTATGGGGAAATAAATGGCGTTAGCATGGCAAGTCTCTTAGCATGGCAAGACACGTTTAGGTGGGCTAAAAGCGAATGCCTTCTGTTTTCTTTCATGTAACCCTAAATTTTTAATGAGGTACCTTCATGCATACTTTTATGTTGATAATTAAAATTTTTATCCTATATTTAAATAGTTTCAAAGGATGGCATTCGAACAAAACCTGTCTCATTACTCTTGTAATATATGCAATGAAATCTATCAGAGCAATTTGATACTCAACACTATCCTTTTAAAATAGATGAACAAGATCTCTCACAGTTGGAAATTTTACATCTTCCTTTTACTCCTTGATTTAAAGTGTCATCCCCAATTCCTCCACAGGAGCTTTGCCTAAAGTAGTACATTTAAAGTTTGAAATTATTTTCCTGATCACCCCGTCATGCTTTTCTGGGACTAAAACATGTGTATAAATCAAAATATAATTTAACAATCTGCAAGTTTCCAAGTATTTAGAGATATTCTGGATGAAATCCTCATTAAAATTATGATTACTATATAATTGATCAAGAGGAACAAACTCTCACTGTTTCCAGGGTTCCTGACAATCACACTCTTCAGAAAAATGCTATCTCTAGGTATTCGGAGTTGATCTACTCTCCTTACCAGTGATTCCAAGATGCTCAAATTTATACTTCAAGAGAGCAGCCTTCAGTGGTTCTGTGAGGCTTTCTTATGCTAATGATCTATTGTACATTTTATCATCTAACTGCTCTTTACATGTATGTTCAAGCTGTTTTGTTTTCCTTTTAGAGTCTTTAAGGGCATACATTGTATCATAACATTTCTTTATACACCTCTAGTTTTAAAAAAGCAGAAACTTAATTGTCTCCAGGACACAACTTAGTTACTAGTAACAACTCCCTAACTAATTGTTCCTTGGTTCTTACAGCTTACAAACACTTGTTTCTGTCCGGGATCCCAGGGAAGACCAATGAATATTAGTGCTCTAAGACTCTTTGGCAGCACTGCCCCCAGTTTATATCACATTCCTTCCCGCATTTGCTACTATAAACTCTTGAGCACACAGCGGGGTAGGTACCTCATTGTTAGAGCTCTTATGAATTATGTGTTTTTCAAGTAGATATGCAATTAACAGGTATCCCCACTTCATCATTTTGGTGGCCCCAAAAGAATTACTGTGTCTTTCACCTTGTGGTTCAAATGAGTTCAAAAGAGGAAGACAGCATTACATGATGGAAAGGGCCTCATGAGCTCAATTAGATTAATAGATAGACACTCACCTTAATCCGGTTCCACAGTACCTACGGCCCACTGCATAAATAACAAACTAGTAAACATAGACCACATCATAGCCAGAACTCACTTTTGTTTGGCATGCATTCCCAACTAAATGTGGGGAAAGAAAATAATAACCATTAATATTTATTGAATATTTAATATGTATAAAATCCTATGTATAGATTATCTCATGCTGATATTAATCTTATGGCACTGCTTTGGGCCTCATTTTAAAAAATAGGGAATTGAAATTCAGAGAAAATAAATTGTATTGACTAAACTTGTATGGGCAGAATGTTCAGATAGTTCATATTTATATATGCCTCTCCTTCGTACTCCTACCTGATATCGGTATAGATGGGCAGAAATATAAAATACAGTATATGCTTTCAACCAAAGGGTCAACATTGGAGGTGTGATAATTTTTGAAAATCTTCTCTCAAGTTTCAAGGGTCTCAGAGAACTGATAGTGTTTAAGTGACCTTCAGTGGCAGTGTATCATCCTTGGGGGATTGAAATTGATTTTTTTCACTTACCCAGGGAGAATTCCAGCCGGCGCCCCCTGCCGGTTGGTTGCCTAGGAGTGTGCGGCCCGCTAACAGCTGTGGATGTGAGCGCTGGGCTGTGAGAGACTCAAAAATGGGAGCAGCAGGGCTCGCACGGTGCTGCATTGTTTTGAAATTATTCTGCCAGACTGTACTTCCATCTCAGTTCATTCTCCTTCTCCGTGTGCTGCCGCATGGCCTAAACTTGCTTTTCTGAACTTCTGAGAAACAAAAATTGGTTAGCCACTAACTGATGTTATTTGTACTATAAAAGCCCTGGGACGGAATTTTGCAAACAAAGCTGAAATCTGTATGGGCTGCACTGTGTTCACGATCCTCTAGAAAGCGACCGAAATTATCAAAAGTTGAAGAATGCCCCCCAGGAGCTGGTCAGTCAAGCTTTCAGAGCAATGATTGGTGATGGCAAAGCAACTTCATCCTGGAAGCAGCAAGGGCCTGCTGGGAAGCTAATGAGGATAAGCTGCAGGGCCCTCCCTTGGCAGAGGAGCCTTCCAAGACCCTGAGAGCGGGGCCTAGCAGTGTGTTTATATGGCCACATGCTTCTGCCAAATGCAAAACAAAGGCCTTTAGCTTCAATTGTTTGAAGAGTCATGCTTCCTCTCCACACTTCCTAGATGCCTGGTAGCCTTGGAAAAGCCATCGGCATTTGGGTGATTGGGTTAAGACAGCTTGACTTGGAGATGCCCATCGTTTGGGCTTATTGGGATATAGTGATGTAATTCTCAGGCATGTCTGTGTGCAGTGAAGTCCTCACTGTTCCATGTAAAAACAGCTCCCAGGGGGGCTCCTATGACCTCCTGTGCCAGCCCACCTAGCTTTGTGACAGCAAATGCAATTGTCCTTGTGGAAAACAGTTATAATAAGACTTTCAAATTCGTCAGCAAAAAATAGAATCTCAAACATCCAGTGAATATAAAACATATCTCCTGTCAGGAATATACTTAATAATGTAACATATGGGGTTCTAAACACACCACCCTATATAGTCCTTCCAATTTCTTTTTGATGGAAATCACACAAAATAGCATTTATCACAATTGTCAAGTTTATAGGGCACAAGCTATAGCAGGACAACAGAAAGATTATTTGTAAAAATTCACATAGAAACGAAACTTGATAAAGTTTCCGAAAATTTGGTAACAATCCTAGTGCTTCTAAGATATCACCAATAAGGATTTGTGAAGATGAAAAAAATTTTCTAAACTATCAATATGATGGAAACACTTTGCCTCTTTATAGGACAAACATGTCTATATTTTAATAGAGATTATTAATATAATTCAGTGCTTTTATAGCATCATATTCATAGAGTATTTATCCAAAAACTAAAGGAAAACATAGGTATGCCAGGAAATTAATTAGTAAAATACATAAAATTGGAATTTTATTTTTCTGGCATTGTGAGGATGGTGTACTTGACCATGGTTCTGAATTTATAAATTGTCCCGAAGCTTTTCTTTTCTTTTTTTTTATAATTTTAAGTAAACTTGCACACTTAAACAGGTCCATTACTCCTAACGTTTTGGGGACTAAGAAAGAGTGCAATGGAAATGCATCCATATCACATGTCTAAACACCAAATATGCTAACTGCAGCATAGAGCACGTCCTTCCCCCTTGACCATTATACCTCCACAATGATAAATTAGAGGAAATGTTAAAAAAAACTTACTGTTTTTAGGTAACTGGAAGTTAGGCAAAGGTGAAAGAGGACTGAAATTATTGTACACAGCTGGGTATGCTATTAATGGAATAATGATTTGGAGGTGATAATTACATAAAGATACGTATAATTCATCTATTATTGAAAACACTATGTATATTATAACAATCAAGACTTTTAATAATTTTTATTTTATTGATGATGATGTCATATTATCAACTTTTTTGAGTATTTTATAATTTTTTTTTTAATTCAATTTGGAGAAACTTTGCTCTCTTGGGGCAGTAGTGACTGAAATTGTCAGTAAACATCTTAAAAAATACTTAGCTTCAGAAATAAAACTTGAATTTTGACTATCATGTCCAAACATTATAAGGAGTCAGTTATATGTAATATATTGTTGTTATTGCAGAAAATATTATGAAACATTTTAATTTTATCATATAAATAGCTCCTTCTTAATTGTAATTTAATCATCTTTACCCATATACTGAGTCAAGAATCTCAATTTACTTTAAGTATTTGTATCTCTATCTATCTCTCTATATAATTTGTATATATATAAATTGAAGAACAATATGAATTGTTTAATATTGAAAAATGTTTCCCAACTGTCATTGAGTACAAATGTTGTGAACATCATGCTGATTTTTAGAATATGAATGGAAGAATAAGGATGAACGAATCCTTGGCATTACCTGAAATGGTACTTTAAGAAGCCGGACTCTCTTGCAATCATGCTTACTCAGAGAAATCAGTTTTTTTCTGTTACCCAAGTAACTTTGCTTCTCAGATCCTCTTCAAACTCTAAAGCAATGCCCATCCCAGATGTTGACATTAGCAAAACCTCAAAATTTTCACAGTGTTTAAACAACATAACCCTCCCCCCCCCTTTTTAAGGATATAGAACATCAGATGTGGATATGACTTTCCCTGTGGCCTGTAAGGTGTTAGCTGTGAGCGCACATGTGTTTGGGCTTACAGGCTGTTCTGTGTTAGTGCTGAGTGTCAGATCCCAAGTGACAGAGGATCTGGGTTCTTTAATAAACTCGTGTGTGTGTGTGTGTGTGTGTGTGTGTCCAGAATAGGGGCCCCTCTTTTCTAGATTTAAGGGCACCACTGCTATTGTATCTAATTTTATATTTATATTTTTTCTTATAGTGGGCCCCAAAATGTTTAAGCTTCAGCATTCACAAACTTAGACTTACCCCTGAAGAGAATTTCTGGGTAAACATTGCAGATCATATACATATGTGTTCACTGCAACTCTTTTCTAAAAAATGCCTAACTAGTGATTTTTACTTAAAATTATAAACCCATGAGAGAAAATACTGAAATGAATCCAGCAACAACAGAATTTGGAAAGTTAAAAAACAGATGTGTGAGTGGTAACTGAATTAGTAGTCAAGGTAAGATGAAAACTTAAGGTGTCAGTCAACCTTGAAGCCAATTTCTTTCACATCTAACATCCATCTCCTCAGACAATTCTACTGCCTCTACCTTCAAAATGCATGCAGAATCTCATCATTGCCCACCATCTTTACTAGGGCTAGCTACTACTGTGGGTTAACCTGTGGTCCCCAATGTTATGCCCAGATTTCAGGATCCCCAAGAGACCACCCCAGGGAGCCAGCAGAGTCCGATGCAAAAGCAGAGAGTCTTTTATTCAAACCCGGGCTTGGCTCCCCTACCCTCCTTACTGGCACAGCAGCAAGTGGCAGAGAGAGGGCCAGCCCTGTGGGGAGAGAGGTTTTATAGTAAGGGGAGGAGAGAGGACTGTGGGCCCTGCCAATTGGCCAGGCGCAAGTCGGTATCTCGTTACACAAGATGTGGTCGTATCTATGGCGTGCACTTCCCTTGATTGTCATTGGTTAGTTTAAAGAAGTCGTGGGTGTGGCTAGCAGAGGCTTGGGCTTCTGGGAAGAAGCCTTGCCGAGCACATGGCTGCCCAAAAATGGAGGACCCAGGGTAAGATGGAGGGTGTAGTCCTCGCCCTTTCACCCAAATGATATTTTTTGAAGTCCTAACCTCTGGTACCTATGAATGTGACCTTATTTGGAAATAAGGCCTTGGTAGATGTAATCAAGTTAAGATGAAGTCATACTGAATTAGGATGGACCCTAAATCCAATGACTGACATAGTCTTAAGGAGAAAGGGGTTAGGAGTTACAGACACAGACAGAGAAAATGGTGAAGTAAAGATAGAGGCAGAAATTGGGGTTATGCTTCCATAAACCAAGGGACACTGAGTTTCTAACAAACACCAGAAGCTGGAAGAGAGAAGGAATTCTTCCCAATAGCCTTCAGAGGGAGCATAGTCCCACTGACACTGATTTTGTAGTGCCGGGGTTCTTGTTCCAGCATCTAGAAGGGTTCCACAATCTGGAGAAGGGGCTGTGTGTAACTTAATAAAGAGTCCAGAGACGAAGCATAATTTTGAAAGGCATATTGGGGGTCAGAGGAGCCTCACTAAAGAAACTAAGATCTCCTCGTCTTAGGACCCCATTCTTTTTATTAACACAAATTGTCCTGAGGCGAGGCAGAGATATACACTTCAAAGGGTCAGGTTTTGTATTGTCAGATTGGAAGAATTTGCCTACGGCTGTTCAGGTGTTTGACCAGTAGTAGGCAATAACATGTAGATTAAGATGCCCTGAGCTGTCTGGCAGCAAGATAGCAATTTAAAGCAGAGGTTCTCAACCTGTGGGTCGCGACCCCTTTGGGGGTCGAATGACCCTTTCACAGGGGTCGCCTAAGACCATCGGAAAACACATATATAATTACATATTGTTTTTGTGATTAATCACTATGCTTTAATTATGTTCAATTTGTAACAATGAAATTGGGGGTCACCACAACATGAGGAACTGTATGAAAGGGTAGCGGCATTAGGAAGGTTGAGAACCACTGCAAAGCATCCTTTTCAGGTTTGGGGAAATGCCCTTCAGCCACTCCAGATTCAGCCCTGCTATCATGCTGGAATTGGCTTCTGGCATTGTAGCCCCCAGAAAGCCAGAGATTAAATGTTCATCGTTTAAGATACACAGTTTTGGTAATGTGTTACGGCAGCTCCAGGAAAAAAAATATAGCTACCACTAGTACTTGCCTGGACTAATGAAGTAACTCCTGACTATTCTGCCACTACCCAGGCCCCTGTTTCACTCTATTTTCAACATGGCACCAGTGATATTCCTAGAATATAAATCATACCATGTTGTTTCTGTGCTTAACAGCCTGTGTTGGCATTCTATTTCCTTCAGAGTAAAGTCATTGTCTACACAATGGTATACAAGGCCCTCCATAATCAGAGCATACTGTTCTTTCCTCAACTCATTCCACAAAAGCCACACTGGCCTTCTTGCCATTCATGAAGCACGTAAGGTATGTTCTCACCTCAGAAACTTGGCAGGACTGCTTCCCTCTGCCTGCTATACCCTTGCCCCATGTAGTCTCTTGGATAACTCCCTCACTTCCATCAAGTCTTCAGCCAAGTTCACCCTCTCACTAAGACCTCTCATTACTATCTTTATGAAACTGCCACCTGCCTTTCATCTCCTGGCCCTCTCAATCCCCTTACCCTATTTAATGTTTTTTTCATAACACTTACCAGTCCCTAACTTGTTAAATAATTGGCTTAGTTATTATGTGTCTTGTTTATTGACTGTTTCTTATACTCTTTAAACCCCTTGAGGAGAGGGAGTTTTGTTTTGTTTACTGTGATATCTCAAGTGCCTAATCCCTGCCTGGCACATGATAATAAATATTTGTTGAATGCATTTGTTGTATTGATTTAAGAATCTCAAAAGCATGTTAATCTCTATCAGAGAAGTCCAGAAATACCAAAGAACTCCAGAAGAGCAGGACTTCTAGAAATAGTAAGCTTTTGGGACTGAGACGCCATGTAAATTGCTAAATGTTTATCAGGGCTTGTTGTGTGCAAGGCATTTCGGAGTGCTGGGAAAACATAGTGTCATTATTATTGGTGCACTATCATGATGAGAGATCCAGGACCAAAATTAGTACTTTTGTTTGGTGATCAGAGAGGACTGGGACAAAGAGATTTTTGTGATTTAGGCAAAATGAAGCCATTAGCAAGAAAGTCCCACTGTGGCAATTCTTCTCAACTGACACATTCCTCTGGACCCATATTCCTCTAGGAAGTTGGCGTTGATGACGTTTCTGGTCTTATTTTTGTCTAATCAAGAGCCCACCTAGGAATTCCCATGGTTTATTAAATCAAAAGAGACAGATTACATTTGACGTTTTCTCAAAACATTTTGAGGTTCCCCCCCTCCTTGTCTTCACCCAGACATTTTATTTTCAGCAGTGAAGGGGGGCCAGGAGTTCAAGATGACTCCAGAAAGCTTATTGGCTCAGGCAATTACTTGATTTCCTCTCCTTGAAAATGTCATGTACATTTTAAGTACATTGACAAGCAAGTTTGAAATGCTTGTTACATTTAGAGATGCTACAAAATGCAGCCTGCAAGGAAAAATGGATCATTGAATTAAAAGCTGTTATTAGGTTCAATCTTTGTGATTTTTTTTCAATTTTCGATGTAGAAACGACACTCTCCTCACCTATTCTCACTTCCTAAAGTTTTCTGAGACTCATTGTAATAGTTTATATTCTCTCAATGCCAACAATAGAAACTCCAATTAAAATTGACTGAAACAGTATAGAAATGAATATTTTCACATTAGAAACCCAGTGGATTCCACTTAAGTGAAGTCAGATGTTCAAAGTCATTGCCATCTCTTTGCATTTCCATTTTTGCAGGTAGTGCCTTCCTCTTATAAGTGGTAAGATGACTCCAGCAATTCCAGGAGGTACATTTGGACATGACAATAACCAGAAGAAAAGAAGTTATTTCTTCTTGTGGGTCCCTAGGAGCAAAACAAAATTTCCCAAAAGCCACTCCAACCAGCTTCTCTTTACATGGTATTCTTAGATCAAATGTTCATTTTTTAATTAATCACAATTATGATTGCATGATATTAAAAATATGGAATAAAATAAATAAATGATTGTTGGGGATTTAATCACACTATTATCTTCATAGTTTTTCACTTGTTTCTGATTGGCCACCTGTTCTTGACTCAAATTAATTTACCTCATTTTTAAAAATATATATTTTATTGATTTTTTACAGAGAGGAAGGGAGAGGGATAGTTAGAAACATCGATGAGAGAGAAGCATGGATCAGCTGCCTCCTGCACAACCCCCACTGGGGATGTGCCTGCAACCAAGGTACATGCCCTTGACCAGAATCGAACCTGGGACCCTTTAGTCTGCAGGCCGACGCTCCATCCGGTGAGCCAAACCAGCTAGGGCAATTTACCTCGTTTAAAGTTACGTTAAGTAAAAACAGTAAAAGCCAAACCACCACAGACTGTTATTCTTTTAATCTCACAGTGACTTTGTGTGCTAGGTACTGTTGTAATTCTCATTGTACAGATGTAGAAGCTGAAGACTTAAATAACTAGGCCACCTTTGTAAATCAAGTAGGCCATACTCAACCAGTTTTACACAATACCTCTTAAAAAACTTGTGGAGACCTCCTCTCTTGAGTTGAAACTAGCAAATTAATTTGAGGACATTTGTGATATTTCCTATAATAAAACATAAATCCCCTCTTATGATAGCAGTATTTCAAGGGTTCATTCTTAGCACATACCATCTGAAGGGGAAAAATAAATTCTAAGCACAAAATTGTTGGAAAAAGTGCTGGGCTATGACTTAATAGCGGTAAGATTTGAGTTACATTTTGAGACAAAGTGAGGGAAGGTGCTAGAAAGAAAGGACCTCAGTTTCATTAGAGATGAAATAGAAAAGATAGAAGCCTAGGAGTTTATTCTCACTGCTACCAGGTACCTCCTCTGGGAGAAGCAATGCGATTATTATTAGTGATTATTATTAGCTCCATTTTACTGTCACAAGAATTAAGACAGTAAAAAGGGTAAGTTTTTCCTAAACTCTCCTATCTAGAAGTTCAAACCTAGGTCAATTTTATTCCAAAGCACATCCCTTCCTCCACCTACTCTCACCAAGGATTTTCTTTGGAAGCAAAATGAATACAGTGAAATGAAGGATGGGTAAAAAAGTTAAAGATTCGCTATAGAAATGCAAAATTGATTGCACAATTGAGTTTGATATGTGCCCCAGCAAGGTTGGCCCAAATTCAGGGAGAATAATAATACTATTCCCAGGGTTGACAGGAAAGAACCAATATCACCTTTTTCCTAGGTGTTTGGAGTTGGTTGGGACTTTCTATGAAATGAGTGGAGGAAACATCAGGCAAGGACTCAGCAATACCAAGTTTGTAGAACATGAAAGAAAAAGCTTCAGAAAGTACGAAAGAGAAACTCTAGTTTGTTTTTATAAATGTTTTACCCTAGATTTTGTATCCAATTCACCAAGTTATATAGAGAAATTGAAATGTATGTTTCTCCCTACACGCAAGTCTGCCCTACGTGTTAATTTACAATCAAATGTTATGTTAGCTTTCCTGAAAGGAGCATTTTAAACCAATTTATATTTTTTTAAGTCGGCAGTCTGTCTACTATTAAATTGAAAACATTCTGAAAAAGTTACAAAAGGAATTTGTGGGTCCTTTCTTTTTCCTGGGGATGACTGTGGAAGGCCAGATTTATTTGAGTAAAGCTGCTCCACCCCTAAGGGAGACAGAGCAAATTTGCTCACTCCTAGACTGGGAAAAGAAACATTTAATAGAGTTCTTCCTATCTAGTCAGAGAGCACGGTGTAGCTCTAAGTTAGAATTAAAGGAGTTGTTTGCATTTCCACTTCATGGTCTTGTTAGCTTTGTCCTATTAGAAACAATTTCTATTAATGAACTAAGAAGCAGATGGACCTCGACAGCAGAGCAAAGCATTGTTTTTAAGATGTGAGAAAAAATTAATTGAAAATGTCATCTAGAATTTGAACTTAGCAAGTACTAGCCCTCTTCTTAGATATTTAACATTTTAAATAAATACATTGCTGACACAGGTTTATTTGATACCATTAAGAACTAACTTATGAAAGGAAGGAAAAAAGATAGTGCTTATATATAGGTTGTCCTAGAAAAAAAGTATACACGCTTTGGATAATTATAAAGGCAGTGTTTATTAAAATACATTTCATTTACAAAATGTAATAGAAATCAGCTGCTAAAGTGTGTACATTTATTGGGGACACCCTGTATTCTTTTGTAATAAAAAATATTATGGTGGCTAGTTTTCTGTCCATTTTGCTTCTGTGTCCACACAACACAATTAAGGAAATTGGAACACTATGGAGTTTTCTCACAAAGTATGTAGCTCACACTCATTTAGTGGTAGATGCTGGGAAGGGAGAGAAGAAAACAATTTTAAATATGTAGGGGTTTTCATCTGCTATTTCACTTGAGGAGTTTATGTAGTTCCTGCTAGTGCCCTAGTCTTGAAAGCATTTAAATAATGCTTAAATATACATATACAACACAGAAATTATCCTCAATACAGCAATTTTATTTACACACAAAGCCATGTGCACTCTATTTTATAGGTAGTTAAAGGGATTTTTTTAAAGTAATTTTAACTGCTTTTTGTTTAAGTGCTATTTAAAACCTGAACCTAAATCTTTAAGACATATTGTTCAAGTAAGAAATATATATATTTTTAAAAAGGTGTCAGTGCCCTAGCTGGTTTGGCTCAGTGGATAGGGCATTGGCCTGCAGACTGAAGGGTCCCAGGTTCAATTCTGGTCAAGAGCACATGCCTGGGTTGCAGGTCTGATCCCCAGTAGGGGGTGTGCAGGAGGCAACTGATCAATGATTCTCTCTCATCATTGATGTTTTTGTCTCTCTCTCTCTCCCCCACTCTCCCTTCTACTCAGAAATCAATAAATATATATATATTTTTAAAAAGCTGTCAGTTATAATGAAAGAAGAGTCTACTGAGTTTGGGCTTCTGGACCTATCTGTTAATAATTTATATTAAAAATAAATTATATACATAAATAAAGACAGTATTTTATAGTCAACTTTTAAGACATATGTATTCAAATATACAAAGGTCTGCAAATCAATGAACATACAAAAGTGATTCAGTAATGTACATTATTATAATATGTTCTCAATTGAATTTCTTCCAATGGCAGGGAAATAACACATGCCATTATCAGTTCATAATTTCCACACTAATACTTATTAGTGCTAATAAAAAGAACAGGGTCAGATTCAGTTTTTCTTGCTGCAATAGCAAAAGTTAGAGTCAGATATAGGAGAGAAAATGAGAGAGAACTAATAGTAATAGTAAGAAAATAGAAGAGCCAGTTGGTCTAATAATTCATACTTCTGTATCAGCTGATATATTTTCCTTTGACTTTATTATAAGTTTATTAATTATATTACTTCCTATGTTCCCACTGTATCAAGGAACACTACTTTGTTGACATACACGCCTAAGTGGAAAGTGAAAATTTTGGGGTCAAATTCTACCATTCACACTAGTAAATCACCTTACATTTGAATGCTCATGAAGTCTTTCATATTACACTTATTTTCTCTGTTTTTTAGAAGCAGAATATTATTTATTTCCATTTTCAAACCCTCGGCACATTAGAACCACCCAAGAAACTTCTAAACATGCAATGCAGAGGGCTGTTTTCCAGAAATTCTCATTTAATTGGGTCTGAGATAGACCTTGGGCAGTGGAAAAAAATGGAAGCTTCCCAGGTGGTTCTAATGTACAGCCGGGTGGAAAACTACTGCAGGATCTCAATATTAGTTTTGGACATGTAACGAGGTCACCATGTAAAAACAAATGTAAAGAGGGAGAGAAACTTAACGTAGATTTAGTAATGATCTCTGTGGGTATGACTATGATTATCAAGTATAGTATGCCATGGAAAGCAGCCTTTTAAAGATGATTTTTAAAAATGTACATTAAGTGATTAAATTGCAAATAGCTTGACTATAACTATAGGGCGACTCAAAAATGTATATACACACACACTTTGAATAATTATAAATGTAGTGCTTAGTAAAATGCTTTTCGTTTTCAAAATTGAGCTATCAGCTGTTAAAGTGTGTACATAGTTTGGGACACTCTGTATATAAAAGAACAATAATAACAATGTTAAGAATATTCATTGAGTACCTAAGATGGACAATGAATACAAAAATAGAATTATACTGAAGTTATACAAATGGGTACTTGAGACTTGGTCTAAAACTTCCAGTAAAATCATTACACAAAGAAGCTAAATGTGATTAATATCAAAAAAGGAAACATGGCTTATAACTTATTTGCAACACCCTTATGTATTTCAGTACCTTCCTAAGAATTTACATGCTTATAAGTAAACTAGAGGCCCAGTGCACAAAAATTTGTGCACTCAGTGGGGAGAGGGGGTCCCTCAGCCCGGCCTGTGCCCTCTCGCAGTCTGGGACCCCTCGGGAGATAACAACCTGCTGGCTTAGGCCTGCTCCTGGGTGGCAGAGGGCAGGCCCAATCCCTAGGTGCAGCCCCTGGTCGGGCTCAGAGCAGGGCCGATTGGGGAGTTGGGGCGCTGCCCCTGTCACACTCAAGGCAGGGTTGATGGGGAGGTTGCGGCGCAACCCCATCATGCACAGAGCAGGGCCCATCAGGGGGATTGGGGCTCCGTACCTTGTCACCCACAGAGCAGGGTCGATCAGGGGATTGGGGAGCTCCCCCCTGTCATGCACAGAGCAGGGCCTATCAGGGGGGTTGGGGAGCTCCCCCCTGTCACACACAGAGCAGGGCGGATCAGGGGGTTGGGGCACCGCCCTCTATCACCCACAGAGCAGGGCTGATCAGCGGGTTAGGGTGCCGCCACAGTCATACTAGGGCAGGGCAGATGGGGAGGTTATGGCTCCACCCCGTCACACACAGAGCAGAGCTTGTGGGGGGGAGAGAGGGGTTGGGGCGCCGCACCCTGTCACACACAGAGCCGCAGGGCGATCAGGGGGTTGGGGAGCTCCCCGCCTATCAGGCACAGACCAGGGCTGATCAGGGGGTTGGGGCGCCTTCCCCTGTCACGAACAGAGCAGGGTGGATGGGGAGGTTGTGGCCCCGCCCCCTGTCACACACAGAGCTGCAAGGCGATCAGGGGGTTTGGGCACTGCCCCCTGTCACGCTGATCCCGGTGTCAGGAGGCCTCACGGCTCCGCTGATCCCGGTGCTGGGAGGCATATTATCCTTTTACTATATAGGATAGAGGCCTGGTGCATGGGTAGGGGCTGGCTGGTTTGCCCTGAAGGGTGTCCTGGTTCATGGTGGGGGTCCCGCTTGGGTGCCTGGCCAGCCTGGATGAGGGGATGATTGCTGTTTGCAGCTGGTCACACACCCTTCAGGGTGGGGGTCCCCACTGGTGTGCCTGGCCAGTCTGGGTGAGGGGCTGAGGGCTGTTTTCAGGCTGGTGGGTGACTGAAGCTCCCAACCGCTCCTTTTTTTCTTTTTTTTTTTTATTCTGGGCGAAGGCCTCTGCTGCTGAAAGCAGGTATCTAGTTTGTTTCAGTTCTATAATCGAAACACTATGTCATCTCTAGCTCTGAGATCCCGGCCGGCTGAAAGCTGGTTTCTGGGGTTTTGTTTAGCTTCTATATTTGTTACAATGTTTCAAACTGCCAGCTCAGAGGCCGGCAAGGCAGGCGGGGGAACATTGGAGTCCTCCTTCACTGAAGCAAGCAAGCCTCATGTTCGCATCCAGCTTCCTGGCTGCCGGCCGCCATCTTGGCTGGCAGTTAATTTGCATATCGCCCTGATTAGCCAATGGGAAGGGTAGCGGCTGTATGCTAATTACCATGTTTCTCTTTTATTAGATAGGACTAGAGCCCCGGTGCATGAAATTCATGCCCTGTGTGTGTGTGGCGGGTGGGGGGGGGGGGGAGAGGTGTCCCTCAGCCCAGCCTGCACCCTCTCCAATCTGGGACATCCCTCTCACAATCCGGGACTGCTAGCTCCCAACCGCTCTCCTGCCTGCCAGCCTGATCACCCCTAACCATTTCCCTGCCAGTTTGATCAATGCCTAACTGCTCCCTTGCCTGCCTGATCGCCCCCAACTGCCCTCCCCTGTCAGCCTGGTCGCCCCAACTGCCCTTCCCTGCTGGCCTGATCACCCCGAACTGCCTTCCCCTGTTGGCTATCTTGTGGTGGCCATCTTGTGATGATACTGGGTGACCATCTTGTGACCACATGGGGGTGGCCATCTTGTGACCTCATGGGGCAGCCATCTTGTGTGAGGGCATGGCAGTCAATTTACCTCTTTATTATATAGGGCAGTGATGGCAAACCTATGACACGTGTGTCAGAGGTGACACGCAAACTCATTTTTTTGGTTGATTTTTCTTTGTTAAATGGCATTTAAATATATAAAATAAATATCAAAAATATAAATCTTTGTTTTACTATGGTTGCAAATATCAAAAAATTTCTATATGTGACACGGCACCAGAGTTAAGTTAGAGTTTTTCAAAATGCTGACATGCCGAGCTCAAAAGGTTCGCCATCACTGATGTAGGATGTGATATACATCCCAACAATAGCACTATGGTTTAATCTTAGTTATTACAAAATGACTTAAGATACAAAATTATCCATTCAAAATTGATATTAATGAATAGAATCAATATTTTATCTTTCTATTCTCTGAAAGTTATTCCAAACTACTGTTTTAGCTACTCATTACTTTTTATAATGACTTAGCATTTTATTAATAAAGAATTCTGAAAAGCTGAAAACACTAGGCATTGAATTTGTCAGATGTATGTTGAATGAATGAATGGAGAACATAAAAACTGCTTTTTATTTTTCCTACATAAATATTATGGTTTTTTTCAGCATCATATTATCTTAGTGCCAATCAGAGTTATATACACTGGAGTATCTGAAAATAAATTTATTAATGTGGCAGCAGTTCTGAGCAAAGCCACTTGTCTGTTTATACCTTGTTCTGTTTCATTTGCCCTATGAGTGATTAATGTCACCTAGCAATACTAGCAAACACATGCTTCATTGCTATGCGTCAGGCACTATTTTAAGCATGGTACATATATTAGCTCATTTAAGAACCACATTCATAATGAGGGTTCAGCTAACATAATATGGATCATCATTATTTATGAAGTCTAAAACAAATATTTTTAGGCAGAACTGATTAGATCCAATTGGTTTCCAGGAAATGTATATCAGAAAACGAAATCATTAATTGTATTTTAAATATTCAGAAGTGGTTTGTTTAACAAAAGTAGTTCCAAAGATGTTATTCATAATGATCTAACCCTTTTGATGAATTCAAGAATGACTCTGCATCCTAATTTTTTATCTTTCTCTTGATTTTTCTCTTTTTCATTTTTTCACCACCCCCTCTAATGAATAATCTTCAACAATGAGGCCACAGTTGACTTCTTGTTTCTGTTGTCTTGGCCATACCATACACTTCCTATAATCTCAATGGTGTGTTGGATCAGAACCAATCACCCACTTGATTCAAACTTTCAGAAGGTGCCCTGGCCACTGCAATATGCTTTTGCTGTCTCCTACCCACTTTCCCACAGTCCAATCTTCTCAAGCTCTCTTATTGTCTATCCCTTCTTCCAACCTTGCCCTACCATTTTTCTTTTTTCCAAACTGCCCATTGAGGTTAGTTTTCTACATTCCTCCCTCTTTAATTTATATAGATGGGCCAATGAAAGTCTTTCTTAGTAGAAAACTTATGCCAGTTTCCTTTAGCTTTTTTCTTATTAGAGAAACTGTTATGTATTGAATATACCTACCCCCTCACCAATTCATATGTGGAAGTCCTAACACATAGTACCTCAAATATGAACCATTTGAAAATAGGGTTGTTGCAGGGGTAGTTATTTAAGTTAAGATCCTACTGGAAGAAGGTGGAGTCCCATATGACTGGTGTGCTTATAAAAAGTGTACGTTGGGACGCACACATGCACACAGGGAAAACACCATGTGAACATGACAGCAGAGATCAGGGCAATGCATCTATGAGCAAGGAATGGCAAATACTGATGCCAGTGAACCATCAGAATCTAGGAGAGAAAAAAAATATATTTGGAACAAATTCTCCTTCACAGCCTTCAGAAGATACCAACCCTGCTGACACCTTGAGCTTAGACTGTTAGCCTACAGGAACTAGGAGACAAAAAATGCCTGTTGTTTAAGACACCCACTTTGAGGCACTTTGTGACAGCAGCCTTAGAAAACTAATACAAAAACTAAATATCTAGCTACTTTACTACTGTATCTGTCTTTTCCTACTGGTCGACATGATGGGTACTTTGAACCAGCTGTCTTTAAAATAAGTATAATGAAAACACCCCATCACCTCCTGCAAGGGAGCTGAATAGGAGGATGAACAAGTCCCTGAGTCAAAGAATGGAGAGACCTAGCATCAAGTTTTCTTTCCCCCTCTTTCTTGCCATGCAAATTTGGGAATGATTTGATTTTATCCAGCTGATTTCTTTATCTGTGAAATGAGACAGCAGCACACACTATTATTATGAGATAGTATAGATAAGGTAAGAGTCTGGCTCTAGAACTGACATAGCTAAGTTCTCTGTTAGCTTCCCTACTTAATGCTGGTATAATCTCAGGGAAGTCCTGAGGTGCCTACTGTAACAGAATTAAATCCCTTGACTACAGGTATGGGCACTAGACCTAAGCAGAACTAGTAGGATAACATCTTTCTATTCATGGCAATTGGTTCACTGATGGGCATGAGACCCAAGCCAGCCCAACAGGCAACACTGCAGATGGAGTAGCTGGTAGGGGATGGGCTCTTCTGTCATGCTGCCTTCATTGGGAAATTGAGCACAACCACCTCCTGCCTATTGGGCCTTAGGCAAAGTCCTATGACCTCTCTAAGTCTGTTTTCCTTCTTTGTTTAAAAAAAGGGGAGATGGGACAATCATAACTTATTCTTAGGATTTTTGTGTGATATAAAGTTTTTAGGACAGTGCCTGAAATGGACTATCATTAGTTCTATTATCATTCATGTCCTTCCCAAGCTGGTCATGTTGGAGATGGCCAGGAAAAGTCTCTTCATTCTCTCAGATTCCAGAACTATTAGAATGTGGCTCCAGAGATGCCAGTGGCACCACACCAGCACCCAGCGAGATGTGGAAGTCCCAGAGATTCTAGGAGAGGGCTCTGGGAGTGTCTGTTCCTTCAATCCAGTCCCGTAGGTCCGCTTGTTTCACAGCTGTGAGCTAGTCTGGCATCTACCTATAACTCTCCTTTTCCCTCGTAAGTTAATAAGAGTCGAATTTCTGTGACTTATATATAACTTAATCTCTCTCAGTCTCTTTCTTCATCAATAACACATGATCAGTAATAGTGGATACCTCACTGGGCTATTGTAAAGATAAAATATAAAGTTCTTAGCACAATGCGTGGCACATAATAAGCTACTGATGATAATAATTATTAATTTTACCAGTGCTTTGAGTTATTAAGAAAAACTCAATATATGTAAAAATATTTGGGAGATTATAGTCTGAAGTATATAAGGGCAAGATTATCTGACAAGGATAAAAGGTATTTCTGATAATTTCATATCAGAAAATTCACCATCAAATGGTCATTGCTCTTGGCAAAGCTTCTGTGAGTTCTGCACTATACTGATTTGGTTAAAGTGGTACTAATGAAAACTTTCTCCAGTTATATGTTAAGAAGAGGAAAAAATAAGTTAATACATATGCACATAATAAGCTCATGACATTGGCACCCAGATACAAAAGTCATAGAGGAGTAAAAATTCTGAATACACTACCTTCTGGGTGGGTGAGTTTTGACAGGTTACTTTATGATTCTGAACCTTAGTTTTTCATCTAGGTCAGCATATTTATTCTCAGTTTTCCTCTGGCTATGAGTAGGAAGAACAAAAATGAGATATAAGTATTGTTCTGAGAAACATTGCCCTATTGAGAACCAACATCCCCACCACCATTTCCAAAAAATATCCAAGAAAAATCATTTAGAAGCACTGAGCAAGGTGTTAGTGGGAAAAACAAATCAATGGGTAGAGAAAGAATTTCACTGCATGGACAAAAAACAAAAATTCCACTTCAAGTTTTGAGTTGAAGTAGAATGAAAAGTGGGAATAATAGTCCTTTTTTTCTTATTAAATCCAGAATTTCTCAACATTTCCTTGATGGTATTGGCATTTAAATGGTTACTGTCTAAATGTACATTTCAGTGATTGTTAAAGGAAGAAGTTTTAAAATGGAATGTTGCCAACATTTTGTGAAGAAAACACTGTCTGGCAAAGAGCTAATGCCATCACTTTCGTCCTGAATTTCAAAAGGTTAGTGTGAACATGTATTTCAATTTTTTTTCCTCTCAGGTAATTTAATACATTCAACTGGCCTTTGCTAGCTTTGTATTTAAAACTATTTTAGTATTTGATTTAAGTATAATGCCAACAAGGTAAGTTGAAGTCAGGTCATCCTTGTTATTTTTAGAAGTTAGATTGGGAAAACCTATTTGATTTTATAAATTAAAAAAAGTAGTCTGGATGACCAGAAAAACTGAAAATAAAAGTTTACATTGATCTTTATGTTCAGCAAAGTACTCAGAAAAGCAGTGTAATGATTGATGTTATTTTAAATACCTTAGGATTTTTTTATTTTGTTTTGCTACAAATAGTTGAAAGTTTGTATCCTTCTTAATAATGATACAATATTAATTTTTATTTGTTACTTTATTTTTATGTCACCTGTTAATACTAATTTTTATTAGTAAATAATATACTTGCTTTGTTTATTCATTCTGTTCTCTTATGTGTGTGGTTGTTTTAAAATATTTGTTTTTTTTATTTCTATGAATATCACATTTTAAAATCCTCACAACAAAGAAATATTGTCTTCAAACTTATTTTAATTTAGGGTAGAGCTGTGTAAATCTTGAGCAGAAAGTTAAGCCCTCTTACTGTAATTTTAATTTGCAATCACAGTATTAAGGGAGAAAATACCATATTTTAAACTTGATGAAACAACAAACATGTTTAAAGAGAGGACTTGATAGAAATCCATAACTTCAATCACAAAGAACAAAAGTTAGAGTAATTAGCACAATGAAGACTGAGAGTACCTGTAGAAATATTATGACAAAATATCAGAATATCCTCTTTAATCTGTGTACACTCGTTTTCTAAATCACGTGTCTGGAATAAACTCAATTGTTTACATTTCAAATGTTTGGAGACATGAAACTGACAGAAATATTTTGCAAAAATAAAAACTTAAGAAACCTCCCTGCCAGCCCCCACCATTGTTAATGGGCAGGGGTTAGGCAATATAGTTAAAACTCTTTATAATAGTTAAAAACTGGTCAACTCACATCCAACTTGCTCTACTCTAGAACCACAGAAATCCCAAAAGTAAAAATTAACAGGAATTGAAAAAGTTAAGTAAATTTGAGCATAATGAAAAAAACACCACATTGCTATATGACAATAATGGTTTACTAGAGGGTAGAGTTCTGTTAAATGGAAGGTCCTCTGGTCCTGCAGAGCATGCTAATGGATTGGGTTGTGCCATGGGCAGGCTAGGAATAGCCACTGGAGATTGCCTGGTTGCTCTGCATAGTGAGAGAATTTTTATCCTCAAAAGGAAGCAGATGAGGAGGAATGAGGAGAAGAAGAATGGAGACAGACCAACCAGCCAGTTCTCATGGGTGCCAGTCAATATGAATTATCGTGAGACAGATTTCCATCACAGAATGGTCTGAAGAACATAAAGCCTAATAGTCAATTGGAATTTCTTTACTTTCTGTGATGTAAAAAATTCTCCAACTCTCCAAGTAGTCTAATGGCATGTAAATACCCTGTGGGCATGGCTGTGTGGGAATAAAATAAAAGGTCTGGTTTAACAAAGTGAAGGACAACATTCTTGAGATGGCAAGGATGTGGTCATTAGAAAGCCTTGCGTGCTTACCACATGGGCCTCTCCAAGGATTGCTTGAGAAACTCTAGCTAAACATGTAAGCTAGGAAGCTGCTTGCTCCCTGGACATGCCTTCAAATGAGACCACAGGCTCAGCTAACAGACTACAGATTCATCAGAGAGCTAGAGTCAGAAGCACCCAGCTAAGCTATGTCCACAGAAATTGCAAGATAAAAAAATGTTTGTTGTTTTAAGTCTTTGTTTTAGATCAATTTATTGCACAGTGCACACATTAGCATACATATAGGTAACCCATACTATAAGAGTAAAAGAGAGATTTGGCATGTCAGGCACTATTCAAAAACCCCCCAATCACCTACATGCTGAAAGTACTAAATCCTACATAGACAATATTTCATATCACTGGTCTTAAACCTATCTCTTTCAAGTTTCCACAATGACCTTATTCGCACAATTGATGAACTCCAACAATTTAGAAGTTGCCACCTTCCAAAATTATTTGAAACAGTTAGAAGGGTGAGCCCAGGACAAAAAAAGTAGAGCAGAAAATCAAGTAACTTGTCAAAATTATGCAATTACTAAGTGATGGGGCTAAGACCAGAGAGCAGATTGGCAAGCTCAACATGCTTCATCACTATATTACATAATTTTCTTTTTAGAAAGTATTTGCATCCCTTCCCAGCATGACAATGAAATGTGAAGTTAGTAGTTAGAAAGAGGAGGACTGTGGTATTCGCTGCTCTACATTTCTTAGAGAAGAAGAAGCAAACAGATGGAGAGAGGTAGTCCCATGCATCTCAGAAACAGAGTCGTCACTTGCAGGGGTAGATGTCCTACATAGGCATCAGTGAGGGTTTCTTTATCCAATGTCCACATGAGAAGTTATATTTTCCTCAAGGAGATAAAAGGAAATAGATGCTCCTGTTTAACCTTTTTTCCTTGGTTACATTTAGGAATATTTTCAGTTTTGCTACTACTTACTACTTACTAAGAATAGATCTTTAATTAAATTCTTAAGGGATGTTGGTGTCCTTGGTTTTGTGTGAATGATCACCTATTCCAAATGCATAAGAAATTTTTTTCTGCTATTATTTAAAAGAAAAATAGTTCACATTAGAGAAGAGAGGAGTAGAGGGACTCGTGATCATGATAATTAGGACAAACAAGTATATGACACACACACACACACAAAATAAAACACACAAAAAGAACTTGAAGTAACAGTATTTCTCACTCTATCCAAGAAACATATTACTTCAAAGGCTCATAGTTAGTAAGAAACCTGACTTGTTGACAGCAGGAAATATTCGTGAATGTCATTCCTATATTCTTTCTACTGCTTAGATAATGTGTTGTTTTTTTTTACACTTAAATGTCAACAAGTTTGATTCAGTATAAATAGGTTACCACATTAGTCAGTGACAGCAAAATCTCAAAATGTTAGAAGAGACAAAACTTGGAAAGTTTTTCAGGTATTTTTTTGTCAAAAGCTCATTTATTCTTTGTTCATTGCTGATAACTCATAACCAATATATTATAAATGTTGGAAGGATTAACAAGATGTCTCATAATTATTTTTACTCCAGTGATAAATGATTTACTAATAATATGAAGCCTCCCATTTAACACAGCCTTTGGACTCCTTGAGCTAAGATTGTCTTATAAATGAGACCAGGGTATAATGAGGTCTTTCTGTTTGTCAGCAACAAAATCCTATTGGAAAAAGCAAAGCCATGAACATATCTCAGGCTGAACTCTGACTTTTAAAGAGCCACATTATAAGGAGATGCCACTATAGAGAGTAGCATTTTCTGTATGATTGTTAGCACTGTCACCAAAAAGAGCAATAGCACTGTGATGTTTGACTGTACATGGAAGGGTAGTTGTGAAAACATTTTAGTTCCACTATATTTGTAAGATAAATTTCAATCAGAATTGGAATAATATCTCCAGTATTAACAGAGAAGCTGGAAGCAGAATCAAGGTCTACCGTGAACTATCGCAGTTCTTTGGCCCTTGGAGAACATTTCTTTCCATGCCACAACACTAGAAATGTAAATAGAAGAAAAGTTATGGATTGTACATAGATATGAGAGAGAGATAGAGGAGCCAAGGTATTGATGCAGGTCAAGGTCATTAAGCTTGCACAGAAGTCTTAAGAGGAGAGCATGTTCACAAAATTATGTACTAAACCTTTCTTTCTTTGTTCATCTTGTCATATTTACTATTTTCCAAGTGTTGACTTCATATATGCTCCAATGGATTATCCATGGTTTCATCACATTATGTTCTTGTCTTCAAGGTTTATTAATGTTTTTCAACTCATTATTTTATCTTCCTAATGTGTCTGAAAGAAGCATTTTAGCACATTATATCATTTTTTAACATAGAATATCAATGCATGCCTAGTTTTTCTTTTATGGTTGGCTGGAGGAATGAATATCCACAGGCAGATGAGCTATATAAGTAAATTGGTACATCAAAATAAAGACTGGATAGTCAGAAACAAAAATTAAAATAAACATTTTTTATTATTTTATCAATTAGAGAAATACCTACTTGGATATCTACATTTCTTGATAGAGCTTCTCAAGAGAGCTCATTGGACTTTCCAGGTTTGATTTACTCTGGAGTATTTATTTTTCCAGCATTATTAAGCTAAAATTGGCAAATATAATCTATATATATAAAAGCCTAAGCGACCAGACAACCTGATGGTAGTTATGACATGCACTGACCACCAGGGAGCAGATGCTCAATGACCTACAGGTGCCATATACCGGGCTCATGGCTGGCAAGCACAACTGTGGCAGTGCAAGCCTCTCCCACCTCCATGGCGGTGCTACCAAGCCAACTGCCGCTTCACACACTACTACATCCCCCTAGGGATCCTGGATTGTGAGAGGGCACAGGCCAGGCTGAGGGACCCCACCAGTACACGAATCCATGCAGCAGGCCTCTAGTCTATAATAATAAAAGTGTAATATGTTAATTAGACCAGGCAGCCAAACAACCTTCCGGATATCATTCTGGATGTCCTTCTGGCCGAAGCCACAGTGGTGGGGGCTGAGGCAGAGGCGGTTAGGGACAGTCAGATAGGCAAGCGAGCAGTTAGGGCCATCAGGCAGACAGGCAGAGCAGTTAGGGTTAATCAGACAGGCAGGCAGGCAGGCAGGCAGTTAGGGGTGATCAGGCAGAGGGGCAGGCAGAATAGTTAGGGGCAATCAGGCAGGCAGGCAGAGGTGGTTAGGGGTGATCAAGCAAGCAGGCAAGCAGTTAGGGGTGATCAGGCAGGCAGCCAAGCGGTTAGGGGCAATCAGGCAGGCAGGCAAGCGGTTAGGGGTGATCAGGCAGGCAGGCAGGCAGAGAGTGGTTAGGGGTGATCAGGCAGGCAAGCGAGTGGTTAGGGGCAATCAGGCAGGCAGGCAGGCCAGCGGTTAGGAGCCATTGGTCCCAGATTGTGAGATGGTGCAGGCTGGGCTGAGGGACCCCCTCCCATGCACAAATTTCGTGAACCGAGTCTCTAGTTGTAATATAAAGTGTAAAAATGTGAGGATTTGATATATGATTATATTGTGAAAGAATGCCAATATCAAGTTAATTAAAACATCCATCACTCACATATTTTTATTTTTTAGTTTTTGGTGAGAACACTTAAATTCTCTTTTATGTTACAGTTGACTGCAGAGCTATCCCCTCAAACACACATATTTTGTAGAAAGAAATGTCAGAGTTCTTCCAGTTTTTGATGTTGCCTTCTAACCATTAATTTCCTAACTTTATCAGTACTTCTATTCAATACAACAAGAATAGTGAGAATTAGTATTTATCTTCATAGAACCACACAGTAACATATATTAAATTTGCTGCTTCCCATCTTCTAACTTAAAATATCTCCAGACAATAAGAAGCATTTAAACCAAAGATAATTAAGAAAGGATTGCATGATTGCATGTCTTATTAAAATATAATTTATTTTAATATATATTATAATTTGATTTTAGCATTATGATTGTTTTGGTAAACAGCACAAGAGAGACAGATCCTTGGCTGCTAGTGCTGAGGTGACCAATGAGCCCTGTAGCTGATCTACCTTTGGACATACTGTTATGTGATGTAGTAAATGTCCTTATTGCTTAGGCCACTTTCAGTTGCATTGTCTTTTACTTTAAGCTGAAAACATTTTAGAAAATGCAGAGATATTATCTCATTAATGCCTTTATTTTAGTGCTTGAATAAAATGAATAAACAGTGAAAACAAAGGTGGGGAACGAGAGAAGACATTAGCAATCTTTGTGAAAATGACTACTTACGGGAATTTGGTGTCCTGCTAATTGTAATAATCCCCAGCTTAACGATTCGGCCTAGGATTAGTCTTATTATAAATTTCTGATTCTGCAGTGAATTAATAGCTGCTAATGGATTTCAAACATCTGTTCCTCCAACAAGGTGATATTTTACCCTTTTTTACTGTTTAAAGATAGGGTTGCTGTCACCGTCACTGTCCTCAAAGTCATATTCTAGAAAATTGGTCAATAGCTAACATTTTTTTCAGTAGTAATAAGCTGGAAATTTAAGGTATTCACTGATTTCCCTCAAGATACTCCAAGTAATAGGTAAATCCAGAACTAAAATACATCTGATTTTCAAAGACCCTTGATTCTACCTAATACTATAAATATTTCACTGAACATATATAACCTTCTTAAAGAGAACATTTTTTTTAATTTTACTTCAAACAAGCTATGGTAGTTTGCTAGAACTGCAATGGAATTAACAATATAAAAAATTATAAATTGCATACAACTGTCTGTATATTTCTGTACATGCATGCACAAGTACACACATATGTATATGAAAACATAAATTTATCTGGAAAAAAACATAAATACATCATAAATTCATTTAAAAATACACCATATTAGAGATTTTTTAGATGTATATATGAAATTATTTAGTTAAAAAATAAATATACAGTTAGAACTGATCTTATCCCCATATAATAAAAGCCAGTGAGTTTACTTACATGACATAAAGATAGCCAAACAAAATGGTTTTAGGTTAAAAATAACCAGATAGGAAAAGCCCATTTTTGACATTCAGCAATCTGACCTGTCCATCTATAAAGTTAACTTTTTTTTTTCATTTGGTTGAGCTTCCCTTTGTATGTCATAGAGAGTCACAGTCCTTTTTTTTCCCCCTATAGGAGTGATTTCTTGGACCATTGTCCTGGCTTCTCTTTTCCCAACCTCCCTTCCCTCCCCAGAATTATGTTGCTATCTACGTTACATCTCATAACAACAACAATGACAACAAAGAAGCTAAAGCATTCTTTAGGCAAATGAGAGTATTCAAGAGAATCAATAATGCCAGTGGCATGTCTGTCACTCCATCATTTGTTGATACGTGTTGTGCTCAAATGTTCAAATTTACCAGGTCTATGTTCCAAATGCTGATTGGAAAAATCATCTAATATGCATTACATGCAGTAAATTCGCACTTGAATTTCAGCACAGGTTTTACATTGTAGTTCCTGCTCATAATCTAAATAAACATAGCATTTCTCAACTTAAATTTATTTCAGGCATGCCCTCTCCAAAAGATTCAAAAATTAAAATCTTTCCATGGAAGAATGAGAATGTTTATCTATTTAAGATACTTAGAAATATAAGGAGTAATCATCTTTCTTTTCTGTGCAATACAGTTTTTGAATAACAGAGATCATTTTGAACTATATTTAACAAGTAGATTGAATGTTTCAGCTTCCATATTAGCTTGATTTACCATCTGCAGAATTACCAATAACATGATGCATTTATTACCCGTAAAAGCTATTAGCAGGTCATTTTTTTCAGTTCATCATATGTGTCTTGAGACACAATCTGGCGTCTAACAGATTTTCATACATTGATGTCGCAGAGAATCAGACTGTTCTTTAATTGATTGTTTCTTGCTAGACTCCTTTTGATTAAAACAGGTTACGTTATTTGCTTTTAGTTCCACATTTCTCCACTTCAAAGTCTGGCCGCAGAAAGCAGAAATTATTCTCATTTCTCTAGATTCCTTTAATTCAAAGTGAATGTATATATATTTAAAAGTCGGCCATAATCAAGGGCTTTAAAATGGTTTCAGTTTTTCCAATCTGTGCCTCCCTCCACTAGAATACAATCGTTACCATGACTTTAAAAAACGGGTTTATCTTTTCCTGCCAAGTCATCGAATTGTGAACCTCAGAACCTCAAGTGACTGCAGATCACAGGGACCAAAGGGAATAGGAAGGGCTCCCTCAAAGCACTCTTTCCCTCACAATTTGCACAGACCCAGACAGGCAAAGCTGAATCGTGGTGATAGTGGTGTATCCTTCTCCAGAGGGAAAAGAAGAAAGGGTCTTTTGCTAAACTGATTTCAGAAGGCCTAACTCATATTGTTCATGTAAGTAAAGAGATTGGTAGCTCCTACTCTCCACCCCTACACCACTTTCTTCTGAACCAAAAAAAAAAGTAAGAAAAAAGAAAAAAAGAAATCTCCAAAAGCTATGTGAACTCAGGGGAGTAAGGTCGGTGCTTCTGTCCTCGGCCTTCTACCCACATCCCCCACACGGTTAACACCATAAAGATGAGAGAGCTGCAATCAGATCAGTACTCATCAACAGGAAGAGAAACAGCTCACAGGCTCCAAACAAGAGCCTAATTCACTATTCAAAAGGTTTTTGTTTGCCTAATGTCAGAAACAAACATAAAACTTTCTATCATGACATCCATGACACTAGGAGAGAGCAGTCACCCTTCCTTTGGGCTTCTGTCTGCAGCAGACAAAAGCCATCAATAGCTCCTTTGTTTTCTACCTCAGCTTTCTGTCTTCATTGATGAGTCAGCCAATCATCCCCCATTGTCAACTGCTCTTTCCAGGTGAAATTCCCAAGTTCCCAGTCACACACCCCTCTGTTCCAGGATGCACTAGTTCACATAATAATATCCTGGCCAATAGAATTCTGAGCAGATCAACAATTTTCTCAGGAAGCAGAAATGACTTAAAAGTTTATTTGAAATCTTTCTAGTGCTTGTTTGCACAATAATTTGTGAAATACTCGATGTTTAAAAATTACTTTGGGCAACGAGAAATATATAAATATACCATAACTTATTTTGCCATTTTAGCCACAATTAACTTCCTAACATTTATACATAGTGCAGATGCCTGGGGATTCTAAAAGATTTTTAATGATTTAAACTTGAAAGCCACTATTCAGAACCAGTGAAGCAGAGAAGGAAATTATGTAAGTTATATCTTTAGAAATTAGTTTTACTGTTGAATTTATTTAAAATCAAGTTGTGCCGATCATTTAAAATCTTGCACTAAATTTAATAGAAAACCTCTTGGTGGAGGTTTAGTTGAAATTGAAAAGCTTAAATGGCTTAAAAATAGCTATGAAACATAATGTAGACACATGAGGCAGTTATTATGTTTAAATGATGGGAGTTTAATGGTCTTCTCATACATTAACCCCACACTCTGATGGTGAGAAATGCCTGCATCTTATTATAGAAATGGATAAACATAAACATTTAGGTTTAGTAAACCTGATGACTTATTTAGCATCTCCTTACCTATTTGTTATATATTTTTAAAAATCAATGTGTTTAATTTTTATGGCTCAGAGTTCATTAGCTACAATGGAGCCTTCAGATATATAATAAATAGTATGCACTAAAGACAACTTGCTGAAGGAGAGCCCTGTGTGCTCTCCTGGTATTTCCCAGTCTCTATGACTGTGAAGTTACAAAACAGCAGCAATAACAATACCATCTTATCGAATGAAATACTTTTAGATATTAATTCTAGGAAATACCATTTGTTAGCCAACTCTTGAGTAATAAGTATATTATATTCATGAAAACATTCTGTCAAAGGCAGTGCAAATTGCTAAAGTGTATAATTATTTTTTTTAGAAAGTGAAATAAGTCACTTTTTTTTTTCAATGAGTCCATTATGGGAGTTGTATTACAGGCACATTTGCTTCTAGAAAGTGTTGTATGAAACAGTTCATATTTAATACAAACTGGGCAACTAACTGAATGTGTTTAAAAAGAAATGTTTTCTGTGTTTTTTTAATGATAAGCTTCCCTAAATAAAAATCTGAACTTTTGCCAGATTTCCTTTGAGAGAGAGAAGGAAAAAAGGAAAACCACATTCTTTGGAGTACTCTTCAGTTTTATCTGGTTCTATCCAAAATGCAAAGTTTTATGACTTATTATGAGCATAACCAATGGACACAGATAGGGACAGGGGTGGGTGAGGGCATGGGCTAGGCTAGTGGGTGGGGGTGGCCAGGGAGTGGTCAATGGAAGGAAAAGGAGACTTATGTAATACTTTAAACAATAAAGAATTTATATTTTTTTAAAAACTAAGTCAAATCAAATCATAATAAAGAATAAGGCTGAGGCAAAAAAAAAAAAAGAAAAGCTATAAATTCGTTCACTAGCTCTGTACCAGTTACTCATGTTGATAAACAGGATTGGCTAAATATATTAAAATAGAAGTTGTATCTCTCTGACATGCAAAGTAATAGATTTTATTGATACTATTATTATTATTATTATTATTATTATTAACATCCAAAACAGACTTTCTATGCATGTCCATGCAGATATCATATTAAAAATAATATAAATTTTCTTTCACCCTATGTCTTCCTTAGTAGTGAAAAATAAGATCAAATAAGTTGTGTTAAATCTTGATTTTACTTTAGACAGATCTCCATCTCCAGCTTTGATGGAATCTTCCATCATAAATGGATTCAAAGGATTTTAACAGTATTATATATGAAAAAATAGGCTTGAGGATGCAGTTACTTCTATTTGTTCATTTAAAAAGGAAAACAAAAGACAAACAGGAAAACAAAAGGAAAACAAAACCTCTTCCTTGTCACACTAGTTTGCTTTATGCTCCTAGCAGAAACCAAAGCCTATTCCATTTTGTGAATATAGGTCATTGGCTAGTGGATGGGTGAGGCTTCACATTATTTCTCACATTTGTTCTTTGGAACTGATGTTCTTTTAGAAGAAAACTGAAGCAGACATCCCTTTCTCCTAACCACCTATTTGTATACCCTTTTCTTTGACTGTATTCCATGCTATGAAACAAATCTCTTCATGCCAACCATCAGGATAGCATGTAGAGGTCAGGCCAACTGGTGCCTCAATGGCCATCAAATGATGTGATGGTTAAAAAACAACACTGAGCAGGGATAAGAGGACACGGGGACTGGTTTCCACCAGGAACTTTCTAAGTAAATGTAAGCCCAGGGGCTCACTTAATAATCATCACATTTTTAACTGAACGCTTGAATACAAAACGCACACTCTTCTACTCTTTTTGATTACTTACTACAATCTTATCATTATGCCCATCTTACCAATGATTAAATAAGGCCCTCAGAATTTAAGAGGGTAAGAGCTGAGATTTGAACAGGGCTACAGAGCCTTACCTTAAACCATTATGCCCATTTCCACATCCCTCGACTGAGTAATGATGAAGTTAGGCAAACTCTTGAAGTTGCCTCTTTTTCTTACATCTGTGATTAATTCAGTCTCTTGCGACTCTGAATTAACTTTCACCTGTTTATCTAGTCACATTACTTCTTATTTATTCACATTAATAAGCAATCCACACTTGGTCAAGACATGAGATAGCTCTCTCTTTCTCTCTCTCTCTCTCTCTCTCTCTCTCTCTCTCTGTTTTTGTCTGTCTCTATGGATATACAACAAAACTAGTGTGAATAATAAGAATCAACTGTGTGTTTTTGTATATATATATATACACTCACATTCACAGTTGATTCTTATTATTCACTGAAGTTATATTTATATAGCCACTGCAAAACTGAATTAGCAAATGACTGTATCATTACTCCTAAGCAAAATACAAGGCTAGGTTCCTACGAGCCTCTAGTCACATTTTGTCAACAGAGCAATATTTAGCCTTGTTTTATGTGTGTTTCTCTTTAAGGACATTTTATTTAATATAGTTTGTTGATATATTTATATTGAAGTCATAGTCAACAGCATTATAATTCATGATTGAATGAATACACATATTTTCTAAATACACATATTTTCTCTGTAAGGCACATCACAGCATTCTGGCTCTTGGGAACACTAGACAGAACTCCAGCATGATGCTTGTGGACCATTATAAATAGTTAATCCTATATAATAAAAGGCTAATATGCAAATCGACTGAAGGGCAGAATGATCAGTCGCTAGGATGCACAATGACCACCATGGGGCAGACGCTCAACTCAGGAGCTGCCCCCTGGTGGTCAGTGTGCTCCCACAAGGGGAGCCTCGCTCAGCCAGAAGCTGGGCTCAGGGTTGGCGAGTGCAGTAGCAGTGGCAGGAGCCTCTTCCACCTCCACAGCAGCGCTGAGGATGTCTGACTGCCAGCTTAGGCCCAACATCCCCAGAGGGCTCCTGGACCTGTAGAGGGCACAGACTGGGCTGAGGGACCTCCTCTCCCCAGTGCATGAATTTTGTGCACCGGGTCCTAGTCATCAATAAAAAGCATAAAGATGCAAAAAAAAAACACTAAATATGCCTCGAATGGGACACTTGTTTACAGTATGAGAACTGAACAGGGAAGCAGAGCACAGCCTTGCTTGGCCTCATCTTGGAACGTGAGTGCCCAGCACCTCAAATTTTTCACAACCATGCACATGTGCATGTCCAGAAAGTGTCTAGAGTATTGATGTTGGGATTACAGATACATTTTAGAGAGCAAGCACATTTATAAAGACAGAACCCACGATCAATGAGGGTGATTGTGTGTTTGTGCATCCTTTTGTCTGATCTCTGTTTTTTTCTGCCTTTCTCCTTTCCCATTGTGCCCTCTTTTATCTTCTCCAGATAAAAATAAGTAATCAAAAACTAAAACTTCTCCTTGTTTACCTTGTTTCTGCAATCTTTATTTTCTTCCGTTTTTCAGAAATGTCAGGGCTATCTACACACACACACACACACACACACACACAATCTTTGATTTCAAATAAATTCAGCATGCATCTCTGTTGCCAACAATGTGGTGGATGATTATAAAGTATAGTTGTTTTATATAACATGATGTCTGCTTGACAAATGGTCTTTAAACTGTACATAATATCTCAACAGAGAATCAAAGGCACGTCTAGCAATTCTTACTTTTTCTTTTCTTTTCCTGACCTCTATATCACCTCATACTATACAGGGCAAGAATGTCTATATTTCTGATTTCTTTTAAAGCTTCAAATTACTTGAATTTAATTTAGCAATCTGTTCTTCATTGGAGACTAGTTGAATTTACAAAAGCAATTACGCCAGTTTCCTGTGACTTTGAAGGATTTATATAGTTGTGTTAATTAAGTAGAAGAAGAGAAAGTGTGGATTGCTGGTGATTTTCCAGTGGGGAAACAAAACAATTGTCGTCATCTGTGCCGCATTAATTGCTACATAGGGTAGGAGATCAATATTTTTAACATTTTAAGTGGTTTTGCATAAATGTTAGCAATAAGCAAGCCATTTCATGTCTTATTGGTTTGCATTTTTAATAATATTGGAATGTTAGCCTTCCCATAAAGGGAAGATTGCAACAAAACTGAAATAGTGTTTCAACCTTGCTAGTTATGTGCAAACTGACCTCGTGTACCCCCTTTGGGGAACACTCAAAGACAACGGTACCGTTGAAAACATAAAAAGAGGAGGAGGTAATTTATTTTGAATTTTTCTTACATTTGTAAATTTAGTGCCATGTGAAGCTAACAGCACTGGCCAAGGACTCCAAGGAATAAATTCCATGAACACTACATCTTTTATTATGTTACATTAGGTCTTCTTTTAAGAACTGATCATTAACTTAGTAAGATTGCACCAAAATATTGATTGGTATTATTTACTTGTGCAAAGAGAAAACTCAACCAGATTCTCTGCTATTATTTAAAACGGGGAATCTGAAAATGTAATGATCATGATTCATGTGTTCAACAATGATTCCTGGGCTCCTGGGTTGTACCAAGCCCTGTTTTAGAAGTGAGAATGCAAAGTGAGCATGAAAGTTACATTCCGTGGGCACAGGGGTGGTTGTGGCAGGACTAATCTTAAAAAAATAGCACACTGTTTTCAGGTAATGCTAAGAAACAAAATAAAACTGCTGGTACATTAGCGAGGGTTTAAACAGCCAGGTCCAGGAAGGCCTCCCTGAGAAGGTGACATTTCTTCTGCTAGCTGAATGAGGAGAAGCAAGCTATTAAAGATATGGGGGAGCTCTGGCCAGTGTGGCTCAGTTGGGTGGAGTGCCATCCTGTACACTGAAAGGGCCTGAGTTCGATTTCCGCTCAGGGCAGATACCCAGGTTGCAGGTTCAGTCTCTCTCTCACACCAATGGAAGCGTGTCCTTGGGTAAAGATTTACAAAAGAAAAGGTATGGGGGGGAGGTTTCCATGCAGTGAGGACAGCAGGTGCCAGTCCTGCTGAGTGGGCATGGGAGTGAGGAGAGATAAGACTAGAAAGGCCAGAGCCAGACCACAGAGGGCCTTGTATGCCATGGAAAGGACGCTGGATGCATTCTAAGTGCAATGGGAAGCCATCACAGGCTGTAAGCAGAGGAAGTGCCTACTCTTCTATTACTTATAAAATGAAATCTGGCTGTGACGAGAATGAACAGGAGGAAGGCCTGGTGGGAGAAGAGTGGACAAAGGAGTTCGTAAAATCTTATTCATCATTTTAAGTCCAGGTCAAACAGAAGCAGCATGGACCCGGGAGAGACAGGGCAGCCAATGTGGGCACCACAATATTTCTGTCATAAAGCTGCTCATTGGCTGTAGTTGGACTATGTTATTTTAACATTCAGTTCTTATCAAGGTTTTAAGGAGGAAAGTGGAGCTTTTCAATGTTAATTAGTGCTACATGTATGGAAATGAACAACAGACTTACCAAGTAGGTCACTTTTTTCCTGCCTCAGAGGGAAAATGAGCTTATCCAGAGTTTCTGGGGGATTCTAATGCTGATGTGAAGTTCCCTTATTTGTCAGTGCCTCATCTGAGAGGGATCAAATAGAGAAACCTTTCCATTTTGCATTTAGGGAATACACAACACTAGAAGCAGAAGCAGATTAAGTAGGGCATTTAAAGAATAATTACTTCTGTTTTTGAGGGATATAAAGTATTCTTATGTTCATGATACTGTTATACACTAATTAACACAGTCCTTGTGACCAGTGACAACTCCAGCATTTTTGTGCAGAAGGGCTGTTGAAGCTGCATTTAAATAGCAAGCACGGTACCTTTTAGTAAGCTAATTGAGAGTTAGCTGGTAAGTGGAGGTGGGTGGGTATTTAATCAGGGTTCTCCAGAGCAACAGATTCACTAGGAGCTGTATATTTGTATGTATACACACATGTAATGTGTGTGTGTGTGTGTGTGTGTGTGTGTATAGAGAGACTTATTATAAGGAATTGGCTTATGTGTTTATAGAGACTTAGAAGTACCAGATCTATAGTAAGCAGGCAGGAGACCCAAGAGAGCCAATGGTATAGTTTGAGTCCAACTCCAAAGACTTGAGAAGCAGGAATATGGTGTAAGTTTCAGTATGAATCTGAGATCTGAGTCTGAGTCTGACTCTGAAGGCAGGAGAAACCAATGTTCCAACTTAAGGACAGTCAGGCAGACGGAGTGAATCTCCTTCCTCAGCCTTTTTGTTCTATTCAGACTTTCAATGGATCGGGTGAGCTGACGTGTTGGGGAACACAATATGTTTTACTAAGGCTACTAATTCAAATGCTGATCCCAGCCAGAACCATCCTTACAAACATACCAGAATAATGTTTAACCAAGTATCTGGGCATCCCCTGGCCCAGTCACGTTGACATCAAATTAACCCTCATGGTGGGATCTGATGAAAATAATCCCCCCTTGGTGTTCTCATGACTGACAAGTGAAGTCATCTAATCACTCAAAATCACAGTCTTCTCATCTTTAAAATGGAAATAATACAGGGAACTCTGTAAGTGGGATCCAGAAAAATAAATCATGTAAACTTCAGGGTTATATTATAAGGTTTATGAAGTTATCTGAACCCAAGCAGATAACTGACTTGGAATTCCTGGGTCTGCGAACCAATTGTGAATATTTGGAAGAATAGATAAGATGATGCATATAAAGCACTTGATAGTGTCACCTGGCACAGAAAAAAACTTATTAACACAAATTATTTTTCCGTATTTCTCTTTTTCCCTCCTCTTCCTTCTCTTCCTCCTTTTTCTTAGTCTTCTTATGATTCATACTCTTCTACAACAACTTCAACAAACATCTAACACTCTTGGACATTCAATCTTTCTAAAAACACTTTGTTTGCCATAATACCACATTCTGACAATCTTCTTTTAAATGTCTGACATTTTTTTTCTCTGACTCTTTAGAGGACTTTTACTTGATACTCTTCAATTGATAAAATGTCTCAGCATCTGATTCTTGGACCACTGTAACCTTCCTCTGTATAACCACCCTATGTGAGCTCTCCATGTTCCTAGTTTCAACTACCACCTAAGTACTGAAGTTCCCAACGAGTGTTCTCAGCCAAGATTCATTCAATAAATCAAAAAGTGAACGTATTATTGCCCATTCAAACCTTAATTCTTGTATCTATCCCTGTGCCTCCTCACCAATTATTCACCAGGTCTGTTTGTTTTATCTCTTTCCCAACTTTTTCTACAATTGCTTTGGCTGCCCAAATTCATGCTCTTTTCTGCTCTTTACATTATAGCATCCCAGCTACACATAAACTAAAACACAGTTCTCTTCTGCTTGACACGCTTCAATGACAGCATCAAAGCTCTTCCATCTGACCTGCAGGTCCCCCTTTAATGTGGTTACTGCCCATGTCTCCAGCCTCTTTCTCAAGCACTCCCTGCCTTTTGTTTTATGATTCACCAACTTCAAATATGTTTTCATCCCACCCATACACCACGCATTTTCTCCTCTTGTTCCCTCTGCCCCAAATGTCTACCTTCTCCAACATGGCCTTGTCCTAACTAACTCATCAAATCTTAGGGTAGCTCAGAACTCATGCTTCAGACAGATTTACCTGACACCTCTAGTCTGGTGACGGTGTTGTTCCTTTCTGCTATTAAATAATTTACCCCATTGCTATTGCATCTGGTTTCTCTCTTTTTTAAAATATAATTTTATTGATTTCAGAGAAAAAGGGTGAAGGAAATAGAGACAGAAATATCAATGATGAGAGAAACTCATTGATCAGCTGCCTCCTGAACACCCACACTGAGAATCAAGCCTGCAACCCAGCCATGTGCCCTTGACCAGAATAGAACTCGGGACCCTTCAATCTGCAGGCCAATGCTCTATCCACTGAGCCAAACAAGCTAGGGCTGATTTCCACAATGTACTAGTCAGTTGGGGCTGCTATGACATAATATCATAAGCTGGATTGCTAACAACAACAGGAATTTATTTCTCATAATTGGGAGCTGGGAAGTTTAAGATCAAAGTGCAGCTCCATTCAGTGCCTGGTGAAGGCCCTCTACCTAATTGCTAACTGTCAACTTTTTGTTGTACCTTTACATAGAGGAAAACAGAGCAAGCTCTCGTGTCTCTTCTCATGGGAGCATAAATCCATTCAAGAGAACTCCACCACCATGACCTAATTACTTCCCTCAGGTTCCACATTCTAATACCATTACCTCGAGGGTTAGAATTTCAAAAATGGACTTGGGAGGAGGGACACAAATAATGCCCATAATATCTGCTAAACTAGGAGCAGCTAACTGGGGAAGAACTCATCCTCATTCTCTATAAATTCCCTATTTCTGGTACATTCTCGTGCTAAGAGATGCTCAATAACTGTTTCTTATAAAGCACACCTAGGTTAGGAAAATATTGTTACAAACTTTCAGAAGTTTACTTATGTTTACTTATATTCCTAGAAACATAAAACAAATTAGCAAACAAAACAAAGTTAGCAAAAACAACACAAAACAAAAATTCAAAATATGTGTTTAATAAAATAAAATAAAATAAAAAAATATACACTGTAATCATTTCCAACTAATGTCTTATGATTATTAACAGATTGTCATTTTGTGCATGCACAAAAGTTAAGAAATTAATTTCTGCTTAGTCTCCTAAGGACACCTTTAACAATTCAGTTCATCATTCAGACTTAAAGCTTAACGGCTGTAAAATGCGGTGCTCAATTTATTTTAATTCAATTCAATTTATTTCAAGAAATATTTATGAAATGTCTGCTCTGTATAAGAAGTGAGTTAGATCTTTTTATGGACATCATGGTGATTAAAATATAGTCTCTGTTCTTGAGGAGTGTGCATGATGGTAGGGATGCTTAGACAAGTGTACACATATCTATAAAGCATAAGCTGAAAGTCATAAAAGTGCTTTAAATAATGTATCATAAAGAATCAGAGGGAGCAGATAAATTAGTAGGCTTTGAAAGGACTGTAAGGAGGATCTAGAATGAATTCCTAAGAGCAAGATATATCAAAGAAGATTTAGTTTTTTATTCTGAGTTTCATTTTGGGTTACTACATATGGCTGCCATAGACAAACTATAACTTAATTTTGTGTGCTAATAACAAACAGACTCAGGTTTTAACCCTGTTTTTACAATCAACAGGTTATGTGATTTGAGAAATTAACTGTCTCTAAGCTTTAGTTTCCTAATTTTTAAAGTGATGACAGTATCACCTGCCTTATGGTGTTATTCTGCTGACTCCAATGAATGTGCTTAGGACTCGGGAGACATGAGGATTGGATGATAGGTTTTTTAGTAATTGGTGGGACAACTATACTTCAGATTCTTTATTAATGAACTAGAGGGCCGGTGCACAAAAATTTGTGCACTGGCGCGGCGGGGGGGAGGGTGTCCCTCAGCGCCGCTTGTGCCCTCTCACAGTCTGGGACCCCTCGGAAGATAACAATCTGCTGGCTTAGGCCCGCTCCTGGGTGGCAGAGGGCAGGCCCAATCCCTAGGTGCAGCCCCTGGTGGGGCTCAGAGCAGGGCTGATTGGGGAGTTGGGGCGCCACCCCCTGTCATGCACAGAGCAGGGCGGATTAGGAGGCTGCGATGCCACCCCCAGTCACACTCAGGGTAGAGCCGATTGGGGGGTTGGGGCACCATCCCCTGTCACACTCAAGGCAGGGTCAATGGGGAGGTTGCGGCGCCACCCCCTGTCAGGCATAGAGCAGGGCCCATTAGGGGGGTTGGGGCTCCGTACCCTGTCATGTGCAGAGCAGGGCCGATCAGGGGGTTGGGGAGCTCCCCCCTGTCATGCACTGAGCAAGGCCAATCAGGGAGTTGGGGAGCTCCCCCCCTGTCACGCACAGAGTAGGGCCGATAGGGGAGTTGGGGCACTGCCCCCTGTCACACACAGAGCCGGGCGGATCAGGGGGTTGGGGTGCCGCTGCTGTCACACTCAGGGCAGGGCCGATGGGGAGGTTATGGCTCCACCCCGTCACACACAGAGCAGGGCCCATGGGGGGGTTGGGGCGCCTTCCCCTGTCACACACAGAGCAGGGCCAATCAGGGGGTTGGGGAGCTCCCCCCTATCAGGCACAGAGCAGGGCCGATCAGGGGGTTAGGGCACCTTCCCCTGTCAGGAACAGAGCAGGGCGGATAGGGAGGTTGTGCCCTGCCCCCTGTTACACACAGAGCCGCAGGGCGATCAGGGGGTTTGGGCGCTGCCTCCTGTCACACTGCTCCAGGGGCGAGGAGGCCTCATGGCTCTGCTGATCCCAGTGCTGGGAGGCCTCGCGGCTCTGCTGATCCTGGGTTTGGGAGGCCTAGTGGCTCTACTGATCCCGGGTTTGGGAGGCCTCGCGGCTCAACTGATCCTAGGCCAGGAGGCCTCGCGGCTCTGCTGATCCCGATGCTGGGAGGCATATTACCCTTTTACTATATAGGATAGAGGCCTAGTTCATGGGTAGGGGCCGGCTGGTTTGCCCTGAAGGGTGTCCCAGATCAGGGTGGGGGTCCAGCTTGGGTGCCTGGCCAGCCTGGATGAGAGGATGATGGCTGTTTGCAGCTGGTCACACCCCCTTCAGGGTGGGGGTCTCCACTGGGGTGCCTGGCCAGTCTGGGTGAGGGGCTGAGGGCCGTTTTCAGGCTGGCGGGTGACTGAAGCTCCAACAGCTTCTTTTTTTCTTTTCTTTTTTTTTTTATTCTGGGATTTATTAACCTTCTATGGCTGTCACTGGAGCTGAAAGCCGGCATTAGTGCTCAGGCTCGGCTCCAGCTTGAGGCCTCGGCTGCTGAAAGCAGGGATCTGGGTTTGTTTGGGTTCTATAATTGTAACACTGTTTCGATTATGCTCGCTCCAGCTTTGAAAGCAGGTTTCTGGAGTTTTGTTTAGCTTCTATGTTTGCAACAATGTTTCTTAGAGAGAAAGATCAGAGGCCGGCAAGGCAGGCAGGGAACCTTGGCTTCCTCCGTCACTGGAGCAAGCAAGCCTCCTCTTCACTTCAGTTGCCTGGCTGCCGGCCGCCATCTTGGTTGGCAGTTAATTTGCATATTGCTCTGATTAGCCAATGGGAAGGGTAGCGAAGTTACGGTTAATTACCATGTTTCTCTTTTATTAGATAGGATGGGTTTTAAAAGAAAGTATCTAGCAGTTTGCCACATTTGAGTTTATTTTCTACATTTTTATTGTAGTTTGGATTGAAGACAGAAATCTTGGTTAGAAAGCTTGCAGACAACAAAGGTGGTTACTAGCAATTTGATTTAAAGAATTTTAGAATTCTAAAACCATCTGCTTTAGCATCATTATTTTAGAACTAAGAAAATGAAGTCTAGCCCTGGCCAGGTGGCTCAGTTGGTTGCAGTATTGCCCCATACACCAAAAGGCTGTGGGTTCGAACTGGTCAGGCACATAAGGGTGGGGCAGCTGATCAATGGATGTTTCTCTCTTATATCAATGTTTCTCTCTCTTTCTCCTCCCTACCGCACCTTTCTCTCTCTTTAAAAAAAGTCAACAAAAACATATCATTGGGTGAGGTTTAAAAACAAAACAAAACCAAGTCTAAGATGGCAGACAAGGCCATCGTAGTACCATGTCTAAGATCCTGGTCCTGGATATTGAGATCTGGAGTTGTAGGTGAGCAACTCGAGGAAGAATATCAGTCTCTCATTCCATATGTGAAGAACAACAAGAATGCAGACAAAGATTGGTTCCAACTGCAGTCTAACAAGGAAGGTACCAGGTGGTTTGGGAAAAGGTGGTTCATCCATGACCTACACAAATATGAGTTTGACATCGAGTTCGGCATTCCTATCATGTTTCTCACTACTGCTCCAGAAATGGCAGTTCCTGAACTGGATGAAAAAAACAGCAAATATGTAGAGAGGTAGCAAAATATGCCTGACCCATCACTATAAGCTTTTATGGGTCAGGAATGTGCCCACATTTGGAGTAGCTCATCTCATAGCCATGGGGCTGGGTCCATAGCTGGCAGTGGAAATCCCCAATCTCATTTAGAAGGGCCTGATTCAGCATAAAGAGAAGTGCAACCAATAAAGAAGCAAGCAGCCATTGAAACAGGATAAAAGGACCTTTGATAGGCTTTTATTTCTGTTTTCCTGTGCATCATTTTTCTTACTCATGTAACTGCTTCCCCCGTATCCCTTCATCTGTAGTTGTTACCATGTAGCTGCAACAGGCGTTGCTGGGGGTACGAAAATAATTGCTCTTGATTTCTAAGTTAGGTTACATGGGGAAGGAAAGACTTGGGCTTTGGAAAACAAAACAAAAAATTACTATTCCCTCCCCAGGTGGAGAAATTTGAGATCCTAGAGGAATAGAGGGTAACTGAAAGTGGGCACACAGTCTTTCTGTTTTTTGTTGATAACTCATCAATATAAGCTGCATTCTCTGATTTAAAAAATAGTGGGGAAAACTGAGTTTATTAAAACTGGTTCATTTCATTTACCATAATTTTTTATGAGACAACAAACTTTTATACTGCATTTGAGGAAATATTTTGTATTAACTATGAAATGTAATTATCTACATTCTGCAACATCTACACCATCACGGAAGAAATGGGCACCATATTATCAGAAATCTGACAAGCGCAAGTCACTCATCGGAGCCATAACGATGGAAGAGGGCCTGAAAAATGGTCCTTGTCCTTGTGGAAGGAACAAAAGTTGTTCAGTATAAAGGAAAAAATATATAGATATAACACCTATTCATATCAATTTCAATGGCAATTGCATAGCATGTCTTTCACATTGCTTCAATAGAAAGTACCTGGGCCTATGGGAAGACATTACAAAGAGAAGATTTTTAGTTTGAAATAACTAAAAATTAGGACAGTCCAAAAGTATCTGCCTTATAAAATCTTTTGCAAAACATAATTATAAGATTAATTATTCCCAATAGAAAGGATTTAATTCATTTATTATTCTCTGTTCTTATATTTTCAATATGATTTAACCAACATAAATATGACTTACAAATTTCTTTAAAACCCACCTTCCCCTCCCCCTGTTGGATTTGAATTAGTTAACTTCTCAATGACCACCTTCATTTTTTAGTTCAGAAATTTAGAATTTCTTATATATTCTGGACTGTAAGTTGTACTGTTGAGGGAGAAACCATAAGCATCAACAATTCTCCTTTCCAAATAATATAACAAGAATTTTAGAAATCACATGCCATTTGTGTTTTGAATGGGGAAATTATTTTATTTTGATTACTGAGATAAAATGGATAGGAGTTATCATGAAATAGATAGGTAAGAATCACCCTAGATACAATATATAGCATGAAAAGTAAAGATAAGTGAGAAAGAACAGATGGAGAATGTAAAAAAAAGTTATGGATAGAAATTAATGAATATTGACATTATTTATGGAAGAAAAGTGAAGAATATCGACATTAATTTTCAATACCTGATCATCTCAGAGGTCAGAAATTCTGAGTTCCGGCATTAGGTCTATAAATTATAGGGTGATCATTTGAATAAACTGATAAATATTTCTGAGCATTTTCTTTATGTTTAAGGTAAGGGAAATGAAATAACCCGGGGCTATCTTGGGGCTCACAAATAATTATTGTCAGGTAGTTTATCAAAGAAAATATAAATGTCTTACCTTATAATATTAATTTTGTGTAGAAAAGGGGTTTCATTTTTAAAAAGAAATAAAAATCTAGGCTTTTCTCCAAGTGCTTCATTTTACACTGTCACATTGGCTTGGCTATTTGTCAGAGAATCTTTTGAGACATTATATCTCATATCAGAACTGTCTCGGAGAATAATTGTTTGCTTTGGGGTCTTATGGCAGTAATTCTAAAATCTCTGGAGGCAAGGTTATTTACAGAATAAGGTGAGAAAATTTGGGACATTGCTAAAAACAAAGACAGTCCCCTCAAGTAACTTTTAGAAAACACATCTAATATTTTCTATAATATGTATGGTCAGTCCCAGAAGATGCCATTACATTTCATACTTACATTATTGAGAGTTAATTGCAGTGAGAGATAAGAAATAGAAGAAACAGCTATAATAATTGTCTAAGGTATTGCACTTTTAACTTGCTAGGTACCTTAAAATCAAGATAGAAGTTAAAAATGGCATCTCTAATACAGCACCTAGGGCAACACCAAGAACTCCTCTGGACGCAGTAAATGTTTGTTAAATGAAGTTCCCAGTTTATCAGTCATATCAAGTGCCAATCAATGGATCAATGTCAAAATAATACAAAAATGTTCGAATTACTTGGGAATGGTAAACAGAGAATTTGAAAAAAAAATTTAGTGACCAGAAATGTTTATTTTTTATTATCAGTTTCTTTTAAAATGTACATTTATTATCAACAAAAGCTGAAAAACAAAAGAAGCTTATTACTACACAGATAAACAATATCACCATTAGATATCTACTCTGCAATGTGGTTCTCAGTTGGAGGCCATCCAAAAACCTTTAAAAACTAAAGGAAATTGAAAATATGCTCCACTTGGCTCACTGATAATAAAACAAATTCTAATCATCACAAACATGATTTATGATCAGGTTTCAAAACCAAAAATCAGTCCAGTTTTGCCATATTTCGGTTCCCTTTATGCCCCATGTAAGATAGGCCACATCTCAGATATGAGCAGATCATCTACTTAATGAAAATCAATAGAATGTAAACCATTGTATGTCTCACAGAGAAACTGATTCTTTAGGTACTGAAATTGGCCTTAGAAGGAGAGCATGTATATATTTATCAAATAAATTCAAAGATGACTAACAATAAATGAATTAAAAATTCCCTTTGAATTTAGGGTTTAGCTCCACCCCTCCCCTACCCCACTAAAGTCTCTGGACTTTAATTGCAGATGAACTACACACAGCTCTCAAAGACAAAATATATACAAAAACACAATCTTTTAATAAAGGCTTCTGCGTTTCCTAATGCAGGTGCAGCCACCTATTTTACAAGATACATTTTAATGAATGTAAAAGAGCAGGAGAAAGTGATGAGAGTTTAATTTATTTTGGAAGTAATGGTTTGTACAGTAATTATCGAGAAGCAGCCACTTGTCAAATGGAATCAGTAACAAGTGCATTTGGGAGAGGTTTTCTGCTGCACAGGCATTGTGAAATGTTTTACTTGCAATGAGAATGGACGCACTGGCAATAGTTTATGTTGCTTAAAAAAAACACACACACACACACAGAACTATAAGCCAAATATAATTGAGGAACTCTATGTGCTAGAATGTTTGTGAAGATTAATTTTATTTTACATCGATTCTCTTTGTTTATAACAAAAAAATATAGAAGGCTTCAATGACAGATAGAGAGTACTTAATATATTGTAACTTTATTCACTATTTCATTCACGCTTGGCCTGGAAACACTGACTCAGGTGTGTGGGCAGGAGAGATGGAGAGTCACAGAGTCCGTGGAGCATCTAGGGAACAGGCCTAACAAAAACTCAAGTAGATTATCAAGAAATGTATAACACATCAGTGGCAGAGAGTGAGAGGCATTTCAGAGAGATCTCGGGGATAAGTGATGAGAAAGGTTAGAATCCAGAAAAAAAAAGGTCCTTGGACTGAACTGATCAATAGGTAGTTGAAGAACTCACAAGTGGCTCAATCAACTCAATCTGTTCTTCCACTTTAAAAATTAATGCAAGTTACTTTCTTGTCGTTTGTCTATGTCACATTTGCATTCAAGGTAACACAGCTTAAGGAATTCATTGGAACAGATCATAGATAAACAGAAGATCTGATTTCACCACACCTTGCTCTGGTTGTTGACATATCTAAATGAACTGATCTAAATATCAAGTTCTAGTTGTTATATGCTATAGCACTCAGGGGATGATTGGAACTCTTCTCTCACTCCATTCCCTGGAAAGTAGCATGTGTAAATCACTTTGCAAACAGCAGTTATAACATTCATTTATAACAAACACAAACGAACAAGAGTGAGTTTTACCCTCTTTGTCTGAAAAACAACAACAAAAACACAAAAGAAACAAAAAGTGGCTCAAAATATATAAAACCATTTTTTTTTTTCACCAAGGATGATGATTACTGACAGACAGGTGAGCCCTAGTTTGCTGCCTTGAAAGAATTTCCAGGACATGGCACAGGGAGGGAGCCCTGAGCGGGGGAGTCCTGCCGACTCCTGAAGTTGAAGGGAGCTAAGTTACCAGGGAGACAAAGGCAGCTAGAGTTCATATGACAGAATAAAAGAGAGGAGAGCTACATGGAGGGAAAATTCTTGGAGATCTGCACACTGTTGCCCTTGAGTTTCCAGCAGAATACTGATCAGTACCTGCATACGATGAAACCCTATAAAACTGGGGACATATACCTGAAACTTTTAGATAAGCAGTACCTTCTGGTCTAGGACTCCCTGTTCCCTTCAGCAGAGCAGAACACCTCATAATTCAGAGACAATTGGTTTTAGAATTCGGACACGCTTGCTCAGTAGTGGGGAATAGTTAGCCCTAGACTAAACGCTTTCTTTTAAAGTACTAAAGAAAACAATTGTCAACCCAGTATCCTGCCCGGGCCTTTCAAAAATAAGATGAAATTAGATTTTTTCAGACATTTAAAAGGGATAGAAATTCACTTCCTGAAGAAATGTTAAAGAAAGTTCTTCAGGCAGAAAGAAAATTAGTCCAGATGGAAATATGGACCTACACAAAGGTACAAACAGCACTGGGTAATACATAAGATTATTTTCTCATTAGACTTTAAATATCTCTTTACATAATAATTGGCCTTTTAAACAAAAAAATTAAAATATAAACAACAGAGTTTAAAACCTATGTAAAAGTAAAATGTGTGACCCGAAAAGCATTAATACCAGAGGGAAGAAATTGACATATACTGGGATTAGGTTCTTATCCTATATGTGAAGTGGAATAATCTATACTAATAAAAGCATGATATGCTAATTAGACTGGACAACAGAACGACCTTCTGGACGTCCTTCTAGACGACCTTCCCGACGAAGCCAGAGCTGCTGCGAGGGCCGAGCCCCTTGCACGAATTTTGTGCATCCAGCCTCTAGTATTATATGAAAGTAAACTGCAGTAAGTTGAAGGTTTGCTATAAAATGTAAAACAGTTTGGCATTTTCTTAAAGATAAACATATACCTATTACCCAACAAAATTTAGAGATTCCACTCCTGGTTACTGACCCTTGAAACAGGGAAGCTAATGTCTCTGAAGTCACACACCTTAATATTTGTAGCAGTTTATTATGATGGCACAAACTGTACAAAAACAAAATCTCAGGCAACAGGTGAATAGATAAAATAATTGTGGTATAGTCAAATAATAGAATACTACTCAGCATTAAAAAAGAAAGATCTACTGATACATGCAGTAATATGTTTGACAATCAAAATAATTATGCTGAGTGAAAGAAGCCAGATTTCTGAGGTCACATTGTTTGATTCTATGTACATAAAACTCTAGAAAACACAAACTAATCTATAATAACAGAAATCAGATTAGTACATTGCTAAGACAGTAAGACAGGTTTCTAGGCAGTATAGATGGGAAAGAGAATATAGGATGGCCAAAGAGTCAGGAGGAAACCTTCAGGGATGATCCTATATAATAAGAGAGGGATATGCTAATTAGCCAAGATATGCTAATTAGTCACGACCAGTATGCAAATTGACCATCAATCCAACACACAAGATGGCCACCCCCATGTGGCCAAAGATGGCTGCCCCCATATGGCCACAAGATGGCCTGCAGGGGAGGGCAGTTGTGGGCGATCAGGCTATCAGGGGAGGGCAGGTGGGGGCAACCAGGCCTGCAGGGGAGGACAGTTAGGGGCAATTGGGCCAGCAGGGGAGCAGTTAGGCATTGGTCAGGCTGGCAGGGGAGTGGTTAGGGGGTGATCAGGCTGGCAGGCAGAAGCGGTTAGGGGCAATCAGGCAGGCAGGCAGGAGAGCGTTTGGGAGCCAGCAGTCCTGGATTGTGAGAGGGATGTCCAACTGCCCGTTTAGGCCCGATCCTGGGTGGAGTGGTCCCATATAGGAGAGGGAGGGTGCAGGCTTGGCTGAGGGACACACACACACACACACACACACACACACACACACACACGTGCACGAATTTCGTGCACCGGGCCTCTAAAATTTTATATATATTCTCTATCATGATTGTGGAGATGGTTTCATCATTGTAAATATATGTCAAAATTTATACTTTAAATGTATGCAATTTATTGTATGCCTACTATACCTCAATAGAGATGTTTAAAGTAAACCTAGTTGTTGTCAAAATACTGCCATGCCTGCTATTTGTTTGGTTTTCTGTTGCTAGTCATAGTACTGACTACTGTCTAATTTCATCCTTCAGACTTGTCAAAATTTAACTTGAAATTGCTTTTGGCGTTTGTCCTCATCATGCCTGTTGCTTATTTGTCTTTGCCCAGGAAATTGTCCATGTTAGGAAAATTGTCATAGTATGGTCCTCCAGCCATAGCAGATATTAGCTGTTAATATCTTTCCCTTATTTCCTTCTTATTGGATGAAGACAGGTCATATCACGCTCTCTTGTTCAGCTTGTAAGTCTCTCAGGTGATATATTAGTTTCAACCCATGGTAAATAAACCATACGTATATCCAGGTTCAATGGAGAAAACACATAGAAAATGAAAGTTTAATAATGCCCACTAAACATTAGGGTCCTGGAAAAGTCTGCCACTGGTGTATTCTAACTTGGTTATAAGGTATTGTATATTACTTGTTTCACAATGTGGTTAAAACCCCTCTCTTCAGACTGCATTTATCTATCTCCTTCCAGCAGCCTTGGTTCTGAAGCATTCCCAGTGGAGACATAGTGATTTGTCTTCAGGTCTGCGTTTATAGAGATTCCTATTCATCCCACCAAGAGTCAAAGGAAAAATAGCTACTCCCTAACCACTCATCAAAAGAATTGATGTTTAAGAATTATTTCCTCCAACTTTAAAAAATATATTTCTCCATTCCCTTAGGAAACTTTGATCTAAAATAGATTGACCACCTGATGAATTGCCTGATTTTAAATTCCTTACATGTTTTTCATTTCATTTAACATATTTTAAAATGCTAAATTAGTTCATTTAAACATGTACCATTAAATTTAGCTGAAATGCATGGATTTTGCATAATATCTTTCTAATTTCTTTATATCATTATTTTTGTAAAATTGTAGGACTGGGAATAGTTATAATTCCACAAATTCATAGGATCTTGAAGTGAGAATGTTAAGGATAATCTGCTTCAATTGAATATTTGCTCATTACTTAATCCAAGTTTTAGTTTCTCCTTATCAATACTAATAATAATCCCCACTTGCTAATAATGAAAGTTTTCAGTGATGTGCCAATGCTCTGGCAATATTATTATTTTAATTCTACAAAAATAGAGGTGGGTCTTGCTATCTGCATTTTGCACACTAAGAAACTGACACCTAAGGAGTTAAAGATGTTTCTCCCAGTTTTGTAGCTATTAAGGAGCAGAGTTGTGATTCACATCCCCATCCATGTGATGACACAATCTGTGCTCTCACCCACTATCAACCATATTTCATGCCTATAAAATAAGGAGTGTATAAAAATTGAATGAGATAAAAGGTGAAAGTGGATAGAACAGTGCCTGGAAAATGGACTCTTAAGAAATGATAGTGTTCTAATGCCGTTTGAGCATCCCTCAACAGGTGGTCAATTTATCCTCCATTGGAATCCTTATGGTCACAAAAGGTTAACTATTTCACATTCTGTTCCAATTCTGGATAATTCTAACTCATAGAAGATGCTTTCTTATACTGAGCTGAAAACTGCTCCCCTATAGCTATCACCTCTTTGACCTGTTTCTGCCCTCCAGTTGGAATATTGATTGCAATTTCATTAAATTTAGCGCTTAATTTAGGGAGAATTGGCATCCTTACAATATTGAGTGTTCCTATGCAAGAATAATTTGAAGCTCTGATTAATTCAAGTTTTCTTCAAAGATGTCCTGCACAGGTGATTTTGAAGAGTGTATGCCTTCTGGTGGTGGCATAATGGAAAAAGGGTGACTTTCATTTCAAAAACAATTCAGGCTTAAATTCTGGATGCATCTTTTATTGAATGAAAATTTGAATTCTCATGGTCTGTTCCTAAACTGATAAAATGAAAATATAATCATCTTCCTCCTGTGGTTGTTGTATGTAAAATTGCTTTGCATGGTGTCTGCAACATAATGATATTCATTAACATTAGCTACTATAATTAATATTGATCACCCAGCCTATTTTCTAGCATTTTAGGAAAAGACACCACACGCTCTTTTGGAAATCTATACTAATGTGTCAGAGCCTTCATTATCAGAACATTATTCTCAAATTAATAGTAATAGCATAAGTATTTTGCATTGTCATAGTTTTCTTTCAGAAGATAGTAGTATATAAGAATAAGGCTTTTGAGAATATGGGATCTTGTAACAGACACAACTGGGCTTCAATACTGACGTCTACATTTATTAGCTGTGTTACCTTTGGGAAGTCTTAGCACTTGTTTAGACTTATTTCCTTGTCTGTTAACATGGCAGGAAAAGATAGTACTTACCCAAGGAGCTGCTTTGAGTATTAAATGAGACTGACACATGCTAGTTTTTGCTGCTGTATTAAATGAGATAACGCATAGTAAAAGCATAGGTAGTAATGGATATGTAACCACATCAATTATGGTAATTGTTATTTCTCAGACCAAGCCAGATTTGTAATAGGATCCAGAAAACAGGTTTATGAAACCTGCACAACAGTGGCACACTCCCTTGATGTGGTTGCTCACTGGGAAAGTCTGCTAATTCCATATGTACATTCTTTAACAGAACTGTCACTGGCTTTACTCATTTACTCCAAGAGAAATGTGGGTTTGGTTGTTTTTGTTTTTTGTGGGTTTTTTTTGTGTGTGTGAGTGTGTGTGTTTTTTTTTTTTTACAAGTCAGAACTGGAAGAAGGCAGAACCCAGTAGAAACTCTTCAAGAATCTAACGCTCCCAGCAATACAAGGGTGTTATTTACTGGTATGAGTCTACGCAAAATTTACAAAACAGGTGACTTCTCAATCTCATGCTTACTTTATTCCTTCCTCTGTCTCAATTTAAAAAATATTTTATAAACTTTATTCTTGAAAGTATTGCAGATGTCCCTTTATCCTTCCATTGACCACTCTAGCCTGCACTCCCCACCCCACCCCAGGCCTTCACCACACTATTGTCTGTGTCCGTGGGCTATGCATATATGCATATTCATTCTTTGGTTAATCTCTTCCCACCCACCCACTCCTGCCTTCCCTCTGTCCCATTGTATATCTCCTTATGATCCTATAGTCATATCTTATGTGAATATTAAGTACTCACTATTGTATTGAGTATTGTACTATGGCTATCATTACTTTTTGAAACCAATGATTTAATAACTCATTAAAATGTCTGTAAATAACCAGAGATCCTTCAATTTAGAACAGCAGTTCTCAACCTTCTGGCCCTTTAAATACAGTTCCTCATGTTGTGACCCAATCATAAAATTATTTTCGTTGCTCTGTTGCCGCTCATCCTAGCCCCACAGTGCCTGCCGAGCGCTGCCACGGAGGCGGGAGAGGCTCCTTCCACTGCAGCTGCATTTGCCAGTTGTGAGCCCAGCTTCTGGCTGAACAGCGCTCCCGCTGTGGGAATACACTGACCATCAGGGGGCAGATCCTGCATTGAGCTTCTGCCTCCTTGTGGTCAGTGAGCATCATAGCAAGTGGTCGACCAGTCATTCTGGTTGTTCGGTAGTAACGGTTGCTTAGGCTTGTATACATATAGATGTGAGATTAACAACAAAATTTTGTGAGGTAGAAAGCAGGGAAACTAGTGATAACTGACCTAGGCTTCAGCAATTTCCATTCTTCAACTAAATTCCTAATTGTTAGGGCAATTCTGACAACTTAAGTCCTTCATTTTTTGGGAGTTTTCTCTTAGCATTTTTTTGACAATGTCTTTGCTTCCATTTTCCCCATTCTCTATTTCTAGAACTCTTATCTATTAGAGGTTTGAACATACTAAATTATTATCTAATTATCTTATCCTGATTTTACTATCTTCCTTCTACTTTCTGAGATATTTCCTCAACTTTACTTTCAGATGTTTTAATTTTTTGGTGTTTTGTTTGTGTATGTTAACACTGCTTCATTTTCTCTAACAAAACTTATTACTTTATATCAATAAGTTTCAAGTGCTATTGTTGATTTTTATGGCTATTATTTTATAAAAATAATATGTTTTTTTAAAGAGTTCAATATTTTTTCTTATCTTTCTGAGGATATTACTGTAGCTTGCTACTTAATTAATTTATACAGTTGTTTCATATATCTATTGATTAATTATAGATTAATTAGTAAGGTTTATTCTTTCCCCACTACCCAACTCCATAGCTGAAAAGAGTATATTACATTTCTGGTTGATTCATTTTCCATTGTTATACTCATGAAATACTATGTTTCTCTTCCCTTAAATTTCAATTCATTGCTATCCATCACTGCTTCTTCCAAAAACAAAAACAGAGATAAGACTTTACATATTTGGAAGAATTTATTTTCTCCTCTTCATTCATGAAGAGGGTTCTTGCTTTGGAAAGCCAGCAAGTGGGGATGACATCTATAAGAGTCGAGGGCACAAAGTCCCTGAGAGAACCACTGATTTCCCCGATCATGACTACCATGCACTGAGCACTTGGTATATGCCAAGGCAGTATGCTGAGTGCTTTGCATTTATTTTCTAACTCAATCCTGGATATAAACCAACAGTTCAGTATTATCATCATTTAGAGATGAGGAAACTGAGGCATGGAGAGACATAATAGCATATACACTACTGTCTGGGCAACAAATGGTAGAGCAGAAATTCAATCTTATCACTAAATCAGTTAAGAGGCAACACTCCAATTAACCTAAAAAACAATACCGCCTCTTCCTCTCACCAGAGAGTAAAAGGAAGCAAGGTTGAAGCTGTGCTAGCTCATCTCAATACTGTTCCTTAAAAGAACTCATGCCCTGAAAGGTAGGATTGGGAAAGGGAATAAAAAAGATGAAATGTTTTCCTTTTCACACAGAGCAGGGTAATAATCAGAGGGACAATATAAGAGCTCATTAGCTCTTAATGAGAAACTCTGATTTATTGGTAATGAAGGTTGGCTTCAGTATGTCCAATGTCTTCTAATGGGCAAATGATACTGAAATGGCAATGAAACTCAAGTTAATCAGACACAAACAGGGGTCTGCATACAAAAGGAAATTGGACATAGAACAGAGCATCAGATGTGGTTTCAGATTCAACACTGCAACTAACCTTTACAAAACTATGCTTTGTCAATTTTGGTGAGGCATCAAAAAAGAACATTCAGAATTACCTGGAAAGGCTATCAAAATGCTCCTCTATTTTCTGACTATATATCTATGTGTGGACAGATTTTATTCATACACTTCAACCAAAATGACATGTTTTCAATAGATTAGATGAAGACACAGATTTGAGATTCCTATTGTTTTCTATTAAGTCAGATATTAAAGCGATTTGCAAATATATAAATACTAGAGGCTCCGTGCACGAAATTTGTGCATGGGGGTGTGTGTGTCCCTCAGCCCAGCCTGCAACCTTCCAATCTGGGACCCGTGAGGGATGTCCAACTGCCCGTTTAGGTCCTATTCTGGTAATAAAATATCAAATTAATAGAGAAAAACTAGAAAAACTTCAGAATTTGAGTAAACTCTTTTTCATAGGATTATAAACTCCTTGAGGACAAGAATGTCATCTTTTATTGGTGTATGACTACCACCAAATACTCAGTGCCTGAAGTACTCAATAAATGAAAGATGAAAAGATTCATGGGTATATGAGTAGATAGATCAGGGAGCTGAAACAAATAGGCAAATGACTTGAAGTGTAGACCAGAGTACCTAGACAAACATTAATTCAGAAATACTTCCAGGAAAATTGGTTCTGATCTCTCAGGTGGAGTCAGTAAAAGGGCTTTGATGTCATCAAAAGCATTTATCTAAAAATAACCCCAATTTTCTGCTTTGGAATAACATTAGACCATATAAAAGGTAAAGAAAACTAAATACAAATGTTAAACTAATCTTCAGTAGAACTAGATTATTTTTTAAAAAAAAAACTAAAAAGGAGGGTATACCTTAAACAGTATTACAACATGCAGATAACAAAGTATATCCATCCCAGGAATATTGCATGCAATATTAATTGGAAAAGAAAGATGCGTTAAAATATATGCTTTTTTAATTAAGAAATTTACAAGAAAGGTGGGAAGGAGGTCAGCATTACATACTGTATTTTATTGAAGAAGATAGATATATTAGAATTAGTTACTAGAAATGAAATTTATTAGTTCAGTGAATCGAGGAACTATATAAAGATTTTTAAGAGAATATGAAATATTGACATGATCAGGAGGACACTGAATAATATGTACATTCTTGGAACTGCAAAAGTAAGAGCAAATAAGACAGTGGAGTTTGTTAAAGTGGATTAGTGAAGTACATGAAATTGAGAGATTGGCTGTGAGGGCCCACTCTTAATGCACAATGTGTCTCTATTCTTATGTTAATGTATTATAAGGAGGGAGAAAAGCACATGCAAATCTGAAAAATAGCAGTTAAAGGTGGGGTTGGATGTATTCAAGTGCAAACTAGTTTCTCCTTGAAAGAAGATCTAAGAAGAAGTTAGGGACGGTTTATTTGGTGATCAAAGGATGAAGTCACATAGTGATAGTCAGGTTATAGATAAAAGAGACTGCACTCACTGAGTATGTGTAATCTTGCACTCCTCAAGTACTGAAGCCTGTGATATATCCGCTAACTCGGATGTTTCAGTCTATATAATGAATTAAATGCACTGGGCCATCACATTGCTTCACCTGTATGTTTGATGCAGTTCTGAATGGAAGCAAACGCAAGAGGAAATAAGCTATCTGAGTCAACAGCTTAAAGAAATTAGATAAAATAACCAAGAAGTTAGGGTGCAAAAGGAACAACTGAAAAAAAATAGGCTTCTAACATATAGAAAAAGAAATGTCAAAATGTTTGTGATAAATATTTGAAAATAGATAGTAAACTTGTTTATCAATTACTGGAATTTAGAACCACAATGTAGACTTTAAAGCAGTAAATTCTGAACAAAGAAAAGTAAAGTAATACTTTGACATACCAGGTGCTCAATAAAAGAAATCTATTTTGACAAATAATCGTACAGACTAAAAAATACAGATAGTTGCAAGAGTTTTAGTTAAATGTATTTGGCTGTGACAGAAAACCAGGATATTTAAAAGCATATTCTAATGTTTGAAGCTAACATCAAAGAAGGCAGTGGGATATTCTTTGGGAATAGTTAGTGTCTGAAAATTGGGTTGTACCAAAGAACTAACCTAATATAACAATCTATATGCTTCCAATTGGAAGAAAAGGGAAAAGAAAAGCCATTGGTCATCTTCAGTTCAAAGGCCAGCCATTTTGAATTCCAGATAACAATCACTTGTAGTGATGGTGGTTTGGAGTATGGTGCCATTGTTTCCAATTAATTTCTACCTGTGAGTAAGTCTGTATAGAAATACTTTGGTGTTAATAGCACAATTTGTTCATTTCCCATGGTATAGCTTATGCAAAAATGGAATGACCCATTAAATGGAAAAACATCTTCCCTTTGGGCTATACAATCTTCTTTAACCTTTCCTGAGTAGGTCTATTTTTCATCCATTAGATAATGTCTGTCATTGCTATTGCATATGCCCCAATATTCAATAAGCACATATTTCACAGTGGCTGTACTACATTACCGACTCTTATTCACCTTACTAAGAGCCCCAGGTCTAGTTCTGGCCACTCATTCTAGCCATTCCCATCTTTTATCAGATTAGTGATAGTCTATGCCTAATACTTATTTTGTAGTTGCCCTTTTCTGAACTTGTGTTGACAGGCCATTTCTTATTTGTCAGAGTTCCTTTGAATTAATTTCCTCCTTTTTTTTCTTGCCTAACTAGGTTATTGGAAAATCTAATAAGGAGGCTTTCTCTTCCATCATTCAGAGCATTGATAAACATTACTGGAATCAACCTGATCTGAAAGGAACATCCGTTGTATACCTTATCTTCTTTTCTTAGGCTTCTGATGTGAGTCCAACATTTCTCCCTTTGAAGAATTATCACTGATGGGCAGTTCAGTCTGACAATGGCTTATAGTTAAATGTAATCACTTTCACTTTAATTCTTTCCTAGTACTGGTGTTCCCCAGTCCTTAACCTGTGTGGAAGCCACTAGGCTTATGAATGCCATCCAAATAATGCTGTCCATTCCCCATGTAAACACAGAGCTCTAGAACTTCTTGAGGAACCAAGCTCATCCTTAAGACATGCAATATGACACTGAATTGACCAGATAGTTGTTCCTATCTGATAACTATGCAGCCTGAAGATACTAGGTTGCATTGTGATCATTTTACAGCTGGGAGCTCGGTCATTCTTTTTTTTTTTTTTTTTTTTTTAATCTTTATTGTTCAGATTATTACATTTGTTCCTCTTTTTCCCCCCATAACTCCCCTCCTTCCAGCTCCCACCCCACCCTCCACCCTCACTCCCCACCCACTGTGTTCATCCATAGGTGCATGATTTTTGTCCAGTCACTTCCGCATCTCCCACACCCCTTTTCCCCCCAAGAATAGTTAGTCCATTCCCTTTCTATGTCCCTGATTCTATTATAATCACCAGTTCATTCTGTACATCAGGTTATTTATTCACTTGATTCTTAGATTCATTTGTTGATAGATGCATATTTGTTGTTCATAATTTGTATCTTTACCTTTTTCTTCTTCTTCCTCTTCTTAAAGGATACCTTTCAGCATTTCATATAATACTGGTTTGGCGGTGGTGAACTCCTTTAGCTTTTCCTTATCTGTGAAGCTCTTTATCTGACCTTCAATTCTGAATGATAGCTTTGCTGGATAAAGTAATCTTGGTTGTAGGTTCTTGGTATTCAGCACTTTGAATATTTCTTGCCATTCCCTTCTGGCCTGCAAAGTTTCTGTTGAGAAATCAGCTGACAGTCGTATGGGTATTCCCTTGTAGGTAATTGAGCCTCTTTCTCTTGCTGCTTTTAAGATTTTCTCTTTGTCTTTTGCTCTTGGCATTTTAATGATGATGTGTCTTGGTGTGGTCCTCTTTGGATTCCTTTTGTTTGGGGTTCTCTGCGCTTCTTGAACCTGTAAGTCCATTTCTTTCTCCAGGTGGGGGAAGTTTTCTGCCATTATTTCTTGAAATAGGTTTTCAATATCTTGCTGTCTCTCATCTTCTGGCACTCCAATAATTTTGATATTAGACCGCTTAAAGCTGTCCCAGAGGCTCCTTACACTATCTTCACACTTTCGGATTCTTTTTTCATTTTGCTTTTCCAATTGGGTGTTTTTTGTCGAATCTTTGGTTTGATTCTTGAGCTCCTCTGGTCTGCTATTGGGTATAATATTCTTTATTTCAGTCCGTGTATGCTTACTTTCTAATTTCTTTATCGTAGCATCGAGGGTCTCATTATTTTTTGTGAGGCTCTGCACAAATTTATGGCAAGCCCTCAAAATTGCGATTCTTAGCTCCATATCCTCCATTTCTGTCATGTTTTTTTGTCTCCGCATCTTTTATGCTTTCTTGGTGCACCCCCTTGTGGTCTCTGTGCGCAGTCTTGTTCTAGCCAAGCCTTAATTGTTGTAGTTAACACTAGAGGGATTTGATCACCAGGCCGACTGGCTTTAGGAATCAGCTGTGCGGAAAACGTCTGTCTTCTGGGGAGGCGCTAATCCAGCCTTTGCCTGAGGCGATCGGCAAATGGCTATGCGCAGGGCTTGGGCGGGCGGGATCAACAGGGCGGGGGGAGGGAGCCGCTATGGCCGTCCCCAGTCCGTCCCCAGGGGTTCTGCTTCTCTGTCCCAGCAACCGCTGCAAACCTCGGAGGGGCCGTAGCCAGACAGTCCCGCTTCTCCCGTTTGAGTCTGGGTCCCTAGAGACTCGCCCGGATCTGTAGCCCAGAGTCTGAGACTCACTCCTGATTGAAAACGACAACCGCGCCCTCAGCCGCCAGCCCGCTTTGCGCGCGCACCGCCTCACCACCGCACCACCGTACCTTTAAATTTTCCACACTACGCCTCCTCTGAGCGTCGGAATGCTGTTGTTTTTGCTTCTAGTTGAAGAGTCTCTCCTCAGCCAGCCTTCCTGTGGTTCTGGTTGAAGTCCGTTCCGACTTTTAGTTGTATTTTTGAAGTGGTTGTTTACGGCGGCAATCTCCGGTGTTTACCTATGCCGCCATCTTCCTCGGTCATTCTTTATTGGGCATGAAACCAGTTATGATGAAGCTGGGGTCTTAAAGAAGTATCCCATCTAAAGTTTGCCTTTGGGTTATATGAAACTTCCTAATGAATTAACAAAACACTTGTTTTAGCTGTACTTCTGATATTCACCATGGCCATATGAAATAATTTGAAGGATGAGTTATGTGAGTGATCCCTTTAATGTTGGGCATGATTTGATAAGGAAGAAATTTAAATGTTAGTAAATGTAACAAAGTTAAGGTGTATGTACCCACAATTTTTATTCATTTTAGAAAGCATTGAATGTGTGACTCTGTGATTTTCTTATAGTTGGAACTGAGAATAGAGAGGAACTAAAAAACTCTATTGAGTAACACAGTGCATTGGCACAGCTAAAAAACTGATATACAAATAAGAACCTATGAATACTTTCAACTTACAAATCAAGGAGAAAAACGCCTTCAGAGTTTATTCTTTCATGACTCTACTACATTAGAATTGTTGAAAAGCTATATGACACTAATTTTAATAACACCAGTATCAATTCAACTGTCATATGGCCCATATCTCAGTACTTTTTTAATGTTCCAATCGTTAAGCTTCTAGACAAGCAGATGAAAAATTGCTCAGCATCTCATACAAAGTTAACATGATGTGCCAGTAGGGCGTCATATTAAATATGGCAGTGGAGTATCTCTTCCAAAGGAAACACATTCTTCCGTTTCTAACCATGGCTGTAAAGAAGCTTCTAAATGCCAACTCTCAAATTGGGGGTCTAATTTAGAAATGGTAGTAGGATGGCTGAGCACTCATTACTTTAATTCCAAAATTAAACATTAGTTTTCAAGCATTTGTTGTATTTAGTATTATTTGGAAGGCTAAGTATTACAGAGTTGGCATGCTATAAATTTATAAAAAACATAAAAAGAGATTATTAATATAATTTGAACTATTGACTATCTTTAGGTTTATTTCTTTAACAAACATGTATGTAAGTACTTTCAATGTGCCAGACACTCTTCTAAGTGATTTACAGAGGTTAATTTATTTAATCCTCAAAGCAACCCTATGATTGATGTATTGTTATTATCATTCTCATTTTTCAGATGAAGAAATTGAGGGACTAAGAGATTAAATAACTTGTTTAAGGTCATATTACTAATAAATGACAGAACTGGGATTTGACCCCATATAGTCTGGCTCCAAATTCAGTGCTTTTAAGCACTATTCAATTCTATCAAACAAGAATGAAAGGCTTATAGCAAGTTGATAAATCTCTCCTTTATGACATTACAATTGCTTAAAGTTTGTACTATGCAAAACATGATTCTAACACCATAAACAGTGGTATACTCACAACTTTATAATCATAATTTGTTGTGCAAAAGATATTTTTATAAAATTTTATGATGAGGAGCTTTAAATTTAGAAGGAAAAAAATGTTGAAATAGTAGAATTTTCCCCATCATTTAGAATGTCAGGCAAAATGGTGAAACAAAATGATCACCTTCCAAAGAGTAGCATTATCCAAACAAGGAAGTAATCTTAGAGAAAGTAACAAATTTTAAGTCCTTTGACTCTGGAACACTGAATACTGTGCTGTGTGCACAGCGGATGGTCTGTAAATATTTGTGATGAGTGGCGATTTCTGCTGGCAGACCTTCCTTCTGAGGAGATACTTACATTTTCATCCCTGAGGTAAATGCTCAGCTAAATTGTTTTCCTTTCTGTATGCCCAATCAGAAAAGATCACCTATGTGGGTACCTAGCACCCATCATGGAATTTTTCTTAATAAAATGACTGCTGGCTAAGGACAAAATTTTCTCATCCTTGGACTCCCCTTCCTTCTTCTTCTTTTCCAAATCTTCTATCAAACTCATCTTAGAAAGTAAGTGGGTAAACCCACTCACGCTGAGATGTAAATAACTCGGAGAAATCTGGACATCACTCTACTCAGTTGTATTTAAATTATAAGAGTAAGTGTAGGTATTAGCCAGTTGGGCAAGGGAGATATCTGAGAATAAATGTTTTTAGCTCCCAGAAAATCATTTTTTTCCTCTGCAGTCTTTTAGGAAGACAAATTTGCTCCTCTGCATTTTACTTACGAATGTTGTAAAAAGGGGGTATAATGGAGACCTCAGCTGATATAGAATGCAGCAAAACCACTCCTAACGGAATTTAGACAAAAAGGCCACATCATTCACAGCACTCCATTCCTTATGAAACTAAATGATGGTTGACAATGAAATTCAAGCTTCTGATTTGTATTAAGTCTGACTATTGAAACTTGATTAGGCCTATAATTACATACTGCTTGAATCAAGAATGTCAAATAATGGGGCAGGACCTTTATAGTTGAGGAATCAACTTACAACCCACGTTGGTCCAGGAACAACCTGCTCAGACAGCACTCAGTCATAAATTGTCCTGAGTTTAACCTCATAAGAATTGTTGGGAGGATATTTTTGTCAAGTGTTCAAAACTGAATTCTTTATTTTGGAAACTCTAACTGATCCTGGGTAAGAGAGGGAGAGGGAGAGAGAGAGAGAGAAAGAAAGAAAGACTAGATATGGCTAAAATGTCCTATAATTCTGTGGCTAGCAACTAAAATGTACTAGATTTTATAAAAATTTGTTATGCATAAGTACAAAAAATGAACCAGTTTAACTGAAATTAAGTTTTCATTACTTTGTTGATTGTTATGTAGAAATAACCTAACTAAAATATACTTTTTATAATTGTTTAAAAGGAAATAAAATTTGATGTTCTACATACTAATACAAGGTATAGGAATTAATGTAATGTATGAGTAAAAATATATTACTCTGTTTCATTGAGGTTTAATAGAATCTAATTTGGGAAAAGAATAAACCGGATTTGCTTGCAATGTGTGTAAGGAAATGTAAGAAAATTTGTAGTTATACTTTGAGAAGTTTCTCCACTTCGTAATTTTAGGAATTTCACAGTGGTTATCAGTTATATACACTATATAGCTACCTGCCATAAAATAGTAGCAGCTTTGGTTGAATAGATCATAGTTTATGTCACATGACAGCTTAAACTGGTAAATGAACACATTTAAGAGATGTAAATCACATATATTAAAAACCAGAATGTCTAGGCAAAAGCATCATGATCATGTGTGTGTTATTAATCTGCCCTATGTATTATATGACCCATGCTTACCTCACTCCTTAGTTCCATGTCAGCCCAGTTAACTTGACTGTACTCCTTCTTGGCCAACTAAATTAACTTGGGGTTTCTGGCAGTAGCTCTACTCAATTCAATCTTGGCTTGCCCTCCAGCTTAATTCTATAGTGTAGACAAATCCACTACTGCAGTTCCAACATCCTCATTTTCTTCTGGGGATAAATGACTTTTAAAAGCTGTAGGAGTATATAAAAATTTAGTTCTGTTCTAGAGGTTTGGAATTCTGTTCTTTGTTCTGCCAAAAACTAGTGGTGTGACCTTGGTAAATTATCTAACTGTTCTATTTTTATTTTTTGAATTATTTGTTTTGAAATGTGATGGCTGGATTATTAAAATCTCTTATAGCAATTATGGAATCTGTTTGTTATTACTTGGGTAAATGCAATCATTTTATCAATTCTGAGGGTAATACATTATTTGAAAGTGGATAAAAACAAACTATATTAGAAGATGTAGTGCCAATAGCCATTGATATATTAAGAAAATTTAAGAAATTGTTGGTTTAGACACTAAATAAGCCAAGAAATATTTTTTAAATACATGAGCCTCTCTGTATTTCCCTATAGCATTTTATCATACAGTTTGCAATCCTTCTAGTTTCCATGTTCTGCTGGGAGATCAGCTTAAATCAGTGAGATGTTAACATCAAGCTATCTGCATTTTTTCAGCTTTTATTCTCAAAACATCTACAAGTAAAATGATTGTTTTTGACATTATTTTACTTTCTTGATTCAAGTAGGGTGTAATTATAGCCCTGATCAAGTTACTGTAGACAGCTTGAGTCCAAAGAGAGATACCACATATGGAAGTGTTATGGTTAATCACAAACAGATACAACTGGATTTTTGTTACCACACATTGTATGCTTAAGGTGACATCTAGTTTTTATAATAAGTATAATAAAAAACCTATTCATATACTAATATATATAGTTTTTAATTAAATTTGAAATTTGGAAGTTTGCATAAATTTGAAAACATTACTCTTAGGTTCACAGTGTAGATTTATAAAGGCCTTTAAGTTAAATATTTTATTTTAACAATGATATATGTATTTATTTGCTACTAAAACTTAAGTTGATTATTCTGACTTGGACCAGCTATTGAGGGATGGAGAGATGGAGGGGGTATGAATGGAATAAGCAAAAAAGGGGAAAAAAGAGAAAGAACTCATGGACATGGACAACAGTATGGTGATTACTGGGTAGAGGGGGGAATAGAGAGAGGTGGAAGAGGGTATAGGGGGGATAAATGGTGATGGATAGAGACTTGACTTGGGGTTGTGAACACACAATACAGTGTACAGATGATGTGTTGTAGAATTGTGCTCTTGAAACCTGTATACGTTTATTAACCAATATCATCCCAATAAAATTAATAAAAAGGAAAAAAATGTTTAAAGGATTATATAAATAAATTAATTAATTAAAATAACCTCAGAAAACAACAATAATAAAAACTCAACCTATTGAGTCATGTAGGTCCACTTGCATAATAATCCTTTTTATTCCTTACATTGGAGGTACTATAATGAGTACTGAACATTTATCTCACAAAGTCAAGTTTTAGGAAAAGAAAAGCTATAAAATATCATGTATGTTATTTACTTACATTTCTATTTATTATGAACTGTCTTCTGGGATTAACTGCACTGTCTTCAATTACTAAAATGGAGGTCAATTTCTAAAAATAAAATGAAATTAGTATTAAAATAGTAAAAAGGAAGGAAGTCCTACCATTCGCAACAGCATGGATGGACCTGGAGAGCATTATGCTAAACGAAATAAGTCAGTCAGAGAAAGATAAATATCACATGATCTCACTCATTTGTGGAATATAATGAACAACATAAACTGATGAATAAAAACAGTTCCAGAGACAGAGAACAGTGATCAGACCGTCAACCAAAGGACTTGTATGCATTCATATAAGCATAACAAGTGGAAACAGACACTAGGGGTGTGAGGGCACCAGCGGGGTGTGGGGGTCAATGGGAGGATAAGGACACATATGTAATACCTTAATCAATAAAGGAAAAAAAATGGAATTATCACTATGTGGAAATTTGTTAATATAAGTAAGCAAAAACTATATTCTTCCTACCTTGTTTGAAATGTGAAAATTTATGAATCATTTAAGCGTTTCATCAGCAGGAGATCAAAATTTTAATATTTTGAGATTCTTAATATATAAGATATATATTAGTAGTTGCCTCTAAAATGTAGTTATGGAATAGCTACTAAACATAAATGTTATAAAAACATAGGACATTTTAAGAGATATTACAGAAGAATCAGTATGTTATACAGAAGAGACCTATTAAAAAGGTGGTAAAGAAGCAAATGGCTTTCAAAATAGGAAGCTTGGATGCCCCAAATCTATTTTGAGAGAATTAGTGTAGTAAACAAAAAACAAAAGCTAAAATTAGGGGAAATTTATATTGGTGTCAGTAATACAAGTGGAAAAGCCCATTATATTTCTGGCTAGAATTTTATGATTGCTAACCAATGAAATCTTTTTATTTTACTTTAAATACACTTTAAAAATGATATACATCCCTGTTATGGGTTGAATTGTGTCTCCTCAAAAGTCCTAACCCTGGATACCTGTGAACATGACCCTATTTGGGAATAGAATCTTTGTAGGTATAATCAATGGAAAGCTGTCATTAGGGTAGACCCTAATGTAATATGAGGGGTGTCTTTATAAAAAGAGGAAAACATCATGTGCAGACAGAGACAAACAGAAAGAGGGCCTTGTGACAAGAGAAGCAGAGGCTAGAGTGGCGTAGCTGCAAGACAGGGAATGTCGGAGACTGGCAGCCACTACCAGAAGCTAGGAAGAGGCAAAAAGGGATCTTACCCAGAGTCTCAGAGGGACCATGGCCCTCCTGGAACCTTGTTTTCAGACTTCTGGCCTCCAGACTGTGGGAGAACAAATTCCGGCAGTTGCTGGGTTGCCCTAGGAAATGAATGCAGCCCCTAACCAGCATTCATCGTATTACCTTGGTTGTAAAGGAAAATGTGAACAGTATTAAATAAAGCTTGATATGACAGTTTCTTATCAGCCATCCTGCACTCAGGGGCAACAGCTTTCAATTCCAGTGTATGACTGAAGACAGCCTGAGGTTTAGAAGCTGTAAGGCAGAACGTTTTAAAGATATAAAACCAGCGTTAGCTTGGAGTATGACATCCTGTTTTAATTAATGGAAATGTTTTCTTTCTTTCTTTTTTCTTTCTAAAAGGCTTATTAAGAATTCACACTGAGAAAGTTCATTTTGCAAATTTAGCAATGGTTTGTCTTTGGTGAAAGAAAGCAATTGATAGTGATTTCTTTTCTGGTTCTTGACCAGTTCTCATTTAAAATGAGGAAGAGAAAGGAACGTCTTGATCTTGCAAGCATTTTTATTTTTTACTTTAACGAAGCTTTGAAAAGAATTGTTTTCCAGCTTGAATTAAATTCTTTCCTTATTACATATTTATTTATCTTGAAAGGAAAGGAGGCATAATCAAGCATAAAAGTGGATTTTTGTGTTTAGCTGTGCCTTGATTTGGTTAAGAAGTGATAAAATTCAATGAGGCAAAATGCAGAAGCTTTCCAGGTGTTTGGGCAGTGTCTTACAGGGACATCAAAACTACTAGCTATTAACTACTTTTAAAATAAATTTCAGTCTTGGTTTTTATCTACATGATAAAAAGCCGCATCAACAAATATTTATAAGCAACTTTACTGTCTCCATTCTTGTTTGGAATGCTACAGATAGTATTTTTTTAAAATGAAACATTATTTCCTAACTCTAAGAAGAAGTTTACAATCTATTTGAGAAGAGAGGATGTATGGTAGGTCCATTCAACAATTAAAAAGTAATACAGTAAAACTTAGGTTGATCCTCAAATTCTGTGTGAAATGATAGCTTCCCACAATCATAGTTTCAAGTTCAATTAAATACTGAAGTTAGACTAAAATTTATATAGATTGATAAAGCCTGGAATTTTACAAATGTAAAACCAACTTCAGCTTGGGGCATGATTTTACACTCTAGATTTCTTTTTTTAAAGAATAGATCTTTGTCCCGGCTGGTGTGGTTCAGTGGTTGAGCATCGACCTATGAACCAGGAGGTCATGCAGGGAACATCCCCTCAATCCCCGATAAGGGATGTGCCGGAGGGAGTAATCAATGATTCTTTCTCATTGTTAATGTTTCTATCTCTCTCTCCCACTCCCTCTCTGAAATCAATGGAAATATTTTAAAAATAAATAAATAGTGGGTCTTTGTAGACAAAGTCACCTGAGGGCCTGACTCTTAGAGTTGAAGAAGGCATGGTGAGTAGGAATTGAAGAAAGGGATAGATGTTGAATTGGAAGAGAGAGAGAATAGGCACCATTCTAGGGTGGCGGTGGGGGTTGGGGCTAAAACATGCAAAATCACAAAATCAGAGTAATATGGTAGAGGGTTAATTTTATAAAACAGCTAATATTATAAAGACATCGGTATTTTCTGCACTAAAGTGATATTGGAAATAGTGAAAACTGTAGTCTCAGACATAAATGAGATAAAGAAAAAGAAAGTTATGTCTCCAGTCAAATAAGTACCCTGAAGAAGGTGAAATTTATTTTTTCAGAATGCATCAGTCAGTACTCTACCACATGTCTGCCCACCACCAACCCCTCTCGAAAGAAAGAAAAAAAAGAAAGAAAGAAAGAAAGAAAGAAAGAAAGAAAGAAAGGGAGGGAGAGAGGGAGGGAGGGAGGGAGGGAGGGAGGGAGAGAGGAAGGAAGACATTGTGTTCGCACATTTTTGTCTGCTATTCTCATCAATAACTTGTTAACTTCAGCTTTTAGATGTACTAGATATCACAGTGGGTGTTACAAAATACACAGATGGGTGCTGGTGACAAGACTACCAAAATTATTAACTAAACTGGGATTAAACACATATCATTTCAAATAGTTTCAATTATATTCTATTCAATAAATATATTTCATATCTGTCTTTTCTCCCTTGGAATATGCTGTTCTTTTTTTGTAGAAATGCAGTGCTTTCCCCCATGTGTTAGTTTCTATATTAATTTAATTGTAACCCTCTCAAAGGTAATTGTATGATTGGAAAGCAGAGTGGACACAAGAATGTTTAAGAGCTAAATCTGTTCAGATTTATTGTATATTTGATTGACTGGGGAAATGACTTTCAGTTGACATCTGAGCCAACAAGTTAGCTGAAATAAAATTTTGCTTAATACCTTTGCATCAATAATCTAGGCACAGCCTCATTGATTGAGAAAGTCTGATCAATAGAGTATTACTGGCTGCCTAACTGTAACTTTGCTAGACTTTTTTGCTAATTCTGCTGATGACCTTCTTACCACTGCTGCTCGGGTTCACCTTTTTTCCACTTTGAAATTCAATTTGCTCCATTTGCTGTTATTTAAAGAATTTACACATCCATTGATTTTATCCACCTGCGATAGTTAGTATATAGGATGCAAAAAAATTGCACGTGATTGTGGCGAAGCTTTGAAACTGCCAAAGTACTCAAATATTTAGAAAGTATTTTTATCTCAAATATAAGGGGAGAAAAGTAACCCAGAACAAATAAATCATGGGCCTAAAAAATACAATATGGAATATTTCACTTTTAACAATGATTTACACAGTAAGAAATCTACAAATATTAAAGAGAATATTATTGATCTGAGAAAAAAATAAAAATAAGAAGTGGCTCTGGTTTTCAGGATACCAGGATAATAATGAAAAGGAGGCAAAACAACACAAAAATATCCTGATGATGAAAGACGGCTCATGGAATGTGCTTTCACTTAATGAAATTTAGAAACAATTGTCAAGAATTGTGAAGGTCTGAGCTTTTTCATCTATATCCAGCGAAGAAGTTAACTTGCTATAGTTTCATGGGTGTTGGCAGAAGACACAAAACCCCTGGGTCAGAGACAAGAACTTTCTATCTCACAGCAATAACAGAAGCTAATTTATCAACATTTGTGCTGTTCCCCAAGCCCTAATCCCCAAGAGCGCTGTGAAGAGGAGCAGGTAACACCTGATCGTGGTGTCTTTGTGGCACAAAAGATTGACTGCCCTAACCTTCTATAGTAAAGCACACTTGTTCTTTATTCCAGTGGGAGACACAATCTCTATCTTGCAAGACTTTATGAACACCCTTGAAACAATAATCCAGAGCAAAAGCAGTTAGTGTCTTTGCTTGTGAAATCTGCAGAAACAAGAGAGACTCATGGAGAATTGTTTCCCAACAATTATATGATATTAACCTCCCAATTTGTAGTTATTAAACTAGAATAGGCTGAGATCTGAAGGACCACATTCTCCCAGTAAATCCTTAACATCTCCGTTTCCTGCCCTCTGTGCCTCCAATGACTTTCTTTTCCATTCTAATTCAGCCAGTCATTCTCATGGCTCACTGCCGAGCTTGTCATCACCAGACCTATTCTATATCTGGAAAACAAAAATTAAACCTCATCTCATTACCAACCACAAACCCTTTCCCTTTCAGCCCTCACTCAGTGACCGCACCTCTTCGCAGGCCCTCCATTACCTGCACCCCTCCACTTCACCCTGATTTGTCAGGAGCCATTACTCTTCACATACTTTACCTTCCTGCTCTGATTCCATTGTCTAGCCCTTCAGTTCTTCTCATGTCAACATCTTCAAATTCCTCATCCTATTCTTTTTCTTGGCATTTTCCCAATAAAACCTCTATTTTGAATAATATTACCTCCCAGCTTTTCTCTTAGGTACACCTGGAATGCTGGGTGCTGCTAGTGAAAATTGCACAACTGTGCAGGTTGGCTTCAATCTAAATTCATGATCTCCAATCTCAATCTGATTCTCCAAACAGATTTCACTCCCTCACTCTTCTTAGATCTGACTCTATTTGACCCACATTCAGCACAGAAAAAAGAAGTAGAAACCACCAGATAAAAATTCTTACACCAAACATGGTAAAAATAGCTGCAATGCCATCTATCTTGTTCTCCTCTTCAAATGTAGGCAATGCCTCCCCTGTCATCTGAGACTAAGATAAAGTCTGTTATCCATGCCTTGAAGTTGTGTCAGAGTTTGCTAATTGTCCTGCATAAGCATTACCCGCTTCTTCTGAGCTAATATAACAAAAGAATAAGTCATATTTAGAACTGTGATCATCTTTCTTCAAATTGTTCATCATGCTACTGTTGAAAGACATTTTAAAAATTCCTTTCCCAAATATCTCTGTCAGATCAAAATAATTGGAGCAAAATGATCAGAGTTTTAGCTTAATGAGGAAACAAAGAAAAAAAAATCCACCAACATTATGATTAGATTCTTTACTTTTAGTGAAACATTCCACCTAATACTTACGAGATTAAGTGTAATTGTAATATTTACAATGCTCTATTTTAATATATTTCCTTCATATTTCTGTACCCAAGGAATATTTAGAACCAACTCCAAGTAAGTTGTTTTGAGAAGGAAATTTTTCACAACTGTGAAATTTCAGAACATTGAACAGCCACAAAGACAGGAATAGAGGATCAAGCACTATAGCTGCATAACATTCCTGACATAACTCAATGTTTATTTGTAGAAACTAATGCCCCAGAATGTTGTCATGGAACCAGAAATCTCCCTTTTGCTCTTTCCCTTTAGTTGGCAATTCTTAATGTCCATTATCCAACTATAATAATTTAAAGATGTAATTTGCTTGTATTAAGAAAATAGTTCACAACTTCACACAATTTTTCTCAGTTAACATGTTAACTTAGAAAAGAGAATGTATTTGAGTATGAATAGCATGCTAGGATTAAAAAAAATACTTAAAACAAAGCCCTTGCCTACTTAATATATGTATAGTCTCTAACTCAAAAAGCAGAAGTTTTTATACCACCATTTGAATGATTACTCAAAATTTAAATATATATTTTAGTTGATTAAGTATTTAAAATGTTCAAAATTAGCTTATTTTGTTATGTAAGTAATGCATGTTCACTGTAGAAAAATTAAAAAAGCATGCAAACAAAAGAAGAAAATAAAAATAACCCATGATCTCAACACTCAGAGATAATTGCTTTAATTATATTGTGGTGTTCTTTCAGACTTTTCTTATGCATAAACACACCCACAAACTGTTTTTAAAAACAAATATGGGATTTTCATCTAGATCCTTTTTTGTGAATTTTCTAGTTTTTTCAGTAATATTTGCTGTAGCACTAATTTGGAGTATAATAATAAATTTACTAGACAAACCATGGTGAACAATAAAGAATTAACTGACTTTATCTGGTCTTAGTGTGCGATCTACAGCAGCATGATACATAACATATTGGCTTCCTTCTGATTTAGAGAGAATTTTGACTCTAATAAATCTGACAAACTTACTCAAGCTCCCTAGGCAAAGCTGAGAGGATATTTCGGGTAATTACTAAGAAAGTTTATAGTTTTTGAAAGTAAATGTGTAATTGAGGAAATGTATAATTGAATAATGAACTGAAGCTTGGGGCCCTATATTATCTCAATTATTTAATTACACTGATCAAATGCACCAAATTTATTCATTAAGTCACCCAAGCAATCTAACTATAAACCATCAAAGAATCTTAGGAAAATTGGAAAGAGGGACACCAATTTTAACATATGCAGATAACTAGTGTAACTATTCTCCTTTCATTCATATGATGTGCATAGTGAAGACACAGACCTACTATGTCCTGTAAAAAAATAAATAAGTCTTCCATATTATAGGCAGTGATTCACATCATGTTTCAAAGGATTTTAAAAATAGTCGGTGTGTGAAGGGCATTTGGAGATTTAAGCTTTCCCCACTGCATGGTTCACTGCTAATATATCTGGGCTATATCTATATTGGCACAAACATAACCAGTGAAATAATGTTTCAAAGATGACATTTTTAATGTGGGAGAGAAAAGTGTGACCCAATGTTAATTACAGATGTCAATTATATTTGTGTTGTTTAGGGAACATTATGTCATTGGCAGTGTATTAAAAGATGGGCAGCCATAATTTGAAATTATTTCAGCAAGTTGCTCTCCGTAATGGAAAGGAACAGCCGCTGCCATCTACTAATTGCTGAGTGGCCCTAACAATAAATTATATCATTAGAAAACATAAGAATTTATGAAACAAATATATAAATAAGTTGTGATGACTTCAGCTAAAAAAGAAAATAAGCAAGCACTGGATAATTTTTCTTGTTATCTTCAAGCTGAAGGAGGATGACCATAAAGAAGATAGTGACCAGCTGTTCTTCAGGCTGCAGCAGGAAATGGCTTAACTTGCAAGACAAATTTAAGTTGACATAATGTAAGAACTTCTTGACAGCATTGAATTTTAATCACCTAAAATAGGCTCCTAAGGACAGCGGAGGGAAATGTCTGCCTTGAAAATCTTTAGTGTTATGATTATGATAAGTATTACAATTGGCTGGTGGGATGTGAATGAGGGGCCGTCTAGAAGGAGCGAGCAGGTTTCAGGCAGGTTTACTAAGTGTGTCCACAACTCCCCCTGCCCTACATTCTTATATTGTCTCACACTGTCACTCCAAAAGTATCCCAACCAAATAATTTCATGTATTAAGTGCTTTCTCTTTGCTCCAGTGTGTGGAGAGATTGCATCAATTTATTTGCCTAAAATGTATAGATATAACATTTTTCAATGGCTCTTGTGTTTAGAGGGGCCTTTTTGTTAATAATTATTTCTTAGTCAGATAACAGATATTTTGTATATAGCACAAGTATGACAACCACATAATGTTGAGAAGATATTAAGAATATGGAATATGCCCAACCGGTGTTGCTCAGTGGTTGAGCATTGACATGTGCACCAAGAGATTGCTGGTTTGATTCCCAGTCAGGGCACATGCCCAGATTATGGGCTCAATCTCCGGTGGGGCTGTTTAAGACACAGCCAATCAATGTTTCTCTCTCATCGATGTTTCTATCTCTCCCTCTCCCTTCCTCTCTCTCTAAAATCAATAAAGACATATTATTTTTTTTAAAAAAAATATGGAATGTACTTCTGATGCTGTGGGATTACCAAGAATGTTCAGACCATGTAGGATATCAAACAGATCCAGAGTAAAAAGAGATAATCATTCTGATAAATTTGCATCTCTCATCATTTCAAAGTTTTATTTGTTCCTAAGTTTTGTGGTGTTTTGTTTTGTTGTTGTTTGTTCGTTGTTTTTAAAGAAACCTGCACATAATACAGTCAAGTTTAAGGGAAACCCCACATAACATAAAAGCTATTCTAATCATAATGTCTACTAAGATAAAAATTTCAACAGAAACAGCTTAAAGGACTAATGGATTCAATGGGAGATGTATGTGAGCATCTTATATGTATATGAGCACCTTAGCATTGGGCTCTTAAATATAATAGTGATTAATTAAGAGACTGGTAGGTATTGACAGTCTCAAAATAGAAAGTAATTGAAGGAATATGTTCCAACATTAAGAATTGACAAATAGTGGGTGATGGGTAAAAACAAAGGTGGAAGTTCTTAAAAAGGGAAAAGGAAATTACACAAATTCAATTAATTCCATTTGAAAGGGAGTCTATGCCACTCAGGGTTTCCAGAGGCCTTCTGGAAGCAGTGAGGCTCTCTGATTCTGCTTCTTTATATCTTCAAGTCTATGCTTTCGGGCTTATTCAGCCGCATCACACTGGACCTCCCACTGAGAGATATCATTAAAATGGCAGCTCCTCCAATCTTCCACCTGAGAAATGGCCACTGAATTCACAGATTTTCATCCCCCACTGCACACCCTTGCATCTCACCGATTTCAAAGGGAGCTGCGTATCGAAGACAGATGCAGGGCAGCAGAGAGAGATGTTTAGGTTCTTATTTTTCTAAAAGCACACAGAGTTGTACAAGAAGGATCAATATTTTTCTACATAATTTAATCAGGTGAATTGTACACAGCACAGTTATTATATGTATCAAGAAAGAATGCTTTACTGATTCATTTTATTCTTTTTATTTATTTATAACTTTACAATAAGATAGAAACACATATCATTTTTTAAAATTATATGGTCTATACTGTATTACTGCAATTTGGTTTTTCCCTGAATGTTAATGTGTGGGTTCCGCAGTCAATATCCCATAAGGTTACACTTACATTTGTCACAAGTAAATTCCAAAAGAACAATGTTATACACACAAAGTATCCATTCTTACATAATACTAGAGGCCCGGTGCACGAAATGTGTGCACTCGGGGGGGGGGGGGGGGTAACCTAAGCCCGGCCTGCACCCTCTCACAGTCCGGGAGCCCTTGGGGGATGTCCAACTGATGGGCCTAAGCTGCAGTTGGACATCCTTAGCATTGCCACAGAGGCGGGAGAGGCTCCCACCACAGCCACTGTGCTCGCCAGCCATGAGCCTGGCTTCTGGCACACTGACCACCAGGGGGCAGCTCCTGCATTGTCAGTGCACATCATAGCAACTGGTTGTTCCGCTGTTCGGTCAATTTGCATAGCCTTTTATTACATAGGATTGCTTCATCTTATGCAACAGGTGTAATTCTGAAAATTTTGGTCATGATTGCATTTTGCAACTCAAATTTTATCCTAAATGACCTTAATAACTTAAGTGAGCTAGTATTTCAAGGAAATTTAGGTTGAATCTTTCTTTAAAATAAATAATCCTGCCCTAGCTTGTTTTGCTCAGTGGATAGAGCAATTGTGATAAACTAATTCTTTAGGATATCAATATTACCAAAATATAAAATTTCTGTTAAATAATATTTGGAGACTTATGTTTCAAACTCCAATGAATAGCGGTTTTGTTTTCGTTTTTTACTATGTGATGCCTCAGGGCCACTAATATGTTAATATCCATTAGGTAATGTCTAAATGAGAATATACTAGGCATAAGGAGTTTCTCAGATGTACTGACCATGGAATTCAGGTTTTTGTGAGCATATGAGAGTTATGGTCCAAGGACCATCTTTTGGCTATTACTGAAGTTGATGGACTTTATAAGTTTCTTTCCAAAGTTCTGGCATTAGGTGGTTTCTAAAGTCTGTTCCTTAAAGCCTGGAGAGTAGGGTAGTTTAACCAGCTGAGTCTCAGAACCGTCCCTCTCATTTCAAACCACGCCATTTTACATTTGATCTCTTTTAAGTATTAGAGATATAAAATTTTATTCGAAACAAAAAAATGGCTTGGCAGCTTAAAATAAACACCCAATTTACATATTTTTTTCAAAACCATTCAACAAAATTGTGTTTACTTGTCCTGGCAGTGTCAGTTTACTTTTATGCTATGTTAACTGCAAAAAGGATAGCTGAATAACTTAAGTTATAATATCTGTTTTATAATATAAATCCAGGGTATATCCATTTATGTATCTCCTATTAAACTAATCATCATTATTTGCCCATTTGTAAGCTTAAATTTGATGTAAAGAATATCTTAATCTTAATTATAAGTATATTGGTCAGTAAAAGGTATATATATATGTACATATATATAGTGTGTTTCAATAATAGAGAATACTATGTTAAATGAAATAAATCAGACAAAGACAAATACCATATGATTTCACTTATATGTAGTATCTAAAGGACAAAATAAACAAACAAGCAAAATAGAAACAGACTCATAGGTATAGAAACAGGCTGGTGGTTGCCAGAGGGAAGAGAGAAGGGGGGCTGGGAAGGTGAAGGGATTAAGCACAGATTGGTAGTTACAAAATAGTTATAGTGGTGCAAAGTACAGCACAGGGAATATAGTCAATAATATTGTGATAAGTATGCATGGTGCTAGGTGGGTACTTGAAATATTGAGAGGACCACTTTGTAAAATGCAGAATTGTCTGATCACTATGCTGTACTCTTGAAACTAATGCAAAATAATATGAATATACGCTACATTAAAAAATAAATAAATAAATTAAATAAATGTTCTCTGAAAAAAATATTATTGGAAGAATTCCTTATATCTTACAATTTTAATAAATGACAAATAAATCTCACTGCAAAATTTATCTGCATAGGCTACAAATGAAATATGTAAACTTATTAAAATGTGTAAAATAAATATTACTTCAAATAAAAGTTCTTTTTAATGTCAAACTGCTAATTAAAATAGAAAAAACAAACAATAATGCTCAAAATAATAGTGGGAACATGAAAAATAAAGCAAGAGCATCAGACAGCACACACACTATTGTGTTTCTGTGTCACAAGACCTTACCAAAAGCCAATCCTGCGAAATTTCTAAGTAAGATAAAACCTACTTCGTTTGATAAAACATAAAATTTGTAAAGTGATGGTAAATGACAAATGTGAATTTTTAAGTACCTGTGAATAAATGCAGAAAGTGCAACTATATCGTCATTACTTTGTAAAAATATGTTGGAAATAAATACAATGATAATTATAATGACAAGGAGCCAATTAAATGCAGATGCTATATTAGCAGAATGTGAAGGTTTTAGAAACCAAAAATCTACATAAAAAATAATATAAAATGACTGGATAAAAATTCATGATAAATTAAGCTTTCTTTTCCTTAATATCTGTCCCCTGATTTGTAACAGGATATTTACACTTGGTAGTCAAGCCATGTCACAGCCCTCGCACTGTAGCATCACACTTACCTATTTTATAAATTTCAATATATCAGCACTTAACTGCAAGCATTGAGGAGCACTTCCAAATCACCAACTCCATTTAACACTTTCAAATAAGCACTAGGCGGTTTGGCAATGTGAAGGTTTTCCTTTGCTTTTTCTTTACTAAAGTGCTCAACAGAATGCTATTCATGTAATTTACAGTCTCCAAATCAGTGTGAAAGATTAGAAATTAGGGGAAATATGTTTTTTAAATATACTTTCTTCTCCACCTCCACCAAACCAGAAAGTTAGAGCCTTAATCAAAAATGGTTATTTACAGATCATATTAGTGTATTTTGATTAAAATTTTACCGTTTTTAAAAATCAATGCCAAATGTTTTATAGATCTAGGTGAATGCAAGAAAGTAATCTCTTAGAAGAAAAGCTGGAGACTGTCTTCATGGCCTCTGGTAAACAGGACTGAAAAGCATGAACCATAAAGAAAAAGTGATTAATTAGATAATATTACATTTAATAATTTATTTTTCATTAGAAACAACAGAATAAAATAAAGCAATCCAAAGAGTGGGAAATTATATCAGAAATAAAGGGAGAGGAAACAGATATCTGAAAGTGCATTTGTATTTAGAATATATAAAGAACATCTACAAATAAATTTTAAAAAGTAGAAACCCAGTTATAATATAGAAAACCATGTTGATTAGGCAAGGCTCAAAAGAGAATAATCCAAAGGTTACTAAACATTTTAAAAGGTGATCAGCCATATTACTCAACAAAGAAATGCAATTATAACTGAAATGAGTTACCACAACACACCCACCATCATACCCATAACATCAGGGGTAGGTGAAGACATGGAGCTAGTGGAATTCTAATACATTGCTGAGACTATCAATTGGTACATCGCTCTTGGGAAGCAGTTTGGAAATATCTACTAATGCTGAACACATACATTACTTAGAACCACCTCTCCATGGACATGTACACCAAAAAGTACATCAAAAATGTTCAGAGCAGCACTATCCATAGTCAGATCAAAGGGGCAACTGCCACAAGGTACAAAAACACGTATAACAATGAGAATGAATGAATCTCACATACAACGTTGAGCGGAAAATGCCAGCTCACAAGAAAGGTACATACAATAGGATCCCACTGATATAGACTTCAAAATCAGGCATAACGGAAATTTGTCATTAGAAGCCAGGATAATATTTACATTGGAGGGTAGTAGTGACTGGTGCCTTGGGGTGCAGGTAATGATTTTTTTCTCTATTTGAATATTGGTTATACATTTACCTTATTAAGAAAAAATACATTCTGTAGTATACTTACTATTTATATGCATTTCTGCTATGTACATTATACTGAATAAAATGTTTAATTTTTTTAAAATAATAGTTTTGCAAATGGTCACTAAGTATTGCACTGGAAGTAGCAGTCATTATTAAATGTTCAAATGTTAAACTTGAATAGTTGAGGCATGAAGAAAGACCCATGTAGTTGGAGAAATCCTGGACCATTTGAAGTACAAAGCCTTGTAGCTAGTTTCATGAAATACTTGGACATAATCCTTCACTAAAAGCACATATATAGGTACTGTCAGAAGTGACTAACAGGTACTACCTATGATACCAGGAGTTACCTTCGATATTTTTCTAATTTCAGCTTGCATACATCTATTTATTTTTGGGTTAGAGATAATTACAATATCTTTTTAAACATAATTTTTCTTTATTTGTTCTAACAAATTTATATTTGTATACTTCATTTTCTTCCTGTGATTAAGTCGGTCCTCTGAAACATTGACTATGCCCATTTGATACCATGGTAATTAACCTAGTTATTAATAACAGGAAAAGAACAAAGGGGGAAGCCAGCCATAATAGGCCTGCCATTTGGCAGCTTCATCAGGAAACTAAAGCTTTACACTCCCCAGAAAGCCACAGTCTATTCCCCCAAAACCGCTGGGGGAAGGAACTGGACAGGGAGGAGAATAGACGATGCATGCCCAGTAAAGTCGGGATGATGTCAGGAAGGTACTTGTCTGTCAGTCACATCTGGGAACAGGCCGTTGGCCAGAAGGGTCATGGCCACTGCAAGGGTGCAAAATTTTGGATATTTAATCCCGTAAGCAAAGGAGTTTTCTCTTATGCTCTTGGTTCCTCCCATGCTCTTGGGACTCTCATTGCTCAGGGCACACTCTCCTGCTCACAGTCATGTGAACCCCACACGCAATGCATGAATGGACTGCAACTAGCCTGATGTTAAGCTGGACCCAGCTGCCACATGGGAAAGAAATTCTGGACACTGGATCTGCTTCTAGCTTTACCAAAACCCCAGCTACACTTCTTCCCTGGGTAAAATGGGACTTTGGAAACGCACAAGTCTCAGAATTTTCTTTTTTTTTTCAAGATATAAGGACCCAACCCCCAGCACCCAGTGAGGAAGAGGACACCCCAATTTGTCAGATAGCACATATAGACAAAAACTTTGGGGAATGAATCCACATGAGGCAAAAAGATTTCCAAAATCAAGAACATATTTGATGTGGCCAGACTAATCCTTGTGCAGACAACATCAGTAGTTGATCTTCTCCTGCTGCTTAAGGTTAAGGCCTGCATTTATGTAGCTATGAATTCCTTTATAAATAGCTGTTCTGCTGGGGTTTGTCCTGTTGTTTATCAGTTTCATTTCTGACCAGAAGGCAAGCATGGGGATTTTAGATCAGGGTGGAGTACTTCTCCAAACTTCATAACATCACTGATCCTTCAATTTCATAATCTAAGTATTCTGGATATTAAATGACCATTCTTTCACTATTTTCTGCTTTTAAACTTTTTAGGATTTATATTTAAATATGTCTTTCCTCTGTGTAAATTTTCTTTGTAAACAATTAGCATAGAATCATGTAAATATGGGTATAAGACAAAATGAAAGCACTCCACACAAATGCAAGCTGCAATGAAAGTATCATTATTTAGAAAGTATCTACTCAACATACTCTTTCCCCTGAGCACTGAAAGTGAAACCTATCCTTCCATTTACCTTTTGTTAATGGCTTTTAGTTAATATGATTTTTGTTAACTATATGAGAAGCTATGTGCTTTTCTTAAGAGTGGTGAGTAAATACAATATCCCAAGCCATACATGAAAATCAACCTTATACCTGCCTCATGCTTTTTGTTACCTATGGAAAATGAATATTAAATATATGCCCTAATTTATCTCATTTAGGTATCATTGGTAAGTTACATCTTTAAAAGGAAATCTTAGCCCTCTCTTTAAGTTTTCCTAACATGGAAAACCCTAAATTATATAGAAAAACAAATAAGTAGTGTTTGTTTCTTCCAGTAAGTGGGTAATTTGATTTCTCAGAAGGCAGGTGGAGAGTGCAGGAAGGAAGTGAGGCAAGACTTGGTGGGAATTACCTAAGCCTTAAAGAAATTTAGAAGGTTTGGAAATTAAATAAGGTTTAAGTTGGTTGTCATTGTGAATGTCTAAACTATTTGCCCTTCCTGGGTGAAGTGTCATAAAGTCAGGTGTGAATAGACTGTGAAATGAGCTTTCCTTATGCAGCACTCTTTAGCCAAATGATAATCTCCTATAAATACGTATGGCAGCAGGCTATTTGGTTATACTAATAGATTGGTAGAATTTTTATTCTTAAATATTTACCAGAGCAATGACGAACACATTGATAGTATATCTTCCATGTCATTCTATTAAAAAAAGATTTCTGAGTAGAGAAATGCGTTGATCCTTAAAATAGAAACTTTGATGAAGGACTGGGCGAACAGTGCAATGATTCATAGTACTTAGGTAAGACCTTTAAACAAACGCCTCCTCAATTCTTCCAATGAATGTAGAAAATCTTCTTTAGAGGTAATAGATATGGGTCCAGCTTCATCCTCCTTAGGAAAAAGCCCCAGGAAGATCTATAAAGTGAAGCAAGTTGAAAATGACATTAATTTTCATTTTAATATCTTGGTTTTTGTTTACAATACTTCTATTTTAGGCATGACCACCGTCTTTAATTCCATCTACCTAATTTTGACCATTTTGAAAGCCCAACTAAAACCCCAAAATCTCCAGTGAAGTCTTCATTGGTTCGTTTAGCTCACATTGATGGCTCACTTTGATTAAGTGGTAATAGCCAGTGCCCAGCATTAAAATATTTTTCAGCCTTCAATTATAAATTTAAACATACAGAAAGGGAAAAGACTAGTTCAATAACTACTCATGTAGTCACCACCCAAATTCAATAATTGGCATCTACTTTCTTTTCAAGCACACCTGGAGCATTCACAAGGTGGAACATTTTCTGGGCCATAAAACAAATCTTAATTTTTTTTTAGCTAACTAAAACTATAGAAAATATTATTTTGCTCTAAGGAAATTAAACTAGAAACCAATAATTCAAAGATATCTGGAAAATACCAGAATGTTTTGAAAATAAACAACACAACTCTAAGTAACCCATAGGTCAAAGAAAAACTCAAAGAAGAAATGAAGTTAAATTAAAATGAATTTAATATAATATATCAAAATTGCAAGCTACAGCTAAAACAGAGCTTAGAAGGAAATTTAAATCAATAAATGCATATATTAGAAAAGAAGAAACACCTCAGATTATCTAAGCTTAAGAAACTAGAAAAAGATGAGCAAGTTAAACCCAAAGCAAGCAGAGAAAAAATAAGTATTAAAGATACAAGCAGAGATCAAGTGAAATGACCACATAAAATAATGGAAAAAATTAAGGAAAGAATTCCTAACATTAGTAAACATCTTGCAAAAATGTCTAAAAAGTAGACACATTTATTGATATCAGCAATAGAATGTGGCATTAAAGATCCTTCAGACATTAACAGGATAGATAATAAGAGAATGTTATAAAAAATCTATGCCCATAAATTCAACAATATAAATGGCATGAGCTAATTTTTGAAAGACACAAAGTATTAAATTTCATACAAAAAACAAGATACCCTGAACATATGTATAAATTAAGAAAATTGATGGTAGTTAAAATCCTTCCAAGAAAGGAAATTCTAGGCCTTAATGTCACTAGAAAATTCTACCCAACATTTTAGAAAGAAGTTATATTAATTTTAACAAACTTCTAGAATACAGTAGAGAAGAAAACACTTCCAAATGTACTTTATAAGGCTAGCATAATCCAGAGCAAGGCATTACAATAAAAAAATTCCAAACTAATCTTATTCATGAACAACCTCAAAAAAAATGGCAAATTGAATCTAGCATTATATTAAAATATATTACTAAAACCCCATTTAAAGACTAAGATACTTTTTAAATATTTGAAGCTTGCTTTCTGATCTCCAAAGGACTGATCAAGAAATATCACTAATTGTTGGAATTAAAACATATCATTATAGATCCCACAAGTACTAAAATGATACAAATTAGGCTTTATGAAATGGCATGTCACTAATAAAAGAGATTAAATCCTAGGGGAAAACAACTTAGAATAATCAACTCTGTATGAAATAAAATCTGTAACTTAAAATCTTCCATATAAAAATTTGTTTCTATGACCAAAATTTTAAAAATAATTGCAGCCTCACACAAACTCTTTCAGAGTTCAGAAAAAAAGAACAAACTTTACAACTTTTAATGAGTTGAGTGAAATCTTTTTTTTTCTTAAATCTTTATTGTTGAAAGCATTACCTATGTCCCCATTTCTCCCCCATTGACCTCTTCTAGCCTGCGCTGTCCCCCATCCCAGGCATTCACCACCCTATTGTCTGTGTCCATGGGTTATGCACATATGTATACAAGTTCTTTGGTTGGACTTATCGCACTCACCTGCCCTTCCCCACCTCCCTCTGAGATTGGACAGTCTGTTCCATGCTTCTATGTCTCTAGATCGATTTTGTTCATCAGTTTATTTATAAATATTTGACAAAGACATTCAAGGAAAGAAAGAAAACTATAAGAAAATCTCTCTAATAAACACAGATGAAAAAATCTTAAATATAATATTAGCAACTCAGTGAAACACTACATAAAAAGGATCATATAACACAATAAAGTATGGCTGTTTTAAGAATATAAGATTGGTCTGATATTTAAATTCAATCTGTAATTCAACACAGCAGCAGAATAAAGATGAAAAATTATAATTCTTCTCAATGGAAGTAGAAAACACCTTTGATAAAAAGTTAACACCCTTTGCCTGGCTGTTGTGGCTCAGCAGTTGAGCATACACCTATGAACGAGGAGATCACAGTTCAATTTCCAGTCAGGTCCCATGCCTGGGTTGTGGGCTCAATCCCCATTGTGGGGTGTGCAGGAGGTAGCCGATCAATGATTCTCATCATTGATGTTTCTATCTCTCTCTCCCCCTTCCTCTCTGAAATCAATAAAAAATATATTTTTTTTACAAATTAACACCCTTTTATAATAAAACTTTTGAAAAAGTAAAAAAAATAAAAATTTCCTTATTCTGATAAAGTATCTTTCAACAAACTTCTACTTAATAGTAAAATATAGAAAGTTTTCATCCTGAAATTCAAATTAAAACCAGAGTACCACTATTACCCCCTTTGTACAACTTTTTACTGGTGGTGCTATTAAAATTAAGAATTACAAATAAAATATGCATATAAACTTTGGAAGTAACAAAATGCCCATTACATTTAAATACCATAATTTTATAGTCAAGAAAGTCCAAACAAATCTAGAGAAACACTATTAGAATTCATAAGAAATTTAGCAAAGTCTGTATACAAAATCAATATTAAAAATAGTTTCTATTCTTTTATTAGAAAAAATTGTTTCTATATGCCACAACATATAATTAGAGCATGACAATTTTTTAAAATATACAATTCAAAATAATATATAATACTAAATACTAAAAAGAAATATCTCAAAAATATTTAATATCACTATACAATAATCTATGATACATTATTAAAATAATAAATAATAGAAAGATATGCCATATTCATGCATTAGAACACTCTATATTCTAAATGGTCATATTAACCAGATCACCCTAATAAATAAAACAAAATAAATAAATCTATATATATAAAAACCTAAGCAACCATTCGAACGGTAGCTATGACATGCAGTGACCACCAGGGAGCATACGCTCAATGCACAGGCATGGAAACATGGAACAAACTTATGAATCTCTGAGGGAAGGGCGGTGGGGGGAGGGCAGAAAGAGATTAACCAAAGATCTTATATGCATACTACAGGCCCAGTGCATGGATTCGTGCACTGGTGGGGTCCCTCAGCCTGGCCTGTGAGGATCAGACCAAAATGGGTAGTCCAACATCCCCCAAGGGGTCCCAGATTACAAGAGGGTGCAGGTCAGGCCAAGAGACGCGCCCCCCCCCCCCCCCCCCCGCACCAGTGCACGAATCCATGCACCGGGCCTCTAGTAAATAATAAAAGAGCAACATTAACAAAAATAACTTCTTGAAATAAATTTTAGTCAGTGTCAATTATAATTTTCTATTACAAAATACTTAAAAATAATGATAAGAACACAACAGGAGACAATACAAAAGATGTCAGAAGCAAACCATAGCACCAAATGTTTTCAATTGCCAAATGAGAAAAAAAATGAATTGGCGTTCAACTGAAAATAAAATATAACATAAACCTGAAATAAATCTAAGGAAAGCAGGAATTAATACAAATAAAAGCAGGGATTTTTAAACAGGTAAAAAATCAGAAAAATTGGAGAAAAGAAATAGATTAACAAAAGTAACAAAGCCTTTCCTGTGTATCATAAATAACTACTTATAATATATTACGACATCACATTAATAATAATATCCATAGAATCTAACTTATTAGGAGTTAACTTAATAAGATATATAGAACATTCATGTTATAAACAAAAATTTTATTTGAGAGAAGTAAAAGAAGATCTGAATCAAAGCTGTGACATGTGATGTTATTTTATTGAAGGAAATTTTCAGTATTTTTAATAATGCCAGTAACCTCTGTATTAGTTTTCTATTGCTGTAACAGATTACAACAAATTTTGTGGGTGAAAACAACATAAATATATTATTTTATGGTACTGATGGTTAGAAGTTCAAAATGGGTCTCATTAGACTACAATCAAGGTGTCACTAGGCTGCTTTCCTTCTGGATGCTCAGAAGTAGAATTACTTTCCTTGCTTTTTTCAGCTTCTGAGGCCACGTGACTTCCTTGTCTCATGTCACCCTTCTCCATCAACAAAGCCAGCTGTATGGTATCATCAAATCCCTCTCCTCTGTCTTCTGCTCCCCTCATCTCCTTTCCTGCTTCTAACTAACATGCCTCACTGTTTCCCCACAAGGACACCTTGCTATTATTACAGTGAGTCCACCTAGATAATTCAGGGAAATATCTCAGGATATTTAATTTAATCACACCTGCAAAGTTCCTTTTTACCATGTAAAGTAACAAATTCACAGGTTCTAGGAATTAGGGCATGGAGATATTGGGGGATGGTTGGTCATTATTCTGTCTATCACAATCTCAAAATAGATTTATACACTTAGTTCAACTCAATTCATTTTTAGCTAACAGAATTATTGAAAATATAACAAAAAACTAGAACAAATGAAACTCATAAATTGTATCATGACCTCACTTATATGTGGAATCTAATAAACAACATAAACTGATGAACAAATAGGTCTAGAGACACAGAAGCATGCAATAGACTGTCAGATCTCAGAGGGAAAGGGGGTTTTGGGGAGAGATTAACCAAATAACTTATATACATACTAGAGGCCGGGTGCACAAAAATTTGTGCACTCGGTGGGGGGGTCCCCCAGCCCGGCCTGTGCCCTCTCCCAGTCTGGGACCCCTAGGGAGATAACGACCTGCTGGCTTAGGCCTGCTCCCGGGTGGCAGAGGGCAGGCCCAATCCCTAGGTGCAGCCCCTGGTCAGGCTCAGAGCAGGGCCGATTGGGGAGTTGGGGCGCTGCCCCGTCATGCACAGAGCAGGGCGGATAGGGAGGTTGCGATGCCACCCTCAGTCACGCTCAGGGTAGGGCTGATTGGGGGGTTGGGGCACCGCCCCCTGTTACACTCAAGGCAGGGTCGATGGGGAGGTTGTGGCACCACCCCCTGTCATGCACAGAGCAGGGCTGATCAGGGGGTTGGGGCGCTGTCCCCTGTCACTCACAGAGCAGGGCCCATCAGGGGGTTGGGGTGCTGCCCCCTGTCACACACAGAGCAGGGCCGATCAGGGGGTTGGGGCGCTGCACCCTGTCACACTCAGGGCAGGGCCAATGGGGAGGTTATGGCTCTACCCTGTCACACACAGAGCAAGGCCCATGGAGGGGGGTTGGGGCGCCACTCTCTATTACCCACAGAGCAGGGCCGATCAGGGGGTTGGGGCACCACCACTGTCACACACAGAGCCGCGGGGCGATCAGGGGATTGGGGAGCTCCCCCCTATCAGGCACAGAGCAGGGCTGATCAGGGGGTTGGGGCGCTGCCCCCTGTCACACTGATCCCGGTGCCGGGAGCCTCGCTGCTCCGCTGATCCCAGTGCCGGGAGGCATATCACCCTTTTACTATATAGGATAGAGGCCTGGTGCATGGGTGGGGGCCAGCTGGTTTGCCCTGAAGGGTGTCCTGGATCAGGGTGGGGGTCCCCATTGGGGTGCCTGGCCAGGCTGGCTGAGGGGCTGAGGGCTGTTTTCCCACTGGCAGTTGACTAAAAGCTCCCAACTGCTCCTTGTTTTCTTTTTTTTTTTTTTTTTATTCTGGGCCAGCTTTAGCTCTGAGGCCTCGCTGTTGAAAACATGGATACAATGTTGCGGTCCGGGGCTGACTGAAAGCCGGTTTTGTTTAGCTTCTTATTTACAACATAGTATATAGTTGCTTAGAGTTGCAGTTGAGAGTCGGGCAAGTGAGGCGGGGAACGTTGGAGTCTGCAGTCCCTGGAGCAAGCAAGCCTCATGTTCGCTTCCAACTGCCTGGCTGCCGGCCGCCATCTTGGCTGACAGTTAATTTGCATAAGGATACGCTGATTAGCCAATGGGAAGGGTAGTGGTCGTACGCCAATTACCATGTTCCTCTTTTATTAGTGTAGATAAGCATAGTCCATGGACACAGGGCTAGGGGTGGGGCAGGAGCTGGGCACAGGAGGATAAGGGTGGAGGAGGAAAGGTAGACATCTGAAATTGCCTCAACAATAAAAATAAATTTTTTAAAAAAGGAAAAGACTTTCATTGCCAGATATGAAAACATATGGCGCCATAATGATTATAGTAGTAGCATAAGAACAGACGTATCTAGGAAGAGAACTTTAAAAAATATATATGCATATGTAATTAGTATTATAATACATGAAGTGGCATTTAAGAGCTGAAGGAAAGGGCTGATTATTTAGTGAATTATGTGGGGCAAATAGGTTAATTATTTGGGGGGCGGGGAGGAATATGTTAGGATTAAAGTTAGATATGTACTTTCTATCACACATCAAAATAAAGTCTTGATGGATAATAGCATTAAACAACAAAAAACAACATTAATTTTGAAAGTAAAATATCAATTACTAGTTATCCTTTGATGAACAAAGTTAAAAGAACTAAGTATATAAAAAAGGAAAAAATAAAGGGGAAAACAATAGCTTTGGCAACATTAACGCATAGACATGGAAACTACAAACATCAAAAATACCACAAACAGAAGTAAAATAAACAAAAAACTAATGGGAAAATGTATTTTCAATCATATGATAAACAACCAAGATAAAGAAGAAATCTTATTAGGACAAAGGCAAAGAAATTGTTTTAACTTTGTTAAATTAATGTTTGTTAAGAGGGCTATAAGATAACCGATGGTGAGTCTGCAACACACCACAAGAAATCAAAATAGAGACATTGATTACTCACAGGTCCTGGAGGAAACACCTTGAAGGGCCACAGGAGGAGATAAAGGCAGGGTGGAGAGAGAGAGAGAGAGAGAGAGAGAGATTCCAGGTCACATGTTTTTACTAGGATCTGTGGGTAAATAGTGCTTTGGGGTCCCCAGAAGAATTCTGAATTGATCAAAGGGGTGCACACACACAGGGAAGGCTCTGCGGGGCAGAGGCAGCTGCTAATCACAAGGGCCACTGGGGAAAAGTCAGATCAGGAACTTACATTTGCCTGTGACTCTGAGGGTTGTTATCTAGAACATGAGCTTCCATGAGTGTTAGTATGGTTCAAAGTCACTGCTAGCAACTTTGCCAAACAAAATAGATGCCAACACATCAATACCATGTAGTAGTACCTTAGCTAAACTCTGGACAGAAATATTAACTGACAAGGGGAAATTGCAAATGATTAATAAATACATTTTGAAAACATTCAAACTGTCCTGCCAATTAAAGAAACACAAATTAAAATACTTATGCAATGCCATTTTCTCTATCAAATGAGCAGTTGTTGTTTTTTCCCCTTATAGTATTATCCAGTTTCCAAAAGGGTGGAGAAATAGATAAATAATACCATTCTAGTGTAGACATAAATTGGCAAACAGTTTCTGGAAGATATTTAGTAAATTTTAATAGGCTAATGCCCAGCTGAAGTGGCTCAGTTGGTTGAGCTCCTTCCTGTGCATGGAAGGGTTGCTGGTTCAATTCCCAGTCAGGGCACATACCTGGGTTGCTGGTCTACCCCTAGATGGTGAGCATGAGCTGAGTAGCATCAATGTTCCTCACATGGGTGTTTCTCTCTCTTTCTACCTTCCTCTCTAAGCATGTCCTTGGGTGAGAATTAAACAAAAAAAAGGCTTAAAAATACAGAAGTGCTTTTAAAGAAGAATCCTATATAATAAAAGCCTAGGTGGTGTCATGCCCTCACGCAATGTCATCACAAGATGGCTGCCACAAGATGGCCGCCTTTATGTTGTCACAAGATGGCCAGCAGGGGAGGGCAGTTGTGGGCAATCAGGCCAGCAGGGGAGGGCAGTTGGGGGTGATCGTGGCAGCAGGGGTGGGCAGTTGGGGACGATCAGGCCAGCAGAGGTGCAGTTAGGGGCGATCAGACTGGCAGGCAGAAGCGGTTAGGGGCAAGCAGGCAGGTAGACAGGCGAGCAGTTAGGAGCCAGGAGTCCCAGATTGTGAGAGGGATGTCCAACTGCCAGTTTAGGCCCCATCCCTGTGGACAGTCGGACATCCCCCAAGAGGTCCCAGATTGGAGAGAATGCAGGCCAGGCTGAGGGAGGCCCCCCCCCCCCCCCCCCCGCCAGTGCGCGGATTTTGTGCACCGGGCCTCTAGTCTATAATAATTAAAGTGTAATATGCTAATTAGACGAGATGGCCAAATGACCTTCTGAACGACATTCCAAATAACCTTCCAGACAAAGCCAAGGCTGCAAGGTCTGAGCCCCTGGCATGAATTTCATGCATCGGGCCTCTAGTATTATTCATAATTGCAAAACAGAAATAACGTAACAACTAAACTTACATCAATAATGGATTAGCTAAATAAATTATATGTTCACAAGAGTAAATATATAAAACAATTTTTAAGATCTCATTTTAAAAGTATATTTAAAGATATGTGAAAATGTTCATAATATATTAAGTGAAAAGCATATTATGAAACTGCCCTGATAATTTTTAAACTGTGTAAATGCATTATATTTAAGAGAAGGCTAAACAGAAAAAAATACTAACAGTGTTTTTCTCCAACTATTGAAGATTCAAATTAAGTTTTTGTGTGAGTATGAGATTTTCTGTTTTCATTGTTAGGTTATACAATGAACAATGTTTTATGATGACAGCAATTGTTAATATCATCTTAATAATAGAGCAAAAGAATATAGAATAATTAAATTGCCCTTAATCAAGCCTTAATTTTTAAAAAAATATCTTTGGTTCCCTAACCCCACATCAGAAGTGATTCTATCTTAATGTTGAAAGTGTTTATATCACTCTGGACTGATAATATCTTATACAGATCAACTTGGACTGACCAACACAGATGTAGTTTTATGCTTCCAATCAATGAGACTATCTTACAGTACATCTCAGGTAGGATTTGAAGTGAACTTCCCCAGATAGAATAAAAGCTTAAGAGTGTGGAAAAACTCCCTAATCATACCCCCTTCATATTATTACTGAACCCTAAAACAGTGCCATGACCATGCTTGCTGGATGTCAATATAGGTTGAGCTCAGCTCAACTCAGCTCTAAAAAAGAAATTCTTGAAAATAGACAATAAAGTCAGAAAGATTATAGGATCCCAGTGTTTAAATTTGTACTTTAGCCTTAGTCTAGTTTCTAATATTAATACTAGACATAATTTTTCTTTGTGTCGTACCTACATGGCTTCCCACAATTGCTCTGATTCTCTGAAATGTTTTCTTACTTAGTGTTTGCAATTTCACGTCAATTTACTTTTTGACTATTTTCCCCTTAGTAATCATTTCTATGTCCACTTACACATTGTTATCTAAAGATAGCTGGCTCAACCCATCTGGTGTGGCTCAGTGCTTGAGCATTGACCTATGAATCGAGAGGTCACTGGTTCGATTCCCAGTAAGGGCACATGCCCGGGTTGTGGGCTTGATCCCCAGTGGGGGTTGTGCAGGAGTCAGCTGATCAATGATTCTTTCTCATCATTGATATTTCGATCTCTCTCTCCCTCTCCCTTCCTCTCTGAAATAAATAATATATATATATATATATATATATATATATATATGTATGTATGTTAAAGATAGCTGGCTTAGTATATGTGTTTTAAAGTTAAAATTACGAATCCAGTTTGTTTGCTTTTTCTTTATATTGCTCAGTCTACAAGCACCTAAAATTGAACATTTACAGAATGTGGCTCATCTGTATAAGGAAAGTGACCAACAGCCATAATGCAGCATCCATAAGAATGACTTTCTCACAATGGACTTAGAAAGTACTATGATGGTGGCACACTCAGCAGTGAATGCCATACACCTTTGATATATAAGGGCCAAAATAGAACATTAATATACAAACCAGACTCTTACTTCGGATAATGAAACGGTAAGTTCTCCAAGGAACAAAATGGGAATCTTAGGAAAATAACTATTCTTTCATGTGGTGCGTGGTTGAAAGAGGTCATCATTTTTATTCTTAATATCAGTGCCCACATTTTTCTGACTCACATTATCTCTGGAAATATCACCAAAAATTTTTTTTTCTTTCCTTGTCCTTTCAATTTCAGAGCTAAACTCTCAAACCTTTAGTAAAAAAGGGCATTGATTAAGAAACTTGTCTTGGAGAAAAATCTCAAACATGGTAACATGTACTGCAGTGTGAGCTATTAAATGATTTAATAGGTCAGAAATAGTTTTAAGCTAGATTTTTTTCTTTCTACCTTTCCATTCATTATCACTCCATCTATTTCTAAACAGAATTTCAGGCTGGGTCTTGTAAATCTAGAGCTTTACACAGAAAGCTATAATTTGTACATGTAATGAAGAACTTTGAGGTCACGGATAAATTAGAACATGAGCTAGTTATTTAGAAAGCTTTCAGGGTTTTTTTTTTCCCCTCATATGTTTGTTTATCTGTTCTTTAAATTCTCCTAATATACATCTAAATGATCTGGCCAGTTCATTAAGTTCTATTGAGCAATTAATTCATAGCCAGTCAATTTAACCTGAATAGTGGGTTTGTGTGAGTAGACAGGACATAGTCAAATGCAAATTTGGATGTCGTTCAGCTAATTTGATCTGGGAACAGAATAAATAATAACCATTAGTGTGGAGTTTGGGATCTGATTCTCGTGGCCAGGCCTTCTAAATTGGTCAGAGTAAGATAATTGCCAAGTTCTAAATGTTGTTCGGTGTGTTGCTCTGTTGTATGGACACAAGGGATTTCACTTGGCTTATGCCTTCTTCTTCTCTCCACTTCTAGAACATTATACTCTAAATTACATCCAACATTTTGCACATTTTTTCTGAGTTCTTTACATTGTAACAACAAAATAGCATATTTGATGTCAAATCTGTACATTCTAATTATGCAAAGCCAAAAGCAGATAGGCCCTGTGTGCTTGTGAACTGAATATAGCCAAATGTTTCCATTTGTGAGCCCAAGATTACTGGGGAATTTCAAATATTTCTGTATTTCTCAACAACAAAAGGGACATGTTTTCAGACTTTAGGTAAAAATAGTCTTTTTAAAATTTATTCAGCTTGTGATAAATAAAAAATGTTTCTTTGTATGTGCTTGTTTAGAGTCTGGTTTTGAGAATTTCTTACGATGTTTTCACTAGAAATGTTGTAGGTTAGTTTCCCCCACCCCCCTGGAATCTAAGAGGTGAAATGGACAAGCAATAAAAATTAAACTGACTAGTCCAATTTCATTGCCCAAACAAAAAGAAATTTGGGGATGTAGAGAAAAGCAGAAAAGAGTGCTGAAAATACATTTGTATTTTAAAAGTCCATTTTAATCTTCTAAATCCTTATTGAAAACAAAACAATAAAATTTACAGGACATAACTATTTATGTGGTTAGGTATTTAGGAATAAAAACAAGCCTGGCACTGATTTATGGAATTCTTTGTGCTTTGACGTGGCTAAGGGTGAAAAGGTTTCTTTTGCTAAAAATAATGACACCCATACCTAAGAAAGCATCTGGATGCCATTCTCAGAACTATAAGACTTTTCTAAAAATCAGGGCCTGTGTGACCCTGGTAATGAACCAGTCAGTCCTTAATAAGGTTCTTTTTTTTTCCACAGGTATTTTTGAGTATCCTTCTTAGTTGTAGTTTTACTTTTGAATACTGTGTGTTGGTATATGAAAAGGCCATTTCACATGTGATATTTTCATTATAAAATTGGATAGGCTTTTTTACATAATTTTTTATGCATTTTTGATGTGAGTGGGAGTGTTTGCTGGTGGTGCAAAAAAAAGAAATATAACATGCATAATAGATTTTCACGTATCTATTTTACAATATTTATAATGCATATAAAGATTAAGGAAAGTAATATTTAATTTCATATTCAAGGCATAAAATAAATTAGAGAACTGATAAAGAACATAAGGTAGTAGACTTTAAATATTATAAAGTATTGCCTACCTTTTTTTTCTAGTGTGATTTTGTTCAAGAGAATATGTGGTGCTAAATTTTGTTCTGAACCTATGTGAGTGAATTATTATCCTAGCCATATTTTCACACTCTATATTTATTGTCTAAATAAGTAAATGAGTATAACAAAAAAAAAGTTGTTCTATCAATTTCATATAACATTTACAGTGTCAGGCTGGCTAGTTTTCCTAATTTATAGAGATCACAGAGGAAAGAAACAATTTGGAGACTGCTTTTGGTTTTTTTTTGGTTTTATTTTTTTAATCCTCACCCAAAGACATGTTATCATTCATTTTAGAGAGAGAGGAAGGAAGGAGAGAGAGAGAGAGAGAGAGAGAGAGAGAGAGAGATGATGTGAGAGAGAAACATCAATCCATTGCCTCCTATACATGCCCAGACTGTGAATTGAATCTAAAAGCTGGTATATGTCCTGACTGGGAATGGAACCACAACAATCCAGTGCATGGGACAATGCTCCAACCAACTGAGTCACATCAGTGAGGGCTGGAAACTCTTTTTTTGATGTGAATATAAATAGACAAATTAGGGCATTTGGCATTTTTAGCAAATATTTATCAGGGAAAAAGATAAATTATTGATGATAAACTCTAAACTCACTTTTTTCTGATTTTTGATTTCATAAATGCAAATTATTCTGTTTTTAACATACACATAGTAAAAATCATTAATATAATATGGTATTTAAGTAAGTATAATAACTTATGATTATCTTAATGACACATTTTGTCACTAAAACTTGATATTAGAGTTTATGTATATAATTTTATTTACACATTTTTCTCATACATTTGTATATTCTTGCACAATTCTTTGGACAGAAAGACCCTTGGGGGAGGGAGTAAGGCAAGAATGCTTCTTTCAGAAGGATATATTATTAAGCAGGGAAGGAGGAACAGGATGCTTACATGGTAAGATAGAACACATCAAAAGTGATCCCAAGTGGCTCTCTTACCCATTCATATTTCTATTATTGGTGCATCACCAGCTATAAATACAGTATTGCTTTTAGGAAGTCAGGGTCTGGCATGTTACAGGTCCTAAATGCACTCATTCAACAAATATTTACCGAGCACTCACTACATTCTAGGCAATGATCCAGGTGCTGGGGATACAGCAGTGAACACAACAGGAAGGTTTTACCTGCTGTAGTGAGTTGAATTGTGGCCCTCAAAAGATAAGTTCACTGTCGACCTCAGAATTTAACCTTGTTTGGAATAAGGGTCTTTGCAGATGTAACAAAGGTAAGGATCCCAAGATGACATTAGGGTGAGCTCTAAATTCAATCTATTAGATAGAAAAGGAGACAGACCTAACTGAGATAGACCCAATTAGAAGAAGACCATGTGAAGAAATGGGCCAAGATTGGAGGGTTGCCAACTGGCACCAGAAGCTGTGAGAGAGGTATGAAACCCATCGTTCCTCAGAGCCACCCCTAGGAACCACCCCTGCTGACATCTTAATTTTGTACTCTGGACTCCAACACTGTGACAATGTAAATTCTGTTGTTAAAGCCAAAGGTTTATGGTGATTTGGCACAGCATGGCTCCAGGAAACTAATCCAGGAGTGAGGAGATACACAAAAGCAAAAACAAAAAAGAAAAGAAAGGAGGGAGGGAAAAAAGGAAGGAAGGAAGGAAGGAAGGAAGGAAGGAAGGAAGGAAGGAAGGAAGGAAGGGAGGGAGGGAGGGAGGGAGGAAGGGAGGAAGGAAGGAAGGAAGGAAGGAAGGAAGGAAGGAAGGGAGGAAGGGAGGGAGGGAGGGAGGGAAGGAAGGAAGGGAAGAAGGAAGGAAGGAAGGAAGGAAGGAAGGAAGGAAGGAAGGAAGGAAGGAGTGAGGGGGGAGGGGAAGAAGGAAGGAAGGAAGGGAGGGAGGGAGGGAGGGAGGGAGGGAGGAAGGAAGGAAGGAAGGAAGAGGGAGAGAGGGAGGGAGGGAGGGAGGGAGGGAGGAAGTACATAAGTTATTTTAAATGGTGATAAGTGCTAGGAAGACACCAGAAAAGAGGTGTAAGGAAAAGTCATGAACCCAGCTCCTCAGGGGACTCACAGCAGGTTTACCAAGACTACTAGCCTTGTGAGATTGGCTGTATGTGAGAGTCTGCAGAGAGGCTAAGAATATGGTACACAAAGATGCTTGATGTTCTTGAGGAAATGCCTAAAAACATAGCATATAGAAAGTATACAAAACAGACTACAAGTGAGAAGCTGGATATAATTAAAGTAAAACCAGATGTTAAAAAGTTAGAGGGCCACCTTCAGGGTGGCCAAATAGAAGAGATGATTCTTCAGGCTGAAAATGAACTATATTTGGTGAGAATAATGATACAATGGAAACCATGGGAGCCTTTCATGGAAGAGCCTCTGCCAACTAATGGAACTGGCCAAGATAATCATCATCAAATGACTTGTGTGTTAAAGGGAAACTTATGTAATTAAATGTTCTGTTACATCAAAATGTTTTCATATTATTGACATCTTATAATAAAAAAAAACAACAACTGATACAGAACATATTTAGGAGACTTGTTGAAACTGCTGCTTACGGTAATAGGGACTTATGAATCCGTTTTTGTTAAAACATTGATGCAAATTATTTCAAAGATGATGTTTTTTAAAATAGAGGTTCTTGGAAGATTTGAAAGTTAATTGGAAAAATTCCCACATATTTTAATGCGGAGGCCATATTTGAAAGGTGAAATATTTTTAGTAGTCTCTTCAACACATTAATTTTTTTTAAGAAATCAGAAGAGGAATTTATCATTGCTCAAACAAATGTATAGGTCACTGTTTGAAATGAGGTAGTAAGAGTAAAAACCATCAAATTAGAATTCATTGTATAGTTGAAGAAATTGATTTTGTATTTGAAAGAAAGATTTTTTATTTACAATGGTAGTTGGAAAAACTTCTTTCTTTTTGTCTCATTTAAGGAAGTTAACTTTCTGGCCCTTAATCAAACCACATCAGGACAGAGCTATAATTTCTGTAAAAGTAGAGCTATTAAGGGTTTCTAAAATTTATGTGGCATATGGATAAGCTTATATTCATAACATTTTAGTTGTATGGTTGTAACTTCCAAGTGGAAACACTAAGTAAGTTTCACTTAGTTTCCAATATGAAGATAGCTGGGTATCAAACAGAAGATAAAGCTATTCAAAGAAATAGGTGATTGACAAGTTTAAGGTTAAACAAAATTAAAATTATTTGCTGGCGTTTTCACCTTTTCTTCCTATTTCCCTATCATTTCTAAATACTTAGTTAAATTTGGTGTTTCTTACCTTCAAATATTGTACTGTGTGTGTGTTTGTGTGTGTGTATGTGTGTGTGTGTGTGTGTGTGTACATGTTGCTATCTCTGTGGCAAAGCAGAATCTTTCAGAATTTTGAGAATGAGGGAAAAATGTATTTTTTTTTTGTTTTCACAATATATTTATCCCCTTATAGAGCTTACATTGGATACTAAATAAATGCTAAATGGAAAAATAGTTGAGTGATTTTTACAGTAAGAGTTGCAGATGAAGAGGGTTTAGGATTGGCTTGAATAATGAAGAAATGTTTCAGAGGAGAGGGACTAAGAGTTAGGATTTGAAAGATGGGCAATATATAGGTAGAGGGGGAAATGCCATGTAAAGGATTTCTAAAAGGTAACATTATAGTATTGATGACTTTAAGTATGAGCAAGTGTGTAAAGGTCACTGTGAGAGGAGTCTAATGGAAGAAATTTTCTGTGTCGAATTGAGCCAAAGAATATCTTGATTGAAAATTTATAGTTCATGTGATAAAACTTTAAAATTCTTGAACTACCTGCAGTGACAGGAGCACTTAAGAAGCTCACAATTCCACTGCACTCAGGGGGTTACAAGGATAAACAAGAAAGAACCAAGATTTACTCTTCCTGAGCATCTCAGTTTGTAGATTTGTTCCCAAGAGTTCCCAAGTTGTAGATCTAGCTTCTCTCTGACGTTGCTAGTTCTGTTCTCTTGGCCTCACAAAGTACCAGTCTTTCATGTGATAGTCCTTCGAGCATTTGAAGATATGTGGGTCTGTTCTGCACCAAGTTTACAATGACCAGTTTCTTTTTTATTTCTATCTGTTGCTTCTATGGTTTCCATGCCACAAACCTTCTTGCCCACTCTATCCAGCCATGGTATGTTGGCCAAAGCCTTCAAGTGTCATATTCCAAAACTTTTCATGCTTTCATAAAATAGAACAGGAGTATCATTTCACACACTCTTAGAAACTGTGCATTATTAGTGCCATACATCTACCAAAACAGACACTGAAAAACATTTCCACTTTCTCTCTTTCAAGATAAATGACTAGAAAATTTTAAAAAATTTAAAGTGTATATGAACAACTCTCAGACAAAAGACAAGAGGCAGCACAACATTGGAATTCCTGAAAGTAGGGAAACGAGGTGAGTTTTATGGTTGTCCCAGTTTACTACCTGGAGCCAGGGTTCAGGCCCCAGCACAGGAAACTGAAATAAAGCCTGGAGTGGGGGCAGCGAGCTGAGAGGACAGTTATCAGAGCTCAGGAAGGTCAAGAATGAGAGTTTACAGAGCAGAAGAGCGGGGTGGAAGAAATAAACAGGAAAGAGCTTGGGAGTCTGCAGGAGGATCTCCTTAAGGCTTTGGCTGATCTGTCCGTTTGTGGGGGAAAACAGGCCCTGAGCCTGGGAAAATAACCACTGAAAACTAGTGAGAAAGCAGTTGGTTTAACAATTCCCAGAGTTCAAACATAGGTAGGGAGAGTTTTATTCCAACCAACCAAAGTGGAAAGACCTTAAAATACACAAGACGAAGGGTAAAGTTCATAGAAAGGTCACATTCAAGAGTAGAGCTAAGTTAGCTCCATAGAAAAAGCTGCTCTGGACCTGTAATAACAAAACTTAAAAGTAAGTCTTGCCTCAAAGGGATCATGCTTAGCTAAGAGCACTTGCTTGTGTGCCAGAAGAAAATCCAACACTTAACAACGTAAAATCCATCATTTCCAGCATAGAAACCAAAATTACAGGTATGGAAAGGAAAACAAGAGGAGGAGGAAAAACAGCAATAAACAGAACTCAAAATAACAGACATGATAGAATTACTAGACCATGACCTGAAACAGCTCTTCTACATCATATAAATATGCTCAATATGTGAAGCACAACATAAGCAGATACTGAGAAGAGCGAAAGATATATGAAATATCTAGGTATAAAAAATTCAGCATCTGACGTGAAATATTCACTGGATGGGATTACACACTAGAGGAGAGATGGTTAGTGAACTAAAAAACATATGAAGAGAACTATTCAAAAGAAGCACAGAGAAAAATGAGAATTAAAAGAAAATAGGGCATCAGTAAGCTTTGTGACAATATCAATTATTATAACAAGAAATAAAATGTAGGACAATAACACAAAAGATGGGAAGCAGAAATAGAACAATAATATTGTAAGATTCTTACACTTTATGTGTATTATGAAATATTATTTGAATGTGATAGTGATAAGTTAAACTCTAGAGAAGCTACTAAAAATAGTCTAAGTGGAATAGCTAGCAAGTCAATACTAGACAAAAGAAAATAAATCATAAAATGTTCTCAATTCAAAAGAAGTTAAGAAAGGGGAACAAAGGAATAAAGAACAGATGGGAAAAGGGAAAAACAAATGCTAACTATAAACAAACCATATGAATCATTACATTAACTGTATGTGGTCTAACCACTCAAATTAAAGACAAAAATTGTTAGAATGTATTTTTTTTTTTTAAAAATCAAGATCCCACTACATATTGTCTAAATGAATAATTAAACTAAACAAAGTTTATAGACTTTGTTTCCCCACCCTGTTGAAATTTCCTCAGGTTGCTGAATGAGTAAATAAACTCTTAAGTTAAAAGAATGGTCAGGGAGAAGGAAGTTCAAACTGTTAATTAAAGACGTAAGAGACATAAGATTCAGTCTCTAAATTGTCTATTAAAAAATCATTCTGCATGAATATATGTGCACTCAATGGGGAAATTAGAGAAAAATTGGGAAAAAAAGCAGTTGGAGGCTTATAAAAATCTGCAAGTAAGTTGAATAATACTATATTAAAGATAGGTATAGGGATTATCTCTTTTTATTGAAACATAATATACATATAGAAAAGTATTCATTTGAAGTCATTTTCTTTTTTAATGTTATTCTTTTTTAAAAATATATATTCTTATTGATTTCAGAAAGGAAAGGAGAGGGAGAGATCAAAACATCAATGATGAGAGAATCATTGATTGGCTGCCTCCTGCACACCCCCTACTGGGGGTTGAGCCCACAACCTGGGCATGTGCGCTTGAGGGGGATTGAACCAGGGACCTTTCAGTCCACAGGCTGACACTCTATCCACTGAGCCAAACTGGCTAGGGATTGAAGTCACTTTCAATCGTTTACCAAGTGAAACTGATCACTTTCATAGGCAAAAACAACTTTCATCCCAAAGAAATTAAATAATATATGAACTTTATGAGATGATGGATGGAATATTAGCTGATAAGAAAATACATTGAAAGGGAAAGAAAGTCCAGATACTAATGTCAAAGTTTAAGGAAACTTCTCCCTATTTCAGGTTCCACACATAACAAGCTTGGAAGTTGCAACTCTGTGCTAACAAGCACAAAAGTTGAGCAGACTGAAAAAAATCACAATTCTTTTTAAATTCATAAGAGAGTGGAGGACACAGGGCAAACCACTTCCCCCAAAATAGGAAGACAGGCAAACACAGGGAATCGTGGCTTACCTGAAAAGAGACTCTGGAGCTGATTTTGCTATTAGAACCAGCTGGGGCGGGGCGGGGGAGGGGGGGGGGGAGGGCGGGGAGCGGGCGGGGGGGGAGGTGTAGAAAAATAGGATCCAGAATTAATGAACTCCTGGAGGCCCAGTATAAACAAGTCTGAGAGTGAAAAACGCCAGGGGATTCCAGTCACAGGGGGGCCCCACCCTTTTGTGATTTTTATCTCCAGGAGCTTGACCAGGTAGTTCCATTATAAATTGGAGGAAAAAAACCCCTCAGACTTTAAGCAGGGAGAGAAGAAAAGGAACCACTTTGAAATGTGTCTCAGTGCTCTTCTTCTTAAGGTCTACCCTCAGGAGAAATGAGTTAATCTGACCCTAACCTGCTGGGTACTATCAGAGCCTCACCAACCTGATACTGTGTACATACTCTTTTTTTTATTGTTGGAAATATTACTGTCCATGGGTTATGCATATAAATTTTTTTTCTTTAAAAAATCAGGGACTTCTAGATGACATGGTCACTTCTGCTGGCCACAATCCGTACTCTGGGTTCCAAAGATTCATGTCTGTCCCAAATGCAAAATACCTGGTGTGGACTCTGTCACTATTATATTTTCATCCCGAGAGCTTGGGACATTCTTGACACTCAGGAAATTAATAAGTAAGTGAATGATATTTTTAAAATTCTTGCTTTAAGTATTGCTCTTCATAAAACAATCTTCTTTTATCTTCTAAGTTGTGTTGGAAAGATTAACACATTGAGACACTGGTATTTACATGTGAATTAATGGGATGGCCTCCTTTCATATTAGGTGCCCAGACACTGCGGAGCAATAGGCAAGAAAGAATGGTCACTACAATGGAAGCTAACATGAAGGAAACGATAGCCTTGCTGAATTTTCCTAGGGCTGCCCAGAAATTAAACCAAATTGAATCAATATAGTTTCAATCTGTGGAAACTCTACTGTTTGAGTATAAACTTTAGTCCATCTCCAGGGACATAAAATTCTTCTTTTCTCCTTCAATTTTTTTTTTTTAATTTATTCTCAATTACCCAATCTGAAACCAAGTCCTGATGATTTTGCTGCAGGAAGTTCACTGCATCGCTCCCCTTTCTACCGCCATTGTCATTCTGCTAGGGAGGTGAAGTATTCTCACCTGGTCCAGTAAAACAACCTCATAAATTGCAGCTTTGCCTCTAATCTCCTTGCTTCTAATTTGATCCCCACACATGACCCAAACTCTGTTTCTAAATTATTGATCTGGTTACGTCATTCTCCTAAGGAAAATCATGCAATGCTCCTCTAATTCCCTAAGCATGCATTCAAGGCTCTTCCAACCTTGTTTGAACTCCACTTGGACTTCAGAAGTCTTTAAACATCAACAGAACTGGGACAAAACTCCAGGCCAACTACTTATTGGCTAGGTGACATCGTGCAGGTCACTGAAGATCTCTAAATGTAACTTTCTTCTATGTATATGATATTGTGCAAGGTTTTATCAAGAGTTTGAGAGATAAGTCAAGATCCTGGCACCTGGAAAATGTTTAATTAAGTCAGTGGTTCTCAACCTGTGGGTCGCGACCCCTTTGGGGGTCGAATGACCCTTTCACAGGGGTCGCCTAGGACCATCGGAAAACACATATATAATTACATATTGTTTTTGTGATTAATCACTATGCTTTAATTATGTTCAATTTGTAACAATGAAATTGGGGGTCACCACAACATGAGGAACTGTATTAAAGGGTCGCGGCATTAGGAAGGTTGAGAACCACTGAATTAAGTTGTAGTTATCATAGGAACCTTTATCGTTTCACTCCCTTGTACTGCTCACTAAGCACCCCAGACTCTAGCTGAACTAAACTGACACGTGTAGGGCTCAGAAAGCTACACATACTCTTATGCCTCCAAGCTTTGTTCATGCAACTTTTTCATTTTAACCATATTTTAAACCTGGCAAAGTTCTGTTCATCCTGTAAGATACAGTAATCTGCCATCTCTCTATGGACATCCTCATCTCTCCTGGTCCATAGGAGCAATCACTTTCACCTCCATGCTTCTATTACACCTCTTTGAAATCCTGGGCATTTGTCACTTGTGTCAAAATTTATCGTGTGAGTAATTTTCATCTCACCACATGGTGATTTTCCTGAGGCCAGGCCTGGTGTCTTACTCATTATGGTTTCATTATTATCACTTTTAAATGCAATGCTGGACTTGGGGGTCAGTGCTCAGCAAATGTTTATGGAATTGATTGACATAATAGCACCTAAATACAAAGTGTTGATGCTGGTCTGTGACACCTCCCATGGCCAAAAAAATTAATCAAGTCACTATTCACGGTATTTATTATTACTGTTATTACAAATATTATCTAGAATTCTCTTTTTAGAAATACCAATAGGCTATATTTTTCAGCAATTATGACTTTCCTAGAGCTTTTTTCACAAGTGAATTCAATATTTTATTCATACTTTCTTTCCTAAACCAAATGCCCACATTAAAAATGTATATATGTAAGTAAATATGAATAGTGGCATTCTTATGAACAATTCTATGATAAAAGGAAGTTAGATGGCAGGAGAATTTTGGTCAGAAAACACATTTTACAAGTAAGCTTCTAAGGGGTTATTTTAAACAACACTGAGGGGAAAGAATTATTTCAAACAGATGAAAAATACCTCCCTACTGTCCTTCTAATGGATGTACTTTAAAGAAAGCCAAGGGGAATTTTAAACTCCACATACATTTTATGAACATTCAAATGAATATCTATGACTAATCTCTGGTGCATTTGAATAAAAAAATAGAACAATTTTGATGTTCCAAGTTGAATTATTAAGTAAAAATATTCAGTTATCAGATAGTTAATTAAGTGGAACTGACTGTATTCATTATAATATTTGTTCCAAACAAATGTATTTAACATTCTGATATTATGCAGAATAGGTGACAATTGCATATCTCCATGGAGATCAATAATGGGATTCAGATCATTGTGTAAAGAGTCTGCAAGTTTAATGCAGAGAGAATGTCATTATTATTTCTCTCTTAATGATGGTCATTATGCGCAAACACTGATTGAATTCCATTTGTTACCTGCATTTGAGCTGAGAGGAATAATTACAATTTAAGTGACTCCATTAAAATTCATAAAAGAATATGAATGCAAAAATTATACTTGAAACTGACAAAATATACTTTGAGGATATAAATTGTGTTTTCTGATAGGCCTCTTAAAAGAATTAAAAATAGCTTCATTTTAATAAGATGACATATAAAGATCATGTGTGATCCTCACCTTTATGTTAATTTCAATGCTGCAATCCATGACTAATAATAAAAAGCGAAGAAATTAACTTTTAAAAAGTAAAATTAATTAACTAATGTGCCAGTTATTACACATACTTTTGTGGATTGGGTCACAGTCATTCTTTTTTTAAAAAGGTTTTAATTGTGTATAATATTAAAATGGTGTTTTATCATTCCATATATTGGTGATATCACCTACCACTGTTGGTAGCTAATAAGTCCAAGGTTTAAACTGATGTAAATTAAGTGTGATGTGTTCTTTTTCATTTGTTTGGCATATATTTCTTTTGACCTGCTGTGCACTGCTCAGCATCTATAATTTTGGATGCTAATAGTTATTACTTTATGGGCCATACCAACCCAGAGTTTTCAGGCTGCACTTTTTTTCAGAGTGAAGTGGAACATACTAAGATGCCAGACAGGATGCCATTGAGTCTTAAAAGTCCTGCCTTTTAGTGGCTGAAGTGAGTTCTCTAACTCAGATGAGAGAAGGAGAGAAGTTTAGTATTTAATGCTATGGGAAGCCATGGAGAAATAGTGGCACGGAGTTGTGAGGCACTCAGCCTCTCATCAAGTTTGGGGAAGCCTCTGAAGGGAGAAATGATGCTTTCTTTCTGTGCCAGACACTCTTCTTTAGCTCTATGACACAACTTCAAATTGCAGGGTCTTGATTTCACAGTGTTTATATTACAAAATTATATGTTTTGATACTATTAAGCAAGAACAAGGAAATCATAGAATTTTTGCCTGCAAAGGTCTTTATGTCTTACTAAATCCACCTTGATCATTTTACAGATGAGAAAGCCGAGGTCTAGAGAGGCTCATGATTAAATGTTTTCAAATGTTAGTTAGTGGCAGACTTAGGATTAGAACTCAGATCCCTTGTCATTGACTACAACATTCTTTATTAGTAGTATTGTTGGTCACAACTGTCAATATATTCATTAATATTCTTTTTGTTTTATTTTATTTTGTCAACACATGCAGAATTATTTTTGAAAGCCTATTCACTCAGAATAAAATTTTTTTGAAGAAATACAAAGAAAAATTATGTTTTTTACTATGGTTATTATGGGTTAAAATAGCTGTACATGTAGCAAAAATGACCTATTCTACAATCAAAATCATAAATTATATTTCCCTAAATTTATAAATATTTTAGACTACCTATTTAGGTATAGCCATAATTCACTTAAGTACCTATGTTCCCAGTCTTGCCAATTGATCACTTTGAGGTGAAATGCAGAGATTAGAATTATACTGGACAGTGTTAACACACTGGCTATAGCACTTGGCAGTGCTCCATGAGATTCTGATTCTCTTGAATCAGGAGAAAAGGCAGGGGAATAGTGGTGGCTTATGAAGGAAGGTTGGAAAGATTCCTGTCAAGCATCTGCCCCTGTTGAGATGTCTATAACCATTAAAAACAAACAACAACACACACACACACACACTCACACACACACACACACACACACACACAAAACAGGAGGGGAGGGAAAAGAAGAAAGAAATAAACATGAAAATAATGAATTTAAGATGAGCAACTTCTTGCTGAATGAGCAAATAGTACCCAGATGCTCATTTACATTCATTTCTATTTGTGCATTTTCTTTTAGAGACTAAATCCTGAGTCAAAGAATCCCTCTCTTTATAAACCGAACAAAACATCAAGATAGTATATTACCCAGCAACTAAACATAAAGACTATTGGGAAGCATTAGAATTTAGTCTAACATAATAAGAAATATTTATGGAACTATCATTTTAATTTGGGGGGCGGGGGGACCTGTGTTCCTTTTCAACAAATGAGTGTATTTAACTTAAAGAAGCAGAACAATGTTTAACATGCTAATAGGTGGATGTAACCTAAGCTTTTGATTCTATCACTATCTACTAATAGCAGTTCTGATCAACTGGGATTAAACCATAAGTATAAAAAAATGAGGAAAATAGCTACCAATTGAATTTCTTAACTGGCTATTCTTGATTGACCTCACACTCTGCTGTTTGAACTGCTTTTCCTCAGGTATGTAAATCTCACCAGATGCTTAAGCACAGTACTTTCTAGCACTTCCACCAATCGTTTTATCAGCATGTGCAAGCTAATCAGACGTTATCCTCTGTCGCGCCTTATTTCTCAGTTCTCTGACATGGCAAGAGAAGTTCAGGGCAACCATAATTTGTTCTTTTAATTCTTTTGGAACTATTCAATGCATGCAACAGGAAGTGGACATTTTCTGGAATACAGAATCAGGCTTAATTGCTTAGAAAGATTGAAATGGTGAAATTAAAATCAAGTCATATACTGCAGCCAGGAAGGGGAAAAGAGGCAAGTGTTCTTGTCTGATGTTATCTTCCTAGGTTTTGCATTGAGGAGCGGGAGCTCCAAACATGAGAAATATGCCTCTTGTTGATTATCACCCAGTGAAGTAAGAAACCATAAATAATCTAAAGTAAAGGGCTTGAACTTCCCCCTCAAAGTCAAAGCTCCTCTAGATGCAAGGTGAACTGTTAAAGGGAAAAATATGTTTTCAGTGGCTGTTCACTTTATGTAAGCACTGATGTGCCTGTGTCAAAATGCAAGCTTCCTGCCCTCAGCAGTTCTTGAGCAATAGATAAAAGGACATATACAGATGGACAGCCTGGTTTCCAAACCATCTTTCCACCTGCTAGATCTTGTGAAAACGGAAGCATGTTATTGCAGTAGAGCTAGCTTACTATAGTTAGCATTAGACACGATTCACTATTGTTCAAATAATAAAATCATAGTAGACATATTAATTTGCATCTACAAACTCAGTTCATTGTGGTTGAAGGTAGTATAACTCCATAGAATAGCCGAGTTCTTCCCAGCACTGCTGTGCATGGAAAGTCTTTGAGTTTCCATGAGAAATGCCACATTCTAATGCCACTCAGTCAATGGCTGATTAATCCATGAGATGAATGACTCAGACACAACTTCTTTCCTTTCCTCATTCTCCTCTTACCGTCTCCTCCATGGAACACCCATTTTTTGCAACAATCTACTAGCTCATGGAATGAAAATAATTTCAGTTTGTGTTATTTCTCCATATCTTCACAAAAGTATTTCACAGTCTCTTTATAATTAGCATTTTCTGTTCCATTCACCTTGTACGTTTCATGGCAGGCAGCGTTGTCTCCACTTAAAGTTTGATCGTGGCATCTGAGATTTGCACTGATAGAAATTGAGGTTTGTTTCTTCTGCTGACATTAAATGACATGAATTCCCCCCAAATACAATAATAATTACTTTTATTCACCTTTGCCCACTTACAAAATGAATCGATTGACTGAAAGTCTTATTTGAAACAACAACAAAATACACCCTTTGCATCTAGTGGGCTCACATACATTATTATATTTCAGCCAGGTGTAATGGGAAATTAACCTCCTAAAATAAATATATAAATACCCCTGCCCTAATTATAGCTACAAGCACCGCTCCAATATTCTCTCTTCTATGTTGTGGAATTCATGTACTTGTTTAATAGCACGCCTAATTTAGACAGGCAGAGTGATTATGAGTGGGTCCGGCATTAAGCCTGATATCTCAATACGTCCATGATTAGAACAGTGGCCTGCTTCCTCCTTGGCTTTTATGTGTGCGCATAAAATAAATGGTGGTGATTGGGACTTTTAACTACAACCCACTCTGCCAGCAGCAAATGAAAACTACACATGATCCCAAATGTCTTTGCGTGTAGAATACCGTTTCTCGGCTAAGATTTGTTGTTCTGTCACCAATTTATCAGCTGGGGCCATTTAACTTATACGCACTTGAGCAGAATTAAAAGTGTTTACTTTCCTCATAAGAGGGCAGTCACATATGTACCAATTTTGTTTTAACTGTGGAAAGCAAGGAGCTGGAAACAGAGTGGAGAGGGGATTCAGCAAGGCCTAATCAATCACTGACAGATTACAGCTAAAGCCACTTCCATACCCATTAAAGCAGGACAAATGCAGAATTGCAACTGAACAACTTCTAGTTTTAAGCCAACAGTGGGACTTCCTAGTTATTTATCAAAGTCATTGCTGGTAAGCAGCATGCCTCGCTGCCCGATTGTACTTCACAGCAGACAGAGCTGACTGAAGCTTCAGCCATGAAAGAAGTGTTTATGCCCTCAGCTGTGGTGCTGTCAGCCCTCTGGAATTTACTGTAAATCACACAGCTTTTATTGCAAGATTTAGTAGCTTATCCTCTGTGGGCTCTATTCACTGCAAGCTTGTTACTATTTGGATGTTAGCCTCAGTCCATAAAGGGACTTGCTACACATCATCAAACAGCGGCAAAAAACCAAAGGTTTCATTTTTCAATTTTCTAAACCCTAAACTCCTCAACAGTCATTGAATTTCATTGCAGAAAGTGGAAGTCTACTTTATTATGGTACTCAATTTCCCCAATGGAGTTATACACTTATAACATTACTTTTATTTCCAATGACAGGATCTGGCCATCTGTCCTGGCTGTAATTTCATAACACACTCACTAGTTTTTATTTTAAGGGAATTTCTCGATATTACATTGAGCTTGTGACAAAATTGTAATGTATATATAAAGGCCACAATAATGATAACTATATTTAGTACCAGCTAACATCTTAACAAAATAGTTTTTCTTACTCCGGCTGTGGCAGAGTCTGCATGAGCTCCTAATACAAATTAACCGACAAATGGGGTGGGGGTGGGGATGTGGGGGGGGGGGGGGGGAGAGCAAGTTTTAAAGAGACAGAACTATATAGAAAGAAATGGGATGACTCAAGTCAGACCCACATGGAACAATATCATTCCACAGGCAGTGTGGATTTTATCAAAAGTGGTACTGCATGCTACTTTTATTAGAACTGTTTCTTCTAGGATCAAAGAGTGAAAATGCTAAGAAATCCTAGAGTCTGTGGTAGGGAAGACTGACTTTATAATGAAGAGGGTTTGTTCCATAAAAGCTTATTAATCTGGCAAGAAGTTAAAGATATTTTGTCACTTGTTACATACTAGAGTGGGGTCCACTTACAGCTTACTCAGATCCAGCCAAACTGAATAGAACTGGAATCAGAAAAGAAGTCCTGGGTTGTTTCAATGCATTGTAATGTGCAAATTATAATTCCTGGAAGGGAGAACCTATGCCTACAAAGAAACAATTCTGTGGGAAGAAAGAATGACCTGATGACAGGCACCATTTGGAGGCAATAGGTATCAAATATGAAAACACTTTGCCTGTGGGCTTTACTGAGGAATTCGCAGGAGGTGAAGGTGGTTAGAAAGCACTTGAGCCAAAACATATACATATGCACACAAAGGAGAGAGATCGCTTTAAACTGGGAAGCCAAGTGTGATTAACTGGTGATAGATTAACACGGAAGGACGTGCATGGAGAGGAAAAGATCAGAGTCATAAATACATAAATAGTAATGAAAAGCAGTAAGTGAAAAATGCTAAGTCTGGCAAGTTTATATTAAAATTTTTTTCCGAAGCTCTTTCTAGGATAAAAAGCAACTGAAGTTTGGATTTTTTAATGGAAATATACAGCTGTTTATGGCCAGACTTTATATAACCAAAACCCATTCAACAACTTCCCCTTCCTCTATAATGAATACCAGGCACCATACTTGTCCTCCCACCTGAAGAACAAATTTAAAACCATACAAAAAATATGAAATATAAAACTACAGTTTTTAGAAATTGCATATTAGGCAGCACTGAAGTGACCACTGAGACAGAGGCAACAAAGGAAGTGAACTCTATGATTGTCCCAGCTGACTGCCTTGACAAAGTGTTCAGGCTGCAACACAGGGAGAGGGAATCCAGGTGAAACCTAGAAGTGTTATAGAATTGAGGTGATAGTTAGGAAACCAAAGTAGCTAGAGTTCACGGGACAGGATACCAGAAAGGAGAGAGTCATAAAGAGAGGAGAATTCCAGGCATCTGCAGAGGGTCCCCTGCAGGTCTTTGCATACTGATCAGCATATACATTGAGGATAATATACAAGAAAGGGGATAAAATTACCCAAAAGGAACAGAGGGAAAATTCCCTGGAACTCACACAGGACCAGAATTAGTTCATATTTAAATGGAGAATAATGTAAAAACCTCATAATTCATAAGATATTAAGTGGAGTGCACAGAAAGATACTGCTTCAGCGATGAGGAAATTTAGCCCTAGACTAAAGGCTGCTCTGGAGCCACCTAACAAAATTCAAAATTGAAACTTGACAAAATCAAGTTTGTTTCCAGGTAACATAATTGAAGTCCAGGACAAATCTCAAGCTCAAGAAAATGTATAATAATATAAATATACTAGAGGCCCAGTGCATGAAATTTGTGCACAGGTGTGGTCCGCAGACCTGGCCGGTGATCAAAGTGTGAGTGACTGGCGTGAAAGGGCAGGTCCCAGCTGACCTCTGGGCTCTGGGCAACACCTGGGCCCCTGGGCCCCCATGCACCCCCCCTACCTGAGTCATGGCGCCTGAGTCCCCACGTGGAGATGTGGTAAGCACAGCCAGACGCCATGGGCAGGGGTGCAGCATCCCTCTCACAATCCGGGACCCCTGGCTCCTAACTGCTCACCTGTCTGCCTGATTGATCTCCCCTAACTGCCCCCCTGCTGGCCTGGTCATGCCTCACTGCCCCCCCGCTGCTGGCCTAGTCACCCCCAACTGGCTCCTCGGCAAGCCTGGTTGCCCCTTACTGCCCTTCCTGCCAGCCTGGTAGCCCCATACAGCCTGCTGTTCAGTCATTTGGTCTTCGCTCACTAACACCCTTGCCTGCCTGGTCGCCCCACTCAGCCTGCTTGTTCAGTTGTTTGATTGTCCCTCACTAACCCCCCTGCCGGCCTTGTCGTCCCACACAGCCTGCTGTTTGGTCATCCGTTCAGTTGTTTCTGTCATGATGGCCCCTGGCTTTTTATATATTAGGACTAGAGGCCCGGTGCACAAAAATCTGTGCATTCGGGGGGGTGAAAAGGGGGGTCACCCAGCCCGGCCTGTGCCCTGTCACAGTCTGGGACCCCTCGGTGCTGGGGTCCAATCCCAGCAGGTCCAGGGGTCCCCTAAGGTGTGGACAGAGTCGGCGAAGAAGGAATGACACGGAGACAGCCTTCAGTTGATCAGCAGCCTAGCCAGGATCTCCAGCCAAGTTCTGTCTTGGATCTCCAGTCAAGTTCTGTGCAGGATCTCCAGCCAGGTTCTGTGCAGGATCTCGAGCCAGGTTCGGTCGCCAGGTTCTGTGTCTAGGTTCTTCAGCCAGGTTCTGTGGCCATGTTCTCTCACTAGGTTCTCCATCCAGCTTCTCCAGGTTCTCCAGCGAGGTTCAGTCACCAGGTTCTTTAGCCAGGTTCTATCCAGGTTCTTTTGCCATGTTCTGTCTAGGTTCTCCAGTGAAGTTCTGTAGCCAGGTTCTGTCCAGGATCTTTTGCCATGTTCTCTGGCTAGGTTCTGGTTAGGATCTGATGAGGATCTGATGAGGATCTGATGATTATTGTCTTGTTACATCCGTATTTATACCAGCCGATTTTAATCCTGTCAATTTCTATTACAAAGGTTAGGGCGTTTCTTATCTCCATTCCAGGGAGTAAAGATTATGTAGCTTAACTACCCACCTGGCACTTAATTAAGGGGTTGTATCCCCTCCCTAACCTCAGGGAAAGATCTCCACCTGGGGAAACAACCTTTCTCGGAGAGGTGACCTTGGTTAAAACACATGGCGCTAAAGGGAGCAAACATATTAAGAACAGTATGCTATATACGCCAGGTCCCTTGAAACACATGCTGTGCAGATTTTTTTTCCCTGCAGCGACTGTGTCAAGCAGCAAGGATGGACCGGCTCCCGGCACCTCGGGAGATAACGACCTGCTGGCTTAGGCCTGCTCCCGGGTGGCAGAGGGCACGTCCAATCCCTAGGTGCAGCCCCTGGTCAGGCTCAGAGCAGGGCCGATTGGGGAGTTGGGGCGCCACCTTGTCATGCACAGAGCAGGGTGGATTGGGAGGTTGCGATGCCACCCACAGTCACTCTTAGGGTAGGGCCAATTGAGGGGTTGGGGCGCTGCCCCCTGTCACTCACAGAGCAGGGCCCATCAGGGGGGTTGGGGCTCCGTACCCTATCACGCACAGAGCAGGGCCGATCAGGGGGTTGAGGAGCTCCCCCCTGTCACTCACAGAGTAGGGCCGATAGGGGAGTTGGGGCACCGCCCCCTGTCACACACATAGCAGGGCAGATCAGGGGGTTGGGGAGCTGCACCCTGTCACACTCAGGGCAGGGCCAATGGGGAGGTTATGGCTCTACCCTGTCACACACAGAACAAGGCCCGTTAGAGGGGGGTTGGGGCGCCACCCTCTATCACCCACAGAGCAGGGCCAATCAGGGGTTTGGGGCACCGCCACTGTCACACTCGGGGAAGGGCCGATGGAGAGGTTATGGCTCTACCCTCTCACACACAGAACAGGGCCCGTGGGGGGGCGGGGTTTGGGGTGCCGCACCCTGTCACACACAGAGCCGCATGGCAATCAGGGGATTGGGGAGCTCCCCCCTATCAGGCACAGAGCAGGGCTGACCAGGGGGTTGGGGCGCCTTCCCCTGTCACACACAGAGCCGTAGGGCGATCAGGGGGTTTAGGCGCTGCCCCCTTTCACGCTGATCCTGGTGCGGGGAGCCTCGCTTCTCCGATGATCCTGGTGCCGGGAGGCATATTACCCTTTTACCATATAGAATAGAGGCCTGGTGCATGGGTAGGGGCTGGCTGGTTTGCCCTGAAAGGTGTCCTGGATCAGGGTGGGGGTCCCCAGTGGCATGCCTGGCCAGTCTGGGTGAGGGGCTGAGGGCTGTTTTCCGGCTGGCGAGTGTCTGAAGCTCCCAACCACTCCTTTTTTCTTTTTTTTTTTTTTTTATTCTGGTCCAGCTTTAGCTCTGAGGCCTCGCTGCTGAAAACATCGATACAATGTTGTGGTCCGGCTGGCTTTCAGTCATGCTGGTTTCTGGGGTTTTGTTTAGCTTCTTATTTGCAACATAGTACATAGTTGCTTAGAGTTGCAGCTGAGAGGCCAGCAAGTTAGGTGGGGAATGTTAGAGTTCGCAGTCACTGAAGCAAGTAAGTCTTCCTGCTCTCTTCAGTGCATGGCTGCCAGCCGCCATCTTGGCTGACAGTTAATTTGCATAAGGATATGCTGATTAGCCAATGGGAAGGGTAGCGGTCGTATGCTAATTACCATGTTTCTCTTTTATTAGTGTAGATAATTGAAGTTACCAAAAGGGAAAAACAGGAAGAAATATTTAAAGAATAATGACCAAATGTTTCGAAATTTGTTAAAAATTATAGACTTATATATTTTAAAAAGCTCAGCAAAAGACAGGCACAAAACAATGAATTAAAACTGTACTCATATATATCATAATTAAATGGCTTGCAACAAGCAATAAAAAGAAAACTCTTAAAAGCTACCACAGGTTGCATATTATACATAGAGAAACAAAGATAAGAATAATAGTACATTTCTTGATTAAAATAAAGCAATCCAGAAAACAGTGGATAATTATTTTTGAAATAGTGAAAGAAAAGGACATGTGTCGATGTAGAATTCGATACTCAGTGAAAATATATTTTCTTAGACATCCAAAAGCTGGAAAAAAATTATTACTAGCACATCTGCATTATCAAGAATTTACCAGGTAGAAATCTGGTTGTACACAAAGGAATAAAGAGCACCAAAATGGTGAATATGGGGTGTATATGAAAGATACTGTTTCTTCATTTTTTAATCTTTTAAAAGATAATTTGCTGCTAAAAGCAAAATCAGTTGCAATGTATTTTTACTTCCATAACATATCTAGAAATAAAATGTATGACAACAATAGCACAAAGTCTGGGGAAATAGAAAGTAAAATATAATATTATTTCAAAGTAAATTATGATGTTATAGATGCATATTATATGCACCCACATGCCCATGATTAATAAGTGAGCAATCAATGATTAATAACTTTCATGTAAAGAGATTAACATCACCACTACTTCCTGATTCATTTGTTTTACCTGATTTCCTAAGACTTCTTTCAAATTTATACTGTAATAATAAAATGCAACTCCAGGGTGATATTGAAAATATTCAACAATTGAGATAAAAAGAAATTCTTCCATAGATAATGGTCACGGGCTATACTGCTAGAATAGGTTTCTAGAGGCCTTTGTTTGCCAGCTTTACCCATTCACTTTCTAGAAAGAGGGATGTCCTGAGTCCCCAAGGAAGGGGATGGTGGTCAGGGAATGTCAAAGAAAGGAGTTCAGTATTTAAAAACTAGTTTGGCTGGACTACTGCATATTGGCTGGCTGCCAGTGTTGTGTTCAACACAGCTTAGCACCTAATAATCTTGTGTGGCTTTGTCTTATTTCCTCTTCCATATAGACTACAAATTCTTTAAGAACAAGAATAATATCTAACACTTATTACATTTGTTTTGTATTACCAATTACACTTAGCACCTGGGGGTTCCATAAATAATCTTCTCCCTAAATGTTAAAATATTCATTGAAATAAAACCACAATTCTCCAGTCTCATTCATTCATCCTACTCAATTTTACTAATTGTTACTAAGTCCCAGACATAGCACTGGGTGCTTGAGATAGGAAAAAAGACAGAGCCAGCCTCATGAAAACCATAAAGTTTATTTTAAAAGTACTCAGATCTTGTCTACCTAAAATCCTAAAAAATAATTGTGTTGGGCACACAATGCAATATACAGATTGCATATCATAGAAATGTATACTTACCCAGGTAATATGTTTGAAAGTATAGGCATAAGAACATAGGGGGAAAAAGCCTTTGGAAAGTATAAATCTTCAATAAAGTAGAGGACTCCTAAACAATTGTTTCCTCTCTTTTCAAACTCATTAAATGTCTGAAAAGGAAACTTCATTTTCATTGCTTGCTCTTTGCCTTCCTTGTTCTCTCTGTAGTATTTGACACTGGTTACCATCAACTTGGTGTTATTTCTTTCTATTTCTCTAACCATTTCACTGATCTTTTTAGTGGCCCCTCTTCTCACACTTTGAATAATTTAAAGACAGTGTTTATTAAAATACATTTCATTTTCAAAATTGAACTCTCAGCTGTTAAAGTGTGTGTACTTTTTTGGGACACCCTGTATAAGCACCCTTATCCTATATAATAACAGGCTAATATGCAAATCGAACCAACGGTGGAACGACCGGTCACTATGACACACACTTACCACCAGGGGGCAGACGCACAATGCAGGAGCTGCCCCCTGGTGGTCAGTGTGCTCCCACAGGGGGAGTGCCACTCAACCAGAAGCTGCAGCGGTAGTAGTGGGAGTCTCTCCTTCCTCTGTGGCAGCCCTAAGGATATCTGACTGCCCGCTTAGGCCCGCTCCGTGGGGGAGCGGGCCTAAGCGGGCAGTCAGACATCCCTCGAGGGCTCCCGGACTGTGAGAGGGTGCAGGCCAGGCTGAAGGACCCCCCTGAGCACAAGAATTTCGTGCACTGGGCCTCTAGTTTATACATCATTTCTTTTTAATGATTCAACAACCACTCTAGCATCAATTTTCAGATTTTGCAGTTGGCTCCCAAATGTAGAAACCCTTTCTGAGCCTCAGTATTCCCCCTTGGTTTCAAATATTTATTGTTATCTTTCTCCCTGACTAGTTTATACATCCATTTACCACCTCCAAGCTTACCCTCTTCCTGGCTAAACCACTGCCATCTTTAAGTCATTCTGCTTTGCAGCCTTGAATCATCTTTGATTCCCCCTCACTCCTTCACCAGCACAGTGAGATAGACAAACCTGAGATCAGGAGTCAGTTTACTTGGGTTCAAACTAGTAAGCACCACTTACTAGCTAGGTGAACTTGGGTCTGTTCATTAATTCTGTTAATTAAATGTTAATAATAATTATTGACATTAACTTGTTATAGAAACAATATTTCCAAGCTTTGGAAAATAAATGAACAAACATATAAAATACTTGATGTATAGATGTGTTCCTTTACCCTCAAACTCACCTATAAAATCAATTGTACTATGTAAATGATGCTACTTCATCCTTCAAATCTAAATTAAATTATTGTTTTAATTTTTTCTCAATTGAGATATTTTGCTTCTCTGAGCCTTAAAGAATTTTGTTTGTACTTAACTCATAGCATTAACCCTATTTTGAAATTGTTGGTACTTACCTCAAAAACTGGGTTTCTGGACTTACTAGCTTTGCTTTGTTTAATATAGCTATCAAATTTGAATGTAAATTAAATATAATTAGGAACTAAATTATTTAATTACTCTAGCCACATTTTAGGTACATGTGGCTAGTGGCTACCAATTGCTGTATACCACTGTATGCTAAAGAACATTTCTATCATCAATTTAAACTCCTTCTTTGATAGCAGAAACTGCTAAGTATGAGTGCATGGATGACTTTCCAATGGGTGCTTTTAAAAATCTCTAATATTATGGGCTATTGATTATAAATCAATAATTAGTTTTTAACTTCGGCTGAAGGGGATCATGTCAGTTTCTTGTCCACCCTGCCCACTCAAAGGCAGATCCAGCCTAACCAAACTGGTGCTAGGACTTTTAAAAGAGAACATGGGAGGAAAGAAGTAAATACAGTCCAATACTCTAGAGCATTTTTAGAGGGCAGAAGAGTGGAATTTGCTAAAATATGTGTGAGTAGTAAGTTTAAAAAGAAAAATGGGAATTTTAACAATACTGACAGGTGGCACCTATTTGCCACCTTCCCTGTTTGGAAGAAATACAAAGCAAAGATTTGACATATTAGATCTATCCATTATTGCATAGACTTTCCTTTTCTGACTACAATACTGTTCTAGTCTGAAATTATATGGATCTTATATATGCATTATAATTTTACTAGTGGCCTGGTACACAAATTCATGCACATTGAAAGAAAATTAATTAAAAGAAATATTTTAATATTGCTACTTGCCCTTTCTCTATAATAGAAGTGTCAACCAAATTCACAATTGACAATGACAGATCGAAACACACATGTGTGATTGCCACCAGCAAGAGCTTTACTAGTATATGTATCGCACATCCATTAGTTCAACTTAGCTTAATTGAACTTGCGTAATTAGACCTGCATTCTGATTTAGCTAAACGTTTTCCAGCCCAGTGAAGCACCCCAACTTCTCTTTCAGGTAATTGTCAGCAACACAGCAGTAAATATCAACATGAAGCAGGTTATTATTGTAGATCATGTAGGGAGAAGAAAGAGTAAAATATTTAACTGCAGCAGTGTTTGACTATCTTCTGCACAATGATAAAATCTGCAGTCATTTTCAAGGTCCACCATTTCTTATTTCTTTTCAGTTGGGTCAAGTTTCTAAGCGTTCTAAATCTCCATTTTCCAGCTAATGAAAAGAAAATAGGATTCCAATGAGTCTCCTATTTACCTACTCCAGGACTTCTGTGAGGATCAAATGAGATGAGGCATGGGAGAATGTTTTATAGACATTTGTTTAAAGTGTAAAATGTTTGCACCTGGCTACAGAGCAAGTTGGGCTCCTGGGCTGAAGAAACTGCAAGGAGGCTAGTTGCTAGGGAGAGGAAACCAGGTGTTGCTATGTGATGTCATTACCTGGCGCCCATAGCAACCATTTCCAGACTGGGCTGGGCTGTGGGCCACATTTTGCAACATGGGGTCTCGGCAACATAGGCTGTGATTTGGTGGGGTGTCGCTCTGGGGTGGTGGCGGGGCCTGTGTCCCACTTGGGGGAAGCCGAGTGTTGCTTTGTCGATGCCAGGTCCACAGTGCTGTTTCTCTGTAAATGGCCAGTGTGTGTCACAAAAGCTCCTGCGTTGAGTGTCTGCCTCCTGGTGGTCAGTGTGCATCATAGCAACTGATCAGATGGTCAGACACTTAGCACATTAGCCTTTTATATATAGATAGATAATATCGCATTACAACATTTTTATTTACATGTATTTTCCATGATATAACTTCTGTTTCACATAATATTACATGTTTATGCTCATGCTCATAAAGTAAATCTAGAATTATATGGGGTAAAAATGTCTGACTTCCCAATTTTCATGCCACCATTGACCATATAGGCAAATCTAAGAACCAACCTAATGTTATATAAACATCATAATTGGTATTCGTAACCATTGGCACTCAGAATTTTCAGGAAAGAAATGAACCCCTCTCACAGCAGGCCGACGCAGGTGCATTCTCTAAGAGGGGGATGAGGAATAGGGCCCCTTGACTCCTTTTGACATTAATGGGCATCCCACAGTCAGAGCTCTGTGCCTGCCTTGAAAATTTACCCAACTGTAAAATTACATTCTACATAGTTTCATGTGGGAAGATGACGCATGCCACTCCTTGAAAATATCACATGTTCCTTATAAATTACATTGCTAAACTGCTTTTACCAGGGGTAGTCAGTTTTGGCTTTAAGATTTTTTTATTTTCAACTCAACCTCCTAAGAATGGCAAGGAAAAGTATTTTCACTGCTGCAAAATCTATAATATGAAGGCAAAGCAAACACTAATTACTCTTGCTTTAGGATTTTTTTTTGAAATAAGAGAATTGGCATATTATTTGACTTGATACAAAATCAATCATTAGCAAGCACTTTTACAACTTCTAACTGAACAGATTGCTGGGCTGGATACAATAAATGCTCTACATGACAACACAAATGTTCTACATGGCCAACTCCTCTTTATCTGTGCTTTAGGAAGATGCTGATCAATGTTATGATTTTCATAGAATCAATTTTCAATTAATGAAATATGGATTTAATTATAATACATAGTAACAGCAAAACAATGTGTACAGACAGCTCATGCTGCTATGCATGTCTTCTCTATTATAATAAAGTCTATTATTATAGAGCTTGAGTTGATTTTTACCTTTTTAAAAATTCTGATCTATGGTCATTGTGACAGGGGTAGCTCTGTTCTTCCCACCAAACCACCATAATCATTGACTCATTTAACTTTTCTAATGTTAATTTTCAGATACAATATGAATGTTGGATTAACTACTCTCCAGATTTCTTGTAATATAACAAAATGTAATATTAGAAAAAACAACACAAGATCTGTTATATAAGAATTGTAGTAGGCATTCATTAAGTTTCAAATCAACATAATTTAAACATATATGAGAAACATTTTCTCTGGAGGTGGGCAAAGGGGTAATGAGGATATCTGTAATAGTGTCAACAATAAAAATAAAGGAAAAAAAGAAAAATATTTCAGTCAAACTCATCTTTTTTTCTAATTCCAGCTACCTTTCTTTAATTTCATTTCAGTGCATAATAAATGTTTTTAAGCACTCTATTTTGTTGATTCTTTCTTTTGTTCCTTTGATTGTATATTCATTATATTTTTGACACACATAAGATGACATTTCAGAGAAAAACAAACATAAAAGCAACTCAGGTTTGACATCCTATCAGCTTTTGAATAACTGTGAAATCCACTTAACTATTATGATATGACCAACTCCACAATGAATGGACTTAAAGTGAGGACTGGCGAGATGCCAGAGAACTGTCCTCTCAGGAAAATAGTGGAGATATTACTCTCCAAAGCAAGCCCAACAAGAGACCAAGTAGTTCAGATTCATCTTCAGTAAGCCAAATTTCTATTTCCTACTATGTATTTATTTGCAATCATTTTCTTCAACTTAAATGTAAATAACAAAATCTGATTTCATCTCATACAGCATCTAAAATTCTGAAATAGGGATGTGCAAGATCAGGGTATAGAGGTGGGTAATCACCTACAAAGGACAGTTTTAGTGAAACATCACAAAATACCAATGCCTGGTAGGATACCAGTCTTGACAACATAGAAGTTGCTCAATAAATATGTGTTGAATAATGAATGAGGCAGAACCAAGTGGTACATTCTGTCTTTCTTATCTCATAGCACCCAATAAAACACTAAATACAAAAAAAGATAGTAAATACGTGGTGAAATAAGTGTAATGTTTTTTTGAGCAAACCATATTCATTCTTTGGGTTACTTCTCTTGAGTCCTTAGGACGGTCCCTTTGTTCAATTCCACTGAGTTAGGATTGAGACCTTCAGTGAAGATTTATTCCAAGAACCAGGAAAGGCCATATTAATTCATGTACATCAGTTGCTTTCTTAAAACTAAAGCCCAATTTCCTAAACACTTTGTTTCCTTGACAAACTTTCTATCCTTGAAAAGCTGTCTAATAGAACCCTTTAACTCACCTACTCCCCACCCAGAATACACACACAACTAGAGGAACCACAAGGGTTTGGCTAAATTAATTCAGTCTTGGGGATTTGTTGAGTCAAACTCTTTGAAACATGATGTTTAGCTTGAATTAAAACATTTAACAATTTGATTTCTCCTTCTGATTCCATACTTATTCCCAGTGATGCACTGTAAGTTACTCTCTACTTAAAGAAAGTCATATTTCTCCTTCCTACTCAATATGCAACAGTCATTTATATTTTTGGTGATTCCTTGCCCATGGCCTGATATAATCTCCTATCTTTATTCTTCTGCTCTAGAGCTTCAAGACTAATCTTCAATATATAATTGCATGGCACATTCTTTAAAGGACACATCTTTTGTGATTTATCCTTGCCAACTTTCTTCCCCTCGTTCATGACACTTCAGAATATTCTGATTAGTGTAAATGCTACTGTGCAGAGTTTAATGACCATAGCTTGAAAGTACTTTGAAGTTAGAGAACATATCAGGCACTTTTTTTGTTTTTTCATAATTCCCATAAAACCTATCATAGTACCCAGCACCTTGAGAGTTCAATGGATATTTCTAAGTTTGCACAGAATAAAAAAGAATTGCATGGTAAGATTATTTAAGGACAGACAAGGGAGGAAAAGTTTGTAGGTAGAGAGCTATTCTAAAATTATTTGTAATAACTAAAAAGGATAAATTTAAGGGAAATTAGACCCAATGACTAAGATTATTGTATCTAAATACCATATATTTGACTAATTTTAATTGTCATTTTTGTCTCACCAGAATGTAAGTTTCAAAAGAGCAGAAATTGTAGTATTTTGTTCACTGTTTTATTCCCAGTATTGGATTAGTGCTTGGAGCATAGTAGGTGCTCAATATATATTTATTGGATAAATAAATTAATGAATATATAAATTTAGGAAAGCAATTTACAGATAAATGGCAATGTTTCCTCTAGGATTATTTAATGGTATAAACATTTCCTTTGTCATCAGAACAAAGTTATTCAAAGAACATCTTACCCAAACTCCTCACCTTTCTTTTTTGTAAGAATTCTCTGGATGCAAAAGACTAGAAGAAAAACCTATCAAAGAGGAAAGAACATGGATTTTCTGTGAACAAATCTGGGAGGGAAATGAGAGAAAGCAGTCATATGATTGTGTTCTGTGTTTCTCAATGCTTTCAGATATCCTTTTTATTAATTTTTTTACACAGCTCAATTCAAAGCAGTTTAGTAAGACAGTTATAAAGCCTGCATTTTTCCTGCAATGCCATTTTGTGAGTCATTACTGAGGACTAGTGCCACTCTAATGAGAAGTGGGTGGAGGAAATCATAATTCCTTAGCAGCAAATATAACAAAGCCTGAAGAGAAAATATAGTAGTTTACATCCTTGGGTACTATTGCTGGAAAATGATCAGTTGGTTTCTCAGAAGACGTAAACCAATTCATAGGATCTCTCACCCACCATTAACTACTCTCTTTAGAAAAGACAGCAGATGACACCAGACACCCAGGTACTTTCCTTTGACCTTCAAGCCCTCATTAACAGCAATAAGAGCTAATATTAAAAAATGAAACTGTAGCCCCAGCCAGTCAGTGGGCACATACCTGGGTTGCAGGTTCAATCCCCAGCCCTTGTCAGGAGCACATCCTTTCCACTCTCTCTAAAAATATAATAGTAATAATAAAAATCAAAGCGCGAGGAAATTTGGCTGAGTGGATAGAGCATCGGCCTGTGGACTGAAGGGTCCTAGGTTCGAGTCTGGTCAAGGGCACATGCCTCGGTTGTGGGCTCGATCCCCAGTGTGGGGTGTGCAGGAGGCAGTTGAACCATGATCCTTTCATCATTGATGTTTCTATCTCTCTCTCCCTCTCCCTTCCTCTCTGAAATCAATAAAAGTATGTTTAAAATAATAATAATTAAAGAATAAAACTTTATGCCATTTACAAAATTTTTTCCTACTTGTAAGTTAGACTCCTTGCAGGGTGGGATGAGCCAGAAAAATCAGATCAAATTGATATTGAGGTGGATCTTATAATTTCTAGTCATTTTAAACTTTTAACTCACTATAAATTGTATACTTATATCTTTGTACTCTCATATCATTTATTGGAGTACATTGAACTATAGGAACAAATGTGTGATTTGAAAGAATTTTGAAAAAGAATATTTGTGGTTATTTTAAAACATATAAGCTAAAATGATAAGAAAGCAAAAATGTTAATATATTTTAAAAGTATTACAGTATTTCTATTATGTGGAGTTTTATTTTTATTTTATTTTCTTGCTTATAGCCTGACATGAATATTTGATGAGTCATCTAAACTCATTTTTCTAAAAGTAGGTTATGGTTTTTGTAGGTATGCTTTATACTTACTTGTGAATATAATAATACATAGTTTTATTTTCTTAAAGAAACAGATTATTTTAAAATATAATAAATTTTAATTCGATATATCGATCACCTACTATATAACAAACTTTCACATTTGCTATCATATATTTTAAGTGTAAAATTTTCCTTCTTTAATTAGATACTCTGTAACCGCCCAATTAACATGCACTGACATTTAACACTTGACGTAGAATTTAAGATTAGCTTTATCCTGGGCTCTCCCACAGGGTAGACCCTGACAGGTCATCTCATCCCATCTCTCACTCAAAGCTTAAAACACTTCCACAACATCACTGAAAGTGAATCTATGGAAACATATCCTATGACGATAAACCCATACCCAAGGCATGCCACTGTCTAACTGAATAATGCTCATCGTTACAAACTTCTTTCTTATATGGCTGAAAAATAAAGTCTATTTTGATGTTGGTCTTTTATTTTATTTTTGCTTATATTTCATTTTTTTCTACTTTTATCATTCTAGGAGATAGCTCTACATTACTATGACTTTGGAAAAAGGAGATGGCAAAATAAAACTTAGAAATTTTTATGTCTTTGTTTTTCAAAAGCCTGGCTTTAGAGAAATTAAGTTAAGGTCTTGAAGAATGTGAAGGAAGAAAGGTTTTCCTATCCTGAGGAGAGAGTTCCTAGAATCTGGGAGAGAAGAGGCAAGAAAAACAACTCCACGGTTCCCAACAGCATATGAGACCCATACCCCACCTTCCACTAACTACTTGGGAGACATCTGGACAGTTGAGTGGTCTATTAAGAGATAATGGCAGAATCTGCTTCATCTCAGGTCTTCCTGCCTCAAGGTGATAAAGAAGCAGCTGAGTATAGCAAAGCTGAGACACTTGTGAATAATGACTATCTCATGAGATACCTGTGTGACCAATGACTGAGCATGTGTAGCCCCCATCATCAATACAAGCGCAATGCCCAAGAATCCAGAATTAAATGGCAACTTGAGGAGGGGAGTATCCTTAATTGGACAGGGATTCTTTCTATGGGTTTAGTAGAGCAGAGGCAAAAATTATGTTTATAGAAGATTCAAAAGTATTTTTTTGCACACCTGGATTTTAGATTAAGTTTCATAACCTAATTGATTATATTGAGCTGATTCCTATGACATTGTTTTCTTCATTGAATGTAGTTCACTTCCCCAAAGTTTCAACTTTGGCAACCAGAACTGATTATCATCACCAGGTTTTGATTTGATGAGTAGAGGTGCCCTACAACCTTCCTTGTTCTAGTCCTTACAATTTTCTTTAAGGCAGCTAGAGTTAGTTTTTCTTTGGCAGCCACATTAGAACAATGACCCAAGCTACAGACAACTCAAACCCCAATGCCTTTTCATTCATATCATAAGAATGGCTTTTCAGCTAGATTTTTACCAACATTTTGGACTTAATATTAATTTCTAGTATTTTTTTATTTTTGTCTCTTTTCTTTGGATTTCAAAAGCAAAAGTTGTAATGTTCATATTCGTTAATTCTTTGCATGTTTTCATCGTTAAATCCTAGTATGCCACCCTTTTGTTTTAGTTTGTTTTATTAATATTGGTTTATCCTCGGGTTCTCACTGTAATGTCCCCTATAGGCACCTATTCAAGTGTGCATGATATAAATTCCTATATAGGTATGTATCCTGAACAACTACATAAAGTTATTTGTATATGAGAATATGCAAGGTGTTTTAATATCCATATATTTTCCTTATACAGTATTCTATAACCTTATAAGTTCAAAGGTGGTATAATACTAGTAGATCCTCTAATTTGAAGGGTTCCTGATTTAGTGTGAAGTATATTAGCTATCCCACTTTGCTTTTTAGCATCTTAAAATCTGTCAAAATGACCTCATGAAGTAGCATCTCCCCCTTTCAGCTTGAACACCTCATCAGTTATAAATCCACCTCAATGTACTATCATTTGGTCCATGTCATATGCGATACTATTGGCTTTTGGGTAGCAATCCTTAGTTATGTCTATGTGAGGAAAATAGGACCTACAAGAAATAAACCAATTTGTACAAAACACTCCTCGGGTTGAAAATGGAGCTTCTTGATTTTAAGTGTCTTTGCTTTAGTGACAAGACCTACCCGTGTTTCTAAAAGACTACATCATGGATTATACCTGAAAGGAAACCCTTGTATTAATCATTTTAAACATTTTTCCTGCCTAAGATACGTCATAGATTACCCAGGGTCCACATGGCATGTGTACATCAGAAAAACAAAAGGAACTTCCCTATATTTTCCTGACTCTCCCAAGAAGCTTGTCTATTAAGGTAACTTGATAACATTAGAAATGCTGCTAGTTTAATTAGTTCTATCTTTGTTCTAGGACTCTGTATCTTTGACTAATCCTTTTTATACACACTCATGAACAGGAATACACAGCAACACCGTAGGGTATGGTAGCTGGGTCTTCATACTGCTCTGTAGCTCATTTTCCAGCATCATCTTATTAATCACTCAGGTATTTACAGAGCCCCCCCAAAAAATACAATTCCTACTCAACATTGTGGGAGAAAAGAGAGAAGCTGTCAGTAGCATTTTGAAATCTCCAAAGCTACATAGAAAGCCGGCAGCACAGCTTATGATGCCTTCCTACCAGGAGGAAAAGAAACTCTGCGCTGTCCCATGGCATCTACCTCCTGACCTTTATGGGGAAATGTTGCTTGGAAAAGTAAACTCAACTCAGTGGAAGACAAGGAAGACAAAGATGTTTAAAGGGTAAATGTTGATATTTGTTGACTTTAACTGAGGCGGAGAGAGTCATGGAATCAGTCTATGTTGGAAAATAATTGAAAGTGATTACAAAGAGCATTTTCCTAAAAGTTAGACATGATAAAAAATATTGCAAAGGGATTCATTCTCTGAGATAACTCACCTCAGAATTCCCAAATGAGTCCATCTAATCAGACCTTGAATCAGGAAATGCCACACTTACACTTTTGTTCTGCTGCCCATCTTTATATGCCGGACTTGATCATTGGCCCCTCACCTGGCTTTGGCCCTTTGAACTCTACCTGCAGGCCCGGGATCCTGCTTCTGGCCACTGTCCCCCGGTGGGACTCTGATCTTGCCTCAGGCCTCCTGGCTTCAAGCCCGAACTCTGCCCCGTACTTGGCCTGCAGGTCCTTTGGCATTCCTGGGCCGACTCTGGAAAGAGTCCAGGCTTTCCATGTACTCTGGGACACTTTACCTAGGCCCTGGTTTTTCTATCCAGCTGCTAAAGTATTTTTTTAGAATTCCACGAAACAGTTTCATTTTTCCCCTTCCTAGTTCATTTCTGAGACCTAAAAACATCATTCACGCAATTATTTACACAATCCAGCAAATATTTAGTGAGCAAAGTAAGTGGCCCCAGCACTGTTAGTCACATGTGAACAATACGCGTTAACAGAACTTAGGGATTTTTTTCCAAATTAGCTTTGTATAAACTAAAAATTAAGTTTATGTTCCTTTAAAACTAATTTTCAATTACACAGTTCAAAGTTTAAAAAGTAAAAATATTTTAACTAATTTCAACTTTTTGCTACAAGCCTATTCCCCAGTAGAAGAAGTTAATGCCATTGGGAAATGTACATAAACCTTGGCTTTCTTTGAAACACATAGACAGAATGTGTTTCCATGAAATTATTTACACAAGAAAGTTCAGGAGTCATGAAGTGACATATCTCAGATGGGGATAAAGAATATAAACACAGTGCTATTTAATTTTTAATTAAAACTACCTCCTTTCTCGAACTTTACTCTAAAACCCAATCAATAGAACCAGAACTATACTTCTGATTGGACAGTGATGATATCAGGAGAAGGTTGAATAGAAAATATTTATTATGTTTAATTTTTTCAGCTATTCTAATACAGGTGAAAAAAAGTTTTGATCTGAATTTACTTTGTGGATACTTACACATTTTACTTTTCCTTCAGTGTTATTAAGCTGAAAAAAAAAACCACAACTAATTAAAGCCACAAAAACTTGTATGGATTGTATGATATTTATGTAACAACAGTGGCCCTCTCCCCACCCATAGAACAGCATATGTAAGATCTGTGTACCAGCATCTTTTAGTTCAGAACAACATTGAGTTTTGCTCAAGTGATTTATTTAATAGGAACAAGTTCACTTGTCAATACATGGCTGACTCAGATTAGATTTGTCTCTGCCCTTTCACACTAACAAGCATGGAATACGAAGATTTCTTTTTTCTGATGTTTCCATGACCCTTCATTGAACTCAGCGTGGCATTCTCTGTGAGTAGTATGTGTTGAAACCTACATTTATTTATTAATTTAACAAATATCCATCGACTACTCTGTGCCAGGCACTGTTCCAGGTGCTAGGGAGAGCTCAGTGGAAAAAAAGACAAAAATTTCAGTTGTTATGGAGCTTACAATGTACAGGGGGGAAGGGAAAAAAATAAATGTACAGTATGATGGATGTATGGAGTACCAGGAAGCAGGAAAAGCAGCTCTGAGGCATGGCAAGCAAGGGATGAGGATGTGCAATTGTAAATAAGATGATCGCATTGTCACTGAAAGAGACAAGGAAGTGAAGCATACAAGTATCTGGGGTAAAGAGTGCGCCAAGAAAAGGGACCAGCTGATGCAAAGGCCATAGGCTATGGTGTGCATCTGGCTTGTTCAAGGAACAGCAAGGAGAGCAACCTGGTCAGGGAGGAGGGGTCAGGAGCAGGTAGAGCAAGGATCTGTGGATTCCTTGAGGTGAGGACTTTGGACTCACCTCTGAGGGAGGTGAGATGCCTTTTTGGGCTTCTGAGCAGGAGGGACATATTCTTACAAGGTTTAAAAAGATCAATCTGGTTGTAATGTTGAACATAGACTAGGGCTTGAGGGTTATTTCTAAGGTCTTTTCTAGCACTCTGCTAGAAAATCCATGTTTCAGTGATTTAAGCATCTATTCAGTTCAACATGAAATACTAGTAAATATCAAACAATGATACTTTGAGCAGCTTAAGATATTAAAAACACAACATTCTAAATTCAAGTCTAAGTTTAAAAAATTATACGAAAGTCTGAGACTATCTAACTCTGTCAGAGAGAGAGAGAGGAGGAGGTTAAATGATAACAAATTGAGCAGCCAGTTGGAGCATTGTCCCCTACACGGAAAGGTTTGATTCCCCATCATGTCACATACCTAGGTTGTGGGTTTGAGTCCGGGTCAGGGAGGCAACCAATAGCTATATCTCTCTCAAATTGATGTTTTCTCCCTCTCTTTTTATTTTTCTCTCCCTTTCTCTCTCTCAACAAATAGATAAAAACATATCTTTGGGTAAGGATAAAAAAAATTAAGCAGAATAAGTAATTGTATATTCAAACCACAAAACCTCATGACCAAAAAGTCAAGAAAGCATTTGGAAGTGAATACAGTGTGTTATAGCAGCACACACTTAGAAGAATAAAACAGGGACAAACCTGGCTCTGAAAATGCTAGTTAGGATGCCTTCGGTAAGTTTCTCAACCAATCTGCACCTCAATTCCAATACTGAGAAAATAATATTTGCATCATAACATGTGAAGATGAAATGAGACATTGTGTGGAAAGGACCGAACATGGGGTAAGGGATCAATACCCAATGGTTCCCTTCTTCCTCCTTCTTTTGACTCAGCAGCAATATCAAATTTTGACATGAATACTTGACCAGTGTTGGGACAAAAAGACTAAAACAGTTTTTTGTTATGTATACTTTCTTAAAACGAAATATTTTGATATACCATTGAATAAAACTAAGCATATACACTGAAAGAAAAATACATAAATTTGCATCTTCCCCTGCTAAGATGCATAAGTGGCGATGAAAAAAAAAATAGTATTACCATGTAAATACCACCCTACCCCCCCCCATCATGGATGATAATCTTCAAAATATAAATGATTTATCAAATTTAAATTTTATTTAAATGTTTAAGGACTGGAAGTTCAGTCATAAAGAATGAAAAAACTTAAGGTTCACAAATTTCAATTGTTGTAAAAAGGATATATCACAGGATTTCAAAGATTATTGTTTTGGGAACTTGTAAAATAAAATTGAAAGTGAGTGAATCTTATAAAAAATATATCTAAGAGAAGCAATATGTACATATTAATGACCTAATATTGTTATTAATATAAGTGCTATCTAGAATACTGTATGGGTGCTTTACTTCTTTTCTTTTTATCTGTTTGTTATTAAAGTTTTCTAAGAAAATAACTAGAATTCAATATATTGAAAGATGACATCTAGAGAAATAAGTTATTTTTCAATTGAATTGGCATCTGTTTCAAGTCTTGTAACAGCATTGTCAGATGTACCAACAAGTAATTATTTTCAGGAATGACAGCCACAATATGGTGGCGCATCTTATCCTCTTGGTTACAAAACAGGGCTAATACTGATGGAAAGCATAAACAGATCTACCAAAGCCTCCTGGTCAACACTAAATCACAGTGATCTGACAAAAATGGTAGCAAGAGAAAAAATATCTCATCTGTTTTCTAGGCTTCAGAAGACTCATCTATAATAATAAAAGTGTAATATGCTAATTTGACTGGACAGCCAAATGACCTTCAGGACATCCTTCTGGATGAAGCCGCGGTGGTGGGGGCCAAGGCAGAGGTGGTTAGGGGCAATCAGGCAGGCAGTTGAGTGGTTAGAGGTGATCAGGCATGTAGGCGAGTGGTTAGGGGTGATCAGGCTGGCAGGCAGAGTGGTTCAGGGTGATCAGGCAGGCAGACAGGGAAGGCGTTAGGAGCCAACAGTCCCAGATTGTGAGAGGGATGTCCCACTGCCGGGCCTAAACAGGCAGTAGGACATCTCCTGAGGGGTCCCGGATTGCGAGAGGGTTCAGGCCAGGCTGAGGGACCCTTACTGCCCTGTGCACAAATTTCGTGCACCAGGCCTCTAGTAGCTCTATATACTCCTAAATTCTGCTGAAAACTTTACAAACAGAAATAACACAAAACACCATTAAGAATACTAGAATTCTCTAGTAGAAAAAGATACCAACAATGAACAGGTTTCTGAGTGAATGCAACATGAATAGCCCTCTGCAAAAGAGCAGACTATCAAATGAGAAAGTAACACACCAGAAAACAAAGTGGACTTAAAATCTTAAATATGATGAATGAATAAACATTCATTTTCTTGTTGCATAGTTCTCTTAGGCAAGAACATTTTCTTCATAAGAGCATACTAAATGATCCAGTTGACTCACTTGCACATGAGATGGCAAATGTGAGGGAGAACAAACAAACAAACAAACAAAGTTTTGATTACATTAGTAAGAGGGGGAAATCTGATTCACCCATAAGATAATAGAAGCTTTATTTGTTCTAGTGATGAACTTAAGATTGCATTTACAGTTGCTTGATTTTAGAGGGTGCTTTTGGAGCTCCTTTCTAGAAAACTTCATAAAATTCTTGAGCTGAAATAATCCTTTTTTTTCTAACCTTAATCATGAAATCAAGAAACTTTCCAAACTATAAAAAGAGTAAGGGGTAGAGTGAGGGCGTTGGGGATGGGACAGTGGAGGAGAGGCTCAAAAACAAAAGGTGCCATGCCCAGGGAAAGGGTGACTGTCAGGAAAAGACTGTGGAATTACAGGGCTTGGCACTGAGGCCCTTATGCATGAACAGTGAATCATGGCAATCCACACGAAGTTGTGCAGATCTGCTGGTGCACATTACCTAGGTCTGACTCATTTCTCTTGTACATTTATATATTTTGTTGGCCTAGTGTTAGGTGTTGAGGGTTTCCTGATAGATTGTGGTGATATTAAATGTTCTAGTCTGCTATGCTCTTGAACTCTCTTCCTTTTCCCTTGAGGAAACAATGAGCCAAATCACATTTTCAATAGTTTCTGTGAGTTTGCAACAGGATATGAATTTCAGGATATTTGAATTTATTATACGATAAATAAAACAACTTCCCATGTTACATCTCATTTCTGATATTGAATTTGTGTCTGTGTTATTTAAATGGCAACCGGTACATAGGAATGCCATTTCAAGGTAGAATAAATGTCTTTCCTCTATAACATTTTGTAAAAGACTTTTATTGAGTTTTACAGAGAGAGGAAGGAGGAGGGAGAGAGAGATAGAAACATCAATGAGAGGGTAAACATTGATTAGCTGCCTCCTGCATGCCCCCACTGGGGATCAAGCCTGCAACTCGTGCATGTGTGCCCCCAGGAATCAAACCAGCAACCTCTTGGTGCATGGGTCGCTGCTCAACCACAGCCACACAGGCCAGGTTCCTCTATACTATTGAATACACAGTGCTCAAAGTAACTGCTCTAACACTATATATTGCACCTCCAACAATCATTGGTATAGATTACTTGGAAAAAATAAATTCAAATTTAACATTAGTAGCACCTTATTACAACCACATTGATTTATAATAATTCAGACTAAATGGCTAGTCTAGCATTTGGAAGCCTCTAGTCCTATATAATAAAAGCCTAATATGCTAAGTGTCTAGCCGTTCATTGGACCATTCGACCAGTCACTATGATGCACACTGACTACCAGGGGGAAGATGCTCTGAGTGGTAGGTTAGCTTGCTGCTGGGGTCTGGCTGATCGGGACTGGGTGAGATGGGCTAGGCCAGTGATGGCGAACCTATGACACGCGTTTTTTTGGTTGATTTTTCTTTGTTAAATGGCATTTAAATATATAAAATAAATATAAAAAATATAAGTCTTTGTTTTACTATGGTTGCAAATATCAAAAAATTTCTATATGTGACACGGCAGGAGTTAAGTTAGGGTTTTTCAAAAGGCTGACACGCCGAGCTTGAAAGGTTCGCCGTCACTGGGCTAGGCACTCCCTGAAGCCCTCCCACAGTCCCTTCCTGACCCCAATCACGCACCAGTGAGGGTCCCTCGGGCTGGCCTGCAAGTATCGGGCCAAAACTGGCTCTCTGACATCCTCCGAAGGGGTCCCGGATTGCGAGAGAGTGCAGGGCCTCTAGTACTTTGATAATATATTGGTTACCAGAGAGAAGGGGTTGGGGGCATAGTAAAGGATAAAAGGGGTCAAATATATGGTCATGGGAGATTTGGCTTTGGGTGATGGGCACACAATGCAATATATAGATGATATATCATAGAATTATACACTTGAGACCTATATAATTTCATTAACCAATGTCACCCCAATAAATTTAATAAAAATAAAACAAAAACAATGTAAGATTAGTAAAAAAATAAAATAAAATTTTCTTAATGAGTTTGTTCTGGATATTTAGCTATACTTGATAATTTAATTAGAGAATTAAGTTGACTTTATGATGATTTAATTCACCATTGAACTGAGAAAACTAAAAAGTCCAATTTGATGCTTTTGTGGTTGATTTGGTCAAAGGCAGAACCTAGGAAGAAAGGCATAGTGATAATACACAGATTGTTGAATCACTTCACTCTATAGAATAAACAAGAAAACAAGTAAACAAATAAACACAATTCATGAAGGAATTTTCATTTCCATGTTTGCAAATGTCAAACCCTCTCTGAGAATCAGTTCTCTCACCTGTAAATGGAGATAACCTCTTTATTTGATTGTTCTGAGAATTAACTGAGCTAATATCACATAGCCTGGTAGCATAAGCATTTAACAAATATTTACCCTCTTTTGTATTAAGGAAACAAAGTCCAATTTTTTTCAAAGCCTTGTATCATGTTAAATATCAACTTTTCCTTAATGATTAAATCCTGGCTAATCTATGCCATGACATTTGTGTTTAATTGAATAGTGACTCAACATGCCTACACACTACAATTAGAGATGACACTATAATCTAATGTAGGCCCTCTCTTCTTTAGGAATGGTTTGTGTTCCAAAAGCCAACTTGTTAATCCACTACTAAGAATTCAAAGCACATATACCAAGGAAACAATGCTTTTATGTAATCTATTATTTACTTGATGTATTATATAAATAACACTGAAAAATTTAACAACTCTCAATAATATCTTATGGAAAATACATTCAAAAATCTATGTTGGGACTTTGGTAATATATGCCAACCACAGGCAGTGAGAATAAAATTTATCTTAGCTGCAAGCTACTGTGAGATCCTCTATATACTGGGATAGTAAGACTTTAGTCGAGAGACTCCTTCTTGCCACCTCCATTGCATTCTCTCTTTCAGTCATCATTATTTAGGTTCTCTACCTTAGTCTTATCCTTCCTGGTTACTGCAGAACTTAGTGCAAACCTATGATCCTATATTCAAGTCACCAAAGAAAACACCCAACCCTTGTGATTTGGGGGAAAAGTAGAGCAGATAGCTAGGGTTTATAGCCAAGAAACTCATAAAAATCCAATGACCATTAAACCTAGCCTATAAGTTTATTTCTACACTATGCCCTGACCTCATTACTTTTCTCATTTAGGCCTTGAAGAAAAGATGTACAAAAGATTGAGAAAAGATAATCTAAACTAGAATTACAGATGCTGAGATTTGATGATTAGGATGGAAGAGGAAATAAGAAGTAGTAATATATACCTAATAAGGATAAGATTTAGGAAACTGGTAGGAAAGGACTCAGGAACTATTTATTGAATAAATGCATGCAGGAATAAACAAGTGAGTGCTATTGTCTTGAGTAAATGTGCTTTGAAAACTATAAAGCAATATACTATTATAAGGTGTGTCCCTGGTCTAGCTTGGAAAATGGGAAGGGTTGGGGATTGCTGGAGTGTGTGGTTGATGTTACGGCAGGTGGTCTTACGCTCACAGTAGTCATAGAGGTGGTGGGGTATGGAGAATAGAGCCTTTAATTTCAAGTCTTCTGAGTTTAAGGTCATGTTCTGCCATTTCCTAGTCCAGAGGACCTAAGGTAATTTTTTTTCTTTTTTTTTTTTTTACCATTCTGGGCCTCTGTTCTAGCATATGTGAAATGATAAAACTGGTATACTAAATAAAAAAATATATAAATACATTTTTAATTTACAAAATACAACAGTAGCCCTAGCCAGTTTGGCTCAATGAATAGAGTGTCGGTCTGAACCCTGAAGGGTCCCGGTTTCGATTCCGATCAAGGGCACATGCCCAGGTTGCAGGCTTGATCCCCAGTACATCAATGATTTACTCTCAACATTGATGTTTCTCTCTCTCCCTCCCTCTCACTTCCTCTCTGAAATCAATAAAAATATATTGAAAAATAAATAAATAAATAAATAAATAATAAAATGTAGTGCCCTCACAAAAAAAAAAAAAAAAAAAAATACAACTGTACCCTACAACTCAGATCATTAGAGAGTTTGACTATGGGTAATTTTTTAATTGTCCCAGAAGCATTGTCTGTACAATGAGAGACACCCCCATGAATCCATGGCATCCAATCAGCCATCTGGACCACTCCAGACACAGAGGAGTGTGGCATCCTGCCGCCAGAGCATATGTATGGCTGGTATTTTTCTTTCCTCACTGAATGTTTGGATATCCCGGTGACACAGACTAAGAGGGACCCAATTACCAAATACTGCCTCTCTACTGCTTGCCTTAGTTGAGAGTCTATCCTGAATAAAGGAGATAATAAGAGAATCATTTTGCCTGCACTTCCATTCAAATCAAGTCACTGAAGGCATTCACTTGAACAGAGTGCATCCTTTATTGAAGAATAAGGAAGATGAACACACATTTTTCTAGCATAAAAAACATTGCCGAGGGTCAAGTAGCACATTGCTAGCTGAGTTGGGGCTCAGCATGGCTTATTATGGCTATTTGCTGAGAGATCTTGCTTCAAGTCGTTTGGCTCATTTTTATACTTGTTTTTTCTTTCCTCCTTAACAAGTGCCAGACATATGAGGCCATAATGAGTTTAATTAAAGCCAATGGCAGCCAACAATTCAAACTTTGCAAATGTAATTTGGGAGCAAACAAAACTCTTAAGTCAAAATATGAAATATTCTACTTAGGTAGAGGTTTTAATCATATTTATAAAATAAAAATTTCAAGTTTATAATGGGCTGATATCATACAAAGATCTGATTTCTAGTGCTGGATATAACTCTAGCTGACTGTGTCATTTTGGGCAAGTAACAATTTTAAGATGCCCTTTTTTAAAAATCACTGAGCACATGCTTGTATATAAATTGTACTTAATAAATATTTATTAAGCACATCAGTGTTTAAAAATGTACAGTGCATCCATCTGGTGTGGCTCAGTGGTTGAGCGTGGACCTATGAACCAGGAGGTCATGGTTAGATTCCCAGTCAGAGCGCATGCCCAGGTTGCAGGTTCAATCCTCAGTGTGGGGTGTGCAGGAGGCAGTTGATCAATGATTCTCTCTCATCATTGATCTTTCTCTCTCTCTCTCTCTCCCCCCCCTTTTCCCTTCCTTTCTGAAACCACTAAAAATATATTTTAAAAAGAAAATGTACAGTGCTAGAAGCAAACAATAGGGACACTAGGAAAGGAAACAACAAACAGCTGGAGAGGAGAAAGAGAAAATAAAGGAGGGGAAGCAGACTTACGTCATCAACTCAGGGTTTCTATAATTCTATGGATCTAGATTGTCACCCCTTCCTAGAAAGATTTAATGTGACTTATAATGAGTTTAAATATTATGAAGAATTTATCACTCTTGTAGGATGTACTATTAAGTGTCATTCATAATTAAAATGGTAATTTAGAAATGACTCATTTCCAAAACAAATGGACCAAGCCTATGAAAGGATCCAAGGCTCCTAATTGCTTTTTGTAGGCGTCCTCTCAAATGTGCAGCATTTAAACTCATTGGGGTCATTCTTTTTTAAAAAAATAAATAAATAAACATCTTACCACAAAATTAGCAGCTACATAATCGTATTATTGGTATATCATAGTAATAGATAACTCTTGTTGGATCCATTCTCATTCTCATCCAAATCATTCGACTTTCAAATTGTATTGAAATCTATTCTCCTGCTTGAGAGAAGTCTTAAGACTTGAATGACAACTGAGGACAACAATCCATTGGCTACACGGCTCCTACCATCTTTGTTTGGACCACAGTGGTTTTCATTATTGTCAGACACTGAGAACTGATTTCATAATCACCTTTTATAAGTAACCACAATATGTTGTTGAGACATGCAAGATGTGAAGCGGAGCCAGCAATCATTTTTTGAATTGAGAAGTTTGCATGGTTAAATTCTGACAAGCCAACCACCTAGGCTTTCTCTACCATTAACAATAATAGTTTCCCTGCATTAAGAATTAAATGTGTACTTTGTTGACAAGTACCAGGGCTCAGTCTAATCTGCTTGAAATATATGTGATTAAAAGTCTGGATTTTGAAATATTTAAAATTTGGCTTCATGTCACAGAACTCCAAATACCTCTTTGATTACATATTGATGTTTTAAAGTAAATTCATTATGTGTTGTTTATATACATGGACATTTTGAATACATTTTTCATATTCCATCATAAAAATATTTTACATAATTTTTGAATAATAAATGATGAACTATGATCCCCTTCATGCATAGTAAATGTTAAATGCTGCATTGTTTGCAGACATTAAGCCATAAGTGTTATTTGAGATGTTGCAAAATCCTGACCCCTTTAAAAGCCAAACAGCACTAAGGCAGGCCTTCCCTAGCAACTGTATTCGTAATGGCAATCTCCGACAGTCAGTCAAACTAAATAAACCATCAAGAATTCCAAGCTAGAAATGAGTTGTTGAGGGTTCCCGTTATCATGTCGGGACTGAGGTCATGGAGGAAACTGGAATGTTATTTTCACCAGTGCTGGCCTGCCAGTTAGTGCTAGAATTAGATTTTAGTGAAGGTGAACTTCACCATTGCTGATACTGGCAGAAATGCACTCAAAACCCTTGTAAGGGCATCAGAAAGGTTTGTCGATTACAGAGAGGTGAATCCACCCCCTCTCCTGCTTCTCTGTTCCTTGTCTTGAGTGTCTCCTGTTGATCTAGAAAGCCACTGCTGTATACCGGGGATTATGATCCACAATTTGTCTGCCAACACTGGGAATCAAGAGAAGATTTCCTGGGTGCAGGGTGTCAGCACACTCGAGAGGCATAAGCCTCAATGCACACTGGTTAAGCGAGACAATCCTTAGCAAGATATTAGTTAAAACAAGATGCTCCAAAGATGATGCTCTTTACTTTTATAGTGTAGCTGTTCTATTTTATTTTAATGGGAACCTTTACAAGATATTACTGTTCACCACATTTTGGATCAATAAAGTATCTTAGCAGGTAAAAAGGCATGCAGTGCAGGCTCTACTAGTAAAAATCTCCTGAAGCACAGGATCCCTGCATCTCAGACCTTTCTGCAGGCGGCATAAGACTTAGGGATAGAGAAATGGAGAGTGTACACTATCACCATGTACACAAACACTGAAAAATAACTCTGCACCCAGACTCTTACTGTATTTCCTTTCTTTTCCAACAACAACAACAAAAAATAACTGACTCAGTGTTCTTGATTTCATGTGTGTTGTTTTAACCATGGAAACTCAAAGGAAAATATAAAAAAAATCTACCTTTATATAATGTCATTTGTTGAAACAGAAATGGGTGGTACAGGTTGCTATTATATAGCTGAGCTGGTGGGTTTTAGTTATGTATAGAATATTTGGCTATAGAACAATGTAGCACATACATCCAGTGTTTTGTTTTGCCACGGGAACTAATGCAATGATGGTATTTAAAGTCACTATCAAGTCCATAGAAATAGTTTTGCATTTCACTTCTGTAAGATCATCTGTGAAGCAGTGAGTCAGATGCAAACAGCCTATATTTCCTTTGTATTCTAGACCAAGCCCAAGACACTATTATTTTTGCAGAAATAACCCCTCACAAGGGGCCCTATGAATTCAGATTAATGATGGCCTTTTCTTGTAGCTATATTAGCTTTAGTCCTGCCTTCATACAAATAGCCTCAATGTATCATCAGAAATGCATTATTTATCACAGTTCCAGATATTGCAAATGCTGTGAGCAAGATGGAGAATCTTTTCTGACATATTTATGTAACAGAGAGAATTAGCACAATTAAGATGTATCTGGCACAAAAATAAGAGTTCTTGAAAGGATGAGGCTGAAACTCTGAGAAGCAAGGCTTGGTGAGAAGCGGTGATCTCTCCAGACAGCTGAAATGTCAGACCAGAGAGGCAAGAGCTTTTGTTATACCTGCTGGGTTGGCGATAATAAGCCAACATAGACTGGAAGGCTTGACAAGTTATAATATTTTATATTCTTATTTTAAGACAATATTTCAGAATTATTTATTACTTTCTATTGAGCTTTGTGGGAATAACCTTTGTCCTGGATTTTGAGCACTAACAGGCATTTTCCTATCAGTCTAACATCAACATTTGAAATATACCCCAAACCAAATATTCTCAAGATTAGAAATAGAGCAGCCTGTTGCATCATTTCTCAAAAAATAAAAAATTATAGCCTGAGAAGCACCGAGTATTTTCTAACTGATTTCTGAAGATTATAGTAAAAAAAAAAAAGAGAGAGAAAGAAAGAAAGAAAAAAGAGGGGAAAGGAACCTAAGAAAACAAGTGGTCTCTCTGGCAAACGTCATTCCTCTTTTGGTCCACAATGGTCATCAGGGCACACAGAGGTTCTGCTGCCCATGTGAGTGACCTGCGTGCGCACTGGGCCAGGAGAATTAATTTTTATTCTGTGCATAATGACGAAGGCTGTGGGCGGGGTTGCCGTCTGAATCCTGCCACTGGTCCCTCTTCACCTCCAACTAATAGTGAATTGAGTTCATACACAAAGAATTGAGCCTTGAGCCACATTAGGCAAGATGCACATCTGTCTAATGGAGGGAACTGCAGGTAAAGCTGGTTAGAGAAGGAGGCAGAACTTCCTCTTGCCAAGAGCAGAAGCCCTGACCTTCTACAGATCCAACAGAGGGAGAGGAAAGACAGATACCCTGTCTCTTATAGGCTAGTGGTCCAAGGGAGAGGGCAAAAATATAGCCTGTTTCCAGCGATGGGCATAAGAGTAAGGTCACACACGTAACCAGGACATGGCCAAAACAGGAAAGACACTGATTTTGATGCAGTAAGGGGCCGAAGCTTTTACCTTAGCATTTATTGGAGGGACATTGTTGATAAGTATTTATTCCCTGTATGGAAACTCTAGAGTAAACACTCATTACCCTTTTAACACAGAAAACTTACAGGTTGTGGCAAAAGTAGGTTTACAGTTGTGAGTACCAAAACACAGAGTTTATTCTTATATTATTAACTAGAGGCCTGAGGCACAACATTGGTGCAAGGGGCTCAGCCCCCATCACTGAGGTCGTGGCTGCCTCTGCCTTGGGCCCCGCTTCTGTGGCTTCATCCAGAAGGTCGTCTGGTCTAATTAGCATATTATGCTTTTATTATTATGGCTTATTATATTATTTTCCATAAGAACAACAGTAAACCTACTTTGGCGCCCAACCCATCTATAAACTCTTTCTGTGTTCAAGAATTAATTCTGCCTTACTCACATGTACAATTGCATATAGAGTTTCATAAGCAGTAATGCCACTACCTTAGTGTTTTGGGGGGCATGTTCCATGGCACAATGCTTGTGTGATGTAATTATAAGAGGGGGGAGGTCAGCAACTAGCTAAGTGCCATTAGTGTTGAATTAACATACTAAATTAAATCACAAAACTATTTTTTAAATAAAATACCTCTCAGAGCTTTTACTATATGAATGTGTATCGTGATCATTTGAGAGGCGGTATAGTAGGTATTGACTCCCAAAATTATTTGATAACCAGCTCCTGTTTTTTAAGAACATCTAATAGGACCAGTGTCCTTAACAATGTCATTTGGAAAACATTAGAATACCAATGTCATTTGGGAAACATCCAGAAAACCAAGGCCAAGGGTAACAATAGATCAAAGTGAATGATAGCAGGCCTGAGCCATAAGAAACCAAGGTGGAAGTGAGGGTGGGGGAGTGGGTAAGAGGTCAACCAAAAACCTTGTGTTCATATAAGCATAACCAATGCACACAAATAATGGGGGGGGGGGCGCATGAAGGCCAGGGCTGTGGGGCAGGGGCAGGTTGGGAGAGGACAATGGGGGTAAAAGGGGACATATGTAAGGCTTTCAACAATAAAGAATTTTTAAAAAAGGAAGAAAGAAACCAAAGTCATCTTGGGTCTGGAACTTGGCTCCAAAATGAATTTTTAAAAAATCAGGTGCCTATAATTGTATAGGATTTCTGTGCCCAAGAATTAACCAATCAAATGCAACCTTTTTATATGATGTGACCAATAAGATGCAATTCTATTATATGACCTAAATATTTATGGTTCAAGACAAGGCACTGACACTGGATGGCTATTGTTTTGTTGACTGTTGTCATTTCTTTATTTGATGTTCTAAGGGAAAAGAGGTAAATGCCCCTGACTAAATAGTCTGGTATTGCATGTTTTAAAAATTCTTGTGGCACACCAGTTGAAAACTGTTCTATGGCCATTCCAATTGTCTCTGCACTGAAATTCTAAACATCTATCTGCCATGCATTTGTACTTCTTAAGTAAAACCTGGCAAAACTGTGCATAGATTGTATCATTGCAGATTATGTTTTGTAATAGTTTGGGTTTTATCATTTAATGTTTTAATGATGTTGGAGCAAACTCTAAAATCTGTTATAAATCTGTCTGCTTTAAAAAATAAGATATTTGGATCAAAATTTAAATGTTTTTTAGTACCTTGGGATCATTACATTGAATATCAATTATTATATTACTAGGGGCCCAGTGCACGAATTCTTGCACCTTGAAAGGAGCAGTGGGCACAGGGGTGGGTCTCGGCCCATCCTTCGCTCCCCTGCCCAGCCCCTCCCGCCATGGTCCCCAGTCTGCTGGCAGTCCCGCTCCCGCTGCAACCACTCCCACATGCTAATGGTGCCAGCCCCACTCAACCTGCTGACAGCACAGAGTAATTGGGGCTGGTGCCAGCAGCAGGTGCAAGTGGGGCTGGTGACATCAGCAGGTGTGAGTGGCGGCTGCTCCCCTGATCACCCCTCAGGAACAGGGGGAGGTGGAGAAGTCCTGAGGGGCGATTGGGGCCGGCAGCCGCCGCTTGCACCTGCTGATGGTGCCGAGCGATTGGGGCCAGGGCCAGCAGTGGGTGCGAACACCCTGTGGGACCGTGGTGTGCAAGAGCAAAGAATTTTCAGTAACCACCAGAGGCTCACCCTGATGACAGCAACTGGCGCCCCACCTTGGTCTGGCACCCCCACTCACCTGCTCCACCATCCCGCTGCTGCTAACACTGGCCATGTTCCGTGCATACCCCCTGGTGGTCAGCACACATCATAGCAACCGGTTGTTCAGTTCTTTGGTTGTTCCACTGTTCAGCCTATTTGCATATTAGAGTTTATATATATATATGATGTAATGAATAAGTTTCACAAAACCCAACAATGCCTATGGGATTGTCTCTACACTAAGTTACCACAAAAAGTAACACATTTTTATTTCTCCTATTTTTTTCTTTTATTGCTCTTATTTTGGTTCTTTTTCTTTTATTGCTCTTATTTTGTTGTTAGGTTTCCAGTTGTTATTCTCACTGCTGTCAATATACCTGACTAATCTGTGATAGACTGAAAAATCAAACAGATATGATTGCTACAAGTATCTGTTTCACAAACTTAATAGACTATTACCAAACTATTTTCCTAGAAGTAAATTGCATGCATATAGTGAACAGACTTGGAAACCTCGCTTTGGGCTGGCAGAGTTATTTTTGTTCATTTCTTGATTGTGTTTTAAGGTGAAAAAAATATTTCTCTCCTTGCTTCTAAACACACATAATATCCAAAATCCTTCAATTCAACTGTGAATGCCTTGCAAATAAGTAGGCTTTCTGATAAATAAAGAATAGTCTACAGCCCTGACCGGTTTGGCTCAGTGGATAGAGCAGTGATGATGAACCTTTTGAGCTCGGCGTGTCAGCATTTTGAAAAACCCTAACTTAACTCTGGTGCCATGTCACATATAGAAATTTTTTGATATTTGCAACCATAGTAAAACAAAGACTTATACTTTTGATATTTATTTTATATATTTAAATGCCATTTAACAAAGAAAAATCAACCAAAAAAAATGAGTTTGTGTGTCAGAGGTGACATAGGTTCGCCATCACTGGGATAGAGCATCGGCCTGCGGACTGAAGGGTTCCAGGTTGGATTCTGGTCAAGGGCATGTACCTTGATTGCGGGCACAACCCCAGTAAGGGGCATGCAGGAGGCAGCTGATCGATGTTTCTCTCTCGTCGATGTTTCTGATTCTCTATCCCTCTCCCTTCCTCTCCGTAAAAAATCAATAAAATATATTTTTAAAAAAATTTAAAAAAGAATAGTCTACACACATTAAGTGCTCAATAAATATCTCTTAGCCAAGTGAGCCTTTATCTCCTCCATATTGTACTACAGGACACTGGCAGATTTAGTCTGAATTTCACTAGAATATCTTCAAAACGTATTTTACTTAGGAAAAGCATTGTAATATTATGGGAGTGTGTCCCTCTAAAAGATATGTTGAAGTCCAGACCCCAGAACCTCAGAATGTGATCTTCTTTGGGAATAGGGTTGCTGCAGATGTAGTTCTTTAAGCTGGTGTCATACTGGAGTATGGTGGGCCCTTAGTCCAATATGACTAGTGTCCTTACAAAGAGAACAAGGAACGCACAGGAGGAAGATGGGCATGTGATGACAAAGGCAGAAGTGGAGTGATGCATTGATAAGCCAGAGAACACAAGAATTACTGACAAACACCAGGAGCTAGAAGAGGCAGCAAAGATTGTCTCTTACAGGTTTCAGAGGAACTGAGGCCCTGCCAGCACCTTGATTTTGGACTTCTAGCTTTCAGAACTTAAATTTCTGGGGTGTGTGTGTGTGTGTGTGTGTGTGTGTGTGTGTGTTTCTTTTGAATTTTTTAAAAAATCCTCACCCACTCAGGTTTGGTTTTGTTAATCAATTTTAGAGAAGGGAAAGGAGACAGAGAGAGAAAAACATCAATGTGAGAAAGAAACACTGATTGTTGTTTTCTTTTTATCTAACCTGAAACTTAAGTGTGTGCCCTGACTGGGAATTGAACCTGCAACTCTTTTGCTGTATGGAATGATGCTCCAACAAAATTTAGCCACCCTGACATGGCTAAATTTCTGTTGTTTTAAACTACCGAGTTTACTGTATTATGTTACAGTAGCTCAAGTAAAGTAAAGCAGCATGTTTTTATTTTTATTTTTCTTAGGTTTAAGGAGAGGAAAGGTAAAGTGAGACTAGTTGTCCTTGTTTTTTACCTGGGAATGAGCAAAGATCCAGGTGATAGCTTTTTACAAGACAACGATCCACTCCAACTAATATCACAAGAGCAGTGAAATCTCTGCCGATAGAAACTCATTAAAGTAAAATATCAGAGCAAAATATTGTGCCACAAATAGATTAGGAGAAACATAGATTGCTACTAGGTGGGAGGGGTAGAGAGGGTGATAGAAAAATAAAGAGATCTCTAAGACCTTACCTTTAAAATTCCCTGTCACCCTAATCTGCAACGGTGCTCAGTATTATCAAGGAATGGCCATATAAGAACCTTATAGTAATTGAGGCATTTTAAAATGGTAATTCTCTGGGATACTACTTTCTATTTGTGAGTAGGAGAAAAGGAAGAAGGAAGAAATAAGAAAGGAAGGAAATAGCAAGTAAGAAGGAGGGAAGGAGGGACAGAGGGAAGGAGAGGAAGGAAAGAAGTACCATAAGAAATTGATCACAACCATCATGAATAATAGCTACACAATTGTTAGTGGGCAATCATTTTGTGCCTGCACTGCATCGAACTCTTTAAATGATTCACCCAATTTACTTCACACAAAAATACCGTGATGTAGTTATCATTTCCCCATTTTACAGATGAGAAGACTGAGAGTCAAAAATGTTTTGTGCTTTGCCCCCATCACGCAGCTCTAACAGGAAATGTACTCAAGCTCAAGTCTGTCAGACTCTAAGGCCCATGCTATTAAGCCCTGTGTCACTGCGCTGGTAGCTCACTAACTGTAGGCTCCAGAAGCGCATAGTCCATTGCTTTAAAAAAATTACGAAAAAAGAGAGGATTTGTCAAATTAGCGGGGATTGATTAAGCACTTGTGATAGTCCAGGCAATGTGCTATAACTTATAAAGATTCAGGGAAATATTTGACTATTCTTCTGATGTCAGATATAATAGTCATAAAACACTCTCTCTGATATATGAAAAACCGACCTCATTGTCAAAAACATTGAATACTTATACATGTGTTTAATGTGTTCCTTGGCAACCCTTCCATCTAAACCCTTTTTTTTTTCTTAATTTGACTTCTAGGTTCCCTGTCCAAAGCCAAATTTGTCCAGAAGTTTGATTATAAGAGCAATAGCGCTATGGCAAATTTATTTTACCTGTTTATTGCTTTCTAATGCTAAATCTTATCCTTGAAATTTTTCATTGCTTTGTTTTAGGGTATTTTAAGTTCATGGGTCTAGAGAGCAATGCTGAGCAGTGTTGCTTAGGAAAAAAAGCAATGAACTCAAAACTCCTCCACCAAAGGGGACACATTTCGCAGAAGCTACAAATAAACATATTATAGATTGAACTACAAGTATCTTGTTGTTGTTATTCAGAAAAACTTTTTTTTCCTAGAACTTGGTTTCTGTGTTTCAGTGTGTTAGAGAAAACAGAAAAGTCTGACAAACATCTGGGAAATGGCTGTGTATCGTGCCCAAGGTTTTTACCTCTTCACATATTGCCTGGAATTAACAATGGTGCCTTCTGTCTTCTAATGTGATTGGCTGCAGTGGTTCCAGTAATTTAAAATACAAATAGTGCTGAGAAAGCACGGTGAGGATTGGTGTGTTATAGTTCTGGAAACCCTGAACCTTATGAATGATGTAGCGGTAAAAGGAAGGAAATATTGCCAGAAGGTATTGATAGTAGATTGGATCTAAATTCACAGGAGAGGGATTGCCTGGCAGAAATATGTGGCCCCCTACCCTTTTATACTGCACTTTCCTAACTACTGATTTTCTTTAGGGGAAAAATTGCTTTTAACGCATACCTTCCTTTTTCGCTATTTATCAATTTATGTGATTTACAGATGTTGAAGCTTCTTACTTCAGAGCTCAGACGTTGAAGTCAGAGAGACCTGGATGATATTTCAGCCCTTCTGCTTGGCTCTTCTACTATTATTCTCTCTGCCTCAGTCTGCTCATCTGTGAACTGGGTAATTATCAATACTTCCCTTGTGTAGTGGTCATGAAGAGCAAATGAGACCTATATTAATATGTCAAAAACTTGGCAGAGTGCCTGGCATTCTGAGTGTCCTAAGTGAATGTAGGCTGCATTTATTTTTCACTTCACATTTTTTTAGCCCAGATACGCTTGTCTAGACATTGGAAAACTTGTGAGATTAAAACGGTATCTCAAAATATGACTGAAAAAATTACCCTGTGAGGAATTATATACTGGTTACTAAGAATTCTATACATTGTTGCAGCTAGTTCAAAGGCAGTAGGGCTTTGTCAGGATTAAAATGATTTCTATTTTTATGTGTAACCTGTAGAACATATGAGGAAATTTAATAATGCAAATCATAATAATGATGGTCCTTTGGTCCACAGAAAATCTAAGTAAATTTGTCCACATCAAGGAAATATCTAAGACACCAAAAACAAGACAAGAATTTTGGATGGATAAAAACTAATCCAGCAATATATGGGCAGGGCATAATCAAATCTGGAGATGCATTCCCTGGGAAGACTTGAAGGGAAGGAGCTAGGAAGGGAGTTACCTGGGGAATGAATCCTCTGATTCTCCCACTCTTTTCCCACACTTCTCTTCTCCACAATTCCAGCCAATCCAAAACTGGCTCGGAAGTAAAATGAGGACCAAAGATTTAATTTAGAAATTGGAAAGAGATTTCAATGACCAGGATATCTCCATTTGAATTTAGTTATTGACATGAAAAAGTTCTTAAAACAGAAAAAACAGGAATTGGACACATTTAAAAAACACAGAATATAATAACCCATGATGGTACCCTTTTCAGTTAAGGATAATCCTACATTATTCAAATCAAAAGTTACAAACGGCTTTTTTTTTTTTTAAGGAAAACTGAGATTCCAAAAAGGTTGTGGTTACGTTTAAGCCAATGAAACAAACAGAATGAGCATAAATTGTAGATTTCCTTTGTAGATTCCCTTCCTTGGCTATAAATATGTTTAGGATAAGAAATAGAAGGTATGTGCATAATTAGGTCATAAATATACCTAATAAATTAATTATAAGAAAAACATGCTTGGGAGATAGGCTAACAATGACATTTATAAAGTACTATTCCCTACCACATTAATAGGTTATGCTGTTTAATACAAGTTATATAAATCCCATCAACCAAGGTTGCCAGATTTCTGTTTTGTCTTCTATCCTTAACTGTATTCACGATCAAATGTGCAGTGATTCAGCATTTTTCAGGCGGGAGGGGTTGGGTACATTGAACATGTTCTTCTTGCTCCAACTCCAGGCCCCCAGGAAGGGGGCCGGAGCCTACAGGAGCAGCTCAAGGGATAAGGAGAGAAAAACAGCACGTCAGAGATGGGGCGGCACTTCTTCTCTGAAGAGCTCTGAGTCCACAACATTTGGGTGCCAGGATTTTCATGGCAGCTGCAGCCTGGGGTCACTTTCACACCCCGTTCTGCCCCTCACGCGCAGGTAAAAGTCAGGGTTTCCTTCTGCAACCTGTGAAAACGGGGAGATTTTTTAAAGCAGTGTGATAACTTAATATTCTTTCTAACCCTCCTTTCTAACTCTGCTCCCATCCTCTCCAGTATAAATGCACACACACACACACACACACACACACACGGTAAGAAGAATACTTTAGAAAAATCCCAATGGTATAAAGAAAAATAGATTAAAAAGCAAGCTACTTCCAGTTTTAAACCATTCCACTGTTTTCATGACCGAAAAAGCATCGTTGGCACGTAATTTTTGAGAGCAATCATGTTAAATACACTAATAGCTAAATACTAAGTCCTTCCCAACTTAGATTTTATTTGTCCACATGAAAGTATCACCAATGACACCTTTGTTGGCCAGTTTCAGCAAAACCACCAAGCTCTTAATGAGCATTTATTATTTATTTGACCTTCAGAGGTCTCAGGGTACGTGCACAGTTATAAAGTCATATGCATAAAACCACCTCTGCAATAAATTAAAATTAAACTAACTGTGGCAGCGGTATTCTAGGAGCATAACGTTACTTGGGTAGGCCAGGTGGAAGCAACGCGTTCCGACCCATGTCCTGAAGGTCAAGAGCATCGGATTCTATCAAACAAGAAAAGCCAGAAAACTGCAGAGTCCAGCAAGAATCACCCTCTAGCCTGTGGCCTCTCGGTAGCAGAATCTAAGCGAGGGGCACCATCTAGCCAGCCTGTGTGGGAGGCATCCAGCTCAAGTCCAAGCATATTAATGTGGGGCTACAGGAGATTGTCAGTGACATGCGTCCATCCCCGCCTGTTTACCTGCTCTGAAATACAGGACAGCCTTCTCCAGGGATCTGCATCCCTACTCCGCATACAAGACGTTTTCAGTGGAGCATAGCAAAAATGATATTTTCATCATTTGAACATCCTGACAGGGAAGAGCATCAAATACGCCTTCCCCCCGCTTAATCAGGGCGGCTTCTGTGAAGAAAAGAAAATGCCTTCCATGATAAAAGGAAAAGAAATTAACCGAATGAGCTTCCTGTCATGTATGCATCACTAAGTATGCAATTTAATACTGAAACCAGAGTCATATTACGTACAGTTGGATGGTCAAGTGGTCAATTGCAAGGTTAGCTTCTCTATTAAAACCAACCCTGAACATCTTCTTTTGATGCTCACAGGGAATTCAGGAGCGAGGTCACACTCTACCTTACCTTGAGTGTACACTGTCCTCAGTGAACGGTAAGGGGACCAACAGGATAAGCCAGAAGTAGCTGGCCGGCTGAAACACCCAGAAATGTCCATTAGCGTGACAGGGTCATTAAAGTTCACCATGTCCTTCCAACTTGATAGAAGAGTAGCACAAACTACCATAAACTGTTTCCCCAGTGTGATGATTTTATTGATCATGCTAGAGCTCAATTAGTCAATTAACGTAAGAAAAGACAAGGGAAGCTTTTCCACTTAAGGTATTATTTTAAACGGTGGTTACAGAGCTATACATTTGGGGTTCCTATCCGGTACAGCAAATGTGCCAACGTTTTTAGAGACTACAAGGTTTTTGTTTTCATTCTATTTTGTTTTAATGCGAGCATAGCAGCACGATGTAACATTCATCCCTCCACTACTGTTAATGTTTCCTCTGCTGTAGGGTAGAGGAGGTCAATTAAACAGGAATGAACTTCTAAGATAAAGGGAAAGATGGACCGTAATTATCCTGCACAGTTACTTCCCTTTGCTGCTTTCCCTCCTCCCAAACTGTCTAAACACCACGCTTAGCTCTTTTAAAATGTCCTTTCCATGAGCAACTAAAAATCTTCTAGCTCTCAAAAGCAAATGCAGAACTACCCAAAGCAGTCGGTGAAGGTAGAGCTGAGGAGAGAGGTCATTTAGCGGACCCTTCATGTCTGTAGTTTGTTATTTTTAGGATGAAAAACTAAAAATGCCGTTATTCACAGGCACATAATGCAATTAGTTCTGAAATAACCCTTCAGAGTGTCTTGCTTCTCTGACTTTGCAAATTAATATATAAGTTTTGAGCAGTTGGAACACCAGGTGAAAAGACACCTGCCTTCATTTCTGAAAGCCAGTGAAGCTGAAGTAGTAGCAGTAACTATAAAAAGTGGTTCCTCATCTTGCGAGTGCTAAAGGTCCTCATTAATACCTGCATGCTAACCCTCCAGCTACACACCTCTCAGTAAGCTAGCTCCCTCCACCTTCGTTCAGTACCCCTTCTGCAACTTCACTCATGCACCCTCCCTGGAGGGACCAGGGTGACTTCTTTCTGACCAGGCAGAGAATCCATTATCTCTACCTTTGCTTTGGCACTTGATTATATTACATGTATCCCTTCAGTATATACTGACTCTCATTTTTTTTTCTTTAATCACAAGCATGCAAGGAAAAGGGAACCACACATGGAAAGCTCTCGGGTTAAGAGAATTGGATTCCAAGTCAGATCCTTTCTCTGCCATTGCTTGCAGTGCGATCCATAACATGGGGATATGGTAGTTCAGACCTTGTCGGGCCATTAAATGAGACAATCTAGGCAATGCGTCTAACACAGGGCAATGCATTGTAAGGATCAGAGCCATTGCAGTGGTAGTCATAATCCACGTCAAGGTGCTATTGTTATTTGAGTCTGGGGCCTGCATCTACTACTAATTTGTGTGACTTAGTTATCCAACCTTTCTGAGTCTCAGATTCTTCATCTATAAGATGTAATCTCATTGAAGGCAAGACATATTCTTTTGCAATCACCCTAGCACCTGGTACCTCACATAACTTATATCAATAAACAAAAAATGGTACTTTAAATAGGCATACATGTGTGTTTGAGGATCTGGATGTGTGCCTATGTGTGTAAGAAACCTTCACTTGTGAAGCAAGGAGAACTGTGCATATGCAAAATTTTCCCAAGGTGTGTGGTAAATTAGAGGCTATTTTGGTCAGAAGACAACCAAGATGAATCCTTAGAAATCTAGCATTCCCTTAGATACATGAATGTGGTTTGGGGTGCACTATGATACCCTAGAGCTCATGGCTTTCAGGAATTAATAAGAAACTACCTTTCACTTTATGGCTGAGGTTCCAGAACCAGCTTTCTCATTGACAGGAGCTGCAGAGGTAGCTTGGTGTGGACCTCAGCACTCCACATACTCTGCTGCCATCCTAGTCTAATGGATCTTGCTCCCATTGGTCTCTTCAGCTGTCTAATTGATTTGAGACTCAAAAAGGTAATAGATCTTGGAATGATTCCTGATGATTCTGGAGCCAGGTGGAGAGTAGCCTCTTGGAGAATTAGTCTTCTAGCTTGCAAATCCCTGGCCATTTTATTGTAATTCATACTTTGTACTAATCTCAATGCTTCTCTCCTTTTCAAAATCATTTTTAAAGTATAGGAAGTCTGAGAAGAGTATAGAAGTCATATATTTACTATATATTCTTTGGTTGTTGCCAAGAACATTGGCCTGATAACAAGCTCTTGGTTGCTTATGAATGATCAGCTCCTGCTGTTTCTATCTCAGTTGATGTCATTATTCTCTATGACATCACAACCCTCCCAACAGCAAGAGAATGTGCCTCAGATATAGAGGAAGCAGTGAGATTGATAACTCTTAAGAGAGAATTTTTTTCTCATATTTAGCTATAAGGAATACAAGTGCAATTACTGTCCCAGAAATTATATTACCAGTACATTTGTTCATTTGAAATTTAACCAAAGTGAATTTAACATTTTATACTTTTTTCTACTTGTTACACACACAGTCTTAGAATGTTGATTTTCTCTCTCCCATCCTTAGATATAATGGCTTCATATGTTTAGATAACTTTCTTTTTTGTTTTTGCTCATTCCATATAAGATAGTCTTTTTTATTTTTTTATTATTTTTATGGCAGTATTTTTAAAAAAGCAAGTGCAAGATTTTTACATATTGTGGCTGATTATATGCTAATGACTAACTGTGTTACCGAATGTGAAACATCTACAAACAACCAGATTTGTCTATTTGGTAAACTCAATTAGATATTAAAATTGTGGTTCCAATGGTACATAAGAATATCTGTCTAAGAGAACTGGCAAAACATGGAAAACCTAGATATGCAAAAATTAAAACAATTATATGTGAAAGCAGAGAGTTTCTGCATCAATGAATAAACTAAATTAAAGTATCAGCATCATAATTCAGAAGACACTACTACTAATTGGAGTATAAGTGAAAAAAATTCAGATTTTTAGTTATTCATATCCTCTAGAATAGATGCTTATAATGGGTTCCAATTACTTTCAATAGTTTAATTAAGTGCCATATTGAAACATTTTGTTTTCATTCATTTCAACATTCATTCCAAAAGCCTTTTATAGCATCTACAGAGAATATAAATGAATTGAAAGTTATTTCCCTTGAGAAACTTGAGAGACAAGTTAAGATTTGAGGGAAGTCAAAACACACAAATATGCAAATATGAGTGATAAACATAGGTAAGTATATGATTGCCCATATTAACAACAATCAATATTGATTGATTGATTGATTACAATGTGCCAGGCACCATGCTACTAGCATTAGAGTAACATGTTATTTTGCTTCATTTTCACAACTCCTAAGAGTTTCCCCTGTTTACAGGGACTAAGATGTTAAATGTCTCGCCCAAGGCTAATCAAGCATCAGGATTCAAACCCAGGTCATCTGACCCCAAAGCCCTTACGCTGGAGCACTCTGCAGGGAAACTGGTTTAACATTAAGAAAAGCCTGGGATGCAGGGTCAGAAGATGTCAAGCCCACTCAGTGCCACTCACCAAGCTATAAGATCTTAGACAAATCACTTGACTCCCCTGAGTCTCAAGTTCTTTTTTAAAAGAGAATAGAGTAGATGAAGGGGCTTGTAAGCCCTAAAACACTCCCAAAACATCAGCTGCTAATATTTTCATTTCAACCTGCATATATGTAGTGAAGAAATACCATGTACTCTATTATACTAATAAAGAGAGACTTCCAAAAAAAAAGATGTTTTATTTTTGAATCATAAGAATTTACTAGATAGGGATTGATGGAGAAGGGTCAGAGTTCATTTACTATTGAGAACAGTACAGCCCGAGTCTTATTGTCTACATGGAAATTTACTATTCAATATTTACAGTGAAATTACAGGACACCATTACTAAGTCTACACACTGTTCTAATCACCAGCACTAACCCACCAGTAGAGGATATTGAAATAAAAATAATTTGTTACTGGAGCAGTTAGAAAGATATCCGTAATGATTATATCTACATGTAGCTAAATAGGAGGGCCAGAGGCTTCTAGAAAGCAACAAATGCTCCCCCCACACCCAGATTTGCAGAGTTTTCTGGTGTTCCATAAGTAATCTGATATATAAAAAAAGCTCATTGCTCATATTGTGCAAACAACCTGGGCATATTTAAACTCTTTTTGTTATTTTTGTTATTGTTGTTATGCTTTCCTGAGGGAACTCTTAGTGGTAAAAGACAATTAATATGTCAAACCGGACAATAAGTTGACATGTGATGTCAGTTTCATTGAAACGATCCTCTGCTAGTATGGTTGTAATCTCATTTATTTCTATTCCCATCATAATTATACTTCTAAAATATTAATCAGTGCTGTTTTACTTTAAGCATATTTAAAATTTTCCTGGAACTTAAACATTAACATTAATTCAATAATTAATATCATTTTTATTCTCCAAAATAATTTGTTCCCTAAAAAGGAGCTGTACTGTTTCAATATGAAATTCAACTTATTACCCCAATGAATGTATTTTTCTAAAAACATAGTTGAAAAAAATTTTAAGGAAGATTATGAATAACTTTATCCCGCATAATCACCATTAGAAATTCCTGGTCTTGAGTTAGCCAGTGGTACTTCGTCAGCTGAAATTTTGCTACTATTAAATAAAGGTCAACTTAAAATATGGATTTTTCCCCACTCTTGGCTGCCTTAGATATGAGCACTTCAAGCTGAAACAAACCAACATAGATTTAAAATGGTACATAAAGTGAAAACGAGAAAAATCTTAGAAAGGAAAACAATGAGCCATGTCAGATTCACATATGTTATTTTAAGTATGTGCCAATTTCTCAGTGTCATTGGTCCCATATTGGACTTCACATTGAGAAGAGCTCCACTAATCAGAAGAAATGCCTTTTTCCCATTGTGTCCTGCACCCAGAGCTATGTGGGGAGGCCCCTCATTGTGTTTTTCATCCCCATCCACTCACTCGACAAGCATAAGACTTGTGCACGGGCAGGAGAAAAGGGGAAGAATCCAGTCTATCTTAATCACCACAGCTTTTTCGGGGAAAGACAAGAAAGTGGGAGCCCAATGTCCTATTGTCTCGCCTTTATCGACTGTAGAGCTTGGTGGAGGCAGTCGTGTATGATTTCGTTTATTTAACATCTGTGATCCAAGTTGGGCAGTGATACCATTCTTATCTACATCAATATACTGAGGAAATTATATTAAACACAAATATTTAAAAAATACTCTCAGAATGTTGCTTTTTATTTTTCATGTGTATGTCTTTTTAAAACTTTATTTGAGGACAAGTCAAATAGAACAATGTCAGAAATCTTCTGGGCACAAAAGGCCAAAACCAATATGAAGCAAAGGGCTGAGCAAATTTATGGTCAACTGGCACTGACCTGCATAGGGAGCTGTGCTGAATAATTTATGCTCAGACTTTCATTTGGGACCCAAGTGGTCTAGATCTGCTGTCTCTAATGCCTAAGATCACCAGGAACTTTCTCAGCAATACCCTTTCCTTGGGCAACATAAACGTGGTCTACAAATTGCCCTGTTGCTTTTCTGCCCAGAGAAGATATGAGGAGCTAGCCCTTTCCAATCTAGGAAGAATACATTCTGCCTTCATAGAGCTCACTGTTAACTTCCTCATCAGCAACTCAGTGGCGAGATCGCCGATGCCCAAATTTAATGGTGACATGCTCTTCTTCAGAATTGTAATCAGCAACAGGAAAGTTAGCTGGGCTCCTAAACAGGTCAAAGAAAAAAAAATTCACAACTATCATTTGAATGTACTGCACAATTCACAGAGCACTTTCTTAAGCAGTGTCCCATTTCATTTGCATAATAACTGTGAGGTACTTATACAAATACATAAAACTATGTAATTTGTTACCTCAATTCACATCTTATAATTAATACAATATAGGTTCAGAGAGGCGAAGTAATTGTTTTATGGTCAACAAAGCCCATGATATTTCTCCTATGTTTTGCCTCCTGAGACATGACCCTACGTGTTTCTTATAATAAATTCCCAGTATTTAAATACAACAGCCTGATTATAATAAGAAGAGCAAGAGAGAGAGGTACAGGATCTTTACCTGCCTTTATCATACGATCCCCACCTTCATTATGTTAGAATACTGTCTATTTATTATCTGGCAAGCCTGAATTGTGCTAATGTTCTCTCCAAGTGTGTTTCAAACTCAAACGCTGCATTTCAAATGCCATAGATTTCTGGACACTAATAATCAAAAATGATACACAGCCCAGGTTTCTGGCATTCTTTATGACCATCTGCTAGCATGGCATGGAGCCCATTCACAAGGTAATAAGACAATTTCAGGAGGACACAGATGCCAAGCATATCAAGGCTTGGAGTGATAACCTGCAAAATGAAGCAGGCAGCTTTTCTTTTTCTACCATGAGCAGATCCTCCTAAGTCAGAAGCACCTGATCGTACCTCTGCATCTATTCCATTAGATGAGATCACATTAGTTGACATAGAGTAGAACACACAGTGAAGACTGCTGATACTAGTTCAAAACCTTGACTCACTTTTGTTTATAGGTTACAAAGAAGAATTAAGGTACAATCATAGAGAACAAAATCCTGCCACCTTCAACTCAGCTCATAGATAAGTGTCTGCTGCCCTGGATGGTGTGCTAAGTGGATAGAGTGTCAGCCCATGCACCAAAGGGTCTGGTGTTCAATTCTAGGTCATGGGAACATACCTGGGTTCCATACTAGACCCTGGTTGGGGCCTGGGCAGTAAGTAAGGAGGAAAGAAGTTGAAGGATGAAGAAAGGAAGGAAGGAAGAAGGAGAAGACTGAGTATGAATGTATTCAAGCTCCTTGGAATTTTATAAATGTGAATCTCACTTGAGTGTGTGGTGGTCTAGATGGATGCCACAGGCGAGAGGTTCTCAAATTTAAATACGCTAAGGAATCATCACAGGGGCATGTTGAAAGTAGATACCATGATCCTTCTGGAAAGATGCTGATTCACTTGGTCTGCAATAGGGTTCAATAACCTCCCCTCGGTGAATTTAGCATCAGGGGTTTCAAACCACACTAGAGAAATGTTGCCTTAAATAAATTTAACTATTCCTTCCAGTCTTATATTACCTACAGATAGAGATTTAGCTCTATAGTTCAAAATTTGTTTGGTAGAGAAAAGGTGCCCATTTTTCTAAAGCATATTAAAGTTACCAAAGATCTTAGGAACAGGCTTTGAATTTGTATGTATATTAAAATACATTATACATACATTATAATTCTGTTTCAATGTTAACCTCAGACCTGAATAAATCCCTCATTGCATATCTTTATTTTCTCAAAAGAATGACTGTGATTTAAGAGAAAATGTCAATTATAGGAAGGAAAAAAAGAAGAAGAAAAGTAGAAGAGGGAACAGAAAAGCTATCTATGAAAAGAGTTGAAGTTCACCCTCAATAGGTATCATTTTTAGCTTAGCCAAAGAAAAAAATGAAAACTTAATTGTTGAAAAACTTACATATTTTGAATCTTACATATTTTGAATCATGAACATTTCTCAAACAAACAAAAGAAATTGAGCATAAAAATAAAAACACATTTGGTCTGACATATTGTCTCCTCACCCCCGTCAAATTAATAAGGGATTGACATTTCATTTCAAAAAACAACAATGTAGCCAGGATCTACCAGTTTAACTGAATAATAAACAAGAAGAACTCGGCTGCAGTTTCCTCTCAGCTTTACAGCACGAGTGAGCAACTTCAAATCTAATTAGGTTGAGAAATTTTGCCTGAACAAGCCTGAAAAGTGTTGAGCAATTTCCTAGCAGTCATGACACTGCTTCTGAGTATGTACCTACTAGAGTGAAGTTCAGAAAGGCACAGGGGTGAAAACCACCACTGGAACAGAGAAGGACAAGAGCAAGGTGTAATAAAAAGTGCAAGGACTTTGGAATAAGATAGAACCGGGTTGAAGTCCTAGTTCTGCCCTGCACCAGATCTCTCTCTTTCAAAAACAATTTTTAAAAATCTTTAAAAAATAAAGGCAGAGGAAGATTCCTGTATTAACTGAGTACATCGCTAAAAGAGACTCAATGATGCCTAAAATCCTGAGATCAACTTGACCTAGCAAGGTGACTATTTTGACTGCCCAGAAATAAGAGCCAAATTTCCATGGGTTCCTTATAGAGTTTCTGTCTATATGGGAATTGTTCTCCAATATTGCATTCACTGGGACATAAGCCCACACCAATCTTGTGGAATATTTATTACCATAAAATAGATCTAATCATGTTTAATTATGGAAATAGATAAAGATCAAGATTGTTTAGCTTTAAAATGTATGATGATAGGAACTAAAAGAATGGTTTTTATTTTAAAAACAGTATTTATAGATAGATATTTCTTAAAGATGAAGTCATGTTTCTACACATTTAAAATTTTTCAATGTTTATACTGCTCCACCCCCTCCTCCTGTACATCCCCCTCTGAAAGGTAAACATTGACAATGATCTTATGGAAAATCATTTAAAGCAAAAGTTGCCATTATTTTTCTCACTGTATGTCAATACAATATAAGGGCATTTTATAAATTTGATGTCACCATCGATACTTGGAGTCATCACAATTAAAAGTTAAGTCTTCCTACAGAATCCCTGGATTCAATACCTGTACTTGTGAATGGTCCAATGTTTCACTTCTTTTCTGCCACAACAGTGTCTTATTCAAAACATTTTCTATTGCATTTGTAAATTACTTCTAATTTCCAAATGCTAAGAATGGTTGATTGGACTACCAGAGAGTACCTTATTTTTACCTCTTTTGCTCTTTCTTCTCTAGATACACTTCATTCATTCATTCAGCAAGTGTTTATTGAGTGTCTATCATGCGCCTGAACAAATGTTTTATAACTTTAAATTCTTTAAGAAAGTTGATATTTGAATGCTTTCATTCATTTTTCTATTATATGTAGCCAAACAGCATCTCTATTATTTGCTTAAGTTGAAAAACATTTATATGTTTTAATTTATGTTCAGAATAATAGTTTCCATATCCCAGGCTCTGGATCACTTCTGAAATGATGGCCTTATGTCTGTGCTTTGAGCCTTTGAAATGTAGGAAAAGTAGGTTCTTAAAATAAAGATGTAAATTAGATAATAAATACTGACTCAGATCCATACAGCTAGGCTAGAAAGTATGACAAGGAAAATAGACTCTATTTTTGGTTCAAACATATTGGTGTTCGATGCAACAATTATTAGGAGCAGCATTCACAGCAACTGTGGTAAAATGGGATTCATGGTATTGTACAAAGTGATGGCCCTTCACAGCCAATTCTACAAGCTCTGCCACCACCATCACCTCTGCTCTTTCTTTCTTGATGAGAGAACTTCACATTTATTTGTGTATTTGTCAATAGGTGACCCATTTCTCAGCCCAGGAACTGATTTATGATTATAATTGATTGAAGCCAGTCCTAATGGTCTCACTCCCTGGCTAGTCATGGTTTAATCACAGAAATGTGACCCAATAATATTAAGAGTAAATCCCCTGATGGCATCTGGGAAAGGATTTTCCTGAGAAATGAAGAGACATGTAGAACAATACTTCCTTCTTCCACTAGACATACTCTTGTCTCTGGTGATGTCTGAAGCTGTTGAACTCACAGCTTAGAGGAAATAGACTACAATGTTCCAGAGAGAACAGCAGAAATCCAAGATCCATCCTACTATTTATACATTTTTATTGAGAAATAATAAATTCCTTAGTACTTTAAGCTACTGTTAGTTGTTTCTCCTCTCATTTACAGCCAAAAGCATGTTTAATGAAAGTAATGAATTTGGATACTCCATCTTTATGGGAATGGAGAGATTCTGTAACTTCTTGAGTTAGTGACTAGAATCTATCTATCTATATATCTATATCTATATCTATATCTATATCTATATCTATATCTATATCTTTATCTATATCTATATCTATATCTATATCTATCTATATGTGTGTGTATGTGTGTATATATATATATATATATATATATACACATATATACACTAGAGGCCCAGTGAACAAAATTCGTGCACGGGAGTGGGTCCCTTAGCCCGGCCTGCACCTCCTCCAATCCGGGACCCCTCGGGGGATGTCCAACTGCCGGTTTAGGCCCGATCCCAGGTGGGATGGGGTCTAAACCGACAGTTGGACATCCCTCTCGCAATCTGGGACCACTGAATCCTAACCACTCACCTACCTGCCTGCCTCTCATCGCCCCTAACTGCCCTCCACTGATGGCCTGATCGCCCCTAACTGCCCTCCCCTGCCAGCCTGGTCACCCTTAACCACCTCTGCCTTGGCCCCCACCACCATGGCTTTGTCTGGAAAGACGTCCGGATGGATGTCTGGAAGATGTCTGATCTAATTAGCATATTACCCTTTTATTAGTATAGATAATATTATAATATTGTAATATTATAATATTATATTATATAATGTTATATATTTCTGATATTCCCACCTGTCTCATTATACTATGGGATAGCAAATAAATGACTATGAATTCACGATGGACATAGTTAACATCCAGTGTTTACCAGTTCTTGTGGGATGATGGAGAGACTGCAGTGAATAAATTAAGTTCATTCCTTTTACTAAGTTCATTGTCTGTGATACTTGGGAGACCAGAATAAACCATTTTGACCTGAGGAATACCCTTACCTGCTCCCGATGACTCATTCTTTTCACTCTTCCATAATACTGTCCTGGTTACTGGAGGTTTCCTTCACTCTCTGTGAATGTGACACCTCATTGGAGAATAATGGGCATTATTTACATTTATTCATGATAAATATTAAACTACAGTCCTTATTTCTCCTATGGGATACACCCAAACTTGTCACTCTTGGGAAACTCTAATGATCATAAAGACAATGACATTGGAAGCAAGCATTTTAGACAGCAGACAGATTATATTTAAAGGTGCCTTTGTCTGACCTCCTGTATATCTATGCTAAGGAGAAAGAATGATTCCAAGATTACAGTCTTTTTTCTGTTTCACATGGTTTAGGAGTCATTCTTCATATCTCTTGCCCCTTAATAGGAGAGAGTACCAAAAAGGAGGACTTTTGAGTTATAATGCTCTAGTCAACCAGCACACGGGTCACTTGATAATGGCCGGCCTGGCAGGGGTCCAAGGCAGGGAATACTTCATAGATATTCTGCATGTCTTCACTCTGGTGATGACTGTGAAGTGTGGTGGAGCATTTGTGTTGTCAGCAAGAAGGAAAGCAGGAAGAAAAGCATCCAGGGAAGAAAGGTGAATGAAAATGACTCTTTGGGGAAAACCCCCCACAGTATTTAGCATTCTCAGGAGAAGAATAAAATTCTTCTGAATTCCAAAAATGCACATGCTCGTGGCCTTAAGGAGAGAAGCACAGGAACAAAGCTGCTTTTGTACTCTATTAAGGTTGAGATTAAAGTCCCTACTGATAAACTGAACATTCTTTAAAAGTGACCAGAAGCAAACAGTGTCTGTTTGCTGCTACTTTATTACAAAGACACCACTGAGAATAGCTAAGAACATACTATTTGATCTTTAACAGGTTGACCAAATGATTGCAGTTGGCTCCAGTACAAGATGCTTTCTGCAAATTATTGTTTCTGGTTAGAAACCTTTATAATATCTCAGAATGAATTATGTATGTATTCCATGTTTTCTTTTCTGTTATCAGCCTTGATGTTCTCATTTCAAGTTTCACCCTAGCCTCCTAATAATGCAATATTGAGGCCATTCAGACACTAATTATGCCTCCGTGGCTTTTTTGAAATGACTAAATCAGCATCAGTTCTATAATTATCATTAGCAAGTTTGTATCAGTAGCTCACATCACTTGAAAAGCTCAACTTAAATGATTTGTGAATGTACTCATCTAATACATTGAATGCTCTCTATAGATACTCAGGTGCTTACATATTGCTATATGTAAAATAGAAAGTCTGTGCATGTACATTGCATGAAATATATTTCCAATACAATATTAAACATTATTTCCATAGCTTGAAATATTAAAGTACATAGAGATACCCAAGATACCTGAACTTTAAAAGCTCAGTTGGGGGTGAGGAGTGTAAGGAAATAGAACACTATTACTCATACTTAAGGCTAGATCTGATGCTTCCTCATTTTCAGAACGTTCAAATAGGAATCTGGCAAAGATGATTGACAGGAAGAAGTATCCAAATGCAATTCCTCTGTATTTCCATTGTTTCTGTTCTTGAATTATTGATATTGCCAGTAGTCATTTGCCATGAAAACAAATCAAGGTAGGTATGGTAAGCATTTCCTTGAAAGCAACACTTTTATATTTTTAAAATTTCGTCACACTGTACCATTTTTATAATTTAACCAAATGGCAAGCCCCTGAGAAAAGTAAGTACAGCAAAATAAAAGCATAGTGCAAATGACAAGCTTAATTTTGTGACTAAATATCTAAATGCTATGTGGAAAATATTAGAGGGGAAAAACAGCCACTCAGCTTCTGAAAGGAGCAGCTATGCAGATTTCTTTGTATCACTTAAACAGGGAAGCCTCGCCTCAAACCGGGAAAACCTGATAGGAATGTCTGAATTTAGGCTTCTTCAGGAATAGTGGGGTGCACAGCAAAAGCTTAGCTGTTGTACTTCCCAGTGGCAATCTTTTTTTTAAAATTTTCACACCACCTAAGAGTAGATCCTTGTTTTGTTAAAAAAAAAAAAGAAAGAAAGAAAGAAAAGAAAGATAGAAAGAAAAAAGAAAAACTTGTGCCAGGCTGTAGTATTTTATGACCTACATTATTACCCTCTGGGTAGTGAAATGATGGTGCCAAACTAATTATTGCTTTGTCTAATTTTAAATCCAGGTCTATGGAGATTAACAGCTTGCACATTAATTCAAAGCACCAACAGCCTACCTCACCTAATGCTGTTTTAAATGAATTAAAAATCGTGTTTAGGAAACTTTAATGTACTTGAAACGAAGGAAATGTCTGTCTGTATTTTTATTCAGTATATAAAAACTAAAAACTGAAGTCACTCTGCTTATTTTGTGTGCTCACACATACGCCAGGGAGGAACTTTTCTGATCTGCAGGTGTCTCTTCTCTTGGAAATGAAATACCTGCTAAGCCAAAAGCGCAGTCTGAGTGGAACTAATTGTAAAGTGGTGGTGGTGGTGGTGGTAGGGAGAGGGAGGCAAAGGAATGAAAAGAAAGACTGTGCTCAGCTTGAGGGGAAATACACATTCAATTTTAAGGTATTGTCCCCCTTTATATCTTTGACATGAAATGAATGCCTTTAAACACACTGACATTTTGTAATATTACGAAATGAACATGCAGTGCTGAACAATCAATACGAATAGACCACCTATAAAAACTCAAGGAAGCATATCACCCAATCCTACAAGAAGGATTGACAGTTTGAAGGAACAGAAAATGATAGGCCCTTGCAATGATAGATCCTTCCCAGCTAGGCCCTGCTTCCAGTTCTATTAGCGTCTCTTCTTAAAGCAGGGCTCAGACCAAATAAATCTTCTGCTTAAAAACCTTCCAGAGCGTCCTGTTACCCACCTACTGAAATGCAGACCTTTCAGCTAAGGCCTTGGAAAGTTCCTGTCCAACGCACCCCTGATTCTCATTTCCATCCTTATTTCCCCTCCCGTGCCTGTGGAAAGCAAAAGCTCAACCGGACCAGATTATATGCTGTTTCTTGCAAAGGCTCTCATAGTTCCCTTTATTGCTGCCTTCGCCCAAGCCTATTTCATCTACACATCACTCATTCATTTCCTCAGTAAACATGGAAGTTGCAATAACTGACTGCCCTCTGGAAGCTTACAATCTAATAGGAGTCACCCACTTGTAAAGGTACTTTTAAAATGATGTGAAGGTGCAGAGAGAAAGAGAGGGATGGAGTTTAAAAGGTACTTTTAAAATGATGTGAAGGTGCAGAGAGAAAGAGAAAGACGGAGTTTAAAAGGTACTTTTTAAATGATGTGAAGGCGCAGGAGAAAGATACTGAAGCGGCCCTAGAAAGCCTGGAAGTCTCCTTGGAAGAGGCAAGTACCTATGGGAGTTAGGCCACAGAAGCGGAGGGGAAACCAGAGGGCACAAAGAAAAGCAGGGCATTCAGGGGACAAACAGCATGGAGTATGCAAACTTCAAGTGGTTTGTTGTACTGAAGCATAAAGATGAAGACTACCAAGGCCAGGAAATCTGCTCTTCTTCATAAAAGAATCCATATCTTCTTCTGGCCAGAACCTCTTTATGAGTCACTTATAACATTCACTTTGAACTATATTTATCTCGTCTCATTCCAGAGTGGTTAATGTTTATTTTCTTAAATCCTCTGCAATTTTTTTTTGGGGGGGCAATACTTTTAACTATAGTAAGTTCAGTATGAAATTGAGAATCATGCAAAATCAGGCAGAGGTTGCAGCAAATATATGAACACTACCACCATTTAAAGAATGAATGAAAAAAACATAGTCCTCACGTTATCAGAAGAAAACACTTCTGCGCTACCAAAAAATATCTCCAGTGAACCCAGCACAGGCTTTTGCACTTGCCTCTCCACTGTAGGGTTAGATCTTGAAGGAGATATATGGACCACCCTAATAGAATTTGACAGTATCTGTATTCAAGTGTAATTCTAACAAATTGAGTCATTTTACTAAAATGAGGTCAAGATGTCAGCTGTTTTTTTGTTTGTTTGTATGGATGGGGGGAGGAAGACATAAGGAATTCTTAGTGGTCTTAGTTAAATTGAAGTGCAAATGAAAAGTCCTAAATTGCAATTGTATGCAAACATTTTAAAAAATATATTGCGTCAGTAATTTGCACTATATAAGACCCACTTTAGATTTTGTGAGCAATATGACAAAAATATCTAGTTCTAATAAATAGCTACTAAATCCTAGAAGACTTTTTTGAAACAGTGTTGTTTGGAAGAAGATATTAACAGTTTAATCCTTATCAAAATAGTTAATAATTGAGTTTGAAACTATAAAGCGGTATTTAAAAAGCAAACTATCTTGTGTTTAGCATTTCATTAAAAACCAAGCATTAACGCTCTCTACAAAGTGTTTTTTTTCTTAAAGCATCTTGTCACCCTCATCTCTGTTCTATGCTCTGTCTACCTGAATGTTTTGCTTGCTTTCCTTTTCTTCTCCCTTGACATAGGCAAAGCACATCTCCTTGTCTAACCTGGGTCACATTATCCTTAGTTCAATGCAGACAAGCATATGGTCATCTGCAAAATCACATTCAGTATCACCTTGCTCATTTCCTTACCCTTCACTTTGGTTGTTGTTGCTTCTATGTGTAGAATAAGAACAGGAAAAAGTAGAATTCTTCCTCTCTGAATTAGCTTGAGAGAAACACACACACACACACACACACACACACACACACACTCCTCCTGAAGGAAAATAAGAATAGTTATGCTTATTTTTCTTTTGATTTTCTTTAAAAAAAAAAGTCAGAAATAATGTACATTAGAAATTCATTATATTTGTTCTCTCTACACTAAAAATATTCAAACAGAAGTAAGCATGTGATTAATGTAGTAGGAACAAAATTAGTCCATTTTTCCACTGAATTAACTCTTTCCTTGACTAATCAATCAACTTCCTTTAAAGACTAAATTTCTTATTCTCATATCACCACAAGTTTCATAAAATATACTGAGGGATAGATTATTAGTTACAACCCAAAACGTTTTTAGGTAAAAGTTTAAAAATTAAGTGTAGATAAGATATAGTGACTGTTAAAATGGTATGTAATCATACTACTTTACTAAAGACTAGAAGCCCGATGCACGAAATTCATGCAAGAGTAGACCTTCCTTCCCCCGGCTGCCGGCACTGGCTTCCCTCTGGCACCTGGGACCCAGGCTTCCCTCGCAGCTCGTCTTCGTCCCATTAGGTCATCTGGTCTAATTAGCATATTATGCTTTTATTATTATAGATAGTTTTATTAAGACAAAAAAAACTTAAAAATGTGCTATTTTTTCAATAGAAAATGAAGCTTTTCAAAAGACAAAATTAAGTTTCATCTTCTTTTGGGAAAAAGTAAATGGATAAAAGCAAACTTTATATATACCTAAAAAATAAAAGCTAGAAATAGTGGGATGACAAACTCCTCTTTGAATCTTATTAGTCATACAAAGGTCATAAAGTATATTCTTTTATGTAAGCCTTATTTCCCAGGAGTACATGCAATTTTGGACAATTTTAAACTCTGCATAAATACATGCAGTACTCTTTTTAAAAATATATTTATTTGTATTGATTTGAGAGAGGAAGGGACAGGGAAAGAGATATAGAAACACCAATGACAAGGGAGAATCATTGATTGGCTGCCTCTTGCACGCCCCCTACAGGGGATGGAGTCTGAAACCTAGGCATGTGCCCTGATTGGGAATGGAACAGTGACCTCCTGGTTCATTGGTCAATGCTCAATCACTGAGTCACATTCCTCCAGGGCCATACGGCACTCTTTTAAATAGTCTCCCTTTCTTTGATTGCAAAGTTAATTATATTCATTTGTATGTTGAATGATAGATTTTATAATCTGTACTTCAAATGAATGTATGAGAATTGAAAAAAGTACTATTTTACTAATAAACTCCTGCTAACCACACTTCTTCCTGGCCCCTTTTAAAAGTAGGACTTATTTTGTTTTAGATATTGCAAATGAATTGCTTTAAGTCAATCATCAAAATATATTGTTTTCTATTCAGTGGATATTCCATTATATATATTTTATTCAGTATTTTGGTTTACATGAAGAACTGTAAATTCAATACTAGAATGTAGTGTTAAAGGTTGATGTGCTTTGAACATTTTTTTAACGAACAAGGACAGCACAGTTTTGCTTGGATTGCACAGAGCATCTGCTGTGTCCAGAGGACTTCTTGTCGTCATTCTCCAAATGGGCAATAATTGAAATTATAAGCTCTTCACGGTTGTTGTTTCTTTTTAATTCATCTGTACTCAATCCAACAGTGACCCATAGACATTTTTCTACACTTATTTCTTTGTGGTGAAACCCAATGCGTAGCGATTCCTAATATCATTTTCAAAGCTATCTTGTAAAATATAACTAAAGGGGCTTCAGTGTTCTCTGTTACATCAGAATAAAGTTCTTCTGTTTTATTTTGAAGCCTGGTTTTAAAAAAAAAATGCACAGAAAGGTCAAATCCATTCCAAAGAGAAATCTCATTCCCTAGAAATATTTGGTAAGATCTCGAATCACTTTTCTTTTGTCTTTTAAATTCTGTCATCTGTCTAGAGTTAACTAAAATGATTTTTCTTTCTCATCTTGATAGCTAAATGCATCCATTCAGTGGCTAAAAAAGGTAAGAAAATCACAAAAGGAGAAGGAAATTTCCAAGTACATATCTGGATTTTTAAAACACTTCATTTCGTCACGGAGAGACACAATTTAGTCTATTAAATCTATAGCAGAAAAGCAGGGGAAATGTGAGGAGAGTCAGTTCTAAACAAGTATATTTTCTATCCCAGCCTTCAAAGGTAATGTTTCCAGCTTGATGAGCCTCTGGTCGAATATATAATTTGCCTCTTTCATTCTTAGCTTCGTTAAAATACAGAGGACTGGATATCCACTGGGCCAAAGTATAAACTGACCATTTGTCTACTAAAGTCATATTTAATGAAAAGAGAAATTATTATCCCACTCACTCTCTTTCTCATTACAATTCCTAAAGAACTTTGCCGGGCACATTATCTCATAGACATCATGATCAAATGTTATTGTTTGCTTTATTATCTCAGTTGGATGGTTGGCTAGTCTAGAATGAAATCGGTTGAAGGCAACACTGGAAGCCTAGAAGTCTGAATGAGGTTCCCATTCAAATGATCCTGGTTGTTTGGGGGTGGGGCGGGGTGATTAGGAAGCCAACTGAGCTTGCACTACACAGTAAGCATCTGGATGCAGCACATTTACATCTAACAAGAGAGCCCAGGAAACGTGTGTGTTTCTTAAACCTTATGTTCCGAACAAAAGGCTATCTCAGCAACACACAATCAGCACTGCACTGCTCCCTGGGATGCGAGCAACACACTCAACTGCACATTTCATTCTTCCTCAGCTCCCAGCACTACAAAGCCCCTACTCTCTTTCCACTCCTGGGTCCCCCGCTTGCTCCCTAGAAGGGGGCTGGGAAAGCCGAAGCCTCCTGTCCATGCCTGCGCACTAGCAGCCGGCACCGGGCCCCCAGGCGCTGTGTTCCCCCGCTCGAGCCGCCTGAGGGAGGTAGGGAGGGGAGCCAGGGAGCTGGAGAATGGACCGCACACCTAGACACTTAGGATTTTATTTATTCTCAGGGAGGCGGAGGAGGACAACAGGGTTCATTCGGTTCCCCCCCCAAAGTTGCCTCTCCTTGGCAGAGAGTCGTGTCCTGGCTGGTGCTGGGGCCCAGGGGAGAGTGCGGGTGAGGTCCCGGCTCGCAGGGCCAGCTCTGGTCCAGTGCGCGGAGCCCGGGGGGTGGGGAAGGGCGGACGGGCCGCAGCTGTGCTGAGAGGGGCCGGGAGCGGACAGGGCGGGACCCGCGGGCCGCAGAGCCGCGCAGCCCGGTCCTGGCCCCTCCAAGGCCGGCGGGGAGCGCGAGGGCCGGCTGATCACGCGTGGGAAGGAGAGGCCCCTTCCCCGTAGGCGCTGCTCCCCTTTCCCCGGGCTGGGCCGCCGGAGAGCGCGGGCCGCGGGCGCTCCGGTCCCCGCGCGCGTCATCATGACCTCGGGGCCCCCTCCGGGCCGCGTGAGCGCGTCGGCGGCGAGGCTGGGCGGCCGCCGGGGCCCGGGCCGTGTAACATGACCCGAGCGGCCGGCCGGCCGGCGCGGCGCGGCCATTGCGCCCTCCCTGCCCATGAATCTCTGGCGCGTCTCTGGTCGCCCGCCCGCCCGCCCGCCCGCTTCCCTCTCTCCCCCGCCAGCTCCGCGGGCTCCGGGCGCCTCTCCCGCTCCCTCCGGTCCTCCGGCTGCCCGCCTCTCGCCACCGCCTCCCGTCTCCTCTCCCTCTCCGCCGCCGCCGCGTCTCTCTCCCTCTCGCCTTTGAAAACTGATCTTTGGCTCTTAGTGTGAAAGTGATTTGAATTTGGCTCGGCGGCGCTCTGCGCCTGCGCCCAGCCTCTGGCATGCTGGCTCCTCGCAAGCAGCTGTTTTGGGTTTGAAATTCCAACATGGCAGAGGCTGCAGTCCGTCTTCCCTTCAAAAACTTGGAATGATTTCAAATCATAGGCACCTTCACTTAACCCTCGCTCCCATTCATCAGCAAACACAGCGGATCGATGCGACGCTAACCTATCGGCTTTTCGCTCCGCGCGTTCAGGTAAGAGGAGCTTCGTAGTTTTCTACCAGCTGTTTAAATTTGTGTGTGTGTTTTTGTTTTTTTTGTTTGTTTGTTTTATTTTAAAAGAATATAAATAAATCCAAGACCTGGAATAGAAGGAGACCTTCGAGTTGTGTCGTAAACATTTAATTGCATGTGCACTCGCTTCTATTCGGCACGCCAACCTGCTGTCTAATTTCTCCGTACAAAGTAGCCCTGAAACGTTAGGATGCATGTTTTTGCTGCTTAATCATTGTAACAATAGTGGGGGATTAAGAGTTCGCGATGGCAAGAATCTCGTTTTCCGCTATCTTGTGCTTACTTATTACTATCTTTTTACTTCAAAAATAAATACAAAAAAAAAAAAAAATAAGAAGGAGAAAGCGGAGCCATAGGGTGGGGCTAGACTTTCTTCGGGAACTAACTTCTAAGTAAATAAGAAGTGTAAATAAGAATGTTGCACACGCAGAAAGTTGAGGTTAAATTACCATCTCGTGGCTGGGGGAACGTGATCATGTCAGAAGATCGGTGGCAGAAAAATGTAAGCACATCATCTTGGAGGGGGTACAGCGTGGTGGGCGTATTGTTGGCCGGGGACGGGAGAGAAAGATGTATAATTTAATGGTATATACAATCCACTGATCCTATTACCGTCCTCCCGGAGCTCTTGTTAGTTTCAATGGGAGTGAGTGAAATTGACATGGACTTGCATTCCTGGTCATGTGCTTTTTCCCCCCTTTCTTCTCCTGTGATCTGAGATCCCCTTTTTGTTGATGTTGCTTTCCCCCTTAATTATATGCATGTAGGTTAAATGAATACCTGACGAAAGGGCCCACGTTTCAAGGCAGTGACATTTGATAGCTGAGAGGAAAAGTGGCTTTAATGAAAAGCAACCTTTGGAATTCCTGCTTGTGAGAAATCCAATTCAGCTTTTTGTGCTGCCAGCAAGAAATGATCAGTAGCACCAGTGTTTATGGTATGTCAGTTTTGGAATTTACTTCCTTTGCATCTAAATAGGAAAGACAAATTAAATGGCATGATCCAACCATTGAAGACCCTGTTTGGGAAGCAGATGCTCATGATATATAATTCCTTTTTTTTTTTTTAAAAAAAAAAATGTATGTTTTAATCTGTCAAAATGCTTGTTTATTTTTGCTATCACATGTTTATATATTTCAGTTTTGAGTAATAGATTACTGGAGTGCACTTTTATGGGTTTAGCGGTAATCCCAAAGTTGCATGTTACTAGTAATGCACTGTGTAACCACTGAAGTCAAATGGTATGTAAATTAGTTAAACTCGGTGTGGGGTTTTTGGGGAGGAGGCTGGGTGAAAAGGGGAGAGGGCGGGAGTGTAGGGAAGGACTGCTTACTAATGAAAGTATATGTCTATATCTATATATATGTACACACACAGAACTGGGTGAATTTTTTTCTCTTAATCTATTAATGCAATTGGACTATGGGCTCTCTCAATGATTGCACTTTGTGGAGTAATCAGTTCTTCTGAGTGTGTGTGTGTGTGTGTGTGTCTGTGTGTGTGTGTTTTGGGGAGTGAGTTATGAAGGGATATTTTTTACATGAACATAAAAATATATTTTGATTGCTTAAAGTCCTTAATGCCTTTTAAGGAACAGTGGTAGTTTTTTTTTTTTTCTCCTTTTTTCTTTGCTTGCCATTCACTTGACTGCCTGTCAGCGCTTTTTACTTTTAACCTGTGACAGAATTAAATAATCAGGCACTGAAATTGACTTTGTTTGAAATCGCTCTTTCCTCTTTCTTTACAAGAAATAAAAAAGGTCAGATAAATGGAGTGAGGGGGGTTTTCAATAGCTCTTGTGACCATGCCGTGTGTACACTTTGTGATATTCAATTAAGACTAAGAGGGGACAGCAACAACAAAAAGATGTTAAAAGTATTTTGCATAACCAAAGGATATGTCCACTCTACACTGTTTCTTTTTGGGTACATTTACCCAACCACCATGCATTCACCCTGAAAAGAGAGAAAGAAGGAAAAGGGAGAATATGAAAGAAACAAATGGCAGTGGGGCAATAGCCAGGGGTCTGTAATGTGGCGGTGGTTACTGCTCTCTCATAACACAAATGTGAATACAAGGAAAGGGGCTACAAGAGCCGTGGTGCGACATACACTTCTGGTTGGACTCTGGTGACTATCGAGCTAAACACACACCACTCTTACCCGATAGGAAGGATTTGATTGAATTTTGCATTTGGAACTTGTTGACTTTGAAGCGATCAATAAGAAGACTGTTTATTTTAGATGCACATAATTTGCCCTGAGAAATGTTTTAAGGAGGAGAGAGCACAGCTTTTTTTCCCCCGGAGCTGTTGGAGCGAATGGGATTGCCAGATGGGCGATTTCCCTCTGTGATGTTAAAGCTGTAATATATATTCAGAGCAGATTGGGCCGCTGCCTGTGATGAGGAGGATATTACATTTATAAATTTTAAATCGGAGCTCAGACAATGTGCTGAGAGCAGAAATTGGATGGTTTGACTGTTTACCTTATTGATACTTAAGTGTGATTTCTGAGTAGTCGTAATGATAACCATTGCAATAATATGTAAAAAACACATTGGGTTAGGCAATCATATAATTCATGACATTTAACACCAGATTTAAGTGTGTAAATTGCCCCCCACCCAGGCTCTGCTTACTATTAACTAATAGTCACATAATTTATTTCCCTGAGAGTTTAAATGCCTGTTGTGCAAATGATGTCCGCTCAGGACCCTTGCTATCCTACACTAGAATTCGGGGAGAAAAAGTTTATATCTGTATCTATAAAGTAGACACTTGTGTATATGTATTAAGTGGCATTAGTGGCTCCTGTTTTGTAATTCTATTACTCGGATTATTTTTAGATTTTGTCTCAGATGTTTGGCCTAAAGGAACCAGGGCTACAAAGCTAAAAGGCTGGGAAGTGGGCAAGTGCTCACACTCTGGCAGCTCCGCTGTTGCAAATTAAAAGTGTGTTGTGGTCAGGAAATGAAAGCTACAATGTCTCTTTTGAACAAGTCGTTTATCAAGAGAAACATCTATCAGGGACTGACTGCCTTGTCACATTGATCCTCTAAAAGTTAGGTCCGAGGTGGAAGCTGCTTTGATGTTTTTGATCCTAAATTTAATACAACAGAAAAAAAAGCAAGGATATTTTGACCAGAATAGATTTTTTAAAATGTTTCCTGGAACCAAGATGTATTTATTAGTATTGTACTATGGGTGAAGTTTTTTGGACACAACAGTTGAAAAGTTGAAGGGGAAACCCAAGTCTTTATAAATGGTTGGTTGTTAAAATATATATTTATAGCACGTTCAGCTATGGCTGGCTTCTTGGTTCACATGGACAGTTTGGAAATTGATTGCATTAAAGGGAAAAATTATCTGGAAAGAGTGTTTTGGAGCAATATGCAGAGATCAGAGTTTACATTCATTCACATTTTAGAGCTGCCCTCTTCTTTTTGTCTTTTCTTTTAATCCTTTATTTCTATTTCCTATCTCCATTGCATGTGTGACATATTAGCTTTTATTTGGAAAATAAACTTTTTTTCTATAAAAACCATTCTCCCAAACATGCTTGCTCACATTTTCTCTATTGTTTCTTAATTGTGCATGTGAATGGTTATCAATATAAACTACATGGACTCACAAGTCTTTCAGAACTTCAGCTTAAAAATATAGGAAGGGAACAGGTTAAATGTGCCATGTATTCGCAAATACTGAATATGTTGCATGCCTTATTCAGATGTTAAAAGGTATTGTTAGGAAAATGACTGTGTTTTTAAAAATGTGATTTCTTTATGAGAGAGAGAGAGAGAGAGAGAGAGAGAGAGAGAGAGAGGGATGTTAAAAGCAGCCTGCTTCATTTTGGGAGGCAAAGATGTGAGAGAAGAGTTTTTTGGATACTTGTCTTATACCGCTAGTGGTTACTTGCTCTTTCATATGGGTCTATCAACAACTAGGATGATAGACCACAAAGAGTGTGGTGGGAGTTTTGGGAAGTGTAATACTTGCTAATTAATCATGTCTGAAAGGAAAGAATCATAGCAGGGCAATAAAGTCTCATTGTTGTTTTCCTGGAAGAGGGTAAGACTTCTGTTTGGAATCTGTATATGTGAGTTGACTTGCTTTTCTCTTCTCTTAAAAAGACAGTTTGTAGGGTCTCTTTGGAATTATTTCAGGAACCATTTTTTTTTTTAAAAAAATAGAGAATAGTTTTTATTTCTCCTGGCTGTACCACATCAGTGAGATTCTTAAAATTGTCTCTGGTATCTTCTGAGTGAAAACATAGTGTGTTTTTCTTTAGTTATATTAAAGACTTCAGTGGCTACGTTTCCAGTGCCATTTTTTCCCCCATAAATAGAAAATCTTTTTTGTGTTTTTATTCATGTTGGGCAGGGACTTTGAAAATCTTTTTGTAGGCAGGTACTTATGACAGAAATACAAGAGCGCAGAGATTTCATTAATTACTTTTAGATAGCACAAGAGTATGGCCAGAGGGGAGAAAAGAAGTAGTACTTCCAAGAATCTGTAGAAAAAAATCTGTATAAAACTTGAGATTTCTAAGATAGTTGAAAATATTACCTGAGAAGATAAATGAATAATATAATTATAGATACATTATTTTTTTCCCCTGAATTTTTGGCTGTCACTTTTTAGATTTTTTCCCCCTTAGTTTAAGCATGGGGTCAGATTCCAAAAGTTTAAGTGTCTGCAACATTTTTCAAAATTTTTTATCTCAAGGTGAAGACGGCTATGCTAATGATTCCCTATTTTTGTCTGTTTGGATGCCTTGAATGATTGCCTCATTAAGTAATCAGTTTCACTGGTCCCAAATCAGCAGAATTGCTAGGTGTACTTGAAACAATTGCAGGCTGTGATGTTTAGTACTTTCTAGTCTGGTCCTAGACTCTGGTTTAATAGAAATGTTTGCTTTTTTGCCTTTGATCAATATATTCTTGAGTACAGATTTCACATACTGCTTTTATATAAAGTACCACATTTGCTGTTATAGAGCTAATAAATTTAATTACCAGGAATTTAAATTGATTTATAAATTTGTGATTGGGAAAAGGTGTTCTGCAGACATTTGTGTGAAATAATGATCAATAAGACTTGATTAATCAGCATATCTGCTTTTCTATCTTGAGTCATTGATAAACTAGAATAAGTAAATTGCACAGGAAACAATGGAAATTGTGTTTTCAATGAAAAAAATTAATATAACTGTCGCTTTCTTTTGGGATATACAAGAGCTGATGTTTTATTAAAATCAGTTAAACTTGGAAAATATTTTAGGTACTACTTAGAAGACTGCAAGTCCAAAAATTGTTCCATTTTTCAATTCTCTCTCGCTCTCTTTCTCTCTCCCTCTCTCTCCCTCTCTCTCTCTCTCTCTCTCTCACACACACACACACACTCCATCTAAAGTTTATGTCTATTAAAACAGTCCTTTTTTTTTTCAAAGACTAAAAACAAATTTCTGTGTAGCAGGTACTTTTCATGGTTGGATTTTATTTTATTACTTTTTTTCTACACTTGCACTTTTATTATTAACTTTTCATTCAATTTATGGTAGAAATTTCAAGCATAGGTGCTCTGACATGGTTGTTGATGAGTGATCCTTTTGCTATTTTCGATGTCAGTATTTAAATGACAATTGTACTTACTACAAGAAATGCAGAGAGTGGGAGCAAGGGGTCGGCAGGAGTAGGGTAAGAATACATTGTGCTGATAAGTTTGAAGCGAAGCAGAAGCAGGTGGGTGAGCTGCTTCCCCAGGGCAGCCGCACAGACGGCTCTGCCTCCGCACGGCACATGCGTGCAGTACCTGTTGACGAAATTTCAGCTGAGAGACTGAGGCAGCGGAACAGATAGGTGATCAGCAACCATCCACACATGAGATATCATATGGCACTTTCTGTTAATAATATTTACATCGTTTATGCAACAAATCTGCTTGTTGTCTTGTTACTTGAATATTGACACTTTGCTTAACGTTGCATATGGTGGGCTGTTTTTGTGGGGTATATTAGAAGCAGCAAATTCAAGGAAGAATTTCAATTCAGATAATATTTATGTTAAATGTAGGTATAAGGGATATGTTTGCTTATATTTGAGCTACTATGATTTTCACAAAACAATGATAGTATCACTGCCTCCAATCATTTTTGAAACTGATATATCTTGAAAGTAGAACTATTATTTATTATATGAAAGCTCAAGGTTAAACTTTTTTTTTACCCTGCAACCCAACTTAAGCATGCATGTTTTTTATGGGAGGAAATCTGTTTTAGAACGTATTTTTAAATATAATCTTGGAAAATTTGTTGCTGTTAGGATTTTGTTCTCATTTTCATATCATGACAAGCTTCTTTTATAAGTTATTGGTGATATATAACTCACAAAGAATTTTTTACGACAGAATACATCATGCAGAATACCTATAAAATGTTTTCTTTTTCCCTGGGATCTTAATGTGGAAAGTAGCTTTACTCATTTCCTTTCCTGTGAGTTTTTATTTCTGCTGGTAATTAGTATAGTTCTTCTGTTCCACTTGTGGATATAGTTCAAACAAGAGAAAAGAAACTGCATTTTACTTCACTCACCAAAAAAAGTCTTTTTCCCCGACTCAACTGTTTGCCTTATGTCAATTGCATGCTTTTTAAGCAACTGAAAATTGATTAAATGCCATGTACATGTGACAGTAAGCTCATCTGAGGATGAGTGACCTCTACTTACATGCTCCGGTTCATGAGGAATTATTAGTCAGGGAAACAGGAAAATTCAAAATAAAAATTTCAAAGTAGTGTAATGTGGAGCCATGAGTTTCTGGATGTTGCTGTCAACTTTTTGCTGTTATTTTGATTTATTGTCTTTACCATAACACACGTTGTCACTTTCACCAAGGGTTGGCTGTGCAATGCTGGCACTTGGTGTGAAATTGAAATGTGGGGCACCTTGTTCAAAAATTATTAAGAACTCGAGACAGTATCAGCAGAGCATGGGAACAAGCACAGGGCCCTTCCGTGGGGGACCCTGTGGCCTGCAGGGGACTCGCTAGCCCTGCCGTCACCACCCCCACACTTTCTCCCGGGGCCTGCTGTGTGGAAGTCACAGGTTTCCCACTTGGAGACAGACGATTCCACAGCAATTCCATGTGCCTCTTCCTAAAGAGATACTAGAGCTGGTGGAGCAAGAGTGTCGATGGGAAAATGGACCTTCAGGTATCTTCTACTCTTTCTGTACATGAAGTGGTGGCTGAAATACTTTCCTTTATCTCATGTTGCTTTTTGTCTGACATGTGCTCCCATATATCACATGAATTTTTCAAATATTCTTAGGAGAAACACTGTGTTTTGGAATTGTTTGCTCACAGGTGCATGCTTAAGTAGGTATTCCCCAGGCACAGGATGGTTGGAAAGGGGGTTCGGGAGGATTTTAATAAGATTTGTAATAAGAACCCGGCAGTTTCTCTGTTGGCATGCACCAGCACTAACACACCTGTTTTCAAGCACAAGTAAAATAAGTATTATTAATGTGGAATCCTGAATTATCTATAGACAGAAAATCCTGACTATTACAGAATAAGAGCACTACTCATTGAGTGCTAGTCGGGGAAGAGGGGCAAACACAAATAATTATCTCGTTATCATAGTAACAGTATTGATATTTTGACATGAGGAAGTGGCATTGTAGTTACATAAACAGGTGGTGACAGCTGTGATACAGATGGAATGTAACTCTTTCCTTAATGTTGCAGTATGCTATATTCACTGTGTGAACTTGGTTTCTGAACTTGAATTAGAGTAACCTCCTTCCCCCTGAACCATGTAGCCATCCTCTATGACTCCTTTCCCTTTTGGTGTGAACATTCAGTGTTGATGGGTGGACAAAACTTTTACCTTGTTGCTTCCCAAGGTACTTCTCAATGAGATCAAGCTTGCATTGAGATACCTAAAACTAAAATTTGAAGTCAAGCAGCTTTTTCAAATCAAAACTGAGATACGATGGCATGTCCAGCAAGTGATGGATCTGAGGGCACTTGAAGTTGTACAATTTATTTTCAAAAGATATTTCTCACATCAGATGACTCTGCCAGGAAGAGAAATATCAAAGACCTCAGAAAAGTAACTGTCCATTTATGTAACCCAAGACTGGGTGAGAGTGGGGGGCTTTAAAGATGTTTCTGAAGAAGAAAACATATTGAACTTATTTTGAATGCCTTGTTAGGCATCGTGGAGAGAAACACTATCTATGAGCCCTTCTAAGAAGAAAAATCTTTTCCCTGTGTAATAACAAGGCATTACTTTCTCAGGTGATACACCCTTTAAGGAAAGGAGGATTGGAAATAACTATTACAAGTGCCCCATTCAATTATAAATTCACCCCGCAGTTTAGGAGTCTTTTGCATTAAAGACATTGTAAAGTCGAAATATTTTAATAGGCAGTTTAGCCACAATAGACATTTTTAAAATATTCTATGTTGTATAAGCTATCTACAAATTGTATAGCATAATTTAAATTGGAACCCTTCTTTTCCCACCTGACTTCTATCCTTTAGTATGTTATATTTTCACATTATGTGTTTGACTTGAAAAAAAATTAAACCAGAAATCTGGGTAAATATGTGGCAATAGAGTGCATTGGTATGCCCCAAATAGCTGTTTTATTTCTCTTCACTTCTTCTCACTTTCCATTTCAAATTGAAGATTGTAAACTCTTTTTCTTAGATCATATACCGAATGATGTTAAATTATAAATCTTAATTAGGTATGATTCACTGATTTTAATCTTACAAGATAATTATTCTGAGTAGGATAAAAGGTTCCCTTTAAGAGATTGCATTTTCATTACAATCCCCATTTAAGGTCACACAAAGACAACTAAATAAACAGAGTACTATTATTCTTTTAAGCTTAAGTCAATATTTTGAATTTAAGTATATGGATGAAGAAATCATAATATGGGTAGGGCAGTCTTACTGTTTGCAAACTTTCCGTTCTTTTGATAAATTTTACTGCTAGAAATTACATGTACCAGAAGGAATCTTTTAAATAAAAATTACAGTTTTGATGATCTACTTGGATGGAATAAGTTCTTGTGCGTGTGCACAGTTACATTTCTTTGTGAAGGTATCGATGTCAGAGACGCCTTTGGTATTTCTTTATGAGTAATTAGGTTAACGGGGTTAGTTAGAAAATGTATCCTTTCCTGGCAAATGAAAAATTACATTCAAGCAGAGGTAAAGGAGTAGAACATATTCATGACTTTAAGTACTTAAAAAGATATTTTATGAGTCATTTTTAAAGAATAATACCGAGTATGTAACTTGTTAAGAATAATGGCCATTTTTTTCCTTTTAAAGCACATCTATATTAAAACTGACTTTTTGTTCATGAGTCACAAATCTGGAGTCAATTTTAGGCCCAATTTACAAAAGATGTGGGTCTAATCCCCCGCTCCCCTCTTCCGTGGTATCCTAGCCAGTAGTGTTGGTGCAAAGTTCTCCTTTAAAGAGGCATTTGCATTTGCATTATTCAGGAGATTAAGCAACATTTTTGAGTGGAATGTTGATATGACCCAAATATAGCCCTGAATGGCCGGTATCCTTGTCTGACAAACGAGAAGGATAAAATAACACCAGCTTTGGGATTTTATATCTCTACATGAACAGAGCTTGTTTTTTCTCTGGAGAGATTTTAAATGTACTCAGAATGTACATTTAAATGATGTGTTTCCTAATTGGAGAGATATGTTTTATATAATTTTAAGAGTAGGAATCAACTAGTCGTCAATATGAATTTACTTATGGATGGCAAGATAGTATAGCACTAAAGAATCTTATTCAGAAATAGATGCTTAGATTGAGCTACTGCATACAGTCAATATGCACAATTCCTTTGGGGATTTTTATTTCTTTGGATATAGGTATAAATTCTCTGTCAATAACATTTAAGCAGTTAAAATATCAGGAAAAATATAATATTGAACATCTTTTTTATCATGTGGTGTTCTTTCAATAAGTCCTTAATGCGTGCATACAAGACATTAATGCTTGTTTTATTTTTATCTTGTTTTATTTTGTTTCAGCATCAAAGTAACAAGAACCTAAGGAGAAACTGTTTTGTACCGTTTATTTTGAGGAATATGGAGTGAGAACAGTATAACATGTGGTATAGGATTTTTATAATGATGGGCAAAAATCCCCAATTTTACCCCAATATAATAATATTTTCTTGAAATCTATTCTTCTGTGCCAGAATGCCACTGTTGTTGAGCTACCACCTGGGAGGTGTTGCTGGTATATAACTGTGATGGGCATAAGTACCTAAATGCATATACTTTTTATGTTTACCCATCATTTCTACCAGCCATCTCTGCAGGTGTTCTTGTGCTTCAGGCCAGGGAGAGAAACGTTTTCTTCTTATTTTGTTATTTGCAAACTCATCAGGAACCTTGCTCTCTCATCCATCCTCCTGCTGCTGGGATCCAGTCTTACCCATGCCTCTTTGAAGGGGTTGGTTTTTGTTTTTTAGTATTCATTTGTAGGGCTGGTTATTATTTGACCATCTGGAAAATCAGATTTCACTTGAGCAATTGGAATGTGATATTTAGATCAGGAGGAGGTAGTTTGCATTAATTAAGAGGATATTGAGTTGTGCAGTGGGAAGAAAGTATAGCAACAGTTTTGGGCATGGGCAAAAGGTGAAAGACTACTTGCGGGAATGGGGAAATGGCTGAAGGAAAAACTAATTAGGGAAGTTGATGAGGAAAGCTAAGGGTAAGGACTGTTTACATGTGACTTGCTAAAGATGCTATTGGCAATTTGATAATTAAATCTTAATAAAGTTATATGAGGAACTGATCATTTATTAGGAATTAGTAACTAATACATATTAAATAGCACATAGCACTATAATCTAAACCAATGTTATTCTCAATTTTTTAAATGGCAGGTTCTAGATCAAACCTTGAATATATGCAATTTGTGATCATCCCAATTAAAACAACTATTCCCCCCTCCCTTTCCCCCATAATTTGAAAAAGTATTAGAAAATACATATCTTTAAAGTTGACTCATATTTTTCAGACTCTTTTTATTCTAGCTCAGCATACTCAATTTGATTAGGCCACAAATGAAGTTATAGAAGAAAGTCCTTTGAGGATTGGGATATAACTTTTTTAAAGCTTCTTTTGGAAAATTATAAGGACTTCAAGTCATTACAGTATACACATGTATAATTTGATTTGATTTGAGCAAAGATTGGTAAGTTTTGTATCTACTTTGTAAATGATAGCTGTAGCTTAACAACCAAACCAAAACAAACAAGAAAATCTTGCCAAAGCCCTACCTCAGACCAGTCAAATGGAAATTTGGGGGATGAACAATTTCTCTCAGGCTCCCCCAGTGATTCTGATGTAAAGTTGGATTTGAAAACCACTTCTCTGATACTTACACGTTTCTATAAAAATCAATACATTGCATTAGATTTTAAATATTTTGGCTTTTTAAAAGATCATTCTTCCTGGTTTGAAATAATAAAAATAGAGATTTCTATTCAGAATTGAGGGTACTAATGATATGTACTAGAGCTAGTTCATTATCTGGCTAAAGTTCAACAACAATTTATGAAGAACCTTGAGAACATTGCCACCATGCTGGAAGAGTAACTCAGGGAAGTGAAGGTGGGGAAGAAAGTGTCAGCAGAAGTCAACAATCTATCATATTTGTGACTTTTGGTAAATCACTCAACCTCTCTGAGATTCAGTTTACTTTTTATAAAAGGCAAGTTGATCAAATGACTATTAAGATTTTCTCCTGTTCCATACAGTTCATGACTGCTTGGTCATGACTAGTAACCTTGAGTAACTTGGAACTTTACTAGTGACCAGTGCCTCATGGAAAAGACTTTTTGTTTTTCTTTAAGAAATTCCAGAAATTTTCTTGAAAACAATGAAGGAAGCTCAAGGACCATTTGTGACTTTGTTAAGCCCTTCAGAAGGGGTGGTAACCATTCATTAAATATGCTTACCAATTGGTTGCAAGCCATGTGTCAGAAATTCTTATATCTCCAGAGATAAGTAGGTTAGCCAATGCTTTCTCCTTGTAAGAGATAGAAATCGACTGAGAAGCAGATCACCTTAAGCAGTAGTGGAGTTAGGGACATCACATCCTTTATATGTATAAAAGATCTGTATGAGATTTAGATCTTTATCAAATCAAAAGCAATTCTATGTGTTCTTTCTTGTATCCCTCACTAGTCTTTGTTCATCTTTTCACTCTCTAGAATGTTCTTCTTCATCTGTTGAAATTCTACCAGAACTTTGACAGCTCAGATGTTGCATCATCTGTGAAAACTTCCCTGAGCCCTCCTAATCAGGATCTATTTCTTTTTTATTATTATTTAAAGTATTACAAATAGTAGTACATATGTCTACTTTTTCCCCCATTAACCTCCCCCCAAATTCCCCCACTCCCCAGTACATGCCCTCATCCCCCCAGTGTCTGTGCCCATTGGTTATGCTTATATGCATGGATACAAGTCCTTTGGTTGGTCTCTTACCTCCCCCTACCTTCCCCTGCCATTATACTCAATGGGCAAAAACTAAAACCATTTCCCCTGAGAACTGGAACAAGGCAGGGATGCCCAATCTCACCACTCCTGTTCGACATACTACTGGAAGTACTAGCCATGGTGATCAGACAAGAATAAGAAATAAAAGGCATCCAAATTGGAAAAGAAGAAATAAAATTGTCATTATTCGCAGATGACATGATATTGTACATAGAAAACCCTAAAGACTCTATCAAAAAACTACTTGACTTAAAAAAAGAATTCAGCAATGTAGCAGGATACAAAATTAACACCCAGAAGTCTATGGCTCTTTTATACACCAATAATGAACTCACAGAAAGAGAAACTAAAAAATCCCATTTACCATTGTAACAAAAATATTACGATACCTAGGAATAAATTTAACCAAGGAGGTATAATTTTCTGTACTCAGAAAATTACAGGATGCTGGGAAAAAAGATAGAGGAAAACATAAACAAACTAAGAGGCCCGATGCATGAAATTTGTGCAAGAGTAGGCCTTCCTTCCCCCAGGTGCTGGCACCGTCTTCCCGGTACCCAGGACCCGGGCTTCCCTCACATAGGGAGGCCCCGCCCACATACCACAGCCCACTGGTCGGTGGTCTGGGCATCCCTCTTTGGGGCGATCATGGAGCCCCCCAATTGATCGCCCTGCCAGGCGGTGGCCTGGACCTCCCTCTGCAGGGTGATCATGGGGTGATGGCCAGGCCCCCGACCAATCATATTGTACCCGCCTTGGCTGGCCTGGCACCAGTGGGTGTCATAGTGTGGTCCTGGATGGTCGTCCGGATGGTCATCCGGATGGTTGTTCCACTGTTCAGCTGTTGGGTCAATTTCCATATTACACTTTTATTATATAGAATGGAAGAATATACCCTGTTCATGGATTGGTAGAATCAACATCATTAAAATGTCCATACTACCCAAAGCAATCTATAAATTCAATGCAATCCCCATTAAAATACCAACGGCATATTTCAAAGACCTACAACAAACTCTCCAAAAATTCATCTGGAATAAAAAAAAGACCCTGAATAGCTGCAGCAATCTTGAGAAAGAAGAACAAAGTTGGAGGGATCACAATACCAGATATCAAGCTATACTACAAAGCCAAGGTTCTGAAAACTGCCTGGTACTGGCACAAGAACAGACATATAGACCAGAGGATCCATTTCTTGATATGCCCTAAGCACTTTTTAAAAATCTCCTTTCAAGTATTTGCTATAATCTTTTTTTTCTACTATAGATTGCTGGGCATTTGCATTTCTCATTTATGAAATTATAAACTCCTTGAGAGCAGACCACATTTAATTCTTTTTTTATTTTTAATCTCCTCCTTGCCTATACAGTACAAGATCTATAATAGATGTTCGATAAATGGTGAATTGAATTGATAAAAGGGTAGGAAACTATTACTTGGTTAATCTTTTATTAATCTTGCTTTTTTAAAAGTTGGGAGATCTTTTTAAAATAATTAAGGAACAGAAGTATTAAAATTGTGTGTTTTATTTAAAATGAAATTTCTATATTCTTCATGTAATTTAATTACCAAAGAAAGACCTCATAACACTGAAAAACAGTTTTATAATTATGTACCTAAAAATAAAGAGCTTACAGTCATTTGTTCTGTTTTTATATTTCTGGGTAGGAGGGCATTTAACCTATTTTATAAAGACAGGGAGTTATAATGATATATTTAAAAACTTACAAAACAAAAATCTATAGCCTATTTGATTGTAGGCAGTAACAAATGTCTTCAAATCACTGAGTTCTACATATTTAACTTTTTTCCTTGTGTGTTTGCTGTCAGAAACATTTGAAAGTATAGAATCATAAAATATTAGATGAGGAGACTTCCAAATCAAACTTCTTGCCAACATAGGGTTGATTGACAGATGGTTATTTAGCTTTTGATTGGACATAGGAAATCAGCACCTCATAAGGCATGTCTTTCTATTTTGTTCTTTGTTCAATAAATAGGTAGAGTGCAAAGATGTGCCCAGCAGTACTCAAAACAGATTTCCCTGGGAACATGATGGTACTTATGGTGATAAGATGTGAGATGCCAGCTAGCTGATCTACAGTTGATATGTTAACTTTTGTTGACTCTGTAGTTTGTGAATATCTTTGGTTACATTTTTTTAAAATCCTCACCAGAGGATATGTTTAGTTATTTTAGGGAGAGGAGAGAGAGAGAGAGAGAGAGAGAGAGAGAGAGAGAGAGAGAGATCAATTGGTTGTCTCTCACACATGCCCTGATCAGGGATCGAACCCATAACCTTTTGGAGTATGGGATGATGCTCCAACCAACTAAGCCATTGGGCAGGGCTCTTTGGTTGCATTTTAATCAGTATATTTTTGTTCTATATTCAGTGTCTGACACTATTAATTTATTTTGTACTAAATACTGGGCAGTAAACCGTTTAGCTGGGGTTACACCCAATGACCCTGTCTTCTAATGGCTCAGTTGCATTACCCGTTTGGTTTGTGTGCAATGGAAGGGTCAGTTTCCCTCTGAAACCTGTCACCAGTGTTACAACAAATAGCATTACAGCATTTTCTAAGGGAAATTCAAGTTGATCAAATGTTGAAATGTAATGAGTTAGTCAACAGTACTTTACAAGGTTTCTGTGTTATATTTGTGCATTTGGACTTAAAGGTAAATATACCAGAGAGCAGCACTTGTTTATAAGGCTTCATGAAAGAACTCAGAAAAAAAACATAGGCTCTGTTGTCATTCTTTTAAAAAAAACAACACAGTTTTAATAAGGAAATCTATAACCTTTGCTCAGTAGTTTTCTGCCAATTTGGGCTCTTCATATTTGAAAAGTTCTAGATGCTATCTTTCCATTTCATATTGAAATCTAGATTGATCTCATACACTCTACATGGAAGAAAATATCTGCAGGGCTGATTGTTGAACATGGATTATTACAAAGATATGCCATTAAGTAAGCTCCAGTGGACAAATGTTGTGTAGTTAATTACATGCAAACACATCTTCATCCAACAGCTACAGTAGTAAAGGATAGTACATCGTAGGTACAATAATAAAGATTGTGAAACTCTATGTTAAAAGTAGCAAAAGCATTTTTGCAGTTTGACCACAACAATCTATTTAGTTCTTTTGTTAAATATACTCCTATGGTTTCCTGGAAACCATTCTGTAAACTTCAAGCAAGTTAAAATTGCTCAAATATAAGTTAAAATCCATGAGATTGAGAGTAATGTCTATGAATTGGTTGTTGGTGACTTGCCAACAACCAAACTAAAGCAAAGAAAAATTTTAAGAGACACGGGCTTAAAATTTTCCCCAATTTATGGTCAGAAATTTGGAGTTTTAAAGTAAAATAAAAGTCGGCATACAGATTTTTTACACCTACCATGTCAGCCATTTTTCCTTTAGTTCTCTCATAAAGGGAAATTGGGTGATTCCCCAGAGGGAATAGTAATATAAGTTGGTGGCCACAAAATATGAGGCATAGTTAAAAGTCAGTGGTCAATCGTTTATTTTCTTGTCCCTTCTTCTTCCCCACCCCTCCTTGCCCTCATAGGTGGTAGCTTTTAGTAATTGAAATTTTTGTTAGGTCTAGACATGGCATTTCTTAAAAAACACGAAGTTATATTTGTCCTCTTGGCTTAAAATCTGAAATGAAAACTAAAATTATTTAAAATGAATACAGCTGTGTGATATGTGTTGTACGTGTGTGTACGTGCGCGCGTGCGCGTGTGTGTGTGTGTGTGTGTGTGTGTGTGTTCAATAAAGCAACCCATGAGAAAGGTGACTGCATTCTGAATGGGCCAGTTGGTAGCTCTAAACAGACTAAGTGAGCCAATTTAAATCTTGCTCCAGATTCTTAACTAAGCATCCCCAGGGGCAGCCCGGGAGGTGGCACTTATCTGTTTCTTAGTGATAGGTTTGGCATGGTATTCAGTCAGTTCAAGATCAGTAAACATCACTTACAAGAAGTTAGTTAAAACTGAAATTTAAAATGGATATTGAGGTATAGTTCTCTCTAACATGGCTTGAATATATTTGTTGTATGTGCACAAAGAGAATGTTTTCAATGGATTCTTTTGATCAGAGTAAAAAGTAATCACAAATAAGCCATTAAAATGTGCTTTTCTGACGAGGACGTTTTCTGGGAGTGACTGACCATGCCATGCCGTCTTTCAGCGCGCAGTCTTTGTCCAAGGTTTAGTTTAGTCATGCATGTGTCCTTGAAGAAAGGGAGCATCTCTCACAACATTTTGTACAACTGAAATCAGATACCGGTTTTTATTGCAGAACCAAGCCTACAAATGTTTCTCTTTAAAGACATTTTTAATAGAAGCAGTAAGGTATAAATCATTTAAGCAATTACCTGGACATTGTGGAAATGGGGCTTGGCTTGTTCTGTAGCCCCAGATGTTTCCAGATTCCAGTAATAACCTGGTCCAGATATTTACAGCTTAATTTTCTGTGCATGTGTACTTGTCCACAAATGGCTCCTATTCCCCAGTTTCTGTTGGACAACTGGGCCACTTAGAGGTAAAGAAAGTGATTTCCGCTTGGGTGATGACAAACATTAATGGTTATAATAAGTTGCTTCTAGAAACTTTGATCACTTAAAACATATATAGTGGCTAAGCCTTAGAGGATCTTATACTAAGAAATAAAATAAATTATTCAAATGGCAGTTTTTCTTTATGGATGGGGATGGGGGTAGCAGCCTCCCCCATCCCTCAACATTTTATTTAGCCTTGATATACTATGTGATAAAAGTGTGGTGTGTTTTTTTTTTACATGTATCTTCTGGCACTGGTTGGGTTATCATGCAGGCGGCTAGATTTCTTTGCATCACTACGCCACAGTTTTCCTTGTTCTTACTAGAAACTAAACAAATGGAAAAATAACGATTGGTAACCATCTGCTGTGCAGAAATTTCACATATAGCAGTTAAGTCTATTTTATAAAACAAGACTAAATGAGTGAATTATACTGTTGCCAGTAAACAGCAACATGCAGTAGAGCTGCCTTTGGACAAAGCAGGAGCAGAGGGAGCCAGCATTTCATTATGGGAAGTCAGTGTTTTGGGCTGTGGGGCTGTGTATGTACGTATATGTGTCTGTGTGTCTACTGCCTATGTGAAGAGAATGGCTGTTTCCTCTCTATCTGATCCTTGTGTCTCTGTTCTTGCCCCCATAATTCCAATCAAGTAAATCAGAGTGATGCGGATGCAAATAAATCATCAATTTAATCACATCATCTTATATCTATTGATTTGCTTACAAAACAAAGTCTAAATCCATAAAGTCACACGGAAGGAAGATTTGTAAAGGTATGTAGGCTCCAGATCAGAATCGTGATTTCCTAAGTTGTACATATTATAATGACTGCTGGCTAGCCAGGGCAGCTTTAAGACGTTCTCTTGTCTTATCCTCTGCCTAAAGAATACCTTGACTAGAAATCAGATTGAGTATATGTCTACAAGATATTGACAGGCAATGATTATTCATATAGCTGCTATTGAAGTATGGATGCTGTATTGAGGGAAGACATAATGGAATAGACAGAAGTAAGTGGTTACAAAGAATTTATTCCAACGGACCAGGTAAGGCCTGATTTTATAGTTGTCCATATAATCAATCTCTCTCTCTCTCTCTCAAATCTGTTTACTATACCAGTATTCTTAGGCACTCAGAACATACATATTCTCTCTAACTTGCACTTATTTGATACCGGGATTTTGCCATACAGCAAGAAAAGTTGTTTAAAATGGGCAGTATATTGAGTTCAAAGGACCCATACAGTTCATAAATTCTCTGGTGTCTACTGGATTTTTCATCAGGGAGACTTCCAATAAAAATGATCTATTTTAGAAATAATATTGTTTAGTAGGTTGAAATGTGGTGTAATAAAATTAGACCTTCAGTCTTCTAAAGTTACTACTTAGATGGCACCCTTGGGATGGTAAAATGGCTGTATAAGCAGATGAATCAGACAGTTCCACTGATGGGTACATTTGTCAGTCTCTGTTACAGATATAATATATTCTTATATCTGTAATCCCGACACTGTTACATCCAAATGAAATCAACATGAGGTTGTCATCTTTAAGCAAATATGTTAAGTGTTGTCTTTTGTGCTTTAGATTTGAAAGAAAGGGGCCCAGGGGAGGCAGCATCATGCAAATGGAACAAATCCCATTTCTTCTGAGCTGGGCTGTTTTTCCCCTCCATGGCAGCTGGCTGTGTTATCTTTGTGTGTTTCTCTGAGTGCTGACAATTCTTTCAGTGATCTAAGTTAGGGCACATTAGAAAGTGGAAGCAGCTGTCTGTCGCTATACTGAGAGACGTGTTTGCTCTACTGCAAAGATGAAGGACCATGAATCCTTGACACACTCTCCCCCCCTCCCCCCTGTACTTTCCAACATGATCAACATTCAGACGCACAGATTGTCTGCTTGGACAGTTTTTTGTTCTGACTGACAGCATCTGGCATAGACAAATTTAAAAATACATAGCATGCCATGCTTGGAATTGGAACATCCCTTCTTTATTAATCTTCTCATTTAAACCATTCATTTACATTTCAAGAAAGGTTACAGCTTGATATGGTTGAAACGTTGATTTTTAAATGAATAACCTTCTAATGAAACGTCTTGAATGAGTACCAAGCAGCTAGTGTTCATTAAAAATTACACCCGATTAACACGGCCTTGAAAGCCGGAGAGGAAAGGGATTTCTTATTGTTTTAATCCACAATGCAATCCAGTGTTTACCTTTCTGCCACAAAGCGAATAGAAATGATGCCTGTACTGGCAACACTTCTGATATTGAACACAACTATGATATCACCCCCAAGCCGACAAAACACTTGGCCTTGTTTAATCAGCTTTCTTTCCCTTGGAAAACCCCCAGAGGTGTTAAAAAAATTAAACATCACCAAAATATGCCTCTTTAAAATCCTCTCTTTCTCCATGTCCCACCCCTCCCCCACCCCAAAATACTGTGTCTCTAAGCCCAGGGAGGAGGGGGGAAAGCTTATGTTTTCAGATGGAAAAGTGGTAGAAAACGCTTTTAGATTAAACATTCCCTCTGACCCCAGGATGGTGGATATACATTTATTTGTCTGCATTACTTTAGTAATAAAACATAACAGTGCAAAAATTGCTCGCTCTCTCTGCCTCACGTCACCCCGCACACATTCACATTTCTTATCCATTTTTGATTCCACAGCCAACCTTAGCAACATGCTTGTCTAGCATTTATGTAAAAATAATATGAAAATGGGCCATATCAGTCTGTGTGTGGACTTTGAGTCCAGGGCTGGGGGTGGGGTGGGGGAAGGAGAAGCCTCCTTTTATCATGCATTTTTAGACTTTTCATATCACTGCAGATTTCAGCTGTAACTACTCAACTGCCAGTGTTCTAAAGGATGGGTAGAGGGAGGGGTGTTGCAGAATTATAATTTTTTTAAAATAATGAACTGTTCATGTGCTAGGTGGTAAATATGTAAAGCCAGCTTGCTGGTTAACTTGGAAAAACAGGCTTCAGAGAGAAGTTCAATTAACAGTTGTAGGCAGAAGAGGTGATGTCTTTCTTCAGCACGTGCAAGAGGTCATTTGCTTTAGGATAAATTTTGACGAATTTCACAGAGAAATAGATGCTGAAATAAAAATGAAAACAGAGTACAGCTTCCTATCAAAGGCACTTTTACATTCTTGAATAGGAGAGGGGAAAATGACATATTTTTATTCCAGGGTTATTTTAAATTTTGCTAATGTGTATGTTGTGAACTTCTTTCATTTAAACTGTTCATTTAAAAAAAATAAATCCTGAAAGTTAACATTGTCTTTGAATCTGGAATCAGCACCCCTCCACCCAGATCTGGGCTCTAGAAATTTAGGGTAGACAGTCTACTGTTTGGTTATTGTTTTCATTTCTTTTCTGTTTCTTTTTTCTTTTTCCAAGAAGCTAATGGCAAGGAATCAAATCCAAATAGATCTAGTTATAGTGTTTTGATTGCCAGTAAATGTTTTATACTCCACATTTTAAATATAAATTACTTCATTTGTCATTTTCCACTTTGATTTTTTTTTAATGACCAGGTTTTAAAGGTAGTGCCAATGTGCATCTGTAAGCAAACTGGGAATGGGTTAGAGCACACTATTCCCTCGGGTAAAAAGCCAGGTTTAGCAGTAATGCTTTTAATCTGGACTTGTAGAGGATTCTGGAGCATCCATAGATCTGCTCCAGTAATTACCATACCCCAAGTGGCACTGGGAGAGACATTTGCCTAAAAACTTGATGTCTTCATTACGCTGTTTACATTTTAATTAGAAACATGAAAATTACTGATTCATTCAGACAACTATAGTTTAAGTGGTTTCGTTCACCATCCAATAAATCATAAAAAAAATCCCACACCAACCCACAGTTGGCATAAATAGTTTACTAGGAATCATTCATGGGAATAATGTGTTGGCACTATAAGCTGCTTAAAATATGTTTTTATTTTACCAGAGGTAGAATTTGCATATAAATTAGAGAATGGCATTTTAAGTTGACAGTCATTTATGCAGAATACCACCCACATGCAAATACATATATGGTTGTCTATGTATACTGTCTGAGTTTGTGGGCTTTGGCAGTATTGTGAATGTGGATATTTACCAGGCCTCCTCTATCAGTTTTTAAAATGCACGTCCTCTTTTTTAAAGACCATTCATAAATCTCGTGGGTGTTCTCAATATGCATATCCCCAAACATATTTCTTTTTTTTTCTGTTGGGCAATATCAACTTGCAATAGGAAAAACGCTTATTGCTTGTATGCATATGTCTGGAGAAGGAGTGGCTGCTGCATTTGTCCATTCATTCCCTCCTCCCTCTCTCTGCCATCCTCCCCTAACTTTTGCATGTACCTGTCAGTGCTGTTGTGGCGAGCCGCTCCCACTCCCACTCCCAGCAGCGGGACTGAAGTGGGGTGGCTGTCAGAGTCCATTCGTGAGTCAGCACCACGTCCATTGCCTGATTCTTAGGACAGTCACTCATCCAGTTGTCCCCTGCCCAGGGGACAAGCGTCCTCCTCATCAGCTAGGGGGAATGGCCCTTCTGTCTGGCACACTCAAAACCCCGAATCTCCCCACAGGGGTGTGTGAGCTCAAATCCCCCCTCCTGGAGACAGGGCTGGGACTCCAGCTAATGACTCTGAGATGCGGAGGGTCAGCACACTGGTGAGCTGGAGCACTGAGGCATTGTGCAAGTTGAATTGTACATTTCCCCCCATACCTGTAGACACCTCTTCTTCCCTCCCCTCCCAACCTTTTATTATAGTTAAATATTATGCAGAAAATAGCTAGGAGTAGCCACAGCCATTAAAAGCCTTTTTCCCCCTTTTTGTCATCTTTGGTTAGCAAGTTATTGGCCATGGCTGAAGGAGGCTCTGTTATTATTTTGGGGGGTTTTGGTTTGAATGGAGCAGTGAGTGAACATTGACGTTATCTCGCTGTCAAGTCCATATTTTAGGCCCAGGTTTCGTTTGCATTTTAGGCCCATGGGCTATAGGGAAAAGTGAATTTCAAAAATATTACCTAGGAGGAAGGGTTACACAGGTGGTGTACTTGAAATGCTATAGCAGTCATTGCTTTAAACTTTTGAATTGTGAATGTATTACTTTGGCACTCTTGCTAACCGCATTATGTGATTTCTGGGAACTAAAGGGAGTAAGATTAATTCTCATGAGGTTGCTTTAGATGATAAATTTGGTGCTTCAATTCTGCATCTTTGGGTTTGTCTTTTTTTTAAGTTCTAGGGAATTGCCAACGTTTTAAGATACTAATCAGTGATTTTGTGTTACCCACAAAATTTAAGATTTTGATGAAAAGTCACTAAGCATCATTTTCATGCTAATCGAGGTAATTGGTCCAGGTCATCAGACCAGGACTTTAAAAGACAGTTATTAGTGCTTTGCATTTACCAGGCAGAGTTGCTGAGCACAGTAGTGAGGGTAACAGTGAATTCCTGGGCATTTGCTCATTGGTTTGCTATGCATTGCCTCTTTTTTACGGGGGTGGGGGCAGGCAGGGCGCTTATTAGGTCTCTGTACTTGCTAGATGTGATTAGACACAATAGTCGACATCTGTAAGGACAGAAACATGCTGCTTCCCTGTCCACACGGCAAAATTCTAATGGTTGTGTGCTGTCTGGCAAATCCTGTCTGCTTTATGCAGTGTGGCCCGAAACAGTTGTGTGGTGAGGGAATGCTGGCTGCTGGCCAGCCATTGACTATGAAATCCTGGGTACCTGAGAGCTTATCAGTTCTTTTGCTTTGTAAAAGAAAAAAAGTGATGAAAATGTTGGTAAACTGCCATGAAGGTTTAAGGCTGCTGGAACAAGGAGCCGTGTAATCAGATTGGAAAATGGAGCTTGAGATTCTCTGCATGGAGAGCAGCCGTCTGTGGACCCGGTGAGCCGCTGTGCGAGTGCCCAGGCTGACCACTTTGTTAGCAAATCAGCTTGTTTGCTGCAGCAGCAGGGTGGAAAAGACCAGAGCCAGTGATGGTATGTAACGGAGGGAGAGCTTTTGCATGGCACAATCTAATCAGCTTGCAATTAGCTCAGGCTCTGCAGTCACCTTCTTCATTTTCTTCTCCCCACCTCTTTGTGTTAATACTGTGCACTTTAAACAATTAAGTAAAGGAAGTAATCCTTCAAGCAAATCAAAGCCATCCTTTAATTTTATCACCCTGCTGAAAAAGTATCAGGTGGTCCACTGGTCTTCATCAGATGCTGGAAATTCTCCGGCTCACTGTAGCATAGAGAGGGGCTTTAACCAACTGCTTTTTAAAGATAATCTTTCAAATATCTTGGCAAAGTGCGGGGGGGGTGGAGGGGGGGAGAAAATGGTACATCATTTAAACGAGCATTGATGTTGAAATTAATGTGAAAGGAGATTACCAATGCCTTTTAGTTTCTATATAGTAGTGGATCTGTTTTATATTTTTAAGAACCAGAGGCAGGCCGTGTGTGTGTGTGTGTGTGTGTGTGTGTGTGTGTGTGTGTGTGTGTGTGTTTGCGCACGGTGTAGAGATCTGTGTGTATGTATCTCATCTATAAAATCCTTTTATGCTGCTGTTTATTTAGGTATTTCTATAGAGCACCTTTCTGAAGGCTGTGATGACATAGCCACTTGTACTGATAATTCCAGTACTTCACCTTTAGCGAACTTGACTCACCAGGGTTTAAAAGAACAAGGATATCATTGCCGATCAAATGTGTTGTTACTTGTTAATCCTTTAAAATAAAATTCAGATCGTGTGGGAGAGGTGAGAAGAGCAAAGCATAGGTTTGCAAAATCGGCGTGATAGTTTTACATTTTACTTAATTCAAGGACAGTGACTTCTGAAATACTACTTTACACCTATTTATCTACATACAATAAATATTTTAATAATATTGTTTAAGCTACCTTATTTCAAGTTTCCTCTTCCAGAAACAGGCTATTTGCTAAAATTTTATCTGTGTGCATGAATCTTTGACTAGATGTTTTATTAGATATAGGTCGTGAGGTGGAAAATGGACATTATTTCATGAATCTGTTTACTTTAGAAAGCAGCACAGAGAAATAGTTTGTTTTTAATGGTTATTAAAAATTAGAGTAGTTTAAGTAATTTTACTCTAAAATAGTCAATTTCTTTCTGGGGGGTTGTGTTAATAAAAATGAACATAGTCTAATGTTATTGATAGTTTTCTATATTAGTATCATATTTAAATTCTCTCCACTTTGTCGATATTAGAATTCATTTGCCTTTATTAATTGAGACAATACTACTAATAAACTCTTATTTTTGCTTTCAGCAAAAGCATCTCACAATTTATAACCAATCATTTAGAGACAGGTTTTTTAAAATTTAATTTAGTTAATGATTCAAAAACTTTAACTGTTCATATATTAATGTGTGAAGGGTATAGCATGACTTCTGTTTTGCCATACTTATTGATTATATGTCTTTTGTATTTGGAGAAATGAATTTAAGATTGATATAAAATGAGATACTTAATGTAAAGTACATTTAAAATTAAGTAAGTGTCTAAGTTTGCCTCGGGGTTTTGCTGGTGTTGCATCAATGTGTCCTTTTTGTGTGTTTTGAACTTTTTTGTTTTCAATTTTACAAAAAGATGAAACAAAACATATATCCCCTACACATATATTATGCTGTGAAGATTCACTTCATATTCTTTTAGAGGACAAACTCCATTAGATATGCACTTACTGCACGTTGGATTGTAAATCTTACAATTTAATGGTAATTCAGTGTGCAGTTATTGCTTCAGTGGCCTTTTTTCTTTCTTTTTTGTCCCTTCTCACTTGTGAAATAGGGTTACCCTTTACAAGTGCCACATCCACAGATTCATCTTTTGTACTTTGCAGTTTGTTCCTGGTGCATCATTCTTAAGTGAAAGAAAGCAAAGCAAAGCGACAGAGGAACCATGTGGTGGGTGGGGAGTGTGTGTGTGTGTGTGTGTGTGTGTGTGTGTGCAGGGGCTGGGGTCTGTCGAATGGATGAGGGGTTTCATGCTTATGCCAGAGAGAAAAAGAGACCCAGGAAGAGACAGGGTCTCCAGTAACTGCATAAGCAGGAGCTTTAGCATCAGTCTAACAGATTAATCTCTTTTTTCTAAATATGCATTTGCCCCAACCTCCTTCTCAATCTAATGTTCAGTTTTCCATAACAGATTACATTCTGCACGTGAATTCCTGGAACTAGAAATCGTATCTGATTGGTACAAGTCTCATTGCCTTGCTTACACTGTTAATATTCTTATCCTTTTTGGACATTGAAATACTTTTTTTTTGGTAGAAACAATATACACATTCATAAAGAAATTAAAAAGGGATTCTCCTTCTGAAGATAATGAGTTCTTTTCAGGAGCTGCAGGTTACATGGCACACAAATGAGCTCTAAGTGGGGGGATTTAAAGTCCTGCTACAGCATTTAATTTCTTGAGGAAAGGAGTTCAGTTCAAGGTTAGCCTGTTATTGTGGCACTGGCAACTACTTCTCGCGTCCCCGTTCTTCAGCCAGCAGTACTGCACAAAAGGCAGTCATTTTTATTTAATACGTAGGGAGGTATTAATCACTGCAGTATTTTCCTGCAAAAATTTATCTTATCATATTCATTGTTTCACTGCCCACGACAATAATAGGTGTTTAATTACTCAATAAGAGCCGTTTATAGATTCCATTTTTCCTGTGTGCTGGACAAATGGTATTGATTTTGTACTTCGATGCAACATGAAACTGTATTAAACACAATTAGAATTCCAAGTCTGGTAAAATGTACATTTGTTATGGTATCTGGACTTACTTTGAGGCTTCTAATCCAGGTGATGCCTTTGGTGTGAAAAGGATATTTGATTTTATTGCAGCTCTGTGGTTAGAAATGAATGCTCTTTTCCCCCCTCATGGTGTGTGTGTGTGGAGGGGGGTGTGTGCGCGCGCGCATGTGCACAATATGTGCATTTTAGTTTTAGTGAAGCAATAAAGAGTTTGTATGAAATGAAAAGATTTCAAACGGGTAGTTCTTTGTAGTCAGACAAGCCATTATGTACAGATGAACACCGACTGTGTAATCTTGTAATTGTGTCTCTTTAGCTAATGCTCTAGGTCTTTTTTTTTTACCAATACATAAGGTATTCCCTAGGGCGAGGGTGGGAGCTGTTCAAGATGAAATAGCACCTTCATCTCATGCTGAATTCTGGTTTACTTCCTTTTAAGGTGTTGAGGAAGAACTCCAAATCCCTATCGTGGCATAAGTTAAACATTGGATTTTGTCAAAATTGGCGCTAAATAAAACCTTTCATTTAGCTGACACCTATGCCACAGCCAGGCAGCATGAAATCTTGCCCAGAACTAAACTCACTTCTGCTTCCCAGGGGCAGTGGGAGTCTGTCTGTGCTTCCCCTCACCTCGCTTTTCACAAACACATTTCTACCTGCACTGGGCACATCCCGAACCGTCATTGGAGAGGACACTCTTGTTGGTCAGGACACGAATTGCTTATGATTTTCAGCTCCGTACAGATGTATTTCCCGTGGAGGAAGGCCGTGTAGCCTTACCAAAATAAAGAGCAAAATAAACCAGGGACAGACCAGAAGTTACGTAATCTCCATGTTTTTCACTAGTGAGTAGTTTGTATCCTTGCCAAACCTCACTTTCTGGCTCTTTCTAAGGCCCATACACCCCCAGGCTGAAAGTGCACAGTTTGGGAGAGGTGTATGGATGACTTCTACCCTTATCCCTAAGAAACAGCGGTTGTCCATTGACACAATTGCTTTCTGCATCAGGAGCGTATTTTATGTGCCAGAACTCTAGTGATTACTACTGGAACGTTAATGGATAATGACTGCTTTGGCATAGTTTTTAAAATTTTTGTAGCAGGCACACAACTTCAGGGAGTAGTTTACAAATACATTCCGCTTGCTTTCTGGTACAGAAGCAGTCACAGTCGATTGTATATTAGTTGCCATTGAACATTTCTAATTCAGTTAATATTTGTATTGTTGTTTCCCTCATGGGCTGATAGATGACAGCATATGTTAACACTTGTAAAGCAGTAAGAAATGAAATATAAGTAACAACTTACCTCTGGCTAGTATATTTCTTTTCTTTTCCCCCACTGGAGCTTCCGAGAGTGAGAGAAAAAAATAAATTGATCAGTCTGCCTCTTTTAAAACACCATTCTATTTTTTGTTCATAGATATGAGAAGAAAAGCCAGCTTTCGTTCCAAAAGCATGTGCTATCTGTTTGTTTTGCTTTACTGGGACCGGGCCGGGGTTGGCAAGAGGAGACTTCTCGGGTAACGGAATCTGAGGTCTGCAAAGTCCTTCTAACAGCTGGGTGGGGAATGCTGTCGTTGGTAAAGTAGGATCATGCTTTGAGGGGAACAGAAAAAAATTATAGACGTTTCCCAACTTTTGGCCTTTCTCCTGCAAACTGAATCTAAGGTCCCCTTGATTTTCTGACCTGGTCCTAGGTCCCTGGTGATTCCTTTGTGCTTTATATTTCTGTCTTGATAAGCCCTTTCTTCATTGAACAGTGTGAGGGGGTGTTCAACTAAGAGAAAGATGATCACATGTAATGAGCTGGTTGTAAAGGAGATACCATGCAGAATGGGGGGGGCGGCTGTGTTAAGGCTAGTCCTCTTTAGGAAGGCTCGCACTGCAGAGGAGCGTGTTGGCTGCGAGAGCCTGTGCAGCTCATTCACTGCAAGGTGGGCGTCTTCCTTCTGTGTTCGCCAAGGGCCAGGTTCTGTGGTGCAGGTGGGCACTGGGCTTTACGAGAAGCTGAGTCCCCAGGATGGCACTCGGTTTGTATGGAGACTTGCACTCGGCACCCGAACGTACATATGAAGAGCGCCCAGCTCCCTTTTCACAGTCCTTTTCCTCAAACACTGTGCCCGACTGCTGAGAGCGCTCTCACTCTTACGTCAGGCCAGGTAGGGTCCTGGGTCTGATGACCTTTGATTGTTTCTAGGCATAGAGCCGTGGTTCCATAATGTCTCATTGAGTCACTCACACATACATATAGGCAATCTGCTTTGTTTTCAGTATGAGAACAGCAAAAACAATACCAATGGCAGCTATAACCGGTTTTATTCTCTTGTTTGTAGTGAGCTCAAGCTCTCTAGTAGGGGAAAGCCAGGCACACAAGCAAATGCATTTTCTTAAAGCTTTGTTTGTATTTTCACCTAACTTGTTAGTCACATCCTTCCTGAATAAGTTGACCAAGTATTTGACTGGACAAATGAGTCATTTCAACTAAGGGCTCAATCAGAGAGCCTTGCACAGAAAATATCTTAGACTCTTCAAGAGAAAATCTATTTCCAGAACTTTACTTTTGTCATCTTCCCTCGCAGAAACGTCCCCTATCCTTGTTCCTTGTGGACAATAAGTATGGTCTACGTGCAGCCGTTGCTTTTAAAGCATTCATATCGTATGTATCTTTTTTTACTGAATCCCTTTAACTCTTTCACTCCGGGACATATAGTACTGTGTTTGTGGGAGCATTCATGGATCCCAGTGTGTGCTCTTACAGATTTTGCCCTACCTCCCTCCAAACCTCTACCCCACCCACTCCATCCCTGCAGCCCTCCCAGTCACCTCCCCCTCACCTCACTTTAGCTGTTTGAATAAAGCATCAGTAAGACTATTAAAGCCATTGGGAACTTTTTAAAAGAGAGAACTAATATTTTAATTACTACTGACATGCCAGTTTGAAGCTCATATCCTCCTTCATGACAGTTCGGTTTAGAAACTACATTGCTTCGTTTCAGTAACTTTATTACCATTTGGCTCAGAGATTGCTATTTCGCCTTGGCCACAGATTTCATCAGTTGCCCGGCTCACCTTTGTCCACACTATACTCGTGAAATGACCTCGTCCGTTAGTGCTTGTCAATAGTAAATTGCTATATTCTGTGCCTAGAAACACACCAAACACCTACAACTCTTTATTGAATGACTGAGTCTGTCCTAAATTTTTTTAAATTAAAACTTAATTGGAATAGTCTTAATTATCACTTAATACCAGTTAATTAAGGCACTGGTTAGGGTCAGCTGTCACATACATCATTCTTATTGGTAGTAGGAGCACTGAACACGAGGTGGCATGTGGGTGTCTGTATGTCAAGTGTGTTTTCTCCCCCTTTAATTCTCAAACAATTCTATCAAGATAACAGTGCAAAATGGTCAAGGTTCAGTTATTCTGATGAAATCATATTAATTTCTTTTTAAGAATGTCCCATGACTAAGTCATCTCTTTATAGAAAGCTCCTTTTAAATGGCAAGAAATGTGTGCTATTATAAAATGTAAACACATAGAATTCAATGTCAATATTGGGCTTTTTTTCTTGAAATAATTGTTAAAATAATTTTAAATATAATTTCCTTTTAATCAAATATCTAAAACAGTATATTTGAGATAACTTAAAATTTATGATTATATCAAGACTAGATACACCTTATAAATACGCATTTTTCATAACTACAAATAAATACATTTTTCACTATAAAATATATATTAAAAGAAAAAAAAAACATTCACTGCTCACCTCTTTTCACAAATAGTTTGGCTCTTTTATCTCCTTAACAAAGCTTTTACCATAAATAGGTCACTGTTAAGTTGCCTGAAAATTAAGGTAACATAAAAGGGCAGTATCCTTGGAAGTCTCATTTTTATGGATTTTACAATGATGACAAAAGATCACTGGTATTTTCCAAATGTTTCTTGACATGCACTTAGTTGTAACTGGATCATTCTGCAAAAATTATTTTAATCTACTAAAAACACATTCCAAATTCTACCTTTTCTGGGTTTTTAATCTTCTTTGCTTTTGTTTTGTCTCTGTATCTTTGAAATAACCTGATATCAGGGCAAGTTTCCCTACTAAAATAAAATGAGGCTTAAATTGTTGAAGAGAGGACTTCTGACAGATACACATGGTAAGCCTGGTTGTTTTTGTAATATTCTGAATGTCCTGAAATAAAAATGATTGAAATTTTCTTCCTAAACAGAAATTAAGAATAATTGTATAGTCATTGTATAGTGTACAATCGCTGTTAGGCAATGAGGATGAGACAGAAATGTTAAGATTTCTCCTACCAGATGCAATTGATGCTACCATTGCCGTGACAGGAGTGTGAAGGTTTCATCAGTTTGTGTATACCTTTGGGCATATTTGTTATACATATTTTTTTGTTTTAAATGAGATTATTGTTCTAGAAAAAAACAATAAAAACTTTCTTAAAATGAAATTTTGTCAGAACTTCAGCCAATAAAAATTTTCTCACCTGGGGTGTAAACACATAGTGACATATTATAGCATTGTATACTTGAAGCCTATATAATTATACTAACCAATGTCACCTCAATCAATTCAACAAAATAAAAATATTTTCTCTGTGATGTACAATGACTGATATTTCAACATTGCTCTTCAAATGTTGTGAAATGACCTCCTAAGAACCATGATTTTTAGGTTGTATGTAGCTCAGAACACAATTCCATCAATCAAAAACATGCCTTCTAAATTTAATGTTTTGGCATGTTACGCAGAGAGTAGTATTGTGAATTTTGTATTTTTTTAAAAAAATATATTTTATTGATTTTTTACAGAGAGGAAGGGAAGAGATAGAGAGTTAGAAACATCAATCAGCTGCCTCCTGCACATCTCCTACTGGGGATGTGCCCACAACCAAGGTACATGCCCTTGACCAGAATCAAACCCGGGACCTTTCAGTCCGCAGGCCGACGCTCTATCCACTGAGCCAAACCGGTTTCAGCGAATTTTGTATTTTAAATAATGTACTTTAGGTCACTTAGCAAAAAGAAAAATTTAGCATAGTCTAAACCTGAAATAAATACAAACACTTCCACCTGTTTGAATCATCATGCTTAGGTTTGTTTTACTAGATGGTACTTAAATTTTTCAATAAATACAATAGTCACATTTAATACACAGTATTTGAATGGATTGTTCATGCCTATTAATAATGTCACAGTTTAAATAAAACTATTAAGCCACTACCTTTACATCCTTGATTTTACCGTGTTGAATGTCTGGGGCAAAGGTTCTAGGCATTTCTTTTCATGACCATAATCAGAACTGCTATTAATGAAAATCAAGTTCTTTAAAAAAAATACCCTCATTTAGAAATAATAATAGATGGAATTCATCAACATGGACAAGCAGATGAATTGTGGGTTCAAATTTACTGATAGATAAGTTAAACATTAGAGCCACTAAGTGTAAAGTTTGTGTAGCATTTAACATGCCTTGGAAGAGCATTAAAAGTAACTTGTGTGTAACATGCAATACTAGTAGAGCTTCACAGAGCCCCCGAGAAAGCTGCAGCTGCCATTCAGGATGCTTCAGGCTGGCTGAGATGTCCAGATTATGTTCCACCAACACCAAAGTAAGGTCTCAGCAAGCTTTTTTGCAACCATGTAAATTCCTCAGATGAGGAGAAATGAAAATATTTTTAAAATCCCAGCAGTTTGAAAATGCACACATTTATAAGTGTGATGAAAATAGATTTAAAATTTGTATTTTCTTTGTAGTGGTTGGCATATTTTCACTGGATTTTATGGTAAACCAGTTATGTTAAAAACCAGACATGCACATAGTGCCCCTATCTTGTCACGGTGTTAACAGAAAAAAAGTTGAAGAGATAAAGAAGAGAGAAATAAAATTATTATAATGAAATATTTGGAGTGCTGCTTGAGAGTTGGGGGAAAATTTTGCATCACATCTGTTGGGAATGGGGGAAAAAAAAACAACCGAAAAGTTCATACACACACACACACACACACACACACACACACACACAGTGACACAGTAGGCTGTAATTAAAGCATTAAGGATTGAGTATGCCATTACATGGTAGCCAGAAAGGTAAAAACACTGGATCAGTGTTTTTTTTTTATCTTAAAACGGATGACTTGCATCGGGAGATTTCTAAGTTATTTTCCAGCTCTAAAACACTGAAAGAAACATTCTACAGAGTTCCATTTGAAAAAGTTTAAGAATGTAGAAATTGATTAGGCCACTCAATGTTTCTGGTGGATATCAGCTGTGCAACACAGAATGTTGAACAGTATGTTATTTCCTAGCCTTCAGGACTCTGTTGGCTGCAGACCTGTGAGAAAGCTTAGACTTACTGCAAAGGTTTCTCAAATTCACATGTGCATCAAAGATATACACCATACATGCTCTGCAGTGGGTTTTTTTTTTGGGGGGGTATATGTTATATCTCTTGTGATTAGAATAAAAACATATATTTAGCAGTGTCACACAAGTGTCACAAAATTCACTGTAGTTCTTAGTCATTTTCTCCATCAGTGGATGTTACAAGCAAAATCAATATCTTGAATCTATGAGGTTTTAACATTTAAAAGGGTGGAAACCAGTAATTTGAAATGAATGTGTACTCACTGGGAGTACATTAATTCCGTATAATCTAAAGTATTTAAGCATTGCCTTCAAAGTTCTACCATCAATATTTTTCCAAGGGTTATGGAATATTTTATTCCATTTGAACCTCTAGTTGGGGTTATGGCTGCATTTTCTGTCGGAGTACTTGAAATAACTCATTAGCTTACTATTAGTAGTTGTCTTATAAACTTCTATTGGGAATAATAACTGCCATTTGTTAAGAGTTTACTAGGCACTGTGTGTGTGTGTGTGTGTGTGTGTGTGTGAGAGAGAGAGAGAGAGAGAGAGAGAGAGAGAGAGTATGTAAATATTTTTTTCATTTTATAGATTAAGGTGCTAAGACAAAAATATTTTAGGTATCTTGTCCAACTCATAGCCAGTGAGAGAGATGGGATAAAAAATTAGCCTATGTAATGTCATCAAAACCCACATAGTGCCTATGCCAGTAATTAAGTTCATATTAAGCTTATTGGCACATGCAGATCCCACAAGAAAACTTCTGACAATACAGTCCAGTTCTGAAACCCACATGTCATCATCATGACAGAACGGCCGTTTTGTGCCTCAGTTTACCCAACTTTGAAGCAGAGAAACATTTCATCGTGTCATTTTACTTTTCTTGCTAGGATAATGTGTGAATTAGTTAATGCTCATAAAGAAGTGATTTGATGAGGGGAAAGCTCTATCTAAATGCTAAGTATTATTTATTATTCATGTAAGCATATTACTGTACCCTTCAATCACCCTTTTTTGGATGTTTCAAATGGGCAATTACTGTCTCTTTGTGTAAGGCTTTTAAAATTTTTAATTTAAATTAAAAGTTAATCTAATTTAGGAAAACTGCCAGCTGGAAAGGAACACTGATTTTTTTTTCTCCCTTTCCAAACAAAACAGCAATTCAGAATCGATTGTCTTTTAATATAGTAATGTGGGTAGGCTTTCCTGGGCTAGTGGTATTAGGAAGGAGGGCTAATTGTAATGGCTGCTTTGTAATGCTGGTAATCTATGTGTTAGGATTAGTGTTGATAACAGATCTGATTTGCTGGAGTTAACTGATATTTAGAAGGATGGAGATTCCTTTGTTTATGAAATCTCCTGTTCAGATATAATATATAGCTGAAGTGGCTGAATCTTTGAAATCTAGTGAATATGGCTTTTCCACAATACGGTGCCTAAATATGACTCCGGTTAGGAAGCAATGAGGGTCCTTTGAGCTCCAGAAAACCTTTACCTCTTCCAACCTTACTAAGGAGCCCTACAAAGAGTGAAAATCAGAGTTCAAAGGTCAGACATGTCAAGTATGCTTTAAAAGGTGAAGACATATTTACCTGAGCTCTTCAGTTAATATGTAGTAATGTTTGACAGGAAAAACTTTCTATGAGTCTGTCTTTCACAGGCCTGTTGAACTCAAAAGTAGCTGGTTTCTTTTTGTTAAATATTTCTATTAATTTCAGAGAGGAAGGGAGAGGGAGAGAGAGATAGAAATATCCGTGATGAGAAATTATCATTAATTGGCTGCCTCCCGCATGCCACACACTGAGAGTCGAGCCCGAAACCTGGGTATGTGCCCTGACCGAGAATGGAACAGTGACCTCCTGGTTTATAGGTCGACACTCAACCACTGAGCCACACCGGCTGGGCTGGTTTTCATTTTAAGATAGAAAAGAAAATACTTACCATTAAAAAAAAATCAGTTTCCTTAATTCCACCCCATCATGGGAATTTGCATATTCAACTTTCCTTTTAAAATAACCCATTGTAAATATTCCCCAGCACTATTAAATGTAAGGAACTCTGCTTAGAAATCACATTATTCAGTTGCAAGTTGCAGTTACCCAGCGGTATCATTAAATCCTTTCGAGTGGTTCCAGTCCCATAAAAATGAGGGACCCCTTTACATTGTTTCCATATTCAAATGGAAATCTTTTTGCAAGTTAGTAATTGCAGTATTTAACCTCTCTCTCCCTCCATTTATTAGGAAACTCTTTTTCCTTTATATTTTCAATTACGAAAAACTGCTAAAGCCAATCAAGCATTTATTTTGATAAACCGCTTGTAACAGTCTCAGCTAAATTCTGCAAATAACCAAAAAAAAGCTAAATAATCACCCTGAGCAGATTTTGCGGAGACCTTGCTCAACCTGTTCAGGGATAATTATGCCGAGCTTTTAGTATGGGGCAAAGGAAAACATAAAATTAAGGCATGAAAGAAAGTCTACCTATTTTGAGAAAATACTGGGATAATTGGTACTCTTTTTATTGCCATTTTATTATAGAAAGATATTGTCTTGCCATGAAATATAGGTTTACAGCAATGGAATAGTACTGTGCGGTGGGGTTGAGAGAACTTCTGTGTTAGATAGATTGATTTAAAATGTAATAAAAATAACAAATTGCTAAATAGTGAATTGCTAAAGAGTCAAATTAGAGTTCACTATTTAAATGACTTTTTTTTCCTTTTTAATCATATGTTGTTCATAATTGCTTTGTTTATGAAAAGTACATTATAGGGGCCTTTTTATTTTCTTATTTCTTTCAGAGTAGCCTTTGGTTTGGGGCTACAGCCATAAACTTCCTCTGAGAAATGGAAACTTCAGGAATGGTGCCATCACATGCAAGGGCCTAGAAGGAGAAGGCAATAGAAAGATCACAATGTTCTAAATGGTGGGGATATGAAATGTGGCCCTGACAGTGGTTCTGTGGTGGTCTGGAAATTTACCCCCTTTACAGACTTTGTCCTTTTGTCTGGGAAGGTGACTCGGAAGAGTGTGTCTGAACAGAATGAGGTGTGATCTGTTCCTCTTTATGTGTTGATTATTAGGAGTATGTCCCAGTTTAGTAAGACCTGAAGCTTATACAACGTGGGGCCCTGTTTTAAGAATAATAGTACAAACTAAAACTACAAAAGCAGGTAGGAGTGTTGGAAGGGGCCATTGCTAGTGAGGGTCCCTGAGCCTTATGGTAGATCTGCCTGTGCTAGTCTCATGTTTTAACTGAGAATGGGCTTTCGAAGGCTTTGTTTTGATCAGTTTGATTAGGTTTGTATTGGGAGATACTTATGACTGAGAGGAGAGGATTGGTTCTATTTGTAGAAATGTTAATGAGTGCTACTGTCTATTTCTGGCACTAATGTTAAATATCACAGGGATCGGGGGTGAGGTTACAAAATTTGAATGACCCAGTCCCAACAGTTGAAATATTTATGTCTCTGTTGACTATGTTTATACCTGAAGGTGCTAAACTCTTTGAGCACATACTGAATTATGTGCAACGCATCATAGTGTTTTTTGTTTTTGTTTTTTGTTTTTGTTTTTTTAATCCATACTCAAACATATGTTTTCCATTGATTCTAGAGAGAGGAAGGGAGAGAGAGAGAGAGAGAGAGAGAGAGAGAGAGAGAGACATCAATGTGAGAGAGAAACATCGATCAATTGCTTTCCCTATGTACCCCGACCAGGGATAGAACCCAAAATCTGGGTATGGGCCCTGATGGGCAATCAAATCCTCACCCCTTGGTGCTTGGGGCAACACTCCAACCAACTGAGCCACACCCAGGGCAGAACTCATCTTAAAGAAGTCATACAGGGAGGAGAAAACAGAATTGGCTAAAGTTGTTAGAAAAATTAATAAAAAATATGTGCATTAGTAGCGATACTTAAGGCAGGGAATGTTGGTTAGTGTTGATATTCTAGCGGGAATTGAAAGGTGTCAGTGCAGGAGGTATCCCTCACCTGGCTGCCTTCCCTCCTCGGTGTCAAGCGGGCCTCCCACAGGCCACGTTTCAGTCTGCTGGGAACCTGTGGGCCAACACTCCTGACATCTAGAACAGCCTCTCGTGTGGCGCTCTGGCCTCCAGGGAATCAGGGCCCAGTGCTGTGTGTGCGGGCGTTTTCACACTCAGCACCCAGGTGTCCGAGCCCTTCATCGTGGGCAGTTGTACTCTGCGTCCATGCTCTCTTTGTCCCTTGAATGAGCAGGTGTTTTTGGAGTTGCTGTAGGGTATACAGATATGTCAGATGACAATAATCCCAGCTCACTTTGGGGTAGCTGCTTGTAATGTATAAAGTACTCTGTTCTCATTAACTTGTCACAGTTCTGAGAAGGAAACAGTGCAAATGCTGTAACTCACATTTTACAGAAGATAAAACTGAGGTCAGGGGACTTGCTGCAGGTCCTACAATAAAGAAGTGGCAGAATGAGGACCTGAGCTCTGAGACACTGACTCAGTCGAGATGTTTTTAACCATCACACAAAGCTTGCAATTTATTGGAGAGATCAGAAATGTAAAAAAAAAATACGTTCTTAAATGCACATGCATCTACCTATAGCTGTATATTTCCCTAGTAACTGTACTATAAGGAAATGCTAAGAAAGTCTGTGAATAAAGCATCCAAGAGTTGTGTACCTTGTCAGTGTTTCACAAATGAAATTGGTGAATTGGTTCCACTACATAACGTAGTGAGCACCGAGAGAGTGCAGGTACGGATTTAGAGCGCTGTATTAATTGATGGTAATGACGATATGTTCTTTGGGCCATACTTCACTGAGAAGACAGAACTATCAGAGGAAAAGCCATCAGCAGTTTTAGATTCTCTATTTCTCTGCTTTCGCAAAATGTGATCGCAGACTCAGAAGCATTTCTTATCCTCAAATGGAACATCCTCACACACCACGCTGTTCCATTTCCCTCTTCCAATTGCCTCCATTGCTTGTAACCTCGAATGAACTCTTCCCTTTCTGCGCTTTCTATAAATCTGCTGGTCACCACTCCCACAATATAGCCCATTTATGACATTGCTGTAACCCAGGCTCTCAATTCTGGATTTCATCCTCTCTCATCCGGGCTGATAAGTTCTGAAACTGGAGCTTCCAGACTCTTCTGAGTTCTCACCATGGACATTCTGCCATAAACTCTGCTTCTTGTTATCCAATTAAACTAAATTCCTGAGCCCTGCCCCAGTGTCCCCCATTCTCCTTTCCCTTCTTCAAGTGAAACTGCTCAAAGACCTCATTATTCACACGCTCCAAATCCACACTTTAACAGCATTCCACGTGATTCGAACAGCTTCCCTTTTTTTGTCACTTAGATAGGAAAGTCTGCCTCCTTGATGTGAATTTGGTAGAATAATTTCCTGTATTTCATTTCAAAAAGAACCAAAAGGGGCCCCCTAACTTTACAATTAAAACATTATCAACAGCTTACTAGGTCCATGTCTATTACAAAATGAGAATATAAGGAATGATGGTTTCCCTATACTTTAGAATCAGTTTCAAGGTCTGGGTTTTAAGTTCATATAACCTACATTGACTTCAGTGCCTTGGTTTATTTTTTTTTCTTCGACAGCTCCTGTTTTTTCTCTTTCCCTACCCTTTGTTTGATTTCATATAGTCAAAGAGGGTAATACCTAAAAATAGCATGTTCCTAAGAGTAGGTGAATTTACTGTACACACAGTGTATATAAACCAACTATTAAGTAGATGACAAAGTGTAGTTACATTGTAAATGAATACTTCATTTTGTAATTTATCATACAGTCTCCTGAATGTCAGGTCTCTCTTGTATCCTAAAGTTATCAGATTTACTGAAAAATGTTTATGTACAGCTATTTGGCAATAGCGACACTAGAAAAATACAGCATGGACTCTATTAAGTTTCCTTTCTTAAACTAATGCAAAAACTTTAATTGAATCTTAATTTTCTCCCTGAATGGGATTTTCATAAATCACTATTCCCAGGGAGGATAGACCATTAGAAAAAAAAATAGTGAATTTTGCTTCTCTCTTTTTTTTTTTTAACGTTCTAAATGTAAAACAATGTAAGCACCTGCATTCATGTGAACATGTACTGATTCCAATACACTCAGAATGCCCTGTCTTTGAAAAGACACTAAGCTAAAAATTCTATTATTTTGTTTGCTTGACAATTTTTGGTGCTTAGATCAGATAGTTCTAAAGAAGAACTAGGTAGCTGTGTGGTTCTGAATGTATACACGGTTGGAATGTCAGGGTTTTCTGTTTTATTTTGTTTGTTGTTTTTTAGAAAAATCAGTACAAAATGGCATTTTGGTTTTTAGGGTTTTTAAAAGCTGTCCTGGTTTGTAACAATTCATTTTAATTGTATAAAACTGAAAATGTCTGTCAAAACCATTTCTTCCTTCTTGCCCCGTCCTGTCCTATTTTTGTCTTCTTTCTTGATTTGTGCCTTGTGAAATTTTGTGTTCACAAAGCCCTTTAATTTAAAATTTTCCCATTGCAGAGCTATTGTTAAATTCTGTATGGATGGTGCTTTAGCACACTTATTCCTGAAGGGTTCTTTGTGGCCAGTTTAGGTACATTCCTCCTGGAGGCAGGGGAGGGGCTGCCTGACCTCTAGAGCGTGTTCTCCTCCCTGGGGCTGGAGCGAAACTCTCCATTACTTTGTCAACATCAGACTGCCTCCGCTGCAGAGACAGAAGCAAACCAAATTTCCTTCCCTGTATTTTGTTTCTTCTCTGATAAAACAAGAAACCTTTATTTTCAAGTCCCCTTAAAAAGCATCCTTCATGTTGACAGGAACTTCAAAATATCTAACACTATTTTAACTCCACAGAACTACTCCCAGGCTCTGGTGTGAAATTTCAACACTTTCCAAAGGTTTACTTACAAGTGGTTCAAAGAATAAAATGCAGGATCCCACAAAAATCATCGTTTTTATTGTGGCTAGAGGTCCTCTTCAGTTTGCAAAAGTTTTGTTTGTTTGTTTACCTGAATGATGGTAATAAGAGAATTTGCCCATCTATCATAAATTATGCGTATTCTGAGTTTCAAATTAACAAGTAGCAAGCAGGGAACCTGGCCCCCTTCTACTCTATGGCTCCATGACAGGAGGGGAGACTAATTTGCTTCTTGGGGGGTGGGGAGCCCTGGCAAGAAGACCTGCATTGTCTGAGCTTCAAGGCCTCCCTGTCCCGGGGCAGGGATTCTGAGAGAGCAGTGTGGGGAGTGGGAGGGACAACAGAGTTGGGCATTTGTATAAACAGGGATGGAGGGAGGGGTAGGCAACGAGAACAGGCTGTGCATGCCTTCTCTCTTTCTTCTTCCCCCAGTTTGTCATCTTCTCACAACCCCATTCTCTCTCAATTTGTGGAAAAGGTTTGGGAAGAGGTGTTAGAAGACCTCAGGGAAGACCAGGAGAAGGCAAGAATAATATTAATCCTAACCCAAGCCCCTATATGTTGGGGGCATGAATAGATCTTTTTTATACGGATAAAGGGGTGAGGCAGGATTCAAAAGCGTGACTTTCTCATTCCAAAGCTTATGCTTTCTCAGGCATACTATATGGCTTTACACAGTGAGCAGAAGGGAGTGCCCTTTCCTTCTATCTCCTTTTTCTTTTTTAATCTCTCTGAATGAAGATGCTAGGGAAATGGAAGTAACAATGAAGATGGAGAAATTATGGGTAAGGGAGAAGGAAAAATACCACTACTACTACTACTACTACTACTACTACTACTACCACCACTACAGTATGTATTATTTGGTTAACACAATTTTAAGTGTTTTAGCCTATGCTATTTTAGTAAAATTTATCCCAATTCTGTGAGGTTCAGAGTTACTGTCTCCATTTTATACATGGGAACCCTAAGGCTTAGGAAAAGTGACTTGTCTGGGGATTTTACTTAATTCTCTGTATCTAGTTCTTCATTTCTAAAATGGGGATAATAATAGTTTTTTGCTAGTTATTATATGACTTAAATGACACAGTGTATGTGAATACTCCTGCCACGTTGTAGATACTCAATAAATTGTTGGATCTCAGCAAAGTGTTCTGGGAGTATGGAAGAGGAGGCGATTAACTACTCAGATAACTTGAACAATATTTCATCAAGAAAGTGATATTAAAGATAGGTCTTAAAATGATAAGTAAGAAATTTCCTGGTGAGGAAAAAAGTAGAAAAAGGGAGCTAAGTTTTCCTTGTTTTCTAGTCTATTTCAAGGGTAACCAGGCAATACGCTGATGTTCAAAAACACCTCACCAGATTTTATGGTGATTTTGTTGAAAGATTAAGGCATATACCTCTTCACATCTGTTCCTATTAAGAATTTGTTGCTGCTAAGGGAACTGTTATCATTAACTGTCATCTTCCTTTCAGAACACTTTTTCTTATGGTATCTTCATTCCGGTTCTTCATTCAAGATACATTTATTAAGGATCCAAGATGTGCTAATAAGCATTATGCTGGGTGGGAAAGGTTTCGGACCTTGAGAAACTTGTAGTCTGTTGGATATACAGCAGACATGTGAATGAGTACATTACAATATGAACTGTAAGTGCTACCATTATGGAGAATAGCCACCCTAGTTTGCTAGGATGGTACAGTTTATACTTCTTGTCTTGGAATGACTACTAAGAGTCTCCTATCATTCTCACATGTGTCCTAGTTGAACACAAATTTTATGTTCACATGAGTTAAAATATGTGTGTATAAGATATTTTGCATGTACATTGAAGGAAGTGTGGCAAATCCTGAGGACTCAGAGACAGTTTTCTTAGGATAGGTGAATTTTGAGCTGAGTGGTTTTGCTAGTCAGCAAAGGGAGGCAGCAGGGTGGGGTGGGGGGCACATGTTACTTTAACAGAGATGTAGAAGGATATTAGGAATTCTGGAGCACTGCAGGGTGTGGGATTATGTACTGGGGGAGGGGGATTTAGGATAGAGGGAGAATGAAACCAGATTTTGATAATGAAGGAGTCAAAGTTGAAGAAGTTGAAATGTTAAATATAGATATATTTTAAGGATTTTGACAGTGAAGGGAAAGAGTGACTAAGGAGGTAGTTAGAAAGAAAAGATAGATAGAACTTGGACATTCTTAAAATTGGTGGTGGAGGGGAGACAAAGCACAGAAGAAAGAGGGTGAGTGAGGGCTTGAGATTCCAAAGGAGGTGGAACAGATGCAGTTTGGTAACAGAAGCAAGGGCTGGCCTACGGCATAGAAGGGCAAGGAGATGATGAAGAAGGAGAAGTTACAGGGGTGGGTTGTGGGCACATCTAGCCTGTTATTTACTTGAGGTAGTGAAATGATCAAGCACAGCGGCTAAAGGGATGGCGAATGCTTCCGCGCTCGGTGTGGACAGTGGCTGTGTAATCTTGGCCAAATGATCATATTGTCCTTGAACTCATTTTTTTCAAGTCTAAAGTGAGGGGTTGGGTTGAGACTTTCTAAGTTTCCAACCAGTTATGGTTCTGCATTTTATCAAAATGTTATGAGAGGCTAAGTCAGTTCCCTGCACTCCTCTCCACCAGCCCTGCTAAAGTGATGATGCCATGGTCAAATAAGTTTGGGTTACAGTGAAACAGGTTTCTTTACCTTAGGACCTGTTAGAGCCTCTAGAATGCTATGTGTATTAAAAATCTTGAAGATAGGGTTATAATACACAACAGTCCCCAACTGATTCAAATAGGATTTAGTGTTCCATGGAGCATGCTATGGAAAGCATTAAGCACTTACTCTCTCAAGTTGTTTATGAAAAAAGTTTATTCCAAGTTAAGAGGGGCTAACTGCATAATGGCTGCTTCTTTAGTGAACAGGATGCTATTCCTTCCAATAGCAGCAGCAGAAGAAAATAACCATGGCACACAGGATATTGGCAGAAATAAAGCATGCAGCCCTGTCGAGGCCACACGGCTTTGCAATGGTGGCGGATTGTGCCCGGACCTTCTAGCTCTTCCCTCGGATAAGCCGTGTTCACTTATAAAGCTCTTCTAAGGAAGGCCACGATGACAAGTCCTCCATTTCCCATATAACTTCAAAAAAGTCCTGAAACAGCTGAGGAATGGGAATACGCAGGAATGTGCCTTAGTTTGTTTATATGGGATTTAGTTTATATGGTCATTTTGTTCACAATATCATCTAACATTTTCATTTCTTATCACTTCAGATATATTATAGTTTACTTAGTATATTATTTGAAAAAGAAAAGTACTTCACTGTGAATAATGGGTCTCTCCCAGAAATAAAATATTATATTTTATCTTTAGTGGTATTTCTTATATAGTTTTTCATTCTCTTTTCTAACTTGAATGGTTATTTCATGTTTGTTTTTTGTACCCGTAGGCTTATTTATTAATTTAATAAATTAATTTTGGATGCTTTAGATTGTGATTATCATGAGCAAGCGAACCCTCTTCTCTGATAACTAGCATTGTGAAGTGAATATGCAATTTGGAAAATACACTTTTTTGATGGATTCATTCACCGGTGTTTTTGTTGAGCGCCTAGGCACTGTGCTGGGTGCTGGAGAAAGAGAGAAGTGGGCAACGTCTATGTCCTTCCTTTTCATTCTTCTTGCGGTTGTGGTTCTTCCTCCGGATCCAACCCTTTCCTCCTCTTCTGGTCTCCTTTGCTAGCCCTCACTCCACTGAACACATACACAGACAGGCAGGCACACACACACTGACACTCTTGGTTAGATAAAGAGTCTGTGCGGGTTGTGGCATCTGCATAGAGACTGAGACAAAGTCAGTGAGATTCGCTTTCACTTGGAAACTAGAGGCATGGTTTCAGGTGCTTCGTGGCGAGTTCATGTAGCTCTGGTTCACTTTGCCCGGCTGGTTTGAGTTGCCTGCAGTTTATTTGGAAAATGAAAACGGATCATGGCAAGAGGCTAAAGCTGTGGTTAAGGGAAGTGCGAAGGGGCTTGGGTTTTCAGAGCTGGAGTTGTTTCAGGGACCGCCTATTGTGCAGAGTCAGCGGAATGCTGTGCACATGCGTTGACTTCTTTTAAATTTTCTTCACAGATCCGCACATTGTGTTTGCCTTCTTGTCTCCCTCACTGTCTCTGGTACAAAGGTTGTAGGTTTCATTTCATTACATTTTGGTTCTCTGTTAAACCTTGTTCCAAATAGCTATTTAGAATTTGCTCATTTGTATTTTTTTCCTTTGTAACATGTCCACTACTAACAGTTAATGCTTTCTTCTTTTATTTTCACAGACTAAACTAGATGTCAAAGGACACAACATTAATAGAAGTCGGTCTTCTCTATTACCTTTCAGGAATAGACTTTCAAACCCTTTTAGTAGAAAAACATGAATAGTAGATTGACATTTTTTTTTCTAATTTTTTTATTGCTTTGAATTTGGGCCATTTCATTTAATTGAATAGGCATTATCAGCCTCCTTGCCATGAATAACAGATTATATTTTGAGCATATGAGGTGCATCTAGCTCCTTAGAAGAAAATACAATTGATGTCATATTGCTGTATATTGTTGAGTTGTTTCTAACATCATACTAAAGAACACAGCTATAAGTCATTTTACTTCATGAAAGGCACCAACATCTCCTACTGGTACTTCCAATTAGTCTCCTGGATGTACATAGAGAGACCAGCTCTGTGCCTGCTTTTGCTCCTATTGAATCATGTTCTCATGGGATAGTTGTGTGTGTTTTTTATCTGAACAAGTAACTGACAATATAAAATTATCCTATTTAAACATGATTAAAAACTACATGCTAAAAAATTCAATTTATATTTCTAATTTGAAAATTTTATTTTTCATAATTTTCAGTAAGGATGTAAAGTAGAGCATTTTATTTTTGTGAAACATGGCCTTGTTTGTTAAGACAGTTTCAAACTGCCGTAACAGTGATGTTAGGAGGATAGTCTTTTTCCTAGGTATAACAAAACAAATGCTTGAGATGCTTAAGATGAATTTGATTCACTGTTTAAAATTTTTAATGAAGTGCTTACTTCTGGATTTTTACTCACATCTTGGAGAGAATCCTTGGAAACAAATTTAAAAGTCTTTTGATTTGTATTTTCCTTGGACAGAACATTTTGTTCTTTATTGTAATTGCAGATTCCTCTGGCCTTGGATATAGTACATATTTCCCTCTTTCTTATTCCACAGCCCCCCGCTCCCCCCCAAACGCACACTGGTTTTCTTTATTTTTAATTCTTAAAGGGGTTAATTTTGTCCTCACCTCTCGAAAAGAGAGGGGGACTTGATTGTCACTAACCTATTTTAGTGTGGGTAAAATGAAACATTTAGCAACGAAATGAAATCTGGCCCAATTGAAAAACTGCTTAACCACTCATTAAAGGCTGCCGCTCCCTGACTTCCTGCTATTCAGTTACTCTTGGATTAATGAATGTGCTGTACTATATGCTGGGCATACTAAAGTCACTATTTAAAATAGGTCACATCATGTAACGAGGTAAGACAATGTTCACACTTGTAAACCAAGCACAACAAACTCAGACGTGTCCTAGACCAGATTGGGTAGAAATGAGTGAAGGAGGACAGATACTGAGGTCATTATTCCTTCTTCATGGCCATTGAGCACTAGCAGGTTATTGACTTGTGAAAATAAAGGCACGGGCTTGCCAAGTTTTCTCTTTCCTTTCCTTTTCTTGATATACCAGACACCCCGCTGTTATGTAGATTGCATCAATGTTTTAAATTATTAGGTAACTAGTAAAAGACTTTATGAACATTAAACAGTCTGCATGTTGTACATGGGCTGTCAGTGGGTGACCTCTGGAAACCCCGTCAATTTGAAAGATAAATTTAGTGTTAGATTGAAAACAATGTGCATAGTATTCTTAATTCTGTGGTCAATGGTCAGTGGTGCATTTCCTTTGGGGAAAAGTTTATTTTTGAGTCCCATGGTCTAAGTGAAAGACTGAAAGGCAATTTGGGCTGATAATTCAGCCAGAGGCATGCTGGAAAATGAGAGGTTGGAAGTCAGTTCCTAATATTGTCTAGTGAAATCTTCAGTGTGAGTCTGGACTGCGTCTACCGTTTTGTCACTATTTCAAAACTTTAAATGTATAAAATAAAATTTTTGGTATAAATCTGTTTTTGCCACATGAACTGTATTCTTTTTGTTCTCCTTTAGAATGTAAAGCAACCAAATATGTACAAAAACATCTTTTTTATGTTCAAAACTCTTGAACCACCTTCAATTTTACCTTCTCTAGATTAAATAATTCAGACTACTTTAATATTTCCATAAATCCTATTTTACACACAAATTATTTTTGTATTTTTCCTACACATATCTAGCATTATTAACAAGCATACTTAATAAGAGAATTACATAACAGTTTTATTATATTTCACATATTGTGTATATTATCTAAATTATATATAATTTTTGACCGTGGTTTTATTACAAATCAGGATTCGTTTTAGCTTTCTGTCAAGCTCTACAGCTGTTTTATGTGTTTTGTTTCTGCTGCTAGAGATTGCAGTATCATTGTCTTTTTTCTTCCATAAATGTGTAATATTATCACTGGCCTTTAGTTTTCAGGATATGCCCATGATAGAACCTTTTGTTTTGAATTCCAATGATGTCCATTCCTGAGTTAACCACACCAGCTATTATCCCCGGTGTGATGTCACCTTTGAAATTAAGTTTCATGTGTTCCTTCTTTATTGAAGGCAGTTAGCTGGAGTGTTTAAGAAATACTGGCCTCATCCTTGGGGAGCACTGCAGTAGGCTTCCTTGACATTGAATCATTGGTAACTGTTCTTTCATAGGCCCAATTTGGCCATCTGATTTATGTGCTATGTATCTCAACAACTGAGGAGGACTAACACGCTGGAGGAAAAGTGCATGTATTTTAATGTCTGGGTCACCCAAACTGAAGACATCTTTAGCTGCCAAATTGAAATTATTTGTAATTTAGGACTTTTTTCATGGAACCAAGTACAAGTATTTTAGTTACACTTGTGGTTTTAGAAAAAATTTCCTGCTCATTTGGATTTTTTCAATGCAAAATGTAACCCTGTAGCATACTATGTGGGTTTGTGACTCTCCCGTGGGGACCTTGGGCTCATAAACCAGCGAATGGATTATATAATGCTGCATAAATGCTATATTTTTCATCTGACAGACATAATCTTGATCCTATATTTTTATGTTACCTAACTGCTTCAGAATACCACTTTTGAAGCAAGCCATCAAAATGGAAATTGCTTCTAAAACATGTAGCAATAAATATTGGTCAAGGCTCTGTGTAATTCAGAGTGACTCAATACTTGAACACTAGTCGATTGAAATTCTCTGTTGTTTTTAAAAAAGGTTCATCGTTTCCATTTTATGGTATTATTTGATACCTCTCTATATTGGTTAACCATGCATTTTCTTTTATCTTAGTTAAAATGATATTTTGTGATTTGTCTAAGGCATGTCTGAGAGTGACTCAAGCATAAAAACAAGGCATAGAGTGGATGAAAATCCAAAATATGAGAATTTATATGGTATGGAAATTTAAACTTTTTGTGAGACCAAAACAGATATGTAGGACCCATGAAACGAGTCATAGAGGGATGTGTGACTTCCAAGACTGAGCTTTGTCTCTGACATGCTCATTGAGAGACTTGATGCCAGAGCTACGCTTGGTTTCCAATATCTCATAATCCCACTGTTGGATTCATCATTTGATAGGCTGCTTGCTTTCTCTGCTTCTCTCCCCACAATTAGTTGTTAGACCCTGCTTTCCCTTTCTAAAAACATGAACCGAAATCCCCTAACATTTGCTGTACTACTTTGTACTACTCTGTTAAGTGAAAGAGGACCCTGAAGTTGTCAGCTCTGGCGTGAGGTTCCCTTTCCTCCCACCTACTTTTTATTATCCTGGCTGAGGAGTCAGGTGAACACTACCTTCACCGTGTCTACCTCTTTGTTACAATAGCCTTCTGGAGCCTACAACATTCACCACGCTAAGTCAGAATTTCTGTTACTTCTAAGGCTACAATATTAGTATTTTTCTTCCATTCCAAGCAGGATTTTTTTTTAACCTTTCCATAGACATAATATACACACATTCTCCAGTTTTACCTTTGTTCTTATGTTCCAAAGCCTCTTTATTCTCTACAACCAATAACAAGGGTCATCTTATATAAAACTGTTTTAGGTTGTGATCTCCTTTAGTGCTAATCTTTTTTTTTTAATTGACAACATTCAATTTAGTTATAAATTAGCCTAGGTGTTATTTTTGTTTGCTCTTTTACAACTGGAATGCCAGACTTAAGACGATGTCTTCCATTGCAAGGTTCACACATGTTAAGCACATAGGAGGTACCATTGGATACACATTCCATTGGTGATTGATCTCCTGGCTCTTTCACATAAATTATCTCATATAAGCAGGCATGGGCATACAGACATTGGTTTTAGAATGTTTTGCTTCAATGAGAGTGAACGTCATATTAATATCTTCTCTGTAAAGTGGAGTCGTATGCCCAAATATATTATGACAAATTTCATCCTTGGATACTAGTAAATAGGATAAATCTAATCCTTGGGGATTTATTGAACATTTATCTTATAAAATATAATTGGAATGTTATGCAGTTTTCACCAAGGGGGTTAGTACCTGACGGTCAAAGGCATTTGTGCCCTTACTCCTGACTTACTGTTCTGAAGTGATGTCTTCTTGTGGTCTTTTAGTTAGGCATGGTGGTCCTCCTGACTGAATCTTTGTAAGGACGCCTGAGCCTTGGTTTAACTCTGCATGTTATTATTCATTTTTTATTTCTAATTTGAAAACAAGGCTACTACTAAGACTATGAAAAACTAGTATTAGAATAAAGAAATAATATACTGCTAAGTTTTAAGTTTGCATCATTAGTCACAATGCAAAATATTTTGTTCCCTAGACAGACAGACACTTAATCAAATGATAAGTGGGCAAAAATGTAAACTAACTGCTGGTGTGACTAGATTCTCTATTCTTGACTCTCTTTGTCCAAGAGCAGTGCTTTGATGTGAAGTCAGTTGACCGCTCTCAGTTTCCTCATTTTGGAGTGAAGTCTAGCACTCTGAAAAGGGAAAGATAAATTATCCTTTGGGGAGCAATGTAGTTTACTAAGCGGTGTCTGAGGCTGGGGGGTCAGGTGACCTGCCTGTGTTCAAATTGTAAAAGGCAAGTGTCAATTGACAGTGTGTTCTCTCTAAACCAGCACTCAAAGACTAGTGGTTTAGCTTGCTGCTGCCATTCCTCCATAGCGTTCTGGAGTAGGGTTTCTGTTTGTCTCACTAGCTAAGCCTGACACTGGTTTAAAATATGTAACTGCTACCCCTTCAATATGATGGTTAAAAAATCTAGTATGGGCTTGGAGGACAAGGGTGAAAGGAACCCCTCACATGGTTTGACTCTTCTGAATAACATTCTGTTTATTTTCTCTTCTAAACTTTGCAGATTCCTCTGAGAATCATAACTTAGACCTTTATCATTTTGGTTTATTATTATCATTTTGCTAAGAGCCTTATTCTTAACCCAAAGAGATCTCGCTGGCAGCATCTAAATGTGTGTGTGTGAAGACATGTGTGTGTACACAATCTCCCACACACATCATGATATGAAATGTGCAATGATTAAGTAATGACTGATGATTTTAAATTACAACAAATTAATTCTCCAAACCTTATTCAACAAATACAAATACGTATTCTACTCTTCTAAGCACATTTGTTCCTCTTGCTTAGGAAGTACTTTCCTCCTATGTCCCTCTCTTCTGATTATCTTTAGTGTTGGCAACACTGTCCCTTAAGAATATATATATGATTTGGGAAAATAGCTAAATGTCACTTGGAGCCAAGCCTAGTAAATGAGGTATGATGAAAATTGATCAATTGAAATTGATATTTGGCCTCAAAAGAGTTATAACTATAAAACAAACCTGGGTTGTTGGTTTTTCTTTTGTGCATGGTTCATAACTAGAAATATATATGTACTGTTACAGTATATGTAAGACAGTCTCACCCACATTTCCCACTGCTTTACAGTTCCAACCTCTGCTTTGCATAGCAGTGAAACTTCAGGTATGTTGTTGTATTGCTCATCAAAGTACCACTTTTAGAAGATTGTACTTGAAGGGTTTCTTAATGGCACTAGAAAGACTGCTCTGCCATGCCACAGAATAGCATTCCCTGCATTAAGTGTACATTTAATCAACATTATGGCAATTACAGCTCTTCTAGAAGTCCTTCACCCTCTGTTTTGTGGAAGGAACTTTGTCTGGGATGAAATTGTCATGAGTATAGGTCATTTGAAATTCATCCTCCTTTTTATCTAAGTCAGGATAAGTTAGGATGGGGAGGATGGTTACTTATCTTTTTCTAATTGAAGGAATTATAGTTGAAATCTATCTGGAATTTCACATATAACTTGTTAGAAATTCCATCCCTTAAAAATGTTGTGACACCATTTCTGCCTTTGCCTTTATACTGTTTTAATCATCTCCTTGGACTTCATGATCGAAAAGTTGAGGGTTAAGGCCAAATTGAAGAAGCACAACTTGACTCGCTCAGATGGTTTAGTGCCCTTGATAGATTTGACATGTGATTTTTGGTTTAAAATAAAGCTGCTTTGAAAGGAATATTGTGGTCTTCATATATTTCCATGATGATGTTCATTATGTCTGTATCTTTGATGCCGTTTTATACACCCATTGTTCAGAGAGTCCAGTCCTCTTTCAGTCACCACAGTGAAAACCAGGACTGTCCAGGAGCATACACTGGTTTTCCATCAAGTACCATTGTATTTCATGTCTCAGGGAAACCATTTGAAGAGCTCAGATATACAAACTAAAGTATTCTTGCACTTACTTCAGATAATGATACTGTTAGGTCACTAATATTGACCTGGGAGGAAAGTTGGCTCAGCCCTCCAGGTGATGTTACGATGTGAAATCTAATATAACCTCAATCTAAAAATCACTGGTCCTTACCAAGGGAGGGAGTAGTTCTTCTGGACTGAACAAGGCTCATGTCACTTTAGTCCTGGAGTCCTTGTGTCACACATTAATTTTATCCAGAGGATTTTTCTAAGACGGTAATGATCTGAAAGACTTTTGCTAGTTTAGATTATTAAAGAAACTATGTAATTTTGGCTTGACAATAGGAAAAAAAAACTTCAGGGAGGATATGGTGGTATTTGTTTCCTAATTGAAGAGCTGTTCACCATATAGGATGGAAGATGGGTTCTTTATGCATCAAATGAAGGTAGCACAGGAGTACACATGAATTTGGAAAATAGTATTTCTGATTCTGAACTCAAAGTCTAAAAAAATAGATTGAAATAGAACATGGAAATGAGAGAGTATATTCCCATACCTGGTTAAGTACATGAACGTGTGGTATGTGGTTTGGGGATAGGTATGTGGGTCATTCATGGACCCAACTTTCAAGAAGCTTATAGTTCAGTAATGAAAATAAGCATTTTCATAGTTCTAATAAAAGTAGTAAATAACATTTTTATAGACTCTACTGATAAAGCCCCGTGGGACATAGAGCCTACATTGAGGGCATGCACCTGATAACTAGAATGTTTGCTTAGAAGAAACTATAGAGAAAAGGCAAGGAAACACATGAGTTTTAATAAGTTAAATTCTACCACTGGGACTGGGGCATGTGACCAACGTCTGGGCCTACCTTTTTTCATCTAGAAAAAGAAAATTATAGTACCTGTCATGATTCAATAATAGAAGTGTTGTTAAGATCAATTTGGACAATGTTTGTAAAAGGGTTTAAAAACTCAAAAAGTCTATGCAAATATTAAAGATTGTTGTGACTTAAATTTTTATTTACCTTGCCCTTTACTATGTTTAGGCAAAGTAAAGGCTGAACTTCTTTTGACTTTAACTAATAACCTTACGGAGACTAAGTAGTATTTCAAGATAAGAATGCCTGAATAATAGGTTGTTTGTAAGTCTCTGAACTGTGTGTGTGTCAAGAAAAGATATTTTTTTCATAAGCGTCATTATGATCTTGTAATAACCATCAGTTGTAAAGGAAAACTCTTAAAGTGATAGTCTTTACACACATGTTTAAACACAGACACACATGCACATATTTCATTAGTAGAGATTTTTTAAATAATTTATTTTAAAACATTGGAAAAAAACAGAGACTACCATAGGGATACTATTAAAAAAATGCTATTACATATAACTCTGTAGTTACATGGTTATTATTTAATATCAGGCAAAGATGTTGAAAAACAATCAACTTTGATAAAATATATTAGCTGGATCATAAAAACAGCAGAGGTAGCTCATTAAAGTATAATCTTCAGGCCTGCCTTAACTTCCTGTCCTTCTAATCCAGTGGTTCTCAACCTTGGCTGAATAGTAGAATTACCTGAGGAGTTTTTACATACCAATGTCCAGGCTGTACCCCTCACCATTTAATTCAGAACCTCAGGGGGTGAGAACAAGTGATCAGTGTTTTTAAAGCTCCCCTGGCAATTGGAATGTGCACTAGTTTGAGATGCACTTCCCCATGTCTATCTGCAGTACCTTATTGGATTTACAAGTAGAGTGCTATTTTTGACTCCTTCTTTGTCTCCTTCCTCCCTTTTTAATCTTACCAAGTTCTGCAGATTCTCCCTTAGCTGTATTGGTTTGACCCTTACTGTCCCCAGTAATGCTAGCCTAGCCGAGGCCTTTATAGCTTAATATCTTGTTTTCTTCTTCCTGTACCTTCTAAATGGCATTACCAGACACACTCAAAGAACAGTCTTTCAAACAATTTTGTCATTTCACTTAAGAACTTACACTACTTTGGCATCCTGGAATCCAGGGTCCTTTCGAATCAAACTATTTAAAACACGGACCCTCTGGTTGCTTATATTTTCTTTTGCAACATTTTACAGTTTGTAGGGAATTGGATCTCAGGAGATGAGTTGTTTGAAAGTGATTTCCCATGTAATCCTGGGGTTCTATGAAGGAGCCTTGGGGCAGGCACTGGGGTGGAGGAAAGAGAGGAAGATGCAGAACAAGAGGCATAGCTGGGCTCTCTTTCCCCCCATCCCCTTCTTCTTTCTTCAGCCAGAGCAGGAAGGTCCATGCATTCTGGTTCCTTGATATATTTTGGTTGTGCTTAATTAAGATCTTATTAGAACTGTAAACAGCTTCACTGCTGAAAGGAAAAAACAACAACAAAAACTGGTAACTAATCCTCTCATTTCATGAGGCAGGAAACTAAGGCTCATGATGAGGTTAAGTGACTCATCCAAAGTCATATAGCTGAAAGTTGCCTCTTGTCCCTGTCAGTGTGATCTCTTTGCGCTCTCTGAAAAATAAGAAATGTCATGCTAGCTCTTGACACAGGGCCTTATACGAACACATGTTCGGCAAATATTTGTTGAATGAACACTTGAATGAATGCTATTTTGTACTTTTCTGTTTCTGTTCACATTGTTACTGAAAGAACACCTTTTCTTCTTTTTTTTAAAATCTCCTTTCACCTATAAAAGCAATCCTTCAAGGTACATCTCATCCTACTTGTACCTCAAAGTCTTTCCCTATCCCCTTGACTGTAAAGGCAATTTATTGGATCATATTTCAGCCCTTTCTTATACTGTCTTGTTCTTTAATTATTTTCTGCATGTGTCTCTTCTCCATAACAAGATTGTATGTATGTGCCTTGAAGGACAGGATCCTTGCCACATATACTGTTCATATCTCTTTTAGCATAGACAAAGCTTAATACATACTTGTTGAGTTGGGTTACTGGAATACCCTGAAGCTATAACCTAGTTTCTGTGCTCCTGCTAATAGTAATTAAAGCATAGTAGAAGGGAATACCTGAAAATATGGAGTTTGAAATTTTGCTAAGTATAAGAAATGCCCTTTTGTTAATGAATTATACAAATGGACTTTTTATACCCACAAAATGCCTTTCTCATTAAAATAAACTCACATTCTTTTCATTTTGACTTCTTCTTTTTTAAAAAAGCAAAGATTGCAACAGGAAAAGAAAGTAGATTAAATAATTTCTTGTTTGCCAGAATTTTCTTAGGTCTCTGAGTACTCGCAGTCTCGGTCACTTAGCATACTAGCCCGTAAAAGCACGGCCAAACTGCAACTTCATGGGAAAAACACTTGGGAAATGTCCAATCCAGTGTGAGCCAACTCACAGTTGCCTTCCTTGTTCAAAGCCACATTTCCTGGCTGAATCGGCTGGAATTTCTTTTGAAGAAAAGAGTGTTCCTGGATTGGTTTCAGGCCCTTTTCTTCACAGCAGTCATTCTAGCACTCTTCACAGAGTTGTTCATAAACCAGTAGGAAAAGTGATTCTATCGTTTTCCCTGGAAAAGTATTCAAATGCATGTTGTGTCCCTTAGAAACTTACTCTTTGACTACCTTCCCTCTAAATGTCCCTCTTTTTCCTTAGAAAATCATTCCAGGCTACACATTAAGTCTCCACGACAAGCAGTTCAAGCATTGAGAATTGTTGGTATCATTTGCTTTAATCAAGTAGTATTTTCATTCATTCACTGACATCCATGTACTAGTTCATTCAACAGCTATTTATTGATCCCTCAGAGAAGGAAGAAAATACTTCAGAAAATGGACTTAGAGTTAGAGGCAAGTTACTTAACGTCTTCAGATCTCAATTTCATAATCTGTAAAGTGATCATAATAACAGCACTATTCTTTAAGACCATTGTGAAGAGTATATAATTCTTACAAATACTTTAGCACGGTGCCTGGCATGTGGTATGTACTCAAATATTGAATTACTCTTATGGCCTGTTCTGTGTTAGATAGCCTGCTAGGAAGCTCAAAGTCCAGCGCGAGAGACATCTAGGTAGATGTAGTTTTACTATACAACGTAACAAGGACCATGATAGAGTTTGTATAAGGGACTATGGGAGGCTAAAGAGGGTGGTGAATCTAACCCTGGAGAGGGGGAAGTTAAAACCACAGAAATGTGAATTTTGAAGAACCTGTAGGGAGTGGCTAAGTGATAAGATGTAAGGTGAAATAAGGATGAGCAGCGTGTGCAAAGGCATGGAAGCAGGGAAAAAATGCCATAATATAAGAAGAACAGGTCAGTGTACACACTTGTATTGTGAGGGAGCAATGGGAGTTGACATCTGGCCCGTGGTAGAGTTCGCCTGCTCCCTTGATTGTTCTCTCAGAACTTGCTACCATTAAAGAGCATTGGAACCAGCCCAGAAGGGTAGCCCAGAGGTATTTGGCTGCAGTGAGGAAGTGAGTGAGGCCTTGTGGTGTGTGGCACCATTACCACAAGAAGAAATGTAGAGAGCAGGAACCTCAAGAGAGGTTGGGCTTTGTAAGAAATGGTCTGGAAAGACTGGGTAGAGGGATGAAAGGAGTTAGATGATATGTGGAAGGAGACTCTTATACTTAATTTTGGAGATAAACTGCATATTTTAATAGTTACACTCACCATTGCCTTATTTTTTATGCCTACAGAGACCTGCTGGGTCTCAAAGATTGGGCCCTTTTAGAATATGCTCGTGGAACTTGAAGAACAGATCCCTTTTGGGTAAACTTGCTTTCAATGAAATGCAGAAGCCATGCAGTGTAGTGTCATTCCTCCATTTATACCTTAGATGTAGGACATCTAGGATCTAGGATGGACTCTTCTACTGGCTAACTTTGTGACCTTCCAGGAATATTAGGCCTCAGATCTCTCTTGTGTCAAATGAAGTGCATGTAACAGATAATGTGGAAGTTGAATCCAGTTCTTAAGTTCTATAACTCAAACTTTCTAAAATATAAGTTGCTAAAAACAAAACAAAACAATGGCATGTTGAAAATTTCAGTGAATGTAGAAATTGAGACAGATTATACAGGTCAAATATCATCCTTTGTTAAGGACAAGGTTTGAGAAACTGAAGCAAAGAGGCATTTTAAGAAGGGGGGGGGGGGTAACCTAAACTATGTGCAATGAAAGCAAGGAACCAAGGAAAATTGATTCTTTAAACCTCCTCATAGGTACATTCAATAACAGGGAAATGTTGGTTTAAAAAGACAAAACTAAACTATTATAAAAAGAGGGTGCAAAGTGAAACCACTTTGAGGAAGGGAGTAGGTTAGACTTCACCACAAGTTAGCTCAAATAGTATGTAGTTTAAGGTTCTTTGTTGGCTTCCACTCTTTATTTAGGAGCCAATAACTGCCTTGGTATATAACACAGGGGTTGCAGGGTGGGTGATACTGTCTATAAAAAGTTGAAAGCTATTTGTCCCTCCTTTCATTAAAATATGCTCTTCCATATATGGTATAACATACTGTATTTATAAACATTTTGGTTGTAATTTTTTGTAGTATAACCTATGGAATTTCAATTTATGAATATCCTCTAATTGGGATAGGTGTGCATATCTTGGATAATTCAAGCTAAGGCCTCTCTAAAGGGTGACCTCAAGTATTGATCAAATACATTTCAAGATAATATATGAATTTGATTATATAAATAAGATCGGATGTTTATTTTTAAAAAACAAGTTTAAACATTGAGCTATTTGTCTTCAAAATGTGAACTGAAATAATTTTCAAGTTTCATATTAACTCACAAAAAGTAACATTTATTACTTTAAAAGATTATTGGTGCACATTTTATTTTTACTTTAGATGTGTCTATGGCTGAGAGGAATGGCACTGGTTAGTATAAAGCTGTGTTTCTCAGACTGGGGTGCACAGCCTCTAGTCCAACATGTATATTCTTGAAATCCATGAGAATTCTTAGCTATATGGTTTCATTTTATTGATAAAACAAAAAATGTTTGCCCTAACTGGTTTGGCTCAGTGGATAGAGCTTCGGCCTGCAGACTGAAGGGTCCCAAGTTCGATTCCAGTCAAGGGCATGAACCTTAGTTGCAGGCATATCCCAGTAGGGGGTGTGCAGGAGGCAGCTGATCGAAGTTTCTCTCTCATCGATGTTTCTAACTCTCCCTCTCCCTTCCTCTCTGTAAAAAATCAATAAAATATATTTTAAAAATGTTTTATAGGAATATATATAAATTTTTGGTAGTGAAAATTTTCAATTAAAATAAATTTTTTAAAGAAGAAACTTTTAATTTTGTAAGTCAATGTTTCCCCAAAGGGCATTGGGTCTGTAACCCCTGATAGTTTCAAAATAATTTTCTTTTGAAAATGAGTTTGTTACTCAAGTTTAGAAACCTTATATAATGAATGTAAACAAACAAACAAGAAAAGACAAATGCATATACATTCTCTTCAGCATGGTTTATCTACAGATTCAGACTTATGTCTTCTATTATCTTGCATGGCAATTTGATTTCAATCTGGTATAAATTTCTGGTATTCATTTCTGTGCAGTTGGGACAAATATTGAAGCCACTGTGATCTTGTGGACCATGTCCCTTGATACCTTTTCATTTTGCACATAACGCTCCACTCCATTCAACTCCCCTGGGTATATGCTTTTCAGGACAAGACTCTGCTGCCACTGAGGCATTTTGGCAAAAGGAAACTTGAGTGAATATTTTAAAATATATTTTATATATCAGAGTTCTGAGCCTGTGAAAGTGAAGGCAGAACTTAGGTGTCCTTTTGAATCAAGACTCAAATAAACAAACATGGAGATGTTTTTTAATACAGTAAAAAACAAGATGAAAAAAGATGTCAATTTTCTTTGAAAGCTGAGGTGGAACTTTAAAATGTCATACGGTGTGTTGGATTACAAAGTGCTCTGCATCATTTAAAATATTGGTCGACAGTATTGCTTTGGTGATTTGTATTCATACTCCCTTCAGAAAATAAGGGATGGAACTATTCTTTTAAGTAGATAATTGGTTCTGCAAGACCGTAATATTAAACAACTATTCAATGAAACTTAGAAATTTTAACAGGATTCATGAGGAAAAGGGCAGGGTCCTTGAAGGAGACATGAGTTATACTGTAAACTAAAGTTACATTTTGCGGTTATAATTGTGAATAGTTTAATTTCTTTAGGCAAATTTTCCAACATCATTGAATATTCTCACCTTAAACATTTTATACTCATGTTTGTACTTGCTATTTGATACTGACTCTAAAAGCATTAATTTGTATATATATATATATATATATATATATATATATATATGAATACTTATATATGAATATCACCTACGCATCTTGCCTCCTACCACATACAAATGGCAATCTTTCCATGCAATTGAGAAGAACAGGCTGACATTGGAGAGTATAAAAATAAAACATTCAAGCATAGATCTTAGAAAGCAGAAAGAGTGATGCTGGAAACAGGTGCTGGTCATGCAAATATGCAACTATCTGGATCAAGGAGCTCTAAGTCTGGGTCAGTGGTTCTCAAGCTTTGCTGTTATCAGACATGCTCAGAAGCTGGTTAAAATACAGATTGCTGGGTCCCACCTAGAATTTCTGACTTAGTAGATCTTGGGTAAGGCTCTATAGAAGTTGCATTTCTAACAAGTTCCCCTGTGATGCTGTTGCTTCTGGTCTAGGGGTTACACTTTGAGAATCCCTAGTCTACTATAAGAATTTTTGGATTTATAGGTAGTTAGGTTCTCCTGTTTGATGTCCTACTCTTCCTACTATTTGAATACTGTAGCTCAAATCTTACAAACTATGAACAAACAAACATATTCTCTCAGTTTAGTCAGAGCAGTTAAAAGCAAGGTATACTGAAGAATTGAGAACAGGAAATTAGGGTTTACCCAGGCCCTATTATATCAATTTCTATTACTATTACCCTGTTCTTTTGGGCCAATAGAGAGACTATATTAACCCAAATATAGCATGAAAAAGAATTCATTGCCTTGCCTTGATTTTATATAATTTTCTAAGAATGAATCTAAGAACATGTGTAAATAAAGACTTTAAGGCGAAAATGTGTTATAGGTATCACTAAAGGATCATGTTTGAAAGCTACTATAGATCCATGAGGGGTAGTGGATTTCAACCAAAGATTCAAGTTACTCATCTTTCTTCAGGAGCTAACTGTACATCTCAGAAAGCCATTTAAATACTCAGTGCCTCAAGTTTTTTTTATCTATCCACATATATAAAGACCATAGTCTTCTTAAGTTTTGTCATGAATGTTGTATAGAACAACCATACATGTGGTCATCACTATGGAAAAAGAAGGCACTTAAGAAATCTAAAGAACTGCATTATAATTTTCTGAGACTTAGCATCCTATAGAATTCATTGGCCCCACCAAGGCTTGTCCATATTAAAATATTAAATGTTCTTCAACTTTAGTGTAGCCTTCAAAATATGTTTGCTATACTCCCCAAATCATTTCAGTTTTCAAAATTAAACAATTACTCTAATTTTAGGTTAAAGTTGCCACTTTCATTTCAGTTTCTCTTTAATCAAACAACAAACCTGAGTTTATTCACTTGCCAGGCAAGGATACTCGTAAAGAACTTCACTGAGTAATATTGAGGAAGAAAATCTGGTTTTCTAATACTGGAAAGAGCAGAACTGTGAACCATAATTATTCTAGTTAATAACCGAAAACTAGTATTTTGGATGGTAGATCTGTATATGACCCTTTAAAGTAGGCCCCGTGGTAGTGACCCAGCACTTTGTTTTGATATCTCCCAGGCATATGCTGCTGTAAATGAAAAACTTTCCTTTTGTAAGAGTTTCTGGTTCCTTTCCCAAAGCTGATTAAGTCCCTATGATATGAAGGTCCTGAAAAGAACCTTCCTCTCTAGGGTCTATTGGTGTGTTCTAAAGTTGGGTGGGACCTGGGGTTGGCAGGGAACAGGTCCCTCGCTAGACATTCTCAATCTCTTCTTAAAACAGTTAATACAGTTAATAGTGCAGGACTGAAAACAGCTTTGGAACAGAATTCCTTTTATCCAGATTTCTCTCCATATAAGAACTCTGCAGGAATATCAGCAATAGCATTCCTTGAATGCTAGAAATAATGGAGAAGTCATGAAATAGGGCATTGCCACTGTAGTAAATCTCAACATTAGGAAACTCAGTTTATTTGCGGAGAGGGGGAGGGGGGCAATGGAAATAATAATACCCTCCGCTGGTACAAAGTGTTCTTGTGAAAAGCTCCTCCTTCCCACATGCCTGTAAGAGAGACTGAATTAGAGTTAGTAAAACTAAGTTCATCAATCATTGTAGGCCACTTCCGTGTGTGTGTGTGTGTGTGTGTGTGTGTGATTTAAGGGAGACATGAACTGAAGGGGAAGTGAGAAAATCATTGTTCCAGTTTTGTGTATAATAGCTGCTTTCATCCATTTATTCCATCTAATCTCAAATACCCCTATGTGCTAAACAATAATAGTGAGGATGCTATTAATAATACTGGTATATTAATATATTAAATGATAGCTATGTAGTAGACACTATTTGAGTATATGTAGTACTTCATTTAATTATCCAACACTTTATAAGATGGATACCATTATTTTCTCTATTTTAACTGGTGAAGAAACTAAGGAAACAACTTTTTCATGGTCACTATGAAATTGCTAGAGTTGAGAGCTTGCGCTCCATGCTTGGTCTATCTGACTCCAGACTCTAAGCTCTTAACTGCTGTGCTGTGCTGTGCTGTGCTGTGCTGTACTGCCAGGACACCACACTGTGCAGGGCCAGGAAAATACATGAAGAGTAAAACAGACACTGGTCCTGCCCCAGAGAGCATATAGTTTTAACCTATCTGAGCTCTAGTTCTCTTTGCATGTTGGGATAAGCTATGGCACAGAGTGGCTTTGTCACAAGATCGTTCATAAATCCCAGGCAATTAAATGAAGGCTTTAATGAAACTACTACATGAAATTGGCAGATTAAATTTTGAACCTCTCCCTGGGAAATGCATAGTAATTTGGAGAGTTCACTGAACTTGAGTTCGTGCCCTGAAATCTTGGGGTAAGGCACCATCTAGGATAAGATGAAGACAGAAAAATGGACTATGTTTATATTCTTGGCTTAAAAGTTCTCCTTGTCCAGAGGAGAATCAGCTGTCAGATTCAACTTACTGCAGGAAACAGTAGAAATGAAGTCTGCCTCTATAGCTCTGTCTCCGCGGGGACCCAGTGTCTCACAACAAGTGCGTTTCCATTTGAAGTCCTTAAGTGAATCCCACATCCCAAGGTAGATGTTTATTTACACTTTGCAGATTCAGGTCCATGGCTCTGCATTTAGGGAAATTAATTCTAGTAGTACCCACTTGCGTCTCCTCTAAGGGACTTCATTTTATTTTGAATAATCTTTCCCTCTCATAAGCTGCTTCATTCTGTTCCTGTTCTCACACACATTTATATTTTCTAGCCAGGGATTCCAACCTGTTACGCACTGGATCTAAAAAGGCAGCGATGATTTAAAATGTAACTTCATGGTCCCCTATTGTATTTCACTATATCTCTTTTTCCTTCGGTAAGCTATAGTGATGGTGATTTAAAGAAATTAAGGTAGAAAAAGTCCCATATCCAAGGAAATGTCCAAAGTAAGAGAGGATAAACCAGCTTATACAACAAGTTATGCAGCACTTTGCTTTTCACATTGAATTTCCATGGGATCACATGTGGATGCTTCTTCAATAAGTCAGTCTTCAAATATTTGTGAAGCACCTGTTGTGTCAGACGGTGTTCTAAATCCCTTTAGGAGCTTCCAGTCTAAGTGGAGGAGACACAGCATATATACTTGAAAGTGTAACTAAGGCATAAAGCCTGTCTCATAGATTTTGAAGAGGGGCAGTTCATCCTATAAACATGTGCCCAAGCTTATTCTGTAGTGTCTTAATTTTCTGAAGGTTATCATAGAACCTTAAGATATGCAAAATTTCTGTAATCAATCTTGGCAAGCAGATCAAGGATTTTCCTCTTTAACAAATCCAATTAAGTAGCATTAAAAAAACACACAACTTGCTGCATTAGAACCATTGAAATAACTTCAGTTATCTCATTGTCAAATAACTTTCATGCTACATTATGATTGAAGAGTGAAAAGAAAAAGGAGAGAGGGAGATAGCTCTGACCTGGGAACTAACACAATCGATCTTTCGAAACTTCAAAGTATAACAATTATCTCAGCAACCGGGATGATGAGGCATCCCTCTGTGAGCCATTTATGACACGTGTGTAATGCTTTGACATTAATTTAGAAACTAGCTTTTCTAGAGTCTTGCCATATTGCCAGGATATTTCTGTCTCAGTAATATATTGATTATATTGTAATGAGTCGGCCAGTGACTCACAGAGTTATGAAGAAATTATACTAAATTTATCTGAGAGAAGTGATGATGAAAACTTCAGAGTTACTATATGCCTGTTTCATAACCTTGTCGTGCTAACACTCGCCTATTTTGTGGCTTGATCTCAGCTCGTGCTTTTTGATGTGAATCAGAAGCTGTGAGTAATTCTCGGATGTTCCACACTACTTATCACACTGAGTGATTCCTAAAATGCAGTAAAATGTTTAGATGAGTGAAACTTTGATTCTTGGTTACTTTCCTGAAAAATGCTTGTGGAGTGCATGACCAATTTTGGCAGTTACCCTTCATTTGCTGATACGTTGACTCATCATAGACAGGGGAGAGGTAGTTGTGGAAATGACTGTGAATCTACAAATCTGTTCTGAAATCATGAGGCAAACAATAGGGCAGTTTGTCAGAAAGTATCACCTTGTCCAACTCTGAATTCAGTGTATGCATACCGCCCATACTAAATGCTTATTTGGGGAATCTGTGTCCATGGTCCTGAGTTTCTTTTCTTCATGTTTTGTCTGTGGTTGTCTGTAGCATGTAACACATCTGATAGCATTGCCTATGTCTTACATGGAGCCTCCCACATGCATGGTGTTTAGTGTGCTGTGAAGGTTGAGTCCCTTGTGTTTGCTTTTTAATGGGCAGTTTCCCATTCATACACCCCCTACCTGTGCTACATGTGGAATGGGTTGCCAATTGCTGGGTGCAGAAAAATGGATGATGGCAATTAACAGAGTTTACATGCCACAACTTCAGTGCCTAGATAGTGGGCACATTGCATCTCCAGGTGATCCCAAGCTGGTGCAATATCTTGTAAAATACTGTTTGCCAAGTCAGGCCAGCTGGATAGATAATGTGAATCCTCATGTTATATAGTACTTGCTGTTTCAAACTGATCTTGGTGTTATGCTAGTTAAGTATTATTGATGAGCTAATCACATTCCTAAAATAAACCAATAGCATCCTATACAATAAAAGGGTAATATGCAAATTGACCCTAACAGCAGAATGACTGGGAATGACTGGTCACATTGACACTCACTGACCACCAGGGGGCAGATGCTCAATGCAGGAGCTGCCCCCAGGTGGTCAGTGCGCTCCCACAGGGGGAGCTCTGCTCAGCCACAAGCCAGGCTGATGACTACCAGCACAGCTGTGATGGCAGGAGCCTCTCCCGCCTCCTCAGCAGCGCTAAGGATGTCCGACTGCAGCTTAGGCCTGCTCCCTGCTGGCAAGTGGACATCCCCCGAGAGCTCTCGGGCTGCCAGAGGGATGTCTGACTGCCAGCTTAAGCCTGATCCCCTGGGGAACAGGCCTAAGCCAACAGGTGGACATCCCCTGAGGGGTCCCAGACTGCGAGAGGGCACAGGCTGGGCTGAGGGATCCCCCCCCAAGTGCACAAATTTTTGTGCACCGGGCCTCTACTTTGTTATAAAAAGACTCTCCATCAATTAATAGAACCACAAATGACAGTCTTGTCATAAAGGCCAAAAGCCTTTTCTCTTGGCTAAATTTGTTTTACTGAATTGTGTATATATAATAGGTGACCTTTTGGTCTAATTTGAGAAAGGTATTAAGATGCTGAAAATGCTCCATTCATAAAAGATAAATATACATGGTGGTATCAAGACACTATGTGCCTACCAGTTACTCCAATTAAGTAGTTACTTTGTCCATTAAAACACTTATTATTTTTATAGGTATTGTTTTGCCTGCTTCTAAACAATCAAGATCCATTTTGAAAGCCATCTTATTGGCCCAATAAGATGTGTGCCATGGTATTAACACTGCATCATTTTAATATTTGACATAATGCTTTGTGGCAGCTAAAATTTAAAAGGGATCCCATTTATTTTAAGATAATTATAAATGTATTGTGGTGTGCCCAAGCAAATCACTCCCGTTTTTCTAAAGCCAAGCTTTTCTGTCCATCAGAATTACTTTTGTGCACATCTTTTTACTATGTAACAAAAGAATATAACCCTTATGATATTCATTCCCATTTTTACTTAGAAAATGCACAAAATATTTGCACATCTTTTGCTTCCTGTAAAAGTACAGTGTCAATACTTCAATAAACATGAGTAAGTCATTAGTGGGAATTTATTCATTTCTATTAAACCATACATGTCTGTGTTGTAAGAATAACCATTTTTAATCATAGAAGTCCTCAGTAATTAGCAGAGAATAAATAACTTTTTTGTCACTAGAGAAGTAGAGGATAATACCTTGATGTACATTAGCTTTGGTTCTTTGGGAGTTTGCACAGCAAAGTATGACTTGTGGAAACTTGGTCATCTCTCTGGAAGAAAGCAAGAAGAATAACTCGAGATGTAGAATTTGTAAAAAAATAGCCTTATTTCCTTCAGTTTTGTTATCATTGACAGCCTAATTGTAGACTGTGCCATTTCATTTTATCTTCAATCTACAAATTTTAAAATAAATTTTCTTTCTAACACATAAGTATATTACAACAATTAAGTTATACAATATAGTGTATGAAATTAATGCATTGCCCCTATTCTTTTATTTTTAAGAGGTGAAGTGTATGTTTAGTTGTTATTAGGTATACAGATTTATAAGAGAATGTACCACAAATGTGAGAAAAATAGCAATCATATTTTGATGATTTTTGACCATTTTTTCAGTTTTGAAAATATAAGTACAAGGAATGATTAAATTGTTTAGTACAACAGGATGGCAGTCTTTCCTTTCTTTTAATTATGTGATAAGAGTTATAGTATGTATTGTTTTTCTGTTAACTCTGCTGCTAGGAAATTCTTCCTGAAATTGATTCTAAGTCTCATGGAAGTTTTACTCATTTCAAGCTTTGTTTCTTCATTACTGTGTAATATCTTTTCATGATTTCTTACGAAGAGCTGGGTTTCTACTTGAATAAGACTTCATTCCTGCCCGGCTGGCATGGCTCAGTGATTGAGCATTGACCTATGAACCAGGAGGTCACTGTTCGATTCCTGGTCAGGGCACATGCCCAGGTTGTGAGCTTGATTCCTCAGTGCAGGAGGCAGCCAATCAATGATGTTCTCTCATCATTGATGTTTCTATCTCTCTTTTCCTCTCCCTTCCTCTCTGAAATCAATAAAAAAAATACTTTTTAAAAAGAGACTTCATTCCTGTATCTACTCTTAGAGTCTTCATCTAGCGAACCACTGTCCTTGGATGTTGGTAATTAAACGTTTTATCTTACTCGATCTTTCAGCGAAGTTCAGCAAAGTTGACTACTGCCTCCTTTATATACTTTCTTCTCATGGTTGACTATGATCTGCTAGTTTTCCTCCTGGCTTAGTAGTATATCCTTCTCATTCTCCTTAATTGGTTTTTCTGTTTGAACTGTAATCATTAGAGTGTCTCCCAGGGCTGGCCCTTTTTAATCTCCACACTTGACTAAGTGATGTCATCCAGCCCCACAGTGTTTTTAAATAACATTTCGTGGGGAGCTGATGGCTCTCAAGTCTTTTTCTCTGGTCACAATGCCCTCTAAAACACCTGGTTCCGATATCTTACTGCCTACTTGACATTTCTACTTAGATGTCTAGTAGGCATCTACAAATTGAAGAGGCCAAATGGATAACTTTTAATTTTGTCCCTCAAACTTGCACCTCTCCTAGTCTTCCCCATCAGAGTACATCGCACTCCTAATTACTTGGCTGCTAAAATCCAAACTCTCTGAGCTATGCTTGATTACTCTCTTTCCCTCATTTTGAGCTGCTGCTAATCCGTCAGGACAATAGCTGTTCTTTAGGCAAAGCATGTGGGACAGTGCTTGTCATTCACGGTTGTGGAGAACCTCTCCTGACCATGTGAACCAATGTTAACAGCCGGTCCTTTTCCATGCTGTCATCCCAGTTTAATTCTCTGAATAGCTCTTATCTCTACCAGATTTTTCTCTCCTTGGTTATTAATGGAGTATTTTTATCTCTTTGGACTCTGTGAGACAATTAATAAAACAGTTGTTGAGTGAATGTTTGCGTGCTTGCTTGCTCATAATTTACAGTTGCAAACGCATATTGAGGACTTTCCGTGGTCTAGGTTCTGTGCTAAAACACTGTGCCTTCAAGAGTTTCACAGTTTAGTGATGAAGGGAGCCATACACATAAACAATTACAGTGCAGTGTGAAGAATGCAACAGTGAAAGTCTGTCCAAAGTACAGAATCCGCTTAGAACAGGATGTGGTTAATTATAAAGGGAAGTGTACAGCTGGAGGGATCCCAGTGGAGGAATGATTTACTTGGTTTTTAAAAGATGAATGGGATTTTTCAAGTAAACAATGGAAAAGAATAGGGATTTCCAGACCGAGATACTAGCATATGCCAAGTCACAGTGGTATGCAGTGCCTGGGGAATATCTGTGAGCATTCGTTCTTGCTGAAGCATGCAGTGTGCAGGGAGAATGGAGGGGGTTGAGCTGGAAAGGCAGGCCATGGGAAAAGGGGCCTGGGTCTTTCTACGAGGAAGCTTAGGTTTCATCCTGTGGGCAAACTAATGAATTTTGACAGTTTTTAAACAGGTAAGAGATATGTTAACATTTTAATTTTGCAAGATTATTTTAATCCCATGTATAGAAGAGGGATGTAGAAGCAAGGAGACCAGTGAGGCAGGAAGAGGCAAGAAAACAGATGAAGGCCTGAATGATGCAAACATGTTGGGGATGAAGAAGAGTGCATAGGAATGAATTCAGAGGTAAAGTCAGTTGTATTTGGTGGGAGTGAAGGAAACAGGGTGATGTCATTGTTCTGTCTTTGGACATTATGCCTATGGGGTGATACTAAGAACAGAGGGTACAGAAATGAGCACAGGTTTATATGGGAATAGTATTCAATTGCTAAATATAATACATACTAGAGGCCTAGTGCATAAAAATTTGTGCACTCGGGGCGGGGGGGGGGGGGGTCCCTCAGCCCAGCCTGTGCCCTCTCGCAGTCTGGACCCCTCGGGGGATGACCACCTGCTGGCTTAGGCCCACTCCCCGGGGGATTGGGCCTAAGCTGGCAGTCAGACATCCCTCTGGTAGCCCGGGAGCCCTTGGGGGATGTCCACTTGCCAGCGGGGAGCAGGCCTAAGCTGCAGTTGGACATCCTTGGAGCTGCTGAGGAGGCAGGAGAGCCTCCCACCACCACCGCTGTACTGGCAGCCATCAGCCTGGCTTGTGGCTGAGCAGAGCTCCCCCTGTGGGAGCACACTGACCACCTGGGGGCAGCTCCTGCATTGAGCATCTGCCCCCTGGTGGTCAGTGAGTGTCAATGTGACCAGTCATTCCCAGTCATTCTGCTGTTAGGGTCAGTTTGCATATTACCCTTTTATTATACAGTGGGGCCTTGACTTACGAGAGTCCCGACTAACGAGTTTTTCGAGATACGAGCTGTCTCTCGGCCGATTTTTTGCTTTGAGTTGCGAGCTAAAATTCGGGTTACGAGCCAACTTCAGATACCCCACTGCTAGTTGGCGCAGCGAACATCACAATGAACACCACAACATCAGCCCAGCATCACGTGTCTCACTCGTTCACTTTAAGATTTGACATACGAGTAATTTGAGTTACGAGCTCTGTCACAGAACGAATTAAACTCGTAAGCCAAGGCCCCACTGTATAGGATAGAGGCCTAGTGCACAGGTGGGGGCTGGCTGGTTTGCCCTGAAGGGTGTCCTGGATCAGGGTGGGGATCCTGCTGGGGTGCCTGGCCAGCCTGGGTGAGGGGCTGATGGCTGTTTGCAGCTGGTCACACCCCCTTCAGGGTGGGGGTCCCCACTGGGGTGCCTGGCCAGCCTGGGTGAGGGGCTGATGGCTGTGTGCAAGCTGGTCACACCCCCTTCAGGGTGGGGGTCCCCACTGGGGTGCCTGGCCAACCTGGGTGAGGGGCTGATGGCTGTTTGCAGGCTGGTCAAGCCCCCCGCCCCCAGTGGGGACCCTCACCCCATGGAGGTGTGGCCAGCCTGGGTGAGGGGTTGATGGCTGTTTTCAGGCTGGCCACACCCCCTTTAGGGTCGGGGGTCCCCACTGGGGTGCCTGGCCAGTCTAGGTGAGGGGCTTAGGGCCGTTTTCAGGTTGGCCAAGCCTCCCAGCGACGGAAGCTCCCAGTCTCTCCTTTTTTCTTTTTTTTTATTCTGGGATTTATTTACCTTCTATAATTGAAACTTTGTTGCCTTCAGTGGAGCTCAGAGCCGGCCGGGAAGCTTGGCTTCCTCCATCACTGGGGCAACCAAGCCTCCTGCTCACTCCAGTTCCGTGGCTGCCGGCCGCCATCTTGGTTGGGTTAATTTGCATATAGTCGCTCTGATTGGCTGGTGAGCGTGGCTTAAGGCGTAGTGAAGGTACGGTCAATTTGCATGTTTGTCTTTTATTAGATTAGATTTTTCAGGTGAACAAACCAGGTTTGAACTTTCCAGGTCCACTTAGACACTGATTTCCCCCCAAAAAATTATGCACAGTACAGTAAATGTATTTTTCCTTCCTTATGATTTTCTTAATAACATACTCTTTTCTCTAGCTAACTTTATTGTAAGAATATAGTATATAATACATATAACATATAAAATATGTGTTACTTCAATGATTTATATTATCAGTAAGGCTTTCTTTCAGTTTACAGTAGCTATTAGTTAATTTCTTGTAGAGTCAAAAGTTATATGTACTAGTATGCTAAGTGGAATAAGCCAGTTAGAGAGAGATAAGTATCACATGATCTCACTCATATGTGGGATCTAATAAACAAATTAAACTGATGAACAAAATAGATCCAGAGACATAGAAGCATGGAACAAACTGTGGAATCTCAGAGGGAAAGTGGGTGTGGGTGGGTGGGTAGGAAGATATCAGCCAAAGAACAAGTATGTATATATTCATAACCCGTGGACACTGACATTAGGGTGGTGAAGGTCTGGGGTAGGGGATGGGGGAAGGCTATAAGGAGTCAATGGGAAAAAAGGGGGACATATGTAATACTTTCAACAATGAAGATTTTTTTAAGTTATATTTAGATTTTGACTTTGAAGGGAATCAATTCCCCAACCCCCCCTCCGCCCCCCACATTGTTCAAGGGTCACTTTTACACACACGCACTCACACATTTCAGGGGTGGGCAAAAGTAGGTTTACAGTTGTTTATATGGAGAATAATACAATAATTAATAAATAATAATACAAGAATAAACTGTGATTTCCATACTCATGACTATAAGCTCTGTGAATTCCCTAAAGAATGAGAGATAGATGATGATAGATAGATAGATAGATAGATAGATAGATAGATAGATGATAGATAGATAGATAGATAGATAGATAGATAGAATGTGTATCTATGTTCTTGGGACTCTCTCTTTTTAAAATACATTTAGATTTAGATTTCTCAAGTTGGGGAATTTATAGGAAATCTACTGCAGTATAAAAAATATCAGAAAACGTGTTCCAATCCCAAAGTCTAGTTCCTAATTTACTACTAACTAACTGTGATTATGGCGTTTCTCTGTCTTTGTCTTTTCATTTCTATCATCCTGATACCAGTATGATACTATTTCCAGGGAAAGTTACCTTGATACTTTTAACTTTTCCTACTGGATTATATATTCCAAGTCTAAAGTCATTATTCATGCATTCAAAGAATAATAGAATTCTAGGTCTTGGAAGGAGATCATTTAAACCAATTTCCCACCTTTCTCACCCTCGGTGTCCGTTGAGAAAACAGAGGTCCACAAGTTTGGCTTGTTGAAGGTCATGTCAAACGTTTATGTTGAAATAAGCATTGGAACCTAGAACTCCTAACATCTAGAACACTACCTTGACCTATCTCTCAAAGTGATGACCCACATTATCCCCAATTCTCACTCTCCTGTGGTCCTAAAACCCATGTGACTTTGGGCAGGTTTGGGAATCAGCCTCTACTTGTTTTTTTGTCTTCTCCGTGCATAACTCTGTTGGAAATAATGTATGCTGAGGATGGGGGGAGAGAGATGGCCATTGCCCTCTATCTCTGGTCCCTTGGGGAATTCAGCATGAAGTCGTGGTGTTCTTGGTGCCACCTCTAGTGACTTAGGGTTTGCTTAAGAAAGACCATGCTCCTTATTCCTCCCTTCGTTCATATTCTTTACTCTAAACTCCAGTTTCAAAACCAGACCCAGATATAGTGATGTGTGATTATAAAGGAAGAGGATCAACTTCAGTTCTGACATGTATTTGCACCTCCTGGGGTTTTAAACAAACAAAACGAGTGTTCATTGCTGATTCATGTTTTGCTTTTGGTCCCTAGATCTTTTTCTACTGCAGTCACATGACATGCACCATGGTGGCTTTCATCATATAATGCATTCTGGGTTCCCCTAAATCCTAAAGCACTTTGTAAAAATAAAACCATAGGTCTCATTTTTCTGATGAAGAGAGCAAGGCATAGAAAGATTTTACAAAGTGATACAACAAATAAAGGAGGAAAGAGAATCCAGGATCATTTTTTTTTCACTCTCCATTAAATGATACTCTCTCTTATGCTTTTCTGTTGTCAGAAGCCCTCTCTACATTCTGTATTGTTGGGTCATCATCTCCTATAGTTTGCACAATAAGGTGTATTATGGATGGCTCACAAAGCAGCAGAGATGAATTCTTTATAATGGATTTATTCTTTTCCATTTTTTGTCATCTTTGGGCTTAATAGAAATGGTTCAGCATGTTATATTGTGTGATCTCTTCCTAAATAGATAAAAAGATTTCTGTGTTTTGAAGGAAACATTTATGTTGGTTAATTTGCTGCATTGCCTGCAGGAATGTTGGTCTGCAGGAGGAAAACAACTGTTTCCTGACAAGCCTCTCTTTAACTCTGCCAGAAACTCTTACTTTAGCAGTAAAATGAGGAGAACTAATACATCAGCAATTACAGAATGGCATCTACCGGAACGTTTCCCATCCCTCAGACACATCTGAGACTGTGAGACACGGAGGTGTCTCTCCTTAGATGAAGAAAGGCTCTTACTTCATTCCCTTCCCAGCTCCTAGGCCACAGCACTACAGTTGGAGTGAGCTCGCAAATGTGAGCACAGACATTTTCTCCCTGGATATAAAGGTCCCGCCTGCTCTTTGCAGAGCCGTGGGTCTAACTATAACAGTAAGAGAATGTGCGCTTTCCTGTAAGAAATTAAAGCCACTGTCCACCATGTGCAAAAGACTGTGAAATTGAAAGTGTGTCCCTGGAGTGGATAAAAATAATAATAAGTGGCAACTCAAAAACAGACTGCTGGCAAATAATCGATTATCTCCTGAATTACGATACAAAACTTCAGTTCATTTTGCCAGTCTGTAGGGGAAAGAGTGCCCACACAGGAGGCCCTCAGCTTAGACTGGGAGTTGTTTTCAATTACTTTCGGGGTCCCTCCATGTAAACATCAAGGGGCCGTCGAGCTCATGTGACGCAGTGTTGGAGCTCACGTAAATGGTTTGCTGAACTCGCTATGAAATAGCAAACCCATTCAAAAAAGAAATCTATTGCCTGATTCATCTTGGTGGTGATAGTGTTGACTCACATAGCTTAATTTTTAAACCTGGGCTAACAGTTAAACTTTCCTAAAGATTAAAGACAGGTTGAGTAGAGTTTTGCTGGGGCAGCACTATTTTATGAACTCAAGTTGAATCTGTTTGGCCTCCAGATAGATTTAGAGCTGGTTTAAGAAGAGGAAAACAGGAAAAGCAATGATGTTTTACTACTGGCTGCTCATATAGATAAAATGAATGGAAATTTAGATTGTTTTGGAAGGATACCTGTGATTAATAATAGGGGGGAAAGTGCTAATGGCTGGCTGGCTGAGGTTTTTATGTCAGAAAAATTTTAAGTGAACCATAAAATGTATATGTGGGAACTTAATAAACAATAAACAATTTGGATAACTTTTCAGAAATGTAGGCCCATGGAAATATACAAAAGTATGCAGCATCTCTGTAACTGAAGAAAAGTATCATAGATGAAGCGGTTTTGGAGCCCAGCTGAAGGAGAGACAAAAGGGAGGAAATATTACAGCAGAATGATCGTCAGTTCTCATTGCCCTTGATTACTTTTTAAAATGGGGAGAAAACTTGCCATTTTCAAAATCATACCAGGTTTTCAGTCCCCTTAGTATAGATGCAGGAGATGAGTCCCTTTGGTTAATGAGGGTCATTCTCCTCCTCCAGGCAGTCAGTCCTGATTATACCCAGCCTGTCCCCTACTATCACGAATATACATGCACATACAGGTCACTGCACCCATTTACTGAGAAGGACATAGATGCTAACTTTTTACAAGGACAGACAACTAATAACTGGCAGTACTGGGGTTTCTCAAGGCATGTTTAGTCATTAAAATACCTTTGTTACAACTCATAAGTCACTTTGTGTATAGGACAAAGAATACTCTTTTTTTTTAACTGACATTTTAAATCATAATAGTTCTTCAGCAACTTGTGACCTTACTCTTCTATCATGTACTTTTTAAAAATTTTTAAACCTTGATTGTTAAAAATAGTACATATGTCCCTGTTTCCCCCATTGATCCCTTCTAGCCCCTCACAACCCCCCCCACCTCAGGCCTTCACCACCCTATTATCTGTGTCCATGGGTTATGTCCATATATGCATACAAGTTCTCCGGTTGATCTCTTCTCTCCCTCCTCCCGCCCCCCGCCTTCCCTCTGAGACTCCGCAGTCTGTTCCATGCTTCTATGTCTCTGGATCTATTTTGTTCAACAGTTTATTTTGTTCATTAGATTCCACATATGAGTGAGATCATGTGATACTTGTCTTTCTTTAACTGGCTTATTTTATTCTTCATTTGTCCTTCAGCCATTCTTTAAAAAATATTTTAAATAGTTAAAACATACTTATGTTTTAAGAAGAAGGAGGAGAAGGGGAAGAAGAAATTCAAAAAACACCAAGGAATATATGGTGAAATATGTCTACATCTTTCCCTGCTCCGTGGTTTCCTGCCTTGGTGGTACTCATTTTTCCAATAATTTAGGTTTTCTTCCTACGTTAAAGATTTCTTGTATACACAAATGTTTTTTCTAATCCCCACCTAAGGAGATGTTTATTGACTTTGTGAGAGAAGAAGCAAGAGAGAGAAACACAGATGTGAGAGAGAAACATGGATCTGTTGCCTCTGGTATGTGCCCGACTGGGAATCGAACTTGTAGCCTTTTGGTGTAGGGGACAATGCTCCAACCAATTGAGCCACCCTGCCAGGGCTACACAAATATTTCTGTGTATATTCGCCTACACTTTCCTGGTTTACATAGATGGTAACACACAATATGTACAGTTTTTCTTTTTTAATATATTTTTATTGATTTCAGAGAGGAAGGGAGAGGGAGAGAGATAGAGAAACATCAGTGATGAGAGAGAATCATTGATTGGCTGCCTCCTGCATGACCCCTACTGGTTATTGAGCCCAGAACTGGGCATGTGCCCTGACTAGAATCGAACATAGACCCCTGGTTGGTAGGTCGACCTTCAACCATTGAGCTACACTGGCCAGACAACCCACAGTTTTTCTTATTGCTCTTTTCACTCCAGCTATTAGCAGACTCTCAGTGGGGTCTCACTAGTCCACCAGAGGTGAAATTATTTGCTGTGTTGCAGTATGAGAGGCTGCATGAAATTAAGTCTGGACTTGGCTCTTTCTCAACTTGTAAAGGATAGAATATTTTCTCTTTGTATCTCACAGGCATTATTAATTGATATGTTGTCAGCACTTCCATAAATATTTCTATGCTGTAGTGATTTTTCTCATTGAAATGTATGCTGTGACAATTCAGCACATTTCTCTACCGATTAGATCAGATACCCTCAGTGAAAAGAGGGAAGCAACTCTTACTAGGTACATCATTTCTTTGGTGTCTAAATTACATTATGCTGCATTGAATACTATATGAAAGTTTGGAATAATATAGCATTACAGAACTATTTAGGCCACCTAGAGGCCTTGCGAAACTGAAAAATCTCTGAAGAGGGAGTCGATTCTTTTTCTACAATAACATCAAAACTGTGGCTAGCTATTTTTCGCTTAATCGTTTTTAAAAGATGTATTACAATATCCTACTTTTTTTATTGGTAATTTTCTTGTTCATTAGTACATTGCCAATTACATTTATGGGTTTTAAAGTTTATTTTCCATCTTGGTGTTTTGATAACATGACTGAAATTGGGATTTAGTACTATGCAGAGTTGTTAGACATACTAGGAGTTTCAGTGACAATCTGCTAATTTAAGAAAATGAAAAATTTCATCTGATTTTTGTTACCCAACAACTGATAACAATCGAATTAGCATTGTAAGAAATACTTTTAAAAAGTTGGTCTATTCTCTTTTTTAAGTGTATGCTTACTTTTATTTTAAAAACTGCCAAACTATTTTTCCAGAATGGTTCTACCATTCTGCACTCCCACCAACAACCTATGAGAGATTGTGTTTCTCCTCATCCTTGTCAGGATTTGACATTTTCATTGTTTTCTATTTGCCATTCTAATACGTGTATGGTGGTTTCTCCTCGTGGTTTTAGTTTGCACCTCCCTAATGGCTATCCTCATTAGTGAAGTACTTGTTCAAGTCCTTTAGCCACTTTTTTTCTTTGCCCATTTATTGTATTTTTTTCCTTTTTATTCAGTTCTGCATATTCTTTATCTGTTCCAAATACAAGTCCTTTGTCTGATATGTGGCTTGGAAATATTTTATCTGTCTGTAGATTGTCTTTTCATTTTCTTTTTTAATTTAAATTTTATATTGTTTAAAGTATTACATATGGAATACTTTTGCCCCTTGGTTGTTCCCCCACCCGCCCCTTCCCCCCCCCCCCCCCCAGCACATGCCCTCACCCTCCTACTGTCTGTGTCCATTGGTTATGCTTATATGCATGCATACAAGTCCTTTGGTTGATCTTTAACCACCCCACCCTCCCCACCCTCCCCTGACTTCCCTCTGAGGTTGGATGGTCTGTTCCATGCTTCTCTGTCTCTGGATCTGTTTTTGTTCATCAGTTTATGTTGTTCATTATATTCCACAAATGAGTGAGATCATGTGATATTTATCTTTCTCTGACTGGCTTATTTCACTTAGCATAATGCTCTCCAGGTCCATCCATGCTGTTGGGAATGGTAAGAGTTCTTTCTTTTTCACAGCAGTGTAGTGTTCCATTGTGTAGATGTACTACAGTTTTTTAATCCACTCATCTGCTGGTGGGCACTTAAGCTATTTCCAAATCTTAGCTATTGTAAATTGTGCTGCTATAAATAGAGGGGTGCATATATCCTTTCTGATCGCTGTTTCTGATTTCTTGGGATATAGTCCTAAAAGTGGGATTACTGGGTCAAATGGTCTGTTCTTTATACTTTTCTATAAACCAGTGATTTCTCTCCCTCATAAAGTGACCAAAGCATTTCAGGCCACTTAAGATGATGTTCTAGTACTGACTCAAGGGACATGTTTTTATTATAATTCACTTGGGTTTTATTTCAACATCTGGGCATAGCCCAGATGCATTCCTATGCTCCTTGGAGGCTCTCCTTGCCCATGACTTTCCAGATCACATCTTCCAATTCAAAAGAGTATCTTGTTCTGCCTCACACATGGAAATGCTTTTGGTAATGCATTTACAAAATGCTTTGAATATTTCTGACAGGATTTCCTAGAAATTTAGGTTGGCAATTGATGTTAACATATTAGTTCATCTCAAATATTGAACACGTGATAGCTATGACAGTAGGCCAGTGTACATTCCGAATTCTTTCAGGGGCTCTAACCCAAAATATTTCTTTTTCATTGGTTCTGTTATGTTCTGTTTCATCTTGTCTCTCGATTTGTTTCCAAAAAGCTAACTTGGGTTTTTGAACAAAACTGTTAAATTTATTTATCGTTCCTTTTCTAGATTTTTTTTTTTTTTTTTTTTTTTTTTTTTTTTGCAGAATTGCCATAGAATGTCTAGGTACTTAAGAAAAAGAAAAGTGTGAACTTAGAGAAGGATGCATTTGTGGGTATAGGTGATGTGGTTGTTTTGACTCCTTTCTGGGCTGTGAAGCCATATGTTGCGCACAGGGAATTGTTGAGTGAATGTTCAAGAACACTCACAGCATAATGTATGTTAGGCCTGGAAGAATCGTTGCACCTCTAAGAGTTGGTTCACTCTCTTCTCACTGGTGGCATATGAGGACAAGTGAGAGAGAAAGGGGCGGTGTTTTCCAAGAAGGGCTGTTAATATGCTCAGTGTGCCCATGTGCCCTGAGGCTAGATCCTTGGATTGTTAGAGCCTGGGTCCTAGTGTTTAGTCCTCCTGTATAGAGGCAGAAATCCCCCAAATGGCCCTGTGAGATGGCTGGGCAGTTCCTCTACTTTTTAAGAAATAAGTTACCTGCCACCAGTAATGGGCTCCCTAAGACTACCTTATGAATATCTCTTCCCCTGAGGACAAATTATTCTTCCCGAGAAAGAGAGTACCAGGATCTCTTACTTAAAGAAAAAGTAAAAAAATCTGATGGTGATTTTCTAGTCCTTTAGTAGCTCCTACAGTTTGTTTCCTCTCAGGCAGCCCCTGGAATAAGCTAATAGTGTTGTTACTCCTAGCTTGAAAGTTTATATTAAACCTAGAAAATGATCTCAGTTTTCATTTCATTTTTAAGCTTCCAAAATTACCATATATATCTAAAATTTTCAGAATCTCAAGTTGAATACATGTACACTGTAACTTCTATTACATATTTGTGAAATCTTTTTATTGAAGTATAAATAATTCTCTTACTTTATACGTTATTTGGCATGACCCACTAAAAATGTGTAGTAAGAGATTCTGCCTCCCTGTTACCATCATAGTCCAGCTAAGTGAAAGAACTCATTGCTGGTTCCATAGAGACTTCATAAGCTTCTCTTAGTTAGATAGTCTTCTCCTTTGTCTATGTGACTGTGTAGTGCTCCTCATGATTTTTCAGTTTTACCCAGAACCATACATGCATACGCGCATGCACACACACACACACACACACACACACACACACTCCCTCTGCCTGACATCCTGATCCCTGACATACTCCAATATTATGCAAGGATGTACCTCTTCTGGCATCGTCTATGCATTTTATGCCAAAATATTGCATTGGAATGTATCAATGGTTATGTTTCCAGGCTGGCCATTGACATTTGCAAAACTATTGTATCATCCTTCATATGTGTTGAGAGTGAGGAAGACCCATAAAACAGAATTCTATGATGGCTTCAAATTGAGCTGAATAAAAACCAATGGGATTAGGGGAAAGGTGGTTTTGACATCAAAATAGCAGTACATTAACTTCCTCGTTGGTGATATTATTATTTTTTTTTTGGAGTTTTCTCTCTCTTCAACATTATAGGGAATGCGATATGTCTAGGCACTCATTTATATTTTGGGGTGTTTTTTTTTTTCTCCCTGAGTGTGGTCTAGTAAAGCCAGATTCTTTGGGTGGATAGAAGAAAAAAAAAATAGGTTTCTTATTGTTTGCTTTCAGTCAATTGGACTTTTAAACATGGCCTTCTTTCTGTTTTCCATTTACAATATATACCTGCTTGCCCATATACCTTCAGATCAATGAAAGAGAGGATATTTAAAAGTATCTGTAGTAGCTAACAGCTGGAGTCATGCCAGGCTTCTTTACATTTTAAATTCTTCCTGAGCTCTAAAGGTAGATGAGGCCAACTTTCCTTTGGACTCAGCAGGTGAGTTTTACTATGATAAGAATATTGCTATTTTAAAAAGCAGCTCTTGACAATCTAACTCCAGAAAGCATTCCCACCCTGTGAATTAGTACAGAGGCGCCTGCTTCCTTATTGATGAAACAGTGAAAAATAATACCCGTTAGAAGCAATTGTAATTTTGGTGGCTTAACTTTCTGACTCCTCAGTAGATTTCTAACCCAACCTCATGTCAGATCTAGGGTCCCATTGTCTCTGATTGATTGGCCATGGAGGCAATCTAATCTCAAGGTTAGCACACAACAGAAATTTGGCTTGATGAACCCCTCTAGGAGTGGGGTGTAACTTGGTTGGCAACAATTAAGGGCTGGATTAGCTCTAAGCACAAGTTTAGTCTTTCATTTTATGCTTTTATGGGGTACCTTACTATTTTTCTCACTCTTCAATTATAGCCATAAAAATTCACTTTTAATCAGTTCTGTTTGTTTTATGGTGACATGTCACAGTGTTTGCTGTACAGCTTCTGAGTATTTAGAACTCTTGATATTCAATAAACAGTGTGAGGTGATCATTCATCACCATCAAAAAAAATGTTATGCAGTTCAAAAATGATCTCTGGATATCTCTAAGGGTGAGTCAGCAACCAGGAGGTAATACTAATTCATTAATCAACTATCTATATTAACTAACTAATACTCTTATAGATTTACTTATTTTGGAGGTGAATGATCTTGATATCCCCTATTGTAGCTAACAATAGTTATGTATCTAATTATTTGCAGAAGGAAAACTACAATTATGTATTCTTAATCTGAATCATGTGATTCAAAACAGTGTTCTTAGCCCTGATCTAATTTGGTATTGTTGAAAGAGCTGTAACAAAAGATGCTAAAGAAGCAGTGAAAGTCTCCTTAGTTCAGGTCACTCATTCTGTAAGTACCTCCAGAATATTAGTAGGTCCTGAAATGTCTTTGCTGCCTGCAGTGTTTAGGCATTATCTTTGCAAATGTAGTTCTCAGTGTGTGTGTGTGTGTGTGTGTTATGTTTCATTGTAGGAGTCAGTATAAACATTAGAGTTTAAACCACCTATTTCTCTCTGAGAAACCAAGTTATATGTGGGAGTGAAATAGTATCGGCCTCAAGAGTCTGGAATATATTAATATATACTGGTTTTCCAATACAACATATCAAAATGGATTCATCAGTCATGAATTTTAAAAATGTGATTACCTTTTTAAGTAAGGAGGATATGATTAGTTATGAAACTGGTGGTAGAATTTGATGGGGGAGGCTAAGAACATGGAGAGAATGTGGTGTATCTGTTGTTTCCAAACAGTGTATATCATATTTCTAATGTCAACTGAAAACCTATCATGCTACTAGTCATCAGTTTCTGTTATACCGCTTACCACAGTATCTAATAATTTGTTGTGTTCTTGTCTCCAACATTGGACTATGAAGTTTTTAAAGTTATCTCTGTACCTACAGAACCTGGCAAACATTGATGCTTAATACATATATGAGTTTGTTAAATAAATAGGAGCCATTAGGGCTACCAGCTCTATCCAATTATGGTTTGTCAAGTGTTGGCTAGTTCAGCTTGAGGGAAAATAATGGCCTGAGATATCATACTTTCTAGTTGTAAACCAGTTCTTAGAAGAATAAAAAAGTCTCTCAAGTATGTACTATGTATGTGTGTGAGTGTGTGTAAATATTTACATATATTTTAACACAAGGCATGTTTTAGCATGAAGTCCTATGATAACAGAGCTGGTGAACTCACATTAGAGGCCCCTGGTTCAACCTCTCATCCCAGACTGGAACGTCATCTATAATTTATCAGTCTCCTGCTGAAACTCTCCTCCTTTGTGAATTAATAAAATATCCCACTTCTCTCTTTTCTCACATTTTAAGTAAAATGATTACGTGTGAGGGCTTGTGAAAAATAGGCATAAAGACCAGCACATAATGGAGGTTTCTTCTCTTGTCTTTCCACTTCCTTTTTACCAAGCAATCCAAATCGATTTCATGCTGATCTGCTTGGTACTTAGACATTAAATACAACACTGAGTTATACCTTAACTCATATTACTAAGATTAAAAGTGGATCCCAACTACCCTAAAAAATAGTTATCTATAATTGAGCATTAGTTCTCTTGAGTATCTGAAACCCTGATTATTAAGTGTCTCTAGGTTCGGCAATAACACATCTTTTCAGAGCACAACTAGTGCTAAGTACTGTGCCAAAATTAATGCCAAGTAACGGTATTCTTGCCTATAAACAATTACAATTTAACAAGTACTTTTGATCATTCCCATATACTCCCCCTTTACATGCAACTTATTATACAGTATATGAAGTATTGTATCCTGTTCAGGATTCAGTAATGTAATCTCTGTAATAATTCTAGAAATGGAATGAAATCAATGATAGGAGGTGGGGATAAAAATAACAGTTAAAGAAATTATATGGGAAAGCTCCTATTTTCCACTTTAATCCTGACCCTCAAGATTATTCACATGTCAAACGAGACCTGTGGACACTGTGGCTTTCAGATTCTTCTTATGTTCAGATTAGCTCTTGGTTCCAATTTAGAAGACATCTGTATAACTTAAGCCCACAGCCATAGGTTGTTTAGATAACATTAGACATAGGCCTTAAAAGCATCCTGGTGCCTATATAGTATTTTCAAAGAAAAGAAGTGTCTGTAAAAACATGGTCCTAAAATAAATAGTAAAAAAAAGAAAGAAGAAGAAGAAAAAACTTCTGAAAAGTACATTTCTGCCATACACAATCTATTTTGCCTTTTGCACTGACTTCCATCTTATAGATAGAGATTCATTGGTGAGGGGCAGGAGTTACTTTGAATGGACTAAAATAACATAAATATTTTAAAATAGTATACTTAAAATAGATAACTTCGATATATAACATTAGCAATGATATTTTAAAATATTAATACTAATGTCTTAAGGTAATCAATAAATCATAAACTGAAACCATAATTTGGTTCTGGAAAAATTGATGTTATTGTCATACAATTTTATCCATCACAGAAGCAGCAATATAGGAAACCTTAAATAAAACCAAATATCCCCTTCAATTTTATATCCAAAACTTAGGTCTAAGGCCAACTCGTGAATATTTCTCGCGCCATAGCAAGTAATCAGTTCCTACATGCACTACCAAGTGTGTGTTTTTCTAAAGTCACTCTTTCCTCCAACTTCTCATTTTTAAACCTATAAAACAGGAATGATAATTACAATTGAGTTTGGGAACCAGTGAAAATTACTCATCAAATACAGATTTTTTTAAAATTGTAGATTACAGGGTATAGAGGTTCAAAGGGTATTTGTGAGGCCCAGAGATGGGAGTAGGAATAATTCATACTTTTCTTCTTTAACAAGGAAAAGTACATGAACTTCTCTAGCAGAACATATGCTAACTAACCAAAGCAAGAATTTTAACTGTATCCATTTAAATTGAGATATTATGTTATTGCCTAAATTTGGGTGAATATATTTGCTCATGGTAATTTGAGAGCAGTCAATTTATCAATGTATCTAATTTTTTTGGTAAAATATGTTAAAACATTAAAGAAAAAACCTATCCCTAATCACAGATTTTCTAGGTTTATTCTTAACATTTTCATTTGGTGAAGTGTGTGTGTGCGTGTGGGTTAGTTAATGGATCTTTTCCTGTCACCTTTGTCTCTTTTGTGGAATTCTCTTCTCTAAATTGCCTGACACTAAGTGATATAAAATTTTAAATATAGGAAGAAAAGCTGTTATTTTTTATTTAGCTTTTACTGGGTAATGGAATTTGTGACAAGATTATTTGCTACAATGTTATTTTGTGTCTTGATTAGTATTCTTTGTAAAGAACACCAAGATATGTGTATAAAAGGTTCTATGTGAGATGTGAATAGAGGGACAAATGACCTTCATTCAGACAATAGCCAAGTAATTATTTACCAAGTTTTAAGCAATCTGAACTGCCTCACTGGAGGTATGACAATAGTAATTGTGGATGTCCTTAAAGGATAGCTGTACACATTTTGATCAGTGAATACCCCAAGTTTTGCTTGAATTAATTTCTTTAAAATTGGCATTTTAGAAACTTTTTGAGCAACCCTAATCTGCTGGGTGTCTTAACGCTAACAATAACATGGTCTAGTGTTGTACTTCCTAAGTGTTTGCCTAGGATGATGTAATACCTTGCTATCAAAGGTCTCTTAAATCTCCTAAATAGAATGAATTGAGCTTAGAGGTGCTGCCAATTATTGTAGCTGTTTGAGTCACACAGTGGCCACCATCTGTTTTAACATGTAAACTTTCTTAGTAAAGGTTTGCTCTCATTTTTTCAAGAGTTACATTTTTCTTACATAAAGAACATAAAAATTGACAAAATATTTAAGTTCCCCTTACCAGGCAACCCCATAGCTCTGTCATCACCCTTCTTCAACCACAGTGCATCTCCCCAAATCACTTACTTTCAAAAGTAGTTAAAAGCTAGAACTTTTTCTGTTTTCAAACTAAGTCAAACTCAGAACCCCAAACTATAAAATGAGGAAAAGCAATGATAGGAGAGTTTTAAGTCTTTAGCATTTGCCAGAAAATACTTAACTGAAGTATCCATGAAACATCTTCTGGTGGGTCTATGCAGACCCTTGGGTTCCCAGTTGAGCCCAGTTTGAAAATCACCAGGCTGTCCACAGGGCTTATAGCTCTTTAGAGTAGAAATTATTCCTTTAGTTCCTGTCACAATGTTACAAGGAAATCAGTAGCTAACTGAAAACTTCCTCATCTAGAATTTACTTCTCTAGCTACCCCAAACATTAAACTTTGTTAGAAGACACAGACCTTGTTCACAGGAATGCCTGCAAAGTCTCACTGAGAAGCGGTCTTCTCTTTCCACACAGATCATATAAGCTTTATTTACTATGTTTTCTGTGCCTACTAGAGACAAGAGACAGCCTAATTGCACACGACAGAAACAGAAAATAAATAAAAATCAGAAGGAGGAAATAAATACACAGGGAAGAACAAAGGTAGGTTTACAGGTGTTTGTATGGAAAATATCAATAATTAATAAGTAATAATACAAGAATAAACTCTGTGTTTCCTGCACTCACAATTGTAAACCTACTTCTTCCTAACCCTATATATGTATGAAATTTGGGGGTCATTTTAATACAGAATCAAGTAATCCTACATGTCTCCAAGTGCATATTCTATTACAGTACATTGCACTTCAATGTAGACATCAGTACTAATGATGAATAATAATTAAAACAGGCTAATAATGGTGCATATTCTATTTTAAAACTATGGATATGTTTCAGAATGGTTTTTGTCATAAATAATTAATTGTCAAGCTTCTCTGTGTGTCAGTCTTCCTTTCTTCTTCCCTCCCTCCCTCTTCACAGGCTACATGGGAGGAGTACATTGAGGCCATAAAATCAAATATGTAATCAATGTCTGGCTTTTCCACCTTGTAGTTTCATGACCTTGGGCAACAATGCTACTCAAACTCTCTTTGTCAGTGTAGTGATGAGGTTTCATGAATAAGTGGTGTGCAAATTAGTTAGTACTTAATAGATGTTATTTTTCCATTCCCAACAGTGATAAGCTGGAATTACACTTTATCATCTTCTAAATTTCTTCCTGTAAACCCACTCTTCATGCCATATTACCCTTAGCTTCAGTTTTGGTTATGTATTGCTACTTAACAAATCACCGCAAAACTTAGTAGCTTTAAATAATAACGATTTACTGTTTTTATGACAATGTGGGTTGACTGGGCACAACTGAACAGTTCTTCAAGGTGATATTGGCTGAAGCTGCAGTCATGCCAGAATGTCACTCATATGCCTGGGACGCTGCTCAGGCCTCTTCCTCTCACTGTTGTCTCCACCTGGCCTCTCTCTCCACCTGGCCTCTCTCTCCACCTGGCCTCTCTCTCCACCTGGCCTCTCTCTCCACCTGGCCTCTCTCTTCAGCTGGCCTCTCTCTTACATTAAAGATTAGCCCCCCGGCCCCCAAGTATAAAAGCTCATGACTGGAACTGGCTTCTTCTGCTCATTCTCTTGGGAAAAGGGCATGAGGATCTGACTCAGATCACTGTGGGAGAGGACTGAAGAAGGCTGGGATGTGTGGCTCCTTAGAGGACATTTTGGAAACTAGCTACCACAGTATTGTTTTTCCAACTCTTTGTCCCTGACGTGTTGCCATGATTTAGGTAGCCGTCTAGGAGAGTCCTCTTTATAATTGTGCTTTAATTTGAAAGCAAAGAATGCTGGTAATTGTATGGGTATCGACATGTGAGATGACTGGCATGGCTCTAGCTTTAAAACAGCTTGTTCCAATGTTGAGGAATAGAGCATCCATTTAAGAATATACTTGAATTAAGTGCTATATTATTTATATAGGATTTGTTTTAAAAAATTTAACAAAGAAACCTACCAACTGGGTGTTAGCACCGTAAGTAAGAGTCCCACAAAATGTGGCTGGAGCAAAAAGAATGGGAAAGTATTTTGCAGTTAAACCCCAAACAAGAACGTTTAGGATGTGGGAGCACTAAAGATCGATTACCATCGCTTTCTAAATTATTCAGGTGGTTAATTTTTGATGTACAAAAGAAAAGACATATGCAATGTCTTCAGTGCTTCCACGAACTTATAAAGCAGCGGCTCGACATTTTTGAGTGAGGAACCTCTGCAAATCAGATGGACCCTCTTTCTAGAAAATGCACGTAAGCTCTACATTTTGCCCACAGTCTACAGGTTTACAGATACACTCAGATGCTTTCATGAACCCCAGGCTAAGAACCCTGTATTGTAGAGGTCATGAAATCCCTAATGACAGGGAAAAATAGGTTTCTCTTTTTTTTTTTAAATATATTTTATTGATTTTTTACAGAAAGGAAGGGAGAGAGATAGAGAGTTAGAAACATCGATGAGAGAGAAACATCGATCAGCCGCCTCCTGCACATCTCCTACTGGGGCTGTGCCCGCAACTCAGGTACATGCCCTTGACCGGAATCGAACCCGGGACCTTTCAGTCTGCAGCCCGACGCTCCATCCACTGAGCCAAAAGGTTTCTCTTGATATTTTATTTCCCAAGACAAGACTTAAGTTTCCCTCTCGCGTAGACAATAGCCATTGCCTTGATTCTATTAGGAAGATTCCACCCATTCCACTTGAGGGCCAAAAGCAAAAGAACAACCAAAAATAAAATTCCATAGTTGCATTTCGATTCACTTTTGCTTTTGCTTTTGATGGTGCCTTCCTTGTGGAAAAAGCAGGGAAATTTGTATTTCAAAACTGGGTTGAGGTACAGCTCTTTGAGGGCAAATCATAGTCTCTTCTTTTCTGCCTGCCTGTGCCTGAGAGTGTGTGTGTGTGTGTGTGTGTGTGTGTGTGTGTGTGCCCTCGCTCCCGTCTCTGCCACTTTTTCTTTGGCTTTTGCCCTCACCTATCATACTTTCTTGTCTCTTAGGCACCCACATTCTCTCAGTCTCTTTGCATGTCTCTCTTCCACTTTGTCTCCCTTTTTACATGTCTACTAGTACGTACATAAGCACATGTATTTCTGACATAAACATATTTCTATGTACCTCACAGGGTGCTGGTGACAGTCAAATAAGATGATTAAGTACTTTCAAATTATAGTAACTTTCATAGTGCACATTTATAGAAATAGTTGTTCTTATTTTATTGGATTTGTTACTGAAAAGCAATTAAGTTGCAGTGGAAAAACATAGAACTGGGTGTCGGGAGAGTTAGGCTCCAGTCCTGCTCTTGCTCCACTTGCTGTGCTGGGGGAGGCCAGGCTGTGCTGGAGTCTGTTTCTTCAGGAATGGCAGGCAACGCTTACATTAGGTGAGCTCCGGGGCCCTTTTCAAACTCTATTTTTCCTTCCATTTGTATCTCTAATCTCATGAACTGGGGAGAGGTGAGGTTTTCCCCTATTTTTCTCACATTAAGAAACAATTCTTGGGTGCTTTGATGCCAGTGGATTATATGTACCTAATTAATTGCACACATGAACCCTTCCTGCCTCTACAGCTGGTCTCAGGGGAGTGTGACCTCAGAGAACTAGATACCTCACATTATTTATTTTTCACAACCAACAAAATAACAGCTTTAAAAAGCATTTACAGATTACATTCCTCTGGGGGCAAACTTTCCGGATGGTTGTACTTAGTTTTAATTGTGGAAGGTTGGGCTTCTATGTTTGACTAATCTATTTGATATACTGAATTCATCCAAAAAAGAGAGGGCCCTTTGTTCAAGCACTTTGGCGGATGGGCTTACGCCATTTGGTAACCTTTAGTGCTTTGTGTTGTAAATTGGAGAGCTCTCTGTGTTATTGCTAGGTTGGCTGGGATGCCTGTATCTATACCAAAGGGAACTGGGCTCCCATAACTGCGGCAATGTTTACTTCTTCCCATCAGTGTATCTGCTCTCTTTTCTAAAGTAATCACTATAATTACACTTCTGCAATGAGTTGTGTTTTATTGTGTCACGAAGCCTATCTGCTAAGCATCACTGTGTTTTTCTTATCTGAGCGCTCTCAATGGGGAAAGTGAGATGTGTTGGCAAGCCACCTTCAATCAAATTAATGTGAGATCAATGTATTGTCACCAGAGTTGGCAGCAATCCCTTTTTATCCTGTCCCAGCAGATTCTTACATAACTGACCTAAAGTTTATAATGAAATGCTTATGTGGTCGAATATATATATATATATACATATATATATATATATATATGTATATATATATATATATATACATATATATATACTAATCCTTAAAAACAACACTAAAGTTTATTTTCTTATTACTTTCACTTTATTATCATTTCATTGAAACACACTACATCTGTATTTTTGTAAAAAAAAAAATGAAATGAGATAAAGTGCTCAGATTTATCATTGTAAATTTTTTTACATACCAGGACTCCTGTGGCTTGAAAGTAAAATGTAGGTTATGAGCCCCTAATATCTTTTTAGCCTATTACTTTAGTATATGTTTTCAATGACATGCAGAAATTTCCAAGACATTTTATACTTTAGAGTCTCTGTTATAAGAGTTAATAACATGGCAACAATGACTTGTGACTTTAAAATACACATCACAATTCTCGGGTCAATTTAGGTTTTGTAAACAAAAGGGGGATGCAGTAGAACAAAAGCATATTTTATATGGTGGTGCTATATTAAGTTAGTCCTATAATATAGTTGAAAGTTTTTAATCAAATTAATTTATTCAATTTATATTGCTTTTGACTTGACAGTAAAGTAAAACTTCAACAATCTGAAAAGGAAGCTTTTCATCTATTTAACAAAAGCTACACATTACAAATTATAGATTTATTTTAATACAGTTATGAACAGAATTGATAAAAGTCATAATTCCCATCTTTAATTTGAAGTGGAAATTGGTACATGACAGTGATCAATTTAAATATGCAAATGCAGGCCATGTTCTGGATTTACTAATTATTTATTTTTACAGTTAAAATTTTTGAAGGGTCAACTCACATATACAAGGAAATTTTGTCCCCCGGGTTACAGAAATTGGAGAATGACTGACCTGGGCACACACCTTTTTTATGTAACTGTTGAGCTTTGGACCCCATCACAGGTGTCTTTTAGGCATAATTGTAACTCAGACCTCCTATTCCGTACAATAGTGCTATCATGTGAGTAAACTTAGCCAGAGTAAACCTTAACCCTCTAGGTAATCGACTTATATCATTCTGTGGACTCATCAGCAAATATAACTATTGTATTTAAAACGACACTTCTGTGAGAAGACCTACCTATGGAACTCTTGGAAGACAAACCATTCTTAACTTGTATGAGAGACTAATGACATCACAGTAGTATAATATTTTCATTTAATTTCTGAAACAGTACCTAACATTAACCATAAAGTGCAGAAATGTCTCATTAAATTCCTCAGTGAAATATGCACATCACATTTGGATGAAGACAAAAAACTGCATAATGCTTCCCTTTTTAGTAATGGCCAACTTTTCCCTATAAGTGAGTGTGGAGTCATTAAAAACACAGCAAATGGAGAAAAAATTTACTATAAAATGATTTCTCCCTCCAAAGCTAAGACTATATAAATACATTTTGTATCTCATTTTCACGAAGTTGTGGATTATCAGAGATAAGGGTAGTAAGTAACCAGGGAGGATAACTAATGATTAACTAATGATTTCTGCTTATCACTACACTGATAAATTTAGTGTTGCTTACAGTTTGCATTCAATTTCAAAGTTTGTTATACCATATGTAGTGATTAGTATTGCAATAATAAAGAGTAGATGGTTCTATTGGCCCACTCATTTACTTCCTTGTATAATTACAATTATTTTCACCAAGTCTGAGTTATTCTCAGATGTTTATTTCCTTTTAGAACCTTTACTCAAGTTCATTATTTAAAGTAGACTCATCAGAAGAGACTGGTTAAGAAAAACATAGTCAGAGGCTCTGTTTTCTTGTAACTACAGCCAGCTTTACCTGAAGAGCCATTATTTCTGGAGCATGGCCATATGTCATTTCCCAGGGAAAGGAAATGCCTTAGACAACAGGGACCTGCCTCCATACCCGCTAGGATGTGAGGAAGTGAGAATAAGGTAGCGGGTGCAGCAGCTCCTAGTCAATGAGACAAAGGATTCCTCTGTTAAGCATGGCTAAGCTCAGTAAAACCTTGGGAGTGAGGATGTGGTAGGAGAGTTACAGAATCCTGTCCAGGAAGCATAACACCCGATTGCCTTCTCCTAGTCTAATTTGCTATGCTACTTCCATCAACTGCACTTCATTTGACATATCTTGGCACTGTGGGTGTATGCTCTATACCAGCGGTTCTCAACCTGTGGCTCGCGACCCCTTTGGGGGTCAAATGACCCTTTCACAGGGGTCGCCTAAGACCATCGGAAAACACATATATAATTACATATTGTTTTGTGATTAATCACTATGCTTTAATTATGTTCAATTTGTAACAATGAAAATACATCCTGCATATCAGATATTTACATTACGATTCATAACAGTAGCAAAATTACAGTTATGAAGTAGCAATGAAAATAATTTTATGGTTGGGGGTCACCACAACATGAGGAACTGTATTAAAGGGTCGCGGCTTTAGGAAGGTTGAGAACCACTGCTCTATACTATTAGCATATTTTCCTCTGCATGCTATTGCCTAGTATTCAAAATGGGAAGTGTTTCTCCCATTCTGCTCAGATGTAAAGTGTTCTGGTCACAAATGCTAGGGCCCTGTTTGAATGGGAAACCAATCGCATTTCCTACCGCAATTCCACAGTCCTCGTGACCAAGGCATACTTCTTTCTTTCCCTGAACATACCATATCCTTTCAAACTGGAAAGCCTTTACATGTAGTATTCCATCTCTCTAGAATGCTACTTTTTGATACTATAAGATTTTGATTACTTATTCATCCGATATACAATTAATGAGGACCTGTTATGTGCCAATAAGTGTGCTAACTCCTGGTGTTATAAAGATTAACTATATTCAGTATCTGCCTTTGAGAACTAAGAGATCTGCTGGTGGAATCTACAACCACCTCTATTCTGCATTAGTAGGTGTTCTTTCCTTTGAGTACCCATGCTGTTTTATACTTTCTAGGCGATCTTAGATAAGCAGACAAACACTCTTCTACTTTCCCATTTCTCTAATTCCTAGAGTTAGTTTCTTAGCATAACATTTAGGGTTACCATAAGCTAACTCCATTTGTATAAGAGAAAACAAATGATCAAGGGTTAAGTGAATACAACTAATTAGTAGAGTAGAGACTAATTACCCAGACTTATTTACTCCTGTATTTGGCATTGTTGTCACTGTCCCACAGGTTTTACAAGTATTTCCACAAGCTTTTGGAAGCAGTCATGATTTCTGTTGGATCAGTAGGGTGCTAGTCATTAACATCAGCCTAGCCTAACAGTGTGTGAAACTAAACCATAATAGCTGGAGAATAAAGGTACTTTCAGAAAATAAACTTTCAATGGGTATTTCACATACTGGGAGTCGTGATTCAGCCATTCCCAAGTGATCTAAGCCAGAATATTCTATAGTGACAGAGAAAGAATATTTCATTCACCCCAAATGACACCTAAATGATTCTTATCAAATTAGGTTGGTATTTGATTATACCATAACAGAGTGTTCTTACTGCTGAAACACATCATAATTAATGGATTATGTTAGAAATATTCATGGCCTGGATGGTCAAGAAAACATGGGTTTTAGAAACACATGGACTTAAGACTTTACTAGATTTTAAGTGAAACATGAATGATAAGCTCATCCCTACTTGTAACACAGCCCATAGTATAATTCTGAGGAAAATACTTTGTAATAACTGAATCTGATTTATTTTAAGGGCACCACCCATGGGATTTACTGCCATTATAATCCCATTGCAATCCTATTTTTGTTTTGCTCATCAGATTTCCAGCTCCTTTGCTCCTGGGGGACTATATTTGAAATTATGATTATGTTCCAGGGTGTGGATTTTTAATTTTCTGAAAAGGTGTAAAGCACCCAGGATTGGATAGCGGAAGGCTCTTTGGGCTGATGCAGGAGGTCTTGGTTCTCTAATCCTGGTTTGACTGCTGCTGAGATGTAAGAACTCTGGACCTCAACCTCCTCAAGTGTAGGATGAAGGGGCTGAACTAATGGCCTCCAAAGTCCCTTCAAGTTATGCAATTCAGTGATAGGAAACTGGGGCTTTTGCTATTAATTTTTCCATTGATTTCTGAGATTCTCCTTTAAAAATCCCTGACTGTACGTCAACGTGTAAAAATCAGGATGGACCCTAGCTGGTTTGGCTCAGTGGACAGAGCATCGGCTTGCAGACGGAAGGGTCCTGGATTTGATTCTGGTCAAGGGCACATGCCTGGGTTGTGGGCTTGATCCCCAGTGGGAGGCATGCAAAAGGCAGCTTATCAATGATTCTCTCTCATCACTGATGTTTCTATCTCTCTCTCCCTCTCCCTTCCTCTTTGAAAAAAAAACAAAAAAAAACAATCGCATTTAAAACCGCAATTCCACAGTCCTGTATATATTTAAAAGATACATTAAAATAAAAATCAGGACAGTTAAGTTACTACGGAGTTAATAAAGCCTACTCTCCAGCATTATTAACATGTAGAATAGTAGGTGAACTTCACTGGCAACTCCCAGTTTCGGGAAGGCCTCTGGGTAAAGCACTGCTTAGCAGGTTTCACGTGAAGAGCTGGTGTCACCTAATCAGCCGCCTCTGACAGAGTAAACATGGTTCCGTCTGTGCCGTCCCTCCCTGGCTGGCTGTGGGTTTCCGGCCCACTGAGCACTTGATGCCCAACAGTCTGTTAAGGGACGAGGAAGAGACTCTTTGGGGAGCCCCACTATTTATCACTATTTGGGAGACTTGAGCGTCAAAGGACCAGAACTCATACATATTAGTTTCATTCTAAATATTTGACCAAGTACATCTTGAGGGATTTTCTTTTGATTCTTTGTCTTTAGCATAAGACTGTTATTCTGCTTAGGTATTTTTATTAACCCTATCTTCCGTGTAACTAAATATAGTTCAAAGAGCTAGCATTAGATTCAAAACAATTAGATTGTTTTTTCCCAGTAAATAGGCCGTGATTTATAATGGAACTCCAAGCCAGAAGGGAGCTGTTTCTCCTAGAAGAACTTCATTTCCAGAGAAATGAACCAAATTGCTTTCTAAGTACAGACTCTTTAAAGTGTAAAAGAGATTTAAAGTCAGTGGTTACAAATGATTATTTGTTTCCTGTGCAGAAATGTATAAAATAAAAACAATTGAAACCTAAATGTAGAAATACATGTGCAGACACACACACGCACACACACACACACACACACACACACACATAGCTATGAGTTATGGTGGCAGGGTGAGAGGGCTTGCTGGTGAAAGAAAATAATGAAATGAATAACTGGTGGATTTTCACAAAAATGATTCTAAAAAGACTGAATCTTCTAATTCTCGAATTATTGTTCCTTAGTTCAATGTTGTGAAATTTTCCCGTTCAATACTTTCTGTATCTGTTAATTTGATTAAACATGTTACTGTTTTCATAATTAAGTTACTATTTTATAAATATGTGCTAATCCTCAAGCAGAGGGAAGTTTTCTCCAAAAGCCTTTTTATTTCACAAGTGACTGTAAAGGCAATAGAAAAGTTCTTGCAGGAGTCACTTACTGTGCACATGTACAAGTGTGTGTGTGCTCTTGGTAGTTTTCACATGAAGTAGTTTCACATGCTGAGTAACAATTGTAGCACTAAGGACAGCACTTGGATGGTAATAATAATAATAATAATAATAATAATAAGTTTCTGTAAGAAACACATCAACCTCAGTTATATTATGTCTGACATATAATGTCTATTCTCTGTTTACAAAAACTTAAAATATTAGAATGTCACATTAACAGTAAAAAGAAATACTTAGGTAAAGTACAAAAGGAATCCTAGTGGATTTTTGTCTTCCCTGAGAAATTAAGAAGAGACAACTTTTATGGCTTGAAAAATAATTGATTTTGTACTTGAAAAGAATGCCTTTTAGATTTTTTTGGTTGTTGTTTATGGTATCATTGTTTCCTATTTGGTGGGAAGTGATATCTGTGCTCACTTCCCACCAAAGATAATAAAGCAATTTTCATGGATGTCTTGAAAGTACAGACATTGCACCATGTTGTATTGTAGAAAATGTGTGCGCTATAGCTAAGGTTTGAGTGGACTGTGGGCTTCTGAGCACTGTAGGATTTTTTAGCAACTGAGTCAGATTTTTTTCTCCTTATAAAGATCTGAGGGAACATGTAAATGTTTGCCATGTGTAACCTACACTATGTATAGGAGATTTATTACCTTTAAAGTAATCTGCATAGCAGAATCTGTAATAATAGATTGTAACATATGCATCACGGAAGTGGTCTTGCTAGAAAACTTGTAAACTTTTCTCTGGCACTTTGGTATAATCATTCAAGTATGAAAATTTTAAGTGTAGGAAAAAAAATTGAGAACCAAGTCAGTCATAAGAAATAATGCAAAATCATATTTTTGGGATATAAAGCAATTCCTAGTTAAGCCCTATAGTAATTTTCTTCAGGTCAAGAACATTGAAAAACAAAATAAAAGTATTTTATCTTTTACCTTGAGTATGATTATCATTTCTTCTGTGACATAAATTCTATTTTGCTATTTTCAGGAAAAAACAAAAACATTAATTTGAAATAAGGATCCATAAAAATTCTATAGTGATTGGGCTCTGTAAAACATCAGTTTTGCTTACTGGAGGGGTATAATGCTGTTTAATATACTTTTCTTTATGCAATTAAATTAGATTTTTTTTAGGGGAGAAAAACTCATAAAGGAAACAGCCTTGGAGATGTAATATGCTCTAGCATATTTCAATAATTAGGCTTCTGTCTCATTGAAATGTATGTGCTCTAGGTTTGATAGTGATAAAAGCAGGAATATTAGTATGATTAGGAAATTATATCATGTCACAGCATAATTGATTGATTGATAGCTGAATGAAAACTAACCAGAAAGCATGTAAAAATAAATGCATGTTCTGCAGTTACTCAGGCAGAATTTTTGCATCTACCCCATTGCAAGATGATTAACTGAAATGCTCATCTCCCAACAAAATGGAATTGACATTTCTTCCTTTTGCTTGTTTCTGTGTGCGTGCCTTCTTTAGAAGACTGGCAGGGAAAACAGGGGGATTCACAGTGCTTGCTTCAGTATTTCATTGTCTTTCAAGAACTGTGAGATGGATACCACATTACTAATTGACTCTATGAGCAATTAATGTTTTGGAATGTACCTTTCAGAGCGTCAAATTTTAAATGTAAAGCTCAGCTAACACAAGAGTTAATACTATCATACTTGTCTCTTGAGAATTGAATTTCCCAAACATTTAAATAATCATTAATTTTTAAAACGCATTTTGTCTTTTTTTTTTCTGCTTGTGTTTCCACTTTCTCATTCTCTGTCTCGATCTTTTAAAGATTCTTGCTCACACAAGTCTTTGGCTACAATCACACTAGTAGCGAAGGGCTTGGAGATGCGAGACCACTGCAGGATTCCCTGTTTCAAAGCTGAACCAATAGTCACCATTGACATATCCATTCATCTGTGCAGGGTCATTGGAAATCCTCTCTCTCTAGTTTTTCCTTCCCTTCAGGGAGCAATGCTTAAAAGAGCAAACCCCTGGTGGGAAGAGATAGGAGAATTCTCAGCACGGCCAATGGTGCCAGGAATCGAATTAAAGTTGTCCATTTGCAGATGACTGTCTGATGGAGCTCCCAGCACACCGAGGCACTGTGCTTTCTGTGGATGCTTTATTTACTTGAAATTCTATCAGTGGCACTTCAATTTCATTTTTTAATGGCAAAAGTCAAATCATGCTAAAAACATGCACTAAGATATGTCTTTCTCTGTGGAGTTATAGCATTTTATTGGTTTCCCAGGGCTTTCTCAAGGAAAATAAAAAATTTAAGCTTTGTGAGAAAGGATCGTGGTCCACGTTGTGGTAGAAAAAAAAATGTTAAATAATTCCTGAATTCACTCCTCTTTTCAGGAGTTTAAAACTTGTCATTTATTCTGCAGTTGTTGACATTCCCAGATCTATTTTGGCATAAATCATATTTTTATATGACTGAACCTACAATTTTGTCTGTCTTCACATGCATTATCTCTTTTAAGTGAGAGGCACTAAGAAGACATGAGTTGCCATTAAATCTTAGATGCCGGAAGTCAGCACCAGAGATGTTTTGTCCGTTTTGATTTCATTTGTTCTCATAGGAGATGTTACTTTAATTTGTTGGGCAAAGTTAAAATCTGGCAGAGTTAGCCCTAGTGGGTATGGCTCAGTGGACAGAGCGCCAGCCCACACTGAAGGGTCCCGGTTTGATTCTGGTCAAGGGCAGGTAATTCGGTTGTAGGTTCCCGGCCCTGGTTGGGGTGCATGCAGGAGTCAACCAATCAATGTGTATCTCTCACATCGATGTTTCTCTCTGTCTCTCCCTCTCCTTCCACTCTCTCTAAAAATCAATGGAAAAATACCCTCGGTGAGGGTTAACAAAAGAACAACAACAAAAAAATCTGTCAGAGTTAGATTTGTGAATGAAGATTTGAAAACCCAAGGAGGAACATAACCTACTTAGGGGATGGAAGTTGAGAATACATGGTCTCTTTCCAAGTCCCAGAGAACCAGAGCATGGCTCAATGACTGTCAGTTTTGAATTTGTGATTGCTACTGGTTGAGGTTGTTTCTTCTCTCACTTTAATTTCTCTGTTTTACTTAAAGAGTGCTTGGCACAAAGTAGGCCCTCAATAATCTTTGATAGGACAAATAAGTGATGCTTAGTGTTTTTCTTTTATTTATAAGAATTCTTTATCTTGCTTTATTTTGCTTTGTACCTGAGATTTGTTTAATGTGTATTGTGTTTTACTTGGCAAATTCTATTTAATGTCATTGTTATTTTCCCCCAGACACAAATTTTACATACATCCCTAGGATTGCATTTGGGGAAAAATATGGGGAAATATATTTACCCTAAACCTCTGTACCTATTCAGAGGTCTACGGGAAGCAAGTCGCTGTGCAGTGGCATATTCACACCAGCTTCATTCACACCACCTTGGAAAGCAAGCATGCGTAGTTTGAAAAGTGTTTTGGCAAACAGTTTAATCTAAGTGGCCTTACACAGAAGAGAAAATGTACAACAATAGTCACACTTGTAAAAAAAGCCAAGCAACTTTCTAAAGCAGCCCAGAACTTACCCTAACATATCAACCACAATGAAGGGATTATGTCATCATTTTAAGAGCAAGTTACCCAACTGATTTTATAAGTACCTACTACTCTCTTTAGATTTATTGGAAAACACTAGTGGGACCCTTATAAAAATAATGGCAAATTTCTCTCACTCTCTTTCTTCATTTATCTCTCTCTCCAAATAGATCTATATATTTGCTAAGGAGCAGTTCCCATTCATGCAATTAGGCCATTCCTTCACTTTAGTGATCTGGATCTTTTTTAGAAATGTCATACCTGGTTATCCTCAATAGAAAGTAAACCATCCAAGTTACCATGGTGCAGCCTTGTATCATAAATATCAGTCTGTGCCCTCTAACCATTAGTTATCAAATATTGTTTAGACCAGTCATGGCATAAATTTTGTTAATTGAGATTTACAAATAGGATGCAAATGATGTGACTTCAACTAAAAGAAATTTAAGATCATATTTATAATACTTTTTTCTGATATTTGGTTACCCATACAAAGTTTTTAAACATAATAGTTAAATATATAGGTTAAGTATTTGTGGTGATCTTAACACATTATATTCTTATTCATTAGCACCCATAGCATATTTTAATGAAGATTTACTTTTTTTTTATATATTTTGTGAGAGAATTAAGGAATATTATAATTATCATATGCATTTGATACACATTAAGCACACACATTGTAGATACTAATAAAAATATCTATTATTCTGATTTTATTTTAAAAAATGACAGGTACAATTTAGCTAAATAGTGACAGCTTGGTGTTTAATAAGAATTTAGTAAGGCTGGTATTATTAGTAGTTTTCCATTTTGCTTATTTTATTCTTTTTCTTGTTTTTTTGATTCCAAAACTTGTGATCTTCACCACCACCACCCTCCCCAAGCTTTTTTTCTTATTTATTGAGCACATGCTCTGTGCAAAGTACGGTGGGATGTGCTGGAAACATAAGTTGAATAAGACACATCTTAGCCTTAGTGAAAGAGACTAACTCATAAACAATTTTGTACAAGAAAGTGCCACAATAGACTGAATGATTCTTACAAGGAATTTACCATGTAGAGTTATACATCTTCCTTTTAATTTCCCAAAACATTTTTTTTGTGCACGACTATGTGTAATTAGTAATCAGACATCATTCTAATCACTAAACACTGTGCAATATAGCAGTCATACTTATTTATCATAAATAAGTTTTTGGAGAAAAGCACCCTGTCTAGTACCGTTCCTTCCTAACTCAAGCTCTGGTTCACATGTAGTTACTCTTCTGGAGCAACTCTCCTACCATAAAGAGCAGAATAGTGAACTCAAAAGAAAAAGAGGAAGGACCCAAAGCTACAAAAAAAGCAGAATTTTCTGGCACCTAATAATTACCTGCTTTATGAAATGAAGAGGGAGATGATGAAAAAAGAGCGATGTATTTGTGTTTGGCACAGAGTGGTGTATGAAGACCAGACACCTGCTTAATATTATAAATACATTTTCTGATATTTAATCAATTTTAAATAGAATGAGTTGTTTTTTTTCCTTGAGGGCAGAGACAATACGGATTCTTTAGGCAGTAATCATTTATTTCCAAGTAGGTTCATATATTTCTTCAAAAGCTATGTCTCCCTTAAAGCTGAAAGTCTTAATTAATATTTCAGTAATGACTACCGGTAATTACCCTTCTTAGAACACAAATCTTTGCTACAACTGGGATGCAATCTCCAATTAGGCCTGTTTTTCTAGGGTTGTTCTTTCTTGTCATATACAATAGCACTCTTGCCCACTATGGTTTGCCTGTGGTAATTTTCTAATGGCTATAATGCATTTGCCTTAATCCTCCCACACTCTCTTTCATCCTGTCTCTCCTTATGACCAGCGTTTGTACCTGAATGGGATCAGAGGTGCAGTTGATAGACGATGGGACAAGACATGAAACATGGGTCTACTGATTAGGTTATAGGAAGTAAAAGGGATAACTGACTCCTACAGGTTGTCTTCAAGGAAGTAAAAGGGCACCCAGAGATCAAATATATTCCACCTGTTCCTAAACTTCTCACCAATCTCAAATGAAGACATGACCCTCTGTTTTTCTCCAATATAGGTCTGAAACATGCGTGCCCTTGATTCTATATATTTCCATCTTCATGAATTCTCACTCCTATCCCATCTATACAGTGTTTTATTTTTTATTTTTCACTATCTTCCCCCACTCAACCTAGAGCAGGGGTTGGCAGGAATTTTCTGTAAAGGGCTATATGGTAAAGATTTCAGCTGTGAGCCATATGGTAACTGCCCCAATTTCTACACTCTGCATATAGCTAGAAATAAATCATAGATGACATAACCAAATGGGTGTGGCTGTGTTCCAATACTATTTTATTTACCAAAGAAAATGTCACACTGGATTTTGCCTACTGGTCATAGTTTGGTCTAGGGTAGTGATCAGGTTTTCCCCATATTCCTTAAAATAAAATATCTTGCCTCAATTCTTTGCCCCATAAACTGCTTTTTATCTTCATTAAGGTGTTTATCAATGAGGAAAATTCTTCCATGCTTGTCATGTCTCTTTCTCACAACTCATTTCCTCCATAACCCACTCATCATGGCTTCTGACCCCACCACTCTACTAATATTGCTCTCTCACAGATCATCTCTAGCCTCCTAATTACCTATTTTCTCTCCTAATTCTATTTGACTTCTCTGATGCATATGCTACGATTAAACACTCTGTCCTTGAAGACCATTTCTCACTTATCTTTTGCAACAGCATTTTCTGTCCCTTTCTCTGCTTTTTCTATTCTGCAAATTCCCTCCCACTACCCATTGTCTACTTCTCAGATGTTGGTTTAAATCAAGAGATTCCTTCTCATCTCATTGTACACACTTTCTGCTCTCTTCTATTACATAATTTCAGCAAATTCTCATATGTGCACGATTTCCAAATATCCTTGAAGAGCTCTGACTCCTTTCACATAAAAAGATAGGAACTTCCAGCAGCCAACTCATTGGTTGTACAAGCTAAAAGCCTTGGAGAAGTTCACCAAGAGGAGACAAAAATATTGCAATTTTGTGTCAAATGATCCAGGTTGCCATTCTGGCTCTGGGGTGGCCTTGGGAAAATTCCTTAGATTTGTGGAACTTGTTTCATTTATAACAGTGGTTCTCAACCTTCCTAATTCCACGACCCTTTAATACAGTTCCTCATGTTGTGGTGACCCCCAATTTCATTGTTACAAATTGAACATAATTAAAGCATAGTGATTCATCACAAAAACCATATGTAATTATGTATGTGTTTTTCGATGGTCTTAGGCGACCCCTGTGAAAAGGTCGTTCAACCTCCAAAGGGGTCTCGACCCACAGGTTGAGAACCACTGACCTATAACATAAAAGCCTAAGTGACCGAACACCCAAACGACTGGTGGACCGGTTGCTATTATGCACACTGACCACCAGGGGGCTCAATGCAGGAGCTGACCCCTGGTGATCAGTGCGCTCCCACAGTGGGAGCACCGCTCAGCTGACTGACAGGAGCCATATGCTGCTGGGCTAACAGCTGGCAAGCACAGCTGCGGTGGTGCAAGCCTCTCCCACCTCTGCGGCAGCACTACCTGGCTCCGGCGGTGGCAGGTGCAGTGGGCTGGAATGAGCAGGAGTGGCATGGCGCCCAGCCCGGTTTGGGCTCGGGCTCCTCCCTGGCCACCTGCCACTTCACCCACTATTACATCCCCCGCGGGGTCCCAGATTGCAAGAGGGTGTAGGCCAGGCTGAGGGACTTCACTGTTGTATGAATCCATGCACCAGGCATCTAGTCATATTTATAAAGGGAAGAATGATCCCTCACTAGGCTTTTAGAGGATTAAATGTAATACCCACCAAAATCTCTTTATTATTTGACTACTATCTTACCAATATTTCTTTTTTTATGATGTCCTTTGAATGTTCCCTTTCCTTTTCTTCATTCCTCCAAACCTAATTGGTCAGCCCATCCTTTTTATTCTATATATAAAATCTGTTTAAGATGTTTCTCTTTTTTTTTTTTGGTCAAGTTCAGGCCCTGCTTTCCCCCCTATTCTGTCTCGTATATTGTTATTATCGATATGTTTCTGAAGAATCGATGAGGGTAGCACTTTATGCTGGCAGTAGAATAAAGCCCAAACATTCAAGTCCTTCTCAAGATGAATTCAAGCTTCATCTACTTCCATCCTACCTTATGCATAGACATATACTGCCCTCCTATCTTCTAACCATATCAAGCTACCTTGTTTCCCAAGTGTTCCAGGTACCCTTTGCTTTATCGGTGTTTTTGACTAAGTTTTGTCTCAGTCAGGAAAACTCAGCTTTCTCTGTTCAAACTGGTGAAATTCTACTCAATTTTTAACTCCTCAATATAGCCCCCTCTCCCTACCAGATTTTGAACTAAATCGTTTATTTGGTAAATTACCACTAGAGACAGACTGTAAGTTCCATTGGGGGAGGGGTCTATATTCATTCCCTAGCACTTAAGGCAGAAGTTCTCAAGTCAGCACTCAGATGTTTTGTAAACTCATCCAGTAGGCACTCAGATATCCTTAGAGTAGGGGTGGAGAATGTCAGGCCAATGGACCTTATAAGGTTTTAGAAATCATTTCGTCTGGCCCAGCCAAGGCATTGGGGGTGAGTTAATTAAATGTTTGACCAAATATAACAGGCTGATGTTTAAGTTGATAATTTTGCTTGTTTGTTACATGGAAGAATATTTACTTTAAGCCTCTTTAGCTCAGGAATATGGCCAATGATAAAACAGACTAGGGGTCTAATAATGGTCAAGCTGTTACTAGGTGTTGTAAATGTGAAAATTTTAAGTGTTAATGAGCCCTAATTATTTTCCAAAATCATTTTCGAGCTTACGTATATGACTTCTCTACATCTTTAGACAAATGTCTAAATGGTACGGCCAAAAGCTAAAGCTTAAAACCCAGTATCTCCCAAAAGTCTTACATGGTAATACTACTACCACTACCCATTACCACTGCCATTTATATTTATGCTAGAGGCCCGATGCATGACATTCGTGCAAGAGTAGGCCTTCCTTCCCCCGGCTGCTGGCACCGGCTTCCCTCTGGCATCCGGGACCCAGGCTTCCCTTGCAGCCCCGGCTTCGTCCGGAAGGACATCTGGTCTAATTTGCATATTACACTTTTATTATTATAGATAATAAGTATTTATGTGTCAATTCTCTGCACTAGAATCTTATCTATGCATATTTCCATGTTCCCTAGTTTGTGTTTCCTCAAATTGATAGGTATTTTACATAGATCTAACCCTCAGTTATAGAAGGCTGGCAGAATTTGTCTTGGCCTTAATTTTTTTCAACTCAATTCCTAATTAAAACTCATAAGTAAAATCATAGCTTTATCGTATGGGAAGCTATTTTAAAAACTCACCAAGAATGATTTTTATTATCTTTATTATTATTGTCTTATTACTATTATTTGAAATCTTGGAGCCTCTTAGTTATAATAAATTCAACTGCACAAAACATTCTTTTTTATAAAATGTTGATCAATTATATGATTCATAAGTGAAGTTATTCAATGTATGATATGAAATTCCAAAGGCATTGAAAGGGGTCCTCTCTTAGTATTTATTTTTTTACCTGTGGCTCATTTAAAGATGTAGGATTTAGGTTTCAGGTAGTTTTATACACTGAGTTTTTCTTTGTGGTTCTGAGTACGAATTCAGTGAAGACTTAAAGAAAAAGGAAGATATTTTGATATGAAAGCTATATGAAGTCACAGGGGATGAGTTTTATTTTCTTCTCTACCTTGAAATGCAAAATGCATTTCACAAAATCAGATGAAATAAGCCACTAATTTGACAGTCTCAGTTCTAGCCCTATTGATTCAAAAGCTGAAAACAGTTATGGAGCCTTATTGGCTCCAATTAGGAATCGTGAAGCTTGAGGTTAGAAGAAATAAGAGTGTATTGGGAGAGGAATGATTAAGTAACAGAATCTTTCTAAACATTTCATCATGAATGAGTGTAAACGCTTGTTCTCATGTTATTTTTGTACTTTTTCATTTCTTGATTTTCTTTCTGTTTCACAATGTCTAGAATCTCATTACAAAGCTGATTGTGTCATCTTTTGGGTTGCTTTTAGCAAACGAAAGATATTTATCTTCTTTTGTGAGACATTTCATGACTACAAGCTCAAGACCTTCCTATAAGCTTTATTTAGATGTTCCCAAAAAATATTTTTAATTTCTTCTATATAATAATATATATAGAGAGAAATGCCTCAGGCTATCTTCTGATCAATATAGACACTATAGATATGCACTTATTTTAGCACATGCATCATCTTGTGTGGAAATACCTCTTGTCCTTAAAGGTGTGTAACATTTTCCCTTATCAATAAGAAGCCTCAATAACTCTCATGACCACCCTTAGTGACTATAAATAATATATACTGGTAATACTGTTCTTTAATGTTAAGATCTTAGTAAATAGTGCTACAAAAAAGAAGGTCTGGGGAGGAAAATGGTATTCATGTTTTTCAGAACAATCTATAATAATAAAAGTGCAATATGCTAATTATACTGGACAGCTGAACGACCTTCCGAACATCATTCCAGATGTCCTTCTGGACGAAGCTGCTGTGGCATCGGCTGAGGCAGAGGTTGTTAGGGGTGATCAGCAGGCAGGCAAACAGTTAGGGGCAATCAGGCAGGCAGGTGAGTGGTTAGGGTCAATCAGGCAGGCAGGCAAGCAGTTAAGGGCATCAGGCAGGCAGGCAGAGTGGTTAGGGGCAATCAGGCAGGCAGGTAGAGGTGGTTAGGGGTGGTCAAGCAGGCAGGCAGAGGTGGTTAGGGGCAACCAGGCAGGCAGGTGAGCAGTTAGGGGTGATCAGGCAGGCAGGCAGAGGGTTTAGGAGATATCAGGCAGGCAGGTAGAGTGGTTAGGGGCGATGAAGCAGGCATGCAGGAGAGTGGCTAGGAGCCAGCAGTCCCAGATTTCGAGAGAGAGGGATCAGGCCTAAACTGGCAGTCGGACATCCCCGTAAGGGTCCAGGATTGCAAGAGGGTGCAGGCCGAGCTGAGGGACCCCCCCCCCATGCACGATTTCATGCACCAGGCCTCTAGTATCTAATAAAGCAATATAATGTTATTTATAGGCGCTATTATGAAAGCCCACCATTTCCTCAAATATTCCTTTCAGAATGTCCATTTTTTTCCATGTTTTGACTTAGTGATAGAAATCCAATTTTTATTTTTAATGATAACAATATATTTATATCTTGGGTAAGTTTTCATATATAATGAAATGATAGGAAGATTTTTTTCCGAGGTGTGGAATGTTGATCTGGCTTTATCAGTTTTTAAATCTTTGCTTATCATTTGTTAATAAATGCTCCATTGGAAAGGCTGTTGACCACTTTGGCATTAGCCTAAAATTTGCTGTGCAGTGAATATAATCCAACTCTAATAGAAGATGATTGTATTTCCAAATATATTTAAAATAGAAAAAAAGATTATTGCAATAAATCTAACATCATAGAACCAATTCATGGAGCTTAATTATGACACTACTAAATGTGAAAATCTATTCAGCACGAGGAACACTTTTCACATTACATTCATACTAAAGATTGGCTGTTAAGAGCTCATTACTGGTATTTTTCTAAAGAGTGGTTTATTAAACACAGTTACCTAATAAGCATCTTTGGTGGTGCAAATTGCTGAAAACAGTAATGAGTCTGATTAGACTTCATTTCAATTACGACAGCTTGTCTAGCAAAAAAAAAAAAAAATGTTTTTTTCTTGATGCTTTGGAATCTGCTGCAAGACACTGCACAGTTTAAAAAAAATAAAAAGCCACCTCTATATTTCCTTTCCACAGTTCACTAATGGGGAGAGAATTGTTCAAGTCATCATCCAATTTTCACACTGGAAAACTGGATGGACAAAGTGGAGTCCCAATCATGTTTGCTTAAAAACAGCAAAGGCTGTCTTGACTAATACGTCTAAATAAGGTCACCTTTAGATTCTATTTGTTTTTTCCCCCCTCTTAGAAATATAAAGCTACAAATGAATGACTAAAAAATTATTCCTTCCTATTTGGTTTGTGAAGGTTATTCTCTAGATTAAAAGGCTCACCTTTCAATTATGTTTTATCCATGGATCTTCTACTTAAAATTATAACAATACAGGAAGCTGTTGGACTCTGCATGCTAATTACCAGACCTGTTTTTTTTTAAAAAATCACATATTGGGAGAGGAAAAAAGAAGTCAAACTTTATGAACGTGCACTAATAAATATTTCAGAAAATGTGAAGGAATGTTCGTTAGAAACTAAACTTGATTTTGATATTTTACAAAGTATGTTATTTAGCCTCAGTGAATAGCTAACCTCCTATTAAATGATGCCTGAATATTACTGCTCATATTGAAAGAAAAAGATGGTTAATGTAAAAAGCCTTCAAGTGATTAAGCTGTCATTGCTGTCATGTGGGTGCTCAAGTAACATTTTCATGCCTCTGGGAGCTGTGGCCAGGGATGCAATCCACTATTTTATACTAATTTTCCGAATAGATTCTTTTAAAAGTATAATATCATTTAACACTGGACTGGATAAAGTAATTTCTAAGGTAATATATGAAAACAATGGCTGGATGTAGAGGCATTAACAAACAAGGGAGGGCACAATAAAACATCCTTGCCGCTTACTTCACAAGTTAGCTAAGATCATGTAATGGCTATAAGGCTGAAACTCGAATACAAACGAACGCTCTTGTAGATTTCAAAAGACTTGCTTAAAAACGGAGACTAGCTGCGCGTATGTCAGTGCAGTGAGTAGGAATGTACTTTTAGATCTGTGATTCATCATTAAATCTATGAATTCTGTATTCTGCTTTAACAAAAAGGACAAACATTGTATTTTGTATAGAAAAACACAAAAACAATTCTAAATTAACAATTGGGGCACTTGCCTACATATTATTATATCATTTCATTGTTTGCTTTTCAATTTTTTTTTTAAAAGATTTCATCTCAAATTATTTCATTGCACGTTTTTCTTTTTGTGTGCAATTGAAAAATGTGTTTCAGTACTTAATAAAATTGTTATTAGGTTTCCTTTTGGAAGAAAACTTTACACATGTAAAGATCTTAAAAATAAGTACTCAATTAAGGAAATGAGTGTGCATGGTATATTTTGAGGCCATAATTAAGACTTTGTGTCAGTATGGAAACTTTCTGAGTTATATGACTCGGTTCAAGTCACAAATCTTTAAAATATACTGAAAAGAAACCTTAAGTAATGCTTACTTTTGATGTTAAAAATATCATGTGTACATGCTAGTTAAATAATTTAGAATTTTCTATGAATTTTGAGATTGTTACTAATAAAGCTAGTAAAGCAGATTATATTTAGGAGAAAAGCATTTTTTTAATCTGTCATTTCACCCCCTTCCCCATTTTTTTAAATATCCTTTCTCCAACTTCAGACGTAACACTTACACCTATACAGGCACTTAGATTTAGAGTCCATGTATTACCCGCAGGGTTCTGGTTTTCCTGTTGTTCAGGGACTTTGTAAATAGGATGTGCACAATTTGAAGAAGTAGCAGGAAGATTTGACTTATTTACTCTTTTAACATAAGCAACTGAAACTGGAAACTTTAGAATTGAATCTCTTTCAAGTTACCTGCTAATTTGAAAAATGTGACTGGAAGAATCTCCCTTTTCCTTAAGAGTATGAAGAAATATCAGAGTTTACCAATAACTAAGGAGGCCAATAAAAAATAGTTCCTGATCATCAGTAACTATACAATTGTTGAATAATTTAGACCATATCAAAGTAACATCCGTATAGCTTTAATTCTTTTGACAGTATTGAGAACAACTTTATTTCTAACTGCTTACATTAGAGACAGAGTAGGCCATGTTTATTCGCAACAGAAGACAGTTGGATTGAAATTAATTGTAGAATTACAAGAAGGGGGAATCTGTATTTCATGTGATTAATACAACTTGGGTTAACTAACTAGTTGATTCAAATCAGCCAAAGATTATACTTTTATTTTTTAATGTAATGACATTGTCTACTATAACAGTAGATGAAATTGTGCAGTTAAATCTTGTCATAGAGAAGGCAATCAAAATGGAATTTGGAGAAACAATATCTTGTGGTTCCTCCTATTGTTAGCATTTCCCCAAGAATTAGGTTGTTGGGCACCCCCTCCAGGATAGGAAACGCCACCTTCTTTGAGGATGCTGATATCCTCAGCCTCTGATTCTATCTCATTATGCAGCACTCTTTGTTTTTACAAATGGAAGAGCCAACACGCTAATGACTGGACTGTCATTCACATTGCACTTTAACAATGTTCTGTTTATCTGGAAATTAGAGCATCCCAATTATAGGAGCTGCTGAGGTTCATTTCACCAGACCATGGAATGGGGCCAGATGGGGAGAGAATGGAGAGGTGAGGACACTACTGCTGACACAGAGAGCTCTTCATGTTCCTTCCTGGACCATGTTGATTGTATTCTAAAGCAGTTTATCTTCATAGGTCGTCTTGCATGGAAGAAACAACGCAAAACCTACCAACGCAAAACTCATTTCATATGTAGCTTTTTCCATTGCCTTCAGATCAAAGTTATTTTCTTCAGGCTGGACTACATTATACACAGTTCTCAGGAGTGAAGGACACTGAATTAATGCACTATGTCACCCAGCCCTGACTATAGAATATTTTTTATCAAAGTCCAAGACACTATTTTGCTATTGCATTAAAAATTAATGCACAGATTGCCAAAAAGAGAAAAATGCATAAGTAATCTAAACAAATTTTGCCTGGGCTTTGCACACTTTAGAGTCACCTTAAGCAAAGACGTTTTAAGGGAAATTGTTGAAGAGTTATATTCTGATATGTAAATAGTATTATTATTCCTTTGCCAAGTTATATGAGGTAGTCCTCAATCTTAAATCAGCATCCCCAGTTACCTATTTTGTTTTATATAAACTGACTTTTTTGAGTCAGGTTCTAGAGGAGCACAGAAAGAAGAAAAAAAAGAATGAATGCAAATTCCATCTTACACAAGGTCATGGGGCTTGGCATGACCTTGTTTATTGACCCATGTCAGCATGATGTGTTGGGCAAAAATGAATATAGTTCAGTTTAAATATAACTAGATTGAGCTTTGTATTTATATACTTGGAGTAGAATACACACACTCACAAATAACTATTTACAAATAGCAATATGTGCTCATAATGATTAACATAATATTTTAAGATTGTGCATGAGGAAATTAACCAGCCATCTCATAATTCAAGATTGGTACTATGCCTGGGTTATGTTAATTAAAAGTGCAAATGTATTTTATATGGCACAACTGTATCTCGAGACTCAACTGGAATAACCTCAGACTTTAAGACGATGGTAATGTTATCTTAGCAGAGTCTTTTTTAAAAATAAAGATTCAAAACACATGGAAAATGCACAATACTTTTGACATTTTGGATTTCTCTTTCTGGATCAATCATACAGGCCAGATACAGTGGGGCCTTGACTTACGAGTGTCCCGACTAACGAGTTTTTTGAGTTGCCAGCTGTCTCTTGGATTTTTTGCATTGAGTTGATAGACTAATTTGAGTTAACGAGCTTAACGAGCTCCTTAAGGAGCTCGGTCTCAGAATGAATTAAACTCGTAAGTCAAGGCCCCCACTGTACTATGAATCTAGCTTATGGCTTTCAGGTTGAGTTAACCCCATTTATCCCCACATGCTACAGCTCAGCTGTTATTTACACACATAAGAGGGTTGATACTGCAGAACAAGGGGAGTGCTCTGTTGTGACACAGAACATACATATTTATTAGTAATGGCAGTCCCTATGGACACATGTGGCATGTCCTGATGATCTTTGTGTGACAAAAGTAACTGGGGGAAAGGGTAGATGGCCTTAATGGATTAAAAACATATAAAGACAAAGGGAAGACTGGCATGAGAAATGAAAGGCCATAAAGTCACAACTTTAAAGGTTAACTACCAAGCACTATTTAAGCTTATTATAAATTGTTTAAAATAATTCTCATAGGTACCTTAAACAAAGTAACATTTGACTTAACATGGGACAATCAGTCCGCTTACCTACAAACTCTCAAATCTTCTCCCTTGTTACAGTTGATGACATGTGACACTAAATACTAAGATTCTGGGTATGAATCACTTGTATATTTTAAGTTGCATGTATATGCATAGTTGTGTACTCTTTTGAATTGATTATGTTAGGATATACACAGACTTTTGGACACTGTTTTTACTTGATTTAGATTATTATTAAAATATTTACACATAAACTTTTGTAAAACCTACTTGCTGTCAAAAACAACATCAATTTAAATTATAATTTTAAAATGTAGAGATTTTTATATGAGCATAATTATATGTTCACTTGAATAGTTTGATTTAAGCATTGGAAATTTTAAGACTGCCTACAGAAAAAAAGTTATTTGAATTAGGATTTTGATTTCCTGGGTTGCTTTAAGTGATAGACAATCTATCCTGATTATATATTGAATATAAGTTCAGGTGGATGAAAAGTGTTATTTCCTTCATTAGTGTAATTTGCTTTGCATAAGTGCTTATGCATTCAGCCTCACAAATGCAAACCATCTTCTTTATGTCTTGTATGTAGTCACTGATCATCAGAGAGATGCAAATTAAAATGACAGTGAGGTATTAGTAATGGTACCTGTCAGAATGGCTATCATCAACAAATCAACAAAGGACAAGTGTTGGCTAGAATGTGGAGGAAAGGGAGCCCTCGTATGCTGCTGGTGGAAATGCAGACTGGTGCAGCCATTATGGAAAACAGTATGGAGTTTCCTCAGAATATTAAATATGGAACTGCCATTTGGCCCAGTGATCCCACTTTTAGGAATATATCCTAAGAAACCCAAAACACCAATCAGAAAGAATGTATGCACCCCCATGTTCTTAGCAGCACAATTTACAATAGCTAAGGTCTGGAAATAGCCCAAGTGTCCAGCAGTAGAGGAGTGGATAAAAAAGCTGTGGTACATTTATATCATGGAATACTATGCAGCAGTAAAAAAGAAGGATCTCTTACCCTTTGAGATAGCATGAAGGGACTTGGAGAGGAATATGCTAAGCAAAATAAGCCAGTCCGAGAAGGACAAGTATCATATGATCTCACTCATATGTGGGATCTAATGAACAAAATAAACTAATGAACAAAATAGATCCAGAGACACAGAAGCATGGAACAGACAGTTGAATCTTAGAGGGAAGGCAGCGGTGGGTGAGTGGATGGGAAGAGATCAACCAAAGAACTTGTATGCATACATGCATAATCCATGGACACAGATAATAAGGTGGTGAAGATGGGGGGCGGGGTGGAGGGCGGGGTGGGCTAGAAGGGGTCAATGGGGGACACAAGTAATACTTTCAACAATAAAAATTTTAAATAAAAAAATTAAAAATGATTTTAATATTTAAAATGCATACCAAGTTTCATCCTCAGTATGATGAAATGTTGGCAAAATAATCAGTTTTATATTTGATCACGTTTTGGTGAGTAAATATTTTGTTGCTGTGAATAAAATTTAATGACTTTTAGGGAAACTAATCCAGATCATAATCTACCCACAAAGTTAGTTGAAGGACAGGGTATATACCATTCTTGTCCAAGTCATGGTGCCTGTAACACTGAATACAGGCTCTACCTAAGCCCAAAGATCAGTTGACCTTCCAGATACCATCCACCCAACAGCTTTCTATAAGAAATAGGAAGTATAACTTTGTAGTCATTTAAGCAGTCCCTCAAAAGTTATACCAAAGCTCATGACTGGCTGTTAAATGAAGCTTTGGTTTTGGTATCAGAACCTATGGCAGATTCAAAGGAACATTAGGGATGGCATGGACTGACATAGGAAAATAGCTAGGAGAAGTATCTGACGAATCACAACCAAGGGGAACAGACTGAAATAACAGCAATCTGGAAACCAGTGTTTTGTTTTTAATCATTATTCATCATACTATTGTATCAATGAGACTCAGTCAACAATAAAAGTATCAATTATTTTATCAGTGCCCTGATTAAGAGGGCAGGAATACATTTAATGAATAGTATTTGGAAACATTTTGTTCTAAAGGGACTACTTTAAAAAAAAAGATTAAGAGCACTAGTACTTTTTAAGAAAATATAATTAAGTTATAAGCCAGAGCTTTAAGCTTCATAGTGAAATCATAAATTCAATTGCTTACGTGACCAGTAAATATGGTAAAAATACCTTGATGTTGTAATAGGGAAGAGGGGGCGCCATGACGAACTGGATGGCATGCCATGTCCAAAGTGGGCAGATGGTCATCAGATCCAGCCCACTGTTGCCCGGCAAGAATGAGTTCTAGTATTATAAGATCATTCGACTTGAAAAAAAAGGGAAATATAAGAATTCTTTTATATAAAGTTGGCTGATTTCAAAACCCTGTGCTGGCCAAACAAAACATGGCTGCAGGCTGCAGGCTGCCCACAGACTGTCAGGTGGCAATTTTTCTGTTAGAGGGTGAGGTATTTGAACTATATTTACTAAGGACCATTTAGCCAGAAATGCCTTCATGATTGTTAAAAGGGATTGTTTTATGCAAATAAGATGGAATGGGGGGAAAAAGTAATTTGCTGCAAAATGTATTATAATTTGGAGTCTTGAGGTGTGAAAGTGTGATTTAAAGAGAAAAATCATTTGACAGCCTTGCTATATAATTAGAACATCTTATTTTGAGACTGTGAGTTTTGAGACCATTCTTAACGGGTTTTAAACCTCTAAGTATTTTGTTCCTTAGTTGTGGTCTCTACAACATTGAGTCAAAAATAACATTAAAAATAAAATGCTATGAAAAATTTTTGAATTTTTGACACCTTTTTGATTAAGGAGATCATGCTCTGTGTTTTGCTGAGTATTAAAGAATTTTTATACCATTTTTATAACCAAGATTCCCACTAGAAAATTTCCTTTTCAGTAGATGTCCTGACATTAAAGAAAAAGTGATTTATAAATTCTAGAAGTGATTTTACTTTTTTCTGTCTAATCAGTTTTGTTTTTAATGCACCTCTTGCTTTTTTTTCAAAATAAAAGAATAACAAAAGTATTTGTACACAGTTGCAAAATATTTTCCCAAATATTACTTAAGGTAATTTTAACAGTCCAGTAGCATATTGTACCACTGCCATCCACATTTCATAGCTGAGTGTGATATGCTTGACTTCACCAAGATTAGAACAAATACATGGTGGGATGAGCAAAGCCAGTGGTCTGGTTCTCAAGCTTCTGATATTCACTCTTCAAACACAACTCTAGAACCTTCTTTATGTTTTCTCCAGTTTCTTTCTATCCTAACAATCTAGCAACAGCCTCCAAATAAAACTGTGTCAGACAAAATAGTATTCAACCCCACAGAACACCATAGTAAGTGACGTTACCACATGGTAACCGGGGCTGTTTGGATTGGGGACTAGATCACTTTAAAGTTCCCTTAATCTTTAAAATCAAAGACTCTAATTTTAGAGAATTTAGAATGTAAATTGTTATTGAATGTATTGGGGTGACACTGGTTACAAAAATTATACAGGTTTCAGGTGTACATTTCCAAAACCCATCATCTGTATTGTGTGTTCACCTCCCTAAGTCAAATCTACTTCCTTCACCCTTTATTCCCCCCTACCCTCTTCTGCCTCCCACCTCCACCTCCCAGAAATCACCATTCTGTTGTCCTTGTCCATGAGGTTTTCTTCCCTTTATTTTTCTTTTTTGCTCGATCCCAACACCCTCTCACCCAGCTCCCCTACCCCTCTGACAGCCTACAGCCTGCTCTCTATCTATGAGTTTGTCTCTGTTTTGCTTGTTACTTACTTTATTGGATTCCACATATGAGTGAATGTAAAATTATAAAGAAGATAGAAAGCTGGAAAAGTTTCATTGCCTGGTAAACTGATTCCCCTTGATTTAAATTCTTAGAATTGAATCACAAAGGTTTACACATAGTGGGCCCTCAGTTTGTTGACCTTCACACGTAGTGCGACCTCAGTTTGTTAACTAAGTGAACAGTTACTACATAAAATTCATTTTATAAAGAACTTCTAATTTTAGTGTTCTGAAGATGGAACCAAATTAAATGTATTAAAGAGAATATGTAATTCATGTGTTTCTTCCCTTCACTTTTGCCTTACTTTTACTTTCTGATAAGACATCACATTTTCAGGCTAGGAATGATCAGGAAATGGACTGGGGAAGTTTTCCGTTCAAATGGGTTAGTTCAGATCAAGTGTGTTGGCCTCTTGGCTTATGAAGGTCAGTACACAAAAGAAGGCTGATGCAGCCCAGCCAGTGTGACTCAATGGTTGAGCATCGACCTATGAACCAGGAGGTCATGGTTTGATTCCTGTCAGGACACATGCCCGGGTTGCAGGCTCGATCCCCAGTGTGGGGCGTGCAGAAGGCAGCCAATCAATTAATTCTCTCTCATCATCAATGTTTCTATCTCTTTTTTCCTCTCCCTTACTCTCTGAAATAAATAAAAATATATATATTTTTAAAAAGTAGACTGCTGCAGAGTCTGCTCAGACATTTCATTTGGTCATCACTCCCCTTGAAGAATAATGGTCCGCAGGTATTGCAAGGCACCAGTTTTCAGTACCAGGAAGTGTGGAAGCCCTCTCAGAAGGCTCATCACTGCATGAACCTATATTTTTAGCCAATGAATTTGCTCCCGTCTAATTGAAACGTTAAAGCTGTGTGTGTTCTGCCATGTCCCACCTATGAGATGATGAATCTGCTGCACTGGTAGGCAGAGGGGGCTGGAAACTGTGGTTACAGTCACCCTAGTAGTCATTATTTTCTAGAGAGAAACCGTGGTAAATATGGTACTATCTATGTTGAAATATATTATAAAAAATAATAACGAAAGCTTGAGAGGTGCAGTCACCCGAAGGAGTGAGTGCAATGAGTGCAGTGACGTTGCAGGCCTGTGAGAGTGCTGTGCAGCCATCCTAGAGCAGCCAGCCCTGTGCCTGCAGGTGTTTGCCTCGGGTCCCTGCCCTTAGGAAGTCTGAGAACACCGACAAATGAAGGCAGAGTCCCTAGCAGGCAGAATTACCCCATGGGAACCTGGTAGAGGAGAACAGCTTTTTTAGACCTGATGAACTGCTGAATAGCATGTGTGGGGGTGGAGTAGTGAGTGCCTTAGATTAATATTTCCAGGAATGTGTGCTAAAAATAGATTCCAGCAGGCTTAGTCTTTTATTTCAGTTTCCTCCCATTCAGAAAGTTGTTTTTATATCCTTCATTTTCCTATACAAGAGCTTCTTGATAATTTGGAAGCTGAGACAGAACTGTGAAGGATGCCACAATTGTTTCCAGTTGTTTCATTTCAAAATTGTGAAAATGTAGGAAGTAAAGTGATGAGGCAGCAACTGTTTAGTGATTAAAGATAAGTTATGAAATGGTCGTAAGGATAACAATGGAAAATGTTATGCAAACTGCCCAGCTTTATGGGAAATATAGACTTGTTCATTTGTACACACATAGATTAATCCTATAACGATAAAATAACAAAATGCTCCGGCTTTTTACTGTAGAACCTGCCATTCTTGTGTAACATGGTAAAGTATCTTAAAAGCAATTTTCTATTAAATTACACATTTTTTTTAAAACAAACACATTGCATTGTAAACTTTACCAGCTATATTAATAATTGTCTGATCCTATCAAACGTAAAAATTGATATTCTGGAGCAATTCTTCAATTACCTTTAAGAACTATTTTTTCTTAATTTTCGCTGTTTTCTGAGTTTTTATTGTACTTATGTAAGCTATTACTAAACAGCAGTGGGAGTTACTTTTTTTTTGGAATCACGTCTCTAATAATGTTTAAGATGGTATTGTTTCTGAGGTTTTTCTCTTCGTGTTTCAAAAAGAAACCATATAAAAGCTGTTTTTAAAACCCATCTTATTATTTGGGTGCCAAGTTAAGTGACAGGCATCTGTTGCTTCTCACTCACAGATAACAGCAATACAGTAAAAGGGAGCGTGCTTTTTTGTTCAAAGAACATTTAACAGTATGTTTTTCATCCATTTCACATCAGACATATCACCACCAATAAACGGAGCAATAATAACAACAAAAATAAGTTTGGTTCTACTTTCAACTGGCATTAAAATTCAAGACACCGATGAGAAAGCTCTTTGTTTTCGCAAGGCCAGGACAGTGTCCTGAACACTAGCTTCCTCGGCGCCTACTGATAGTAAGAACTAGACGGTAAACTATTAACTTCCATATTGAAACAATACTAATGACTTTAAAGCACTAGCTAAGTCCTTGTGTTTCAGGGATGTGAGTAATTCCGTTCCTTTAAGTTTATTTAATCAAAGCTCAATCTTGCCTTTTGCAGCCCTGCTAAGGTTATTGCTATTTAGTATGAATCAATAAATAAACTTTCAATAATCTTGGTAATCACATCCAAAAATAGCCTGAGAATCAAAAAGCAATTGTGTTGCCCATAATTGTTCCAAATAGATAATGTTGATAGGATCTTTGCTTAATTTCTGATGAAACAGAAATCTTATGAAATTTAATTCGTTTTGCCAGGGCCTAAGCAAAAAGGCCCAGTGAAAATAGCCAACCTACTTGATTTAAACTTTACATTCCTGTCTCTTATAGGGATTATACCTTACCAAGATTACTTTATGCATATTGGTATAAATGGTTAATTTATAAGGAAAAAGATTTAAGCCAGTACAGGCGGAAGGCTGCCCATCGTTGTTGTTTTGTTTCGTTTTTAATAATTATTCTGAATCTAAAGCTAAAGAAGTGTTATTTTGTTTTTTACAATGAGCATTTCTAATATCATTTTTGTTATGTACGTGTGTTAACTCATGACAACAATGGCTTACCTCAGCTCCCTGAAAGGAAACCAGGCCCTTTAACATGCGTGTTGTGTTGTGTGGTGTGGTGTGTTGTGGTGCACTTATAGTAAATCCCATTGCCTGTGACTCCTAAATTATTTTCTGAAACCTTGTTTCAAGACATTTATTTAAATGTTTATTCTGTATCAGTCTAATCAAATTCTTACTCATAGCATATGTGTATTCTTATGTTCTCAACACTGTATTTTGATAGTCTTAACGAAAAAAAAAAAATCCTAATAGAAATTCCCTGGAAATAATTCACAGGACTAATGAATTTGTGGGTCTTTTAGACAGCTCTCCATTACAGTCACATTAATATTCTCTCCTTCTTATAAGGCTCGAAGTAAATCCCATGACACTAGAAGAATTTAGATACTGATTACTTGCGATTGGTTCCTGGTGATTTGCTCTTAATAATTTCCAGTTGAATTTAATGAAAGTATGATTCCTGAAATGCTGCTTCATTAAAATTGCATCTTTTCCCCTTTAAGTATGGTTTCGATCATTTCACCCATTTTGTGGTATGTTTTCCTCCCCCTTGAAAAATAACGATTGAGAAAACAGAAACAATTAAGAATATCACTTTAGTTCTTCCTAGAACTCACACCAAGTTTCTCAGAGTGAAATGATACAAGCTGCATTTTACCCAGATTTACAATTTATTTATTTATTATTTTACTTTATTATTTTGCAATTTGATGAGATTATTTCTAAAAGACAGACTTTGAAAATCGGGAAAGTGAAGAAGGAATCTGTTGCATGTACAAGAGGTCTTTAGTAGCAAGGCCTTTAGTATTTTTACTAAAAAAAAAATGGTAAAGCTTGATTAAGTTATGCTGTGCAGCTTTCGGACTTAATTTAACTGAGATGGTGATTTGCAAATGAATGTCTACATGGATCCTTTTTAAAAATCCAAATGCAAATGAGTACAACTGTAGTAAAATATATTTGCAAATGAATCCTGTTGCTTTATTCATTTATTGTGTAATTACTGCAATCCTTCCTACCTTGTTTTCAGTATTTTTTAATCATTAAGTTGGAAGCATGACAGCAGTGCCAGCCCTGGCATGATTCTCTTTGACTAAAACCTTGTAAATTAACACAATTAGCACAGCATCATCCCGCTAATTAACTTCCAGTGTCTGGTGCAATGGTTTTGCAAACAAGGAAGAGGGAGTCAGAAGGGAATCAACATGCCATTCTGTTACCAAACTCTGTGCTATGTTCAGATTTGCTCAGTAAGTCAAAGCTGGCTGTGTCAGAAGCCAGTCAGGCAATGAAGAGCTAACGGGTTTGGAGGAAGAAAGCAGAGGCGGGTAGGAGCTGTCAAAATAGACTGGGAAATTCAGAGGAGAGCTGATGCCACAGAAGCTTCATTTAGACCAGGCCTCCTTCTTATCAAGGAATCTCTGCCAGAGGGCACAAGACAGTTTGCAAAATTCACTTTGGGTCATACAAAGGAGATTAAGGAGGCCTGCTTAATACAGCTGAACCAGACTAGCAAGTGTTCCAAGGAAGCAGAGATTAGGATGGGATGAGCCGGTCCTGGGAAATAGAACAGGGTTCCAGCGCTCTTCTGTCACTGACTGCATGCATGTGAGGCCTCGAGGGTGCATTATGAATCCCTTTGGGTGTGAGAAGGTAATTTCTAAGGTCTCTCTTAAACTGTAAAATTCAAATGATTCTGATTCTAACTGCTTAGCATTTTCTTTTCAGTGAGAAAATACTCTTGTTTTATACTGGAATACATAGTCACCTTGCTTCAGTTAGTAATCTAACAGATGCTACAATTACCCATAGCAATCCATTACAGAGTTGTACTATTCCGGTGTCTGCCACACACTGCTTCCCATGGAAATATAGAGTGAGACTCCAGATTCTCTTATTCTCTCTCTAATCTTATCTTCCTATTCACCTCTCTCTCTAGAGAGAGACAGAGAATCTTCTCTCCTCTTAGTAGCTTGGAGGCTCTAAGGCAGAGAGAAGGATTATAAGAGAAGGAGGGAGGATGCTAGCTAGAAGACCGGCAGACAAGTGATGCCTGTATCTTTTTTTCAGGGGCTCAACAACAGGACTGAGAGGCAGAAAGGAGCCAGTTGTAATTCATACCGAGTTGTGGGCTTTGTGCGATGAAAGCGATGGAGCGCTGCCTGGGAGATTGCTTTGCTGCACTCCACGAAACAGATTTGAAACTGTCGTGGGCCACTTTAGATGAGAGTTGGATTATGGAATGACCTGCTCTGTCTGTGTCATATTGTTCTGTGCAGGGAGCATTATACTGTGCTAACTAGGTGTTCAGTACCAAATAAGAGGGGTATCCTAGATGTGATCTGTCAGCTGTGTCTCATTTTTATATTGGCTAAAATATAAAACAGAAACTGTGATGTGGAAGACACAGAATAGCTAGGTATCGCACATTAATACAATCACTTGCTAGATATTTAAAATGTCTGCATATTTTATTGTAAGAACCTAGGATTGAATCCTAACTTGGCAGGAATGTGTGTGTACATATATATGTGTTTCTCTGTGTGTAGCGAGTGACTTAATAGGCTTAACAGAAATACATTAGCTTATGAGTTAAAAATGGGGAAAAAATTTAGGTCTTCTACAGAGTTTTCATTTGAATTCAGTTTATATTTTATACAGGGCTGAAATTCAATCCACTTTAAAGTATGCATATTGTAGAGATTATGACAGATATTACAAACTGGGGGAATATTTTATAATGTTGATATTATTGGTAGAAAATAATAGGTAACAAAAGAAGTTCTGATGAGTATCTAAGTAACAACTTTCCCCCACCCCCATCCTTAGGCTTGAAGATGCAGTGGACGCCGGAGCATGCCCAGTGGCCAGAACAGCACTTTGACATCACCTCGACCACTCGGTCTCCTGCCCACAAAGTCGAAGCCTACAGAGGTCATTTGCAGCGCACCTATCAGTATGCCTGGGCGAATGATGACATCTCTGCTCTGACTGCATCCAACCTACTAAAAAAATATGCAGAGAAGTATTCTGGCATTTTGGAGGGCCCCGTGGACCGACCTGTACTCAGCAACTACTCAGACACACCATCAGGACTAGTGAATGGTCGGAAAAATGAAAACGAGCCCTGGCAGCCGTCCTTGAATTCAGAAGCCGTTTATCCCATGAACTGTGTCCCGGATGTTATCACTGCCAGCAAAGCTGGAGTCAGTTCAGCCCTCCCTCCAGCAGATGTCTCTGCAAGTATAGGGAGCTCTCCTGGGGTGGCCAGCAACCTGACAGAACCCAGTTATTCCAGTAGTACCTGTGGAAGCCACACTGTACCTAGTCTTCATGCAGGGCTCCCATCTCAGGAATATGCCCCAGGATACAACGGATCTTATTTGCATTCTACGTACAGTGGCCAACCAGCACCCGCACTTCCTTCGCCTCATCCATCTCCTTTGCATAGTTCTGGGCTCCTGCAGCCACCACCGCCGCCTCCTCCGCCACCAGCCCTGGTCCCAGGCTACAATGGGACTTCTAACCTCTCCAGTTATAGCTATCCCTCTGCTAGCTATCCCCCTCAGACTGCGGTGGGGTCTGGTTATAGCCCTGGGGGGGCACCCCCTCCTCCTTCAGCATACCTGCCTTCAGGAATTCCTGCTCCCACCCCTCTGCCCCCTACCACTGTTCCTGGCTACACCTACCAGGGTCACGGTTTGACACCTATCGCACCCTCGGCCCTGACAAACAGTTCGGCGAGTTCTCTCAAAAGAAAAGCTTTCTATATGGCAGGGCAGGGCGATATGGACTCCAGTTATGGAAATTACAGCTATGGCCAACAGAGATCGACACAGAGTCCTATGTACAGAATGCCCGACAACAGCATTTCAAACTCAAATCGGGGGAATGGCTTTGACAGAAGTGCTGAAGCATCATCCTTGGCATTTAAGCCAACGAAGCAGCTCATGTCCTCTGAACAGCAGAGAAAATTCAGCAGCCAGTCCAGTAGGGCTCTGACCCCGCCTTCCTACAGTACTGCTAAAAATTCACTGGGCTCGAGATCCAGCGAACCCTTTGGGAAGTACACGTCGCCAGTGATGAGTGAGCATGGGGACGAGCACAGGCAGCTCCTCTCTCACCCCATGCCAGGCCCTGGGCTCCGTGCAGCTACCTCATCCAACCACTCTGTGGACGAGCAACTGAAGAATACTGACACGCACCTCCTTGACCTGGTCACCAACGAGATCATCACCCAAGGGCCACCAGTGGACTGGGGTGACATTGCTGGTCTGGACCTGGTCAAGGCCGTCATTAAAGAGGAGGTTTTATGGCCAGTGCTGAGGTCCGATGCCTTCAGTGGACTGACGGCCTTACCTCGGAGCATCCTTTTATTTGGACCTCGAGGAACAGGCAAAACATTATTGGGCAGGTGCATCGCTAGTCAGCTGGGGGCCACGTTTTTCAAAATCGCTGGTTCTGGACTCGTTGCCAAGTGGTTAGGAGAAGCGGAGAAAATCATCCATGCCTCTTTCCTTGTGGCCAGGTGTCGCCAGCCCTCCGTGATCTTTGTCAGTGACATTGACCTGCTTCTCTCCTCTCAAGTGAGTGAGGAGCACAGTCCAGTCAGTCGGATGAGAACCGAATTTCTGATGCAGCTGGACACTGTACTAACTTCGGCTGAGGACCAAATCGTAGTAATTTGTGCCACCAGTAAACCCGAGGAAATAGATGAATCTCTTCGGAGGTACTTCATGAAACGACTTTTAATCCCACTTCCTGACAGCACAGCGAGGCACCAGATAATAGTACAACTGCTCTCACAGCACAATTACTGTCTCAATGAAAAGGAGTTTGCACTGCTCGTCCAGCGCACAGAAGGCTTTTCTGGACTTGACGTGGCTCATTTGTGTCAGGAAGCGGCGGTGGGCCCCCTCCACGCCATGCCGGCCACAGACCTTTCAGCCATCATGCCCAGCCAGTTGAGGCCCGTTACATATCAAGACTTTGAAAATGCTTTCTGCAAGATTCAGCCTAGCATATCTCAAAAAGAGCTTGATATGTATGTTGAATGGAACAAAATGTTTGGTTGCAGTCAGTGATAACTTCTTTTAAAAAGTGTAATGAATGTTGGCACACACACATAAAACCTGCTACATAGGGTATAGAGCCCCTTTCCAGTAGTGTTTAAATTGCAAAGGGTACTGGGGAAGATGATGATTAAGTTGCATCTTTAGAGTCAGGGTAGATTTGGAGGGGGAAAAAAAATGCATCGAATGAGAGCATCCGATTTGAAAGCCCCAGATGACAGAGAGCATCTGTAGATGCTCAGTTCGGCTCACGCTAGACAACACTCACCAAGGAGCAAGGTGCAAGTGTGTTGACTTCGGAAGGACATGAACCTCGTGTGTTGATTCCATTCTGCTGTTCTCGAGATTTAGTTGCTGTCAAGTGCCTGGAGTGGTGCTTTATTTTTTTGTTTGCCTCACAATTACATTGGTGGCATGTGCTAATATAAAGAGCTTTAACTTCAAACATTAGTGGACTAAAGAGATGAACGGTTGTGTTATGACAGAAAACCAGATTTTTGCCATTTTAAGAGCAACAGTATTCCTCAGTCCTGTCTGTTCTGCGGTATTAAGCTAAGAACAGGTAAAACAGGGTAACGGTAATCTGGACCTTAATTTCTGCAGTTCATTTCTTTTAATGTTCTTGTCTGCAAAAACTCAGGAAAGCGATTGTGATTTGTACAGTACCTCAAAGGAATGTGTCGAAAGCACTATGTACTGCTGAGAGTAATGGGATAGGCTTCAATGTTACTTTATATTAAAATGTATGTTTACCTCAACGATTGGAAAATAGCAAGGAAAATTACTTTGAATGTATCCAGAAAAATAGTGAAGTGTGATACAACTGAATATTTACAATTTAAAGTAGAAATGGAAGGATTTTTTTTTTTTAAAAAAAGCTTCTTTTACTAATTATGGGGAATTAACCAGAGCAGAGTCATTCTTTATGTCAGTCACTGCAAGAGTTCTTCGTACATTGCTCCTTGATAATGAAGTGAAAATGTTCTTAAAAGTTACACTGGTTAATGGAAAGCTCCTTACTCAGTTTGTGTTAGCGTCTAGGACCGTCAGCCACAAAACCTGTGTAGGACCCTGAAAGTCACAGTACCTAAAAACTAGGACTGCATTTTACTGCATAGGTGGGAGTGGAGGTGGTGGTTTGCAAGTTCTCTCTTAAAACTGCTGGGAATGGTGTCATTCTACTCACTAATCTAGCTTGTAGGCTTGCCGTGCTGTTTAACAGAATGCAAAGATAGCAACCAAATCAAACAAATAACTAAATAAATAAATACAAAACACAACCGACCAACTTACATATATATATATATATATATATATATATATCCACAAAGAGCGTCTACATCCCCTCTCCTTTTTGACTCCTCTCTTGTCAGTGCGATTTTGCTTCTCATTTTAAACTCTTCTGGGCTGTAGTGTCCCCACATTCATTTCTACCTCAGTTTTGTTACATTTCTCTTGGAAATTAAAGTAGAAAATTAGAAGTGGACACACACACAGGCACACACACACACATACACTCTATAGCTTGCCACACATGTCACTTTGTTTTCTTCCATCTTTTCCCATAAATCTAGTTTCCAAGTACATCGGTCTTCCTGCTTGTGTCTACCTGATGCTAGCTCCCACCCCAACAGCATATGTGGCATTTTGCGTAATTTCGCATTCCTCTCCTGCTCCCCACCAAGTTGTTCTTTGTCTTCCTCTGTGCTTCCGGTGCAACTTCTCCCTGGTAGCTGACTGCCGCCCGGCAATGCCTCTGAACAGACACAATGTAGGCTGCAGCTTTCCAAAGCCACTGCCCATGCATAAGCAGACAGCCGGCTTTTTGAATGTATTTTTCCTTTTTTTTTTTTTTTCTTCTCTCATTTTTTAATCAAGAGATGCAGTAACAAAACTGTTGCAAAGCACTGGCATTTTATGTATTCCAAAAGTGATGTACATTTTTTAAAACTTTAAATAAATGTAATGGGAAGCCCCAAGAAAGTTCTTTCTGTTTTTGTTTCTGTTTGCCCTTCAAATATTTTTACTGATTTCATCCCCAATGTCAAATTCTCTGAAACACAACATAGAGAAAGCTAATGAGAATGTCATGATATTTCTGAAATTTTATGATGTTTGATCCATTACTCCTTGTTTTTATTATTTTCATATTGCTAAAAGCTGAGCAAATGAACCAGAATTTAATTTATTATGATATTCCAGGAATTAAAACTGTGCTTACATCTAAGTATTCCACAATAAAAAGCAGTGCCTTTCATTAAGGGTACAAAAATACACCCTCTGCTTTTCACAAGTGAATACATGCTACAATCGTATTCTGGCTCTACCCTGCACACCCCTTATTGTAAGGAAATTCTAATATTCCCATTAACTTGTAGGTTCATATTGATCTCACTGACAAGTTTACTTTTGTACAGTACTGGCCTATTTTTTGTCTTTTAGACACTACATTTCATTTCCGCCAACATGCTGTGTTCACTTGAAAGCAACCGGCAAGTTTTGATAAATCCAGTCTTACTTAGACAACTTTGGAAAATCCAATATTGATCCATATTTTTTGTGGCTAGTAAGAGTTAATGCCAAATATATGACTGCACTATTATGTTTTACATGCATTTACAAAACTGAAAATGAAGTCAGACATACTGGCTTTTAGCTTTAAGTGACTTAATAATTACTTTGTGATATCAGTGGTCAAAAATCCATGTATTTAGGCAGAAGCTGAATTCATGTGTGAATTTCATTTAGCCCCCCGAATTCTAGGATTAGAGTTTGTAAGACATTGGGCATGCTGAAGAAATGAAGATCTGTTGGGGGAGATAAGGCTGACCTTTGAGTAGATAGTGCTCTCCTATGATTCTTTGATTCTACATGACAGCATTATGAGCTCTTCTATGGACTAGCCTAATAATGAGCTCTTTTCCGACTATCCCTTCTGGAGCATGGGATGGGGGATGGGGACCGCATCCTCAGTAGTGAATGTGCACAATCAGTGATAGTACAACTGAGTAACGGGCTCCATACTCTTGGCCTCTTTTTGACTGCTAAGAATTTGGAGAAGGCTCCTAATGAAGGTAAGGAGTTAATGAGCCAGTCTAAATCCCTTCCCTTCTGGCTGAGGGATTTGAGGCCTTTCACTTAACAGCCCCTAATTCTCTTCTTCACAACT